>NC_066625.1:24607911-27482911 GCF_025201925.1 Gopherus flavomarginatus
TTAACTTTAGATTGGGGGGCATTCCAAGGGATCTAAATACTTCTTTTATGAGGGATTGTTTTCTGTACGGCTATTGCTTGAAAAAGCAACAGGAACAGCAGAGAGTGCACCGTGGGGTGCACAAGGAGGAGCACCTCCACCCTTCAAAGCTTATGGCACACTGGCTGCATGACCTTCCAAAAAGAGGCAGAAAAATATCCAGGAGGGGCAGAGTATGAGGCCAGCACACAAACCATCCCCACAAAGTTTCTGGTAGTCAGAACACAGGAGAAGCCCACTTACCCTCTGCATGGAATGGATGGAAAGCTGGTGAACATACAAAAGTGCTTCAGGTTGACTAGGAGGAAATGAAGCTGGCTCTGAGACCTGCTCTTCCTGCCCAGCTTGCCTAAGAGCCATGTCTTGGCAACCCTTTGGTATGCCAGTAACAGGGGAACGCCTTCTATGCTTCCATTTCCCCATACCTAGTCCTTCCCACCTGCTTCAGTGGATGAAGGGAGATAAGCCCTAATTTCTAAAACAGTATGGCTAGACAGATCGTTAATGAAACCACTAATAAGGCTAATCAGCCAAATGTCACACCTGTTACTAAGTACTAGCTCTGAAGGCCAGCACAGCCAAACAGCTGAGGTCAAAGTGAACACAGTCAACGATGCAAACAAGCCAACTCTAACTATCAAAGGAGAAATATTCACTTTATAACTAGGGATAGAATTTGGACAAAAACCCATCCAATTTCTGAAATTATAGGCCAAATCATGGCTGAAGTAGCATCTTAACTGGAAAGGCTCTTGTCTCATTCAGACATATCTTTGGCTATTTGGCTATTTATGATATCTAACTTTTGGTGCATTACATGGCATAACAGTTTAACAGAAACAAACCTGTTTGTTGCTATCAGCTCCATAACATGTATGCTGTGGACCATTACAATGTTATGACCATCCTACTAGTTCTTCCTCTTAACGTTCAAGCTAGTTTTTAGTCTTGGAAGAAATGCTGGTAGTGATGGTATTCTGATGCAGTTTCTTTGGTGGAAATGTAACAAGCAGCAAGCTCTCTGCCTTAGTCTCTCTAACTGGGATACATTTTTGAAGCAGAGTTGCTTTGTGAGAACAAGGCATTGACGGTTGGGCTGAGATTTGTGAAAGAGATGTTTGCCTATATGTTGTTTATGATCATCTCTGTACCAAGGCAGGTGTGTATATGTAAATATATCAAGTTACATATGCTTTGCTTCCAAGTTAAAGCCTTAAAATTTACCCATTTCTAGGCTTTTTGATGAAAGCCTAAATATAAACCAAATATTCAATGGCTTTTCCACTTCTCTTAACATCTGGGCTGTAAATGCCCATCCCTTATTCTAGCATCTAAGCTTGCCCATTCTGTTCTCATTCAAATTCAGAATATTTTTTCCCCAAAATGTGTTTGCTTTTAGAAAAAATATGTATAGATATGGTATTATTTGTTGAGAATTATATTGAAAATGTTACCAGGTGAAAATAGACTTGTTTCTTAATTATGTTACCATTTATTGCAATATTTGAGCAAAAATGAGTTGTTCCCAGTTATATTTCTCAGAAATAGCTACTCTTGGTGTAGCTAAATTATGCAAATAAAAAGTAAGATTGATCGAACACAAATCACTAGAAATGTGAGGGCTAGAATAAGACCAACTTTATTTTACTGGTATGTAGAAACTAATGGAATCACTAAATTGCATATACAGATAAACATTTTCTTTCATGAATATTATTATTCTTATTGTTACATTTTATAGCCCCATTCCCCAGCTTTTGATTAGGAAAACACACACTATTTATTTAAATGTATTCACTGGGCTCATCCCAGGCTCCAGGCATTTTACAGCACTTTCAATAAATGTTAATATTAAAACAGGTTTCTCAATCATACCTATTCCCTTAGAACACACAAAAGAGAGCGCAGACCTCTTCTATATTTTGACGTGAAATAAAGATTGTATCAGCTCAATAATCTTTCTTCCAAGTATGAGTCATCTATTCTTTATCCCTCAGGGGTGCATAAGTTACAATAAAATTGGAGTTAGTAGAATAATATTCATGAATAGTTTATCTGATGTGTTTTCCAGTCAGTTGTCAAATACGTTATTTATCAGTGAATTTCAACATCTCATGCATGAGCATTTTTGAACACTGATTTTTTTTTTTTTTTTTACATTTTCATGTTTGTTCTATTTGTGATAGGAGTATTTGTACATGTAACCAATCAGGGATCAAAACAATGCCATAAGACTTATCAGACCAGTCACGCAATTAGCTAGCAGAGCTTGATTAATATCAAGAATGGAATATTCTGAGAATGAGAAGTAATCCATGGCATTAAATAAATAAATAAAATCACACACAAAAAACTTGACAATACCAATATCAAATTTGATGAAACTGTAATCTGTTGATATTTCACTAAGATGGCACAGGCTATATTTGTTGGATAAATTATTCTCTCCGCAATAGTTTTCAGCATGGCAGAAAAGTATAATTCAATATGCATAGGTAAAGCATACATACTCTTATAGAAGGCATCTGCTAACACATCAAAAGAGCATATTTAAGCATGTTTATTATTCCTGGGGCCTGTTTCATAAGAGTTTACAGACTGTGGCTATTAGTGGTGCTTTATTTTCAGTCACATACAAGAGCCATTCCCACAGCAGTGTGATCTGTTTTATCCATTAGCTGACCTGGACCTCAATAGCAGGCTAAACATGGGGTGGTGGAAAAATAAGTGTTATAGATTGACCTCGGTTTGGAAGTAAATGTGCTAGACAGGGGTCAGCAACTTTTCAGACGCGGTGTGCTGAGTCTACATTTATTCACTCTAATTTAAGGTTTCGCGTGCCAGTAATACATTTTAACCTTTTTAGAAGGTCTCTTTCTATAAGTCTATAATACATTACTAAACTATTGTTGTATGTAAAGTAAATATGGTTTTTAAAATGTTTAAGAAGCTTCATTTAAAATTAAATTAAAATGCAGAGTCCCCAAGACCAGTGGCCAGGACCCCAGGCAGTGTGAGTGCCACTGAAAATCCGCTTGCGCTCCGCCTATCCATTGGTTTTACTGTAAATCTAGAACTGAGGAAGTCCAGGAAATCTAACACTCAGGAACTATTTGCAGTAGGGATGGGTCTAAAATGGCACATTGGATATGAATATTCTTGCAGCTTGACAAACTTTGAATCCATCCAGATCTGAACTGCATGGTTCAGGCTAGTGCTGCTGGCTGGAAAAAAAATGGACACAGCTAGTTTTCTTCAAATTCTAAACGTTTTGCTAAATCATGTCAATTTCATTGAGGAGAAAAACTGGAAAAGAATTCTGACAATGGTGAAATGTCACACTTCAGTATTTTCAGAATGAAATTATCATAACATAAAATAAAGTCAAAACTGAAATAAAGTGTTTCAATTGATCTGAATGAATTTTTGGGGATGATTTTCATTCATGGAGAATTCAGAAATGTTTAAGTTTATTTCTAAATTGGAATGAAAACAAATTTCAAAATCTTGAAATTGTTTGTGAAATGGAATTTCCATCATCCACACAGCTGTACAGGCTACCTCTAATTTGTAGAACAGTTAAACAAAATATAAATTCTTTGAATCTCAGGACAGCCATACTTCAGTACTTAATGATCAATTTATCTGTCCTACAGGAAGAATTATCAGCCCAATTTGATGGAATTAGAGAGATACTCTAGATCCAGTTTTGATCAAGATTAGTTATCCTCTCAGGGTAAAATTTTTAACTGTGCGTAAATGAAATAGGTGCCTAAATCCTATTTTCAATAGTGATTTAGGAGTTTAACAGCTTAAGTCCCATTGACTTCACCCAGTTCAAATTATTGGTGTATTTAAGTGAATAATATTTAGAACTTTGTATGACAAATTAGTCCCAGACTTACTTCTCTAACTTCATTGACCTGAGAGAGAGTATAATTCAGGGCAGAATTTAGCCTAAGATGTTCAGATATGCACTATACAAATATTTAGTTGTTAATTCTCTTTATGCCTGTGAAATAGTGAAGTAAAACTGGATTAAATGAAGAAAATAGAAATTAAGTGACTTACCCAAGGCGCCACAGTAAGTCTGGTGCTAGAGCTAGTATTAAAACTCAAGAGTTCTTGGTGCCTAATTCTGGGGTCAATCCATTCAACAGCCATGCTTCTCTGTCAAAAGATTTTTAGTGCATTTATTCCATCACCTGGTCTTGCATTAATTGATAATACTGTCTGTGATCCAAGCATCTCAGAGCTTTAGTTAAGCTTCACAAGATTTCAGTGAGATATTATGACGCCCTCCTGTCCTCACGTTGGTCCCTCCTGTCCTCACGTTCACTGGCATCTTTCCTGTACTTTGCTACCACGTCTTTCCACTCCCCCAGATGAGCTCTTTCATTGCGGGTTACTGCCATGATTTCTGTGAACATCTCATCCTGTGTCCTCTTCTTCCTCCTCCTTATCTGCCTTTGGACTGGAGTAGGGAGGCTTGAAAAATGTGCAGCTGCATGAGTGGGGGAAAAGAGTGATAGAAGGATCATAAGAGATACATTTCACAGAACAATGGTTATACTCTTTCACAGTGAACTACACTATTCACCGTACGTAGCACATGTCACTTCACTACAAGGTCGCCTTTGGATTCTTTTAGTAGTTAGTGCCTGCGGCTGTGGTGTAACAGATCAACACAGACGCAGGTCCGGGGATTACAATTCAGCTTGCAGGCGGACATGGTAAGGCATACATCTAATGGCAGATCACCCTACAACCTCCCCCTTTCCCCCCACCCCTGGCTATTAGCAGGTAAAATTCATGCTGGGCAGCCAAACTGCTAAAAAGCACATCTTTTGCTTTTTTTCTTATGCCATCAGAAAGGTTAAGCACTAGAGGAAATTGTGAATTGTTTTCCCCCCCACTCTGCATGTCTGCTGTAATGGCAGGTCTCTGAAACCTTACCCCCTCCCCCTTTCCCCCCCCCGCCTTGGCAATTAGCAGCGAAAATTCCTGCTGCCCAAATGCTAAAAAGCTCAGCGCCATTAGAGACACCTCCCCGTAGGAATGGGCAGCTTTTTCCCTTCCGCCCGCATGGCTAACTTCAAGGGAAGGATTTCTTTTAAGCCACAGGAAAGCATCACCGTAGGAATGGTCATCTCTGTCCCCTTAATAAAATACATTAATTTTTACCAGGTGACCATGAACGATATCACTCTCCTGAGGATTACACACAGAAAAAGAAATTATGCTTCTTGAATGCCAGCAATCCCCGGGACCATACGCAGCTAGGCTTTGTCATGAAATGATACCCGATTACGTGCTCCAGACATGGCGTGGTAAAGTTTCGTACCATGGTGGACGGAATAAGGCTGCCCTGCCCAAAAACCTTCTGAAAAGGCTTTTGGGGTACCTCCAGGAGTGCTTCATAGAGATGTCCCTGGAGGATTTCCGCTTCATCCCCAGACATGTTAACAGATTTTTCCAGTAACTTTAATGCCAGCTAATGCATGCAAGCCCTCATGGCAAATCAAACATTAAAAAACGCTTTTAAACTGTGTTTTATATTTACAAAGGTGCACTCACCAGAGGTCACTTCCATGGCTTCATTGTCTGGGCTAGTGGCTTGGGAGGGCTGGGAGTTTAATTCTGTCTGGGTCACGAAAAGCTCCTGGCTGTTGGGGAGAATGGAGCGCTGTGTGGTCTCTGCAAGGTCTTCTTCCTCTTCCTTCTCGTAATCTTCCCCCTCCGCTGAATACTCAGCCATGGGTGAGATTATTACCCCCACCTCATGTCATAAACAGATAGCTAAGGGTTAATGTCTCTTTCACCTGAAAAAAAAAGTAACCTGAAGCACCTGACCAGAGGACCAATCAGGAAACAGGATTTTTTTCAACTCTGGGTGGAGGGAAGTTTGTGTCTGGGTTCTTTGTCTTCTGCCTGAATCTCTCTCAGCTAGAGAAGGATTTTTCTATTTCCTGCTTTTCTAATCTTCTGTTTCCAAGTTGTGAGTACAAAATGGTTTGTTGTTTTGTATTTACATGTCTATAGTTGCTGGAGTGCTTTGAATTGTATTCTTTTTGAATAAGGCTGTTTATTCAATATTTCTTTTAAGCAATTGACCCTGTATTTGTCACCTTAATACAGAGAGACCATTTGTATGTATTTTTCTTTCTTTTTATATAAAGCTTTCTTTTAAGACCTGTTGGAGTTTTTCTTTAGTGAGGAACTTCAGGGAAATTGAGTCTGTACTCACCAGGGAATTGGTGGGAGGAAGAAGTCAGAGGGAAATCTGTGTGTGTTAGATTTACTAGCCTGACTTTGCATTCTCTCTGGGTGAAGAGGGAAGTGCTTTTGTTTCCAGGACTGGAATTAGAGAGGGTGGTCTCCCTCTGCTTAGATTCACGGAGGTTGCTTCTGTGTATCTCTCCAGGAGCACCTGGAGGGGGGAAGGGAAAAGAGTTATTTCCCTTTGTTGTGAGACTCAAGGGATTTGGGTCTTGGGGTCCCCAGGGAAGGTTTTTGTGGGTACCAGAGTGCCCCAAAACACTCTAATTTTTTGGGTGGTGGCAGCAGTACCAGGTCCAAGCTGGTAACTAAGCTTGGAGGTTTTTCATGCTAACCCCCATATTTTGGACGCTAAGGTCCAAATCTGGGACTAGGTTATTGACACCTCGGAATCCACAGACAAGGGGGGGCTTGTCGTGGCGCAGCCCCCTAAAATTGCATGCAGCTCCGCGTAGAAGCGGCATGTTTTTGGCCCAGATCCGGATCTGCCATTTGCTGCTTTGGTTTTCTGGTACGCTTGTCTGAGCTCCTTCACTTTAACTCTGCACTGCACTGAGTCCCTGCTATGGCCTCTCTGCCTCATGGGATTAGAAATTTTTTCAAAAGTTTTTTCATTTCGTCTACTGGAACGCAGTTCTGATAGCACAGAATCTTCTCCCCATACAGCGATCAGATCCAATAACTCCTGTGTGGTCCACGCTGGAGCTCTTTTCCTATTCTCAGGAGACTGCATTGTTACCTGTGCTGCTGAGAGCTCCACGCTGGCCAAACAGGAAATACAATTCAAAAGTTCCCGGGGCTTTTCCTGTATACCTGGCCAGTGCAGTAGAGTTCATTTACCTGTCCAGAGCGGCCACTGGTGCACTGTGGGATACCTCCCGGAGGCCATTGACTTCGATTTCCATCCACACTAACCCTAAATCGATTTAGTAATATCGATTTTAGGGTTACTCCTTTCGTTCAGCTGGAGTACAGAAATCGATTTTAAGACCCCTTAAAATCGATTTTAAGTGCCTTGTAGTGTGGACGGGTACAGCGTTAAATCGATTTAACGCTGTTTAAATCGATTTAACGCTGTAGTGTGGACCAGGCCACAGAATAGCACTCAGTCTTATCCTCTTATCCATGACTTTATCACAAGCAGACCAGATTACAGTACTGTAATGCTCTTAATGCTGGTTATCCTGCTGCTACATGACCCCTTCAGTGGGTTCACATTTATCACAGGGGAAGGGAGGGTGCATTTGTATGCCTTCTCATCTTATTGCTGGTGTTGGGGAGTGAAAGTGGATGTGGGTAGGAGGTTACGTTGGAATCCTCTCCATTAATTTGTTGATTTTAAAAGTATGGCCTTTATGAGGCATCTGAGTGAAGCAGGGAAGATAGAGTTACAAAGTTCTGCTGAAAGTCTAACCCATGTGGTTCTTTTTATAGATTAGGCAGTGGGGTGCAAAAGGGCTTTGTCAACTTGAACACAGGTTTTGGAGACTGCTTTCTGTGCAAGAGCAACGTTGGTTGCTTCTGCAGTAATTCTCAGCCCTGTAAATCTTCCTCCCTCAGTCTCTTCAAGACTATGAGGTCATATTTTGCTGATAGATGCATGCCCCCATGGGCAGCTACTTCTGTGGGAGACATCTATTTATATCAGAGAGGACAATTAACCCCTAATGTACAAACTCTTCTTCTGCACATCATCTTTCTGACTGTGTTTTATGATGTCATATCTAAGGTGCCACAAGATACTTGCATGCTAAGTCCTTACCAACGCAGGACGCAGAATTTAAAGAAAAAATCTAACTCCTACTTTGCACAGTTTCCAAACCATAGCAAGAAAAATTTATAGAAAAATGCCCTTAGTTAAAGGCAGGCCCCCTTGAATCAGAGATAAAGATCTAATGCTCCCTCATACCCATTAATGAAAAAGCTTTGACTCTATAAAAGGCTATTGCCACCTTTCAAGATTCCCTTAATCCAAAGAGATCATTTAAGCTCTGAATTAACTAATATTATAGAACAGCTGCTTTTTTGCCATATGGATCATAATAAAGTAGACTGTCCAACTTGCTTTCTGACTTAAGCATCTTTGAAACATGCTCTCTTACTCATGTATTTTCATCTAGAATACTACCCAGAGTTACTTTGTGTAGGACTGGGAACATGAGGCCACATTTTTAGTACTGGTGTTATGTAGTGTGATAGTCACATGCTAGAAACATGTATAAAACTATCCAGTGCCTTGTTCAAAGGGAAAGTTAAAAGGGGAGCTATAATTCCCAGCCAGACCACAGCAGGGAGCTATTGCTTGTGGCTGCTCTCTGGGAGACTGGCAGAACCATTCTGGGAAGTGGAAGACTGGGCTGGGCAGGAAAAGCTGACTGAAATGAGAGTGGGAAACTGGGGTGGAGAGATGACAGGGCTCTGCAACATAAGGAGGAGAATTTTCTCTCCTGTTGGATAAACTATTGGACAGTTGGGAAATCTTATCCAAAGGAGGTTCAGGGCAAATCAAGGCTGGAATGAGCTCTGTGCAGAGAGCCTTGACTAGTAAATTAAGAAGTTACTGTAAGCCAGTGTCCATTTCAGTCTTATTGTGATGATCTGTTCACCTTCCCAAGGGAGTGTTTCTGTGTCAGCTCCTCCATTCCATTCATAGTGCACCATTCACACTTCCTGTTACTCCTTTGCCCAGGATTATAGCCCAGTAGATGGAGCCTGGGTAAGTGGGTGGAACTCCCAGGTTAGTCTGTGGGATAAATTCAGCTGTGACAGACATTGGCTATAAAATGGGTATGAATGTGCACTGATTTGACATTCAATGAGTGTGAAAAATAAGTAATTTACATGCTGGGGAGATGGAAAGATGCATATTCCTCTTTGCCTGCTAATTACTTGACTTGGACAAAAAGGAAATTATTTTTTTTTTGGTCATGTCTTCTGTACTTGAGTGTCATCCTTTGACACTAATTTCTTTTATATTAGCAGCCTTTTGCTGCTGTAGTATCCAAGCTAGGTATTTCTTTTGTCTGATTTTCCTTTTCACTCTTAGACACATTTAAACACATCTTCATCACTTGTTAAGCATCTTACAAATTCATGCCCATTTAGCTATTGATACAGTGAAGATCCTGCAGCATGCAGTGATTTTCTTTCAAATGGCTTCTTGTAATGGCTCTCTTGCTGGCCTCCCATTGTCTGCTCCCTCCAAGTCTAAGCTGTAATCCACTCAGAATCATGCAGGCCTTTTGATTTTTCTTTGCTCCAGTTTTCCCCATCTAGCTCTCTTAGTTAAGTGGCGTCATTGGTTATCACTTGTATTAAGAATTCAACTTCATGTTTTAATTCTGCATTCATTTTGCTGTGTTGTCTGCTTGATAGATCAAGGCAACGTATTCATTTAGTTTTGGGACTATACTTAGATTATCCTTAATGTTTTCCCCTTCTACACTGCCTAGCAGCCCAGCCTCATCCTTCCTTACTCTGTTTTTATTTATATAACTAAACATATTCTTATTTGTTTTAATTTCCTTGCCAAGTAATAGTTCAGGTTGGCTTTTAGCAGCTCTCACTTTATTCCTATATTTTCTAATCTCCAAGATGTAGCTTATTTTGTTGATCAATCCATATTTTTTCATTCTTTGTAGGCTCTCTGCTTACTCCTAATAACATTTCTGAGGGGGTTATTCATTCAGCTGGCTCTGGAATCTTCTTTCCCTGTAAGGTTTTTTCCATGCTTTGGTTTCAAATTGCAGATCGAGTTTTTCTACAATTGATTTAAAGAAATTACAAACTTCCTCCACATTTAAGTCCTCAAGTTTTCCAATCCAGTTGATTTCTTTAACTAGTTCCCTTGATTTCCTTTTGAAATGAAAACAAAACAAAACATTAAGTTGATGATCTGGTTTTGATTATGCTTATATCTAATTTAAACTTATAATCACTGGATCCAAGGTTATTTCCTATGACCAGCTCTTCTTTGATGTCCTTGCTATGTACTAAAATCAGGTCTAAAATTGCACCATCTCTTGTTGATTCAGTGACTATTTGATAAAGAAAACTGTCATTTATCACAAGCAAGGCTAACTGGACCCTGCCAGTATTTTAGCATTGTTCTGCAGTCCATATCCAGGAAGTTAAAGTCTCCCATTATGACCCAGTGTAACCCAGTAATACTTATCTTTCTAATAATATTAAAGAGATCTCTCTCCATACCCAAGTCCAACCCTGGGAGTCTATAGCAGTCTCCTAACACTTTCCCAATAGAGTCCCTTTTATGATTCTTCCCCAAAATGATTTTGACCCAAACAAATTCTGTTTTGTTCACACCATCACTTCTTATTTCTTTACAGTTAATATATCATTGATGTACAATGCTATCCTACCATGTTTACCTCTACTTCTATCCCTTTCTGAGAGCAGCTGAGAGATGTTAGGAGAGACCAGAACTGGGAGAAGCCCCAGGAGGAGAGTTACCTCCTACAGGGGGTCTCAAAATACGGCACATCTCCATGGAGGCAGCCCTGGGCCGAGGGTGTTCGGCTGAGGGGCAGCGTATCAGGGAAAACTTGTGAAAGACTGAAGCTCAAGTCTAGGGAGGGCAAAAGTGTTTTAAGTTTTCACTTTGGGGATTTGTTGCAGAACTCCAGGGGGAATCCAGTGAAACACAGCCCTGAAGGAAGCTGTGAGGGGGCATGTCCAGTGAGGAGTGCCTCCTCTACAAAAAATCTCACAGAATTAATTTAGTAGGGACAAAACCAACAAGGTTTAGTACAAATTACTTAACCTAGAGAATAGGGTATAGAATATTTGGTATACTTTGAATAGAGATTATTTCTGTAGGTTTTTAAAACCATCCTATAGAATTTTTTTGATGGAATATAATTCTCTATTAAATTCTGTACGAAGATCCACAAAGACCTACATAAAGGCCATAATTTTCTGTTAAATTTGATAGCACTTCTCTGTAAAGATTGAACATTGTGTCAATAAAGGTTATCAGTGTCATTTGGTTACAAGAGACTTAAGCTAACATTGCATTTTTCTAAGCTATGATTGACTGAAATCCATTTTTGTTGCATAAATGTATGATATTTTTGATAGAATTGACCTTAGTTATGCTAAATCCTTGTGTTGTTCCACCTCAAAGATTTCTGTAAGGGCTTGCAGAGAAGATGAACTTCGGAAACTTCTTTTGTCCTTGTATGGCATTTATATCTAGCTGCTGAATCCTTTGCTAAATCCAGATTGATCAGAGGGGAAAAAAGGCCATTCCAGGCAATCAAAGGCCTATTGGCATATATTGAAATCAAGCGGGATCTAGTTACTTCCTAGTAGGGCTTGCAGTAATAAATTTTACAATTGGTTGAAATGATTACTTTTTGCCTTTGTGCTCTAAAGAAGCCTGGGCCTGATACATGATCTTCAGCTGGACTTTGTTCAGCTGGGAAGAAATCTGATTGGTGGAAAGCTTTGAAAGGTTTTTAAGTAGGAAAATGAGCAGGGGGTAGTGGTGGTGAACTTATGTTCATATATTTTTGTGTGGGGAAGGGAGTTAAACCATGGGTGCAGCTCCTAAGACCTCCTCAAAACTCAGGGTAAGAAGGAAACTCTCAAGCACATTGGCCGTTAAATAACCAAAGGTCTAATTTGAAGAAGTGATTTGTATGTACTTGAATCTGCTGTCTTCATTTATAGCGCTTTATATCACATTGGGTGCATCTGTCATGCTCTAGGGAGCCACCATACACTTCTGTGTCTTTGAGAATTGTGGGAAGGTTGATTTATTAATCTACTTCAGAATCGTAGAAATGGAGAGCTGGAAGGGACTTTGAGAGGTCATTTAGTTCATCACTCCATGGTGAGGATGGAACAAGTAAATCAAGGCTATCTCCGACAGGTGTTCTTTAAAACCTCCAGTGATGGGGCTTCTACAACCTCCCTTCATAACCTATTCCAGTACTTAATTGTCTTTATAGTTAGAAAGCTTTTCCTAATATCTAACCTAAATCTCTCTTGCTGTAGAGTAAGCCAATTGCTTTTCATACCTTCGGCAGACAAAGAGAACACTTGATTACCTTGCTGTTTATGACAGCCCTCAACATATTTAAAAACTGTTCTCAGGTCCCCTTCCTCAGTCTTCTTTTCTCAAGACTGAACGTGCCCAGTTTTTTAACCTTTTCCCCATAGACTGAACCCAAAACTGAACTGAACCAGTTTTTTAACCTTTCCTCATAGGTCAGGATTTCTAAACATTTTATAATTTTTGTAGCTCTATTCTAGACTGTCTCAAAGATGTGGACAAATTGCTTTTGCCCAGAACTGAACACAGTATTCCATCTAAGGCATCACCAATGCCAAGTAGAGCAGGACAATCACATCCCACATTAATAACTACTTTTTGAGTATAGTTTTTCTACCAGTTGTGCACCCACCTTATAATAGTTTCATCAAAACCACATTTCCCTAGTTTGTTTATGAGAATGTCATGTGGGACTGTCCAAAGCCTTTCTAAACTCAAGGTGTTTGCTGCTTCTCCCCATCGATTAAACCAGTAACCCTCTCCAAAAACGAAATTAGGTTGGTCTGGCATGATTTGTTCTTGACAAATCTATGTTGGCTATTTCTTATCATCCTATGATCCTGGAGACTGATTGGTAATTTGTTCCAGTATCTTTCCAGGTCGATAATTCCCTGGGTTCTTTATTTCCCTCTTTTCAAGATAGCTACTATATTTGCCCTTTTCAGTCCTCTGGGACCTCACCCATGCTCCATGAGTTCTTGAAGATAATTGTTAATGGGTCTGAGATTACTTCAGCTAGTTCCTGAAATATCCAAATGTTAATTTTGTCAGGCCCTGCCAATTTGACTACATCTAACTTATATAAATATTCTTTGACCTGTTCTTTTTCTTTTCTGGCTTGTGTTCCTCCTCCTTGATAATATTATTATTGTTAGCAAACATTAATGTAGTGACAGTGTGCTCAGTGCTGTATCAAGTGAAGGCCCCAAATTACTTACAGTATACCAGACAAAGAGAGCAGAAGACGCACTGGAAAGACCTGCAGGAAGAATAACCTGGAGAAATATACATGTAATGATTTGTATATGTAGATGAAGTGTTTATGGATTTCAATTCTTCATGTTATTCCTCTATCTTTATCTACATACATTTTTTTAATGATGTGGTGTTCTGTTTCTGCTCAGCTGATCTTGAGGCTTCAGCCTCTTATGTAATTCAGAGGATACATCACTCAAGTTTCATCATTGTTCATTGAGCCTAGTCTCTTTTTTCTATGTACGAAATATAAGACAATTTCTTTACAATAATACGGGTTTGATGAGTTAGGATTTTATTTAGAATCTTTCTGTTTAAAGAACAGGCTCCTACTGTTTTGTTTCCTTACTCCAATGGGAAATACAACTGCGCAGATGGTTTGGCATGCACTTGAACAGCCTGGACACTATAGGGATTATGGAGGTATGTCAGAGCTACATTACGACTTCTCTATCCCTCCATACAGTTATGAATGGAAGCTTCATACCACACCTCTAATGAAGATCCTTTTTTTTTTATTTGAGGTTGACTTGAATCTCCCATGTACTCGGAGCAGTAAAGGAGTCAAACATGCTCTATAAAGAGAGACCCAAATTTAAAACCGGACCTTTTCGATCAGAAAGCTGCCATTTTGACAAAATTCTGTTTCATGAGAACTTTTGAAAGGCTTAATTTTCATTCTGATGTTGAACAAAAACAAATGTTTGAAACTTTGAAGATCTTTTTAAAAGATAATTACCATTGTCTGGCCAACCAATTCTAGAGATGGCTTTAAGATCTATATACCTTTTGGCCTTGACCCTGTGTATGAACCCAAGGACTTCTGCAGTGATGTTGAAAGTAAAGGTACAGTGCACCCTAATTTGCAATCTGATCACAAATAGAAACAAAGAAGATGTTAGAAAAACAAACCCTTGATCTATTCTTGAATAGCAATTATGAGGCATTTAGCATAGGATAGCAGTTATGGAAAAAATATTTTTCTTTCCCATTTGAGGCAATCTGTGTGCCCATGAGATTTAATTAATGGATTGTTATTTATTCTCAGTTCTCTCCCTTCTGTATGAATTAAGAATAAAAATAACACATTTAATTTGGCTGCTGGGCAACATTCAAAGACATTTATCACGATTATAGAGGAATCTATTTTGATTCTCGGGGAAATAAGGTAGTGTGTGGGAGAAACACGTTAGTAATTGTACATTTGTCTATCATAGAGAATTCAGTCTGCTGTAACAGTGGATTCTTACAAAATCTGACTCTATTCTTCTACAGAACTATGGTGAATATCTGAGAACACAGAGGCCTTTGTCAATTATATCGTTCCTGGGTTAGAATTGCTGCTCATAATGCTTAAAATGTAAACGACTGCTGTAAGCTATAGCCCACCCAATCTTTTTATAACCTCTTGGCTTCCTAGGGATACAAGCCTCTGGAAACATATCTAGGTTCCCGTTATCTTTTTCAATTAAGCTAATGTGTATAATTCAGGAATAAGTTTCTGCTGCAATATGATTTGTTCTAAAATAAGATGAGCTATCACACCTTCCAGTACTATCCTGAGCCTGTCAAGACATCCAGTCTATTGGATTTCACTTAAACATAAAAATCAGAAAGTGGCAGTGAGTTACATAGTGATGCACGCATGGGGTGAATGCACTAGAGCCCTCATCTTGCACCACTGGAATCAATGGGAGTTTTACCACTAACATCAGTAAACATAGAATACTAGCCCCAGGCTTTCATCTCTTTGAAACCTTGGTTCAAATCCACTATGATCAAGAGCTGATCAGTAAAACTGATGTCCAAGTTTCAATCTACATCCTCCTTGATATGTTTTTCCCCATATAATAAAACTACTCCATTGCTTGAGATAGGCGGAAGCTTTTTCTCCAGAGATATTCAGAACACCTGTAAAAATGGTGTGGCAAATGCAGACTCAACTGGACATATTGCAGTGCACCTGCCTGCATTTGGCTTGGTCTACCTAGTACCATCAGAGAGGTCACAGGGAGCCTTCGCTGCCTCTTGTGTGTGCTCCAGAAGGGCAAGTCACAAGTGTGGTTTCTGCCATAAGCATTAAGGAATGTACCCTCCCTCCTCACGCAGGACGCAAGGTGCCTCAAAGGGAGCTGGCTGGAAGTGGACGCCACTAAGCCCTGAATTAAAGGCACCAGTTCAATTGGTTTGCTATGGATAGTTCCCCTTCAGTTCTCCTTCTCTTTCATAGAAACTTCAGCGGGGGCCATTCAAACATACAAAGGGAGGAAAAGGACACATCAGTGTAAAAATAGCCAGTGTAGCATCTCAGAGTGAGAGCAAGTGACCAAGAACAGCCTCTCCACCCTCCACTACATAGAGCTGCTGGAATGACAAGGGGAGCAGTAGTAGAGAAATAGCAGCAGCGTGCGACCCTCAACCACTCTATACCCAAACCAGCTGTTAAAGTCCCATTAAGTCAAGGTTATATCATTCTGTCTCACTCCTTCTAAGTCAGCCACAGTGGAACTGCTGCTGCTGCTGCTGCTGTTGACGACATTACTAATTTATTTGTTAAACAAAATTCAGCGTGGGGAATAGGGGATTTATCTTTTGGCTGCCATAATCACAACATCCATCAACTGTTTCCTTGCCTTCGGCTTTGGCCATGTTCTCCTCTGGCATGTTACTAATTTTAGTGCCTTTGGACCTCTTAGTTCAATTTTTTGTTTCACACTAATTATTTGCTGCAACTTAGAGCAAACAAGTACTGTTGGCATGCTTCAAGCATGCACTGTTTATACTTTTCCAGCTTCTGTTTTATACGCTACAGTGTGTGTGCCTTATGGAGCATTGAAAGCACAAAGTGTTACCAAAACTGACATCTAAAAGCAGAGCTGCTATAGGCCGTTAGGCACCAGTATAGAAGCCTTGTAAAGCTATACCTTCCATTATACCAGGCTGTGACACCAGCAAGCTTCTTCTAGCAGACTCCATTACACTCTACAGGCTAATCCTATCATCTCCAATCCAGCACCCTCCATTCTCCACATTCCAACCCAGGAAAAAGTCACAACAGCAAATAATCACCAGCGAACTGCATGTCTGTGGACCCAGGAACCGGATTAACAAATTTAACTTGTAAACCACTGAGGCCTGACTCACCACTGCCCTGCACCTTGTGTAGTTTTTGGTACCAATGCACAGTGGGTGCAAAAGATAGCTCCCAGAGAAGTTTGATCTGGATTTCATTCTGTATAAGTGTTGGACAGGTGCAAATTGACTATGTGAGGTAGTGCAGAATTTGGCATCAATCCTGGGAGGCAAAGAAGCAGCATCATTAGTTCAGCCTATGGAGAGAACAGTATAAAGATCATCAGGCCTGATGTCCCAGCTAGTAGGGGCAGAAGTAGTTGTTATGTAGCATCACATGACTAGATTTAGTTAAATGTTTTGTGAAAACATTTTAAAACACTAATTTTTCCCTGCAACTTTGGGGTTTTGACAAAAAACTTGAAACAAAACTAAACTTAATTCATTTATTTTTATTTCTCCCTTCCCCAACATTTTCTCACTATTTTAATCCTTATCCCCATTGGAAAAGGGAGGACGGATTGTAAAGGGAGAGAAGGCAACACTTCTGTATGAACATTTTTGGTTGGGTCAAAAAGGTATTTTCTAGAGAAACCTAGTTTTGATGGAAGTATTTTGTCTAGCTATATTCACTATACTTTACAAGCATAGCCTGGGGTGTGTGGTGATAAGACTATACGTGATTGGGGTGATTATTTTTACATCTCTGCCATAGTTCTTGATCTTGGTTCTCTTTCCATGAGAGCTAAGTCATGTTTTTGCATTGTCTCTCTTGTTCATACAGTGCTTTACTTGAAAATACTTCTAGTATAAAATCAAGAGTGCAGACACTACTCTCTGACTTCTCTGGGTGCTACTAATCACACACCTTCAAGCTGTTTTTGTAACTTTGCTATCGGCGTGGCTGCTGGCCATCTTCCTGTTTTTTAATGTCAAGGTCCTTCAGCAATGCATAGATCTTTGAGAAAGCAAGATGTTATGGTTTTCCTTGAGCTGGTTGCATCATTCTTTAATGCTCTGCCTTGCTTTTTAGTCATGCTGTATGGTGATGAAAAGATCCCAGATTCCTGCTAGAGATTAAAGGATATTTAAATATGCTTTTCCTGCTCCCGTTGAAGGATTTCCCTTTGCTGTGTTTTCCTTTGTACTCTGCCATACTGAATATAATAATCTCTGTAAGTACTTATATGGGCCCCATCACTGTGTTGCATCAGTGCGTATGTTAATTAATATATTCTCTCTACACCACTGAGTTTCAGAATTGAAGTACAGAGAGAGATTGTGGCTGTCCAAGCTCACATAAAGTCTGTTACAGAACCAGGAAAGGAACCTGCATCTCCTGAGTCTTAGATTTGAGCTTTAACCACAAGTCCTTCCTTCCTTCCACAGGCATGCAAATTACTTGTATATCTTCATCACATAATCAGAGTTTAAGGCCAGATCATCTAGGCTGACCTCATGTCTGTAACAGGCCACCATGCACATTAATGTCAGAAACTGAAATTACACCAAAGTATTACAGCCTGCAGGACGCTAGACTGCTATGCACCACAGTCACAGGAAAGGGAAATCTGTGTACATGAGAGAAGAATCAGACCCAGGGGGAACAAATGAACAGAAAACAACATTATTATTGAGATCAGGACTTGAATAGAAATAGTTTGCAGTTCCAGAACTGCTTTTGGAAGACAACCAGCTCATTATCATATCAGTGCTACCCATTGTTCTCATAACAGTAATCTATATCACAGGAAACTAGTGTTTAATTGGTATTACAGAACTTTTATCAACCTATTTTGAATTTAAAACTCAGCTGCAAAATACGGGTCAGAGAGTGGGACTGTTTGGGCTGTAGCCCACAAAAACTTATGCTCAAATAAATGTGTTAGTCTCTAAGGTGCCACAAGTACTCCTGTTCTTTTTGCAGATACAGACTAATGCAGCTGCTACTCTGAAACCTTGCTCAAGAGCACGCTATGAGCTGCGAGAAGGCAAAGGAGTATGGGCATCATCTTCTCACACTAATGCAGACATTGCCAAGTTGCTAGGTTTGCAAATGATTAATGCATTCACTGATTTGCTTTGAAGTTTGACTCTAGCACAGGAGAAATGTTTCCTTTATTATTAGTTTGGCTACTATAGGAGGCAAAACAGATAAAACAGCATTTTGCTTCTATTTGAGCCATCTAGATCTTCTCTAGTTTGCATATGGCAATTCCAGAGTAGAAAAGTTTTCCCTGTTACTTTTGTCAGTGCAACAATAGTAGTTAGAATTTCACTTCACCCTTGGAGCATAAGCATTAGATCTGTTTAACAGAGATTGATACTCTGGTGGGCAAACAGGTCCCTGCTGGATCACTGAGAAGAGCATGAGTACTGGCAGTCAGTTTTGCTCATAAGAGCCTCAGTTCAGCAAAGTATTGAAGCATGTAACTGTTGATGGTGTTAGGCATATGTTTCAATACCTTGCTGGATTGAGGCCTAGTAATGGCATGGAAAATAAGCCCTAAAACATGGCTGCTATTGCAAACAAACTAAGCAGTATTACTATCAGGCTTGTGCTTAAAAATCTGAGTGTTCATTAGGTGCAAACAAACATCTAAAAACTTGGATGGCATGTAGGCCTGCAGACAAAATTGTATGCCCAGAAACTGGCTTGTTATGTGCTTAACTCTGAGCTTTTCACATACAAATTCTTTTATCTTCAATTGAAAAATATCTGTGTGCATGCAGAACTTTGAGTACATATTTAAAGGCGAAGCTGAGGTCCCTTTGAAAACATGAGTCCAATTTATGAGTTGTATTAGTTCAACATTTAATTTGATTCTTCAGTAGAGAATTACCTTTAAACCCTTCCTAAACCACATTAATTACATGGATTGATCATGGCAATTATATTGGCATTATCTCAGTGGATAGTCAGAACACGTGACATCTCGTAGAACCATCTCTTTACCAGATGCTAGCTCCTTAGGGGTTGATGGGATTCCATAGAGTGTAAACCACTACTGGAGGCAAGACTACAAAATCCAAATCTTTAGTATTTCCTGGGCAGACACACAATTCTAACGTGTTTGTGTTTTTTTCAATTCTTATTGTCACCAAAAAACAAACAAACAAACACAAACAGCTGAGGCCTTAAAGCATATTAGGTTTACTTAGTAGAATTCTACAATTTACTTCTAAAGGTATTTCTTAATTAGTGGAATACATAATCAAAAATTATTCTTAGTATTTAAAGTTGGCTGTACTTATTCACAGCTTTCTGAACTAATTAGAATCCCGAGACCTTCTATTTCTTCTCAAAGACTAATGTTCCCAATTGGTGATTAATATTTCTTTTAAAGTGAATTACTGTAGGATCTAAATTTAGAAAGGAATTCTGAACATGGACAGTTTTTGCATAGCTTACAGATGAATAGCTCATGAATCATTCCATGGCAGATTTACATGACTAATGTATTTTCTGAAATGAGCAGTATATACATCTTTGTCAAACTTCAGGCTTAATTGGAAATAGACTCCACGCCTCTCCAGTGCCACATGTAATACAATTTGGGGTCCTTGTGCAATTTAAAATGAGTTTGAGATGTTAGTGGTATTCCACTGACTGTAATGTTATGAACTGGAAAAAGCTTAAGTGAAAGGAGGGATGGGAAATAGATCTGATTGGCCAATATGCTTATCTGTAGGTGCATGAAACTGGTTAGGATTTGCGTTATTCCACAGTATATTTGGAAGGGATGCCATAGCATTGGTTAGCCAGTACTGTCTGATGATTTCAAGGGCATTCTAGGGTATTTCAGAAGAGTGGAAGAGATGGCAGGGTGTTTACTCTGATAGGCCATCCTGATAACATGATTGGCTACTGAGGTTATTCACTGCTTCTATGGGTGATTCTGCTGATCACACATAAAACAATTCACCTAGGCAACTGGGCAATTTTGAACATGGTATGGATGATTCTCTGTGTATGTCAGGAATCCTTTTATGTCTTGAAGCATAACATTTGAACCACCCCCTATTAATATAATCAACTGACTAGTAAAAATACCCCCAAATTGATCAGTCTCATTAATTTTAACTGGTCTCATGAAAACAGGAAGAACTGAAATGAAACTTTACAACTGGCAGAAGGAAGTAATTTCCTGCATAATGTTTTCTCAACTTCTGGAATTCATTAACCACAAACTCATCGAGACACATATTGTGGCTGAATTTAAGAGTTGGAGAGTTTATGTTCTCTAATGAAAGTTTTAACTATGCAAGTTTAAGGATGCTAAAGGTAATCAAATCTTATGCAGAAGAGCATAAGCTTATTGCCTACAAACAGTTCATCATTGCCTGTTTTCTCTCCCACCCTGGGCTTTACCTGTCTGGCTATGGGTTTTTTTCCATCTTCCTCTGAAGCACCTGATGCTGGCTGTTGCTGGAAGCTGTATACCTGAAGATATGACTCAATGGTCTAAACTAGAATGGTAAATCAATTGAATCATATCTCATTCCCCACTCGGACTGGGGTTCTGATATACATAAACCTGCTAGGTTCAGACAAGTGCTGAGTGAAGGTAACACATGTTTTATAAAGCAAGCAGAATTAGTAATAATAATAAGAAGAAACAATCTTCTTATTAGGGCTGTCAAGCAATTAAACAAATTAACAATGATTAATCATGTGATTAATCACACTGTTATACAATAATAGAATACCATTTATTTAATATTTTTGGATGTTTTCTACATTTTCAAATATATTGATTTCAATTATAACACAGAATACAAAGTATACAGTGGTCACTTTATTTTTATTTTTTTATTACAACTATTTGCACTGTAAAAAACAAAAGAAATTGTATTTTTCAATTCACCTATCACAAGTACTGTAATGTAATCTCTTAATCATGAAAGGTAAACTTAAAAATGTAGAATTATGTACAAAAGAACCTGCATTCAAAAATAAAACAATGTAAAACTTAAGAGCCTGCTAGTCCGCTCAATCCTATTTCTTGTTCAGCCAGTCGCTCAAAGAAACAAGTTTGTTTACATTTGCAGGAGCTAATGCGTCTGGCTTCTTGTTAAAAGATTCACCTGAAAGTGAGAACAGGTGTTCTCGTGGCAATTTTGTAGCTGGCATTGCAAGACACTTATTTGCTAGATGTGCTAAAGATTCATATGTCCCTTCACGCTTCAATCACTATTCCAGAGGACATGCATTCTTGCTGATGATGGGTTCTGCTCGATAACAATCCAAAGCAGTACGGACCGACACATGTTCATCATCTAAGTCAGATGTCACCAGCAGAAGGCTGATTTCCTTTTTAGGTTGTTCAGTTCTGTAGTTTCCGCATCAGAGTGTTGCTCCTTTAAGACTTTTGAGACTATGCTCCACACCTCATCCCTCTCAGATTTTGGAAGGAACTTCAGATTCTTAAATCTTGGGTCGAGTGCTATAGCTACCTTTAGAAATCTCACATTGGTACTTTCTTTGCGTTCTGTCAAATCTGCAGCAAAAGTGTTCTTAAAATGAACAACATGCTGAATCATCATCCAAGACTACTATAACATAGAATCATAGAATATCAGGGTTGGAGGTGACCTCAGGAGGTCATCTAGTCCAACCCCCTGCTCAAAGCAGGACCAATCCCCAGATGGCTTTTTGCCCCAGATCCCTAAGTGGCCCCCTCAAGAACTGAACTCACAACCCTGGGTTTAGCAAGCCATATATGCAGAATGTGGGTAAAACAGAGCTGGAGACATACAATCTCCCCCAAGGAGTTCAGTGACAAATTTAATTAATGCATTATTTATTTAATGAGCATCATCATCATGGAAGCATGTCCTCTGGAATTGTGGCAGAAGCATGCAGGGGCATATGAATATTTAGCATATCTGGCATGTAAATACCTTGCAACAACAGTTACAAAAGTCCCATGCAAATGCCTGTTCTCATTTTCTGGTGACATTGTAAATAAAAATTGGGCAGCATTATCTCCTGTAAATGTAAAGAAACTTGTCTTAGTAATTGTCTGAACGAGAAATAGGACTGAATGGACTTGTAGGCTCTAAAGTTTTCCATTGTTTTGTTTTTGAGTGCAGTTATGTAACAAAAAAAAACCTTACATTTTTAAGTTGCAGTTTCACAATAAAGATATTGCACTATAGTACTTGTATGAGGTGAATTGAAAAATACAATTTCTTTTGTTTATCATTTTTACAGTGCAAATATTTGTAATCAAAAGTAATAATATAAAGTAAGCACTGTACACTTTGTATTCTGTGTTGTAATATATTTGAAAATGTAGAAAAACATCCAAAATATGTGTAATAAATTTCAGTTGGTATTCTATTGTTTAACAATGTGATTAAAACTGCAATTAATCACAATTTTTTAAATCGTGATTAATTTTTTGAGTCAATTGCGTGAGTTAGCTGCAATTAAATGACAGCCCTACTTATTATGGATTATTTTAATTGCTAGCTTGCTACATGTCTGCTTGGATTGAAAAGTCAGAAGCAGATGGTAGTGTTTGAAAATATACACAGCTACGGAAATATCAGGTCGTTTATGCAACACTAAGAAATCTTATGCCTAAGAAATCTTAGGAATGGGAAATTATTGCACACAACCTAGAATTCTCACTTTATTTGTAACAATAAACTGCTACATGATTTGTATAAACGTGTTAGAAGCATGTTTTCATGATCTTGGCTAGACATGCTGTAGAGGAAAAGTGACATTTGGATCACACAACTCTGTTCTTTTTTTCTTTACAGAAGGAAAGAGTATGGAAAATTCAGAATTAGGGAAACCTAAACAGAAACCTAAAGCCTATTCCTGTCTATAATTAAGCGATCCCAGAAAATGCTAATTTAAGGCTAGCAATGAAATAATACATGTGTAAATAACAGAAATTCTTATAGTAACTGAGGTTAAAGCAGCTATCATTTGGTACACTGTTGCTTTGTGTATTTACTTTTACTCTTTTAGCTGTGAGAACAGAAAATGGAAAATGCTGAAGCTCAATGGGAGGGGGAAGAACTCTTTTACTAATAGTCCTTGCAGTGTCTCCACGTTGCTAAAATTGATCACCAATGTCGGTGGAAATGAAGCCATGAGGGAAAAAGTTATCTTGCTGCCACTAATAGTGCCAACGTGTTATCTTTCTAATGCCCTTGATAGAGCCCTTAAAAATGTTCTTCTAAAAATGCAATCGGCTATGAATTTCCTTCCTTATAATCATCAAAAGCAAAGCAGGAACATTTACATACCATAGCGCACACCACAGAAAATTATAAAGACAAATAGGGAGAGTTTGTTGTTGCAGTTACATCAGTATAAACACAGCGAAAATTCACTAAAGTTAATGCACAGTCTTGATTTTAATATGGTGTAACTGAGGTTAGAATCTGGCCCACATGCAGGGATTTAAGGAAATCAGAAACTGGCCCATAAAAATGTATCATATAGTCCCTTGTCCAATAATGTCTGCCGCCGATGCCAGGTTCAACACCTTGTTTTTCCAGGGCATGAATTATTCTGGAATGCTATGGGTTTCTGGTCCGGCCCTTGTTTGGGTGATCTGAAATGGCAGATTCCAGTATTACCACTTAATGGCAGTAGCAGACATAAATTCTGGCACCTCCTTTTTTTAGGAGTGGGACACTGCCCAAAATCACTTTTGCAATTTTGTTTACATCAGATCAGTGCTGGTACTCTCTCTTTATTCAAATCCTTTCTTACAACCCTCTTCTTCAGATAAGCCTTAAAGAAAATAACTAACAAACTTATATTCATTACAACTAAATGCACTCCACCATGCTGAGCACTAGGCCTCAGTGGGTAACTGTGTTAGCTTATTTATATAACCCCAGTCAGTATTTCATAGTGTTTTGTTATCTCCTCATTAGCTCATGTCTGATATTAGGTCCCAGTTCTGTAGTAGAGTTAATAGAGCTCCACACATGAACACAAGCTTGTGCTGGTGTGGCAGCTACCAGCTTTACTGACAGTGGGGATTGAATTGGAAACCTCCAGAGCAACTGCCATGTTTCTCTACAGCTTCAGCTAAAGATCCAGGCTCTTTCACTGGGGCTGTAACCAACTCCTCCTCTGTAAATTAGACAAACAAGGGGAACGCATCATACACTGACATTCAGTGCAGGATATAAGCTCTTTGGTGCAGAGATTCAGGCTTACCTGTACTGGGGGACAAACACCACACTTTTTGATGCTGTAAGAATTAATAAAAATAAACAGAAGTTCATCCTGTTGTCAAAAAGTAACTAACAAGTATTTGCAAGTATTAACAAGTATTTGCTTAAAACAAGGTAGTGATTTCCATTGATGCTACCTTATCGTATTTATGACTAACCAAAGTTGTTTGAAGTTTGACAGTGGGCAGGGTACCCAGGGAAGCTGAAGTTGCAATAGTATGTTTTTTGAGCTGCCCCTTGCGCATAGGCTTTGAATTTATGTTAAAGTATCTGGATGATCTGGAAATAGTTTCTTTAACAGCATTTGTTTCATATCTTGTCATTTACAATCAAGGTTTCTTACAGTCTGCAACTGTGTTTAATTGGGGCATACGCAACTCCACTGTATAACTGGGTCATTGAGAAATATCTTTCTGGCCGTCTGTAATTAATCACTTGATACAAGAAGGAGAAGGTTATATTGTCATGAGGATGAATTATATTCATAGTTGCCCCTGCATGTTAAAAATGTGTATGACTGTTAAAATGCAAACATTTCAACAATAAATAATAAATTTAATGGGGAATTTGGCTTCAGGTTTGGTGAAGAATATTGTGTGGTGGCGCCAAGTCTCCTCTCATTAGGCACAGATCCAGAGCTCTCTGATGTTAAGGAAAGTCCTTCCATTAGGTGCAATGGAATTTGGGATTAGTCCCTTCCAATCAGGTGAATCAGAAATAACCGCACTAATATCATAGGAGTCTCAATGGTGAGCACGTGACATAAATCAGTCTGTTCTACCTCTTCTTTACACTGGTATATCTTCCTTGATCTCAGTGGTGTTATTTTTGACTGATACTATTGGAAGATCCTAATCCAAACCCCATGGACTAGTGTCAAAATTTACTTGTGGATTATTGGAGAATAAATTAGTGAATCCTTAAGATCTTGGGTACTCCAGAAAAGTTTTCCTGGGTGACAATATTTTAACCTAGGTAGCATTCCACTATCAGTAGTAAAATTTCAAAGTCAGAGGAAGTATTGGGGGTAGCCGTGTTAGTCTGTATCCACAAAAACAACAAGGAGTCCGGTGGCACCTTAAAGACTAACACATTTATTTGGGCATAAGCTTCTGCAGGTAAAAACTCCACTTCTTCAGATAAATCTGCTAGTCTTTAAAGTCAGAGGAATTATCGTGTAAAAATTAGAGCTGCTCAACATTTTTCAAAAGGAAAAATTACTCTTTCTTGAAACTAGAATTTGTGGAAAGTTTCCATTATCTGGTTATGCTGGAAAAAAGGTAAGAGAGGGCTTTTTTTGCCTCACTATGGACAGTGAGGCAGAAAATAATCTGTAAATAATCTCCCCTCTCTTCCAGTGACCTGGTAGACAGATGGATCAATGTCCCCACAATGACCTGATCTGAAGCTGCCACAACACCCAGTCATTCTCTAGTTATCTAGCCTTTAAAGGGGCCACACATATTTTCCTACAAGCCAGATGGTGGCCCCCACAGCTAAGTGTGTGGTGAGATCATTTTCCAACTAAAGAGATTATTTTTTTATTGATTTTTTTTGTTTGTTTTGCTTGGTTTCTTTTTTACCTCCCCTTCCCGCCCCCCTTTCTTTCTCATTTTTTCGTTCTCTTCCCCTTGCTCCCTTTTTCCTTAGCAAAATAGAAAAAGGAAAATGGGGGAAGAAGGGAGAGAGACAGAGAGAGAGAACAAATCTGAACACTCAGTGAATTTAAAAAAAAGTTAACTCATTCTTTTGAAAGTGTGTGGAACAAAAGTAAGTGAGATTTTTTGATGAACCACTTCTAAAAATGAGAATATAATAAATTCAATGGACCAGATCCTCAGCTGGTTTAAATTGTAATAAGTGATTGCAGTGAAGCTATGGTAGATTGCACCACCCAAGTATCCAGCCCTCTATTTTATTTCAGACAGTGATAAAGATCTAGTTTTTGTCTGTTACACAAAGAGCTCCCCCTTGAACTTGATGGAAGTCTTTCCACTGACTTCATTAGGAGTGTGATAAGGGCCTTAAGTCCCCTTGCTCTGACAGCCATAAAATGGAGCCTGAATTGGCCCTTCAGTCTGTAATGCCTGGTGCCCCAAGAGGAATGTAATCACAGTTCAAAGCTATAATGGCTCAGACTTGGGAAATGACAGAAAAGTATAAAACAAACAATGTATTGACAAGCTATCTTTGCATCCGACGAAGTGGGTATTCACCCACGAAAGGTCGTGCTCCAATACGTCAGTTAGTCTATAAGGTGCCACAGGACTCTTTGCTATCTTTATGTAATTACTATATGTAATTGCACAGAAACCATTTCTTGAAAGCTGTCTACATACTGAAGATCTAATTAACAAATACTGTAACAGACTAGCATTTGGTTCATTTTTCTTATTACTAATTCCCTGGTGCCTGCTATGATGTTATGAGCTCGCCTGTTTATGGAGTCTTATTTATGAGAGCTGTGAGTGGTGGTCTAAAAGAATTGATTTTTAAACACAATTCAAGGCTATGTTTGACTTTTGGGCCATATTGTCATGACGTAATTTTGTTTCTAATCTAATTTTTTTTCTTTTTTGTTAAGGTGCTCAGACTTTTGGACCTGACCTAACAAATAAAAAATATATTCCCCATATAACTTCTTTAAAAATGGTCCTCTTTCATTTCCAATTGAAGATTTCTTAAAACACAAACTGGAAATGTTCTCCCACCACCAGGTCCTCTAATGGAAAGTTACACAGTCAGAGAGTGATCCAGGAACTCCTATTGTCTGGTCCAGTAAACCAGCAGTCCTTTCAAAGTGTGACATCTGGAGAACAGCTAGGGATAGAAATGACTACTATGTGTATTGGAAGATAGGGGATTTGTCCTGTGCCTTGTGGTGTATGGGAAACATTTTTTTCCTAGCTCTGGTGCCAACATCTGTTAGTATTCAGCAAACGCCTGAATGCCTCACCACCCAACGGCATGAGACCTTAAGGTGTATGAGGCCTGCACCACAAGGTAGTGTGGTGAAGGATGGTTGACAGCCTGCATTGGCTATATAAAGGTGTGTCCATTTTGTCAAGTGTTTGTAGCATCCTGAGCTATGAGCAAGCCAGTCTACTCCCATAGGTGAAAGTAATCTTAGAACTAAGCGAGGCTATGAGGCAAATCTTGATAGGTTGAAACTATATGGCTGGAATCAATAGCAAATTGGCATTTCTTTCATCAAGGGCAGGACTGCCGTCGAGTGCAGTTGGTCCTGGGTCTACTAAGCATGATACAAAGCAGCGGTATATGGAAAGAGTACTGCAGCTGAGCATACATTGATTCTAACAGGCTTTAGTGATTTATAGCATCAACTGTAACAGCATGTTACAAGGTAACATGCTATGATATGATTTAAACAACAACTCCATGTGATGGCTGAAATGTCAAGAAGGTACGATGTCTATTTTCTGGTCAGCCAATATTAATTCAGATGCCTTCTGTCCCAAATAATTTTTTTTAAAGAATCAAAGCAGGGGAAAGCTTACAAGGGATAAATCTATTGTTCCTGAACAGAGAATGACCATGTTATAGACAATGGCCATCAATTTATTTTTGGCTATCCAGCTGTCTCATTTGTTTTATATATGTTGGCTAATTTGTGCATAAATGTAACTAGTGATCAGACCGCATAATTCAGAATCTGGGTTCAGTACTCCTGTAAACAGATAACATATGAGTACACGACAACTTGCAAATTTCAGAAGACTATTAGCAGGCCAATAATTGTTGCATAAGTACTTAATCCTTTCTCAGAAACAACTTCTTCTACAATGGTATAACAAGCTGAATTAAAAACCTCTATGCCCAAAGGGTTACAGACAGGGAGTGAAGGCTCAATAAGTTACGTTTTAGCATAAAAGGATGCTTTAGATGTTTGTGCATTATGAATCATGTGCAGACATTAATTATAGCTCAAGATAAAGGGAGAGTCATATTTGGTTATTTGCAAAATCAAAATGTTCTTGACATAAGTTTTGAATGCTGGGATAGTTTCGCAGAAGAGGCTTTTTTTTATTAAGTTTGTGCGGAAGCAGGGGTTAGGATGGTGACAGCAACAGGGCGCTAGAACAGTTTTTATAGTGGGAGTGCTGAGAGCCAATGAACTAAATTGTAAACCCCATAAATAATGGAAACCACTTCAAGTCAAAGGGTGCGGTAGCATCCCTAGCTCCAGCACCTATGCCTGGCACCATAGTTTATGCAAGCAAACATGCAAGAATGATTCACAGAATGTTTATGTACTTAAATAGGCTTGGTCCTTTCACCATTTGTAGTGAAAGAATGGGTACTGGGATAGTGAATGGCAATATACTTGAAGGCAAATGCTGCCCATCCATGCTGGAGTGTGCAAAGCCCAATAATCAGTATTACCACTGGTTCTGCTGCATAGGGTGGGGGCTCACTCCTTTACACTGTGGAGCTGTCTCCACAACAGTGTAGTGAGATGGAAGGGGAAAGAAGAGATAGGGGCAAGGACATGCCCACTAGGGACAAAGACTATGCAGAGACACTGCTTGAAACTTCCCTATACTGATTTCTTCATCAATCTTCCTGTGATGGAATTGGAGCTGCTCTCTAACTTATGAATACTGTATGTTGACTTGGAATGTTTACTGTGTGAATGTTCTAGTTTAATAGGGGACTGTAAGGGAAGAGAATGGCTCAAGATAAGCCAGCCCTCAGCAAACACTGGAGGGTTGTGAAGAGACAGTTGCTGACCATTGGCTCTCAGGACTCTGGCTTGATCTCCTGCTGATCCTACTAGGCTGGTTTGGGCCAGAAGGGCCAAAACTGGGCATACATAACAAAAGAACTCTGGCCATTTAAAAAAGGGCCTCCCTCTCAAGATGAGGAGAGTTCTTTGGGGGAACCAGGCTGAGACACAGCCAACTGTGAGTGTGTTTGAAGGCATTTGTCCTGCTTAAATTACAAGCAGGGAACGGTACACCTTTAAAACGGACGTGTGAACTATTTAAAATATTTTTTTTTCTCTACAGACTTGTTCCCAGTGTTACATGAACTCCACTTTGGTTTTAAGAAGGCTCTGATCTCTGTATACCACTGGTCACAGACACCTGAAGGGAAGAACCATGAGTTCCAGAACTCAATTTGACCCGGTAAATACGCATATTCGATACTCCGGATAGTGGAAGGCTAGGCCTTCTTGAAACCAAAGTGGTGTTCATGTAACACAGGGAACAAGTCTGTAGAGAAAAAATATTTTAAATAGATCTAGGACTTGGAGAACTGCGGAATTCCACCCCAGGAAGATAAAGACATGAGGCTTGATACCTCAGACTAGAGAGGGGACCGAGGTGCAATCCTACCCCCATGGCCTGCACCCATGGCACATCCTTCCACAGTTCCGGATGCTTCATATAAATTACCAGCTGCAACGTGTAGGGGACTCAATGAGCTGTAGCTGCTACTTCAGAGGCTGCAGAATGGCTGGGCAGCTGCTCCAGGCCCTCGCTCCTAGTTGTAAGATTAGGACTCCATCCTACCCACCCAGCCCGCCACACAAGTGCAGACCCCTGAACATAACCTATTCACCCAGACTTTGCACGGGGGACAAGCATTTGGCTCTATGTTTATTCCAGAGAGACAAAGGGGTTCAGACGAAGATAACTGTTTCTAACTGGTAACTCACTGCTGCTACTCAGCTGAATCCCTAACTCCCTTGTGGCAGGAATTTTCAGGAGTCACTTCCTTGCCCTTAGTGGTGTTCTTCCATTGTCCAATCCCCACCCACCACTATTGCATGAAGCTTTGTAGAGAGCTTTCATCTTGTCCCCAGCTAACTGCGGAAATTCTCTCTTCAGCAAAGGGGCTGCTTCCTGCTGCTACATAAGGGAGCACTCAGAATGGACCACATTCAGACGACCTAGCGAAGTATGAGGCTTATTACCAGGGCCCCGCAAAATCTCCCTTCCTAAAATAATTCCATTTTCAAAAGCAACTTCAAAATAAGCTATATCTCACCTTTCTTGCCAAATGAGGGTAAAGAGGAGGTAAATTTAAGAAACTGTTTCCAAGGGAAGTCAATTTCTTGTCTAACCACTGTAGATCAATGCTGAACCCAATGGGAGCCAGCAGCACATCCAAAGATAGTTCAGGATAGTCAGACGTGTTCAAGATCCACCTCAGTGTAGTTATTCTGCATCCCTGCTCGTCTGCTGTCCTGAGTACCAGCAACGAGATCTCTAATGAGAATGATAGCACAATCACTAGGAGAAAAATTAGATTCTTTGGTGTCATTCTTAAGGTCATTGGCATTTAATATGCATGTAGAATATATAATTAATAATGGGCAGTCAGCCATGTCAAATAGCCACTCATGTTTAGTAAATGAAAGGCTCTCCCAGTGTAGAAATAGTGTTACACATAGAGCACTAGATCATAATATTTAAAAGAGCAGGTGCAGCTAGTGATACCATTGGAAAGAAAGTCACAGAATAGCACTCAGCTAGTGCAGTGGGTAGTTTCCCAGAGAAAAAGCATTCATGGAACGTGTCCCACTCGCATCACACTTACAAGTATTTAAATGTTTTCCGGGGGCTCCCTGCTCAAGTTTGAGCCTGTGAAAATTCCATGCACTGTTACAGAAAGCAATTGAGTACATATGGGCTATTTTTATTCTAGCAGAACAAGGTATTGTGGGGGAACATTACATGATTATTTTTTTTAATTGGCAGTTTACTTTCTAACAACCTTCGAGAATTAGAGAAAGGCCTGAACCAAAACCCTCGATCCTGATCTCACTCTACTTTCATGATAATCTGAACAAAAAAAATCTCAGTTCCAAATATCCCTAAATTCAGCATTTTGAAGCTTGGATCCGAAACTGAACTATTCTGAGGTCAGAGCTGGTCCTCTGTAGAGTGAGATTTGACCTGTGAATCTGAACCCTGATGTGGATCCAGATCTGGAGGTTTGGATCACATCCATTTTTACATGATATAGAGAAGATTTTGTGTGATCTTGTTCAGGCTCTGGTGTATTCATTTGGATGGAATCAATTGGCCCATGAGTCAAAGGTGTTAACATGACCCTGCCACTGTCTAACATTAAATGCTTCAAACAAGGTTTAGGATTTGGTAAGCAGCCTATTTAGTACCATTGCAAATGCCACTACAAATCAATTAAAATCATTTATTAAAGATACCGAAAAAGGAAAAACAGCTAAAACATTTGAAATGTAAAGTATTAAGTAAGGCTTTGTTTTTAATGACTCCGTAGTTCCCCTTCCCTTTAGTTGGAGAGAGTTTTTAGGATTTTTCTTTCTATTTGACAATTTTTAGATGGTCATAACAGCCCATTTTGGGAAAAGAAAATAAGTTCATTGAAATGGGCTGCAGCTGTCATTGTTAAAGTCTGAACCTGTTTCCTAGGGCAGCTCTACACTTAAAAAACTGCAGTGGTGCCTCTGTAGCGCTTCAGTGAAGATGCAATTGTGCCAATGGGAGAGCTTCTCCCATCAGCATAATTAATCCAGCTCCACAAAAGGCAGTAGCTATGTTGATGGGAGAAGCACTCCCATTGACATAGCGCTGTCTACACCAGGCATTGGCTCTGTATAACTGTGTCGCTCACAGGGGTGGGTTTTTCACACCCCGGAGCGATGTAGTTATACCGATGTAAGTGTGTAGTGTAGACCTGGCCCTAGAAGACAAACAAGATAAGCGCAGAAGAGGGGGAGGCAAAAACCAACAAAGATAGAAAATGCAGCTTCTGAGTCTACTATCGACTCTTACTGCTGGAAGTCACAGGCACAGCACAGGCACACTCTGAGACATGGCCACATGTATCAGCATCTAGCTATTTAGGGCATTGCTTTTAGCTGCCTTCTTCTGGTCGTAACCTTACAGCAGGGTTGCAAAAATACACAGTTTGGCCAGCTAAGCCAGTCCAAAGAAATAAGGTGGAAAAGAACGACACGTGAGTGAGGCGGAGAGACAATCTCATATTCCAGGAGGTGGGATTCAGCTGGAGCAGCTGGATGTGGCAAAGTCATCTGGATGCCTTTCTCTGGCCTCATCCTGTCAGGATGACAAAGGCCCAATTATATTATTGTAGAGCCCAGGTTCTCAGAAGACTGGAGTAGAGGTGACAGCCATGAAGTGATGCTTGCGTCAGTGGTTGCTGGCAGACACCTGTCTCTTTTGCACCTTCCCCGCTCCTCCATCATTTATTGTGACATTGAACTTTCACTCACTTTTTACTGTTGTGCTTACAATTAGGGTACATTGGTAGGGCCAATGAGCACAACACTACCTGCAAGTTTAGAAGAGGGGGTGAAAAGTCAGGAGTATCAGTAAGGCCTTTTCTTCCCTTCTATCTCCGTATTCCCTCAGATTATTATGGAATAGCTGCATTACCCATTTTGGAGTGGAAGCACCACAGCAAGAAACGTACAGTGCCCAGGCTGAACATGGTAGCATTAGATATGGGTAGTCTAAAGAGGGCGTGTTGTGTGCTGATTGGCACATCATTAACAGACTGCTTTGTGATATACTCTCATAGCAGCATCCAAGGTAGGGGATGGAGTGTTGAACTCTGGACAGAAACCCAGCTATACAGTGCAGATGTGCTTGTGGATGAGAATTTCAAAAGAGAGTTCCTCCCCCCCACCGCCAAGAGTACTTGGTACCATGCAGGTACACGGTACTTGACAAGTCAGAACAGCGTGATGAGATATCCCCACTATGTTGAGGGATTTACAAGGAAACTTCCCTGCAACCCAGTTGTAGACCCCGTGGATAAAATTCTGTAATGTAACTTCCATGAAGTCAATAGAATTTACACCAAGGATGAACTTGGCTCCTTACCTCATGTGTTGGTTTGTGTAACCTGAAGTAAGTGAGTGCATGTCTTAGGTCATGTTTACATTAACACTTTTGTTGGTGTAACTTACCTCACTCAAGGGTATGAAAAAACACCTCCCTGAGAGAGGTAAGTTACACTGACCTAAGCGCCGACGTGGACAGCGCTATGTTGGCGGGAGAAGCTCCCGCCACTCGTGGAGGTGGTTTTATTATGTCGATATGAGTGATCTTACAGCAGAACAGCTACATCTGTATAGCTGGGCCGCAGGATGCTCTCTAGTGTAGACATATTCTTAGACGATGAAAACATTTATGCACACAGGATTCACAAATGTTGTGTCCTATTCTCAGCCTCCATAGCCTCTGGCTCGCAGTCTGCTAACAGAGGTGCTGGGATTTACTGTAATCTTAGTATGTTGTGTGTCCTGGTCTTGCCATCCTACCTGCGGTACTTCTCAAGCACTGTCACCAACCAGCCCAGACACATGTACTGCCTATACCCATGTCTTATCCTGACCTTACCTTCCCAGAGTACTAATATCTTTATCACCCTGTAGAAATCTTGCTAAAAATCGTTGCTTTGCTCTGTTATTATAGGTTCCTACATACTCTGCCACTGATATTTCCCTCTCAGCTGGCGCTTTCTCACTCTGTTCTCCCTCTGCCAGGGCCGGCTTTAGGAAGCGCGGGGCCCAATTTGAACAGTTTTGACAGGGCCCCGGCAGGGATGATTATTAAATATATATATATATAAAAACACGGGCTTGTACTCACCGGGCGGTGCTCCAAGTCTTCGGTGGCAGTCCGGCGGTGGGTCCTTCACTCACTCCAAGTCTTCGGCGGCACTGAAGGATCCACCGCCAAAGTGCCGAAGACCCAGAGCAAGCGAAGGACCCACCGCCAAAGTGCCCCTGAAGACCTAGAGCGCCGCCAAGTGAGTAAAAATTAAAAAGGCGCCTCTAGCCAGGGAAGAGATTCTCCCTGAGCGCGGGGCCCAATTCGGGGGAATTGGTGGAATTGGCCTAAAGCCAGCCCTGCACTCTGCAACAAATGTTTTCATTTATAATATTATTAGGAACAAAACATTCCAAGAACCCCACACCTCTGAGAGCCAGTAAGGAGTTTAGGATGACTATGCTAACTGACCATTGTTTAATGCCCACAAACAAACCACCACCCATTTAGGTTCTAAAATTCTAGCTCCCCGGGAGAGGTGTTTTAGGACAACTACAAGAGTTGAATCTTCTGGCAAAATCTTAGTGGCCAAACAGCTTTATTTTCTGTAGTATTATGGTACACAGTATAAATCCCGGAGACAAGAGCTGAGTAAACTATTTGCAGTAGACAGTTTATTTGATTCTGTTCCTGAATTTTCTCCTAACAGACATTGACATGTTCATCAAAATGATTTGATGACAAATGTATCAGTTTATGGATTTCCACACAAACTATTCACTAAGACACTTTACTTGAGTTTTCACTATTCAAGTGGGGTGATCTGCCGTCTAGGTCACAGAGTATATTTTCTGCCCATGGATGAATAAGATAAAGGTTCGAATAAATCACTTCTGGTGGATTTGTTAATTTTTCTTTTGCAAATATTCTTGCAAAAAAAAAGTTACTTTTTGCACAAATGGATTAATGGAAAAACAAGAGCATCCCAGATATTGTTGAGATGAACAGCAGAGTTATTTAAATACTGTTCTTCAGTATTCAGCCAGCTCCAGGTCTGATACTTCATTAAAGCTTTTTCTTCTCAAACACTTCCAGCCACCTAATGCTGAGGCCAATTGTTCCCCAAACTATACAGCCTAGGCCCTTTATTAGCAAAAACTATAATGTTTATTAAGCTCTTAGAAGGCAGGTTAAAGGAAACCACAGAGCTTCTATTCACTGCCACAACACCTGGCAATGAATTATGGAAAGACCTAGAGCACAGTGGGCATGCTCACCTCTTTAACATCAGCTTTAGCATAAGCCATCCCAACCTAACATTGCATCATCTCATTTGTACAGCTACTCCCATGCTAAAAACTTGATATCCCTCCTCACAGTCTTTCTCCACTGGCCACCAGTTAGCTCCAAGGAGTTTTCACACATTGTGCCTCTCTTATTCCTTTAGACAGGGCTGTCTCCCCGTTGACTTGTTGGTGGGCTTTCTTTGGGAATAGATAGAACACTTTCACCAGGGAGCAAGTAGAGGAGAGTCAGACCTATTCGGGGTAAATGACAATAGATGTTAGCTAGAGCTGATCACCTTTTTTTAAAACAAAAAATAATTTGAAAAAACAATTTTTTTTTCAAAATCAGAAATTTGGGGGGGAAATGATTTTTTTTAAGTGTCCTGATTGTCAGAAAGATTGTAGAAGTTGTTTCTTCCCCCTTTCGCCTTTAGTATGCCTCTTTCTTAGGGACAAAATGGAAATAAAAAAGAAAGGGGGGTGGGGGAAAGGGGATTACATTGCAATGTCAAGATCTTAATCTTTTGAAGAAGAGTCCTGAGTTCACATTGTTCCTCTCATATATTCTGGAAGGGATATGGAGGTCAAAGCTAACATGGTGAGCATGTCAAAATTAGTTCTCAGGGGATTTGAGTTCATACTTAATCATCATCTTGACAGTGAGGAATTCTATCTGCTGCCAGAAGCTTATCTGAGTATTACTTGTGTAGAACAGAAGGAAACTAACCAGTATGATATACTGTGGGTGAGGGAAACGGGGATGTTTCAGCTCAATATAATATTACTTTGTCTTTCCTATGCATGAAAATTACAAACACAGTGTGAGAAATTATACTTTAGAAATCAACTGCAATTAGTAAGTTAGAAGGTCTCATTGTTTTTAGACATTGTTTACTCCAGCAAGAGGTTTGAGATTTCTGTCATTCAGCTGTAGCATGGAAGATGAAATAGACAAAGATGTGTAAATTGGTAAATAGTATTATTCTTATATTTCAATAGAATCTAAGAGTTCCAGTAATGGACCAGAACCCCATTATGCTAGGTGGTGTTGTGATGGGGGGCCACTGTCTCGTTGAAGCCCCCTGCTGGAAGCCTTCAGGTCCTACCACACCTGGCCCCAGGAAAGGAGCAGCGGAGGTTGGTCCTCCAGGCCTGCCTAGAGAGGCTACATAGAAGCAGCCAATCCAAGCTCAACAGGCTCAGATAAAAGGAGCAGGTTGGTTCTTGCCTGTGACCTGAGGGGTGAGGAAGGGGCTCTGAAGCCACAGGAGCTTGATTGGCTTTGTTTACTGGCCCTGGGAGAGAGAGGACCTGAGAATTGTAACTCTAAGGTAATGGGTGAAAGGACAGGGACCAGGTGGTAAGAAGCCCAGAGAAAATGGCAGGAACCAATCAAAGGGGGAAGTATGTGGCTTCTGTGTATAGGGTCCCTGAGTTGGGACCTGGAGTAGTGGGTGGATCTGCATTTGTCCACTGGCAAAGTGGCCTAAGACCTGAGAATGGGGCAAAGCTCCTTGAGATGCCCAAGTGAAGGGCTGGATTAAAAAGGGGTGCGAGATAGGGCTTAAGACTCTGGTGAGGGCCAATAGTGCGTTGAATTATTTGCTACCCTGGAAGGGGTCATCCATTTTGACTGAGTGTACTGGCTGGAGGGCTGAACCACTGAAGACCTGCGTCATGGGGTTGGCAACCTACATGAGTGCCAAGAGCAGGAAAAAAGATTGCAGCAGCACACCCAGCTGACAGGAGGCACTTGTGAGAGGTAAGTGGCACACTGTCACAGGTGTGCAAATGCAGAAGAAAAAGACAGTCCCTAGTCCAAATACCTTGCGGTCTAAGGAAGATTCAAGAGACAGCAGTTGACAATGGACCTACAAGGGAGCAGAGGAAAACAATGAGCATTCTGGAAAGAATGTTAGGCACCAGTCAACAAAATATTTTCTTTGTTTAGCTACTAGGCTGCATGATATATTGCTATTGATGGTATGAATAAATATATTTGAAACTACAGATCAGTTATATATGCCCTATTTTTTTCTAATCTCTGTGGAAAGTTTTTTTTCTTAATATTTTTAGGAAGTAGAGGAAAACACTGGGAAAGTTTACCACCAGTGGTTTTACTTAACAAGCTACATCTGTCCAAAGATCATCACTACAATTAGATTGTCCTTCTCTGTGTTGATGTTTAAACTAGGAGCTGTGTACAATATTTCCATGCTATATTGGTAACTATTTTGTGTATATAGTTTCAAGATGTGAACTAGGTACTTCATGAACCGATTAAGACAGGACCCTCTTTTATAATCTCATAAACTGATGACCTCATCCAAAACTCATTGAAGTCAGTGGTTTTGGATCCACTGATAGGATCCTGGTTCTGTAATTAGATCTATATTGATGGACCTTTTGCCTGGAGTGGAGCCTTAGTGCAGAGGACCATCCATGTGGACCACATGGACTTCACTGAGCTCCTTAATAGACAATTCACACAACAAAAGAGGATGAGAGAATAATATACCATATGAGATTGTTACAAGTGTTTCTGTCTATATAAAATGATTGTCTTTAGTGACTAAGTCACTCAAAAATATTGTAAGAAAATAGCCAGGACTGCAAAGTCCTCTCTTCAAAGAAATATCCAACTACAATTAGGAGGTAAACTCCATGTAGGGAGTTTAACTAGAATGCAATGGTAGATTAAAATTATGGGAATATGTTCTTGGGACAAATGGATATTTTAATACAATTTTGAGTAGGCAAAAAGGTATGTTTCACGGATAATCAAACGGGGTCAGATTTCAATGGAAGGTGCTGGGTGCCAAGCCCTTTAGACACATTTTTCACTTCTTTTAACAGTGGAACAATTTACAGCATTGGAACAATTTACATAGGGACATGGTAGGTTGTCCTATCACTTGATGTCCAGTCTTGATTTAAAGACATCTTTTAAAAATATATTCTAGGGCTCAAACAGAAGTTGCAGGCCTTTTGCTGAGATGATTGTATGAGGGTCTATGACTTGTGTTATGCGGAAGGTAAGACAAGATCACAATGGTCCCCTCTGGCTTTCAGATCTGTACACTTATGTGTCTGAACGGGATCTCAGCTCTTCTGAAACTCTGGCCTCATTTGTGTGTGCTAGCTGAATGCTTTGAAAATATGATGAATAGCGTACCCTCCAGATACACACTCCATCAGAAATGTTGACTGGGTAAGTGCCTGGCGTCAGTGCTTTTCAAATGTCTGGGAGAACTGTAAATGAAATATTAAATTCAGGTTTTGTATATGGGGTAGAGTTAGGGTAGGAATGGAGGACTCTTTCCCTGGTGGAAAAATGGAAGTTCTTGTCATGTGGGAGGGGAGATCTTCAAAAGTTCTCTGCTTGCATTTATATACCCAAGTGACAGTCAGGTTTTCTAATACATTTGCTCCCCACTCCCCCAAAGTTCCAGTTCTAAAACTTTTGGTCAAAGTTTTCAGAGTTGGTCAGTTCTAATGTGGCATGCTGTTTTGAAAGTCTGTCCCCCTGTCCTCACTGGAAGGGAATGTGATGTTCAGATATATTAAATTGTGTTAGTTTCTATGTGCCCTGTTTCCCAAGGACTTTTTCCTGTAGTTGGAAAGTGGCAGGGGAAATCCCCTCAGGACTGGTTCAGTAATGATTTTTGCCAGCAAAGGACTGTGATAAGGTGACCCTACGTGGAGCATCTTCCTACAGCAGACCAATGGCATGACAAGTGCACTTACCTCAGTTTCTCCTCAGTTCAGCCATAAAAAGAATAATTTCTTTCCCTGTCCAATACAAAGTCCCACTTTATTCATGCACACATAGTAATCCATAGAACCCTCATTGTAAAGCCACTCTCTCAACTCCTGCAGTAAAACATATCAGAGGGATGGCAATTTTCTATTCCATTATCCAGGGACATTGCTTCTAGGACACCACATGTGAGTCCACCACCTCTCAGTTCCCGGTTCCTTTCTGCCCTTGTTCCATGGCCCCACTCTCCTGGCCATCTACTGAGAGTGATCAGGCCGATGACTCTTCTACCAAGACGCAGTCCCACAATTCAGCCCTGTTCAGCCTCCCAGCACTGGCTGTCTGGCTGAGGAAGGTCAACAAGCTAGCTCCTCCACTGGTCTCCAAACCAATTTTTCCCTGTTCCTGGGGAGGGCCTGGAAACCTTTCCACTTCCTGCAGCATCCCTGCCTTGCTCAGACAGCTCTCACCTGCCCTTTCCTGGCTTCTCCACTTTACACTGTCAGGCAGCTCTGCCTCACCAAATCCTTCTGTCTTCTCTCATGTCAAGTCACAGATGCACTATACCCTGCTCCCTCTTAAGGGGCCAGTGCTACCCTATGATAGCCACGAAAAGAGAGAGAGGCTTTACTAATCAGGAGGAGCAGGGAAAGAGGCAGGATTAGATTCTGATTGCCAGTGTCTGTAGTGATAGCCTGACTTATAGCGAGGCGGCTTGAAATGTACAGCATGAAACAATGCGGTCTTGGTGAGTAGCACAGCACCAGTGATGCAGTTTGACCTATCACCCCTAGATAATACCTCAATGTCAGTTTCTCTCACTCAAATGTCTCCCATGAGGGCCAACACCTCTCCTCTTCACAAGGCTGATCCCTGTAAAACTGAGTAGTGATGGGAAAGAACATAACCTATGAACTTCAGACAGCATTTAAATTTGGTCCTAAAAATCTTTCAGTCAAAGGAAAAGGGAATGTGTTGGGTGATGGTGAATGAGGCTCAGTAAAATTGTGATTTGTATTAGTATCTCCCAGAGTGCTTACAACTCCCTGCAACTGGCATGTCCTGCGGCAAGCTATTCTAGTGCAGCCACCCAGAACCCATTTAGTAATCACTTCTTTGGTTTCCCAGACCTGCAGACAAATGCCAAACATCATTCCATCCCATCGCCATTAGACACCTCCATGGCTTCCCAATCTCTCCTATCCATTACCCCATAGTCTCTCTCTCACTTGCTCCCTCTTTCTCCATTGTTCCCCTTCTGCTGTTTCTTGGCAATCACAGTTCTACACCTCAGCTTAGGGCTGGAAAAAAATAAAAACCAATACATCGTCTGCACAATTGCCATCTCCCTCTATTGTACACATGATTTCTCCTGCTTTTTCTTTCCCTCATTGGTGGTATGAGTGGGGCTGGGGACCCACAGAGAGGCAGATAGAAGGCACCCAAGCCTACTGATAGCAATAAGCATCAGGCAAAGAGAAGTGATGGGGATCTTAGCATGTCTGTGTGCAGAGGACAGAGATGCTCCATGGCCCTGGAGGCAGCAGTGTTTGCTGTAAGCAACCACTTAAGATCAGTGGGAGAGAGGCAAAAGCCAGGGGGAGAAGGGGGATCAGCCTCCCTCTATCCCCTCCCCTATATTTGTCTGTGTGGTGTCCCATGAAATACAGGATACCGAGAGTGTATGTCAGTGTTTTGTTAATGGGAATGTGATTGAGACAGGCAGAATCAAGGGCAAAAAGCTATCTCTGGCCAGGGTTGTAATATCCTATGAGGGGAATGATCTATCCTAGACAAAAAGACATTTCTCCAGCCTCTCTCTAGTTTGAACACAGTTAAGAAGAATACATGAATTGCAAACTATTAGTGTAACCTGAAAAAGATTAATCAGTTTATTTGCTTTAATTCAGTGAAAGAACAAAACAGGAAAATAAGCAAACCCATGGTAGGTAATTAAAAGGAAAGTCATATATGGGAAAAGATTTGATTTGATAACTCATTCAGTCTGATGATAAGAAATGCCAAGCTTGCATTACATAAAGTTAAAATGCATTTTAGAAGTGTGGATCTGAGAGACTCTTCCCTTGCATCACACAAGATGTTTTCACAATCACATTTTCACTCATGCATGGGATTTTTTATTTGTCTACACAATCATAATGTGATTCTTGCCTAAAACTTTCACATGACTATTTGCAGGGAGGATTTTTAAGTGAGGCACTTAAGTGTATTCAAGATTTTTTTTTAAAGGCTTACTAAAATAGGAAGAAAACTGATGTAAAACAGAATTTTTAAAATGCCAAAAGAGGTTTTAATTGATTTAGCTGCTTTCAGGCTGCTGCGTATCACACACAATTCACGAAACTAAAGTTTTCATGGGCATATATTTTCATCATTTTTATGCCCATGTACACTTACTGAGAAAGACGAGACTTATATGGGACTCTTTATATGCACCTTTCTAGTCCAAATACAATATAGGTAAGTCTATTTCTTTACGTTATCAATGGGAATTCAGAAGTCTAAAGAGTCTCATCACAGCTGTTTCATTAAATTCCATTTAATCTTCCATCTCCATATTTGAACTAAGAGAAATGATAATCAGGGAACTTTACTGTCAAGGACACATTTTAGATTTATTTCTAGGGTAAGGAGCCACTTAACATTTTCCACACTAAGAAACAATTAGAAGTGGCAGCCACTACATATACTAAACAAGCCCTCAGAATAAAGTATTAATGGCCAGCCAGTGCAGTACTGTCTAAACCAAGAATAATTTGGCCAAGAATTTGTTACAACCTCTCTGTTAGGGGGGGAAAAGAAAAGGAAGACATGTCACATTTCTATTAAACCTCAAAAGCTTTACTCCCCCGCTGTGCTTCTCCTTCTCCAGGTTTATGCAGGTATACCTCTGTTCGTTTAACTGGAATGCAATAGTGGGGAATCATGTCCTTAGATTTGTTTCCAAACAAACTTAATATTATTAACAGGGATGTTGTTGTGCTTTCTCTAGAAAAGACTTGCCTTGGCTGAGGAACAGAACCCTAAACTACCCCTTGTTTCTTCCTGAAGCAGTATAACCTTTCTGAAAATTATAATGGTTAATTTGTATTGTAGTAACTCCTCTGAACCCTATTGTACTGGGGTCTGTACAAACATAGTAAGAGAGAATCCCTGCCCCAAAAAGCTTGCAATGTAAATAGATTAATAGATTGTAAAGTCAGAGAGGATCATTGAAATCACCTAGTCTGACAGCCTGTTAATACAGGCCATGGGATTTATAGGCAAGACAGACTAGGGATAACAGAGATTAACTATTATCCATCTTTTACAGATGGGGAGCTGAGGCTATATCTCCCACTCCCCAGTCTAGTGCCATAAGTATAAGACCATCCTTCTCTCATAGGCTATCATTATTGCTCTCATCCTAATAGGAAAAGGTGAATTACATGTCTGCCTTTTAGACCCTGTGTTTGAATCAGTGTTCTAGTATATACAGAATGGCAGGACAGTATAAGTAGAAACCTCAACTAGGCTGGTTTGTTTGTTTCTATTGCTATGCTATTTGTGTCTCCAGGGACGGCTCTAGGGATTTTGCCGCCTCAAGCACGGCAGGCAGGCTGCCTCCACAGGCAAGCTGCTGAAGGCAGCCTGCCTGCCACCCTTGCAGCGACCGGCAGAGCACCCCCCGAGGCTTGCCGCCCCAAGCACGTGCTTGGCGTGCTGGGGCCTGGAGCCACCCCTGTGTGTCACTGGCAGGCCTAATATGGGAGCAGACATTTTGGGGTCAACTCTGGCTTCATTTTCATGGCATGCATTCATAAAATACTGTGTAACTCAACTTTGACTTACTTATACCTCTATAGTATATTTTCTAGTTTGGAAAACAGCTTTTCAGCGCCAGGGTGTTACATCAAAGGGAAGAGTAAAGGGGCGGACACATAAGAAAAGTCTGAGAAATACAGAGACACGTTATTCATATTTTCCCACTCTGTCTTAGTCCCTTCCCTTGAAAATAATCAGCAAAAATTAAACCTGCGAAAGTCAGCTTTAACTTGTACTTCAGTTACAGGCGCCACTGGAAGCCCATTTTCTCCAGCTTTAATTGGTAATGTCCCTACTAAAAACTAAACATGGTACAGGGTGTTACAATACCATAGTAATGAGCATATGTGCACAGATAGACATGTGGACCTCTACAGTAGGTGAATGGAGGGCTCCCCAGCATGGAGATGAAGACAGGACATGTCAAGATAGTGTAGGTGTGTAACTGTCATAAACAGATAGCTAAGGGTTAATGTCTCTTTCACCTGGAAAGGAGTAACCTGAAACACCTGACCAGAGGACCAATCAGGAAACAGGACTTTTTCAAATCTGGGTGGAGGGAAGTTTGTGTGTGAGTCCTTTGTTCTTGGTCTTCTGCCTGTACTCTCTTGGCTATGAGAGGATTTTTCTGCCTCCTGCTTTTCTAATCTTCTGTTTCCCAGTTGTAAGTACAAAAGATAAGATAGTGATTTATAGGGTTTTTTATTTTGTATTTATATGTGTGTACTTGCTGGAGTGTTTTGAAGTGTGTTCTTTTGGAATAAGGTTGTTTATTCATATTTCTTTTAAGCAATTGACCCTGTATTTGTCACCTTAATACAGAGAGACCATTTTTATGTATTTTTCTTTCTTTTACATAAAGCTTTCTTTTTAAGACCTGTTGGAGTTTTTCTTTAGTGGGGAACTCCAGGGAATTGAGTCTGTAGCTCACCAGGGAATTGGTGGGAGGAAGAAGTCAGGGGGAAATCTGTGTGTGTTAGATTTACAAGCCTGACTTTGTATACCCTCTGGGTGAAGAGGGAAGTACTTGTGTTTCCAGGACTGGAAATAGGGAGAGTGGAATCCCTCTGATTAGATTCACGGAGCTTGCTTCTGTATATCTCTCCAGGAACCCAGGGAGGGAACACCTGGAGGGGGGAAGGGAAATGGTTTATTCCCCTTTGTTGTGAGACTTAAGGAATTTGGGTCTTTGGGGTCCCCAGGGAAGGTTTTTGGGGGGACCAGAGTGCCCCAAAACACTCTAATTTTTTGGGTGGTGGCAGCTTTACCAGGTCCAAGCTGGTAACTAAGCTTGGAGGTTTTCATGCTAACACCCATATTTTGGACGCTAAGGTCCAAATCTGGGAATATGTTATGACAGTAACTTGCACTGTTACCTTGTGAGGTTAGCAGGGGGAGAAGGGGAAATCCAAAGGAGTCCAGAGACGCCTCCTATCCTTGCCACCTGAACCTCCAGAGGGGGAACCCCATGGTGAGGATTCTGAAGAGTAGAGAAAAATGCTGCAGATGTGGAACTACTCCACCCCCTACAGCTTCTGTTCCACACACAAATACAAAAGATCGAATCCTGCAAACTCTTAAGCACATGCATAACTGTACTTCAATAGGACTACTCACGTAAGGAGAGGTATACACATACTTAAGTGTTTGGGGCCCATGTTTGCTCATTTGAAAAGCTTGATTCACATTTACTTTGAGCACACTTGTTTTCATTGTGAAACTGACTTGCTCTGAGATCTTCCATGTGGCTGTCACACTCTACCTGCCCTTTTTCATAAGTGCTGGTGTATGTTTGTCTGGTGTGTCATGAAGTACCCACAGATAGGTCACTGCTCAATTACATTACAAGGCTCTCTTATTCAAGAAGATGATGTGTCACACAACAGTGACAGCAGGAGCTCACAAAGGGCAGCCTTTAAAATTGGAACTATTTTGGAGCTCCAGGTTTGACTAAACACAGTGGGCTATGACTGAGCAGAATATGTAAAATGACTGACATGAGCCAGAAACCTTTTTGGTGTCCAGCAAATACAGGCTTAACTAGCTGTTTAGCCCTCATACAGAACTGAATAATGAGGCAGGGAGTGAAGGCTCTAAGAGGTAGTACAGGAAACCGAATGAACAGCTACTTGGGAGGAAGAAAGCCTTCGAGAAAGGAGAGAGCTTTGCAGCCAATTGTTAAAAGGCAGGTTTATACTCGGACCTGCCTTGTGTCTGTGTTTCTTCTCTGATGTCTGCTTTTTCTGACTGACAGCCAGAATTCATTTTTATTTCCTTTTTAAAAAGATTGTGTCCAGTTTTGTTCCTCAATTTTATTAAATAGAAAGTTGATTACTACAATTAAGCACATTGCATAGTAACCTCATTTTCTTTATTTAACTGCAGGGAGTGTGGCTTTGAAATCTATTTTACAGGGCTCGTAATTGCAGTTCTTGAGCTTGTAGGGAGGAAAGATGGACTTACGATTAGGGTGCTGAAGTAAAACTCAGACTTAGGTATGATTCCTGCCACAGACCACCTGTCTGATCTTGGAAGAGTCAAGGAATATCTTTTTTGCCTCCATTCATAACATGGAGGTAATAATACTTCCCAACATAGGTGCTGACTCTATGGGTGCTCCAGGGATGGAGCACCCACGGAAAAAATTAGCAAGTGCTTAGCACCCACTGGTAACCAAACTTCCCTCCTCCCCCCAGCCAATGCCTCCCACCCACTGGTGGCCCTGTTGATCAACTCCTCCCCCTCCAGAACCTTCCACACACTGCAGATCAGCTGTTCTGCAGCATCCAGGAGGTGCTGGGGGGGCAAGAGGGAGGAGCAGGGGAAGGAGAGGAACTGTGTGTGAAGGGACAAGGAAAAGATGAGCAGGGGATGGAGCGGGGTGGGAAGAAATGGGGCAGGGGTGGGGGGTTGGGGAAAGGGGTGGAGTGGGGCTGAGTGGGGGTTGAGCACCCCCAGGAAAAGTTGGAAGCTGGCGCCTGTGCTTCCGAACTTCATTTGGGACGATAAATTCATTTATATCTATGAGGTTCTCAGTTACCACAGGTTTCAGAGTAGCAGCCGTGTTAGTCTGTATCCGCAAAAAGAACGGGAGTACTTGTGGCACCTTAGAGATTAACAAAATTATTTCAGCATAACAAATTTATGTTACCACAGTGATACAATGCATATAAATATTTAAATAATTGGAGATCCTTCATTTTTAACTACTGGCTTGGATTAGTGCAATGCTTTCTACACAAGGTCACATTAGGACACTATAGCTTGTTCTGTGTTAGCCACAGAGGATATTAAACCCATCCTTTGCCTCCTCCAGTGACTTACTAGTGACTTCTTGTTGCAACTCAGTGTGTGTTTGGTTTGTAAAGCCCTATCTGACTTGGATTCTCGCTGTCTGAAGGGTTGTTTCTTTTCCTCTGAGCTGCCATGGTAGCTGAAGTCAGCTGTTGCTCAAAGAGACTAATTCCATCAACAACCATGTTTCTAAAAGGAGATTCAATGACAATAATATAAAGAGAGATAATTTGATGAATTAGGGACAAGACATGGATAAAGCTGTTGGCTAGTGTCTGTGAAGCAGCTGGAATTTTCAGTTAAAGATGTAGACTGGGGTGGCTCCAGGATTATTAAAACCTGGCACTCAAGATGTATTTTGTCTCTTCCTCAGTACAATTTACTGATGATAATAGAGGATTGTATAAAAGACAGAGGAACTAGAATCTAACTTATTTCATTGGCTAGATCTATTTTTTTAATATCTTAAATTCCTATAATTGTACATGTTGGGTTATATTAAAAACCAGAAGTGAGTTCATAAGGAGATACTCCCATCATGAGACTGAGAAGATATTTATATAATAATGGTCAAACTGCAGTGACTTTCCAGGCAATTCATGACCCATTAGGAAGAGTCATAATAAGTCTTAAATGATAGTGGGTCACTAGTCTTCAAGAAATCCCCCACAACGAGGTGATCTTGTTGTTTTAGTTACTGCAATCATAAGCTAACACTGCAGAATCATGGTTCTGTGCTATTAGATGGAGTCCTTGGGATCTACAGTACTACTAATATTACATTTATTCTCAATGGTAGGAGCAGACAAGTTGGGGTACTATTGATAATGAAAGTCAATAGCGATGCTTATATTGCATCAGTTAGATGAGAGAGGCATTGTCACAAGTGGAGAACTGGGGTCTTTCAAAGAATTAGAACCATATATTGAAATAACAGGGAAAATAAGTGGTGGAATCTGTTTGGGCACAGAAAGACACAAAAAGTAAAATCATCACTGATGGTGATTCATATAATTGTGTGCAATAACCACCGGCTAAGGACAAAAGATGATTTTGAAAATGCAGTGGCTGGGATACCCTCTCCCATAGAAATACCCTAGGTTTCCCAAACAGAGGATTTTTTGTAATAGTTTCATCAGAAAATGGTGTTTGTCTTCCCCCATACACCACAGAAAGGCCAGGAGGTCCACTCCAAAACTAATGGATTCTGCAGAATCCATTGGTTTACCCCAAAGAAACAAGAAAAGCTGGGTTCCTCAGTGTCAGCTTTGGGACCCTCACACCTCAGCTGTTTGTCAGCCAATGTAGTTCCATTGTAGTCACATTGCTGGGCTTCTCCATCCTGCTACTGCCACTGGTTCCTTTAGCAGGAGTTTCCCTGCTATGGAGGGATCACTGAAAAGTTCAGACATCTCCCAGGTGCATTAAATCTCCATTGCTATGCATGTACCCTCCTCAGCTATAGATTCCTGACCCCTAAGCAGGAATCTGCAATGTCCAGGCAGGAGTGGGAGGATAATGCCACAGGACCAACTCACCCCACACCAGAAGGGGGGAGGGAGGAAATCTGTACAGAAGGGACCCTCAGCAGTGCAGAAAGTCAGGCCCAATGAATGTAACAGCCTGAAAATTCCTAAATGTGGAGAAGACCTCGAGTTTAATTTTTTTAAAGCATTGTATAAAAGTTTTGGATTTTTGGCATCAGGATTTGTATATTTTGTGTGTATATGTGTGTGCATTTTTCCATATGCAAGTAATGCAAAACCATATTTGATATGTGATGATTAGATTTCTCAAGCACTGGATGGAGGTCAGATCCTGAGGGGAATCCTGTTTATATCTTTTATCTTTATGTCTTCTGGAGCCAGAACTTTAACATGTTTCCACTAATAAAGGGGCAAACTACGGTATTTTGTGACGAAAAGATCCTGTTGTTCCCAACTGTGGCAAGTCTGAGGCTGTCAATCTTTCTTATAAGCATGAATTCCATGATTTTAAATACCAAACTTTCTCTCCCTCCGCCCCCCGCAAGTTCAATGGGAAAAGTCAACCTCTTTTTTGAGTCTGGCCAGTTTGCTAACTGTATTCATGCAGAACTTAACTTACAGTCCACTTGAAACCACTTTGGCTCTTGAAACTTTATGGGAGGCAGCATGGCCCAGTTGATAAGACATTGAAACATGACTCTTGGATTCTGTTTCTGGCTCTGTCACAGACCTGCTTTGTGACCTTGGGCTTAATGTCACTTCACCTCTTTCTGTGCCTTTGTGTAAGGTAATAGTTGTCTCCTTTGCAAAGGGCTCTGAGTTCTTGAAATTAAATAAGCGCCAAACATAAAGTCTTATATTGAATGTGTACCAGAGAGGAACCTGCAGTCTAATCTTTGTAACTGTAACTCTGGCCAAGTTTATAATATTAAAATATTGTTTTGGCTTAATGTATTCTGGCTGTTTAATTCAACTCATCTGGTTTTATCTGAGAATCATCTGATTCAGATTTCCTTATTTTATTTTCTGTGGGTCAAGTACAAGGGTTTTATTTTCAGGGATGTTGCCAAGTTTGCTCTTCCTTGTTTTGACCTTGTCTTGCCTCACTTATAACTTAACTGGAGGGTGTATTCCTGAAGATGATGTACAGTCTGTGTATGTGGTAAATATGGCAGATTGTTGCATAACAGGGAGGTTGTTGCAAAGGGAGGTTTAACACCAGGGCAAACCTCTACCCTTACAAAAAGTGCCACAGGATTGCCAACGTCCTTTCAGAGCAGACCAGTTCTCTGATTTCAAATTTATCAGTTGATAGATGGCCACAGGAAAGTCCATGGTACTCATCTGTACCTGCCTGGGAAGGATAAAAACTGAAAGGATAGTTCTAGGATTTGAACCTGTGATTCTAGGGAAGTTTAGGGGGGAAACCCAGATCCCACTAAAGCCAATGAGAGTTTTGCCACTGATTTCAATGGGGCCAGGATTCTTCAAGTTAAGTGCTTCAAACCTGAGGCCTACAATACTCATATTTCTGGCATCACTTCAATATTCTCTTCAGCTTTTTACTTGATTATTCATGCAGGGAATATGAAATATTTTGAGAGGTTGTGAGCACCCTGGCAATCTTTCCATTTTCACTTTCCCACCGTGTCACTCCTCTGTGTCTCAGTGACCCTGGCTTCAGCTGAAGATTGGGTGGATGGGGATCCCTTCCAGACCCCATCAGTGCTATTTGAATCAGCCACTGTTGAGGTTAGCTTGTCACAGAACCAAGCTACTTCTGCCCTCATCCAGGAGCTGCTTGCTGTCTTGTGGGTTGCCTCCAGAGCACTCCCATCCCCTTCCAATCTGGGAGCAAGGGACTGAAAAATAATCCTTATGGCATGTATACTTAGTTTCAAACACATTATATCCTCCCGAACATTGCAACATCAATCAAACAATCATAAAAATCACCTCTCCCTTGAGCCAGTGAGCAGATGCCACTGGAAGATGGATGGATAGACAGCTCTGAACTCATGGCTGATGTAGAAATCTGCTGGGAGAAAACATCGTGGGTCAAAAAGTCGGGGATGCCCATGGCAACATAAATCCTGGTACAACACTGACAGACATTCTGCTTTTAAAAAGTTAAATTTGAAATGTTAATGCTCACAAAATAGTAAAATTTCTTTATATCAAATACCTTCCTGTGGCTGCAAATAGAAGCCACAGCTGAAACCCTTATTAGACCTTAAAAAAAGGGATCTGCCTTGTAAATATTCTTATTGAGTCTCTTTCTTATAGCAAGATCTGATTGAGCTGCATCAGATTGACAGACTGGCTGATTAGTGAGTACAGACTTCTGCTGATGAAAGGACTGTGAAAGAGAAAACTGCTCAACTTTGTTGAGCTAACAACTCTTACATAAGATGAAGCCTTGATCTCTCTTCTATGCCAGCAGAGTGCAAACAGTATTAACATTCAAAGTAATTGGTAAGAGGCCATTTTAAGCAGAGGTATCATAATTATTGCATATCACAGGTCTCAGAATATACATTTGTTTCTTTGTTATCCCTCCCTCACCCCCCAAAAAATCACAGATCAAGTAATGCAAGTGATTTTCTGCAGTAATAAAATGTATGAGTGGGCAAGGATACCTGATAACAAAGAGAGTATTGAGGCATTACACTAATCAGTCTGTGTACTAAGGAATAACACTGTGTTTCTTATTGATCTCTTTGCTTGCTTTCTTTGCTACAGGTAATGGCAGGGTATTTTTTTTACAGCATGAAACTAATAGTGATAACAATACCCCCAAAAGCTACTAAGATCAAATGAATTGATTAATCAACATCCCATGTACTTATTTTAAATAGAGTTGACTTTAAAAAAAATTTTTTTTAAACGGAAGAAATTCATTGTACCTCTTTGCAGTATAAATATGATGCCACAAAAGAATGTTAGAAAAACTGTTAATGAATTAAACACTTCCTGTTTTTGGACCATCTCTGTTCAATGTCTTCATCAACAACTTAGATGTTGGCATAGAAAGTACGCTTATTAAGTTTGCAGATGATACCAAACTGGGAGGGATTGCAACTGCTTTGGAGGACAGGGTCATAATTCAGAATGATTTGGACAAATTGGAGAAATGGTCTGAGGTAAACCGGATGAAGTTTAATAAAGAAAAATGCAAAATGCTCCACTTAGGAAGGAACAATCAGTTTCACACATACAGAATGGGAAGAGACTGTCTAGGAAGGAGTACGGCAGAAAGGGATCTAGGGGTTATAGTGGACCACAAGATAAATATGAGTCAACAGTGTGATGCTGTTGCAAAAAAAGCAAACGTGATTCTGGGATGCATTAACAGGTGTGTTGTGAGCAAGACACAAGAAGTCATTCTTCCACTCTACTCTGCGCTGGTTAGGCCTCAACTGGAGTATTGTGTCCAGTTCTGGGCACTGCATTTCAAGAAAGATGTGGAGAAATTGGAGAGGGTCCAGAGAAGAGCAACAAGAATGATTAAAGGTCTTGAGAACATGACCTACCGAGGAAGGCTGAAAGAACTGGGTTTGTTTAGTTTGGAAAAGAGAAGACTGAGAGGGGACATGATAGCAGTTTTCAGGTATCTAAAAGGGTGTCATCAGGAGGAGGGAGAAAACTTGTTCACCTTAGCCTCTAATGTTAGAACAAGAAGCAATGGGGCTTAAACTGCAGCAAGGGAGATTTAGGTTGGACATTAGGAAAAAGTTCCTAACAGTCAGGGTGGTTAAATACTGGAATAAATTGCCTAGGGAGGTTGTGGAATCTCCGTCTCTGGAGATATTTAAGAGTTGGTTAGATAAACATCATTTTGTTTCCTCAGGCAGATTATTCTATATCTTATAACGTAAAAGAGATTATTTCACAGAGCCAGAGAGAATAGATAAGATGAGAAACTTACATAATATTTATAATATCCAGAAAACCCCAGCAGGTGCTGTTTAGTGTGGCTGATTAGGAAGTGGCTTCTACCATGTCAGGTAATACTGGAATATTGATCACACTGTAGGGTGCCATTGAGATCGGGAATAAAATGTATTCACATGTATTTGACTTCTTGTGCTAGATAGCCTGTGAAAATCGGTGTACAATGTGCATGTAAACATTTATTAAGAGGCAATTTCTGATTTGTCCTAGTTGACTGGCTAGCCCATAATATGAGAGAGATTGAAAGAAAGAGAAGGTCTTGAAATTCGTGTCTGAGTCTGAGGGAAACAGGAATAAATCATCTGCACGTAATGCTGGCTTGGGACTTCATCCATGGTCAATGGAAAGACTTGCACAAACTTCATGTGGTATACCCATTGGGAGGTACTGAGCTCCTTCATCTCCCATTTACTTCAGTAAGAATGGAGTGTACACCGAGGAATGGACCCTTAACTTGAAGGGTTCTGCAATAAAAGTGAAAAACCTTATTAGCTGGATCATACTGAATAGCAGTGGACAAAGATCCGCCAGCACAAAGGAGTGTGGGGAGAGAGTTGCCATTGTCTAGTTGAGGAAAGGATGGTTGATGAAAGGCCATTAATTAACTCTTGATGATGGATTCTTGTGCTTTAATGATATTAGATGTAAAATTTAGCATCAAATTCAAACCATTTTAGTAAGGGACATGGAAAGTCTAGTTCACTTTGTCAAATGCTTTCTTAACATCTAAAGAGCATGCTTCCACAGTAGTCAGTTGCTTGTTTGCAAAAGAAGAATGTTGCAGAAAATCCTGGCATCATCCATACCAAATGGTTGAAAGTCCTCCTTGACTCTGGGATACTTTGTGTTGGATAACTTTTCCCAATATCTTTGACAGAAATTAGGACCTATATTAATTAGGGAAATTAGCCTTAAATTACTATCATAGTCTGCATCCTTGCCTGTTTTTTTTCCTAATGAGACTGTCAGTCTCCATAAAAGAAGGTTGTGGAGGTTTAATATATTCCAGCACATCATACTGGATTTGCAATTTAAGGGCTAAAGAATCTGTAAAATTCAGCTTGGAAACCATCTGGACTTGGAGTCATTTGAGGTGTCATATCTTTAATGACTATTTTATTCCTTTTATATTAATAGGCAGTTCAAGGTTATCTGGGAGAGAATTGGCTGTAGCTGCTGTAGGAAGAGCATTCAGGGAACAAAAGGAAGCGTGGCTGCAGGTACTCCATGTTTATCTTCGTGTAATTGGGAAACAAAACAACATTTGGGCTATAAAGCTTAACACTAACTGAAGTGCAGATTTTCAAAGTCAGAAGCCAAGGGCTGTATTCAAAACTGCATGCACAATTAATCTGTCTATTTTAGGTACTTATATGGCCCTGTTACCATAGCATCTGAGCACCTCACAATCCTGAATGTATTTATCCTCATAACAGCCACATGAGGTAGGGTAGTGCTGTCATCCTCATGGTACAGATGAGGAATCGAGGCACAGAAAGACTTTAACTTGCCTAATGTCACACAGGAAGTCTGTGGAAGAGCAGGGCCTCAAGCCAAGGTCTTCCAAGGCCCAGGCTAGTGCCTTTACCTCATGCACATATACACTGTTTGCCCGTTTTTCTATCTGCCCATTTGTATATTCAACTACCCTATTTGTGAATAGAGTTTTAATTCCATGTGCAAATTAGATGTGAAATGTGATGAGTGGCTCAGCTTCTCATGTTATTTGTCTGAAAAATCTCCTACCTGTTTACTAATAAGGTGGAGATTGGCCATTTATGTTTTGAGAACAGTCAGGGAGTCAGTCCTACAAGATGCTGAAGTCCATGGAAGTGGAGGATGGTTACCATATTGCAGAATTGGGCCCTATGAAATGGAATGAGATTAAGCAATCTGGGGCAAAGACCATCTTTTTGTCCGGTTTGTACAGCACCTGGCACAATGGGCTCCTGCTCCATGACTGGGGTTCCTAGGTGCTTCGGCCATACATATAACAACACTAGCTTCTTTTACATATGCCGTCAAACGTTATCATCTTCATCACTAATGACGGCTCAATTCAGACCAGTGACCTAGAAACGCAATACCTTTATAGCCCATTTCCAACTCCCTGATAAATCTGGGACAAAGTCCTTTGATCTTATATAGTGTGAATCTTATTCTCAAGATCCATGACCTGGTTCTCTGGCCAAAGGCACTACTCTGGGTACCAATCAGGGAACACTGAGAGCAAGGAGAGAGAGAGCATTATAAAGCCAGCTGCCCAGAAAATTCAGCACTTCAACTTGTAATGAGTTCATCTTGCAACTCTTTGCAGCACCACTTTACAGCTTTCAATGTTCTTTTCATATTATTTAACTGTAATATCTTTTATATGCTAAGGGCTGCTTAGTTGTACCTAGAGTGGACTAACCTGAAGCTAAAGCTGTCCTTTGTTTTATAGTGAACCAGTGTTGCTTTGGTTTAATTACATCATGTAGCAAACAGATGCTTTCCTCCCTTTGTCAAATCAGCTGAGATATAGAAATGACCATATCTGTCACTTAAGAATGGCCAGGTAACAGCCATCAAGTCTGTTCCTATGATAAATTTCATGCTGTCTTTACATTAACAAAAGCCTTGAACCCTTATAAGAGAATATCCTCTGATGGACAATATTTTTACATCCCACTATTTAGCTGACTACTGTGGTCATAGTCAAATCTACTTGTATATCTAGAATTGAGGTGTATAAAAATCATATTTTACCCTGCATCCTTCAAAGGGAATTTGTGTCAGCCAAGTTGTCCTTGATCTTCAGTTCAGGATTCCATCTGAGTTTGGGAGGATACAGGGTTTTTTTCAGTTCAAGGATCCCATTTACGGAGCTAAATGTTCTGGAATCCCTCTGTAGCTGTCTTCAAGTTGAAATGTGACTGATGCAAAGTTTGATGCACAATATTTGAGTGAAGCCATCAATGACTATTTTAAACTCCTTTTAATTCTTTTTGGTTATTTTTCTTGAGACTTGCTACCCATTTTTTTTTGTTGGTTTGTTTGTTTCTGAGGTACTGCCATTGTGTTTTCTGAGCACTAGGCCCATTTCCATTTAACTCCATACACTGCATCTGGAAATGGATAGGTCAGAAATAAATCATGCTGTGGTGCTGCATGATTCAGATTTGACTAGTGTGCAGATTCTGTGGATAGCAATCCCATCCCAAATTACACCCTCCTGAGTATTGATTCCTAATGCTATGTCAAATATTAGCAGACAAATAAAAGACCAAGTTTCCACTACATAGAGAAGTACTTCAGCTATCCACATATGTTACTAAAATGAAAATGGAAACCCATTTACAACACATCACCAAAGAGACCCTATAGAAAGAAAAGTACACGAAGATAAGTAAGATTGCAAGAGGAATTGTCATTGCAAGGTTGCTTATTGTGATTGCAAGGTTGTCATTGCAAGTGTAAGCAGAGTCAGGATAAGCTCTACCCTGACATCTGGTGGAAAGAATTTCAGAGAGTGTATTTGCATAGGCACGCCTACCCTATCCCAGACTGCTGAGCTGTGGGACTGCTTGGTGACAAATGACTCACCCTCAGTTGGGTGGTACTTGCTAGACAAGGGACATGGGTTCCAAAACCCAGTGAATTGAGAGAGGCTGGGGACAGGTATCTGTGACTGGTGACGCAGTCTCCTTGTGGAGCCAGAAGCACCAGTTCCACCCCCTCCTCTCTCCACTGTGGAATGTCAGAGTTGATTTTTTTTATTCCCTCAAGAATCTAAATACTGGTTACTGAGCTGAACTCACTTTGGGCTAATGGTGCACTAGCACTGGGGCTCCCCCACTAAGAGCTGAGATCACTAAGAGTTGAAATCACTAAAGAGCTGAAATAACTGAGCTGAGAGCACTGAGTACTGTGCTAACTAGTGGGGGAGCCTGAAGTTATACTGTGGAACAGAGCAGCTGGTGGAGTGGAGCAGTTGCGGGGACGGCTGGAGCGGATCACGGGACAGCTGGTGGCAGCAGAGCGGCTGGCAGAGCGGAGTAGCTGTGGGACGGGTGGAGCGGCCCACAGAGCGAGCGGAGCCGAGCAGTTTGCAGAGCAGCTCATGGAGCAGAGCAGCTGGTGGAGCGGAGCAGTTTCTGAGGACGGCTGGAGGAGCAGAGTGGAGCAGCTGGTAAAGCGGAGCAGTTCGTGGAGAAGGCAGAAGCAGAACCCACGGAGAGGCAGGGCAGTTGGCCCCGGACCACGTAAGGTGCCCCTTTCTACCCAGGCTGGGGGGAGGGACCTCTACAGATAAACTCTCGAACTCTGGGGTGGCATTGACCAGAGACTTTTGGGTTGATGGACTTTGAGGTGATTGGACTTAAAACCCTAAGGGGAAAAAGGACAGTGCCAAATGTACTTGGAGGTGGGTTTTTGTTTATGGTTTGTGTTATAACACTGTTTGTGATGTTTCTCCAATGGGATGCGCATTGATACCTTCCCTTAATTAAAACGATTTTGCTACACTCAGACTCCGTGCTTGTGAGAGGGGAAGTATTGCCTCCTAGAGGCGCCCAGGGGGGTGTGGTATGTGAGTGTCCCAGGTCACTGGGTGGGGGGCTCGAGCCGGTTATGCATTGTGTTACTGAAACGGAACCCCTGGATACTGAACCCGGCCCTTGTTGCTGCCAACTCAGAGGGGCAGAAGGGTTACGCAAGGTTGCCAGTTGAGCAGTGTGCCTATTCTGTCAGCAGTCTCCTGCTCCTGGATAGTTCAGAATGTGTCTAGTTTGGTAGGAAAAGAGGCTCAATAGTGTACGGTTCACCTGCCTCATCCTTCAATGATAGAAGGTGAAAGATCCGCTTCCTGCCCCTGGCTCTTGTAGATTCTTTTTCATCACCTTATAATTTTAAAAAGCATTTTTTCTTAAATGGTGGGAAAGGGGAGGGAAAACATCTCTGATTTCACTTCCTCCTATGGTGTTTGAATAGATCTGCATAGTCACTCATTGAGATGGAGGAAAACAAGTCCTCTCTTCCATCCCATCTCCTCAACAGCTTACAACTTTCCTCCTATATTTTAGTGTGTTTGTCTTTCCAAACCAAAGTGTACACTGTGGGGTTTAGCAGCCCAACTCTCACTGGCTTTCCCATACTACATTTAAGAACTGTGCTCTCACTAGAGACTCATATCTGCAATGTGATAAACCAGGGGTAGGTAACCTATGGCACGCGTGCCAAAGACGGCACGTGAGCTGATTTTCAGTGGCACTCACACTGCCCGGGTCCTGGCCACCGGTCCGGGGAGCAGGCCTCTGCATTTTAATATAACTGTAAATGAAGTTTCTTAAACATTTTAAAAACCTTATTTACTTTGCCATACAACAATAGTTTAGTTATATATTATAGACTTATAGAAAGAGACCTTCTAAAAACGTTAAAATGTGTTACTGGCATGCGAAACCTCAAATTAGCGTGAATAAATGAAGACTCGGCACACCACTTCTGAAAGGTTGCCGACCCCTGTGCTAAACTTTACCTTGCAGTTGAGTGGTGCTAAAAGAATGAGACAAGCGGAAATCAGAGAAGAGGTCTCTGCTCTTTCTCTGTGCAGCAGCAGCCATCTGTTAAGGAGAAAGTGTTAAAGTACTGGCAGCCTATGGTGGGGAAGGGAAAGACGAGGAAATTCCTTGCATGAGAAATTTGGGGACTTGAGAAATCTCATTCCAGTTTAATGATGGTTTATCACTGTTAGTACAAAGGAAAACCTGATGTGTTTATATGATTTAAAGACTGCAGATAGACTCTTAAATCTTCAAAGCAATGTGCCTGGTTTCACTAATATGATGATTTTTTTATTTAATGAGAGCCATGTAGCTAAAAGGCCACTCACCACCTCGAGACCATAGAAGTTCTGCACTTAGATCATACTTCTTGATTTTTCAAGGTCCAAATGCATGACACAATTTGTGCAACGACCCAAAATGAAGGATACACACAATTCTTACAGGAAACTTACGTTACTGTGAGATTCTTCTCTTTAATGTAAATAGAGCTTCCTATATCCTCAGCTCCACGATTCAATATTTGATGGTAAATACATTTGAAGAATAGAAACAGCAGTTTTGTGTGGCACATAGGTTACTTTGAAACTAAAATGAGTGGCATCCTCTGCAATGATGGAATGTGGAGAGGAAAAAACATGTTATGCGGTCAACGGGATTAACTGAAATCTAGGACTGTCCTTATTAGTGCAAGAAAGGTGGCAAACCCAGATGTGCCATGTACTTGTCACAACAATGTGCTGTACTCAACCAGAATGCCTGAAGCAGTCCTTTTCTGAAACCAGGAGGGGAATTGTGGTAATCTCCTGCCTAAGGGTTTATTCCTATCTTGAGAAGAGATGCCATACTGAGAGTATGTCTACACTATGGGATTATTCCAATTTTACAGAAACCGGTTTTTTGAAACAGATTGTATAAAGTCGAGTGCACGCGGCCACACTAAGCACATTAATTCAGTGGTGTGCGTCCATTTACCGAGGCTAGTGTCGATTTCCGGAGTGTTGCACTGTGAGTAGTTATCCTGTAGCTATCTCATAGTTCCCGCAGTCTCCCCCGCCAATTGGGATTCTGGGTTGAGATCCCATGCATGATGGTGCAAAAACAGTGTCGAGGGTGATGCTGGGTAAATGTCATCACTCAATCCTTCCTCCGTGAAAGCAACGGCAGACAATCATTTCACGCCCTTTTTCCCTGGATTGCCCTGGCAGACGTCATAGCATGGCAACCATGGAGCCTGTTTTGCCTTTTGTCACTGTCACTGTACGTGTACTGGATGCTGCTGACAGAGGCGGTACTGCAGTGCTACACAGCAGCATTCATTTGCCTTTGCAAGATAGCAGAGATGGTTACCATCCCTATTGCACCGTCTGCCATGCCATTGTAAACTGGCGATGAGATGATGGTTATCAGTCATTTTGCACCGTTTGCAATTGGAAATTGGCGATGACGGTTATCAATCATTTTGTACCGTCTGCTGCTGTCATGGTGCTCCTGGCTGGCCTCGCTGAGGTCGGCCGGGGGCGCGTGGACAAAAATGGGGAAATGATTCTCCGGGTCATTCCCTTCTTTATGTTTTGTCTAAAATTAGAGTCAGTCCTACCTAGAATATGGGGCAAGTGTACTAGAGAACCAAAGAGCACAGCCGCTCCAGGTCAGAGCCCCAGAGATCCTGCAGAAATGATGAGCTGCATGCCATTCTAGGGGGTGCCCCTACAACAACCCCACCCATTGCTTCCTTCCTCCCTGAACCCTCCTGGGCTACCGTTGCAGTGTCCCCTCATTTGTGTCATGAAGTAATAAAGAATGCAAGAATATGATACACTGACTTTTTAGTGAAATAAAATGAGGGGGAGGCAACCTCCAGTTGCTATGATAGTCCAGGCAGGACATTAAAGGGTGTGGAGGAACGCAGGCTCCCGCTGCTATGATAGTCCAGGGAATACAGAATCTTTTCTTTAGACATGAAAGGGGTGGAGCTGATGGAGCTCAGCCTCCAGCTGCTATGATGAGGACGGTTGCCAAGCATTTTGTACCATCTGCCGGGAATGATCAGGAGTCATTCCCATTTTTACCCAGGCGCCCCCGGCCAACCTCACCGAGGCCAGCCCAGGCGCACTAATGGGATGATGAGGACGGTTTTCCACCATTTTGCATCGTCTGCCATCAGGAAAGGAAGGGGAGGGGATGCTGCTGTTCAGCGCCACAGCACCGCGTCTACCAGCAGCATGCAGTAGACATATGGTGACATTGAAAAAAGGCGAGAAACGATTTTTTTCCCCTTTTCTTTCATGGGGGGGAGGGGTGGTAAATTGACGAGATATACCCTGAACCTCCCTGGACAATGTTTTTGACCCTTCAGGCATTGGGAGCTCAGCCAAGAATGCAAATGCTTTTCAGAGACTGTGAGGACTGTGGGATAGCTGGAGTCCTCAGTCACCCCTCCCTCCATGATCATCCATTTGATTCTTTGGCTTTGCATTATGCTTGTCACGCAGCACTGTGCTGAGTCCCTGCTGTGGCCTCTGTCTATCATAGCCTGGAGATATTTTCAAATGCTTTGTCATTTCATCTTCTGTAATGGAGCTCTGATAGAACAGATTTGTCTCCCCATACAGTGATCAGATCCAGTATCTCCCGAATGGTCCATGGTGAAGCTCTTTTTGGATTTGGGACTGCATCGCCAACCGTGCTGATCAGAGCTCCACGCTGGACAAACAGGAAACTTAATTCCAAAGTTCGCGGGGCTTTTCCTGTCTACCAGGCCACTGCATCTGAGTTCAGATTGCTTTCCAGAGCGGTCACAATGGTGCACTGTGGGATACCACTGTCCCTGCCTGCAGGTATATGGGATCTTGGGGAGCAATTACCACACAGGTGGGGTGCCAATTAATTTCTTTATTAAAGGAAAAAGGAAGTGGTGGGAATTTAACAATGAAATATGATGGGATGGGGTGTATAGGGTGTTCACAATAGACAATGATGGGGGGTTCTTCTTATTGAACAGTGTAGGGAGTTCTAACAGTGGGGTACAGTAAGTGGGGTTCAGCACAATGGGGTACAGTACAGTCAATAAGCATATCAAAAAGAAATGCAAAATAAAATGGTAGCTTCTATATAAAATGCTTAGATAGAATGTATTAAGTGGTTAGTGGCCTTAAACACAATGTAACACAATGGTATCAATGCAAATACAAAGTATATCAGAAAAGTGGAAACAACCAATGGGGTGTTATAATTACAAGTAAAATGTGAATATAAGTGAATTTATGCAATGTAACGGTATAAAAGAAAAGTAATGACTTAATTTGTGAGGCTAGGAGAGCAGATAATCTGTCAAGGAACAAGAGGGGGGAGGGGAGTGAATGATTAGTGGCAACCGATGACAGGAGAGTGCGGCTGGAAGCAGCGAGGGACTCTGAAGCCCTGCAGGGTAAGGACAACGGAGCAGTGTGATGGTGATCTTTGATAGGGGAGGGGCAGCGGAGAAGTGTAAAGAAGGGCTGGAGAGAGGTTTAAGCAACAAGCGGACACCAAAAACAAAGGTAAAAAAAACAGCAAAGGGTTTGGGAAGTTTCACAGGGGGAGAAGCAGCAAGGAGTTTGGGAGGTTCGGAGAGAGTGCAGATGCGGGGGAAAAAGCAGCAAAGGGTTTGGGAAGTTTATACAGGGGGAGAAGCAGCAAGGGGTTTGGGAAGTTCAGACGGTGTTGCAGACTCGGGGTGGGGGCAGCAAGGAGTTATAACAGGGAGACACGGAGAAGCACACAAAGGGGGAGATTGGAGTGAGGGAAAAACAGACATGGGAAAGTTCAGGGAGAGATCGGGACAGTGAGAAGACGAATTTGAAGCAGCAAAAACCTTATCTATCTTAACCAACGACTAGGCAAAACAACAAATATCACAATTCTAAGCAAAACTATATCAAGCAACTATACGGAGCAACAAAACAGTAAACTATAACAAGGCAGGTGAAATTTACAAGCTCTACAATCTTAACAAACTATGACTTATTAAACTAAAAAAACCAAAACCTATGGTGCACCTTATGCTATGGGGAAGTCACAGAGGGCAGAGTGGTATGTGCCCAGGATACAGCTCCCAAGGAAGCCAAGGGATGATGGCTGAAGCCAAGGGATACAGCTGAAAGCAGGGAGCCCCGAGGCAAAGCCCACAGGAGCAGAGCTTAGGAGCGGCACAAACTTGTTTTTAGCAGCAAAGCACTGTGGAGTTTAAGAGAGGTTTTAAGACACAGACCAAGGTTTAGCTTGAGTCTGTGTGCTGAGGAAACAGAGCCAGCAGCTAAAATAATAAAATAAAAGTAGGGAAAGTTTTACAGAGGGATTCTTACCAGTCCCCAAGGCAGCAGCAAAGGCAGAAGCAGCAGCAACATCAGAAGAAGCAAGGAGGGCTGGTACAGTCTCAATAATCAGGAGATCTCTCAGGTAGCAATTCGTTCTTCATGGGGGGGGGGATTCAAAAAATGGGGTATGCTCAAAAAATAAAATGAGAGCGGAGAAAGGACCCCCCAGAACCCCTGGCTGATCAGACAAGGCAGCAATGCAGGAACCTTTCTGATGTTGGTTTCAAAAATGTCTGTTTTTTAAAGGCAAACTCAGGCAGTTTCCCGCCAGTAATCCTGATAGGCTCCCTCTGTCACAGGGGAGGAGGCACAGGGAAAAACCAGGCAGGTGAGCACAGAAACATGTCTGGGCAGAGTCCTGTGCAATAGGTGACTCAAAAGCACATGAGGCCTATGACTCATGCCCAGGATCTTAAAAACACAATAGGTCTTGCAGCTCTGGACATTGCCTGCCCTACACCAAGCCCAGGTTCAATGAGGTGATAACAGGACTAACCCTTTGAACAGGGCAGTGGTCCCATTTAGCACGCAGCACAAGTGGCCATCCCTTTGAGAAGGGCAATGGCTCTTGTTAAACAACTCAAGGTGCCCTCCCTTTGAGAAGGGCAGTGGCCCTGGTAAACAACTTAACAGCCAGGGCAGGGCGGCCACAGGAGGAGAACAAAAACAAAATGGAGTATGGGGACAGCTGTAAGAAACAAAATGGAATAGGGGGATAGCTGTAACAGACAACCACCTGGAGGCCAATACCATCGAATTGTGGCCACACTAACCCTAATCCGACATGGCAATACCGATTTCAGTGCTACTCCCCTCGTCGGGAAGGAATACAGAAATCGGTTTAAAGAGCCCTTTATATCGATATAAATGCCTTCGTTGTGTGGACGAGCGCAGGGTTAATGTGGTTTAATGCTGCTAAATTCGGTTTAAACGCATAGTGTAGACCAGGCCTGAGACAGCAAATAGGAGGCACTGATAGTTTCCCTCCTTCCCTGCTGTGCACATTGAAAGACAAACAGAAGCATGATACAAGCAGAGGCAGACTAAGGATGGAGGAGAAAGCTAAGGTGATATATGAATCACTCTATGCACTGTAAGAGTCCAGGTGGAGTTTGTTGTGAATGGACATGTAAACCATCCTCCTGAATCTAGGATTAACTTCTGGCTTATATCAATTAGTGGAAATTAAATATATCAAAATACATAACTTCACTGTAATGATAACCAGTCTATTAAAGTGGAACCAAGTTATGACATATCATGTGACACAAAATGAGCTAATGTAACCCTTAATCCAGTACACTCAATACATTACTTTTCTGTAGGCCTAATTCAACTTCCAGCATCAGGCCTGGCCACTCAACGTTTAACGTCCTCTGGGAAGGCAATTACTTATTACCTTTGCTTCTGGAGATGCTCCCCTCCTCAAAACACAGTCAGAGTTTGAAAGGTGTTACTCCCTCTTCCCAAAAGATAGATGTCAGAAGGGGGTCCCCTGTCTGCTGTGTGGCTATTCAAGAAGTGGCTACAAAACTCCCATTTTCTGTACATGCCAGTGAGGTATGAAAGTTATGTACATGCAGCATTCTGTGAACTCCTCACTAGGTAATCAAGTGTCGCTCCCCACACTTCCATTGCTTCGTTTTTCACATAATGCTTCCTAATTTTTGGGACACCCCAAAACTTCTAGCCCATTAGCTTTATTCAGCCAATGGGCTGTGCTGCACACTGGGAAGTGCAGCTTCCTGGAATTGTCTATCCCTATAATTGAGGTCATGGAAGAATGGAGACTTCTCTTCCCCTTGACCGAAGAAGAAGCTGTAGCATAAACCTGGGAAGAAGCCACTCATTCTGAAATTTGGAACCTGTGAGATTAAAAAGGGCCTCTTACTATCAGGCACCTATAAATCATGATCAAGTCATGTTTTAACCTTCAGCTTGTAGATTATGCTGTAAGGGTAGTCTTGGTGGGACTAATGTCTGAGAGAGATTGAACAGCCTTTCTTCCATTTTACTTGGCATAGAAGTGTGTTATAGCAGTTCCAGCTTCAGGAGATTGCAAATTCACTTTCTGGCCTATTGCATTATCTCTCCCTCATAGAGCCTAGCTGCCACATGCCTAACTGCTATGTTCAACTTCCTCCAGGACAGAATGCTCTCACTTCAATTCTGTCTCTCTCCTTTTGTTCAGCAATGATATTTCCAATTACATCAGCATGGCTGCCCAGTGATCGTGAATACATTTGTTGTGAAATTGTCAGATTAGGCCATGTATTCCCCTGTCTGTTTCAGTTACCAGTGGATAAAAACTAGTCACCCACTGTATATTAAAATATATTTTATATCAATGTACGATAATATAGATTTGTATCATCACTGGCAAATAGAATACAGCAGGGCATTGCACATTTTTAATGTATTTGTCATGCTTTCATATACTTGAAACTTACCTCTTCGTGATGGAAAAAAAGAAGCTGAGCTGGGCTGTTGGCTTTTCATCTCTATATATTATCTTCATTGATTGGGCTATTCATTAAGAATGATTCAGTTTTCATCAGGATTGCTATTTCTGCAGCCCAGCCATCAATATAGCTAATATAATTTTAATGAATTCCATCAGCCTTTTCATATTAAGTTGTTGTTCTGTATTAGAATGTTTACTACATGTGTTAGAATGCAGTATTTCAGTATGTTTAAAATAGGTCTAGGCAGTCTATGACTTAGAATGCTTGGATGGAGCTGTTTTTGATGTGGAACAATGGACAGGCCGGCTTCCAGGCATGGTACCATTTCTGCATGGGGCAGTTCTGTGACTGCAAAGAACTGTGCCCACATCATTACATCTCCACTGTCTCTGCTTTGAGTTCATTATGGGTGCAATTATTTGCTTTCAAAACTGAAAACTGAGTCACTTTTTAGCTGAAAATGAAGCCTGAGTAAACTCTTGTAAACTCTATCTGCTGTGATCTATTGTAGTTATTGATGATGACAGATTTTAATTTTGTTCTGTGTATGTACAATTCCTCACACAACAGGGTCCTGGTCCATGGTTGAGGGTCTTAGGTGCTGTGATAATACAAATAATAAATAATCATAGACATTTGGAATGAACCAATAACTAACTAGAAATCAGAGGCTGGCTACAGCCATGGAGATTAGGTCACTGGTCTATCAAAGCCAATCCAGCAGTGGCCAGTATCTAACGTTTAAATGAAAGGAACCTCACCCAGCATGATGGAATTGTATAATAGTGTACATAAGAAAAAAAAATCCTATGTGTCCATGGTGGATTTAACCCTTTAGTTCTTTTTATTTCATGACTGTTCACACAGGTAACCTCATCAAAAGGTAAGTATTCATTGAATAACATATCTGCTCCCACCTTATAGCCAAAGACCTTCTTCAATCCAATTGACATTTAGACAAACTGCTAATGTCCAAATTTCATGTCAGTGGTACCAAAAGCTGCTGATAGACCAATAACCAACACAGATACCTTACATTCTGATTCAGCACTAGGAGAAGCAGGCAAATGTTGAAGACACAACAGATGTGTTTAAACAGCAGGCTGTAATTTTATTTATTATACCTTAGAGAGGGGATGAGGGTGAAGGGTGGGGAGAAGCCCACCCCAGTTCTCACATACAAAGCATTTCATTGGTTCCACTATGGGTGTGACGAGGTGCACTCACCTCTCATGAGTGTCTCCTGTTGACCAAGTGTGAACCTGCACTCTTTCTTTTTCCTGGTTCCCCCTGTAGGTTGTTGTCCTCATCAGATAGGTCTAAGTCATACAATCAGAACTGATTAATGAACAAGAGTTCGACACACGGTCTGCCCTTATTAGAATCTTCAGCACTGTCTCTGAGCCCTTTAAATCTAGTCTCTTTCTCGGGGCTTTAGAGAAAAGTCCAACTGGAACTATTACCAGGATCTTTGGCCCAGCCCTTCACTTGGGCTTCTCAGCAGAGCCTTGTCCCCTTTTTGGGACATAGGCCACTTCCCCAATGGCCAATGGGTGGGCCATGGCTTGCCTATTACTGCAAGTCCCAACCCAGTGACCCTATTAACAGCAGCCACATACTGCTTCCCTTAATAGTTGTTACTGCTGCCTTCCCTGGCCTGTCTCACACTTGGTGCCATCACCTTAGGATTACAGTCCTTGGGTTCTCTCCATCTGTTTCCTGGTTGTACATTCTCTCCCAGGCTTGCTTCCTTTATAGAGTTTTGCCTTCCAGCCCTTCCTCACCCTTCTGATCTGAGCCAGGGATGGACTAGCTCAAGCCCTGTAGCTACTTTTAACTAAGCCTACTGTGCTGTGATTGGCTGCTATAGTTGCAGAGGGAGGGGATGCTGAAAATCCAGCAGTCACAGCTGCCCCAAGCCCCCGGCTGCCTTATTCTGGCAACCATGGCTGCTCCCTGATACAGAGAAGGGCAACAAAAATGCTTAGGAGTATGGGACAGCTTACATACCAGGAGAGATTAGACGACCGGGACTGTTCAGTTTAGAAAAGAAATGGCTGAAGGGGGATTGTGACATTCCCCTGGTGTTATCTGGACAAGTGATCTGCCAAGTCACTCCCATTTTTGACTGTGGGAGCCAGCCTTACCCTGCTCTGCTGTGAGAACCCCCACTCCTGGGCTGTTCACACGCAGTCTCTGGCATGTAAGCTACTTGGATTGTGCAACCAAATGACACTAGCCAATATCTCCAGTCTCAGAGATAACCCTAGGAATCTCCACCTTGCAGTGTCCGGTTATGCCTGCTAGATGCTGCAAGTTTATATGAGTTCATCAGTTTAACAAAGAAATTCATATGCACCAGGCTTTTTATCCCAAGAGTGTCTGACACTCTTCAAACCAAACGCACTGCTTCAAGTAGAATAAACAAATACATTTATTAACTACAAAGATAGATTTTAAGTGATTATAAGTCAAAGCACAACAAGTCAGATTTGGTCAAATGAAATAAAAGCAAAACACAGTCTAAGCTGATCTTAACACTTGCAATGTCCTTACAAACTTAGGTGCTTCTCACCACAGGCTGGCTGGTTGCCCTTCAGCCAGGCTCTCCTCTTTGATCAACACTTCAGTCACCTGGTGGTGATGTCTGTAGATGGTGGAAAAGAGAGGAAGAGCATGGCAAACATATCTCCCTTTTATCATGTTCTTTCTTCCCTCTTGGCTTTGCCCCCCACGCTCCTGGGTCAGGTAAGCATTACCTCATCATAGTCTCTGACTGACCACGGAACAGGAGGTGATTCACTCGAAAGTCCAACAGATCCTTTGTTGTTGCCTAGGACAGTGTCCTTTGTTCCTGTGAGGCTGGGCTGGGTTTGTCCCATACATGCCCTGATGAGGTGTGAACTGCCCCTCTGTTCTTGGAGAGTTTTGCTTGGGCTTGTTTTAAGCCATGAGGACACATTTTCAGCCTCATGAAATTACAACCTATAACATTACTGTAAAAACAATGCTGAGAGCATCCTGAGCCTTTCAAAGACACCTGCCATGACAAACTTTGCATTGGATTCCACACAGTCGTATTATAAGGATGAACATAGGGGTGCAGGGTGTTCCTCTGAGATACAGAGTGTCACAGGGATATGATAGAGATCTATAAAATCATTAATCCTGTGGAGAAAGTAAATAGGGCAGTGTTATTTACCCCTTCACACAATACAAGAACTAGGAGTCATCCAACAAAATTAATAGTCAGCAGGTTTAAAACAAACATAAGGAAGTGCTGCTTCACACAATGCATAGTTAACCTGTGGATTTCCTTGCCAGGGGATGTTGTGAAGGTCAAAAGTATAACAGGGTTCAAAAAAGAATTTGATAAGTTCATAGAGGATAGGTCTATCAATGGTTATTAGCCATGGTGGTCCAGGAGGCAATCACATGCTACAGGTGTCCCTAAACCTCCAACTGCCAGAAGCTGGAACTGGAAGTTAGGGGATCACTCAAAACTGCCCTGCTCTGTTAATTCCCTCTGAAGCATCTAGCACTGGTCACTACCAGAAGACAGGATACTGGGCTGGATGGACCATTGGTTTGAACCATTATGGCTATTCTTTTATTTTTATGTCCCTCTCCCCTTGAATGAAGGGACTGGAGCAGGGCTTGATGCTGTCCCCACAGTGGTTCCACTAAAATGTGGGCCCAGCACGCTTTCCCATGAGCTGGATGGGGTGAAGGATCCAGCATCTGGCCAGTCCAGCCCAATCGCTCTGGGAGCGGGTGTTTGAAGTGACCCTGTTGCACCATCAGCAGCAGCCCTGTGTGCCCTTCGTCTCCCTCCCCTGTGATCAGTGATGCGGAGAGAGGGCAGCAGCATCAGACTTGGTCCTAACAGTGGCAACCCTATATGTCCCTTGCAGCCATCTTCTACAAACAGGAAGTTCCCACAACTTCCCTTGGATTGATGTTTTTGTAACTGAAAGCAAATCACATCAACCCTCACCGGTAGGGGGCTGCTGCTGCTTGAGCAGGCTGTGCCTCCTGACTGCGGAACCAAGATATGGCCCTTGTGGGCATAATAAAGACCTTCTTTGTTGTGTACACCTCCCAAAAAACAGTGAGGGGGTTCCCAGAGCTCCTACCTTCCCTTGGGATGTTGCAACTCCTGGGTGCATAAGCCACCTTCATTATTTCTTGTCCTGACATCCTCGAGGTGGGAACTGAAAATAATCTATGTGCTTGTTCTGTTCCCACACCTCTTCTATCATTGCTCACATTTTCTTGGTCCAGACATGGCTGAACAGCAACTGCTTGCTTGCAGCTAAGCAGAGAGTAAGAGGATTGTGAAAAGCCTGGGCTTCATTTAAATAGGTGGGGAGGGGCAGGGTACACAACAGCCAATCAGTTGCCCTATTATTTTTTGCAAAGACAATGGCCAAGCAGAAAAGTGAACGGGGGAGACTTGGGAAAGGTAGCTTCCCCTGCCATACATAAGATGTGGATTTCTCTCCTTCCTTGCTGTCCCATCAAAGATCCTCCCAGGCTAAAAGTGGTAAGAGAGTATTTCCATACATAGGTGTGACACTAGACTGGTAGTAACCCAAGATTGCATCAATATACTCTCAACAACTTCCATTACATAAGAAAAGTGTGAGACACTGGAGAAGATGTTCATATCCAAGGACAGTTTCTTAAAGAAGGACCCTAACCATGGCTTGGCTAAGGGTAGTTTGCTATTTATCCTCCATTAGGAATTTGTTACCAGCTGTACCAAAGTATCATTATTGTATTTAATTAGCAATTTACTAACCTGTTCTTCTGCAACTTCAAATCCTATGGATAAGTGCTTATAATTTATCTGGAGTGTGGTTTTCAAAAGTATGTGAGAAAGTTAAGTATTCAGAGTTGGGTATCTAACTCCCTGAAGTCAATTTGACATTCCCAACTCTGCTCCCTAATGAGTGTAGCCTTTTGGGTGAATGCATGGATTCTGCACCTCAGCTGCAAAGGAAAAGCCTTTCCAACTGGTTTTACTAATTTCATCAGCCCTGATCTAAGCAGATGCAGGTTCCACTAACTTCCAAGACAATTTTCTCCACTTGTGATTAGGATTAGAGCTGAGGAAAAACTGGAATTTCTGTACTGTGGGAGATGCCATCATTTCAGCATTTGTTTTCATCCAAAATTGGGACAAAAAGTTATTATATCATATGCATGTGTGGGTGGGAGGGGGATGAAATATACTGAAAATATTTATTTGGAAATTGCAAAACCTTTTGTTTTGAAACAGTTCAGTATTAACGCATTTCTCTGTTGTGCCACATTGCCTCATGGGAGTAGTAGTTTGGGAGCCTAATGTTGCCATTCTCCCATATGGCCAGGCTCCCTGGCTGGACTATATATCCCATGATATACCCAAAGTAAAGTGATGCCCATGATGCATCACACAGTTGATGAGATGGGAGTCTGTGTTACATCATAAGAAATCTAGTCTGGCCAGGGAGCTCCCCGCCCATAAGAGAGAAAGGGGGCCCAAGCTACAGCTCCCATGAGGCAATTTAATACTGAACTGCTATTGTGAGAATCTGCAAATTAATTAGTTTTATAGCATCCTGTGACCTGGATTTTGTTTCTGCAAAACTGACTCAGGTAGTGAAGCACTGACACCTCAACTCAAGGTTTCAAGGAAAAATGCTGATCTGCATGTAGGATTGATCCATAAATCTTCCAATAAAAGATTCAGGGAATCACAGTGAATTCAGTTAATCATTTGTCTTCTAACTGAAGGCTGAATAACATCATCATATCATTCCATTAATTGATTGGATTAGGAAGAACTCAAAAAGAAAAATCAATGGATGTTATAAAATGTCAAGTAGCTTTTTAAAGGCTCCATGCAAACTTTTTTCCTTAGCTGAAATAATCCAGCTGGAAAACAACTCCTGCGACACTGAGCTAGGCCTGCTCGCTATTTCCAGCAATGCAGAAACACTCATATGGCTCTATTCTTTCATAGATATCATGGATATATTCGTTACACATATACTTCAGAAATAAGCTTCTACCTTTAAGGAATAAATTTTTTCTTCCTTTTTTGGTAGATAATGTTGCTTGTATATAGTAGTAGATTTAACATTCATTTACAAATTACAGAAAGAAAGACAGAACAGAGATGTTTCCTTGATGTTGATGTTGACTGTTTGAAATATGTTTAGAATTATTTAAGTTCTTCCTTTCATGCCATTTACAGGTAAAATTCATCTTTTTTAATAAGGAATTATCATCAAACTGATTGTCTAATTTTTGAATCTCCATCTGCTATATTGCAATGAGGGCAGATTGGCCCAGCGTATTCCATTCTACAGTCAGTGCAAATGCCATAGCAGAAGCTGATTTTCTCTGCAAAGGGCTAAGCATTTCATGGGAGATGCTGAAGTCCATGGAAGTTACAGGATCTCAGTATTTGTTAAAATGTCCTGGGAGCCCTGTGCTCCTGTGGGGAGAATCTCTTTGGGAGGAAGACCAAAAGGTTGGACCAGAAGTTATGAAAGATTATTTTTATCTTGCACAAGAAGAAATGTGGACACAAGCTGGAATTGTTCCAGTTACTGAAGTAGGAGCTAAATCATGCATGACATTAACATGAATTTAACAAGAGATTCTGGGTCATGTCACTGTGAAACTTTGGCTGATTTTTTGAAGTTCTGGGAAATCCCTCTGAGCAAAGCCCTAAGAATTTTAAAGAAGTAGGGAGTCTTAGCCATAGGAGTCTTAGCCATAGTTATTAGCTACAGGGCTGTTGGGTGACTGAAGAATTTGAATCTGGAATGGACTGAGGGCATGGTTAAGACGAATATGAAGGGGAAAAGAAATAGAGTAAGGATGCTAAGGAATCCATTCAGCTCATAGGTATACAAGTAGAAGTTTGTTGCCAATCATCTTGTGAAATGATGAACAAGTAGCACAGTGGTACGTAACTGCAGGCAGATCTGAATTTGAAGAGCGATATAGAAATTGTTTCTCCATCCCATATTTGTGTTTTTATTTCATGTTGCCAATTTTATTTCTCTCTCTTTCCGCACCAAAGGCCATTTTGCAAAACTCTATTCCAGGAATCCCCTTCAGAAAGAGAGATTATTACAATATTTGGCTTCTTGCTTTTAGGAAATAAGAGAAAACACAGGGTAACTACAACTTCTTTAGCATAATTTCTTAGTGACTGTGTAGGTTGTAATATGCAACAAATATTAAAAGACATTAGAAAAGATGGATACTGTACATAAAAAGTTGGATTCTACTTAAGACTTTACTGCACTTTTATTGTGGAATACAGTAGCGGAAGCCATGAATTTGTGTTTATTTTGGGCCATAAATTCCAGCTTTAAACTGAATGTGATATTCTAGAAATTCATGAATATTTCGTTGTCTCATTAGTCCAGGTAGCAAATAAGCTATGAATGAGCACATTAGATGTTTGTTTATAATGCAAATAGTATTCTGTCACATTTTGTTATAAGTTTCCTTGAAAATACAGCAAAAAAAAGTCTTGTTAACATCTTTATTGATTGGTTTGGTAGGGTCGTGGTCCAAAGGGAATTTCTGTGCCAACTCAATTTGGTTTTGGAAAGAGGTCGTTCGGCTGAGGACAAAAGGAAAATCATTAACCCAGCTCTGTGTTATTAATGCACACTTCTTACACTTTATCAAATGAAATTCAGAGTTCAGCATGATTCAGGCAAGAAAGGTTACTTTAAAGAGTCTTTCCTAAATCTTTCAGATTTAATTGGACTATAATCTATTACATATACAGCAGAGTTTATCCCACTTAATACTTTCCCTAAAATGACTTATTTTATAGCTTTCAAAACTTAAGGTTTCTAATCAAACCACAAATTTATGCAACCTGGAAAAAGCAATGCATCTTGCTAAAAGCAGAGAATCTGCAGAGAGCTGTGAAGTCCCTGAACTCCCTTGCTGTGTGGGAAGGGGATAATTAATCTTATATGTATCAATATTGTAATTGTAGAAAGATGTTTTTGGTTAATGCACAGTCTTTTACTTCTCCTAATTATGCATTCATGTATAGTAAATCTATTCATGTAAATCATTATTTTATGTCTATGCATTTTAGTAATTCAAATAATAGCAGGGTTATATTTAGCAATGAAAAGAATCTTTTCAGAGCACAGTAGGCTTCTACAGGGAAAGATGCCATCAGAAAAGTTCTAACAGAAAGCATTAGAGTCTGAAAGACAGCAGAGGATTTTAATAATGGCAAGTAAATGCTCTACTTTCACATATTAAGGAAGTGGTGTTCTCCCACAGCCTCCGAATTCAGTCAAGGGTATTATTATTATTTCCATTTGGCCTTGTTGTGCTTATGGAAAGGGAAAACATGGGCATAACCGAGAAACATTATATTTTGGTGGCGAAAATATTTTTTTAACTCATAAAAATTACCTTCCATTCCATGGGAATTTGATGTGAAGCTAAGCACATGGATAACTCTCCTTTACAAATAAAATACAGATCTTCCTGTAGCTAATTTAATGGGGAGCAAATTGTGGCCTGTCCAGGCAGGGGAATGAGGGTATGAGGAGAATTACACTCAAACACATACACACACCCCGCAATCCCTATTAATGCCCTAGGCAGCCATCCCAGACCCTGGGTTCAGGAGTAATTGGGTGTCATGCACCTGTTACTCCCCATCTCTTGAGCAGTGGAGAGAGACGTGGGAATTGGCAAAACTTTGATTCCATCTCCCTCAATGAACTGGCCAGCACAATTCAGAAGGTGCGCGGGGAAAGGAATCTGCTACAGAATGGCCCTGTATGACATGAATACCCCCTTTGGAGCTAGGCAGAAGCAGGAAAACAATAATGACTCAAAAAGGTGTAATTCCTTCCCCGTGCTACAAGTGGAGCAGCGGACCTACATTCCACCACTTAGACTGGGCTAGCTGCAAAGCGTCAGTCTAGCTCATATTAATTAATCCCTAATCCAGAGGATTTGTCAATATCCAGTTATGATAATGTGAAACAGAGATGCTAGTTACATTGACATGAGTCTTCCAAGGGGACTTTCATGTTAGAGTAATCTATAACAAATATCGGCTTGGAAGGATTCAGTTTTTATCTTTAAATGTCAATTTCACCATACACACACAGAAATCAACTAAACAATATTTCTATCAATAATTGAAATTTACAGATGGGTGAAGTAAGAAAAATACTGCTTGAGAATTTAGTAGAGTTCGATTTAAGGATATTTACTTCATATTTTTTGACATGTGATGTTGAGAATTTGTGATTTAACAGTTAAAAAGCTTAAACTTTTTGAATCTCAACATCTACTGTCATCTATTGTCTGACTTCTTCCAGCTGTCTAACCTCTATAATTTTGTGCAACTGTACAAATTTAAATGGCTAACAAAAATTTTAAAACCTTAAAATCCATAATTTTCTTCAAATTTAAATAGTTAAAAATCGGAAAAAAATGTTTAAAAATAAACTTTGCTATTATCCATTGAAATTATATTTAAAAAAAATCTAATTCTGCCAAGCCTAAATATATGGAATATAATATATAATACTATGTTTTCAGTTTCTTATACCCATTTATCAAAGATGTTTATGTTTGTAAAAAGCGACTTTTCTTTCTCAATCTCCTCCTCTTTAATCTTGCAGTAAAGTTATAATGCTGAGTTTGTAACATAATTATTTTCAGGAAGCAAATTGTTAAAGCCTAAACAGAGGAACATATTTTAATTTCATTGTAAAATGAGACAGGAGAAATTAGTTGGGGAGGAAAATACCAGTAAATCACATCTTTTTCAAGGACAATTATCTTTAAGAATATCCCGATATGGAGAAAACTATTGATCAAATAGATTGTGTTTTGAGTAAACATCTTTTTCAACTTTGTACCAGTGAAATATATCCTCTTTAAGAAAATCAGCTTTTTCTTCTTGTATATGGAAGAAGGTTCCACTGTGTTTCTGTGGGACTAAAGGGCTCTGTTAGACCTTTAATCCATGCAATATTACACGTTGCCTAGAACCTTACTCTGAAACAAATGAGACTTCTTGCAATGCACTTTTAAAACCAGCATTCAAAGTTTTTCAATTGTTTTTAGGGGGAGAGAGATTCTACTATTTTTTCTTTGTTAGTGCTTAGCTTTTTGAAAACTCTTAGCAGTTGGTATAGCCAGTGACACTCTGTTTCATTTTTAGTATCTACATACAGTTAGGAATATGGATAGGTAAACCTTGGCCCATCTCAAATTGGATTTAATAGCAGCAGATCTTCTGGCCATTTGCATTAAGATCTCAGATGTAACTCCATTCTTTTTTTTAAGATTACATTTTGAAACACTCAGAGAACTGGATTGCCTGTGTTGCCCTCAATCTGCTCATCACACTTGCAGATCTGCACTAAGTTAATGACTATAATCAAATGTCATGCTTCAGGGCTTCCGTTGGTTGCCTACAGGGGTCAGGACTCGTTTTTTTCTCCCAATGCACAATTGACCAGATGTAGTCTGGTGGCTGTTTTGGTTCGTTTGTTTGGTTTTTCCACCTTCCTCTGAAGCATCAGAGATTGGCCACAGATGGAGATAGGACATTGGATGGGGTGGACTAATGCTCTGAGGTGGTACAGAGAAGTCTCTTTCTTGGTGCCAGGTAGAGTGTCTTGCTCACTGTAAAAGGGGCTCCCTGCCCAGTAATGCCTCCCTGCTGGCCAAGTGCGCTGCAGAGGCCTGCCTTGTTTCCGCTTCACTCAGAGCCCCTCAAAATGTCCACACACCCCAGATATTCAAAACGCTCCACTTCTGGGGTCCAATTTATTAATTCCTGCAGTCTTTCAAAATGGAACACAAACCTACAAAGTCAAAGCTCTGTCCCTTCTTCCTAACAGTTTGTCTTTTCTTCAGAGTTCAAACTCTCTCCTACTCCAGTTCCAAGATAGGTACAGGCCTTCCTCCCTGAAGGTCTATCTTCCTGCTCTCACAGCACTTTTTGCCTGGAGTTTGGCCTTCTCTGCATTCTCCACAGGTCTCTCACACTGATGTTTTCTGCTGAGTCAGGGCCCTGCAAAAGCCTTCTTACTCCTTGCAGTGTTTGCAGGCATCTGCCAACAGTCATCTGCAGTCCTTTCTGTCTCAAGACTTCTTTCTCATGTACCGCATGCCTGAATTAAGTTTGTCATATGTGGACTGAGGCCCATCTCTTCAAAAGGATCAACTGTCCTGTGGCACTCATGTACTCAGGGTCAAGCTGATTGACAGATTTGGGGTTAGGAAGACATTTTCCCCCCAGGTCCGATTGGCAGGAACCTTGGGGTCTGCCACTTCATGGACCTTGGGCATTGGTGGCAGGGAATTAATTGCATTGGTGACATTGGTCTTTCCTATGCTCTGCCTGTGGCACACAACTATTTATTCTCCTAAGTATTGAAATAATTTAGTCTAACTACAGTCTTTGGACTCCATATAGGGGTATCTAGATAAAATGTAATGCCAGGAGACCAATTAGATGATTTAATGGTCCCTTCTGTCTTTAAACTCTATGAAACTATGAAAATCATCCTCTTTATTTGGACAAGTCCTTTGATTGCCTCAGGTTTTGCTCTAAAGTGCCAATATTATGTAAAAGTTAAGATCCTGATTTTCAAAACACCTGCTACTCCCATTGATTTCAAACAGAATTCTGGGTACCCAACATTCCTAAAAGTCAGGATCAAATTATATCCCTGTGGTAGAGCTTGGGTGTCAGGCTTCAGCAAGTATTTTTATGCCACTCAGATATGTCAGGTGGCCCTGCACTATTGATGTTACACAGATTCAAGTGAGTATACCTAGAGACCTGAGTCAGCAAACTACCCTATTCAGCAAAGCACTCAAGCATACATGCTTTGCTAAATAGGGATGGACTTAACTATGTGGAAAGTGCTTCAGAGACAGTATGCAAGCAGCTTTATAAAGAAATGAACATCTTTCCTTTACTATTTTGCTATTCAGACATCAGCCCCTGTAAATCCCCCAAAAAACTGTGTTCACACTTTCTAGCTGAGTGCTACATGGAGGTAACAAAAGTTGACATTTTGTGGTCATCATGAACAAGTCAGCATTTACCAGCTGTTATCACACAGTGTGCCCTTTCTATTGAGGTGTTGAGCAACACTTGGCAGGGGCTATATGTTCCTCAATTCTCAATGGGTGCAGAGGGCACACAGCACTTTGCAGGATTGGACCTAGAGATATCAGAGATGCAGCAGGGAATTCCTGCAATAAGAATAGGAAAATATTGTGATATCACAGATATCACTGTGGTGAAAGGTTTACTTCTGATAGTGACCATTGTGTTTGTGTTCTTCTCTTCAGCTGTGCTATACACAATCAAGTGTGTGTCTGTTACAGCTATCCCCCTACTCTATTTTGTTTCTTACAGCTGTCCCCATACTCCATTTTGTTTTTGTTCTCCTCCTGTGGCCGCCCCTCCCTGGCTGTTAAGTTGTTTTCCAGGGCCACTGCCCTTCTCAAAGGGAGGGCCCCTTAAGTTGTTTACCAAGAGCCATTGCCCTTCTCAAAGGGATGGCCACTTGTGCTGCGTGCTAAGTGGGACCACTGCCCTGTTCAAAGGGTTGGTCCTGTTATCACCTTGTTAAACCTGGGCTTTGTGTAGGGTAGGCAATGTCCAGAGCTGCAAGACCTAATGTGTTTTTAAGATCCTGGGCATGAGTCATAGGCCTCATGTGCTTTTGAGTCCTGAGGTGTGAACTCACACCTATTGTTCAGGACTCTGCCCAGGTACGTCTCTGTGCTCACCTGCAGTTTTTCCCTGTGTCTCCTCCCCTGTGACAGAGGGAGCCTATCAGGATTACTGGCGGGAAACTGCCTGAGTCTGCCTTTAAAAACAGGCATTTTTAAAACAAACATCGGAAAGATTCCTGCATTGCTGCCTGGTCTGATCAGCCAGGGGTTCTGGGGGGTCCTTTCTCCACACTCGTTTTATTTTTGAGCGTACTTCAGTTTTTTAACCCCCCCCCCCACGAAGAACGGATTGCTGCCTGAAAGATCTCCTGATTATCGAGACTGTACCGAGCCCTCCTTGCTTCTTCTGATGTTGTTGCTGCTTCTGCCTTTGCTGCTACCTTGGGGAATGGTAAGAATCCCTCTGTGAAACTTTCTATACTTTTATTTTGTTATTTTAGCTGCTGGCTCTGTTTCCCCAGCACACAGACTCAAGCTAAACCTTGGTCTGTGTCTTAAAACCTCTCTTAAACTCCACGGCGCTTTGCCACTAAAATAAGTTTGTGCCGCCTCTAAGCTCTGCTCCTGTGGGCTTTGCTTCGGGGCTCACTGCTTTCAGCCATATCCACTGCTGCAGCCACCATCCCTTGGCTTCCTTGGGGGGCTGCCTTGGGAGCTGTATCCTGGGCACAAACTACTCTGCCCTCTATGACCTCCCCATAGCACAAGGTGCACCATAGGTTTTGCTTTTTGGTTTAATAAGTCATAGTTTGCTAAGATTGTAGCGCTTGTAAGTTTCACCTGCCTTGCTGTAGTTGCTGTTTTGTTGCTCCGTATAGTTGCTTGTTACAGTTTGCTTAGAATTGTGATATTTGTTGTTTTGCCTAGTCATTGGTTAAGATAGATTTAAAAAAGCCATTGCCTGGTCGTATTCTGTACCTGTTTTGTTACTTTATATAACCTGCTTGTCATTTTATATAAATTTGATTAAGTTAGACGATAGACAAGGTTTCTGCTGTTTGAATTCATCTTCCTGCTGTCCCAATCTCTTCCTGAACTTTCCTGTGTCTGTTTTTCCCCCGCTCCAATCTCCCCCTCTGTGTACTTCCCCGTGTCTCCCTGTTGTAACCCCTTGCTGCTTCTCCCCCTGTGTAACCTCCCAAACCCTTTGCCGCTTCTCTCCTTTTTTTTTGGGTGTCCCTCCAGCCCTTCCTTACACGTCTCTGCTGCCTCTCTCTGTATCCCCTATGTTCGTGCTCCCGCTTCTCCACTGCCCCTCCCCTACCGAAGATCACCATCACACTGCTCCGTTTGTCTTCACCCCGCTGCTCTGCAACTTCCCTGAGGTGCTCTCCGCTGCTGCAACCTGCATCTTCCCTGAACCGTCTCCCCCATTCTCCACGTGCCTTCCCATCGCTTGCACCCAGACTCCCCTTAAGTGCGCTCCAGCTGCTCTTGTCTCCCATACGTCCAGCCCGCAGGCTCCTGAAGACTGCTGCTGTGGGCTTCACCCCGCAGGGCTTCAGAGTCTCTCGCTGCTTGCAGCTACACTCTCCTCTCATCAGTTGCCACTGATCATTCACTCCTCTCCCCACTCCTGTTTCTTGACTCAGCCTTTAGGTACACTCTTGCAGATTATCTGCTATTACAACCTCACAAATTAAGTCATTAATTTTCTTCTATGCTGTTACATTGCGTAATTTCACTTATCACCCATATTGTATCATTGCACTGTGATTCACATCTTACTTGTGGTTATAACACCCCATTGGTCACCTCCACTTTTCTGATATACTTTGTATTTGCATTGATGCCACTGTGTTACATTATATATATAGCTATTAACCACTTAATAAATTCTATCTGAGATTGTTGACCGTTTCATATAGAAGCTACCATTTTACTTTGCATTTCTTTTGGTACATTTTGCATTCCGCACTGTATCTAGAGTTGTTCCTATATAAAGTTGAGTTGCTTATTGACTATACTGTATCCCATTGTGCTGAACCCCACTTACTGCACCCCACTGTTAGAACTCCCTACACTGTTCAATAAGAAGAACCCCCCCATCATTGTCTATTGTAAACACCCTATACACCCCATCCCATCGTATTTCATTGTTAAATTCCCACCACTTCCCTTTTCCTTTGATAAAGAAATTAATTGGCACCCCACCTGTGTGGTAATTGCTCCCCAAGATCCCATATACCTGCGGGCAGGGACAGTGTGGACTTCTACTTCACAGCAAATGCATATAACATTTTTTCACATGCTGTGATTTGGCCTGTCTGTTGCCCCTATAACTGGCTACCTATCCAGAGTCAGAACAGTCAATGTATATTGGGCACTACAAATTTATTTATTTTTTGGCTCAGATTGTCTCCTTCATACCACAATGATATTTTCTGCCATAGGCATTTATGCTGCATTCCTCACTGCAATTGGTCTTCACACAACCAAATCATTTGACTTTCATGGGTTTTTCAGTCATCTGATGCAATGCAAGCTGTCTTATTGGCAGCCAGCAGTGCTTGTGAACTCTGTACCTTCCTTTCTTGTGCTGGCTTATGGTTCTTCTTGAGTCAAATAACAGATGTGATAAAGTTAAAGAGGCATGTGGTCCCCAAACTTTATTTCTGGCACAGAAGAGAAATAGAAATGGCATATTCAGTGTGGTGTAGGAGGTCTGCTAAAACCCATCAATAGCCCTGCACCTGTGCCCATAGCAGGAATCAGACAAAATTATTAATGGGGGCACAATGCCAACTAAGCAGATGGGCATGCCAAAGCACTCTTCATATGCAATAAGTGTGTTTATTAAGGGCAGGGTTCCCAGTTCAGACAGCTATCCATGGTGTGTTTACACACCTATGGTTAAGGGGACTTGCTAGAACTAATTCAGATCAAATTTCAAATGTGACAAATAGGTTCTGTGTTCAGAAAAGGAAAAATTGGGATTTTGCCTGCAGCCAAAAAACTTCTGATTATAGGGAGAAATCCATTAGAAAGAAGCCTGTGATCTCCTTGTTGTACAGTGGAAAGAAGATCCGTAAAAATGGCATCGAGTTGTATGAACTTATTCTGTCTGTTGTCAGATTTCACAAATTCACCGGGGCTAGCATAGCAAGTGATTGGATGGAAGGCCACCAAGGAATGCTTATTGCTGCAGAGTTTGGTCATTTACCTTGGTAGCACTTTACCCTTTGAGTCGATCCCAAGATAACATTCCAGCATTATGGAGGGGGGATTGCAGGTATCAACTGGTGAAATCCCTGATCATTCGGATTCATAAAAGATTAGATAGAACTTTGAACGAAGGTAGAGGTGTTTCAGGATCCTGGACAAATTCTAAAAAGGAAGTTTTGTCAGTTGGATAAAGTATTCTTCACTTTCTGTCCCAAACTGCTGCACACTGTTAGACACATGCCATGTTTCACTCTGGAGATGGCTGAATTTTACTGATGGGTAAAGTGAGCTCTGGGCATGGCTTGTAAATCATTTAAGTTAAGCATAGGACTATGAGGTAGGAGTTCAAAGTTCTCTATGTGGGTATTCCCACAGCCTTGCCATGTGGTCTTGGGCACATCACTTAATCCTCATTTTCCTCATCTTTTGAAAGGGGGTGATGGTACTTTAACTCACAGCAGTGTTTATTTTGGGGTCTGAAATGAAAAGCTCTGCAGAAATACATGGTCTGTCATCGTTAATGAATGTAAAATAATTTTTAAAAGAAGTGTGCTGGTGGAAACCTTTGGATCATTAAGTCATTGTCACAAGCTGGCTGTCCCTTTAGGGCTCAGTTATGGGATGATGGGATAGCCTAATTTTGGCAATTAATTGATCTTTGATTATTAGCAGGTAAATATGCCCAGTGGTCTGTGATGGGATGTTAGATGGGGTGGGATCTGAATTACTACAGAGAATTCTTTCCAGGGTGCTGGCTGATGAATCTTGCCCACATGCTCAGGTTTAACTGATCTCCATATTTGGGGTCAGGAAGGAATTTTCCTCCAGAGAAGATTGGCAGAGGCCCTGGAGGTTTTTTGCCTTCCTCCGCAGCGTGGGGCACGGGTCACTTGCTGGAGGATTCCCTGCACCTTGAGGTGTTTAAACCATGATTTGAGGACTTCAGTAACTCAGACACAGGTTAGGGGTTTGTTACAAGAGTGACTGAGTGAGATTCTGTGGCTTGAATTGTGCAGAAGGTCAGACTAGATGATCATAATGGTCCCTTCTGACCTTGAGTCTATGAGTTATGCTTGTAACTCACCAGCTAGCTCCCAGCTGATATAGGGCAACTTAGTGATAATTAGTGACCCCAGCCATGAAATGGTTGGGAAAAGACTATACAGAGTGGAGAACCCAGTTAGGTTCCTGTAGGGAGAGAGACTGCAAAGAAGTCAGGACTTTTCTGTAGGCAGGAGAACACACAGGAAGCAAGGTCAGGCCCCTGTATTGGGGATCCCTGAGCTAGGACCCTACAAAGAGTGTTAGGGAATGCTGCTAGAGTCCCCAGGAGAGAGTAGTGAAGGAAAACTATATTAAGACAGAAACTCTACAAAAGGAGTTTAAGCTTTTGTGAGGAAGTCCCTGAGGTAGGGTCAGTGAAAGACCTTCAGTGGAACCTGAGAGGGGTGGAAGACTTATTAATTCAGCAGTTAAGGGAGAACCCAGAGTATGAAAACCAAAGGAAGGCTGTGTTAAGCACAGGCTGTGGGGGGGCCAGCATGAGAGGCCCAAGCAAAGATCAGCATGTCTGAAGAAGCAGACCTAGCTGCTTAATACAGGATGTCATAAACAGATAGTTAAGGGTTAATGTCTCTTTTACCTGTAAAGGGTTAAGAAGCTCAGTGAACCTGGCTGACACCTGACCAGAGAACCAATTGGGAGACAAGATACTTTCAAATCTCGGTGGAAGGAAGTCTTTGTTTGTGCCTTTTGTTTTGGGGTTGTTCGCTCTTGGGAAAAAGAGGGACCAGACTTGCAACCAGACTCTCCAATCCTTCTGAATCAGTCTCTCATATTTCAAAATAGTAAGTAATAGCCAGGAAAGGTGGATTAGTCTTATGTTTGTTTTCTTAATGTGTAAACGTGTTTTTTGCTGGAAGGATTTTTGCCTCTGTTTGCTGTAACTTTGAATCTCAGTCGGGGGGCGGGGGGGAAGTCCCTCTAGGCTATATGACTCTGAATACCCTGTAAAACATTTTCCATCCTGATTTTACAGAGATAATTTTTACCTTTTCTTTCTTTAATTAAAAGCTTTCTTTTTTAAGAACCTGATTGATTTTTTCCCTTGTTTTAAGACCCAAGGGAATTGGGTCTGAACTCACCAGGGATTGGTGGGGGGAAAGGAGGGGGAGAGGTTAATTCCTCTTTGTTTTAAGATCCAAGGAATTTGGATCAGTGTAGCCTCTCAGGATAACCCAGGGAGGGGAAGGTCTGGGGGGGATAGGAGGAGGGATGGTTTATTTCTCCTTGTTTTAAGATCCAAGGGGTTTGGGTCTTGGGTTCCCCAGGGAAGGTTTTTGCGGGAACAGGAAGTGTGCCAAACACTATATTTTTGGCTGGTGGCAGCGTACCAAATTTAAGCTGGTAATTAAGCTTAAAAGTGATCATGCAGGTTCCCACTTTTTGGATACTAAAGTTCAAAGTGGGGAAAAAACCTTGACAGAGGGACAGAACCCAGAGCAGAGGCTGGGCTCGGTGCCTCAATCAGCTCCTGAGGAAGGGGCATACAAGCCAGATGGCAGGAGCATGTTAGGCTCCTGAGGGGGAAGGTCTTGTAGCAAAAGTGAGAGCACTTCAGTGGTGCCCGACAGGGCCTGAAGATTATGATTTAGATGTTTAGTTTAGACTTCCAGTTGGGCCGTTTGGCACTTCAGAAGGAGGCTGAACTTTGTGACTTTGCCAGAGGGCCAAGCCCCAGAAGACCCAGTGAGAGGCAGATGGCCATCAGGAGGCGCTGGAGATGAGGCCCCCTTTGCAGCATTATGTCCTGATGCAAGGAGGTGCTATGGATGGTGAGTACACTACTTTACAGTCATCGAAGTGTGGGAATCTGCTCTGTGGGTTTCCACTCCTATAATAATCAGTACCATGACTTCGCTTAAATATCATTACTATATGACTTCTCTTTACTTGCTTATTTCCTTGCCTTGCAGGTGGCTATTTGCAGACCCAGGCGACTCTGAACAGAAGAGCAATTGCTGCTGTACAGGTTGGGATGGATGTTCTGACACCTGCCCCTTTCCCTGCCTGCTGGGAATGGTGGTAGCCATCTGTTCCTTTCTATCACTGAAAAGACTCAGTAATTCCAGGGATTACATTATGAGTGACAGAAACACTGACTTCTTGGCACCATCGTTTCTACAATGTCTACTTTGTGAAGGCATTGGATTGAGGGCTGATCCCAGGGGGGAAGTGACAGAGGGGGTCAGAACGTGCATGAGATCACTGGGGTCTCAGTGGATGGGCACTGGGGAATAAAATATACCAGCATGTCCCTACTGCTCAGTATCAGCTAGCAGATGTATCATGCCTGTGTCTGACTGTAATGAGTTTAATTTGACTTCAGGTATAATCTAGCGATTTGTGTCTACAGTCATGAAAAGTAATGGTATATAGTATTTTTACATAGTTTGCAATTCTTACGTCAAATGCTGAAAGAAATACAATGTCTTTAGAAAAACAAAATTCACATGTTCCCCCAGTACCTTGACTGTACCTGTTTTGATAATGGCATTGGATCCCTTATCTGGCCCAGACACATGCTAAAAGAAATGAACAGGAAGGTTCCCTTGATAAAGCTGGTGTTCATGCAATTTTAATAAAATGAAAGTGTAATCTCCGTATCTCCCAAGTGTCTCTGTAACCTCAGTGTCTTTAATCACATGTTCTGTTTACTGACGGATCAGTTATCAGGTATAATGAGTCAGCCTAATGCTTTTAATGGTTGATACTGGCCTACTTTCAACATCTTTCAGATGACAGTTGTGTATTATTTAAATGGAAAATGCTGCCTATGGTCACATAATGACATCTATAGAAGGAATGTTATCTCCCTTTATTTAACCTTAGCAAACTTTATTTCTACTCCCCTTTCCCCTCTAAGTTACAACCAATAGGCTTCCAGTTTGTAAATTTCACTTATCATGCTGCTTGCCAGCCTTGCAGGAATGTCAGACTGCTATGCTCTGAACTCATGCTCAGAAAAATGTTACCTCCAGCATCAATGTTGTTCTGGATGAACCTCAGAATAATGTAGTAGCTTTGCATGTTTTGGAGAAGAACAATAACATTCTGATGTTGCATTGACTTCAGGGGGCTTTGGAGACACCTAAATGTGGAATAGCTCTGATCTTGCAGTGATATAACTGAGATCAGAGTCTGGCTGTTTGAATGTGAAAAGTTGGGCTGGAAATACTGCAGGATATTATTTGGGAATCTGGCTTCTCCCTTATCCTGATCTGTCTGTTGCAGCATTTCCCAAAATGTGGGGCATGAAGGCATAACAGGGGTGAGATGTATACATTTAAAAAGGCCTGCAATGCCACAAAGAATTGTGGAAGGAAGCTGTGGCTGATTTTATGGTCATGACAGGGAGGAACAGTTCAGCCTTGGAAAGGCTGGGGAATGCTGCTGTTATATGGCACCCATCACTGTCATAGCTAAATGCCTCAGATGGAATTAGGAAGTGTGAAATATAAAAATACTCTGTTCTTGTCCACTGTTTGTGGCTGTTTATTTTCTGGGCTTCATCCTGCATTTTGACATGTGGGAACTACATAGTTTGGAGAATCAGATTTTAGAAAGCTCCCCATTGGTGCTTGGGTATCTGCCTTTACTGTACATTCTGCTACTGCCAAGTCTAATTCCTCATACAATATGCAAACATATTAAGAGGAGAGATGTTTTTATAGCCCAATTCAGCAAGTCGATATTGCACTTTGCTGAAGAGAAGGTAATGGTGGTAAGTGAACCCTTCTCTTGAATTGTTATATAAATGTCAATTTTTGGTATTGGGGCTTCTGTTGAGGAAAGGAGAAAGGAATCCAGTCCAAGAGAGCTGCCGAGAACACAGACAGCTACAGCCCATTTGTATAAAATCTACATCTAGTCTTAGTATAACGCTTGGAAGCAGGTCTCTGTCTCTACCACGATTGGATCTGTTAACTCAGCCTCCCACGTGCATATAAATGATTTTCTTGAGCTGGTTACAAGGATGTCTCTTGACAAGATCTGTGTGTTGCAGCTTATTTTGACAGAACATTCATACTGGTAGCATTTTCTCTGGCTTTTATTATCCTTTGTAATGGTTGCCTCTAGATTTCCTACTGTCTCCCTAAATTCCAGTTTAGTCTTTTTTACGAACACAGTCGTCTCTCTAGATATGCAGATCGATCTCTTCCTCATTTTCTCTCTGTCAGAGCTCCTGGAAACAGTTTTTGGGAAGTGCTGAGCACAATATTTTGTTGTTTCTGGTATGAAGTCAGCACTTGGATGTTTGTAGCTTGCTGACATGTTGATGAATATCCATTTGTAAAACTTATTTGTACTGTTTTGAAGAATGTATAATTTAGCAGTAAGGAGCTGTGGAAGCTGTTGAATCACCATGTGGAGCTGAATAAGAAGGGCTGAATCCTTTACTGTGTTCATGTTTGTCAATTATTTCCTGATACCTTACTGGCATCGCTTTGCTGCATTTATGAATCCCTCGTACTAAGAGGTGTGAGGATTTTTTAGACTTGATGCATTTGCTTTGGCTAAAACCTGAAGCATCTTCTCAGTTTTGGCTTCAGTTGGAGTTGTGCAGAACAGAGAGCCAAATCTGACCCCTTCCTCCATAGCAGTGATGCACCTGAACTGGTGTTGATTCCACTGTGTGACGGGAGAGGCAGCGTTAGGAGAGCCCATGCAGAAGGTGTGTGTATCCACTGTGTGGTGAGTGCCACACCAGAGAAGGACCTAGATGTCCTTCCCTGTGGAGTGGGGCTTTTGGATGAAACACAGACTGAAGCATAAATCCACTGGGCATTGACCTTTCTAGGGATGCAGGAGCAACAAGGGTTGCTACAGCCTCAGGGCTGCAGTAGGGGTCATGCAGTCATCTGACGGTATAGGCGGGATTGCCTGTCATTTGTCCATTCTCCATTTTCTGTTGCTCCTCCCCAAGAACAGGCTACCTTTGTTGGCAGCTAGAGTGACTTGATGTTTGCTCTGCTCTTTTTACTCTCCCTAGCTGCGTTATCCCTTATTATCTTTCTTGCTCTCAACCTGCAATGTTTGCGACAACTCCTGCTTTTGTACTGATTTGATTGGCTTTGACCATTGCCTTCAGTTGCAGTCTGGGTGCCTGCTTCACCTGCTGCAGACTGGAAGCCAGTCTGCAATGTAGAAAAAAAAATGTAGCCTCCTCCCTTAACTTTTGTTCAGCAAATGGAACACTACACAATGTCCACATTGGTTGTTATTGTGTCTGTTCTCTAATCCAAATAGGTCATCCCTTCAAGGAAATTCCTTCACTTGTTGGCACTTGTTGGCAGTGGCCAGAGATGTCTCAGAATGTCCTTCTGGAACTCCTCCTCTTGTTACTCTGAACAAGGTAAATCACTATACCTGTCTCAAGCCAGCCCCCTGATAATCAGCTAGAGCTCACAAGCCTTCAGCTGTTCACCTATTCTCCACACAGAGCTTTCAGGAAAGAGAACTGTACAGCCTTAGAAACACACACCATAGTCTTCTCTTCAGCCACTCGTCACTGGATGCCTGCAATCTGTCAGAGCTTCTGAAATCTGGTTGGAATCATTGCCTGCGGCACCTCGATAGTCATGATGGACACATTAGAAATGCTTGGATGGAAACTGTGTGACGTGTCATGAAGGTGAATGGAGCCCAGCTACTTGATTCGGTTTGCACATATCCTCGTTGTTCCTGACCATTGTCATTAAAACTACAGTGACATTCACCCTCTGCACCTAGATATTTAATTCCCAGGAAGGGCAAAAGAAATCCCCTATATAAAGTTTTCAGAGAAGTACAGAACCTGTAAAGAAAGTGGATGCCCTTTTTATTTTAGCCTGAATCAGTCTCTAATCTATTTTCTTCTCTATTTAAAAAGGTAGAGAAGGAATTTCAGACCACTAAGCTCTCTGGGTCAGATCCTGCTCTGATTTCCACACTGTGTGCAATCCCTTTGAGATAGATGGGGGTTGCATGGGATATAAATCCAGGCAGATTGTGCCCTTTATCATTACATCTATTCTCTTCTTGTCTCCCTCTTTCTGCAGGCATTTGAGAGATGCACCATACAGCAAACCTGGCTGCCGCTAGCATCCCACTCTAAGAAGCTGCTATTTAAAGCACAAATCACAGGTAATCTAATAATTTGGCTTTCTTATAAAAAGTGCACCACAGCAGCTCAGGCCATCACTCCTGATTACAATATATTATAAAATTCTGCTGAACAGCATGACCTTCTGGCAATAAGACAAGTTCTGTTCTTAACCAGTCCTCTTAGATTGGCACAGCTCCTTTGTGCTAAGCGCCAGTTAAGGGAAATGGCTAATTTAATTAAATCTCCAACTGTTTGGATTTTAGGAGGATCATTTTTCATAAGGATTTCAAGAGTATAGTAATACAGGCAGCTCTCCAATTCCTTCCATAAATAACGATGAACAATCATTCAATAGTTTTGCCTTTTAGGGGGCATTTCCTTAGCTCAAGGAAATAGGCAATGTCTTTGCCGTGTAACATTAGCTGTACTTAGCCTGCAGTAATGACAAATGAGGCCTCTCTGGGCACGTCTTCACTGCCCAGTTAACCTGGGCTTTTAACCCAAGCACTCCCCTACCACTCACACCCAAACACGCTGACCTGGAGGTGGAGATGCTTTAAGCCTAGGTTATTGTATTCATCTGGGCCGTATAAATGAAAACCTGAGCCCTGCTTCAATTTAGGAAGTGAGGTTTGCAGTGAGGCTGCAGGTGAAATAACTGAAGCTGACAGTCCCTCCAATCCTTTCTCACAATTCCCCCACAAGGACAGACAAATTCTACTGGAATTGACAAAACTAATGCGGGTTGGACTTTGCCATGGGGATGCTCACACCCGGGCTAGGTTAACCTGAGTGCTCAGCACCTAGATCTAACTGTAGTGAAGACATAGTCCCCAGTGGTTCATGATACTGTGAGTAAATCACAGATTAAACTCTGCTGAATAGGCAAATTCAAAATACCTGATTCATTGAACTTCAACCTTTCCCCATTACAGTACATTCTGTCCTGGAACAGAAGTCCTGAGTGTCTATCTCACACCTGCAACCCAGAGTGCCCCAACCCCTGTTAGAAACAAACACAGTTAGAAGTACTCTTTAATCCCTCACTATGCAGTACCTAACAGTGCTGCTCTTCAGGCTGCTCCTAGGAATCCAAGAATCTGGTGCTACCAATCCTTCTCATCATGTTTCCAGGTGAAGATTCCCAGTCAGCTGGGAGAAGGTTGGTGGGAACTTATCCCCACTCATTTGAAACAAACGTTCCCCCACTTCTCCCAGTAGCACCCTTCCTCAAAATTCTGAGAGTTTATCTCCTTCATCCTAAGTCTGCAGCTCTCGATGCGGCGGATCCAATGCAATACAACTTTGGCCAGGCATTTTAAGGCAACTTCTTTGCCTGGCATTTGTGGCTGCCAGTTATTTCAGACTGGCAGTAACAAAATATCCATCATACAGTGGTGGTATCCAGCCATTTCATTTATAATGTCTGCATGAGAATAATGAATGTTCCCACTAGTTTAGTGGTTTGTGTGAGGATGAATGAAAGATGGGAGTCTATATACATGGGGATTTCTCAATATTGTTGCCCTCTGGGCCATGACACAACCAACCCAGTCCCCAAGCTGCCTTGAAAGCAGTTAGCGGGATGCAACAAAGAAGTTTGTGGAGTCCTGTTTCACCAAGGAAGTGCAGTAGGCACCCATGTTGCATTCTGAAGACGAGCATGAGATATAAGAATGGTTGGTAGTAGGGGGAGAAAATGGGATTTCCTTCCTACCACTCATGAAGAAGGCTGTAGATTGGATAGGGGTAGCAGGGCTAAATGCCTACCTGAGCTGCAGAGCATGGCTCAAGGGAAGCAGAGGCAGGGGGGTTGTATGGAGAATAGGAGAGAGTCTCAAGATATGAAGTGAAGGAACCTGAGGTGTTGGAATAACAGGGATAATCCTTGGTAAATATCCAAACTTTTGGGTACTTAGTCAAAATGCACTGACTTTCAGAAATTTTTCAAGTTGAATCCTTGCTGTTGAGTTGCCAGTTGAAGAAAGAGGAAGCTACCTTCACCCAAGGAGAAAAAGGCTGTAAATTAATATTGGGCCTTGACTTTAATTCATCCTCAGCAACAGATGGAGCAATATCACAGTGAAAACTCATAGTGAGGACTTGCTCTGCTAATCTGAGAGTAAACGTGTTTAAGGGTCTGCAGAGATAAAGGAGTCCACAACCACAAAGGGCTTAGGGCACCTTGATGTCAATTCCTTACAGTTCCTCAGAATGACTGGTTACAGAAACAATCCTAAGTCTTCTCAAAGTGCTCTGAGACAACAGACTCTTTTTACAGATGCAGAAGAAAAAAAATGGTTCCTGGCAGCTGATAACTAACATTTAATCCAGGATCTACTAACAGCGAGGGGACAGTGCTAGATACTGTAACCCCACTGTGATGACAAATGGTTCGTCTGTGTCCTTTTAGAAAGGTAGTATCTTCGTGAAACAAGGCTGCAGACATACTGAAGAGGGAATAAGTGAACTGAAGCCTAAAGCAGAGATGCTAGACACTGTTGTTATGTACTTTGGTCTTTATCACTGATTGAGTTTGCAAACTGGGCAGAGAAAAGATATTAACTGAAAATTGAGGCTCCCAATAAAGTTTCTTTAATTTGTTCAGCTGCATTACTGCATTGTTGCTCCATGCCGTACCGTGATAGCAAGAGAAAGAAAGAAAATGCTTTAGCTTAAAATTCTAAGGGCAGCCTGGAGACAATTTACCTGCCAAATCCATGTTCCTTGGAAGGAAGCATCAAACTTCTTTTTGGTTCCAACTATTTCAAGGTGGAAAGAGACAAAAGCATTTGGAAGAAATGATCACGGAATAACGGAAAGGCTGATAGTACAATTGATGTCAGGAAAGATGGATGATGAAGGGAGAGCGATCGCTGGAGGTTTTATTTTGAAGCTTATTTTCATATTCTCTGCAGATTATTATGGCAGGCAAGACAGCTGTGTTGAGTCCATGAATTTAATTAAAAATGAAGAAACAAGCTCCTTCTGTATGACCTATAAGAACTAAGGTCAACTGTTTTCAAACTTGAGTGCCAACAGTTAGGCAATCTGGGGTGAAGTTCTAACCCCATTGAAGTCAATGTCAAAAATCCCATTGACTCAAATAGGGCCAGTTTTTCACCCCTAAATCCATACTGAAGCAACTAAATGAGTGACCAGATCTGCAATGGGCACACATAAGTCTAGTTCCATTGCAGTTAATGCAGGACATGTCCCTGACTGTTTACCTAGAGTCTAGCACCATGACTACAGGGAGTGTAAAATAGAATTTCACTGCCAGTATAAATCACTCGAGGGCTGGGCTGATTAAACTGTTTTTTATCCTTCCAGGAGAACATTAAAAATTTCTCTTGTCACCAGCTCTATTGTTTCTTTTTCCCCCATGGTTGAGTCATGCAACATCATAAATCTATTTCATTGGTAATTGCTATGTGATTTGACAGCTGTTTCACATCTTTTCTAGTCACCTGCAGAGCATACACACATTTTCAAAAGATGGCCTAAAACTCTGGGATGAATACCATGGTCAACAGCTTTGCTCCTGCCCAATGGGCTTACTACAGTAAGGGTAACGTGGGGTTGTGCAGAAGACAGAGTTTTCTCTGAAGCTGATCCAACACTGTGGAATGAACTCCCCCTGGAACTAAGGACCCGCACAAACCTCACAACCTGTTGTTCCAAGTGCAGTGTGTATTTCTTTGACATTCCCTTCTCTAATGTAAACAGTGTATTTTGTGTGTGTGTGTGTGTGTGTGTGCATGAGAGAGAGAGAGAGAGAGAGAACAAACGTGACAGTTGTTAGTCACATTGCTTAAAGCCCTACTTGAAGGTACTCAGATACTGTCATGACAATTTCCCCATTTCCTATGTGAGCGAAATGTTCTAGAATAGTTGCTTAATATCCTGTATCCTGGTAAGTTGGAAAGTACCATTTATTTCAAATTGGGAGGAAGGGGAGGAAGTTTTATTAAGAAGGTTAATATTGACATTTTTGCTGGTGTTACCATATCAAAGAACTGCTTGCCACACTGCTCATGATAAGTCAGCAGACATTTATGTAGGTCTTGTAAGGTTTTCCATTAATTGTTCACAATGGGTCATGTACAAGCCTAACTTCAGGGCCTTATGTTCTTTGAATGTCATGTTCATGACGACAAAGTGTTGAATAATTTACTTGATCCATAACTAATTCAAGCAAGAAAACATCAGGAGTCAAAATCTATTGTCCAACCTGTTCTTTTGTGGTACAAATTAGTACGGCTACCTGTAGCTGGATGGTCACCTGCTCCTGTCATAAAGGGCTTAGAACAGCCCAGGAGAGGGCTGTGGCTGGAGGCAAGCAGCTGAGGCTGCTTGGGGAAGCAGCCTCAGCTGTGGTCATGCCCCAGTCAGGGTCCAGCTGGCCCTTATAAGAGGACAGTGGGCTAGGAGCAGACAGACACTCTCTCTCTAGCCTTTGAGAGGGAGGGGCCTGGCTGCTGGGGAGCATACCTGAGTACATGAGGTGGAGCAGGGCTGGGGGGAAAGTCAGAGAAGTTGGGGAGCTTTGGCCTGGAAACTCCCCAGGCTGCAGGTCTAGTATAAGGCTGAATAGGTACTGGGATTGCAGGGGGCAGCCCAAGGGTAGGCAGAGGCAGCAGGTCCAAACCCTCCTTGCCAATGATGAATGGCTGATATACTGCAGCCTGCCCCAGTGAACAAGGGCTACATGCGGACTGGGCAGTAACCATATACTAAGGCAAAGTAGGGGTTCCCCTGGAAGAGGGAGACCCAGAGACTGTGAGGTTACTGCCAGGGGGCAGCACCCCATTGGAAAGGGGCACCAGGGTCCGGGAGGAACATTGGGGGCCCAGCAGTAGTAAGACACTGGCCTGAAGAGGGTACTCCGTAGGCTGGCAAGCTAAATCCCAGGACGACCAGCAGGAGGCGCTGCAGGGGTGAGTCTCGCATCGCTACATTGTGATGGAGAATGTGTGCAATAGTTCCACAGTCCTTGCCCTAGCCCCTTGTATCGGGCAGACCGCCTATGCCCACATTCTCCACCATGATGTAGCAATGCGAGGGCAAGTGTGAAGTGAACACCATGTGACAACCCTTCTTCAGGGAAATACTGCAGGGTACTTTGTGGTGTGTTGGAATTTAATAACAATGTGAGATGTCAAAATAACTATCTCAAATGGAATTATTGATTCAAAGATAATTAGTCAAAGATTAGTACAGCACTATGCAGAAAGAAATTATACTTTACCACCCTTTGTGAATGGTGAAGAGATGGAACCTGCTTCCTCACTCTGGAACTGGTGGAATGATGGCAGGACCGGCGCTAGGGGTTTTAGCGCCCTAGGCGCATGGCAATTTCGCTGCCCCGCGCCCTGGTCCCGCAGCTCCGGTGGAGCTGCCGCAGTTGTGCCTGTGGGAGGTCCACTGGAGCCGCGGGAGCAGCCAACTGTTCGCGGGCACGACTGCGGCAGCTCCATCGGAGCCACGGACCAGCAGTCCCTCCGCAGGCACGACTGCGGCAGCTCCACCGGAGCCATCCGCCACCCCCTCCAGCAAAATGCCACCCACCAATAATCCTGGCACCCTAGGCGATTGCCTAGGCTGCCTAAATGGAAGCACCAGCCCTGAATGATGGTTGTGTTCATTGCCAATCTAATTCCTCAAATATCTGTCCTTTTACAGGATATAAGACCAAAACATCTTTTATGAGGAGGGAAAAGTTACTTTCCCACAACTGATCCCTTCATTTGTTCGGTTTTCAATATCTCAATGTACCTAATTATTGATGGAATTTCTTTTATGGTGTCTGTTGCTTGATAAACTAAAGGGATTTTTAATCCAGCTCTTATTATTAACATCTGTTGCAACAAGCACTTCCTGATGAGTTAAAGTATCTTTCTGTGGCTCATTATTTCATTCCTTACAGAAAACATCTGCAATAACAAATACTTCTTATCAAGCATAGAGCATAATTGAGTGATAAGCAATCCTTATCAATTACTCAGTCTTGGGTATTATAACATTTCAGTAGACATCCGTTACACTGGTCTACAATTTTTGAGAAGTCGTCTGCTTCAGAGATAAAATATGCTATTTATTATGTATTTTGATGTGCTGAATTCAAATATGACAATTAAAACAACTGATTGGCTACTGTTTCTAAGATATTTAAGTTTTTACATTTTATGTCTATGTATATTGTGTAGATAGTAGAGTTTTAATCATAAATTGTAAACCTAGGTCTTTTCATGTGTTTATGGTTGCTTTACATGATAATATTTCACCTGTCCTGTTTATGTAACACTTTAAAAATCAGCAAAAGGGTTATATAAATAAAATTTATTATGAAACAAAAGGCAAAAAAGTATTATGTACATAGTTTAGTCCTATTCAGTGTCTACTTGGCGCTTCTTGGCTTGTCTCTTGTATTCATTAAATGGAGGATCTCTTGTCACTGTCCAGCAATAGTCTGCAAGCATTGATGGGCTCCATTTGCCCTGATAGCCTGCCAGGAGATTCCATTGCTGTAGTCTGGAGCCCAACAGCTCTGCCATACTCTTGGGTAGTTCCAAATCCCTGACAAGGTCATTCAGTTCACCTTGTGTTATGAGGTGTGGTTCAGAGGAGGAGGATGGGAGAAAATGTGGGGCCTGTGACATTGATGTTTCATCCTTCTCCTCTTCCTCGTCTGACTCAAGTGAGAATGATTCTGGTGCATCAGGAACCGGCAGTCCTTCTCTCAGCTTCAGAGAAAACTCTGTCTCCTGCACAACCCCACGTTACCCTTACTGTAGTAAGCCCCACTGTGCAGGAGCAAAGCTGTTGACCATGGTGTTCATCCCACAGCTTTAGGCCATCTTTTGAAAATGTGTATATAGCTGATGGAATGTTTGGATAATGCACAGTCCACTTTTTCTTCTTTGACACACCTTTCCCAACTGGAGGCACCATGCAGAAGTAACAATTGCTGGTCTGATCTGTTGGCTCTCCCCAAATCATTGGCTCTGCAAAAGGCATAGATTTCCTTTTCCTGTTCAACCACTGGCGAAGATTTGTTGCACAAGTGTTGCAGCATATGTGTGGGGCCCACCTCTTGTCCTGATCTCCAATTTTGCAGCCAAAATAAAGGTGATAGGCTTTCTTAACCATAGTGGTTAGACTGTGCTTTTGTGATGCAAAAGTCACTTCACCACAAACATAGCAGAAGTTATCTGCACTGTTCACACAAGTACGAGGCATCTCTGCTCACTTTGGCTAAACAGAAATGTGTCCCTTTGCAAAATCAAACACTGACAAATAAGAGAGCACGACACTGTATGATTTCTAGAGTTGATATAGGGCAATTTGTTCAGCAGAGTGATGTAAGCCTCATTATAATTGCATCATCTATGACTTCTAGGAATAACATGATGCAATTCATATCAGGTATGACACAATACCAGCTTCAGATTGCATCATTCATTGTTTTGCCTAAAAAGCAAGTACTGTCCAAACCCAGTCATAGATTTATTCATAGATCCAGTCAAAGATGTATTTTAGTTATTTCTGGTTTAAATTGAGATCCCTTCCCTTTATAATTCACTTATCCTCCGCCATTCCCAAGTCAAGGGTCGTATATACTGACCCAATAGCATATCTTGAAAACTAGAGCCAATCAACAATTTTAAGCATCATTTTCGTTCTCGGTGACCCAGAATTAGTAAAGTTGGACTACATTTATTTCAGAAGCATTTTGGCTGTAGAGCAGTGTTATTAGTTTCCACTATCCATTTCTCAACCTCCAGACTAGGTTAAGGGAGTTAAGATTAACACATTCCTTCATCTAATCACACACAGGGGTGAAAGTAATTTACAGGACTTACCAGTACTGCCAGAGTCCTGAGGGGGGCTTGGCCTCAACTGGAAGAGGTGATGCCTCTCAAGATTTAAAGGCCCTGGGACACTGGCTGTGGCTGGGAGCCCCAAGGCCTTTAAATCAACCCAGGGCTCCCAGCTGCAGAGATGACTGGGAGCCCCTGAGGCTCAGGAGCAAATTAAAGGGCCCAGGGCTCCGGATGCCGTGGAGCTCCAGGCCCTTTAAACCCCCACCACAGCACCGGCTGCCAGAGCCGCAGATTGGATTTAAAGGGCTCTGGGCTGCCTGCAGCCGCGGGAGATCTGAGCCCTTTAAATCTGGCCCTAGCCTAGCCGTGGGTGGGTTTTAAAAGGCTCTGGGCTGCCTGCAGCTGCAGGAGCTCTGAACCCTTTAAATCCCAGCCCCAGTCTGGCTGCTGGAGCTGCCGGTGGGATTCAATGGGCTCTGGGCTGCCCGCAGCTGCAGGAGCTCTGAGCCCTTTAAATCCCGGCCCCAGCCCAGCCGCCAAAGCTGCTGGCGGGATTCAGTGGGCTCTGAGCTGCCCACTGCAGCAGGGAGCCCAGAGCCCTTTAAATCCCCACCGCAGATGCCAGTGCGGTCTGGCACAGTGTACTGGCTCTTGCCGGTACACCATACCGGACTGGACCGGCTTACTTTCACCTCTGGTCACACACTAGCTCATTTTAAAACCAAGCACATTAGTATGAAAGATAAACCACACTTTAGTTTATACACAAAAAGGATTTTGGTTAACATAATATATCAAATAATTGTAAAGGTTTTAATATTTACTAACAGCTTTGAGCATGTCACTGTGTGACAGTCACCTTAGCTGTACAAATCTATAAGATAAACAAAGCAACATGTAACAGCCTTCTAGCTGCTGGCTTGGGTTTGCTGAAACATTAGCTTGATATGTCTATTCTTCATCATTAATTTGTCTGAAGAACCTCTTTGAAAAGCCTGAGTGCACAAGGAAACATTGCTCCCTTCTCCTAATTGTTGTGGCTTCTTGTTGAGCCTGATACAAAGATCAATCATATCAGTAGAAGTTTTTCCACTGACCAGAACAATTTTTTTATCCAAACAAGCAAACAAAAAATCCCAAACTTTTAAAATGTATGGTTGCATGGAATTTGGGCATGTGAGCATTTAGGATACATCTTTCTTAAAGTTCATGATTTTCATTCATTATTTATTAACAGCACCAAAGGTGTGCATATTGCCTTGTAGACATCTAAAAATAATGCATCCATGTTCCAGGCAGGTTACAATACAAGTCTTGAATTAAGTTAAGAACCAGCACTAGAGGTGATCAAAATTTTTGTGACATAGTTTTGCTGTGGAAAACGCTGTTTTGTCAAAACTGAAACTTTCTGTGGGAATGTGTCAATTTCAACACAAAGTAGGTCGGAGGATTGATATGTTAATGGAAAGCTCCTTTAAAAATTACTTCCCAGAAGTGTGTTTTGAGACAGATCCTATCATCTTGGAAACTCTCCAGTTTACAGAAAACTTGGTTCTCGAGAGCAGTGCTTGTATTCAAATGACTCATATTGCTTATATGGAAAATCAGACTTCCTCCAGTCTTGACTAATGCCTTCTTAGCTCAGCAACTTGGCTGACATGGCAGTGAAAGAGCAAGAAATGTATCAGAGAGAAGGGACCTTGGGCAACTTGAAAAGATTTGCTCTAACTTTTTAGAAATCTTTGATTAATTCCTAGTGGTTGGAATCTGAGATGTCATTCACCTTTCTCCTCTCTGTCCCACTTTCTTCCTTCCCTCCCAATCCTTGTGCTTTTTTGTTCTTTTTTTTTCCTGTCCTCTCTCAATTTTTTGGTGTGGGTTGCGGGAGGGGAGAAGAGGAATCAATACAATACAAATTAAAAAAAGAAAACCTTTTTTTTAAAGCATTTTGATAAGGTAGAAATGTTCTGTTTTGACATTCTTAGAAAACATAACGTTTTGAGTTGTCATTTCAAAATTACTTGTTTTGAAATTTTTTTATATAATAAAAAATTAAAGCCAAATCTATATTAATACAGAATGTCTCATTGACCCAAAACACTTCTTTGAAAATTTCAGTTAGCAGCAAATTTCATAAACATGGAATTTCCTGCACAGGTCTAGCCTAGAATTCAGTTGGAATAATATATCTCTAGCACCTCTTAAACTAAGATCTTTAATACTTTTGAAGCATAAAGGCAACAAGCCAATATGTTCAAACTCGAATGTCTAAAATTTGGCCACTAACTCCAGGTTTAGGGAACTGACTAATTGGCTTTGTTTGAAGTGGTGCTGAGCTGGGTGCAGCTCCTATTGATTTATATGACTATATAAGGTAAAGTGTGTGTGTGTGTGTAAATAATATACACACACACTGATATTCAGATGTCACATGGAATCAACAGCAGAAGGAACAATCTGTGTCATAATCGTGCTTTCATAAATTTGCCAACAGATGTATATAGAATTTTCTCAACGCTTGTACTCTATGGCTATGAAACCCAGTTGTAGTTTCTTCATTCCCCTTGTAAAGCTTTCAAACCAACCCCTAAAATAAGGGTTTATGACAGAAATGCTGTAGAAACCAAACTGGAGTGATGCATGCAACATTTCCATTACAGTATTTTATTGTTTGTTTACAGTCTTTGTGATAAAATGAAGTATCTGATTTTCCGATGTCTAGTGAGTTTTATGAAATACGTCAGTGCAGTGCATTGTGATGACCTTTTGGATATTTTTCCCTTCTTTCTGAATGTACCTTTCACAGATCAAGAAACAATCCAGGACATTTATACTCTTGAAATGGTAATTTTAACTTTCTTCTTCAATGGCACAGCATCTCCGTTTCTTTATCAGATGTAATTAGATCAATAACATTTTAGAGGCGAGATGCACAGGCATAGGAAGCTTGTTATTATGTCTGAATTATAGCCTGCATAGACACTCTAGGTGCAGGGTACTGTTCTACTGTTGCAATCATGCTCCAGTAGACAGGGCATGGGACTGGGATGCTTGAAACCCAGATTTATTCCCAGCTCTACCCTTGACCTGCTGTGCATGATCTTGGCTGAGTGACTTCACTTCTCTGGGCCTCCATTTCCATTCTCAGGTTATTTGTAGGGCCCTACCAAATTCCCGACCCTGAAAAATGAGTCACAGACCATGAAATCTGGTCTCCCCCATGAAATCTGGCTATTGTAAGGGGGTTATGGTATTGCTACCCTTATTTCTGCGCTGTCTTCAGAGCTGGGTGTCTGGAGAGTGGCAGCTGCTGGTGGGGCACCCAGCTCTGAAGGCAGGACCTCCACCAGCAGCAGCGCAGAAGTGTGGGTGGCATGGTATAGGGGGTGTCACTTTTTGGAGGGACAGGGCTGGCCTTACAGGTGAGCAATGTGGGCGACCGCCCAATTTGCTGTGGTCAAGGGGGTCTCGTGGCAACCTCCCCCCCACCCCCACACACAGAACCAGGCCTCTTTAATCCCTGAGCTCTGGGCCCAGAGATGAGGAGTGTCAGACCTGGGGGTGCCACACTCAGGGGCTCCTACCTTGTGCTGGGCTCCAACTGCTAGCCCCAGCTGGTCTGGGGGTGGGGGTGGGGGAATGGACAGGGCTTCCTCTTCCCCTGCACTGGCTGCTCCCAGGGCCAGGTCAGACCCACTTCCAGGAACCTCCCCTGGCTGCAGGAAGCTCTGCAGCTGCTGGCTGGCCCCCAGCTCAGAAAGCAACGCCGCTGCCAGCAGCAGTGCAGAAGTGAGGATGGCATGATAGAGTATTGCTACCCTTCCTTGTGCACTGCTGCTAGTAGCGGCGCTGCTTTCAGAGCTTGGCAGCTAGAGAGCAGCAGCTGCTTTCTGGGTGCCCAGTTCTGAAGGAAGCAGCGTAGAAGTAAGGGTGGCAATACCATACCATTTCATCCTTACTTCTGCACTGCTGCTGGCGGCAGTGCTGCCTTCAGAGCTGGGCTCCTGGCCAGCAGCCGCTGCTCTCTGGCTGCCCAGCTCTGAAGGCAGCAGCACAGAATTAAAGGTGACATCATGGCATGGTATTGCCTCTCTTATTTCTATGCTGCTGCTGGCAGCAGTGCTGCCTTCAAAGCTGCGCCCAGCCTGCAGCTGCTTCTCTTTAGCTGCCTGGCTCTGAAGGCAGCACTGGCACCAGCAGAAATGCAGAAGTAAGGGGGAAATACAATACCCCCCCTACAATAGCCTGGCAACCTCCCACAGTCCCCATTTGGGTCAGGACCCACATTGTTACGACACTGTGAAATTTCAGATTTAAATATCTGAATCCATTAAATTTAAGAATTTTAAAATCCCATGACTGAGAAATTTACCAAAATGGACTGTGAATTTGATAGGGATCTAATTATTTAGATTGTAAACTCTTAGGGGCAGCAATTGTCTCTTGCTACATGTTTGTACAGTGCCTAGTACAATGGGACCTTGATCTCCATTCGGACCTTCAGGTACAACTGTAATACAAATAATAAATAAAAGCTATGCTGCCTCTTAGTACATATTTAAATGTTATTTCTAGATTGGTCATCTCACAATGAGCTGGAGAACTTTCAGAAATGGTATCACTGATATAGAAATGATTGCTCAGTCATTTCATTTTGAAAAGTAATCTTTTCATGATGAGCTAATTCAGGAAAGTATCTTTCCCGAATACCACCCCTTTGCAACATTCAGCAACAGGAGAAGAAAAGTCCTGACATATTACTTTGGCAGGTAAGGAACTTTGTAGCTATGAAGTACCACCAAAGTCATCACTAATAAAATGATAGTTAATTGTCACTAGTATGCATGTACATGTATACTGTTCAATTTATACATACTGTGGGTGCAATACATCTGGGAAGTTGCTCAGCCAAAAACCTTGAGATATTGACGTTATCTTAGTGCAGGTCAGTTGGCAGCAAATTCAAATATGGAAGGAAACCAGTCAATTGTTACTTTAAAAAAAATCCATCCCATGCTGATTGGTGCACATAGTGGAAATGCAGCAAAGAATCCTGTGGCACCTTATAGACTAACAGACGTTTTGGAGCATGAGCTTTCGTGGGTGAATACCCACTTTGTCAGATGCATGTAGTGGAAATTTCCAGGGGCAGGTATATATATGCAGGCAAGCTAGAGATAATAAGGTTAGTTCAATCTGGGAGGATGAGGCCCTGTTCTAGCCTCATTATCTCTAGCTTGCCTGCATATATACCTGCCCCTGGAAATTTCCACTACATGCATCTGACGAAGTGGGTATTCACCCATGAAAGCTCATGCTCCAAAATATCTGTTAGTCTATAAGGTGCCACAGGATTCTTTGCTGCTTTTACAGATCCAGACTAACACGGCTACCTCTCTGATAGTGGAAACGAATCTCCTTCAATCCTTACTGTTGTTTGCTGCTGCTACCATCTGCTCTATTGTGTTAAGAGAGACTGACCATTCTCCCCTCCCTGCTTAGGGCTCTCCTTAACATTTCTCTTGGTTGCCTTTCTTTCCTCACACCAATTGGTTGCACTTGACAACTTCATGTGGGAGTCTGTGTTGTTATCTGAAGTACGTGCCCCCCAACCTTCTGATTCTAATGGAAAATGAGCTGCTGGTTTGTAATTTCTTGGATCTCTTCCTTGGTGATGATGTCTTTCCAACCAATACCCAGAATCTTTTGCTAGCACTTATTTTTGAAAGTGACTAGTTTTCTAACATTAATAGATCTCTGGCTCTCACAGCTGTATGTTAGCACTAAAGGTTGGTTTTCACTATGGGCAGATCAACAATTGATGCAGCAGAGATCGATTTAGCGGGTCTACTGAAGACCCACTAAGTCAAAGGCAGAGCGCTCTCTGCTCGACCCCGGTATTCCAGCTCTCCAGGAAGAGTAAGAGAAGTCTACCAGAGAGCATCTCCCATCAGCACAGAGCAGTGAAGACACTGGGGTAAGTCAACTTAAACTATCTCAACTCCAGCTATGCTATTCACATAGCTGGAGTAGCATAACTTGGGTCGACTTAGCCCCATAGTGAAGACAAGCCTTACAATTGTTTGAATGTAATATCCTTAGTTTTGTTCTAGTGCTGTCTATCTTTGATTTTCATAGGTTGTTAAGTTTAGTGAATGTTATGGATGCATTTCCTATCCTTGATGGTACTTTCTTCTTGAGGTCTGTTGGCCAGTATGGTGCTGCCCAGGTAGCCGAACTGTTCTGCTTTCTTGAATTTTTTGCTTTAAAATGTGATGTTACTGCTTGACATCTGTATTTCAAGGATGTTTGATTTAGAGTAACTAATTTTGAACCCTGCTTGGCCTGCTGTTTTTGCCAGGTTCATTGTCTTTGTGTGGTTGTAACTTTTTTGCGGTGTCGCTCAGTTTCATAATGTCATCAGCAAAGTCTGGGTCTTATAAACATTTCATCTATCCATTCTATACCTGTATGTGTCAGTGATTCGCTTCTTCATTACCCGGTCTGACAATGCAAAACAGCAGAGATAAAATGCAGCCCTGTTTCCTGCCATGTCCACGTTGAACCACTCTGTCTGGTTTGTTCACCCTTACAGAGCACTTTGCATCTCTGTACATGGTCTTGATGATATTGATGACTTTAGCTGGGATTCTATAGGACTGAAGAATATTCCACAATGTATGTCTGTGCAATCTGTCAAATGCCTTTTGAAAAATGAATACAATTCATGATGAGGGGAGTCTACCATTCTATCTATTTTTCTATGATAAGCCATAGTATGAATATCTCATCTACATATGTCAAGTATCAGGAGGTAGCCATGCTAGTCTGTATCCACAAAAACAACGAGGAGTCCAGTGGCACCTTAAAGACTAATAGATTTATCTGCGCATAAGCTTTCATGGGTAAAAAAACCCACTTTTTCAGATGCATGGAGTTATCTACATATGATCTCTTGGGCCTGAATCCAGCCTGTTGTCTAAGGTTGGCATCCATTGTTTCTTTCATCCTGTGTAGTATCACACAGCAGAGAGCAGTGTAACTCCTCTCCAGTTATTACAGTCAGTAAGATCATGCTGTTGGGGGATTTTGACAGGAGGATAGACATAGTGGCAATGAATTGCCTAGCTATTATCGGTTTCTACTGCAGCCTTGTCATATTTAAATACAACTTGATGTTTTAAAATTTCTTTTAAACATAATAAAACATTAGGAGAACATAATAAATCAACTAGAGAACACAGATGCTGCTTAATATGGCAGTGTAGTAAACTTTGCATAACTTCTTTTATACTCTGCCCTGGGGTGCCATGTGTCAGCATCCTGGAGAAGTAACTGCAAATGTTGATTTATTGCTTTATTAGATGACATCTGCACTCTCTGGCTGGGGTTAGAGTTATTGAATCAGAAGGATTTTGATCAGTTTTACCGCACTAAACTGACACAGGGTTATAAAATTTTGGCTTCTTAGATTTTTAATCTGTTATGAGTCAGCGTTGTCTGCTTTATTATTTTTTTTTCCATATTGAAGTAGAAGAATGCTGTATTTTGTTCGATTAGTACAGTTTGACACGGCTAAAATACAGAGTCAATGAAGTGTTTATTACAGAACTAAACCTCTGATACAAAATTCAGCATGGGTAAATAAACATGAATTTTCATTTAGGGCCTATTTTTATACTAATGCTTTCATCCTGGAGTCTAAACATATGCAAACACTAACTGATTTAAATTCTTTTCTTAATTAATCCGTAAGGACTTTTTTAACTTTGTTATATCTATAATGATAGATGAACACTTTAGGGTTCAGCCTGCCCTCATGAAATGCATACTGATACTGAACTTGTTAAATACACAGTGATGTATTCCTGCATAACAGAGGCTTGAGTTTTCTGTTTGAACTTTCTAAAAGGAGTGTGATATCCAAGAACTCTGAGCAAGTACTTCAAATCTCATCTCCATGTTGGTGATTTGTACAAACTTGTTAGCGAGTTTACTTCTGGGGCAGTTCTGCATCGCTGTGCAAGTGCAGAATTTGTGCCCTGCCCTGTGCAGATTTTTTTTCTTCTCAGAATATAGATTCTGCTAGAGAGGCGCTGCAGTTACATCTTTCGCCTGCCAGGGGCTGCAGTGGCACAAGAAGAGAGGGCAGCCAGCAGGATAGGCTGCATTCCTCACAGTGGGGCCAGGTGAGGTGGCACCAGACTGACAGAGCAGGGCACCTTGGGCTGCTGGGGAGTCACAGTCTGTGTGTCAAAAGGGCTACTGAGGGGGAGAGACTGGAGCGCAGGCTGACGAGCTGTGGGGTGACTGCATTGACCCAGGTGCTGAATGGGAAGTGGGCTGCAGAGCCACATGGGAACAGAGGTAGGGGGTTCCAGGGCTACAGGGGTAGGAGGTGCAGGGACACAACTCAGTGGTTTGAGCATTGGCCTGCTAAACCCAGGGTTGTGAGCCCAATCCTTAAGGGGGCCACTTGGGGACCTGGGGCAAAATCAGTACTTGGTCCTACTAGTGAAGGCAGGGGGCTGGACTCAATGACCTTTCAGGGTCCCTTCCAGCTCTATAAGATGGATAGGAGCAGATGTGCCTAACTGAATGGGAGAGGCTCAGGGTCTGCATGGAGGAGGCTCCCCAACTCCCTAACAATCCCTCCCCGCAAAAACAAACAACCTGTTCTGTACTTCTCCCATCCATACCCAACAACCCTCCAGGCTCCTTCTCTCTCCCTCAGCTTTTCCATTATCCTGACTCCCCCAAGCCTTTGCACTGCTTCTGAGGGTTAGAGGAAATGTGTTTCTGTATTGCAGTTTAAATGAATTACTCAGAGTTCTCTATTAATATGCCTAGTAACAAACCTATTTGTCAAATAAATATTTCCTGAATGTTTTTCTTTTGGTCTGTATTATTACAGACATACTTGATGACAGGTATTTTCAAATAATTGAAACTAGTGAACTTACATTGTTTTATTTTGACAAATAAAATATGCAGAATTTTAAAAGATTGTGTGCAGACTTTTAAAATTTTTGGTGCAGTTTCCTCTCCTAGAGTACGAGTTGCAGAATTTCACAGACTCCCAATGCTTGGCATACAGGGCTGAGATTTTCAAAAATGCCTTAGGAGCCCCTGGTAAAATTTTCAAAAGTGCCTGGGTGATTTAGGACCCTGTCTCATTTTCAAAAGTGATTTGGAAGCCTATGTCCTATTGATTTTCAATGAGACTGAGGCTTCTAAATCTCTTTTGAAAATGGAACTTAGCCATCCAAGACACTTAGGCCTTGCAATGCTGAGTGGAGAAATCACTAAGTAGCTTTAAAAAATATGGGCTCAAATCATTTTTGAAAATGGGAATTATGCATTTTCGAAAATTGTACTCACCAATTGCATTGATTTGTGCTCCTAAATCACGAAGGTACTTCAAAACTCCTATCCAATAACATTAATGACAATCTCCTGGCCAAACTAAATAATGTAGGCTGAGGTATTCTGTTCAGCAAACTCATTTTCAATATTTTTCATTATAATTTTTCAAAGAAATAATGCCCCGCCCTTCCAAATGCCTAGATTTACTTCCTTCTTTAATCCAGCCACTTGGAAATTAAGGACTCTGGTTTAGTTCTAAAGGATATCACCCTGTTTTATTGTTTCATTTGTTGTGTATTTTTCCCTGGGAAAGTAGAAACAGATCTTGTTTTATGTTTTTTGCACTGGCTACTTTCAAATCTTGTGGACCAAGTGAAGCCATGTGGCATGCAATAGAATAAGTAGATCACAGTCCAATTGTCATGTGAAAATGACAACAAATTTCAGAAAGTCACTGCCTTCTATCTCTGGAGCTCCTTTATAATAAGAAAAAAAAGTGTTGTCCCAAAAGCCACTCTTTCTGCTTCTTTGTCGAACTTCTCACTAGAACCGTCCCTGGCCTCCATCATTGCTGGCTTTCTAATACAAATTTAACACTGAACATAACCTCAGAGACCCTTTTGACTTTTATTTAGCCTTTGGAAAAAGTATAGAGTAATCTTAATTTGTTATATGATTTATGTAATCTATTTATTTAATATTTTAATCAGTTTAAAGATTAAACTAAAAACCTCTTTAGGATCACCCAGCTTAAACACACACACAAAAATAAATCGGAGTGTGATAAATTCATCAATTAAAATGAACTCAGTACTACCAGGCCATTCCATCCCAGTGCCTCTTGCAGCGTGCATACCATTAAAATCTAGGCAATTGCTGATATGCTAAATTGATCACTATCTATAACTTGACATTCTTGCTCTCAGAATGTTATCAAAGTTTGTAATTGGTCAATGAGACGTATGCTCATGATAAACTAGCTCCTTGTGCCCCATATGTGTCCCTTTGGCCTAAACTCACCTGGCTACTGTGGTCCATTATTCTGGTACCCAATCTAGTGTCAAGCATGTCAAATTATGTACAAGCAGGTAGTGTTTTTGTGAGGGGGGGGCAACTGTCAATTGTGGCTCAACAAAATCAGTTTGATTCAAAGCCAGAAATCATTGGAAATCTTAAGGTTTGACAGTCTAATGGTCTAGCCCATTGTGCTAGAGAGAGATATACTTGGAAAAAACTATACAGGATAAACATTTTTTCTGGGAGTATGATGATTATAAGTTAAGAAAAATAAATATGTATTGATGTGTACAGTATGCTGCACACATTTCTGATGAGCTCTGAGATGTGACCATCTAATATCTAGCAGTTTAATATCATTTTATATCTTCAAAGCGTTTGATCTTCCCAACACCTCTCTGAGTATATTTACTCCCAATTTTACAGCTGGGGAGACCTGCAGAGAAAAATGAAGTCACTTTGTAAGGTGTCACAGTGAGTTAGTGGTAGCGCTGGTATTAGAACTGGGGACAGCTCCTGACTCCCTACCCCATGCCTTTTCCTTCCACTGCCTTTGCATCCCTTGGTTACTGGGAGGGGGTTTGCTGTTGCATGAGACCTTTTGAAGACTAGAAAGTATGGAATCTTCAGAGAATAAAGAGAGTTTTGGAGAATGTTGCTTCCCCAAGGCAAAAACAAACCCATTGACTTAGGCACAGATTCTCAAGGATATTTAGGTGCTTAAGCCCTTTGATTTCAGTGTGATTTAGCTGCTTAAATACTTTTGAGGATTTGGACCTTAGAGACCTTTCTATTATGGTACCTCTGCTATCATAATAGAGCGCTATACAAAGAGCTGTATAATCTGTACTGCTCATACTCAGGCATTTTTCCAGTGGATATTTTGAGGCCGTGCCAAGGAGGAAGTACCCATCTTCAGTGAGGATTTTGTGCTATAGCTCCTAGTCCTCCTCGTCTCCATGTATTCCAGCAGCTGCCACTTATACTTGTCCTCTTATAAAGGAATTAAATTGAATTTACTCATATTTCCTTGTTATCTTTCTATTGCAAAAACCTTTATAATTTACTTTATTGTTTTGCATTATGTTTATTAGCATGAAATCTCATTAAAACAAACGCATATTGAAGCCTCTACAAAAGTAAGTAAAAATATGTGATGAGTGCTGAGTACCAAATAAATTGCTCTTAATGGATGTGTAGTGGGGCAGTGGCCCCACTGGGCAGACAAAGGATTAATAGCAGCCCTTGGAGCAGCTGCGCAGAACCTGGCCAATCATGGAAGGCTTAGAAACAGCCCATTAGGGTCAGGCTGGGTCCTATATAAAGCCTGCAAAGCAGAAGAGGCAGCAGTCTCTCCCTGACAAGCAAGGGAGGAGGACTGGCTCCCAGGGATAGAACCTTAGATAGAGCAGTGCTTGGCAGGTTCAGGGGAGCAGAGGGAAAGCTCCAGCCTGATACCTGTCAGGCTGAGGCCCCTGAAAGAAAGGGCCGAGAAGGTACAAGGGCCAAAGAGAAGTGCCCCAGAGACGGTGAGCAGTAGAGGGGAGAGAAGGAGGGCAGAATATGGCTGCCACCAGAGGGTTCCTGGGCCGGGACCCAGAGTAGTGGGTGGACCTGGTCCCCTCCCCCCCATTACACTGTACCGGGCCATGGAGGAGCATGGGCAAATACAGACTGTGGCTTGCCCTGAGGCCAGGGGCTAGACTTTGGGACTGCAATTGGCCACGAAGGCAGGTTCAGACTGTGGACTGCGGATACCTCCAGAAGGGGAGAGAACCAAGTGGGGCACAGCCGGAGGGCTGTGTGCAGAAGAGGACGCTGCAAGCCGAGGAGCAACTCAGCGCAGCAAACAGCACAGCACAGCAGAACAGGCAACGGGTGGGACACCACCTGCAGAGGGCTCTCCATGGCTAGAATGGAGCTAATTCCCAGAGCAACCAGCAAGAGGCACCACTGTGGTGAGTCTGCAACCCGTTACAGGATGAAATCCACCCTTGCACTGAAGGCCAGCCCAAGACTCTGACACTTACATCCCACTTAATCCCTCAAAATAGGGCTGAAGTGTGATTTAAATAGTGTATAAGCCAGTGGTTCCCAAACTTGTTCCTCTGCTTGTGCATGGAAAGCCCCTGGCGGGCCGGGATGGTTTGTTTACCTACCACATCCGCAGGTTCGCTGAATGCAGCTCCCAGTGGCCGCAGTTCACTGCTCCAGGCCAATGGGAGCTGCGGGAAGCAAAGGCCAGTACGTCCCTCAGCCCACGCCACTTCCAGCAGCCCCCCTTGGCCTGGAGCAGTGAACTGCAGTCACTGGGAGCTGCGATGGTCCGAAGCTGCGGACGTGGCAGGTAAACAAACGCCCTGGCTGCCAGGGGCTTTCCCTGCACAAGCGGAGGAACAAGTTTGGGAACCACTGCCATAAGCCTTCCTCACTAGAGTGAGTTTCACCCAGTGACAGAGTGGGAAATCTTGCTGTCCTTTCTTGGACAAAACTCCCACTGACTCCTTTTGTAAGTAGAATTATCATGGCCCATATTCACAGCTGGTTGAACCTTCATGATGTAATGGTTACTTGATATGGAATTTCTTTAGACAGAACACACTAGAGCCAGCGAACTCATTCTGTCACAAAAAAGATTTGCAAAAAGACCATAGGCACATTAAGTGAAAGAAAATAGAGATAAACCCCTGGGGAACCACTGAGAGTGATAGTGTAAATTAGTAGCTATTTTTTAACATATGTATGCCTGTGAAGAAAATGAAAACTTGAGTATATGAAAAGGGACATTTGCTGGGGCAGAGTGCTGATGTGGGATTGACTGATGTTTAACAGCAATGGATTGTGGATCTGATTAGCACCATTGAAGCATCAATGACACTGGATTAACCAGAATATACAGTATGCTAACTTTTTAGACTCATTGACTTTAACACTCGAAAGGACCATCATGATCATCTTTTCTGTTGTCTTTTTTCAGTAGGTTAAGATACAGGTTGGAATGCAGATAGATTGTCTCTAAATTAGAAAGTTTTGGGTACAAGTCCAACACAAACACCCTTAGAGCTAAGTTCTGCCCTTGGTGACGTCACTGAAAACTGAGTGCACAGTGACAGAATTTGACCCTTTGTAAATTTGTTGCTATTGTAAGCAGTGTGGCGCCATTGATGTCAGTAGGTTTCACAAGATTTAAGTCATTACAGAAGTAGCCATTAAGTACTCCATTATTTATTTTAACCTATAGTGACCTATTTTTAAAAAAAATGGATTCAATTTTTTTGTGCCCACAATTCATAACAAATAGAAACAGCCATTAGACATTTGATTTTTTGCCTCCACAAATCAAATAATTTGATATACAAATGCTGGTATCTGCATCTGCAAATAATTGTACACCCCTCCTCCCACAAAAAAAAGGTAGTTTGAAGCTCCTTTAAGAAACATGGCCCATAATCATCTAGAAATTTTCTTTAATCATTGCATCTTTCATATTAAGAAAACAGGTTTCATACTGAGTGTTTATTATGGAGTCCACAGTAAATACTAATGTACCATGAAACCCATGGAAAAATGGGCTGAAGCATTTTAACAGGAAGGTCTCATAGAACAAGTGGGAACTCTTCAAATCCCACTCTAATATTTAGAGAGACAAGGTGGGTAAGATAATATATCTTATCTGACCAACTTCAGATGGTGAAGGGACAAGGTTTTCTACAGAGCTCTTCTTCAGATCTGGAAAAAGTAATCGATGTTGTTAAGTTTTTTCATTCTTTTTTTTTTCTTCTTTTTCATGTTAGGAGCCAGCTGCATATTGCTTAGTCTTTATTTTCAGTGAAATAATTGTAATGTATTGGTTTCCGGTTACACCCATCCCAGTGCAGGGGGCCAGCACCATGCCTGAGCACCAGTTAGTTGGTCTTAAACAGGCAATAGGTCTTCTGTTTCCCTTCTGACACGGGGGGATTTTGCTCTCTAAAGCACCATTGCTGTATCGTGAAATCAACAAAGCATGGGGAGATAACATTCCCCAAATACATCTTCAGCTCAGTGTTAACCCAATCAGCAAAATCAAAGTCGTTTCCTTCTACAGAGCATTTTACCACTGAGAGACCAGATGAGTGAATGCTTAACAAACAAAAGGAGACACTATGACAGGGGTGTTACCATGATCCCCCTACAATAAAGTCTGGCAACCCCGCCATAGTCCGCACTGTGATGGGGTGTCCACTTCACACAGGACTGGAAGGGTTAAGATGGCCAGCAGGTCAGTTAACTCCACAGGCTGCCCCTGGAGGAGGCCCTCGCAGGAGTAGGAAACTAATTGGAAGCAGGTTCAGGGGGACAGGAACAAGTGGGGCCTGAATAAAACCAGGCAGCTGGGAAGAGAAGGAAGCTGCAGGGAAGTAGGTTGCAGTCACTCCCTTAGTGGAGGGAGTTGGGAGACTGGCAAACCCAGAAATGGGGAAGCCAGGAAGGTAAGTGAAACCTAAGGGAATTAGCAGCAAGGAGTTGGAGTGCAGATCTTGCTACTGACTGGAGGGCTCCTGAGATGGAATCTGGGCTAGAGGGCAGGCCCGGATTCCTCTACCATCCACTGGGCACAGACCAGGCAGAGGACAGGAGACTGCCTGGGAGTCCTGGAAAGACTGTTACAGCTACCCCAGAAGGGGGAAACTATATGATGACCCGGCTGGAAGGTTGAGTCATGAAGAGGAGACTATGATTCCTGGAGTGAGAGGTGTCCACAGGATGACTGGAGAGATGCTGCTGGAGGAGGGGGAGGGGGCACAATGTCTGTCCAGAGCTAATTCCCAAGACGGCCATGAGGAGGCATCACTAATGGTGAGTGAGCCCTGTGGCAGACAGATATAACAAATCCCTAAAAAGTGAAGATAACGGGGCTTGGATATCAGTCGCTCTAAGTTTGATCTCATTATTAATATTGTAAGCCCAAGAAGCCTCAATATCACACAGGAGGTTATGAGTTCAGCCAGGAAAATAGCCTAGGTCCTCTGATTCCTAGATCGGTATCCTATCTTCCAGCCCACACTGCTTCTTTATAGCTCTTGAGGTTATGAATCTTTGGGTTTTTTTTGTGTGTCCCGTGACAAATAGAGAGACTACTTATAATTCCCATGTGGATTTGAGTTCAGTGCTCAAGATGTCAGTTGTTTTTGAACTCAGAGGTTTAGACTGGGCCTATCTTCATAATTAACAGAACACAGTGACTTAGTTTGAGTATGCCCTATGTGATAGACCCAGGCCAGTTGGGTACAGCAGAATAGCAGAAGGCAGATATACTGGCCACTGGATTAACGGTTTTCTGTTCCCTGACTAACCAGAGCAGGGGCTGCTCCAGGCTAATGAGAACACCTGACTAATTAACCTGCAAAGAGTCAGGTAAGGCCATTAAGCTAATGTGACCACCTGACTCTAATTAAGGCCCCGTTGATACTATAAAAAGGGCTCACTCCAATCAGGCAGAGGAGACCTAGGGAGCCAGAGGAGAGGAAGTGCGGCTGAAGGGCTGATTAATGAAGACACCCTCAAATCATCAGTAACGGAGTCCTAAGGTAAGGGTGAAGAAGGGAGAAGCGGGAGAGCTGTGAGGAAGTGGCCCAGGGAAATGTAGCAACTCTGGCAGTGAAAGGTTGGCTGCCAACAGCTGCTACCATTAGGGTCCCTGGGCTGAAACCCAGAGTAGAGGGCGGGCCCAGGTTCCCCTCCAACCCACCACTACAGGAACATCTCCTGGGAGAGGAAGTCAGGCTCCTGGCAGGACAGGAGGCTAAACTGTTCTGAAATAAGTCCCCAGGAACAACAGAGACTATGAGAGTTCCCTTACCAACCTCCTTGCTGGCCTATGATGAAAAGGGCTCAGTAAACTGTAACCCTGGCCCTAGAGAGAGAAGGGCTACAGTGAGCCACTGAGGCTAGCACAAACCACTTAGAAGCACAGGACCCACGGGGGCAAGGTCAGAGCTCTGCCACACCATGTATCAAATCACACAGGTAAGGTAAGACCAGCCGTATTGCATGTTGTTTTGTGATAGCGCCTATCTTGTCTAACAGAGCTAAAAGCCTAAGTCTCTACAATTTGAGCCAAAGAGCCAGGCTCACTAGTCATGAACTGCAACCAATTCATATCTTCTGTGGATCTTCTGTGGAGGGATGCACACAGCACAACGGTTATAATTTTTTTCAAGTATATTAAAATCAAACAATTAAAATCTAATATAAATATAGAAACAAAAGTCGTTATGAGGAAATTTATTAAAATCCTTATACTGGATAGTTTAGGCCTTTTTTTTTCTTTTCTTCGCTTAATTTCCCTCCATCAGCAGCACTGGTAGAACCATCTGTTATTCTGATAATTATTGGTAGAAGACTGGCTCAAACTATTGTGATACTGTTCACAGCCAATGCTAGTCCTATTCAGCTCTAGACACCTCAGGAAGTATCTGAAGCTGCTAGCTCCTCTGTGGATGAAAGAGACATATTCAGCCTTTCTCTTAGTTCAACTGATATTTTTCTTTGGGAAACTAAATGATTTGGAGACCATTAACTTTCACTAGTGAAAGCATTTTAAATGAGAGAATCTGAACTCTGTGTGTGTGATGATATGAAGCAATGTATTAGCTCTATTTTTCCTATGGCATTGTGCAGTGTCAGAACCTGCTAAATAAGGGCCAGATTCTGATTCCTCTACTCATATGGAGTGATACCTTACACTTCAGTCCTTCACCGGATTGCATGCACAGACTGCTGTGCCCATGTGGGGCTCAATTGACTTCTGCACTTGCATGCTATTATAAAAAAGTTGCACACATGGAAACCATTTGCAAAGCATAACAATACATTTTATTAGTCCTCCAAAACCCAGGAACAATGCTGCATATCCTTGTGCACTATCTATTGGCATCTCATTGCTTAAATATTTGCATATATGCAGCCATCTCTTATAGAGTTTTCTCATCACAGCTATCAATTGCTATTCTTGGGAGTCAGAGGACTGGGGGCTTAGTCCACACTGAAGTCAATGGGTCTACTAATGGACTAAGTTACTCCTCACTATGTGGTAAGCTGGGGTATTAGAACCTGATTTCACATTAGAAAATGTACATTGTAAAAACACTTGCTCCCTTATACCACTGCAAATCAGCAGTGATTCTATTTAAGTAAAGAGAATTACATCAGTGTTGGTAAAAGGAGAATCTGATGCACTCTGCTTACTTCTAGATCAGTTTTCATTCCTGTTAAATGTCTGTAATGGACATTTTGTGGCTTTATATATTTTAATATAATTTTTAACTATCAACATGAGTTAGATCACTGCTTTTATTCTGTATAGACTGACTTTCATGGTGTGTCTTAGATTCAGACTTTAAGAATACCATGATCATCCAGTCTGACCTCCTGCACATCACAGGCCATGGAACCACCCTGCCCCCTGCAGTAGGCCCAGAACCTCTGGCTAACCCATGGAAATCCTCAAATCTTAATCTGAAGATTTGAAGTTACAGAGAATCCACCATTTACTCTAGTTCAAACCAGCAAGTGACCCGTGGCCCATGCTGCAGAGGAAGGAGAAAACCCCACAGGATCTCCACCAATCTGACCTGGGAAAAAATTCCTTCCCAGCCCCAAATATAGCGATCGGTTAGACCCTAACCCTGTGGGCAAGACCACTGGTCAGACACCTGGAAAATTAATTCTCCGTAGTAGCTCAGAGCCCTCCTGATATAGTGTCCCATTTCTGGTCATTGATGATACTGGCTAATAGCAGTCACTGGTGTGCCTCATAAACTTATCAAACTCAGTTTTAAACAAGTTAGGTTCCCCCCACCCGCCCCCACTACTCCCCTTAGAAGGCTGGTCAAGAACTTCATTCCTCTTATGAAACCTGTATCTAATTTCAAGCAAAAACTATGGCCACTTTATATCCATTTGTTCTTGTGCCAACATTGGCCTTGAATGTAAATAACACCTCTCCCTTTCATTTTCTTAGTGCCACAGGTTTCTCTTTGTACTAAAAAGAAGCAGACAGAGCTAAGATCTGCAAATCAGTTACTACAAGATGTGGCTAATATGTATCATGCTATCCAGACAAGAAGTAAAAATGTTTGTGGTAAACCTAGCAATGGGAATGCTTAGTAACTTGCACTGGAGAAATAAACCCCCACCTTCCCCCCAAACCATTGTTGAATACTTTGCTGGGGAAGATACTTGTTGAAAAATCTGTAGGAGATTTAAACCAGAAATTTAATGAACTCACCCAAGCTAGTCTTTTGCAGTTAGAGATAAAGACCCTGTCCCATTTTCCCCCCACACAATTTGCTTCTGCTCCCTCTATACTTACGCATCACTTTCTATTTTATGGATTCCTGCTAGTAACAAGTGAACACTGTTCAAATGAGGTTGCTAAATCAATGGGGTTCCATCTCGGTGCATGAGGGAAGGCTTCAGTTCCTGAAGGATTTATATGCCCTGCTCAGCACATTACCCATGCTTTTGCAGGTGGAAAAAGCAGACGGTGTAGCTTATAACAGAAAGCCATTGGTCATTGTGATGAAAACGTATGAGCGATGGGATAATTTAGGGTTGAAGTGCAATGTACTGTGATCAGCGCTCTTTGCATTTTGAGATCCTGGCCCTAGATCACTCCTGTTGGGGTTAGGGGAGGAAGAGAATCATAGGATGGGCCAAGTTATGGGTGAAAATTACTTGATGTTCCCCTCACAGGCTTTTAATTCCACAATTCTCTTCTCCCTGAATTCAAGAAGTTTGCATGGATGGGAAGTTTAAGGGTCAGCTGCTGCACAGTCCCCTTCTCTCTCCCACAGAAGCAGAGTGCCCTTGGCTGAGCCTCCCTACCCCTGCACCACAGTAGGCTTGGTGGAGGCCTAGGAGATGATATCCAAAGTTGGATTACTTTACATGGCATTCTGGGACTAGAGCAGGGGGTATGGCAAGGCGAGTTACAGATCCTCTGCTCCACCCCTTCCCTCTCCCAGCCCTCCCTCTGAAGTCCATGTAGCTCTAGTAGAAGCAGAGAAGCACCAGTGAAGGGGGTGGGGAGGGCATACCATGGAGGCGCTGTTCCTGTCTGCCACATAAAGATCATCTAGGCCAGTGGTTTTCAACCTTTTTTCATTTGTGGACACCCAAAATTTTTGAATGGAGGTGCAGACCCCTCTGGAAATCTTGGACATCATCAGTGGGATTCCATGGACCAGAGGTTGAAAACCAACAATCTAGTCCATCTCTAATAAGCCACACTTCAGACCTGCAGCTAGAATTGGTCACTAAAGGACTAAAAACAACAATGCTTGCCATCCATATACCTCTGGAACAGTGGATGCACATTGTCAGTCCTATTCAGGTGCAGCCCTAGCCATTTTACCATCCAAGGCAAAAAAATGTCCCCCTTTCCATCACCCACCCTACTCTGGAATGGCCTAGCAAAAACAAAAGAACAATAAAACTGAGCCAATCAGCAGAAGTGTGTGTGTGGTGGGGAGGAACAAAAGCCTAGCCAATCAGAGCAAAAAACCAAAACACACAAGCAGCACAGCTGAAGGTTGGAGCCCAGGGCAACTGACCTGCTTGCCTGTCTGACAACCAGACTTGGCTTTATTTCAGGAGTGGGGAGACTGAGGGACTCTCACAAAGTCATGGACTCAGGAACAGAACCCTGGTCTTGTGACTCCAAGCTATCTCCAGAGCCTCAGCAATGCCACTTCCTGTTCTTTAACAGAGCTCAATGCTTCACCCACTACCAACACTTTTTCCGCTAGGATTCTAATGGCTTCTCTGCAATAAAGACAAGGTGTGTTGCTATCATTCCCCACTTTGCCCTGCCTTGCAGTAGGCTACAAATCCGTAGATGTTTATGTGTTGCTAAGGGTATGTAAGTAATGGAGGAAGAATCATTCTCTATGGGTTTCAGTGTATAGATGCCAAGTTAATGTCCGTCTAGGCACACTTTAGTGCAATGTGGTTATAGCTTTGGGCTGTTGTACAATGTCATGTACTTGATTAAATAATCTGTCATCTTGGTGTTTGGGGAAAATTAATTTAGTAGCTATTCCAGACTGTCATTTTCTCCCCTTTGACTCTCTCACAAAGAATCTCCTAGTCTTTCGAAAGCATCTATCATAGATCCTGCAGAATGAAATACATCTGTGGCTATTGCTTGATGAGTTATTACCTACAAGTTATTTTTCAGTTGTACATTTGTTTTCAAGTCCAAGTGAACTGAATGCTAAAGGGGAAGGAGGTGTGTTGACAGATCTGGGGTTCTCAGCTAGGAACAGCAATGCCAGTTTCTACTCACTGCTTTGTAATTGGCTTGATCTTGCTCCCATTAAAGTCAGTCAGAGTTTTGCTATGGATTGAAACAGGTGATATGTCATACAAAATTAGCTAGATTTTTCAAATGTGACTAGTGATTTTCGAGTGTCTCAGTGTTTTGGGTATCCAAACTGAGATACCTTCAACTGGTCTGATTTTCAAAAAGTTCTAAGGATCTATGCTCTACAAATTGGGGCCTGTTAAGTTTGTCTCAAGTTTGTCCTTCAAACTACTCATCACTTCCGAAAATCTTTGCTAAGGTGCCTAAATCCTGCTCTGTTCAGACAACTGAGCAGTTAGCTTTGGTTTCCCTGCCTATTCAGTCATTTGTATCTCTGAGCCTGTCAGCACAGGTGCCAGTTTCGATGGGGCCAAACATCTCCTTGATGGGTTTAATTCTGACCAGTCTGGCTAAGCTAATGGTTATAGAGAGCACCTTGAAAATTGAAGTAAGCGCACCTTAAAGTCTCAGAAATCAGAGGGCAAATAAAATGAGCCAACATTTATTTAAACAAACAGACAAAAACATCATTTTAAGCCAATCTCATGATTGTTTTTTTTGGGGGGGCAGGTGGTGACATAGAGGGATCTAGCTCATGGCATTTGTGTGCTTAATATTGGCAATCCTGGGTACACCATTAGACATATAGGACCCATTGTGGTATTGCTGTTTGGTATGCTTTTTACAGGAATATTCTCCTACTTGTTACTGGAAACAAGAATGCAGATGTCATACTTCAAGGAAACAGTGTGTTGGCGCTACTGCTAAGAACCAGAGGAGGGACAATACTTGGGGATCCTCCACTCACAGTAGCAAAAGTCATCAGAGAAATTTAGGTATCCAAGGAGCAGGGAAGGTGAAGAACAAAGACAAACTTCTGTGACCCAAGAAGAACATAAGCGCACAGAGAAACTGTCTAGCTTTTGTGTGTCTTTTATTGTGGAGGGTGAAGGGGAGAAGAGAAGGCGGAACTAAAAAATTATCAAGCTTCAAGGAATGCTGGAAACTGTAGTCCTTCTCGTAAGGCAACTAAGTCTTCAAGGCCTTTCATAACATAACACTCATTCCCAGGGCCAGTGCAAGGAAGTTTCGCGCCCTAGGCAAAGCTTCCACCTTGCGCCCCCCACCAACCCTGCAGCAGCTCCCCACCTCCCCTCCTCCCTGAGGCGTGCCCCCCCACTCTCGCGGCAGCTCCCCTTGCCCCGCCAGCGGCAGCTCCCCACCCCCTGGCCCGAGGAGCCCTGCGGTACCTCCCCACACCAGCTCACCTCCCTGGGCTGCCATCGCCAGCGGCGGCACTGACCCAGGGGAACCCCTGGGCTGCTGGCTGCCAGCAGCCGGCAGCACACTGACTCCAGGGAACCCCTGGGCTGCTGGCTGCCGGCAACAGCGCGCTGACCCCGGGGAACCCCTGGGCCGCTGGCTGCTGGTGGCCGGCGGCAGCGCGCTGACCCCGGGGAACCCCTGGGCCATTTGCTGCTGGTGGCCGGTGGCAGCGCGCTGACCCTGGGGAACCCCTGGGCCACTGGCTGCTGGTGGTCGGCGGCAGCGCGCTGACCCTGGGGAACCCCTGGGCCGTTTGCTGCCAGTGGCAGCGTGCTGACCCTGGGGAAGCCCTGGGCTGCTGGCTGCCGGCAGCAGTGCGCTGACCCCGGGGAACCCCTGAGTTGCTGGCAGCAGCTTAGACTGCCTCTCCCTCAGCGGCCGCTGAAACACTTAAAAAAAAATTGAGGGTGCCACTTTTTGGCGCCCCCAAATCTTGGTGCCCTAGGCAACCGCCTAGTCCGCCTAAATGGTAGCACCGGCCCTGCTCATTCCACTAAGCCTATTTACCCTCAACCAGTCAAAGAAATGTTTTTTTTTTTAAATTGCTCTGCACAACCCAATGGTACTTCCTCACTCAGATCATCCATGAAACCATAGGTATATTGGTTTATTTACTTAGGCTGCAAACTCCTTGACCTCTTGTTTCCAACTGCTTCTGTGCAGCACTGTGCGCAGCATGAGGCATTATCAAATAATAGTAGATCACATAAAAATGGGGAAACGGATTGTCTGGTGGAAGGATACTGCCTGGAATTAGCAGCAGCTCAGTGCATTTAGTAAAAGAGTTGCTCATTTTCTGAAATCTCTCTTCTCTTTCTCTATCCCAAGCTTACAATGTATACCTCACACTCACAGACAGAAGTCATGCAGCTGGAATAGGGGGAAGGTACTAGTGTAAATTATGAATTCTGCTTCATAGCTGCCCAATTACTGGATAATCTAATGAGAGGGAAACTGTTTTATTTATTATATTAACTACCTGAACTGGAAGGGTGAGAGAGAAAGCGCTTCTGGCTTTTTTTTCCAGAGGATTCTCTGAGTCCCTGTCATTTCCAAGAGTCCGTTGCTCCATTTTTTTTATCTTGCATCATCCTAAAGTCTGTCTAGCTTTGAAGCCCCCATGTTTCTGATAATCTGCACCATTATCTACTTGGATAAAGAGGTTATTGTTGAGTGAAAGGAGAAATTGTTAGCCTCACAGGACTGAATATGTCTCTTCCATAGTGCTCACAGCCCCTACCTTTTAGAACGTAAGACACCACATGGAGCTGAATAAGAAGACACTTCAAAATGTTGAAGGTAAATGTTCTCTGGATCTGGTATACCTAATCATAATTAAATTTAAAAAGCTGGATGGTCAGCATTGGCCTGCTAAACCCAGGGTTGTGAGTTCAATCCTTGAGGGGGCCATTTGGGGATTGGTCCTGCTTTGAATAGGGGGTTGGACTAGATGATCTCTTGAGGTCCCTTCCAACTCTAATAATCTATTAATAAGAGATGTCAGAGCCCAGGAACCCAGGACTGAGCAGAACAAAGGATTGGTGTGTTCAGCCTGAGCTGTGACATGAATTAACCAAAGTTGTACAATTCAAAGGGCAGACTGACCCTCTGTCCATAACTCACTTGATTGTGCCTACTTTGTTTCTTGCTGTCCAATGACAAGGGCAGGCTGTTAGTCTCAACTATGATTTATCTGACTTCTCTCTGTTCATACTAAAAGCCAAATGTCCTTTAAATGTTGTGTTCTAGAAGAAAACAGAAACACAAGCCTTGAAACCATCATTAATTTTGCTGGGTTCTGAGGTAGACTTCTCTCTATATGAGTAACATTCCATTTTATGTATATAGACAACTTCATTCTCCCCTACCCCTTAGGTTTGTTGCACGGTGAATTGGTCTAGCATCCCTTGTCTGCTTCATCAGTAAAAATGGAACGCAGGATACCCGGAAAGCAATTTGTATAATAGTACTAAAAGAAGGAGCGACATGTTGTAAACCAACATACAAGAGGGCTGTGTGTTGAAGAAACAGATTAGCGCAAAAATCAGATTGTGTGTCTTTCTCTCTCCATATTCAGATGTGCTCTGGTACCAAACCTGGGTGAGTGAGACAGTGACGGAGGCTTTCTATAGCCACCTTTTCCCACTGTGGCTAAGGGTTATAATTTATGATGAAAGAAAGAATCACATTTCATTCTCAAGGTCTGAAATTCCAGGGCTGGTGCAGGTGATTAACACTATGATTTCCCAGTTTTGCCAGGCTGGTTTCTGTCAATATTTTTTTCAATTATATGGCTATAAATGTCTAAAGAAAGCTCTATCAATACGCACAAATTAAGTAATACAAAAGGAGAACAGCATAGTGAATAAGTATAGCATACTGCAGTCAACTGAGAAGATACAGTAAATAGAACAGGATTTCAGGCTATAGACTTATTCCTCAACACTCCAATCTTAACATGGTAAAACAAGTGCATGGAGCTTTTCTAACACACACCTTGTTGTGCCTGAGGCATGCTATTGTAGTTCTCTGCCCTTTGTGACCAATTTTCTCATGTGTGCATTTACATAGGAAAACTCATCTAAAAAAAATCTTACTGTTTTTTCATTGTGGATTATGTTTACCGAATTCTAAACCTGAGGGAGCTTGTCAGATGTCACACATGATGAGCTGAATACTTCTTGTGTCTAGTCCTTTGCTCTAGAGGACTACTCTCTGATCTCTCCACCTTTCTTGAGGTCAGTGTCTAAGCACTAAGTTAGTTTGAAGCTGCATGAGGCACAAATTTCTTTTTGTGGTGGGGGTCCTGGGCAGCTAAAAGTGGCCTCTTACCCACTCATCACTGCAGATACATACCAAAAGGACTTTGATTGAGGGAGTGAACAGGTGAAGAAAAGTGTATTTTCTCAAAACTCAGAAGTATGCTTGTCCACTCTTACAGCTTGCCTGTAAGACCCATGGAAGGTGTGGTCTAATGATTGGAACTGAAGAAAGAGAGTCAGGTTTCAGGAGGGGCCTAGTTCAGTGTGGCTACAGGGGGCTCAGGAATGCAAGTGGCATCCTGGCTATTACATCACAAATTTTAGAGACCCAGCATGCAACACTGACCTTTGTGCATGGTTTGAAAAGGTCTCTTTCCTACAAATCTCCTGCTTCCTGCAGACTCCAAGATAGGCTATGAGTAGAAGAGCAAGATTGTGTGGAGTTTTGTTCAAGGAACCCCGAAGGAGAAATCAGGAAACAGACACTGTCGAGGCACCCATGACCACAAGGGGGTGCTTGGATAGCAGCCACTATATTACACATACCCTAGTCAATCCTCACCAGACCTGCTGTAAAACTAACTGCTTTCCTTGTAGGCCACATTTGTACCCTCTTTCAGTTTCACTACCACCTTAGATAACAATGACATTAAGGTGAAATACATAGATACAGTCTATTACATTTACAACTTTTCAGTGTAAACAAAGAAAGGAATCAGAGAAAAGCTGTAACTTGGGATAAGATACAATTTCCACTGATGTTTAGATGTCCTCAAACTTTTCATGCAAATCAATTTAAAACTCTGTCTGGATCTTACTGTTTCATGAAAGTTTATATACAGTTATCTACTTTAATGGTGGCATCCTGTGCTGGATTTTTATCTCACTTACCGTGGTTTAACATCAGTGAAACTCCATGGTTGTCTGTGCAGATAGTCCTGATTTACAGTAGCATAGTTAAGATCAGAATCTGGGCCCATATGTCCATAGAATGTAGTGCCTGTCAGATTTCTTCTCATTTGAGCCAATTCCTGAAAGTCACACTTATTTCATACTCTGGGCCAAATCCTTATTTGATGTAACTTAGCAGAGTTTTGTTGATGTCATTAAGATTTAAGCATCTGCTTAAAGCTAAGCATGGACTACAGTACAGTCCCCCCTAAGGATGCTTTCCTATCTTTTCCCAGGCTCAGTTCCAGCATGTTGAGTTCTTCTGGGTTTGTGTCCTCTCCAGGACACCATAAAACAGAGCAGCAAAGAAAAACAAGATCATAGACTTTAGAGTCAGAAGGGACCAACATGATCATCTAGTCTGACCTCCTGCACAAAGCAGGCCACAGAACAAAGGACTTTTCTAGATGCCTTAGGAAGTGGCTGGTGTTGGACAAAATCCTTTTTCCCCTTGAAAATCTGTTTTCAAACTGTGTTTCAACTGTGAACAGTGCACTTGATGTCTACCACTGCTTCTGTTGTACCTGCGCTGTGTGGAAGCACCTTAATTTGATTAGATAATCACTAGGATCATTATCTGAACCTATGTAGTCATGATTTCTTTATGCAGAATTAAAGATTAAAACACCCAGAGTTTTCTTCAAAATTAGGCATTTGCGAAATAATGTTCTACTCCGTGCTAAAACTGATGGCACTTATCACTAGGCAGTTTATGATTTTTTTTAAAAACAGGTATTTACTCCACGCCATTACTGAAAATTACAGTCTTTACCCCAGCATGTAGTAAATATCTATATTAAAGAAGGTAATCTAAAGAGGGTGTGAACAAAAGCTAATGACACCATTATTTCACCATTATAAACTGCAGAGGTGCTATAAATCTTAGGACACAGCTGAAACTCCAACATAAGTAGGAGAAAAATGCTTTAATTTCATCCAAACCAGCTAAATCTTGAATAGCCACCTTGTGATATCACCGGAGATGGTTAAAAAATGCCAGTTGTTTTTGGTGGGAAATTCTAACAAATATTTTTTATTAGTTTTTGTCTTCCCCACCTAATTTCCTGTAAGTATTTGGAGAGGGGGATGTTTTTGAGAATTCAGAAAACTGATTTATTGTTTGTTTTTTGTTTTTATTTTCGGTTTCCCCCAGAAAAATATTTTAGTTTTTGTATTTTCATTGATAAACCAGAAAATTTTGACCAAAATGAGAATTTTCTGCTAAAATGTTTTTGTTTTGGTCCAAAAGCTGTTTTTTCATTGGAAAAAAATGTTTGAGCTAAAAAGTGTTAACCAGCTTCTCTCACTTAAAAACAAAACCCCATTATTGTCAAATTGGAAGTTTGGGTGGAATGAATACAGCCTCTTATACTCTGAACTTTTTACAAGCTGCACAGGCTATATACAGCAGCTTTCCACAGCTGTGAGATCTGATTACGCTATTTACTGTAATTTTTACAGTAACAATAAGATTACTTCACATACCAAAGTGAAAATACTAATTTAAAGAAAATAGTGAGTAGCTAATGTAAATAGGCTTTCATAAAAAGATATACTTATATGCCTCTTTATGTACACAACCTTTTTACTTTCATTATATGAATATCTGCAAACAATGAATTTTAACAAATGAATGCTAATTGCTGTAGATCAAAACAGTCTTACTGAAAGTGTAGACCTGGGTTTTAAGCAGAATTTGTTGACATTAATAAGTGATGCATGTTTTAGTTAATGTTTCTTTTGTTGCTAAACTTTGCAGTGTTACGTTATTGTTGTGCCACCTGCTGCCTTGTTAATTATATGCCTCAGTAGTATAGGGTAACACTGAACTCTAGGGATAATTCATATCCTGGTTATATCAGTGATATGGAGTCTGGAGAATATCACTGATGTTTGTAGGGTGTTAGGGACAGCAACGCACCAAGAGCTGGTAGACTTCTACCAGTGTTGCCTGTAAGCATCATCCCTTTCTGTTTCAGTACTGCAGACCCAAGCTTCTAGTCTCTCTTTTCCTCCCACCAACCTTGATGGACAGGGGGATATAAATGCAAAGATTCCTCTTCCCTGAAGGTTTGGGGCTAAAATCTCAGCTGGTGTAAACTAACATGGTCACACACATATTCCTGGAATGCCTCACCTTCTGGTACTTCTGGGAGTGGCTTGGGTCATTGGGCATGGCAGAAGTCATTTTTAACAGCATGCTCCTCGCCACCAGTAGTGGGGGCAGAGCAACATGCTCTTCAGAAAGGACCCCCCCTCATCTGATACCGAACAAACCTATGTCCAGTTTTGTCTGAGTACTGAGTGGGGGAGAAATCCTAGAACACCAGGACGGTGTGGTTTAATACCAGATGAGTGGCCTGCCTAGGGTAAACTGGTGCAGCTCTATTGCTTTTTTTTGCCCCCTCCAATGGGCTGCATCCATTTACACAGTAGAAAATGTGTCCTTCATGAGTGAGAGTGAAAATCTCCATAACTTTGCTCCTATTTCCTAAAGGATACCGCAGTGGGAGTTTGTGGGAAGCTTCACCAACCAGGGAATGGAAATAAAACACTTCATTCTTCTAAGACCCTTTCCTCAGGACTTGTTTATTATCCACTAAACAATCCCCACACCAAAGAGCAAGTTAAGTGATGAAAAAAGTAGGTAACAAATCCCCAGAGTTTCCCCCATTTCAGCCAGCAGGGAGGGCAGAAAGCACAGACTTCCTCTTAGACCCAGCTTCCCCTTCCTAACAACCTCTGCCCCAGAACAGTCATGTGACTAGTTGTGGTGATTTTGGGAAACTGTCTATGCACAGCTTTTGAAGTCTGTTTGATATTGAGGGCTCTTTATGTGTACCTGTGTCAGAGTGCTTACCTCATTTTGACTGAAGTGTTGGATTACTTTCTCTGTCTTTTTACTTGCATGTTCAACCGGAACTGTAAGGAGAAGTGGAACTAGGATAACAACGGAGGGTGGTTAAACCTTTATGGTCCTTCATTCAAATACAAACGCCCTAGATATTAGGCTGGTTCCAACCCAGAAGAAATGGTTTCTCAGGCCAGGTCTGCACATACAACTTAGGAGGACCTAGCTTCATCACTCAAGGCGGTGAAAAATGTCATGCTCTGTGTGATGTAGTTAGGTTGACCTAACCCCGACTGTAGATACAGCTGAGTCAACAGAAAGATTCTTCCATGGACTTAGCTACCACCTCTTCAGGGGGTGGATTTACAACAGTGACAGAAAAAACCGTTCCATTGCTGTAGTGTCTATACTATTGTGCTGCAGCTTGTGTTGCTGTAATGCTTGCAGTGTAGACATATCGTTGGGGAGAGATTGTCTGACAACAAAATCTCCTCCTTGGGGGTCTGTGGTTACCTATTGAGGCTGCGCAGGGAGTCACATGCCAGAGGAGACTGGAAGGTTATAAAATGGCAGGAGTGGCTCTATTCTGGGTCTTTGGCCATTTTCACCAGCTTAAGACAATGGTGGCTGCTGCAGGAGGATACTGAGGTAGGGGAAATGAACCCTGCTACCTGAACATAGATGGTTCCTCAAGGGAAAGGTGAGCTAGAGGGAGGGACATCATGTTCAGGGTGTGTGTTTTCTAAATGATCGATACTCTCCTGTGCTTTATCTCTTAAGTAAAGGGTTAGAAACTTTTGCTAAGTCTATATCTATTTACTTTAACTGTAATGTGTCCCTAAAGAGGTGAACTGTAAACCAGAATGCTCACGCCTTTAGTGGGATTCTGGGGAGCATACAAGAACTGCTGGGGAGGCTTGTGGGAGACAACACTCATTTCCAGGCCTAGGCAATTGGACTGTGGGATCCCCATTGCCCAGAGGGGAGTTAGACATGAGGTCTGTGGCTGGAGTGGGTGCATACAGGCCCAAAGCCAGGAACCTCATCTAGAACTCTGCTCAGCTCAGCAAGTGAAGGTCACATGGGATTCAACTATTGGAGCCTCTCTCAGCAGTAGCACTAGATCTGTGACAGTAACAGAGCCCCATTAACTTCTTCACCTTTACCTTGTCACAGAGAGACTATCCAATTAACTTGATTCCCCTTCCTTGGGACACTGAGTGTGAGTGAAGATCTCCCATGACAGGAAACCATTTTCAGATCATATTTTCTTAACTTCTGTATTGTATCATATACAGCTCAGTTTGCACTAGGCCTGTAGACACAGTCCTGCAAATCTGAATTTAGCACAATAAAGAGATGGGCCTTAGCTTCTTCCTTCTCTTTTCTCTAATGTTTAATTGTTGGATACAGAGGTTGTGTTCTACCACCATTAAAGTGGGTGGGAATTCTGCCATTGAGCTCAGTGACAAACAGGATTGGCCCAGAAATTCCATGCTTTAGTTATTAAGATGAAAATATAGTCAGATCCACCTCTGGAGCAAAGGATTTAGAATGTTTTAGTGACATACATTATACAGGGACACTTATACTGCATGCCTGGACTTGGATATTAATAGTCTTCAGTTAGTCCCATGGTAGTCGTACAGTGGGAAAATTTTATGCCATGTCCTCAGGAGCTTTGTGAATGTATAAGTAGCTTGTTGCTTTTAGGATGTTGGTTTGAATTTAGAAACCTGCTTATCAAATGCAAAACTGGGCTTAGTCGCTGTAAATACAATCTAGGCCAGTTCCCAACGGGCATCATCACAAAACCAAAAACACTTGGCAGAGTTTGGTACAGACAACAGCCTGTGTTCAGAGCAAGGTGCACAACCAATACTGGAGAGAGAAATACTCTCATGTCACTCAGAGAAAGTCTTTCTGAGTCAGGACTTCAGTGCTCTGGGATGTCAGCATGTGAGGATACACTCAGAGGCCTCCTTTAGCGTGACAGTCAACAAAATGCTATAGCCTGAACTGTAGTTCATAGTGTTTTTCAAAGAAGAGATGATACATCTGTGAAGTTCAAGAAAATGATTCCAGCCTTGCAAATATGCACCAGAGAAATTTAGGTCCTTAATCATGGCTTGTGGTAAGGGTCCTCGTGAGCTAGTATTACGTCTCTTCAGTTCCCAGAATTAATTCACGAGGGTTTTCAAAAGAACACAATAAGTATTCCTGAGGGCATTCTGTGCCAAAAAATGAAAAATTCTGCAAATTTTATTTTTCAAGTAAATGTGGAGGCTATAGCATGGCATATGGGAGCACAGGCAACTGGCTGCACAGAGGTGGGAAATCACTCTGCAGCTCTCCCCTGGGACATGGACTCAGTTGTGAGGCTGCATCCAATCCTGACACAGCGCAAGGACCAGGCTTGCTCCAGAAACACCCCAGGGCCGCGCCCCTCTTTGCCAGGTGCACTGGCTGTGGGCAGTCAGCTTCATCCCGGCAGGATCCAAGTGTAGAGCGACTTAGTGTGGAGGGATACAGTTGTGGGTTGAGAGGGTTCTGTGTGGGGCAATCTGGGTGTGGGCAGCTCATTGGTGGGATCCAGGAGTGGAGGGAACTTGGATGCACAGGGGCTTGTTGTGGGGGTTCAGGGTGCAACAGTAATGGGAGCCTGCAGGGGGGGGTCCAGGTGAAGGTCATTGGGGCTCAGTGGGGGGGGGGTCTGAATGTGGAGAAGATAGATCTTGGCAGTGGAGGCTTGGTGTTGGGAGTTCAGTGCTGGAGTCCAGATGCTGAGGGAGTGGGGCTAAGTGGGGTGGGGATCTAGGTACAGTTGGTTGGGGTTCAGTGGGGTGGGGATCTAGGTACAGTTGGTTGAGGTTCAGTGCGGTGGGGATCTGGGTGCAGATGGCTCATCGGGGTGGTCCAGGTGCAGGGGGAATGGGGCTCAACAGGAGGGTCTGGGTATAAGGGGATCTGAATGCACAGGGGTTGGGCAGATGGGGGAGCAGCTCCCTGTATGGGGATCCCTCCCCTGCAGCTGAGGAGTGATGGGTGAAGGAAGTGTATGGGGAAGGGGAGTTTTCAGACCTTCCTGAATCCAGAGGAGAAATCGGGGTAGGTCTGACCCAGCCCTGGATGCCATGGAGAGGAAGAGGAAGTCCCATCCTCCCTAGCCCAGCCGGACTAGTAGCTGACCCTGGCACAGGATATGAGCCACTAGCTGGGTCTTCCCCAGTCCCATCCCCCTGCCCCACAGTGATTTATCTCTCTGCCAGCTGCCCTGGGCACCCAAAACTTACTTCTGGAGAGGGTCTCATGGCCGCTCTTGTGGCTTCCCTTTGCTTCCCCATCAGAAAGTCACTTTCCTGTGGGGAAGCAAAGAAATCTGAGGGGGACATGAATTCTGCTCATGCGCAGTGGCACAGAATTCCCCCAGGAGTAAATAAAATATCACTACAGTCACAAGGCCAATTTGTTATTTCAGCAAGTTTAAATATTTAAGAATAGTTAATTACCTGGACTATTTGCCCATAAAGGGCAGGAAGAACCATCCAACAACACGGATTTTCTAATAGACTTCCTGGACTTTGGGTCCAGGAGTGCAGGGACTAAGTTGGTACTACCAACTTACTTACTACTTACTTACTTCCCAGAGCAGATGAATGGCAAGTGGGTTGGCTCCCCTAACCTTCACCATGCACCAGCTAGCACATCTCTGCAAGCACATGCTGCTGATACGGGCCAGCAGCAAATTACTACCCTGCGCTCCCCCACCCAGAGAAAGGGGGGGAATGGAAGGAATTGTATTGTATTGCAAAGGGACATTTCTGAACCATAATGACTCATAGGGCTACTACTGGGGCAGCTTGAGTACTATCACTTGTCCGGGGCTGTATCTAATGGTGAGCCTAGCCCCTTACTTGGGAATACACTTTATCATAAGTGCAGTTACATTCATATTACCTCCATCTGTAAAGAGGCTACAGATACAGGGTGGCATTGTACAAGCTGCCTATGGGTTTGAATACCAAAAGTATTAATTTTAATGGGAGCCAGGCATCTAAATCTCATAAGTGGCCTTGCCAGTCTCATCCTAAGTATTTTCTTTTTACACGTTTGTATTTTATTATTAATGGACCTTTAATAAGATGTTTTAAGCTGATGTTTTGCCACTGCTGTGCAAAGATTCATTGCCTGTAGGGTGCTTACAAGTGAATCGATTTTCTGAGCACAATATATTTACAGAAAACCACATAATAAATACATTCAAATAATAAGGCACACATTTTCAAACAGCATCTGGCCTGAAAGAAGTTCTTTTTGAAAATGGAGTGTATGATGGTGATGGATTCTCCCATCACTACCACTGATGAGTGTTCCCTAATATTGACTTAAGTTGTTGGTTTATTTGTTTTGATGGCTTCTCACATGGGAAGAAACTCTAATCCTGGATTTGCGAATGTAGTTGCATGTCTTGCAAGTGTAGTCATTGTTGAGGAGAGGGTTTGAGGTGTTGGTCTTACAACATGCTCTTTTCTCTTGCAAAGACCACACATGTTTCTCCTCAAAAATGGATGCTGCCGTAGGGCACAGAGCTCTCCATCTGGGTCTGTCCAGTGCAAGGAGCTCCCAGATTTTAATATCTATCTTGCATTCTTTGTGGTTGGCCTTCAAGGTGTCTTTGTATCTGAGGATGGGTCAACCATTAGAGCGTGTTCCCATACTCAGCTGGCTGTGGAAAATTACTTTTGGTATATGGGAAACCTCTATATGGACCATGTGCCAACCCAGCAAAGCTGAGCCCTAATGAGCATACTGTCAAGATGAGGGATTTGGCACCTCTCAAGAACTTCAGTGTTGGGGATCCTATCCTGCTACTTTATGTTCAGATGGCTCTTAGACAGCAAAGGTCTCCAGCTGTTTGATGTGGTGCTGGTAGATGTCCATGTCTCACAGCCGTAGTAGAGTGAAGTGAGCATAACATCATGGTAGTTTTTTATCTTGGTTTTGAAGCTGACTCCACACTTCCTCCAGAGCCTGTGGCTGAGCCTACATCATCCTGGCCATCATGAAATGAATGGATGACAGCAACCATCTTCTCTGATCAACCAAACTTATAAAGGAGTTTCCATTGGCCCTTGTGATTCAACGTGTCAAAGGCCTTGGTCAGGTCAACAAACACTATGTGCAGGTTCTTCTGTTCACGGGTCCCCTCTGATATTTGTTCGGCTGCAAAAATTGTGTCCATGGTAACATGGCCAGCACAAAAACCAAACTGTGACTTTGGATACACCAAGTCCACTAGGTGATAGATGAGTCTGAAGACAACCCGTGCAAGGATCTTCCCTGCTAGAGGCAGCAGTGAGATTCTGTGATGGTTGTCACAGCTAGATATGCTTCCCTTCCTTTGGTATAGATGGACTATGAATGCATCCTTATACTCCTGGGATGCCGTACCCTGTCCCCATATAGTTTTGAAAAGGTTGATGAGTTTCCTGACTAGATGGGCACCGCCACATGTGTACTCTTCAGGTGGAATGCCATTGAGGCCTGGAGACCTGCCTGTGGGCAGCTGCTTGATGGTCTTAGTAACCTTATCTAAAGAAGGGTCCACCGACAGCTCCTCCAGGACAGGATGCTACAGGTGTAAGTTGATGGATTTGTAAGACATAGTCTCCTGAACTGTCGATCTACTATCAAAGTGCTCTGCGCAGTGAGAGACAATATAGCTTTTGTCTGTGAGCAGCTGGTTACCATCTGCCGTGAGAACAGAGGTGTACCACTGGATTTGGGGGCATACACAGCATGGAGACTGTGCATGTAAGATCTTAACATCAGGGGAAATCAACAAGTTAAGAAAAAAAATGGGTGTGTCAGCATTATTTTGTCTCAGTATTTCATATGTCGATGAGGCCTGATCCTGGCTCTCATTGTAGCTGCTTTGTGCTAGTTGAAAGTAGTCTCAAAGCTGTCTGAGACATCTACTCAAGAATTCTCCCAGTGTGGAAGGATTTCTGGATAGTATAGGGCCAATGTAGCCAGCGCTCACCATCCCCTCCTAGCCTTTGGGTCATGTTCAGTGGATAGTAGGGGAACAGGAACATGGCCCAGAGTGCTGCTGCTCACAAGTGACCCTGGAGTGGCAGAACAGTCCCTTAGAGTCTGTTGAAGCCAGTGCAGCTTAAAACAACCCTGAGACCACTCTAACTTGCATGGGGATCCATGCCATCACCTGGTGGCAACAGGATTCTGGGATGGGGTTGTACAGCCAACTTCCCCACCTTAGGTGATGCGCCTAGTTAGATCTGATGATTGAGCCCACTGTGGGTATGATCCTCAGCCCTGGGATATCCCTGCAGTACTTGGAAGCTATAAGGACGTCATTTCAGCCGTAATGTGCTGGGGAGTGGAATGAGGGAGAGAACACTTTGGAAGTGTTTGACTTCAGTGTGTAACTATCACTCACAAAATCCATCCCAAGTGTGTATTTTGGTTTTTGATGTTAAGGGGAATATTCTGACGTTGTAGAATTCTGCCAGTGAGGTGTGAATCAGACTGGATAGAACATGACGGAAGTAAAGATGGCTGTGCTAAGCTACACACTGTAATATACAGCTCTGATGTATCCAGAAAAACCTAAGCATCTCAGATAGAAACACTTACTGAGATCTTATTGGTGGACTGTTGAGTAGGTTTCAGATCTGTATTCTTTTTTCATCATGCTTCCTCCATTCTTTATCTCTTAATAAGTTCAGGAAGCCTGCCAGCTTGGTTTTCTTCTGTAGGCATATAATTCTCCACTTCGCTGCATCTAAAAATAAAACAGTCAAGACTTTCAAAAATTTCTTTCACAATCAAAAGTCCCTTCAAGGAACATCAGAGAACTGCTTCAAAAAGTCTATAAATTGCCTCTCTTTTAGCTGTAGCCTCACCCTACAAGAAGTCTTAGAAGCAGAGGTAAGAAGATAGATTAAATGGAATTTTCTGTCATTTCATGAACTATGCCTAGGTGACTCCTGCAGGGTTGGTTTAAATGTGTAATATGAATGTACTGACCTGGCAGAGATGTATAGCAGGGAGACAGATAGACAGCATCATGATTGGAGATATTTAGAACCATATCCTGAGCTGGGGTAAGGTCATGTAACTCCATTAAAGTCAAACGAGCTATGCTGATTTACACCCTCTGAGAACCTACCCTCTGGACTTTTTCTAAATGATGCAGCTAATTGCTATCACCTTTGGTAATGTGGAGAAAGCAATTTTCTAGGTGAATAGGAAATGTCTCTTGGCGTATTTTTTTCTCTCTCTTGGCAATGGTTTAACAAAAGTAATGTCTGAATTGACAGAATACAATCTGCAAGGAACTGGTAGACACAGAAAAGTTAAATATTTGGGATTAAACTTGAGCTGCCAAATAGCCACTTTTCTTCATGGATCCCATTCACTGTCTGGGTAAAGAAAAAACTAGAGAGGTGGTGGGTGCCATCTCGTTCCCAAAAAGATTGTGTCTCTCTGCACACGGAATTAACTGCTACTTACTTAATGTTGATGAGTAGCATAAATGCCTGGGACCAGTCCCCCATCTTGTGTAAACTGATATGGCGCTGGCTGACTGACTTCTATTACCTGTATCTGGACCAGCTATCTGTAGAGTAAGGTGGGTGAGCATCTTGACTCCTAAAATATACCTGTATCAGAAGATGGTCATTCTTGACATAAAGTTTTAACAACACCAAAAACACTGATTTTTGGACCATTTGAAAATAGTATTTGGCACCCCTACCTTCAGGGATCACCTTGGTCAGAATTCTAAAGTGTTTCTAAAGGTAAACTCCGATAGAGGGTTTTTAGTACCCACACATCTCTAATAACAATTACAAAGCAATTAGCCACACACCCATGGCTTCTTTCCAAGGCAGACTATTTCTGCCAATATTTCTATCTCTCTGTTATAAAATGTAACAACAAAACAGCAATCATGCAAATATAAATATTTAACGACTATGTAATTAATGTCTGCCATACACTTTGGAGATAAAAGCTCTCTGTAAATCCAAATTTAGGATATGGCAGCGCTCGTCTCCACTTCCTGCTTGATAAAGCGGTGGGGAATGTGTTTATAGCATTACAAAGGTCAGGCAAACGGAATTCCAGACCTGAGAATGGAAATGTCCATTCCCATAAGGAATCTAGCATGAGGAGAGAGCTGGATAGCATTTTAATAGAATAAAAATATTCTTGCTAGGGCTTTATCGAAAGCACATTGAAGTTAGCCTGATATTGGGCTGTAATAGGCGACGGGTGTTTCCTCTCAGGTTCTAGGAGACTGGCTTAATTAGATATTTTTCTTGTGAACTTGAAGCTGAACCAGGACCCTGAGGTGAGGACCTTATGGACCATGCACTGTACTTGCTCCTGTCCTGAAATCCTATTAAAAGGGAGCATGTTATTTGCTAGTGTGTGTTGGTTTCTCCTGGCCCTGGGCTGTGAACTTCTGGCTATGGGAAATTATGGTGGGGCATACCTGAAGCTCCACACTGGGCTGTAATGGGTGCACATATCATGTCCATACCTTTCTCATTTACTGTTTCTATTACAGGGTCTTTTTGGTGAGGTTATAAGGAGCTAGTTGCCAGACTTTGCATCCCTAGTGAACAACTGTGAGGCAGAAGGAAGTTCAGATAGAGCTTTTTACTTGTAGAAATCTACATTCCGCCTTCAATGCATGCACATAACTCCCAATTAAGGGCCTTATCCTGTTCACATTTAAGATTCCGGTTCAGCAGTCTATCCATATTAAATCTGTGCTTAACTTTAGGCAGGTGCATATGTCTCACTGATGGAGTTAGGCTCCATACAGCAAAGCATTTAAACAGTGCTGAGGTAAATGGGAACCTTGTCATTTATTTCAAAAAGGGCAGGAGCAGAACGACAGGAGTTGTGTGAGAGAGCAGGTTGTGTCCATTAGTATTTGCAAACTCTAACCATTCTCTTCTCTCAGACAATGTTTCCACAGAGGAAATGGCCATGTCTTCCACTGAGCAGTGGAAACCCCATTGCCTGGTACTTTTAAAGCTAGACTAGACAAAACACTATTAAAAGCACAATAGAGAAGAAGCTTCCATTGGCAGGGGGATGGATGATGTTATTTAGCTATGTCTTCTGACTATATAAGCCTCCCAAGATGGCCAAATGTAAATTTATTTTTATTTTTATCACCTTATTTTGACTGAAAAATCATCTGATGCTGAAGCTTTCTGAGGCACCCATAGAAATAGGGGAGTGTGGGGCTAAGGTATTTTTAGTACATTAAGGCTGACATGAAGTAAAAATGGGGCCTGACGTTGCTGGCTGACATAAAGTTTCCTCCATGCCACCTGGGCTTCCCTCTCAGATTATGGAATCCTCTCCTCTTTAGTCAGGGAACTTTATTTGCTCTGCTAACTCATCAAAAATGGGTCCTGGTGATACTGAGGATCTGGCTGCAACTTTACTTTTAAAAAGCAAACAAAGGCATGCAGGATTTCTAACCAGGTATGTGGGACAATGATCTACTTAGAAATAGATCATAAAAAAACAAGCAAACCCCAAACGGATTTCTACTTAAATTTACCAATGCTTTGTGTGCTATGAGCTGCTTTTTAGAGGACTCAGAACTGCTTATGTCCTTGGCTTCTCTGACTTGTCTTATGCTAAGGCAGAAAGGTGGTATGAAATGCTCTGCTGTTCTGAAAGCTTGGAACCTAGCAAACTTTTATGGGTACATTCAGAAATATATTTTAAAACTATTCTTTGTCTATAAATGTTATTTATAAGACAGAACAGAAAAAAATGGAATATTTAGCTGTAGAAAAACAGGTTTTGTATTTTGAACTGTTTCTCATGATGGTTAACTTATCAGAAGAGGCAAAACAGGAGACTTTTTTGTGAGGGATTGAAATCCCGTTCTTTTGGGATGTAAAAATTGCAATTATAGGACAAAAGGACACATTTGAAGTTCAGTTCAATCTTGCTCACTTTTTATCAGAATCATTCAGATAAGAGACATCCTTTGTGTCTTTTTTGCCTACCACAGAACAGATTTGGATGCATGCAAAAGGCAGCTACCAGAACTGATGCAGAGTAATCCATAATATATAAAGCTGATGCTCTGAATAATTAAACCACATACACAGTCACAAACACCTGCATTCAAATATAATAAGAGTTGGTTCTAGACTACAAAAACAACAAAACTCAGATTTAAAGCTGATTCTCCATGCATTTCACTGTACATTGGACCTCACTCTGTGTGAGGGAACTGACAAGGTTTCTGTCACACCTGTTTATCCCCACAACTTCTGGGATGCCCGTCTGTATTTCCAAAGGGCTCTTTTGGATTGAAGCAGACACAGTCCTACCGCCTTATTGTCACATCCCTGGAGAAGTCATGTACATAAATGCCAGCTTTGTTTAGAACCTTAACACAGCAAATAAGGTCAAATAATGTACTCTCTGAGCAACAGGGGTCCAAGGTATCCTCTCTCAAATGTGTGACAAGCATCTTGAAGAGCTCCTTACACTGCTGGGGGGAGAGGCTCCATTACACACTCAGAAGGTTCAGTTGGCTGAATAGCTCCTATTGAACTTTTCTGCAAGAGATGGAGTAAGGGGGAGAATTGGATCCAGGATGTCTAGTGGGAAAGGGTTTAGCCCCCCTTCTAGATTATTTGTACTCCAGTAGCATGTGGAAGCCCCAACTCAAATTGGGGCTGAATTATTTTTCTTATTTATATATTACAGTGGTGGTTAGGAGACTCCGCTGAGCATAGGGCTCCCTGGTGCATTGTACACACATGATAAGAGTTTCTCAAACAGATACATATACACAGACACAAACACACACACTCTCTACCTGCAGAAATTGTTGGAAGTTTGTATCTCGCCTGGAGAGAAAACGATGCCATGATCTAAAACCTCTGTAATTTTTTTCACGTCTTAATGTTAGATTGAATCTAATGTGATGGAAAATATTCCTTTGATTTCTCTTGGCTCTGTTTTAGTGATTATCAGTGACCATCTGAACATATCAAACTCGTGCGGGTTTCTTCCTACCATCCTTCAAAGAGACTTTTGTCTGTCAGGCCTTTGTTATTTAAAAGATACTCTCCTGTTTGATCTGTAGGCTCCAAAGTAAAACTTGGCTGTAGTCTGGTTTCAAAGGATGTAACTGAATGTATGAAATGCATAAGGTTTTAGAACATGTAAAGCCACTACTCTTCCCTGAACCAGGAGAGGCATCAAATCATAGGACGGGAAGGGAACTTGAGAGATCTTCTGGTCCAGTCCCCTCCACTCAAGGCAGGACTAAGTATTATTTAGACCAGTGGCTCCCAACCCTTCTGGACTACTGTGCCCCTTTGAGGAGTCTGATTTCTCTTGCGTACTCCCAAGTTTCACCTCACTTAAAAACTACTTGCTTACAAAATCAGACATAAAAATATAAGAGTCACAGCACAGTATTACTAAAAATTGCTTATTTCCTCATTTTTTAACCATATAATTATAAAATAAATCAATTGGAATGTAAATATTGTACTTACATTTCAGGGTTTAGTATATAGAGCAGTATAAACAAGAAATTTAAGTTTGTACTGATTTTGCTAGTGATTGTTATGTAGCTAGTGTAAAACTAGGTAAAGATTTAGATGATTTGATATATTCCTGGAAGACCTTTGTGTATCACTAGGGGTACACATACCCCTGATAGAGAACCACTGATCCAGACCATCCCTGACAAGTGTTTGTCTAACCTTCTCTTAAAAAATCTCCAATAATGGAGATTGCACAACCTCCCTAGATGACTTATTCCAGTGTTTAACTACAGTTAGGAAATTTTTCCTAATGTCCAACCTATTCTGCCCATACTGCAATTTAAGCCCATTGCTTCTTGTCCTATCCTCTGAGGTTAAGGAGAACAATTTTTCTTCCTCCTCTTTGTAACAACCTTTTATATACCTGAAAACTGTTATGTCCCCTCCCCCAGTCTTCTCTTCTCCAGACTAAATAAACCCATTTTTTTCAATTTTCTCTCATAGGTTATGTTTTCTAAACCTTTTAATCATTTTTGTTGCTTTTCTCTGGAATTTCTCCAATTTGTCCACATCCTTCCTGAACTGGAAACAATACTTCAGTTGAGGCCTAATCAGCATGAAGTAGAGCGGAAGAATTACATAGATTATACAGAGAGTGTGCACTGAATACTCCAGGCGTCAGTTGCATAGAATACAGATGAAATGTGAAAGGCTGGATTGATGGGTTTGTGAGAATGAGTCGCTTATAGACACAAAACTCCCAGACAAAACTCCACACAAACTAAAAATGATGCAAATAGTAACAGCTCAGATAGTATATATTTGCAGGAGGGATTGGTTTTAGTGGTTATGGCATGGGATGTGGGCTCAGGCGACCTAGATTCTATTTCCAGTCCTGTCACTGATTCACTGTGTGACCTTGGCAAACTCACTTACACACTTTGTTTCTCAGTTTACACATCTGTAACATAAGTATCCAACCACTGCCTCACAGGTGTGTGGTGAATCTTAATAACATATTTATGAAGCACCATGAGTGCCTCAACTAAAAGGATTTTTTCTCAATGTGTTCTAATTTCACTGGGCAAAATGTACAATGCTATATTTACCACTGGATGCTTGGCAAAGCACACACTGGCTATGTGTAATTTTCAGAATATTCTGTCAGCTCATTTTAGCAAACTAATAACTTGTCTTCATGAATATAATCTTTAGTTTTCTAGCTCTGTGGTAAAAAATCAGCACACGCCATTTGTGTGTCTCTTGAGGTTATGCTCAGCTCTGTGATTTCCTCATTTGATCTAAATAGCTAATATTTTTTTCCTCATTCATTTAGAACCTGGTAAATTAGGATGCCAGGAAATACTGCACACATTCTCCATACTGCTCTGTCTTTGAAGAGTGCACTCCAGAGCTATGGTAATCATATAGATGCCAGCCACTGAACTGTATTTTTTTCTGTTCAGTTTTGTAAGAATGAATGGTAGTCAATGTTATACATTTGCTGACGTGCCAGTTACATGTTAAAGCTAAAGTCTAACTAGGTTTGTCAGTTTGTAAATGTTATAGGCAATAATGGGATGTAATTTAATCAGGATAACAGCTTTTTGAATCGAGGGAGTACCAGCATAATAATTTTAATGCTAGATTCCTTTCAAGTCGACTTTTACCTTGGACAGTATTTCTCAGTTGAAGACACTCGGTATTCGAAACAATCAACAGTATATTAGCAAAGAATCCTGTGGCACCTTATAGACTAACAGACGTTTTGGAGCATGAGCTTTCGTGGGTGAATACCCACTTCCTCAGATGCATGTAATGGAAATATCCAGGGGCAGGTATATATATGTGTGCTAGCAAGCAAGCTAGAGATAACGAGGTCAGTTCAATCAGGGAGGATGAGGCCCTGTTCCAGCAGTTGAGGTGTGAAAACCAAGAGAGGAGAAACTGGTTCTGTAATTGGCAAGCCATTCACAGTCTTTGTTCAATCCTGAGCTGATGGTGTCAAATTTGCAGATGAACTGAAGCTCAGCAGTTTCTCTTTGAAGTCTGGTCCTGAAGTTTTTTTGCTGCAGGATGGCCACCTTAAGGTCTGCTATAGTGTGGCCAGGAAGGTTGAAGTGCTCTCCTACAGGTTTCTGTATATTGCCATTCCTAATGTCTGATTTGTGTCCATTTATCCTTTTCCGTAGAGACTGTCCAGTCTGGCCGATGTACATAGCAGAGGGGCATTGCTGGCATACGATGGCGTATATTACATTGGTGGATGTGCAGGTGAATGAACCAGTGATGGTGTGGCTGATCTGGTTAGGTCCTGCACATCCACCAATGTAATATACGCCATCGTATGCCAGCAATGCCCCTCTGCTATGTACATCGGCCAGACTGGACAGTCTCTACGGAAAAGGATAAATGGACACAAATCAGACATTAGGAATGGCAATATACAGAAACCTGTAGGAGAGCACTTCAACCTTCCTGGCCACACTATAGCAGACCTTAAGGTGGCCATCCTGCAGCAAAAAAACTTCAGGACCAGACTTCAAAGAGAAACTGCTGAGCTTCAGTTCATCTGCAAATTTGACACCATCAGCTCAGGATTGAACAAAGACTGTGAATGGCTTGCCAATTACAGAACCAGTTTCTCCTCTCTTGGTTTTCACACCTCAACTGCTGGAACAGGGCCTCATCCTCCCTGATTGAACTGACCTCGTTATCTCTAGCTTGCTTGCTAGCACACATATATATACCTGCCCCTGGATATTTCCATTACATGCATCTGAGGAAGTGGGTATTCACCCACGAAAGCTCATGCTCCAAAACGTCTGTTAGTCTATAAGGTGCCACAGGATTCTTTGCTGCTTTTACAGATCCAGACTAACACGGCTACCCTCTGATACTTAACAGTATATTAGTTCACCAAGAACTACATAAATATATAATCAACGCTTCAGGGCAAATAACTACAAAAAATGTTCCTAGGCACGTACTGAACACACAAATACAGTCTTGCAAGCAATTGTCATAAATGGTACTGCAGTCAAGCTGTTCTATTTGTACAAAGTGGAACAGCATCCACTGGAGAAACTGAGAAAATCCTGCCCCTGAATACTATATAGCCTGGTGATTAGGGTCCTGCTCCACATCAGGCAGAAGGGAAATTTATCCTACTCTTCCATATCCCATATGAGTGCACTAACCACTATGATAAATTTTATAAGGGAGATGTTACTACCTCAGCTTTTGGCTGTTCTGTGAAGCTAGCCTTTCTTTTCCCTTTTATTTTTTAATGTCCAGAAATAAAACAGTTCATTTCAGGTTGAACAATACATTTTGTTTAATCTGAAATGAAATTTGTTTGGATTTTTTTGATTCGATGGAATTTTTGGTTTCACTCAGGGTCAAACCAAATATATATAATATAATATATAGTATATATATTTAGTTTTTTTGGAATTGCCAGCCAATCAAAAACTTAGCTATTTGTCCAGCTTTAGTTCATAACTGATTGAACTCACAGGTCTCCCACCCATCTCTTGATCTTCATTCACTTGCAGTGAGCAAATTTATATAGGAAAGGCAAGTTGTTACTCTGCTTGGCAAACTTTTGTTTATCTTGCAGGGGAGGAAGGGAAAGTGGAGAGCCTGCAGGGGAGGGGGGACAGCAGGGGAGGGGCCAACGGCCAGGAGCTCGGGGGGCCAAGCAGGACTGTCCCATGGGCCGGATGTGGCCTGCGGGCCATAGTTTGCCCACCCCGATCCAACCATTTTCAGCAGGATAGACTGAGATCCCTGCAGTTCTACTGTATTGTTCGGGATGGGGAGGAGGTGAGACCTTAAAAAGAGAGGTTTTTTTCTGTGTAGACTTCAGTGGCAATCACAAAATGGGAAGTTAAAAAAATCAGAAATTCTCATACTTCCACTTTTTGTCAAAATTTTGTTTTTCCTTGGAAATTTCCAGCTAGCTGTAGTGGAGCTGAAAGATCATGTGTCATCTTTTTGTAAAGATAAGGGTTTCCTTTGCCAAACAAAACAAAACAAAACAATCTCCCAACACAGTGTTACCGTATTGCTTCATGCTCAGAGTTGACAGCACCTCACTCATGCTGTATTTGTGACACTTGTAGAGCATTTTGATATGAGGCACTGTACAAATCTAAAATATTATTAAATATGATCACAGACATCTCAATTCACATCAAATCACAACACTTGAGTTAAAAGTTCTGGTAAGAGTTTGTTAAAAGGGGTTTTAAATGATAAGAACATTTAGCATGTATTTTTAAAGAGTGATGATTTTGGTGGTTTCAGAGACACCGCTAAACTTTTCCCTTTACAAACCTGCTTTTAAAAGGACTGATAGATTTTGCTCCATGGTCAAGTGATTTAACATTGAAAATGAATGACTATACACATGCAGCGATAGCTACGGTGACCTAGAACATGGAATATACATTTTTGTGAATTATTTTGTGTTCTTGCGAATAGAATCTAAAAGTATACGTTGCATTTCTGTGACTTCTCAGCATGTATCTTTCCACTGAAGGAGAAGACATGCTTCTTTAGCTGTCACCACAGTACTTCTCAGAACACTTTAATCCACACCACAATGCTCATCATACATTACAATCATATTTGAATGGCCCCTTTCACATTGTGTCATTTCCTCAGAGCGGCTACAATGTCAATGCAAGTATCTCATATTTAGAAATGTCTGAATCATAATGATTTGGTGACTCGTATCTGATGGACCCATAAGCTTGGTACAATATCAGTGAAAGCATCTTACATAATTTTTTTTTGTATTAACACTGTGTTTATGATCCCAAAGAAGAGGCTGACAAATCATTAGAAATGTCTTGTATAGTATAGAATATTAACTCATGTAGGGATACAGAGAAAGAATGGTATTGACTGGTTAACTTAATGTAAGTTTCCAAAGACTTGTTGATCTGATTGATTTTCTATCAAATGAAGTGGGTGATTTTACTTATAGGTTCTCTTTGTGATTTCATTACTTAGTATCTTTCTGATATTTATCATACAGCAAAAGAAAATAAAAAATAATGTTGATATGGAGTATTCTCTCCCTACAGCTGAGGGTTAAAAAAATGGGTGCTTAAAGTTAGGCTTCTAACTCAAGATTTAGGCACCTAAATAAGTCACCTCATTTCCAAAAGTGCAGAGTTCCTAGGGAGTCTGTGAAAAGAAGGGGGTCGGGGGGTTCCACACAAAAAGAGACAGGATTGGGGGGTGTTTCATGGGCTATAAGCAGGGGCGGCTGTAGACATTTCGCCACCCCAAGCACGGCTGCATGCTGAGGAGGGCGCCCTGCCAGTTGCCGGGAGAGCGGCAGGCGGCTCCGATGGACCTCCCACAGGCGTGGCTGCAGAGGCTCCACTGGTTCCGCTGTCCACTGGTCCACCAGAGCCGCGGGACCAGCGGACCCTCCGCAGGGATGCCTGCGGGAGGTCCACCGGAGCCTCCTGCCGCCCTCCTGGCAACCAGCAGAGCGCCCCCCACAGCATGCCGCCCCAAGCACGCGCTTGGCGTGCTGGGGCCTGGAGCTGCCTCTGGCTATAAGAAATACACTTTCGACTCAGATTGTTCTTTGAAGACACAGGATGCTTTATTACTTCAGAAAGCACAAACACACCTGTAATGCAGAACAGATACAGACTTGGGGTCTGGATTAAACAAGGCTCAGCAACTCCAGATAGCAAGGATAGGGAGTGTCTAGACATTACAAGCTCTGAGGAACACAATGGGGAGTGTCCAAAAAGCTCAATTGTTGTGAAAATCTTCAGTTATCAATGTAAGATTTCACTTTTGTGTAGGCCTCACATGTGCACACCCTCTGCATGGTGCAGAGCCCTTCTCCCTGGGAGTTACTTGCATAGCAAGCAATAGCCCAGGGAACTGACTCAGGTCAGAAGTGGGCTGGGGACAGACCACTGGACCAGTACTGCTAAGAGGCCAGATGCAGTGGGGTGGGAGGGTTAATGTGGGTAGTGCTAGGTCAGAGTCACAAGGCCAGCAGTGAATCCATCTTTACTAAAAGTAGAATCTACAGGCTCTATGCAGACCTCAGGGGATCTGCAGATTAAGAGGAAAACATTCTAACCCTTTTGAAGACAATGAGAGAGTGGAACATCCGGCTCCTGCTCTCTCTCTCGTGTGTGTGTGTGTGCATGCGTGTGAAAGAGAGACAGAGAGAGAATGGGTTATGAGTGACACAGACCCGTGGGTTTCTCTACAGACGAGGATAATTTTTGTGTCAGATTTCATTCATGAACAAGCTCTGCTGACTTAGGAAATGTATCTCTTTCCCTGGGAAAACAAAAGCTACCTTGGCAGTTTAGTGCAGCATCTCCTCCAGCCTTGTAAGTTCTACCAAAGAATTTTAATGTTGTTCAATTTTTTTGGAAATATAAATGACTTCACGGGGGAGGTATCATGAATAATCAGTAACAGGTTCGGCTCCAGGCCCCAGCCTGCCAAGCGCGTGCTTGGGGTGGCATGCCGCGGGAGGGGCTCTGCCGGTTGCCGGGAGGACAGCAGGCGGCTCCGGTGGACCTCCCGCAGGCGTCCCTGCGGAGGGTCCGCTGGTCCCGCGGTTCCGGTGGACCTCCCACAGGAGTGCCTGTGGATGCTCCACCAGAGCCGCTGGACCAGCGGATCCTCTGCAGGGACGCCTGTGGGAGGTCTACCGGAGCCGCAGGACTGGCGAGTGGCAGAGCACCCCCTGCGGCGTGCCTCCATGCTTGGGGTGGCGAAATGGCTCGAGCTGGCCCTGATCATTAAATTAACCTATATCTGCAATCACTTTTTTAAAGAGAGGTTACATAATATAAATTTCTGGTCATGTTCCTGAGAGGATATTTTCATAGGCCAACTGTAGTAGAGGACATTAAATGTCAGGTTAGGTGAATTTAAAGAAACCTTATAAAACAGCAAAAAGAACCATATCTGGCTAGATAGACTTGGGAACAAGGATATAATTTTTGCATAGCCTATAGCAAAAGTGAAGCATGAAGTTAAATCTCAAGGTAACAAGATGGTAGAAAAATATTAGAAATCTGAATTATAATGGAGACATACATAAGGCATAAGATAAGTAGCAAATAATGAGATGGTTGTATGTATACTGTTACTCTTTTGACATGAGCAGTTATCCAAAAATTCTCAGGTTTTTTTTGTGTTGTTCCAGGTAGGGTGAGAAATTGATGGAGTCGGGTGTTTCTTCGATACGTTCCTGTTTGTTTACAAAAAAATAGGCAAAGTTCTGTTTCCCTGACCATAGCAGGAATCAAACAAGCTAGACTCTTTCTTGCTGGGCATATTCTCAGAGATACTCATGCTGTCAGTGCTTCTCCAGGCTTTGTCCTTGGCACACGCTCACACACAAACACAACCTACCTCTACTCAAAATGATACACAGCAAAGCCCCTTGCTCCGCATAGTTAAAATTCCTGAGCTGCCTCACATATGCCTTTATTTTGGTCTGTGACATGTGCCTGTGTTTTGGATTGAGGGCCCTATAGGTAACACTGTATACGATTAATAAACTGTACATTATGTGTTGAGTTAAATCATTTTTAAGTTAGAGAGTAACTAATGAGGAATCTAGACACTGTTGTGCTAGATGCAGTTCCTACATCTAGGAATATGTGAAGAATTTATAACCTAAATAGACAGTTCTCAAGAGCATCAACTGATGGATGCCATTTGGAGAAACACCAGAACTCAGAGCTTCTGAAATGCTTAATTAAATTACCTGCTTAGCTGCGCTGAAGACTTTTGCAAACATAGAATATAACCCCTGACCAGAGAGATTGGAAATAAGAACGTGCATTTGAGATGCAGGAAAGAAGTGCCTGGAAAAGATTGATCACTTACAGACCTCCCTCCATCCTAGAGCAGCCAATGTTCTCTCAAAGATACTAAGGAGACGACTCACAATCCAGCTGACCATCTTTTTTGCAATTCAATAAGGAGAAACTCATTAGTCCTGCAATATTAGCCACCTTTCACTCTAACGTATGGCAGGTGTGATTGGAACAGAGCTAGTCAGAATTCAAGCTTTTTTCTACTCAACATTTAGATGAGGGGAAAAAACTTCTAAATTTTCCTCTTGAAAGTTAGCCTTTTTGGGGGGTGAAAAACTGAAAACAGGAATATTTCAACCAAACGTTGAAATATTTCCATTTCGAAATGTTGCTGTGGAATCTTGTGGAAGTTGAAGTTCAGGATCATCATGTTCCCATTCCCCTCTATAGTCTGGGCTCCTCTGTCAGACCACATCGCCAATGAAGTATTGCCGTTCCCCATCGTGGTGAGGGAAGGCAGTCTTGGGGCCCAAATCAGCAAAACACTACAGATTATTTACCATATTGAGTTACTGCCATTGATTTCATGGCCACACGTACATACAAACACTCACATCCAGATCTTCAAAGGTATTTCAGCACCTAGCTCCTGTTGATTTCAGTGGAAGTTTGATGGCTTAGTAACTTTTAGGATCTGTGCCACAGTGCTCCCACAAATGAATGGGCTTACCATGTAGTCCACCCCCTCATGCACACTTTGTGTAGTAAACACTGCATTTGGCAATATATGCTATGCTTGCTGGGTCTAGGCATTAAGTTGTATTAAAATGAAGTTTATCAAAAGCAGATTAGAACTTGAATTTTTTAAAAAGTAAAACAAAAATTTCAAATAATATATAGTAATCTTTAAAATACACTGCACTGGGTACCTCTGTAGTAAGAAAAATTCCAATCTAGAAAAGATAGCAGGCTTACATTATAATTAATATTTAACTTTGGACTGGTAAATACATTACAAGATCTCCATGCTGGAGAAAATATTAGTGGAAGGTGATTTTTCTGAGTGCTACTAATACAGAACCAGAAAAGAGGGCTAAATTCTAGTCTCAGTAAAATACATCCAAATCCATCGATATCAGTGGGGTTAGCTATGTGTCACTGAGAGCTATATTTGATCTGTTTTCCTCATTATCAATACATTGCTGGAGAGACAGTCAGATGACTGAGAATCACTTGTATATTTGTGGATGTGCCCTAAATAAACATATTACTGGAGCAAACTGGAGTGAATAATAACCTTTTAACTATGGAGGTTCCCGCAAGGTACTTGCCCTATTCTGCTAAAGAAAAGAAAAGAGGAAGGCAGACAAATGTTTAGAATAATGATTATATGATTGTCTACTAATTAATGTTTCATTACATTATGGTCTCTAAAGCAAGCTTCATCAGTTAATATGTGGACTGTGAAAGTGAGAGAAATAAGAGAAATGGTGATGGGAGTTTCTGAGGAAAGTTGGACAAAAATGAAACTGTAAGCAAACAGCACGATAATGAAATCTGCTAGTAGTTTACCCTCATGTCCTCTTGAAAGCTGTGTGAAATATTCCATGGAGGACTAAAGATTCTCAAATTGTGCCCACATTTGAGTGAGTGCAGCGCCTACTAACAGCATAGTATTTCAGAAAAGTTTGGTGGGATTTCGACCCCTCTCATGGATATTTTGGTTCATGAAAGCTTGTGCCCAAATAAATTTGTTAGGTGCCACAAGTACTCCTCGTTGTTTTTGCTGATGCAGACTAACATGGCTACCACTTTGAAACTTGAGATTATTAAGGTATTTCTACATTGTGCATTTAGAATTTCAACTGGGCGCTGGTCATGTGGTATTTCTCCTGGTTTCCTGATTGGCTGATCCTATGCTTTGGCACTAAGGAGAGCCAGTAGGGTCCATTTTGACTAATTATCTCAGTGGAAGTGTCTGAGTATTGTGTGATTTCACTGAATCCATCAGAAAAAAAAATGTTAAATTTCCTGGTGTCTGTGCCTTGGGAGTGCCCTTCCAACCATTCTCAAGGTACTCTTATGTGAAATATCTTTGCCCTCAGACATGGCAGCAACACCCCTGCTAGAGAACTGTGCTCCTTTCTGCTACAATTTGAGTGGTAAGTTCCATATTATAGTCCCCAGCTCTGGTAAAGGAAGGTTTTCAAGGATGTAGTAAGCAACCTCCCATGCACACCACTCCTATAAAGCCAAATTGCTTTATTTAGTATACCCTGCACAGGTCTTGGAGTGTTAGAAAATTAGTACTAATAAATGTTTAAACCTCTAAAAATGATCTAAAATAGTAGTTATTTAAAACAGGTTGTTATCTGAAGTCTAGTATCCAGAGGCCTACAAGGGCTAGAAATTGATCTTCTGGAATCTGAATCACTGGAAAGCCTGGAATCACAGCTCTCCTATGATATCAATTAGATATTGTAAAGACCGATGATCCTTGTTGGGGATTCAATATTCAAAAGAATTGAAAGAAAATTCTGCAAGGGACAGGCAGACAACAGGATGGTGAGCTGCCTTCCCAGAGCCAAGACATGAGACATTAACTCTAAGACTTGATAGGCTTTTGAAGCTGATAGAAAAGGATCTATTGGTGATGGTTCATATTGGCGCTAATGACACTATGTAGCATGATACGTTGCAGATAGTAGATGACTTCAGCGAACTAGGAAGTGTGCTGAAGAAGAATGTCCAAGCAATCTTCTATGATATCCTTCCTGTCCCCTGAGCAATGGAAGACAGAAGGCAGAAGATTCTGGAAATGAACAGTTGGCTAGATCAGTGACGTAGAATGAAGTGTTTTGGTTTCGTGGAACATTGATTCGCCTCTTATGGGAAGAGGGCTGTATAGTTTGGATGACTTTCACCTCAGTAGAAGGGGAACCAATCTTCTTGGGAACAGGCTGGTTAAAGTAGTCAGGTGAATGTTAAACTAATAACAAAAGGAGAGGGTAAAAAGAGGGACGATATGAACATTTAGCACAAAATTAAGCTGTTGCGAACAAAATTAATCAAGGACCCAAAACACAAGAGGAGAAGAAATTCTTTAATTGCCTGTTCACCAATGCTAGGAGCCTGGGTAACAAACAAGAGGAATTGGAATTGCTCATGTATAAGCATAAATTTGATATAGTTAGTCTAACTGAGGCCTGGTGGGATGATTGCCAGAACTGGGATGTTAAAATCAATGGTCATAACCTATATAGGACAGATCAAGTGGACTAAAGACTCTATGTCAAAAATGGCATTACCCATTTCTAAGTCATTGATAACTCAGGAGAAAATCATCATGAATGCTTATGGATCAATGACCTCCCAGATAGAACACAAGATGTGGTATTGGTGTCTGCTACAGACCACCAAACCACATTAGGGAATAGGATATCCACTTCCTTATGCGTAATGTGTAGGAAAAAAGCTTAGTGTTCAATGGAGATTTCAATTTGAGTAACATATGGTATAGATCTCATGGCACCAGTCCTAAATCATCCTTTGCAATTTCTAAATATTATATATGACAATATCCTAACAAAAAAAGTGTTGCATCTAGTGTTCCCTCTAATATTTCCCACTGATGTGCAGAATGAATTTTGTTTTGTGCACCAATATGATGGAGGTAATGTGTCACACATCATCTCCATATTGGTGCACATAACAAAATTCATGTGATGGGGTGGGGCCAAGGATTTGGATTGGGGAGGGGGATCAGGGATGGGACAGAGGGTTGGAGTGCAGAGAGTGGGGCTCCAGCTGAGGGTGCAGTCTCTGGAGTAGGGCTGGGGATGAGGGGTTTAGGGTGCAGGCTGTCCCAGGGCTATGGTGGGGAGAGAGGACTCTCCCCACAGCTCTCTCACCCACAGCAGCACTTAGGCTGGGGAGAAGGGGTGCCTATCCTTGCCGCGGCTGCTCTGGTGGGGTTGGGCCGGGCCAGACCAGGGGAGGGGCACTTTTCCCTGGCCAGAGAAGCTCTGACAGGGCCAGGCTGGATTAGGGGTGGGGCTCCTCTCCCAGGCAGCTCCGGAGGGTCTGGGCCAGGCCAGGGACCAGCATGGCCCTAAATAGCCTGCTGCACAGCCACACAGCTTACAGGGAACCTAGGTTGCATCCAGCCTGGGGGAATTCTATATTAGACCTCATCTTGACAGATAAAAAATAAACTGATCACAGAACTAAAAATTTATAGTAACTTAGGTACGATTGATCATGACTTGATCAAATTTATAATGGCAAACAGAATAGAGTCCAGACCTGTGATATATATACTTGGCATTTTAAAATGGCAATTTCACAAAGCTGAAAACAATTATGAGCCAAATCTGCTAGAAGGGAGAATTTAATCAGAAAAATGTGACTGATAATTGGGAATTGTTTAAGAACACTTTACTAGATACCCCCAAAAGCCACAATCTGATAATCAAGGAAGAAGGCTGTATTAGTTAAAATAATAATAATAATAATTAATAGTAAAAAACTGACCAGGTTTAAAGGGAAGGTTTGCAGTTTAAAGGAGAAGCTATACAAGATAATATATATAAAACAAATGGAAGAAAGGGGAAAGGGATAGATGAATATAAATCAGAAGCTAGGAACTGTAGAAAATTGATAAGAGAAGCAAAGATACACAAGGAGACATTTTTGACCAGCAGAGTTAAGGACAATAAGGAATTTTATAAAGTATATAAAGAAGAAAACAAATCCTAATAATGGCCTGCGTCCACTACTAGATGGAAATGGTAGAATTATCAACAATAATACAGAAAAAGTAGAATTTTTCAATACATATTTCTGTTCTGCACTTGGTGGGAAAAACAAGATATAATTATATCATCTATGAAAAGAATGAAATATTTTTGTGGCAGGATGCAAATGGGAGCTATCTGAAAGCTTGGGGTGTTAAAAATATTTTGATTCCTTCACTGATGAATTAGTGGGCAGAATGCAGGTCAGGAGGTCAAAGGAGTAAAATAAATACTGTTCATGCCATGGTGGTGCCATTTTTTCTATGGTTCTAGAAATGAATTCTGTTCACCCTCATTGCCGTAGTATCTGAGCAACACTTGGAATAAAGGCACTTATTCCACTGATATCACCATGACCATATCCATGGTGCAAATAGAACTACGTGCAGCAATGTAGCAAATTTCTGCTTACCCACTTACCAAGGGCAATTAATTATATTTTCACTGGTGAACAAAGTATCATTGGGCTTCTCAGTGTCATCATCATGATAGTAAATGGTAGATAAGTAGTGTTTGTCTCGGCTCGTAGATTCTTTTTTTTTTTATAACTTTGTAAGGCTGATGAAGCAAAGTATGTGTCTTTATGTGTGTGTGTGTGTATGTGTATATATAAAGACAGGGATTCATTTATAGAATTTGAAACCTATACATTAACTCATGTGATGTGATCTCCACTTTGATGTTCATCAGCGTTAGAAAACGTGCCGTTCCAAAGCCCTGCCATGGAAAAACAGCTTGTTCTTGAAGTGCCTGACATTCTTTCTCTACGTTGACCAATCGATCCTAAAGTTAATTTATCATTTATGCTGTAAGGTAACTTCCTGATATGTGCATTGGGTAATGGAAAGATGAACTTACTGTTTGTGAGTGGTGAATACTTCACAGCAGCTGATGTTAGTTGTAATAAGGAGAGACAGAGTACGGTAAGAACTGTGGAATAAAGAATATTGTCAAAGGGTATAACTGTCAAATCCAATAATTTGCTGATATGAAAATTAAAGCATGCAGGTATGTATAATAGGATTTCATGCAACTAGTAGCTCAGATGTAATTAATCTAATTGATTGATGCCTAATCACCCTTTTCAACATGTTGAGCCACATTTATCCCAGGTGTAAGTTCAGTGAATTTAATGGCCCACTTTGTCTAAATTAATGAACTTATTAAATAAAACCTTGACTTCATAAGGAAACATACTAGGCCAGAGCCTCAGCTGGTGTAAGTCATCACAGCACCACTGAGGTCAACGAAGCATCAGTTGACACCACCTGAAGTCTGGCCAACTATGTTTTAAAGCCTTATAGTTTGAAAGCATCAGTGTTAATCCTTTGATGCCATATTATCTGTGTTGTAGTTTCTAGACAAGACTGTGCTATTGCAATCCAGTTAACCAGTGAGAAATAGCCACTTATTTATTACATTTCTGATCTCTCAGAACTGGGGAGTGAGGATGGATTTAAGCAGCAGTGCAAGTAGAGCAGTCCGGTTCGGTCCACCATACCAGCAAGATATTTATACTCGTATGGCATACCGCAAAGAGGAGGAGCAGTGCAGGTGTACCACCCCAGACCTTTCACATAGGGCAGGGATCGGCAACCTTTCTCATGCGGCCTGCCAGGCCAGCACATCCCTGAGCCCATGCGGCTTCCCATAGCCCCCAGTGGCCGCAGATGGCGAACCGCAGCCAATGAGAGCTGTGATTGGCCGAACCTGTGGACATGGCAGGTAAACAAACCGGCTCGGCCTGCCATGGAGCTTACCCTGGCGGGCTGAGTGTCAAAGGTTGCCGATCCCTGACGTAGAGTATCCTTCGTCTGTAGTGTACAGCAGCCAGCTCCGCTCAAGGACAGGAATGGGGGGTTGGGGAGGGGCAGAGCAGCTGCACCAGAGGAGCTGCAGGAGTGGGGCCGCCAGGTGGCCCTACGTTCTGCTCCTTTCCCTGCTGAAGTTCCTGGGAGAGCCCTGTGGTTCAATACTGTTGACATACTGCATGAAAGAACATAACATTTTATATATTTGTATTTAAGTGAAAACCTCAACTAAGCAGTAGTTGTGAAGTGATAAATGGCAGCTCAATAATAGACCCCAATTCTGCAACTCTTACTCATATGGAGTAATACTTATTCAGGTGAGTAGTCCCTTGGAGCTTACGGGTCAATCACAAACAAGGAAAAAATCTCAAGCAAGAAGGAAAATTACCCTGGGCAAATAAATGAACTCATTAGAAAGTGTGCCATTTAGCTGAGAGGACAATGACAGAGCTGAGTATAGTGAGCCAGGACTGTGCTGAAACAGGAGGTTGGTGTGTCATTGTGATGGATGTATTGGTGTCTGTGCTTTTCAGTGGAGTTTGGATCAAGGTCTTTGGGAATATCAGTTGCCAACTGTGCAATACATCAGCCTGTGCAGATCTATTGATCAGCACATCTCACAATAATGGAGGTTTAATTTGATTTGGATGAATGTCAGATGTGCACGTGCTTATCCACACCTTTTGGGTCTCTAGAAACCAAACTGGTCTCATGAGGGACAACAGTTTTTTGGAAAATATCATAATTCCTGGATCCTGCTAATTCCACCAGATCAACTTCTTCCAGAGTAGATGGGTACTTTCACTCTTATGCAAAACCACAAAGTGCAGAAATGGGCTAAAAGGAAACCCCAGCCCCCACCCCAAAATTCAAGCTTTTACAAACTTCAGAAAAATATGGAGTTTAATTTTGGGTGAAACTTTAGGTTGTTTCTGTTATTATTCAGATTGGTTGGCTTCTCCCTTTATAGGGCATACCAAAGGTAACAAGACAAAATAAAGTCTCTGTGGAACTATATTGTGAGTAAGAGGGACAGGATTTGGATTTAACTTAATGCTTTTGTTGTATTTGCACTCAGTTTGATGCCTGGCACTGACTTTTTTGAAAAGTAGTGAAGAAGGTTTGCATGACTGCAGGAACTTCCTCCAATATTTGAAGATACTCCATTCTCTACAGGTATTTGCAGTATCCATTTTTAAAGTGGTAGATGCATGATTACCAGGTTAACACCATTTATGTTTGTTTCCCATAGCATATGTAACAAAGTACCTATGTGCTTAACATCTGTATCAAGTAATATAGTCCAACAGGTAGAGTACTGTACTAAGAGACCTGGTTTCTATTCTCAAAGCTGCCACTGACCTGCTGTGTAACCTTGAACAAGTCACCTCCTCTCTTTGTGGTCTGTATTTTTCTGTCCGCTCTTTGGCTGTTTATAAGCTCTTTGGGACAGGGACTATATCTTACTATGTGTTTGTACAGTGCCTAGCAGAATGTGGCCAAAAACATCCTATACATTATTATATAGATAAGAATGCTAATTAACGATCCACTACTTGTTTGCAAACTATAAAGGATAAGGGATTTATTAAGAACTGGAACTAAATGAGAAACAGGGCAATGTAGACATAAACATTTCTACTCATGAGAAATTAACATAGTTGAAAACATTTTTCCACCTAGATTTTATAGGTTATAATCTATTTTGCCAGATGAGAATAAAGTTATGGTTGTAAAAAAGTAGAATTTTTAAATATTGCATTTAATATCTCAAAAAAAGACTCTCAATTAGAGTCATATACATTTAAATGGAATTGGCTTATTCCTTCTTGTCATGGTCTGGTGAGCTTCATTGCCTGACATTTCTCCCAAAATATTTAAATTACTGCCAGCAATAGCACAGCACTGCTGTGAATAAAAATTACCATCAATCTCCGGCTAGTTTTTTTGTCAATAAGCCCTGAAAGAAAAAGCTTAAGAAAAGGCAGTGAGAGAAAATTATTATAAATGAAGAAAAATAAAAAGAAGGTGGTGAGGGTTGTTCCCAAAAAATTATCTCAGTCATTATGAATGGAAAAGGAGTAACAGAAACAGAACATATGCAGCTTTGCTGAGAGATTTCTCTGGTTAACTGCTCATTATTTTGTAATTGTTTGCCCTGATTTATGTGGCTGTAAGTAGTATGGAAGTTACAATGCCATACAGAATAAGTATGTTGTGCAAACAAATTACCTATCCTTCTGAAGTAGCCATCCACAGTTGTGAAGTATAAAAACCAATATTTATTGGCAAATTCTATTTTAGCAATGGTTCTTTTCCTGACTGGTCACAGAAACGCTAGCTACCCAGGGCACATTTACTCATATGGGCCCTGACCCAATGCCCAATGAAGTCAAAGGAAAGACTTGGATTGCCTTCAATGCACTTTGGGTTAGACATGGGAATTCTTTAATTACATATGCTCTTTATTGAGATTGAAAAAAAAAACACCACCAACGACTAAGCATTTGATTCTGTAAGGTGGTCAGGACTTTGGCCAGGATCCAGCAAAGACTTAAGCGCGTGCTGAACTTTAAGTCGGTCAGCTGTTTCTTTGCTTCAGCAAGACAATTCACATGCTTAAGTGTTTTTCTAGGTCAAGGTTAGTGGTCAGTACCTTATTGGACTGAGCCGTAAACTATGAATATTGCCCCCCACGTCCAGCCTAAGTACCTCCATTGGGTGCAGGTGAGTGACCACTACTCCATGACCTCTAATCCAGCCTAAGGCCTGCAGTAACCAATGGTTCTTCCCCTAAAGAACCCTTGTGTTTGGCTACCCCAGGAGCCTCCAAGAAGTGATGCCCTTTTGTGCAGCCAGGTTCTACACTCTGAGATAAGGAGATTTGTAGCTAAGATTTAAAATCAGTCCTGCCCAAACCATCTCTGTACACATATAGATTTTCTTTTTTGTAAAAAAAGAACAGGTTTGATTAGGATATTTGAATGGGGAAAAAAGTAATTACCAAATACAGCAGCCAATGGAAATGGAAAAATTGTTTTTACACACTAAGAGAGGTCCATCAGTAAATATGAATCTTAAGGCTTTCAAGCACCAACTGCAAATCTGTAAAGAAAATTAAAATGTTCTTTAGTTTCTGGGACAGGCCCCAAATTAGATAGTTTGGCTCATGCACAAACTATCAAGCAGAGAAAATATGTATTCAAGCTGACCATAATATCTGCTAAAGAGAAAGCAAGGTATTTTTAAAACCTTTTACATTTTGTTGGGCCAAATTTGACTCTCATTTACACTGCTGTAAATCCAGAGGAACTCAAATGCGAGCAGCATCTGATTCACTATGGAAAAGCTTTGCACTATTGAACTTCTACATTTTTGGGGAGGAAAGGGGAGAGGAATTCACAAAAGCTTTTGCCTGGGATTTCAAAGGCGTTGTCTACATGTTACTAATTCAGCAAAAAGCCCCCAAAGCAAGACCCATTTAAAGCCAGAATAAAATGTTTCCATGCTGTTGTTTAGTCTATTTTTAAATAGCCCACAGATAGAAGGGATTTCCTTTCTTCATACAAGAAATATTGAATGCAGGGATTGTCAGCCTTTGGCATGTGGCTTGCCAGGGTAAGCACACTGGCGGGCCGGGCCATTTTTTTTTACCTGCTGCACTGCAGGTATGGTCGATCGCGGCTCCCACTGGGCACGGTTTGCTGTCCCAGGCCACTGGGGACAGCGGGAAGTGGTGAGGGATGAGGGATGTGCTGGCTGCCACTTCCTGCAGCCTCCATTGGCCTGTGACAGCGAACCGTGGCCAGTGGGAGCCGCGATCGGCCGAACCTGCAGACACGGCAGGTGAACAAACCGCCAGGCCAGCCTGCCAGGGAGCTTACCCTGGTGAGCTGCATGCCAAAGGTTGCCAATCCCTGATTAATGCAATAGAAGAGAGCGGGCAGACAGACATGGGAAGGACAACTAAAGATAATTTCTGAGTTTTCAGACAGGAGAATCAGTCTAGTGGTTTTCCCTGTTCCAGGGCTACAGTATAAAGAATTCTACAAAGGCAAGCATAACAGCATCTCTGCAGGGCCCGCCTGGCTCCTGCCCTCTGCCCCTGCTGGGCTGAGAAAGTCACACAGACCTCTAGGTGCAGTGCCCACCTGGTGCTTTTATTTACAGGCTGTGCTCCCACCACCTTTCCTTGCAGGAGAGGGAATAAGCTCTCTCTCCCTCTCTCTGCTTCCCCTCACTGCCTTTCCTCTACTGCAGCTTTCCTCTTTCCAGCTCCCCCTTGGCTTCCTTCCCCTGGGGCTCTTATCCCACCCTAGCCTGATGAGGCAGCAGCTGTTCAAGCTTCCCCGGTCAGGGCCTGGTGGTCTACCCAGCTCCAGTTCACCTCCCTTAAATGAAGCTGGAGTGAGAGAGGGTTGGCTAAGCAGTTTTCTGCCTAGCACCCTGTCACACAAGTCATGGGGTAAAAACCTATGTGCAAAAGAGTCTTTGTTTTAAATGATAAATGCAAAGTAATAAACATTGGAAAACATAATCCCAATTATACATACAAAATGATAGGATTTAAATTAGCTGTGACTACTCAAGAAAGAGATCTTGGAATCATTGTGAACAGGTCTCTGAAAACATTTGCTCAATCGGCAGTGGCAGTGAAAAATCTAACAATATTAGGAACCATTAGGAAAAGGATAGATATTTTCTGTCTTATTATCCTAATTCCACTATATAAATCTATGGTATGCTCACACCTTGACTACTGCATGCAGTTCTGGTTACCCCATCAAAAAAAAGATATATTAGAATTGGAAAAGGTACAGAGAAGGGCAACAAAAATTATTAAGGGTATAGAACAGCTTCCATATGAGGAGAGATATAAAAGACTGGAATTCCTTGGCTTGAAAATAGAAGACTAAGGGGGATATGATAGAGGTCTATAAAAGAATGAATGGTGTGGAGAAAGTGAAAAAGGAAGTGTTATTTACTCTTTTTCCATAACACAAGAACTGGGGTTGCCCAATGAAATTAATAGGCAGCAGATCTAAAACATAACAAAAGGAAGTACTTTTTTCACACAATACATAGTCAACCTGTGGAACTCATTGCCAGGGGATGTTATGATGGCCAAAACTATACATATAATAGGGTTAAAAAAGGATTAGATAAGTTCATGGAGGATAGGTCCATCAAATGGCTATTAGCCAGGATGATCAGAGCTGCAGCACTATGCTCTGGGTGTCCCTAGCCAGGGCCGGCTTTAGGCCTATTCCACCAATTCCCCTGAATCGGGCCCTGTGCCTAAGAGGGCCCCGCACCCAGTGAGAATCCCCTTCCTGGCTAGAGGCGCCTTTTTAATTTTTACTCACCTGGAGGCGCTCCTGGTCTTCGGTGGCACTTCAGGGGCGGGTCCTCCGCTCGCTCTGGGTCTTCGGCCGCAGGTCCTTCAGTGCCGCCAAGGACCTGGAGTGAGTGAAGGACCCATAGCCAAAGTGCTGCCAAAGACTTGGGGCACTGTCCAGTGAGTACAAGCCCGACATGTTTTTTTACATGTGGTTTTTTGTTTTTTGTTTTGTTTTTTGTCTTTTTGGTCATCCCTGCCTGAGACGTCGAAATTTTTTGAATTGGGCTCCGGGCTGCCTAAAGCTGGCCTTGTCTGCAGGGAAAACATCACATCTCTCTATGTGAGACTGATGCATGTATATCTCTCATTCTCTGTAGAGATAGAGAGATAGTCATGTACCTTTATTTGCTGTTTTTCTCACTGTCTCTGATACTATGGGATAATATTAAAACGGAAAAAAGTCAATGTTGGTTATGAAGAGGATTAGAGAGATACAATGTCAGATAGTAAACAGTCAGTTTGAAAGTTTTAGAGTTCACTTAAATAGCTGAAAGCTTAGAAATAAAAATGATGATACAAGATGACAAAGCACAGGGTTTAATTTTTAAAGCAAATTTTACTTAACATTTTTTACTGATGCCCAGGCAAATTTCCGTCTATGCAGAGCCCTTCGCTTCTATGGTGACGATGAATACATGATATCAAGTAACACACAAACTGAAACAATGTTAATGTCACATTTTGCTCTTTGGTCCGGCTCCCCTGGCAGAAGCCCCCAACTCCACTCCCCAGGCCGGAGGGCGGCAAGTCCCGCGGCCCCGCTACACTGGCTAGAGACCTGCAACCCGCAGCCCCACTCTCTCGGAGCCCCGCTCCACTGGCCAGAGCCCCGCAACCCCCGGCCAGAGCCCCTCAACCCCGTGGTCCCGTTGCTCCGGCCAGAGCCCCGCAACCCCGCGGTCCCGCTGCTCCGGCCAGAGCCCCGCAACCCCGTAGCCCCACTTTCCTGGCCAGATCTTTCCCGGCTGGATCTTTGCAACCCCCTGATCCCACTCCCCCGGCCGGAGCCCTGCAACCCCGCTTTCCCGACAGAGTGTGGCTACTCCCTCTGCCCCGCTACCCCGGCCAGAGAACCGTAACCCCACAGCCCCGCTCTCTGGGCTGGAGCCTCTCTGCTCCACCACCCTGGCCAGAGCCCTGCAACCCTGTGGTCCTGCTCCCGCGGCAGAACGCGGCAAGTCCCATGGCCCTGCTACCGCGGCCGGAGTCCTGCAACCCCGCAGCCCCACTACCCCGAGGTCCCGCTACCCCAGCCAGAGCTCCGCAACCCTGCAGTCCCGCTACACCAGCCAGAACCCTGCAACCCCACGGCCCCGGTCCCCCAGCCCGAGAGTGGCAAGTGCAGCTGCCCTGCTCCCATGGCCGGAGCCCTGCAACCCCATGGTCCCGCTACCCCGGCCGGAGCTCTGCAACCCTACTCTCCCGGCCGAGCGCGGCAAGCCCCACGACCCCGCTACCCCGGCCAGAACCCCGCGGCCTCGCTACCCCAGCGGGAGCCCCGCAACCCTGCACCTTTGCCCAGAGCCCAGCGGCCACGGTCCCCTGGCCTGAGAGTGACAAGTGCGGCTGCCCTGCTCCCACATCCAGAGCCCCTCAACCCTGGGGCCCCGCTATCACGTGGCCCCGCTACCACCGCCTGAGTGCAGAAATCCGAAGTGCCACCCAGAGAGTACATGCCCCACAAATCGGGCAGCACTGGCTAAAGCTGGCCCTGTCCCTAGCCCCTGACTTCCAGAACCTGGAACTGGGTGACGGGATGGATTACTTGATAATTGCGTGTTCTGTTCATTCCCACTGAAGCACCAGACATTGGCCAGTGTCGAAAGACAGGATACTGACTTAGGTAGCCCATTGGTCTCACCCAGTGGGGCCATTCTTAATGTTCTAATGATGCTGGAACTAGGTCTTAGAGTGTAAATACAAAAATCACATGGCACTAGGACATCAACAATCTAGATCAGGGGTCGGCAACCTTTCAGAAGTGGTGTGCCGAGTCTTCATTTAGTCACTCTGAATTAAGATTTCAGGTGCCAGTAATACATTTTAACATTTTTAGAAGGTCTCTTTCCATAAGTCTATAATATATAACCAAACTATTGTTGTATGTAAAGTAAATAAGGTGTTTAAAATGTTTAAGAAGCTTCATTTAAAATTAAATTAAAATGCAGAGCCCCTCGGACCGGTGGCCAGGCAGTGTGAGTGCCACTGAAAATCAGCTCACGTGCCGCCTTCGGCACATGTGCCATAGGTTGCCTACCCTTGATCTAGATGGAAAAAATGAATGGATAGCACAGAACTCCTTAAAATGAGATATTTTCCATCTGAACTGTTTTTCAGTATAAAATTTTTTTAGAGCTGATGAGCTCACTTCACAGAGAGAATGGTTGCTCAGGAACTGCAATACTACTACTAATAAAGTGTGTTAATAAAGGGTTTCTAAGGACCTATGTCGTCTTGAACCAATGACAGCAGGTGTGAGCTGGGGACTTGACAGAAGATTTTTTTTCTGTGTTATTCATTCCCATTTTGCTAAGAAGGGTATCATTAATATTTGGAAATTTTCTTTAAATGGGAAGATAAGATCATTCATTTTCAAAGGCAGAATGACTTTTAGATTTGGGATGCAATAGTCGATAGAAACCATTACAATTTGGGTCTCTTAAAAAAAAATCAATTCAAAAGCAGGAACACAGATTAAGTACCCATCTTCCCATCTGAAAAGGCTATAAGGTTCAAAGACTTACAAATGCATTGCAATGGTCCATGTGGATTTTGTAATGCTTATGCATGTGTTGCTAGCAAATGGAAAAATTAGGAAAGGAGCTGGATGCGTAAGTGATAAAACTATCTGAGAACTCCACAGGAAGCTGTTTGCATTGGATAGTTACTATTCATGGGAATTCTGAGAAAAATCTCTCTTCTAAACTTTATCAGTAAACTGAAAAATGAAATGAAATTTTTATCTGATTAATTTTGACTCATTTTCTGCTTGCAGCATTTCCATGAGCAGGTCACAAATGAATATGTGAATCAAATTCATACAACGAATACTTGTTCAATTTATTTAAAGTATATGGATTAAATGGAAACATTCTAACGGTAAGGCCAAATCCTCACCTGGTATACATCAGTGTAGTTCAGGGTTTCTCAAACAGGAGTCGCCGCTTGTGTGGGGAAAGCCCCTGGAGATCCGGGCCGGTGTGTTTACCTGCCCCATCCGCAGGTCCAGCCGATTGTGGCTCCCACTGGCCGTGGTTTGCTGCACCAGGCCAGTGCCAACGCTTTCCCTACACAAGCGGCAACCCCTGTTTGAGAAACCCTAGCGTAGTTTCATTGACTTCAGCAGAGCTATGCTGATTTATACCGGCTGAGCATTTGACCTAAGGAGAGTTGCCTTGTTGTTGGTCATAAATAGCACTGTTTGTTTGTTTTTCCTTGATTTAGTGTGATAGCACTTCTGGTGCAACTTATTGCGTGTGAAAATGTCACATTCAGTCTGTGGGAATAGTCAAAGATACAACATTAACGTTTCCTTCCCTCAAAACTTGATCAGTTGCATGTTCACAGCAGCAAATCCCAATGGAGTGGGAACATGGCCAAAGCAAATGCACTTGATTGTGTATTTGAACAAGTATAGTTTTCAGAAATTTCTCTTGAAGTTTGAATTTTGTGGTGGCAGGAACCCAAATCGACCAAGTCTTGTCTGAATCAAAAAAGGATATTTGAGATGGGATCATCTGAGGGGATATTTTACTTGGGTGGTTTTGGTTCACTAAGGAGTGCAGTAGTACACGCAGCTTTGCTAAAATATTCTCTCTCTTGGATTAAAGAAGGAGGATGTGAGGTTAAGTAATCTGAGAGAAAGGATTGAAGCCATAGGGAAAAATTGACTGTTCATTGATTTCAGTAGGTACTGGATCAAACTATGAGGATACTGTGGAGTGTTATAATTGCACACTTTTACTTAAGTAAATAAGGTAAATAAGAAAGCAAAGTGTGCTAGGTGATGTACAAAGTCACTTCTCTGTAGAGTTTACAATCCAAATAGAACCCCATCTGGTATTCTGGAGGCACTGGTCATGCTCTGAGTGCAGTTTTACATTCAAAGCATGGATTCATAGAGCCTTTAATGCTCTTTGTCTGACATATTTATAGGGATGGTACAAAGGGTTGGAATTCTGCATTCCTCTTATGTTACCTGTAAACAATGAATCCCATCTCCCGAAGTAGCCCCTAGTGTGAATTCATGGTGGTCACAGAGTTAGAGCTAGTCACTCTATAATGTGTATCAAATTATTTACTCTGCATGTTTCACACTATATTTTGGCTTCTGGTCCTGAATTACTTGCTATCGCTCTCTTCCTCCTTCTCCCAATACATTCAAGTAGCTTATAGAGCTGGATAAGTAACAACTGAATATGCATGAATGTTGCTTTCATTGTTTCTCTTGCTCTAATTAGAAAGAGTGACAGAAAGAAGTGCCATCCAAGGAGAAAGCAAAATATTCTGTCTTACAGAGAGAGATCATTGGTCCCCCCCAAACCCCCCCCCCCTTAGTTTCTTATAGTACTTTAACTTTATTTCTTGTAATAATTGTTGAAAGCTAGGCTGGGAAATACATTATATGCAGATATTATGTAATGTTTTTATTTTTACATTGTATAATGTAAAATTTCTCCAATGGCTGTAGATGAGCAATATTTATCAGAGACAGTGACATCAATCTAAGATTGATGATGACTATCTGTCAAGGGAGACACACATACTAAAGTAAATAATGTCTGTCCTAAGACCAAGGAAGACTGAGCACATTGTACTCTAGAGAGCTGTGTCCAACATTCAGAAGACATCAAGCCGCGTCAGGTAGATATCTGAGATTCACTCTGCACTGGAATCCATAACAGACCTACAATTAGCAGAGATGGCTTTATACCACCTGCTTTGTTCTACTTCAGAGTTTGTGGGGGTCAGAGGATGCCAATGGCAGGAGGGTGAGATAGGACTATGCAGTGCTCTGTTTTTAAGTAACATCATAATAAAAGCGATTAAGAACTTGAAGTATCCATTTACAATATACTGTGATAAATAGCAACATATGACTTTTGAATAACCAGCTGTTGGTGAACTGGTAGGTAACCTTTTCTTTAAACTCTGCAGAGAGTGATTGATGGTTGCTTCTACTTCTCCTAGTCAACTTGACAGCCACCATATGTGGGAAGGGATGATGGGCTGTGACATGGGTATACGCTAGATCAGTAGTGGGCAACCTGTGGCCCGTGGACTGCACATGGCCTTTCAGGGTAATCCACTGGCGGGTTGCAAGACAGTGTTTTCATTGACCGTCCATAGGCATGGCTGCCCATAGCTTCCAGTGGCCACAGTTTGCCATTCCCAGCCAATTGGAGCTGCTGTAAGCGGTGTGGGCTGGAGGGACATGCTGGCCGTCAGTGGATTACCTGACAGGCCGCAGGTTGCCCACCACTGCTCTAGATGATACAGTCACACCAGTCATAACTGTAGCAATGGAATGTACTTACCAAGTGGATCGTAACATCTTTGAAATCTTCTTCCAGGCTTCGTATACACTAGATGACAAACTATCTGCTTTTGCAACTCCATTGGTTTCAATAGAATTATGCCCTCAGAGAATTTGGCCCTAAGACTTTTTTCCTTTAAACTTCCCACCCTCGCAACTACTGGTTCAACTCAGTCAAAGCAACAAAGTGAGTCCTAGCTAGAGTGCTGGCAATGACTAATGTGTTTATCGCTTTGTCTAAAACTGCTCTGAGCAGGATGAGAAGACGCAATAGCTAAAAAGTTGGTTGCTTTGCCCCTTGTCCACATTATATCTTTCCCTGATGTTACCAGCATGGAGTTGAGGCAGTAGTAGTGAGATAGGGTAATAAGGCTTGTCTACATTAAGGAAATGTGCATTGTTGTAATTACATAAATGAAGTCACACTGGAGAAACCCCTAAAGGCAGATGTACTAGATCAGCACAAATGGGGTTTACATAGTCACAGCTTAATTTGGTTACATATTACGGTTTGGGGATTGCATAGCTATGTTATTGAAGTGAATTTCCTTAATGTAGCCAAGCCCTTAGGGAAAATAGATTATTGCAGTGGTTCTCAACCTGGAGTCTGGGCCCCCCTAGGGAGCCTCAAGCAGATTTCAGGGGGGGTCTCCAAGCAGAGTCAGCATTAGACTCGCTGGGGTGCAGGGTAGGAAGTCAGAGCCCCACTGCATAGGGCTGAAGCCCAGGTCCCTGAGCCCTACCACCCAGGGCTGAGGCTGAAGCCTGAGCAGTGTAGCTTTGGCGGGGGAAGGAGGGGCTGTGGCATGGAGCCCCAGGCAACTGCCCTGCTTGCTACTGTCTAACACCAGCCCTGGCTTGTATATGCAGAAAACCAGTTATTGTGGCACAGGTGTGCCGTGCAGTTTTTATAGAATGTTGGGGGGAGGGGGAGGAAGAGGGGAGGCTCAGAAAGAAAAAGATTGAGAACCTCTGGATTATTGTATCCACAGCCACTGAGTGTCCCTTGGCTTCTGAAAGCAACCATTCAAACAAAAGCTGCTCACTAGGAATAAATACACATTGAAAACTGGTACCGTAGTTTTAATTTTTTTCTCCAATAAGTGGTGCAGAGAATTAAATAATAACCCCCTTAAATGCTAAGGCTTTGGGGGGAATTGACTTTGTAAGTGTTAAGATACAATGCTAAGATACTGAGTTAAGATACTCCCATGCCTTTGACATTCTTCTTCTTCTGTATTATATTGTATAATCCTGCATACAAGGACTTCCTATTAGGGTCTGAATATATTTAGCATGCAGAATGGCACCACTAGTAATCGGAGTAAGCAGCTAAAGAAAATGAACCATACAAGAATTTACATTTTCTGATAATTTAGGTAGCCCTAACTGAATTAGCATTTAGGAAGAACATACACTGTAGTAACCAAGGCAGTAGTTAATTTCAATGCTTTATTGCCTTGGCAATGAAAATCCTGGCAAATTAATTTCTATAATACTTGAGAAAAGTTTCACTTTCTTTCTCCTTCACATTTAATGAACTTTGAAAATTTACATTACGGTATTAAGAGCTATATAACTACATCAGCATGTAACTGGTGGACCCAATGCAGACTTGGCTACTGATACAGGAACATCAACTTTCTGTGTCCTTTTAAAAGGAAGTCTACAAAGAGGGTAACAGCATTTTCTCTGTGATACTATTAATGTAACTGACATCTCTAATGGACAAATTCAATCCATTTCTGGGTTTTTTTTGTTTTTTTTTAAATGATCTTCGATTCTACTCAAGACTGGTGTTTACAACAAAATTATTTAAATCTTGAAGTGACAAATGTTTTTATACTTATATCAATATGAGCAAAAAGAACAGGAGTACTTGTGGCACTTATAGACTAACATATTTATTTGAGCATAAGCTTTCATGGGCCACAGCCCACTTCATTGGATGCATGACTCATAATTTTGTTTCTCTCTCATTTAGGAACAGAGCATAGCTCAGAGGGAGAGTATAATACAGCAAACGTGTGCCTCTTTAGTCTCTACTTGTTTCTAACCCAGCAGATGTGATAATCAAGGAAGCTAGAAGAAAATGAAAAGGCCTACACATATGCAGCCATTGGGGCAAAAAAGGCAATGACAGAATGGCAACAAGTGTCAGTGACACATGTAGTTCAGGGGACTGGGACTTGCATCCAGGTGGCCCAAGTTATGTATTGGAGATGGAGATGGATAGAGAGGAAGCAGAAGGCTATGCAGAGCCAATGGTGACTATGTGAGATGTACTTCAGCACTTAGGAAGGCAACAGCGGGGTATAGAAATGGAAGGACTAGAGGTAAGGTACATGGAAATCTAGGTGCTACCATAAGATAAATAATAACAGTCAGTGTTTGGTGTAAACAAACAGGGATTGTTTTAATTGTAATATCTAATTTTTATATAGCATTTTTTATCCACAGATCTCAAAGCATTTGACAAAAGAGTTCATTATCATTGTTTCCATTTTACAAATGGAGAAACAGGTACCAGGAGAGAGAAGGGACTTGCCCAAAGTCACCCAGCAGGCTATTGGCAGAGCCCCAGACCACACCTCTGAAGTTACATGAATCCAACAGAAGTTCAGCTTTCACTTAAAGCAAAAAGTGTGTTTCTACCTCTCATGGTTGTGGAGATAACCTGGAAATAGTGACTCTTAATGGTTTGCAGGGCCAGCTCTACTGTTTTTGCCGCCCCAAGCAGTGCGCCGAACTGCCACGGATGGTGGGAGCAGTCCCTGTGCCCTTAGGGCGGCACGCACGTTTCCATGGTGGTGGCAATTCAGAGGCAGCTTCTCTCTTCAACGAGAAGACAGAAGCTGCGCCGCAGGGGACAGCTGAACATAGAAGCTGCCTCCTAACTGCTGCCACCGTGGAAACGTGCGAGCTGCCCTAAAGGCACATGGACTGCTCCCATCATCTGTGGCGGCAATTCATGAGCTGCTTGGGAGCAAAAACATACGGACTGCCGCCCCTTGCAGATTGCCGCCCCAAGCACCTGCTTGGGATGCTGGTGCCTGGAGCCAGCCCTGATAGTTTGAGAGCAGAAAGTAAATCAAAAGAACTCAGAATATATTACTTTACATGTAAGGAGATTTTAAAAGTAATCTCATGACCTTATAAGGGCCTCACTCATGATTTTTGAGTGATCAGGGTTGACAACACTGGAAAATACTTCTTTTCAGAGTAAGACAGACTCAGAAAGGGGAACCGATGTATTAATAGTACTGTTACCATTGCTGCGTTTATGTACACAGAGCATAACAGGTCTTTTCAGACTAAGATGAACTTTATCTTACTGTAAGGTAAAAACAGGGAGAAGAGAACACAAGTATTAAAAGGTGGGAGGTTAAGCAATGGCCTAACTCTGCTTCTGTTGAAGTCGATGGTCAAATTACCATTACCATAATGGTAAAAAAAACGACTTTAGTGGCAGCAGAGTTTGGCCATTGAGTGTTTTTGAAAATCCCACCTTAACTTTCCACAGGCCCAATTCTGAAGTTAATGAATGGTGAAGGTGCACAGAGCTACACAAGTCTGGCTCCCATGGGTAAGCAGTGTGTGTATCTCTTCTGTAACAGGCTGCACAAAATGTCCTTGGCTTTAGTGCATGGACAGAATGTTGAGAAGTTTGAAGGGGCAGCACATAGAAAATAAAAGGCATCGGCTTTGTAGCTATGACACAAGAAAAAGGTATATTATCATAATAGCTTACAACAGATCAGTTCTCATGTTCTAGCATTTTCCTTTCTCCCCTCCACCTCAGGCTGCCTTCTGGTTTTTACGCGGCCTTTTCTTATTGCTGGCAGCATCCATTCTGGTTCAGAACAATCCATATGTCTGTTCTCCTTCGTCCAGATGTCCCTGCTCTTGGATGTAATCCCAGCTTCTGCATTTCTAGCTGAAAGAGAATTTCTTTTATGTCTCCTAAAAGCTGTTGTCGCTCTTGATCTTTCCAGTTTCTGGATAAATATTTCTCATTATTCTGTGATCTTGAGTATGGGCAATTTGGAAAAAAAAAGCATTTCCCATCCCCCTCTTCTCTGAAGAGTAAATGACTTCAGTGGTTTTCCTATCTGGGTGTCTCTCTATTTGGGGAAAGGTCACATAAACTAGAAGACACATATGCAGCTCTTAGCAGCCATGGATTCACCCGAACGGGATAACTTCCACATTCAAGGGAAATCACTGTTAATTTCAGACTAGGCATTTTACATGTCCAATAAAGCTCTCGATTGATTGATTTCTCAGCAATATTGAGCATCCAAAAGATGAGCAATCTAGTCCAGGTAAATGCATTCTGAGGAGGGTTAACTTCTTACCATCTTTATTAAGAGACTAAGATTTCAATATACATCCCTTTTTCATATTAACCAGATCAGGAACCCTTCCAAATTCAAAGCTCCCATATGTAGGGTTTTGAAACCTAAGACCAAATGAGCCTTAAATCTCTGTTTTGTTTAATTTGATCATTTAAATAGCCAACCATTTTACAGTTGGCTGTTTTTCTAGTGATCCCATTGCCCTTAAATTTGATTGAGGTGCTGGAAAAATTGCTGAGCTGACTGAACTGTATGTTTTGATTGTAGTTTTAAAGATGTGCTCAGAGCTTGTGTCAAGGCTGAATCCCCACTCTGTCACTCAGAGTGCAAAATGTAGGGGCCTGCAAGGATTCTAAAAAGTAATACTCCAGGTTTGTATTCAGCTCCCAAGGTTACAATTTTTCCTCTGACCTTGGCTTGGCAAACACTGTCACCACCCAAATACGCAAAACAAAAACACCCTTGGACCCAGGAAGGAACACTTAGGAATTCCTCCCTGTGAGGTACCCTCAAGCCCTCCATGTCTCCCTCCCGGGGAAGAGCTGAGGAAGAAAACAAAGGAAATTATCTGTGCTGTCAGCTAATCAAACAACATGCACAAACCTCTTAGGACACCAAAAATCCAATCCTGTTCTTAAAAAAGGTAAATTTTATTAAAAACAAAAAGGGAAAAAAATACATCTGGAACTTAGGCTTTTGCTAGATTTTAAAGGAACCATTGCAAAAAGTAAGCATCCAAACTAGCTTTCTTTGGGGTTCATCTTAAAGGTTACAAGCAAACAAAAACATCAGGGGTTAGCACAGAGGAGATCCACAAGCCAAAATAAAAAATAAACCTGATTGTGTCTAACTAAACATTCCCTATCCAAATAATTTCTTCTAGGTATGGAAGATGAATTTTCATACCTGATTCAAGCCCTACACAGCACTGCTGCTCCCTGTCTTCTTCTCCGGAGAACAGCAGACAAGGGGAAAGTTGTTTTTTTTTTTCCCCACATTTAAAAGTTCTAGCCTTCCCAATGGCTCCTTTGGTCAGGTGTCCACTCCTTTTCTTTTACCTGTGGGCTTGTTAACTCTTCACAGGTAAAGCAAGCAGAGAACAGACATCAAGAGGGATTTTACAGCTAACTGGCTGGCTGGGTGTTCATAAAAGGGGACGATCCTCCCCCCTCCATGCACACACACTTCATTTATCACAGCTTGTGTATAGGCACTTTGTAGAATTCTGAAACAAAAGAGTATTTCTTTTAAAATTAAAGATAGGGTGAAATCCTGGCCCCACTGAAGTTGATGGGCATGTTGCCATTGACTTCAATGGGCCAAGGATTTACCCTATGTTTTTAAGGGTATCACAGTGTCTACACTAGATGCAAAATCATGTTATAGAGCAAGTTTTCAAAACCACCTATAGTTCTAGGCTATACAGAGTCTACTTCATTAGCAGTCTCTCCCTGATTCTCCTTCCTTCCCCTGTAGAAATGGATATTTTTTTTTAAAAATAGGGATATTAAAGATTCAGTCCTTCCTTGGAGTAATTCTTTTGAATTAAAAAAAATGCAATAAACTGATGAACTGCACCTAGTGTTTGGAATAAAAGCCAAATGTCTTTATTCAGCTAATGTGATCCGTTCTTGAAAGAACCCTTTGTGCTTCTCATATGTCAGCATTAATCACTGATGGAGTGACAGTACTTGCAAATTAGTCTGTGGCTGCTACTTAGTAGGGCTGCATGAGTAAAATTATTAATTTGCCAATAGTACAAGGATAGGTCCTATTAGTGATCAGGCTTTCCCAGTATTCTGTTGCCCATTCCTTTGACGGCTGCTGTCAACAGAAAGCAGTAACTGCTGATCAGTGCCCATAGCATTAGCTTGCCTTGCTGAGCCAGCAGATCAAGCATGGTCTCTGATTTGCACCCTGCCATGGATGTACTCTGCTGCCACTGTCCCATTAAATAACACTCTACCCTTGGTGGCCCCCAAATGCACTGGGATACTAACAACTGTCAATCTCCAGCAAGAATTTCTTGAAGGTCTTTGTACTTGGAGGTGAGGGGATTATGATGCTTTTCAGACCCCCTAAAACAACATATGTTACAAGTCCACAAACTTGCAGAATGGGAAAAGAGCAGGCTAATTGCCCAACCTTGAAGGAGTGGGATAGCCATGGTCTGTGCTCATCACACTGTCCTTTCTCTTCACCCCCTTCCTGTTGATAGCTGGAGACAATCCAGTTGGTCATGCAGCCTGAAAACTCTATAACTGAGGCAGTTGTGATGCTCAATGCTGCTTCGGCTAGTTCTGTTATCTATGTTTTTTCTCATCATTTTCACAAACGTCATGCTGGAACTGGGCACTAGCAATAGGGCACTAGAAATGCAGACAGACAAAAGCAGGTTCCCATTCCTTCCCATAGCTTATTTTGCAGGAAGGGACTAGGAGGTGTTAAAATCACAATCTGGATTCACTAATATTCTGCCTGTGGAAGTGACTCTGGTTTCCTTTGTTTTTAAGGTCAGCATTCCCATACCCGTTGCATATTGTTAAATTGCATGATAAGTAATGAGGTATGTATGGCACATTTTCCAGCACTTACTGTATTTGGTTTTATTTCAAAAGCTAAAGACCCCTCAACACCGTAACCTGTACTTTTTAGTTGGCAGTTCCTGCTACTTATAAAAAGTATACCAAGAAGCTTGTGCAAGCTTTTTCTATTATACCGGGAGATCTTATGATGTCCTCACATGCACACTTCCATGTAAGCAGGGCCGGCTCCAGGGGTTTTGCTGCCCCAAGCAGCCAAAAAGAAAAAAAAAGCCGCAATCGTGATCTGCGGCAATTCAAAGGGAGGTCCTTCGCTCCAAACGGGAGTGAGGGACCCTCCGCTGAATTGCCACCAAATACCTGAAAGTGCTGTCCCTCTCTGGAGTTGCTGCCCCAAGCACCTGCTTGATAAGCTGGTTCCTGAAGCCTGCCCTGCATGTAAGAGAGAAGCCACTTATAGAAAATAAAAGTGGACATAGTCAACAATGCTACCCCTGTAATTACCTGCAAATGATCACGTTGTCCTCCTTTGGATCCTTCTTTAAAACTCATCTCTGTTGTGCAAAACACTGACTGCAGCTGGTGTGCTGTGATCACTTTTTATTGTGCTACCCATAATTAGCTCATTGTCACACTGTGTTCTTTCCACCTGTTTGTTGTATCTAACCATTGTGTCTTCTTGCATAGATTGTCAGGTCATTTGAACAGGGGACTATATTTTCTTTATTTGTGCATACAATTCCTAGCAAAATGAAGTCCTAATCTTGGATTGGTGGGATCCAGGCACTGTCAGAATAGAAATAAATGATGAATACATCCACACTTTTGTGGTTCTGGCCAATTCCTAGTGCAGAGTTCCCCAGTGTTTTACAAAGTGTCATTTATTTGTCAGTATTAAATTGTGCAAAAACATTCAAAAGACATGCTGGGATCAGGACACTAAAAAGTCTGCAGCAGCTGTATTTTAAGATATCTGGAGCAACTTGATCCATCACTACACATTAGATGACAGGAATGAAGATAGAGAGACTTCATCTGTCAGGCAGACAAATCAGCAGGTACTGAAAAATATAACAGAAGAGATGACAGTAAAAGAGAAGAATGGAGGTGTGCATGAGTCACCCTGATTTATTTTCATTTGGATCCTTTTTTCTCTGCTCTTTTGGGGCATTTGCTCACAGGTAATTGGGTGAAAATATCTTCTCAAACTTTAAATGCTAGGAATAAGTCATACAAGGATTTTGTTTTTGACCACTGAAAAATAAACTAGGGATGAGTTGCCTGATTTCCAGCTGGTGGCTACTGCTTTATACAACTGTCTATGCTCATCTAGCAGTTGTTGCTGCTTCTCTGTTCCAAGATGTTGCCAGATGATGAGGATAGTTCTTCAGACCTGTCAACTGCTTTTGGTTTGCAGACATGTATCTTCTTATCTTTGATCTCACCGCCACCCACCACTTCTCCTGCCAAACTGTTATTCCAGGAAACAAATTTTGTCTAACCATATAAGAAACATGCTAAAGAAAGAAACACATTGATTTCCATTTCCTGTTCAAGGATTCACTAGCAAAATCAGGTACTTGTTGCAAAAGTAGGAAAGGTGATCCTATAAGAACATTGAATGTTGAAAAGAAAGCTGAGGCATCAATCACATGCAAATAATACTTTAAGTAACTTTAATTAGTTGTTTTAATTCATGTTTTACTAAAGGTTTTGCAGTTGATTTGAGTAAGTACTCACAATATCAATATTCAGCTCAAGCTTATCCTAACCACACATAGCTCACATATCTTCATAGCTGGGCTACAACCTCAAAAGAAGGGGCTATGGTCAGACATGGTGTGATAATAGCTTGTTTGGCTTCTGTTTGGACCTTGAATCAGAAAGGGCAGAGAAGTTAAAAATAATGAACATTAATGAAGTAATGTTAACCAAATCTCCAAACCAAAAACACACTCTGGTTAAGTTTGGTTTGAGCATAAGTTTGGGGCTTGATTAACCTTGACTTGTTTTCTTAGGGGCATAAGGAGGAATAAAACACCTTCCCTCTTCTGTTATGGCTCACATGGGCTTCTTGGGTACCCCCTTCCCCACCTGGAGCAGATAAGTAGGGAGGTGAAAGGAGTGAGGGGAGCCTTGGCTGGGCTGGCACTGGACTCATAATTTGCTGCTGATATAGATCCCCCTGGATCGAGGCAAGGGAACATTTCCATGTGTTGTCTTACGCACAGGGACTGTGGCAAAGACATAATCCAGCCCTAGTCAGTGGGAGTTCTGAGTGATCAGCAATATTGATTGTGAGACTGTCAGAGCCTCATACTTGCATGTGCTACCCCAAGAGTCCATTCACCCTTTGGAGCCTCATTCAATACTAGTTTGTGCTCCAATTTGACTGCATTGATTTTAGTGGGATTATTCCTGTTTCACATCAATGTAAGAGGAGAATTATGCCCCAGAACTTTGTTTTTCATAATTCACTTGCTGTCTAACATCCCCTCACTTCAGTGTCTTCAGTAATTATTAATGGAAATGTGAAAGCCCCATTTCTTTTCCCGGCTGCTGCTGAGTCCACCACTTGATGTTAATACAGGTCAGTATGTGATGTTGCTGTTATAGCTTTGCAAGCGCTTTCTTTCAGCAGTCAGCCTCTGGCTGTAAAGCTAATCAATCTTTAGTCTGTTGGGGCAATGGGCCCCATTTCAGAAAAATCAAAGAATGTTTGCCTTTGACATTTAATGAGTTGTAACTCTCACACTCTGAGGCCATGGCTACACTTACAGTTCTGCAGCGCTGGTAGTTACAGCTGTGTTCGTACAGCTGTGTAGGGCCAGCGCTGCAGTGTGGCCACACTGACAGCTACCAGCGCTGCAGTGTGGCCACATTTGCAGCACTTGCAGCGCTGTTGGGAGTGGTGCATTGTGGGCAGCTATCCCAGCATTCAAGTGGCTGCAACGTGCTTTTCAAAAGAGGGGGTGGGGTGGAGTGTGACAGGGATCGTAGGGGAGACAGAGAGAGTGGATTTTTGGAGCTGACACTTTTCTCAGCTCCCTGCCTTGCAAGTTGTAAGGACTGGAAGATACACAGTGCCTACCTTCAATCATTTTAAAAGTTTTGACCTTTCCCCCACCCCTCTCTCATTCACTAAATGCAAATTATGCACTCCTAAATAGCCGTCAGACCACATAAACAGTTGCTCAACATTACCCCTCCCCGCTCTCTCCTCAAGCAAACAGCTTTGAACATTCCAAAGCAATTCTCCTGCCTTCGCTGGCTCGCTCGCTGGAGCAAAGAGCAGCTGTGTTTGTTTTTTAGCAAGTAGCTACGGGGAGATCGGAGTTCAGCCATTCTTCTGGTTTGTTGTGGACAGGAATTCTGGGATACCTCCTTATACCCCGGAGGCCAATAAAAGCGCTGGTGGTGTTCACACTTGCTGACCAGAACTGCATCACCAGCGCTGGAATCGCTACACCCGAGGCAGACCAGGTGTACAGCCAGCGCTGCAACCAGGGAGTTGCAGCGCTGGCTGTGCTTTGCAAGTGTGGCCACATCCTGAGTTGCAGCGCTGTAACCCCCTCACCAGTGCTGCAACTCTCCAGTGTAGCCAAGCCCTATAACAGAGCTAATAGTTGCAGAACCTCTGTGGAAAAATCAACACAAGAGCCTATTTAGGACAAGGAAAAGGCTATTTGGTCTAACCTGGATGCTATGCTGTGGATGATATCAGTCCTGTTTTTTTTTTTTTTTTCTTTTTTCTGATACTGATTTTATTCTGGCTGCTTCAAAGGACTTGCTAGGAAAGAGAAGTGTGCTAAGGCCCTCATAAATGGCCTGACCAGGTAATTATAGGGTCAATTTAACCTTATAGGCTGCATCTGGAGGAGAACAACTATAAAAAGGATTTTACAAAACTCTGATTTTTTAGGATTTCTTTCCTGATTTCAAAACTCACATATTCCTGAATTATTCACCACTCCTAAGCTGATATAGCTCTCAAATTGATTTTACTATTAGCCAACATTTTCAGTTAAATGATATGAAAAATTTCATTTGACCAGGTTTATCCATGAATATGATCCAACTTGATAACCTGTGTCAGAGATTTGTGACTGCCTTACTAAGTCTGCATAATAGAACTGTTTCCCATGGAATTGCTTTACTAGTCTATCATATAGTCATCACCATGGTATCTGTCCACATACTAATTATTGTGTCACCCTTACTCCTGTGGAGCTGTATCTTACAAGTCCTGTAGATCCATTGTCCCCCAGGGGACTTCACACAAAGTAACTTACTAGTCAATGTGAATAAGAATGGGAAAGTCCAACCCAGTGTCGGCATCTCAACCCTGTATTTTTAAAGTGAATTTTAGTGCTGATGGAAGATGTTCTAGGAATGGAGCTTTCCCTAACTCAAACTTGTCCTAGAGGGAACTCTTTTGGAGGTAATTCCAAACTCTTTAATTCCACAGCTAGCTCTTATTTCCCCTCTAAGACCGAAATCAAACAATCAGCGTGACTAAAAATGTATCTAAGTGTTACAGATATTACTGCAAAGGAGACACATGAGAATTTTACAAACTGTGGCCACCGTTCTGCAGTCTGATGCACCAGGTGTGCAGTCAGTCATGAGGATACAGCTTCAGGACTGGAGACTACAAGGGCCAGCATATACTTTTAGTCACAGCTCTGAGTAAATGGTCGGGTGTAAACGACACCATTCCAGGAGTAGCCTTGGGAGGTACTGTGCCTCAGACACCCCACTGAGTTACAATTCTGCCTCTCCTTGCTTCAGAGGCTGCTGGTTGATACCAGCAGCAAATGATGACAAGCTTGTTTGGCCACGTTGGTTGTTGCTCAAGGGGGTGGAGTGAGGGTTTACACAAGGTCCAGTACGCCTGCATTGGTTTAAGAGGGATTCTCACTCTCCTGTGCCAGTGTTTGATCCAAGTCAAAATCTAGCCTTAAATTATATACCCTCTGAGACTATAGACAAGAATCTTTTAAATGGTTTCCACTGCAGTTGTCCCACTAATTATCCAGACTCCCATGTAAGTGTAACCTGGGAGTACTGCACATTGGCAGCCCCATGAAAAAATTACCTTGGAATGATCAAGTGAAAGGTTAAGACTGTTGAGTGCTTTAATCAATAATAGATGAGTTAGATGGACAGTATACTGTACTTCACAGTGCAAAATCAATAATACATTTTCATGCTCAACTTTTTAATCCCCAACACAACTACATCAAAATATCTCATGCTAGACTGCCCTGAAAACCAATAATAAAAAAGGTTCCCTCTTCCCTTTAGTACAGTTTAAGGAACAAAATAATGAAATTGTTTATCAAACAATGGCACAAATCTATTATATAGCTACAGGAACTATTAAATGCAAAAACTAAGGTCAGGTTGTGAATTTAAATGCCCGAGTCTGGAAACGGACAAGTTAAGTTTCTCATTTTAACATTAACACACATTGCATATATACAAATATTTTTTCATCATCAGTTAATCTGTTAGATGTATGAATTTCAGTGAAATTATACTCCCATTTCTTTGTATTGTTGTATTGCCAGTGAAGGACCAGGAGCCCATTGTGCTTGGTGCTGTACAAACATGGAACAAAAAGACAATCCCTGGCCGATATTATAGCTAATTTAAAGCTCTAAATAGTGCTTTAAGTTTATACATAAACCATTCACTCTGCTTCTCACTCTGGAAATGGAAATATTGCAGCAGGAAGTAATACACTGGTGAAACATCATGTAGACTTTGCTATGATACCTATAGAAATTTTATACATCAGTTTTTTGGCAGTAAACTCTAGTAGCAGTTTTCTTTAAATTACCAGAAGATTGGCTTAAAAGACACAAAACTGTTTTTAATGTAAGCTGACCAAATTTCTATTTCAGGGTTAAAGTAATCAGTTCTTCCTAGCTGAACAATATTGCTTTATGTTTGCAGCACTGCAGATCCCGTTGGACTCCTGTTACTGTTTTACTTTGTCATCAGTTATGTGATCTAGGCTTGCACCAACTCCATCTTTATTAGCTTGTAACTCATTAAATGAAGAAGTAAAACAGATACAAAATATTGAAGCCCTTTCTACTCTGTGAGAAGTTACCATCACTTGTAAGATCTGCCCCCTTCTCCACCGAAGCTGCTGTGTCCAACTCTGGCAACTGTAAACATCTGGATGTGTTCTAACATCTGGTCACATACTTTGGACCATTGACTAGGAGACAAAGTACGGAAACAAGTGGGGCGATGCCAGTGTCCGTCTCCTCTGACTTTTTTCCTCCCTCCAAAGAAAGTATTGGCTTTACTAAGGTGCGAAGATTGGTCAGAAGAGCACCAATCTTGTTATTTACAGAGTGGCTGCTATCCTTTCAAGCAGACTTTAAACCTGTTGGAAACAAATATTGATTCGTAAGAATGCGGCTTTTCCTAATGGCCCATATGTACAGTGGGTTGTTTGCTTATCAGATCTTAATGGTGGACACCTCCACAAAGGTATTGTAAAGCTGTAGGGCTGAACTCCTGGCCCCATTAATGTCAGTGACAACACTCTCACTGACTTTATTGGGGCCAGGATTTCACCCTCATAGTTTACTCTTGGTGCAACAGAACCTGTAGTCACAAACTATATACGTTTGTGTGTAATGAGCTGAAGGCATTGGGAATGAAGGCTAATTCTGCTACAGTGACTTCAATTAACTTCTTCCGTATGCAGTAAGGATGGAAATGGAGGCAATAAAAGCTAAAAACGGTGCAGTCAGCACCATTGTAAAATTAAACCCCGAACAGCAATGCTCAAATCCCTCTGCTATGCCTCTGACTATGAATAATTGCAGACTGGTAGGGATTTTGGTTGGGCCTGGGTCCAACCTTTGATGTGGAAACTTGGATCCAACTCCGTTCCTGAGTGAAGACTTACCTATTTCACACAGACTACTGGACACTCATCAGACAGTAACTAGCCTGTGCAGGACTTGCCTAAAGATGGAAGGCTTTGTCTCATTACCTATCCATAGAGTTGCCTCTTCTCCCACACTCAATAGCATTTTTATAGTCACTTGCAATATGTTGCTGTGCAACTAAAAGTGCTGGGCGAGGGGACACCATGAAAAACGGGGAAATGGATCCATATCCCAATGCTGTGAAATGGGAAAATCTTCAACTTCTCATCAGATCATTTCCCAATTCTTAAACCAGCTCTAATGGCACTGAGCTAGACTTTCAAACGGGACTCAAGGCACTTTTGAAAACTGATGCTTCGATGTGTCACAGATTACAGTAATTATCCTCTGAGCAAGAGATTCCATTTTCTATGTTCATACAACCATTGCAAGCGGTTTATTTCTTGTTCCACTTCTCTTTGCCAGTTAGCATCCCAGTCTAGTCTGGTGCTACATGCTACCCTACTGAAGCCAATAGGAGTTGAGGGTACTACACATGTTGCAAGATCAGACCCTGAAATTAGCAATAATTCATTCCAAAGTTAATCATTGCCATGTGGGTGGCTATCCTTGTGAAACTTCCTTCTACTGATTCTCTTCCCTGTAGGATAATACTGCTCATTCACCACCAGCATCTTTGTGACAACAACAAAAATATGAAGTATCACCCTCCACCCGCTGCATGAGAGGATATACAAAGTAGTTTAAAATATTACAATACCAAATCACCTCCAAACTTCAAAATTACCGTATATACTCATTCATAATCGAACATTTTTAGTAAAAAAGGGAAGCACCAGAGAAGGGGGTCGGCTTATGAATGGGTATAGAGAGGGAGAGGTGAGACACAGCACCTCCCCCCAACAGAGGGAACAAGGAGAGGCAGCACAGCCAGCAGAGCTAGAAGGGAACAGGCGGGGCCAGAGTCTCTCTGCTTCTGGCCACGCTGCTCTTCCCCAGCCTCCAAAGCAGCTGCAGCTCTGGGGCTGGCAGGCTGCAGCCATGCCGTTCAGCTCAGCCTGTGGCTGCACTATGTAGCCTGCCAGACCAGCTCCAGCCAGGCCAGAGACATCCTCCCCTGGCCTTGCCAGATAAGGTGGGAAGGGATAAGATGGGAAGAGTGGTGGGGTCCTGGGGTAGGGGTGGGGTCATGTGAGGGGTGGTCACAGGGGTTACTCCCCTGACTCCCAGCTTCTCCTCCCCAAAAAATTTCCCCACTAGTTGCTGTCCCAGCCCATCACGGTAAGCAGTTGGTGCGCCGGGATCGGAACACTTTGTTTACTTAGATTTACCTCTGTGCCTGCGGACGCTCGAGGTAAGCAAACAGTTTCGGCCCGCCAGCGGCTTATCCTGATGGCCCGGGAGCCAAAGTTTGCTGACACCTGAATTATAGGGTCATCTTATGAGCGAGTCATAAATTTTTCCATTTTTATGTATCCATCTTGGCGGGGGGGAGTCGGTTTATAAACAAACCAGCTTATGATCGAGTATATATGGTAATAAAACAAATTGGAGGGTTTAGTCGCATTCAGTTTTGGAGCCAGTTGTAACATATATAGAAATTATATCAGAAATCTGTCAGGTTGAATGAAAGCTCAAAAAAAGCAATGCTACTCTACACACACATCATATGATCGCCCCTGCGACCTTTAGTTTAGACTCTTAGTGTGCAGGTTTCTTAATTCAGATGCCTTCTTCCTCTGCATTCTTGTCTCCTCAGCCTAGCTGTTTTCTAGATCTTGTAGGTTATTTGCATGCCTTTTTCTAAAATCTCCTTTTTGAAAATGACTGTGCCGACAAAGGAGCTTTTCTTTGACGCATTTCTGGAGCTAATCCCTACAACGATTACTGCAGAATTAATCACTCATCCATCTGTAGGGTGACCCCCCATGTTAACTTTAAGCAGATACATGCCTCAGTTATTGTGCCCCAATAAACGTATCCTGGGCTGAATGACAGTTGTAGGTGTCATCCAAAAAATGCTAGCTTTTTTTGAGTCATTTTTGTTCAGTCATTAGAATGCCAGTTAAAATTCCTCTCAGCAGCACAATTGCTTGATTGCTGGGTACTGCAGATTCAGGAGAATTAGAGCTATTTGAATGTGGTGGAGCATCTGTGGTGATTCAGCAACTCTTCCTCCTTTGTTCTTTTGCGGCACCCCCACAAGAGAGCCTCCTTTTTCTACTGTGCCCATAGAGAGCCAACCTATTTTATTTCTTTTAATCACCTCCAAGTGATAATCTCCTGAGCCTTGAGAGTGGAGGGGAGGAGACTTTTTGTTAGTTGTAACCCACTTACTCTCTGACATGTTTTTATGAAACTAGGGACTGCCAGAAGTCAGATGACTTCACTAACATCATCCTTGTTTTTTTTCAATCCTGGCCTCATTTTCTTTAAACAAAAAAAAGGAGCCATTTCAGAGTTGAATACCATTGCTTAAATGCTAGGGAAAGCTGAGAGTCTGTCATTATTAGACTCCAACAAGAACAATGGGGTTGGATGCTTGAAAACATGGGAACCAATTATTATTCTGCTAATAAAGTGATGCAGAGTCCAATATAATATGTCAAAGGGGGCTGACGGTACCATTTTTAATGGCAGGAATGTTTATTTCTGATTATTTAACTTCTTGTCACAGTTGTCTTCAGTTCACATGAATGTCTTCAGCTGGGCCCTGAGTCAGCAAAGTACTTAAGTATATGCTGTAAAGTCAAACATACTCTTCAGAGATTTGTTGAACTAGGTCCTCAAGCATCCTGTATTGTCTGTTTTCTTGGCTTTACACAGACAGTCAAATATTCTTATCTTTGCTTTTCAGTCTTTAAAAATAAGCTGAAGCAAAACTCATCCCATCTGCATGTTAAAGCTGCATGCAGAAGAAAGGCAGGACTTCCCACAGACATGGTCTCCTGGGAATGACCATTCCTGCAAATCATCTTGGGAGTTGTGGGTTAGTGGCTATATGGAGCATCATCAGGATTTATGGTGTAGGTGTAAGATCTTCAGAGATCTCTACAGATCTCTGGCTGCCTAGAGAGACTCTTTCTGCTTCACCGTTCCCTGCATGGCTCACACATGGGCCATGCTGTTGGCTGGCATCCTACAACCCTTGCATCAAAAACCTAGATCTGAGGTGCTTTCTTTTCAGTTTCAGAAGAGTTTGCCTAAGTCTGGAGACAGGACAAACCTTGGATGTGTTCTCCAGGTCAAGAACCATGAGAGGAACCTTGAACTTCCATAGCTCACCTCTATTTTTGTAGACAAAGAGAAGCCTCTGCTCTCTACTTCCACCAATCCAATCCAATTCAGTAGCACTATCTGTGAGTTAGAAAAAGACAGAGCTACAGCTCCAGGATAATCTAGCAACCCAGTAAGTTTACTCACAAACTAATTTACTTTGGATCTGCTTCTCTTACAGTGGATAGATAGTGAGTCAAATGAGTGGTGTGGGGGAAAGGGGGTGGGGGTTGTAAGAAAGGATTCCAGTCTACTGCTCCTTTGCATCTGTTGCTTAAATAAGCCTGGGAAGAAGATGCCACCCTCTGGTCTTCAGCTATTACTTTAATATTTTATTTATTTTAGTGTTTCTAGAATGTTTTCAGTCCTTCTGTTCCTGGGCTCTCTTGCCCCCAAATGCTTTAGCAATCCTGAAGGCAGCAGCACTTGCTTTTTGCCACTGACTGTGCAGGCTTCTTCCGACAATGCTGCTTCAGTACTGCAGAAGGCAGGCAGTCACAGAAAGCACAAACAGCAAGGGGCCTTTCTAACTGACTGGCAGCCCAGATATAGATTATAATACTCCTATGGACTTTGTGGGACAGATTAAAGGACTTGGAAGGATCAGTCTGGCACACGTGTTATATTTTAGACATTCTTATCATAGAAGAGTATTAGGAGTTGTAAGAAGGACTAATATGAGCTTATATTTTACAAATGGTGTTGTAACTGCTTTATTAGAGAGGGATTCAAAATAGTAATGCTATTCTTGTCTATTTTTTCCCCTCAAATCAAGACCAATCAAACAGTCTGGTAAGTCTCTTGCAATAGAATGAGTGTCGCCTCCATTTCCCTCAGTTAAAATCATTCCAATACCACCTTCTACTCTGCTCACATATTTAACAAGCTGAGGTAATTTTTTCAAATTGCACCTATGTGACAAATAGTGTCAATGAATGCTGGGCAGGCAGGAAAGCTAATGGAATAATTGCAGATTAAGGAAAGCCGTTTAACAGATAATGTGTTTTTAACATATAAATGAATAGTGGCTGGTATAGGGTGTGTGTGTGTGTGTGTGTGTGTGTGATGATACTTAGTGCCTATAAAGTGCTTTCCACCCACATATGTCAAAGGCCACCCTGATTATCACTACAAAAGTTGTTTTTTTCCCCTGCTGATAACAGCTCACCTTAACTGATTAGTCTCGTTATAGCATTTTTTTCATGTTCTCTGTGTATATACATCTTCCTACTGTATTTTCCACTGCATGCATCCGATGAAGTGGGTTATAGCCCATGAAAGCTTAAGCCCAAATAAATTTGTTAGTCTCTAAGGTGCCACAAGTACTCCTTAATTTATATGTCAAAGGGTTTCACAAAGGAGTAGAAGTATTATTCTTCACAGTATACAAGGTGGAAACTGAGGTAGATAGTCAAAATTAGTTTCCCAAGGTCATGTAGCAGTGGTCAAGTTAGATTCATATGGGGTTTATTTCTATCTTAGGCACTTATAAGGTCCCCATTAGCACAAGAGCTGAGCAACTCTGAATGTTTCATGCATTTAGCCTGACACCACCCTGCTGAGGTAGAGCAGTGCTTATTATCCCCATTTTACAGATGGGAAACAGAGAGGCTAAGGCCCTGTAACTCAAAGGTATTCAGGCACCCAACAAACATTGATTTCAGCTGAGGCACAGAGCCACAGTGATTGGCCCAAGGTCACACAGGGAACCTGGTAAAGCTGGGAATTGAACCCATACCTCTCAAGGTCATTTGCCTCTCAGTCCACTTTCCTATACCCTGCACTCCAGTGCTTAACAGATAATATAAACTGCTTGGCCTACAATACTTGCATAAGCAGAACTCCCGCTGAGTAATCAAATGCCAGCCTATCATAACGTTCATTGCTTGTTTTCAGTACTCAGGATCCAATCAGTATAGTCATATGAGTATTATATTCTATGCCTTTGTCTTTATTTTTACTATTAATTTTTTTTATTTATTATTATAGTTTAATAAACAGAGGTTAAATCTGAATTTTGAGTACATTAGCTGAATGTACACAGAGTACACTTTGAAAAGAACAATTTATGTGGCAAATCTCATGCAGACCTTGGGGTTTTATGCTTGTAATACAGTGGATGGATCTGACATGGAACAGCTGACGTCCTGGTGACCCCTGTAAGAAAAGTAGCTCTTGTGGAAGAAGCAGATATCAAAAGCGAAATGCTGGGCTACTGATGTCTCAGTGCGTCAGACAGCCACACTCACAACTTCAGTTCATTTGAAGAGAGACTTTTAGGATGGGAACGAACAGATTTTGATACTTTTACTCACATGGGGCAGAGGTGAGAGGGAATCCTAGTCACATTAAAGTTGGTGTGACTTTAATGGGGCTCAGGCTTTTGCCTATTGAGTAGTGTCTTCCTCTACAAACAGTCCCATTTATTTCAGTAGGACTCCTTAGATGCTACCCAGTGCAAGTAAGGGTAATAGAATCTGACGCTTTTTATTTAGTTTGAATAAATAACAACCCTACCAAAAAGCATGAACCCAACAGTGCGGGAACTAATCACCACCTTGGTCACTTTGCTAGCACATCGTAACCCGTCCCTGCTCTATTTTGGGTGTGTTTGTAGATCACAAGTTTTTGGGGGCAGAGTCAGATTTACCGTAAAACACAGGGTGCCCTGGCATGAGGCCCCCCAACGACAGTGGGCCTGAGGGCCAGGCAGCTGTGGGGGCAGAAGCTTGGTCCTGCCAGGTCCTGCTGCAGGCTCCACACCCACCAGCAGCCAAGCTCCTCCCTCTCCTGCCTCATCCCCTGAGTGTGCTGTGTTTCTGTCCCCACCCCACCACCACCACCAAACAGCTGTTTGCCGGTGCTCATGTCACTCTGGGAGGTAGGGGGAGGTGCGAGGTCACAGCGCGCTTGGGGGAGGAGGCGGGGAAGAGATGGGGGCAGGGCCTTGGGGAAGGTTGTGGAATTGGGGCAGGGCGGAGCAAAGGCGGGGCCCCTGAATGCCCCTTACACATATCCCCCCCCAGCCCTCTGCCATGAGCCATTCAGGACAGAGGACTGGAGTGGGACTGGGGACCGGCAGCATCCCCACGAACCCAGATCCCATCCCCAGTCCCCTGCCCTGACTCCTGCACCCCTCCACACATTCCCACCCCCACCCTTACCCGGAGCACCAAACGGGAGCTCCTGCACTCCTCCATCCCCATCTGCATACCTCGCACCAAACAGCAGCTGCCCCAGGTAAGTGTTCCACACCCCAACTTCCTGTCCCAACCCTGAGCCCCCTCCTGCATCCTAACTCCTGGCCAGACCCTGCACCCCAACCCCCAGCCTGCTTCTGCATGCTGACTTCCTCCCAAACTCTGCTCCCCCAGCCCTGAGCCCCATACCACAATCTAAATCCTGGCCAGACCCTGTACCCCCAACATTTTTTTAATAAAGCTTTCTTATCCAAGCACTTTATAATAGTTAGCTAATGGTACAAGTAATATTTGGAAAGATCATTAAATAGTCCACCAAGACCCTCAGAGATTTTCAGGTGGTCTGTGGAAAAATAAGTTACACTACAAAAACAATCAAGGTACCTGTGAGGGTTGGGTCACAGAAAGTCCCTCGAGACTGTCACGAGATGTGCTGGGATACCACTGAGAACAAACCCCCCTTCCAGAAAAGGCTTCCCTCCACTCCTGTCTTGCTGAGCTAGACACACCAGTTAGCTCCAACACAGACCAAGAGGTTGGGCCATGCCCCCCTACTGTTCCAGAAACTAAATTTCACTTAGCCCAGGGGCTTCTCAGTTGACAGGGAGTTTCTCAACACGCAGTATTCCATCTTTCTGGGAGCCTAAACCCCAAATACATCCATTTTACTCTATATAAGGCTTATACAGGGTAAACTCGTAAGTTGTCTCCCTCTATAACACTGATAGAGAGACAGCTGTTTATTCTCCCAGGTATTAATCACTTACTCTGGGTTAATTAATAAACAAAAGCGAGTTTAAGTATAAAAAATAAGATTTACATGGTTCCAAGTAATAACAGACAGAACAAGGTAAGTTACTACGTAAAATAAAACAAAACACACAAGGCTAACTTAATACACTAAGGATCTAGTTACAAATACTAACTTCTCACCCTGCATGTTATTTCAGGTACAATCCTTTTCAGACCAAAATTGTAGTTTATTGCCCAGGTCCAGCAATCACTCACACCTCCGTAGTTACAGTCCTTTTTTCCAGTTTCTTTCAGGCATCTCTTTGGGGTGGAGAGGCCATCTCTCAAGCCAGCTGAAGACAAAATGGAGGGGCTTCCAGGGCCTTTTATATTCTCTCTCTCTCTTCTGGATGGAAACCCCTTTGTTCTTCAGTGCAAAATCACAGCAACAAAATGTAGTTTGTAGCCACATGGGCAAGTCACGTGTCCATGAATGGTTCAGCTTTCTGCAGGCTGATGCCATTGTTTACATATTAGTTTGAATGGTCCCAGGAAAGCTCAGCTGTGGATTGGTGTCTCCCAAAGTTCACTGTTAGTTAAGTACTTCCAATTACTTGAGTAGTTTCTTCACAATATGTTGGCTCTACCTCCCATATGTATTTCCTACAGCAAACACTTCAAATACAAGCATAGAGCCAACGCTCATAACTTCGGATATAAAAGTGATACATGTGTACAAAGAGGATGAATAGATTCGGTAGATCATAATCTTTTCAGAGATATGTTACATGGCATATAGCATATTCCAGTTATGTCATATTTACACTCAGAAGCATATTTCCATAAACACACGGAGTGCAACGTCACAGTACCTCACTTTATTTTAATTTACTTCTTATTACTTATAGGAGGAAGATGAAGAAAAAAAGAATGAAAAACAGGTATGGGGGGGCGATAAGAGAGAATGTTTTTTTTCTTGGCTGGGTCCCAAAGAGGTGCCCCAAAAATGAAGCTGAGTACAGGACCCTATTAACTCTAAATCCACCACTGGGCAGAGGCCTGTCTTGTTCTGTCTACAAAGGGCTGAGCACACTTTGGAGCATTCCATAAATAACTCTCCAGGAGTTGTGGCTTAGAGGATTTCTATAAACATTTTCCTTTTATTTCTGCTGCAGTACTAGCAAGGCTATGCTCAGATTGATGGGATCTGCAGGCAGCTTCGTGCTCTCATTAGTGCAGTGGTTCTCAACCGAGGTCCAGGGCCCTTGGGGTTGGGGGGTACAAGCAGGTTTCAGAGGGGTCTGCCAATCAGGGCCAGTGTTAGACTCGCTGGGGCCCAGGGCAGAAAGCCTAAGCCCTGCCATGGAGGTCTGAAGGCGGGGCTTTGAGCGCTGCCACCCAGGGCTGAATCAGAAGCCTGAGCAATGTAGCTTCATGGGGCGCCCTGGGGCCTGAGGCCTTGGGCAATTGCCCTGCTTGCTACCCCTAGCTTTTATATGCAGAAAACCAGTTGTTATGGCACAAGTGGGCTGTGGAATTTTATAGCATGTTGCCGGGGGCTTAGAAAGAAAAAGGTTGAGAATGCCTGCCTTAGTGGACTTGTGATTCACAGATGTGACATAATTGCTGTGAATTAACAGCTGAGGTGATGTCATGGCTGTAATCAGTTATATATATACACACACACACACCCCTCTCACCCCTATGGGTGGTATGTGTCTTCCTCAAACTCGGGTCCTCTACCAGAGGCCTGGGAGTTTGAGGGTTCTGCGCAGTATCTTAGCTGTTCCTAGCACTGCACTCTTCTGGACAGAGAGCTCTGATGTTGTTCCTGGGATCTGTTGGAGCCACTCACCCAGCTTAGGAGTCACAGCCCCGAGTGCTCCTACCACCACTGGGACCACTTTGGCTTTCACTTTCCACATCCTCTCTAGTTCCTCGTTCAGGTCCTGGTACTTCTCCAGCTTCTCATATTCCTTCTTCCTGATGTTGCTGTCACTTCGCACTGCTATATCTATCACCATTGCTGTCTTCTGGTCCTTATCTATTACCACGATGTCTGGTTGATTGGCCAGTACCTGCTTGTCTGTCTGGATCTGGAAGTCCCACAGAATCTTAGCCCTGCTATTTTCCACAACCTTCTCCCATCTGGTCTTGGGAGGATCTAGCCCATACGCTGTGCAGATGTTCCTGTACACAATGCCAGCCACTTGGTTGTGCTGTTCAGTGTATGCTGTTCCTGCCTGCATCTTACATCCTGCCACTATGTGTTGGACTGTCTCTGAGGCCTCTCTGCACAGTCTGCACCTTGGGTCCTCTCTAGTGTGGTAGACCCCTGCTTCAATGGCTCTGGTGCTCAGTGCCTGTTCCTGTGCTGCTATGATCAGTGCCTCAGTGCTGTCTTTTAGTCCAGCCCTTTCCAGCCACCGGTAGGATTTCCCAATGTCAGCCACCTCAACTATCTGTCGATGGTACATCCCATGCAGGATCTTGTCTTGCCATGGCACTTCTTCTGCTTGGTCTTCCTCCCATGTCTGCTATATATGTTACAAGTCTTGTGTTGTGGTAATGCTATACCATGTAGTACATCCCAAGGCACTGGAATCAGACTCAGGACGTCTGGAAATTAAACCTGGCTACCTCAAGGTGACCTTTGAAAACCACATGCAGCCAGATTTTTCAAAAGAGCTCAGCACCCAACAGCTTCCCTTTTGATGTGCAAATGAGAGAATCTGGCCTTGACAGTGGGAGAAGTCAATGGGAGTTTGGCCACTGACTTCAGTGGGACCAGGATTTCACCTTGTTAGTGCTGAGCACTTTTGGTAATTGAGCCCTTTATCCCTCTGTGCCTCAATCATCCTCCCCCACACCCTCTTGGCTAGCTTACTTATTTTCAGGGTTAGATTTTTGTCTCTCATTATGCATATGTGCCGTGTCTAGCACAATGGGGCCCTAGTTTAGTTTAGCATTCTAGGTGCTACTGCAATACTGAATCATACTAGTGTATATCCCTTTATAAGGATATTTCATACAATATAGAACACTAAAATAAAACAGACTCTGAGGCATCTTTCCTACATTTTTAAAAAAAATGCTGTTGAAATTCATCACACGCACTCGAGGAAAAAATAGTAAATTAATGATTTATTTTAAATTAAAATTGCTCAAAGTAGAAAATTATGTATGTAGGAGAGAAAATGATTTAAATAATATTTCAGCATATTTGTTTTGCATATCTGCTAATTGAAGCAAGGGCTCTTAAACTATTCACACCTCTGCAGTGGTTAACCACAACAAAGGAATGAACACAATATTTTAAAATAGTTATTAGGCGTGTTGCAGCAATTTTTGCTTCTCCAGAGTTTTCGTTCTATTGTGGGTTCCACCTGCCCCCCCCCCCCCGCCACTTCCCTTCTTATTGTTATATCCAAAGACTTGCTGTATAATTGGAATAGCTCTTAAGGAATATCAAAGATTCTTAGATCTATTGGTGTATGTAGTAAACGTTTGAAAAGACTACTGTGTTTGCCTTTATTTATTCACTACTGGAGTTCTGTACTTCTATTTTCTTTATTCTAATTAATCTTGACATGGGGAGGGAAAAAGGGGGAACACGGGTTGGATTATGTAATTATGCCCACATGCTGTGTCCTTTTTCTCACTTCCCTCAGTACCTAAAATAGTTACATTTTTTCCAGTATATCAAAGATAGTGGTCACATGTCTCCTCTTTAAGATAATCCTCTAAACTCTGTTTTGGACAAGCATCCTTCAATAATCATCTCACTGTGTCAATTAAGTTTATTTGAGAAATAATTACCTGCTTGTTTTTTTTTCACTATTACTTATTTTGGGCCTTGATTCTGCCAGTATGTGATTAACTTTAAGCACATGAGTTTTTGACTTTGACGGGCTTGTGTTTTATTTAATTTTAAAGTTTAAAAATATAAACCAAGCCAAAGAGATAATTAATTCGTCAATGGTCATATTTTGTAAAAGTTTTATGAATAGAGCCGGTTCAAAACTAATTTTCTTTTCCTTTAAAAATATAAACAAAAATTAAATTGTTTACAAAAACATTCCATTTTTTTACTGAAACTCACAAAACCAAAGATCTGGGCCCAAAACTTTTCAGTTGGGGGGGGGTGTTTTCTAGCAAAAAGTCAAAGTAACTTGAAAATTTTCAATTTTCAGCCAGAAAACTTAAATTTGCTGTGCAAATTAGACACGTTGCAAAAATTTTCATTTAATCAAAAATCCAATTTTCTGCTGAAAAAGTTTTTATGAGAAATTTTCAACCAGATCCACCTATTAAACAACTCTTCTAAAGCAAAAATACTCCTACTGTGAATCAATATAACATTCATAAACAGATCCATTTCAGAAAGACAGGAAAGCGATATATATAAGAATAATATGGACCATTGAAATCAGTGGAAAGATCCATTGAATCATCCACTGAAATCAGTGGAAAGATGCCCATTGGTTTCAGTGGGCTTCGACTCAGGCTCTAGACGAACATAATTCAGTCTAAATTTGCTTATTTTTTATTTGTTAATTAAACAGTCGTATGCCTGAATGAAAACTGAACTTGAAAAAAATCAGCTGGAAAAGTGCATGGGAAAATGTTTGTGTTTATTGCAGCTAATAAGATGGAGTAACTGTGATTATAGCTGAGTTTTTCATTTTCGAAGGTGGTTTTTTTTTTTAATATAAGAGAGCTGGAATTTAAATTAAAAAAATAGAGAAGACTCATAGTCTTTCAGTTAGAGGGTCTTTAAAATGATTACTTCTTGTCAGCAACCTCCATTGTTACATTTGGCACGCTAGTGTAGGTCTTTGCATTGAGTATATTCCTGTGCAATAAGTACCATGGCTGCCTTTTTTCGCTCTTACCTTTGTACTTTAAAAACTTGTCAAGCTCATAATCCCCTTGCACCAAAAATATCTTTGCAAGGCACAATTGCTGCTGAAATGCACTTGATATTAATATATATTTTTGTGTGTCAATCTTGTCTAGAATTTCCTTGAGCAATGGTTTCAGGGCAGAGTTTTCTGTGCAGGTTGCAGCAGGGCATATAGATGACAGCAAGGATAGTCAAACTTTTCCCCACATGCTCAAATACAATAATTTACATTTTCAAAGCACTATACACACATTAACTACTGTGGAAGTACAATCTTATGTAAATATTTTCTCCTCCTTACAGGTAGATTATGGCTCAAATTTTCAGTGCCACAGTTTGTTAACTTTGATAAGACTAAAGCACGTGCTGAACTTTAAGCATTTTCTTGAGCCAGTGCCTTAATTATTTTAAATAGCCACTTTATAAATGGAACAGCACCCGCCAGGAGGTGTGATTGTCCTGAAATGAGATTTCTGGTAGGAGGGAGATCTTTAACCTGATGTCTCAGAACACACATGAAATGTAAGCAATTACTTTGCAGCCTCTAAGCCTTGTTGAGGGCTATTCCCTCAAATAATAGGCAGTTTGTGTCATTGGTGTGATAAACAATACCCCGCTTGGTAAACAAAGCGATTAACAATACTGGACACTAAATGCAAGAGGTACAAAAAGGAACAGACTGTTCAATAATTCCTCTGAGCTTCATTTTATCTCTAAACATACATTTTGTTGCCAATGGAACACTATATAAGAATTAATTAGGGAACTTCACAAGCAGTCAGAATTCATGTATGCCATTATAAATGTATCATTGCTGAAAAGACCTATTCCTGCTGTCAAACATCCTGGTTATCTGGCAGCCTGCACAAAGAGTATGGAATAAATAACTTTTGTATGTAAAACACCCTTTGTATAAAAAATGTTTAAGTAATTTATTTTAAAATACCTTCAAACATTTTATTTACTATTTATAAAGCACTTCTGCATATGCAGCCTATTTAATGTTCAGCCAATTAGAGTACTCAATTAACTGCAACTGATCACTCGTTCAGTCAGTCAAGGGACACTCTTTTTTAAAAATATGTCTTCATATTCAGTGCTGTGTTCAATGAACTGCTCCATAGATTACTGCAGAGAAGGTGTTTGTCACTGCTCAGTCTCAGGGTGCTGGAACAAAACAGTTAATTTTGGAGGGCTGAAAACAAGCCATTGCAATGGAAGAGTTTACTCAAAATCCTATTGGATTTATAGGGGTTCAAACTTCCAGGCCTTCCTGCCAAACCTTTTGTTTGGATTTTGCTTATTCTAAATAACTGAACTAGGCCCAAATCTTGTAAAGTATTTAGGCACCTAATGTCTACTGAAACCAAGGGGATTTATGTGCCTGAATATCTTTGAGGATCTGGACCATAGCTCACATCTATTTGTATAGCGTGATTAGCTTGTGCTACTCATCAAAGCACCACAAATACAAGGTATGTTTAAAAAGTTCAGTGCAATCAAGAACAGTTGGGAGAGTCAACTTATTTGTAGCTGAAGTTAACTATACTATATAATTAAATTATTCTGTTCCTTTTCCTGTACCTTAATTCCCCGCCCTCTGAAGTACAGGTCTAAGGGATGGCTGTGTATACTGGGAAGTTTTCCACATTTACTCTTCCTGTCCTGAGGAATTTTTGGCAATGAGTGACAATAGCACCCTGCTGCCTTAGAAATGTTTCCCCACAGTAACCTCTTTCATCAGTAATGTTACCTTACTTGCTATAGATGGAGGAACCTCTTTTATCCCTACTTACTGTTATTAGGTATCCCGTGTAGGTAAAACACAGTCACAGACGACACAGCAATGAAATCATTGTGGACAGCGTAGTGCTATCAACACAGGCATCCTTATGAGTTCCCAGAATGTGCCCTAGAGGCCCTAGACAATCTTGGCCACTGTCTAAAATGACTGTCTACAATTTTTGAGAAGTCGTCTGCTTCAGAGATAAAATGTGCTATTTATTATGTATTTTGATGTGCTGAATTCAAATATGACAATTAAAACAACTGATTGGCTACTGTTTCTAAGATATTTAAGTTTTACATTTTATGTCTATGTATATTGTGTAGATAGTAGAGTTTTAATCATAAATTGTAAACCTAGGTCTTTTCATGTGTTTATGGTTGCTTTACGTGATAATATTTCACCTGTCCTGTTTATGTAACACTTTAAAAATCAGCAAAAGGATTATATAAATAAAATTTATTATGAAACAAAAGGCAAAAAAGTATTATGTACATAGTTTAGTCCTATTCAGTGTCTACTCGGCGCTTCTTGGCTTGTCTCTTGTATTCATTAAATGGAGCATCTCTAGTCACTGTCCAGCAATAGTCTGCAAGCATTGATGGGCTCCATTTGCCCTGATAGCCTGCCAGGAGATTCCACTGCTGTAGTCTGGAGCCCAACAGCTCTGCCTTACTCTTGGGTAGTTCCAAATCCCTGACAAGGTCATTCAGTTCACCTTGTGTTATGAGGTGTGGTTCAGAGGAGGAGGATGGGAGAAAAAGTGGGTCCTGTGACATTGATGGTTCAAGACCAGAAGTTTCATCCTTTTCCTCTTCCTCGTCTGACTCAAGGGAGAATGATTCTGGTGCATCAGGAACCGGCAGTCCTTCTCCGTGGGGTACTGGGCGTATAGCTGATGGAATGTTTGGATAATGCACAGTCCACTTTTTCTTCTTTGACACACCTTTCCCAACTGGAGGCACCATGTAGAAGTAACAATTGCTGGTATGATCTGTTGGCTCTCTCTAAATCATTGGCACTGCTAAAGGCATAGATTTCCTTTTCCTGTTCAACCACTGGCAAAGATTTGTTGCACAAGTGTTGCAGCATATGTGTGGGGCCCACCTCTTGTCCTGATCTCCAATTTTGCAGCCAAAATAAAGGTGATAGTCTTTCTTAACCATAGTGGTTAGACTGCGCTTTTGTGATGCAAAAGTCACGTCACCACAAACATAGCAGAAGTTATCTGCACTGTTCACACAAGTACGAGGCATCTCTGCTCACTTTGGCTAAACAGAAATGTGTCCCTTTGTCATAAACAGATAGCTAAGGGTGATAGCTAAGGGTTAATGTCTCTTTCACCTGAAGCACCTGACCAGAGGACCAATCAGGAAACCGGATTTTTTCAACTTTGGGTGGAGGGAAGTTTGTGTCTGAGTCTTTGTTTTCTGTCTGCCTGCTTTCTCTGAGCTTTGGAGAAGTAGTTCTGCTTTCTAACCTTCTGTTTCTAAGTGTAAGGACAAAGAGATCAGATAGTAAGTTATATGGTTTCTTTTCTTTGGTATTTGCATGAATATAAGTGCTGGAGTGCTTTGATTTGTATTCTTTTTGAATAAGGCTGTTTATTCAATATTCTTTTAAGCAATTGACCCTGTATTTTGTCATCTTAATACAGAGAGACCATTTGTATGTATTTTTTCTTTCTTTTTTATATAAAGCTTTCTTTTAAGACCTGTTGGAGTTTTCTTTTCTGGGAAATTTCAGGAAAATTGAGTCTGTACTCACCAGGGAATTGGTGGGAGGAAGAAATCAGGGGGAAATCTGTGTGTGTTGAATTTGCTAGCCTGATTTTGCATTCCCTCTGGGGGAATAGGAAAGTGCTTTTGGTTTCCAGGACTGGGAACAGAGAGGGGGAGTCATTCTGTTTGGATTCACAGAGCTTGTGTCTGTGTATCTCTCCAGGAGCACCTGGAGGGGGGAAGGGAAAAAGGATTATTTCCCTTTGTTGTGAGACTCAAGGGATTTGGGTCTTGGGGTCCCCAGGGAAGGTTTTTTTAGGGGGACCAGAGTGCCCCAAAACACTCTAATTTTTTGGGTGGTGGCAGCAAGTACCAGGTCCAAGCTGGTAACTAAGCTTGGAGGTTTTCATGCTAACCCCCATATTTTGGACGCTAAGGTCCAAATCTGGGACTAAGGTTATGACATGCTGTAGCAGCGGTTGGGATATAGACAGAATCCAGAAGCCAGTAGGAATATTATATTTTTCTTTTCTCTACTAAGGGCTTTTTAGCAGAGAGAAATAGTTTGGTTTTAAAAGGGAACCAAAGAGAATTTTTTTTTCTGCTCTCTCTGGCAGTTTGTGGCTTGCATGTTAAGCAAGAAGCCATTACCAGACTGTTAAGGGTCTTTTGTCATGCAATAGCCCTCCCATTAGGAGGCAAGTACCAGCACTATATGCATGCAAATAAAGTGGTTTTTCTGGTTTCCTTTCATTGAACATTAGCTAGAGAGAGAAAAGGAAAAAAGCACTGTTGCTAGGCAGACTTCAGGAGGCAACAGAGCCTGCAGTGCAGAAGATAAACACCGGAGGGCACCCCAACCCAAGAAAACAGGAACCATGACTTCTAAGGCAAAAATTGAGGCCGAAGAACAAATCAAAGAAGCTGAACACAGGCGACAACTGGAAATAAAACAAAAAGAGATGGAGATGAAAGAAAGAGAAGAACAGATCAAAGAGGCAGCCTACCAAAGAGAACAGGCAGCCTACCAAAGAGAACAGGCAGCCTACCAAAGAGAACAGGCAGCACACAAAAGAAAACTAGAAGAAGAAGAGGTGGCCTACCGAAGGAAACAAGCAGAAGAAGAGTTGGCCCACAGAAGGAAGCAAGAAGAAGAAGAGGCGGCCCACCGCCGAGACATGGAAAAACACCAAAAAGAAATGGAAAAACAACAAAAAGAGAATGAAGAGAAGGAAAAACAGAGAAAACATGAACTGGACTTGGCAAAAGCTGGGCTGCATGTGCCAGCCAACCCTAACAACCCGGCGCCAATTATTGCTCCACAGCACAGGAAATTTCCCATCTACAAGGCAGGGGATGACACCGAGGCCTTCTTGGAAAATTTTGAAAGAGCCTGTCTTGGGTACAACATCCCCGAAGACCAGTACATGGTAGAATTGAGGTCACAGCTCAGTGGACCTTTAGCAGAGGTGGCAGCTGAAATGCCTAAGCAGCAAATGAATGACTATAAACTTTTTCAAACCAAGGCCAGATACAGAATGGGGATAACCCCAGATCATGCCCGTCGGCGCTTCAGAACCCAAAAGTGGAAACCAGAGGTGTCATTTCCCAAACACGCCTACTACATTGCAAAAAACTATGAGGCCTGGATAACAGGAAACAACGTTCAAACCTTGGAAGAACTGCACCTCCTCATACAAATGGAGCAGTTCTTGGATGGTGTTCCTGAAGACATCACACGGTACATACAAGATGGAAAACCCAAAGATCTCGCTGAGGCGGGGGAGATTGGAGCCAAATGGATGGAACTGGCAGAAAGCAAGAAAGCTACTGTCAAGGGGAACGATTACCCCAGGGGGCACACAGACCATAAACCCTACAACCGAGGCCAGCCAAAGACCCCACATACCACCCAAGTAAAGCTACAGACACCCTACCCTTCCACCTCACCAGTCTCCAGTAACTCACCTCGGCCCAGTGACCCATCAGATGGAAGATGCTTTAAGTGTAATGAACTGGGACATATAAAGGCCAACTGTCCAAAGAACACCATGCGAGTGCAATTCGTTACACCACCATCACACCAAAGATCCCCAGGCCCGGATGCCTCTCAAATACCCTTGGAGCGAAGGGAAAATTTGAGAGTGGGCGGAAAGAAGGTTACTGCGTGGAGAGACACGGGGGCACAAGTGTCAGCTATCCACCAATCCTTCGTTGACCCCAAATTCATCAACCCAAAGGCCAAAGTTACAATTTACCCCTTCATGTCACAAGCTGTAGACTTGCCTACAGCTCAACTGCCTGTCCAGTACAAAGGCTGGTCAGGAATGTGGACTTTTGCAGTCTATGACAATTATCCTATCCCCATGCTACTGGGGGAAGACTTGGCCAACCAGGTGAGGCGGGCCAAGAGAGTGGGAATGGTTACACGTAGCCAAACCAGGCAAGCTTCCAGACCCATTCCTGTTCCTGAGCCGTCCACAGACGCCCCGTCTGTGTTACCAGAGACCCAGACAGAGGTAGTGGACCCGGATTCCATGCCTACCACTGAAACAGCCACAGCATCTCCAGTCCCAGGTCCGGAACTGGAACAGCAACCAGCACCAGCGATTGCAACCCCATCTTCAAACTCAACACCAGTGGGCGCCAGCGAGCCACAACTGGCAGAAGCAACAGACAGCCATATCCAAAAGGCTCAGCCAGAGCCTGAAATACCCTCAGGTGCACCAGCGGAGAGCGGTTCACCAGCAACGGAAACAACTCCATCACCTACATTGCTTCCAGAGGGACCAAGCCCAAGTCCACAGTCTGAGGAAGAACTGGTGACCCCAGCCTCAAGGGAACAGTTCCAGACTGAGTAGGAAGCAGATGACAGCCTTCAGAAAGCTTGGGCGGCGGCACGGAGCACCCCACCGCCTCTCAGCTCTTCTAATCGATCCCAGTTTGTTATAGACCAAGGACTTTTATACAAGGAAATTCTTTCTGGTGGACACTGGGAAGAATGGCAGCCGCAAAAACAGTTGGTGGTTCCAACTAAGTACCGGGGGAAGCTCTTAAGCTTAGCCCATGATCATCCCAGTGGCCATGCTGGGGTGAACAGAACCAAGGACCGGTTGGGGAAGTCCTTCCACTGGGAGGGGATGGGCAAGGACGTTGCCAAGTATGTCCGGTCTTGTGAGGTATGCCAAAGAGTGGGAAAGCCTCAAGACCAGGTCAAGGCCCCTCTCCAGCCACTCCCCATAATTGAGGTCCCATTTCAGCGAGTAGCTGTGGATATTCTGGGCCCTTTCCCAAAAAAGACGCCCAGAGGAAAGCAGTACGTACTGACTTTAGTGGACTTTGCTACCCGATGGCCAGAAGCAGTCGCTCTAGGCAACACCAGGGCTAACACTGTGTGCCTGGCCCTAACAGACATCTTTGCCAGGGTAGGTTGGCCCTCCGACATCCTTACAGATTCAGGGTCTAATTTCCTGGCAGGGACCATGGAAAAACTGTGGGAAACTCATGGGGTGAATCACTTGGTTGCCACCCCGTACCACCATCAAACCAATGGCCTGGTGGAAAGGTTCAATGGAACTTTGGGGGCCATGATACGAAAATTCATCAACTAATTCTCCAATAATTGGGACCTAGTGTTGCAGCAGTTGCTGTTTGCCTACAGGGCTGTACCACATCCCAGTTTAGGGTTTTCACCATTTGAACTTGTGTATGGTCACGAGGTTAAGGGGCCATTACAGTTGGTGAAGCAGCAATGGGAGGGGTTTACGCCTTCTCCAGGAACTAACATTCTGGACTTTGTAAGCAACCTACAAAGCACCCTCCGACACTCTTTAGCCCTTGCTAGAGAGAACCTAAAGGATGCTCAGGAAGAGCAAAAGGCCTGGTATGGCAGACATGCCAGAGAACGTTCTTTCAAGGTAGGAGACCAGGTTATGGTCTTAAAGGCGCAACAGGCCCATAAGATGGAAGCATCATGGGAAGGGCCATTCACGGTCCAAGAGCGCCTGGGAACTGTAAACTACCTCATAGCATTTCCCAATTCCTCACTAAAGCCTAAAGTGTACCATGTTAATTCTCTCAAGCCTTTCTATTCCAGAGACTTACAGGTTTGTCAGTTTACAGTCCAGGGAGATGATGCTGAGTGGCCTGACGGTGTCTACTACGACAGGAAAAAAGACGGTGGCGTGGAAGAGGTGAACCTCTCAACCACCCTGGAACGTCTGCAGCGGCGACAAATCAAGGAGCTGTGCACTAGCTTCGCCCCATTGTTCTCAGCCACCCCAGGACGGACTGAACGGGCATACCACTCCATTGATACAGGTAATGCTCACCCAATCAGAACCCCACCCTACCGGGTGTCTCCTCATGCCCAAGCTGCTATAGAACGGGAGATCCAGAACATGCTACAGATGGGTATAATCCGCCCATCTACCAGTGCATGGGCATCTCCAGTGGTTCTGGTACCCAAACCAGATGGGGAAATATGCTTTTGCGTGGACTACCGTAAGCTAAATGCGGTAACTCGTCCGGACAACTATCCAATGCCACGCACCGATGAGCTATTGGAGAAATTGGGACGTGCCCAGTTCATCTCTACAATAGACTTAACCAAGGGGTACTGGCAAGTACCGCTAGATGAACCTGCCAAGGAGAGGTCAGCATTCGTCACCCATGCGGGGGTGTATGAATTCAATGTCCTTCCTTTCGGCCTTCGAAATGCACCCGCCACCTTCCAGAGGCTGGTAGATGGTCTACTAGCTGGACTGGGAGAATTTGCAGTTGCCTACCTCGATGATGTGGCCATTTTTTCAGACTCCTGGCCCGAACACCTACTACACCTGGAAAAGGTCTTTGAGCGCATCAGGCAGGCCGGACTAACTGTTAAGGCCAAAAAGTGTCAAATAGGCCAAAACAGAGTGACTTACCTGGGGCACCAGGTGGGTCGAGGAACCATAAACCCCCTGCAGGCCAAGGTGGATGCTATCCAAAAGTGGCCTGTCCCACGGTCCAAGAAGCAGGTCCAATCCTTCTTAGGCTTGGCCGGATACTACAGGCGATTTGTACCACACTACAGCCAAATCGCTGCCCCACTGACCGACCTGACCAAAAAGACCCAGCCAAATGCAGTTAAGTGGACTGATGAGTGTCAAAAGGCCTTTACCCAACTTAAGGCAACGCTCATGTCTGACCCTGTGCTCAGGGCCCCGGACTTTGACAAGCCATTCCTAGTAACCACGGATGCATCTGAGCGTGGTATAGGAGCAGTGCTCATGCAGGAAGCAACAGATCACAACTTCCATCCTGTCGTGTTTCTCAGCAAGAAACTGTCTGAGAGGGAAAGTCACTGGTCAGTCAGTGAAAAGGAATGCTATGCCATTGTGTACGCCCAGGAAAAGCTACGCCCATATGTTTGGGGACGGCGGTTCCAACTACAAACTGACCATGCTGCACTAAAGTGGCTTCATACTGCCAAGGGGAACAACAAGAAACTTCTTCGTTGGAGTTTAGCTCTCCAAGATTTTGATTTTGAAATTCAGCACATCACAGGAGCTTCTAACAAAGTAGCTGATGCACTCTCCCGTGAGAGTTTCCCAGAATTCAGTAGTTAAAAAGTGTTCTTAAAATGTAGAAGTCTGTTACTTATATACTTAGGGGTATATGTAAAGGTGCATGTGTTGTATTAATCTGTTTATTTTAAAGTTCTAGAAGGAAATCGCCGCCAGTGAGCTTCCCCACTGTCTGCAATTTGGGGGGCGTGTCATAAACAGATAGCTAAGGGTGATAGCTAAGGGTTAATGTCTCTTTCACCTGAAGCACCTGACCAGAGGACCAATCAGGAAACCGGATTTTTTCAACTTTGGGTGGAGGGAAGTTTGTGTCTGAGTCTTTGTTTTCTGTCTGCCTGCTTTCTCTGAGCTTTGGAGAAGTAGTTCTGCTTTCTAATCTTCTGTTTCTAAGTGTAAGGACAAAGAGATCAGATAGTAAGTTATATGGTTTCTTTTCTTTGGTATTTGCATGAATATAAGTGCTGGAGTGCTTTGATTTGTATTCTTTTTGAATAAGGCTGTTTATTCAATATTCTTTTAAGCAATTGACCCTGTATTTTGTCATCTTAATACAGAGAGACCATTTGTATGTATTTTTTCTTTCTTTTTTATATAAAGCTTTCTTTTAAGACCTGTTGGAGTTTTCTTTTCTGGGAAATTTCAGGAAAATTGAGTCTGTACTCACCAGGGAATTGGTGGGAGGAAGAAATCAGGGGGAAATCTGTGTGTGTTGAATTTGCTAGCCTGATTTTGCATTCCCTCTGGGGGAATAGGAAAGTGCTTTTGGTTTCGAGGACTGGGAACGGAGAGGGGGAGTCACTCTGTTTGGATTCACAGAGCTTGTGTCTGTGTATCTCTCCAGGAGCACCTGGAGGGGGGAAGGGAAAAAGGATTATTTCCCTTTGTTGTGAGACTCAAGGGATTTGGGTCTTGGGGTCCCCAGGGAAGGTTTTTTCAGGGGGACCAGAGTGCCCCAAAACACTCTAATTTTTTGGGTGGTGGCAGCAAGTACCAGGTCCAAGCTGGTAACTAAGCTAGGAGGTTTTCATGCTAACCCCCATATTTTGGACGCTAAGGTCCAAATCTGGGACTAAGGTTATGACACCCTTTGCAAAATCAAACACTGACAAATAAAAGAGCATGACACTGTATGATTTCTAGAACTGATCTAGGGCAATTTGTTCAGCAGAGTGATGTAAGCTTCCTTATGATTGCATCATCCATGACTTCTAGGAATAACATGATACAATTCATATCATGTATGACGCAATACCAGCTTCAGATTGCATCATTCATTGTTTTGCCTAAAAAGCAAGTACTGTCCAAACCCAGTCATAGATTTATTCATAGATCCAGTCAAAGATGTATTTTAGTCATTTCTGGTTTAAATTGAGATCCCTTCCCTTTATAACTCACTTATCCTCCGCCATTCCCAAGTCAAGGGTCGTATATACTGACCCAATAGCATATCTTGAAAACTAGAGCCAATCAACAATTTTAAGCATCATTTTCGTTCTCAGTGACCCAGAATTAGTAAAGTTGGACTACATTTACTTCAGAAGCATTTTGGCTATAGAGCAGTGTAATAGAATGAATGTGAAGGTGTATATTGTAGTGTGAGCGGTTAACATTGCTCAGCCTGAAACCATGTTAGTATTTCATAACCACTTCCCCCGTTTTCAAGAGTTTATATGTTAACTGAAAGAGAGACAGAAATCACTCTGGACAGACTCAGCCAGGAATATCAGCTATTTGTCTTTTCATTTGGAAAACAAAGTACTCTTGCACCAGTTCAAGGTACAAGAGAACGAAGGGGGAGAGAAATAAAATAGTTTGCTGTCAAACTTTTTGTCCTATTCGTGGAACTTAAAAATGGCTTTAATTTTTGCATTGCAATGCAGCAGGGAGTCTCTACTGAGTGTAGATGAGTTTGATAGAGCTATTATTATTCATAGAATCTTAGAAGATTAGGGTTGGAAGAGACCTCAGGAGGTCATCTAGTCAAAGCGTGACCAACCCCAGCTAAATCATCCCAGCCAGGGCTTTGTCAAGCCAGGCCTTAAAACCTCTAAGGATGGAGATTCCACTACTTCCCTAAGTAACCCATTCCAATGCTTCACCACCCGCCTAGTGAAATAGTATTTCCTAATACCCAACCTAGATCTCCCCCACTGCAACTTCAGATCATTGCTCCTTGTTCTAACACCTGACTCCACTGAGAAAAGCCTAGCTCTGTCTCCTTTGGAACCCCCCTTCAGGTAGTTGAAGGCTGCTATCAAATCCCCCTCTCACTCTTCTTTTCTGCAGACTAAATAGGCCCAGTTCCTTCAACCTCTCCTCATAAGTCATGTGCCCCAGCCCCTAATGATTTTTGTTGCCCTTCACTGGACTGTCTCCAATTTGTCCACATCCTTTCTGCTGTGGGGGGCCCAAAACTGGATGCAATATTCCAGATGTGGCTTCACCAGTGCCGAATAGAGGGGAAAAATTACTTCCGTCAATCTGCAGGGCTTTAGCTTACACTCACCCTACCCACTATCCCTTGTCAACCCATTTGTACACATAGCTTCAGCTATCCGTGTCTCTCTGCTGACTATTCAGAAAACTACCTCTCTGCTTGTGCCCTCTCCACTTCCATCCAGGCTTGCATCTGTGATGAGCTTTCTGACATATCACACCAGAGGACCCACAAAAAGCAACATTGTTAAAAACTGAGCACATCACCTCTCCTGAGCTCTGTCCTCTTTCTCCCATCTCCACTGTTACCTTGAACTATTCAAGTCCTTCACTTTAAGAGAAAGCAGCATGGCATGCTAGATATGGTACTAGACAGGCACTTGAAAGACCTCAGTTCTATTCCTGGTTCTGCCACTAGCCTGCTGGGTGACCTTGGGCAAACCATTTGACATATATGTTGTAGGGTTTCTTCATCTGTAACAGATAATGATACTAACCTTTTTTCTTTGTAAAGGGCACCTGGCACCCACTTTCTCCCTCTCTCAGTCACATAAGGCAGCTCACGAGTAAACCCTTGGAATGGAAAATAATTCCCTCTTTCCTTAACATCTCTCTCTTCTATCAATAAATTTCCTCTCACAGCTTCTTCTTGGCTTTACTATCTCCCTTACATGATGTCAAGTATCAGAGGGCTAGCTGAGTTAGTCTGGATCTGTAAAAAGCGACATAAAGTGCCACAGGACTCTTTGTCGCTATCTCCCTCAATAATTCCTTCCTCCTGGTTAACTCAATTTTTTAAAATAAGTACTATGGCTTCTTCCCATTCTCCTCTTTGCTGCTGTCACTCATATTTTTCACGCTGACCCACTGTTATCTCTCTACTCCTCCTCTGTTCAGTATGGCTCTCTCTTATCTCGTGCATTTTAATTGCTTTTCCTATCATTTGTATGTATTTATTCCTTGATGGGGCCTAACTGCACATCTACCTCAAGGATGTATCTATGTACATTTCTTCTTTATCCTTCTTTCATCCAACAGCTTTTCAAAGTGATGAACTTGGAGGGCTTTTTTAATACATTGCCTTTTCTTGGTCTCTGTGCTTTATTTCCATATCTGTAAATTGGCCTATTTTCCTACTTCACAGAGGGGTAATTGTGAAGTTAAATGACATGCATCCGACCAAGTGGGTATTCACCCACGAAAGCTCATGCTCCAATACATCTGTTAGTCTATAAGGTGCCACAGGACTCTTTGCTGCTAAATACCTTAAAGATTGTAAGGTGCTCAGATGCTGTGATGATGGGCATGTAAGTACCATAGATACGTATATAATGCTAAGATGTCTGTATTGTGTAAAACAGGCTTTAAAAATGTAAAATCAGGATAACAATATTTACTGACATTAATGGTATGCAATGAGGCATAATTAATGTTTGTAAAGGTCTTCACTATCGATTGATTGAAACGCATTAAGGCTCTGATTTGGCAAGCCACTTATGATAGGACTGAAGCATATCTTCAGTAGCTTTGCTGAACCATGGACTTTAAGAGCAAAGTATTGTTAGAAGGATTGTTGCTTTTTAAGTTCCTACACTACAGATCATATTTTCCATTGTCTGTTTTATCAATTGTACCCATCACTGTAATATGAAAGGCTCAGTTCAAAATAATCCCTCTTCTGCCCAGTGCGTAAGCATGCACTTTAACGTTAACCAAGCGATTCAGTCCCACTGAAGTCCAAAAGATGAAAGCACATGGTAAGGTGCTGTCCTGAATAAGGATAGACTTACCAATGTGCCTAAGAAGTGCTTTCCTTTAGCAAGGCCTAAGTACTATGTCTAACGAACCCATATGCAATATTCCAGTATATTTCAGTAAAGACTGAGATTTTGTTGAAGGGAAAATCTCTGGAGTGTTCATTTTAAGAGATCTAAGAACATGGTGAAGTTATAACATACAAGTTCAGTAGTCCTTTGAGAGACAGTAAGAGAGAGAAAGGCAAATCTAAAATTTAAATGGCACTTTCCAGCATTGTGTTGTAATGTTTCTACTCACGTGTTAACATTTGTATAACTATTTGAATGACACAATATCCAATCAATTCATTTAATTCTTTTTTTGCAAAGAGGGGTTTGCTGAATCTCTCAGCTACTGCTGTGGAAAGGCTATTGAAAAACTAATCCTACTGCACACAGATCCTCTGGCAGCCAGTTAAAATAAAACCCTGACAATTACAGGGAGTGGCATGCCCACACAGGGCCGGCCTTAGGATTTATGGTGCCCTAGGCGAGATTATTAAACTGGTACCCCTGTGCCTGATCTGCTCTTAGCAACACAAACATAAGCTTACAGTATTGGTAAACTTGCCACATTCACGTTATTAAAACCAGTTTAACTTAATGAAGCACACTGTAATGCTGATGGACTAGCACTAAAGAAGCAGCACTATAGAAAAAATTCTGATGACAGAATGATGCAAATTTTTTTTTAATTTATCAAAATTTTATTGGAAATTTATATGAAGAGGTATTGAAACAAAGATTTGTTTTTAATTAAAAGCAATCTTTCTGGCTTTTTTGGCTGCAAAATCAGTAATAATGTCATCATATGACAAAGACAAAGTCGTGTCTTGTTCGATTGAAAGAATAGCAAGACCAGTTAAGCGTTCCTGACTCATTGTAGAGCGGAGATAGTTTTTAATGAGCTTTAGTTTTGAGAAACTCCATTCTCCTGACGCTACTGTTAAAGGAATTGTCAGTAGAATACGAGTGGCAATGTACACATTAGCATATATGTCAACAAGTTTGCGGGTATGAATAAACTGTACAATGTCCATCACCGATTTTGCATGTGGTAACATTGATGACAGTGTACTCAATTCCTCGTACAGTTCAAGTCCATTTAAATCAAAACTATCACCGTGCTTCAGGAGGCTCTCTAGGTTCTTGCACTTTGTCATTAGTTGCTCTTGTTTTCCTATTTCGTTGAATTTAGTTATGTCATACAAAAATCCAAACTGTTCATGGTGTACTTGCAAGGTATTAAACCTTTCATCAATAGCAGATACTGCTTTATCCATCACAACATTAAAAAATTCAACCTCAAATTTCTTTTCTGGATCGTCTATGGGCATGATCTGCTGTACAGATTCTTCACAAAGAAGTGTCCCTGGCCTTTTTAACTCATATTAACTATATATTTACTTTATGAAAGTTGGTGAAAACATTGTGAAAACATAAAACATTGGCTGCCCAACTTCTGGGCTGGCAAAAGTTATACTGACTCACAGGGAAAAAAAAAAGCAGGAGAATCTTAGTACAACATATGGTCACTCTATACCAGGGATTGGGTCGGCAACCTTTCAGAAGTGGTGTGCCACGTTCACTGTAATTTAAGGTTTCTTGTGCCAGTAATACATTTTAATGTTTGTAGAAGGTTTCTCTCTATGTCTATATTATATAAATAAACTATTGTTATTATCTGAGATCTTGGCCACCGGTCCTGCTCAGGCCACTGCCAGCTGAGTAAATGAAATCCCAAACCGGCAGCGGGCTGGTGGCTGGAACCCTAGACAAGGATCCCAGGCCCTGCTCAGCCCGCTGCTGGTCTGGGGTTCTGACCACCAACTCCTGCCAGCCAGGATCCGGGCCGCCAACCCCCCCTCAGCCCGCTACCAGCCTGGGATTCTGCTCACCCAGGCTGGCAGGAGGCAGAGTGGGGCTGGCGGCTGAGCTCCTGACTGGCAAGGGGCCGGCAGCCGGAACCCTGGAGTAGCAGTAGGCTGAGTGCTGCTGGCACCCCAGACTGGCAGCAGACTGAGCCACTCAACCCCCCATCGGCCCTGCTCAGCCCGCCACCAGCCCACTCAGCCCGCTGCCGGCTGAGTGAATGGAACCCCAGGCTGACAGCAGGTTGCGTGGTTCAGCTGGCCTGCTCAGCCCACTGCCAGCCTGGGGTTCCTTGGGGGTCCCCAGGCCAGCAGCAGGTGCTGAGTGGGGCCGATGGCTGGTATCCCAGCTGGCAATAGGGCAGCAGCCGGAACCCCAGAGCAGTGATGGGCTGAGCCGCTCAGCTTGCTGCTGCATACCATCAAAAATCAGCTCACCTGCCACCTTTGACACGTGTGCTGTAGGTTGCCGACCCCTGCTTTATACACTAGTAAGGAGATGAGCATATTACAGTTGTTGGAGGGCTCTTATCAGGAGTAACAGGCTATAGGAAAGTCAGTCAACATTTTTTGTTTCTCTGATGAAAACTGGCCCACTCCCTGCCTCAAACCAAACCTGTCACTAATAATTGTCAACAACTTAATTTTCTGTTTTTGGCTAAGATATTGATTTTTTTTAAATAATATTGAAATTGGATTCAGGATTGTTAGCAAGAATTTTTGGCAAACAAAGTTGTTAAATGACAATCTAAATGGCAACACAGTACTGCTTTCATGCTTGGCTCACCCCCCAGCCCGCTGGTCCAACAGCTGCAGTAGAGGAGGAGATAGGTGGAAAACTGCAGGACCCCAAAATCCACCTCTTGGGGTGCAGAGTGGCAACAGCAGCAGCAAACCCTCAGGTCCAATCACACGCCAATGGGCACCACCACCAGCCTTATGGACCATGGTGAAGTTAGCACAGCATCTGATCTCAGGGACAGGGCACCCATGGAGCCACAGCAGCTCATCCTGCCCTGTGCAGCTCCCCCCGGATGAGATGGATAGCTGGCAGCTGCCAGCCCGGGGGAGAGGCACTCCCCAGCTAGGGTGGCCAGATCCAGATGTCCTGATTTTATAGGGCCAGTCCCGATATTTGGGGCTTTGTCTTATATAGGCACCAATTACCCCCACCTAGAGTGACCAGACAGAAAGTGTGTAAAATCAGGACAGGGATGGGTGGGGGGGTAAAAGGAGCCTATATAAGAAAAAGACCCCAAAATTGGGACTGGCCCTATAAAATAGGGATATCTGCTCACCCTACCCCAATCCCGATTTTTCACACATCTGGCTAACCCCAGCCAAACCCTGTGTGACATTCCAATTCTGGCTGCCTGCCCAGGAAGTGAGTTACTTTCACTTTCATTCCTCAGCAAGCAGCCAGCCTCCCCTCCCCCCCCACCTACCCCCAGCACCTCACCCAACCCAGCCCTGACGGAGGGGAGGGAGGAGAGAGAGAGGGGTGCTCCTGGGGAGGAGGGAGAAAGGAGGGGGTGCTCCGTGGGGCAGGGGGGAGAAGAATGGATGTTATGGGGGACAACAAAGGATACTGGTTCCAGAGCCACAGAGCCTGCCTCACCTGACCTCAGCCGGGGGGAAAGAGTCACACTCACAGGTGAGCTCCTTCCCCAACCCCCACCCCCTCCCCTTCCCAGAGACCCCAGCAGCCAATCCCGTCCCTCAGACTGTGCTGCATTCGGCTCTCTCTAGGACCCAGCAGCCCTGCTTCTACACTGTCTGGGCTGCCTGCAGAGTGGTGCCCCCCGGCAGTGTGAGGCCCTACGCCGCTGCCTAGTCTGCCTATGCCTAAGGATGGCCTGTGCCCATATCAGAATTCCAGATTCCAAACCTCTACAAACTTGCATTAAAAATATGGATTTACCCCTCCACTCCCCAGTGTGGCATAAAAGCCTGGGGATGTTTAGCATCAAACAAGCTTTTAGTGACCTGTTTTGAACATGCTAGAGCTTATAGCTGGCATGTTGAGTTACCAAAATGCCTAGAGAAGACCCAAGCAGTAAAAGTTGTGGTATAAAAGGTTAATGGGCCAAATTCAAAGTGAGTCTAAAGTATAGAAGGCATCAAAGAAGGTTTAACATAAGCCTTTTCCAGCCCTCTCAATAGGTATGTTATAGCAGCTCACGTTCCTTAAGACATATGTACCTATTTAGGGCCAGGCTGAGTCTAACAGAGTATAAGAAGATGCTAGCTACTCCAGAGGTGCAGAGAGCAAGTCCAACTTCTTCGTGTCAGATGAATTTCAGTGTAAGTGCAATGCAATGCAAATTGGATGGAAGAGTTTAAACTACTTGTCTTTAGTAATTCAGAATGTCTACCTCAGGGGGAATACCTAGGTATCACTGTGGGCTACCTAATTTTCCTGAATAAGCAGCAGCAGTCAAAGCTATGTGAGGAGTCGGTATTAAGGAAGTATAATATAAGCAATAGCTGTCTTGAGAATATATGATGCTATTCAGGTGTTCTTTAACTCATCTGCTACAACAAGAAGAAAAAAGCATTCAGCTATAAAAGGAACCATTTAAAACAAATAGAAGGTAATGTTTATTTTATAAAAACCATTAGTTATCTCTCAGATATTACTGTGGCAAACAGCATAGTGAGATTATAATAAGGATTGGACTTTTATGCAAACAAAATCAAGCTGCACTTGTTGGATAAAAATTGTAAGGACCATCAGTCCGCATGCTTCAGTAAATAAAGAGATCACCACTTGGAGTCAGTGGGCTAAATTTTGCTTTCTCCGACAGCACTGTATACCTGGGGAAATTTCACTGATTTCCATCTCCCCACTTCTACATGGTGTAATTAGATGCATTTGGGGGTTTGCACATCTGCTTTGCTTATTAACTACTTTTAGAGACAGGATATTGGAATAGAAAGATTATTGGCTTCATCAGGAATGACAGTTTAGATGCTTCTGTGCATATATTCAGAAGCCAAGATACAACTCACTTGATAGAGATTTCAGGACAAAGAACAACCTAGGGATAATCATGGTACCTATTTCTTATAGAGGGCTTTTCATCAGTAGATCTCAAGACACTTTATACAGGAGGTCAATATCATTATCCCCATTTTACAGATGGAGAAACTGAGGCATAGAGAGGGATATGACTTGCCCAAGGTCACTCAGCAGACCAGCAGCATAGCTGGGACTAGAACCCAGGTCTCCTGTTTCCCAGTCCAGGGCTAAACAGACTGCCTCCCTAAGTAGCACACATTTTCCTTTCATTAACCAGCCTCTCATTCGTGGTGTTAATGAGAACGTTCAAATTTTAAACATTTAATTAATACTTCTAAATATTTTGCATATTTATAGGATGGATTTATCATCCAGCCGGTGCAATTATCCTAGTATAATTGTGTACTATTTCTTTCCTTCGGTGATTCAGAATATTTGACATCTTTATGTACGTATGCTCTGTAGTGTTGTGAAGACAAAACACAGTCACTTTAAATCTATCTTCAGAACCACTGTCGTGTCAGTAATCAATAACATCGGACGACTGTTTGCCTTATGCCAAATACACTCAAACATTAGGAATGCAGAATAGGGCAGAAACTTTAACATGAACAGCTTTCATCAAGACTCTATACCCTGGAGCGAGCAAGCAGCGTGTAAGCCTTGGTTCCCACATGCTGTTCCAACTGCAAGAATGTTTTTAACTGTATGTGACTTTTTACTGAGCTGCAGCCCTCCCTTGTCTGAACAGCTGGCAGACTCCAACATTTGGTCATAGTCACCTGTCCCTAGCAATCAGTGTAAATTGATCTCTGCAGTGGCACTGATGCTGCGGCCTAAACTTACTGCATTGATTATGCTCGCCCTGAGCTTACAAGCTTTTGGAGCTATTTTAAACATAAAATTTGCAAGCTTGTAAACCAGGCAGCTGTGCACCTTGCACAGCTTGTACTTACTTTGGGAGTGCCAACTCCTGCCCTCACTGAAGTCACTGTCAGAACGTCCACTGACTTCACAAGGACCAGGAATTGCTCTAAGGGAAGGAATGCTGTTTCCAGTTTATTGAATGCATGTCAGGCACTGCTTGAATTTTAAGGATGGTGGAGAGGTTCTAAGTATCCTACACTGCTTTGTGTTATCAGTGATAACTTGTGGCCTGTGAATGTGAAATATTAAACAGCCAGTTGCCCAAGATCTGCACAATTTCTTCACAAGTAAAACACAGCTCTTATGGTTATGCCAAAAAGATGAGAGGACCAAGAAAGCTTTCTGCTCCATTTTTAGCCTTGTACAATCTCAGGGCATTGTCACAGTCTCAGACAGCAAATCCAACACCTATTTATGAGCTACTTCTTGATGGAACAAGCATGTGCTGCTGACCTTTCTCAAAGGTGATAGAGAAATTGTGTTGATCCTAGAGGTGTTGTGCCTGATGGAATGTTTCCAGAAACTTCATCTGGGCTGATACCCATCTGCTCCACCCTGCCATGGGCTCTGCCTTAAAGACATGATTCAAACCATTGTTTGTGGACAAATGTTTTCTATCTTGGTTCTGTGATTGACTGTCTTTGATGCAAATGTGACCATCTTGTGGTTATGGTAGATCTGTATGGTAAAAGTGGCAAACTAATTTGCTAAGCAGTGATGTCTTAATGCAGCTGAAATATCTTAAAGGTCTCTGCAGCTCTGCCGTGCAGATTTGAGAATATGTGACCTGAAGCCAAAAACTGAAAATATCTCCAGAATTTTTTTTTAGAGTCTAATGCAGGGAGTTTGGGACTTTAACGGGGGAAAAAGCTGTAATTTACTAGACCAACCCCCCACCCCAAAATCCCAGAGCAATACACATTTCCCATTGTAGCTTCTTGTGATATGGGTCCAACATCGATGCATAAAATACTTTCTTTTATTTACTTTCATCTGAACCTCAACAAATGTTCAGTTTCTATTTGGCCGAGTTTTGTGGAAAGGCCAGGATTGGTTTTTGTATTAATCTATAACATTTGCTAAACTAATGCCTGAGTGGCAAGCAAGATTGTACTGCATTCCTTGTTACTTAAAACAAACATATAAATATTTAAATATATTAGTGCTCTGTACAAATCTGCCAGAGGGATTTTGGTTTTAAAGATGTGATCTTAAATCAAGCTGTAGGAGAGTTCCTCACAGCCTTAACAACATAAATGATATTGAATCTTCAAACAGAAACAAAAAGAGTTTCTTTTAATAGAAACCGCCTGCCTCAAGTTTTCTTTATGGCAGTCTTGAGAGATTATGTAGAAAAACAAGAAGGGTGAGCTACTGCTGGAACAGCATCAAAAAGAGCCTGTCTAGTGCCTCGGGAATGAGGAATATTGATGTGCATTACAAGATCTGTGACTAAAAGAGAGCTCCAGCAGAATACTCACATGTACGTTGCCATCTTCTTTGCTAATATGTCCCAATATACTGCATGGAGAACTTCACTGACTTGATTCTAAGCATTTCACTCTTTGTTTTTAGAGAAATGGTCTTTAGTTGATCCAAGGCACAGTCCATTCAGATGCCTCTAGAAGCAGCCTGAAAGCCAATGTTTTCCAAGCTAGGTGCCTATAGCTAGGCCCTAGGGGAGTAGGCAAAAATGAGATTTGAATGTCTATTTTTTGTCTTTGAGAATCTCTCCTCCGATCCCTCTATAGATTTCACTCAGTAAATAAGTGCCCTGACTTTCTGAGGTGTTGAATAGCCAGCACTCCCATTGAAAGAGAGAAATGGAGTCAGCGAAGTTCTCCAGGCAACATTCCAAATACAGTGGAATTACCAATATGGCATAACAGACAACAATCAATGCTAGAGCCTTTTCTTAATCACAAATCTTCTTACACTCATTAATATTCCCCAGGCACTTGGACAGACTCTTTCTGCTGTTGTTCTGGCATGAGATCAGTACATCTAACATCGTCACTTGACTTCGAACAAAGCCACACAAGGGTTCTGGACACACTATCCTGCTAAGTATATCTGTGCAATGTTTGTTTCTTATCTTGCTTTTGTCAAACTATGGCTTCTCCATTCTGCTGTGATGAATGCATTGTACCTTGTAATCAGATTTCGGCTTTTTAGATCCAATGACACATCTCCCTTCACAGACAAAGGCAGACTTCAAAGTTTCTGTCAAAGTGTGTACAGGCAGAGATGCTGCCTCTCCCACTACTAATGCCTGTATAATTAAGTTCGGTAGAATTTAGTTTTGTTTGTTTTTTTAACTGTCCACTGATAACATTGATGATCATTACGCTTTTTTATCAGCTTGTACATTTTCACAGTTGCAGGAATCTGGGGTGGGAGGAAGGGGTCAGACAATAATTATTTAATGACAGATATTGAGATTCTAAAGTTAACTGTCTATATCATGTCAAAATATACAAAATATCTCAAATCCCACTCAAAGTCCTCAAGTAGCATTTTTCTTACTTTTCCTAATCTGTACCTTTCAATTATCTATAAAATATTCTTTTTTGTCTGTGTATGGTGAAATCCACATTTACTCACACTTCTCAATAATAAATAAATCCTTGCAAGCATAATGCTGTACTGGCATGCAGGGCTATCTGGGCCCTGCATCTGACCAGTGGGAAACTTCCCTGGCATAGACACTGCATAGGGCTGCCATGGGTAGAAAACATTGGTATGTGCAGCGTGCTGAGGCAAAGCCAGGATGGTGGTGGGTTGCAGAGGAGTCCCTGTAGTGCATGCCACTGTAGAGATTCTGGGCAGCTGTGGGTCGTGGAGACTAACAATAGGTAGCAAAGATAGGGCTCCCTGAATATACTGCTTCTAGCCACTTACCTGTTGCTGCTAGTGTGAGGGACATGACTGAAGAAAAGAGGATGAGTCTGGGTCCTCTCTAACACCTTGGTGATCCCCAGGTGCTAGAATACCCTCAGAGCTGCTCTGTTTCACCAAACCAGAGAAGAACCCAGATGCTTTCTGGATCAGTCCAGTGCAAATGTGACTTGCAGCCTTTATTTCATGCTGCTCTGAGTACAAAAGACATCAACACTGTATACTAGTGAGGTGTAAATCAGTGGAGGGGAGGCATTTGGAATTTGTAAATTGACTTTGTGCCACAGTCAAATGACAGATATGAAAATGAGAGTGTGATAGGCATAAACTAAACCTCAGTCCCAAACTTTGGGAAAGTTGTGATCTGGATCTGAACTTGGAGTTTTGGGCTCTTTTCTGAATGCAATATTTACCAGTAGATCATTAAAAACATTGTAACATCCTACTCGTGCAATGCTATTCATTTCATCCTCTTTCCTAAATTAGACTCTGTGCTACTGGTATATTTAAACGGAACAGGATGGTGGGGGAGTTGGGTGAATGGATCCAGAAAATATTCCATTGCTAACTTCTGTAACGGCTCTAAATAGAAATGTACCATACTCTGCAGAAACACATGAAACATCAATCCAAATAGTGCTGTCATTCAGGAGAAAATCAGTGACACTGTGGTAATCCTGTTTCTAAAACTGCACTAATTATATAGGTTCAGCCTTCATCTATTTTTTCAGTTTTTGTGGAAGAACAGCAGATATTTTAGAGTAATCTAGAACAACCTGTCAGAGTGGAACCTCCCATTTAATGTATCATGGTTGACGTGCTGTCCTTTTGGTTATGCAACTGGAAGGATATAATGTGCCTTAAAGGAAAACAGAGGATGGGCTAATAAATGAACTTTTGAAGAAAGTACACTGAGGGCCCAATCCTTCGCTGCAAATCATCATATGGAGCTACACTGACTTACAGTAACTGAGGATCTGACCACTATCAATCAAGTGCATCAGACCCTAATTTCTGTTTAAGGTGAATAAGGGCCTTTCTGAAGCATGCTTGCATGGGAAGGACCTGGCCTGTGTATCGAGTAATGAAGGAAAGAGGAATGTCTCAGAAAACCTTGTTCATGTCTTTATCGGTTACTGTATGAAATAACACCTCCGGGTCTCTATAGGATAGAACCACTAGCTGATATTGTGGCCAGGCTTCACTTATATGTACAATCTTGAAATGTAAATCATTCTCTCACATCAGAGTTGTCTGGTAAATGGGCCTCTCATTTAATTCTGTAGTATCTCTTTTGATTGGCGTTTCAGTATTGTGTTGCATGAAGCATCAAAATTCATTTGTTTGATAAATGAAAAAATGTTTAAAATGGATCAAGTTGCAATGACATTTATGTTGTAGGTGTCTTTATAAATCATCTCAACTCCTCTAAAGACATTGCCAGATTAATTTCTAAGTGTCCTCAATATTGATGCTCAAGGGTTACAGCAAATCTGTGACTTGTTGAAGGGTTAGGTCAAATGGTAGGTTATTAGTGAACTATCCAAGGGAAAAATTAATAGACCTGCTACCCAATGATACAAAATAACACAAATAATTTATGACTGGTGCATTCCAAGGATTGTCACTTGCTTGTAGCTGGTTCTGAAACAAAATCAAGAGAAACCTGGAACAATTAGGACATAAGCAAGGTTGATAGTGGCTCACTTAGTGGCAAAGATTACGGCAACTGAGTTATCTAGACTAATCTAAGTAGTAGACACCAGGGCCGGCTCCAGGCACCAGCATTCCAAGCAGGTGCTTGGGGCAGCAATCTGCAAGGAGCAGCAGTCCGTGTGTTTTTGCTGCCCCAAGCAGCGCGCCGAGTTGCCGCCGGATGGTGGGACCAGTCCGTGTGCTGTTAGGGCGGCACATGCATTTCCGCAGCGGTGGCAGCTTCTGTGTTCAGCTATCCATGGCGGCGCAGCTTCTGTCTTCTGGCTGAAGACAGAAGCTGCCGCTGAATTGCTGCTGCCACGGAAATGTGCATACTGCCCTAACGGCAAACGGACTGCCCCCGCCGTCTGCAGCGGCAATTCAGCGCGCTGCTTGGGATGGCAAAAACAGTAGAGCCGGCCCTGGTAGACACTCTATGCCCACAGTGCATCGTGACTACTACTCAATGTGATTGCACATGTGTGGAAGTACTTTACTTTCTACAGTGAATTTTTCCCCCTCCTCAGGTTGCCATGATCACTTCAGTTTAAAACAAAAACATTCTCAGATGTTAGAGGTCAGATCCTCAGCTGCTGTAATTCAGTGCAGCTATATTGTCTGCAATGGATCTACGCACATGATTAAAATTAAGCATGTGCTTACATGCTTTGCTACATCTTGCAGGACTTTTCTGCATATTTCCTGTGAGGTTGGTTGGAGGATGATGCACATTTCTTAAGTGCATCACATTCCAACTCCCCACAAGCATGGATGCCACTTATTTGCTTGTGCAACTTTAGTTGACTTCTGAGCTAATTGTAAGTGAATAGGAGCTTTCGCCATTGATTTCAAAGGGAGCAAGACACATCTAGTGTTAGAACATCTGGCCCATGCTGTTTTTTGTATTGTACCTGCAGTGCTGTAACTATACACCAGCATGTAAAACCTTTCCCAGTTAAAAGCTCCCATGAGCCTTTTCTTCACTTGCACCCTTATTGGGTCCATGTGGCTGCAGCTACTGTTTGCCTTGAAACATTAAATGCTGCCAAGCATATGCTGAGGTGACAGTACAAACTTAAATGGCAATTGAACAGATGTGAAATTCCCTTATCCCATCCCACAGCTAATCAGCATCCTTTGTGACAATATAGATAGGATTAAGATACATTATATGGAATAACATGCTATTTGTCTGCCTCTAAAATACAATTCTCATTAAGAGACCTGATGAAATCTAGTTAGTTACCTTTGAAGGCTGAGTTGCCCAAAATGTTGCCTGTCCCCATTTTGCACTCAGTTCTTGCCTGCCCTAGCCATGAATCAGCCTAGTGTACTCTTAGTAATTGTTGAATGTATCATAGGTACTTATGGCCCCCATTTCCACAGTCTCTGGACACCTCACAATCTTGAATGTATTTATTGTCACAAAACCCCTGTGAGGTAAGGAAGGTCTATTCTTCCCATTTTACAGGTGGGGAACTGAGGCACGAAAAGACTAAGTGATGTACTCAAGGGTCATAGTAGACATCTGTGGTAGCGCAAGGAACTGAATGTGGCTCTCCCAAGTTCCAGGCTGATATTAATTGGTTATCACTCATTCACTGGCAGCCCTGATATTTTAGATTTTCTGAATTCAGCACTTTTAAAAATGATTTTCTCTTCACACTTTGTAGTAAAATGAAGAAACTGCCCTTTCATGTGCGATACACTCAAAGTAGTATTTAAGGATAAACAGACACAAAGGGAAAGGTCTGAACAAAGAGCGGAAAGGAGAAAAGCTTCAAATGATTTAGCTGTATTGAAAGAGTCCCTCATCTTTGCTGACTGATAGCTGGCCTGCTAGACTTACCAGGAGGTGAGTAAGCATGATCAAAAGTAGCCTCTTTTTTCTTTAGTTAAGGCATATCATTCTTGTGAGATAAAATCCTTTCCACTCTGATGTCTGGGTTCCACATTAACCTCTCTTTTCTGAGGCTGGACAGGACAGTTTAATTATAATATTGAATGATTCTCAAGAAAAAATATAGGAATATGCTGTGGGAGAAAGCAAAATTCAATGTTGAATTTCCTGCTTATAAAGTCATACCACTCTGAAAGTTACTATGTTCAGAAAGTTCCTCAGTCTATGTGAGTAGAGGTAAGTTCAGTCTGAGGGTATGTCTACACTACTCGCTGGATCAGTGGGTAGTGATCGATCTATCGGGGATTGATGTATTGCGTCTCATCTAGATGCAATAAATCGATCCCCAGACACGCTCCCTGTTGACTCTAGAACTCCACCAGGGCAAGAGGCGGAAGTAGAGTTGATGGAGGAGCAGCTGCCATTGATCTCGTACCACGAGGACGCGAAGTAAGTCCATCTAAGTTGATCTAAGATACATCGACTTCAGCTATGCTATTCTCGTAACTGAAGTTGTGTATCTTAGATCGAATCCCCCTCCTCCCCCACTGTAGACTAGGCCTAAGAAGCTGCAAAACTCTGTAACACTCAGGTGAAAGTAGGTAAACTGACCCCATTGCCAGCCAAAAGAAGGGTCGCTTTCAGTGACTTCTGCAGTACCTGAACCTCTCACAGATGAATAAGGTAGTTCATTTAAATTACTGGAATAAGAGAGAACAACTTGCTAACCTTTTAAGAGGTTCTCATATAATTTATTTACTACAAAGCGCATAGCTTTTAATTTTAATGGGCATGGCTATCACTTTTGCAGTGCCAACTCGTAACCTTGTGTTAACATTTCCCTTAAATTGGCCTTTAAACCTCACCAAAGCCATGCTATACCACACAATGATTAGTATAACAATACCTAGCTCTCAGACTACTCTTGAACTGGAAACTTCAAAGTAAATTTTATAAAGGTCAGTACATCTATTCCCCATTTTATAGACAGGGAACCAAAACACAGAGAAACACAGTGAGTTGCCCAAGGTTATCTAGCATACCAATTACAGAGACAGGTATAAAATTCAGGTCTTCTAAATCCCACTCCAGTGTCTTATCTAATGGACACACTGTCTAATAAACAGTCTCCTATGGAGACAGAACTTTCAATGCATCCACTCACATGACCTGCTTCACACTTTAGCCATATTAGATTTGTTCAGGGAACAATTGAGGCAATGAGTATAAATTAATTTTATAAATGCCAAAGGCCAGATCCTCAACTGTGGTAAATCAGCATAGCACCACTGAGTTCAATGGAAACTGGCAATTTATCCCAGCTGAGGATCTGACCCATAATATATCCGTCACTTCAGAAGGAGGAGGAGATTAAGGAACATATCACAGCTGCTAGACCACCTTACTTTTAAAATGATTACATGAAATGCATGTATACTGTACTAGGTTCTGTTACTTTCCATTAGAGTCACATGCATTCCGTCACTTTTATTTCTAAGACATAATGGCATTTTGGCCAAGAAATTTCACATACACTCTGCCTGGATGCCAACCTGGAATGGGAAACTTAAGATCACCTCCAAAACCAGGTCTGTCACACAATACACAGAGCTGTTGTATTTCTTGAACACTTTATTCAGTACAGCTTCTCAACTTAGATTTATCAAATTCAGTATTTAACCCCTTCTGAGAGGGTAAAAGATACATGTACAAGTTATTTATAAGCACATTCATCTATCTAGCTGTGATAAGCTGTGTAGCTCTGTACAGACATATTGAAAGGCCCAGTCCCTGTTTGAAGAAGTTTACAATCTAAAAAGGGGTGGTGGGGGAAGGAAGAAATACATTTAATTTCTGCTAACTAGCCTGAGTTTGAATCTGATCCCAAGCCCAGTGAAGTCAGTGGAAAGATTTTGAGTGATTTCAGTAGACTGGGCTTAGGCCTTCACTGCTGGGCAAACACCAAGCTACAGTTCTGTTTTGCTTAAACTAAAGGAGAGTTTTTTCACCTCCATAAGATAATGTCAACTCTATTAAAAATACCGAACACCTCTCTCTAAAAAAGTGGGGCTTATAATTAAATTAAACAACATATGCACTTCTTGCCAGTTTAAACAACTTTTAAATGATCAATCACTTAATTATGTTTTGGGAACAGCACAGCTATTTGAATACCAATTTAAGTAAGGGCTTGACTACACTCGAAACTCCAAAGCGCTGCTGTGGGAGTGCTCCCATGGCAGCGCTTTGAAGTGCGAGTGTGGTTGCAGTGCCAGCACTGGGAGAGAGCTCTCCCAGCGCTGCAGGTATTCCACCTCCTCGTGGGGATTAGCTTGCAGTGCTGGGAGCCGCGCTCTCAGCGCTGGGGCACTGTTTACACTGGTGCTTTGCCGTGCTGTAACTTGCTGCGCTCAGGGAGGTGTTTTTTTCACACCTCTGAGAGAGAAAGTTGCAGCGCTGTAAAGCGCCAGTGTAGCCAAGGCCTAAGTCATATATAAATAAGGAGCTAGCATTCTCCCAGCCAGTACAAGCATCCATGTTCTAGGTCTGCTAATTCCATTTGTTTTAAGGAGTAAAAGCTTGATACTATAGGTTTTTTAATTGGCCTGGTTCTATCGGTCCATATTAAGAGGTCTGATTATTAAGTAAAAATCAATGGATGCCTTACAATTGATATTTGCTGTTTTATCAATATCAACAAGCAGAACTGCAAATTCAGAGAGATATCAGTGTAGACAGAGAGCCATGAGACAGGTATTCATTTTGATTTTATATTATGCTCTTTAGTTGTCCTATATGTGAATTTGAGCCTCTGCTACCAATTAAGTCAATGGGAGATTGACCCATCTTCAATGGGAGCAGGATTGGATCCATTATGTCCATTATACATTAAATTCTCAGAGCCAGATCCTCAGCTAGTGTAAATGGACATAGGTCCTCTGGAGTCAATGGAGCAACATCAATCTTTACATCAGCTGAGGATCTGGTCTCATGGGAAGCTCCAATACTATCAACTATTTTGAGGAGGCTCCATCTTGAAATTTTAACAGTCCAGTCATTTAAGGATTTAATCTGCTAAATGGTAAGTAATCTGAAATCAGGTAGTAAACTTGTTTGTTTGTTTTTTCCTTTTCTTCTTCTGTTTTATAAGAAACAGGGTCATTTTACATTTTAATAAAGAATAGATATCACCCTGAGATACCTTTTAACAATGGGCCAAGTAAACTGAAACATCTAATTAATGAAAGTATAATACTGGCATGGACCTGTGTGTCATGGGTAACATTAAAAAACAGAGGCCACTATGTTTTCCATTCGCTTTTAGGTCATGTTCATTTCAAGCAATGTTCAAATTCCCCACATTCTTAAAACCGGTGAAGGAATATACAAACCAGCATGATTGTATTTTGTCCTAGTCAGCTTTAAAATTAAGATTCAAAATATGCCTGTCATAAACAGATAGCTAAGGGTTAATGTTTCTTACACCTGAAAAGAAGTAATTTGAAACACCTGACCAGAGGACCAATTAGGAAGCAAGACTTTTTCAAATCTGGGTGGAGGGAAGTTTGTGTCTGAGTTCTTTGTCTAAAAGTCACTGGTCAGTCAGTGAAAAGAAATGCTATGCCATTGTGTACGCCCTGGAAAAGCTACGCCCATATGTTTGGGGACGGCGGTTCCAACTACAAACTGACCATGCTGCACTAAAGTGGCTTCATACTGCCAAGAGGCACAACAACAAACTTCTTCGTTGGAGTTTAGCTCTCCAAAATTTTGATTTTGAAATTCAGCACATCACAGGAGCTTCTAACAAAGTAGCTGATGCACTCTCCCGTGAGAGTTTCCCATAATCTAGTAGTTAAAAAGTGTTCTTAAAATGTACAAGTCTGTTAGTTATATACTTAGTGGTATATGTAAAGGTGCATGTGTTGTAGTAATCTGTTTATTTTAAAGTTCTAGAAGGAAATTGCCGCCAGTGAGCTTCCCCACTGTCTGCAATTTGGGGGGCGTGTCATAAACAGATAGCTAAGGGTTAATGTCTCTTACACCTGAAAAGAAGTAATTTGAAACACCTGACCAGAGGACCAATCAGGAAACAAGACTTTTTCAAATCTGGGTGGAGGGTTTTTTGTGTGTGAGTCTTTTGTTCTTGGTCTTCTGCCTGTATGCTCTCTCAACTATGAGAAGGATTTTTCTATTTCTTGCTTTCTAATCTTCTGTTTCCCAGTTGTAAGTACAAAAAGATCAGATAGTAAGTTATATGGTTTTTTTTCTTTTGTATTTACATGTCTATAGTTGCTGGAGTGCTTTAAATTGTATTCTTTTAAATAAGGCTGTTTATTCAATATTCTTTTAAGCAATTGACCCTGTATTTGTCACCTTAATACAGAGAGACCAGTTTTATGTATTTTTCTTTCTTTTTAAGACCTGTTGGAGTTTTTCTTTAGTGGGGAACTCCAGGGAAATTGAGTCTGTATTCACCAGGGAATTGGTGGGAGGAAGAAGTCAGGGGGAAACCTGTTTGTGTTAGATTTACTAGCTTGACTTTGCATTCCCTCTGGGTGAGGGGGAAGAGAAATTGACTCTCGGTAATTCTGTTTTCCAAGGCTGGGAACGGGGAGGGTGGAATCCCTCTGTTTAAATTCACGGAGGTTGCTTCTGTGTATCTCTCCAGGAACACTTGGAGGGGGGAAGGGAAAAGGTTTATTTCCCTTTGTTGTGAGACTCAAGGGATTTGGGTCTTGGGGTCCCCAGGGAAGGTTTTTGGGGGGACCAGAGTGCCCCAAAACACTCTAATTTTTTGGGTGGTGGCAGCAGTACCAGGTCCAAGCTGGTAACTAAGCTTGGAGGTTTTCATGCTAACCCCCATATTTTGGATGCTAAGGTCCAAATCTGGGACTAGGTTATTGACAATGCCCTCCTGGTTGGGGATTTGCATGCTGTTACCAGCAAAACAGATGAAGGAATATTTTCAAAACAGCATTTTATGTCTTGTTGATGGAATGCGATGCTGTACAGACAAACAATCAAGCTGTCTATCTTTTACCTTCATACACGTACCTCTAAGTGCACAACTGTTTTTCATATTTGATGAGACATAAAAATATAGACATTTTCGGGATGTGAACAGGCGAAAAAAAACTGCCTTGAAAGAATAAAGAATTGATTATTTGCTGGTAAAACAGACGGTGTTGCAAGTCTGTCCCCAGTGGAGCCTTAGAACCTCACCATCTCACAGGTTCAGCCCTACAGGTTGTATTGAGTCTGCTTACTGTACAGTATGGTGCCAGAAGTGTGCAGTAGCTACTGACAGTTACATCTGAAGTGCTAGCAAATTTCAAGGACCAAATGACTTCATGAGAAAGCTAAACCCCCAAAAATCACTAGACAGTTTATCAAGATGGTCTTCATATGCTGATGGCACGTTTGGGTTTCTCAGCACAGTGTTACGGAGAAAGTCTCAGACAATTCGTTTAAAGAAAAGGCAGTTGATATGATAAACACCATCTGTTTAAAATTATCTGCTAAAACAAGTGACAATGGAAAAAAATTGTTTATTCTGAAAATGTACAGGAAGTTCATAGACACCACGACTGGTAATGACTAAAATTGAATCTTGAAATGAAATATCCTTCACTCTGTGTGCCCAGTAGTGTTCAGAGTTTGAGGAAACTGGTTCACTTCCAATTAAATCTGGACAATTTCCCTGGCAATATTTCAAAATGTCTCTCTTTGCCAATAATTCAGAAGACATAAAAATGGATTTTTAAAGGTGATTAGAACAGGTTGCAGCCATAATACATTAAGTCTAATATTAATAATTCACCTTTTCATGACAATGGAGTAATGTGCAACAAACTTCTGAGATACTTGTACCACATCATGTCTTTGACTCTTGAATAGGTAAATCCTGTCCCAGATTAACAGGAGAACAAGAGGCACAGACGTCCTTTATTCCTACCTCAGGAAACTCTGCACCAGTTATTTATTGTTATTACATTAACATCTAGAGACCCAACCAAGATCTGTATTCCTAGGATCAAGATGCTGTATTTACACATAGTAAGAGACAATCCTTGCCTCAAAGAGTAAAAACATTAAAGGAAGGACTATTATCCTTATTTTACAGATGAGAAACAGGTACAGAGCGATAAAGTAACTTACCCCAGGTCCCACTGGGAGCCTGTGGCAGAAATGGAAGTTGAACCTAGAGTCCTGTTCTTGTGTCTTAACCAAAAGTCCATCCCATTTCTGCTGTCTGTTATGAGGATACTCAGGCTCAGACAGAAAGGGTTGTAGAGTGCCTCTGCAGTTAGAAACTGTGGCACTCCTGAAGGGGCAGGGAGGACATGCAAATGAGCCCTCAACACCTTGATTGGATGCTCATGAATCTTGCCCCATCTTTGTCCTGCACAGCCACTGAGCAGCAGTGAATCTAAGGGTCTTTGCTTCAGAAGAGGACACTGGGGATGAAGGAGGAGTGATTTTCTGCAGGAAGGGGATATTCTGAGTGATCAAATGTGAGCACTTTGCTATTCTGGCTGCACAACTGAGGATACAGTTAGAGAGGCATACGTAGTTCTCCCCATTTCTTAAGCTCTTATAACAATACCTAATTACCTAGCTTTGAGATGTTCTGTGAGGACTGATTAGTTAACACTTGTAAAGCACTTCAAAGGTCAGAAGTCCTAAGGGTTGTTATTTTTTCTGGAAAGTGTGAATTAAGGCTTGTCTACTCAGGGATATTAATCCAAATTGACTAAAGGTGTACATTTAAAGTGGATTAGTTAAACTGCATTAAACCCTGCGTGGACACTCTCATTCAAAATTAAAGTAGCCTTAAATTTGGTTTATTTTAATTCACTTCCAAAGTGAAAGAAAAAAGATCAGCCAAAGATGCCAATTTTCCTGAAATGTTGGGAAGTTCAAACCTGAATTCAGATCTACAGTTTCTGCCTCCAGCCCATCCACAGTGAAGTCGCAGTAGTTTGAACAAGCCACACTCTCTGGTTGAGCTGCTAGTAGCCAAGCTGCACTTGTCTCTGCTGGAAGTCACTATTTGTATTAGTATCAGAGGGGTAGCCGTGTTAGTCTGGATCTATAAAAGCAGCAAAGAGTCCTGTGGCACCTTATAGACTAACAGATGATTTGGAGCATGAGCTTTCGTGGTATTCACCCAGGAAAGCTCATGCTCCAAAACGTCTGTTAGTCTATAAGGTGCCACAGGACTCTTTGCTGCTTTTATTTGTATTAGTGTTTCTTACACGAGATGGTTCTCAGTGGAAATCCTGAAACACATAATAGAAACAAAGCCAGGGAATCTTGTACTCACTTCACTCTCTGTCCTCCCTCACTTGAGATCTTGTGCAGCCGGTTCTGGGCATTACATTTCCTCTCTGCCCACCTAATGTGAATACAGAATATGCATGTATATTTTGGTCCTCTGTTGCAATTCATTTATAAAGCAGCTGTTTCTGTTTCCAGATGATAAAGATCAGCCTTCAAAGAGAAGAGTGGCTGCCATTTGTTTGCTTCAAAAAATTAATGCAAGATACCCAAGTAATAAGTATGCTTCCTCAAGGGAATGAGCAGCACAAGAAATATTTCCAGTAAATGTATTCAAGTGAACAATCAGAATAACTGGCCTGACACTGCCTCACATGGGAATTCTCTTCCAAGTTTAGCACCATTTATCAAAGGACCTCAACATGCTTTCCAAAACTGACCCCATGAGAGAAGTAAGGGTTTTCTGGGGGAACTCTGCACTGAGCAGGGCAGCCACCTCCGAAGGTAGATAATAAGTTCCTTCATGTTGTACATTGGAGTGCTCCATGAGTAGCCCCTGATGCTCATATTAGTCCTTGAATTAGGAAATGTGCCTCTGCCCACTGAAAATTGAATTGTGCAGTCAGTGAGTAACACTGCTGTTAGGAACAGATTGCTAGTGACCTAGTTTCATACATAACTACCTCCTGATTTCCATCTCCTGCAACACCCCCCAGGAAACTGATGGGAAGCCTCCACTCAACAGATGCTATTAAGGATGAAGTGAAAAACGTACTGGAGGGCAGAAAGGGAATATCTGTGACGTGTCATCTTTCCATGTGTATTTTATTTGACTTTGCTGCAAGCATGCAGAGTTTTGACTGCTAGGCAACAGTCAATTAAAAATGTATTTAAATAAGCTGTAAATCCATTCCAATCAGTGTATATGGACAGGAACATATGTTTTGTATAGAGCCAAGCTAGTATGCATAGTTTTGAATAATTGATGAACTTTTTTCATCCAGGTGTGTGTCAGTTGATGAAGACAGAAAGAGAAATTGATTAAAACAACTGCAACAGACAGCTGCATATACTCTAGGTATGATAACAAACGGTGATGCCAACATGTAGCAGCACCTCATTGTACCTCGGTAATGTATATGCTATCCAATATCTATCTTTCCTCATTATACATTGCTGTTTTCCATAGTGCTTTGACACTAGACGGTTATATCCATAATTGAATAATAGCTAACCATTTTAGATATTAGTACATTCTTAAGGTATGAAAAGTGTAACTGACACTTCCTACATAGCTAGTGGTGGTGGTGGTAATAATAAAAACGTTTATGACCCTAGTCCCCAATAAAGAATGGGGCTCCATTGTGCTAAGCACTGTAGAAACATGGAGTAACTGACAGTCCCTGTCCTGAGGAGCTGACAGCCTAAATAGATAAAACAGACACAGGATGCAGAAACGAGTTCTAATGCACAAGCAGAGTGAACAATGTGATGGCAAACATATTAGTCCTGTATTTTTGGGGGCGAGGTTGGGTTTACTCAAGTGGGGATAAGCTAAGTCAGGGTTTCTCAAACAGAGGTTGCCGCTTGCGTAGGGAAAGCCCCTGGAAGGTTGGGCTGCTGTGTTTACCTGCCCCGTCCACAAGTCCAGCTGATCGTGGCTCCCACCGGCTGTGGATCACTGCTCTGGGCCAATGGGAGCTGCTGGAAGTGGCACAGGCCAAGGGACTTACTGGTGGTTTCAAGTAATAACTGACAGAACAAAGTAAGTCACCAAGCAAAATAAAGCAAAAACACACAAGTCTAAGCCTAATACATTAAGAAACTGTTTATAGGTAAAAACTCACCCTCAGATATGTTCCAAAAAGCTTCTTTCACAGACTAGACTCCTTTCCCCTGGTACAGTCCTTGTTAGTTCCAGCAGACATCTTAGGTGGGAACTAGAGGTGTTCTCATGACTGGCAAGCCTCCTTTGTTCTGTTCCACCCCCACCCCCCCTTTTATAGCTTTGGCACAAGGAGGGGATCTTTTATCTCTCTGGGTTCTCACCCCTCCTTTTAAATGGAAAAGTACCAGATTTAAGATGGATTTCAGTATCATGTGACATGGTCACATGTCACTGTAAGACCTCATTCTTCATTACCCATGGGCTGGCTAAAATGTACACAGGAAGGCTTACAGGTAAATAAACCATCTACAGCCAATTGTCCTAGTCAATGGGAGCCATCAAGATTCTAAAGCACCATTAATGGTCCACACTTTGCATAATTACAATAGAACCTCAGAGTTATACTTCATACATCTAGCTTGTGACAGAAGAATGATACATACATACAAATAGGATGAACACACTCGGTAGATTATAACCTTTGTAATGATACCTTACAAGAGACCTTTTGCATAAAGCGTATTCCAGCTATATCATATTCACATTCATAAGCATATGGAGTGCAAGATCACACCTGGTACACTGTATCTGGGGGTGGGTGGAGACGTGGGCTTGAATGATAAGAATTGCTTGAAGATGAAGCCCAGCTGGACAGAGGCAGGCTGCCCTTGTATGAAGCCAGGAAGTTGAGAGCAGAAAGGGGCTGGGAAGCTTGAGGATACTAAAATGATATAACAACATATGGCAAAAAGGTGAAATACCTAAGGACTGAAAACATGATATTATTCTCCCAGAAAGGAAACTGGGGAAGACCTGAGGCATACAGACCAATTTCCTTCACAGCATGGTTAGGTAAAACATGGAAAGAACAGTAACAGAGATATTAGTAGCACATCTAGAAAGGAATAGGTTCATAGATAGAAAGCAAAGTGTGTTCAGAAGATACAGGAGTGTGATTGCCCACATTCTAAGGCTAGAGACAGAAGAGCAAAAAAGCACAAGAACCAAAGAATTCATGATAGTATCCTTCCTGGACATGGGAAAAAGCCTATGCTGTGTTAAAGAGAGAGAGACTACATCATAAAGCGGCCTACCTGGTTGTTATAGGAAAATCATACAAACAGATGAGGAACATAAGCAAAAGAACCATTCAAGTTCAAATAGGGAAAGCTTTTTCCAACATACTCTCCCCTGTGGAGTTTCATTAACAGTTGAATGTAATTAGCCCAACCCACTTCAACACCATGATGAATGACCTCCCTAAGGAGATGAGTACAGGGATTAGGTTATCTTCTGATGACTGTACCGGATGGACCAAACACAGAAAGTGCCGTCAAAAGATATAATGATGAACTTAAGAGAAGGCCAGAGGGGGGAAACACGTGGGGCTTCATATTCTCCATAGACAAAACTAAGAGAATGATCTTCCCAACTAGGAAATTACAAAAAAAAATGTAGTTATGTCTACACAAGCAACCAATAAATACAGTGAAAAATTACAAATTCTTAGGTGTGATATTTGATAACAAGTGCACTTGGAGAGATCATATTGAAACTATTAAAGATAAATGCAAAGCCAGATTTAACTTACTTAGAAGTACGTATTGCTGGGAAATCCTGGGGAGTGGATAAGAAACCAGTGGTAATGCTACACAGAGTGCTACTTAGACCAATTATTGAGGATGGCTACCACCCCCACACCTTTGGATCAGCAGCGAACACAAATCTGGGACAACTAGCCTATAAACAAGCACAGGCATTTGTACTGCATGTGGTGCCTTCATTATGCCGCCTCTGTGTGCACTACAGATAGCAGCCGGTTTTAGAATGAGACTCCCTAGAACTAATCCTTTTGGGCCAAAGTACAACACCAGGCTAACATATAATGATTGTTGGGAATTAAGTGGAGGCTGAGTAGGACAAGAAATCAAAATGTCCTCATTCCAAGTAGGATACACAAGTGGATAAAAGATCTAACTGAACAGAAAGGAATGAAGGATCTGTAGCTATGGGAAAATACTCTGTCAGCAGAAAACCATCCTCCCTGAGATAGATATGGAAGTATATAATGAAATAATTAAAAGACTTATAAATATACAAGATATAGCAAATCAATATATTTGCGATAAGTGGGGACAATATTGATATTGTCAGATATAAACTGATGGCTCCAAAGAGGAAGAAACAAGAAACCCATAAGGCTAGCTAATTTTGTATTTGTCTTTACAGCTGAGCTAACAGGGATTATGCTAGCACTAAATTGGGCTTTAGGTGTGCAGCCAGCTGCTGTGAGTACCCTGTCTGACTCCTTATAAGGGCTGCAGGCAATTTTCACTGGTAAGTCTGACAGCAGAAGTGATATTCTTAATGAAATATTACTGTTAACAACTGATCAGCCACAGTTGGTTATAGCCATCATATTAGCATGGGCATCTCTTGCTTATGTTTAGGGATCTTTGCCCCTCAGAGTCCAGGCAGCATAAAGAGAACCAGCTTCTCCTTCTCAGGGATTTTTATCCCCTTCACCCCAGAATCCAAGCTGATGAGATGAGTTTATGTGCAGCCCTCCACTTCCTGGACAAGGTCCTTTCATGCTACTTAATGCCTCATTTGCCTTCAATGGGCCATCTTGTGTGCAGGATGAGCACTCTACCTTAATTAATGCTTCTTTTCTTGTTTGTTACATAGTTACAGAGGTTTCCAATGCAAATACTCAATATAACTTTATACCACGGGATACAGATAAGTCAGATTAATACATGCAGCATTCCATAAAGTCTAAACACTAAACTCATTCTTATAACACAAATAACTATTTTATCTATTCTAATCCACAGATGATCCAGCCTAGTTTCCAACTATGCATTTATCATTGTTCAGCGAGGCCTTGGCATGAGCTGGCACCTGCTCTTCCAGCATCACAGGGGGCATCAGACCAGGGAGCGCTAACCCCTAGATGCAGTCACAAGGGAGCACCCTGGTGGTGAATGTACCCCAGGACAGCTGGAATGAACCAGGCTTTCCCAGGGTTGAATCACATTGCAAATCTATAGTGAAGGGTCATTTTCAATTAATTTGTGTGATTTCACAGAAACCAAAGTGGAATTAGTGGTTGTCATGGAAAATGCCATGTGAATTGTCCTGCATATCCTGTCACAAGAAGCATGGATAAAATCTGAAATACAGCATGAACTCTGAACTCTGTGACACTGCACTCCATAGTCTTCATAAAGATATTATTATGCTATGACTATGGCATAATTCTGATGTATTTTATGCAAGATAGGCCATGAGAGATATCATTAAAAAGGTTATGATTTGCTGAATATGATTATCCTATTTGCATGCATCATTTTTGTATCTGAAGTTAGGAATATTGACTATGTAAATATGTTTACACCTGCGGAACACCCACTAGGCAAAAAGCTCTCAGTCTAGATGGCTGGCTGGGAAGGCCTATTCAGGTTATTGAGCCATTAGGAAAACAATAGGCCTTAGAAGAACTTTATTATCCTGAACCTGGGGAGTCTTCCTGAGGACTCTACAAACAGCCTCCCACTCATGGCTGCTGTGACACTACAGAGACATGTGACCAGGTCACCTGATGCTGGACTCCATCTTGGAATACTAATATTTTTCCACTGACTGGCATGGGAATCAAGCTCTGAAACAAAGGGTTCACACCATATGCAAACGCTATTTAAGGCAGGGGAGTGACATCATCATGGTTCTTCACTGACACCCACCCAAAGAGACTCTTGGAAACACCTAAGGAACAGAGAGACTGAACTGGGGGAAGTGCTGGACCCAGAGTAAAAGGATTTTTAGCCTGTGAATGGAACACCTGGGTATTTTAAGCTGTAAATTAATGCAACTTGCCCCTTAAGAATCTATAGCCTGCTGATATCATTTAAGGTGAGAATTTGCTACTCATATCCAATCTATGTAGAATTTTAAGCTTTGTTTGCGTGTTTTGCTTATTTGCTAGGTAATCTGCTTTGAAATGTTTTCTATCCCTTATAATCACTTAAAAATCTATCTTTTGTAGTAAATAAACTTTTTTTGTTTTGTCTAAAACTAGTGTGTGGGGAGAAATCATAACTCAGGGTGAAAATCCGTTGTATATTTCCTCGCCACGTGGGGCGAGGGAACATTTCCTGAGCTTACCCTGTACAGTTCACTGTGCAGTGCAAGACAGTATAATTTTGAGTTTGCAGCCAAGGGGGAGGGGGTGTGTCTGAGTAGCTGGGAAGTTCCTTAGCTGAAGCCTCCCCAGGCAGAGCTGATCACAGCATCCATATGTAACTGCAGCTGGGTGTGTCCCTACCTGTATGTGTGCTGGTAAAAGTGAAGGCTGGAGCCTAGGAGAGGGCTTGGCAGGCTGGTGACAGCAGTACAGTGTAGAGGGAGCCCAAACTGGGGGGTCAGGGGATTCAGTGGTACCACAGTACCAGATGGCACCCCAGCAGGGAATCCATCACAAACTCATCTGAATGTTTATGAATAAATAGAAAAAACAAAGTTTGCCCAAAGCATCAAATAGTTCTTGGACACAAAGGCTCAGCTCCTCCAATGTGTGTAGGTATTTCAGTGAGAGTTGGGTACGTAAATAACTTTGAAGATGTGGACCAAACAATTCTGAAGGGAAAAAAAAATGTCACTGCTTGTTTATGATTGCAGGTTGGACTCAAACCAAAACTGCTGTCCATTGTGTAATAGATTTAAATTCAAACTTCTGCACAGTCCTACAGCCCTCTAACCTCACATTCAAATCAAATATCCCTTAAAGATATACTTTCAGCATGGTGCACAGGTATTTAGCTATGTGAGTTTTGTTAATATCAAACCCTATTTAAAAAAAATCAAAACATAGGATGTGTCATGTCACATGAACTCTTAGGTGCATTCAACCTAATATTCTGCATCTAGCAATGGCCAATAACTGATGCTTCAGACGAAGGTGGAAAAACCATCCATATTGCAGCTATATTAGCTAATTGGAGAATCTTATTAAGAGACTGATAGAAAAATTACTTCCTAACCCCCTGTAGTATTAAAAGCTTGTACTCTGAAGCATGAGATCTGATTGCACTTATTGTAATTTTGGGGTAAAATTTACCTTCTAATGTCCTCTCACCCTGGGTGAACACTTCTTGAATATTGTAGAGAGAAGGAAAAATGCAGCTATTTTTCTTACTTAACTTTTTCTAAAGTTTCCTAGTATCATTAGTCAACTATGTTTTATTTCTCCTGCCAGAGACTATTTATGAGAGTGCTCTGAAGTCAGGCTTCATCAATCCTGATCAGTTCAGAGACTTGAAGCCTAAGCTAGTGCAATTACTGTTGCAAACTTTGAAGAGAGTGGTTTAACGTTATAGCCTGCATTATTAAGTTGTGATAAATAGGTTCATCTTGTATCTACACCCCAGAGCTGTTGCTATTTCAGTTTTACAAGTTTTAGTAGAGATGTGGCCCATCAGAATTTTCAGATTATATATTTTATTCAGTAGGTACAGGAGAAAGCGTTGATACTATTTTAGCAGCATATGTTTTCATTATTAAAAAACAGACAATTCAGGACACATTTGCTTCAATTTATTTCTCAGGTCCTTAGAGAACACAGTTTCTCAAAGTTGGTCCAAGATGCAAAATTGTTATAGATGATGTCACATGACGTTTGATAATTTGGCAGCTGCTCTTAACTGAACACTGCTTCAACTTCTTGCTGACTCCAGTATGTGTCATCTGTATTTATTTATATGATAGGAATTTGCCAGGAACCCTGATCAAAGCCCTATTGAACAGTCAGGTAACAAAACAGTTCCTGTCCCTTACAATCTAGGGTCAGATCCAAAGCTGGTGTCAATCAGTGTCTTCACTGATTTCAGTGGAACTAAGCAATTTACATCAGCTGATGAGCTAGCTCTAGTGTTCAGACATGATGCCACAGCTGGTGAAACAGACAATTAGGGAGGATGAACTAATCAAATGAACAGAGATGAGCAGATGTCACAATTCACCATTTAACTGACCAATGTCTCAGATAATGCCAACCGATTTTATCTGCACCCATCCTGACCACCTATGATGACCATCTTCCCAGCAGTCCTGTGGCAACCAGAATCTCCCGAATTCACCTTACATGGAATAAGAAGGACCCAAACAGGTACTGTTGGGCATAGGATCTGCTCCTCCACAGGAAAAGATCATAAGGTCTGTCTCCAAATTAGGCAGGTCCCCAAAGATCACTGACTTGGTGGAACTACACCACTTTACATGAACTGAAAAGCTGGTGAATTGTTGTTTGTATAGTAGACTAGAGTGCCAGGTAGAATGGTGTATATCTGTATCTCCCTGCTATGTAGTTCATATGCTTTATTACAATACACCTTACCATACAACTTAATTTGGAAAAAAAAAATTTAAAAACACCAAATATATGCAGCAAAATTCACTGTGTGTATTGGCCATACGAGAAACTGCTGAACATGAATTAATATGCAAACTAGATACCATCAATTTAGGCTTGAATAGAGACTGAGAATGGCTAAGCATTACACACATTGACTCTATTTCCCCATGTTAAGTATCCGCACACCTTCTTGTCATTATCACTACAAAAGGTTTTTTTTTCTCTTACTGATAATAGTTCATCTTAATTAGGTAGCCTCTTAGAGTTGGTAGGGCGACTTCCACCTTTTCATGTTCTCTCTATGTACATATATCTCCTTACTATATGTTCCATTCTATACATCCGATGAAGTGGGCTGTAGCCCACGAAAGCTTATGCTCAAATAAATTTGTTAGTCTCTAAGGTGCCATAAGTACTCTTGTTCTTTTTGCGGATGCAGACTAACATGGCTGCTATTCTGAAATCTTTCATTATTTTAGTTAAGCAAGACCTCCTTCTTAAATCCTTTATGGATGGCTCCAATCAAATTATGTTTTCTAGCAGATCTCTCGCTACATCTTGCAAAACTGTTTCTAATGTTTTCCCAAGAAAGGTTAAGCTTGTTTGTTCATACATTACTACTCTATTATGCACTTCTAATTTGTATAGCTGTGATAAATTACAGTCACTAGTGACTTATTAGGTTTGCAAGCTCATATCAGATATTAATTTGATCCATTGGTGGTACTTAAATACTTCTAATCCCGAATTTCCTTCAGACCTATATCCAGATGTTCTAATCCAAAACTCAGTACTGACACTGGCATGCTTTCCATTGACTTCAGTATGCTTTGGCTCAGGCACAGAGTAAGCCAAATTTATGCATGCTATAAGTGGGTACAATTCCCACTGACTATTGGAAACTGCAGCTGCTTATGCCAAAAATGAATTTGTTCTCCACTGAATATGCAGACTGGGTACTCCACATCTTGGGCCAAATCTTCAGCTGGTGTAAATTGGTGTTCCTCTGCTTACAGTCAGTGAAGTTATGTCAATTTATATTTGCTGTGAATCTGGTCTATTGTCTTAAATACATTTAATTTCACATAGCTATTGTGTTTGTTATCTAAGCCCTTCCTTACCACACCAGATGATAGGGGATGATTGCCTTAGAGGTTCTTCCTCCTATTCTTCTCATGTAATCAGAGAATTAAACTCACTATTTTACACATCTCCATTGCTGTTCTCATTTTTGCTATCATTTCAATAGACCAATCTTCTCTTTTACCTTCTGTGCAGCATGAATACATCTGAGGAATTTTATTATCAAAGTGCTCACTGGATGGCAGCATTCAATATTTCATTTCACTCATTTAATTCTCTTTACAATTTCTTTTGGGGCTGTTGGTTATTATGACTCTCCAATTTCTCCTTTATACCAAACTGTTTACATAAAAAACCTTCAGTTTATTGTTTATATTATGCTTGGCAAGTGTTCCATATTGTATTCTTTATTTTCTACCATTTTTAATATGCTCCATAAGAGAGAAAGGGTGGGTGGTTGTGGCTATGGGGGTTTTGGGGGGTGTGGTGATTCTTCAGTAAGTTTTGTAAGTAAGTAAAGGGAAAAATGTGGGCAGATAAATAAAACAAAAATTGTATTCCCCATCTTTGAAATGATTTTCAGTAGTGCGATACCAATCTACATTAGCCGAGGATCTGGCCCATTGTTTTTATTCTACAGAGGGTTCCATGAAAAGGAATCCCCAGTGGAAACTGTTGTGTTCACTAAGGGTGAAATTCACACCTTTTCAGATGCACAGCACAAGGCCTATGCACTACTTAAAACTTAATTAAACCCAGGCTCCTGGAACTTGGTTTTTCTACTACAGTGGTACTGTCATGGGAAGCTAATCTATCTTTCTCTGGATATGAAAAGGAAGGGGGACCCCCTTTCTCTTCCTTTATGTGTACACCTTTACTAAAATGAATGATGAAATATCGTTTTCTGCCTGTTGAGAAAACATCTGCCATGTCCAAGTTAGCAGCAAAACAGTCCCAAACAAGTGTACCTCTGTCAAGGCTGAATCCTCATGCTGTCACTTTGAGTGCAGAAGGTGGGGCCCACAATGATTTTAAAAATTAACACTTGCCACTCCAGGCTTGTATTAAACCCCCAAGGTTACAGCTTTTCTCTGACCTTGGCTTGGTAAATGCTGCCACCACCCAAATGCAAAAAACCTCTTTGAACCCAGGAAGGATCACTTGGGTTCCTCCCTGTGGGGTACCCTCAAGCCCTTTCACCCCCTCCCCCCAGGGAAGAGCTGAGAAAAAAACGAAAGAGATTAGCTGTGGCTATCAGCTAATCAAACAACATGCATAAACCTCCTAGGATACCAAAAATCCAATCCTGTTCTTAAAACAGTAAATTGTATTAAAACAAAAAGAAAGAAAATACATCTGGAACTAAGGCATTTGCTAGATTTTAAAAGAGCAATTCCAAAAATTAAGCACTCAAACTAGCTTTCTTGGAGGTTCAGCTTAAAGGTTACAAGCAAACAAAAGCATCAGAGGTTAGCACAGAGGAGGGCCAAAATAAGAAATAAACCAGATAGTGTCTAACTAAACATTCCCTGTCCAAATTATTCCTTCTAGGTATGGAAAATACTTTTTCATACCTGGTTCAAACCTTACACAGCATTTCTGCTGCAGCCCAGAAAACAACAGACAAAGGGAAAGTTTCTTTCTCCATTTTAAAAAGTTCTAGCCTTCCCATTGGCTCTTTTGGTCAGGTGCCCACTTTTTTTTTTCCTTACCTGGGGCACTTTTTAACCCTTTACAGGTAAAGCAAGTAAAAAACAGCTACCAAGAGGTATTTTGCAATTTTACAACTGGCTGGCTGGGTGTCCATTAAAGAGAGCTATTCCCCCTCCCCCGCTTTATTTATCACAACCTCTTTCATCTCTCTCTAGTTCTCTGAGTATGAAGTCAGAAGCTCCTGTTTTGTTCAGCTGTCTCCCCAGCTCAGAATGCCATCTGGCAGCCACTGCTCTGCAGTAAGCTCTTCTGATGTCAGGTTGTCAGTTGTCTGTATTTCAAAGTGCTTCCTTCCACCCAAAGCATTAAAAAATACCACCCACTCATAACATGTTGTGATGTTGGCATACCAGATGCCAGTTCATGCCAAGGCTCCAGGCCTCACTGAAAACTTCCAAATTCATGGCTAGAAACCAGTCTTACTTACCTGTGTGTTAGCATTATCAAAATAAATATTACATGTTAAGCTGACAAGAACATCTTTAGTATGTTATGAAATGCTTGTAGAATGCTGCACGTATTGTTCTCACTCAGCTACACCCCATCAAGCATATGCATTGTAAGCCTTGGACTATATAACCCATCAAACAGGGAGATACCCTTGTGTAATGCAAACGATGGTCTGTAACAAGAAGATGTTAAATCCTGTTCATTAAACACAAATGAGCCATTGTGCGAGGTCAAGGATCAAAGACATTAAGTGCATTCCTCCCCCCTCTCCTCACAACTCCACGAAGAAGGGACCTGCATGGGAACCATTGCGGTCAGCCAGAGCCGCCCAGAAGATTCAGGGGGCCTGGGGCAGGGCCGGATCTTCAGCGGCAATTCAGCGGCAGGTCCCTCTCGAAGGGAAGGACCCGCCGCCGAAGAATGAAGCGATGGCAGTAGAGCAGTCTAAGTGCTGCCCATCATGGCTTTTTTTTTTTCCACCACTTGCGGTGCTTGCCCTCATTGGGCGGCACTCCAAGGCTTCGGCAGCACTTCAGCGGCAGGTCCTGCACTTGCTCCGAGTCTTCGACTGCACTGACGGACCTGCCGCGGAAGACCCAGAGTGAGTGAAGGGCCCACGCGGAAGTGCTGCCAAAAACCTGGAGCGGCTCGCGGGGCCCCCATGGGGCCTGGGGCAAATTGCCCCACTTGCCCCTTCCCCAGGGCAGCCCTGTGGTCAGCTTGATTTCTGTGAGAAGAGGCTATAAATATGAACACAAGGAGAAATTCTTTATCTCTGGACTGTTTGGATTCTAAACAGGGCAGAATAACCGAATGAGAAGATGGAAAGCTTGATTGTTACTCAGAGCCCTAAAAGACTTTTGGTAAAGTGGCAGATTTCTACATCTCTGCTACCTTTTAAAATTATAGCCTGTGACTCACCAGTACATATATTTTATCTGCTTTAACCTGTAAATAACTATCATTTTTTTTCTTGGCTATTAAACCTTTAATTAGTTTATTATATAATTGGCTACCAGCATTGTCTTTGGTGTGAGATCTAGGATGCAAATCAATCTGGGTGAGTGACTGGTCTCTTGGGACTGGGTGTAAGCTAAATATTTTCTGATTTTTGGTATAAGTGACCAAGCTTGTCTGGGTGGCAAGATAGACTGGAGTATCTAAGGGGCCTGTCTATGACTCCATTTTAAGGTTCTTGTAGTACTTTGGGAGTTCACACTTGTTACCGAGTTTGTGAAATCTAATTATAGAATATAACACCAGTTTGGGGTGTCACTGATGTTGCTCATATTTGCACTCAGCCACCCTCAAACTCCCTTTCTGGTTGTGGTGCATGGTTAGCTGGGTGTATTGTATACCCTCTAACTCATCCTTGTGCACTATGATCCTGAACCAAAACCTATCGCAGTCTTTCCATTAACTTGAATGGGGTCTGGGTCAGACTCAGAAGGAAGACATAATCTGGACATACACATCACAAGCTCCATTTCTTGTGCACAGATTTGGGGGAGATGCTTATGCTGTTTTCCCTGCCTGGATAGATTGTAGCTTCAGCTAATGTATTAGGCATTATAATTAGAAACCATTCCTGCTGCTTTTAGTGCATTTCTCCCTTCTGCTCCCCTTAACTGCTCTTATAGTTACCCAGTTGCTGCTCTTTATTACTGCATTTTTATACATTGATCCTCTAAAATGCTGACTCTACAAACTCTCACACAGCTGGTCCTTCTCCTGTGTCCCAACCACGTGTCCTCAATAAAGCTCTCATAGCTATTGATCGTCCTGAGGACTTCACCCTGTCTCGCTCATTCTGCTGACTGATCTCTTTGCTTCACAACTGCTTGGAAATGATCAAATATAGACACACACACAAAAAATGGCTCTATTACTCTCTGAGCCCTGTTATAATAAAAAGTACATGTTCTTAATGCACTTAACAGATGATCATTTGAAATAAATAGATAACTGACTGTGTGTTTAAGTAAATGCCCAATAGGTAAAACCAGTTCAGTTTGATGTGTTTGAGTTTAGTTACTTTTTAATAACCATTATTTGGTTGAGATGCATCTAATTGCAAGAGTTTCATGATAAACTCTAACTGATTTTTAAAGTATATTTATTAAGAATCAATAGCTATTTTCTAGCATCTCTCACTCTCTCATACACTGTCTAGTCGAAGGCCCAATCCTGCTTCCATATGGTCCATGAGGAACCTCCCAATGCTTGAGTCTCCTCTCACTTATACTAGTGTAAATCAGGATTAACTCCAGGGTAGTCAGTTCAGTTACACGAGTGCAAAGCTGGGGTGAATGAGGAGCCTCAGAAATGTCAGTAGGAACAGAGCCTAGAACAGGAATGTACATTATGAAACTTGCAACTATAGAAGACTAGTTGGTTTCAGGTTTTAGTGCACCTTCAAGTGCCAGGCCAATAGGTCTCATCTGCATTCTTGCGTATCCCAACCTATGGACGGAGCTACAGTTGAGGCAGACTCTTGGAGGCAGAGCTCGATAGAAGAGAGGGTCTTCCCTTACCTCCTGCAGATCTCAGAGATCCTCAGGGCTGGCAAATCTCACCATCTTGCTCCCAGCACTAGAACCATCGAGTTAAGGAATTTGCCAAGTGACAGTCTTTCACCTTGGGAAATAAATTATCATTTAAACATAACAGATAAGGTTCTAAACCTGTTGTCTATTGGCAATTAATTTAGTTTCCAAGGAAGGGTACCTTTAAGAATCGAGCTGGAAAATTAGTGTTTGACTTATGCAAACACCCATTAGACTCAAATATCCCTGAAAATATATGAGTGGGGAGGAAAATAGTATCAAACTTAATGGGTACAGGAGTAGCAATCTGAATTTCTCTCTGGTATCCCAGTTGTCAAAAACATCATGAGAGAGCCCACACTGATCTTTCTTTAGTATTCTCTACTGTTGTTCATCTTCCCATGTCACCAGTCCCTGTTTCCCAGGGATTCTGTGCTATAATTGGCCACTGTTGGGTTACACCCTGTCATAAACAGATAGCTAAGGGTTAATGTCTCTTTCACCTGAAGCACCTGACCAGAGGACCAATCAGGAAACCGGATTTTTTCAACTCTGGGTGGAGGGAATTGAGTGTCTGAGGTCTTTTGTCTTTTGTTTTCCGTCTGCCTGCTTTCTCTGAGCTTTGGAGAAGTAGTTTCTATTTTCTAGTCTTCTGTTTCCAAGTGTAAGGACAAAGAGATCAGATAGTAAGTTATATGGTTTCTTTTCTTTGGTATTTGCATGAATATAAGTGCTGGAGTGCTTTGATTTGTATTCTTTTTGAATAAGGCTGTTTATTCAATATTCTTTTAAGCAATTGACCCTGTGTTGTATCATCTTAATACAGAGAGAACATTTGTATGTATTTTTCTTTCTTTTTATATAAAGCTTTCTTTTAAGACCTGTTGGAGTTTTTCTTTACTTCAGGGAAATTGAGTCTGTACTTACCAGGGAATTGGTGGGAGGAAGAAATCGGGGAGATCTGTGTGTTGGAGTGCTAGCCTGATTTTGCATTCCCTCTGGGGGAATAGGAAAGTACTTTTGTTTCCAGAATTGGGAACAGAGAGGGGGAGTCTCTCTGTGTAGTTTCACAGAGCTTGTGTCTGTGTATCTCTCCAGGAGCACCTGGAGGGGGGAAGGGAAAAAGGATTATTTCCCTTTGTTGTGAGACTCAAGGGATTTGGGTCTTGGGGTCCCCAGGGAAGGTTTTTCAGAGGGACCAGAGTGCCCCAAAACACTCTAATTTTTTGGGTGGTGGCAGCAGGTACCAGGTCCAAGCTGGTAACTAAGCTTGGAGGTTTTCATGCTAACCCCCATATTTTGGACGCTAAGGTCCAAATCTGGGACTAAGGTTATTACATGGTGGCAGCTGGTGGGATATAGACAGAATCCAGAAGCCAGTAGGAATATTATATTTTTCTTTTCTCTGCTAAGGGCTTTTTAGCAGAGAGAAACAGTTGGTTTTAAAAGGGAACCAGAGAGAATTTTTTTTTCTGCTCTCTCTCGCAGTTTGTGGCTTGCATGTTAAGGGTCTTTTGTCATGCAATAGCCCTCCCATTAGGAGGCAAGTACCAGCACTTATAGGCATGCAAATAAAGTGGTTTTTCTGGTTTCCCTTCATTGAACATTAGCTAGAGAGAGAAAAGGAAAATTAGCTAAAGGCACTGTTGCTAGGCAGACTTCAGGAGGCAACAGAGAACCTGCAGTTCAGAAGATAAACACCGGAGGGCACCCCAACACAAGAAAACAGGAATCATGACTTCTAAGGCAAAGATTGAGGCCGAAGAACAAATCAAAGAAGCTGAACACAGGCGACAACTGGAAATAAAACAAAAAGAGATGGAGATGAAAGAAAGAGAAGAACAGATCAAAGAGGCAGCCTACCAAAGAGAACAAGCAGCCTACCAAAGAGAACAGGCAGCCAAAGAGGCAGCCAAAGAGGCAGAACACAAAAGAAAACTAGAAGAAGAAGAGGTGGCCTACCGAAGGAAACAAGCAGAAGAAGAGTTGGCCCACCGCCGAGAAATGGAAAAGCAACAAAAAGAGAATGAAGAGAAGGAAAAACAGAGAAAACATGAACTGGAGTTGGCAAAAGCTGGGCTGCATGTGCCAGCCAACCCTAACAACCCGGCGCCAATTATTGCTCCACAGCACAGGAAATTTCCCACCTACAAGGCAGGTGATGACACCGAGGCCTTCTTGGAAAATTTTGAAAGAGCCTGTCTTGGGTACAGCATCCCCGAAGACCAGTACATGGTAGAATTAAGGCCACACCTCAGTGGACCTTTAGCAGAGGTGGCAGCTGAAATGCCTAAGCAGCAAATGAATGACTATAAACTTTTTCAAACCAAGGCCAGATACAGGATGGGGATAACCCCAGATCATGCCCGTCGGCGCTTCAGAACCCAAAAGTGGAAACCAGAGGTGTCATTTCCCAAACACGCCTACTACATTGCAAAAAACTATGAGGCCTGGCTAACAGGAAACAACATTCAAACCTTGAAAGAACTGAACCTCCTCATACAAATGGAGCAGTTCTTGGATGGTGTTCCTGAAAACATCACACGGTACATACAAGATGGAAAACCCAAAGATATCGCTGAGGCGGGGAAAATTGAAGCCAAATGGATGGAACTGGCAGAAAGCAAGAAAGCTACTGTCAAGGGGAACGATTACCACAGGGGGCACACAGACCATAAACCCTACAACCGAGGACAGCCAAAGACCCCACATACCACCCAAGTAAAGTCACAAATACCCTACCCTTCAACCTCACCAGTCTCCAGTAACTCACCTCGGCCCAGTGACCCATCAGATGGAAGATGCTTTAAGTGTAATGAACTGGGACATATCAAGGCCAACTGCCCCAAGAACACCATGCGAGTGCAATTCATTACACCACCATCACCCCAAAGATCCCCAGGCCCAGATGCCTCTCAAATACCCTTGGAGCGAAGGGAAAATTTGAGAGTGGGCGGAAAGAAGGTTACTGCGTGGAGAGACACGGGGGCACAAGTGTCAGCTATCCACCAATCCTTCGTTGACCCCAAATTCATCAACCCAAAGGCCAAAGTTACAATTTACCCCTTCATGTCACAAGCTGTAGACTTGCCTACAGCTCAACTGCCTGTCCAGTACAAAGGCTGGTCAGGAATGTGGACTTTTGCAGTCTATGACAATTATCCTATCCCCATGCTACTGGGGGAAGACTTGGCCAACCAGGTGAAGCAGGCCAAGAGAGTGGGAATGGTTACACGTAGCCAAACCAGGCAAGCTTCCAGACCCATTCCTGTTCCTGAGCCGTCCACAGAGGCCCCGTCTGTGTTACCAGAGACCCAGACAGAGGTAGTGGACCCGGATTCCATGCCAACCACTGAAACAGCCACAGCACCTCCAGTCCCAGGCCCGGAACTGGAACAGCAACCAGCACCAGCAAGTGCAACCACATCTTCAAACTCAACGCCAGAGGGCGCCAGCGAGCCAAAACTGGCAGAAGCAAAAGACAGCCATACCCAAAAGGCTCAGCCAGAGCCTGAAATACCCTCAGGTGCACCAGCGGAGAGCGGTTCACCAGCAACGGAAACAACCCCATCACCTACATCGCTTCCAGAGGGACCAAGCCCAAGTCCACAGTCTGAGGAAGAACTGGTGACCCCAGCCTCAAGGGAACAGTTCCAGGCTGAGCAGGAAGCGGATGACAGCCTTCAGAAAGCTTGGGCGGCGGCACGGAGCACCCCACCGCCTCTCAGCTCTTCTAATCGATCCCGGTTTGTTATAGACCAAGGACTTTTGTACAAGGAAATTCTTTCTGGTGGACACCGGGAAGAATGGCAGCCGCAAAAACAGTTGGTGGTTCCAACTAAGTACCGGGGGAAGCTCTTAAGCTTAGCCCATGATCATCCCAGTGGCCATGCTGGGGTGAACATAACCAAAGACCGGTTGGGGAAGTCCTTCCACTGGGAGGGGATGGGCAAGGACGTTGCCAAGTATGTCCGGTCTTGTGAGGTATGCCAAAGAGTGGGAAAGCCTCAAGACCAGGTCAAGGCCCCTCTCCAGCCACTCCCCATAATTGAGGTCCCATTTCAGCGAGTAGCTGTGGATATTCTGGGCCCTTTCCCAAAAAAGACGCCCAGAGGAAAGCAGTACGTACTGACTTTAGTGGACTTTGCTACCCGATGGCCGAACAGATCACAACTTCCATCCTGTCGTGTTTCTCAGCAAGAAACTGTCTGAGAGGGAAAGTCACTGGTCAGTCAGTGAAAAGGAATGCTATGCCATTGTGTACGCCCTGGAAAAGCTACGCCCATATGTTTGGGGACGGCGGTTCCAACTACAAACTGACCATGCTGCACTGAAGTGGCTTCATACTGCCAAGGGCAACAACAAGAAACTTCTTCGTTGGAGTTTAGCTCTCCAAGATTTTGATTTTGAAATTCAACACATCACAGGAGCTTCTAATAAAGTTGCTGATGCACTCTCCCGTGAGAGTTTCCCAGAATTCAGTAGTTAAAAAGTGTTCTTAAAATGTAGAAGTCTGTTAGTTATATACTTAGCAGTATATGTAAAGGTGTATGTGTTGTATTAATCTGTTTACTTTCAAGTTCTAGAAGGAAATCGCCGCCAGTGAGCTTCCCCACTGTCTGCAATTTGGGGGGCGTGTCATAAACAGATAGCTAAGGGTTAATGTCTCTTTCACCTGAAGCACCTGACCAGAGGACCAATCAGGAAACCGGATTTTTTCAACTCTGGGTGGAGGGAATTGAGTGTCTGAGGTCTTTTGTCTTTTGTTTTCCGTCTGCCTGCTTTCTCTGAGCTTTGGAGAAGTAGTTTCTATTTTCTAGTCTTCTGTTTCCAAGTGTAAGGACAAAGAGATCAGATAGTAAGTTATATGGTTTCTTTTCTTTGGTATTTGCATGAATATAAGTGCTGGAGTGCTTTGATTTGTATTCTTTTTGAATAAGGCTGTTTATTCAATATTCTTTTAAGCAATTGACCCTGTGTTGTATCATCTATATACAGAGAGAACATTTGTACTTATTTTTTCTTTCTTTTTATATAAAGCTTTCTTTTAAGACCTGTTGGAGTTTTTCTTTACTTCAGGGAAATTGAGTCTGTACTCACCAGGGAATTGGTGGGAGGAAGAAATCGGGGAGATCTGTGTGTTGGAGTGCTAGCCTGATTTTGCATTCCCTCTGGGGGAATAGGAAAGTACTTTTGTTTCCAGAATTGGGAACAGAGAGGGGGAGTCTCTCTGTGTAGTTTCACAGAGCTTGTGTCTGTGTATCTCTCCAGGAGCACCTGGAGGGGGGAAGGGAAAAAGGATTATTTCCCTTTGTTGTGAGACTCAAGGGATTTGGGTCTTGGGGTCCCCAGGGAAGGTTTTTCAGAGGGACCAGAGTGCCCCAAAACACTCTAATTTTTTGGGTGGTGGCAGCAGGTACCAGGTCCAAGCTGGTAACTAAGCTTGGAGGTTTTCATGCTAACCCCCATATTTTGGACGCTAAGGTCCAAATCTGGGACTAAGGTTATTACACACCCATTGTGTTTTTTCCCTAGCCTATAAGCCAAGAACTGACACTTTGTTTGATTCCCAAACACCATGATGTGTGGATTCTGCGGCTTTTGTGCAGTCAGTTGAGATAGGAAAAAAGAGGTAGTGTATGAAAGATGATAGTTTCATATTATCAAGGCAATTAATGGATTGATGTTAAATGAGTGGTGGAAAGAGTAAAATAAGTCATGAGAGAATGAGTCGTAATTGTCAAAATAATTTACTAGTAGGTTTCTTCCCAGTGCTTTTATACAGTATGCATTTTCAGAACTGCAAAAATCAATAGAAATTATATTTAAGAGACCATGTTTTATTTTGTCTACTTTTTTGCCTAGATTTTTTTCTTAAAAGCTTAACAGCCCAAAAAACGTGTATCAGTTCATGGATCTGTGTAATGAAAGGGTTAATAGAACTGAATTGAGTGGGTGGAGGACTGACTCAAACCCACTGAAATAATAGGAGTCTTTCCCATGATTTAAACAGCTTTGGACCAGGCCTTTAGAGGGGAAAGATGGCCTTGAAGCAGTGTTGGCTATTTGGTAGAGCAGTGGACTGGGACTCAAGAGAGTAGGGTTCTGCCACTGACCTGCTGGATGAATTTGAGCAACTAACTTTGCCACTCAGTACCTCAGTTTCCTTATCTGTAAAATGGGGATAATGACATTGGCCTTTGTAAAGCACTTTGAGATCTACTGGTGAAAAGTGCCATGTAGAAGCTGAGTATAATTATTACTATTCTGGTTAAGGCACTGGGATAGGAATCAAGACATCTGGGTTCAGCTTGTGGCTCTGCCACAGACTCCCTGTATGATGTGGAGAAGTCACTCAGACCTACATCCACAATGGCATTTTGTCACCAAATCCCCTAGACTTAGGTGCCCAAGTCCTGTTTTTACGCTCCACTTCGATCCATTAAACTCCCACTCAGCTGCCCCCAAACACTGTATGCAACTAAACTCTCTCAGTATCTCAGTTTTTGCAGTGTAATAAGTAGACACACTGCTGCCTTACTCTAGATGTCTGGGTGTCTGTCCCTCACCTAAGCCCTAGAGTTATCTGTGAACTGGGGAAAGATGCCTCATCTCACGATTTCCTTATTTCTTAGACTGCATTGTGAGGAAAACCTGAACTCAGAGTTATTTTTTTTTGGTGAGATTTTATATGAGGTTCATTGCTACATTCACTGGGAGATTGGTAAAATGACATCCAGTGGTCAGTTGATGACATTAGTGTGTTGGTGGATTTGTACAAAACACAGAGCACAAAAAACACTGGCACTTAACAGAAGCACTATGTCAAGGTTGCCATCTTGCTTATATATATTATATATATAAAATATGAAGTGTGACACTGCTATACATCACTGGGGCACGTGACTCCTAGAATTAATGATTCCCCTTGCCAGAGGCAATTAAGCCTGACAGTGATCTGATTGCATCTAGGATGATCAGTGCACATGCTTTTACTTTGAGAATGGGAACAGGGAAAATTAAATTCAAACTTTGTACCCAGCCAGTAAATTGGACATTGACATAATTGCAGTGGTAGTGATGACTCCAGAAAATGCTGATGCCACAAAACAGAAAAAAAACATATTTTAAGGCCAGAAAGGACCACTGAGTCTGGCTCCACTATAACACAAGCCTTAGAATTTCATTGTTACTCTTATATGGAGCCCAATAACTTTTAACTGGCTAAAGCAGATCTTCCAGCAAGGTACCCAGGCCCAGTGAAATCAGAAGGGGTTAGGCACCTAAATACCTTTGAAGAGCTGGACTCATCTTGATTTAGGGACTTTAGTAGATTCAGTGTCTGCTACTTCCCTCAGATTAAGCAGTGCAATAACCGTTTTTTCGGAAGCTCCTTAATACCGCTTATCTGCCAAGGCTGCTCAAGACATTCTCCCACACCCTATGCAATGCTTCAGTAGATTGCCCCCAATGCCACTCAAATTTGGCCCCTGTCAAATTTGAGCAATTGACATTTTGACTTGGCATGCAGACTTGCAACACCACTCAGGTTTGGCCTGGCTACTCCATCCTAATGGAGGGGTGGTCAGGCCCAATCTGTCACCATAGGCAGCTGCCCAAGAATAAACTGCCTAGCTTGCCAAGAGCTAGAGCAGTCTCTGCTTATCTGCTCCATCTCTCTGAAAGATTCAAAGCCTTAGAGATTTCAATCCTCCTACTCATCCTGTAGCCCTTGCTTAGTTGATACTCAACCAAAACACCCTTTACAATTCAGTGAGACTGTTGCCTGGGGACAGATTTCAGGATTTGGCCTTATACAAATTATACTCATCCAACGAAGGAATTGGTCACATAAGCGACATGCTAATGTATCTATCACATGAACCAACACAACTCGACTTCTGAATACTCACAGCTAACTGGAACAAAAAGAAACCTGCACAAAAATATTCACTGAGCAAATTTAAATAATACATTTTGATGATATCACAATCTGCTCATGGACATCAAGTGAATAGAAATGTGTGTGGACCACCAAAAAAGACAGACAAACACGCCTCGTAAATTCAGCTCTAGCTGTAATTAGCAAAAAGCCGGAAGGTAATTTCCTTCAGAAACTTCTGATAATAGCGTATTAATGAATTCTTTTTTTTCCTTCTCTCTGACATACACACCTGAGTGCAGGCTCCTACTCTGAAAGTCAAGGAGGAAAGCACAAACTTATCTATGTTTCAATTTAATTGCAAGAAAAATGTTTGTGCCTTCCAAAAAAAGGTATTTCTTTATAAAAATGTGTATGCATTATAACACACACACATGCACACACACAGTTATAAGGACATAACTGACCTACCTAATTTCCCCTCTTTGGTGACAACAGATGAAATGTGAAAATGCTTCTATTGCAGTTTTCTTCTTACATAAAGAAGTTTTGTGTCCACAATGGCTGTGCTTGGTCAGATCGTCAAACCCTGTACACTGGACGAGCAACACTCGTGCCTGGCTGACATACAGATTTCTTTGATTTTCTGAAATGAGAGTCAGGACAGTTGCAATGGGCCTTTATGCAATGTATGAAAGTAAAAATTGCACTTAAGGAGTCCGGTGGATTCTGGGGCAGTCATCACTATGCTAACACTGGGATAGAAGGGAGGCAGTGTCCATCTCTCCTTTTCAAGGGTAGCTGGGGACAGTCCATCCCCTAGAGGACCGGGGCAGGACTGCCCTAGCTTGTATCCATGTTTCAATGCCACATATGGGCTAGTGCAAGGCTATAGGATCATCAGTGCATAAACACATCCTGGTCATGTCTTCATCAGCCCCAGCACATCTTTAACAGGGGCAGAAAATATGTGATGGAGCTGGCTCTGTGCTACAGACCCATTAACCAAGCTACCTAGAACATATCGGTATAGGGCAACTGTATCACTCCAAGAATCCATTTTCATTTCAAGCCTAGAAGCTGGAGCTCCAGATTAGAATGAGATGCTAAGAACTCTCATGTAAAGACACAGAGGCCATTTACAGTGCAACAAAACATTTTATTGCTGCTACAAACCCCAGGAACTATGCTACATATTCTTGAGCACTGTCTACCAGCACTTAATTGAATAGCTATTTCCACATATATAAAGATCTCCATTTTTATAGAGGACTCCTGTAAGACAGCAGTCAACCTTCTGCACTTTCTGTTAATGTTAACCTTAAAACTGTGCTGGGTTCCGTATGACCTCAATACTATTTCATTTTGTTTATTTTATTACTTTCCTTGGCCTAAAAGACAGGAACGCTCAGCAGCTGAATGTACAGAAGATGCATCAGAGAGAAAAGAAGTGGCAGCTTTTATTTAACACATGAAATACAACATTGTAAATACAAGTTTAGAAATAGACTTGTGATGCTTCAAAGTCAGCCACAGATCTGTAGCACGGAGATAATAATGGACATACTCCTTCCTCACAGAGGTCTTGTAAGGATTAATTAGTAACTTTTGCTGCCATCCTTACTCTCACTGATTAGTCCCATAATGCCACCGTGGGGTATTTTCTTTATTTTTGCAGTTTTTATGGGTTTCCCTACATCGCCATCTTGGATCCCCCTTAGTTGTTGTTGGGAATCCATGTTTGGTGCCCTTCTTCTCCACCCTTTGTTGCCTTCTTTGCTAAAGGCGGGAAAAGAGGCACGCCACCTGACTGGTAATCTGCCTAGTAACAGGGCAGTATAAAAGTCCAGCCAGTCACACAGGGCTGCCCATCTGAGAGGCAGACAGTGACAGGTACCGCAGTAAGGGTTGCTGAGCTAGGGTACATACCATCCATCTGCTGTCCTTTGGTTCCAGTTCACACGCGCACACACAATGGCACAGGGAGGAAGGCCCGTGAAGAGAAGAACAGTTTTCAGCTTAGCTGTCCTGAGATCCCATCTTCAAGTGCCTGCTGTCACCGCCTGTATTCGGTGCTCCATCCTATCATGGGTGTCTGTGACCAAGCTGTGAGACATGGTAAAGGAACATCTGTACTCTGACTATCTATCCTGTATATAGTTTTGAGTCAGGGATTTCAGCCCATAACTGTTACAGCCAAAGCTGGGTTTTGTATTTGGTCCTTTATAGTTATAATTTTGGGAGTCCTACTTTTAACTTTTGTGTTTTACCTGTTGTGTTATAAATAAAACTGTGACTTTGTGTTAACCTTATCCCTGTAAGTTTTCTTTTGGGGCTAACAACCCGATAACAGACCTGGGATAGGGAGGCGAATCTAGGCTCATTTCCTGACCAGATTAAAAATCAGTCAACACTATAGGCAGTCCCATTGACATCAATGTTGATGAAGAGTAATTCCCTGCTCAGTAGCCCTGGTCCAAAGCCAGATAAGTTGAAGGAAAGCCTCCTATGACTTCAGTGAGCTCTAGATTGGGCCCAGCATGAACAAGGGTAGTGGAATCAGAGTCTTAGGCTTGGTCTACACAGCATGTGTGTCAGTATAACTGCATCACTCAGGGATGTGAACAATCCACCCCCCTCAACGACATGGTTATACCAACCTTAACTCCCTGTGTTGTGAGGAGAGCTTCCCCTACCAACATTGCTACTGCCTCTCGTGGTGGTGGTGTTATTAAGCCAAAGAGAGAGCGCTCTCCTGTTGGTTTAGAGCATCTTCATGAGATGCGCTACAGCGGCGCAGCTGCACCAATATAAATTTTTAGTGTAGACTTGCCCTTAGACTCCATGAAGTTCTCAGAACCATGTAAAGTCCTAGGCAAGTGGTAATGGCTTCATTCCCCAATGAGCTTCACCATATGTGGTAATTTACATCAGTGCCCAGTGAGTATAAAATGTTGACATCTTGATTTGATAGCATTTTCACACCCACTGTGCCCTGCTGTACATGACTAAACATGTGGTTAATCCAGCCCCAATTATTCATTATTTCATAAAAATGCCCTCCCATCTAGCAGTGACCCATTTCTTTGGACATTGATCTACTGCACAAAAGACCTTTTCACAAAAAGTATGTATATCAGATATTTAACTCATAAGATGAAATATGCCAATGCGTGTCTATTGATCCAAATATATATCACACCATAATGCACAATCATCTCTGATTGGCTCCTTCAAGGTATAGGATGGCTGTTCAAATGAAAGGCGGTAGCTCTACACTAAGAGGCCTTTGACTCCCTTGGAACTTTTGGATGTGGGTTGTAGAGCTGGTCATAAGAGCAGCCTCACTGGGTCACACCAATGGTCCATCTAGCCCAGTGTCCTGTCTTCAGACACTGGCCAATGCCAGGTGCTTCAGAGGGAATGAACAGAACAGGTAATCATCAAGTGAACCATCCATCAGAAATTTTCCATCAAAACGTTGTTGGACAATGCCAATCCATCAAAACTCTTCACAGGAAATGGTTGGTGTTGACAAATCTCCCAGTTCAACAAATTTTTTTTGGGAAAAAAAAAAGCTTAAAATTACCAAAATGGGACATTCTGACATTTTCAGAATGAAACGTTACATTCTTCAGACTGAAACAACTTTTCATTTTGAAATTTTAGTTAATTCATATGTTAAAAAATGTTTAAAAAATAAAAGGACAAAACTGAAATGAAATTTTCAATTCATCAAAATGAAACCTTTTCATTGACTCAAACTGAACTGTTTTTTTAATTGTCAGTTAGCAAAAATTTTAGAGATTTCAACTTTTGGCCCTGTTTCAGCATGGCAAACAACTTTGAAAACTGTCACAGAACCAAAAAAATTTGTATCCCAGCTCTGGGGCTGCTTGTCTTCTGTGGGATAGAGGACTGTGAGTAACTCCGCTGATTTAAAATGACTGCCTGAAGCCCTCACACTACCATCCATAAAATCATGTGATAGTATGAGTGAGGTTTGGGACCCCTTCCCTCCCCTCTTTTTCAGTGGAATGGGTGAACAACCTCCTTCATGATTGTAGTAGTAGGGGGTGTTGCTCTGAGACCTACAGAGGATGTTGCTTCTTGGCAAAGTACCTCATAAATCTCCAACTGAGACATTGCCGTGCCATTCAATCTTAATATAGGCCTGTGTCCACTAGGCAGAAGTAGTAGGTGCAACGGAGTTCCATGGATATTGTGAGACTTTATTGATTTATAATCTTGGATAAAAGTTCCTAGTGAAATGCAAATAATAATGATGAAAACTCTGAAACCCCAAAAAATAATGCAATGGAAAGCTAAGGGCTGGGCTTAGCATTACATCTTTCACTCCTGCTTTTGTGTTTAAATGTTATGCATAGAGTTCAGAAAGGGGAAACCACCTTCCTTTCCATGCCTTACCCTATGTTGCCATTTCCATTTGAAATTCCTGCTGATGCAAACAAGTCAGCATGGCACAGGCAGGAGCAGTATTCAATTAGTAATGGCAAGGGAATTCTGGCCATATTTTTAGCTCTAACCGCTTTCATGGCTGTAAATCAGACCCCTTAAGATTATTTTGCCATATTTTTTTCAAATTCATATTTAATTCAGGCCAAATCTACACTGCTAAACAAAGCTGTTATATAGTACACGTATCAGGCAAATGAAGTGTGGTTTTAGCATTACACTGACCCAGCTCCTTCATGCAATGTTTTCTAAAAGCAACTATTGAAATGCTGTCTGATCAGGAAGTGAGTCTTTGTTCCCTTGCCACTGGTGACACTTTGAATGTCATTTATTTCAAAGAGATATGCCAAGATTGACAACGTTGCCATTCTGAATCTTTCATAGGTGTCAAGAGGCCCTTTCTTTGCAGTTAATCCAACCGAATCGTTTCTTGGAGAAATGGGTGTTTGCCATTTGAGGTACACAGAGTGCTTTTGACATGTCTGATAGGAAGACAGGACCTGGGATGGTAAATATTAATAAAACATAAAAACAACACCTTGTAAGTGTTTGAAGAAAAATTCTGTTTTCTTTTACTGTTGTGGGACTCAGAAAATGAGCTATTGGCAGGAAAGTGATAAAAAACAGAAAAGCCAAAAAGACAATGAGAAGTATGAGAGCATGAGAAGAATTTACAAAAAGTGTGTGTGCTCTTGCTTTCTTACTGAAACTATAAAGCGTTTTCCCCATGAGCAGTGTAATGTTTCTTTATATATGAAATGGGGGTGCTTGAAAAATCAAAAAACATTCATCAGAATTTCAAATATGGTTTCATTCTGTTTGAATATATATATAATTTATATATATATAAGTTTGATCACAAATTTGAAATATATATATCACAAATTTGAAATATAGAATAGAAAAGGTGGGATGGAGTAATGCTGCAATGCTTTAGGGAGTTCTGGATTTATCCTGAAGTTAGCCATTACATTCAGGTGAGCCTGTTGAATTGCATAGCCCTAGTTATGCATTGCCAAGAAACCCAGGTATATTGATGCAAATTAATCTTTTCCAAAATATCCAATTCATATATTTCCCTCTCCCCTTTCTTCTTCCCCAAATTTTTGCTTGCCTACCTCTGCTCCTTTTCTGCCTTCCTGCGTTCTTTTATTCCATCTCATTTCAACACCTGCCTCATCCCGATAGTTTAAAACATATTGTTCCAACATATCAAGCACTAAGAAATGCAGCCAGACCATTCTCCTTCTCTTTTATCTATTATTTAGTGGAGCAGGCTTTTGAAAATGATGATCAGTGTTAAAGACTGCGGGTACCTCATCAGACTGCAGAGTTCAGACAGCTGGCAGCTTAAACATACTAAGGTGATGATGGAACGTGTACTTCAGAAGTGTGCATCACAGAAGAAGTCCAAAAACAAAGTCTATAAATCCAGTAGTGTGATATGCCCAGGCATTTTCAATAGCCCAAGTTAACATTTGTCCTGTTTTCCTAAAAATCAAGAGGAGAAAGAAATAAGATTAGTTACTGCAACACATATGGTGTTGTCACAGGGACTGTCAGTAGTGTTAAGGTCATCAATTTAAAGTGCTTTCCCAGGTATTAACTTTACTCACATCCTAAATCTCTATGCTGAGGGACACACAGTAAGTGACTTTCACATGATCATTAGGAACAGGCTGTGACTAGCCTTTATGGGGTTGGGTGAGAAAGAAGAAGTGCAAAGGGCCCCTCTTTGTGTGGCCTGCATAAAGGCCAGCTACAGTTCCAGTCTCTGTGCTCAGAGGAGTTCAGTTGGCTCCCTCAAAATGGGATGGGACTGAGGTATGGTAGTGTTCCCACCCCATGGCCACAGACCAGGCCAATGGGAAGCAGGCTAAATCATCAAGAAGCATAGCCTACAAAGCTCTTGTGCACATCAGAACTTGAGGAGGGATTCTCAGAAGTACAATCCATTTCTGAGCTCGCTGTCTGATGGGGCGGCTCTTCCCCTCTCCCATGGCTGTGCTGTAAAAGCTCAGTCTAAGCCATGGTGATTACTAATGGGCTGAAACTGGACTTGGAACACTGAATCTGCCTCTTCCCTCATGTTGGGGAGGGGGTTGATTCCCTGGGTCCCAAACCACACCCTACAGTTGTGGTTCCAAGGCAGATTCAAAACTCAGACGGGTCTAAGGCTGAAATCAGAATAGCTGATCTATTGAAATTTCAGCCTGCAAGATAGCAGGAACCTGAGGAAGCAGCTCGCAAAGTTTCACTACCTTCCATTATGGTCCCAGCTCCTAGCCCTGATTCAGCATCAAATTGAGACTTGAATTCTGAAGCTGTGCCTAAGCATAGTCCAGATTCCCACATCCTCTCCTGGGCCCACTTATTATGCACCTTACTCCAATGAGACGAAATGACTTACTTAGGCAAACAATAGAAAGAGTAAGAAAAACATACACTGTTATTGTTAGTGAGATTATTTCCCTGCTTCTATAGTTTGCAGTTAGTGCCTGAAAATTAGTAAAAATAGCTCTTTGGAAACTAGTGTCAGATATTGTGTGCACAGTTCTCCTGTCACTTTCACTTGAGTACTCCATTGAAACTAATGGATTTATAACAACATAAAACCAATGTGAGAGGAGAATCTGGCCTCGGGGAAGAGTACAGGTTCAAACCGGGGGTGGAAAGGTGTCTCGTCTCATTCACACTAAGGTCCATTAACACCCCTTCAGCAGTGTAAAGGGTGTGTGAGTTACATTTACAGTTACACCCAATTTAAAGGCACTTTTCACTGCCAGAGTGGTGTAAAGGGGACTTAATGTAAATGCAAATAATTTCCCTGACTATATATACAAAATGCTGCAAAAATACAGCTGAGGAAGTCAGAGATTTTTTTACCCCATATTGTCATAGTAGGCCATTGGCCTTTCCAGTTTTTGTCTGAGCTCCTACACTCTGTTAATCCATACATCAGTGTCGTGAACAGCTTTGGGAGGTGGAGATCAGACCCCATCGCTCTTGTATTTACAGAATTACATTCCCTACAGATACTATTGATCAATATCACCCTACTAAATAAAATGCTTAAGTGAAGCAGCCAAACTAAAGGCACACCTGAATTTGATGATGATCAATTCTGTGGTTATTTGTTCCTCCCCTATGGTGAATGTCATGGCCAGAATCTGTAACAATCTCCTTGTTAATCCTGACAGAAGACACCCTAAACCATACTTAGTCTAGTAGGCATTTTTGGCAACTTCTGACATTTTGAACTATGGAATTTTACCAGTTCAGCGAAAGGCATACAACTGAACTTCTTAATATCAGGTTGACTAGCTCTCTCTCTCAAAGATTGCAGCTCATAATTACTTAGACAACCATAGCTGTGCCTGGGCTGTTATGTCTTATGGGGCTTTTTAGGGTTCTTGTTTGTGTTAAATTGTTTCAAGTATTCTTAGGTTGCTACTAAGGGAGATTACAAGGTAGTATGATTTTAGCTTCTTTCATAGCACAGATAACAGAGGAGCTACATCACCTTTATATTAGATTCTAGAATGACAATATTGTCTGGTAATTCAGTCTTGCGTATGACCTTTGCCTGAATCAGGTAACACAGATTTCCTACTTTTTAATCCCAAACATGGAGGTTAAGTGGGATCATTTCTGGTTTATATTTTGATGGAATAAACCTCTTAAAGGGGACCTTGGGCTCATGTTGGACCCTAGATCAGGGGATCTCAGACTGGGGTTGGGACTCCTCAGGAGGTCTTGAGGTTATTACATGAGGGGTCATGAGCTGTCAGCCTCCACCCCAAACCCCGCTTTGCCTCCAGCATTTATAAAGGTGTGAAATATATTTTAAAGTGTTTTTAATTTACAAGGGAGGTGGGGAAGGTGCACTCAGAGGGTTGCTATGTGAAAGGGGTCACCAGTACAAAAGTTTGAGAACTACTGATCTAGATAATTGCTATCCAGTATAGAGCTGTAGTTCATTCAGCTATTTTTCAATCTTATACTAGTACAAGGCAAATAGATGTGCAGAAGTCAATCCAGGTAGTTATTTTTTTAATCAGGTAGATTCTGAGCTGTGCTTCTTAGGAGGTGCAGCTCAGGAAGCGCAGAGGTTCTCAACCTTTTTCTTTCTGAGGTCGCCTCAACATGCTATAAAAACTCCATGGCCCACCTGTGCCACAATAGCTGGTTTTCTGCTTATAAAAGCCAGGGCTGGCATTAAGGGGTAGCTACCAGGGCAATTGCTGGGGCTCCATGCCACAGGGGCTCCACCAAAGCTATCAGGCTTCAGCTTCAGCCCTGGATGGCAGGGCTCAGGGTCCTGGGCTTCAGCCCCATACAGTGGGGCTCCTATCCTGGACCCCAGCGAGTCTAATGCTGACCCCTGAAACCTGCTCATGGTCCCACAGGGGGCTCTGGACCTCTGGTTGAGAACCACTGCCCTCTGATTCTCTTACAGGGGAATCTACCTCACACATAGTCAGAAGTGGTACACTTCTCCTCGGCCATCCATGTGGATGTGTTAGGGTTGGAGAGGGAAATTGGCTGGAGCATGATGTTCAGCTGGTATATTGTCCTTATGGGTCAATAAGTGCTGGCACAATTATGTCCAGGCTGCTCAAGGAGCTATAACTGACTTCAGTTCTACTGTACTCTTTAAGTGGAGAAAGCATTGAACTTAGCAATTGCTAGCAGAGGATGCTCAGCAAACAGAGAGTACTGAACTAGCAAGTGGAGAAGTTGTCACCTGGGCACTGAAAGTGTCTAAGAGATGCTTCTCGGCAAGAAACTACAGAGCTCTTGTAAAATTTCTCAAATTCTCCTCTGCTTTAATGTTACTGTACAAAGCTACTGAGCAAGCACTACAATAACCCTTGGATAGTCAAGCTCCAATGTCTATTGCTATGGTGAGTCTAGAAATTAGACAAAGTAAATGTCAGGTCATGAAACCCCAAATCCAGCTTCCTCAAAAACTGACATGGATAGCTGAAAATAAACCATCTTCCCGTTGGGGAGCAACTTGGTTAGGTAATGACGATTTTTCTCAAATTGACATTAACATAGATTATTTGTCTTCCTGAAATATATTCTCATGCACAGGTTCATCTTGGATAGCGGGGCTCCATTCTCTGTTCCAGCTGAGCTGTACTCATTGCAAGAGAGGGCTGTATGTTGGCACAAAATTTAGCCCAGATTATTTATTTTTATTCATTACCTAGGCTCCAATTCTGCAAGGAGCTCTGCAACATGGAGCTGCTAGCATAATCTGGGTCTTAATTTTAGAATTTGTTACCCAACACTGATCCATATGCCACAACATCACAGATTTATTACATGCTGCACAGCCCATCTTTCTTAAAGCCCTTTGGGAAAGAGGCAGGGGTTAATGGGGTGTTGCGTATTCATTTTGTGTTTGGGGTTTTCATGCATGTGTGGGAGTCAGCTTTATTATATATTTAGTCAGTCCATGAAGTCTGCTATGGATTATTAACTCCCTGGCTCTGTAAAAGATTGAGGATCTTGACCAGTCTCACAATTTGGCCCCACGTCTTTCTGTCAAGGGCACATTTTTCCCACTGATGTTAATTCACATTAAGAGCTGTTAGATCTTGCTCAATATTATGCTTCCATCTTTTCCTTGGTCAGCACCAAGGTTGGACACTGTAACGATGCCCTTCTGATAGACATTTAATTTGTCTGCCTTCCTCTTGAGATGTTTTATTAAATATTGTCATTTTGAAAACTTCAAAGCAAGACTGCCTAAAGTTTGAGCTGAGTGCTGATCAAACAAAATGAAATAGATACATGGAAAGCTCTATGTAAGTGTTAACCATTATTAATGGTTAATATTTTTTTAGCAAGTGTTTTTTTACAGTACAAATGAAGTAGCTTATTTGAATATCGATGGAGAAAGAATTCACTATTCCGCACTGCAATGTAATTTGTTATTTGGAAGTGTAGCCATCAGGTGCATTCTCATTCTATAAAGTGTTGACTCAGATGATTGGCATATGATGTACATATCAAGATTATTCACATCTGATTGTTGGGAGGTTTATAATTTTAGCGAACACATTTTTTTATTCATTCTCCATTCCTGCTGTAATTTGCTTAGTGTTTTTTTTTTTAACCATGAGCTATCAGAGCTCATCTGAATGCTCTGCTGACTTACAATTTCACTCCTTTATAGTCATTTTAAATATTTCTTTCATCCATCCATTGGCCTGAAAATTAAATTGCATCATCATAGTTCAATCACTAGTTGGTAGCATCAGAAGTTTGTTAGGATAACAAGGACAGATATTTTAAATAGAGTCAGTAATGTTTTAAAAAATCACTCAGTCAACAAAGGCTTAAAATTGATTTAGTGGCCAATTAAACAAACCTTTATGTGTGTTCAACTCTATCTAGTTAGACAGAAGTTTTATGGGCAAGCCTGGATGTGGATTCTTTGTATCCTTGAATACAGACATGATTTACTTGCATGTCTAGCGAAATAGAAATATAGATGAGATATTTAAATGAACAGTTCTCAGAGTTTGAGGATTAAAGAAGTAAGGCTGTATGTAAACCCATAATCAGAAAGTAGGTGCTTGCTCCTCATGCATAAATTACACAGTACATGGTTCTTCAATGTAGCTTATGCAAAATAGACAGTACGTGGCACTTACACATGATATTCACATAGTCATTAGCAAGATGGCAACCTCAAGAGGAAAAGCAGTTCTGCTGTGGATAAGCACCCACTGTTTCAGATTCCTAATAACATGCAATTTAAAAAAAAAATTAAATTAACCCCTTTGTATCCATGCAAAAGATATCTTAGGCTAGATCTTAGGCTAGGTTCAAATTTTGAGCTGAAATCTGGGTCAGCTCTTATTTAATTCTAACATATTTCTAATAATACCTCACTCTCGTATAGCACTTTTTGTTTGTAGATTTCAGAGCACTCTACAAGGAAGGAAAATATCACTATTCCCATTTTACAGGAAGGAAAACTGAAGCACAAAGAGGTGAAGAGACTGGCTAATGGGTCCTACAATGGGCTACTGTCAGGGCCAGGAATAGAACCTAGGTCTCCTGACACTCTGTCCCTTATTAACTATGCACTGACAATTATAATAATAACTGATGGATAGCAGCACAATAAATAAATAGTAGATGCAGCAGCCTGTAAAATATCTTTTAATCATGGAATCCAGAAAATAAACCATTTCACAAAATTTTCTTGAAGCTCTGCTTCCTACAGTATGGCTCTGATCTAACATCCACTGAAGTCAATGGAAAGGTTTATTGACTCATTGGAGTCAAGGTTCATTGACTCCAGCAGGCTTTGGATGAGACCCTATAGATTTGTGTCCCAAAAGAGAACACTCACAGAGAGAATTTTCAAGTACTTTTAATTCCAAAAGAAGGGAGTGTAATTTTTAGCACTCAAGGGAATGAACTGCAAATAGAAACAACAACAAAAAGCCAGGTACTATTTTTCACTGAAGCTTTGAAAAAGAATCTTATTCAGAAACTAAGAGTAAGGAGCGTTGACCCTCAGTCTTTCTGAATACTGGTTTCCTGCTGTCCGATATTCCTACCTATCTAAAGGCTTCTTGTTGGCTTCTTGTTGTCATATAGCAACCCTAGAAATGAATGATAGGATTCCCTACTGGATCTATAGAATGGTAGGAATGTACGCTGGCTATGTATATACAGCGTACATATATACACACACACACACACACACACACCTTACTTTAACATTTCCCCATTACAAACCAGCACAGCAGTCTAGCACGTGACATTTAAATATGTGAGTAATCACATTCATGAAAATGAGATAACTCATATGCTTAAAGCTTTCCTTGCTTAGGGCCAATGATTCTGAACACCATAACTGCTTTTAATAGTTGCACATTCCTTTCTAAAAGAAAAGAAACCTTACTTCCTATGTTCCTTGGTTGCAAATCAGTGTTTTGCTTTGTTTCAAAATAGCCTGTATTTGTTATTCACATTAAACTAAGCAAGGCCAGAAAACAGTGCATTTCACTGTGTGTTGGCTGGCTGGCAAAGTACAGGTAAGCTGAGTTGTACATGTGTTTCATAGTACTCGTAACATCTCAAATTATCCACAAAGGACATTAGTATTCCTAGCAACCTTGTTGATCTCTCTCTCTCTTTCCATAAACTTTTCTCTTCTTACCTCTCCAGAGCAGGAGACTTCAAGCTGCTCTACAAATAAAGCACTTCAGTAGCCAAAGACCAGTACGAAAAGGTATTTCTAATTGGCTGCTCAGGGATCAGACTAAATCAACTCATATGTTGAGTTCTTGGTTGACCTTTACAATTGTTGCTATCTTCAAATCACAGTAAAAGCCAAATGCCATTAATTCCTTTTATTCTATGTTATTTTTGCACTGAGACTTTTAATCACTCCTGAAAGTTTAACTCACATAAATGAACATAGCTCTTCTATGTGACATGTTCAAGATATTAACCTTGCTTTGTTTCTCCTATGAAATGTTCACATCCCTGCTGTTCCTAAGCTTCTGGGTGATGACTAATTTACTCATCCAAGCAGATATTCTGTTGATGTGAAAAATTATACTGTATGCAACAAGTGGCAAAAATCTTACCTGTGCTCTTTGGTGGGGGGAGTAAACTATCCAAAGCCTCTTTTCCTACCCAAACTTTGCTGGAGAATTTTAAATATTGTTTCACTGCACAACTGTGCAGTTTATAATCATCATCACAGGGTATCTTAAACAGGTGGTGGGAAATCAACAAAAGATAGGAATACACTGGGAATGAAATTATACATCTACTTGCAGCTACTCTACATGCCTGCAGAAATAAATTTACTTCTATAAACAAGTTAATCAGTGAAGGTCTGAGATACAGGTGCTGCTACAGATATATTAGTGACAAAGGAAGGCTAATCATTCAGAAGGAAGAGCACTATTTACTCTACTTCATCACATATAACAAACTCATATGACTATACTCTGTCCACTACATAACTGCAATACGGGTGGTGAGTAAGGACTCTGAGAAATCAGTAGCATTCCTATAATCCTGTGAAAAGGTTTCAGTCGATTATTGTTACTAATCATTTATGAGGCATGTTTTTATTAGAGATGTGCAAGGTTTTGATACCTCATCTTTCTATATATAGTTCAAAATGATCCTTGGGTGGGGAATAGATAGAGCCTTGGCTCCTGCCCAGCAGCGGATGGCAGTACACGGAACAAATGGATAGGAGAAAGGAGATTATGCTTCTGAGTCAGAATTCCTTCACTGGGATGCTCCTGGAGAAGTTCAGCAACACCAACCCTCATTATGGGCTGTGTCCTTGGGACTCAAACTATCCCTAACTAAACTCTACTGGTTTGTGTGCACTCACTCTAAACCTCTGATCTTGCAGAATGGACTCAGGCAAGTTTAGCAACCACATTTTGAACTGGAGAAAAAATAAAGGGAGCTAGGTGAGGAAAAGGTGGCAATAGTCAAGGTGCAAAATGACATGATGTAGGCAAGCATTTTAGCAGCATGGAAGAATGGCTGGATTCTGGTGATATTAAGAAGAAGTGGTGACAGGTCTGAGTAATAGCCAAGATTCTCACTGGCTTCAGTAGGAATTGGTTCAGGCCTTTGATGCGGCAGGAGGAGGAGAGAAAGAGAGGTTAAGAGGGTAGTAAAGTTGGTTTAATCATCAATGGAGATAGAGGACAAAGGCAGAGGTTAGAAATTAGAGTGAGAGTACAAAGAAATATTTAATACTATAATATTTTCCCCTTGACAGATCTGGTAAGTAGGTGATGAGGTCATTAGCCATCACATTCAATTTCAAGCAAATTGACATTTTGTCTGAATCAGGACTAGAGCTGGCTGTGTAGTGGAACAATTCATTTGCAATGTTACAAATATTGTAATGGATTCAGAATGGTCTTTCAATGCAGCCATGTTCACCTCCCTTGTTTGCTTTTCTATAAACATTCATGGGAACAGACTTTTGTTAGCTAAATGTTGTGGAATGACTGCTCTTCACATAAAAACATACCTGTCTTTACACCTCAACAGGGTATGTACATGTGAATATTATGCATGTTATTCCCTATTTATGAAGTTTCAACCTTCCAATCTGGGAGCAGAAACAATACAATGTTACTTAGAAGACAACACACACAACATGAAATCCTAGCTGAACTTTGCAAACATCTTAGATGCTGCAAGCTGTTTGCCTACAGTGTTCATTGAACAATTAAGAAAATAAATACATCTTTAAGAATCAAAATCTGTTTGTGGATAATTCACAACCAGAGAAAAAGGATTTTAAATACATTTTTTCACTATGAAAATAATTGCTTGTTTTTACTACAAAAACCCAAAGTTAATGTCATGGTATCAATTAATAATTTGGGCTGACTGGAAAACAAGAATTCTGTTTGGAGATCTGGGAAAACTGTTTTCATTCAGCATCAGGATGAAACCAAGGTCTTTTGAAACTTTTCACGAAAAGCAGAGAGACAAAATGAGGTGTGATTGTGTAGCCTGATTTTCTCTCACTCTGGTTTGACCAAAAATTCCATCCTGGTCTTAAGAAAGTTTCTTGTCAAAATTGATTCAGCTCCACAAATTGGCATTTTCTTGAGGTCAGAAAGGACTTTCCCCTTCCAATGTTGTTTTTTAATCTCCTTCCTCTGAAGCGTCAGTGATGGCCAGAGCTGGAGATGGGATATTGGTCGGGGAAAGTTAGAGCTCTGAGGTGACACTGAGCATTCTGTAAAAGCAGCAAAGAGCCCTGTGGCTCCTTATAGACTACCAGAAGTTTTGGAGCATGAGCTTTCGTGGGTGAATATCCACTTCCTCGGATGCATGTCTGTTTCTGTTTCTCAAATGCTTGGCTGACTGGTTCTTGCTCATATGCTCAGGATCTAACTGATCATCATATGTGGGATTGGAAAGAAATTTTCTCCCAGGTCAAATTGGCAATTACCTTGTGGGTTTTTGCTTTCCTCTGCAGAGTGTGGGTGACAGTCCCTTGCCAGGATTAGCTGGATATATCTCACTTAATCATTCCCCTGCCACTGTGGGGGCCTCAAGCACTTGTGCACCTCACACCCTCCTGTCCACTGCCTGTGGCACATAATAGTCTAGTCTCCTGTAGGCTGTAATGCTTTGGTCTAATTTCAGTGTATTTGATGTGTGGGTGCTGGATAATGCTGGTGGCCTGTGACATACAAGAGGTCAGACTAGATGATCTGTTTGTCCCTTCTGGCCTTAAACTCTTATTACCTAAACCATTTTGTTGAAAAATTCCTAACAGTTCTAAATACAGTGATTGATTATAAGTTATAAGACAAATTGTGTGGGAAAACACTACTTAGGTTATGGAGTCTGACTTTCCACATTTTGCAAGGCCTAGTCCATATGTCATTCCCACTAAGCTCTGATTTACATGTGTATAGTACAACGTATGTTACTTTGCCAGTATCCATACTCAGAATTCCCATTGGAGTCATAACAGGACTTTTGCTTGAGGACTGATGGCTGTAGCTTTGTTAATAGGGGAATATTTTGTAATGTCTGTTGGTCTTCCCCACATTCTAGAATTTCCAAGGTGGTTTGTGTAAGGGATTAATATTGAAGTTGTTGCAGTTAGAGTGAATAAACATTTCTATTTCACCATTTTTTTTCTTCCAAGGCAAATTTTCTAGTTCATCACCGTTTTTCTTGTAAAGCTGCTTGTTTTATTAGATCAAGAGAAATTTGCATACTTTTTTGATCAAACTGCATAATTTTTTTTCTGATTCAGTTGCCTTCCTCATTTGAATTTGTATATGTCTTGCTGAATCAGTTGTATATTTTTGTCCTCAAAGGTTCAAGTACTCTACTACTTGATCTGCATACTTTGATAATCTTATTGCATATTTATCTGATTCAGCTGGATGCTATGTTAGCTGAAGGATTTTCCTTGATTATATTGCCAATTTAACGGGTGCTGAGCATGCACATGCTATAAACTGGGCTATAGTCATTAATGGCTACAAATCTATATTCATTTTAAATTATGATGCATTTTAAAAACTGAGTTATCTATTTTATTTTTTGCATAATTTGTTAATTCATTATGCAAACTACTGTCAGGAGTGCTGAAAAAGTGCACAAAGCAGAAACATGAAGCTGAAAATGGTAATAGGCAGCATATATTTGAAGCACAGTATATAGGATCGTAGTTAGCAAGGGTTGAAAAAGACTTATTCATTTGTTATGTTTATCCCCTGTGAGGCTCAATAAGCAGAAAAGATTGCATGGCAAACTGAATCTTCAGCTTAAATTCAACTGCTGAAAAGTGCATCCCAAACAACTGCAATACTCAGCTGAGCCAGCTGTTTTTCAGAATGAGGGAAGATATAGTAAAGCCAGCAGAGAATTTTAATACTGGGTAGGTAGAGGATCAAAAATTAAGGGGCCATCTAAAATTTAGACATAGAAATGATAAGTCATCATGATCCCAAATGATTTAAACAAAAATATCTGTTTTCCGCAGCCACATGTTGTTGTTTGGACTGAGCTCCCCGGACTTCATAAAAACAGCAGCAGCACAGTGTGAAACGCACCAACCAGGTGTATTTTTACTTAAGAATACTTAGCACAGATCAGACTGTGAGAAAAACTACAGCTGGTAACATGCATAGATGGTAACTGATGCCTTGATATGTCGACAACATGAGTGAAAATCTGACTGAGAGTTAGATTGGGATAATGCAACCTAACACAGCTGTTAAAGTAGTGCTCTTTGAACTTTCCTCCCCCTTCTCCATTCCCATTACCCCTATGCACCACACAAGGGTACAGAGACAATCTAGTCCATATAGCTGCCTACAGACCACAGAAGTCCTGGTCTGACAGGATGCAGTGACAGCAAATCCAAACAACAAATTTGGAATTCCAATAATAGGCTAAATCTACTTTATGATCTGGTAACCAGCTGACATATATATGACCGAGTAAACCTGGGTTTTACTGGTATGGTGTGAGAGGGTTTAAAACCTGTCTGGTACCCTGGTTTCCTGTATGCACGAGGAAGGGGAACTTACCACAAGTAAAAAGCTAAGACAACTTGCTGAAATGCCATAATGAAATAGAATTCCCCATTTGTTTCACTTGAAAATTTGTGTGCATTTGCCCCACTTGCTTTCACTGTACGTAGATGTTGCTGACATTTTTTGATTCGCCTCTTATTTGTGCTGGTTCTTGATGGATTGAGAGATTCACTCATTCGCAGATGTGGCTAACAAACTTTTATTAAGCCAAACAATGATCAGTTACCAGTGGGAAGCTGCAGGATGGTCACCACACAGTCACTCCAGCCCCAGACAATACATAGCTGCTTTCCTTTGTTTAGGCTAGTTATGAGGTTTGTTTATTTGTGTACATATGTATTCTTAATTATTTTTTTCTTTTGTTAGTACAAGTTTTGTGCTATCTCAAATAGGGTATTTTTAGCTTTATGATTATTTCCTGGTGTTTTTATAGGCATGATTACTTTGCAGATTTTTTACACATGTGCAAACTAAACTCGATTACTCTGCAATGTTGTACACATGCACAGTTCTGCTTATGATTAAGCTTCTATATATTAGCAGAAGAGTCTCTTAAGTCACAGCAGGCTTCTATCAAGCCTAAAATAAGCCTTTGCTCCCAGCACTCCCCACCGTGAAACTACAAAATCCTTTCTAAGGCTTCATCAAAGTTTGGGGGTGGAATGGAAAAGTTATCTTATCCCTTATTCCAGGTAACTTCTCTTAGAACTAATGGAACACTGGCCAGTTATAACATGTTTGTTTCCCATATTGGCAGTGTCCAACTACAATGTTACATACTCTTTGCCTTTTCTAGCTTTTGCAACCTTGTTCCCATTACCTCAGCCCTACTGTGCAATTTTGGGTTTCTTCATCCAAGGTGAATCCACTTGCCTGACCTAGTTCTAAGGCCACAGGTACTAGAGGTAGGAAGGATTTATGCCTTATTTTTTCCTTTTTATTAGCATAATAGATTTCTGAGTAGCACTTAATTTTACTATTTTTATTTTTGTTGTTTCAGCATTGTATTTGTTATAAACTTAGCCCCTTTTTCTATTTTGAATTTATTTTAGTTTGTAGATTTTGTATTAAGAAGCTACTATACTATGAACAAGTAATTGCTTTTGCCACATTAGGATGGTGCATGGTTTGTTTTGATTTTATTGATTGCTGCTTTTACTGTCCTAGACAACATTTTAATATTTTGAATATTTAAAAAATATTTTTATTTTGTTGTTTATTTAACTTTGTTAACACAGTTTTCGCAATTGAACTTTTATTCTTTGATTTTTTCCTCCTCAATCTCCCCCCCCCCACTGTGTTATTGTCTAGCTGACATCTCACATTTAAGTCAGTGCAGCTAACAAAAGCTCAGTCTGACTTCCCTACCCTTGTTATTTCTAAATGTACCCCCCTTTAATAAATTTGCTGTTTTTCAAAGACATTTTATTTGCAGTTCTGTGAGTGTTTATTGCAGACAAATGTGATAAATTGAGATATTATACTCTGTAGCACTAAGAGAGAATCAGGGTTGACGAGAGGGGGGGAAACCGGTACAAATTACCAGGGCCCAGTGGTCCGGAAGGAGGCCTAGGGCCCGGCTTCCCCAGCCCTGTTCAACCGGTCTGTCCTTGCTGGGGAGGCCCGAAAATTTTTTTTTCACCGGTGCCCAAACCCTCTCTCGGCAGCCCTGAAGAGCATTAATGTCTATGGAAAACAAAGAGATCTTAGTTGAAAGATTCATGTACACTAATTGCATACAATTCTATACTTTGACTAATCAAACCTGCAATTCTAGGGAGTCAAAAGGTGAAATCCTGAGTAGATCAAAGCTCTTACTGACTCCAAGAGAGACAGAATTTCAGTGTTTCACATTAATGCCATCTCCTTCTACCTTTCCTGACTGACATTATGCAGTTATATCACGTAGTGCAATTAACAGGCCATGGGTGTTTAAGATTAATGAGTAGGTTAAGCTTTTTTCTAAAGTCTTTGTTAGCATATGCTTCATACAGTCTAGGCTTTAAAAAATAGATCACTTTAGAAGGTTGAAATTAGTCAGAAACAGTCTTTAGAGAGTGCGTAGGATAGCATGTAGGGAGGTTGAAAATTGGTCAGATGCACTCATTATATGTCACATTATCTCAGAGTGGGAAATGTTATATATGATGCATAATATCCTGAGAACAAGGAATTGTAAGAGAAATGGGCGCGCTCTCTCTCTCTCTCATGACAAATCCTTCAGTAAGAGTCTGATCCAAAGTCCATTTAAGTCAAGGTGAAAAGCTCCCATTGAGTCAAGTGAACTTTTTTCAGGCACTAGGTATTCATAATCATCAGCACTATGCTGTTAACAGTTGTACTGACCTCATCGGAAATTAAGCAGTGTTCCTCTATAACAGAAGCAGGAGGTGGAAACACAGACAGTTGCTTTTGTCATCCATTAGCAGAGCAGAATCCTGCTATTATTTACCAAAAATAAGTTCTGTCATTCAAAACATACTTTGTTTTATGACTTTCTTAACATTCTAAAAATGAACTTGAGCAATATATAACAAATATATAACTGTGTCAGCATTTTCTGTTGAAAATGTGCCATCCTCTCACGGTTTAATTTGGTCTTGGAATTACGCCTCTCTCTCTTTTTTGGGGGGGAGAGGGGGGAACAAAACCTAAATTAAAAACATTTTTCCTGCATAGACTCATGAGGCATCAAAAGACACTTCTGAATTTTTCATAGCATGGACATTAACACGGGGCTTGGCAAGATGATGTGTTCTTGGTATAAAATTAACAGAATATACAGAGACAGTTTCAATCACAATTCAATGCACTTTATTTCAGTTGCTACACCTGAGCTTTTGGTGTCAAAATGCCTGTGTAGAGAACTGATATATCACATTAAAACATGCAGAATCATGAAACTCTCCACAATCTCATCTCTTGTTGTAGCCCAGTGGGCTAGTTTGCCTTAGCTATATTTACTGCTTTGCATTATATTCAGCAGTAATGCAAGAAACCTACAGGCCTGTATCCTGTAAGACATTAGCTCCAGCAAGTTAGCATAAGGCTTGAGACCTACTGTGATAAAGGAAGAGCAGGGGGAGCTCCCTTTTATGGACACCCAGACAGCCAGTTAGCTATAAAGTACCTCTTGGTGGCTGTTCTCTGCTTGCTTTACCTGTAAAGGCTTAACAGAGTCCCCAGGCAAAGGAAAGGGCATGGACAGCTGACCAAAAGAGGCAATGGGAAGGCCGGAACTTTTTAAAATGGGGGGAAAACTTCACTTTGTGCCTGTTGTGGTTCTCCGGAAAGAGGGGAGCAGGGCAGCAGTTTTGCTGTGAGAAGCTGAAGGCCAGATATGAAAATCATCAGATCATATCTAGAACTACCTATTTAACAATTCAAATATGTAAGTAGGTCAGGAATGTTTAGAAAGATGCGATTAGCAACGGTGGCTCCAGGCACCAGTGCTCCAAGCATGTGCCTGGGGCGGCAAGCCGCGGGTGCACCCTGCTGGTCCCTGCGAGGGCGGCAGTCAGGCAGCCTTCAGCGGCTTGCCTGCAGGAGGTCTGCTGGTCCCGTGGATTCGGCGGCAATTCGGTAGCGGGTACACCGGATCTCCCACAGGCAAGCCGCCAAATCCACAGGACTGGGGACCTCCTGCAGGCAAGCCGCCGAAGGCTGCCTGACTGCCGTGCTTGGGGCGGCAAAAAAGCTAGAGCCACCCCTGGTGATTAGGTTTGTTTCTTATGGCTAGTGGACTTCTCTGTGCTAATGCTAATGCTTTTGTTTTGCTTGTAACCTTTAAGTTGGACCTCAAGAAGGTTATTCTTGAAATTTAATTTTTGTAAGTGGGTTTTTAAAATCTGGCAAAAGCTTAAGTTCCAGATGTATTTTCTTTATTTTTGTTTTTAATAAAATTTACCTTTTTTAAGAACAGGATTGGAGTTTCGGTGTCCTAAGAGGTTTGTGCATGCTGTTTAATTAGCTGGGGGCAACACCTGATTTTCTTTGTTTTCTTTCTCAGCAATTCCCCAGGAAGGAGGGGGGGTGAAAGGTCTTGAGGATACCCCACAAGAAGGTTCCAAAAAGGGGTTTTGTTTTGCATTTAGGTGGTGGCAGCATCTACCCATCCAAGGTCAGAGAGAAGCTGTAACCTTGGGAGTTTAATACAAGCCTGGAGTGGCCAGTATTAATTGTTAGAATCCTTGCAGGCCCCACCTTCTGCACTCAAAGTGCCAGAGGGGGAATCAGCCTTGACACCTATGAACTTTGAACATATAGACTTTGCACAGATAAACGGCCCAGTGGAAAACCCCAAGTATTTGGGGAGCTGAAAATAGAGTTTAGGGGGAAGTTCTGACCATAGGTAAATAATTCAACCATAGAAGTGTCCTGACAATGAATTGATATACATAACAGGCACATGAGATACATCGAAGGCTAGCCAGCTCACTTGCCTATATATCTTTTTTTAATAAGTTTTGTTTTTTCTTATAAGTTTGGTTATTTCTTTTATTATTATAGCTTTATATTAGAGTATATTTTGGCTGTAACGAAATGGATCTGCAGTCCACATCCTGTATGTTGAGCAAAGGCAATGTTAGCATACATATGTTTGGGACCTTTCATCTAGATGGATGGTGAAGAGCTAAAGCATCAGGTCCATGTATGGCTATGACCTTTAACATAAACGATGTGTTAAAGCAGGTTGGCACAGGGGTTTTCCTAAGTTCATACCCTTTTAAGCTTAACAGGTACACCACAATTTGGAACTTGGAAAGAACTGAAATAACCGGTTAGGACAGAAATAACAAATGTGATGCCTAACCACAAAAGGGCCATGGTAGCGAATAGACATATATGATAATAAGTTGAGAGCATTGATATAATAACCTATGAGATTTGATATACTAACCTACAACCTATAGGAAAAAGACACTCCAACATTAGTAAGGTGAGGAAATACAAATAAGGAAAAGGGGGGGAATCCCCTACTGAATATGCATCAAACATAGTGGTGTCAGCGTAACATATTATAGAAGTGGCATCCCAGCCTGGCGGTGGTAGGAGAGAAAGATGCAGTTCTTAGGAGGTTCCAGAATGATAGCCACTAGTGATGATGAGGAAAGTAATGAGGATGAGAAAGATGATGGCTAACATTTCAGGTTGTTCTGCAAGGGATGATGTGAATATATGAATGTGCAGATGTACATTCTGTAGTATCTCTATGTACCATACTGAGTGGGCGGAACTTGTGACAGTGCTAAATATATTAATAAACTATATTTGTAAATATAAAAGAGTTCCTATAGTGTGTGTTGCAACTGTGCACATCGGAGTTCCCAACTATATAATAATTTGAATAATACTGGGCCTGATCTTGGGGCAAGAACCTGGCACCCCTCAAAGTGATAACTGGGGATTCTTAAATAATCAATATAATTAATACATAATATAAAGATCAGGCAACTCTATTAAGTTTGTAAATTTTTGTAATTTAAGAGAAAAACTAAATGCAACCATAACCACAAAACAATATGAAAAGTGGGCATGACTACAGTGGTGCTGGAAATTGGGGTGCTGCACCCTCTGACTTGAAATAGTAACAAACATCAAATATATGGTTTCCATCATCAGCACCCCCCTATAAAGCCATGCATGACCAGAAAACTGGAAAATCATGAAGACCTCTACAAAGAAAGAAATTTGTCCCAATCATGGCCCAGGTGATCAAAAATGACTAGCAATCTGGGGAGGCCTCCACTGTGGGTGCCCAATTTGAGACACCTGAAAGGGATCAAATTTGCAGAAGGAAAGTGATCAGCACTTTCTGACGATGATCCTTTTAAGGTGTCTCAGGTTGAGCACCCCAAAAAACAGGGGCAACCAAAATGGCCAGTCTCTTGAAAACCTTGGCCTGCATATCTCAACTTAAGCTAGACAGTTTTTGTTTGTTTGTTTGTTTAAGTTTTGATACATGTGAGCAAACCTCAGAAGATAGTCATACGTCTTTTATAGTGCTGGAACTTCGTGCATACATCAGAGAGCCAAATCCTGTGATGCGGGATGGCTGCTTTCTTTTGCACCTCTGGAGTATCAGGTCAGTATATGAGAGAATCTGGTGGAAGGCCAGCTTAGAGGCCAACATCCCTCCCTGCCAACAGCATAAAGGGTGCAGTTGAAGAACAGGTAGGGCCGTCCTTAGGCATAGGCAGACTAGGCAGCGGCGTAGGGCCTCATTCTCCCTGGGGGCACCACGCTGCAGGCAGCCCAGACAGTGTAGAAGCAGGGCTGCTGGGTCCTAGAGAGAGCCGAATGCAGCACAGTCTGAGGGACGGGATTGGCTGCTGGGGTCTCTGGGAAGGGGTGGGGGTGGGGGTTGGGAAAGGAGCTCACCTGTGAGTGTGACTCTTTCCCCCCGGCTGAGGTCAGGTGAGGCTGTGGCTCTGGAACCAGTATCCTTTGTTGTCCCCCATAACATCCATTCTTCTCCCCCCCGCCCCATGGAGCACCCCCTCCTTTCTCCCTCCTCCCCAGGAGCACCCCTCTCTCTCTCCTCCCTCCCCTCCATCAGGGCTGGGTTGGGTGAGGTGCTGCGGGGGAGGGGAGAGGAGGCAGCTTGCTGCCTGCCTGCTGAGGAATGAAAGTGAAAGTAACTCACTTCCTGGGCAGGCAGCCAGGATTGGAATGTCACACAGGGTTTGGCTGGGGTTAGCCAGATGTGTGAAAAATCAGGACTTGGGGTGGGGTGAGCAGATATCCCTATTTTATAGGGACAGTCCCAATTTTGGGGTCTCTTTCTTATATAGGCTCCTTTTACCCCCTCTCCCCCCGCCCCCACTGCCTGTCCTGATTTTTCACACCTGCTGTCTGGTCACTCTAGGTGGGGGTAATTGGTGCCTATATAAGACAAAGCCCCAAATATCAGGACTCGCCCTATAAAGTCAGGACATCTGGATCTGGCCACCCTAGCTGGGAAGCGCCTTTCCCCGGGCTGGCAGCTGCCAGCGATCCATCTCATCCGGGGGGAGCTGCACAGGGCAAGATGAGCTGCTGTGGCTCCATTGGTGACCTGTCCCTGAGATCAGATGCTGTGCTAACTTCACCATGGTCCATAAGGCTGGTGGTGGTGCCCATTGGCGTGTGATTGCACCTGAGGGTTTGCTGCTTCTGTTGCCACTCTGCACCCCAAGAGGTGGATTTTGGGGTCTATTGCAGCTGTTGGACCAGCAGGCTGGGGGGTGAGCCAAGCATGAAAGCAGTACTGTGTTGCCATTTAGATTGTCATTTAACAACTTTGTTTGCCAAAAATTCTTGCTAACAATCCTGAATCCAATTTCAATATTTTTTTTAAAAAAAAAATCAATATCTTAGCCAAAAACAGAAAATTAAGTTGTTGACAATTATTAGTGACAGGTTTGGTCAAAGGCAAGGAGTGGGCCAGTTTTCATCAGAGAAACAAAAAATTTTGACTGACTTTCATATAGCCTGTTATTCCTGATAAGAACCCTCCAACAACTGTAATATGCTCATCTTCTATAAAGCAGGGGTCGGCAATCTACGGCACACGTGTCAAAGGTGGCAGGTGAGCTGATTTTTGATGGTATGCAGCAGCAGGCTGAGCGGCTCAGCACATCTCTCCTCTGGGGTTCCGGCTGCTGCCCTATTGCCAGCTAGGATACCAGCCATCGGCCCCATTCAGCACCTGCTGCTGGCCTGGGGACCCCCAAGGAACCCCAGGCTGGCAGTGGGCTGAGCAGGCCAGCTGAACCACTCAACCTGCTATCAGCCTGGGGTTCCATTCACTCAGCCGGCAGCGGGCTGAGTGGGCTGGTGGCGGGCTGAGCAGGGCCGGTGGAGGGTTGAGTGGCTCAGTCTGCTGCCAGTCTGGGATGCCAGCAGCACTCAGCCTACTGCTATTCCGGGGTTCCGGCTGCTGGCCCCTTGCCAGTCAGGAGCTCAGCCGCCAGCCCCACTCTGCCTCCTGCCAGCCTGGGTGAGCAGAATCCCAGGCTGGTAGCGGGCTGAGGGGGGGTTGGCGGCCGGGATCCTGGCTGGCAGGAGTTGGTGGTCAGAACCCCAGACCAGCAGCGGGCTGAGCAGGGCCTGGGATCCTTGTCTCAGGGTTCCAGCCACCAGCCCGCTGCCAGTTTGGGGTTTCATTTACTCAGCTGGCAGTGGCCTGAGCAGGACCGGTGGCCAAGACCTCAGATAATAACAATAGTTTATTTATATAATATAGACATAGAGAGAAACCTTCTTGTGACGAACTGGGAATGTTCTTGATGTTTCCTCTGATACTGTGTTGGTGCCTCAGTGTCCCCTATGCAGTTCTTAAGTATCTAGGTGGTGGGATAAGGGCATGTGATTGCTGAAGAGCAAAGGGACAGTGCACCTGAATGCCTGGCACTCTGTCTCCTAGCAACTGATGGCCTGGGCCCCTTCTCTGCAAAGGTGCCAGCTGAAGGTGTTGGAGACAAAGGGATCAGGTGACCTCCTGGCCCGGGAAAATAAATTTGAGGTTGAATTTTTTAAAGTTGTGATGCATAAAGCAGTATCTGCTGTTGATGAAAGATTTAATACCTTGCAAGTACACCATGAACAGTTTGGATTTTTGTATGACATAACTAAATTCAACGAAATAGGAAAACAAGAGCAACTAATGACAAAGGGCAAGAACCTAGAGAGCCTCCTGAAGCACGGTGATAGTTTTGATTTAAATGGACTTGAACTGTACGAAGAATTGAGTACACTGTCATCAATGTTGCCACAGGCAAAATCGGTGATGGACATTGTACAGTTTATTCATACTTGCAAACTTGTTTACATATATCCTAATGTGTATATGGCCACTCGTATTCTACTGACAATTCCTGTAACAGTAGCATCAGGAGAACGGAGTTTCTCAAAACTAAAGCTCATTAAAAACTATCTCCGCTCTACCATGAGTCAGGAACGCTTAACTGGTCTTGCTATTCTTGCAATCGAACAAGACACGACTTTGTCTTTGTCATACGATGACATTATTACTGATTTTGCAGCCAAAAAAACCAGAAAGATTGCTTTTAATTAAAAACAAATCTTTGTTTCAATACCTTTTCATATAAATTTCCAATAAAATTTTGATAAATTAAAAAAAAATATTATTTGCATCATTGTCATATCAGAATTTTTTCTGTAGTGCTGCTTCTTTAGTGCTAGTCCATCAGCATTACAGTGTGCTTCATTAAGTTAAACTGGTTTTAATAACATGAATGTGGCAAGTTTTCCAATACTGTAAGCTTATGTTTGTGTTGCTAAGAGCAGATCAGGCACAGGGGCACCAGTTTAATAATCTCGCCTAGGGCACCATAAATCCTAAGGCCGGCCCTGAGAACAGGACACATGGTTAGGTTCCCCAATGCTGCATGTCCCTAACAGTGGCTTCACTCTGATGTGAGCTGACCATATGAATCAGAGCACCCAGAGAACTGCTCTCTTTATACTGAGAAAGCAGCCCTCTATGGAGCAGCCCCAAAACCAGTGCTCCCTTGTGCTGCTCTGCCAGACCCCAGGATCTGGCACCCCAATGACTGTGATATACTGAAATATTGGAAAATGACATTCTGAGTTGATGATTTTTTCCTCTCCTTCTTCCTCTGTTTAATGCTGATGTGGATTCCATTTGTAACCAGTTTTTCAGTGACTTCTTCTAGCACACTAGCCTGACACTAAACAATTCCGCCATCAACAGGTCCCACCATGGCAATGCAAAATAAAGGAGAGATTATCACATGAACTTGAAATCCAGAAAGCAGAACCAGTTGCTTACAATGGCTGCACTAGTTGCCTGCTACTATCAATGTACCAAGGATATACTGGAAGACATAGTGTAAGGCTCTATAGCGATCCCATAAGGCTTGCCTCTGAGAAATTGTAGGAGTTTTTTCCTCTTGAGTACCTTATATTTTTGAGATCAGTATTGGGGAATACAAATAAATCTGAAAGCTAAGGCTACAATATGCTTCATGAGTCCCCCCATTTTGTTAGTAAAGATTTAATAGTAGGGTGCTGGAGGGAGGCCTCAGATTAATAAACTATAGCACATGTATAGTGCATTATGAATAAATAAAAACTAAGTTCAGACAACAAATCAACAAGATGCAATTTGTGATGCAGCAACCTTGCTTTTCTTGTGCCAGTTCACCAGCAAATCTCTGACATTTTCACCCAGCACAGTTCTACTGCACTTCTCATAAAAAGGGAATTTCTCCTGTAAAAGCAGTGGGGATTCCCATGTGCCACCAACCACAAATCAAAAAACTGGCACTCAAATTATGGTCAGAACTTTATTAAATGCCTTTTCAACCTGCATGAAAACACATGAACCCAACTGTTATCTGGTGGTAGACCCCATCCAACCAAAGCAAGGACACTGAGTCTATTGTGTTTACACAATCATCAGCATTCAGCACTTCTATTTTTCTTGTCCAATGCTCATTTTGCAGCATGAGAGACAGAAAACCTTTGGTATCCTACAGGGAAAATTCATTATAGACACCAAATGCAATTATCTGTTGTTAGCTTAGCATAAATGACAAAGACCAAACTCACAATCCTGCAGATACAAACAGCTACATAAATCTAATTTTCAAATAGTATCTGTGGCCTTCCCTCCAAATCAAATACTAAAAGACAGACAGGCAGGAAGCTGTTCCTCTGTTTCTGTCTGGTTTATCCTTTATTCCCTCATCCATGTAGTCTCAACCAATCAAAAGTTCTTTGTAGATGCCAAGCAACCAATGGGGAGGTTCTTCAATGGCCAAGTCAACAGAACGGACGTGGTAGGGGCTGACAATAGAGGGAACTTGCATTATGCACATGCATCACAGGCAGGTAGAACTCCCTCAAGAATGGATTGGGAAATGTTCTGAATGGAAAGGCACTTACTTCTCTATTAATCTTTCACAAAGGTGTATAATAAATCAATGTTCATGTACAAAGGAATTCTTAGAAAATTACTCATTACGTCTTCGAGGGGAAAAGGTCTGTGTTATTGCACTGAATGCCAAAAGGATCATGAATGATTTACCAGCAATTGTCAGGTTTTACACCAATGGTCAGGAACGTGTTCAAGTTTGTAAGCAGTAAGAAAGAGATAACACTTCTAATTTATTGCCCTGTCACTGTTAATTCATTTGGTATTTGCTCTGATAGCATTGCTCCCAATGAATTTATTTGGTAATAATGTGGATGTCATCTGTATTTATGCTCTGATCTACTACAAAATTTCAGCCAGGAAAACAAGTTAGGATCTTGGCCAGATGGAAATCACATTTTATAAATTTAAAAAGAGTTTTAACTTATTTGGAATAGGAACCTTAAAAAAAATGTTTAACTTCCCACAACAGAAGGCTGTTTTATCACCCAAGAATTATCACCCAACATAACAGGATAGGTCTCCATAACAATATGAGGCTTGATCCAAAATCCACTGAAGTCAATGGGAGTGCTTCCATAAACTTCAATAAGCTTTGAATCAGGCTCATACTGTCTGTGTAGGTTGGTTGCTAAATATATTAACTAAATAAAGAGCCTATGTCTCTTATTATTTCTAGAGAGAGCTATAGCTGACTCAAGGGAGAGGGATAGCTCAGTGGTTTGAGCATTGGCCTGCTAAATGCAGCATTGTGAGTTCAATCCTTGAGGGGGCCATTTAAGGATCTGGAGCAAAAATCTGTCTGGGAACTAGTCCTGCTTTGAGCAGTGGGTTGGACTAGATGACCTCCTGAGGTCCCTTCCGACCTTGGCATGCTGTGGAAAAGCTGATCATGAATATCTGTTCAAAGAAGAAAAAATTGATCTTTCCATATTTATGACCCCTTTATGTCCATGTTGGGTAAAATTTATCTCTGTATACAGAGCCAGACCAAGTTATATGAACTACTTAAATACCACTTAACCTCTATTTTAAAGATTCAAGTGGTGCATACGTCTTTTGGTGGTCTACTGTCATGAATTAAACAGATTCTCAGTTCAAAATTAAATACCATGCTGGACTTTCAACACATTTTTTGCCAATGATCTGCAGACCAAAAAATAGCTGCTGCAAACCCTAGGGAATTATTTCAATATAGGATCAGGGAGAACTTTGCCATTGATTTCAATGGGTGCACAATCAGCCTGATAAGGAGTTTAATAATTTTGCACTCTATTCACAGACAATTCATGAATAAAAATAAGGGCAAACTTCATCAAATAACTTAATTTATTGTGCAATATTTACTCAGATCTAACACATGAATTGGATTCATGGTATAAGGCAACTTTGTTTTACAGGCAGCCTCTTGTGATTTATGCAAGTCATCCCAATGGAATGCCAATAAAATCTTTATACCACACCATCATTTACTTGGATTACGCCACATATTTTACAGGGGAAAAAAATTAGGATGGCTTTAGAGAATTTTATTGATATGATTTTTCATATCCTTCTGCCTGTAGAACCAAGATACATTAATACCTTGAGCCCAAGTGAACAGGACTGTGAGGAAGAAAAAAATTATTACAAATACATTTTAGAAACCTCTGAAATGACCTCAAATAGCTTGCCTCTAAATCACAATATTGCATTTTCAAGGTCTGCTACCTCACTATTTGTAAAAGCTAGAAATCAACGCAGTATCCCATTGAGAAGGAAAGATTTCTGGCCAGGACCAGATTAACTTTTTGTGGGCCTAGCACCAAATAAATTTGTGGGCCCCCGTGGGGGCAATATGGCATGGCGCAGGGAGTGGGAGAGTGGGTCCCCAGAGTGAGGGGCCAGCCGGGGACAAAGAGTCACGGTGTGGCGGACGCAGCCCTGCTCCGCCACTGACACTCAGTTGTATCAAGGACCACTGCATTTTCCAGGTGGTTCTCAAGTTATTGTGCCTGAATCCTGCCTTTAGTGCTAGACTGTATATTGCTGCATCTCAGACAGAAAGAAATGTTAAATTTGGGGGGTAAAGAACAAAAAACTCTCTTACCAAAACCTCAATGTAAGATCTCTAGTATTACCATGCAGCAATGTGTTCCATAGATTTATTGTATGCTGTGGCTGGGCAAAATTTCCGTTTATTCCTTTAAAATTTGTTACCCTTTAGTTTGAAAAAAAATGCAGCTACCTAAAAGCAATGTATATTTTGAAATATTCAGTGCATTTTATACTTTCCCAGTTCATATCTGTAATTTTCTCTCATGCCAAATTTAATATATTCACCTAACCGTGATTTGAATGCCTTTAGAGATTTTAGCAAATGTTCGTTATACAAACAGAAACTAACATTTACAGAATTCTTGTGTAGAAGCTTATGAAATGTCATGCCTGTCTTATTAAGTAGTCCCCTAGCATCCTTTGTTACTTTGTGAAGAATGCACTTTGGCATCCCTATATCATTTCAACTGTGATTACATTAATAGCAGCACCTCATGTTGTAGATGGGTTAATCCATTTCTCACCGAAGGGGACCAAATGCAATTCACTGCTGACCAATAATCAGGAAACCTGCTGATCACATTACATTGCTTTACTGCAAACTCTGGCTATATTAATATTTAATTTGTTTTGCACTTCTTAATTGAGTCCTATAAACTGTGGAAACATTTAATATGAATGTCAGTTTAACAATGTATGGTCATTCTGGCTTTCAGTAGCAGTATTCAGCAACTAAATATCCAGCTTCATTTTGTTAAAGAGGATTTTTCTTAATGTTCCTCAGGTGCAAAAGAAATTGCTCAGGTAGAAAAGGTCACCTTGATTTTCAGATAAATATTTTGCATAGTTTTCATATCTTTGGGTATTTCAGCTCTGCTGCTTGGATCTCAGTCATCAAATCTATTTGCTTTCCGATTAGCAAGATATCAACATGTTCAGGTTTTAGAAGATTGTTATTGGTGACATTCTTTGAAGTACTAAAGAAAGAAAGCTTATCTGGAGCTTTATCAATCAGGTCTCATTAGCACAGTTGAGGAAAATACAAACAAATTTGGCATGGGATTACCCATGGATATTATCTTACAAAGGGATCATTTGTATAAAGTGATTTTCTCAGGGAAGTCGTCTGTCATTTGCCATCAATGAGAAATGCCAATAGTCTGTAGCTGCTTTTGCAGGGAAGCTCAGCCCACGTCAATGATTCAATGCCTCCTGAAGGCACAAAATAATTTCCCAGTGCACTGTACTGAATGATATAAAAATATTATCCAGTGAAGTTTCATTGAAGGATGTGGGGAAATGAAGGGGTTAGTTAGATACAGAGGGGCTTTGTTCTTACCCTTTGCAATACAAAAGAGAACATAGGATAGCCAAACTGCATCAGACCAGATGTCCACCTAACTCAGTATCCTGTTTCCATCACTGGCCAGTACAAGATGCTTCAAAGGAAGGTGCAATGACCCTGCAGAAAGCAGACGTGGGGTAATATGACCCCATGCTAAGTCTCAATATAATCTTCAATAGTTAAAGAATTGGCTTAAGCCCTGAAATGAGGTTTAGCATCCCTTCCAAAAATATTGTTATAATTCATTCTGATAACTCTGGATGATCTTATTAGTCACATAAATATTCACTAGTTTTTTTAATAAGTTTTTGGCCTGAATGACCTCCCGTGGCAATGAGTTGCACAGTCTAAGTACACATTGTATGAAAAAGTATGAATTTGCCATGTTTTAATTTTGTTGACTGTCCCCTTGTTCTTGTGAAGAGCTACAGACACTGACCATATCCTCCTAGCTGAGGATTCTCTTGGCACTGGGAAGTCATCAGTGGTGTATAACCAACACAGCTGTCTCCAGTGCCACTTTTCCTGCAGCCTCCAGCACAGGGGATGGGCATAAGAAGAGGAAGAGTGACCAGAGCCTATTGAACTCTGTCTATGCTCAGCTTGTAGAGGGTCCCATGGGGATTGCTGGCAACTGACAAAGGTTAGAGTAACCCATAGGTTGCAATGGGACTGGACAGAGAATCAGAGAGTTGTGACCAGTTTCCTTACATCCCCCACGCTGAATGTAACATGATGAAGCATAGAATGTGGCTCAGTATATTCATCTCCCAGTGGTCTGAGGAACAGTCTAGTCCTGAAGTCAATGGGCATTTTGCCTGTAACCCTTCTGCCAGGCTGAGTTGATAGCAGCAAAGGCCGGGTTCAGTACATACAGGTTACCTCCCAACACCGCAATGCAAAACCGGCTCAAGCCCCCATCCAGTGACCTAGGAAAATCTTACACACACCCCTGGGTGCCTCAAAGAGGCAATACTTCCCCTCTCACAAGCACAGAGTCTCGGTGTAGCAGAAAATCTTTAACACGAGGTAGATGACATCAGCATTAAATGGGGAAAACAACACAACTAGGGTTCATAGACCAAACCATGAGCAAAAACCCATCCCAGCAAATTGGGCCATGTCCTTTCCCTTTGGTTTCCCAGCAATCCAAAAATCACCCAAAGCCCCAAAAGGTCAATAACCCGAAAGTCTCTGTCCCTGGTCAGTGCAGCCCCAGAGTTCAAAAGTTTATCTGCAGAGTTTTACCCCCCAGCCTGGATGGAAATGGAGAGGGGCACATAGGGTGTTAAGGGGCACCTTACATGGTCCAAGGCCAACTGCCCTCCTCTACCATGAGGTTCTGCTGCAGCCTTCACTGCGAGCCACTCCACCTGTCCCTCCACTCCACCAGCCATCCTGCGAGCTGCTCCAGCCATCCCGCAAACTGCTCCGCTCTGCTCCATGAGCCACTCATCAATATAGCTTCAGACCTCCCCACTAGTTAACACAGCACTCAGTGATCTCAGCTCTTAGTAATTTCAACTTGTAGTAAGGGAGCCTCAGTGCTGGTGCACCATTGGCCCAAAGTGAATTCAGCTCAGCAGCTTGTAACTAGACTCCTAATGGAATCAAAATGATCTCTGATATTCCACAGTGGAGAGAGGAGACAATGCAATTGGTGTCTCGACTCTCAAAAGAAGCCCATTTACAAATACCTGCCCCCAGCCTCTCCCAATTCACTGGGCTTTGGAACCCATGTCCCTTGTCTAGCAAGTGCTACTTAGTTGATGGCAAGTCCCTCTGTCATAATCCATTTTCACTGTCCTTGATTCACATAATCAGGGTAACAGCACTTTATTCTTCCTGCCCTAATAACAGAGAAACTGGGGATCCCATAGCAGCCAAAGTGACCATTTGGGCAGCTGTAGGCTTATGCTAGGCAGGGTGAGTGTGCCTATGCAAACAAGATCAGCCCCTGAAGTTCTTTTGCACAACTCACCACAATTCACCACCAGATGTCAGGGGAGAGCTCATCCCGACTCTGCTTACATGCCATTGGCTTCAATGATTAGCCCCAGTAAGTTCCCAGTTCACAACATTCACTCAGGGCCAGAAATTAACCTTCCATGAGGCCACAAACTCCGCCCCCAGCACCACCTCTGACATAAATGGAATGTTATGTTTCTTAAATCCACTCAATGTTTCAACCCTGTGACTTTCCACAAGACTGATTCAAAAAAAGGGCAAAGTTACCAGAATAAGTTAATTATTTTAAAAAGCAACTGCACTGGTGACTATTTTTAGCATGTACCGAAGAATTCTTTTGTTCCAATTACAACCTACATGCTGACTCAGCTTTGCAGCCCTCCTTTTTGTTCCTTTTTCAAGTGGGTCTCTTACACTGCAAGGATACTGAACAAAAGCAAAGTTAGGTTGTGTTATGCTGCTGCAGCCAAAATAGTGGGACAAATTTGTAGTTCATAGACTCATAGACTTTAAGGTCAGAAGGGACCACCATGATCATCTAGTCTGACCTCCTGCACAATGCAGGCCACAGAATCCCACCCATCCACTTCTATAACAAACCCCTAACCTATGTCTGAGTTACTGAAGTCCTCAAATTGTGGTTTGAAGACCTCAAGCTGCAGAGCATCCTCCAGCAAGTGACCCGTGCCCCATGCTGCAGAGAAAGGCGAAAACCCCCCAGGGTCTCTGCCAATCTGCCCTGGAGGAAAATTCCTTCCTGACCCCAAATATTGTGATCAGATAAACCCTGAGCATGTGGGCAAGACTCACCAGCCAGCACCCAGGAAAGAATTGTCTACAGTAACTCAGATCGCACCCCATCTAACATCCCATCACAGACCACTGGGCATACTTACCTGCTGATAATCAAAGATTAATTGCCAAAATTAGGCTCTCTCATCATACCATCCCCTGGTGTAAATTACTATAGCAGCACTGGAGCTAGCTGAGAAGCTGGCTGATTATTTTCTTTTGCTTAAATGGCATCATCATTTAGAGCCTGGATCTCATTTACATTAAGGCCCTTTTAAACTGCTCTGACAGAGTAAAAAGGCCTTAAGTTGGGAGTACATTACATTGACATAAACCAGCCTTAGTGTTATTGAGAATCAGGGCCAATACATATGTGAGCTGAAAAGATTTGTTTGGGATGACCTAAGTCCAAAGGACCAAATTCTTCTCTCATTTACACTGAAGTTCCTCTCCAAACTAACACAGCACAGGTGAGCCTAAAATTTGCCCCTAAAGACTTTTTGAAGCTTTGTCAGGTATTCACAATAGATTTTAAAAAGGATGTTGATCTCTACAGATGTATAACTCAGAGCTCAAAGCAGTCAAATCAATACAGTAGAATTACCATTTAACTGCAATACAGCATTTTAGCAAATAAAAGGAGTAAGGTGAATAAGAATAATGATTGAAAACAAATATAACTACAGATTTTTCCTAGCTAATAGACCGGTGCTTCAAATTAACCATGAATCATCTCTCAACGGGAATGAAGGAGCATAATTAGATTAATGACTATTTACTATTTATTTAGATTTATAGAAGTGTTTAAAAAGGACACATCAATATAGTCTAGGTAACTCTAACATAACTTTAAAATACATCACAAATAATACCCTATCTACAGGAACACAACTTAATACAACACAACACAAGTAAGCCTGGTAAGTTAAAACTTAAATCCCTCTCCCCCATTTCTCTCCCCCTTCCCCCTCCAATTTTCAAAACCTTAAGGAAAGAATGAACTTTGCAATGGACACAAGATGACGTGAAGGAAACTATCAAGAACACTAAACTTCTTGATCTCATTCAGAATTAAAATATCCCTCCAAATACTCACGTTTCTTCTATGATGTCATTCCCCACAAGTACTGCATGTGGATAAGGCAGCCCATCCTGATACTGTATCCCTGCCAGCGGAATGCTGCATAGAAAATCATAAAGATGTATATTGACCTAGTGATCTAACAATGAAGAGATGAAGAAAGCTGCACTTCCAACAAAGATTGTTCGGTGTCCTTGTGGAACAGATGTTCCCTCTATATGGATGTCCTCAACCACCACAGTCAATAAGTGTCTACAGAAAATATTGCACACTCATGTAATTTGTCTAGACTGTATTTTCAAGAGACATCCAACATGCAGAAACAGATTAACGGTGTGACTTAACTCATCCAAACGTAAGACCTGAAAAATAAAAGTTTCCTTTATGACAGGTGGAAAAAAAATCTCAAGAGACATTCAGTATATTTCAAATCCCAAAGGATAACAGACTGCTTTTGTTTGATTTGACACTGCAAAATTTAAATCAATTTCTACAAGTATTCAGACAGATCTGTTGGAACTTCAGGCTCCTCTGTTCATTTTGACTTTAAGCCTAGCAAGTGATTTCTGAGTAATTCAAAGTAGTTGCTCACTCGAAGTTTACCTCCCCTACTTGCAGATGTTTGAGTCTGTGTCTGTTTTTTTTTTCTAATTTAGACTAATAAAAGGTACATTGGCAGGTATATCATGTGTTTATTTTATGTTTCAGTATTTATGTGAAATGAGTTTGTGAGGTCTGAGTCCAATTCCTAGTGGATGGATGTTTATACCAAAAACTGTTTCAACTGTTGACACTAATTGACTACTTCTGTCCCAAGGCTTATGAACAGTTTCGGCAGAGGTCAAGCAGTGAATGAACGTAGAGACTCTAACAGCTCACTGACTCCATTATCATTAAGAGAGTTTGATAAGGAAATTAAAAATAAAGATGAAAATATAAACCAAAAGGGAAGATTCCTTGGGAAAAAAACAGTGAAGATGTTAGGGCCAATTGAGACAATGGAAGAAGCTATGTAGAAAGCAGAGAACAATGGCACAGAGGTGCTAGAGAGATAAATGGACAAATCATGCAGTAAGGATAGTTCAATTAGAACTGCTTGAAAAAATCTGATATTTTAGGGGTGGTTTTCCAACAAATTTTCAACAAAAACTCTAAGTTCAGAATATTTTGACCCTTTCATTTTTTGTCAAAAGCTGAATGCTCTTCACCCCACCACAAACTGAATTACTAGTTAAAAATGCTATCGAAACCTTGAAATTCAGAAAATTTCCTATCAGTTCTAATTTTAACTTTGAATCAACAAATGATACCTGATCACAGCATTTGAAATCTTATTACTCTCAAAAAGGTGTAAAAACAGCAACTCAGAAAATCTCTAAATCTGATAACCAGGTTCTGCTGATTTCATATGGATGAACTCTAATTAAAAAAATACCTCAGTACATTATGGAGTTTTCTTTGGCAACCATTAGAAACTCCCAGAGAAATCCATTCCATAGAACAGGAGACAGAAAATTGACTGACTTTTTCTGTTAGCATTTAAAATAGGGAGTGACTTTTCTTAGAATGAAAGATCCAAAAGCAGCATTCATCACTTCTGCCTCGATGGAGCTCACAACAGGAATGGTGCATTTGAAATGCAGACTATATCCCAATCATCCCCTCAAAAGTGGGAGTAAGCTATCTTCAATTTTTGCAAAGGGACTGCTGAGTGCAAATCCCTGCAAGCTGGGAATGGGCTGCTTTATCCAACCACATTACAGAGTGGCAGAAAAAAAACTTCCATTAACTGAACCAGAAGTAAGGGAGGGATGGAGTATGTCTCCAATCCCTAATACTCTTAACCTCTTGATGACCAATTTACTACACCACTGAGCATCAAGAGTGATAAAAGATGGAGCAATTATAAAGGCATATGGAGGGAAAAATGCACTGAGAGTTAGTCTTGCTTCCTGAATGCATTTTTAGATTACTATTGTTAAAGGCCAAAATCATGGACCCACACCTGCAGAGAGTATGCCAAAATCTCCTGTAAGTGATTAGGATAAACATGAGACTCCTGAATTTAAGCTAATTAAATATCAATGACAGTCTAGAGGAAAGCCAGGTAGTCTTTTGAAAACAAGTCAAAATTTGCAATAGAGAGAGATGTAAAATATATACATTTTCATATGCTACAGAAGGGAAGTTTGCAAAAAAAAATGGACGTTTTGAATGGCTTCTGTAGAGAGAAGGATCAGATGGCTTTCAAACCAGGGCCTGCATAAGGTGTGGGCAGGGAAAGGTAAGTAAAAACCATGATGTTGTGCGAATCCTGGGAACATTTTTGCTGAGTTTGAAAGGAGATAGCATGCCCTCATGCCTGTGCCAGCCCAGTCCTGCTAGCTGATGCAGAAGGCAAGGAGCAGGGCCACAATGTCCTGCCCTTATCCCAGCCCCTTTCGGGAGGCTAAACAAGCTGGGAGCAAAGCATCTCTCCAATGGGACTGTCCCCAGATCCTGCCCAAGGGCACAACAATAGGGGAGGAAGTTTCCAGTCTCCTTGTCCCATGTTTCTGTTTCCCTCCCTGCATCGTTACCTGGGCAAGGCTGGTACACTCCAAAACAATCATTTTAAAATTATTTCAATGTTGCTGTTTTGAGTGAACCTGGCATCCACAAGTCTCCCTTAACAGCATAAATGAATGGGCAGCTGGGAACTCAGTATAGAGTAAATGGCTGTATTGTCATAGCAAGTGGTGCATAATACAAAGCTAATAGGCCAACCGTTACATTATTTTTACATTCTGAACATTGATGAGAGAGTCTCAGGAGTTTGGCCCAGTTCAACAAGGCACTCAAGCATGTGTCTCACTTTAAGCATGTCAGCAAGCCTATGTTTAGCAGATCAAGTCTGGGCTTAAGCAGGGGCGGCTCTGGCTTTTTTGCCACCCCCAGCATGGCAAGCTGGCTGCCTTTGGCGTCTTGCCTATGGCAGGTCCGCTGGTCCCGCGGCTCTGGCGTACCTGCCGCCTAATTGCCGCCAAATCCACAGGACCAGCAGACCTCCTGCAGGCAAGCCGCCAAAGGCTGCCTGACTGCCTCCCTCTCAGGGACTGGCAGGGTGCCCCCCCATGGCTTGCCTCCCCAAGTGGGAGCGCTGGTGCCTGAAGCCGCTGCTGGGCTTAAGTACTTTGCTGAATCTGGGCTTTTATGAAGTTCTGAAGGGTTATGTAGAACTCAGAAGTTATGTTCTCGGCCAAGGGTTACAGAGCCTCCTGTAAACACATTCACAGAAATATTTTCAAGACTTTGGCTTTCTGCAAACTTTCTCCTGAACTAAAAAGCAGCTGTGCATGTGAATGCACATGCAAAAAGATGTGACTATCATCCAAGCATGTTCATATGCTATTACATTCATGGGCCAGGTGTAAGAACCTGAACAGAAGAGAAAATCACATCTCTTTCTTTCTTGCTGACCATGGGAGACAGTTTCCGATAGGTTGGCCATGATCTTCTCCATTGTTCTATATAATACATTGAATTTCTGAGTGACCCTCGGGGCGGTAACCATGTGCTAATACATAATTGCCTTTAATTTTGAAGATTCCCCCCAATGAAAGCTGCAGTGTGCTGCCAAAACATCTTTGTCTGCTGAATGATAAACACTGCTGGGTCCTGAGAACCAACAGCAGTAGCAATGCCACAATCAAAAATGGTTCATTGGCTATCATCTGCTCTCTCTCCAGCTATGTTTAAAATGTTAAATGAATGGTTTTAACAGTCCAATGATTCTAGACAGATATATGGGCTAATATACAATCCAATTTTTATGCCTCTACGTTGCGCCTGGACATTGTTATGCCTCCTGAGAAAAATGTTTCTTTTTTAAGGCCCTGATTCACAAAGCACTGAAGCACATGCTTAACTCTAAACATATGGAGAAGCACCTGTGAAATCAATTGAGCCTATACTTAATTGCTTTGCTGAAAAGGGCTGGACATATATCCTTACAAATAAGCACATGCTTAAGTGCTCTGCTGAATTGGAGGTTAAAAACATTGGATTTCTCTTGCTCTCTCCTTTATGACATACCATTTATGACTCAACATACCTAGTATATGATCCTCCATTCACAATTGTATAGATACTCTTCCAAAGCCATTTAGTTTATAGTGATGTAATGCTTAAAGGATTTTGTGGCCCTGTGCACTGTGCAAATTGGGAGCCTTCCTTAAAGTGCCCCCACACCATACTTACCCCTCCTCCCACACACACATACTCGAATTTCCTGCCCATGCCACATATACCTCAGCAAGTCTTCATCAGCCCCCACTTATCCCAATAGCTGCCATATGCATCCCAGCAGCCCTGACACATATCCCGCTCGCTGCAGCCCCTGATATCTCCCACTCACCCCCAACAGCCCAGCCCCCAACCCCACCCTCCTTTTCTCCTACAGCCCCTACCACTCATCCCACCACCCCCAACAACTCCCCATTCACTTCCTAGCCCACCAGCAATTCACTCCCAGCCTTTCACCCACTGCTTCTGGGACTCTCCTGGCCACTCAGCAGCATTCACTCAGCACTCCTTTCCCATCCCAGACTACGGCAGCTCCTCCTGATCTGCCTGGTCCCCTTTTTCCCATTGCCCACCCTGCACTCACAGGGCCCCCATACTGCTCAGGTTTGGACTGGCCATCCCCTTGTCATGATGGAGCCAAATCTGAGTGAGCAGGGTTGCGACCTGGCACATAGGGTCTCAGTGTCGCTTAGTATTTCTTTTGAGGGTTGTGCCCCAGTGATGCAACAGCATTTTATTTTTATAATAAAAATGGAGTGATGTTTTGTTTGCTGCTAGTATGAAATGGCAGATTATAATTCCTGTTCAACAGCAATGTATGTGTTTTCCCCACCATGCATCCAAATAGATTACCTTGTGTTTATCTGTGGTTTTGTACTCCCAGTACAATAGAGATTCAGAGTCGTGTAACATTTCTGGCAAGGTGACTGAAGTTATTTTGTGAGAACATTCTTTCCATTAGCGTCAACTGCAGCCCCTACATCTCCCTGTTAGCCAAGCACCAGGGGAAAAGAAACCTTATTACTCATATTTTAGAGATGGAAAAGGAAAAAAGTTATGTTGAGTAAATGTTTGGATTAAGGGCAGAGCTTTATCCAATTTCACATTTCAAACTTTGAACTTATTTTCAAGATCTGTCGCACTAGAATAAATATATGCCTAAATCATAAAGAACACGGCATGCATTTCTGACTTACAAAGCTCATTACAATTTCTGGAAGAGTTTCCCTTATTAAAAATCCATATCAGAATCCACTCATTCATTTTAAAGTGCTCAGTATGTGGCTGCATGTCAGAAGGTTTGACATTTATTTGACTATTGACACAAATTGTACTCATCTGTGATTTTACATGATAGACCTTTCTGTGCATAGGCTTCAATACAGCAGAGCACTGAAGGCCACCCCTCAGGAAAAAGAAGGGAAAACAAAAACAGCTTTCTCCAAAGCCCTCTCAAGACAATAAGAAACTCCCATATACTTTGGATTAGACCCAAAGCGAAAAGCACTACAGGTTTCCTGAATGTCAACAAACTTGGGCTCTGTGGGATTAAAGATGTGTGTCATAGTCACTGGGTCAAATCTATGATGCTAGGGTCCCACCTGATTAGAAGTTGGTGTGCTGGGTATCTCTGCTCTCAGATATGGCTTTGCATTCCCATAATTCTAATGCCTCGCTGGATCATTTTCTGATCTCATCCACTGTGAATTTATACAAATGTAACCCCAGTGATCTCCACAGAATGATCCGGGATTTACACAAAAGTAAATTAGATCAAAATATGTCCCTTTGTATCTAAATTTCCTTATCTGCACCTTACAGTGCTGTTGGAAGAATGAATTGGTTAGTGTTAACACACAGCATTAGAAATGTTGAGTATTTTTATTCAGTGTGGCTTTCTGATTTTCAAACAAACATTTTGGGCTTTTAACCCACAATGGAAACTATGGCCTCTGGAAATTTATGGGTGGGTCTTGTCTACACTTGAAAGTTGTTTCAGATTAAGGTAGGGCATGACTTTAAAGTGCAATATCTATTTCTGAATAACTCCTTATGTAGACAAACCTTTAGAGCCAAATTCTTCAGTTGGTTATAATGCTGTTTATCCATGATAACACTATTGACTTCACTGAGGCTACTCTGGACTTACGTCAAGGGGAAAAAAGAGTATAATTTTGCCCTAAGCAATTACATGGTATAAAATTTCTCTCCTACTAAAACATAAATGCAGCAATTTCTCACATCAGCCAGATTCTGCCACCTTTATGCATACAAATAACACTTCCTTTTAAGAGTTGGCCTACTGAAGGGAACTACTTGCATGATTATTTAACAGGAGGAAGAGTAGTAGTATTGGACCTTTAGAGGTATAAGACATTTCAGAAGTATGGTTTTGTGGCTGCTACACTAACATGACAGAGTAACATAATGACTGAGGGCTTATTACACAGTGCTTTCCTCCACACTAGTTTGTCACCTGCTAACTGGCCTGTGTGGACCCTGCTATGGGCACTAAAAGTTCCATCATGCACATTAACACAGTCCCATTTCAAACAGTGCTATGTTAATGCACACAAGGGAACTTTTTGTGCACAACAAGAGGTCCACACAGGCCAGTTAGTGTCTGACATGCAAGTGCAGACTAACATTTACATGCCTCTGGTATGGACTGAAGTAGATTAGGTTTACAGTTCACACTGTCAAGGATCCATTTACTAGAGCAGTTGCTGTCGTAAGTACTGACTGGTGTTTGTGGTTCAATAGTCCAAGCGGATGCTTGCTCTAAGAAGAGCCTGTTTTAAATACTCAACCACTCACCCCTGTGCAAAACCCAAGTGAAAAACCCAGTTTTATTGGGGACCTACGTTAGGACTGGCATAGCTGAGTCTTTTCTATCAACCTGGAAACAGAACACATACACAATTGTGCTGTATCAATTGCCAGCTGTGGAGGAACCCAGATGTGAGGGGGGATTACCCAGCAGATCCAGGTAGTTTGAAATTCCACTAGCCACATCACTGCAGGAAAGATGGCAAATCACACCCTAAATATGGTTTATAGAAAGGATACTCAAAGCCACAGGTGGAATTGCAATCCAATGGGAAAGCGTGCTTGTCTGTGAGGTGCTGCTAGAGACATAGCAGAGCTCATATTTAGGAACACAGACATTATACACGCATATCAAACACCCTCTTGGCCAGATTCCACACTGCGGCACTCTGAGGTGCAGTATTAATCTGCATATGTTGTCAGTGAAGGCAGATGCTCCTTGGGGAGGACAGGCAAGGTTTCTATTACTCTTCTACCTCAAGTGTTTCATGGGGGGGAGCAGGTTTTCATCTCTGCCAGATGTTCCACAGAAACTCTCTGGAGAGGTGGTCAGTAAAGATGCCATACCGCTTCCCATCCATTGCTGCTCCCATTACTGATTACAGTGCTTTCCATAGCTACAACCTTCCTTCCTTCATGGCAGATGTGGTGCCACATCATGGCAGATGTGGTGCAGATGTGGTGCCAAAAAGACTCTGTACCTAATGGTAACTGGCACAGAGCTAGGATCAAATTTGCCCCAGTAAAAGCGATACACTCTTCAGAGGTTTAAAACTGGCTGCACCATATAGTATGAGAAATATGGCCACACGCTATACTTGAGATATTGTTGTGCATCTTAGAAAAACACAATAATATGGATAAGATGCTGTTGATCACCGCACATGAATTCCCTCTTCACTTCCCCTTGCACAGTGGGTCAGGCTTTACAAAAGCTACAAATCTAAGCAAGCTTGCTACTGCCACTCCACAAAGAGCAGATAAGGAAGAACTGAGATTGTATCCACTGGATGTTTCAAGGGCTCTCTGAACAATGGAAAATGATTAGTGCTTTCCAGGACAGGTGGTTCTGAGGCTGCATGTGACATCCACTCCAATAAACAGCTTGCATATCATCTTACATGTACTTCCTTAGTTGTTTTTTGAAGCTTACGCTAATAACTAGCCAAAATGATACTGGCCCCAGATCAACATCCATTTTTGCTTACTAGGGAAAAAATGGACTCCATGGAGGAGGTTTTTGAAGCAACTAACATTATTGTAGTACATTTGGTGAACAACTCGATAACCATAGTGAAACTGAAGCAGCATAATAAAAGTACATTAAGGACTCAAAGGACTGTATTTTTGGTTATCTGCTTTAATCTCCTGCTCAAAAACTCTACTACAGTGTTTTGGGTTTTTTTTCTCTCATGGTGAAATTCATGTAGATCCTTGCAGAGTTTATGGAGAAGGTTGTTAGCTGCCCATCAGCTATGAGGAAGAACCACCTTCCTTCCTTATAGTGATAAGCAAAAACTTCAAATTAGATCTGTATTTCAACCACGGGAAGTTGGGGGCGTCTAGGCCTGTCCCTACTGAGCATTTAGAGGGGAATACCACAAATGTAGAAAACCCTAATGGGCACAAACTGCAAAATTGGGATCTGGCTTTTGAACATCCCAAAGCTCAGGGGAGTAGTGAAACTATATTTGATTCAGTTTGTTACAAAGCTGGGTGCCATTTGTGAACTTTGATCTAGGTCTGGGTTTGGATCTGGCTGTTTGAAAGAGAAGCACTCAGATCAGGAGGAGGAGATCCACATCACAGTTTTACTTTAGACTAACCTCTGAATGTAACCCGAGATTTGATCATTATTTTAAGGAGGGAAAATTTTTATCACAGCTCCTGTTTTTTCTTGTTAATCCAAGTGGAATTAGTATTACTGAAGGTAAACACCTTGTTGTTTCAATAATTTGGTGGGATTGCACCATCAATGGTTATTCAACCAATCTACATCAGTGATGTAAATTTATCAGGATTCTATTGGTGGTTGGTTAAGATTCTATCATGGTTTTTTTCAGTTGGTCTTAAACTTCAAAGAAACTCTAGTACCATGATGTCATCACCTGATAGCACTTACATCACGTTTTTGCTCTTTAGATGGATTGTGTTGTCTCCTCTGGAGTTCATTTCAGATTTCTTTCAAGCTCCTGTCCTATGACATAAATAGTCACTGGAGAAATAATTATGTTTCATGCTCTCTGTTAAAGTGACCAAGCAATGCACTACAACCCACACTGGTTGACTTGTTTCAGCCTCAATAAGCAACCTTTCATGTTCTGAATGACATCACCGTACTCTGAACTGCTATAAATTTGAATGATCAAAGTTCCATGGGTTGAACCAAGTGATTTCAGGTTTGTAAAGAAGAGTGAGCACCTGTTTTGGAATTAGAAGATACTGAAGAGAGCATGAAGCAAATCTGAGGGGTTGCAAACAAACACTCTAAGATGCCCTCTTATACAAACAGGGTATTCACAGGGCTATGAAGACAAATAATGGCACATGTTTATGATAACATTTTGTAGATGCTTGGATTTATTTTATATTTATTGCTTACAAAAAAATACTTTAGACTGACAGTCCTGGAGACTGCCTTCCTCTCTCCCCAGAGCTGGCAGAGCATAAGCAAAGGTATACTGGAGTCATCCTCCAACTACTGCTCCATCAGGATGCCTCCGCTCTGAAAGGGAGGGACAATCTCTAGGTATGTAAAGATAAAAGTTCACTTTCTGTGCTAAGTCATTTCTTACCGAGACGACCAGCAAAAGGGTCAGTTTACAAGATACCATGTCCACATAATCCACATACTATGTCCACAAGACACTATGTTAAGACCCTTGATTCATTTCAAATAAGCAACTCAACAGTGGTTAGAGGGTAATGACTTTTGATCACCAGTGCTCTGAATCACAATTGTACAGTTGTTGTTGAGTGAAAGGTCCTGTAGACCACTCCCCTAAGCAACCCACCACCTAGTCAGATATAAAAGGGAAGAGACAAGTTCTGGCTGCCCCTGCAAGGATGCACTATGGTGGAAGGGTGAACAAGGAAAGAAGGTTCTGCTAAACCTCTTTCCCCTCCCCCTGAGGTCACAGGCAAAATGGTGATACCAGGACTAAAAGAGCAAAGGTGGGATCAGCTTGTTGATTACAACTAGGCATGGCCATCTATGTTGAAGGTATTACAAAGGGGACATAGCATCTTTTCAAGATGTCAGTAAGTGCCACTGTATGGGGAGATTTTGGCAAACCAGTAAAGTGCCTGATACCAGTATTGCTTATCGCTAAAAGCAGCCAAGTCAGCAGGCCTTAAAGGGGCCATGAAGCAGTCTCAGCTTGACCAAGGCAGGAGGGGGAAGGGGTTTTGGGTGCCACAGAAAGGGCAGCTTGACCCATGTCCTTCCTGATAAGAACTATGTTGAACTTGCTGATAGATGCATTTCAGAAGAGAGGATGTGCCCTCGGGAATGTGTCTAACAGGGTCTCAAGGCTGCAAACTCTGCGAAAAACCTACACCTGGTTAATCAATAATCAGAAGGAAGCTTCTTGCTTGACACTGGAACTGCTTGCTTAACAAGTTTTCTTTAAGAGACATGTCATTCTATTACTAATGCATAAATAAGGGGGAAAAGTTTGAGGTAGTGGGACTCTTCTGGACTCTCCCTCTGGATACATCCTGCAGTCCCCACTGGCAGATGGGCTGCCGCTGTGCCACTCGAGAGCCACACTCAGCTTTGGTAATTATCGAGGGCTGGGAGTGTGTTACTAACCTGTTGCGGATGTGTGTAAATGCTTGAGACTAAGTAAATGCTTGAGACTAAGTAAAGTTTAGCTTTAAGTGAAAGCACTCCTGTGTTGCCCTGTTTGTGCCAGCCATCTATCGGTTGGACGGCCATGTCTCCCCTGATATATTTCCTGACACTGTCTCACACAGAGTAAAAGTTACCAAGAGCTTTGGGTTGAAAGAACCCTGGGTAACACCACTACTGAACCTGCTCACCTAGAGCTCTCCTGATGTCTGTTTACCTTGCACAGACAGAATTCCCAGAGTCATTTCTGCTCAGTCACTGCAGACTGGCAACTCCTCATCACACTTCCTAGTGGACCTAACAGAACGTAGCCCTAAATATATTCCCTAACCTTCCTCTCAGTCTCTGTTACAACCCACTGTCATTGAAATATTAAAGAACTGTTTAATCAAAACACTTTCCTCAAATTTATTTTTGGAAAAGCACATTGGCTGTACATACCTATGCAATTTATAATCATTATAATGTACATCTCTTTTTGCAGTGTTTCTTTCACTCGATGGGTGCATATGTATAAGGAACATTTTATAACATAACTCTAGTATCATGCTTGGTAGGTTTTCAGACCTAAGCACACTTCATCCTGTACAGTCATCTGGGAAAGATACTACTTGTCAGTCTTACAAAATAGACTTTAGTAAGCTAAGAAATCTCATGGAATTATAGAGAAATTCACACCCCAAAAACTTGCTAATCAACACCACAGAGAACATTCTTCAGGCTTTCCAGAGCCTTCATATGCAAGTGTATTGCACTCCAAATTGTAAGTAGACACAAGTATAACCATTTGCAAAAAAAAAAAGTGTCAAGTACATTAGGTTCTTAATGGGAATATAAATGTAACAAAACTATACATATATACACACACAGAGAACTTTTGTGGATTACGGTAGTAGTGCTAGAATTATTATTAGTTTCAGAATTAATACCAATACCTTCCTCAGAATTATAAAATGCATCAAATATTAAAACACAATTAGGATTCTATAAAAATTTTAAAAGGTTCCAGAACCAACTTTTTTTAAATAGATCAGACATACAGCTGAGAATGGAGGGCCAAATTCAGGCATGTTGTAAGAAGGAACAGCTTTGATCATGAATCTGGGCCAAAGAAACTATCCCTGTAATTTTTCTCAGGAATAAAAAAAGTCCTTGTATAATGAATATCTTTTTTCATAGATACTAGATACTACATTAAAATATGTAAACATTATGCCACCGCCATTTAGTTAGCAAAAGGAAAATATTTGGCTTTAGTTAGAATAGCACAAATTCAGATGTGTGGCATGAAATATATTTATAGAGTTCTGGTTTACTTCTCCAGACTAGACACAACAGGGAATGTTGACAGATAGAAAAATTAAGGAATTATAAATTGTAACAAGTAAATTTAATAATAATATTACATAAGCTAATGTCCCTGTAAAAATTAAAGAATTTGTTTGCAATGGAATCCTATTTGTTAGTGGCACATTGAGAAGTAGAGCAGTTTATTTCTAAAGTCTTCACTAAATATTCAAACCAAACGCACATTTGTCTTCCTTGATTATTGCTTTTATTGCAAGGTGTATGAACAAGAGAAATAAGACTCCAATCCTGCACCCCTCTGGAATCCAGTTGCAGGATCAGAGCTTAAGAGTCATATTTTCACATGTATTTAGCCAACTAGAGGTGCAGATAGCTACCTAGGGGGATTTTCAAGAATGCTTACGCATCAAACTCCTATTGACATAGAGAAATAATGTCCTTTCATTCCACAATTGATTGGAATAAATTGGTCTCCAGAGGGAGAGTGGCAAAGAAGAGCATGGGAAAATCTGATTTGTTTTTTTGTCTTGGATCTTCATTCATCCAAGCGTGTTGATAAACTGAGGACTTAAGGTCAGATTTTCAAAGGCATTTATGCACCTAAAGATCTCTCTCTCTGGAGAGCAATTTATTCCAATAAATTGTGGAATAAGAGGACATTAATTCAATATGTCATTAGACATGTAATACATTTCCCTAATTCTAAGTTATATTTTTCCCATGGCAAATGAACATAAATAGAAATAACTAGGATTCTGGCACTTGCATCAAGAATCAGTCTTGGTAGCAACAGGACAGTTCCCAGTGGCTGCATAGGCAAGGGTGGGAAATAATTATAATGAGTAGCAAAAAGTATTATCTAGCCTGGATTTCAAGTACACTAATATTAGGCTGACCAGATAGCAAGTGCAAAAAATCGGGATGGAGGTGGGAGGTAATTAGCACCTATATAAGAAAAAGCCCAAAATATAAGGACTGTCCCTGTAAAATCAGGACATCTGGTCACCCTAACTAATATGTAGTTGCAGTTTTTCCCTTATCTTCAGGTATCACCACAGAGACACTTCAAAAGGAGATAGAACAAATGACATGGGGAAAAGTTATAAAACTAGCCAATGATTACAAGCCTTATTTTATGCCTTCCTCTGTCCCTTAGGAGCCATTAATCACAGTATGAATATGGATTTGTGTAGTGTTTAACACTGACCATTAAGGAAATTGTGCTTACCCTGTTGAAAAGAACACAAAAAACATCTAAGGTTAAAGTTCCCTGCTTCAGAGATCTAAGAAACCATAACTTCAAGACCCAACCAGTCATTAAGAAAGATCAACACCTCTGTTTGGCAGTAGCCATCACCTTTTACTCGGTTTGGAAAACTAAACCCATAACAGTTCAATTAGCCCATTTACCCTTCTGACCATGTTCTCAGCAGCTGAAACCCAGCTATTTGTAAAAGCGATGTAGTGTTTAGTACTTGGTTTACGTCTATATGACACTATTTTCTGCTCTTTTCACTTGTTTAGCAGCTTTTTACTTATCAGACACTGGTTTCCCATGCTATTTTTACTGATGTATCTTTGTAGCTTCACTTTTTCACGACAACAAGAGGTTATGGCTAAGAAGAGGCTTTTCCAGCAGCTGTATTGTCACTGAATAAGCTACTGTGGACACATGCACTGTGTTTTGGGCCCCACTACACTGGATACAGGTGGTTCTAAGCTTCTCTTGGTCCAGCACCATCTCTACCCTTTGGCCTCTCTGATGCACTTCCTGCACATAGGTTGTCTTTCTGTTACCCCTTCATGTAAGTGGGACCTCAAAGTCCAGTTGTCCTAGATCCACACATCCAGTGCTAAACTCCCGCCCCTCAAGGCACAGCAGTAGCTTACATACACCCCTTCCGAAAGCTCCAACCATGTGGGTACTCTGGATTACATTTTATCTCTCCGGGGCATGTAACTGTGGAAGTGCATGAACCTATATAAAGGTTCAACACCATTACTCTTTAGATAGCACAAGAGATACTCAGATCTCACCCCCTGTCCTGCTTCAGTTTACTCACTACTCTAGAGCATTCTTAGGGATTTGGTCAGAGTCCTCCAGGGTGTCCAGAATCCTCTCCTGCACATGGCTTCTTTTCCAAATCATGGAGAGTCTCTCTCTCTCTCTGCTCCTTTCAGTGAGTGCACATTTGCTCTAAAACAGCTTGTGAAAACCCTTCCTTTTATAACTTCCTGTCCCCTTGTCAGGTGACTTCCCCTTGCCAGGTGATCAGAGTCTCCTAGCATATGTGTCATGGTATAAACTCCCACTCTGAACCTTAGCGTCCAAAAGGTGGGGTACCAGCATGAATTCCTCTAAGCTCAATAACCAGCTTAGTACTTGTAGCTCTGCCACCAACCAGGAATTCCAGTGTCTGGTACACTCTGGTCCCCCCAAAACCTTGCCCAGGGACCCCCAAGACCCAGTCCCTCTGGATCTTAACACAAGGAAAGTAAACCCTTTCCCTCACCGTTGCCTCTCCCAGGCTTCCCCTCCCTGGGTTACCCTAGAAGATTACTGTGATTCAAACTCCTTGAATCTCAAAACAGAGAGGAAAATTCACCTTCCCCCCTCCTTCTCTTTCCCCCTCCTAGACTCTTCCTGAGAGAGAAAGTAATCCTAACACAGAGAAAATTAACCTTTCTCTCCCCCTTCCCTCCTTTCTCCCCACCAATTCCCTGGTGGATCCAGACCCAGTCCCCTGGGGTCTCACCAGAAAAAAAAAAGAATCAGGTTCTTAAACAAGAAAAGCTTTTAATTAAAGAAAGAAAAAAAGTAAAAATTATCTTTGTAAATTTAAGATGGAATATGTTACAGGGTCTTTCAGCTATAGACACTGGGAATACCCTCCCAGCCTAAGTATTCAAGTACAAATTAAAATCCTTTCAGCAAAATTCAAATTTGAACTCCTTCCAGCCAAATACACATTTGCAAATAAAGAAAACAAACATAAGCCTAACTCACCTTATCTACCTAGTACTTACTATTCTAGACTTATAAAAGACTGTATCAGAGAGATTAGAGAGAAATCTGGTTGCATGTCTGGTCCCTCTCAGAACCCAGAGAGAACAACAACCAAAAACTATCAGCACACACACAAACTTCTCTCCCTCAAGATTTGAAAGTACCCTGTCCCCTGATTGGTCCTCTGGTCAGGTGACAGCCAGGCTCACTGAACTTGTTAACCCTTTACAGTCAAAAGAGACATGAAGTACTCCTGTTCTATTAACCCCTAACTGTTTATGACAATATGATCCACTATCTAGTTACCAGCTAGGGTTGCCAAACCTCCAGGATTACCCTGGAGTCTCTAGGAATTAAAGATTAATCTTTAATTAATGTATATATAATTGGAGATATACCAATCTCCTAGAACTAGAAGGGACTTTGAAAGGTCATTGAGTCCAGCCCCCTGCCTTCACTAGCAGGACCAATTTTTGGCCCAGATCCCCAAGTGGCCCCCTCAAGGATTGAACTCACAACCCTGGGTTTAGCAGGCCAATGTGTAAACCAGTGGGCTATCTCTCACCACTCCAAAAAAACCTATGTCATGTGATGAAAACTCCAGGAGTACGTCCAACCAAAAGAGGCAACCCTATTACTAGCTCACCTGGGTAGTACCAGTTTTCTTGGTTTGGCCACCTTCTTTAGCATATCCATTGCATGCACAGGCATTAAATTCTTGTCAATATCAGCAAATTGTTTCAGTAAAAAAAAAAAAAAGGAGTGGTGCCTTTTTTATGTTTTGGGGCTAGAATCACAAGGGGACTTAGGTGCATGTTCCCATTTATCTTTTAGCAAAAACCAAGATATTACCAGTGCATAGCTTGAAACGCTAGGGATTTTGGTTAAAGTGTTAATTTTGGAATAACCAAAATATTTTCAGATAATTCTGTTGCATAAAGAGAACAAGTGATGGTAGAAAATAAATACAGTATTCTAAAAATATATGGATATGTAATTATGATAATATCACATTGACCAAGGAAATACATTTTCCTTCAGTGATAAATAAACTTTAAATAATGGTCATTATACACTCATTGTATTTCTCTGTTTTAGTAATAAATGCTTTTGGAGGAGAAGGGGGAAATCATATAAAGTCATTTTGTTTTGCTACTTTCTGAAATGTAATGAGAAAAAACAACAGATGTACATCTGATCAGAAACAGCCAGACATCTACATTTGTAATTTATAATGAGTGGAACAATTTCCTTAAGGGGAAATTTTGAAATATTGATTACTTTTACTTTCATGTTTTTGGAAGATGGAACAGAACATACCAAGAGCATAATGTGCCAATTTATTCTTGAATTGTCTCTTCTAGCTAACTTGAAAGCTGAAATTATATTTTGCTTTTTAACTTTTTTTTCTGATTCGTTAGAGACTGCACACACATTACGAATTCACACCCAGGACCCAGCACACCAAGCGCATGCTTGTGGCGGCATGCCGCTGGGGGGCGCTCTGCCGGTCGCCAGGAGGGCAGCAAGCAGGCAGCCTTTGGCAGCATGCCTGCAGAGAGTCCGCTGGTCCCACGGCTTCAGTGGACCGAAGCCGCAGGACCAGTGGACCCTCTGCAGGCACACCTGCAGGCAGTCCACCGAACCCACTGGACCGGCGGAGCGCCCCCCGCGGCATGACGCTGTGCTTGGGGCGGCGAAATGTCTAGAGCTGCCCCTGTTCACGCTCAAGCCATTTTTACAGACTCATCACCAGCATTTATGAAAATAATAGACTCATGACATCAGTGCATATTTAAAACACAAAAAACAATATTACTGTTTTCCCTTCAAATTTGAGGCATAAAATTGGGGGAACAAAATTTTGGCCTTGATGGAAAGAGAATGAAAGAACTTTTACTTATTTAATCATTCTAATCTAGCCCTCAGTCTTGGTAGAAACAAGGTTTAGAGAATCAGAGTAAGTTTTAAATATTGGCCATTGTATAGCTTATTAAACAATGCCAGCTTCTAATGTCATTTGTGTTTTTAAATATAATGGAGATTAAAGACCTGATTCAGCCAACCAGACTTACGCACGTGCTTATATGTTTATTAGTGATTGGACTTAAACACATGCTTAAAATTAAGTGTGTGTGTAAGTGCTTTGCTGAATCAAGACCTTAGCAAGACACCGGCCCTCAGATAGTGGGAACCCTGCAAAGTATGATTTGAAAAGGAATACCAGATTTCCGTTGGACAATACAGTTGCATACACTCCCATAGAACTAATGACTAACAAAGTTTTAAACCAGACAACCTCTAATGATTGGCTCTTGTTGCAAACCCAGAAGCAGAGTTCAGGTTTGCTGAATTTCTGCCTATTTGCATTGCTTCACACATTACCTGGGCATAGAGAAGGGGTTAGGCTTCCTCTCTTACTCCACAACAACAAAACTGATCTCAAGGAAACAAAGCTGCACTCTCAAAGTGGGGTAGAATTATTTATGTGAGCCAAGAAACCAAGCCAAATGGCTGGAAAAATCACAGTGGCTCAGCAGCATAGCATACAAAGAGTTTTATTCTTGTAATCAAACAAGAAAAACAAGATGCAGCAAGTAAAAAATTCAGTAACTGCTGTTTGAAACAGGAAACTCAATTTGCTCTGTTTATTTCAACTCTCCTGTTACAAATCAGAAATAACCACTACAATGGCCATACATGGGACTCAAAATAAGGCCATAAGAATGGCCCTACTGAGTCAGACCAATGGTCCATCTAGCCCAGTATCCAGTCTTCCAACATTGGTGCCAGATGCTTCAGAGGAAGTGAACAGAACAGGGCAATTTAATTGAGTGATACATCCCCTGCCAAAAGCTGGGATCGGCTACAGTCAGAGGTTTAGGAACATGAGGTTGCATCCCAGGTCATCTTGGCTAATAGCCATTGATGGAACTATTCTCCATGAACTTATCTAATTCTTTTTTTTAACCCAGTTATACTTATGGCCTTTACAACATCCTCTGGCAATGAGTTCCACAGGTTAACTGTGCATTGTGTGAAGTAGTACCGTACTTCCTTGTTTGTTTTAAACCTGCTGCCTACTAATTTCATTTGGTGATCCCTGGCTCTTGTGTTATGTGAAGGGGTAAATAACACTTTCTTATTCACTTTCTCCACAGCATTCACAATTTTATAGACCTCTATCCTACCCCTCATCAGTCGTCTCAACACACTTCATCCAATTCTTAGCAGCCCAGAACTTTCCCACCAAGAAAGAATCTGTATGAAATGAGGGAGCTCTGCACACCCTATTCTAGGAGCTCCTATTTTAGAGGCTCAGAAGGAAGCCAGTGACATCAAAAATTGTTGGATATTCCAGAAACTTTACTATTCTGCCCCCATTTTCACTACAATTTTGACAAGGCCCCAGCACACAGAGTTACTATTTCTTTTGCTTCATCTACTGACAGGGGGTGAGGAGGAGAAAAGGGGCCAACATCTCCATTTTTAGCAACAGGGTTCCTATATTCCCAGTGGATCAAAACTCACACAGGCCTTTTATCATTTGCTGTATGCTGCTGTAGAGTATGGTTCGTATGATAAGAGTGTCTGGGATGGTCTTAATGATGCACTGGGCATGTTGTTACTCACCATGTCCCCTTGCCTAGAATGGCCAAAGTGCTGGCATGGAATATGGCAGGAATCAGAAGATGGAATAGGTGAGGGCAGAAAGAGTGATGGATGCCGCCAACTCAAGTAAGGAGACTGAATAAAGCGAGGCCCCCTCTTCTAGTTTTCTTTCGCTTCACTTAAAGATGTGTAAAGCCTGCACTGATAGAGGTGAGTACGTTTATGTCAAAAGAGCGGGAGAAAACAGAAGAGGTGAAGTAGCAACCAAGTTCATTCCTTCCTTTATATGATTCATAAGATGAATCACTTACACTTTTTCATTTATTTACTTTTTGCCATTTGGATTTATTTTGGATTTGTCATATTGGTATTTAAAAAGCAAAACAAAAAACTAATGCTCACAGCAAAGAGTAATAATTAGATGTTCATACTGATCTATTGATAAAATTACTGCAACAGAGCAGATGAGCTTCTACCACTGCATTTGTTGACTTATGGCTTCTAGTAAATATAAAAGAGAGTCTGTTTTCTGTCTTTCTATCTACAGTATTTATATTCTGCCAGTCATCATAATATCAATACACTGTAGTATTAGCCCTCTTCCCCAGTGTAAGTTTTCTAGGATCAGTGAAAATCTCTACTCACACAAAACACACAAAATGCTAGAAGGTAAATAGAAAATAGTACTGAAAACAGTCAACTGCCATTAACTAAAGTAAGGATATGGCCACACCTGACACACTGTGATCACCTCAGGCATCCCAGCTCACACGCAAATAGCAGAAATTGCAAAGGTCCGGAGATGGGCAATAAAATGATTAGTAGGCAGGAGAGCCTCCCATATGTAGCAAGACTGACACTCTTTATTTGAAGAGGAAGGAGGAGAAGAAGGGACATGGTAGAGTCTACAAATTTATGAATGGCATAGAGAAGGTAAATAGGCTTCTTCTGTTCACCACTTCTGTAATACAATACAAGCGGGCACTGAACACAATTGAAAGGCACTAGATTGAAAACAGGTTGAAGGAAATACTTTTTTTCACAATGTGTAATTAACCTTTGGAAGTGACTGAGTCATTGAGGCCAACTGTTTTATAGGGGGTTAGACATTTATACGGCTAAGGAAATCCTCTCTAGTTATCTATAATTTATCTAAGATAGGATGTAAAAAAAAAAAGAGAGAGAGAGAGAAACCCCATGAGGCTTCTAGGCGTTAGCCAACCACTGACTGATGGGCAGGGGGCTAGCTAGGAAGAAGCCCCTCCTTTTGACAAGCTATTCCAGAATTGCTAATAACAAAATGGCTTCACCTTCCTCTGAAGCTTGTGGCACATGCCACTAACAGAGACAGGATACTGTGGTAGAGGATTTCAAGATGATCTTTTCACAGCCTGGCGGCCAGAAGAGAGAACCTTCATTGAACATTAGTGAGGAGACCTTTTAATATTGATAAACGCAACTCAGCAACTGCAAATATCTGGCACTACAAAGTTACTTCTCTGAAAAATTATAAAGCTTTATTCCATAATCTTCAGGGATTGAGTAGAGGCTCATAAAGAGACTTGAGTTTTCATACCGCCCTGAACTCCTGTCCTGTGAAAATCAAACCTCTTCTGGGTGTCTCAAAGACTGAGGCATGGAAAATGATTAACAGCTTTTCCAAATTTAGGCCATATACCCTATATTATATTAACCTTATTTAAAGATCATTTATATATTGCAAATTATGTTCCCCATTCAGAATATAAAACATTTTATTATATTTTGTATTATAGTCTTTCTTGTGACTCAAAATCAACACCAGCTACTGAATATAAGAAAGTCCAGCCCTATTTACAGAGGAGTCTGACTGCATAATTATGGCTTTGAGTACCTGCACCACTCTCTTCAGGTAATGGGCTTCTCTCCATTTAAATTTGATTAACTTTGGATCAAGCCCTCAAAAAGGCAACTCGAACAGCCCATATGAAAATGCCTTGATTCCTTTCATGAAAGCAGAATAGTCTATGATGAAAAATAAAAAGTCTATTTACATATATCTGCTCCTCCAATTGTTTTACATTATGTGGTTCAAATAAATTCAAAATCTGGCCAGAGTTATAAATAAATAAGAACTCAACGCTTTGAAAAAATGTATTTCCCATTTTAAAATGTTGTCCTGGAGATGCAAAGGTAAGGATTTATCTGGAGTTGTGAAGAGGTAACGGTTAAATTTATAACACCTACTTGCCTGCCCCTGGCCATTTCCTGACAGCAGCTGTGTTTCTTACAAAAACGAACTGTGGCAGGATAATGATCCACTTCTGGTGCTTATGGCTGTTTCAATTCTTGTTTTGATCAGCCATGTTATTGACAGGTCACGTCAGCCTGCGAGTGTTAAAACGACACTGGATAGAATGCAATTCCTGCTTGTTTAGAAAGAGGCATTCAGTATAGATCTGTGCCAAATGTCAACCTGGGAATAGCACAGCTAGAAATGAAGAAGAAGAAAAAAATCAAAAGGACAATGAGGTATCATTGAACCAGCAGAGAAAAGAGTTTGGGGATTGGTAAATATTGATCCAGAGAACTCGATTTGACTTTTTAAAAAAATTGTATTTGACCTAAAGACTCATGATTTTAAGTTGTTTTAACTCTGGGGGACAGATTGTAGCTTTGCAACCTTGAGGTGCCCTTAGTGTGGGAGAGGAGGGGCAGAACTGTCTGAGCCTGGTGAAGGTAGCCTAAGGCATTCTTCTCATGCAGCGCAGAAGCTTGTATCTCAGCATCTGAGCTCTTCATCATCTTCAGATGCCTAGTGGGGTTTTTAAAAAGTACCTAGGTGACTAACTTTCTTTGACTTCAATGGGACTTAAATGCCTAGCTGCTTTTGAAAACCGATCTAGGTTTCTTTCTGCATCTTGAAATCTTGCCCTGGGACATTAAGGCCAAAATCCTCAAAGGCATTTAGGTGCCTATGTCCCATTACCCGAGATCACATTCAAATAGAAAGTCTGTGGCGGAGCACAAGTCTCAAGAATCTAAGGCCCTAGGTCTGTATTGTGGCTGGCTCCTGTTTTGCTTAGAGAGGTGGATTTGCTCCCCACACCCACATCCTCCCTTTCCCAGGAGCAGTGCTGGTTTGCAGAGCAATCCCATACATTGTGTTAATTATCCATCAATGAATAAAGAGCTGGCTGTCACAACATAATAGTATTCCTAGGGGTTGTTACTATCCAGCAAATTTGTATATGACTTGAGAGCTCGAGTCATACTTAGGTGGGAAAAGAAAGTCTCACTTTGGAATGAACACAGAAGTGAATGACTTCTTTTATGCTGGGGACAACTTCCCAGTGCATGTGAAAGCAATGACAAACTTGATAGCATTAAAAAAAAAATCCTGTTAAGGTGTTCTAAATTAGATTGGAAATGTCAGTGAATTTCATCGTTTGCTGTGGTACTGCTAATGACAACTTGTTTGCTACTCCCGAGATACCTAGGAAATAAGAAGCCTGTATCTCAGGAAGGATTTGAGAGAGGTGGTGGGAGGGAGGCATGGATAGAAAGCAATAATCATAATCTCTTTCACAGAATGTTGTGTGTGTTTCTTACATTATGATCTTATTAAGCATATTTCAAACTTCTGATTATGGGTGATGCCTTCATTATCATTTCTCAGCTCTAAGCTTTCCAACCAGTAGATAGAAAACTTCAGCTGAACAATGGGGGGAATGGAGGCAGGCAAAGGCAGCCCTAATCCACTTCTACATTCTTGCAGCTACTGGGGCAGGTGGGGATTGAACCAGAACCAGTTAAGGCAGGATCTTGCCTTCTCAAACTTGCACCCGCTAAAGTGATCCTCAAAGGGATGCTCCATCAACTGCGGACTAGTGAAGTGCACTGCATTCTGCATTCACTCCCTGGCCCCATTCCATCCCCATTCAGCCTAGATATGTCCCCAGAGTTGGTGGGTAAGGACCATGGCTGGTGACAGACCATGCCCTGGGAATCCTCATCAGCCCCTTTAAGACTAGTTGAAGGTCCCTTTGGGCCATCCATGGCTAGTGGTCTGGCCCATTATCTGCACACTCAGTAATAAAAATCCTTCTCTCCTCTTTTTTCATCAAAGAAAGTAGACAGGGATGGGTGAAGTGGATACTGCTGTAATGAATACCAATATAGGAAGCCAGATGGACAGAAATAAAAATGTTTGGTGCCTTGGTTCACCTGGGGAAAGGCCCCAAACATTCTAGTGCTTATGCAAAGCTTAAACAAACAATTTCAAACCACTGGTGCTCGTCAACCTGATCCCAACCTCATCCACATCAACATAAATCAGCAGTAATGCCATTGACATGAGTGGAATGATGCCATTGTAAAACTGGTGTAAATGAGATTAAGAAAATGGCCTCTCCCCTCTCCTTTTTCTCCATTCTCTCCCTCCCTCTTGTAAAGCAGATTATTTCCCAAACATCATCTTCCCTTCCCTCAGATCTCTTAGGGCTAAGGAAGCCTGAGAATCCCTTTGGGGGTCACTCTTTCAGGGTTCTCGCCCTTCAGAATGAGCTATGAGAACCACCTCCAGGGGATTAGTAGGAGGCCAAAAGCATCCATGTGAAGACCTTCTGCTCTGTAATGACTTTGTGTCCCTTCCCTGGGGAAGAGGTGAGGGTTCCAGTAGGGTTCCTGTACCAGGAACAGTTCTTGGCTGTGACAATCCTCACTGCAGAAGTAGACCAAACAACAATGTAAGGATGTAAGCACCTTATCCTCCCCACATCTTCATTTCCAATCAATGTGAGGCTATCCACTTCATCCTCCCAGGGCAGATTGCAACCCTGTGGAGACGTCACTGTGGGTCATGGATATCAGGGAGAAAAGAATAACCTGCCCCCACCTTTCTCTTACAGGCAGTGAGAGATCCACATGCAGGAAGATCTCCTCCATACAAAGAGAGGCTGATACTTTATTGCCTGCCATCTTTCTTTGCCTTCCAAAGTAATAATCTCTTTGGGAGAGCCCCCAGCAAGGTTCCAGTAAGGAACCTTCCCAGGTTGCAGTAAGGAACCTTCCCAGAGTAAGGCTTTATTTGTCCAGTATTCATGCTGAAGTTTGGAAAAGTCCTTATTTACAAACCCCGAGGATGATGCTTAAAGCTTTGTGCTACAGTGATTTCTATGTCCTCAGTATTATAATGAGTAGAAAAATAAGTCCCTACTTAGTTACAGAGATTTTTTTTAGAAAAATCTGGTAACCCTGGTAGTTTAGGGGATCAAATTCCTTTTAAACTACAAAACCCAAAGATTATTTTAAATCTCCACTCCTATATGATGGACATGCATAAAAATCAGTATATCCTTATCATTCCAGGATTTCACTCTGTTGCACCTTCATTTTCTTTGGGGCAAATATTTCTGAAATAAGCCTATCCTTATCTTCCAAAACAGACTGAACACATTTATAGGAATCCAGTTCTCCTTCTTAACAAAATGACATATTTCTGCTGGTCTAAACAGAGAAACCCAACTTTTGAAAGATTACAGACCATTCTTTCATGACAGCTCTGAGAATGCAGTTCATTCTCCTTTTAATGATTATTGAGACTCCACTTAATGCCACATTGACTTTATAATGATCTCCTCAAATGGACAATGGAATTTGAAATTTCTCGCTAATTTTGATGTAACATGGTGTTTTATAAATAGCTTTTCGTAAATAGCCATTTTATAACTGGCATTAAATTACCCATAGTTCCCATTTTTGTAGGATTCCAGTGCAGCCTTAGGTTTTACTAATGTGTCAGCTCTGTTTAAGAAAAGCAAAACCAACCAAACCAACAATTATGCAACACCAATAGGGGAATAAACTACTTTTCACAGATCTACCATGAAAAGACACAGCAGATGTTTCCAGATAGCAAATATGCCTATGGAATATAATATTCAAACTCTTCTCTGCCTACACAAAACACATAATGAACTGGCTGCTAATAAAGATGTTTTCTAGGGAGAAGAATAGCAAGACAACCATTAACAAGAGATATGCCAGCCACAGTGGCTGCTTTTAAAGAACTCCATGGGATCTGGGCTACAGTGATATTTCTCTTTACTTAGAACCGGAGATTTCAGTCTCTTAAATACAATTGTGCAGAACTGGCAGCATCATCTGCCTTTTTAATGGCCACCACTCAAGAAGAGTTCCATGAAGTACACCTTTAATAAAAGCCATCTGATAGTCAAAATTTGTGCTTCACAGCAGCGTTTCTATCTCAGCACTTTAACAGGACAACATGCATGGACTAGGAACTGAGTCATTAATATAAAGCTCAAGAAATTCTCTTTCCAGTCTGTTTTTCTTCTTTTCCTGCTGACATGACCCGTTTTGAGGAATATCTTTTTCCAAAGTAGTTGCAATCAGATATATCCTATGGTGCCCTCTTGGGGATGGCAGCAGTCATGCCCACTTCCAGGCTGCATGCTGTTTCCTCGTCTCTGCTGATTTATCCTGCATGCTTCAGCACAGCAAATAAAGTTGCATGGTCTACAAACCAAAATCTATAAATCTGAACTATTTCAATCAAGCTATAAATAGATCATGCACCATTTCTACTACAGAGGATTTTTTTCCCCCTTGTTCTCCTCTGGTGCCTACAAATCTACTCCTTGCTAACTGGATGTGGTTGCATGGAGTACATGTAGGAGTGTGTGCTGTTATCCATCACCACTCTAAGCTAATCCAAAGGTAAAACATATTCACTGAAAGTGTCAAAGGAAACGTGGAACCGGAGCATAGATGGCATGCTCAGAACTACTATATAGTTATCAATAGGCAGCAGCAACACAAAGAATGTAAATTCATTGCGTGTTTTGCAGCAATGTGACAGCTGAAAAAGGCTGGAAATTACCTGCAGTATTGTTCTTCAGTACAGAGCATTGTGCAGTGTTCAGTGCACATGAACCTGTGTCCCAGTGATTATTCAAAGCTCGCTGCTTTGACATAAAGAGATCATTTGAGCGCTGTGAAAGAATACATTAAATCTACCAATTCATCACCACTGATAATCCTGTAAACAAATCTCACTTCTGCTTCTGGCCTCACAATATTCTCTCTTCTCTACACTAGAGATAGGTCTGCACCGAGTCACTAGATGGAACCACTGCAAACTGTGGGGGGGGAGGGCAGTTTCAGATCCAGGTAGGGATGGGAATTTAGTAACTCAGACCCCGCTATGGTTCAGTAGAGTAGGGAGATTATACTAATAAACAACAGCTGGCATTTCTATAGCATCTTCCAGCTTAGGCTCTCAAGACTTTATAAACATTGATAAAATAAGCTTCAGGTCTGTCTGAGGCAGGACTCATTCATTTTACAGAAGGGAAGAGACTTGCCCAAAGTCATACGGAAAGTCTAGAGTCTATTCTAGGCTCGGCCACAGGATTCCTAGTCCTGAACTTTACCCACTAGATGAATAATAAAATAAATAATAATAATAATAATATATATTGTGGTAACACTAGGGATCAGAATTGGCTGAGGCCTCTAATTGTGCTAGGCACTGAACAAACATATTAAATGGAGGGTGCCTTCCCCAAAGATCTTCCAATCTAAGTCTAAAATCTCCCCTTCTAATACATCAGTAGAGATAGAGTAACAGTTATGGTAGCAAGCATCAAGAATTTCATACGTTCTCATCAGCTAAGTTCTCAAAGTTCGTTATATTAATTCAAGTCTATCCAACACTTGAGTTTTTTTAGACACATTCCCTTTCCTTGTCACTCCTCCCAAACACACCTTCCTCAGTCATTAACTCTCCATCTCCCCCACACATCAGAAAACATCCCAGTAGGCTCCCCAGCCTTATACCAGGAGTTAACATCCATCCTGTTGTGTAGGCTCCCTAAAAGACTTCCCAGCACTATAATACTGCCTTTCTTCACAACTCCCCTGTCTGCTGCCATCTCCTCGATCCCAGTACGGGTTCAAAGAATCTGGCATAGCATCTTCTTCATTCAAGTGTCATCCTTGGCTCTGTCTGCAGGAGACACTCCATGTACCTCAGGTACACCTGCGCAGTACTTCACCAGCAGTATGAGATTGCATCAGCATTAGAAATTCCAGGGGAGGGGTGTCTCCATAGAGGATAATTGTAGCATTGTCATTGGGTTGCCCTGTCCTTTTTTCTTTTCTTCCCATCCCCCTCCCCTTTGTTCTCTTTACTTTTAGTTATTTATTTGTACTCAGGTGGTGCTCACAATGGTTCAGATGTTGCCAAGAATCTATGAAGACACAGTCTCTGCCCCAGCAAATTTACAGTGTAAGAAAGCAGGTAACATATGAAGAGTGGGTGGGGGATAGAGATTAAAATGGATAGTCATTATACGTACAGGCTTCTTTAATCAGTAAATGTCAGCTGTCCCCCACTACTCTAGTATCTAGTAGTAATCAGCTGGCTAAAATTACTTGCAGACTTCATGAGAGATATGGCTAAAAGAGTGGTAAGGGCCCTACTGATCAGTTAAACCTACTTTAAAGTACTTTTACTGAAACCAGAAATCCAGTGCTTTGGTTGGTTCATTTGTTTGTTATAACTGAGCCTGCTAAAATCAACAAGGTAATATACAAAGCTAATTACTTACTGCCTCTACTTGAAATAAACATTACGGTCAGGAAAAGTACACATGGAAGTCTAAGATGGAGCATACTAAGTAAATAAGATGCCTGGTTATCAGTTAACCTGAGACATTCATAACCTCCTAATCATTACTTGGCGTAAGCTAGTGTTTGTAATGTGGAAGAAGCAGTATGAGGTAACCATGTATATTATTGCCACTCATTACACTACCAGCATTGTCCCTCTGCTGCATAGTAACAGATGTGCAGGACATTGCAGGTAAGCTTTCCAGTGGAGGAGAAGTCAGTGAGATGAAGTCCAGATATAGTCTTAGTGTAATTTGTTTCATTTACACATCTACACCACTCCTGGAAGAGAGACGCTCACATAGCATGCAAGTAAATACCTTGTCAGGAAATCTCAGACCAACACCAATGCCAGACAGCACCCTTGTCTCAAGAATTGACTTAAAGATCTTTGAGTTTATGAATAGTTGATTATATCGCTGTGGGGCAGAGACTGTATACATGGGGAGGAGGGTTTACCTTAGGTGCTCCAGGAACTAAAAACATAGTGTGTGTGGGTGGGGGGAGGTGATTAAGGTGAAACACTCTGGTTTTAAACACCTCCAGAGTGGTGCCACCCTGAAGGGAGGGAGGGTTTTCAGCAGACCAACAGACATATATAAGTCAGTATATAAGAGGTTGAGTTTAAACTAGCAAGGCCTTCTTTTGATTCAGAAAACCGACAGGACCTGCTGTCCAAGGTAGTGGGGTGGAGGGTGGGGAGCAGGTGCAACTCTTAAAAATGGCAAGGACTTTCACTTACTAGGACTCTCTAGGACTGATGAATGTACTCTGGTAAGCTTTTAGCATGCACATAGGAAATTTTAGTGTTTTTATGTTTTCTCTGAAATGCTTTTACCCAAGCATAAATGTATGTTTATTTATGAAGGCTAGCTGGTAATTGATTACACTGTTGTATTCATGAGTTTTGACTCGAAATGGTCAGGGAGGTTCAGTTTTTTTATCTGAAAGATGCTATAAGAAATTAAATTTGATTTTTGAATGAAATAAAAATAGGAGGTTAAGTGACCTCCCTGAGGAAAGGCCTACCTCACCTCAGGCCTTGATAAGTATATCAAGTTGACCCTGTTCTGGTTGATAGGACTAGGTTCTACAAGACACTGTTTAGAGTAATAAAATAATAAAAACAACAACATAACCCTCACCTCAAAAAAAAAAAAAAAAAAAAAAAGGCAGGTCTTGCAAGGTGCTATGTATATCCTGAGCAGTACTGTCTTCAACTCCCGGTGAATTCCACTTACTGAAATAAATGGGTGTTGAAGGAGTTGAGCACCTTTCAGTATCCAACCTTTGGAGAGTGCTACCTCTCTCCCAGGGTTAGATCATCAGCTGGTGTAAACTGGCATAGCTGCATTGAAATCAATGGATCTCCAGCAATTTATAACAACTGAGGGTCTGTTGTCCAGTGAAGTTTTGATGCCGATGTCAGTGCATTAAGATTAGTTGCACATCTGGTCTTTTAGATCCCTTAGAGGAAGGAGAAAATACGTCTAATAAAAGAAATCTGAAGAAAGTGAATTGCCCCAAACTGATTTTAAATGAGATTTTCATAAGTCAGCTTTAGCATACGTAGAGTGGTTAATTATATAACTGCTCTTAAATTCACAGGTATTTCAGGAATGACAGCTATTCATGGATGATTGATTGGCTTGGCTGAGCGAGTAGAAAGAGCGATGCTTTACAATTGTCACCATTGTACTCAATGGTATGTGAGGAAAAAGATTCATATGTTTATGTCACAAAGCCCTTAATTATGGTTTATAAAACATTTAAGAGGTCTCCCTGAGTACAATTCTGTCCTTACTTCCATAGATATGACTTGTCTAAACTGTTTCAGGCAGAGCGGAGTGAAAAATTTAAATGATTTTTTGGGTAAAAGTCTCAAAAAGTGTTTTGCAAAAAAAAAAAATCTGTTTAGTAGTTTGCTTTGGGTTTGGGTTTCTTGGATCACATTTTATTGCTGTTTGAAATTCTAACAAATATTTTCCAATAACTTCTAAATATTAATAATTGGATTAATGTCACCTTTTCTGAGACAGATTCTGACTTAATATCAATAGTCTTAAATCATGCAAACGAGAACAGATTTCATCCATTGCCTGTGGACACAAATGCTGTGGTCAGATCCTCAATGTGTATGTTGATATCACTCCATTGAAGTCAATCAAGCAGATTGATTCACACCAGCTGAGGATCTGACCTGTTGAGCCAGTTCTGCTACCCTCTTCACACTAAGTAGTCCTGTCCACTCAATGTCATGAGTAGGACCACTTGTCCAGTAAGGTGCAACTCAGCATGAGCCATGGCATCAGTATCCGGCTCTTCAGAACTCAACACTGAGGTCATGGGTTTATAAAAATGTATATAGGTGGAAACAGAGTGAATGCTGCTGATGTGTGTTCAGTGTCAATGCATTATTCATGCCAAACAGAGGGGAAAAAGTGAAGATGCCTGGCAGGGCCCCCAGACTGGCTTATTTACCTTTGAGTGAAAACGTAGATTTGTTGAGCAGATTCCAAAAATTTAGCAGAAATCTTGACGTGTCCAGCTGTTTCTGAGCACATGAGTGATGTTCTCTTCCTGAAAGCTGATTAAATTTTTCATTAGTTTATGCGCTATTTGCAGGGGCAGGTGTTTTGAACACATGGCAGTAAATGGCTACTACAGGCACTGCTACAGGTATTACAATAATACTCTTAGTCAAATAAATATAAAGTAGCATCTATGAGCCCTAGTCATGGACCAAGACCCCATTATGCTAGGGACAGTACAAACAAGCAACAAAACATTAGTCCTTGCCTCAGAGAGGTATCTTGAACAATTGCAGGCTCTCATGTTTCCTTGAAGCTTATCCATATAATGCTACACCAGAACTACCCTGAATAGAGCATTAGGGGTGTAGTTTCAAACATGGGGGGAGGAGGGGAAGGCAATCAGGAAAAACTATGAAGCTCTCATAGTGGTCTTAACTCACCTACAGTGTTAAAAATGGATCATTTTGGATTGCTAGACATGCTGTGAAACACAGCCTTAGTATACAAAAAGGCTAACTACATCCTTAGGTATACAAACAACACCTTCAGTGCTAGTTATAGTTGCAATGAAAGGACAGCAATAGTCAATTGAATTAGACCAAGAATCAGTTTGGCCCTGTGTGCGTGTATTAAATTGTGCTGAGCCTGTATTTCATGCTGATTAGCGATAATAGGCCAAATTCAGCTCCGCTGTAAACTTGGGGTACCTCCACACCATTCAGTTTAAACCTGAAGTTTATAAAGAAAATAACTTGGCCCAATGACAGCTTTGGGCTGCCAAAGAAGGTGGGATCAGATTCATATTTCTACCTTGGTTTTTACCATCTGGGCTCTCATTTCTGTTTGGAAAGATTCTACTGGCTTGTGATGCAGGGATATTAAAGAAGGTACTAACAGTGATTCCCCCAAGTGACAGTGACCCCCCCAGGTTCACCAAGTACAAAAATCTTTTAAGTTCTTATGTTAAAACTTGTAAGCTCCTGTCTGCAGAAAACACTGAGTGTATCCGTCCTGTGAAAGATACTCTATTGCTATGTAAAACTTACAAACAAGTTAATTGACTTTGTTCTTGAAGTAAACATATGCTAGCCTTAAGCTGTAATTGATACAACGTAAACAAACAAACCCCCACCCTCTGTGATTACGGGGCCAGGAGTCTCACAGGAATTAACACACTCCCCAAAAGTGGTGGAGACAGTAAATTAAAAATATGGTTAAGATATGGAATGTATGTTGATGAATGTTTGATGTACGTGAATGGTTAGGGAGGTGCCAGCCTAGAAAGGATCCATCGGCTGAAGAATGTGTCAAGTGGACCACCAGACAACTCTGGGAGGGTAAACCGGGATCCACCCCAAACACCTGGAAGGAATGTGCCACTTTAGACAGTGTGGAGCCACCCGGAATGTGCCATCTGCTGATTGAGCCAACAACAGCAGGATGAAATGGTTCCCATAGACTAACATAGGAATTAATTCCTATAAAAACGGACTGTAAAAACTGAGGACTTTGAGTCTCTGGTTCTGCTGCCAGCCTCCAGGAGCATCAAGTGCATCCGACACAGACTCGGTTCCATCCTCATGACCAAGATACCTGGCCAGTAACTTGGCATGAGCAACTTCTAGGCTGGTAACTATAACACCTATACAGAACTTGAATGCATGATTGTGTGAATGAATATAAAAATATATATATATGTGTGTATAAGGAATAAGTAGTAATAGGAATTATTCAAACAATGCTGTTTACTTTTGTCTTTTGCTTTATTATTATATTTACAATAAATGTGGCATCTTTGCCTTATCCCTCTTAATAAGACCCTGCTGGTTTTTATTCTATTGGTATAACAGTGAGATATTCCTTATACTTAAAATGGAAGATACCAAATGGGTGGAAGTTTTGTGCCTCTGGACATAAACTTACGTTGCATCATCTTTTTTCTTATCAATGCTAATGTCGTTATATTAGTGCCAGCTTTGTGTGTTTAAACTTTAAAGCATCTAATAGGCTTTCTTCACATCATAGACACTTTCTCCATTACTCTGGTTTTCCCTATTCCAGTCCTTACTATGCATTTTATGCAGGGTTTTGTTTATTCTTATTTGCACGCTTAGTCTTTGTATTTAAATGCAGAAATCAAAATGAGTTTTACCTGACTTGTTTTATATTTAAAGATCTTTATTGATCTTTAGAAAAAATAGTCTCAATATAAAGCTCATCATAGAGGCCCCAAAACAGGAACGCTGCCAGAGCACCTTTAATTCATCCCAGTTTTGCTTTTGGAGCATGTCATCCTCCAGTAACCTTTCACAATACTGGATAACCTACATGGAGCTTAACAAACAGATTGTGTTTCTCTGTACTAAATACACAGACCTACCTACCTACATACCTAAAGAAGAGCTCATAAGCATGAGACTGGGAGTCAGGACCTCCCATATGCTGATCCTGGCTCTGACACTAATTACTTCTTGGGGTAAGTCACTTAACTTCTCTGCCTCATTACCCCACATGTCAAGTGGGATTAATTAATATACTTCCTTATAGGCCTATTGTGAGGATTAGGTCAGGTTTGCTAAGCACTTTATAAGTAATAAAACCAATTACTGGCCATTAGAGCAGGTATAAGAATGTTGTACTGGAGGGTATTGACTGCCAGCAGGCATGTCTTTGATCAGTGGGCAATCACAGACCTTGCTGAAGCTGATGGGCATGCTGTCCACCTTTCATTCAAGTTAAATGAGGGAGCAATTAACTGCCCCTTTATTTTCTGATAGCGAAAACAATAGAAGCCACTGCCCAAGGCATGGTCCAGCATGGCAAGGCCTGAGTAGAAGCTGAACCAGTGGAGGGAATCGCATGCTAGTCCTGGCCATATCATACTTACTCAGTAGTTATATAGAGGACATTCTACAAGGCAATCCTGCATCTTTCACATGCAATCCATTCAATGAAATAAGCAATGAAATAAATAGGCTCAGATTCTGGACCCCCAAATCTAATTGCTCTGTGATCCTTTGTGGAACCATTCTCATTTGAAAAACTAGTGACTGCTGTAAATTATGATGGGGCCACATGCAGCTTGGGCCAGCCTAGGGATCTGGGCCACCTTTTTTAAATGAACAGTTAACTGGATTTGAAAATGCCTCAGCAACGGCAAACTATTGATCAGGGGCTTCTACAAAGACAATGAGAAAGGACAGAGTGAAGGGACCACATGCTCCTAGCTTCCCCAGCCTCACACTACCGCTAGTTTTTAAAGCTTGTGTAAGGCAGAACATGTAGGACAACTTTGGACATGCAAAATCAAGAGCATTAAGACATTTCTTCAATATGTCCAAAAACACTGAAGTGATATTCAGGAACCCACCCACCCAACCACACATACACCAGTCTCCATTTCCCTCTTCTGGCACACTGTTTTTCCTCTGCATTGGGCCGCAACCACGTCACTTTTCTCATATGTTTGAGTATGGGCAGCAGTAGCAGCTTTTGGCCCATTGTCCAGGATTCGCATGGATTTAGGCCCAGATCCTCAACATTATTTAGCTGCCTAACTCCTATTGATTACCTTTTAGGATCTGGAACTTGATGCCTTCATCTACGTGACTCCATTTATCTAAGTTGATATTTATTTCTATTGTGGTAGCATCTAAGAGCCCCAATCATGGCCCAGGACCCCATTATGCTAGGTGCTGTACAAACCGATTAAGAGAAGACAGTCCCCTTTCCACCAATGACTCAAACAAGTTTTCCCTAGGCATAATGTGGTACCAAATACCCAAGAGACCAACCTCTGAACTATTTTGAGGGTTCCTTTGCTGGTTGGGTGACTCAAAATGGTATTGTATGTGGTGGGTTTCCAAATGAGGCAGTAATTGTGGCAAAACAGAATCCAATACCATCTAGATCAGTGGTTCTCAACATTTCCAGACTACTGTACTGCTTTCAAAACTTTTATTTGTCTTGTGTACCCCCAAGTTTTACCTCACCTAAAAGCTACTTGCTTACAAAATCAGACAAAAATACAAAGGTGTCATAGCACAGTTACTGAAAAATTGCATGCTTTCTCATTTGTACAATATAATTGTAAAATAAATCAACTGGATATAAATATTGTACTTACATTTCAGTGTATAGCATATAGAGGAATATAAACAAGGTGTGTATGAAATGTTAGTTTGTACTGACTTCACTAGTGCTTTTTATGTAGACTGTTGTAGAACTAGGCAAATATCTAGATGAGTTGATGTATGTCTGGGGATATGCAGAGGTCTTCCAGCGGGTACATGTACCCCTGGTTGAGAACCACTGATCTAGATAAAACCTGTTCTATATTTACATAAGCCACAGCATTGGTCACATTGGTGCAGTGCGGTCAAAGCCTTTTCTTTCCGAGTTATGACTTTTCTAACAGATACAGGGCCACCTGGGGGAGGGGGGGAAAATGGGGCAATTTGCCCCAGGCCCCGCAAGGGCCCCCATGAGAGTTTTTCAGGGCTCCTGGAGCGGGGTCCTTCACTTGCTCTGGGGGCCTTAGAAAACTCTTGAGGGGCCCAGGACCCTGGAGCTTATTCCGCTCCAGGTCTTCAGCAGCGGGGGGTCCTTCCTCTGGTCCTTCAACCCCGGGGTGGAAGGACCTCCTGCCGCCAAATTACCACCAAAGCGGGAGCCCCCCACCGAAGACCCCAGGCCTTCTGAATCCTCTGGGCGGCCCTGAACAGATACGAATGATGCAGATGAACTGTCTCTCAAAGTCCCCACTACCAGAAAAGGACCAACATTTGAGGAATTTTAATAGTCTCTGGGCTATGCCATTAGAAATCTATCTATAAAAATGGGTACAAAATAAAGCCATACATCTTTGTGTTCCAAGAACGGAGGAAAAATAGAATTGTGTTTTTGATGACCAGAGTACAGAGTTTAAAAACGCCCTCAGAGATCTAATATGGAGAGAGGGGAGAGTGTTTTGGAGCAGAGTAAAAAGACAAAATTGTGGATCTTCTCAGCATTTAAAAATATCCGGAAAGTCCCTGATTGCATTTGTTTATCCATAGGTCCAACTGTCTTTTCCTTACTCTTCCACTTAGTTGTGCCATCAGAACCACTCATGACAATCTGAGATGAGTAGGATTCAACCCTTACCTTTGAAAAATATGGCCCCTAAGCAGCTTAGGAGCATGAGTCGCATTGAGTTATAGTGGGTCTTGTACGTAAAGTAACACAACAGCACATTTACACTGCACAAAAACCAAAAGAGAAACAATGGCAGCAAGTCTCAGAGCCTGAAGCAGATGACTCAGGTCCATGCCAAGGGGCAAAAAAATAGTAAAGCAGAGGTTTGGGCTCTGGCTTCAAGACCTTTCCCTCATTACAGGGTTTCAGAGCCTGGGCTCTAGCCCAAGCCCCAACATTTACATTGCTATTTTTAGGCCTGTAGCATGAGCCCCACAAGCCCAACTAAGTTGCCCTGGAGTTGGAGGCTCACTGATGCAGGTCTTTTTGCAGTGGAGCCGTACCCTTAGGCACTTTCTCAAAATTCCACCCCACATCTCAAAAAAAATAAAATAAATCCAGCTCAGACTATTGGATCAAAAGAGGATGCTTTATTTTACAAAACTGGCACAGCTTTAACAAACATCTTCACTAGCCCATGATGCTGTGGCAATATTTGCAGTATTTTCTGCCCTGACCTTATAAATTAAGGAAGAATAAAATGGCTTTACATTTGCCCTTGAGCCTATAAATAATTCAGTAATGTTTATGCATCACAGAAGCCATTTTTAGAAGATTTCCAAAGGTCAGAGACAAATAGATGTCTCTTTAGATGTTCTCATACCTGTACCTAATATCAAAAGGGTATTTTTAGGACAAAATGGATTTAAATGGAGAAATTTGATAGCAAACAGTGTTGAGTGAATCTTAAGAGCACAGGAGATTTTGATTTAGTTCAGATGAGCCACATCAGCCATCTGAACTTAAGTTCAACTTGTTATGCAGAGCTTAGCCACACATGCCAGGAGGCAAACTGTGCCCTCATTTGCACCCATGCAACCTAATGGAGGTCTGCAAAGGGACAGAAAATGTCAAACATAGGTTCTGTCACACAATATCAAGTATCTCCTGCTTTTGGTCAGGAGATAAGAACGTGTTCCGAGTCCTTTCAAGCACATCCTTCTGACCCTTGCTGTGTTGTTAGCACAAGACAGTTGGAACTAGATTTTACTTTACAGAAGATGGACTATCTGCAGTGTTGTACCCCCCTCCACATCGATCATCGGTAATTGCAACCACAACATACCTTTTTCTTACCTATACAAACAGGTGATATTTATTAAGAACAGGCTAGAACTCTCTGCAGACTAAGAGAACACAACAGCAACTCAGTTGTTAACACAGATGGTATAATGAGGATGAACCCCAGAGCCCAGTGGAGTTTTGCAAGAACAACAGAGAAGGACTATACCATATCTTGCAGACACTGGACAGGAGAACAGGAACACAGAGGGGAACCAGGATCTCAGGGACAGGTGACAGGAACAGGAACACAACAGGAACCGGACCTCAGGAACTTCCGTGACAGGTAAGTTGATCATCAGTATAGTGTCTTCTGTCTTTTATTCTTGATCTCATCATCCTGCAAGCTGAATGTGAACGCTATCTCCCATGATGATGGAACAGGTGAGTGGAAGTAAGTTAAGGGAACCTTGGTAGATGTTAGTGGCTCACCTCAAATCCTAATCCCTCAGGGCTCAAGCTAATAGCAAGGGATGACCTGCTTTCACAGCATCCAGAGACACAGAGCGCCCTCAGAGGGTATGCATTCTCTGTTGCTAGGCAGATTCTACTGCCACAAGACACTATCTTTCTTGCCTTTTCCTAGTTTTGGTGCCAAAAAGCTGAAGAAGAAGTGGTGCCAAGATGGAGGGCAGGTTGTCCTTTTACCAATCCAAAATGGTGAATATGTACACTTAACAAATTGAACCTTTCCTAGCCAACAGTGCAGGCTAGTGGAAAAAAAGAAAAAGAAGTGTAGTTGACTGAACTTCTCTGAAATTCATAAATAATTCACTTCAAGTTTGGGGTGAAAAAAACAGGAATGGCTGAGTTGGTGCACAGGGCACTGAACTAGCATTCAGGAACATTGAGTTCTCTTCCTGGCTTTCCCACTGACACACTGGGTCTCCTTGGACAAGTCACTTCATCTCCCACCCGTTGTCTCTCTCACTTATTTAGAGTGCCAAGTGAGTGACAATGGACTGGCTTTCACTATGCATTTGTACAGCACCTCGCACACTGGGAACCCAATCTGTGGCGCAGCCTGTAGTAAAACAAATAGCAATATGTGAAGGGTGGATCTGATTTCCCGATGCACAATACTGATCACATCCTCAGTTAAGGCTGAAACTCCAGATCCCTTCTCAAATGCCTCCAAGTTAATGGGAATTTTGCCTGAGTAAACACGTCAGCATATGGCCTTGAATGAATGTTCAGATGTTAATTTAATTTGAAACAAAACATCAAAATAAACTACAGACAATGCATGGAGATTCGGTATGATAAAGCCAGATACTTGGTTATCAAATATTTAATGGGAAACAGGCCAACTCAAGCGTCTCCCACAGGTCATGTGTACAGACTTCTTGATGCTTTTAGTGCATGATGTGTTTGACCCCAGCATCATCTCAAACAAACAATGTCCTGTAAGTACTACTCAAAGGAAAATGTGCATAATGGCAATAAAAGCGTGAGGAGCCCTAAACATTTGGTTATCCATGATTAGAAGATACATTCCAAGCTCTACAAATATGTAAACCGCACATGCTGCCATAAAGCCATTGATTCTCTGAATCTATAAAAGATTTTGGGGATGGTGATTAATTTGTTTTGTTTGCATAAGAGTTGCTAGCAACGGACGGATTGCCAGGCTCAAATTTTAAGCAAACCATCTTCTGCTAAAGCTGATGCATCAGTTAGTAGATAGATGACTACTTGATGGCATTCTTTGTCCAATCCTTAACACAAGGCTAGGAGTCAGGATTTTCAGCTTCTCTTTTGAGTCCTAGAGGAGCTGTGCAGTACATGGAGCAGTAGGGGAAAACACCATATGGTGATAAAGCAGCCTCTGTTTCCCACTAGGGGATTCCATGGGATCACATAGGTTTTGAGATAAGAAGGGACTAATAAGACCATTTAGCCTGACCTCCTGAATAACACAGCTGACAGAATCTCAGCCAGTAATACCTGCATCTAACCCATGACACGTATTTCGCAACTGCACAGATCAGCTCTCTAGCCCCTCCCATTTGTAGTTCTGTGACATACCTGTGGCAATCACAGCAATGCTTCCTTAGAAGAGTAGCACTAGGAAACCATTTTTTAGCCTATTTTAATACAGTAAAGAAAGTGGAAACAAGGAGAGAGAGCATCATGTGACCAGCCAGCTCTGTATGCAGTTCTGCTGTTCCACAGACCTCAGTTTAGGATCCACTAGGATACATTACACTGGGATACTGTAGCTTTCTGAATATAGATATGGTGATAAGAGTTGGTAATGGGATATATTGCTCTCTGCCCATAAACTGCTCTTAACTAGCATTGGTAGTGTTGCTTATCTTGAAAAATTAAGTTTTAAACACAGAAATCTTACTTTTTGCTGGATACTATACGTTTCTGCTTTGGTTTTTGCTGAATTTTCACAGGATACGTGATTGCATATTTCCAGAGAGACACAGGAGTTATCAACATCTCTTCAGCAATATTTACTTCTAATTTAAATTCTGCCCATTCAGCAAACCACTTTCCAAGCCTGGATGTTAGCAAACTGGATGTAGCCTCTGCTACAGATGCTTAATACACAGTGTAGTGTAGCTTAGGCTTTCATAGGAAGGATAGACATCTACTGTGAATCATTTTCAGTCTTAGGAAAACAAACAATTTCTTTGGTCTGAGACATCTATTCCTGGAGCCACATCCTAATACAATAGAGCTATAGAGCCTTATTACCTTTCCTTTGGTAATGGGGAAGAAAAAAGCCAGAAATTTGATCGCTTCAGCAGACAAAAGGAAAGCAAGTAATTCTGTGCTCTCCTAGTTTGGATCTCTTAAAAAGTGGAGTCATTAATCATACCAGGAAAAAAACAAAACAATTCAACTTCATTCTGATTTGTCAAGTGATCAAAAGCAACACACACTTCTTTTAATCATCTACCTTCTGTTCCATGCTTCCCCTGGCCATTCTAATTGATAGTGGATGGAGGCAGTATTTATTCCTTAGCTCATGACATAATAGGATATTGATTGATCTGTGAGTTGACAGCCAAGGTTAGATCTCACATAGAAGTGATTGTGTGGTTTAAAGTTGATCTTCGATCTTGCTTCCACACATGCAGAGGGAACATAAATTTCATCTATCCACATAATTAAGACTAGAGGACCCGCATTGACATTCACTGACATTTAGAGATGTAACTTAGTATTTGCAGCCACTGCCTGTTACAGTGTAAATGTAAATTGCAAAATGTAAATTTCTCAGAGAACAGCTCAGCTAATTAAATAGTTATTCCCTATAAGTATAAGAAGCACTAACAATGCTAAGGATGACCTGCAAAATGTGCTACCTCTCCAGGGATGAGGCTAAGAGAAAACAATCAGAAAAGACTTAAACACTTACTAGCTGGAAAGGAGGGAAGTTACAAACTGCAACATTCAGAGGTAAAATGACCACCTTGTGGTAGTAACTGGTTCTCTCCTAGTTTGAAAGGGCCAAATGCTCGGAAAGTATGCTGGTACATGTTTACTATAAAAGCTGAACCCAGAGTGGTATCTTCAATGATGGTAAGGCATTCAGAAAGCAAGAATTGTTTTCCCTAAAAGATATGCTCTAGCTCAAATAGGAACTGATTATGGGAAATTCTAGGACTAGTGTTATGCAGGTCAACTAGATGATCACAGTGGTCCCTATGAAAACAGGTGGCACTGGAATCTAGGAATCTTAGGGAAAAAGGACTGAGTGCCCATGTTTTTAAAAGCCATGGATATGAGTGAAGGACAGGCTGAGATTTATGGAACTGCAGTAGAGTCTTCTACAGACCTGAGCTCTTACATCTTTCTTTGGCTTTATTATTACACATTACAGCAATAAATATACAGATGTCTTTCAGATATAAACTGACTCCTCTGCTCTGCTTGTGGTCACTTAATCACATGACTATTAACACTGACACATGATACTGTTAGCAGGGGATGAATGAGAATGCAAAGAGCTGTGATTAAAAACCAATTAAAAAAAAAACAATATAGAGACCAAGAGAGAGGAAAAAGAAAAAGATTTTGAGTTAGAAAGTCATCATCACCAGGAGCCCTATCTGCAGCCTCTAATTTTCACTGGAATGCTAGAGCACTAGAACACATGTTCACTAACGGAGAGCTGGGTGAAATCGTGAATTCCAAACTGCAGGAAATTCTTAGAATTCAAAAGTTGGTTTAAATCCAAAACCAGGACAAAAAGTCAAAATCTTGGAATTTTATGCAAAACATTTTGTTTTGAGTTTATCATTTTGGTCTTATTATAGTAAAATGATAGCTGAAATTAAATGTTCCAGTAGTTTTGTAATAACCTTAGTCCCAGATTTGGACCTTAGCGTCCAAAATATGGGGGTTAGCATGAAAACCTCCAAGCTTAGTTACCAGCTTGGACCTGGTACCTGCTGCCACCACCCAAAAAATTAGAGTGTTTTGGGGCACTCTGGTCCCCCTGAAAAACCTTCCCTGGGGACCCCAAGACCCAAATCCCTTGAGTCTCACAACAAAGGGAAATAATCCTTTTTCCCTTCCCCCCTCCAGGTGCTCCTGGAGAGATACACAGACACAAGCTCTGTGAATCCAAACAGAGTGAATCTCCCTCTCTGTTCCCAATCCTGGAAACAAAAAGTACTTTCCTCTTCACCCAGAGGGAATGCAAAATCAGGCTAGCCACTTCAACACACACAGATCTCCCCTGATTTCTTCCTCCCACCAATTCCCTGGTGAGTACAGACTCAATTTCCCTGCAGTAAAGAAAAACTCCAACAGGTCTTAAAAGAAAGCTTTATATAAAAAGAAAGAAAAATAAGTACAAATGTTCTCTCTGTATTAGATGATACAACACAGGGTCAATTGCTTAAAAGAATATTGAATAAACAGCCTTATTCAAAAAGAATACAAATCAAAGCACTCCAGCACTTATATTCATGCAAATCCCAAAGAAAAGAAACCATAGAACTTACTATCTGATCTCTTTGTCCTTACACTTAGAAACAGAAGACTAGAAAATAGAACTACTTCTCCAAAGCTTAGAGCAAGCAGGCAGCCAGAAAACAAAGACCCAGATACAAAATTCCCTCCACCCAAAGTTGAAAAAATCCGGTTTCCTGATTGGTCCTCTGGTCAGGTGCTTCAGGTGAAAGAGACATTAACCCTTAGCTATCTGTTTATGACACGCCCCCCAAATTGCAGACAGTGGGGAAGCTCACTGGCGGCGATTTCCTTCTAGAACTTGAAAATAAACAGATTAATACAACACATACACCTTTACCTATACTCCTAAGTATATAACTAACAGACTTCTACATTTTAAGAACACTTTTTAACTACTGAATTCTGGGAAACTCTCACGGGAGAGTGCATCAGCGACTTTGTTAGAAGCTCCTGTGATGTGCTGAATTTCAAAATCAAAATCTTGGAGAGCTAAACTCCAACGAAGAAGTTTCTTGTTGTTCCCCTTGGCAGTATGAAGCCACTTTAGTGCAGCATGGTCAGTTTGTAGTTGGAACCGCCGTCCCCAAACATATGGGCGTAGCTTTTCCAGGGCGTACACAATGGCATAGCATTCCTTTTCACTGACTGACCAGTGACTTTCCCTCTCAGACAGTTTCTTGCTGAGAAACACGACAGGATGGAAGTTGTGATCTGTTGCTTCCTGCATGAGCACTGCTCCTATACCACGCTCAGATGCATCCGTGGTTACTAGGAATGGCTTGTCAAAATCCGGGGCCCTGAGTACAGGGTCAGACATGAGCGTTGCCTTAAGTTGGGTAAAGGCCTTTTGACACTCATCAGTCCACTTAACTGCATTTGGCTGGGTCTTTTTGGTCAGGTCGGTCAGTGGGGCAGCGATTTGGCTGTAGTGTGGTACAAATCGCCTGTAGTATCCGGCCAAGCCTAAGAAGGATTGGACCTGCTTCTTTGACTTTGGGACAGGCCACTTTTGGATAGCATCCACCTTGGCCTGTAGGGGGTTTATGGTTCCTCGACCCACCTGGTGCCCCAGGTAAGTCACTCTGTTTTGGCCTATTTGACACTTTTTGGCCTTAACAGTTAGTCCTGCCTGCCTGATGCGCTCAAAGACCTTTTCCAGGTGTAGTAGGTGTTCAGGCCAGGAGTCTGAAAAAATGGCCACATCATCGAGGTAGGCAACTGCAAATTCTCCCAGTCCAGCTAGTAGACCATCTACCAGCCTCTGGAAGGTGGCGGGTGCATTTCGAAGGCCGAAAGGAAGGACATTGAATTCATACACCCCCGCATGGGTGACGAATGCTGACCTCTCCTTGGCAGGTTCATCTAGCGGTACTTGCCAGTACCCCTTGGTTAAGTCTATTGTAGAGATGAACTGGGCACGTCCCAACTTTTCCAATAGCTCATCGGTACGTGGCATTGGATAGTTGTCCGGACGAGTTACAGCATTGAGCTTACGGTAGTCCACGCAAAAGCGTATTTCCCCATCTGGTTTGGGTACCAGAACCACTGGAGATGCCCATGCACTGGTAGATGAGCGGATTATACCCATCTGTAGCATGTTCTGGATCTCCCGTTCTATAGCAGCTTGGGCATGAGGAGACACTCGGTAGGGTGGGGTTCTGATTGGGTGAGCATTACCTGTATCAATGGAGTGGTATGCCCGTTCAGTCCGTCCTGGGGTGGCTGAGAACAATGGGGCGAAGCTAGTGCACAGCTCCTTGATTTGTTGCCGCTGCAGACGTTCCAGGGTGGTTGAGAGGTTCACCTCTTCCACGCCACTGTCTTTTTTCCCGTCGTAGTAGACACCGTCAGGCCACTCAGCATCATCTCCCTGGACTGTAAACTGACAAACCTGTAAGTCTCTGGAATAGAAAGGCTTGAGAGAATTAACATGGTACACTTTAGGCTTTAGTGAGGAATTGGGAAATGCTATGAGGTAGTTTACAGCTCCCAGGCGCTCTTGGACCGTGAAGGGCCCTTCCCATGATGCTTCCATCTTATGGGCCTGTTGCGCCTTCAAGACCATAACCTGGTCTCCTACCTTGAAGGAACGTTCTCTGGCATGTCTGTCATACCAGGCCTTTTGCTCTTCTTGAGCATCCTTTAGATTCTCTCTAGCAAGGGCTAAAGAGTGTCGGAGGGTGCTTTGTAGGTTGCTTACAAAGTCCAGAATGTTAGTTCCTGGAGAAGGCGTAAACCCCTCCCATTGCTGCTTCACCAACTGTAATGGCCCCTTAACCTCGTGACCATACACCAGTTCAAATGGTGAAAACCCTAAACTGGGATGTGGTACAGCCCTGTAGGCAAACAGCAACTGCTGCAACACTAGGTCCCAATTATTGGAGAATTAGTTGATGAATTTTCGTATCATGGCCCCCAAAGTTCCATTGAACCTTTCCACCAGGCCATTGGTTTGATGGTGGTACGGGGTGGCAACCAAGTGATTCACCCCATGAGTTTCCCACAGTTTTTCCATGGTCCCTGCCAGGAAATTAGACCCTGAATCTGTAAGGATGTCGGAGGGCCAACCTACCCTGGCAAAGATGTCTGTTAGGGCCAGGCACACAGTGTTAGCCCTGGTGTTGCCTAGAGCGACTGCTTCTGGCCATCGGGTAGCAAAGTCCACTAAAGTCAGTACGTACTGCTTTCCTCTGGGCGTCTTTTTTGGGAAAGGGCCCAGAATATCCACAGCTACTCGCTGAAATGGGACCTCAATTATGGGGAGTGGCTGGAGAGGGGCCTTGACCTGGTCTTGAGGCTTACCCACTCTTTGGCATACCTCACAAGACCGGACATACTTGGCAACGTCCTTGCCCATCCCCTCCCAGTGGAAGGACTTCCCCAACCGGTCCTTGGTTCTGTTCACCCCAGCATGGCCACTGGGATGATCATGGGCTAAGCTTAAGAGCTTCCCTCGGTACTTAGTTGGAACCACCAACTGTTTTTGCGGCTGCCATTCTTCCCGGTGTCCACCAGAAAGAATTTCCTTGTATAAAAGTCCTTGGTCTATAACAAACCGGGATCGATTAGAAGAGCTGAGAGGCGGTGGGGTGCTCCGTGCCGCCGCCCAAGCTTTTTGAAGGCTGTCATCCGCTTCCTGCTCAGCCTGGAACTGTTCCCTTGAGGCTGGGGTCACCAGTTCTTCCTCAGACTGTGGACTTGGGCTTGGTCCCTCTGGAAGCAATGTAGGTGATGGGGTTGTTTCCGTTGCTGGTGAACCGCTCTCCGCTGGTGCACCTGAGGGTATTTCAGGCTCTGGCTGAGCCTTTTGGGTATGGCTGTCTGTTGCTTCTGCCAGTTTTGGCTCGCTGGCGCCCTCTGGCGTTGAGGTTGAAGATGTGGTTGCACTTGCTGGTGCTGGTTGCTGTTCCAGTTCCGGGCCTGGGACTGGAGATGCTGTGGCTGTTTCAGTGGTTGGCATGGAATCCGGGTCCACTACCTCTGTCTGGGTCTCTGGTAACACAGACGGGGCCTCTGTGGACGGCTCAGGAACAGGAATGGGTCTGGAAGCTTGCCTGGTTTGGCTACGTGTAACCATTCCCACTCTCTTGGCCCGCCTCACCTGGTTGGCCAAGTCTTCCCCCAGTAGCATGGGGATAGGATAATTGTCATAGACTGCAAAAGTCCACATTCCTGACCAGCCTTTGTACTGGACAGGCAGTTGAGCTGTAGGCAAGTCTACAGCTTGTGACATGAAGGGGTAAATTGTAACTTTGGCCTTTGGGTTGATGAATTTGGGGTCAACGAAGGATTGGTGGATAGCTGACACTTGTGCCCCCGTGTCTCTCCACGCAGTAACCTTCTTTCCGCCCACTCTCAAATTTTCCCTTCGCTCCAAGGGTATTTGAGAGGCATCCGGGCCTGGGGATCTTTGGTGTGATGGTGGTGTAATGAATTGCACTCGCATGGTGTTCTTGGGACACTTGGCCTTGATATGTCCCAGTTCATTACACTTAAAGCATCTTCCATCTGATGGGTCACTGGGCCGAGGTGAGTTACTGGAGACTGGTGAGGTTGAAGGGTAGGGTATCTGTGGCTTTACTTGGGTGGTATGTGGGGTCTTTGGCAGTCCTCGGTTGTAGGGTTTATGGTCTGTGTGCCCCCGGGGGTAATCGTTCCCCTTGACAGTAGCTTTCTTGCTTTCTGCCAGTTCCATCCATTTGGCTCCAATCTCCCCCGCCTCAGCGATATCTTTGGGATTTCCATCTTGTATGTACCGTGTGATGTCTTCAGGAACACCATCCAAGAACTGTTCCATTTGTATGAGGAGGTTTAGTTCTTCCAAGGTTTGAATGTTGTTTCCTGTTAGCCAGGCCTCATAGTTTTTTGCAATGTAGTAGGCGTGTTTGGGAAATGACTCCTCTGGTTTCCACTTTTGGTTTCTGAAACGCCGACGGGCATGATCTGGGGTTATCCCCATCCTGTATCTGGCCTTGGTTAGAAAAAGTTTATAGTCATTCATTTGGTGCTTAGGCATTTCAGCTGCCACCTCTGCTAAAGGTCCACTGAGCTGTGACCTCAATTCTACCATGTACTGGTCTTCGGGAATCTTGTACCCAAGACAAGCTCTTTCAAAATTTTCCAAGAAGGCCTCGGTGTCATCACCTGCCTTGTAGGTGGGAAATTTCCTGTGCTGTGGAGCAATAATGGGCGCCGGGTTGTTAGGGTTGGCTGGAGTCTGTTGCTTAGCCTTTTCTAATTCCATGGCCTGTTGGTGGGCTTCCCTTTGGAGTTCTATCTGTCTCCTGTGGGCTGCCTCTTCTTCTGCTTGCTTCCTTCTATGGGCCACCTCTTCTTCTTCTTGCTTCCTTCTGTGGGCCAACTCTTCTTCTGCTTGCTTCCTTCGGTGGGCCACCTCTTCTTCTTCTATTTTTCTTTTTTGTGCTGCCTCTTTGATTTGTTCTTCTCTTTCTTTCATCTCCATTTGTCGCCTGTGTTCAGCTTCTTTGAATTGCTCTTCGGCCTTAATTTTTGCCTTAGAAGTCATGGTTCCTGTTTTCTTGTGTTGGGGTGCCCTCCGGTGTTTATCTTCTGAACTGCAGGCTCTGTTCCCTCCTGGAGTCTGCCTAGCAACAGTGCTTTTTTCTTTTTCTCTCTCTAGCTAATGTTCAATGAAGGGAAACCAGAAAAACCACTTTATTTGCATGCCTATAAGTGCTGGTACGACTCTCAATGGGAGTGCTATTGTGTGACAAAAGACTGTTAATAGTCCTTAACGACTTCTGCTTAACATGCAAGCCACAAACTGCCAGAGAGAGCAGAAAAAAAAATTTCTCTCTGGTTCCCTTTTAAAACCAAACTGTTTCTCTCTGCTAAAAAGCCCTTAGCAGAGAAAAGAAAAATATAATATTTCTACTGGCTTCTGTCTCCCACCAGCTGCCACTCATGTAATAACCTTAGTCCCAGATTTGGACCTTAGCGTCCAAAATATGGGGGTTAGCATGAAAACCTCCAAGCTTAGTTACCAGCTTGGACCTGGTACCTGCTGCCACCACCCAAAAAATTAGAGTGTTTTGGGGCACTCTGGTCCCCCTGAAAAACCTTCCCTGGGGACCCCAAGACCCAAATCCCTTGAGTCTCACAACAAAGGGAAATAATCCTTTTTCCCTTCCCCCCTCCAGGTGCTCCTGGAGAGATACACAGACACAAGCTCTGTGAATCCAAACAGAGTGAATCTCCCTCTCTGTTCCCAATCCTGGAAACAAAAAGTACTTTCCTCTTCACCCAGAGGGAATGCAAAATCAGGCTAGCCACTTCAACACACACAGATCTCCCCTGATTTCTTCCTCCCACCAATTCCCTGGTGAGTACAGACTCAATTTCCCTGCAGTAAAGAAAAACTCCAACAGGTCTTAAAAGAAAGCTTTATATAAAAAGAAAGAAAAATAAGTACAAATGTTCTCTCTGTATTAGATGATACAACACAGGGTCAATTGCTTAAAAGAATATTGAATAAACAGCCTTATTCAAAAAGAATACAAATCAAAGCACTCCAGCACTTATATTCATGCAAATCCCAAAGAAAAGAAACCATAGAACTTACTATCTGATCTCTTTGTCCTTACACTTAGAAACAGAAGACTAGAAAATAGAACTACTTCTCCAAAGCTTAGAGCAAGCAGGCAGCCAGAAAACAAAGACCCAGATACAAAATTCCCTCCACCCAAAGTTGAAAAAATCCGGTTTCCTGATTGGTCCTCTGGTCAGGTGCTTCAGGTGAAAGAGACATTAACCCTTAGCTATCTGTTTATGACAAGTTTACATGGACATTTTGATTAAAGGAATATTCCCACAAAATATTTGTCATGTCAGCATTTTCTGATGGAAAACTGTGTCCAAAGTTTTTTGACAGCTCCACATAAATAGATCCCAATAATAAAAAGGCATTCCAGCATCAATATAATTGTTATTACTTTGTATTTACCATAGCACCTCTAGTCCCCAGGGGCTGGGCACTATACAAACTAACAGCATGAGACCATCTCTACCTCAAAGAGCTCACAAGCTAAACAATCAAGACAGACCGCAGTTGAGAGGGGAATCAGAAGCACATAGAGAAAGGAAACGATTTGCCCAAAGATACAAGATAGGCCAGTAGGACCCACATCTCTTGATGCCCAGTCTACTGACCTAGTCACTATATAAATGTATTTAGTTAGTGCATTCGCTGTGTCCCTATTGGGGGGGCGGTATTTGAGTAAGCGCCAAAAGCAGAATGTTATAGATGTTTCCATTACATTTTTCTATCTGTGGCATAGGGAAACTTCACCTCTGTTTCTGGACCACAGTTTCTCCAGCCAAGTAAATCATGTTTACACAGTTCAGACTGACTGCAACTAGGCAGCAGTAAGAATCTCATATTGTTTTAAAACAGGCTTATCTAACAATGCAGAGCCACTCCAACCCCCTATTTGAGACTGTCTGAATAAGATGCTGCTGAAAGTGCCTCAAGAATTTATATGTTTTCTTATACCTTTATGCTGCCTTTTCAGGCTGTTTCTCAAGATTTTATTCCACCAGGACCCAAACCAGGAAGAGTTATAACTCTTCTAAACCAGCATATTCTCACTAAATGGGTATCATAGCTTTGCATACTCTGGTGTTTTCAGTTAAGCCTCTGCATTTTTGGATGCTTATACAATACAGTTATCCTTGGAGACTTTTGTCCACTGCTGAGGCAATTTGTGAGGAGGAGAATATATACGTTCAGGTTCCTGGATAGATGGGCATGCCATTGACACAAACATTCTGCAATCTAATGGACAGGCCTACTTTGTAGTACATGCATATTAGTTCTATTAAGTCATTGAATGGTGGTAATCCTAATAAAAATGCAAGAAAAAAAAATCAGAAAGCCAGTTTCCCTTAAGGTGCAGAAAGTTCCTGAAGGCTTGTTATTTTTCTTCTTTTCAATATTTTGGAGACATGCCACTTTTGTTGTCAAATCTGGATGTTTAATGATATAATGAAATATGTCCCGAATCCTGTCTCTTCTTACATTAGACTGACATCTCTTTCCTTGCATTCAGCTCTGCTTTAGATGACACAGACTCATTGGCAAACAGTGTCTGTTATGCAGTCTTCAATTACAGAAGGCAGCTAGGCTTCTGGCCATGTATAAATGTACATATCACTATAGCTAGAACATGCTGCCCTGGAATATCTAAACAGTCTGAGAGTGCTTCCTGGGGAATGAATTACATGTGGGCATGTATATTCTGTACAGCAGCCTACAAAGATTTTATGTATCATTAACATTCAAAACAATAAATTCACAGTCTAGGGAGACTATGTGGGTGAAAATGATAAAGCAAATGTTGGATATATTCATATGCCAGGCAGATTATTCACAAAGCATGCAGCTTTCTATGTTGACACACACACATAAACAAACAGCCATTAGCTACCAGAGCCGGGGATAACCCCTGATGACATGACACAGATTTAGTATCTGTATCCATTGGCACATCTTGGAACACTTGATATTCCCTAATGCTCAGTGATTGTGGGGTCTGAGTCCAGGATCCTTCTCTTTCTTCCTTCTCACATACACACTTGTATGTCTTCCTGGCTCTGTCCCAAGCTCGCTGCTGGGCTACGCTATCTCTCACCACTTACTTGAGAATATTTTGTATAATGTGCTGAATCCTTATCTGCAACATGACATTAACAATGTCTGGCTGCTTTGTGTCTCCTCCCTTGCCACTGCTAAGCCCACCCTCCTTCATTTACTTGGTCTGAGTGGGGTGGAGGGAATTGTAATAGCAGTAGAGTTGGTCAAAAATATGGTTTAATTTTATTTATTTGTAGGGGAGAGCCACAAAAAACTGTTTTGAAATTTCAGGTTTTCATGTAAAAAAAACCCTAACCCCCTACAGGTTATGAGACAACACAAAAGTTTACCAAAGTTTAAAAAAAAATATGTTCAAAAAGTTTTATTTTAATTCATATTTTTCATGGGTAAAATGATTATTTCCTGATCAACTGTAAGTGACAGTGAATAATTTATCACTCAAACTTCCTCTGTCTCAGTCAACCTTATGGGGCCAGCACAGTGACTAATCCCTGGAAATTGAAAATTTCCTTGCCATCTGAAAATTTAAAATCCATGGTATCTGAGGGAAAGTGACACTTGCAAAACACATTTATAACGTCTATTGCTTTATAGTATATAGTGTATTACAGAGACAGGTCTTGTGTCTGATGTTATTTGCACCAAAATTAAATTTTTATTTCATAAAAATGGAAGCATGTGAGTACAGTATCATAAATGGACCAAAGGAGGAGCATCGAACCATTGATTAACTATGAGCCAGTGTCCACAACCATCTAGAATCTTTTCCTTTTGTTTTTCATTTCAAATTTTTGATTAGCTTCATTATTAAGCGCTGAGAGTGTGTCAAATATTATATTGTTGATATTGGCCACATGTACCCACTTCTAAAATTGGCCTGTTGACAAGGGGGAGGGAGGGGACAGGTCTGCAGCTGATACGGACTTTACAGGGAATTTTAAATGAACATATCAAATATTACCAGAAATCCTAAACTCTAGTACTTATTGCATCTTTGATATTTTTGTTCTTTTTACTCATTGCAATGTTGGTGGCCTTCTGTCTCCTAAGTGGGGGGGCGGGGAGCACAGCAAATGCTAATAAATACCACATATGCACACACTTTGGCTTATTCCTACATTGCCTTAAGAACACAGCTGCCAAGACAGCTCCTGCATTTCGTGGAAGCCTGCTTAAGGGAAGAGGAAACAGATTTGTGCTAAAATAGTTCTGGGATGAGTAGACTTTTGTTTTTTTCACTCACATTTTCCATAAAACCTGTCAATATTTTCCCACCTCAGCACAAACACTGTCACCTACCAATTGTTTTAAGAAGTCCTCCGGCATGGAAACTTCTGAAGTTCCCAGTGAGTTTTGGGTCTAATTTGTGTTGTTTATTTTGATTGTAAACATCTCAGGGCCAGGACCTTCTCTTCAAATCTTTTACAGCACCAGGCATACTGACAGTTCTAAATAATAAAACTAATCAAATATTAAAATGTAAAACAAAAAAGGAACAGATTCCAGATGGTGGTGGACACTGGGGCTCAGAGTTAATCAATGTCTCAAATTATCCACCTTTGGTCCATTTATGATACCTTACTCACATGCTTCCAATCTAGAGAACTGACATTTCATAAATCAGAATAAACACGCTTCTTAGAAAGCTGATCTCTTCTGGCTGCTTTACAGAGCATTACAGTTTCTATTTATGTACAGTACACAATGTTCTTGAGAAATCTCAGCAACAAGAGAGGAAAGAACCAGATGCTGATATTGACCTAAAGGAAATGCAGAAAACAATTAATAGATTGACTGAAGGCATAGCACCTGGTCCAGGATATACTCACTACAGAAGGTTTTAATTCTGAACAGCTGTGTCAAAATGCCACTTACCTAGCTGTACAATTTCTGAAACACTGCTCTAGTCATCATGATCCTTTTAACTAGAGCTATAGAAAACCCAGCAATTTAAAGCTGCAGGGCTCCACACACTAGCTTTATTCTCATTTGAGTTCTTAAGGGGGTGTACCTTGAGAAAGTCTGGTTCAGATGAACCCAAAGTGTTAAAACAAAAATTAGCTGGTTTCTACTGAACCAGCCAAGCCTTTATTATCAAACTTGATCTTAATTTCAATGTTGTAATAGTCCAATGGTTAGTGCTGGCATGTGACTTGGGAGATCCAGGTTCAGTTCCCTGCCCAGACTTTCAGTGTGACCTCAGGCACATAAGTCTCTCTGTGCCTCAGTGCCCCATCTGAACAATGGGAATGACAACACTGCCCTACCTCATGGGGTGTTGTGAGGATACATACATTCAAGATTGTGAGACATTCAGATATGATGTTAATGGAAACCAAATACAATAGTAACGAAATCCTAAACCAAGTGAACTTTGCCTAGTTCCAGGTTTTGTTACCAGAGGCTGATATTGCAGAAACAAACATTTCTAAGGACAGGTTTCAGAGTAGCAGCCTTGTTAGTCTGTATCCGTGAAAAGAACGAAGCCAAAGTTAATAGTATCTAGTTTGAATATTAATTCAGGTGCAGCAGTTTCTCATTGGAGTCTGTTTTTGAAGCTTTTCTGTTGCAAAATTGACACCTTTAAGTCTGTTACTGAGTGACCAGAGAGGTTGAAATGTTCTCCTACTGGTTTTTGAATGTTATGATTCCTGATGTCAGATTTGTGTCCATTTATTCTTTTGCGTAGAATAAAAGAATACGTAAAAAGAATAAATGGACTAGATATCATTAACTTTGGCTTGAATAGAGACTGGGAGTGGCTGGGTCATTACACAATTTTGAATCTATTTCCCCATGTTAAGTATCCTCACATCTTTTTTGTCAACTGTCTGAAATGGACCATCTTGATTATCACTACAAAAGGTTTTTTTCTCCTGCTGATAATAGCTCATTTTAATTAATTAGCCTCCTAGAGTTGGTATGGAAACTTTCACCTTTTCATGTTGTGTGTGTGTGTGCGCGCGCGCGCATGTGTGTGTGCGTATGTATATTTTCTTACTATATGTTCCATTCTATGCATCTGATGAAGTGGACTGTAGCCCACAAAAGCTTATGCTCAAATAAATTTGTTAGTCCCTAAGGTGCCACAAGTACTCCTGTTCTTTTTACATATTTCTAAGAAGTGCTAGTCACAGAGTACTCATGCAAACAAATTCCAGAAGAGCAGTATCAGAACACTCTGATATCAAGGATGGTACAAAAACATTCCGCACAGATAACAGGAACACACTGACCTCCCCTAAAAGATAAGTTCAGGATGACAGTTTGATAGAGATGTTTTGATCGAACCGATATGAACAGGGAGATGGGTTATAACTAGCCATGTCAGGGGGCAGTAATAACTACGTCAGAGTGGCAAAAATTAACTTGTTTGTATTGGGGTATAAACATTTCAGAGTGTGTTGGTCCAGCCTAGGGGGCAGTGGAAAGTCATACCATTCACTGAGCTGTGTCCATTGTCACGGGCATATACAGAATCATAGAAGATTAGGGTTGGAAGAGATGTCAGGAGGTCATCTAGTTCAACTCCCTGCTCAACGCAGGATCAATCCCAACTAAATCATCCCAGCAAGGGCTTCGTCAAGCTTGGCCTTTAAAACCTCTAAGGCTGGAGATTCCACCACCTCCCTAAGTAACCCATTTTGGTGCTTCACCACCCTCCTAGTGAAATAGTTTTTTCCTAATATCCAACCTAGACCTCCCCCACTATGACTTGAGACTATTGCTTCTTATTCTGTCATCTGCCATCACTGAGAACAGCCTAGTTCCATCCTTTTTGGAATCCCCTTCAGGTAGTTGATGGCTACTATCAAATCCTCCTCACTCTTCTCTTCTGCAGACTAAATAAGCCCAGTTCCCTCAGCCTCTCCGCATAAGTAATGTGCCCCAGCCCCCTAAATCATTTTTGTTGCCCACTGCTGGACTTGCTCCAATTTGTCCACATCCTTTCTGTAGTGAGGGGCCCAAAACTGGATGCATTACTCCAGATGTGGCCTCTGAGGGCCAAATAGAGGGGAATAATCACTTCCTTCAACATGCTGGCAATGCTCCTACTAATGCAGTCCAATATGCCATTAGCCTTCTTGGCAACAAGGGCAGACTGTTGACTCATATCCAGCTTCTTGTCCACTGTAATCCCTAGGTCCCTTTCTGCAGAACTGCCACTTAGCCAGTCAGTCCCCAGCCTGCAGTAGTGCATAGGATTCTTCCGTCATAAGTGTAGGACTCTGCATTTGTCCTTGTTGAACCTCATCAGATTTCTTTTAGCCTAATCCTCCAATTTGTCTAGGTTACTCTCGATCCTATCCCTACCCTCCAGCGTATCTACCTTTCTCCCCAGCTTAGTGTCATCTGTGAACGGTGCAATCCATCCCATCATCCAGATCATTAATGAAGATATTGAACAAAACCAGCACCAGTACCGACCCCTGGGGCACTCCGCTTAATACCGGCTGCCAACTAAACATCGAGCCATTGATCACTACCCATCCCGATGATCTACCCAGCTTTCTATCCACCTTATAGTCCATTCAATCCGTACTACTTTAACTTGCTGGCAAGAATACTGAAGGAGACCATATCAAAAGCTTTGCTAAAGTCAAGGTATATCATGTCCACCGGTTTCCCCGTATCCACAGAGCCAGTTATCTTCTCATAGAAGGCAATAAGGTTGGTCAAGCATGACTTGCCCTTGGTGAATTGATGTTGACTGTTTCTGATCACCTTCCTCTCCCCCAAGTGCTTCAAAATGGATTCCTTGAGGACCTGCTCCATGTCTTAGTATCCTCATAGAATCTGTTTGGTGCCATTACCGTGCTTTGTTGACAGTAAACCTGGCCTGGTGCCTTCATGCCTTAGCAGGTCTTATGGTCTTTGGGCAGTTTGTTCAAGGTCTGCTATGCTGTCAGTCTGTGCGGAGCTGGGGCAGCACACAGGGAAAACACGCACACACACACACAGCCAAATAGCTATCTAATCATGGAGGCTATGTTTCTTCAATGAGCTAACGGTTTGATTTCTTCTGCTTGTGTACACATCCTCAAACTAACTCTCATTCAGCTAACACAAATATAAATAGCAGGGCAGTGACAGGGGTAAACCTTGCAGAGTACAAATCCACCAGAAACCAGTGGGTATTACTCGGCATGGCTTAGCCAGGCCTCCACTGCCACTACCCATGCTATTGTGGCTACTCTGGTATTTCTACTTGTGTTAGCTTGATGAGAGAGTTAGTGTGAGGATGTGTACACAAGCAGGAGAAATCCCACCCCTCACCCATAGTGTGGAACTAGCTTGAGGCATAAACCAGCTGTACTTTTCAAGTAACGTTTCAAAACATACAAAACACAAAATCCAGGAGTCATGCACAGAAATCTGTGAACTGCAGTCAACGTTTTATCCTTTAATGATCACAAGATACCACTCTTTCCTCAGCCTACCGAGCCATTTCCTCAGGGCTCTTGGACTTCTCCAGCAATTAGGGCACAGTTCTGCAAGGTCTTAAACCCTGTACCTGTGCACTGGAGTCAATTGGAAAGAAGGACATTCAGCCCTTAGGAGCTGATCAAAAGCCCACTGAAGTCAATTAGTCTTTCCACTGAGTTCCCTGATTTCTGGGTTAGTCTTGTAAGGACCAAATTCTGAATTTGCTACCCCCTTTCATAGACTAGTTTCAACTGCTGTTTTAGTGGATTTATTCCTGATTTTCCAATGTAAATGATAGGAGAATTAAGCTTCATGTGTCAGGCTATTTAAGATTCCTTATGACTGGCTGGTGAGATTTGATTCAATAGCACATTTTGTTCTTCATGTGCTGTAAAGCACCTGTCTTGAATGGTGCTAAAATATTAGAGATACTCAAAACATTTTCCAAATTGATGGAAACAGGGATGAGTTTTCTTCTTCCCCTCCCATTCTGCGCCCCTCCCTCCAAAATTTTAATGCTGGATTTTGGCCAGCAGTAAAGCTAGTCAAAACTTTCTGAATTTTGAAATTGATGACAATTTTGACAAGGATGAATTTGTGATGAAAATGGTTACTTGTTTTGATCATCTCTAGTGTTTATTAATCTTTGAACACTGTACAAGAGGGTGAACTAGTTTGGCTTAATTAAAAATGATGCTTAATCATCATGCAAAACTCAAAATGGAGCTACCAGGCTTGCCTTACAATCAGGCAACATTTTAAAACATAAAACACAAAAAAAGATGAGTCACGCAAGGAAATCTTCTGTGAACCGCTGTTAATGTTTTATCCTTCAACATTCAAGGGCCCCAGACTGCCAGAATGGGGAAAAACACTACTTGCTTTAACATTCTAAATCATAGCATAGTACTAGGTAAGAATGCACAGCACTCAGATAGTTAGGGTGATCAACGTGACAGGATGGGATGGAGAAACAGTAACAGAAACATCCTCTCTTAATTTAACATTTGGCACATGTACTTGGTCTTTAATTGTTAAGCCATATTTAAAGTAAAATTCCTATGCCCTCGGATACTACAAATACAATAATAAATAATGCACTAATTGCAAGGGTCCAATTCTGATCTGCTTCACTTGCCTTGAAATTTACTGTGAATTGCAAGCCCCAAAGTAATTTCCAGATTAGGGTCCATGCCTGAATAGGGAATATCTGTTCCATGTACTAAATTTAAGCATAGCATACTGAGTCAGAAATAGCCTCTAATGTTAATTAATTGCGTAGGTTCCAAACACCGCACTGATAAAAATCAATACAGCATCTTTAAAGCATAAAGCATAAAAGTATAATCTTGTTTGTTTGCATCAACAGAACTTGACTCTGAAGTTAATTGCCTAAAGTAATGAATATGATTTTTAGTGTTACAATAATTGAACCTCTATGCATCATGAAATTGTTAGAGTCCACAAGGTAACATTAATTTAATATTTTCAGACACTCCTTGGAATCCTTTTAACTTGCTCTCACTTTGTCCATTACAGAATGCAAAGTATATTTTCATTTGTATTTGCACAAGAAGTTGCACTTAAAAATATATTATACAATTACATATACTTAAAGCAGAAGTGCTATCTACAGGAGTGATGTGGGTCATGATGCTTCACTGCAGAAGGATTGCAGTCCAGTATCTAAGACTCTGGACTGGGAATCAGGAGATTTGAGAGCTATTCTTGGCTTGCCTACTGACCTGCTCTGTGACCATGGGCAGGTCACCTTTGCTTTACTCTCTGACCTTCTGTCTGTCTTGCTTATTTGGAATGGAAGGTCTTTGACTTAGGGTCTCTTGCTGTGACACTATATAGTGCCTTGGGGGAGCCAATCCTGGTTGTCTCCAGGCACTTCAGTAATATTATTCACACCAATACTTATACGCTTTAAGGCCAAACACCAGGAAAAGATTTTCTGTAGTAACTTCAAGCCCTCCTCAACTAGTGCCCCGTCACTGGCCATTGGCAAAATTAGTTATAGTAGTTGTGGATGGGCCACATCCGTTGTAGGCCACCTCATCATACTATTGCCTCCATAAACTTACCAAGCTCAGTCCTGAAGTCAGTTCAGTTTCCTGCCCCCACTACTCCCCTTGGAAGGCTGTTCCAGAACTTCACTCCTCCAACAGCTAGAAACCTTTGCCTTATTTCTAGCCTAAAACTTGTTGATTTGTTCTGGTGTCTACACTGGTGCTTAACTTACCTAAATCCTTCCCCTCCCTGTTATTTATCCCTCTGATGTATTTAGAGAGAGCGATCATATTGCCCATTAGCCTTCTTTTTGTTAGGCAAGGTAGGCAGGTTTTCCATTCTTCTGATCATGCTAGTAGCCCTTTTCTGCACCTGTACCAGTTTGAATTCATCCTTCTTAAACACAAGAGACCAGAATTGTACACAGTATTCTAGATGATATCTCACCAGTGCCTTGTATAATGGTACAAATACTTCCCTGTCTCTCCTGGATATACCTTGCCTGATGCATCCTAAGACTGTATCAGCCTTTTTCATGGTCACATCACATTGGTGGCTCAGTCATCCTGTTATCAATCAATACACCCAGGTCTTTCTCCTCCTTTGTCTCTTCTAACTGAAATCCCCAGCTTACAGAAAAAAAATCTTGTTAGTTCCTAAGTGCATGACCTTGCACTTTGTACTACTAAATGTAATCCCATATCTTTACTCTAGTTTTCAAGGTCATCTAGATCTTATGATATTCAAATCCTCCTCTATTCTGGCACTACTTCGCAATTTTGAGTCATCTTCAAATTTTATTAGCACACTTCTACTTTTTGTGCCAAGGTCAGTAATAAAAATGTTAAATAAAATTGGTTCCAAGACTGATCCTTAATGAATTCCACTACTAACCTCCCTCCAGCCTGACAGTTCACCTTTCTGTATGACCTGTTGTAGTCTTCCCTTTAAGCAGTTCTGTATCCACCTTTCAATTCTCACATTAATCTGCATTTTCTCCAATTTAACTAATAATTTCCCATGTAACTATATCAAATGCTTTACTGAAATCCAAGTAAATTAGATCTACTGCATTAGAGTATCATGGATAGAGTTTTGTATTAAAAATGATAAAGGTTGTTTTGAAGAGCTATTGAAATTATCTTTGTGCAAAAAAATTTAGTTTGAGTACTTTCTATAGATTCCTATTACATTTGTATAAGACTCCTTTGGTTTTAGCCCTATTAATTTATATAGGGCTTCTCCATAAGGGATTTGGAAGTGTTTGAGATCAGGGTTTTGGTTCAGCCCATTATGAAGATTAGCTGACCTGCCTACCTTGCCTAACAAAAAGAAGGCTAATGGGCAATATGATCGCTCTCTCTAAATACATCAGAGGGATAAATAACAGGGAGCTATATACAATATGGTTCTGAGTTTGGATTCTGAGCAAATTCTCCCCTTGAAAATAGTTTGCATCTGAGGATATCCTTTGCTCCTTTGGGCAACTTGCTCAGGGTAATTAGGGTTGGCCATATTGTATTAGTCCTATAGAATTTCAAGAGATTGTTCTATAGAAATGTAATTGGGATCTACATATATTACTCTAAAGACATATATAGAGTTTATAGGGAATTACATTCTTTCTGAAGAATTTACACTCCATCTTACAGAATCCTAGAACAGGAATAAAATTCATAGGTTACTCTAAATAACATATTTTTTCTGTTAAATTCTACAAGACATTTTCATTAGTGTTGATTCATCAAGTCCACTAGTGAGCACCACTCAGTGCTTCAGAAGAGGAAGATACCCATAACGCATCTGGCCAACTATGCAGTGCTTTATATAGAGGGAAAAAATCCAGGTCCCTGAGGTGGTCTCTCTAAATCCTGCGGCATAAGCCTAGGAGGAGGATAAAGAATGTCAGACTTCAGATATTTGATATTTAAAGTGCAGGAAGGGATCTAATTCTCCTATGCTTTGTGTATGTTAATTACGAGCACCCAAAGCATAATATCCTCTCTCAAGCATCTTACTCTGTTGAATGAATGGTTGGTTCATCTTTTTATGCATTAGATTTCCTTTAATGCAATTTATATTGGTAGAGTATTTAGAGGTATGGCATAGTAGTTAATAAACTGGAAAGTCCAGAAGATGCAATAGGGAAAAAGAGTTTCGCTGATAAACACCACAATATGTTTTTCCTGAATAATACATGAGTTGTTTTTCATTCTGGAAATAAGAAGCTATATTACCTACTACGTACCAGATCATAGGGCTTGGGTATTTTGAAACATTTATAATCATGAGCCAAAAAGATATTGGTATGGAAAGAAGCTTAACAATAGAAATCGCATAACTAGAAAGGTTCTGTGGATGTGGGTGGAGAATAGTACTTTGCATAATATTTATTTCATTTTAAAAATAGTTTCTCAGTTCCATCAACAAGAAATCTCAAGTTCTGCTCCAGAGTCAGCTGCAATGATAGTGGGCCAAGTTAGAAGTCAATTGGTTTTACCCCAGTGTCAATGGGGATGCATCCATTTGCAACAGAACTCAATTAGCCCAGGGATTTCATCAAAGGTTTTCTGAAGAGCCAGTTTTCCATCATACGGTATTTTCATCCAAAGGGAAATACTTCAAATTCTAAGTTCAGAAAACAAAACCAACCAATAAAAGATATGTCCAGTGTCTCTGCTCCACGCCACTCCCTTTGCACCACAGAGGGAGCAGAAGTGGGCAGCTTTTCCTCAGCTTGGGAGTCCCCTACTTAGGTATATATTTAATGGGCATAAAGTGGAAAATGTATCTATAGGGAAATGGTCTATAGTCAGACTACTGGACAGGGATTTGAGAGACTTGGGTTCTTTTCCTGGCTCTGCCACCAACCTGTTTTGTGACCTTGGGCAAATCACTTCATCTCTCAGCAAATGTTTGTACACTATCCAGTATGTGATGGGGCAAGGATCTCAGCTGGGGATTCTCGGCACTACTATAATACAAACATTAAATACAAACCATACTGTTTCTACCATATTTATACTTGTCTCCAGTGCACTTCTTATAAAAACTAATTCAGTCAACATTATTTCTGATCTGTCATATAATAGGACTTTTCAGTCACTCACTGTACTGGTTTTTCTAGTGAGAAGCAGGATGTATCCATCTGTAGCCAAAGAATGGATTTTGGTCATTGGATAAGTGAGTTCATTTAACACCAAAAGTAATTAAATAATGCCCCTTTTCACAGGCAAATTAGAATTTGTTGCTGAGTTTTTAATCTTTATTATATTTTAAGCTAATTTTCATTACACAATCTGCAGCCATTCTGAATGACTACATGACAATTAATTGCTAGCTATAAATTACCAAGTACATTGTCTTAAATTCTAAGATTAAGAATTAATGGGTAAAGAGACAGAAATGACTTGTCTTTAACAGGTTTGGGATCAACTTGGCAAGTTTGAAAAATGATCCTTCAAGCTTTAATTTAAAAAAGGAAATGATGATGAAACAAGTCATTCATTTTATTCAGGATTAGGGAATTCCATGGTTTAAAAGGCTCTTAATTAACGACAATTATAAGCATATTGCCTTCAGTAATATAATTTAATTCCTTCTAAAAACCAGAATCTACAGTACACAGAAGTCAATTCACAGCCTGGCTGAAAATTTGTCTCCCATTTTGGAGGAGGTGTTTTTTTTCCCCAAGGAGAGTGTCCACAAAGGCTGAAATTCACCAGAGCACAAGGTGTAAGTTCCATTCAAATCCTTAAAATAGAACTTAATTTTCCAATAGCCCTAAAATAAAATAAATAAATAATTGGAGATATACCTATCTCCTAGAACTGGAAGGGACCTTGAAAGGTCATTGAGTCCAGCCCCCTGCCATCACTAGCAGGACCAAGTACTGATTTTTACCCCAGCTCCCTAAGTGGTCCCCTCAAGGATTGAACTCACAATGCTGACCTGCTGCACTGGTGTAAATGATACAATGCCCATTTCCATTATGCACCCTAGGAGTTCTGTTGACCCTGATTTTCTGAGAACCTGCAACTCCCATTAACTTCAGTTGTGAATGCTTAGCCTTTTTGGAAAATCAGGCCTATTGACTTCAGAAAGTAAAGCAAGAAGGATGTGGCATTATTTTATATAAAATGGTAGAGCAAAGAATGGCAACCTTAGTCACAGCCAGATCTGAAAACACTGATGTGCTAAGAAAAAACTTCTTTACTATCCCACTGAAGTCAATGACAAAGCACCTATAGACTTAACTGGCATGAGGTTGGGACTAAAGAGCTATAGAAATTTTGTTGCTGTGAGAGAGTAAGAAACTTAGTTTTTTGTAACTCAAGATAAGGCCGGAGAAGTTTATTCTGTGAAATATCAAAGGGTAATATCCAATGTAGAATTTCCTCTTAGTAATTCCTTTAGTGACAGCACTGGTATTTTTAAAAGGGATGATGTTATATAGTCTATAGTCATTTTGAACAGACTAGTACTGTAATTTATTTTATAAATTCCTTCTCCAATAAAGGAATATTTATGAATGACTCACTTGATCCTACCATACATTATCCTAGAGTTTAAAGTAAATGCCCTCTCTCCAGTTGTATTTCTGCCCCAAGGATTGAAGTGTTACAATTCATTTGGAATCACAGTGACTAATAGATTTCCTAATTACGTCTTACATATCAATAAAGTCTAGCACGCTTTGCCATTGCAGTTTAGATCAACTAACTGATATACAGAGCAATGCAGTGCTTTTTGCATATTTATGATTTCTTTTAAATAAGGTATGCTATAATTCTTGAATTTTATTTTTCCATTGATTATTTACCTGCCAATAAATAACTCAGAAACTATCATGAGACTCACACCCGATAATCACAGCTTGTGTATGTGCGCGCAACTTCATTGAAGTCAATGGATTATTGCCTCTTTACACCAATGAGTAATTTTGCCCTATTTATTAAAAGTGTGTGCACGCATTCACATGACAAGCATACATGCACTGACTCAGGGGACTGACAGGTGTGTATTTGAAAAGGTCCAGTAGAAAATAGGTTAATTTGTTTTTCATTGAAAACAACTGGATCATTCTTGCTCTTCCTCTCTGGATTGCACTTACCCCGGTTTGTCCCAGACACTAACCAATGGCACTTGGCTTCTATGCCAGGGATAATTAGAGGATTCCCTGGGATTTGAATGAGAAAAAAAGTTTGTGTTTCTCATTATTTGCCAATCTGCTCAACAAGAGCTACTGTGAGTGGACATTTTAAACTGCCCCTGTTATCAGTTTATCATGGACTGGTGAATGTCCTAGTCAAGGTGAATTTGTATGACCTTGACATGTCCTGAGAGCTTTTGGTTTAATTGCTGATAGAGGTTTAATTAATTAAGGCAGCATGAATAAAGCTGCTTTAACAAGAGTTATTTTCATGGATTCCCAGCAGAAGTTTTAGTGTGACCTGAGCTATACAAATGGGAAATATGCTTTATTTCTGTTTTTGGTGTGACATGATCATTTTCAGGATGATGGTACATGATAGAGAACTTTTACAAACAAAAACAGGGGACCTGATCCAGCTCCCAGTGAAATCAGTGGCAAAACTCTTGTTAAGTGCGAGGAGAGCAGGATCAGCCTCTGCCAAGTCCCTGTAAAAATGCAACTAAATAGCTGAAGAACAGTTAACAACAGGGGTAGGAAAATAATTAGCAACATTCCAGAATAATGTTGGCCATTTTAGCTCTCTTATAATTACATCCATCAAAATAATGCAACAAGTATATGGAAGTCACAATGATAGTTTAAATAGACAATATAGAAATGGCTCATAACACTGCTCTACAGCCAAAATGTTTCTGAAATAAATGTAGTCCAACTTTACTAATTCTGGGTCACTGAGAACGAAAAGGATGCTTAAAATTGTTGATTGGCTCTAGTTTTCAAGATATGCTATTGGGTCAGTATATACGACCCTTGACTTGGGAATGGCAGAGGATAAGTGAGTTATAAAGGGAAGGGATCTCAATTTAAACCAGAAATGACTAAAATACATCTTTGACTGGATCTATGAATAAATCTATGACTGGGTTTGGACAGTACTTGCTTTTTAGGCAAAACAATGAATGATGCAATCTGAAGCTGGTATTGCGTCATACATGATATGAATTGCACCATGTTATTCCTAGAAGTCATGGATGATACAATCATAACGAAGCTTACGTCACTCTGCTGAACAAATTGCCCTAGATCAGCTCTAGAAATCATACAGTGTTGTGCTCTCTTATTTGTCAGTGTTTGATTTTGCAAAGGGACACATTTCTGTTTAGCTAAAGTGAGCAGAGATGCCTCGTACTTGTGTGAACAGTGCAGATAACTTCTGCTATGTTTGTGGTGAAGTGACTTTTGCATCCCAAAACGGCAGTATAACCACTATGGTTAAGAAAGCCTATCACCTTTATTTTGGCTGCAAAATTGGAGATCAGGACAAGAGGTGGGCCCCACATATATGCTGCAACACTTGTGCAACAAATCTTCGCCAGTGGTTGAACAGGAAAAGGAAATCTATGCCTTTTGCAGTGCCAATGATTTGGAGAGAGCCAACAGATCATACCAGCAATTGTTACTTCTGCATGGTGCCTCCAGTTGGGAAAGGTGTGTCAAAGAAGAAAAAGTGGACTGTGCATTATCCAAACATTCCATCAGCCATACGCCCAGTACCCCACGGAGAAGGACTGCCGGTTCCTGATGCACCAGAATCACTCTCACTTGAGTCAGATGAGGAAGATGAAGCTTCTGGTCCTGAACCATCAATGTCACAGGACCCACGTTTTCTCCCATCCTCCTCCTCTGAACCACACCTCATAACACAAGGTGAACTGAATGACTTTGTCAGGGATTTGGAACTACTCAAGAGTAAGGCAGAGCTGTTGGGTTCCACACTACAGCAGTGGAATCTCCTGGCAGGCTATCAGGGCAAATGGAGCCCATCAATGCTTGCAGACTATTGCTGGACAGTGACAAGAGATGCTCCATTTAATGAATACAAGAGACAAGCCAAGAAGCGCCGAGTAGACACTGAATAGGACTAAACTATGTACATAATACTTTTTTGCCTTTTGTTTTCTAATAAATTTTATTTATATAACCCTTTTGCTGATTTTTAAAGTGTTACATAAACAGGACAGGTGAAATATTATCATGTAAAGCAACCATAAACACATGAAAAGACCTAGCTTTACAATTTATGATTAAGACTCTACTATCTACACAATATACATAGACATAAAATGTAAAAACTTAAATATCTTAGAAACAGTAGCCAATCAGTTGTTTTAATTGTCATATTTGAATTCAGCACATCAAAATACATAATAAATAGCACATTTTATCTCTGAAGCAGACGACTTCTCAAAAATTGTAGACCAGTTCAATCAGAGGAAAAAAGTCAATTAGGGTAAAAAACAAGCTCTACCTCATTGCTAGGTATTTCTGCTTAAAGAAATAAAAGCAGTTCAAGAAATGGAGGTTGGGGGGAGAAGAGGGAGAGGGAAGCCTACTGAAGCAGCAGAATCTGACTTAGGAAAAAAATAGCAGTAATGGAAGCTTGGAGTAATTTTGACTGGAAATAGGCCCAAGATAAAGGGTCAAATTCTGATACTTGTAGATTAGCCCCAGGGAAATCAATGAGACTATTCAAGAATTAAGGTTCTATTCAAAGAGAGAGTAAGAGTGGCAGAATCTGAGCCAAGCCACACTGACATCAGTGAAAAGACTTCAAGGGAGTTTGGATCAGGTCCAAACTTCTCAAGTTTGTGGATGTTTAGGTGTGGGATGTTGGGTCAGATCAGTCTCATTTGTGTGACAAACAAAAAGAGTTATGAAACTGGCTGGAGCTGAAGAGTCTTTGAAGAACTATTGGGGAGATCACACACTAAATATTGGTGATCTGGAAAGCCTTGGTGGATGCATTGTAGTGAAGGATCTCATTACCTGCATGAGCAAGATAACTATTTTATTTTTCTCCTATCTCCTTGCATTGCAAAGTTTGCTGTTCATATCCATGCCACATGCCATTTGTATAAAATGTTGCCTCTTTCCGTTTGGATGGTCACTTTCAATTCTGCTTTGTCCACTATAGCTGCTGTGCTAAAGAAAGTTGAGGAGGATAGGTACAGTTTTCTCTCATCCCCAAAACAGGGCAATATGAACCTTATGCCTTTGAGCCCAAGCCAGGTATAATTAATCACTTCTGAGTTTTAACGCAAAGCTGAAACTCATTGAAGTCCACCATAATTATTGGAGACGACTTGGGCCAGTCTAAGGCCACCCTTCTCTCCTCCTCTTTCATGTCCTAATTCCAACAGACTCCAGGACAGTTCCTTACCTGATGCAGTCTTCTTGGAAGTCTATATTCCTCTCTCCCACTGATGATTTCAAGGTAGGCCACACGTGTCTCTTGATTTGCATGAGATATTCGGGGTGTGTACACTGTGTTGCTCCTTCCCAACTTCTGCAGTTTCCAAAGTGTTAAGTGATAGCAGCAAAAAGCCTGAAAGCTTCCCCAGTGTTTTATTGGGACCCAGAGGAATCTTCTCAGGCTGAGTGAAATATGACAAGACATTCTAGTATCTGTTAAGTCTTGATAAAGGCCCTTTGAATCAACTGTAACTATTGTGTATTCTTAGCTGGAACAACAAAGAGCTGCAATGCTTGTCCAGCTGCAATGCTGCAAAGTTATGTATGCACAATACAATGTCTTCCTGAGGGAAATAGATTTGCAGCTTCTCAGCATTCCCATTCTGGGACTGATCCAAAACCCATTGAATTGGATGGAAAAACTCCAATTGACATCAATCAGACTTTTAAGATAGCACCTGGTCTTGGAAACTGATATGAAACTGTGCAATCATGAAGAGACAGCCTTGCGGCAATGCATCCTCCGAGGTGCCTCACCTCTGTGCTGTGGTCTAGACTGCTGTCATGTTACTTGTCAGCAAGCGTAGAATGCAATCAGTCAAGAGTATGATCGTAGCAGTGACAAGAGTCAGGCATCTGAGGCTTCCCCTCAGCATGGAGACTCCCATTATAGTGAAAGGTATTACAAATAATCTACCGGAAAGAAACTATGTGTAATACAGCTCAAAATCTCACCAAACTAGACCACATACTGAGATACAAAATGGTAAAGAACCTAAAATATAGCTCTTGGATATGGTATGAGGAAGAAAAGCACAATTCCTAACAAGGTGATTACAATCAGACCTTTAACATTTACCTCAGTATGAGGTATCCCGCTCGCTTGGGTCTGGCTTTGCATTCCAGCCCATCTCAATCTAAATAGCAGAGGGCATGATGGCACTGGAGCCAGGATTCCTCTCCCACTTAAAACAAAGCACCAAGTGAAAAATCTGCTGGGGTAAATTACCACATCTCCAAGTCAATTAAGTTATGACATTTAAACCAGTGGAGGATCTGCCCCCATAATCAGTCAGTTTGTAGTAAGCAAACATTTCCGGCCTTTCTTTATGAACGGCCATACATTGGTTGCTGTTATCTTGTTGTACCAACTATATTAGACCAGTAAAAACCAGCAGGATCTTATTAAAGGGGACAAGGCAAAGATGCCACATTTATTATGATAACAATTTATGACGAATAACTAATATCTTAATTCTTATACACACACATTATACCTATTACCTATACACACACACACACACACACACACACACACACTATACCTAATACCTATATACACACACACACGCATTCACACACACACATCCACATTCATCAGGTGTTCTGCAGCTGCTGCATAGTTACCAGTCCTGAAGATAGCTTAAGTTCATGGCTTGATTTTGCAGCTTGGGTTCGTAGCTTGTGGCAGCTAACTGGCCAGGAAAGCTGGGCACAAGGCTGAGCTGGATCTCTGTTGGGCGGGCACCGATGTTCTTCCATGTTGGCAGCAGAATGTTACCCAGAGTTTCTCATCTCACCCTTCTTTTTATAGGCTTTTAGTTTGGATTCAGAGTCTATAGGTCTTGCTGTGTCACACTGCCTCTAGGTTTAGATTGATCACCCATCAATTGCAGGCATGACTTTCAGCCTTGGACCTGGCTTTGATCTTCCTTCTGTTGTTCTGTTGTCCTTTTCTTTTTAGGGTGGATGCTTCTTACTTTATTTAGGGCTGTTGTCTAGGTCTTCAGCCGTTGGTATTTGAACTTTATCTCATCAGGACAGGTTGGGGCTGGAGGTTGATTCCATCATTCATACATACCTCATTCACACATCTAAACTAAACTAATAAGATAACAGCAGGGTTTGCAAAAATGAAGGTTGGAGAAAGCTTTTACAAAATGGAGTGAGTGTTTTAAAATGGGGTTTGAATTACAATATGGAACAGAAGTTACAGTATAGGCAAGTGTAGTGAATGGTGAACAGAAGTTACATTAATTAAGTGAACAATTGAAAACAATTTCATTTATCAGTCCTACAATCTGAAGGCACTCCTAAAGAAAAAGAGAATGGAAAAGAAACTTGTGTAAGCTCCAATAGTCAATTTATTTGTGTTGAGAGAGTGCACATCTCTACAGCCACTGAAAGGTGCATTATGGCCTTTCCTTTCTCATCACTGTCTTTATTGACACTAGAAGATTATATATATATATATATATATATATATATATATATATATATACACACACACACACACACACACAGTTGTTGAAACCAAAATTTTTTCTTTAAAAAAAAAGTCTTATAAAGTTTAACTACCTTGTCTTAGTCTTATTCTAGTCACTCAGTTCTCCAGCAGATCTGTGTCATTTTGGCTCCTTGCGGTCTCCCAATGCAAGAGGAACGTTTACTAAAGGAAATTGTGCAAGCCAATCACTTATTGTGTAGTGCAGAATAAACCATATGTGAATGAAATCATGCCTCTGAAGAGCTTATCTACTTCCATTTTATAAGTAAGGATGCTGTGATGTACCACTGTACCTTAAAATAACACTCTGTACTCCCATAGTCACCATTTGTACATGCTTATGCTATATTTTGTACAAAGTAGGCCTTGTGAGGTATCATTGGAAACATCATAATATGTTGACCATTACTGTTCTGTTGAAATGTATGTATATGAAGTTATGAGATTGTTATATGTTTCTTACTGAAACATGTTGTGAGTCTGGGAAACACCCACAGACTGGCTCTTCAATCGCAACAAAGGGGTGACCAACACTCAGCCAGGTGTTAAGCAACCATCACTGACCGCTCACCAGCAGGGGAATTATAAACAAGAGATTTACAACTCACACGAAAGACAGTTGCTCGTGCACATACGCCAGAGGCTGCCTAAACCCCATGGCACAGCAAGGACCTTTCCAGCATCTGGAGGAGAGTATAAATAAGGGACAGTGACATCACCACTTCATCTCTCCTCCCCCACCTACACTGAAGGCAACAAGAACCTTTGCAAGACAAAGAACCATTTGAACTGGCGGAGTGATCTTCACTGGAAAAGCTTTCCAGTTAGCACATACTGCTGAGGTTTTTGGGTTAGAGAAACCTTACTGCTTCAAATTTGACTTAGCTTGCCATTTTAAAGTCTTTTATTTCCTTTTGTAACAAATTCTAAACTTCTATACTTATACCACATATAATCACTTAAAATCTCTCTCTGTTTAGTTAAAATTAGTTTATGTTTTCTCTAAGCCAGTGTGCTTTTGATTGAAGTTTGGGGAAATCTACTCAGGTCACAAAGGCTGGTGTATATTTGTACCTTTTGATGGTATGATGAACCAAATAAAGAACTTTCTCTGATCAAGGGGGTCTTGGGCAGTGTAACATGCACATTTCCAGGGTGCAAGGGCAATTTTCAGGTGTCTTCCTGTATATAGTTCGTGAGACGTTGTGGGACCTTCATGCAACTTTGGGTGTGCCTTCATATGCTAATGCTCATGAAAGCAAAGCCTGGAGGGGCTGCCTGTCACTAGAAGAGCAAATCCAGGTTGTACCACAGAGCATGTCATAGATGCCTTTAAACTTATTGTTTAAAAGCCATTAGAAAATGGCTCTGAGAAAAGCATAGTGACTATTTGCAGAGTTCTCCCTTTGAACAAGGAAAATCTGCTCAGGACTATAGTGACATTGCAGTACTGTTTAGAAAGCTGGCACTACAGCTAACAACAGAGAATGGAACACCATGGAGATCCCAGTACAGGACCAGTCTACAAACAAAGAGTGAAATCCTGGACCCATTGATGTCATTGGCAAACAGGACCAGGATCTCACCTTTAAGTATTTCTGATTTAGCTAGTGGTGTATCTACTATCTAACCATTAATGGAAAGTAACCAGAAATAAATCAAAGTAATTAATTTGTAATAAATGAAAAGACATTCTGCTTTCATTCTTCCTACTAATTCCCCTTAAAGATATCAGGGGTACTAGATGTCAGGATATGTCTGCACATACTTTCTCCATCCATTAAATCCTCTCCCTGCCATTGTGAATTCCAGAGCTCAATGGTCAAAGACATGGTATTTTCTTTATAGTTAGCACAATATTATGTCTTGCATTTAAGCCAACTCTTCTCTTACTAAGCCAGTTAAACAGCTCCTGCTTTGTAATGAAGCCCATCAGTCATTCTGATGCCAAGATTTGAGGCCAAAGTCCTTCTTGTTTCCTCCAGAGATTCAAACCATAAGGTTATGTATCTATTATAGGAGTGGGTTGACAAGGTTCTGCGGCAGCAGGTCAGACTAGATGATTGTGATGGCCCCTTATAACCTTAGAGTCTATGATAAAATAAAATCTATGGCCAAGGTTTTCAAAAGTGACCCATGATTTTGGGTCTATCAACACTGGGTACCAAACCCAAGGCCCCTTAAAGGGGCCTGATTTTCAGATGGCAGGTGCTATGCATTTCCTGAAAGTCAGGCCCTTCAAAGTCACTTTGAACTGGATACCCAGTCATGGATACCCCAAATTCCTAGTCAACTGTAAAAATGTTGGAGTGCTATCCTTCCAAAATCACTGGCAAAACAACTCATTGACTTCAGTGGGGCCAGTATTTCACTCAGATCCTATGTGCCTTAAACATGTGACTGCAACAGTTAGTTATCAGGGAGTTCACAGAGTTATCTTTGATAGGCTAATAATTCCCTGGAATATTCTTACTGGTTTTCTATCTGCATTCTGGGATAGAAGACTGTGCTACATTTGGTGCTGAAAAAACACTAACAAAATAGTGGATGCCAGTAATCTCATGTGAAATTATTAGAGAGCATGGCATATTATTCTGGAATTGTAAATGCCTCCTGTCCTGCAGAGTAATTACATTGATTAACATTGGGTTCCTGTAGGAAATACCCTAAAACCCCACCTGTTCCTCAGAAAGGGAGTGTACCATGACTAATTCAAAACTAGACATAATCTCTGTCTTTTTCCTCCCCCACCCTCCAGTCTCTCTCCCCTTCCCTTGTGTTCTGCTTTTATATACACCTCTGTGGTTCTTTCATCATTCTTCTCTGCACTCCACTTAAAATGCAAACACACTAATTACAGTGTGAAATTAACTAATATCCAGATTTCTGAAGCTGTCTGTGCCTGTGCTTCCAAGATTAGGGTTCTAGTCAGTCAATTTCACTCTGCTGCTACGCACAGCGAGGAAAACAATGAAGGAGTATGATCCTGGAACATAAGGGGAGAAGAGATGTGTAGTTTTCTGGTTTCCTGTTTCAGACAGGAAATGTGGAAGAGTTTGAAGATATGAGCAAAACCAAGAATGTAAACAACTGTTTAAAAGAGAGGAGTATCAAGTTTATTTTCTTTAATCTTTTAAAGAATTCCTTTCATGTATATTGTGTAGATATCTCTGACACTAATATACACTGTTGAAGTGTAAACAAGTACATGTTCATTAAAAGCCCCACAAATATAGCACATGCTATCCCCCAAAAGCTTTAATCAGCAGTATTGTATGTTGAATTCTAGAAACCTATTACTTCTATATGAGTTAGCACAGGGGCAATAGTTTTAAACAATCTAAGATGGATGTACATATTGCTAAGGGAATCCATACTATGTAGCCATAAATCTTGATGTTTGGAAAGTCCAGTCCTACATGTGAACAAACATGTCTACTTTTTTTGGCTCTCAATTTGCAGATCCAAGTTTTCACCCTCAGTTGAGATGAGTGGTCTAAGAGGTTGACCCTCCCCAAACGGTGGACACTAGGAGCTCTGTCAGAATGACTAGGGATGTGGGACTCAGTGCAGAAGTATCAGGGCACCAAAATTGTTGTTCTCTAGCTAACAGAAAATCGCCATCTTTAGCTACTGGTGTTGCTGCAAAGCTGGACCATCTAACGGTGATTAAGGGGAGAGATAGGTCACACCAACTCCGCATGAAAACTAAGACAAGGACAACACGAATCAAGTGCATTTTGTACTATGCCTGCATTTGAGCACCAGATTTCACAAGCACTGAAAACTAATATTTCATCACCTAGAAACCCTGATTTTTACCAATCAATTTTCTACAATTCAGTAAAAGTTTTTTTTTAAGTGCTAAAAGTTTTCAATACCCAACATCCACCTTTTTTTTAATATCAACCTCACGGTGTTATTCACTGATAACATTTGACGTTCCCAGTGATGCTTCTTCTCCCTTCTAGATAGCCCATTTACCTAATAGAAATACTATTTAGTATTTGTATCACAGTAGCTCCTAAGTGGATATTGAGGCCCCCTTGTTCTGGGTGCCCTACATATATGTAGTGAAAAAAGTCTCTGCCCAGAGGAAACAGACAAGACAGACAACCAGGGGTGGAAAAGAAGCAGCACCCCCTTCATTTTGCAAAGGCAGAGAATTACCCAATGTCACATAGGAAATCTGTGACAGAGACAAGAATTGAACAGAGAGAGTTCAGTGCCTTAACCATAGGACCATTCTCATGCTTTGTCCTTCTATAGTTTGTTTTGGGGTCCTCCTAGCTCTCTCAATTGACTGCTCTGAAACTTCCCAGGACTGTCTGTTTCTCCAGTGAATTTCCAGCTTTTTCTGATGCTCTTCTGCAGGAGTTCTCAAACTGGGGGTTGGGACCCCTCAGGGGCTCATGAGGTTATTACTTGTGGGGTCACAAGCTGTCAGCCTCCACCACAAACCCCACTTCACCTCCAGCATTTATAATGGTGTTAAATACAATAAAAAGTGTTTTTAATTTATGGGGGGGGAGGGTCACACTCAGAGGCTTGCTATCTGAAAGGGGTCACCAGTACAAAAGTTTGAGAATCACTATGTCTTCAGAAAGTCCTGGATTCTTCAGCTTTTCTCTGAACCAAGACTTCAAATTCTGCAATCCTTATCAAGATTTACTTCGGCAAAGCTTGTATGCAAATCAATAGAGGATATCCTGGCTTCATGAAGTCCTTAGCAAGACTCCCATTAATTTCCATGTGTCCAGGATTTCACTCACTGGGAATTTTGCCTGAGTAAGTTTTGAGCAAAGGAGAGCTGTAAGATCTGGTTATTAAGGAATATAATGGTGTCCTGAATGTTGATGAGTAGAGAGCTAGTTTCAAAATAAAAGCTCTCTTTCCTTGGAGAATTATATAATGTGGGCCTTGAATATTTTAAGACTGTAACAGTGCAAACTATTAGGTTCATTTTAGACCCTAGTTTAATTCATTTTAATGTTTTGTTTAGTATTACAGCATTTTATTTAATTGGTCATGACAAGTAGCATTTTTTGATCTCTTGCAAAAAAGTATAAAACCAATAATGGCGTTTAGGAAAATGTTCCTTGATTAAATTTGACAGGTAAATTAATTTGAATATTAATCATTGCATATTATCTATGCTTATGTTGTAGACAAATACATAACTCAAAAACTGTTTGCAGAATCATGTGCCTGACCTAAAATTAAACTGCACAGTACAGATGCATGGAAGTCTTAACACTTACATACAGTATCTGCTCCACAGCTATGTTGTGAGTTGAAGGCTTATAAAGTACTATGGAGTTCATCTGAGGATCTCAAAATACTAGTGCCTAACTATGTTAACAATATCTAGAGCTGCTTAAATAGCCTTTCCATTTAAAAAAGGAAACAAACAAACAAAATCATTCAAATGTTTGGTGAAAATTTCAAGACAATTGACCATTCCATAAGCTGGAAAAACAGAAAACATTGTTTAACTGCAAATACACCAAAATTAAGAATATTCATAATTTGAGCAACTCTTTGAATACAATTAATAGTATTACTATTAGTGTGTAAATTTATGCTTGTGATAAGTTCCTGGGTCACATGTTCATAAAGGATTCACTTATGAGGGTAGGACAGTTCAGTGTCCATGCCTGGTTAGTCCTGGGCCTATTAGCGGGAACTGACAACAGGAGCACTCTATTAAAAAATCCTGCCATTAAAGGAACACTCTTTCACTGGGAACAGGGCAGAAAACAATTTATTTTACATATCATCTGGAGGTCAATGTTCTGATAGCTACCAACCTTGAAGCAGTGATCTAAAAGCAAGTCCTGGTCCCACAGAAGTCACGTTAAGGCCAGAAGAGACCACTATATCTTATAGTCTGTATTCCTGTGTATCATAGGCCACCACCACCAGTCACATACTAAACCCAACAATTGAAATGAGATCTAAATGTTACAGCCCACAGCCTATTGTGCCACTGGCAGAGAATAGAAGGGATCAAGGTGCACCAGGCTTGAGGTCCCTGCTATGGCAGGGAAGTGATTAACTGAAATGTCAAGTGGAGTTTGGCTACTGACTTCAATGGCACCCAGATTTCACCCTCAGGGTGCCATTTGCAGAGCTGTGAGCCAGTTAGCGCCCTGCCCCCTTGTAAATATTTGCAACAGTTTAGTTCGCCATATGCATGTTCTGCTTCCTTTGAAAAAATCATAAAAATTTCATCAACTTTATTCCTGAGACAATAACAATGTTATTAAGTACAGCCTAATAGCTTCAGACTGTGATATTAACAATTTCAAAGAGACGCTGGGGCTTCCATTTCCTTTCAGAAATCATAAAACTTTTTTATATACTATTTTCATACTGCCATGCAGTCTGAATAGTTATTTGCATGAGGCCCACAGATATAATTAGTTATTGATCACATGAAATGTTTATTATTATTGGTACCACAGCAACTTCTTAAGACTGTGACTAAGACAGGGACCCATTAAGTCTGGCACAATTCAGACACAAGCCCTGCCCTGAAGAGCTAACGCTCTGATTAATCAATCTAATATAGGTAACTTGTCACTGCTTATGTGCAATGTGGAAGGAGGGTGCATCAGGCTAGCTAAAGTCCACTTACGAAGCACAGTCCCTCTCCAGACAGCCCATGACGTGGCTGCACACTTAGCAGGGAGTAAGGACCAGTATAGAGTACAATAGGCTATAATAGCCAAGCACAGAGCAGACTGCACCTTCTACAAATGCAGCAGAGCTAACACACTAAAGCAGTCAGCCTAGCAGCCGCAGGAAGAATTCTAGCACAGTGAGTCAGAATTCCCTGCAGGAAACTCCAGCTGCTGTGCACAGGGCAAAATCTGGAATGACAGATACTTCTCAAGTGGCTACACTCCCCCCCACCTCTTCAGCCCCCCAAAACTAAGATATTTTAAAAAGTAACATCAGTTTGTAAACTCATGTCTGTGTTCTGCTCATTATGGCTTTTGATACATTTCTGAACAACATAACTAACGTTTCAGCTGGTTATTAGTACCTGGGGAATTTCCAGGGAGAACTCAGTAATAGCTCTGGTCTGGTCTGAGCAGGTGCTACATCACTGACTTCAATGGAGCTGTGTCTATTTACCTGTGTTTTGGTCCTTGGGCCCCAATCCTGCAAGTAACTTCACACAGACTGATACAAGGGGCTCTGAATGTGTTCAGGGGTCTGGCCCCCAAAGAATAACCTGTAGGTTCAGACCCTTGGGCCTGGCCTACATGGGGAGTTGCACTGATTTAACTCAATCTAGAAATGGATTAATTATTAAATCAGTGCAATCCTTCATGGATAGAACTCAACTATATTGGTTCATCAACAAGGCACTGATTTAGCTAAGTTGATATGAAGCACTGTAATATCATGCAGCTGCCTCCTGAGCACCCCCATCATGGCCAGAGGTCACTCTGCATCTGTTTCCCCCTCTTCAGGGCCCTCAAGAACTTATAGTTCAAAGGCAGTTCAAACAAAATCCCCAGAAGGGGTCCTATTTATTTAGTCCTCTGATACATACTGGCCCTCTGGGCCCCCACAGTTCACTGTCACCCCAATTAACCTCAAAATAAGACAAAATGCTAACTCACAGTCTACATCCCAGATGGCCTTTACCTTCTCTCCCCTGCTTGTACAGGCCCTCTCCCAGGCCTCTCTGCCTGGAGAGCTTTCTCCCACTCATTCTTGCTGCTTCACTTTTTGCCCTGCTAATTTCATGCTCCATGCAGTTTCCCAGGCACCCCTCCCTTCCCTTCCCTTTGCAGCAACTTCCTGTTCTTTTTATCCTGGGATCACCTGATCCAACCCAGGTGTGGCTCATCCTATAATCCAGGCTAGTTTAGCCCCAGGCTGTACAACCCACGGGGCAAGTCACTCTTTACAAGCACTATTACTGAAACAAAATGAATGTCCACACAGTGCCCCCCGCACTGATCTAACACCATCAGTTTAGTTAAATCCCTGCAACATCCTTGTGTAGACAAAGCCTTAGACTTCATCTTAATGACTATAAAGTTCAATCCTGCAAGCTAATTTGTAACTCTATTTATTTTAGGTCTTTATATGGACCCCATCATTTTAGTGTCTGGGCACCTCACAATTTTTGATGTAGTTATCCTCAAACACTCCTGTGAGTGCCATTATCCCCATTTTACCAATAGGGAACTGAGACAGAGAGGAGCTAAGGCCACATCCTCAAAGGAACCGAGGTGTCTAACTCCTGCTGAAATCAAGGAGGATCTGGGCCTGAGTAACTTGCCTGAGATCACACAGGAAACTTTGAGGCAGAGCAGGGAATTGAACCAAGATCTCCAGCTAGTCCTTAAGCATCGAGCCATACTTCCGCTCCACAGAGCAGAAAACATTGGAGTAATTTCCTTACTCTTCCTTACAGAACATCAGCCTGATCAAAAGCATGTTGAATATCAGCATGTTCATCATTGGCAAGAAAATCTCCATAGATATTTACAAAACATAGAATGTTTGGCTTCAGTAAAGTTTTATGTTAACAATAAAATATACTTCTCCATGCTATGGAAGAAGATTTTTTTTTTAATCTTTCCTTTGGTCAATCTGAAAACTGGTTAAAAGGAAATTCATTTGCAAAACCCATCTTCTTCCTTTTCCCAAGAGTTTTGTTTTAAATCTGCTTGTTTAAAGGTCCACCCTCCTCATGAGGTAAGCAAATGAATCTTATTATGCCAATAGGAGTTATGTAACAATGTGGAATTGATACCCAACTCAGAAAGAGAAAAAAATCCCCAGTAGACTGGCTGGCTCTGAAGAGTGGCAGTGGTATATGGAGCCTTTCACATGTAAGGGTATGTTTATACTACAAAATTAGGTCAATTTTAAAGAAGTCAATTTTTAGAAGTCAATTTTATACAGTCGATTGCATATGTCCCTACTAAGCCATTAAGTTGGTGGAGTGCGTCCTCACTACCATGGCTAGCATCAACTTACAGAGCGGTGCACTATGGGTAGCTATCCCACAGTTCTTGCAGTCACCGCTGCCCATTGGAATCAGGGCTGGCTCCAGGGGTTTTGCCGCTCCAAGCAGCTAAAAAAAAAAAAAAAAAAAAAAAGCTGCGATCACCATCTGTGGCAATTCAGTGGGAGGTCCTTCGCTCCAAGCGGGAGTGAGAGACCACCTGCTGAATTGCCGCCGAATACCTTAAAGTGCCACCCCGCTACGGAGTTGCCACCCCAAGCACCTGCTTGGTAAGTTGGTGCCTGAAGTTGGCCCTGATTGGAATTCTAGGTTAAGCTCCTAGTTCCTGATGGAGCAAAAACATTGCCGCAGGTGGTTTTGGGTATATGTCGTCAGTCGCCCCTCCCTTCATGAAAGCAATGGCAGACAATCATTTTGTGCCTTTTTTCCTGGGTTACCCGGGCAGACTCCATACCATGGCAAGCATGGAGCCAGCTTAGCTCACCATCAGAGCTGTTGTTGTAGGCAAGTCTACTGTGGGAGCTGCTGTGATCCAAGCAGCCAGTGCAATCATTGACATTCTGTTATCAAGGGTAGTGACTCTGGGAAATGTGCAGGCCTTTTTAGATTTTAGGTGCATCATATTCCTGTCCTTTGTTGCTGGTGTAGAAGTCTTGCAGCTGTACATTCCAGTCCAGTCAGTGCTGTAACACCCCATAGCACTTCTGTGGTTGACACATGTAACAAACAGCTCCAGAGCTCTTGCTCTTTTGCGTTGGCTGAGGTATCTTGCCCTACCAGACCTCCAAGCATTCGACACAGAAGCACCTGCAGCAGCTGGCATTGCTATACAGCACCAGTTCCTTTCCTTAGGACTGGAACCCATCCTTGTCGTACATGTAGAAGAGCTCCAGGAATCAATCCCTGAAATCTGGCAAAGGTTCCCTTCAAACAACAGGTGGAATGTGGCTGGGTTTTTTCTCCCGCATGATAAACAACTGTCTTCAAGGCTCCTATTGTTGTTTGTGACTTCAGAAACCATTTGTTCTCTGCTCTGGTCCTCCTCCACTGCTCCTTGCTGTTGTTGCAGAAGTTAGTCTGTAGCTGCTTGGCTGGGGGTTCTGGGAACGTCTTCTCTGCCCAGCTCCTAGCAACCTCCAGGGCATGGTGTATGGGTCGTCGATAGGAGACCAGCTTATTAAACATGAAGTGGTTGAAATGCTCCTAAAAGCCATCAGACCCACCAGCTTGTCTGCTGAAACCTCGGAGACCTTCCTATCCCCAAACCATTGCATCCAGTGCATTCTGGAGATTGCCTGACATTTGGACATGACTCTGTAGGACACGATGATTGCAAGCCACCAAGAGAAGCCTTTGATCTTCCCCCACATGAGCTCCCCAATTCCAAAATCTTTCCCATTCTGATATTCCACCACTTCCCCTCTGCTCTCCTGCTCCCGATGAGCTTGGGGAATCTGGTCTGGTCCTTCTGGATGCTGCTGGCAGACATGGTACTGCTGCTCTGGGAGGACTCCTTGGAATCCTCCTCAGCGAGGTCCATCAGGGGTGCCTGGACATGGCCATCCTCCTCTTAGAGCACCAAATGGGAGCCAGAGACTTCAGGTCATTCTCTTCTTTAAGTTTTATCTCATGGAGATTCAATCCTGCCTGGAATGTCATCTGAGCTAGAGGCTTCTGCCTCAGGCTGCTCTCCCAGCCAGCAGAATCGCACGGTTGCACTTCCCCAGCCTACCCCTTGCTCCCATGGCTCATGAAGCCTGGACAGTAATAAGGAGAAGTTCAACTATAGGCTGAGCAAGTGCAGAACGGTGGTAGAATGTGCCTTTGGACATTTAAAAGCTCGCTGGCACTGTTTGCTGACTAGGTCAGACCTAGGTGCTGACTCTGCCAGCAGGTAGGGGATTTTGGGGGACAACTACTGCACTTGTGGGGTGCAAAATAAACTTTATTAAGAAAATGCAAAAACAGGGAAAATTCAATAGTGAGGGGTATGGGGTTTGTTAAGGTAGACAATTGGGGAGGGGTTTCTTTTAGTAAATAGTATAGGGGGTTTCAATAGTGGGGTACAATACAGTGGGGTACAATACAGTTGGTAACCGATTAACACTGAAGTATAAATGTAACAAGTAGCTAACAATTTCTATGTAAAGGGTTTGTCACAGCAGCATATAACCAACTAACAGTTATGGGCAAAATGTGTTAAATAACCAACAACTCTAGATAAAAATGTGTCACAGTGGTGTAAATGTAAAATGTGAGGTTTGTCAGAGAGAAAAAGGGTAACCAATGGGGTTTTATGCTAGACTTCAGTAATACAATTGAGGTTTGGCAGCAGTACGAGCAGGGTGAACACGTGGGGGAAGGTATTAAAAGAGAAAGAGAGAGAGAGAGAAAGGCAGTGGTAGAGGAAAGAGGTTGGGAGATGAGGGAAGAAGAGCACGTGGTGGAGCAGAGACCAAAGCCAGAGGTGCAGCGGAGGAAGATTTAAACTCAGGGAGACACAGAGAGCAGACAGGCTGCAAGTTTAAACAGCAGAGAGACTGCAATGAGTGACTGGGGAGCTCAGGGGGAGACACGGGCAAGCTCAGGGGAGGGGGTTAGGGCAGCGGGAAGACAAACTTAACCACAATTATACAGAACACAGCAAAATCTTATTTATGATCTAACTTAACCAAGACTACACAAATTAGCAAGTAACAGAACGCAATGCAACAATTCTTTTTTAAACCTAACTTACAGAGCACAATACAAACAATTCTTTAAACCTAACTTAACCACAGCTATGCAAAATGAAATTACAACTTATCTAGACTAAGAACCTGATTCTAATAGGTGCACCTTACACTATGCCGATTCTTTGATCGGGAGGGGGAGCAGTTCCAGAGGGCAGAGTGGTGTGTGCCCAGGGTACAGCCCCCGGGGGGGGGCGAGTGGTAGCTGCAGCACTGGGGTGGCTGCAAGCCGCCGGCCCAGGATACAGTCCAGGAAGGCACAGCTTAGCAGCGGCACAGGCTTATTTTTAGCAGCAAAGGCGCTGCGGAGCAAGAAACAGATTACAGATACAGACCAAGGAGTTAGCTTGGGTCTGTCTGCTGGGGAAACAAGGCCAGCAGCTAGGACAGGGGGAGTCTGCAAGAGGGAGTTCTTACCAATCCCCAGGACAGCAGCAAGCACAGAGGCAGGAACAGCAGTAGCATCGGAGGATGGAGAGAGGACTCGATTCGCTTACAATAATCAGGAGATCTCCAGGCACAAATTCGTTGTTCGTGGAAGGGGAGTTTAAAAATGGGAGTACGCTCAAAAACAAACGAGAGCAAGGAGAGGGCCCCCCAAAAACCCCTAGCTGATCAGACCAGGTGGCAAAGCAAGGATCTTCTCCGACGTCTGATCAGAAAATGTCCAGCTTTAAAGGCAAACTCAGGCAGTTTCCCACCAGTATTTTGATTGGCTCCTCTTGATACAGGGGAGGAGAGAAGGCAGGGAAAGGCTGCAGGTAAGCATAGGCATGCCTGGGCATGTTCTGAGCCACAGGTATGACTCATATGCTTAATTAGTTGGCCACTTCAGGTCTTGCATTTCTGGGCAGCGCCCCCCACACTAAGCCCGGGTCTGAACAAAGGAGACAAACAAAGAAGCAAGAAGCCCCTTTCCCTAGGCAGAGCAATGGCTTCAGTTAGTCTGTACAAGCCATTCCTATGAATAGGGCTGTGACTTTAGTTAGCACAATGGCCAGGAGGGGCGGCCACACAGGACAAACAGAAAGGAGAGGGGAAAAAGGAATGCAGCAGGGGGACAGCTGTAACAGACAGGTGCAACCAACATTCCCATTGTTATTGCTGCTTGCTGTGTGCTCCATACTACCTGTGAGAGTAATGGGGAGACTTTTATGGCAGGGTGGGAGGTTGAGGCAAATTGCCTGGCATCTGATTTTGAGCAGCCAGACACCAGGGCAATTAGAAGAGCACAGCAAGGCACGCTGCGCATCAGAGAAGCTTTGAAAACCAGTTTCATGACTGGCTAGGCTTTGGTGTGACAGTTGTGTCTGTTTCTCCTTAATGCAAACTCACCCCCTTTATTGATTTTAATTCCCTGTAAGCCAACCACCCTCCCCCCTTAGAAATAAAGTAACTATTGTTTTGAAACCATGCATTCTCTCTTTATTAAGTAAAAAAATGTGATAACGGACAAGGTAGCCTGGGTGGGGTAGGGGAGGAGGGGAGGCTAAGGCCACATTGCTTATTGTAGCCACACTAAAAATCAAACTCTTTGAATGACAGCCTTTCGTTGCTTGGGACATCCTCTGGAGTGGAGTGGCTGGGTACCAGGAACCTCCCTCCCAACCCCTCTGCCTGCGTTCTTGGGCGTCTGGGTGAGGAGGCTATAGAACATAGGGAGGAGGATAGGCGGTTATACAGTGGATGCAACATGGGTCTGTGCTTTTGTTGGCTTTCCTGCAGCTCCAACAGATGCTTCATCATGTCCGTTTGCTCCCCCATTAGCCTCAGCATTGCGTCCTGACTCTACTCTTCATGCTCACTTAATTCTTTCCTGGTCTCTGCCACTGAATGCCCCCATGCATTAAGCTGTGCCTTATCAGTGCGAGAGGACTGCATGAGCTTGGAAAACATGTCATCACAAGTGCATTTTTTTTCGCCTTCTAATCTGCAATAACCTCAGGACAGAGATGATAGGGGAAGCATAGAAACAGTCTATGCTCTACTATTCTGGGGCAACTGCATGGTCACCTGTTCTGCTGAGTTCGCCACTCTGACCAAACAGGAAATTAAATTCAAAAGTTCCCCGGGGTTTTTCCTATGTACCTGGTTAGCGCATCGGAGTTCAAAGTGCTGTCCAGAGTGGTCACAATGGAGCACTCTAGGATAGCTCCCAGAGACCAATACCATTGATTTGCATCTGCACTACCGCAAATTTGACCCAGCAAGGTCGATTTTAGCGCTACTTCCCTCATCGCAGAGGAGTACAGAAATCGATTTTAAAAGCCCTTTAGGTCGACAGAACAGGGTTGGTTGTGTGGACGCAGTCATTTTTAAATCAACCTAACACGTCTAAATTCAACCTAACCCTGTAGTGTGGACCAGGGTTGCTACCAGTGCGGATCCTACCACCATTAGTAGCTGAAGTTCCCTACAGTCATTGTCATCTGCTAACTGCTTGGTTGTCTACAGAGAATGATTGGTAATCTAAGTCCAGTTCCCTTAAATAGATGTCCTACATTATAGAAAGTGCCATTGTTGGCAATAATAAATTGTGTCCTTGCTAGCAGTCTCTGCCATTCATTCAGGACTGGACAAATTATTCTATCCCTTTCGAACTACTTCCTCCCCTGAAAGACCGGTGCAAATATGGAAAAGTAGCAGAGCAGTTATTAAGAGTGGTCACTAGTCTGTAACACATTTTCCTTGCATCTCCACTAGGCTCCTCTGAAACTCACTGAGTCTCTAAGCCCAACACAGTTGTCTCACATCCCAGTTGGTCTGTACCTAAAGGAAATGATATATAGATAAGGATAGATTCTATGTCACTATGCAGTTGCTATCTGCCCATAGGTCAAAGATCAGAACCAGTGCATGTGTTGCTTTGTGGACTGATGGCCTTATGAGCATGTCAGATATATTCTCCACTTGGATAATGAAAGCTCCTAAAATGAAGGCAGTTGAAGACTCCAGTACCAGACTGAACACCATCTCTATTCATTATTATGAGGAGCCACCAGGACTTTGAGATACACCTATAAGATACCAATGCCTTGAACCAAAGATTTGCTTCAGTAGCCCCCACATCTGCTGTATTTCAAAATGTTGAGGAAATGTAATGTAGTATGAGGTCACTAGATAGTCATTTCAGATATTTACACGTTTTGTTTAACTAAACGTGGGTACATGGTTGGTAGGAACTCCTTGTAGTCCCCACTAGACCACAATTTGGGTCGCTTCTCCTCTCTGACACTTACAGAGTCTTTCCCCTGCTTGTAGCATACTAAAGATTCTTCAAAAAACAAACACAGTTCTTTCCCTCTCCCTCCCCAGGGACAGGGAGAAGCAGAGTATAAAGAAAAAAAAGACAAAAGTGGTCAGTCTCTCAGTCACCCCTTTGGGGATCAATCTATCTGCAGGCTCTAGTGTCCTAGAGGGTTAGGGTCCTTCTTCAGTCCCCCTCTTTTTGGTTACCCCACTCTGTACCTGGTCCATACAGTCTCAGGGGCAGCAGAGTCTCCGACTGTCTTCCTCTTTGCTGAGATATCCCTGTAGCCATCTGTCTCCAAGGCACAGCAGTCTTCTCCTAGTTACCACTCCTTCCTGTGGTAGACTTTCCCTTTCTAAACTTCCTCTTTCTAGGCAGAGCATGCCTTGAAGGTGTGTCTGGTTAATGCAGACTGAGCCCAAAGATCTCGTTAGCTTCCCTTCTCCTAAGGTGATGATGTGCCCCCCTTATAAGGTAGTAAGATCTAAAAGAAATTCTTGTTGTTAGCTGCAGTGCAGTTCTTTAGAAGCTGTGCATATCACCAATACACTTGGTTCTCTCTGCCTGAGTCACCCTCTGACTAGAATAATTTCTTAGGCATAGAGCTAAGATTCCTGGCTCTTTCAACAGCATCAGCAATTACCTTGATTGGCATGTAGCACTTCAGTGGTTTGTAATTTTTAGTTAATTAGAATCAGGGAAATACATTAATGAGAATAAATCCAATTAACATCAGGAAGAAACTCTGGGGATAGATATACATGTATTTCAGAGAGAATGTTCTCTAGAGGAAAGAGTAAAGGGAAAGCACCTCTCTGCACAATGAGCCAGTGCCAGCTTTAACAAGTCACTTGGGGCTAGGCTGTGACTTGGGCCACACGCCTATGTAGGAGAGATGGGCTACTCAGTGCCAGTGGGCAGTGAGGCATCAGAAATGTGTTAGACAGCTACCCCTTTTCCCAGACCAAGAGGAAAGTAGGGAGGGAATACTGATTCAGAGGATTTTCTTGGTGGCATCATCCCTTTTTGACCAGGACTGTACCTGCAGGCAGAACTTGTCCCTTAATCTTTCTGTGTGTTGATGTCACATCTGTAAAATGGATGTGATAGTATTTGCCACTACTACTTTACAGGGGCATTGTATCAATAATTAACATTTGCAAAGGACTTTGAGATCCTTCAATATTCCATCATTAGATTTCTATTATTTTACTTCCACTTCCTAAACTGAGAAGCTCAGAGCTCTGCTTTTCTCCTCCCATCCCATCGCCAAAATGGCATCAGATAAAGCAGCAAAACAGCATCAAATGAAGCAGCTACAGTGTAATTTTCTAATCAGCATATTAGATGTTTATTCATTTTAACAGTTCATACTTCGGTTCCATCATATCATCTGGCAATGTCATGCATCTGAAAATTATTCTTATTCAGTAGACATAAAATTCTGTGACTTCCACTAAAATACACATGAAGAGAAACCTCTTAGTCAATTGGTTAAAGTGAAATTAACAGTTAAAACATAAATCAGCTTCATGCTGGTATTATTATATGAGTGAACTTAAAGGACTTAGAGTAATTTATAAATAAATATGGTATTAGAGAGAAGCAACGCCATGAAAAGCAGCAATCAACCAGTGAACTCATATATAAAGTGACAAATATATACTGATAAAGCTGGGAAATGTATTTTGAGAAACAGCAAAAATTACATTTTTACACATTTAAAAAGTTTTCTATTGGTTTTATTAATTATCAATATAAAAATATACAGTGATACTAAAAAGCAAAATCAAAAGCGTGGCCTTAGGGTGGACAGGGCTGTCCAGAGGATTAAGGGGGTCTGGGATCTTTGGCGGTGGGGGGGCCCCCACCGCTGAATTGCTGCTGAAGACCCGACACTTCGGCGGCGGCTCCCGGGGCGGAAGGACCCCCTGCCGCCGAAGACCCACCTCGGGACCCACTGCCGAAGTGCCAGAAGGACCCCCCACCGCTGCGGGTCTTTGGGGCACTTCGGCGGCGAGTCCTGGAGCAGAAGGACCCCCCGCCACCGAATTGCTGAGGACGACCCGGAGCGGAAGAAGCTCCAGGGCCCTGGGCCCGGTGAGAGTTTTCTGGGGCCTACGGAGCAAGTGAAGGACCCCGCTCCAGAGGCCCAGAAAAACTCTCATGAGGGCCCCTGTGGGGCCCGGGGCAAATTGCCCCTCTTAGCCCCCCTCCCCTCTGGGCGGCCCTGAGGGTGGAGACTATATACCACACGAGGCTTAGTTTTCTATTCTGTTACGGCAGTGTGATCCCAATGAGAGTGCAAATTTTGAGCTGTGGCTTTCAGGTGCTACAGCCAGGAGTGGGGAAGGGACACCCCTTCTGTCTCTCTTTAATCTTGGGCTTAGTTAAGTGTCTGCTCTTCCCCAGCAGAAGTTAGAGCAGCCACTAGGGATTTAAAAAGGAAATCCCTACCAGCAGCTCATGCCATTTAAAATAAAGAATCCTAAATTGGCTTTAGTACAATCTGATGATCTACACAAACAAAGAGCAACTATATATTGTCATTCTGAAAGTCTTGTATTTTAGTTTCAGGAGTGATGGGAGGGACAGAATAAGAAAGAGCAAAAGTAAAGTTCCCATGACAGTGCACAATAGCTTCAACTGGGGACTTCCCTGCATTAGGTCCTGTGCTGGTTCCATACCTATGTCGCTGTACACAGTTTACTCCTTTAAATATCACCAACTTTAATTGTTTAACTAATGGAAATTTTCAAAACATGAGTGCTGCCAGATTAGGTCTGATCTCAAACCTGTAGGAATTAGTGGGAGTCCTTCCACTGATTTTAATGGGTTTGGATCAGGCCCTTGGAAGGGCTGATATTAGGATACTTAATCAAATGGCCTAGTCCATGAAAAAATACCCACGGACATTCCAAAAAGGGAATATTTTCTGTTATTGGTTCCCATTGATGTACTGATGCATTAATAAACAGGATTTTGCATCATTTTCCCAAGCAAATAGCTAATGATTAACCAAACAGTAGTTTACAAATCCCATTAACTTTATCTAATGGAAATATTCATGAAATCACAATGATTATAGATCCTTTTTTATTCTTGAATTAACCTTGGGGAGCATTTAGATACTCTTGGGGATATGCTCAAAGGACTATGGAAATCTCTAAATTCTTTGCATGCTTGGTTAAATCTGGAACTGCTTGTTCCTAATTTGTTTCTCTAGCTGAATATTTATTTGATTCACAGTCTGTCTTGCAGCTGCATTGACATTTATTATCAGCAAGAGGTGTCTGTATGCAGAAGGAGAATCTCCCTTTTATTTAATTACCACTTGTTACTATTACACTTACTTTATAGACTCATAGAATCGTAGGACAGGAAGGGACCTTGAGAGGTCATCTAGTCCAGTCCCCTGCACTTATGGCAGCACTACATATTATCTAGTGTTATCTGACCTTCTTATTAATTTGGAAGGATTTGAGCCACAGGTAGAGATTCCTTTTCAACCAGGTATATAAGGACATGCCTAACTTTAAGTATATCAGTAAACCCATTGACATTAATCGGGCAATTCAGGTGCTTAAGGATAGGTATGTACCAAAGTACCATACTGAATGTACAAACAAAATTATGGGCTGGCACTTCCATGTGCTCTCAGGTTGACTACTAAATTCCTTACTGTCTGAACAGTCCCGGATTGCTGCTCAAGAAAAATCGGCAGTTATGTAAAATTAGGAACAGGGATGTTGAAGAAATAAACCCCAAACCCATAAATAAATAGACTTTGAAAGAAAAGGAATGAGGCAGAAAAGGGCAAATAGCATAATACGTTGTTGATAAAAAGTCATGGGGCCATGGCTAGGGGAAATCAGCCCAGTTCCAGTGAAATCAATGGAGCTATACTAGTTTACACCAACCAAGAATCTAAGCCATAGTGTTCAAGAATTTGTTTACCCAGTAAGTAATCTCTGATGGATTAGATTATATACATATACTGCTTTTACAGAAGTATTTCAATCTGCCTTTATCAATTTCATTATATGTGGCCTATATTTTATGACATTTGCTTACCCATACCTAGAGACATCTGAGCTCTGTTTACTGAACTTAGGTCTTCCTCTTGCCTGTTAATGATAATATCAGTATATTATACAAGGTTAGAGAAAACAGGAAATTAAGATTTTTCTGGCTATAGAGATGGGTGTTAAGAGGTGCAAAGGAGGCTACTAGAAATGTAAAGAGAAGTGTGAGACCATACAAAGCTGGACTTGACAAAAGACAGATCAGTGAAGGATAAAAAGACTGTGTTTTATAAGCTGGGAAATGAAGTCAGATGATATGGTAAACTGACTCCAGCAATAAGTGAGAACATTTTCCGAAAGCCTGTCAAACAGTCTGGAAGCAGTTCAAGTGTCTCTGAATATGTATCCAATAATCACACAAAAATAATTGTGTGTGGGGAGAGCATATTTAAATCAGTTCATTTGTAGTATTGCCTGCGGCAAAGCCCATCTGTTTGAAATCAGTGGGGCTGCCCTCATATGGGGAGCCAGTCACATAGAGGTCTGGAATGATTAGGGCTTTATAAAGCTTTCTTATCATACCACTGCTATGAGGGAGGTTAATAATACATGCTATACTCTATTGTCTCGGTGTTTCCTGGTGCACTCCTACCTGCCTCTCTGCTGTCTCTTGTCTTATACTTAGATTGTAAACTCTTCGGGGCAGCAAATGTCATTTTATTCTGTGTTTGTACAGCACCTAGCATAACAGGGTCCAGGGTCATAATTGGGGCTCTTTGATTGGCCCTCACTACACATAACAATGAATCATAATAGTCATATTCCCATTGCATGATGAAGAAAGTGACTCAGAGCATCTGAGTGAGTAACTTGTCCAAAATTACAGAGTGTGTCAGTAGTAGAACCAGGGCATTCATCACGTTCAATCCCTGTGCTCACACCACTAAAACACATAACTCTCCATGCAGTTTTGCGCATACAGTGGAGGGAACTCACCCCTGTGCAGAAGGCAAACACAAGGTCTATGTACCACTTTAATCTCACTTATCCCCTCAAAACAGAGTTTAAGTGGGATTTACATGGTGCATCAGTCTTGCGCTGGTCCTCTGCACAGAGGAAAATTTCACAGAGTGTCACTATTTTGGAATACCTTCCAGGAGTGAGTATAGAAGGTTTCACAGCAATGAGGTGGTTAACAGGTGTCACAGAGAATGAAGCAGGCATCCTTTGGGCTCACGGTACGGCAAATAGAGTAAGTGTGCTTGTTTCTGGATTACCGGCAAATGGAATGTCCCCTATGTCATGCTAAAAAACATATCACTGTACTGCAACAGGGTCACTGGCCCTGCTGGTAAAGGGAAACAATTGCAAAATTTTAAACATTGTGTGCGATTCAAAAAAGATGTCTTTTGAACAGCTGTGTGCCTTCCACAGAAAATGACAAAATTTATCATGAAGATTTGTGGGTGAGGAACAAATCATTTGCATTACTGCGAAGGCAAAGATTTGTCTTGTAAATTGAATCATCACAGGGGCATGTCATGATTCTTAAGTTGCCCATTTCACCTGCGCTCACAGACTTTCTGATAATACTAATTTGTCTGACTTCACTACTTTACTACACTTCAGTGCATGACAATCATTTTTTCAATTACACTTTAGGAAGATCCCTGCTCCCATTGACATCAATAGCAAAACTCCCATGGACTTAGCAGCTTTCATGACTATAGTGCTCACAGAAGTTTAAACTGGGAAAGAATATGACACGACTCATACAATGTGTGCACTACACTGCACCTAGGCACAAAACAAGCAAGGAAAGTCCCACACACACTGGAGTCAATTAGCAATGCTGGGTGCTAGAGTTTGCCATTCTAACAGTGACTTCTAAGAAGCCTTATTTAAAGGCTGGTGCATCTACAATTCGGGCTTTTCAGGGTATGCTCTTCAAGGTCAAAAATGACTTTTTCTTTGCAGCTGACTGATTTTGCCACATCTATTCACACTGAGGTTAGCTAACTCTACAAGCCATCCCATAGATTTCATTGCACCATTCACTGAATACAGTGTTGTTCACTGGTGAGTAAGAGTGGCAGACTCTGTCCCAAATAAGAGAAACTTAAGTGCAGACATACTTCTGGAAGCTGTGGCTATCAAGTTGGGCACCTGCTTCCAACGGTGGGAATGGCTTATATCTATCATATCAATTTTCTTTTTAATTAAATGCAAAATGAAGATGAGAATGTTCATGATGCAGAATCATTGAAAAGTCCCATGACATGTATAAAATAGTGTCCGATACACAGGAGTGCTGGCGAAATCTGGATTTGATTCCCTGGCCCCCAGTCACATGGATCTGGGTTAGGGCAGTAATGGGCAACTGTCTCTAGTGGCTCTTGCTATATATGGTGCTTGGTCCTATATACTAGAAACGAGAGCAGAAAACAAGTACATGGCAGTCACAATGTTTGTTAAAGTCAATACAAAAATCATTCTTCCAGTTGCAGAACTTGTGAGGTTGCAGTGCAGAGCAAAAACATGGTCTGCTAAGTTTTGTTAAACCATTTCAAAATCTCAGCTTCCGAGAAGTGCATGGGGATTGTGATCCTTCAGTAAGTATTAGATTTTGATAATGGCTTTACAATGTTTTCCAAATCTTTTAATATGCCAAGTTTTTGCTTTGCAGCACAGCTTCCCAAATTCTGTGTACAGTTTGATACCATTGTTTTTAGTTTCTATTACCTTCCTCCTCTGCAATCGACCTTGCTTACTCCTGAAACAGATTTTCCCTCCTGCAGCTGTGGAGCCCACTGGAAACCTACAGTTCATTTTGGTCCATGGCGGTGGCTTGCACCTTCCTTTCTGTCATTGTGAAGTTCTCTGCTTTCTCTCTCCCCTACAGGAGGCTTCCAAGGGTACTGCTAAACTTAAGCATTAACAAGGCCCCAGGCAGTTCTCTCCTCATGTGCAACTGAGCCTCCTTTTCAACCTCTGGTTGTTTAAGCACTAACAAGCCTGTAAGCAAGCACAAAGCCTCTGGGGTGTGTTTAGCCATCTTGTTTGTCAGGAGGACAACAGGCAAAGGAAGGTGGAGCAGATATGAAAAGGTCTGTCAAAATGTAGGTCTGCCAGAGACAGGAACACTGGCAGGTGGTGAGAGCAGGTGATACAGTTACTGGAGTTTTCAGCTGTAAGGATACAGTGCGCATAGCCCCTCTGTCTGCAAGGCCCTTGGGGAGTTCAGATGTAGCAGTTGAGTTGAGGGCTGGCTGATGTTTGATGGTGATGGGAGCTGAGCAGTGCTGTTGCCTGTACTTGGGCTGTGACTGACTGGAAGGGAAACAATTGCATCTAGTGGATAGGACACTGAACTGGAAAGCAGAAGCCCTGCATTCTATTGCTGGCTTGACCATACACCTGCTGTGCAAGCTTGCCCAAGTCACCTCTATGTACTGCTATTTCCCCTCAAAGACATTGTCCATCTTCCTCTGTTGGACTGTACATTCTCTGGGACAGCGTCTGTCTCTCCTCATGTATCTCTATAGACCTAGACACTTGTATAATTATTCAAGATTGTTTTAATTACCAATATTTCTTAGATCAGTGTACAAGAAAGCTGTTCCTCAAATGACAATACAGAGGTAAATACAAATAAAGAATAAAAATAGGGGATTCTGGTATACAGGGCTACTAATCTAACACCTTTTACCAGTACTAAATTTGCTAAAACTCTTTTAAAGAGGTGGGTAAAAAATGAAAATATTATATTTGGAGGAGAAAAATAGAAAACAGAATCTCCATTATTGTGTGTGTGTGTGCACGCATGCATGAGAGAGAGAAGCACCATCAGCATCTGTAATGAGAAGGGAATCATGCTGATGGTGTCCAGTCTGTGGGAGAATTCCAGTCGTCACGGTGCAGTGACAGCTACAACAGCCTTCAGAAGACATATGGTAGAAGCAGGAATCAGCAGTAAAGGGCTCCTCTCCCTCATTATATATGGAACTAGTAACCTCCTTTGTCAAAATACTCTACCATCAAAGATGCTAGGGACCACAGTAGGAGCTCTTTCTGTCTCTCTCACATAAACTCACATACCCACACCTTTGTATTTTCACCTTGCCAAATGGTCATGTAGTATAAGCAAGGCAGAGAGAAATTCTGTGTGTGTGACTGAAAAGATAGACTCATAGACTTTAAGGTCAGAAGGAACCATTATGATCATCTAGTCTGACCTCCTGCACAATGCAGGCCACAGAATCACACCCACCCACTCCTGTATCAAACCTGTGTCTGAGCCGCTGAAGTCCTCAAATCATGGTTTAAAGACTTCAAGGGGCAGAGAATCTTCCAGCAAGTGACCCGTGTTTCACACTGCAGAGGAAGGCGAAAACCCCCCAGGGCTTCTGCCAATCTGCCCTGGAGGAAAATTCCTTCCCAACCCCAAATATGGCAATCAGCTAAACCCTGAGCATGTGGGCAAGACTCACCAGCCAAACACCCAGGAAAGAATTTCAGTAGTAACTCAGATCCCACTCTATCTAGTGTCCCATCATAGGCCATTGGGCATATTTATCGCTTGTAGTCAAACATGAATTAATTGCCACAATCAGGCTATCCCATTATACCATCCCCTCCATAAACTTATCAAGCTTAGATGTGAAGCCGGATATGTCTTTTGCCCCCACTACTCCCCTAGGAAGGCTGTTCCAGAACTTCACTCCCCTGATGGTTAGAAACCTTTGTCTAATTTCAACTTTAAATTTCCTGACAGCCTGTTTATATCCATTTGTTCTTGTGTTCACATTGGTACTGAGCTTAAATAATTCCTCTCTCTCCCTGGTATTTATTCCTCTGATGAGACCTCTGTGATGCTAAAGCCTTTCATTTATGCCCTGCATGAACCTCAGTTTTTCTTCATGTTTCAAGATGGGATGTAAAGGAAATTCTGATCTCCTAAAGCTATCACCTTAGTCTTGTAAATATAACCGTCAGTAGTAATATTTCTGTGTATCATGTTATAATAGCAGGGCACACTAGATATTTGCCTTTTTGAATTGATGTGGTGATGCAATCTTAGCATTTTAGACCCAGGTCCTCAGCACAGACTTCCACTGAAATGAGTGGGGTTATGTAGAGTTACATCAACTAAGAATCTGGGGTTCTACAGGTCTGTGTAGTTATGCAAGATATTTTTAATTAGTAGCGCTTCCTAGATAAACATACAGGAGAGCTATCCCTCAAATGACCTTACAGAGGTAAATAATGTGGTGTGCATGAGACAGCATGTGTTAACCATAGAAATAGATGTCCATTCATGCTGGGACTGCAGAATCAAGGCCAATGTGAACAATTCTGAATACCCAATTTTAGATGATATATACCTTTCATTTTACTTATGATGGTGCCCTTCACAGACCATTTCCTTATTTGAATATAATGTTGTCATTTTACTCATGAGATCAACACAATATATACACAAATTGCAACTATAATTTACCCACTGATAACCTGACACAGTGCAACAAAACATTTTATATTTATTATGCAAAGTTTTATAAAAAGTTTCTCACCTATTTTATTTGTTATTATCTTTATGCAATTTTATTCATACTTCCATGTGGAACATTATACATAGGCACAAAAAATAGATGATTGTTGTCAGTTTCAGTCTTCAGCTTAGACATGCTGGGTACCTGCTACATAGTGCTTATTGATAATTCATCATTTTATAATACTAGTACTGATAACATCCCCTTAGCATTTGGATGTAGTAATTGTCTCTGCCTGTATTAATCGACATTTAACAGCGAACTCTAGCAATTCAATACCGTGGTGCAAATTGCACTCTATAAATATATAAAATAGATTAAACTGATAGACATGGACACTAATTTATATTGTTATTTCCTTTTTGTTGCAATCATGCATAATTGCTCCCATTCTAAACAATATCTTGCTAGAACTTCAGCTTGTATAAATCGGTGCAGCCCCCACTTAGCTCTGGCCAACATAAAACTAATTCTCTGTCACAGATAGTAGGATAGGGCAGACCTCTATACTCACTTTCTTTCTCATGGTGGAGGAGAGTCTAGTGAGGGGCTGAGTAATAGGAGAATATATAATACTTTCTTCACACCTTGTCCCTTCCAAACTTTAGAAAATTGACAAAAAATGATTACAAGCCTAATTCTGGTGCTGTGATTTGTCAGGTCAGATTATAACATATGCCCTTGTTTGGTTTCCCACTCATGAATGTACACTTCCAGGATGATGTTTAATTAGATAATTCAGTAGCTCAGTGTTTTAATGTGCTGAATTACCTAGTTTACCATATAGTATGCTTGTCTCTTTATTTGTTTCATTTATGTAATTGTTTGTTCACAGATTTTTCAGTTGCTGTGGAATTATTATAATGACCCTGAATTAGCATAAATGCTGTACTCTACAACAATTACCATTCAGATCCCCTATAATTTTAGAGGGAAAATCTAGTCCTGTTGCATGTTTGAGAAAGTTTAAGGAAGTTTAAATGTTTGAGAATTAAACCCATTCTTTAATTGAAACTCAGTGTATAAACTTCAAAAGTTAAATAGACATCTGTGAAAATCTTTTAATCAAAGGTGCTTAAAGCTTCTTTGATTAAAGGCATTATCCAAATTTGCAGCCATCTGCAGTTAATGAGTCAGACTGAATTAGCTTTTCAAAAGAATTAAGGGAAAACAATCAAAACTTTGATGGCTTTGAAGTCCAAGTTTCAGTAATTGAATCAATGAGTTAAATCCTAGATGATGTCATTTAATTGGTGACTCAGAGTCTGAGAACCATATTATATATTTTAAAACTACATACAATAGTTAATTAGGATGAATTATTTAATATGTTCTAAAAATGTAGGTGTCATCAGAAAGAAAAGCTGAAAGAACAAGACAACCTTTACTGACTGGCTGCCTGAAAGGGACAATAGTTCCTCATTCTGTCTTATATATGAAAATCTACAGTTAGGCTCCAGTCCTGCAAGTGATCCATGCCATATTCCACTGGAAGTTCAAGGAAGGGAATGAGCTTTCAGTTTGGGAAATAATTAGGCATGGCTATTTTGCTTTAACACATTGATATCAAACAAGCTCATGCAACAATTGTTGCCGAAGCCATGACAACAGTAGAAACTTGAAACTGAACGCGGCAAGTTAGTGGACAAGAGACAATATTTTATTTAGAGGGAAGGGGGGACTAATTATAAATAATAATGATAAAGGATAGATTGATTGCATTAGTAGTTAATACCTACTCTTAATTACAACCAGGATCATTTCAATGGGAAATACCTATGGTAGGATCATAAGCCAAATGCCTTGCCCATCCATATGGGCTAGAAACTGTAGGTCTGTTTAGATACACCTCTACCCAGATATAACACAACCCAATATAACATGAATTCGGATATAACACAGTAAAGCAGTGCTCTGGGGCTGGGGGAAATGGGGCTGCGCACTCTGGTGGAGCAAAGCAAGTTCGATATAATGCGGTTTCACCTATAATGCGGTAAGATTTTTTGGCTCCAGAGGACAGCGTTATATAGGGGTAAAGGTATATATAATGAATCTATGGGCATATTTAAGGACATTCTGCCTATAGGTGTTTATATCATTCTTGTACAGACCACAAAGAATCTTCATCATGAAGGCCCTGACCAACAGGCATTGAAGTCAATGGGAATTTTGGATTGGGCCTCAGAAGCAGAGATTGTATCAGCTGAATGATAAGATAAACTCCTTAGTAAATAAAAGGCCCTTAACATCACTGGAACCAGCCACTAAGCAGAGACAAGCTCATACACACTAACCCTGCGTATTACTCTTACTCAGTTCTTTCAAAGAATCATAGGGTTGGAAGGGACTTCAGGAAGTCATCTAGTCCAACCCCCTGCTCAAAGCAGGGCCAATCCCCCGACAGATTTTTACCCCAGTTCCCTAATTGGCCCCTTCAAGTAGTGAACTTGCAACCCTGGGTTTATCAGGCCAATGCTCAAACCACTGAGCTATCCCTCCCCCTCACATTTAAAACCCACATTGAGGTCAATTGGGTGCACGGCCTGAGTAAAGACTTCAGGAATGTTAAGGCTTCATTTCTGTAATTAGAAAATGATTAAATAATAACTGACCAAGTATTTCTACACCAAATGGAATGATAAGTTCAAATAGGCATCCACATATTTGAAGAGAACCTTGAAACCACTTGATATTCAGCAATCCCTCTCTTGTATATAATACACTCTGAGTGCAAATAACTCTTGCTCTGCTGATAGAGCAGAAAGAACAATTACCGCACGTGAAAAAGAAAAGAAAACCAGACTTCAAGATGCCCATTTGAAAAGAATAAGAGCTGACCTTAAAGTCTATGAGTCTATGTTACTGATTTTTCATGCATTAAAAAAACAAGTCAAGTCAGGCGTTTTTCTTTTATCAGTCCTCAAAGATGCAGAGATGCCTGGCACCAGGAGCCTTTTAAAATGTGTGAGCACTTCACCTAGAGCACCTCATCATCGTGAACCCGTAGAAAACCAAATACATGAAAAACCCTCAAAACAGCTGCTTTTATGCAAAAAGAAACTATGATCAAAGTTAAATATGTAGGAAAATCAAAGTTAGTCAAAAGTAATTAGGTCAGCAGCATAAAGGCTGCTTTACATTTTAGACTAAACAGCACTGTCCATTCATTCTCGGGTATTCTAAAATGTTCAGCTACTGGCACAGTATCATTTGTCTGTGGACATTTGGGATTAAAAGCAAGAGCTGAGAGATGATCTCGAAGATGTATTTATTTAAATACACTTGATGCATTGTGTTTGTTTGATAGCTCATTCACTGCAACAAGCGATTTATGAGTTTCCATGGTGGTGGTGTTTTATATTTATTTATTTTTTAATTGTCACTCATCAGAAACTGATACAAAACTTCAGTCTTTCCAAATGGAGACTGTCCAGCACACAGCTGATTCCTTTTTATTTGCATAGTTGAAACCAGAGTGGATAATGATATGTTTTATTTTGCAAGATAGTCAGTTCAAAAGCCCCAGCATGGACTGGAACCCTAAAGTGATGGGCTCCATGTAAACACAGACAAGAGACAATCCTTTCCCCCATAAGGCTTACAGGCTAAAAGACACAAAACAGCTGAAAGGCTGAGCAGCAGGCCTAACACATGAATAGAGTGAGGTGCACACTGTGAAGGAAAACAGGGCTCCAGGGAAATACAACCCATTGTTCAAACTGTTTTTGAGGGAGAAATCAGAGATGCTGGGATATGCAGCATTGACAAAACTCACATGTCTGAAAGGAATTTAATGTGAAAAATTAAATAAAAGTCAAGGCCAGGAGACCTTACAGAAAAATATCTCATCCATAAAATATGACAAATAAGGATCCTGCTTAATAAAATCATTTTGAACTCATACTTTATACGGACACGGACTAATTATCTTGTTTACACATGAACAGAGATTTCATATGAATTTGGGATTTACAAGATCTTTTAAACAACATGAAGCATACATTCAAAGCAGGTAGAAATGTTATAACCACATTCTTTTTTAGCCGCTACACACATACACCTCTGAGCATTGGTAATGAAGAAATTGTCTTCACAGAGTTAAAGAAGTGAGAGACAGAAAAGACCTATTAGGTCATCTAGTCAAATTCCCTGCTAATGTACAATTGTTCCCTATTAGTAGATTTACTGGAGTTTTTAATATTGCCAAAACCAAGCGTTCAAAAATCATGAGTCAGGACTCAAAAAGTCATGAGATGGGCTTAAAAATCTTGAGATAGTTTAAAAAATATATTTAGGTTTGTTATATTCAGCTGCTGATTTCTGAGCCTTTAGGGTGTACTTGGGTCACATGTTTAAGCTTTTCTCTGCAATCACAGGGGTTAGAACCATATCTTTTCTTTTATATCATCATTGATTAGTAATGAAATAAAGGAGGGTAATCTAATTAATACAAGTCAACATGGCTTTATAGAAAATAGATCCTGTCAGCCTAACTTGATTTTTTTTAAGAGATTATAAATTTGGTTGATAAAGATAATATTGTTTATGTAATATACTTAGATTTGTGTAAGGAGTTTGATTTGGTACCAACAACATTTTGATTAATAAGCTAGAACAATATATAATTAACATGCCACACATTAAATGGATTAAAAACTGGCTAATAGTAGGTCTCAAAATATTACTGTAAATGAGGAATTATCATACAGTGGGGCTGTTTCCAATAGGGATCCACAGGGATCAGTTCCTGGCTCTACGCTATTTACATCTTCATCAGTGACCTTGAAGAAAATGTATCATCACTGATAATGTTTGCAGATGAGACAAAAATTGGGGGGAGTGATGAATAATGAACAGGGCAGGTCACTGCTTCAGTGCAATCTGGATCACTTGGTAAAGTGGGTGCAAATTTTAATATGGCTAAATGTAAATGTATACTTCTGAGACAAAGAATGTAGGGCACACTTACAGGATGGAGGAACTCTAAACTGAGAAGCAGTAACTCTGAAAAAGGTTTGGGGGTCATGGTGGATAATCAGACAAAAAAAATCTGATTTAATTAGCAAATTGAAAGAACTAGAGGAGTCTAATTCAGTGTGAGTCTATATACAATTTTCATACATAAGCATTGGAGTGGTCAGCACATACAAATTCAAAGCATTCTCCATCTCTTCCAGTCAGCCGACCTTGGACAAATGCGGCAGCATCTACTACTACGTATGCTCGGTGGTCCCATGGTGGCTGTTTTTTTGGTGGTAGCAAGGGACAAGAGTGCTGCTTTGTTGGACATGGTGAGATGATAGGTATCAAGCCATTTTCCTAGATTGACAAGGAACAAATACCTTCTTCGTTTTGATCAAGTGTGACAAGCAGGATCATTTGTAAGACCCAAATGATTAAACTTGTAATGCCAGCAACATCAAGCATATTGAAGACAAGAACCATTGGCCACATAGGTATGTTGTGCCAGCAGGAGTACATTCTTCAAGATGGTCCAAGTTATTAACCTCACCTTTAGTGCCATTGTAGTGGAGAATTATGTGCAGTTTTTTTATATTTCCTTCTACAACCTTGTCAGGATGAATTGTTGACCGTATCACACCATTCTCAAGAAAATATGAAACCAGGGTGATTTGCTCAACAAATCCAAATACTGATAATTATTTTCTGCTTCAAGGTGGATACATCTCGCCAGGTATATCTGGCTTGTTTTGTCAGATTGTTCCAACACCGGTCAAACTTTTGTTGAGTAGATCTTCAGCAAGGTGAATACTGGTGAAGAAGTTATCCTCAACTACATTTCTTCCAGACTTATCCCAAGGCTGAGCATGAGCTCCTTATTATCTGAAGATGAATTTGATGAACTATCAATGGAAACATGGTCTTCCTTTTCAAAGCAACTCTCAACATGATCTGGCACAAAGTCACTACCATATAATATATTATGACACAATGGCTCGCTTTCAGAGTTGCAAATCATTTTATAAGGTCAGAAGCAGGATATTGTGCCTGCTTGTTTGCCATACTGAATTACACAACACAGACAATCTCTTTAAGAGTCTCCTGAGTCTGCAGTGTTTGAAATGCAATAGCTAGAAAGAAAATTCCCTCAAGAGTGTTAGGCCAGCATCAGTCCACTCTATGTTGAGGATACTTAAAACTGGATTTGAAGGGACCAGCGTCCCTGCAGTACCTTATATCTAAGGGTGACTATATGAAGCAACCACTGTCACTGCAATGCATTATCAGTTAGTATATGCTATCTATTACAGTGGTTCTTACTAGAAATAAATGTTTACATAGAACCACTACAGGATAGCAGTACAGCATGTTTGGGGTACATTTGTGCCCCACGTACTTTTTTGATACAAAAAAAATATTTTCATGCTATTTTTTTTGATGAATTATGTATATGTGCCTAGGTGGCAATGTCCTAAAACAGTATAGTTGGAAGGCCAATAGTTCATGAATTATCGCAATATATATATTCGCACAGTGTACAATATTACTCCATGAATATGGATGAGGGTTAATCATTGGAACAATTCACCAAGGGTCATGGTGGATTCTCCATCACTGAGTATTTTTAAATTAAGATTGGATGTTTTTCTAAAAGATCTGTTCAAGGAATTATTTGGGGAAAATTCTATGGCCTATCTTAAACAAGACCCAGATTGGATGATCATAATAGTCCTTAATGGCCTTAGAATCTATGAATACATGGAACCTGAGATTATCACCTAATCATGTAAATCTAGGAGCTATAGCTTTAAGAACAACACCAAATATCACGAGACCTGCAATAAAATCGAGATAATTGGTGACACTCAGTTTTGCCCTGATTCATTACACATGGTTGAAGCAATGGGCGTTCCACAGGGAGAATATGTATACATTTCTTTAAATCTGTAGCAGAAAGCCCACAGGACTAGCCCATGGAATATTTTAGGAAAAAGCTCTATGATGAAGTAAAGGAAGAGACAGAACATTTTGGGACAATTCTGTTTCTTTCATTCCAATAGAGGTCCTTGTTCAGTGTAAGAAGAAACCAACTCATTCTGAGATTCTTTTCCATTGTCCCAAGACATCCACCATTTCTATTGCAAGGTAATTCTGTGACCTAATAGATCTCACAGCTACAATGTTTCCCTCAAATATTATTTTCTTTTCTTAATTCCACCCAATGACTTTTAGTTAAATTCCCTCGCAATGTACTAGAACATTTTTGTCCCTTCCAGAACCTAGATTCTACCTTTGAGTTAAAAGGCTACATAAATTTGCATTGCCTCGGGGGAGCTCAGGAGAGATTGGGCCCCAGTGTAAATGGTGAGGCTGGGCATAGTTCTGCCTCTTCCCTGCCCCCTTTGGGGCAATGCATTCCTGGTAGAACACACAGAGAGAGCAGTCCCTGTGCGTCCTTACATGCTCGGACTGCAATTGCAACTGGCTGTCATGCAGGGTGCTTGGCAAGTTGCTTGGCAAGATTAATTCTGTAAACCTTGTGTTACTTACGATTTTGATATCCTCTACACACTCAAGGGGCTCTCTTTTTTTCTTAATATTTGTTCTAACAATAGACGCCAAGTACTGTGTGTTACCTTTTCTCCAGTCTTTTGATACTAACCAAGTTTTCCACACTTTTTCAGAAAAAGTGTATGTCAGACAAAAACTTCGTAGGATAATTTCCTTAATACTGCCGAGGTTTTACTTACTCTTGAACATTTGATTTATTTACATATGTTCAAGTTTTCCTTGTATTTTCTCTTTATCAATAGTTATTCTTATATGATCTTTTTCACTTCTTCATTGTCTAAACTTATTTTCTTTAGATCATATTGTATCTTCCCGTGGAAAATCTGGAGGCAGAGAGAAAATCTCTTTTTATGTCACAACAAATAGGAAAGGCTAAAAAGTCATGGGAGATTTAAAAGTTGAGAGGGCCTTTAAACCAAGGAGTCTGAGAATCTGAGCCTCATCCAGGGCCCACTGAAGTCAGGGGAATCTTTTGCTCAGCTTCAATGGGCTTTGGCTCAGGCCCTGTGTACCCAGATCCTAGAAACATCGCACTGTTTCCAAGCACCTTTATGTTGTCCTCCTGGTCTCCAGCCCCAGCAACACAACTTATCTAGGGAATATAGTTTCATTGGCCTGAAGCTGTGTGGTAGCAACCTTGGCAAGAACCCAGGAAGATTTAAGGTTTCATTAAATCCACACTCAGGTGCCCACAGGGCCTGGTGGGAGGTCTGCGGTCCATAGTAATGTATTATCCTGGTGCCTATTGAGAAACAAAGAAAGACGTTTTAGTATTAAATCCTGTATATGTTTTCAAAAAGCGAGGTGAGTTTCTGCTTCAAAATTGTTAAGTGCATTTTAAATCATTTCAGCTTCTTCTGAAGGAGGAAAAACTGTATGTTGCAATGGACTGAAAAGTGGTTTGATGCATGTGGAAATACCACAGTTTCTTAGAGCATTGCTGTTCAGCTTGATCCAAAGGTAAGCAGATACTAACAGAGCAGAGAAAGAACACAAACAGCAGTATGTTATGCAAATAGAGGGTAAATCCTGACTTCACTGAAGTCATGCTAAAACTCCCATTGACTTCACCTGCTTTTGCAAGTTCTCCTCACATGGAACTGCTATTAACTACAAGTCAGCATAGATCCCTATACAGTTTCTGGTTGCACTGGCTTAATTAGCACAGCCCTTCCTAAACAAAAGGCAAAACATGAATTCTAAATGAATGATTATGATTTGTTTTCTTAGAACAGGATCCAGGATGGCAGTTAACCAGAGTGAGTCCTGAGAATATGGTCTTTGGACATCCAGTGCAATTTAATTCAGTCCTTGGCTAACAATAAATATATATATATATAAATGAGTGTGCTGCTTTGGAGTTATTTCCCTAATAAATACTAGGAAACAGACAGGTATCATGAGTTGTAGGAAGCAGAACAGCAATCATCATAACATCTGTGATTAGATTAATAAAATGCCCAAAGGTGTCTGGTTCTGGGCATAATTAAAGTTTACAGTCTGCATGAAAGTGTTACTGGGATGTTTATAGTGAAGACATCTGGAATAGCAACATTTATTTTGGGAAATACGTTCTTGGTTCATATCTGGAAAACAGGTGGAAACGACATAGTAATAAAGCATAACCTACTTTTAGTCATACTTCTTCATTTTACCGTGCTTAAAATGCACTGAATTGCAATCTGGATTCAAAGTTCACATAGTCTGACTTTTGACAAGGGAAGATCAATGGTAAACTACAGTCTAGTATGTAGTGTACAGCATAGCATTCATCATAGCCGTTATTTGATTCAGTTTAACTATCTTCTGATTTCACCCTTTTGACCGTGTTGTACAATGCGTTTTAAATATATTAACTCTGAGCCAAAATTTTAGTCAGCCACCCAGGCAACTTTCACTGAAAACTTTGCTGTGCAAACATGTACGCTATCTATAGCTATTATCCAGGAAAGCTCTTAAGAATGTGCAGAACCTTAGGCATGTGAGTGTTTCCATTGAATTTAGTGGAGTTACAAATGTGCTTAATTACTTTGCTGAATTGGGTCTCAATTAATTTTTAGAAAGAAAACATTTAAAAGTATATATATTAAAACAGTTGAACAACAAAATTCATTACATCTGTACAGTGCTATAATATTGTACATCTAAATGCTTATCAACATTCAATATTTGGTCAGTAGAATAATTTATTGATTTCTAGATCTCTCTTTAATAAAGCCTAGGATCCAAGCTTGGACAGTATATATTACATGAATATTTTCTTCTGAATGAGATGCCTTACATGAGTAACAAAATAACATATGGGTCTTCATACCTTCATGGGGCAGAATGAAAACAAAGAAAATGTGAATGCGAATTTCCCTCTCACTGATCAAAAGGCAAACACAGAATTTATACATTGTGACATAGACAAATGTTTATTTGAGAACAATAGAGGGAAAGTGACAGCACAACTGATTAATAATAAATAAATGCACTGTTAAATTGGTTAGCAAACTAGGAACAAGAACAGACTGTTTATTCTTTAGCATGGGGGAAGAACTGTTACAGTAAGTGAAATTTAGTAAGTTTATGGAAAACTCAGAAGTCATTTTCAGGACTACTTTTAGTGTTTATATTGCTAGTGTTCTACATATTAAAATACAAAGTATATTACCTTCAAAATACAAGCACTGATCTTCCAAGTTCACTGGATCATAGTCTTTGCCCTCCCCTTCCATCCACAAACCTTTCCAGTGCTTTCAGCTTATCATGTGTTTGAAGTAGGATTCCACCTGTATTCATTTTATCATAAGTCAGATATATCTGTAAACAGTAAATGACAATGATTTCTGATTCCACAACTAATATATACAGTGCAAAAATTGTGTTTAAAAATAATTATGTGCTTTGAAGTGTTTTATTAAATATTTACATGTATGCAGAAAATAATAATACAAAAATTCAATACTGGACAAATTCCAACTTTGCTATGTACAGTGTCAAGCTAAAGTCCTCATCCTCATCCCTCTCTGCAGTTTCACTTGTGCATAGTCTCTTCCTTCCTTCCTTTGTTAAATGACTGCATACATTAGGGTTGCTGTGAACTGTTAAAGAGCTGTTGTGTTCTGTCCCAGAAATGGTTGCATTTTTGTAACTGCTTAAATGATTCTTGGGTTGGTAAAATATTCTGGGACTTCTTATGAACCACAGAGATACTTCCAGATGGTCCAGATCATCCACTGTTTCAAACTGGCAAACTCTATTGATACCAATGCCCATCTCATATGCTGACTATCTGACCCAATATGTACAATATGCTGTGATTGTGTATGGTATATGTAACATGAGATGACCATTTGCTTGTGTGTGCATAAGATGACAAATTTTACATGGATGTGGAATAATGAAATTAGATTATTATTAATGGTGCTTCAACTAAACAAATATACCTCTTTCAGATATTTTGATTTTGAGGATACAACTGTAACATCAGCTGGGTTCTTACAACCGTCAGAGCACTATCACACAGAGTAGTATAGAATATCAAGAATAGCAATATGTTTATGATAGGTTTCCAAACTGATTTAGTGTGCGTATAGACAAGGCATCTGATTCCTTGAGAAAATCTCAGCCTTCATCTCTATGCCCCACCCTGACAGACCACATGAGGGTACATTTCTGAAGAGAAAGCTTGTCATGAGGCTAAATCACAGCCCTGGGAGTCAAGGACAAGGACATTTGTGTAAAGAAGATCATAAATACCCATCTTGTTGTTACTGGCAAGCAGGTTTCTCCCATGTTCATTGATCTATAGGTAGAACTTCTCCTTAACTGTTCCATTCATAATTTTTAACCTTTTGGCAGTCAACGCGATCCTCATGAGCAATCTTTCATTAGATGTTTACATTATGAAAGAGATTGGTGTTACACAGCACCAGGACTCCAATAGCCCCAGCCAAAATGGTTAACAACGTCTATATTTTCCATCCAAAGAGAGCATTTTAGAAGAGAACTACAATAGGACATAAATGTAATCACATCAGATCTCAAAGATTCAGCATCTGTTAGCAATAAATATGGTGCAGTAAAAAGGAAGTCAAATGTTCCATGTGGAGACCCTTATTCGATTACTCTAGGACTCTGACCCATTGACCTCTTCTACATATTGATGTTCCTGGGTCTGATTCTCTGGTTCTTCTGGCATGGAGCAATCCTTAGGTGGGGTGGAGCCAGCTATGCCAGATCAATGCAACACTGTCCCCTCACAGCTCTCTGGTGTAGGAGACATGGCTAGGCAAAAGGGAACATTGCATCATGACTGCTGTTCTCTGGCAAGCCATAGCTGCTGGAATGGGCTACTGGAATCATAGGCAGCTGGGTGCCATTAAGAACAGTCCTGGGCTGGGGTGGGGTACTCAAAGTTGCACCAGGTCTGAATCAACTTTCCAGTCTCAGGGTCAATGGAATGTAAAGATGTCTGTACTGAAGATTTAGGGCTCAAGTGTTCTTATGCTGGGATTCTTTCTTGACTTAATTGAGAAGGCCGACAGTTAAATAACATGTCTGCTGGAGCACTCAGAGGGAAGGACAGAGAATGGCATGAGTGCCACCTTTATTATTTTAATCACAGTAGACTTGCCTTTTAAAATTTCAACAGCCAAAGCATTTGAATGACAAATCACTTAAAAAAGAATTACTCAACTATGGGCTATATTTTTTCCAATAATGCTATTGGTTTTCATGTGTTATATATTTCAGTGCTGCTGAACTAATTTAATTTAACAGTAGAGAAAATATTATTATACATAATAGCTGAGGAAATGTCACCGTGCAATGGCATAAATAATGGCATTTTAAAATGAGGAAAGGAAAGAATTATAATTCTATTGTTGAAATAAATTATTTTTAGAGAGATTGACTTCACTATTGGCCAAGAAAATCACTATCAGTCACAGGATCCTCATTACGTATAGGACATTCATAAAATTGGCCTCTAATTCCAAAAGACTTCTAATACCAGTTTCTTCAGGAAAAACAATAGAAATCCACAACACATTTCACTTACATGGTGTGAGTTTCTCCTATACCATACCATAATAACAAGAACCAACAAGACCAACTGCAGAATTCCTGGAACTCTGAATACACCCAAACCCTATTTTATGTTTCTATAATATTATATGTGTATACAAACATTATTCTGTATATTGAAAATAATGGCAGTTAATTAGCTTTGCACTGTTCTGCCTCATTGTATGGGGATAGATGTAGCAAAAGGAGGCATGTATCCCTTGTATCTGACCGATCCTGAAATGCCAGAATGGGTTATTAATAGTCACTGCATTTGGTTCTGGTTTTCCCACTTCTGTTCCACCTCACGTTCCCTGGCTCACTCACTTCTTCTCCCCCCCCACCCCCACACACACCTCCCTGAGACTTGCAGAAAGATGAGAATGCTTGAAGGTGTCTGAGGACTCCCCTTTCAGTGTGGAAAGGAGAACTCCATGCACAGAAGATCCTCTCCACAGTTGGATCTTGGGGTAATGAGCAGGCCTGTCATTAACAAGTTGTTCCAATGTGTTGCTCTTTGCAGCTGCATGGTTAAGGGATTGATCAAAACCCACTGACATTAATGGCAGTCTTTTATTTAAATGGGATTAGGAATAGGTCCTGATTTAGTTGTTAATGGAGATCCAGACTGTTCTTTGCTATCACTGGAGGAAGTTGCCGGATAATCTCAGTTAGATTTTCAGTGCAGGAACAAATAAAATATTTGTGTAGTAGTCATTAAAGCACTTGTTTGCTTATTTGACTATATCAGGCCAGATCTTTAACTGGTATAAATCAGTGTAGCTCCACTGATTTCATCAAAAGTTACTCTAATTTACACCATCTGAGAATCTGACCCATTACATAGTGTTGTTTTTTTTCTGGAATCACTTGAAAGTCTTAAGTTTTGGGGTAGATATTTTGTTTATTGTGTGTACTTTTTCTATTGAAAAACTTCTTATTTAAGAACTTAATTTATCCTATGTTACTAATTCTTATACCAGTTTTGGGTCTTTTCATAGGCACATCAGTGGGTATTCTAAATGTGAATAATAAGAAAAGAACATCTGGGTGAGATATCCTTTAGAAAAAAGAATGGAGAAGTTGCACACTGGCCAATGCTTCAAGTCTTTGGTATAGCATATGCTTGCGATTTTATCTCCTTTGTATTGCTGAGGCATTCTACAATTCCAGTCTTTAGTTGTTTCTTATTTTTCAGAATTATTATGTTGATTGTCCCTTTTGTTAGTCTTGATGTCTGTCTCATATTTTTCATTTAATTATTTCCTACAAAGCAGAAAGTGGAACAGATGTTTAACTATGTGATGCTGAAGAGTAACAAAATTTTCTTGTTACATAATGAGCAAATGTATCACTGGCGTAACTCAACCCTTATCAGTGGAGATACATCAGTCTGTCTATTATTCCATCATATAGTCCATTACATTAGTTTAGTTTATTTCTCTTACTTGTAAAATCATTCCTGTATTTTTTATTTATGCATTTATTTTGCAAAATGGAGCTATTATGACAGTTCTTTTAATAATATTTTAATTAGGTAGAAATAGCTGTACATTAATTAGCCATGGAAGTTAAAAACAGAGACTTCTTATTCTCCCTTTCATTAAGGATTGCATTCTATAAACTATTTTCTATTCTTTTGTGCAGTCTAGTGTTAAGTGTCCCAAATGTTGAGGCTTCCATCAAATATCTGCTTGATTCTATCATCTATTCCACAGACTAACAGGTCACAATGTCAAGAAGTTTTTGCTGATATTCAGGTTAAATTTATCTCTCCCAATTTCAACCCACTATTCCCAGCTATAACACTAAGTCCCACATGAAATTAGTTCGCTGTGTCCTTAGATGTTTCCCCTTTCAAATATTTTATATATTGACCTTGTCCTTCCTTTGTCATCTCTTAGCCACAAATATAGTTCTTCTGGAGATAGATGGTGACTAGAGCCAAGTATATCTACTCTCCCTGCACTCCCTTGAACATAGGGACTTCTCCATCACAGCCAAAAAGGAGGGTGATAAGGAAAAGCCATGTTATGATGCCTTTTAGGAGAGACCGACTGCCTCCTGCTCCTCTGGAAATTACTGATGCAGAGTTCTCTCCATATTAGTCTTGCATAAAAAGATGAGAGAGGGAGGTGATCTCTAGCTCATATGGAAAGATTTACTGCAGTCACTGAAATATCCTGATGAAGAGCTGCTGGATATTAAATATAATTTATTTATAATTTATAATATATTTAATACAAATGGTGCTTGTATTTTCAGTTGTTAATTTGTAATCTCAGAATATTTCTTCCCTTATATTCTGATGGTAACTAAACCATTTTTAATCACTGCTTTTTTGCCTAAACAGGACTCTAATATCCACCCCCTCCCTTGTGACATCCCATCTTCCAGTGGATGCAACAGAAGGGTTAGAGATCTCTCCCCCTCTGGAGTTTTAATGGACTTCTGAGTGTAGGAATTTCCTCCAGACTCCAATATAATTTTTTGTAAAAGAATGACATTCTGGGGCTGCACCAATGAATTAGACCTAGAAACCTGTAAGATTTGTAATGCTAGTGGGCAATGGTAGTACATCTGGGGACCCACGTTCCATGCATGGGAGATGTGGGTAATGGTGGACTTTATAGAATTTCTATCGGTTCAATCACAATTTGTGTTTGCCCTCTTTCCCTGGGGGTAAAGTTCCCTAGTCCAAGTAGAAGAGTTGGGAGGAGACTATAAGATCTGACTCCAGACAGCTGTAGTCAACACAAAGACTCCTATTCATAACGAGAAGGGGACATTTAAACTATCTTCAGCATCACAGACTGTAGTAGGGTGATGGCTGACATCTTGACTGACACATTCTGGGACCTCCGGAGACAAAAGCATCAGATACTACAGCTTGAGCTCAAGAGCTAAGGCTCCCTAGCTGAAGATGCAACAGATTCATATCCTCTAGGGATCAGGCACAGAGGACAAACACAAACTCTCCAAAGGATTGCAGTAGCCACTGGAGAGATTACAAAGACAGCCCAACAGTTATGTTTTAACAGAGATACTGAATTAAACATTTGAGCTCAGTGTGACAGGATTAATAAAAGTCTTGAACTAGCCATATTTAGGAAGAGTCATTTTAAATTGGCAGGGAAGTGAGCCTTTGGGAGAACAATAGTGCTGAGGGACTGTTTTCCAATGGAGTGAATAGTTTACTGCACCTTGAGGAAAAATCTAAGTTGCAAAGAAATCTGAATGCCAGTAGCTGTGCGGGTCTCAACATACACAGCTGGGATAATGTTTGCAATAAGCTGAATTTCAAATCTCTAGAAATAGAGTGATTATGGCACTGGAAGAGTTTTTCTCTTAACCATCTGGGTATCTATTAAAATGCAAATTGTCACAGCAATTAGAACTAATTAAAATAAATAATAAATGATAAGAGAGTCCAAAGTGCTCTGATCTAAGAAAATGAAACACAAACTTTTCCTTATTATTCTTTATGACCCAATTATATATATTAATTTGTCTTGAAATTTAGGAGCCTGAATGCCAGGAAGATAGGAAACCATTATAAACCAACTGTTATTTCTTCATCTCTAGTCTCTTGAAAAGATATATGTGGTAGTGCTCCTTCCCTCCGTAAAAGCACTGCAGAAGAGACAGAAATAATTAGATCTGATGGCGCCGTAAACATCGCAAGAGAAAAATAGAATCCCTATCAGAAATCAAAGTAATAATTACACCACTGAAGCTTTAAGCCTGAGAATAAAATACAAAAAGGATCTGTGTTTTGAAGGTTACTTATTCTGTTTTGGTCAAAGATCACTGTATATTACGCTTCTTATTTTCCTTTATTTCTGTTCTTGCAGTATGAACTTCCACCAAATAGTTCTTATACTGCACGCCTCACTGTTCAAGATAAACAGCATACACAAATGTCCATTGTCAGTCCCACCTTCTCTTAATGGAACTTGGTTTCTCTGAGATTTAATCTGTTTCAACTAACTGATGGTATTTTATATTTGCAGCCAGATTCCATGTTATATTTCATGAAAGTACACAACCTTGTATGGGGAAGTCCACCTTTGCCGCTCACAGGTCCTAGGAAAGCACAAGTTCTCAATAGCTCTGACAAGCAAGTCATAGAGGTCTTAAGTTAAGCAACTCAGTAGCTGGAATTCCTAAATTCAATGAACACTTTTGAAAATTTGGCTGTACATTACTTGAGAATACACATAGTGCCTTGACACCAAACTCCTTAGAGTGGCGTCACTTGTAAATACCAATCATTCAGTGAAGTATAATTTCCTATTCAAGTCACTCCTAATCGGCTTGTGAGCCAATAGCCATCAAAGTCAACAAAAATACCCCCTTTGACTTCACTGGACTTTGGATCTGTCCCACTGGCCTTGTCTAGATGACAATGTTTTGGGTACCTGAGTATTTCATTATTGCCTGAGCTAAGTAGCTCTCTCACTGCAACGGTTTCTAGGAGTCCTGTACAAGCCCCTTCCACTCCCTATAAACTATTTTGTCCTTTTCATTCCTGTTCTGGCAGAAATAGTTCCCTGTGTTTCTCTACAGAATTGACATGGTATTCCAGGACTAATTTAAAAGCAGAGCTTTAAAGCTTTCTGAGCTTCAACTTGCAGCTGGAGATGGTGCTACTAATGATCTTCTGGCAGAAAAGTGGGTTTAAAACCTTTAGAAGCAAAAAGCTAGACCTCAGTTTTTTAGAAGGATCAGCAGCAAAGGATTCCACTGCTTCTTTTGTTCATTACCCTGTTATCTCTGGGCTCTCAATCTTTGCATTTCTTCTTCTCTTACAAGGACCAGAAGAATTGTATGATGATGTGTAAGGTAATAAAAATATTTTAAGAATCAATCTAATATATTATGTTGACAATGATTTCCATGTGTATAACTGTAGATGCAAATTTAAAAATAACATTAATCACAGTTTGCTAAATGTTATGCACATTTTTCTTTTGTTATGTTTTATGATTAGCACTTGAATAGCAAACTGCTTTCATGTGAACAGAAAGCCTATCTAGCTACTTACACGGTAACTATCAATGTAGTATATGAATGACTCACATCTATTAATGAATTTAGTTTCATAACACTGTGAAATATAGAATTATCAACAGACAAGGAACTGAGGCACCAAGAGATTAAATGATTCAACTAAAAATTGCACAAAGATTTTGGCAAAACTAGAAAATGAACACATATTTTGTTAGTCCCAATCTAGTATTTTAATCTCAAAATCATCATTCTTCAAGTAACCTCTCATTCCTACAACTGGAGTATGGCAGCCGTTAGGAAGCCAGGGGGCTGTTATGATAGTTTTATATCTGGGGAGGTGCCAAAAGTCTGAAAGAACGCTAACATTGTATCATTTAAAAAAAAAAAAAAAAAAGTCAACCGGATTACCAGGGCAATTACAGGCCTGTCAGCCTGACATAAATCTCAGGCAAGATAATAGAGCAGCTGATATGGGACTCAATTAATAAAGAACTAAAAGGGGGCAACATAATTAATGCAAGCCAATTTAGGTTTATGGAAAATGGATCCCATCAAACTAACTGCATACCTTTTTTGATGAGGTTACTAGTTTGGTTGCTAAAGGTAACAGTACTGACACAATATATTGAGACTTCTGTAAGGAATATGATCTGGTACGGTATGATACTTTGATTAAAAAACTTAGAATGATAGAAAATTAACATGGCACCCATTAAATGGATAGGTCTCAAAATATAACTGTAAAAGGTGGCATCGTCATCAAGTAGATGCGTTTCCAGTGGGATCCCGCAGGCATCGGTTGTCAGCCCTTTGGTAATTTAACATTTCTATCATTAACCTGGAAGAAAACATAAAATCATCATTACAGAGTTTGCAGATGACCCAAAGTTTGAGGTGTGGTAAATAATGACGAGGCCCTGTCACTGATTCCAAGCAATCCAGATTGTCTGGTAAACCGGGCACAAGCAAATAATATGCCTTTTAATATGACTAACTGTAAATATCTAGGCACAAAGACTGCAGGCCATACTTATAGGATGGGGGACTCTAACCTGGGAAGCAATAACTTTGTAAAAGATTTGAGGGTCACAGTGGATAAGCAGCTGGAAACATATGCATTTGATGATGGTGCAACACCAGACCCTGCAAGAACAGATGCAAAACCTGCAGACATATCTCCATTGCTACAATGATCAACATTCCCCACAACACACCTTTCAAGTTCCATGGGTCCTACATATGCCAATCACAACATGTGGTGTACCTCATCCAGTGCCCTAATTGCCCCAATAACAACTATGTGGGTGAAAGCAGACAATCTCTATACTCTCAAATGAACTCTCACAGGAAAATGATAAAAGACAAAAACACCCATCACTTGTGGATGAACACTTTGCACAAAATGATCCCTCTGTATCTGACCTATCAGTCCTCATTCTAAAAAGGAAACCTGCACAACACCTTCAAAAGACAAGCCCGGAAGCTTAACTTTGCAACTCTGCTAGACACTAAAATTCATGGACTGAACAGAGACACTGGATTTATGGCTTATTATAATAATCTGAACAACTAATTTCCCTTTTGTTCTATGACTGCAAAGGTATTAATGGATCACTCTACCTTAAATGGTCCCTTAAAATGTGTGTTAACTACTTGTCCTAAACTATTTGTTCCATCTTGTATTTAGCTGTGATGTTCAGAGTACGTTTTCCAGACCTGAAGAAGAGCTCTGTGTGGCACAAAAGCTTCTCTCTCTCACCAATAGAAGTTGGTCCAATACATTATATTTCTTCACCCATCTTCTGTCTCTAATATCTTGGGACTGACATGGTGACAACTACATAATATACAAATTATTATTGTTACTGCTTCTTTTCAATTCCCAAGCACACACCATTCACCACCTGGGAACAGAATTCACTGACCCTTAATAATATGTCAGAGTTCTTAAAATGTTGATTTGTTTAAAAACACTGTCAAGGTTGACAGACCTAAAATTTCACCCATTGAAAAAGTCCCCCAACTCCACATTCAAACAACTAGAAGATTTAGAACTAGCCTACTGAGATGACATTAAGATTCATTAGCTATTTGGCATTGACCTGTATACAATATTGGAGAGAATATTAACATGCAAACGACAGAAAGGGGTCTGGGTATTTCTGCCATTTTTCTGAACGTGTATTTGATTTTTATAGCACTACCTAGCCAGTTTGTATAATTCATAGTCTGCATTCAACTGGCTCTGAAATATTTATGAAAAACTTTCTAAAAACAATGTCTTGGCTTCAGTACATCTCACATACTGAGGTGTGTGTGAGATCCATTACTTATCCTTCACATCCATGGCTCAAGACATCTTTGCACTGATTTGAGTGCTTTTCAAAACAAAGCAAATGATACGAGAATTATTTTTAAAGGAGCTTCAGGAAATCTCCAAGTCTCAGTAATTTGCACTGATAAGAGCGTAAAGCAATACATACAACAGGAGTTTCCTTAGCAGACTCAGACCATATAGTCTGGTATCCTTCCTTCTAGGATTGCCTTTGTGTTTGTATGGAGAAATGGCAAAATGTCGCCCTTTATAGTTTTTTAAAATCTTTGTAAAAATGTCAAGTATCAGAGGGGTAGCCGTGTTAGTCTGGATCTGTAAAAGCAGCAAAGAATCCTATGGCACCTTATAGACTAACAGATGTTTTGGAGCATGAGCTTTCATGGGTAAATACCCATTTCGTCAGATGCACGTAGTGGAAATTTTCCACTACATGCATCTGACGAAGTGAGTATTCATCCACGAAAGCTCATGCTCCAAAGCGTCTGTTAGTCAATAAGGTGCCACAGGATTCTTTGCTGCTTTTGTAAAAATGTATGCTCAAGCAGAAAAAGTTTTCAAAACCAAAATTCAAAGGGGACATGTCATGTAATAAGTCACATATATCTGCAAAAATAAGTTCACTCAGGCAGGGGGAAGGGATAGCTCAGTGGCTTGAGCATTGGCCTGCTAGACCCAGGGTTGTGAGCTCAATCCTTGAGGGGGCCATTTAGGGATCTGGGGCAAAAATCTGTCTGGGGATTAGTCCTGTTTTGAGCAGGAGGTTGGACTAGATGACCTGCTGAGGTCCCTTCCAACCCTGATAGTCTATGATTTCTGGAAATCTGCAAACATTTTACACTGTCCCAACCATCATGTTATTCAGGACTTTAGAAGTATATACCACTGTTTGATCATCTCACAGAAGGACATCTTGTAATTCACAGGATACTAGATTGGCTGAGATTGTAACCTCTTTGCTAATCTACACATATTTCAATTTCAGTGCTCCTATAGAAACTATTTTTGTCAAGCTTTTCTCTTGTCAGTTCCATTTCAGACTGTCCTCAAACAGTATTCTAAGTAGAACATATGACTGTGACAAATTAGGGATGACATATAACAGCAGTCAGTATCCACTGACTCCATGACCACTGTTGTAGTTATCTCAGGACACTGACGCAACAAAACCACTAGCCTTCAGTGAGTTTTTCCAGAATTGTCATTAGAAGACATTGGGGATGAGTCAGTGTAGGTGAAGCCATAACTTGATCTGCAGTCTATATTTACTGGTGATAATGCACAAGATAGGAAGAACCCAGCATGCTAGTCAGAGTCCAGGATGAGCTTGTGGGGCTGGCAAAATTTTACCTGCAAACTGAGCAAATTTGATATAGAAATCCATGAGTCATATGGATATGGAACCCTACAGAGCCAGATCTAGTACCACTTTTCAAGGGAGAACCACATGTTCAAGTCCAGACTTTGATTTCCCTGGGATTGTGGCCCGTGAACTGGATTGCAGATGATGTCCTGCATTTCACATTAAAAACCAGACAGCACCCTCTTCTTCTCTTATAGCAGGACAAATGCTGCTAGCCAACATTGCTCATCGGTGACAGTGAGAGGTAACATTTGAGACTAGTGTCCTGTTTTTTTCTAAACAGATGCTAATTATTCCCTTGGCCTTCTAGGCTCATATTATTGTTTTAGCACCACATAATGATATAAAAATTGATTTATCTTCACTAGCTATTCTATGTTCTGCAAACCGTCATCATCTACAATAGTTCTGAATAGAGCCACTTGGAACATTTTTGACTAAAGGATTTTGCATCTCAATAAGTTATTTTGTTGAAGCCAAAACATTTCATACAGATATGAATTGCAATGATATTTTCAACTGGAAGGTTTCTGGAGTCCAGGATTGACTCTCCAGCCACTTTGCAATAGAAAACCTGACCTTTTTGATCAGAAAAGGACTTTCCAATGCAACTCCACTTCATGAAAATATTTAAAAGGTTTTATTTTCCTTCCAATAGGAAATGAAAACAAATGTCTAAACCTGGAAACTTGTCATGAAACAGATTTATCATTCTCCAGCCCGCCCTGCTTCTGAAACCTACTATGTATGGGCTCTATAAGGTTATGTGGATCTATAAATAAATAAATGATCCAGATAAGTGCCTTGCACTAAGTTCATCTGAAATTCATTGTTACTGATTACAGCCCTGGTTACAATGCAAGCACTCAGTTTGCTTCCAGAGGCATTTGTAATTTAGCACTAGGTGGGCTATCAGTTAATGGAGACTTCAGATAGATTGTTCCCAAATCTCTTATCTTGTCGTTTTAATTTCAATTACCAGAAATTTGGCTGAGCTTCCATTTCTAATAGTAGATTTTCCCCCTCAACACTGAAAATTAATATCAGAGAAAGAAAAAGACTACCCAGCATTAGCAAGAAGTAAACCACCAGTTCCTGATCGGATTCAGAGTTATAAGCATGGCATACATTTGAAAGTGAACAAGATATTGTATATCTTATCTGCCATGGTTTTTCAGCGATGCTGCAGGGTTGATAGCAAGACTTCTACTTTTTAATTCTAAGTCACATATATAACAGGCCTGAAGTAATCAGAAATGTGATTGAAATGAGAAACTACTGCATGACTAGGAATTACACATGCTGTGTGGTTATTTTACAACTCATAGATTCTCATGTTGCTGAATTTTACTGGCCTGAAATAGGATTTGAAATATAAAATACGAAGCATGTTTTGACTTGGTGGTATGCAAACAGCATTTCTTATTGCTGTTTGAGACTACTTGAGGTTTAGAGTGGTCTTGGGTCAACAGAATCCAAGTGTAGAGTAATGGTATGTATTTGATTTCTAGAGGAAAGGTACTTAGATGCCATTAATGGGGGAGCCAAGGAAAAAACTCGTGTCCAAGCTCCATGGCAGATTCCAAAGTGACCAAAGTAAATAGACTGTTTTGATTTTGATGTTATATGTTTATTTCTGTATGCAAAGGGAAGAAAGTAGTGAAAGAAAACAATTTTAAGACACATATATCTTAGATTTCTAATTGTTCAAATCTCTTTTTGAATGAACTGAATTATTTTTAGGCATGAGGTACAATACTCAAAGCTCAGCACTTTAAAAGAAAATAACAATGTACTATAATGAGCAGTGTGATACTGAGTCTATTTTACATCAGCATAAAAAACTAGCAACTAAGCCATAACTTTTATTAGAATGTCAAATAGCACCTGTAACAATTCATTATTGAATTGAAAGCAGTATGTACTATAAGTGATCAAATTTAACTCAACTATTTCAATATAAATTGATCTTTAAGATTTATTACATAAAGTAATCTTAACTAACATGGCTTTGAACTTGTCCAGGAATGGTTATTAGATTCTCAACAGATGATATCTGCACTTGATGAAGGAAAGTTTACATAATGCCTTTTTGAATAGTGTTCACAATCTTTGCAAAATTAATAAGCATAAGTATGTTTGAAAAAAGTTGGAAGATTTTCTGATTCAATGCTTGATCCAAGGAAGAACCGAAGACAAGTTTCTTTTGGCTGTAAATAAAGAGGGGACATGTAATGTCCTCTTCTTAAACATAAGTCTCCAAAGATAGAAACATACAGGACATGATCAGCAGAGAATACGGAGTATTGAGTTATTCGGGAAAGGGAATGTATTTTCTGTGAGAAAATTCAAAAGACTTTTTTTTTAATTTCCAGGTTTTCAATTAACTGCAACATTTTGAATGAAATGGAAGTTTTGGCAGAAAAAAACCCCATTTTTAATTAAGAAAAAAAGTTTTGATAAAAAATTTGACTGATTCTTATCTCCCTTGCCCCCTCTCCACCCTCCCAACAAGGCAAATTTCAATTTGGCTGCATCAGGCAAAAACTTTTATAAGCCTCCCAAATTATCTAAATTAACCATGGCCTAATTTCTCAAGGGACAATCCTTGCGCCATCTTTGGCACTGAGATGTATTCATGGTGCTGGAAGACGCATCCGCTGCTCCTGAAATCCCAACTAACGTTGGACTGAGGAGGAAGACTCTGTGTGTCCCTCAGGCATTTATTGGGCTTTGTTTAGAGTATGGAAATTTGACCCTAGTGATATTTAAAAGAGGCCTTTGCTCACACAGCTTTAATGGCACCTCACATTAGCTTTCTTCATTCTTTCTGCCAGTAATACCTGTTCCTGCAACTCATAAAAATGGCTCTTTCAGTGTCAAACTTCCCCTCCTCCGTCCTCAGAGTCCAATAGCTTTACATTTAAAAAGTCAACAGATTTACATCAAATATAATTTCCTTCGCAGTTGGAAATAATGAGCATCAAAAGATGTGGCATTTCTGATTTTTTATGGGAGATTGCTATCCATCTTGATTTTCTTTAATCAGTCCCTTACTGAACTGTTACAAAGCTGGACAGTGCCTAAAATGTGCACTTGAATTGGCTACAGAAAATCTGCTTTCTTCAAGGTTTTAGCACATTATCATTCTGAAAGCACACAAGCCTTCCCCTTGAGGGAATCAAAGCTGTTAATAAGCCAGTGGAGACCTTCAGAGGAATATGCTCATTCCCCCACCTATCACCTCTTTGGCTTACAGCAGAAACTGACACAAGAGTGATAATGTCACATCAGTCTGCCGGCAAAAATCACCTTAAACCACCTTCTAGTTCTTCTTGAAAAACGAGGAGATAGAGTAGGGAATTCACTGCACCTGTGAGAAACACCTGGGCCTTCGTCTGTTCTCTCTTGTGACAAAGAGTAAATATGGTGGATCAAATTGTGATTTTTCATATCAGCGCCATCAATGAGAGTAACTGAAGATGTTCTCCAGACTCACAATAGGTTATAACTTATGTGCACTAAGTCATGCCATGTTCAGTGAAAGAGCAGTTTCTATTATTACTCTAAGAGCACCCAAACCATGTTTTGGCTTTAAAAACAATGCATCATTTATATGGGTCATCCTTCCCAATGTTGAGAAGCACCCTATACCCTAAGCAGGGTCGCAAAATGAGACATTTTTCTAGTTCATTTACGGAAGTAATAAGAGCTGTGCACATTTGCTGTGACTTAAAACTTTTCTCCTTTATAGACTTTATTAGCATCTTTCCACCACAGAAAGGAGCTCAGAGTAACCATAAAATCCCATTCATCACCTGAAACAAAGTCGTAATAGGTCTGAATTGTGATGAATGCTATTGATAAAGGTACCTAACTTTCAAAGCCAGTTCAGAGAAGCAAACACTCATTCAAGTTATGTATAAGTCACCGGTTGGGAGCCAAATATTACACACACAGTCTGACTGGCTTCTTAAATAGCTGCAATATTGTGCACATCTAGATTTCAGGGTTATGGTGCTGTCTCCCTGGAGTACTCTGGGCCTCCGAGCTGCTCCGTTATATCTATATATAATGGGGCTAGAAAATAAGTCTGGGTATTCTGAATTTGGATGGTACAGGAAAAAGCAGCTATTTCATAGGACCGACTGCTGAGATAGAACCAGTGACATTAATTAATCCAAGATCTAATGCAAAAGGGACACCCTGTCACTTTTCGCTAATGTAGGTAAGAAACAGAATTAAGCAGATTTTTAATTAACTGTTTCATACTACAGCGTTCTATTTCCCCTGAAGTGACAGAGCTTGTTTGGTCACAAATACAGTGATTTTGGCACGGGATTTTCTGAGGCTCCTGTTTTGTCATCTAGCAGATTTATACTGATTTCCTGACTCTGAGTGGGGATGCTAGTCATTGCATATTTATAGTTGTTTGACACTGAGCCTGGTGCATGGCTGTCTTTACCTTTCCTCTGTACCAAAGGAGTCAAACTTCTTGTGAAATGGGATTCAAATATATAAACACATATACATATTGTATAAGGTACCTCGTTGTAAAGTGAAAGAAGAGAGGGGAAAAAAGGAAAAAGAATCCCAAAAATAATCCCTAGGGTGTTCTACTCCTATCTAATGTTCAAAATTGAAAGTGCTGTCATGCATAGCAACCTGGATGTCTGATCCTAAACCAGTTTTCAGTTTTATTATTCACTACTGTTTACCTCACTCATTAATCCCTGATGTGGAAACTTGTCAGTTATGTTTAGAAAAATTACTTGAAGTACAGTATATCTGCTGAATTCCCCTCATCTGCAATGGCCTAAAAATCAAGGCTCAAATAAAGTCAAACAGATAGAACCACAAGATGCCTTACAGTCCAACAGATCTTCAGAGGTGTTTTGGAAGATTCTGTTTCCTGGTGATTCCGTCCATGTTCAAAGTCACTCAGATAGTAAATAGAAACCAGGTAGTAGGATGCATACAGCATCCTTCTACCATACACTTCCATACATAATTGAAAGACCTGAAGTAAAAATTTTGCTTGTGGACTGATATATTTTTTTTAAGAGGAAAGAAAATAGCAAGATACAAGATTTTGGAGACTACACTGAAAAATCACCAGCAAAGGATGAACTCAGACTCAGGTACAGGGGATGGGTTAGGGTCAGACATGCCAAACCTGCAGGGAAAAAAAAACACAGAAATTGGGCTTGTTTTTGGCTTAATTGACTTGTGAGTTGCTTGTTGGTAAGTTTTTGGCTTGCAGCTTGTTTGGCTTGTAGCTTGTTGCTTCTTTTTTTTTGATTGGCAGGGGCTAGGGAGGTCAAGCAGGGGCAAGGAGCAAGCAGGGGCAAGTGGGGGAGAAAGTTGAGGGTGCACAACAGGTCCACCACAAGCCTAGACTGCAGGCCGGGAGATCTAATCACATAGAGTGTTGGGATTCTTGGGGACTGGCTTGTTTTGGCCTTGTTTTGAAATGGAATTAGCTTGATTTTTGGCTTATTGTGAAAGTCAGGGTGCTTATTTACTGCATGAAAGCTGGCAACTGCGGTTTGGGTGCATCACAAAACTAATATATATAACTATAAATCAGATTATATACATATTCTAAAACAGACTAACACATGCACATTGCATTCTACCTTGTATCACATGATTTATGATTGGCTTGGATTTTGTGAACCAATCCCTATATAGATCATAAACTGTCCATCCACCAGAAATTGTGCCAGTAAGCATAGCTGCAGCTGCAAGCTTATCATACATTACTCTTCTTCTTACAAATCCTTTATCTACTAGCTACATATTATTTAAAAGGCCACTTGTGAATTTATGCTTTGTCCATTGTTAAACTTTGTTTCTTTACTTCTGTTTTCTTTCATTGTTCATGCAAGGTCTATACATCCAAAAGGGAAAGTAAGTTTCAATGCCATGAGATAAAGAAACTAGATATAAAGATAACTGAAGCAGACTCAGAGAAAGACAAGAAAAAGGTAGAACAATATATCCACTTCTTAGAACTTCTTAGTTTAAATCTAAATTGCTGAGATGGGGGAAAATTTCCCCTCTAGCTTATTCATAACTACTCTAGTTTTACTGATACAGTATAGGAACATTTTAACTTCTGTGAAATTGAAACAAATGAATGAAAATATTTGCAAATAGTGCTGAGGTATTAATGAAAGAAGTGGAATACTAATTTAAATTAATATATTTATAAACAGTAAACTACTACTTCAAGAGCTTCTAATGCTGTAATTTTTGTATTTTTAGAGCAGCAATGATGTGTATTGCTATGCTGCCACCTAGTGGTGAGGTGGATAAGAAGTGTGATTAAAATAGCTGAAATAACAAATGCACAGACATCTATTCTCATTCTGTAATGATATGCTTACAATTATTTCTTTGTTGGCCTCAATTTCTAAAGATGATTTTTCTGTACAGTTGTTTCCAGTCATTTCCATTTCTGCCCAATGTTTGTGTATATGTATTTCAGGCTTTTGGCAAAGGTACTACTGCTGAGAATGCTTTGGAGGAGTCATCTGAGGGAAGAGATCAGAAGGGGACCCTGTCAAAAAGCATGGGATGCACTATCCTAAGAATGACCAGGACTCCCAAGAGGAGGAGGAGGATGGTGGTGGTCTGGGACTCCCTCCGAAGGAGATGGAGACATCCATCTGCTGTCCTCCTCAGGAATCCTGAGAAGTGTGCTGCTTGCCTGGAGCTAGAATTCAGGATGCAACTGAGAGTCTTAAGAGACTCATCAAGCCCTCGAACCGCTACCCCTTCCTACTTATCTACTTGGACATCAATGATACTGCCAAGAATGACTTTGAGCAGATCACTGCAAACTATTTGGTCTGGGAAGAAGGATAAAAGAGTTTGGGGCACAAGTGGTCTTCTTGTCCTTGCTCCCTGATGAAGGAAAAGGCCCAGGCACGGACCATAGAACTGTTGAAGTAAATGCATGGCTACACAGGTGGTGTCGGTGAGAGAGCTTTGGCTCCTTCAACAATGAGCAGATGTTTCAGGAAAGGGGATTACTATGCTGGGATGGACTCCATCTATCAAATATTGAGAAGAACATCTTTGGACCTTGTCTGGCTAACCTGATAAGGAGAGCTTTAAACTAGGTCTTGTGGGGGATGGTGACAAAAATCCAGCCAATGTACATCTAGACTCAAGTAATGAAGACAAGGGGAAGAGGCTAAATTCTGGATAAAGTACTAGAAACCACAACTACATTAAGAGGCAAGAAGAAAAACAAGGCAGTGTGCAAAATATCTTCAAGGCCTGTATAAGAATGCAAATGTAGTTCCCCCTAAACATCCAGTTACCTCCTTTAGCGCCAGTCTTCTGATGGGTTTTGATGGACAGGTCTGGGTTCATATGGATCCTGCTTCCCACTCAGCAGGGTGTGACTTCTTTATTTTCTTCCCATATGAATTTATTTGGCGGTGCCTTTACCCCCTTTTCTCCTTCCTGGCAGGGTCACTAGGGCAGCTTGGGAGGAAAATTCTAAGCACAGGGCAACCTCTGCTTACTTTCTAGATAGTTGGAGACTATCCCAGGAAATAACACAAACACATACAATATATTCAAGACAGTAATTATATTAAACATGAGGTAAATATACAACATAACAGGGTAAAACATTATTCTAAAGGTCGCCAGTGCCCACATCGATAATACCCATGAATTTCCCCAGTCACATGACCTGATATGGCAAACGTGAAAATTAGTGTACTGTTGGTACACTTTGTAGGGGCTCTTGATTACCTGTAACCACAATGTTTTCTGTGCTTCAGTTAGCATCTTGGCTGACTGGGTTCAGTACAGCCCAGAAGATTCACAAGTTTAGTAGGCAGCAGATAATAAAAATCTCCAAACCCTTATCCCGTGGCTTGAGGACACAATTCAGGGAATAGGAGGTCTCCCAAACAATCTCCCGAACTAGCTAACTAAAAGATGGTGCACTCACAACTGTGTGAATAAGCCTCAGGTTCAGAGATGACTGTGGACTCCTCACTCACTTCAGAGGGGATGATGATTGCTGCTGGCAGGCATCCTCTTTGTGTAGGAGTCAGGCCACCTCTGATTTCAGGATTTCCCTTCACCACAAAGGGGTGCAGAGCTCAGGGTGCAGGTTACAAAACTATAGTAAAAATCCTAACTTTATTTTGCTACCCTACTGCGCAGATACACTCTCAATAGGTGGGCAGCCCTGGACTAGCAGCCAGAGCAGAGCTTGTCATGTGGTGACTGATTTTCACTAGGGAGCCAAGGCACTAACTCAGCCTGGCTGGGGAATGTTTTTCCAACAAAGCTCTTTAAATTGGGAGTCACCTATGAGAGGGAAAGGGCTAAGCTAGGGGATCTTGCTTCCAGGTCCCCTCAGACCAGTTCTCAGGGGAAACCCTGCATGCAGGCCTGGGATTCACCAGCTCCCCACACAGCCAGCCCTGCCCTTTCTGTGGTTAGCACCAGACAACTCCCAAAATGGCTTCGGTCTCCTCCAGGGCACTGAGGGGAGGGCATCTCACTTCCTATTGGTCAGGCTAGCTCTTCTTCCATGACTTTCCCTTGTCAATCATTTGACTTTGCCCCCTCCTTCCCTTTGCTGCAATCCTCCGCCAAGCCAACAAGGGCTCTGTCATTCTAAATAGTCTCTCCCACTCTTGGTGGTCTACCAGACTCTGCGTCTGCCCCCTTTCTCCCAGGGACAGCGTGCTTCTCCCTTAGTTAAATGTACACAGAGCCCCATGAACCTGAGTAAGCACCTTGAGGGTTACACACACAGTATGGGGAACAAGCAGGATGAACTGGAAGTCATGGTATATGAAGAAAATTATGATTTAACTGGCATTACAGAGACTTGGTTGGATAACCAAGATAGATATGGGACAAAAGGAGGAAGAGTTGTGCTATATGTCAAGAAGGTATACACTTGCTCCAAGGTCCAAGAGGAAGTGAGTGGAAGACCTACTGAGAGTACTTGAATGAGGATAAAAAGGGAAAAGAATAGTAGTGATGTTATGGTGGTCTATTATAGATCACCAAATCAAGAGGAGGAAGTGTATGAGGCATTCTTCAAGAAGCTAACAAGATTAGCTAACACACGAAATAATATGAATAAGGGATTTTAACTTCCCTGATATCTGTTGGAAGATGAATACAGCAAACAATAATATGTCCTGCAAGTTCTTATCATGTGTAAAGGGACAAAGGAACAACTTTCTGATTCAGGAAGTGGAGGAAACAACTGGAGGGCAATCCATTTTGGATCTGGTTTTGACCAACAGGGATGAATTAGTTGCTAATGCAAAGGTGGTCAAGAACTTGAGAGGAAGTGATCATGATCTGACAGAATTCAAGATCCTAAGGAAAGGAGGACAGACATAACAACAGCAAAGCAAGGACACTGGACTTCAAAAAGGCAGATTTCAACCAGCTCAGAGAAATAGTAGGCGAGGTCCTATGGAGAAACCAATTAGTAAGAAAAGGAATCAAAGGGACCTGGCAGTTCTTAAAAGATGTAATACTAGGGAGCTCAACATCAAGCTATTCAGACACAGAGGAAAGATAAGAAGAGCCACAGGAGACCAATATTTTAGCCATCTAACAGCCAGATGCAAACAGGGGCTGGATGGACAGGCATGTCACTAAAGAAGTATACAGGGGAATGGCACAAGCATGTAGGGACAAAATCAGGAAAGCCAAAGCAAGGAATGAGTTACAACTGGCAAGAAATGTTAGAGACAACAAAAAGGGGTTCCACAATTATGTCAGACAAAAAAGAAAGCTTAGGGAAAGTTCTGCTGCTCAATGGAGAAGATGAGTTGGTAACTGAAGATAATAGGAAGACAGAGCTGCTCTATGCACACTTTGCTTCAGTTTTAATACAACAAATAACATGTGACCCGATGACTAGCAAAGTTATCATAGACCATAAAGGAGAAGGGATGCAGATTAGGATAAGTGAAGAATACGTCAGATCTTCTGACTAATTTGAATGAGTTCTAGTCAGCAGGGCCTGATGCTATTTACCCGGGGTGCTGAAGGAATTAGTGAAGAAATCTTGGAGCCACTGGCAATATTATTTGCGAACTCATGGATGACAGAAAAAGTCCCAGAAGATCTGCCATTGCTGGCCCTCAGTTTTCTTTGCTTCTTTGAGAGGATAGGATTGCTCTCTATAAATACATCAGATGGTAAGGACCAAGAAGGAAGAGCTATTTAAGCTATAGCTTAAGAAAATTTCACAGTAAAAGATACAGCAAAGGATAGGGCACTAGATTAGGGCTCAGAACCTGTGGTCTTGTCTCTGACAGTTAGTTGTTGTGTCATTCGAGGTAAGTTTAGTCTATGCTGTTCCTCGGTTCCCCATCTGTAAAATGGGGATAATAGATGCCTGCCTCAGAGAAGTGTTGTGAAGATAAAACCTACTGAGGTCTGTAATTTGCTCAGGTATTATGGTAATGAAGGTCATACAAATATCCTTGTTGATATATACTCTAGGGAAGTGGTCTACCTATGGAGATCAGTTCTTAGCAATCCAGGAAATTTCTTGTTTCTTCAGTGGATTTGTAGGTAGTGTTGGTGGCATCATATGATCCCTATGTGTTTTTCAAGTCTTATTCATATTCACTAGAAAAAATAGCTCACCGTAACTGATCACTTTCCTTACAGTGTGTATGGTAACACCCATTGTTTCATGTTCTCTTTGTGTATATATATATATATATCTATCTATCTTCCTACTGTATTTTCCACTGCATGCATCCGATGAAGTGGGCTGTAGCCCACAAAAGCTTATGCTCAAATACATTTGTTAGTCTATAAGGTGCCACAAATACTCCTGTTCTTTTTGTGGATACAGACTAACACGGCTGCTACTCTGAAACCTGTCATTATGCAAGGGTTATAAGCATTCCCCTTACCCCCAATCATGATCAACAACAGAAGATCCTAGTTGACATGGGCAAAACAGACAACAAGCCAAGGCACATATTAGCAAGTCAAGGAGATTTTTACTGATAGCACTCAAGATGTGACATAGCCATGTGTGACCACAAAAGACCATTATACTGCTGTGGAGCTGCTGTACAATCTTGTAGATGTAAACTGAGGCCTACTGTATCAGTGGTAGCTAGGATTCACTATATTTTGAGTGTGCTTGTTTGCTAGGTTTAGCTCTTTTTACTAGTCTTCTTTAATTTACTGATGGCCTTCTCACAATCTGAAGAGAGGAAATTGCTGTGTACCTCAGGGAGAAACACTTTAAAAGTTAGACTTAAAAAGGCTTTTTATAGTGTGTGTATGTTTTTTTTCCTCCACCTTACCAAATGCTTCTTAGGAGCCTATTAGCTTCATTAAAGAGTCAAAAGAAAATCCGTCAGCATTTCATCTTTTTTTTCCCTCTTGCAATTCTAAGACATTTATGGACTCTAAGGATTCACATTAAGGGCACAGCAAATGATTTTGGGGGGGAGGTACTAGAGGGACCCTAAGATCCACTTCTGTGATTTTTTTATGTATCTTTTTTTTATTTTGTGTCAAGGCACTTTTTAAAACAGGATGATTCCCATTTTTTTTAAAAGGTCTTTAGGTAAAAAAGCCTATTAATGCAACAATCAGTATAGCAACACACGTGAGGAATCTTTCTTGCATGTTCTGTTAAAATCAGAATATTGAGGAATGTTATTACTATTGAAACAGATAACTGAGTTATGGAAGATTAGGTCAGGCAGGATTCATTAGCTCTGCTCTGCTAGTGGGTCTGTCAGGCTTTGCCATTCAAAAATCCTGGCTTCTGAGGATTATCCTCCCTGTAAAGTGAATTGTGCTAGCCAGGAAAGGCACCTTTGACAAACTCTAGAAACATTCATTGCCTGTATATGTTCAGGGGAAGGGGAGTAGAGCACTCCTGTGAGATTTACAGGAATTTTAAGACTTCCTGTAGCACCATGCACTGACGGGAAGCAGGACTCAAGAGAAAGTGTCATGGTCATTGACAAGAATGAGTAAGATTGCCACTGCCACATACTGAACATGATTTCTAGATGCTGTAAGAATAGGCTGTGTGATAAAGTTCCTCCTCTACCTTGGTGGGTCCTTCACTTATTGGCGGATTTGCTCACCTCAGTGATCTTCCCCTCTCTTGGAACCCACAGTCTGGGTCAACTCCTCCTGTGTCTGATCAGGACCCGCGGATCCGGTGGAGCATCTGCAGGCACGCCTGTGGGAGGTCCACGGGAGCCGCGGGACCAGCAAGCAGCAGAGCGCCCCCTGCGGTGTGCCGCCATGCTTGGGGTGGCGAAATTGCTAGAGGAGTTTCGGGGGAACCCAGGCCCACCCTCTACTCCAGGTTCCAACCCAGGACCCTGCAGTTTGCAGCTGTCTATAGTGCCTCCTGTAACAGCTGCATGACAGCTACACTCCCTGGGCTACTTCCCCATGGCCTCCTCCAAACACCTTCTTTATCCTCACCACAAGACCTTCCTCCTGGTGTCTGATAATGCTTGTACTCCTCAATCCTCCAGCAGCACACCCTCACCTTCTCACTCTCAGCTCCTTGCGCATCTTGCTCCCAGCTCCTCACATGCCCCCCTCACTGACTAACTAGGAGGCTTTTAACTAGTTCCAGACAGCCCTTGATTGGCTTCAGGTGTCCCAATCAATGTAGCTATCTCCACTGCCTTCTAGAAAGATCTTAATTGGCCCCAGGTGTCTTGATTAACCTGGAGCAACTGCCATTTGGTTACCATGGTACCAGGGATTTGTTTAGCCTGGGGCTAACATACCTGTTCCTTACTACTTTACTGTAGCCACCTGGCCTTGCCTAATCACATATCTCCCCCAACTCCCCCGCTCAACACCATAGGGTTGGGCAACTTGGGATGCCAGGCAGTGTGCTCGTGATAGACCATCAGTGTTGCCTTGGTGGCATCCAGCCCTGTGCCATATGCGGAACTGGAATGGTTGGAGGGATAAGAACCACCTGGTGACCCTTGCATTCTTTTCCTTATTTCTCTGCATCCACTGTAGGGGTGCATGATCCGTCACAACAGTAAATCGCTTGCCTAAGAGGTAATAACGCAGTGTCTCCATGGCCCATTTGACTGCAAGGCATTTTCTCTAGACTACTGCATACTTCTGTTCTCTTGGGAGTAGCTTTCTGCTCAGGCAGAGGATCGAGTGTTCTTCTTCTCCAATCATCTGCGACAGAACGGCCCCCAACCCCACCTTGGAAGTATCTGTTTGTAAAATAAATTATTTGGTAAAGTCCGGGGCTATGAGTATGGGGTCATTACAGAGGGCCGTACAAAGGTCTATGAATGCCCCCTCCGCTGCATCGGTCCATTTCACCATGTCTGGACCTCAGACCTTCACCAGGTCCATTAGAGGACTTGCCCTAATGGCGAAGTGGGGAATAAAACTTCGGTAGTAGCCTACCACGTCTAGGAACGCACGGGCCTGCTTCTTTCGGGTCAGCCTGGGCCAGTTTTGAATCACCTCTAGCTTCTTAGTTTGGGGTTTCACTATACCCCTTCCTACAATATATCCCAGGTACCTAGCATCTGCTAGTCCTATAGTGCATTTAGTGGGATTAGCGGAGAGGCCAGCCCACCTTAAGGTGCGTAGCACTGCCTCAACTTTCTCCAAGTGGGTTCCCCAGTCTGGTGTATGGATGATGACATCAGGGCCAGCTCCAGGCCACAGAGCATCAAGCACGTGCTTGGGGCGGTACACCGCGGGGGGCACTCTGCCGGTTGCCAGGAGGGTGGCAGGCAGCTCTGGTGGACCTCCCACAGGCATGCCTGCGGAGGGTCCGCTGGTCCTGCAGCTCCAGTGGACCTCCTGCAGGCGTCCCTGCGGAAGGTCCACTGGTCCCGCGGATCCGGTGGAGCACCCGCAGGCACGCCTGTGGGAGGTCCACCGGAGCCGTGGGACCGGCGAGCGGCAGAGCACCCCCCGCGGTGTGCCGCCGTGCTTGGGGCAGCGAAATTGCTAGAGCCGGCCCTAGATGACATCATCTAGGTATGTGGCTGCATAACTAGTATGGGGGGGCAGCAGCTTATCCATGAGGCACTGGAATGTGGCTGGGGCCCCATATAACCCAAAAGGGAGGACGATGTACTGGAATAGCCTGTCTGCCTTTTCTTTAGCTTCTTTGGCCAGGGGAATCTGCCAATACCCTTTTGTCAGATCCAGTGTAGTCAAGAATCAGGCACTACCCAGTCGGTCAACCAGTTCGTTGATGCATGGTATGCGGTATGCATCGAATTATGATACTTCATTCAGTCGGCGAAAGTCATTACAGAATCTTGTGGTACCGTCAGGTTTAGGCACTAGAACGATTGGACTGCACCACTGACCGTAGGATTCTTCAATAACACCTAATTCAAACATTTTCTTTACTTCAGCCTTGATTTCTTCTCTTTTGGCTGCTGGGATTCAGCAGGGTCTCAGTGTTACCTTGGCTTCGGGGATCATGAGGATAGGGAGATCGGTCTGAGTCGTCCGCCCCGGTTTTGTAGAGAACACATCTCGGTTGAGATTAATCATGCCTTGTGCACGAGGTCAGACTAGATGATCATATTGGTCCCTTCTGACCTATGAGTCTATGAGTCTATGTCGGCTGCCTCAATCTTTTGGATTGGCATCAAGTCGGGTAATATCCTCACCTGTTCGTGTAAGTTATCCTCCTGGGGAAGGGTCTCCTGGGTGATTAAGCATGCCTCTCGATCATGCCAAGGTTTTAGAAGATTGATGTGGTAAATTTGCTCTCGTTTCCTGCGGCCTGGCTGCCGCACCTTATAGTTTACCTCTCCCACGGCTTCAATCACTTCATAAAGTCTTTGCCACTGGGCCAACATCTTGCTTTCTGCTGTGGGGACCAGGACCATTACTCGATCCCCTGGTTGGAACTGTCGAAGCTTTGCTTGGTGGTTATAATGGGTTCATTGGGTCTCCTGTGCTTTCTCCAAGTGTTCCCTGACTAACTGGGAGGCTTTTAACTAGTTCCAGACAGCCCTTGATTGACTTCAGGTGTCCCAATCAAAGTAGCTATCTCCACTGCCTTCTAGAAAGATCTTAATTGGCCCCAGGTGTCTTGATTAACCTGGAGCAATTGCCATTTGGTTACCATGGTACCAGGGATTTGTTTAGCCTGGGGCTAACATACCTGTTCCTTACTACTTTACTGTAGCCATCTGGCCTTGCCCCATCACAGTTGTGATTAATTATTTCTTATTATTACATCACTAGATGCATAGAGTTGAATTCTGCATTTACCTGTACTCCCCACACAACTCTAGGGAAAATCAGATCACTGCAGGATTTTCCTAGGAGGTTATTGCTTGTAGCTTTGAGAACCCATTCGGAATGCTGTCTATTTCTGTCCTCTTTCACATTTGACAGTTTGTGAAGTTTTGCTTGTTGGCCTAGTTAATGCCTGAGCTTTTTCCAAGTTGATTTTTGATCCTGCGTTAGGAGGACAAAGTCACTGCTCCCTGCTCTGGATAAGTGTTTTGCTGAGATTTGGGCAGTACAGATCATCAGAGACAAAGGACAGGAGTGGACCAAAGGTATGGAGCACTCACACACAATCTTTACCTTTTAGATACACAGGTTGACTTGTAGTGATGTAGTTTTCCTCCTCAGTCCCAGGCAGTATTGACCTAGATTATGTCATAGTAAAACCTAGCTCTTACACAGTATTTGTCATTTGAAGTTCTCAACGCACTTTACAAAGTCAGGGAAATATATTCCCATTTCCCAGATAGAGAAACTAAATTTAACAAGGAAGTTAAATGGTTTGCCCAAGGTCATCCAGCAGATCAACAGCCTCTCCATTCGAGTCCAGTGATTGATCCCGAGTCACTCTTTTCTAGACACCATTCCACTTGTTTAAGATGAGCAGCAACTTTGGGTCTTTCCTATTAAAAACATATTTCCTGCTAGTTATCCTCCACTGCAATTGAAGTGCTCTTGTACAGCAGATCTACGAGGAGATGGCAAAGATTAATGAGAATAAAGGAAAGCAGAGTTAGAAAGGAAGAATCCCTTGTTCCCTTAGAATAGCTCATGTTCTCCGTCCTTTAATTTCAGCACTGGGATTATGAATATAATTTGTAAGTATATGAAATTGTTAAACAAAATTACAAATTAATTCAGTGATTTAGTGCTTGGAATTTGATGTCATGGAGGAGGCTAAGGGGTAGTGATAATATATTTTTCTTCTATGCAAGAATTGTGTAACTGATAATTAGGTAATCACATCAAGTAATATTCTGCAGTAATTTGGCAAATAACTAGACATCTCACCATTGTATCTCTAAGGATTACCCAACTATGATGAAGCCTAAAGATAATCTTTCATTTATATAGTGCCTATCATCCAAATGAATCCCAAAGCAGATTTTACTAACAGATTATACAAAATCTCTCTCTTAGGTACTCATAAAACATACTAGCCACTTTGTCTGCTAGTAAAATGCAGCCACTTCTGGACTGAAGCATGGCAATGCTTTAAACAGCACGTGACAACACTGTAAAAAGGGAATTAAATATACCACGTCACACTGAAATCACAGGAATCACTTAGGTAGATAGAACATACTGTTATTGCCCAAGATGACCTTAACCTGGTTAATGCCTCCATAAGACGTGCCATGTGATTTTGAATGCCCCCAAATGATCAGGACTACTCTCACTTCTCATCTGAAAGATGGTACCACCACCAGCACAATGCCCACTTCTGCCACAGAGCAGCTGCACTGATACCATACTCCTTCCAGGGTTGTTTATGTTATGGGGGTGACAACTACACAGCTACCTTGCAATAGCCATGCCGCTGTAATCCTGCAGGTAGACTCACACTACAGCATCAAAAAGGGTTTTTCCTTTGCTGCAGTAATTCCTTCTCCTTAAGTGATGGGAGCTAGGATGACAGAAACATTTTCCCATCAACCTAGCTGTCTCCCCGCTGGGGGTTTATGTTGGCATAACAGCAACCCGCAGGGATGTGGATTTTTCACACCCCTGAGCGCTGAAGCTATGTCAACATAAGTTTGAAGTTATACCAGGCCTCAGAAGGAAGAATACTATGTATTGAACCACCTTTGCCACTTCCTGCAGCTCTAAGCCATTACTTAGAGATCTCCCGTCCAAGTACCAAGCTATACCAAAACTGCTTGTTTTATTAATTCTGATTTTAAAAAATCACAGCTTGAGGGAGAAAATCTACAAGATCAGTACATTAGGAAATCTTGCATTGCCACCATAGTATTATAGTAGCAATAAACTCATTTACTGATACATGGTAGTGTTCATGCCATAGTCCTGTGATGTTTGCTATATATACAAACATCCTCCTGATCACAACCAAGAGGTAAAAGATCTGACTGGCACATGCATGGACACAAGACTCTCCTTGACACTCCTACATGGAAAATAGAATAATGCTATACTTAGTGCCTTTGTAAAGTGCTGTGAAATGTACTGGTGAAAAGGTCTCTCTCTCTCTCTCTCTCTCTCTCTCTCTCTCTCAATATAGATATAGATATAATTATTAATGACTTATTTCTTATAAGGAACAGCTCATACTGTGAGGGGTCATTTGTTTTTATTTTTAACATTTTAATCTCCTAATTGCAGCACTACTAACCATGGAGAGAATTTAACTTTAAGCAACACTTCCATGCCACTGAAAATGAATTTCAAAGCAGCATTGAAAGTCCCACTGATTTTACTCCGGTTCCTATTTAGACAGTAATTATTGATTTAACAAACTGCTCAGGATGCCTGGTCAAGTTCCAGAGTAGGCCATCCTTTGTGACAACGTAAAGTCATGCAAAACTATAGGCAGCAGAGAGGATTTGTGATTTGCAATTTACTCACTTCTAGGCAAACTTTATTTTGTCAGCATTTGTGAACTCATTATGCTTTGCAGAGGACAAAATGCATTTTGTCCATCATCCCAGAAACTAGAAATAGAGTTCTAGAGGGAATGCTTCACTCCTGTAAACTTTTGCAAGCCTTTTGCAATATTTGCTGTTTACCTACATAATTGTTCTGCTGTTGTAACATAACCACTGACACAAACAGATTCTTCAGATACAAGTTAAGCTGTACACATGCTAAATCAAGGACAGTGTAGATGTGCGGACTCAGCCCTGCGGCGCCTCCTGCTGGTGACTCCTGGGAATTAGTTTGTTCCACCTCTGGAGAGCCCTCTGCAGGCCAGAGATCCACCTGTTCTCTGGCTCCCGTGCCCCTCCCTGGACCCAGGTGTCCTTTTACAAGGGGTGCTGCCCCCTGGCAGTAACCCTCTCAGTCTTAGGGTCTCCCCTCCCTTGGGAACCCCCACCCACTATCCCCACCTCACCTCAGTATATGGCTACTGCCAGTCATTGTCTAGCCGCCGCACCCTGGGGCAGACTGCAGTATCAGCCTACTCATCACTGGCAAGGAGGGTTTGGACCTGCTGCCTTGGCCTACCCCTGGGCTGCCCTCTGCAACCCCCAGTACCTTTTATCCCAATGCTAGGCCACAGCCTGGGGCTTTCCAGGCTGGAGCTCCCTAGCTCCTCTGCCTTTCTCCAGCCCGGCTCTGCTCAGATACCCTGTGTCTAGCTTCCTGCAGCCAGGCCCTTCTCTCTCTACAGCAGATGAAGAGTTCTGTCTGCCCCTGGCTTCTCTGCCTTTATAGGGCCAGCTGAGTCTGTTTGGGGCGTGGCCCCAGCTGCAGCCATTTCGTCCAATCAGGGCCGGCTCCAGGCCACAGCGCGCCAAGCTCATGCTTGGGGCGGCACGCCGCCGGAGGCACTCTGCCAGCTGCTGGGAGGGTGGCAGGCGGCTCTGGTGGAGCTGCCGCAGGCATGGCTGCAGATGGTCCGCAGGTCCCGCGGCTCTGGTGGACCTCCTGCAGAAACCCTGTGGGAGGTCCACCGGAGCCGCAGGACCGGCAAGTGGCAGAGCACCCCCCGTGGCATGCCGTCGTGGTTGGGGCGGCGAAATTGCTAGAGCCGGCCCTGCCTCCAATCAGCCCAGCCTAAAAGCTGCTTTCTCCAACCATAGCCCCCTCCCAGGACTGTTTTTACCCCTTCAGGTCAGGAGCAGGGGTCCACCCTGCTATAGACAGTGTAATACGAACTATGGGCTGTGGACAAACATCATGGGGTTCTCTATTCACAACTGGGGCACCCCTCCTTGGCTGCATCTGGGGAATAGCTCTGCCCAGTTTGATGTCCCCTTCTGTCTGCTGCAGCCCCTTTCTGAGAGTCAGGATGCTGTCTTTTTTGTGGATTAGCCCTCCTGCCAGGTGACTATGTAGTTTTCCCCTTTCGGAGTATCCAAGTCTTACTGGACAATCAGTCTCAGGCAGTCTTCCATTCTAGTGCCCAGATTGTGCCACTTCCCCAGTGGCTGGTAAGGGAATCTAAGCCTGCCCACTGCTCTGAGTTCCATCCCAAGGACTCGATGCCCAGCAACCAGAGTCTAGTCAAGCTCTGACCTTGTTGCTGTGGTCTCCTTCCTATCTTCTGCTGCCCACCACCCCTCCCCCAGATTTACCCTTGGTGGAGCTTCCTCTGCTCCCCAAGGCTATTTCACCCCCTCCCAGATTCTTCCCAGACTCTGTTTTCCCAGGCTGGATCCCAGGACTTATTCTCCCCCCTAGGACTCCTCATCATCTCTTGCCAACTCCCCCTCCTCTCTAGGAAGAAACTATAGAGTTCACCAACTTCCTCTCTTTATGCCTATCCCAGATCCTCCCCCAGTGGGCTTCACCAGCCCTCAGGCCTCATCAGCCTTGACTCTTCTCCAGCCTGTCACAGCATTAAATGGCCCTTTTTACCTACTCAGGCCTCATGCAGGGTAGACACCCCATCACAACAAGCTTAGTAACTATTCTATATATCACACATGAAGCCAGGATCAAGGCCAGATTAAGGCAACGAAAGGTCCTATGCCCCCCACAACAGACAAACCACATAGCTGTGCCCCTGTATGGCTCAACAGCTGTGTACTAGCAGGGGCTCCAGAGAGGCAAGGGTGATGACAAGAGGCCCTCCATCCCCCTGGAAGCAGCAGAAGGGAAATCCTCCCCTCAGGGTCAGCAGCAGGATCACATCTCTGACTCAAAAAGGTAGAGCTGCAGCAGAGTGGGGGAGGGGTCCCTCTAGTTAACTCAGCAACTGGGTATATCTCCTAGTCAGGCCTGCTGCCCTCTCTTCCTGCCACACAGAGACACTTCTGCAAGGGCATTGGTCAGTGGGTGTTTGAATTGCCCCAACAGACATGAATGGGACAGTTTCCCCCTCTTAGGCCTATTGTTTCAGACTGTCTGTAGACTCCGGCAGGTGGCAGATACGACTTTGTCACTTACACTTAAATCAGATTTTCAAGAATTTCTTTGTGGCCACAGGTGCTAGAAACAAAATCTAACCAAAAATGAAATATTAGATTTTGATGTAATCATATGATTTCAGAAGCTGGAGCCCTAGGCATGGCCCTATAGCACCTATACCTTAGTCCAGCCCATCAACTCAAGAAACACAGGCCTCTATCACTTGAACTAAAGGAGAACAGACTTAATTGAGAGCAGTTGAAGGTTCCATATCATTTGGGCAGCCACTAGAGAGCAACATCACACATTAATATACACACAAATTACTATTCTGTATTCTATCATGGCAGAAGACACACTCAGAATCTTCATCTTCTGAAACACAGGTCTATACCATTTATACCAAAAGAGAATCTCCATTTGCTGTAGTAGGAATAATTGTTCTGGCTCCTATAGCTCTCTAGCCACTATAGGAGATCATAATCACATAATGAACAGGTCTTCCATTCCATCCAGAGAGTTGCAATACAAATATACAGCCAGTAAACCATACTGCTAGCCATCCTTATCCGGTCTCATGATGACTGGCAGTACCATACCATATCTCATCAACAGCAGAGGCATCTAATTTAGGGACAAGAAGTTAGGGTCAAGTTTTTCTCACCTCTTCACCCCAGCACTGCTTGTACCTATAATTGCCATCTATTTAAATTTGGTGCTATCATTTCATTTTAATCCCTCTTTTCCTTCCAGCTCCGGTGCTACCCTCCCATTCACTCTCCTCTTCTCTAATATCTCTACTTTTCTCCTCCCACTCCAAAATACCTGACACAGAACAAGAAAATCCTCTTCTTCTTCTCCTTTATTTTTAATGTGTGCAAGATGTCAACCTCAGATGCACTATTTTTTCACTTGACTCTGACCCCACATAAGTTCAGTGCAAGTGTGAAAACCTGGGCTTCCTTTTTTTGAGAGATTCTAAATGATTGTTTGACAGAAGAGTTGTGGTTTGCTCCACTATTACTAAAATCAGAGCAATAGAATTAAATGTTCTCCCTTAAATGAAATTCACAGCTGAAGTATGTCCTGTATCAAAAAAATATGTTACAATGAGGAAGAATTAGATCTCAATAGATTAAATGATAAAACATCTTTTTGTCACTGTCCGGATCCAAACTTGTGATCTCACAGACATAATTTAATTTCATATTACACAGCCTTTGGCAACATACAAGCCATTTCTGACACTGTTTCCCAGCTAGCAGGTCAACTACTTTATGTTGCTTTGTTTTGAAAAGTAATTAATTATTATTAGTATTTACCACAGCACCTATGGCCCCTAGTCATAGACCAGGACCCCTTTGTGCTAGGCACATTGCTCTGCTACCCCTGCTATCTGTTAATAAAATAGATGAGTGAGACTGAAAAACAAAAATGACTTTGTAATATATGTGGACAGGCAAAGCAGTTTACCAAAACAAAAAACAAACAAACTAGGAACCACTCCCAAATCCATCCCTTTCTCTAACCAAATCCAACCTAAACTAGTAGTTAAGTCATCATCAGTTGATATAAGCATTCCTCTAATCCCATTCTAGGACCTCCACATTGTCTGTTTCACTGGATTACATCTTGGGGCCTCCGGCAGTCTCTGCAGTGTTAGATACAGATCTAACCTCACGAGTTTCCTTCAGAATCAGAGGACGGAAACAATGTGTACTGCATTACCTCTGTCAGTTGCTGACTAGAACCCAAGAAAGACAGAGAAACCTGAGTTCATTGGGTGCAGATTATCAGCTATAGCAGATAATAGGAATGGGGAAGCGTTGGATGCAGACCACAAAAGCTTCTCAGTAAGTTTGGTTAAACATACAAAAATTTTCAGGGCCTTTGCAAAGCATACCAATGAACATTTTGAAATTCACCCATCACTAGCAGAGTAATGATGATCAGAATTCTGAACTGGAATTTTAAATGCAGTAATTTTGCTCTGAAGCCTCACCAACAATTCAACATATATTTGGATGCACTGGAGATGAACTTTCAGAAATGTCAGTACTTTTAACACTTGAAAGCGTTAGAAAATATAGCCAATTATTAAATTAAGGCCAGGTTTTGACCTGATGTGAGCCACTATTCCAGAGAGAACAAAGCAAGTAATCCATAACTCCTTGTCTCTATCTTAAACTCTTTGAAAAGGAGGCTACATAGTGAAATTTGAGTTTTACACAGTATTGGGAGGGCATCTGAATCATCTGTAAAATATGGGTTATATAAAAACAGTTGGATTTTGTATGAATGTTGCATATTCGGACAGCTATAAATTTAAACTCAGCTATTTGGATATTCGAGGGTTCAGAAAGCTGGAATTGTCTAGAGCTTGAATCCAGATTTTATGGGACAACTGAAAAGCAAATGTCAGGGCAATGATTCAGAACTACCTGTTCTTTTATATTTATATATTAATTACCATAAACAATAAAAAATCCGCCATGGCAGGATGATGGTCTCTTCAAATGCTGGCTAATAGCAGGTATCAGAAAATTCTGTTAAATCGTTGATGCTCTGTGAAGGGATGCAGTACAACATGCGATGTGATTTAACATGATGTGACCCACTATAAACCAATACAACATTTTTGACAGTAGGAAATGCCAACATTTTCCTGTGTCCATTCTTATGTCACTTCATGGAGCAGATTAAATTTTGCCTGTAGAACCACTACTCGCTCATTGGGGTATTTGATGGTATGGACTTCTTCCTCACTTGGACATTCTAGGGGAACTATCAACATTTCTATGTTTGTCCCAAGTGGCTTTCCTCATGGCTTATGTTAAAGGATCTAGCACCCTGATGTTAGCATTGTTTTATTTACTTGGCTTGTTATTTACTTGAATAAAGCTCACCATTTCTCCAACTTGGCTGTAGACCACTGCAATAAACAAATAATATTGGTCATAATTAAGGAGAGCTGGTTGGAATTTTTCTTTCTAAATGTTTTGAGGATTGGACATCTGGCTGAATGACTATGGTACATCATGGGAGCGGTGGTCTGGCAGGGGAGACCACCTCACTGAAGAGAATGGGAACTTGAGGAACCAGAACTACACATTTCATGTGGCACCATGGTACCTCAGGCAGAAACGGTTTAATGTTGAACTGAGTGAAAAGAACAGTTTCAATTCTGTTTGGCAAACCTAAACAAAATGTTTCAATTCAGGAATGCTGAAACATTCATTCCAATTAAAAGCAAAATATGGAAATGTTCTAGGCCCTGTCACAAACTTCTTGTGTGACCTTTGGAAAATCACTTAATTTCAGGCATAAGTGCTTTTCTAAGTGCATCCTTATTCAACAAAACAGTAATGCACATGGTTAATTTTAAGCACATGCTTAAAGTCCATTAATTGTAATGTTAAATTGATTAAAAAATACATATATGGCTAAGTGCTTTACAGTAATGTGTCTATGCCTCAAATCCTCATCTGTAAAGTGTGAATAACAACACATCCTTTCTTCTACACTGTGTCTATCCTGTCTCCTTAGACTGTAAATTCTGAGGGGCAAGGACTGTCTCTCATGTGTACTTGATTTCCATGGTGTAAGTGAGAGGAAACTCAGATTCACTGAATGCCACTGTGATACTGCAGGCAGAGGAATTTGTCTGGTGCCCCCTGCTGCTGCTGCTGCCTACAGATATCACAGGCAGCCCCTTCACATGCTGCTCTCTCAATGAGTATAAAGCTCAACATACAACAAGCAATGAAGTGGGCAACCCTCTAGTAAAAATATTTGAGAGATGGAATCAAAGTGCAAAATTTGGATCCATTCCTGAGTTTCCCCCAAAGTATAAGTGTATTCAGAAACCTATTTGTCTTATTGCTTATTTGTATTATAGTAACACCCACATGCCTCAATAGACATCTGGACTCCAGTTTGCTAGATGCGATACAAACCCATAATGAGAGAGAATCCTACTCCCAGGCGCTTACATAAATAGAGCTCTGCCCACTGATGCCGAAAACAGTCCCTGAAATTTTGGAGTTGATTGGATGCAGTGTTCAAAATTATTGTGTTACAGAGAAATGCCATTGCAGACAGACAGATAGAAAAATGTTATTGAGTTAAATATAAGAGTTGTTTCACTTGGCCTATCAACAATTACCAAGAACTTTGCTTTTCTGAGCTTCTGTGGAAATGTGTTTTCACAAACAGTTTAGCATTAATTAAAGAAGAAAGTCTTAGTATCAGAAAGGGCACCACTTAAATTTACAGTGTACAGGAACCCATTCAGCAACCCCTTACTTTGCGCATTCAAATGTCTAATGTGGCTCACAGATTACTGGCAGTGCTATATACAATATAATTACCATGATCGCTGAACCCTATAAAAAGGATATGAAGTCAACGTCTCTGAAACTGAGATAAAAAAAGCATTACAGGCAGATCACAGATAATATGCATTATAGGAAATTTTCATATTCTTCTATCCTGACCTAGGACAGTATTTTTAACCAAATTCCTGTCCCCGTTTGCCTCTACATTGAGTGATATGAAAAAGGTGACTCATTACTAACCAAGCTTTTTATAAGTTACTGAACAGAATCTACAATGAGTCCCTGGAAGAAATAACCTGCCTGTTTTAAATACAGATGAGAATTGGAATGAGTTAAACAGTCATCATCCAATTGAGATTTAAGTAAAACTAGAGGAAATGTAGCACATTTTAGGTAGAGTATGTGCTAGGAAAGACATTTTATTTGATATTCATATAAAGAGTCATTTAAGCTAATACTGCTAGTGTCTGGTTTTTTACTGTTACCCCCTGTTTCAGCTTCACCTGTTATCTCTCAGTCTCTCCACGGACCCTTCTGTCAAGTTAGAGGCATATAACCAGGAGTGAAAGTAACTTACAGGACTTACCGGTACTGCCGGAGTCCTGAAGGGGCGTGGCCTCATCTGGAAGGAGCGTGGCCTCATCCAGAAGGGGCATGGCCTCAAGATTTAAAGACCCTAGGGTACCAGTTGTGGCTGGGAGACCCAGGGCCTTTAAATCAACCAGGGCCTCCCAGCTGCAGAAGTAGCTCAGGGGCAAATTAAAGGGCCCGGGGCTCTGGATGCTGCAGGGAACCCTGAGCTTTGTGGGGCTGGGGCAGGGATTTAAAGGGCCAAGAGCTCCTGCCGCTGAAGGGAGCTCCAAGCCTTTTAAATCCTGGCTCCAGACCAGCCACTGGAGCTGCGGCAGGGATTCAAAGGGCTGTGGGCTGCTTGCAGCGGAGGGGTTAAAGGGCTCTGGGCTGACTGCAGCCACAGCAGCCCAGAGCCCTTTAAATCCGGCCCGAGCCCGGCCACCAGAGCCACGGGTGAGGGGTTTAAAAGGCTCTGGACTGACCGCAGCCACGGCAGCCCAGAGCCCTCTAAATCCTGGCCCCAGCCCAGCCACTGGAGCTGCGGGTGGGGGGTTTAAAGGGCTCTGGGCTGATTGCCGCCATGGCAGCCCACAGCCCTTTAAATTCAGCCCCAGCGTGGCCGCCAGAGCCGCGGGCAGGGGGTTTAAAAGGCTCTGGGTTGACCACAGTAGCGGCAGCCCAGAGCCCTTTAAATCCAGCCCCAGCCCGGCCACCAGAGCTTTAGATATGTTAGCAACAAGAAGAAAGTCAAGGAAAGTGTGGGCCCCTTATTAAATGAGGGAGGCAACCTAGTGACAGAGGATGTGGGAAAAGCTAAATGTACTCAATGCTTTTTTCCTCTCTGTCTTCACGAACCAGGTCAGTTCCCAGCCTACTGCACAGGGCAGCACAGCATGGCGAGGAGGTGACCAGCCCTCTGTGGAGAAAGAAGTGGTTCAGGACTATTTAGAAAAGCTGGATGAGCACAAGTCCATGGGGCCAGATGTGCTGCATCCGAGGGTGCTAAAGGAGTTGGCGGATGTGATTGCAGAGCCATTGGCCATTATCTTTGAAAATTTATGGCGATCCGGGAAGGTCCTGGATGACTGGAAAAAGGCTAATGTAGAAAAGGGAAGGAGGAGGATCCGGGGAACTACAGGCCAGTCAGCCTCACCTCAGTCCCTGGAAAAATCATGGAGCAGGTCCTCAAGGAATCAATTCTGAAGCACTTAGAGGAGAGGAAAGTGATCAGGAACAGTCAGCATGGATCCATCAAAGGCAAGTCATAGATTCTAGGACTGGAAGGGACCTCGAGAGGTCATCGAGTCCAGTCTCCTGCCCTTATGGCAGGACCAAATACTGTCTAGACCTTCCGGGATAGAAATTTATCTAACATACTCTTAAATATCTCCAGAGATGGAGATTCCACAACCTTCCTAGGAAATTTATTCTAGTGTTTAACCACCCTGACAGTTAGGAACTTTTTCCTAATGTCAAACCTAAACCTCCGTTGCTGCAGTTTAAGCCCATTGCTTCTTGTTCTAGCCTTAGAGACTAAGATGAACACATTTTCTCCCTCCTCCTTATGACATCCTTTTAGATACCTGAAAACTGTTATCATGTCCCCTATCAAGTCATGCCTGACTAACCTAATTCCCTTCTATGATTAGATACCTGGCTCTATGGAAAGCGGTGGATGTGTTATTCCTTGACTTTAGCAAAGCTTTTGATATGGTCTCCCTCAGTATTCTTGTCAGTAAGTTAAAGAAGTATGCGCTCGATGAATGGACTATAAGGTGGATAGAAAGTTGGCTTGATCATCGTGTTCAATGGATAGTGATCAATGGCTCCATATCTAGTTGGTAGCTGGTATCAAATGGAGTGCCCCAAGGGTTGGTCCTGGGGCCGGTTTTGTTCAATATCTTCTTTAATGATCTGGAGGATGGCATGGACTGCACCCTCAGCAAGTTTGCAGATTACACTAAACTGGGAGGAGTGGTAGATACGCTGGAGGGTAGGGATAACATAAAGAGGGACCTAGACAACTTAGAGGATTGGACCAAAAGAAATCTGATGAGGTTCAACAAGGACAAGTGCAGAGTCCTGCACTTGGGACGGAAGAATCCCATGCACTGCTACAGACTAGGGACCGATTGGCTAGGCAGCAGTTCTGCAGAAAAGGACCTAGGGGTTACAGTGGATGAGAAGCTGGATATGAGTTGACAGTGTGCCCTTGTTGCCAAGAAGGCTAATGGCATTTGTGACTGTATAAGTAGGGGCATTGCCAGCGGATGGAGGGATGTGATCATTTCCCTCTATTCAACATTGATGAGGTCTCATCTGGAGTACTGTGTCCAGTTTTGGGCCCCACACTACAAGAAGGATGTGGAAAAATTGGAAAGAATCCAGTGGAGGGCAACAAAAATGATTAGGGGTCTGGAGCACATGACTTATGAGGAGAGGCTGAGGGAACTGGGATTGTTTAGTCTGCAGAAGAGAAGAATAAGGGGAAATTTGATAGCTGCTTTCAACTACCTGAAAGGGGATTTCAAAAAGGATGGATCTAGACTATTCTCAGTGGTGCCAGATGACAGAACAAGGTGTAATGGTCTCAAGTTGCAGTGGGGGAGGTTTAGGTTGGATATTAGGAAAAAACTTTTTCACTAGGAGAGTGGTGAAGCATTGGAATGGGTTACCTAGGGAGGTGGTGGAATCTCCTTCCTTAAAGGTCAGGCTTGACAAAGTCCTGGCTGGGATGATTTAGTTGGGGATTGGTCCTGCTTTGAGCAGGGGGTTGGATTAGATGACCTCCTGAGGTCCCTTCCAACCCTGTTATTCTATGAATCATCTTACCTTAGCAGGCCCAACTGCATTGCCCAGGAGCTCTGACAAATTGATAAATGCAGTGACATAAGAGCTTATTCAAAACAGATCTGATTTATCCATCCTTAGGAATATGTCAAGCAGAGAGAAACAATTATAAAATAATAAAAGCCTGGACACACATTGTCTTACCTTGCCAGTTTAAGTAGGTTCTGTTTGACTCAAGTACCCCCAAACATCAGTGCTGGGCAAGACAGGCTGTACTCCTGTGACTTCTGCCCCTCTGACAATCTGACTCCCAAGTAAGTGTCTCTCTCCTTTAAATCACAGGCTCTCTTTTATCTATTCCAAAGTTCCTTCGTTCAAGCGTTCCCACATGAAGACCTCATGTGGTGTTAAGTAGGACATCTGAACTTGGCCAAACTAGTTTGAGGATTTCTCCAGAGGGATCGGCTGTAATCTTCACCAGTGGATTCAGGTATTGTCCATTAAGCATCAACAATTATGTTAAACATCCTCTGGTTCTGTGTATGTATGAAGACTTCCAGCAGGAATTAACTCTTGGTGTTCCATAGAGCAGCACACTAACCACCAAACACAGAAAGATGCACCCAATATTTATAAAAAATATAGATAACCACCACATTCTTCGCACTGCTACAGGATCCAATGGATATTTGGGCAACCCGAATCCCCGACTCTATAAAATGTGCATTAGAATCACAGCTACTGAATTCCAGATGTTAAGTCCTGACTCAGGAAAGCACTTAAACTCTCATTTAAATCCCACCCCTATTCAGTAAAACTCTTCAGTCACAGTTAATCAAATTAATACAAGAAACCCACGGATCATTACACCTACCTTCATAGATCCAGTAACCACCCTAAACACACTGAGAAATCTATCTACAGCCAAGCACTCACATACCACAGAATAAGCTCTGAGGAGAAAGTCCAAGGTATACACCATAATACATTAAAAAATGCTTTCACCAAACAAGGACACTCCACCAGAGAAGTAGATCACATCATGGAAAAAGCCATCCAAATACCCAGAAAGAACCTGCTTCAATACAGAACTAAACCCCCCTCTGATCACACACACCTGCTTGTCACCTACCACCACACACCAGAACCCATGTGGAGTATCATCAAACAGCTACAACCCATACTCAACAGGATCTCCATCGTGAAAGAAATCTTTCCTCCTGCACCATCTGTCCCATGCCTCTGTATAGTGGAACAACACTGGTTTCTCTACAGTTGGGGGTCTCTGCTGTACTGGAGTAGGGGATAAAATCTGATCCTAAGCAGTGAGATTTTTTTCGTTGTCTCTGTTTCCAGAACTCACTATTTCACAGTATGGAGTGGATTCTCTACTGCCTTGCACTTTGTGTAGTCATTTTTACCTGGGCAAAGTGGGGGTGAAACAGCTAGCAAATAAACATATTTTCATTGGGAGCTGCTGGGCAATCAGCATTTTTGGAACTCTGGCCATAAATCTCTTTGCTGAAACCCATAATTGCAATTAGATTTTTATAACTAAGGAAAAAAAAATCATAAAGCAAAGTTTATGTATGCTTCCCACCAAATGCAAATAGGTTATTTGCTACAGATTCAAAACATTTCTCTTAAAAATATTCTTATTTCCAGTGTACTGTACAATACCCTAAAACTTCAAGGTAGACTTGTTATTTTCAGCTGAAAAGATGGGGACCTACAAGTTCAAATAAATGCTCATAACAATGACATCAGAGAAATTAAGCCATTAGGAATTTTAAAAAATGATTGAAGACACATATGTGAGGAGATAAATTTCCTTGGATGAGTTTTTCAGAACTACACGCTAGCTTGCAAATGGAGAAAAGTAAATATGAAGGCTCTAAACTGTATATTCTGTTTGTTTTAACATATAGGAACAGATGAACTCATGCAAAGCTTACATGATTTCCACTTCCCATTTCCAGAGTTATCCTTATTCATACAATTAGAAGAACATTAATTTGTGCTATATTCTGGGCATTAAGTAATATTACTTTAAAAAACAACAGCAAGACAAATCCTACCTTATTAGAATAAAATAAAAGACATTAAATACATGAGTATCTATATGCAACTTTCATTATTTCATTTTATATGAGGAATTCAGATCCTGGTACTATAAACTTGAAGGGCAAAATACTGCATTGTGTGAGTAATCTGGACTAGTGGGGAGACTTAACTACAACAACACCTATTTTCTCAGCTCATAACTTAAAATAAACCATGTCTGATTATGAATGGATTGAAATATACTGCCAAATAGAGCTTTAAATACAGTTGGCATTTCTGCCCCTCTTGGTGGTGGTAGTAGGAATCTTGCTATGTACATGATATTATGCATGAAACTACTAGTAGTATGAGATCCTTATGTAGAAGATTGCAAGCAAGTTTTCTATTTATGAGACACAGCACCAATTTCATTCTTATCTACACTCATGCAATGAACATGGATTATGCCTGAGAGCAAAATTTAGTCCACAGACTTTTGGAGGAAGAGTTGATTGTCAGCTAGAGAATGGATATTGTAATAGGGAGGGAAATATACATGGGAAACATCTTTGAGGAAGGATGGAGTTGCTGGAAAAATAATATGATTGGTTTGGGTGGAGGAAAATGATGCAGAGAAAGGAAGAGCAGGAACACATTTCAAATAGTTTGGATAGTCATCCTACAAGTCATGTTTTTATTTAATTTTCAGCTTGCAGATTGATGCACTGAGTATCTCTTTCTTGCTGTCTGTCACACCTCTTATTGAAGCTGTGGCTTCAAGGCTGCCGGCCACAGCCACAATGAGTTGTGCTAAGCTTGTTTCACTAAAAGTCATTCTTGGCCCATCTTACAGTACACACTGAACCAAAGAAGCTGATTTGTATGATTGTATATAGATTATTGAACACTATGCAGACAATTTACCTAACAGACCACATAAAATTACATAAAAGCCTAGAAGTGTCAACATATGACATATTCAAGGATTCAGTCCTTTGGCTATGTAACAAATATGCTAACACTTCTTTTCCTATTTCCATGGAAGACATACAGCATAATTCCAATGAACTGGTACTTCAACAGCACTAGAAAGTATGCTGTTAGGTACTGCTGCTCCATTTAAAATGAACTGTGTACCTCCAGAGGAGATGATAGTTGATATGTTAAGAGGACTCTGTAATACCCTCTAAACAGTAAATCCATCCTGGATTTTTTTTTAAAGCTGGTGGGGGATTTATTTGTCATTTCTGCAAAAGTTGTCTTCATATTGTGATTGCTGAAGTGAAAAATCCACTTTGTGAAACATAAATGGCCCTCCAAGATATCTCTACTTCTTAATAAAGCTATAAAATTCCCATGCTCCAAATATTCTAGCAGCTACAAGATCTATCCAAGTTGTGTTCATCTGATATTGCCCTAGGTTTTCAGTACAATTTGACCCCAATAAAAATCAGGGTTATTTGTTCTTGGAACTAATAGACCATCCCATACTGAAATTCACCTGTCAGCTGTTATTTGATTTAATTAACTCTAAAGAATATATGCATGATTTGAGCTGAAAAAAAATCAGAGACTGTTAACTGAGTTTCCCTTACTTAGCAGATCCACCTGCTTTGCTAGAAAAATGTGTATGCTATTCAGAACTCATCATGGATTTCTTTTTCTTGCTCCTATTTCAAATGTCAGTTGTTTTTATTGACCAAGCCATAATAGAAAGCACATTGCACACTATTTGATCACATAGCCAGTTAGCTGACATTCATTTTTATTTTTGCAATCTCACACCCTGTTATCAGCCTCAAGAAGTCAAGAAGGTCAAGAAGAAAATTAGGTCCTGATCTGAGCTATGCCTGAGAACTGCAAAGTGCAGCTGAGGAAGGGCATGTGCAAAGGGAGCTTAAAGCCACTCTTTTGCTGCCCTGATCCTTGACTATCTGTGAAGCATGCTGGGCCCCCAGCATAAATTACAGTAGCCTCAAGATTTCTAACCAGTAAAAGACCTCTGAGCACTACCATTATGTTAACTATTGAATATTAATGAAGGGTTTCGTTTCAGTTTCAGGCAAAAGTTTGGTTAGCACATTATGATCAGTGGAACTAGAGTCAGAGGTCCCGCGTTCCCTGAGGGAACTGTTTGTGACCGGACACCAGGAAAACAAGGAATGCCAGAAGTTAGGCTGAAAGCAACTCAGCCACGTGGACAAAGCAGTGCATGTTCAACTTGTTCAACTTAACCTGCATCCAACTTCACTCTTTGCTAATGAAACATAGTGGCAGCATCTGAGTTCTTTGCAGTGCTGCAGCTGGTAGCTTAAATCATTGCACTCAGTCTGAAGCCCCGTGGAATCTTGGAATTTGCAGCCCCAAACCCAGCCCAGTAGAAGGAGGAGTTCGAGCTGTACACAGACCCCAACCATACAGGAGGACAACAATAGCAGGAAAATAAAAATATTGTTTTAATTTATTTGGGAATAAACAACGGTGGCTCCAGGCACCAGTGCTCCAAGTGTGTGCCTGGGGTGGCAAGCCACTGGGGGCACCCCGCTGGTCCCTGCAAGGGCAGCAGTTAGGCAGGCTTCAGCAGCTTGCCTGTGGGAGGTCCGCCGGTCCCACGGATTTGGTGGCAATTCGGTGGCAGGTACACTGAAGCCACGGGACCGGTGGAACTCCCACAGGCAAGCTATCAAACCCACAGGACCGAGGACCTCCCGCCTACAGGCCGCTGAAGGCAGCCTGCCTGTCATGCTTGGGGCAGCAAAAAAGCTAGAGCCACCTCTGGGAATAAAGCTGTCCCACTCAGAAGCTCATTACTGCCTCAAGCCTCACAGTAGTCCTAGAGGCCCTGAGAATCTATTGCTTTCCCAAAACAGAATGAAACTGAAATGACACAGGTTTTTTCATTAGAGACCAATCAAAAAGGGAAGGGAAAGACCCCTATTTTACTGACTTAAGCACACAGGCTACTATATGCAATTATGGGGATTTGACAGACGGCCTAATCTGGGACAAGATAATCTATGGCACTTGGGATCACGACATGTGGGGATGGCTTCTCTGGGAAAGCGACGTCACATTAGACAGAAGCTTAGACATGAGGCGTGCAGCAGAAACCTCACTGAAAGCCCCTATGAGGCACAAAATCCCCCCAAGTAACATGCAGTGAGACAACAGCAGAGGAGAGCAGGTGGCCAGGGTTCCATAATGAGATGCATTACTGTCCAAGACAGCATGAACGGGTAGAGGAGAAGTGTTCCATGCTAGGACAGCACTGCAAGGAATGTGGCGAGTTGAACCATTTTAGCAGTGTGTGCCAGAATAGAAGAAGGTCTCATAAAAGTCCGAAGGAATCTTTAAAGAGGAGGAAGGCACCTCAGAAAGTGGAAATTACATCACGACTCTCTCCATTAGCCCAAGAGCATATCTGGTTCAGGCTGTCAGGACAGGAAAGCAACAAGGGACAATACTAAGCTCCGTGCATGCAACAATGTTAATAGGGAAATGTCCTATGAGATTTCAGCTGGATAGCTGGGCTTCCTGCAATGTGATTCCTCAGGGTGAATTTGAAGTCAAACACTCCAGTTACAAACAACAGTCATAATCATGTACAATGAGAACATAATGCAGCTTATAGGAAGATGTGACCTCCTAGTTATTAACCCAGGGATCAGCAACCTTTGGCCCGCAGCTCGCCAGGGTAAGCACCCTAGCAGGCCAGGCTGGTTTGTTTAGCTGCTGTGTCCACAGGTTCGGTCGATCATAGCTCCCACTGGCCGCGGTTGGCCATCCAGGCCAATGGGGGCTGCAGAAAGTGGTGCAGGCTGAGGAATGTGCTGGCCACCGCTTTCCGCCACTCCCATTGGCCTGGGACGGTGAACCGTGGCCAATGGGAGCCACGATTGGCTGAACCTGTGGACGCAGCAGGTAAACAAACCAGCCCAGCCCACCAGGGTGCTTACCCTGGCAAGCCACGTGCCAAAGGTTGCGGATCCCTGAATTAACCTGAACAATAGATAGTACCAACTGAAGTTTATGGTGGTAGATGGTATTCACCACAGCCCTCTCTTGGGAAATATAGCCATACAAGCCATGTATCTGATCAAGGTGCAACATCAGAATTTTATAGCTGCAGTGCAAGAAGCAAAAGGTGAAGTCCCATGGACAACAGAGACAATTTTAAAAGCATATGGGGATGTTTTCAAAGGTGAAAGGTGCCTCTAAGGAAAGCTAAAATTGGAAGTAGACCCCACAGTGGAACCTGTGCACTTATCATGAAGGAAACTTTCAGTGATGCTATGTAATCCACTATGCAAGGAACTTGAAAGTCTGCAGTGCAGGGGTGGATTATGGTTCTGTGGGGCCCTGGGCCAGAGCAAATCACCCCACCCTTACACCTGCAGTCTCCCACCTCCACGATGCTCCTGCTGGCAATGGGGTCAGGACACAGGGGCTTGCCCCACTCCACCTGGCACTCCCTCAACCATGCTTCCAGGCAGAGTGCTGGGCGGGTGGGCAGAGTGGGGCAAGCTCCTGTGCCCTGACCCCACACCCTGGCAGGAGTGCCAGGTGGGTGAGCAGAGCGGGTCAGGGGGCAGGGTCACCCATTTTTACAGAGCCCCCCAGTTGGCTGGGGCCCCACTGGGCCAAAGTGGCTAATCTGCCATTGCTGCAGAGCAGGGGTATCACAGCACCTGTAGAAACCAGAACAGCCTGGGTAAGCAGCATGGTGGTGGTAAAGAAGTCATCAGGCAAATTATGCATCTGCACAGACCCAAAGTCGTTAGACTGGGCATTGAAAAGATGCCACTAGCCATTGCCTACAATTGATGATATCTTGCTGTAGTTCTCCAAAGCCAGAAACTTTATGTTCTGGAATGTGAGGAATGGTTTTGGCACATAAACCTGGATTAAGAGTCCAGCATATTGATAACATTTGCAACACTATTTGGTCACTACAGATGGCCGTGCTGGCTGATAGGCATAATGATATAGAAGCTGAACACAACCATGACAGAACACCACAAGCTTTTCTACAATGATGCAGGGACAAGAACATAACATTCAATGCATAAAAAAAAATGTGACTCAAACAGTGTGAGATGACATACAGTGGACATCTGTTCACAGGAAAAGAACGGAAGATAGATCCTATAAGATCAAGACGTGCCAGCTCCAGTGGCTGTGAAAGGGGTACAGCGCTTCACAGGAATGATACATTTTCTGTCCACACCTGGCTGCAGTAGCAGAAACCATCCATCAGCTCACAAGGAAGGATGCTGCATGGGAATGGGCACGGCCCCAAGGGCAAGCAGTTGAGGTGCTGAAACAAATGATAACAGATGCTCCTATCCTGAAGTATTGCCAACCTGGAGAGCCACTTATGCTCCAATGTGATGCACTGGAGAAATGACCGGGTATCATTCTTTTGTGGGAGCAACCAGTTGCTTATACCAGCAAGGCTATGTCAGAGATAGAACGGGGTATGACCAAATAGACAATGAGCTTCTGGCTGTGATACTTGTAGTGGAGTGATTCCATCAGCACAGCTATGGCCATCCAGTAACAGTGCAATCAGACTGCAAAACCCTAGAGACAATCACAGCAAAGTACCATCTTAGTGCTCCAAACAGATTGCAGTACATGTTGATGTGCCTCCAGCACTAGCAGATAGAGATCAGATATTGTCCAGGATGATTGTTGATGTTAGCTGACACCCGGAGCATGGCAAACATACCCTATATCAAATGAGCTGGGGGAAGACCATTAACATGCTGCAATATCTCTCTGTTTCAACAGCGAAGCTGATACAAATCAAAAGAGGCTTTGGAAAAGGACATCCTACTACAGGCAGTCAAGAGAGCAATTCTCACAGAGGGGATAGAAGACAAAAGCCAAGTACCGGCAGGAGTAAAACCATATTTTCCAATTAAAGATGGGTTGTGTGTGACGGTTGAAATCATATTTCAAGGAAAAATAGGTGTTGTCCCCACCTCATTATATAAAGATGTCATGCAAAAAATGCATGCTTCACATCTGAGCATTGACCATCTTCTTAGACAGGCCCAACAGTTTGTTTACTGGCAAGGAATGAATACACAGCTCCATGGCAGAAAAATGTGATATCTGTTAGTAGTGTGATAACAACCAGCAGAAAGAGATTGTCTTACCACATGAGCTACCCACTTGACCATGGGAAAAAGTTGGATGTGACCTATTTATAATTTCCAGGAAAAGCAATATTTTATTACAGTGGACTACTATTCAATTTTTTTTTTTTTGGAGTTTGATGCCCAATCTGATACAAGAAGCAAGTCAGTGAATGGCTAACTGAAGGCTCCCTTTGGGAGATACAGCATTCTGGACACTGCTCACCATCAACGGACCCCAGTTTTCCTCAACAGAATTAAAGAGATTTGTAAATGAAAGTCATCAGAGACTCTGATGAGAAGAGATGACCAACAATGAGAGAAATTAGACACTAGAGTATGACAGGTCAGCTAAGGATCTACACATCACAGTGACAGACACTTCTGTGTGAATCTAGCCATTAGAAAGACACCAGAAGGAGTGGACTAAAGGAATCATGAGGGGTGCAGAGGCACCCAGGTCATCTGAGAAGACTGCACAAGAGGGACGAGTGATCTGAAGGAACAGGAGACACGAGCCAGCAGACACAACACCTAGACAGAGCCTAGAAAGAGACAGAAATCATCACAGAATGGAGAGACAGAGAACCCTACCCAAAAGCCAAGCCCACTGGGAGTGAGGCGACTCCACGGAGAGATAGTTTCCTAGTTTCTTAGAGAGGTGACTGGGAGACAGAGCTAGGTCACTTCTGATGGTGGTCCCCTGTTGAGGAGACCAAACTATCTCAATGACAATGTATCCAGTTAAGAGTGTGGTAAAGAAAAGACTCCAAGGAATCACAAATGAATCTTTTGCCTCAGTTCAGAAAAGAAGTTTAAGTAACATGTTGCACCAATTTACAGTTCTTTGTGTATCATGTGACGTGGTGGATCTCAAGACCTTCAGTGTGTGGGTTAGGTATGGGCTTGAGAACTCTTGATCTAAACTAAACTTAGCTTTTGTTTTTGACATCTTTAGTAACTCCTCCCTCTTCACCCTTATGATCTGTCCCTCCATGTAAATGTTTACCTTTGTTTCATCTCAATGTTTCTGAGGCAGAATTGTTTCACCAGGATAAAAAGGCACCCTCAAAACACAACTCTAACACCTATGTTACCCTCTTTGACTCAAACTGCCTATTTACTTCCATCTGGCCATGAACTTTTTGCCTCTGACATCTTTATGTCTATGTATCTGCCTACAATTACTTGTGCAACACAGCTCATATAAGCCAATGCCTTGACTCAACTGACACCCAATAAATTTCTAAAAATGTGTTGTTTCCTTGTCCCTCTATCTATCTCACCACTCTTGGTGCCATAGTCTGATTCCCTACAGTCCCATGCCATTTGCAGCCTTTCCATACCTTTCTTACTCATTGACTCTTCGTCCATATTTAAAATCTCATTTGAGAATATATAATTTAAACCCTCATTCTCTAATTGAATTAATGCTTTAATATTTATCATGCCATATCTTAACTCTTTCCTTTTTAATATATTCTATGTCTACTGCACTTTTGGTATTTAATTCTGGAGTGTACACTTTGCATGAAAGAGACTATACATAATAAAGTTTTTCAAACATGGAGCTGTACAAATGACTGATAAATATTGCCATATACATGTACATACCACTCACCAATACATAAATTGTATTCTTGAATAATGTGCATTCTGTTAGCACTTCCAGACTTTCATGTAATTTCTTTGTTGTTTCTTGGGTTTCTGTGGGTTTATGCCAATTTAATTTCCAGTTCATAATCTCCTTGTATTTTTCAGGAAGAGTTTCTTAGCTTAAAGCCACCTGAATACACTTTATTTTCAAGATATGCATTTCTTTTCAACTCTTCCTTGTTATTTCATTATATGAGTTAAGTCATTTTAGTTACCTTTACTCTTCACATGAGTACACACACTGGTAATACAAAGCTTTCTGTGAACATTTTCCTTGGCCTCTAACAACTCCCAATCTAAACTGATTTGTTTCTTTTATTATATTGCATAATGTCTATGTACTTTAAACTGTGCATTCTTATGCACTGGTACACTAGATACTAAAATATCTTGATCCTTAAAATCCATTACACAATAGCACATTTACATAACAGTGAATCATGCCATAATTTTCAAAGAAATGTGTACATCTGCATGCACTGTTGAAGCTTGATCAAGACCCGATCCAAAGCCCATTTAGGTCAATGGATAAGTTCCCTGTAGTCCAGATTTTAGAAGTACTCCATCTGCCTTTTTTAGAGCTACTGTCATGAAAAATGAATAATAATATTTTGCACTTGTGTAGTACCTTCCAACTAAGGATTCACAGAGGGCAAAGATTCATTTTTATCTTTTTGAAAAAATAGCAATTGGTTTTGTGGCTGAAAGGAATGTAGTTAAACTGTCCAGTGTTCTTTTCCTCATACAGGAGTAGAAACATATATTTTAATAAATTGGAGAGATGCACAAAGAGACGTGGGGTTAAAAAGAAAATTAGAGTTGTCCCAAACCTTAACAGTCTTGATGATCTAGGCTTTATCCATTGTTTAAATTCACTTAAGTGGAAGTCATGATTAGACCTCTGAATATACTCTTAAAAGTTTTCCTCTTTAGTTTTCTAGACTCAACTCTTACCTAGTCCCTAAGAAAACTAACTCTGCAAATCACATTTTCATTTGGTCTCATAAGATCACTTTACTTCGGATAGCCACAGCCCAAAAACCCCAAAATAATCAAACCTGGCTAGAGAGGCAAAGATATTGAAGAAAAACAGGACAAGAAGGTGAACTATTGTTGGATGTTGAGGATCGTGTTGCTTATACAACATTAGATTGAAAAGCACCTGAAAAGTTTGGGATAGGTCTTTGGAATTCACATTGATTACTAACAAATTAAAGAACATATGGTATATAGATGGCTTAGAAGACTGTACTTCTGCCAGCATCACTTCCTTGCTTTCAAAATGACTTAGTACTTCTTCATGAGGTACTACTTACTCTTCTACAACTCGTGTTGCAAATCTGTGTTGCAGTAGTGCCTATTGGCCCAACAGGAATGGGGGCCCCATAGCTCTAGGGACCATAAACCCATAGAAAAAAGTTCTCATTTCTGACCTTTTGAAAAGGTAATTCAAATGAGGAGGAGGAGGATGGGACCAAACTGGCAACTGCATGTGAGTGAAAGTGACCTTCATTGCCTTTCCTACTCTATGCTTCTCAAACCATTCAGTATTTTTCTATTCATGGTTCTAGATGAACAATATATTTATGTGATTTGTAGGCCAGGAATTTATTTTTAGCATGCACAACTAAATCAAGCCTGTAGTTTCTGAGAGCCATAAACAGAAAACTATGTCAGTCACAATCATAATAACTAGCTGAAATGGAACAATATTATTGATTACCCAACATTTCAAAGGTGCATATTAACCTCTGCTGCCTTGTCCACTGCAGCATTTTCATAGATTGGTAAATTATCAATTTTGAAAACAATTTATTTCTACAAGCTCATAACAGCGAGAACACAGCATGATATATGGGTAGCAGAGAATAGTTGTACCCTTGAGGATTAAAGAATGCACTTTCACACCTACTGATAATCCACTAATACATTTATCTTTTAGTGGCCACTCCTTGGCTGTCCCTTTTCACTGTAACATTTGCAACACACGGTGCGTTCAGCATTGATAAGCATAGTGCACAGTGCCAGTACATTGACTGCACACACAATGCATGCGCTATCTGCTTGCATCATGCCACATGCCTATATAACAGAGAGGGAAAAGCAGTAATGGAGGAAGCTGTCATTCCAGATTATCACAAGGGCCTTCAGCATGATGGAATTCCATCTGACATTGCCACAGGCAACCTGCCTCCATTTATAGTCAGCTGCACCATTAAAATTGCTCCTGATAATTTCAGAGTAAAAATTTTAAATGATTGAGCAGTCTACCTGGCATGAGAGAGAGCTTTTTAGTATAGTATTAATAATGCAAGGATTTAGACACTTTGCTGTCTTAAGAGATTTGCTTGTTTAAATGTATGGGGGTGGGGACACAGACAATTCATCCATTTTACGGGGAAAGTATTTTCTAAGGAAGATAGAGTTCTGCTGCTCTTGCCAAATGAAGTAATAATTATGCTTAATTGTGGGGACTGAAAACAATAAAAATTACCACATCACACCTTTAAGCAGGGGCCCGGGGAATTTATCTGGCTGGCCGAATGAAAGGAACAGTGCTTTATGGCTTGGGGGTGGGATGGTGAAGGGGAGCTGGCAGAAGTCCCTTGGGTAATTATGGAATAAATGTGAGGTTACTTTTATCTGCCAGGTAGACCCAGACATCTAATAATAAAGTTGCATCCTGATTAAACCCATGTCCAATGTCTCCTGTGCTTCTTTTGGTATAGCCGGACAATGTTCACTGTGTGTAGAAAAGTTAAATCTACAAAAGGCTCCTATACAAGTTAGTAAGGTGCTTTATATTACTACTCACAAGTAAGCAGTTGAAAATTAGGGATTGCTTTTATCAGTGGGATACTTGTGGAATGTCAAGTTAGAGAGAGTGAAATGATGGTTTTGTTTTTCAAGACTAGTTAAGCTGGAAGGAATTGCCCCTAGTTGAAAAGCTGTGTGGTCTAATGTTAGAAAAATTGATTCAAAAAGTTATTTCAATGATATAGCACCCAAATACCTATTGCTATCATGGTAGTAAAATGTCTTGATTTGCTAAAATTAATCAGATAGATACTGATTCGAATTCTTGTGCCTGCAGCCTATATCTAGAGTAGCAAAACAAATAGCAGCCAGAGAAATATAGTTGACCAGAATGAAAGAATTAGAGAAATGGAATGACTTACCCTTCCAGTATCAGAGTTTAACAGTTGAACTCCATGAGGAAATATGGGCCAAATTTATATTATTGTAATTCAGCCAATATTGTCTCATTTCACTGGTCTGTTATACCTCTCACCCGTTCTTCCAAAAAAGATGCAAGAAAACAGCCTACACGATCAAAAATTCTATTTTTCTTCAATAAGAATGGTATTAACTAGAGAGACAAGAATCTGCTCATTGTGAATGGGGCTTTATGTGGCTCTGCTAAAATCATACCAAGAATGGAGTATGAGTGCTTCAAAGTGATTTCTCAGTGACTTAAGTTTGGCTTATGTTTTTCCTCCGTCCTCTATTCACTAAAGCTGGTACTAGTTCCCTTAGAGACTTTTGACTTCTTGGTGGGTTTTTTTTGGTTTTTTTTTTAAGTTTTAAAATACAGAAAGGAAAGATGTATTCATCATCTATACAGCTGAAGGGGGGAGTTCTTTGTATTTTTTTAAAGAATTCTCTGCATAAAGTGAAGAAAGGAAAGAGTCTGCTACAAAGGAAAACTTAGCAGAAAATAGGATTGTGTGAAAGAAAGCCCTGACGCTCCATTAACCCAGCAATAGCTATCCCACAACCTCTATAAGGAACATGCACATTTTAACCAATAAAATAATAAACAATGTATTTGCACAGGTCTGGCTTTAGCCCTGTTGATTTTGAATAAGTAACTAGCTTGATCTTAGTATAGCCGGGAAAGCACAACCACCTCGTCCTAAGAGTTTTCTCATTCTTTCCAACACAGTAATCACTGCAGAGTGTTTATACTGTATTTAGACCCAGGTCAACCCCTTTCCCAAGTGTCTGTGTTTTGCTCATGGCCCAAGCCTGTGCTAGCCCCTATCCTTTATAACAACCTTCACCTGGTCCTATCACCATTCAGATAGATCAGCTGACACAGATTTTTCCTTTTTGCCCTTTATCTCAATCTTTAACCCTTTGCAACCCCTAAGACATTAACAAGTGATGGGTTAAGTTTGAACCACCCCAGACATACCAGACACATTCAAAAACTGTAACCAATAAGAAATTCTGAAAGCTCTTCATTGTCACTACCATGTGTTGTTTTAATATATAGAATGTTTTGTAGATAATGAAAAAAGGTAAAAAGATTTATCCTCCAAAAATGTATCAAACTACTCTGAAGTAATTTATTATTATTATTTATTTGTACTACAGTAACACCTAGAATCACCAACCAGGGTTGAGATCCCATTTTGCTAGGTGCTGTATAAACATATCAGCAGGGACCCTCCCTGCCCTGAAGAACTTATGATCTAAACACAGAAGTGGGGGGAGGGGAAATGGAGGCACAGAGAGGCAAGTTGATTTGCCCAAGGGCACACCTGGGAGGTGAACCAATGTATCATGATTCCCAGGTCTAGTCTTAGAAGCCGTGCTTCCTCCTCAGTAGGCAAAGAGTATTCTTCATTTCCAGCCCTGTTACTGGTGTAAACTTTTGAATAGCTTTCCACATGTCACCTCAAAGGTGGCTGTTGTTATGTAAAGCCTCCTCTCAAATGCGATTGTAAGATCTGTAATTTATATCATTAAGTCCTGCAACCTTTTTACAGACTTTGTAACTTCAGTTATTGTTAGCATAGTCTTTTAAGTTTTGTAACCTTTGCAAGCTCTATCACCTTTTCAAATTACCAGTTGTATGAACTTCCAAGCTGTGTAATATCCCACCACATAATCAGTGCGAACAAGGGAGTGTGTGGGGAAGATAAGGGAGTGTGAACAAGGGTTTGGATGTGGGACTGGGAGGAGAGGAACTGCAAGAAGAAACAGATTGACAGAGCCAGAAGAGTACCCAGAAGCCACCTACTACAGGACAGGCCCAACAAAGAAAATGACAGAACGCCATTAGCCATCACCTTCAGACCCCAGCTAAAATCTGTCCAGCACATCATGAAAGATCTACAACCTATCCTGAAAGATGATCCCTCACTCACAGATCTTGGAAGACAGACCAGTCCTCACTTACAGACAGCCTCCTAACCTGAAGCAAATACTCACCAGCAACCATGCACCATGCACCATAAACACTAACCCAGGAACCTATCCTTGCAACAAAGCCCGATGCCAGCTCTGTCCACATATCTATTCAAGTGACACCATCATAGGACGTAACCATGTCAACCACGCTATCAGGGGCTCATTCACCTGCACATCTACCAACGTGATATATGCCATCATGTGCCAGCAATGCCCCTCTGCCGTGTACATTGGCCAAACTGGACAGTTGCTACACAAAAGAATAAATGGACACAAATCTGACATCAGGAATCATAACATTCAAAAACAAGTGGGAGAACACTTCAACCTCTCTAACCACTCAGTGACAGACTTAAAGATGGCAATTTTGCAACAAAAAAACTTCAAAAACAGACTCCAAAGAGAGACTGCTGAACTTGAATTAATATGCAAATTAGATACAATTAACTTAGGTTTAAACAGAGACTGGGAATGGTTGGGTCATTACACTAATTGAATCCATTTCCCCATGTTAAGTTCTCCTCACACCTTCTATGGGTCATCTCGATTATCACTTTAAAGGTTTTTTTTTTCTTCTGCTGCTGATAGCTCATCTCAATTGATTAGACTCTTCCTGTTGGTATGCGTACTTCCACCTTTTCATGTTCTCTGTATGTGTAAATATCTCCAGTCTGTGTGTTCCATTCTATGCATCTGAAGAAGAGAGCTGTAGCCCACGAAAGCTTATGCTAAAATAAATTTGTTAGTCTCTAAGGTGCCACAAGTACTGCTGTTCTTTTTGTGGATACAGACTAACAGGGCTGCTACTCTGAAACCTGCCAGGAGAAAGGAGCTCGGAGCCAGGAGCCAGGTGTATCTGATATAATCTGCCCTGAGAAGGCAATCACTAAGTGCTGTAAAGAAAAGAAGAACCTGATATGCATGAAAGGAACTGGTCTGGGAATGCTTCTCGGTGATGGACACAGTGTACTTGACAGGAGCTGCCCAGTTCCAGCAAAAGGAAGCAGCCATGCAGACAAGCAGCTGCTGCTTCTTGACCTGCTCAGCAGCCTGGATTCGTGACCGCAGGTGGACACACCAGATCTACCATGCTTCGGCTTCTCAGCCTCCATGCTGTTTCTGGTAACTCTCCGCCTGTGTAAGCGTGTGGGTGTATGAGGGTATGAATGTGGTGAATGTGTGTGTGTGTACGAATAAGCTCCATCTCTTTTCTATCTGACCCAACAGCGGCATTGTAATAAAACTAATACAAGTATGACCCTGGGTTGGTTTTTAGGGGAACAGAGGTAACAGCTATATTTTTGTGATGGATCAGGTGACACCAGTATGTAGTTTTTATATCAGTTTGTGAAGTCTATAATACACTTTGGTATCTTTAGGCACCAAAAGTGCTATTTAAATCGAGGATCATTATAATAATGACATAGGAAGAACATGTATGTTCATTTACATTTATTAGGAAGTTAAGTCCATAAAAACATTTTCTTCCACCACATAGAATATTGCTTCACAGATTCATACCAACTGTAAATATCTATTTTTGTTATCCATGCTGGCATATGACTTGACATATGCATCTGACAAAACCATGTCCTCTTCTCATGTTTCTGGAAGCTATTTCCCCTCCTCCATCCCATCTGCCTCACTCCTGGATTCTTAAATCCACTCTATCTTCAGGCTTCTACAGCTCAAAATAAATAACATGTTCCTTTGTTTGTTAATGTGACTGGCAGCCATTTACCACTCCCTATTCCATCTGCTTCCTCCCAGCTGTTCATTCCCAGTGTCGCTTTCACCTTTGACATTCACCAATTGCATTAAATATATATAATAAAAAAGCATTCTTTGCTAGAATCTCAAGCTAATGTTCTTCATCCCAAACACCTCCTCCTCCAAATTAATCTGTGCTGAACATACAGCGGTTTTCATTTCTTTGCATTACAAACATAGGTTCACCCTGGAAGATGTTTAAGAAAACACTGTATTAAGAAGCAGATGGTTTGATTACAACTTAGTAAATAAACATATTAATTAACGGAACCAATGAAGTCAAGCAGGGAGGGCAAAACACTGCAGGGTTATTTGGAGAATGAGTTTATTGCATGTAAAAAAGTATCCTTGATTTTAAAAAATCAGATTTTTATAGGAAAGAAGATAATTTTTTATATAAATACAAATTCCTTAGAAGACAGCATGTATGACTGTATGGTAGGGCCTCCAGATAATCAAGGGGAGATGGAACAGTTAAAATGGATGCAAAGAAGCAGTGAAACGATGTTACTATGTCAGTCTTTCACTAAAGATAATGAGGAGTAAATTCATTTTCCAGAGATAGCTGTGGTTGGAAATGGGAGTATAGATGTGAGAGAAACTGAGGTCTGAGGAGGAAATTAGGGATCAACCTGAGAAACATAAGAGCAGTAAATTACGAGGAGTGGATGACATTCATCTGATGTTTTGGAAGGAGAAAGGAATAATATGAAATAGATACTGATGAAGATACTCTTAAAAACCAAGGCTGAACATTTCAAAGCTACATTTGTCCCATATGTCACATACACCTCAAGACACCCTTACAACACACTGCCTCTGAACCATCCATCAACAAGGGATTAACAAGTCTTGCACATAGTGCATCGTGGATGGAAGCCAAGTTGAATGCTCTTCCTTCTTCCAAACAGCATAAGGAAAGATTTTAAACACCCTACAGTTCAATACGCCTGGCACCTAAGTCTTGAACCTGCACCATTGATGTCAATAGGAATTTTGCCCTTGACTTTCATCAGAATAGGATCATGTTCATACAGAATCTCACTCCAATTTTCTTTCTTCTTTCCTCCCTCCCTAAAGTGCTCCTTTCTTCCCAGTCTTCCCTATTCTTCAGAAAACCAAAATAGCATTTTTTTTCCCCCCAGGCATCTTGCCTTCTCTTTGGAAAGCATGAATTATGTAGTTATATATTATTATAATGTATTATTATTATTAAACTTCTTATCAAACTCTTAGTTTCATTTGAAATACAAAAGTCTATATCACAAGGAAGAAACAAAAAATGTAACTGTGTGATTTAACACCAAAACTTAACTCAGAGAATGAAAACCCTAGTAGTTTGTAAATAAATATTTCATATCAGTAACAATACTTTCAACAAAAATAAAATATTAGTTATTTTAAGAGAACAGTACTTTGAACTCTTCCATCATCAGCTAATAAAAAAGTAGAAATGGGATGGTGTTTATAACCTTTGCAGGATATTTCTATGAAACATAAATAAGAGTTCACAAGAAAATCTGTTTTATCTTACAGGTCAGAGTCCAAATGGTAAAAAAACATGTTAACTAAGTGTGTGTTTGTTTTTTTCTTTTAGATGTCAATTGCTTTTTGATAGAACTGTGGAGACTGGTAGTATGGCTCAGTGGATGTGTTGGACTAGGAAATACACGATCCAGGTTTTATTTGTGAATCTGCCATAGATTTAGTGTCTGACATCGGGCAAGCCATTTCGTATCTTTGTTTCCACGCCTTTGTCTGGCTTGTCTATTTAGACTGTAAGTACCTTGAGGCAAGTCTCTTTTATGTGTTTGTATGTTGCATAGAATAATTGGGCCCAAACAGAGAGTACATGAATACAAATGCATAATTATTAGTGAGTTGGTGAATGTCAGTGTGTCATTCCTTAATAGAAAGTCTAACCTTTGCCTCCACATTTCAGGGTGGTTTGTATCCAGCTTTTTTTTTACAGGAGCCCTTAACAGTTTTTATCAATAATGAGGCCAGTATCAACTGGCTGGATTTGCAGGTGGCCACACACAGATTTTTTAGTACAGACCCTCCTCTCTTTCACCATGTCGAACTCCCACAAAAAGTCAGAACATTTATCATCCTGTATGCTGCTGCATCTGTAGCACCAGTCATGGAGTCAGATATGAGTGATTTGGAAGTTCTTGCAATAAGAAAAACTTTATTGCAGGGGTGAGGGATTCTAGACTGATTAGCTTCCCTCCAGCTCTTTACTGTGTCACTGGGATAGACCTTAGGAATTGTAAAGAGATAGAAAAATCTACTGTTCTTCACCTCTATACCACAGAAACACTCCAGGAGCTCAAAAACTCTGGGATCCATTGCAGACCCGAGTGAGTCTTCTGCTGCTAGCATTCTGGCCTACTGCCATGCTTCTTTACAAGTTGCAGATTATGTAAACCAGTCTGTCTTTATCCACACTTAAAATAACCTTATCTTACTTCCACATAAAAACTTTTCTTGAGCCATCTTTACCCTTTCTATAGCTATTATGCATGCTCCATTCATTCGTCCACTATCATGTCTGGGCATTTTGTTTTTCAATCCAGTGTGTGATCTGTAACCTCAAAAATACACAGTACAACCTAACCTTGACCAATATTCTTAAACCCATTATTGTAACACTAATTTTCTTCATACGCAAGAGCAGCACATGTAAGGATTTTTTTCTTTCCCCTTTCCTTCTGTAATGATCATCCATGAACAATCATCTGACTGTAAAAAGACATTGGATTGCTGCAAACCACATATAATATTGTATTTATTATGCAGACAATTGTTAGCTGATATGGCTGTAAAATGACACTGTGTTAAGATGCTGGATTAAGTTTCACTCTGGGCTATAATTAAGGTGCAACAGCAACTGATGTTCAGATCATTACAGGTGATAATGACAAGATGAAACAGTTTTAACTGAGACCATTAGCCCTAGTTTGTTAGAATTTCCCCCAGGAAAAGCTCTGAGCTATGGCCATTATTATTATTATAGCCTATTTAGGAATTTATTCAGAAAAAAACCCAACATGATTTACATATCCCTGTAGTGTCATTGGTCTAAACATGAGTTTGACTGACACAACTGCTCAACCAGAAATATCAAGGCGAATTATGCAGAGTAAAGCAGCTAACCAAACGAGCAGTTTTACTGACAAAATACCACTACTACGATGATGTAACATTCAGGTAGCAGCAAAGATTCTGTTCCCTACATCCTTTTTAAAATGACTTATACGGACATTTTCTTTTGAATTTCCAAAGTTCATTTGTTTTTACTCTCACAGCAGAATGCTGGTGTGTCCTGGCCATCTCGTACATGACGAAATTACTGGGGGCAAAGTGGAGGGGAAACATTCTACAATGTAGGTAAAACAAAATAATCTGACAATTTCAAAGCAACTCTTTCACAATCTGCTGAATGGAAATGGCAATAGACTGATCATAGGCGAAGAGACTTTGCACAGAAATTGACCCAAGCAAGGGCTGAAGGTGACGTCTCCTAGGAAGTGAATCATCGTACACAACATTGGGATTCACAGGACTTTTTAAATTCCCTTTACTGATTTACAATACATTGATTACCACTAAATATCAATGGTTACAGTAAAGAATTTGGAGACTGAGTCACAAAGCACCTAATTCTGCACCACGGCAGTGAATAGGAGTCTGGGTATTGAATCTGAAAGGGGCAGAATTGAATCCAATGTGTTTAGAGATTGAGGGCAAGACCATCAGCTGATGAAATTCATCATAGCTCCATTGATGTTACTGACCATGGAATTACTTTGATTTACACCCCTTGAGAATCTTGCCCAAAGTGGCAAATTTGTTAGCTTTAGAAATATTGTAGTGCCTTCCATCATGATGAATCCAAAAGTATTTTTTACCAAATGGACAACACCATGCCAAGGGCCATCCACTGGGCAAAACCGGGGCTCATTCCAATATAATTTTGCCATTGAGGCCAATGGCAGTGGGGCTAGCTCCTTATTCATTCAAGGGTGAGCAGGATATTATATATTACCATGTAAAAAAAGGATCTCAACTGATTTTACCACTGAAGATCTGTTGTGATAACTGGGCCTCCTAACTGTGAGCTCAGCTGTGACAAGTGAAATGTTTCCCATCAATAAATGTTGGTCAATAAATCTTGATGGGAAATGGTATAAAAGGGAGACAGACAGACTGAATTCGTCCAAACAAAAAGGTTGACTGAAAGAAGGGGAAGAAGCAAGCTTTACTGTCATGGCTGCCATGCCCCTGTTTCTTGGGAACCTGCACCTTCTTTGTCCTAGTCCTGAGAGATGTTCTGGCCAGACCAAGCCAGAAAGAGGAAGTCAGATGTCACCACCAGCTCCATCTTGACCACCACCTATGATGTGAAACTTTGGCTTCCTCCCACCCCCAATGTATCCTTTTCCTTCCCCCACTGTATTTCCTCTCTCTCTCTTTCTCTCTTTCCTTTTTCCTTCTTTCTAAAAAGAGTCTGGCATAGCCAACCAAAACTATCTTTTTTGCAATACTGCTATAAACCTGTGACCAGAAAGGAAGCTAAACAGCCTAGGGCTGGTACAAATTTGCCAGGGCACAGAGCAACTGATAAGACAGTGTGCTGTGCCTGTGTTTTTTCCAACAGTGAGGTTGTATGTGAGAATTAACACCAGAGAGAGAAGCTGCATTTTGTATCTTTGCCATTCTTTTCTTGCCCCTTTTGTGTGCGTTCATCCTGTTTTGCCTTTGAGGAAGCAGGATCAGACTTTAACACCACCAACAATGACAGCTCCAGCCCATGTCAACCAACTTCATCTCTTTTCCTCAAATGGACAGTTATTACCATCTTTAAAACAATCTGTGAGACTGTCAAACAAAGGGGAGTTCTGAAAATTCTCTCCAGCTAGAGGGAAAGGGAACCAGGGATGTTGTTAAAATGAAACCTTACTAATACTTTATATTTCAAAAGCTTCCGTTCTTTTTCCTTCTTTTCTCTATCTTTAATAAAAGGTTTAAAAGGTTTTAATGCTGTGTTTCCCATGGTATTAAGCAGGCTGAGGTCTTGAAAACCAACCCCCCCTCACCCACACACTTTGTTTACAATTCTTTCATTTTGGACAGCTTCAAAGTCATGTTAACACCTTTGACACTTTGGGTCATATATTCAATCTAAAGTAATAAAAGAGATTTACACTGGGCCAATGTAGACTCCCAGGACTTCATGTTGCAATTCCTGCTCTGACTGAGTAGTTCCATTGACTTCAGTGAGATTAGCGAACACTCACCATCATGAAGAGTGGTTACACAATAGTGCTCATTATCTCTTATTTCAGTAAGACTCTCTTAGGGTACGTCCAGACTACCCGCCGTATCGGCGGGTTAAAATCGATTGCTCGGGGATCGATATATCGCGTCTAATCTAGACGCGATATATCGATCCCCGAGCGCGCTTATATTGATTCCAGAACTCCATCAACCCCAATGGAGTTCCGGAATCGACACGGAGAGCCGCGGACATCGATCCCGCTCCGTCTGGACGGGTGATTAATCCGATCTTAGATATTCGACTTCAGCTACGTTATTCACGTAGCTGAAGTTGCGTATCTAAGATCGATTTCCCCCTCCTAGTGTGGACCAGCCCTCTGACTTGCACCCACTTACAAACATGCAGCAAACACTCTCTTCTATACCCCTGTCTCTGACACACTGGGGTAATTCACATGTTCAGAAAGGCAGGAGAAGATCTAACATACTAATTTAGACTTGCTTAGTTTTGCTTAGAAGGTAGTTGATATGGCTTCTCCAGAGTAAAACTTAATTATAAGCTCTTTGGGGCAGGGCCTGTCTTTGTAATCTGTGTTAGCACATCCCCTAGCACATTGGGGTCTTACTCCATGATTTAGTCTCATAGGCACCAGTGCAGTATATTTGATTATTAACAACAACAACAACTTTTTTAAAAAAATCAGTCCCAAATCTAAAAAAATCAAACCACTATCCAACCTGTTATACTTGGCAAACAAATGAGAGTATTGGAATCACTTTAAATCAGGAGGCAAACAGAGTCGGAAATAAGCCAATATCACATACACCATTTAAATTTACACACAGTCAGTATATTTAAAACTTCACAAATTATGTGGGAATACCCCCAAATCAGGGAAATATGTAGAGGAACAACTAAGGGTATAACAACAATTTTTGGGCTGTTCAACCTATTTTAAATAGATTTTTTTTCTCCTCATATCAAAGTTTTTCAAATCCATATACATCCCATTTCAAGTCAGTTCACAAAATGAATCATCTCCTCTTGTAAAATAAGAAACATAATCATGGCAGCTGACCACAATCCTGAATTTCATGGGAAACAGCAGAACATTCATGACCTAAAGTCTATTATTGTCTTCTGCCTCCAGCAAAAGCATTTCTTGGCTATGAGTGGAGTTATTACCTGGGGGAAAATCTCACAGCTGAATTTTCAGACCAAGTATAACTGATTTTGCAACACACAAGAATCTTGGTCCAATCACAGACAGCTACTGTAGGAAAAACAGGACTGAAATACAAAAGCCTGATAGCTAGCATTTTCTTTCGATTGGAGAAAGGATTTATCTCTCTACCCATCTTTACATCCATCCATCTGCCTGTCTGTATTTCTAAAGCACCTGTCACCTCAGCATTGAAAAGCTGAAAGAGGACTATGATGGAGACAGAAGCTGGTAACTTCTCAAAAGTTATAGCATCCTTCCTTAAGAATAGCTTCCCCTTTGATCTGATTAACAATTCAGGGAAGCTCCAGGAATACAATATTTTTTCTCTCTCGTTTTGTTTTCCAGCAAGCCTAACTTGATTTTCATTTAAGAACCTTTCTTTGTTAATTCTGACATCATGTTACCGTGGTCAATCATCGCAAGATCCAGATCAGTGTTCTCCCCATTAGTAGCTTTTTAACTGTGAACCCAATTGCTGAAATATTGCATCACTTGCGGAGACAGATTCCTGTAGGGCATCACAACTTTCCGCTACGAAGTTCATCTCTTTTGCCATCATTTCTTTCAGGCTCGGGAAATGTGTTTTTGTGATTTGCTTTATTATGATGTTTCTAACAACTTGCTCATTTTGTGTTTAATTTTTATTTGTTTCTCAGTTAAATGCAATTTTTTTCTGGTTTTGGAAAAACATGTTTAGAGAAACTAAAACATAACAGGAGTCCCTACAAATGATCAACATTTCACCAATTTTTGCTGTTTCACTTTGTTGTTGTGGAATATTTTCCACATTCTATCATCAATTACTTTGGCTCAAAAAGTCAAATAATCTTAGTGCTAGCCTTGAAGAGGAGTAGATAATTGTCTAAAGGCAATTTCTCACCACATAGATCCAAGCAACTTGGGGGAGAATGGGAACAAGGAGCAGATTGTTCCCCCTCACCGGATAAGGATCCCACCAAGGAAATAAAAGGAAAGACAGGACTTTCCTGTGGACGCAACCTCCCCCATACTAGATTTGGATTTCATAGGCTAGGCCGCTTCTAACTTGTGCTTGTAAGAGGATCCTTAACTATCTAATTCTTTCTGTTAAACATTTTAGTGGGAAACATACAATAAATACATTATCAACTGCTGCTAATTAAGACCCTGATTCAGGAAGGCACTTTAAGCACAAGCTTAAGTACATCCCTATTCAGGAAAGTATTAAGCATGTGTTTGAGTCCCACTGACTTCACTGGGACTTATGAATATTCTTAAATATAAACATATGATCACGTGCTTCCTCAAATAGGGATATTTCCCTGAATCAGAATGTAAGACTTTAATTCTGCCAAGATTCATGCAATTCCTTAATTTTACCTACTGTGAGTGGTTCCATTGATCGTATTCACGATTTACAGCATGTAGTTATGTCAGTGCATAAGCCTTTGCGTTATCAGTGTCCTATGGATGAATAATGTGAAGTGGAAAACTATCAAAATTATTCACTGAAGGTCTGACTCCATACTCATTCCTTAAGCAAAAATTCTAGTTGGCTCTGATGGGACTGAGGAACAGAGGATTATGCCACTAGAAAGGAATCAGGGTGTGAATATGAATTCTGTCCCCTTGGATAAAATGTATTCTTTATATGTACAGTCAGAACCTACTGTCTTCCCCCTGGAGATTATTTTCACTTTAGTGAACTCTCCAGCCTCCTATTGTTGGATCTTCTAGATTTGACTTGTTATCTTTATTCCACCCTCACTTTTACCATAATTATTCTTATTATTTATTATCTTTACCACATTTCCTTAATTATTTACCCTTGTTTCAGATCCTTCACCTTATAGAGAGTAGCAACTGTCAGACTGCAATATCAACAACAAGTGACTACAATATACCTTTATTTAGGGATAACCACCCAACCATTATTGCCTTCATGTAGACTTAGACTGGAACTACAACATATACCAAGAAATGTTGTACAATAAGGCTGAGATATTCAAGGCTGCCTAGGCAAAATGGACACACAATTCCCATCAACTTGAGATTGGGCATCCAAATCCCATAAGGCAGCTTTGGAAATCTCAGCATAAAAATATTGAAAAAGAAAATAAGAAGTTTTCTAAGGAAAATGTGAAAGGTAGGCAAGATTTTGAGAGTAGAAAAATGGAAGAAAATATGCTCAGAGGTACCTACTGACTGGTTAGCAATGGTGGTCATGAACAGGGGCCAGAGGATGCTATGCAAAGCAGAGTCATAAATCAGGAGCAACAGCAGAGATCTAATGGATGCAGGCTAGAAGATAATAAAAGAACTTGGAATACTCCTAATATTGATAGAAAGCACCAGCCATTGCTAGTTTATACATTTGGACCCTGAACATGAGCTCTGCACTGACCTTAACCTACCCATGGTCCCATTGACTTCAGTGGAGTAGTGGAAGGGTGCAAAGGTCTGCCCTTGCAAGATTGGTGACTTAAAGCTGTTTTATTTCAAGCATATCATGAATATAGCTGTTTTCGCTGCTGCAGGCCTAATCTGGAGTAAAAAAATATCAGTTTAGACTGAGAGCTAATTCTATTTACTTATATATATTGGATGCTGTATTTGATTGAAACTTTCATAACATGCAATTAATTCTAGATGGAACTCACTTTGGCACTGATAATGAGGGGTTTTTTGTTTGTTTGTTTTTTAGGGATTTGTTGTTGCTTTTTTGGGGGGGTTGTTTTTGTTTTTTTGCTTTGATTAGCTAATTTGGGTAATTATATTCCCTACAGATGCTTTTTGTTTTCTTTCATTTTCGAAAAATTCTACTTAAGGATAATGGACACTGTTTCAAATTGGTTTGATATTTGTCATTAATATTTGCATTACCAAGACCTTCCTATGCAATTAAATAATCAAATCTATAAACACTGTGCTGTGAGCAGTAATTTGAAAAAAGTTCAGAGACTCTCTGTGATCAGTGTGTTTAATTTAGGTCACCCTGCCAGATGAAACCATGTGTGAATTTCTAAACTGGAGCTCAGACCTTTGTTCTTCCTACCCAGTTAACCTTCGCTAGAGAATACATTGTCTCCAACTATTGGAATAACAAAAGAAAAACCTATTACTCTTAAACGAAAAGGCATTCTGTAGGCCTGATCCAATTCCTAAGGTCAATAGAAAACCTCCCATTGACTTCATCCAAACCCTTAATTGGCACAGTTCTTTTTGTTTCCCTGTGATGTTATATTCCTTCTTCATCAGTCTGCCAAAGGCCTGATCCTGCCCTGAGAATCACGTGGATGGGCTCTGTGTTTGAATGGAGTCCCACTGAAGTCCATGAGGGTCTGCACAGGCCTATGGAATTGCTTGTGCAGTTCTAAATGGTGGGGGCCTGAGTTTATAAAGGTCACAATATGGATGGATGCATGGCTAGTGGATGCATGCAAGCAGCGCCATAATAAAGGCTGCATTAGACTTCTGCATTTAATGGGAAATACCCACTGGTTTCTAGACAAATGGAAAGGCAAAAGAAAAGGAAAAATGAAAATGGTGGTGATTAGGCACCACGAATTCTTGAAGGACATAGCAGGATTTGACAATTTTAAATAACTTTAGGTAAAAACAAAATCTGTTTGTTTTAAAAAGAGGGCAAAAAGTGATTCTCTCCTTTTCCTGTGAAAACTACTCACTGGCTCAGCTTTACATTTGTCTACAATGCAGGTATCCATTTTCCACGGTGCCCAAATGTGTGGGTGTTTTAAAGGATTTGGGTGAAAATAAGCATTTTGGGGGATACAGAGTTTCAAACTAACATCCATAAACAGGGATAGGATTCTGAGGCTGGGCAGATGTTATTTGCCCCCCACAGGGCTAATGGGTCTCAGAGATGTTCATACAGAGCCAGATTCTGCTACCCTTACACACACACTGAGTAGTACCTGACTCCGTTAAGTAGCCCCCATTGATTTAAACACAATTATTTGTAGAGTTAGGCACTATGCAATATAAGCATAAAGTGACAAAATCTGGCTCACTGAGCTCAATGTCAAATCTCCCATTGCTTTCAGTGGGGCCAGGTTTAGAAGCATTTATAATCATTTGCATATGAGAAGGTGGCACTGGATAATCAGAGGTCAGATAAGGACTAAGGAGGCAAGGAATGTTTGCCAGCTTGTATCAGGGTAATGTATTATTACCATGTTCAAACATGTTCATTAAGATATGGCCTGTAGTCTTCCATCTACCGTACTGTACTGTGTCTGTTTTAATTCACATCGTGCCAGTGACAACACTTGCTAAAGACCAGTCAGAGGCTAAGTCCTGCATACTAGACAAGAGGGAAGGCAGGAGGCCTTGGCCCAGATCCTCATGTGGTGTACATCAATAAAGCTCCATGGGTTTCAATAGAACTATGGTGACTTACATCAGAGGAGAGTCTGGCCTCTACATTTCCAGGGGAGTTTAGTTTGCAGTAATGAATAGGTTATCTCTTTAATATAAATCATTGTTGCTTTATGAAATTACTCAGTATAATTTGATAGCTGACTGAAACTAATTTAAAAATTTGCCTTGCTAAAGGCTTGTGCACCAGCTTGAACTTTCTAGCATTAATCTTGGAAAATTAAGAAATGAAATGTGCCTTAATTGCAAAGGATAATATGCGTCATAAAAATTTAGCACTGAATGAATGAATATCTGTCATCTGAACAGGCAAGGGCAAAATTATTAGAGCTTTTTTGTTTGTTTTGGTTTGTTTGCTTTTTGAAGGTTGTTTCTTATTGTCATTTTCCAGGATACAGATCTGACTTTTTAAAAATCCATATATTGTTGATTGTTGACTGTTTCATGCTTGGCAGATATCTGAGTTTTTCCCAGGTTAATGACAGTATGATTTGGACCCTGTATCCTGGCTGTACAAGGAGAGTCAAGTTTGCCTAGAAAGGTGGCTCTGGATTTTTTTAGATCTTATTGATTAATTCATTTTTCAGCAAAATGAGAAACAATGGCAATTTGTAAATTAAGACATTAATTAGATTTAAAACACAGTAGCGATCAGCAAAGGTGAAAAAGATTAATTGCTGGTTTGAATGTGCAGTAAAACCCCTTGAAATGTGGATACATATGTGAAGCAGGACTAGCTCCACCTCTTTGCTTAGCAAAATAGACACAGAATGTTTAAAAGAACAGAAAAAATCCTGCAACCCTTAAATGACTAGCCCTAAGTAAACACAAGTAAGTTCCCGTGATGTCAGAGAGTCCTACTCAGGTAAGTAAGCTTTGCAGAAAATAGCCTTTATACTTGACATTTCCAGTACACCAGAAATCAACTTTTCTTGTGACATTTTGACGTACTACTCCTGACCTCAGACCAAAATGAGAAAGTACAGGTCAGGCAGAAAGAAGAAAAAGTAGGACATATAGTCAATAAAATCTTTCTAATCTTAAATTTTGGTTCAGTGTTGGCTTAGGTTTTGGAAGAATATTCAGAGGTATGTGTGTGTGTGTGACAGAGATACCACTTCACCCTTTTTCGTTTAATATCAGCAAGGAAGATTCCCACTCTGAATTTAATTTTTCTCCTTTTAATAACAGAACTGATGTTTTAAATTGTGACCACAATATTATTTCAAGTACTGACCAAAGTATATTCATAAATTCTATTTTTTAACAAAATACACAAAAATATAAAAATCAAGGGTGGGATATAAGGAAGGGAAAATAAAATTGATGGGATGCCCTAAACATGCTGTTAGTTTATTTTGGGGAAGCTTGCAGTGGGGCAAAATAATTTACAGCCTAGATCTGTCCCCATTACACTGCAAGCAGCTTCAATGAATCAATGAGATTGCTTGCAGAAGACAGTACTACTCAACAGGAGAACAGGATCAGGCCATTGGAAGATAAATACATTACAAGAGCCCTGACGGTTTTACTGAAACCCTGGCCTTAGAAGACTTTAAATTAGATATCATGAGATGATGCCATTTTTGCATGCTGCCCATTTTAAGGAGCGATGACTAGGTGCACTGCCATGGAGAGCAGAGGAAAATATTGTACTTTATAGAGACACGATTCCTCTCTGGGCTTCCATGCTGAATGGGGAAAAAAGCATAATTTATAACATCCTATCACAGGGTGAGCACTTGTTCTCCTACTTGTGTGGCTGCACCCTGTGTTTAGGCTGGTTTAATAAAGAGTGTTCACTCCCTCTTTTGTTGAATCACCCCAGTGTCTTTATTTACAGTGCTCATGCAGTGCCCAGATCTCCCAACAGTTAGTACCCCACAGACCCTCCCCAAGGTCTCTTGGCCTTTGAGGCTTCCTTCTTGGCAAGGAGACAGAGATACTGCCCTCCTGTCTCCTCTCAGGCTAGCCTCCCCACTGAGGTTTGCCCAAGGCTTTTACAGCCTTCTCCTGCCTCAGCCCAGCTGCCACTACTTAGCCCAGCAGGTTCCTCTGAGCCAGCCCTCATTAGGGCTTGCAGCTGGGCTCCCTGCTGAGTACCTGCATCCCTACCCCTGGCCTACCGGCCAGAGAGCAGGCTGTAGCCAGCACTTTGGCAGGAGTTTAAAGGGGTTTTACCCCTGCCCTGCCACGTATCCCTTGATGAGGTGTGTGATGGGACATGCCTCCATCCCTCAGACAGCAAGCCTAACGAGTGTCCCTGCACTTCAGGCAGCATGAATTAGACATACCTGCAGAGCATGCTCTGCCTGGGGAAGGCAAACTTAAAATGGGGGAGCTGGCCACAGGGTGGCAGGAGGGGAAAGTTGTCCCAAGAAGAGAGGCTGCTAGAGACTGGTAGGGAGCTCAGTAGCCCAGCCCAAGTCAGTGGCTAGCCTTCTCTTTCCCTCCTGCCCCTTGTTTAGGGCAGACAGACACTGCAACCCTGAGAGGGGCTCTAGATGTCTGCTCAGTGCCTTGCAGCTGGACCTGAGGAGTAGCATCTTGGACTGGAGATAATTAGACTCAAAGGACCCTGGAAGTGAGCCCACCTCCCACAGCAAATCGAGAGCGTGCCCAGGAGTGAGTGTTCTGGAGAGGAACATAAAGTGACATAAAGAGAGGACCGCTAGATCTGGCTGACTACAGGGTGCAGCATACTTCCCTTTGCACAGCCAGACAGCACTTCTGGCCGTCTGTACACAAAGACATAGCTATACCTACTCCTCGCCCACCACATCCCATCCAGGTGGGGAGCACCCAGCACATATCCGCCGTACTCTCCCAAAGTCCTGGAGCTGTGATGCAGGTAGCTTTACTTGTTCAGGTAAGGGGATGAAGAATGCTTACTCTTACCTGTTCCACCGCACAGCTGCATAAAGCCGTGTCACAATCTAGTCCATTATTTTATTCCAGAGAAAGTAGATTATTTGGGTTCACAAACAGCATATGACACATAATTTTCTCATTTCCCCCTTTCTCCTGAAAGTGACTCCTCTGTAACAGCTATTTTATTTCAGAATGCCTTTCCATATAGATTTCATTTTATAATGTCCAACCTTTTTTCATCATGGCCATGGCTATATTTTTCGTGCTATTATAATTCATTGATACAGGACCCATTTAAGGAATCTTTCAAATGCAGTCATATCTATTCTATTTCATGGTCTTTGCACTCACATCTAGGCTCATTATTTCTGAAAGAGGAATATATTTCCTAATCGAAGGAAGGATCCACACACCACATGGAGAGAATAAGTGTCTTCTGAAATGATGCTCCACAAAATAACTGACAAGAGATATATATCCTGTGGTTTTAAAAAATGATCGTTTAGAGTTATTTTATTGTAATTTTTCCTCAGCAAGAACTGTTCTTAAAGTTGAACCCAGAGTGACAAGAACCCACCTTCCTTTCTGAAGAATTCAGGTGGAACAAAGGCCTCAGACTTTATAAGTTTCCTGCTCTTTGGACAGGAAATGTATGTTTGTGGTTTTTTTCCCAGCAGAAAAAAATCAGAGGACTTTTCTTTTTTAAATGGTTATAAAAAAAATTGGAGGTTTTGGTGAAAAATCAAAATCTGAAATATTTTGATTCTGAAATGTTGCCACAGTGCCTCATGGGAATTGTAGTCTAGGTGCCTTATACTCTCATTCTCCTCTATTGGCTCTCTCTCTGGTAGGACTACATCTCCCAGGAGTACTGCATCATGGTTTCACCTCTTGCTGAGGCGATGCAATGGATCATGGCAGTCACATCATCAAAAAATTGTTTAATAAAACCCCCAATTTTCCATTGTAAAACAGTTTTGATGTAAAAATTTCAACCAGCCCTGCTCCTTATACAGTAGGGTTCAGTGTCCTTGTGGAACGGTTCTTAAGAGCCCCTTATTAAAATATTAACCACCATTATATCAGTTTTATGCTAATACATATAGTCAGAGTGACAGGTTTAAAAAAACCCACAAAAGCCTTTTGTAGTTTCCTCCTCCTCCTATTTGAGAGTAGATATGTGCAGAAGGAATAATCCTGCAATGGCAAGAGATTCACTGGGTGATCTAACAGGTCTTTTCTGTGTGTGAGTTCTTTGCTTCAGGTGTTCTAAAACATATTTCCCATGCTACAACCATAGGTTTAATGGGTCTGATGTGTGGTCATATCAAATGCTATCTACCAAAAAAGTGTTTTGTGGATGTGCAAAATCCACAGCTATTTCAAGCAAAGCAACAAAATACTTCCTGCAATCGTGTACCTACATGCAAACAGAGGCAAATCCTACGCCCACTGAAAACAATGTAAAAACTGTTATGTGCACTGTACATTTTGCTGTTGGCTTTGGTGACCAAAGATGACACTGATGACAGTTTTATGTCTTGTGTGTAGGACTGTGGCTAAAAGGATCAAAGCACAAGTGGTAGTTTGTTCCGCATGAAGTGCATAGGTGGCTCAATGCCAAGGAAGGGCTCACAATCTGTGCCTGCTGAGTCTGGCGCTGTTTATGACTCAGCCTCTGTCCCTCAGGATTCATATGGTGTTTAATCTCAAACTGACTAACCCCATCATTGACTACTGCTCACCAACATTGTCTAGCCATTGCTCACAACTCCTAGCTGTCAAGGCCAATGTTGCACTGTTTCAAGTTATGCTTCAGGGTGTCTTTGACACTTTCTTCTGGCCACCTTGTACGCAGTTGCCCATGTTCAGTTTATCATGCAGCAACTGCTTTGGCATTCTGGTGTCATCCATCCTTGGCACAAGACCAGCCCAGAGTAACTGTGATGCGATGAGCATGGCTTCAATTCCTGTGATGTGACTACATTCCAGAATCTTACTATTAGTAACTTTATCCTGCCATTTGATGCAGAGTATGATATGCAGATGTCATAAATGGAACTTCTCTATATGCTTAATGTGATGACTTTAGCAGGTCCAGGTTTTACACCATACATCAAGTTGGACAGCACAACTGTTTTATGGACTTTTAACTTGGTCTGAAGCTTAATACCATGTTAATACCATGTTGCTGCCAGACTCTGCCTGATAGTCTGTCGAATGAAGAACTGACTTTGTTGATAATAACGCTCTTATCTTATCTGCTCATATCTTGTCTGCTCTTTGTCTATAGTAACATTGTTTGACAATATACGGCCAAAATAGCAGAAGTCTGCAGCACCATTCAGCTGTGTGCTGCTGATGGTGACACTTGGTTTCATGTAGGATTTCCCTGGTGCAGCTACACGACCTCTGTCTTTTTCAGACCAATTATCAGCCCTTAGCTTTCTGCAGACTCTGTGAATCTGTCCGTAATCAATTGTATCTCTTCTAGCATATGTACTTCAAGAACACAGTCATCAGCATACAGAAACTCATGAACTGTTGCCTCAAAAACCTTTGTGGAAGACTGCAGCCTGTTCAGATTAAATGGAAATATATCCTGTTACCAACATATAGGTCTGAAAAGTTTTCAGAAGATCACTGAAATGCTGTTGCCACCTCTGAAGGATCTCTTCCTTATCAGTAGTCAATGTTAAGCAATGCACAGTCTTCAAAGGCACTGTAGTAGTATATATAGACCATATATGTCTTTCAAAGCAGCACAGAAGTCTTTGGTCTCATGAAGTTCGACACAGCCCTGGATTTCACCTGCCTTAGTATTCCAATATTGATCCTTCTTGTCAAATTAATCTTGATCACGTTGTTTTACTGCACTCAAAGTGATGAGAGTAGCTTGATATACCATGTCATGAAAAGTCATCCACTCACTGTTTACATTAGCACGAGTAGCCAAGCCAGCAGGGTCAAAAGAAGCTGCTGTAATGTTATTAAAGAGTTGCGCTCATGTAGTTTCATTTTGTAATCTCTTTAAGTTGAGACATCTGATTGGTTATAGATGATGGTTTGTGAATGACTGGTCAAATTACTAATAACAGTTTGAAGCAGATCGTGTGATGGTCTATCCAGCAGTCTGCCTCTTCATGGCTGCGGTGATGTATATATCCTGTAGATCTTGCAGCTGGATATGATGTAGTCAACAAGATGCCATTGTTTGGATCTTGGGTGCATCCATAACCTTTTATTTTTGTCTGATAGGTGTAGAAAGTTATTTGTGATCACTAATTGCTGTTTGACACACTCACTAAGTAGCAGTACCAGTGCTATTCTCTTTCTCCATCCCATGTAGTCCTACACCAGACCACCAGATTACCACATTACTTCCAATCTTTCCTTTAAAGTTCCCCATGATAATCAATTTAGCTGATACCAGTGTAGAAACAATGAGTTTGTCTAAGTCACTATAGAACTTTTTCCCCTCAGTGTTGGCATTTGTCAGGGTAGCAGCATAAGTGTTGATGATGGTTACATACTGCTTATGTTTCAGTGGCAACCAGAGAACCATAAGGACAACCATTTACACATTTAGGTAAATTTTTGAGCTTGGAAGCAAGGTTTTATCAATGCCAAAGCCAAGACCTGACTGCTCTGACTCTGAAGATGGGTGACCTCACCAGAAGAACATCTATCCTGTACTGATCTCTGTGAGTAGCCCTTCATCAGTGAGTCTCGTTTCACTCAGTGTGGCAGTCAACCCTACACATAACCAATTCTCTTGCAACAAGTGCTGCTCCTCTCTCAGGTCAGCTGGTGGTAAGGTTGTCACTTAAAGTCCTAACATTCCACAAAGTTGTTATAATTGGTGTCATGAACTGCCTACATGCAGATCTGGGACTGCAACCACCAGTTTCACACCAGGCCTGATGCTTCACCACTCAGCCATCACTGTAAAACTTTCCTCCATCATCAGAACACATATATGACTTGTTTTTAGTTGTGGTGGCTCGTGTCGCACCATCCACACTCTCTTGCCCATTCATCTATGCTCCAATGGCATTCACAAGATGACTGGGGGTAGGGTAAAGCCTATGGCCCTTGATATGGCATAATTCCATGCGGTCTCTATAGTAGTACACAACTGCAATGCCTGAATCCACTTGCTGTGTCACTGTAAAGTGTAACAAACACTCTTGTCCACCACAGAAACCACAGAGGTCTTTGCTATCGATCTGATAGCTAGGGACATGAATTAGTGAGTGTTAGGGAGTATGCCACAGACTCGTGGGCCTGTTCACTACAAGTCTGAGGCCCTGTTATGCTCTGAGACTCCTTGCATAATTTGCCTGGGCATACAGGGTCACAGTTACCAATTGGTACACTCAGGAGGTACTGCAAGGGTCTTGCCTGTGGAGAGGCCATGTACCAGCAGGGAGGACTTATGCACTCAACCTCCTTTAACTACGTGATACACAAGAGAGAGAGTATGCAGCACCACTGGCACAAATTTAGAAATGTCTAAGTCAAACCCACACATTTCAGTCGTGACAATTACAAGAGAAGTCTCCAGAAACGCCTTCTCTTAAATTTGCAAAATTCCTATGAAAGAGTCTTCAGTCGACAGATGTACCCAGGATATTTTACTATTTCTTTTTTGCATTAGCTGCTGCAGCTCTTTGTAGCTGTGCAACTGCTGACTCAGAGAATCCAGCTGTGCATCTTGAAAGCAAAGGTGCTCACTTGTTAGTCTGTCGCTCCTGTTACACACTGGCAAAATGTGTATTGTATCCCATTCTAGTAGTCAGTAAAAATTAACAGCCTGTTATTGCCAGTAGTCAACAGAATTACTCCTATAGCTCAAGTGTTAGAGATCGGTGCTGACAATACCAGGATGAAACCCTCTTAGTGAGAGAACCATTGTGAACTATTTCCATCAGAGACTTTTTGTTGTGTGTTTGTACAGTGCCAAGCATAGTACACACCTGGTCCATGACTGGGACTCCTAGACCCTACCTCTATACAAATTGCCCTGAGAAAGCAGGGACAGGTAAATGTTGGGCAAGCAGTAGCAGATCCATAATCACTCTTAAAATCAGAACAGAAGAATGGAAGAGAGTGGGAAAGATGAGGAAAGTCACATGGATGAGAAAGGAATTCATGCAAAATAGAAGAAATGGGGACAGAAGGAAAGGGGAAATGAAAGGATAGGTGAAAAACGGAAAAAATGCAAAGGAGAAACAAGTAAGAGTATATTAGGTCCAACCCCTTCCTCTCTTCCTTCCACTTCTCTATTCCTTCTGATTCTTCATTTTGTTACCTTTCATTCCCTTTTCTTCAGTTGCCCCTTCCATGGCTCCCTTCTTAGTGTGAACCCCTTTGATTCCCAAGAAACCCTGCCCCCTTGCATACCTTCTATAGGCTATCCTGGGACACACTGGCTGGCAAAACAATGTCTGTTAGCATTTTGAACCATGGAATGTCAGAATGGTCCGCTATTTCATACAAGTTTAAAGACAGAGAGAAAAAAAGGCCAAAACTAAAATGGAAAAATAAAAATAAAAAAAAAATTCTTCAAGGTTACGGTTAAAGCACTTTCATTTTACTAGATAGGTAATAAGAAGAGGCAGCTTCTGAGCCCACTAGTTTTGCTCGGACTCAAAATATATTTTTATACACCAATCAGAATAATGAAGAAAAGATGCCAGCTTCCAGAGTTCATTTTTCCCTTTGAATAAGCTGAGCTAGGATGAAATTTAGGTATGTTGAGCCAGAACAGGAGAGCAACACATAAGGTCTATGGCCCAATATATAAAGCTAAAGTGTTTTGAATCTTGGTAGTGAGAATATTGTGATTTGCTAAGAGGTTTACTAGAGAAATAGGACAATTTAAAAGCTCACAGAGCATGAGTATTCTGGCGTGATGGGTCAGCTTTAATAGCCTTTACACACTATAAATGCATGAAGGGATGGTCTCTGAAACTAACTCAAGCCCCAGAAAATAGTGTCTCTCTTTTATTAGGCTGAGGAACAAATTCTCCTTTTCCTATTAATGTATTTTTCTTTGCTGGATGTATTTATACTGTGCATTTCTGATAAGGGTAGAATGCAGAAGTGACACTCCTAATGGCTCGTCTACACTAACAGTTAGTTCACAGCAGGCTGAGATGTGAATCCACCCTGCGCTAGCCTGCCACACACTAACTGGCCACGTGGACCCTGCTGAAATGCAGTAACAGTTTGTTAATGATCTATTCCTTTGATCCAGTCCTCTTTGAAATAGGACTCGTTAGACCCGCTTACGATGTGCAGCTTACACCTCCTTACACTTCACTTCCAATCGACCAGCCCAATGACTGACAATGATTTATTACCTTTCATACAGAAGAATTGCCAAACTGAATGTAGAAATCACCAGTAAACTGCAGCCACCTCTGGGGCCACTGATATTTGATGACAACTAACTCCCTAATGTTTCCAATGGGAAGTTCTGCATAAAAACTGGTGTTATGGTTTCAGGGTGGACACATTGCCAATAGGAACCAGCAGCACAAAGTAGAGACACCTTGGCTCCTCCCTCATCAATGTGTCTGGTGCAAAGGTGGAGTGAGCTGCTATTGGAAAAGATCATAGCAGATTACTTCTCCTTGGGAAGAAAAGGAAATCCAGAGAACAAACTGTGAATGTCATAGCCACAACACATTCCCTCCTCTGCTCCTGAGAAAGCTGCTTCCCTGCCATCCTTTCAGATTTCTGGAGCAGCCTGAATGTTTTCTTCCCACAGTGCTGAAAGGATGTAAAAAGGTCTATGTAGATGCCTGGCTGGCAGAGTTCCTGCTGTCATTATTTCGAGCTGCTCAGATTTTAGTGTATGTATTGCATTATTAATTAGCTGCCAGGATGCCTAAGGACTAGGATAGGTGGGTATTTTTTTAATTTGAAATCTAAATAAATAATCTATATCAGGACAGATTGTAAAGATACGATTTAGCCTTAATATAGCAAATATACTGTCAGGCTCAGATATTAAATAAAGAATTTACAGATCTTTCATGCTACCAATTTTGACCTTGATAGTAATAATCATTATGTATCCAATCACTAACACTTGATGAAACATCCAGTGCCAGGAAAATCTAGGCTAGCAGAATTGAAATGCAGTTCTACTCCCATTGAAGTCAGTGGCTAATCTCTTGATTTTACATTTCTAGAATATGCATTCCACCACCTATGGTTAGACATACATGTCCATAATATCAATTTGTGCATCTCTTCCCAGATCCTTCCATGATGCTAATGCCTCACACTCTCTCTCTCTCTTCACGTACCAGATCCTCCAATGATATACAAACAACAGAGAAGTTCTCTTTAATTAATATGACTAAAGCTTTCATGGCTAGAAACAAAAAACAAAACAAAAATGCACAATGTAATAGTTTTACCAATTCTTTTACAAGTAGTAAATATTTCAGATACAACCCTGCTTCTCCCTTTCACCAGCATTTTTAGCAAATGCCTAGCATTACATTCCAAAGCTTAATAGCCAGAGAGTTTCCTGCTTTTGAAACATTTATGAGCTGACTCAGATGACATTGGTTTACTGTTCTATATGAGCAGTATCAGCAATTCCATTTCTAAAAAGAAAAAAAAGTGTTTAGTTTTAGTTTTGCTTAGTCTTCATTACTCAGTGGGACTTTGTAGATGTTCCTCAGTATGCTGCTTATGATTTTTTTTTCTATATATATGAATGAATGGCTCTCTTGAAGCAATCTGAAGATATTTAACTATTTATTGTAAACTACAGGACATATTATCTAAGTCTCAAAATAATTCTCCACTCCACAATGAACCCTTTTTTAATTTCAACGTATAACCAGCCAGTGTCCCCTCATACCTAACTAGTCACAATCATGGTCAAATGCAAAATTTTATATTCAGTCTGGTATTTTATCATAATACTAATAACACATATAGGCTTCACAACTACATGCCAGTAGGAACATAAGCTAATCTAGAAAAGGTTGGGAGTTTGATTTTCATCGTGAGGCATTGTATGTGTACAATGTGTTTGGTTATCTGTTGTTATTTATATTATCATCACCTAAAAGCCGCAGTCATGGAACAGGATCCCATTTTGCTTGGTCCTGTGCAAACACAGAACAAAACGTCTCTAGAGATGACAGATAAATAGAGAGAAACAGATGGGGGAATACAAGAAAACAATGAGACAACATTGATTAGCATGATAGGCAGTAGTAATGAATGGGGAATGTGGAGTGGGTCTGTGCATGTTTTGAGACATAATGTAATTTGGAAGGTAAGACGTGAACTGAGATAAGAATTCTGGTTTAACTCATGACTTCCTCAATTTTTAGGTCCTCAATGATTAAGGTCTACAAGAGTCTGGGATCAGTCCTCTAAGGCCTGATCAAAACCCTGTTGAAGTCAATAGGCTTTGAACCAAGGCCTAAAGGTGGTTTATTTGACCACAAATGCATTTGGGCAGTCTTAACATTGAGTTAATCAAGTTTTTATGTGGAATTTTTCTGATCATGAACAATGGTGATAAACCACGTGGATAATGATGATAAGAACTGAGAACAAGATGGACAATTTCCATTAACTTCTGCAGAGATGTCCTTAATTTCACAACTGTCTGTTGGTTTGGGGAGGTTGATAAAGAGGGATGAAGTAAAACTCCTGCTGAATCTTTGTTTAGCTTGAGGACTGAAAACAAGCTTTCTTCAGAGGTCCAGAAATATTCAGCAAAGTTTCTCTTTAAATTATCTTTTCATTCTCATGTATCTTTACACTTCCATGTGCTGTCTATGCTCAGAACTAGAAGTGTCAAAATTACATGAGAAAAGGCTACTCCGTTCCCACAGTATTTCTAACCAGGCCAGAAGTAGAAGTGCTAAAATTCTCATGAAAAAGCCTTTATTTATGAGTTTTCCAGCTCAGTTTGTAGGCTGAGGAAGTTCTGCTAGTTCAGATATTCTTTGTGCATGCATTCAGACTTCTGAATGCTTAACTGATGTGAATATGAACTCCATTTACTTGAGGTTCTCCATCACTAGTTGTTTGAGTACATTTCTTTCATAGATACTAAAAGATCTTAGTGACAGATATTAAAATGGCTCCATTTTCAAACTAAGAGGAACTTGGGGGAACTTCATGTCCAGGTAGAAAAATACAAACTGTAAAAAGAGCTTTAGATAGAAATATGTTACGATGTTGGTGACCTACACAACCCTCAATTCACTAGTGCAACAAACTTGCTATCAATGACAATTACACAGGTAGATCAACTGGAGTTGGTGGGTATTAAACTTGCCATGTGACATGAGATACTAATCCTTTGTAACCCTGCAACATACTAAGTGACTAGGACCAGGGAATAAACTTAAATCTTAGTATTACCCATGTAGCTGAGATCTTTACTACACTCACTGGTGCATTTTCTCAAGCACACCCTCCTGTATTGTCTGAGTAATCTGCACCTAACAATAATACAAGAGCCCACAATTCATTTCTCAAAGTAAAAAGGGAGGCTGAGCTCAGGCCTATCAGAAACTGTGAGACACCTTATGTCCTTCTTCAGCTCTCCTGCCTTCTCCTGACTTCATGGACGCCTATCTTTGGGGTTCCCAGGGTGTGTAGATTGGGAAAGCGTATGGAAGGGAATCTGATAGAAATAATCTGCCATAAGCTTTCCCCAAATGTCGTAGGGAAGGCAGGAAAAGTTACTGCAGATGGAGTCTGTGCCATGGGTGCACCTGAAGATTTGTGGGCTGTTAGCAATATGCATTCAGTTATGAATTCACATGTTCAAGCTTTGAATTTTTGTTCCTCATGTTGGTGTTCTGCCTAATCTCTATATGGCTTCTCTCTGCTTTTCATGAGCATCTGTAAGTCCTACTTCCCTTTAGCATGTTCTCAGGCTAAGTGCAGAAAGATACAATGCCATCTCTTTATTATGGCCAACCTGGAACAACGCTTCCTCAGCTCTCGTCCACTCACGCCCCTTCTCTACCTACGCTACATTGATGACATCTTCATCATCTGGACCCATGGGAAGGAGACTCTGGAAAAATTCCACCACTATTTCAACAGCTTCCACCCCACCATCAACCTCAGCCTGGACCAATCTACACTGGAGGTCCACTTCCTAGACACCACGGTGCAAATAAGTGATGATCACATTACCACCACCCTATACCGAAAACCTACCAACCTCTATGCCTATCTTCATGCCTCCAGCTTCCATCCCGGGTACATCACACGATCCATTGTCTACAGCCAAGCACTGAGGTACAACCGCATCTGCTCTAACCCCTCAGACAGAGACCAACACCTACAAAATCTCCACCAAGCATTCTCAAAACTACAATACCCGCACGAGGAAATAAGGAAACAGATCAACAGAGCCAGATGTGTACCCAGAAGCCTCCTACTGCAAGACAAACCGAAGAGAGAAACCAACAGGACTCCACTGGCCATCACATACAGTCCCCAGCTAAAACCTCTTCAACGCATCATCAGGGATCTACAACCCATCCTTCACAATGATCCCACACTTTCACAGGCCTTGGGTGGCAGGCCAGTCCTCGCCCACAGGCAACCTGCCAACCTGAAACATATTCTCACCAGTAACTGCACACTGCACCATAGGAACTCTAGCTCAGGAACCAATCCATGCAACAAACCTCGATGCCAACTCTGCCCACATATCTACACAAGCGACACCATCACAGGACCTAACCAGATCAGCCACACCATCACCAGTTCATTCACCTGCACGTCCACCAATGTAATATACGCCCTTCGTATGCCAGCAATGCCCCACTGCTATGTACATCGGCCAAACTGGACAGTCGCTACGGAAAAGGATAAATGGACACAAATCAGATATTAGGAATGGCAATATACAAAAACCTGTAGGAGAACACTTCAACCTTCCTGGCCACACTATAGCAGACCTTAAGGTGGCCATGATGCAGCAAAAAAACTTCAGGACCAGACTTCAAAGAGAAACTGCTGAGCTTCAGTTCATCTGCAAATTTGACACCATCAGCTCAGGATTAAACAAAGACTGTGAATGGCTTGCCAATTACAAAACCAGTTTCTCCTCCCTTGGTTTTCACACTTCAACTGCTAGAACAGGGCCTCATCCTCCCTGATTGAACTACTTCATTATCTCTAGCTTGCCTGCATATATATTCCTGCCCCTGGAAATTTCCACTACATGCATCTGACGAAGCAGGTATTCACCCAAGAAAGGTCATGCTCCAAAACGTCTGTTAGTCTCTGAGGTGCCACAGGATTCTTTGCTGCTTTTACAATGCCATCTCTGTGCATGCTGTTAATCTCAATTTTCCCTAACTAAGCCAAGAGCCTCGTTAAGTTTAATTAAAACCAATAGGTAATTTTAATGTGGGGGGAGGGTGGAAAATGTGAGGGAAGCAATGAATAATCGTAATAGAATAATAACTTTTACTTTTAAAATTATGTATCTATGAGAAACCAGCAGGACTGGATGCCAGGCACCACAAATGCAAGGTGTAGACAGGTCAAATGCAAGTGGTATCATGCGGCAACAGCAAAGGGATATGGAAAGGGGACTCTAACCGGGTAACATGAATGCCAAGGTGGCAATCCTGCTGTCAGGGTGCCAATGCCTGCTGATAACAGCCCACCTTAATTGATTAGTCTCATTAGAGTTGGTATGGCAACACTCATTTTTTCATGTTCTCTGTGTATATATATCTTCCTACTGTATTTTCCACTGCATGCATTCGATGAAGTGGGTTTTAGCCCAAGAAAGCTTATGCCCAAATAAATTTATTAGTCTCCAAGCTGCCACAAGTACTCCTTGTTCTTTTTGCTGATACAGACTAACACGGCTACCACTATGAAACTTGTCACTCTATTCTGGTCTTTTTTCAGGAGAGTTTAGGAGGGATTTAAATGAAGAGAGGAATGTGGCTTGGCTTGTAACATCACACAGAGAGGGGAACAGGACAGGATGTCAGGGCTGGCTGCCTTTGCAGCATGGAGGGAACAAAGGGGATATGACAAGAAATGAAGGGCTAAATGGTGTATCCCCACTGATGGGATGGAGCTCAGTAGTTATTCCACAGAGAGTCTAGGCCAAGGTCTGAGAAGGCTCAATTAGTTGTATATTGACAACTGAAGGTGCTTCTTATTTTGGGGACAAGGGTGGAGCAAAAACAATTGATTTTTTAAAAATATATTTGTCCAATGACATTCTTAGAAATCCGGCTTCTCTGCTCCACTGCATTGACTGTAGCAAGAATGGTTAATTCTCTGCAAAATGGTAAAAATGCTTTATTGTCACATTCTGCATACAAAGTTATAGGCTAAATTAGTCTACATTAGATGTGCTATTGGGCCTGATCTCAGCTGGGGTAAATTGGTATAGCTCCATTAACTTCAACAGAGCTAAGCTGATTTCCACCAGCTGAAGATCAGATTCTAATCTTTTTGCTTGTTTTTCATTTTATAGTGAACACATTTTAAAAATCCTGACTCCCTGCCTATCCTGTTGTTCAAACATGTTTCCATTCAGTTTAATGTATTATTGCACTTGTTCTGGAGAAAGTGTTGTGAATGGAGTTTTTGAGAATTCTTTATTTCATGAGTTTTGAGCATTCTTTTTTTAAAAAACGTGTCTGAAGACACTGTATACTTTCAGCAACAAAAAACAAATGTAAACCTCTACTTTGAAGGGGTACAGATGTGCTAATAACCTTTAAAATAATTTACCATGGTTTTGTCACACAGAATACTTAATTTCAAGTATCTTGCCATATGAATGATTCCTTTTTCAGGGGCAGCCCATCCATATATTGTCTTCCTCTCATCTGGTCACCCTACCCCTGCAGGACCTGGGGCAAATGGCCTCGTCCCCTCCCTCTGAGCGGCCCTGCATCAAACTGATATGGAAGTGGAGAAAATGTATTCACCTTCAGAGAGACATGCAGAAACTGAAGTAAATGAAGTAGAAGGAAGAAAGGATGAGGAAGTTGCAAACAAGTTACAGTATGGGCACTCAGCTTCATGGCCCAGATGTGATGACAGTGTGTGGCAAATTCTCATGGGACAAGTTCATGAATTTCCCTTCCCTGAGGATGGAAATAAAAGAAAATTCTCTGCTCAGCATTACAAGAGGAAACTCGTTAATGGGGAAGAAATTCATCGAAACTGGTTACAATATTCAGTGTTGAAAGACTCTGTGTTTTGCTTTTGCTGCAAGTTGTTTAGAAATCGAGCAATTGGTTCATCACTTACTGAAAATGGTTCGAAGGACTGGAAAAACCTATCTTCAATTCTCTCTTCACGTGAAAGAAGTACAGACCTTTTGGAATGTTTTCAAGACTAGAAAGAACTTGACAAGACGACTTAAGAAACATTCCACTCCTGAAGGACTGAAGTTTGTTTGTGGAAACAAACTCTCAGACAGTTTTCCAAACATTTTTATAGCTCTGCGCATTCTTTTAACTTTGCCAGTTTCCAAGGCTAATGGGGAACATAGCTTCTCAATGTTAAAACTGATAAAAACACATCTGTGTTCAACAATGGTGCAAGAGAGACTTGTTGGACTTGCCACAATGTCAATAGAGCAAAACTGGAAAACTGGATCTAAAAGAACTAGTGACTGAATTTTCAAATCTTAAAGCAAGAAAAGTCTTGTTTTAAGAGCACAGAGTGTTTTCTTTTATTCAGAATCTTTTGTAAATACAGGTTAAAGTTCATTGAAGAGTTTCCTTATTTCTTTCTATATTGGATGTGGTGGCAATGGCAGTTAAAGCAGGATAGTGTAATGGATGATTTTTGATTTGTTGTAATAAACATAATTAATATTTCAATTCATTTTTATTTGAAATTGGACTGAAATATCATCTAGCTGTCGTACAAATATATTCTGAAAATTTTGTGTCTCTATTTTATGTGATCTCAGAAACATTGGTTGGACAGATGGATGAATGGAGAAACTGAATAATTAAGCCTGTGTTTAAAAAAAAATGCTTAAAAAACATCAAAAGGAAAAAAGGGGCAAAATGTTTCCCAGTTTACCAAAAATCTCAGCCTAGATCTGTCCTTGGGTTTTGTGGGTGGGGAGGCGCCAATTGCATGGATCGCCTAGGGTGCCAGTTGCTGGCAACTAGTCTAGGGCCTCCTCTGCCCCTTTTTATTTCATTTTGTGAACAGAGAACTGTATTCATTTTACTAGTTCTTGAAACTAAAATATGTTAGTCTGTTCTCAGTATCTTCTGTCTGAACCTTCATGGAATAAATCAGAGCTTTTGATTTCCTAAAGAATCCCTTCTTGTTGCAACATAGCTAGAAGCTCTATCGTTCCTATTCGCCTAGTGTTTCTCTCAATGGGAGCTGAGTAGGTAATGTAGTCTTCAGAGAGTCGTATTCCCTAGGCAGAGAGGAAGTCATTCCTTCTTTCAAAATGAGAAAGTGGTTTTTTCCCCTTAAAATACAAAGTTTGGAAGCCTGCTACTTCAATGGATTGCTGTTTTTCCAAAGATGAATTTTAGTAGAGCTTTGATTGATGTCAGATTAAATTAACTGGAAACATTTAATGTGTTTAACATGTAAAAGCTTACAGCTCTGTTCACTTAGAATTATCGGAGGCCTTCTGTGCTGCATGAACCCACAGAGGACACTAGAACATGGATTTCAACTCTGCATCCAGATGACTTATTCAGCAGGAAGCTTGACTCTTGCTATCCTTGTTACTTTTCACTTCATTTCTTTGGGCCTAGGCCATGGGATGTTATGTGGCAATCTGTAGAGTGCGGGTCAAATGGGAGGGCTCCTGTTACTACTTGGGACTACAGTAGGACCTCAGAGTTACAAACATCTGAGTTACAAACTGACCGGTCAACCATACACCTAATTTGAAACTGCAAGTATGTAATCAGGCAGCAGAGACCAAAAAAAACCCCAAAAAACCAAATCCTGTACAGTACAGTACTGCGTTAAACATAAACTACTAAAAAAAATAAAGAGAAAGTTTAAAAGAAGATATGACGAGGCAAGGAAACTGTTTCTGTGCTTGTTTCATTAAAATTAAGAGGGTTAAAAGCATCATTTTTCTTCTGCACAGCAAAGTTTCAAAGCTGTATTAAGTCAATGCTCAGTTGTAAACTTTTGAAAGATCAACCATACTGTTTTTTTCACAGTTACGAACATTTCAGAGATCCGAACAACCCCTATTCACGAGGTGTTCGGAACTTGGAGGTTATACTGAGTTGTTTCCGTCAGCTTTGCAGTCATAAGAAATTCAATGGAATTTATACTCCAAAATGTGAGGAGCCTTTGAAAATCCCACCAAAACAGTGTGAAAAGGTGTTTCACATGTCCCAGCTCTATGGGTTTACCAGATTCTCCCTACCAGATGGCTGATCTGGGCTGGGGCTCTGAAAGTAAAAGGAATGTGAAGGAGGCTACCTCTGGGGGAAGGCAAGTCTTCTCTCATCCCAACTTGCTGAAATCTGGAGAGGCCTCTGGAGGCTGTTACCAAGTGTCTGAGTTGCTTTGCTTTTGTTCTGGATTGTTCATGATAATAAAATGAGCCTGGAGGAAAGAGAGCTTTATTTTTACCTTCCCTGGCTGGTGACTCGTCATGGGCTGACGTGCACCCTTAAAGAAGGATATGTATCATTCTTTAAACACCTTCGCTTTCTGACCTTGTGTCAAAGCTGTGCCATCCTACTCTCAGGGATAAATATCTGGGGCTCTTTGTGACAATAAACAATAACCCTCTTCTTAGACATCCAGAGGAATTATTGTTGAACAAAAAGAAACACTCTCTCCCCACGAAGAGCTGAGAGCACTCCTCGCTGCCTGCAGATACTCCGCTGTTTGACTGAGAAGGAAGGACAAGAACCAAGCAAGCTGCAAAGATACTGAGGTAGAATTGAGAGGAGAGCTCATCAAAATATTTGGACCCAGAAAAATGTAGCCTTATGTTTGATCTTTTCTGTTTGCAGATCTGAGCCCATGTGGTTGAATAGTTCATGAATGCAGGTGGTGTTTGTGAAGCTGAATGCTCTGTGAACCCCATTCAGATTTCCTCTCCCCCAAGAGCAGCCCTGCTCCACTTTCAGGAGCCCAAGGCATCTCCACCGCTTCTGTGAGATGTTCCACTTGAGATAAACATACAAGAAGCAGACTAGAAATGTCAGAGGTAGTCTAATACCTGAGTTAAAGGAATAAAACACACAAGTAAATCTGAGAGTGCCGATGGGACTGCACATACTGGGTCAAATCCATCTTTGCTCAGACAAAACACCCATTGAAGTTGATGAGAGTTTGGTTGAAGAACGGACTGTGTAAGGCCTGCTGGATTAGACCCTAGCTGATTTGAAGTGGATTTACTTTTGTTGTAATTGTTTTTTCATTGCAATTCAATTCTGCTTCATTAATATGGAAGGGGATCTTTTGACTATGGGAACATTTCTTCCTAAGTGACTGAGATGCTATCATAGATTTAAATTCAAAACTGCATTACTTTATTCTCTGCCTGTTTATGCTATATGTCAATGAGAAGTCATTTAATGCCTGGATTATTTATCAACTAATCTTTACCAGGCATGCATTGTGTTGTGCTCAGGGCAGTTTAGATCTTATAAATATATGTTCAATAAGACACAATTATAAAGCATCTCCTAGTAAACCTGTCAGTAATGCTTCAAAAACAAGTTATAATTTACAGTCATGACTTCAGCACTGGATTTGCTGTAGCAGTGACAGTGATATATATTAATGGCACAGTTATCACAAAATAACCTGACTTCACTTTATGCATATTAATGCAGATTATTGAGTGCATGAGCAATTTTCCCCATCATAAGATCTTGATTAGAGTCCCAAGAGACGTAAAGACTGTATGTAATTTAAGCAGTTCACCCCCACGTCTTATTTCTAAAGAACCAGTTCATTCTCTTCTTTATATCTGAGATTTACATCTCACAGTTTGTCAGAGAATGGAGTCCCAGTCAGAATGCATTTGCCATGCCCCAAATTTAGCAAGAGTTTGTGAACAATCTGTGAGACATAGATAACTAGCTTCTGTTATATTGAGGAGATAGCAATGTTGGGTCCTTTATCATGATGATAATAATACCTTCTTCTTATATAGCACTTTTCATCTATAGATCTCAAAGCACTTTAAAAAGAAGGCCACTTATCACCATTTCACAGATGGGGAAACTGAAGCATAGACAGGGGAAGTAACTTGCCCAAGGTCACCAGTAGAGCTGGAAACTGAATCCAGTTCTTACTCCCAGTCCTATAGTCTAGCTACTAAATCACACTACAGCCCCATGTAGGATTTGAATTGAATAAGTAAAGTATCATTGTCAGCAGTAGAAGAGATTCTTGCATTAACAGAGTAGAATGTTGGTTTATGCTACTTATTATAGGTGCTAGAAAAAGCAGGTATTCCTTGCTACTTAGAATTCCTATGATTTTGAGGAATACATCTATCACTTCTTAAAAGATGGATCTAACCCACAGCTTTATTTTTTTTCTAAAAACCTGATATTTTAAAATAAAGCTGGAGAAAGGAGACCAGATAAAAGCAGGTGTCCTGATATCTATCTTGTACTGAATAAGACATTTCAGATTACTAGAATAATAAAATATTTCATTGAAATCCTATTTCTGTAACTGACTGGAAATATAAGCACAAGGATATAACTACTTACTTTAGCCATCATGCTGAAAAATAGTTGCTTATGTCTGAGGCCAAGATTCTGAAGGCACAGAGCATGGGACCAGTTTCCTGACCTTATAACAAGACATTGAAAAGACTGGGTCGTTTACCTTCGAAAAGAGCCTAATAAGAGGGGACAAGATAAAAGCACACAGCAGAATAAATGGGATAGAACACATAGGCAGAAGAATCAGGGGACATTCATTTATATTAAAATGTGGCACATTCAAATGATAAAAAGAGAGATATTTAAATACATTTTCACACAACCCACAATTAGACTGCGGAACTCACTGTCACATGAAGCCAAAAACTTAACAAGATAGAAAAAAGGATTGAGATAGGGATATCCCAAAGTTATAATAATTAATTATAACAAATTTGGAAGTGATATTAAACCTCATGGTTCAGGGCTTAAACCAATTCTCTAACTATTAGAGATCAAGGTGAGACCTAATGCAGGGGGCAGATTACCTTATCTCTGCCTACTGATTTTTACCTTCTTCTAAAGCATCTGGTGCTTGTCACTGTTGGAGACAGGCTACTGGATTAGATTGAACTCGAGTCTGATCCAGTCCTGCAATTCCTATGTTCCTACTGTCTCAAATATTGAATTGTCAGACTGTAGGTAAGACACTCATCCATCGGGTATACCTTACCATTTCTCAGATACCTGTCTGACAACATAAACACACATGCACACTAGCTAATAAATATCTTTGAAGAAGCTATTGACCAGGGCTGACACCCATTTCTTGACACAACACTCTAAAAGAAGAAACTTGCTCTTTATAAGCCTACTATTTTCATACTATCATCAAGCATGCTACGGCCATGAAACGTATTTCTTGGCACCTGAGGGAATCGAGCACTTTGAATAGCTCATCATCATTGATGTATGTCTGAAGTGACTTGCAGGAAAAAATAACTTTGTCACTATCATCTTTCTTTTCATGCCAAGAGCTAATGTATCTTAACAGCTAGGGTATTTAGAATTATCAGTGGATCCATCAGGAGTGGAGGTGAATGGCACAAATTCTATCCATCAGCTAATCCTTTGGGTAAAATTCTCCTGTCATGGAGATATTAATGCTTAACTTTCAAAAGTCTCTAGATCTTTCCACATGGGAACCACTGCCATAGGTTCACCATATTCCTGATAGTCACAAATATATTCTTCCCGGGTGTACATCTGGATGTGACCATGACATGAGAGAAGCTTGCAGATATACAATTTGAACACAAGAGCAAGGTGCAACCTTGTCTTGGAATTACACATTGAAATATGTTTTTGCTAACTTGGAGTGTCCTAGTTCTGAAATAACAAAACAGTATCCCAAGGCATTTCACCATTTGAAATTAAAATAATCCTAACGTGGAACAGTGTTATCTGAAGTCTATTTAAAGCTAGGTGCCCAAAAAATAATCTATAAAATGAGATGCTCAGTTTCTACTTATGATTAGCAAGCTATAGTCCAGTTTCATACTACATATGATTAACAAGCTATAGTCCATTATTTCAAACAATTGTTGCCAAAAATGACACAGATTAGAAATCTCTCATATCACAAATGAAGTTCAGTACTGGATCCTGCAGGAAATCAAATATACAGGATTATGTTAAACATAAAGCAACTTCCGGTATACTATGCCATGAATGCCATTTAAGTAAAAATATACATCATCTTCCCATTTTTCAGCTGTGGCAAGCTTACCAAGCTGTGCATCATTACTGATGGTATGCCGCTGGTGAGAAGCAGGTGTATGACATGCCTTTCTCTTCAACATATGTACATCACACATGTCAAACGTCTCACACATTTTGAGTAGCAATCTGTATTCACAGTGAAGAGAAATATCCCATGCAATTTATCAAATGTTTGAAGAAAAATCTAGTAATTTCACTCATCCCTGATGTTTGAACTTTCAAACTGCATGATGGGAAATCATTTTTCTTAGACTGTATGTCCTGGAGCTCATTTCTATTGAGTGGCATTTCCTATCTTTTAACATTTCTCACTGTCCCACTTGGCTGAGGCAAATGTAGGTGGTTTTCCTTTCAATAGCATGAATTACAGAGGAAAAGGATTTGTGCCTCACAGGTTTTCAAGGAGAAATTATCCACTGAACCAAATACTGACCAAAAACCATACAACATTGTATAGCATCTTTAAAAGCTTTGAAGTATTATCTTTATATTATTGTATCTATTCCTACATAAACCTTTTACTGACAGAACACTACTTGCTTTTCTGAAACATAGAAATCAGTGGACCTTCTCATGAAGTAAGATATCACGCCAGGGTGAAATCCCAGCTCTGCTGATGTCAAGGGCAAAACTCCCATTAACTTCAAGATTTCACCAAAGGGGAATAAAAGAAGGGTTCAGTATGACCCAAACAAACAGCAAGGCCAACAACAAGGCAAACTAGCTGGGCAACTGAGTAAAAACAAATAGCTTACTCTCCCTAAAGACTCCATGTATCCATGCCAGCCCACCCCAGAAGTCCAGAAAAAACATAGATGAGTCTTAAAACATGACGCTAAGGTCAACAACTCCTTGGGTTTTTGGACCAAGTGAGAGGTGAATTTCAAATTCAAGCCAGAGACCTTCACAGAAAGACATTTTCCACTATCCTCCTCCCTTCTAAACTAGGGAGTTAATGGTTTGCATATTCACTGCAATGTGGCAGTGTCACACAGCTACGGCAAGCAAGTTCCAAGCTATTAAGATCTCTGTAAATCAAGACCAATATTTTAAACTCTCCTTGGCAGTCAGCTCTCAGGTGAAGTCAATGTAGATTATGGTGCATTGCTCTTATGTGCTCCCAGGAAGATAAGTAGCTTAGTAAGAGGACAGTTGGATCCTACACTAGCTTGAGTTTCCTTAATGGACTTCAAGAGGGTCCCATGGAGAGTATATTGCAGTATGAAGCCTATCTGAGAGGGTGAATACTCACACAATAAGGTGCTGCTCAATTTAAGAGCAGAAGAATCTCACTGTAAGTCACAAAGTCAACTTCACCATTGTGAGACCAGACAGCACTGGCTCCACTTGAGAGGCTTGCTCTGCATTCCTTGTGGCAGTGAGAACATTTTCAGTTGCTTCAACTGATGCAATTTTTCTGGGAGGATTCCTTGCAGATCCAGCAGACCTGGAGGAACTAATTGCTCTATTTTCAGCTTGATATAACTTCTCACATTGTGTAATGTGTAGGTCTCACACAGGAGTAAGGTTTGCCATGAAAGGAGGCATAGTACTTGGTATTAGGTGCATGGGAACTCAGCCCGCTTTGCTCCTCCTGAGGTTTCTGGGAACATCTAGCTAACAACAGACATGCACAGAAGCTTAACAGAGCTGGAAGCATAGTCACTCCCAGCCTGGCATTAAATCATTGTATTTGCATAGTCACTCCCATACCACTATATTGATATGTTTCTTCCTGTGGCCTTTTACAACAATCTGGTAAAACATCAACAGGATGCAGGAGTGAAAACTGTGAGATGAGGAGGGCAAAGAAGTGAAGGTGGCCAGAGGCTATTCACAGCTGTTGTTGAGGGGAATTTGAGATTCAAAGCACTACATCACAAGATCTAAAGAGGCAGTGGGTACATGAGTAAATAAGGGGTGCTGATGGGATCCAGTAACCCTGAACTGAATTTGTCTCACTCTGGTGGTGAGGTGAAAATGTGGAAGGAGGGCGGGTACTAATTAGCACTTGTTTGGGAAATGAATTCAGTTAGCAATCTTTATCTGTTAAAAGTGGAATTATTACCCCATTGTGCAAAGAGTCCCACTTTGGGGCCAAACTACTTTTCTTTTTAGAAGCCCATGACCTGAAACATAATGGAGATAAAAAAAAATCTTGGAGTTAAACATTTTAGAACTAGAGAAGAAATCAGAAAAGCATCAGTAGAGCAGTTCTTCCCAGAAGAGATTTCACATGTCACTTTTCAGAGATAAGCATGTGGGAAAGCTGATAGGAGATGTCTGCCCTTAATGTCTGTTATCAGAGAGAAGAATTAAACTCAATTTATGGTCAAATTCAGCTCCAAACACCATGGCACATTGCTACTTTGCTTAAGGAAAGACATGATTCTCATCAATTGAATGTGGCTCTTCTGCTTAGCAATTAGGAAAGACACAAAATAGGAGGCTTTGGGGGGTTTATTTGGCTAGTTAATAATTATATGTTTGACTTGCTACATATACAAACAGACAGTATGGATTATCAATGGGGACTTAAACCTCAGACCTTAAGTTCCCTAAATACTGGACTCTACCACTTAAGCCTCGGGAAAGATTTTCATACAAAGTGGGTCAGCTGTTCACAGCTGTTGTATATTGTATTCATTTATTAATAGCATTTCCCTCCTCCCCCCCCCCACACACCCTTCTCTTTTTTTCACAGACTCTCTCTGGCATCAGTCCTGCAAACACACACACACACACACCTGCTTTAAGCCTATGCGTAGTACCAGTGAAGCCAAATGTGAAAAACTTTGCTTCAGCAATGCACTTCATTGACTTCAATCAGACATAAAGTTAGGTGCATGCTTAAATGCTTTGCTAAATCAAGCCCCAACCCGTGTGACAGTATATAAATCAATTAATTACATTCAATAAGGTTACATTGGGTCCAGGTCAGAGCAGAAATTGATCCATACAGTCTGAGCTAAAGAAATCTGTTCAGCAACATAGGATGCTATTGTTTTGTTTTGCTTTGGTCCAGGCTCAAACCTTACATTTTTATCATAGTGACAACAGGAGCTTTTCCCTAAATGTAAGATGTTCTTACAGAAGATTCTGCACACTCCTTTATCTCCATCCCTGACCTCTGATGATCATCAAATGAACAGGGCCTTTTAAGTGGGGGGGGGGGTTCCTGTCAGTTAATGTATAGTATTCTAAGGATTTCCTTTTTCAAGTTGCCCTGATAGTAAAGGTCTAGCCAATATTGTCACAGCCACTGTGCCACTTCCAGAGCCAACTTTCTGGACACTTCTATGAATTTATTAATTTACTTGACCCATGTAAAGTATGTGCCCCTGTAGATCAGAACATTTCTCTTCAATTGTTAATCTGACATGTCACAGCTACATATGAAAGTTTAAAAATTGTAGAGACCAGCAACCATTGGCTTCATGGAGGGATATTAACCTTTGTTTTTAAAGGGCTTAAGTCAATTTCCAACTATTAGAGCTCAGCACGAGACCTTTGTGGGGGCACATTATTTCACAGCTACTAGCTATAGGTCCTCTGAAACTGGTACTGGCCACTGCCACAAACAGAATACTGGACTAGATGGACCTTGGGTTTGACCCAATTTGGCAATTCCTCTGTTTGCCTTTCCACTGTAGTTGAATATTACCCAAACGAGCAATCTTATTGCACTCCTTCAAACACTAATGTATTGCATAAAGCTGCAGACAACAATACAGCTAAAAAGTAGAATTTCTTAATTCTCTAAATGGCATTTTTGTTGCAAAGGTCTAAAGCGAATTTGCTGACTTTATGCTAAACTCCTTTTCTCACACGGCTTAAACTGACCTTCTATATAAACTAGAAAGTACAGGTGTCAAAGTGCATCAGTATCGTTTACCGAAGATGTGTACAACTGGTTTTTTTGGCACTTTCTCCTTCCAGTTTATTAAAGGTTGTGTCAAAATAAATTTATGTAAGTTGGGATCAGGTTTTATTAGTGCAGCATCGTTTGTTTTTAATGAATAAGGCTATTGCAGGGGAATAGTTGATTAGGTTAGAGGGAAGCAAAAATAACTAAGCAGAGCATGTGAAAGATCAGCTCTTTCATCTAGCCTATATCTCACTCCCTCTCTTTCTCTACCTGTTTACCCAAAGTCCTGAAATATTGAGAACTATGGTCCTAGTTCAGCAGAGCATTTAAGCATGTGCTTATGTCCATCCTTCTTCTAAATAGCACTTAAACACATGTTTACATCCTAATGACTTTAATGGGACTTAAGCACACTTAAAAGTTAATTTATATGTGTAAATGCTTTGTAGAGTGGGGTTGTTTGCTGAATCAGCTCTTACAAGATTGATAATTTGTTGGATTGTAGAATGGTTGTGACATCACTCCATAATAGTGTGTTTTAATATCTGTAATACTTCTACACAAATGGTGTAGATCAAGTATTTGCCAATCAAAGGATAAGAAACCGAGGGTCAGATTTTATAACAGTGAAAGTAAGCACAGATCCCTTTGCTGATTTACACCAGATAGGAATATTTTGCCCCATCTCCTCTGATCAGTATCTTTGGGCCAGATTGTCCCTTACCACATTAAAAGTTGCAGGAGGGAATTTTTTACTTGAAAATCCCCTGGGGATCGCCTCATGGAAATTTGCCCTCATCATCACATCAGGGGGCTGGAGTTTGCTTCCCACAGAGAAGTCACCCCCAAACCTTTGGGATACCCAGGTAGTCAGAGCCATCTGTGTAGAGGCACTTTCCCCACATTGTGGCTCCTCTCCTACCTCACCCAGCAGCTTTTCAAGTGGCACCAGAGAGCTACTAGGGATATCCATTGGCTTTAGTGGGGTTGAGGTGGGGAGAGGGCATTAATAAATACAGTCTGGGGCTGTGTCATGGTCCTTGGGTAGGCTGGCCTTTCTGAGACCATTTTCCAGTCTTCCGTGCACCCCTTTCAGGTAAGAGGCCCTGCCTCCACTTCCCTTTGAGGTGGGAACCCACAAGCCAATCTCTCTCTGACTGGGTCTCCAATTTACATCCCCGACTGGTAGCAAACTGGGATATCTAGCAGGACCAATGGGCTTGGCACCTGTAAGAGTTTTCCTTCAGGAATCTGTGGATAGTATTATGTAGTGACACCAGAACAGCATCTTCAATGTAAAGTATGATTTATATTCAGAAAGATTCACAGCATTCAGAGAAATTGATTTAAAACAACAGAGAGCCCTATACGCATACTGTTACCTATGCTTGACATTCCCCTCAAGCTCCTATACAGACCAGACTTGGTGCCCCCTCTTCTCTTGGGTACCAAGTTACAGCTTCTTGGTTGACGACCCTGAATCCCAGTTTCTGTATCTCCTTGCATATCCCTCATGCTGACAACCCCTGGATAGCCTTGGGCCAGTCACTCAACCTTCTCCCTTTTGTAGGCGAGGGGTTCCATAATGATTTCTTATCTTCCTTTAATTATAGGCTTACCCTTGGGAAGAATAGGCAATTCCAGCCTGGATGGAGCTAGTTAGGTAGCTTCTTCCCAACTGATAGCCCAGCCATTGTCATCTTAACTGTTTTGAAGCTGTTGACTCCAGGTGTCTTATCTTTGCTATTCTTTAGTTTCCTGTAGGGTTTTTTCTTAAAGACTGCTTTGATTTCACTGTATGCGTTCAGGAAGGATAATATCACATAGATAAACTGGAATGCATGTGATATTTATAAAAAATAATACATCTATTTCCCAGTTCTCCACAGGCTGTATTCACTTTTCTTGTATATTGCGCAAGAACAAAGGGTAGACAAAATATTTTCCCTAAACCTCACTGCATTTCCTTCCGACATGGAGACTCCTCAGCAGGGTCAAAGGAAGTCAGCAAAATTGTGCCAGAGAGGCACCCAAGCTCCCTCTTCTGTGCTGAGCAGGAGAGATCCCTGCCAGAAGAACTCTTTCATACAGGGATCTCTGTGGGTATGACCTGACCTTTAACATAAAGGCAGTCTTCCTGGGATGAAATTAAGTGGTTAATGTGAGGAAAGTGCACTGTGCACTGAATTTCCAAAGAACCTCTAACATTGCAGCTGCCTTTTCTAGATCCCAAAGATTTGCCTGTGTTGTTGAAGAAGGCATTCAATGAGCTATTATTATTTATATTGTGATTGGGCCTAAGAACTCCAGTCATGGACCAGGACCCTGTACCAGGCACTGTAAAAATCACAGAACTAACAGATGGTCCCTGCCCCCCAAAAGCTTACAGCCTAAAATTCTGCACATTATGCGGTTCGTCTATCAGTACTGTAGCTCATCTCCAGCAACTGGAACAGTCTCATTAAACCAGTAATGGAGGATGAGGAGGTGTCAGAGAGCACTGCTCCCCCAGAACAGTCCTCCTTCTGCTTTAGAGAAGGAGCGGGAACGGCCCTCGCTACCACTCCCCCTTACTTTAGCTCCTGCTTTCTATCATATTTGACAATTCACAGAACCGACCTGGCAGTTTTGACAGGACACTCAGTACAGAAGGATTATACAGTCTTAACATATTTACTTCTGCTTTGAAAACTAAAATTTAATATTACAATACGGAATTTCACCAAGTTTTCCACCAAGCCGTACCACTAATGAAATGGAAAATGGATCTGAATTAACTTCCATTATTTAGATGCAGATGTTAGAGTTTGGGAGCCATACCACTTCTACAGCTGAGGACCTCTTTGATTTCTTATTGACTGGGAAATAACTGACAAATTTGTCAACGTTCCATGCCTGTCTCTCCCTCCCCTCTCCCCCGCATCCTTTTTGATGAAAAGATACATATTTGGTTCTCAGCACCCATTTGGATTTATTCATGTATGTCGGGTTTCTGTGGGTTGCATCAGAGAAAGTCAGAATAAATGTCCCTTTGCAGGCATTGTAATATACAATAGAGCAGTGGTTTTCAAACTGTGGGTCACGACCCAGTACTGGGTTGCAGAATGTAATGCAGGGCCGCCCAGAGAATTCAGGGGGCCTGAGGCAAAACAATTTCAGGGGCCCCTTCCATAAAAAAAAAGTTGCAAAACTACAGAATATTATATTCTCGTGGGGGCCCCTGCTGGGCCTGGGGCAAATTCCCCCATTTGCCCCCCTCCCTCCTCTGGGCAGCCCTGATGTAATGCACTGGGTTGAGGCGGCTCTGGTTAGCACCACCAACTAGGCCATTAAAAGTCCTGTCAGCGGTGTTGCCCAGCTAAGGCAGACTAGTCCTTACTTGTTCCGACACCGCGCTGGGCCCCGGAAGTGGCCAGCAGCAGGTCCAGCTCCTAAGTGTGGGGGCCACAAGGCTCCATGCGCTGCCCCTGCCCTGAGCACCAGCTGTACAGTCCCATCGGCTGGTGGGATCTGGGGGCCAGTTTCTGTTGGCGAGAGCCATGCAGAGCTCCTTGCATGCCTTCGCCTAGGAGCTGGACATGCTGCTGACTGCTTCTGGGGCACAGCACAGTCTGTGGTGCCAGGACAGGCAGGAAGCCTGCCTTTCCACCCCTGCTGCGCCACTTACCGAGAGCCATCCAAGGTAAGCCCACGCCCCAACCTCATGCCCCAATACCCTGCCTCAGTCCTGAGCCCACCCCCAAGCCCAGATCCCCTTCCTGCACCCCAACCCCCTCATCTCCAGCCCCACCCCAGAGCCTGCAGCTCCAGCCCAGAGCTCTGACCCCCTTTCACATCCTGAATCCCTCATTCCCAGCCCCAACTCACAGCCCTCATCCCTGCACCCCAGCCCTGATCCCCTCCCGCACACCCAAACTCCTCATCCCCAGCTGTATTGGGTCACAGGCATCAACAATTTTCTTCAACTGGGTCACCAGAAAAAAAAGTTTGAAAACCACTGCAATAGAAAATATATATGTCAGTATTTTTCTCCAATAAGACGACACTTATCAGAATAGCCAATGAATTAGCACCTCTAGAATACAGTATTTTGAAGTTAGTTGACAGAATGATAAGCACATCTGGATACCACCAGGAACAAAGCAGATACTGGAAACTGCTGCGTCTAACATGTCATATGGTAAAAATATTTCTTAGACCAGAGCGCAACAGAACAAAATTCCTTCCCAAAAAGTGTGTAAAAGAAACTATATGAATGCACATTTCTAACCAATCTGGTCCAAATCCACCCCGATGTCACACTCCAACACAGCAGCAGTAAATCTGACTCTGTTATTTTGATCCTGGATACTATGGAAAAGAATTACCTTTGTAAATGGAATGCCAATTAAAAAGGGGTATTTAAAAAACACCAGTGAGACTAATATTTAAAACCAATTTTTTGTTACCTCAGTCCATTCTTAGAAACCCTCCAGTCTGGTTTTGATGGTTCTTGAAAATAACTGTTCTGTGCCACAAAACAACAACAAACAAAACAACGGAAAATCAATTATTGTAGCTTTGTGGACATTTACATCCTTGGGGGAAAATTACTCCGTGCTGCACAAGAAATGATTACCCGCAATATTTGTTGTGAAATATTCCCCTCCCCCTTATGAGAGGCAGCAGCATCTAAAGGACAAGGCATCATCTAGAACTATGGGGAGCTGGGATCTATTTCCAGCTCAGCCACTGACCTTTAGCAAATCAATTCACATTTCTTTGCCTATGTTTCCCTTCCTTTCTTTTGTCTCTGTAAGCTCTCTGGGGCAGTGATTGTCTCTTACTATTCATTTTTACAGTACCTACTAGTACAATGGGGAGCTGATCTCAGCTGGAGCCTGTAGACACTACAGTAACACAAATAATAATGATTATATGAATGGGTTGGTCATTAATCTTTAGTTTGTTCAGCAGTGTAAGCCTTATCAGAATGAACCCATGGGACTTCCATCTTTGAAAAACTCCACAGCAGCCCCATGGCTTTCAGAGCGTTAATGCACAGTTCAGTATTATGCCTGTAAGAGACATGTCAGAGCAGATACTGCTTACCATTACCTGACATGCAATACCTAAGGAGGTAGCTGTCCCAAGAGGCGCTGTTATATTAACTAGAAAGCTAGCAGTTATTTTGCTGATGCAGCTGAGCAGATTGAGGAATACTACATACTGGCAATTCATTCTTTTTTTTCTTTCTTGCACAGTAATTGGGAGGAACAATATCCTTTTGGAAATCAGACACAGCCTTTACCTCTCAAGGGAGGACCTGCTAGAAAAGCCAGTAGGTTTCACATCACTGTTCAAAAGATAGCCATGCCATCTTGATCTTAGCTAGCTGTCATGGGGTTTAATGAGACGCTCTAAAGGAGGGAGATTTTTCTCATGAAATTCCTGGCCACCCTAATAGCAGGAGCATGTTTTTGTTTCCAAACTGAAAACACATCAGTGCACTGCCAAGAAATCTGAACTTAAAAGAGGCAACTCTGCCATAAGCGCCTACCTTACCAAACCCCCTGAGATATGATCTTTATTTAAATCCCACCTTTGCCAGGCAACCAATCATTGCAGTTCCTTTGTGTGTCCACTTAAGACAGGCTTAAATTCAAATGAACTCTTGAGTCCTTACAGAGAAGGATGCAGGGGTCAGTTTTCCTATGGTAGCTTTGCTTATGCTGGTACCCACTAACATAAAAAAAGGATTTGGACAACTAAATATTTGTTAAAAGTAAGTAACCATGAATAGTGCCTACTTATGTATGCATTTTTCTCATAAGAAAAAGAAATTGAACTGAAGACTAGCAGCTGGAATTTGTGTGTGTGTGCATGAGCTCTCAACACATACACTTCCTTGCCCTCTCACCCGCAGAGAATATCTGGTTGAGATTTTCAAAGTCATCTAAAATAGTGGCTCTCAACCTTTCCAGACTTCTGTACCCCTGTCAGGAGTTGGATTTGTCTTGTGTACCTCAAGTTTCACCTCAATTCAAAACTACTTGCTTACAAAATCAGACAAAAATATAAATGTGTCCCAGGACACTGTTACTGAAAAATTGCTTATGTTCTCATTTTTACCATATAATTATAAAATAAATCAATTAGAATATAAATAGTGTACTTACATTTCAGGGTATAGCATATCGAGCAGAATAAATAAGTCATTGTCTGTAGGAAATTTTAGTTTGTACTGACTTCGCTAGTGCTTTTTATGTAGCTTGTTGTAAAACTAGCTAGATGAGTTGATATATCCCCTGGAAGACCTCTACGTACCCCTGGGTTGAGAATCACTGATCTAAGAAATTTGGACTCCTAATTCTCATTAATTTTGGGAAGTCTTGGATGATTTTGCTCTTCTTCCTTTCACTGTTATGGAGTTAAAGACTGAAGAAAGATACAAGCTAAACTTTTACATCAACTAGGTCACAAGAGACAAAATGAAAAAAGGTTTGGGCAGCAGAAATTGGCTACAATGCTGAATCCACAACCTAATTACCTAAATAAACTGATTCCTCTAGAGATTGTAATATACAGTAGCTTCTTTCCCACCACACACATTCCAGCTTCCACATTCTTACAGCTTTTTGGCACATAAGGTGTCAACTTAGACCGCTGAGGCAATTCCATCCCTGGTGTAACTCTGTTAGCTTCAGTGGAATCACACACTGAAGAATCTGCCTTCCTTAAGTCTTTTCCATCTAGGGTGACTAGATCACAACAGTAAAATATCGGGACACATCAGGGTGCTGTCAGCCCCACCCACAGTCCACACTCAGTCCTCCCAGGCTCCATCCCCACTCTGTCCCGGGTCCCGCCCCCTTCCCGCTTGGCCCCCCTGCCACCAAGCCCTTCCTCATCCCCCGGCCCGCCACTGGCTTCCTGTGTCCCTCCTCAGTCCCCCACCCATCGCTTGACTCCTTTCCCCCCATCCCCCCCGCCGCTGGCTCATCTCCTCACATCCCTCCTATAACTGGCCTGCCGCTCGCCTTTTCATCCCACCACCACCAGTCTCTATGGCGCAGACTTCCCCTCTTCCTGGTGGATGCTCACCAGCCCCTCTGCCTCTTCCCACCCCCATATCACGATCACCTCGTCCCCATTCCACCCCTTTCCCCCAAGTCCCTGCCCCTACCCTGCCTCTTCTCTGCCTCCTCCCCTGAGTGTGCCGCATTCCTGATTCTCCCCCTCCATCCAGGAAAGTCCTATGCATCTTGAAACAGCAGCATGCTGTGCGGGGAGAAGGAGGCAAGGAGCGGAGAGCAGTGGGTGCAGAGCACCTGATAATTTTTCCCTGTGGATGCTCCAGCCTTGGATCACACACGGCGTTGGCGCCTCCCTCTTGCTCGCCTCCTTACCTGAATATCGGGACGAAAGGGGTACATCATACATCAATCGGGATGTGGGACAAAGGGTTAAATATCAGGACAGTCCTGATTTTATTGGGACATCTGGTCACCCTATTTCTACCTTCTCTTGGATGTATAACTTTCCCCATCTTACACATTACGTCTAAAATTTACTGGCTCTCTCTATGGAGTTTATGGCTTAACTTATCAAAACTAAGGAAGTTAAATACAGGTAGACATATCCACCTTGGAGGCTAGTCATGTTATTTGAAAAGAGAATTTTGAGTTGGGCTTATTAAAGACAAATGGACAGATCCTCAGCAGGTATAAACTGGAACAGCTCCCTCAACTTCAGCTGAATTATCACAATTTAAACCAATTGAGAATCCAATCCATAAAGTTTAATGAGTTTGTGGAAACTATAAATTAAGTCTTTTGAATTATCTAGCCAAATAAGTGCAATTATTTTCTATATTCTGGTATTTATTTCCCATAGTTTGGTCCATTTAAGGTACTAAATTTTGCCACAGTTTACAGTTTCTCTAAACCTGCTACCAGTAGAGCATAATAAGGGTGAATTATTAAATTGCATAATCTGAAAGTGTATTTAAAGTATAGCTCCCCACCCTCTTTCCCACCAGGTTGCATTTTACTGATCTTTCTTTGATGAACCATAATTTGATCACTTTAAAGAACTCTAAGTAATAGCTGTACTTCTTTTATCTTATTCTTTATCTTTTATTATAGTTATGACGTGTCAGAATTCAGCATGGTTATTAAAGCAATGATATTCACTAATTTATCTGTTAAAATGTTACCTGTTACACATTTTTCCGTAATCAGGAAACTACATGTTGAACAATGGTGGCTGTCTCTCCAATGTGCTCTTGAACATATTTTCTACTTGTTTTGATATTGTGATCTTTGCTTTAAAATACAAAAGCCTATACACACACCAATAACTGTACCCATTCTAGATGTTATATGTTTGAAAGAATAACTGCAGGGCTCAGAACGGCATTGGCAGGAAGATGGATGGCAGGTCCTATTATAATAGAGCTTTTCAACCTTTAGTTTCCACAGTTCTGTATTGGATATTGTGCCCTAGATGACAGAGCACTGGAGAGGGAGTCAGGAGACTTGGGTTCTCTTTCTGGCTTTGCCTCTGACCTGCTAGGTAACCTTGGCCAAGTCACTTCACTTCTGTTTCCCCTCTCATACTTTACCTGATTAGATTGGAAGCTCTTCCAGGGCCGGACTTTCTCTTAGAGAGAGTGTGTGTGTGTGTACACAGCACCTAGCACAAGAGAGCTGACCATCGCTGGGGCCTCTGGGTGCTACTGTAATATGAACTAATAAGTGGTACACAGAAAAGTGCTTTCCACACAGTAACAGTTTTAAAAATGCCCCTTGTTATTTCTCCTCTATTTCATTTCATTAATTTCATTCTACCCTAAAGTTTGTTTATTTCAAGTCAGATCATGTCTTGCCCTAATGCATGTGCACATGGAGAGGGGAATGACAGGAAAGAGAACTGCTATTTGCATTGTTGGAAGCCACTCAGATGCCCATGGTGATGGGCATGGTATGAGAACCTGAATAAAACAGAAAAATTGTACAAGAAACATTACCCTGGTCCTGGTCACCCCTGAATAAAGGGCAGAGGAATCTCTGTTCTAACAGAGAGTTCCCCTTGGGATATGTATGTGTTACATACACAACTCCATACTGCTCCCTTCACAGTCCCCGGCATTTTGATGGCATGCTAGTGATGGGACTGGAGGTAGGAACACACTGGGGGCAGGAGTAGCTGGATCTGATCTTGACCCAGCTGTGAAATGAAGACAGACGTACGGAGGGAATTTAAGCAGCAGGCTGCAACTTTTATTAAACTTAAACACAGAGGAGGTTCTCTATCCGCCCACTACCCATACACTCCTATACCAAGCATTTCAGTGACTCCAGTGCAGGGATAACAAAGCTCTTACTAGTAGGGTCTTATTATCCTACCCCTCCCTCCAGGATTCGGCTCACTCTGAGTCCTACCCTCCCCGCCTCCCCCAATGAGGGAGACAGAAGATGCAGAAGGGTGGGAGACCTCAGCCTGTTAGGGCCACATGGTCTGACCCTGTCCCATGAACCAAAGGCCCCTCTTCAAAATCCCAGGTGTTTTACTTCTGCTAATCGTTCATCTATCCTTTTAACTGCACTGGAAACCAGCTGCAAGTTGTGATGAACTCAGTTAGGTACTAAGCACATTTCTACTTAAACCTGCTGTAGCTTTGAAGATGCTGTGAGGATGGCAAAAAACTCCCTGGTCCTCTGGCAACTGCATCTGTGGGAGAAAAATTCCTTCATGACACCCAAATGTGCAATCAGCTAGACCAGCACACCTTTCAGGCTAGGCTCTTAGTTCAGAGTGGGGAGTGTTGGGCTGCTGGAATGGAGTCCAAAGAGGTTCCACATGGCCCCACTTCAGGTTAAATCCTGGTAGGTGGGGAATACTGGTCAACTATCACCCTTCTCCCCCAGCTGGCCAATGGGTGCCAGAGACTCTCAGGTATGGAGGAGCTACCTGGTGTCCCTCAGCTAATGTCTCCCTCCTTCACTGTTGGGGCTATCTCCTTTCACCATTGCGCCATCAAGTTCCCCTCCTGTTGAGGCAGGTGTGTGGCATTTCTCTGCATTCTGGCAATTCTGAGATGGAGATCACCCCACTGGATGGCAAATAGACTTGCAATAACTTACGCCATGGACTGGAGAAGCATAAAGATCATCTTTTGAACGATACAGCACAGGATCTATCTATCTCTCTCTCTCTCTCTCTCTCTCTCTCTCTCTCTCTCTGTCTGTCTGTCTGTCTGTATAAAATAAATACAAATCACAGCCCGGGAATAACAAACAAGACAAGACTCAATTCCTCCTTTTTTAAAACTTTCACATAATCTTATCCTGCCAAGGTGCTTTTATTCAGCGTAAACAGACAGCAATAAATGATGCACCTCTGCACACACAAGGAATGGGGACTAGGGCACATGACTTATGAGGAGGACTTATGACTTATGCACCCTGGCAATTCAAGTATAATATTACCACTCAGGCAGCAAGACAAATCCAAAATCCATATTGCTAAACAGGTGACCCAAGGTCAAAGGCTCCATGAAACACAATCCCTTTTCTTCTTCTCCTCTTTTCCATTTACTTCTCACTTCTTTCTATTCCTCTCACTTTATTGGTAGCATGCATCATTTGATCTTCCTTACTTCTGCTGTAGACAATAACCATTGATTTTATTATATTATTCTGTGTTTTCCATCAGTCTAGACTCTGCTTTGAATGCTACTGATCTGGATTTTGGAAGTGGACAACAGAACAAGGTAGACTAAGAGAATCATAGAATCATAAAATATTAGGGTTGGAAGAGACCTCTGGAGGTCATCTAGTCCAATCTCCTGTTCAAAGCAGGACCAATACCAGCTAAATCACCAAGCCAAAGCTTTGTCAAGCCAGGCCTTAAAAACCTCTAAGGAACAAGATTCCACCACCTCCCTAGGTAACCCATTCCAGTGCTTCACCGCCCTCCTAGTGAAATAGTGTTTCCTAATATCCAACCTAGACCTTCCCCATTGCAACTTGGGACCTTTGCTTCTTGTCCTGTCATCTGCCACCAGTGAGAACAGCCTAGCTCCATCCTTTTTGAAACACCCCTTCAGGTAGTTGAAGGCTGCTATCAAATCCCCCCTCACTCTTCTCTTCTGCAGACTAAATAGCCCCTTTCCCTCAGCCTCTCCTAAGTCATCTGCCCCAGCTCCCTAATAATTTTCATTGCCCTTCGCTGGACTCTCTCCAATTTGTCCAGATCCCTTCTGTAGTGAGGGGACTAAAACTGGACACAATACTCCAGGTGTGGTCTCGCCCGTGCTGAATAGAGGGGAATAATCACTTCCCTTGATCTACTGGCAATGCTCCTACTAATACAGCCCAATATGCCATTGGCCTTCTTGGCAACAAGGGCACACCATATCCAGCTTCTCATCCTCTCTAATCCCCAGGTCCTTTTCTGCAGAACTGCTGCTTAGCCAGTCGGTCCCCAGCCTGTAGCCGTGCATGGGATTCTTCCATCCTAAGTGCAGGACTCTGCACTTGTCCTTGTTGAATCTCATCAGATTTCTTTTGGCCCAATCCTCCAATTTGTCTAGGTTACTCTCGACCCTATCCCACCCCCCAGCTTAGTGTCACCTTCGAACTTGCTGAGAGTGCAATTCATTCCATCATCCAGATCATTAATGAAGATGTTGAACAAAACCAGCCCCAGGACCGACCCTTGGGGCACTCCACTTGATACTGGCTGCCAACTAGACACTGAGCCATTGATCACTACCCATTGAGCCTGACAATCTAGCCAGCTTTCTATCCACCTTATAGTCCATTTATCCAATCCATACTTCTTTAACTTGCTGGAAAGAATACTGTGGGAGACCGTATCAAAAGCTTTGCTAAACACATGATATATCACATCCACCACTTTCCCCATATCCACAGAGCCAGTTATCACATCATAGAAGGCAATCATGTTGTTTAGGCATGACTTGCCCTTGGTGAATCCATGTTGACTGTTCCTGATCACCTATTCCTCCTCCAAGTGCTTCAAAATGGATTCCTTGAGGACCTACTCCATGAGAGTTTAATTTTAAAACCAAAACCAAAAATATTCCACAGATCAAGAGCCCAGAGGATATACAGCGTAGGCTGTGACATTGCCCCCCACAATGCTTTATGGAAATATGCTTATGAATGTAAATATGACATGACTGGAATATGTTTTATGCTACATATGCTATATAACATATCTCTGCAAAGGTTATGATCTACTGAATACATTCCTCCTATTTGTATGCAAGCATCATTTTTGTATTTGAAGTTATGAATATTGGCTATGTACTTGTTTAATTTTAAATAACCTCAGGGCTTGTCTACATCACAAAGTTGCAGCGCTGGTGAGGGGGTTACAGCGCTGCAACTTAGGAGGTGTACACATCTGCAGGGCATCACCAGCGCTGCAACTCCCTGTTTGCAGCGCTGGCCGTACTCCCGTTTTGTCTCGGGTGTAGAGGATCCAGCGCTGGTGATCCAGCGCTGGTAATCAAGTGTAGACACTTACTAGCGCTTTTCTTGACCTCCGTGGAATAAGCAGGTATCGCAGCATACCTGAGGAAGCCTCTCTGGTAATCAAGCAGGTCTCCTTCCCCGGTTTGCTCTCGCGTTCCCCGAACCCCTGAGCAAGCAGGTCTCCTTCCCTGAGGTTTGCAGGGGGGTTCGGGGAACGCGAGAGCAAACCGCGGGGAAGCAGGTCTCCTTCCCCGGTTTGCTCTCGCGTTCCCCGAACCCCCGTGCAAGCAGGTCTCCTTCCCTGCGGTTTGCTCTCGGGTTCCCCGAACCCCCCTTGAAGCCGCCCAACAGCGCTGCAGTGTGGCCACATCTAACACCACTTGCAGCACTGGTTGCTGTAAGTGTGGCCACTCTGCAGCGCTGGCCCTATACAGCTGTACTAATACAGCTGTAACAACCAGCGCTGCAAAATTGTAGATGTAGACATACCCTCAGTGAAGCAATTGGTCAGCATCCTGAGAAAAGACTATTCTCAGTAAGTGGCCAATCAAGAATCACTTAAGCCAACAATGAACTTGGAGACGCCAAGTTACGTCTGAGCTTTCCCAGGAATGTGGCTTGGTTGGTAAGGAACTGAGGCATGCATGGACATATGACTTGCCCATGTGAATCCAAAAGCTGGATTCAACACAGGGGGAGTAAGTGGTGTCCACCCACAAGAGAAAGTCTATTTAAACCCCTGGAAGACACCTCCATTTTGTCTTCAGCTGGCTCAAGAGATAGCCCTCCTGAAAGAAACTGGGACAAAGGACAGTAACTACAGGGGGGTTTGAGTGATTGCTGGATCCAGACTAGAAGGAGACTAGTATACAAAAGGAAGCTTACTGGAATACCTCTGAGGGTGAGGTTCTATCTGTATTCAGTTTTCTTACTGTATTTGGCATAGACTTGCATGTTTTATTTTATTTTGCTTGGTAATTCACTTTGTTCTGTCTGTTACTACTTGGAACCACTTAAATCCTACTTTTTGTATTTAATAAAATCACTTTTTACTTATTAATTAACCCAGATTATGTTTTAATACCTGGGGGAGAGGGGCAAACAGCTGTGCATATCTATCAGTGTAATAGAGGGCGAACAATTTATGAGTTTACCCTGTATAAGCTTTATACAGAGTAAACTGGATTTATTTGGGGTTTGGACCTGAGTGTTAAAGACAGGAACACCTCTTAAGCTGCTTTCAGTTAAGTTTTCGGTTTGTGGGATGTGGTTCAGACCTGGGTCTGTGTTTGTGGACGGCAAGCGTGTCGGGCACAACCAGGCAGGGTGCTGGAGTCCCAAGCTGGCAGGGAAAGCAGGGGCAGAAGTTGTCTTGGCACATCAGTTGGCAGCCCCAAGGGGGTTTCTGTGACCCAATCTGTCACAAGGTATAGAGGCAATCAAAGACTATCCCATTTAAAAGTATAGACAGAGACTAGCAAATGGCCTTTGTTTAAAGAATCAATAAAAATAGCATAGATGGGCAAAAATCAGTGGCAACTCGATTCTACCTGGCAGCATTATGAACTCAAAGCTCAATCATTTTGCAAATGGCATCAAATCTGCATGAACTAAAGACAATTTCCTATACAAAGTTGAGTTTATCTGCTGTGATACATGACAATACAAGGACCTATGTGCATTGTAGCAAGGTATTTTTATTGGTCATGTTTTTTTTTTAAAGAATTAATCATGTAATACATTTTTATGTGTCATTTTTAAATATTGACACTGACCTTGTTTGTTTTTATGGCTTCATGGGAGAAGCATTTACATTACTAAGTGTTTGAATTGTTACCTTCCTGATGCTGCAGTATGGTAATGCATTTTGCAGCAGGTAAGCCTCCCTGAAGCTAAGTATTACATGTCATATTCCTCATTTTGTTAAATCCTTTCTTCACAGCAAAGAAACTGTGCTTCTTGCTCAGAGTTATGGTGGGAGAAGGTCAAAGAGGTAAGTTTCAGCTGCCCAAACTTGATGGTCTGTTTTTTATGGTGCAATTTTTCTAAAAGGCTGGATTTACAGGCTCCATTGATGCTGGTGCCATTAGAATACATTTCTGGTACAACAGTTTTAATGTCTTTTTAGATTCTCTCCAATCTGTGCTGTTGTCTTTTCTTCCTAGTATTCATGGAAATTCCCCAGCAAACCACTATAACATCTTCCACACTGCAAGCCCAACTACTCTTTGTTTGTACATTAAAATATCAGTCTTTTTTTAAAAAAAAGTCAACATATTAAGCAATAGAATTTTAGTGCACTTGGCGTTTTGGTAGTTGGAATAGTATAATCATACTGTTTGTTTCTTTAACTGCTTTCTAGGACAGGTACCCACACTGAGAACATGCACTGCCTCAGATCAGCCCAGAGAGTGTGAATCAGGTACCGACACTGAGAATATGCCAACATTGCCTCAGATCAGCCCAGAGGCTGTGAATAACAGTGTGCGCCAAAGAGCTGCGCTGTAGCTCTCCCATGTGGATGCTGCAGGCACGAACTAAAAGGTTCTAGTTCACAATGATATAATCATCTTTGCAGATTACGTTAATGCAAATTAGGAACCTTTTAGTTCATGCCTGCAGCATCTACATGGGGAAGTTACAGTGCAGCACTTTGGCGGGAACTCCTATTCAGACACCCCAGCCTGAACTGTGAGGCAGTGTGGATAAGCCCAAAGCTTCTTTAATGAAATATTCCTGCTTGGCTGGTATTCAGGCCTTATTTCCATAAAGTATTGAATATGGATATCTGCACTGAAGTTCCCACCTGTCCACATATCTTAGAATAGTACTGGGACTGCATTGCTCATCCTAATCACAACTGCACAGTTATTTCATCTAGCCACTGAAAATGGAACTGTTAGTCATTTATGTTATGTGCATCATTCTATTTATTATCTTAAGTCCTGGATTATTCAATTGTCAAAAAATAAAGGGGAAGAGAGATAAAGACCCCAAAGGCAACATTCACATAGACTTCACTGAAGTCTATGTGATTTCACCCCTTATGTCAACGGGGCCCACGGTCCCGGCTCTGGACCCTCCCCTGCTATTCCTCCTCCCCCGCAGCCTCAGCTCACTGCGCCACCAGCGCAATGCTCTGGGCAGTGGGGTGGCGAGCTCCTGGGGCAGCGCAGCTGTAGAGCCCGGCTTTGTGCTGTGTGGCTGGCTTCAGCCAGGCAGCGCAGCTGCAGTGCCGCCAGGCACTGGTGCTCCAAGCAGCACGGTAAGGGGGCAGGGAGTGGGGGGGTTGGATAGAGAACTGGGGAGATCGAAGTGGTGGTCAGGGGGTGTGGATAGGGGTTGGGGTGGGCAGAGGGCAGAGAACAGGGGCTGGATGGGGGCAGGGGTACCAGGGGGGCAGTCAGGAAGGAGGGCGGATTGGATGGGTCAGCGGGGGCAGTCAGGGGCAGGGGTTCCAGTGGCAGTCAGGGAGAAGGGGTTGTTGGATGGGGCAGGGATGCCAGGGGTGCAGTCAGGATGAGAGGAGGGGTTGGATGGGGTGGTCAGGGGACAGGGAGAAGGAGTGGCTGGATGGGGGCAGGGGTTCCGGGTGGAGGCAGTCAGGAAGAACAGGAGGGGTTGGATGGGGCAGCGCAGGGCAGTTAGGGGCAGAGGTTCAGGGTCAGGGGACAGAGGGTGGACAGAGCATGGACCTCAGGGGAACCATCAGGGAACATGGGGGTTTGGATGGGCCAGGAGTCCAGGGGGGGGGCATCAGGGGGCCAGAAGCGGGGGGGGGTCAATAGGAGGTAGGGCCAGCCCATCCCTTCTTCCCCTAACCGGCCCTCCATACAATTTCCAAAACCCAATGCAGGCCTCAGGACAAAAAGTTTGCCCGCCCCTACCTTATGTGCTGAAGCAAAGTTAACAATGCAGAGGGTAGAATCCTACCTTCAAATCCACATGTGTATTTCCAAACACTGACTTACAGGCCATACTGCCCCATGGCCTCAGTTTGCATTGTGGAGCTTCAGTTCATGTCACCAACAGGTTTACACATATCCAGGAGCATATGAATTAAACACAGCATGTGACCTAAATGAGATCTCTTCTGGACAAAACAATATAGGCCCCGATACCGCAAGCAATTATGTAAGTGAGTAACTTTACACATGACAGTGGAGTCCGGCTGAATGAGGTTGTGTGTAGGACACAGTGGAATAACTCATACATAAGAGGATGCAGGACTAATATCTTACTGAGGATCTCTGCAATTGCCTGATTCACCAAAATGAACTTCACTCTCCAGCTAAGGATGCAAAACACGTCTGGTGTTGAAACTTACCAATATTTGCATGCATAATACATCACTTATTCCAAGAATGCCCTCTAAAGCTGGCTTAATTTATGTAGATTTAAGGATGTACATGCGTCTGATAAAGTGGGTATTCACCCACGAAAGCTCATGCTCCAATACATCTGTTAGTCTTAAAGGTGCCACAGGACTCTCTGTTGCTTTTTACAGATCCAGACTAACACGGCTATCCCTCTCATACTAGATTTAAGGATTGTGAAGTATTTCTGATGCTAGGTGGGATAACTCTTTTCTCCGCACCTTCCTCAGACAGACAGCTGTGTGTTTCGCCCCATATCTGCTAATGTTATGGTCCCAGCCTCACTCTTGGATAAAGATTCACAAATGAAATCAGTAAACACTATGCCTCTGTAGAAAATAACTTCCCTTTTCTGCCTTTAGTCTCTTAATAATAAAGGTTGTTTTTCTAGATTTCTATTATAGATTATCCAGTTCTTTCTTATCTAACAACAAAATCCCCGGCAAAAATAACTGGTGTGTCCTTTTACTGTCAAAACAAACCATTTGTATAACATTAAAGTCACACAAAATGCATTACATAGAAACGTCCTTCTCCCAGGTTGTTGACAAGGGCTCCTTCTCCCTGCTTTCCAAGTGCATGTCTAAGAACTGCATTTGTCAGACTTCAGCAAGAGAGACCAGGCTTTCGCACTGCTTCCCTAGTTGTTCAATATAACAGTGTAATTGTTTCCTCCTTTATCTCATGCACAGCAGCACATGGAAGGGCTCTTTGGCACTACAGACAATTAGAATAGACAGCTGATGGGGCCCAGTCAGTGCTGTTGCAACCATGTGCCACCTCACAATTTCATTTATAGAGGATGATCTGCATTTCAAATGATGGTAGTTCCGAGATACTCACTGCCATGTGGAAAGCACTTTGAGATCTACATGTAAAAACAATATTTAGGGCCTAACTACTATTATGTCATTATAAGTAAATACATGATGTACACAGCCATGGTCTATTCTAACTTTTTTTTATTTTCAGATGAAAAGGTAGGCAACCACATCCCCAGTCTAAATGACAGACATGTTACACCATTTACAGCTCACTTCCTACCGTGGTCCATGCCAGCCTGAGCTTGTTAGCCCACAGTTTATGCTTCAAAGTCCATCTTTCCTGTCTGGCCTGTTGAGAATTGGGGGCAGGGCTGCCCGGGGGGGCGGGGTAAGTGGGGCAATTTTCCCCAGGCCCCGAGCCCCACAAGAATTTTTTGGGGCCCCTGGAGCGGGGTCCTTCACTTGCTCCGGGGGCCCTGGAAAACACTCGTGGGGCCCTGGGTCTTCGGTGGCAGGAGATCCTTCCACTCTGGGACCTGCTGCCAAAGTGCCCCGAAGACCCGCGGTGGGGGATTCTTCTGCCCTGGGACCCACCGCCAAAGACCCAAGGCCTCCTGAATTCTCTGGGTGGCCCTGATTAGGGGATTGGTGAGGCTGAGCATTATTTAGAAGGGATTCTGGTGGGATGCATTGATAGGGTTTATTAAATCTTTGCAATATTTATGTTGTGGTCAAATTAGTGCAATCTGCAGGTATTTGCTGGACTCTTTTACTTTCTCTGATTTTCATTTATTGTGATTATTTATTTGTATTGTGGTTGCTGCTCAAAGCCTCAGCCATGGTACACCTCATGTTTACAAATAAAGATGGTTACTGCCCTCAAAGAGCTTGCAATCCATGACTGAATCAAGGCTGTATTGGACTCCCAAGTATGGCTACATAAGAGAATAAAGTCACCATCACATAACAATGAGGACGTCTTATTTCTATGCAGTGTAATAATTCATATCCAAGCTAGGGCCAGCAGGCATAACTCCTTTCCTAGTCGGGCACATTTTGTTTTTTTATAATAAGCAAAGGCTTCCTGAGTTGCGATAACATGATGGGGGGTAATGACAGTCATGAACAGTTTATTATCAACACCAGATCCGGCACCAGCCTTTGTAAATACCCTGCAAAATACCGTGCAATCATTTGAGAGAGAGTTTGGGATCCATTTCCACCCCAAAGGTGGGGCCCTATCATGTTCCAGAAGTAAGTAATTGGACATGCATTTCATTCAGGAAATCATACTGTTAAGCATGTTAAAAGAAATGGCTGAGGTTAATACTGACTGACCATTTTGTTACATAAGAACGGCCATACTGCGTTAGACCAATGGTCCATCTAGCCCAGTATCCTGTCCTCCGACGTTGGCCGGTGACGGACACTACAGAGGAAATTAAAAGAACAGGGTAATCCTCAAGTGATCTATCCCCTGTAGTCCAGTCTCAGCTTCTGCACTCAGAGGTTTATAGACACCCAGAACATGGGGTTGTGTTCCTGACCATCTTGAATCGTAACCATTGATGGAGCTATCCTCCATGAACTTATCTAATTCTTTCTTAACCCAATTAAACATTTGGCCTTCACAACATAACCTAAACAAGGAAGTACTACTTCACACAATGCACAGTCAACCGGTGCATTGTGTGAAGTAGTGCTTCGTTGTTTAGTTTTAAACCTGCTGCCTACTAATTTCATTGGGTGATCCCTGCTTCATGTGTTAAGTGAAGGGGTAAATAACACTTTCTTACTCACTTTCTCAACTCCATGCATGATTTTATAGAGGTCTATCATATCCTCCCCCAGTAGTTTCTTTTCTAAGATGAACAGTCCCAGTCTTTTTAATCTCTCCTCATCTGGAAACTGTTCCTTACCCTAATCATTTTCATTGCCCTTTTCTGTACCTTTTCCAATTCTAATATATCTTTTTTGAGATGGTGCAACCAGAAATGAATGCAATATTCAAGGTTTGGGTGTATCCTGGCTTTATAGAGTGGCATTATGATATCTTCAGTTTTATGATCTATACTTTTCCTAATGGTTCCCAATAGCCTGTTAGCTTTTTTTGGCTGCTGCAGCTCAATGAGCAGATGTTTTCAGAGGACTGTCCACAATGATACCAAGATCTCTATCTTGAGTGGTAACAGCTAATTTAGACCCCATTATTTTGTATGTATAGTTGGGATTATGTTTTCCAATGTGAATTACACTTTGCATTTATCAACTTTGAATTTCATTTGCCATTTTCTTGCCCAGTCACCCAGTTTTGTGAGATCTTTTTGTAATTCATCACAATATAGTTTGAACTTAGCGATCTTGAGTAATTTTGTATCATCTGCCAATTTTGCCTCTTCACTGTTCATTTTTTATTTTTAAGGACTTACTGAGACAGCACATTCCCTTTCTATCTAGAGTGGATCCCCTTGGCCTGAGGCTCAGCTCCATGCCTCAGGATTACTGATGCTCGAATCTGAACATAAACAAAAACCCTCAGTCTGGAAACCCACAAGAATGGGTTTTCAGTCCCTCCTGGTTTGAAATGGTATGGAAATACTGTGTGAATATTAATGCTGTACTTCTGCTTCCATTCTGGGCTGCCACCAGCTGGCACAAAGATATATTGTATCTACAAATCTCTTTTCTGATCCAAATTTTTCCCAAGTTCCAGAGTATTTGGCTCTCAGGTTTTGGTTTGTTCTATCTTACAGGTCAGGACCAGTCATAAAATTCAGATCCCAGTCTGACTTCAGCTCTTACAATGCAGACAGGAGATCTGAGCCAGAGGTTTATTTCACATCCATTCCTCCTTTTGTACTTTGCATTTCCTGAGTTGCTTTGTTTTTGTGAAGCTGAGAGAAAAGGAAGGTGAGAGAGGGGAAGGAAGGGCATTAAAGAGAAGTTTTCTTTTAAAAGATTATGAAATGAGGGGCAGTTTATCTTCAAGCCCACATCAGACAGAGTTGACTGTGACCAAAAGTTGTTGGGAGATTTGTAGCCTCTTTACAATGCTACTTTTGGAATGAGTTAAAGTCAAGAACAAAAGTATGTTATGAAGGCTTGATCCGGCAACATGTTCCACACCCTTGCAAAGTGCTAAGGGCACCCAACTTCCACCGACATAGACGCATTTTGAGAATGTTCATCCCCTCACAGGACCAAGTCTTTAAAAACTGTCTATTATGATGCCATGACTGACCATAAACATTTGACTGTAACACATTACCCGACTGACCAAGGACCTGATGTAAAGCCCATTGAAATGAATGGAATCCCAAGATCACTGCAATCAATGGTTTTCCACTGACTTTAATGGCCTTGGAATCAGGTCTGCCCTCTTCTGTATTCCATTCTGATAAGTGCAGCCAAGGAGCAAAACTACAGTTGATCGTTAGAGCCAAAGGCTAGGCAATCACAGGAAGAATTACTTTAATTTTCTTTGGAGCTTCCACTTGTAACGTAATTCATTTCCAAAGATGTAACATGTAATTTACAGGTACTTTAACATAACTGGCCAGTAGTCACATCACACTATGCTATTTTTGTGTCACTTTCTGTTAAATCACTTCAGCTTAAATTGCAATGCAACATAACATGCTATAGCGTATCATAAATTTTAAATGCTCTGGAGATGTGTGGTATATCTGAGCAGCAAATATTTAATTAAAACTCTGCAGACCAAACAGCCAGCGCTTCTTAGCACTGGTAAATTAGTGCTGTGGTTTACCCGCTATTCACACTGATCTGATTATGAAGAGTTAGTCATGAATGAAGAATATATTGAACATAAAATGTGTATGTCAAATATGTTCCCTGATGTCTGTTAATAAGCATTCAAATAAATACTATCATTAAGCTAATAGGACTACTCAAGTGAGCAAGTGCTTCTCAGCATGAGTAAAGGTTGTAGAACAAGCCCTTTAAATTTTACCCCTGTTAATCACAGTGTAGCATGGTTGATTAGGACATACAGTTGACTTGGCAAGGGTGGTACTTATTTCTTTCCTTTTGTTTGAGTTCAAGCTATAATGAAAAACAATGTTACTATTGTACAATGAGGAGAACTTCAGGGCTCTATTCTTGGCCTTGTGTTATAGACCAGTGATATGTAGATAATATACAGATTAATGCCACCATCCCAAATAATATTTCAAAATGCAGTCTTAGTGTTGTCAGACAGTTTGATGAATGTCTAATCTTAGAATTTGCTCAAACTCAGTCCTGATAATGAGATGGTTCTAAATATAAAGCATAACAGCATAACAGTTCATTCATTTTTTTCCTGTCTTTTGGTGGAAACATATTTTTTTCATTTTCTTTAGCTAAGACATCACATTTGAGCCACACTTACTTTCTCCAATGCACATGCATTATATTGTTAAGATATATTCCCATAACTGATTCCTTTCATGACAGGAAGTTGGATTTTCTTTGCATAGCATTAGCACACACAGCTAGTGCTCAATGCGGTAAAAATGAAGCCAAGACTAAATTATCAAATAGTGGAAGACACATTCCTTTTTGCTGCAGTCTGATCATAAAATGGCTTGTCACATATATATTTCTTCCTGATGACATTACCACCACTCACTAGATGCTGTCTTTAGGTGATAAAAAAAAATGCAACTGCCAGGTTTCTAAATAAAGAAACCAAACATCCTGACAATTCTATAGCACTCTGCATAGTTGCATTGGCTGCCAGCTAAAATACATTTTATTTTGAGATAGTTCTAAGTACTCATACATCTGCAACCATCCCACATCCCGTCTGGACTTTTTTTTTCAGCAAGAGTATCATAAGTCTACAGAACTAGGAAGAGAAGCAAACCAAGCAACTGTAGAGAAAACAAGAGACAGAAACTGGTACCAACAAGGTCATATAGTGTAGCAAAGTTAGGAGGCAATGCAAAGCATCCATTGTACCACTGTGAAGAATTCCTTTAGTATACAGAGGCAGGAGTGGTCTTACAGTTTGCTGAAGAAAGGAAGGGCCACCAAAAGCATAAAGATATATTCAGTGGCTCTCTTGCACATATTGTAGCCTTTTTTTCTCCAGACTTTGTACCTGGACTTAGAAGAGAGGGATGAATGTTTCCTCATCGAGTCTCACTGCTGGGGACTGTAGGAATCAAGCCCCTAGTTGCTAAGGGGAGCTGAAGTTCCCAAAAGCACAGGACCCCAAAGCACTTGCTTGTCTTGCTGTATTTAAGGCAGTTGTAGGGTAGCAGGCCTTTGGGAAATTGAGATAAAAAATCAGGTCCATGTTTGTACAACTGTATAGGCAAAAATATGCAGGTATTAGTGACCAGTTGGACATTCAACTAGCCACTGGCATGAGCAGCCTAAATATTTTAGCCTTATTGACTGTGGAATCGTGGAATGCTAAGGTTCTGAATATAAGATATAATATCCCTTTGGAGGTGCTAGATCATTAATTTTCTTTTATACTTTCTCATCTACAGCACATCTTCTTTATAAAGCTGGCCCAGTTACTTGGTCTCTGTGACTCCCACCTGACTAATTTTGAAATACAGACCAAGAAGTTTAACAAGTGTGCCAGCCAGAGGCTCAGATGAAAGCCCCGTTATGCACTGACGGTGAGGACCAGTATACATCAGTAGAGGTAGGGATATGAGGACAAAATCACAGAAGGTGGATCAATAGCCTGTTATTTGGGTCTTAAGACAAGCATTGGTGGAAGGACCCAACAGATGACGGTACGTGCCTAGCGAGGGCAAAACTGGAGGAAACTGGTAGAGTTGCACAGTTGTTCTGATGTGTCTATGGGTCATTGGACATGGATATAGGAGTGGAAGACTAATCAAACTATCTGAGAGACAATGACTCAATAGCTAGTAATCTGAATCCAACTAGTGACACCACATGTCATAAGACCAATCAGCTGACCTCAGCTCTCTCTTTTTTGAATGAAAATTTCTGGTTTTGCTATGAAAATTTAGCTAACAAGCAGCTTTGTTGAACTCTAAATCCAAACATTATTATTGCCTTTTTATTTCCTACTCCACCTTTTAGGCCTGAGGAATTATGTATGACATTGTTAGTTTAGCAGACACATCAATATGAGCTGAGATAGAGGGTGAGACTCTCAATATTTGTAGAGGGACTCACTTCGGATTAACCTTTGCCATCTGCAGGATTTCTTTTGGTAGGTGATTCAAAAGAAAACTCTCTAAGAAATCAAAAATAAATAATGACAAGATAAGAAAAAAATAACTTCAAATAGCCCTAAGAAGCATGAGGAAACGAAAGAAGAAAAAAGGATATGTGATTCCTCACTGAAATTTACACTAACATACTGAAATCTACGATAACTGTGGAGTTGTGATAAATGACTAAATGGAGCCATTTTAGTGAAAAATGTTAAATTCATTCCTAGTTGAAAAGGACTGGAAAGTATTTATCACCCCTCAGAGAGAGGGATAGGATTTTATATATATTTGGGTGGAGTATTTCCCAACTATTAAAAAAAATGTAAGTAGAACACATCAAGTTCCATATCATGTATGCTGACAGATCTGCTGTCTGTTCTCTAGTCAATTTAATTTAGAGTAGTGTCATTTATGATTTTTTTTTTGCCCTACCTACTATAACTCCAAAGGTGTGTAAGTAGTAGTAAATCCACCATTTTAGAATTGTAGGATCCCAAACACTAACATATTTATTCTCTGTAGGTGTAATAAAAAGAATGCCATTTCTGCTTTGCAGAACAGTTTTACTTTCTGAGTATACAATACAATATTTATAACACTATTCCTTCTGCTCACATCATTCACTGGATATGATAAACTTTCATTTAAAAACACACTAAACGTGACTAGCCAGGGCAGCATTTTTTCCACAGAATGACAGTTTAACATTGATAGAGCTATTTGGCAAGGACTCGCACTGTTCACGTTGTTAGTCGTGCCCCTTGTTACCCAAATTGGGAGGTACACCACTTATTGTCTTCCCAGGGGATTCAATCCTCTTCAGTTCCTGTATTGGATATCATCATTCCTTAACATTAGGCTTGGAAGGATTAGATTTGTATCTGTAAATGTCGATAAACATTTATTTCAGCGCACACACACAAACCAATAGAAAAATATTTCCATCAATAATGATCAAAATTTACAAACAGGCAAAGAAAAATGCTGATTGAGAACTTCCATTTTGATTTAAGGATATTTACTTTGTATATTTTGACATGTGATGTTGACAATTTGTGTTTTAACAGTTATAAGGCCTTACTTTTTTGCATCTTAGTTTCTAGTGTCATTAAATAATCTGACCCCCAATTTCCAATTCTGAATATTTAAAGATAAAAAATTTAAAACGCTTAAAAATAAACATTGATGTTATCCACTGAAATTATTTAAAAAATAAAAATTGAATTTTGCTACATCTACTTATCTGACACTACAAAAAATGTGCATGTGTCCAGGTAAGAAACCCATACGCATTTCTAGAACTGAAGCACTATGAGTGGGTGAAAAGTGCTCAGTGTGTGGTGGACTGAGTCTGCTCTCAGTGAAATCAATTTAAAAACTCCGTTTTACTGCAACAGAAGCAGCTGTAGGCCAATTCTCAGAACTTTTGAAAACCTCTCCCTATATTGTTAACATTTTATTAGAAATGTATTACCTGGATTTTCAAAGGAGCCTAAAGAAGTTAGATGCCCAATTCCTATTTAAAGTGCATATAACTTGCACATCCAGCTCCCTTAGACTGTTCTGAAAATCCCAGCCATAATGAATATCCAAGTACCATTTATGTAAGAATCACAGAAAACCTGATTTACATGAGTCTTGAGTCATCAAATGAAAGACTGCTCCTCATGCTTAACATAGATAATGATGTTTTTATTTCTGTTTATATTTTGTTTAATGTTCTTACTGATGTGAAATAAAAAAATAGAACTGGAATTGGAACTTTTTTGTAAAAGCTTTGACTAGTTAGTCAATATTTTAAATTTCAAAATCTTTCAACCAGTGCTACAACTGGTGGAAAAACTGGATGATTTTTGTGGGTTGTTTTTTTCAATGAAATATCAAAATTTTGAGCAACTCTAAAAAAACTACTAAAACACGAGAAAATGATTACATGACGTATTTCTGTTATGTTTGTATGTATCAGCGTTTGAAAGGGTTGTTTTTGTTTGAATGTTAGAGCCTTCAAAAGGGACTAAGTATATGAGCAAGTGTTACAGTAGCTAGATCTTCACCTCCTAGTGCACATCATATGTCAATGTCCCTCTTCCACCATTACTTCAAAGCTCTTCTTCAATAAAGATAGCCCTGTTCCTTTTTAAAAAAAAATAAAAATCACCTCACCTTCCCTTTCTTGAAGTGTTGTCCACTGTTTACTCTTACATTTATTATTTCTCTTTTCTTAATTAGATTGTAAGCACGGAGCATACATTACAATGACAAGCACATTTACAGACCCATATACATGTTTTGTAACAATAAAATATACATTAATATGCATTAAAGTCATTGGATGAAAGGAAATCTAAGTGCAGCCAGAGTGTAATAAAATTACAGCCAAAGCAATTTAAAATATTATGACACTGCAATCTCATCTTTTCATAGACAACTCTTTATAACACCATAAATCACTTTGATCATTTAGCCACTTTTCAATGATCACTGCCCCTTTGGATTTTCACGTCTGCTTCATTAGCTTTTTACCAATGCACAGGAGCCTCCAGGAACCTCTTCTTTTGAAATAAGTGAAGATTGAACACTCAGAGGAAACTAGTCTTACTTTACTTGAAAGGAGTCTTCAGTTTTGCTTCATTTGCACTTGGATCAGATCCTAGATCCACATTACTCGGGCTCATAGTCTTAACCATGCATATGAGTGAGCTTTCTCCTCTCAGAAATTAACTTGGGAACTTGAAATGCCAGGCATGTAACATTCTTCCCTCCCTCCCTTCTTGTGTGGCAAGCAACCAGGAGAGCTGTCTAGCATGTGGGAATTTCAAACCTTGAATTGCATTTTGGAAGAAAAGTCCCACACAAACTCCAGTGGTGTGTGTCGTCCCCCCCACCCGCTCCCCAAGCAGTAAGAGCAGGCGAGTGGTTACTAGGTTTTGTTACAGATGATAAAAAGATGAGAAGCATGTCATCTGGCTCACCCTATGCAAAGGGACTTCACTGAGGTCTGTCTGAAGGACCCTCCTATTTGTACCCTCATCCAGGGATGGAGTAAGGCAATCCAAGTGCCCTAGGCACAGACTTCTATGAAGCCCTCCAACCCAAGCCCCCTTTGCTCCAAAGCAGGGTAGAGTGTGGCAAAGTGTCCCCCACTTCACTCAGGGCAGCAACAGCTCCCTCTCCCTCCCACCCTCTCTGCAGTGGGAACATGAACTGATCTAGATGTGGGCATGAAACTAGGCAGCTTCCTCCTGAATCTAATAGCAGTGGCATAGCCAGGTGGAGGGAACAGGGAGATTGATCCAAAAAAAAAGGTGCCACCCACTGCGGCACTTTTACTCACCCGGCGGCAGGCCCTTTATTTGCTCCGAGTGTCTTCGGCAGCACTGAAGGACCCACCGTCGAAATGCCACTGAAGACCCACGGAGTGAGTGAAGGTTCTGCCCAAGTGCTGCCAAAGACCCAGAGTGCCACTGGGTGAGTAAAAGCACCACAGTGGGTGGCGCATTTTTTTTTTTTGGTTTATTCTCCCTGTTCCCTCTGGGTGAGTAAAAATTAAAAAGGTGCCACTTGTGCTCAGTGGAGGAGAGGCCGCTGCCCCGCCCCCCCCCCCCAGCTATGCTATTGTTTAACAGCTGTTCCTTCTTCTGCCAGAGGGTGGCTGCAGGCACTGGTCATGCTCAGTTCACATTCTCAAAGTTTTCTTCACAACAGCAATACATAGAATCATTTAATGAATGCTGAGAGTCTGACATCACATGACCCTGAGAGAGGAGGGTCATGTGATGTCAGACTGCCAATCCCTTAATCCCAGCCCTGTCCCTCCCACTAGCACAAGGCATGAGAAGATCTAACTTCAGTATGCTGTCCTGATATTGCTCCCTTAGGGCATGTCTATGCTGGCAGAGTTACAGCACCGCTCAGAGAGCGCTGAAGGAAAACCACTGTTGAGTGTTCACACTGACAGCTACCTACACAACAGCATGTTCACACTTGCAGCACTTGAAGTGGTATTTGGAGTGGTGCACTCTGGGCAGCTATCCCACAGAGCATCTCTTCCTCTCCTGTCACTAAGACTTGTGGGAAGGCAGAGGGAATCGTGGGGCATCCTGGGTCCTGTCCCAATGATGCATTGCTTGGCATCTCAGCAATCCGTGTGCTTCCATCCACATTTGGCACCATCTTTCAATGTTTTGTGTACTGCGCACCCTGCCTCTTCGGGCTGCAGTAATGGATCCTGAACTGTTGACCAGTATGCTGCTCGCTCTGATCAATGCGTCATGAGTGGCAGTGGAGTTATTCCTTAAACTACAAAGGCAAGGGGAGTGCGACATTGATCTTACCATGCATAGTAGCTATGAACGAGATTGCTTGTGGCATTCATGGAGGTGCTGACCACAGTGGAATGCCACTTTTGGGCTTGGGAAACAAGCACTGAGTGGTGGAATCACATTGTGATGCACGTCTGGGACGACAAGCAGTGGCTGCAGAACTTTCGGATGAGGAAAGCCACAATCATGGGACTGTGTGATGAGTTCACCCCAGCCCTGTGGCACAAGGACACAAGAATGAGAGCTGCCCTTTTGCTGGCGAAGCACGTGGTGATTGAACTGTGGAAGTTGGCTACTCCAGACTGCTACCCATCGGTCGCTAATCAGTTCAGAGTGGGAAAATCTACTTTGGATTCATGTTGATGGAAGTGTGAAGGGCTATTAATCGTGTCTGTTACAGCTGTCCCCCTGCTGCATTTCTTTTTCCCCTCTCCTTTGTGTTTGTCCTGTGTGGCTGCCCCTCCCGGCCATTGTGCTAACTAAAGTCACAGCCCTATTCATAGGAATGGCTTGTACAGACTAACTAGAGCCATTGCTCTGCCTAGGGAGGGGGCTTCTTGCTTCTTTGTTTGGCTCCTTTGTTCAGACCCGGGCTCGGTGTGCGGGGCGCTGCCCAGAAATGCAAGACCTGAAGTGGCTAACTAATTAAGTATATGAGTCATACCTGTGGCTCAGAACATGCCCAGGCATGCCTATGCTTACCTGCAGCCTTTCCCTGCCTTCTCTCCTCCCCTGTATCAAGAGGAGCCAAGCAAAAGTACTGGTGGGAAACTGCCTAAGTTTGCCTTTAAAGCCGGACATTTTCTGATCAGACCTCGGAGAAGGTCCTTGCTTTGCCACCTGGTCTGATCAGCTAGGGGTCTTTGGGGGGCCCTCTCCCCGCTCTCTTTTGTTTTTTAGCATACCCCCGTTTTTAAACTCCCCTCCTGCGAAAAATGAATCTGCCTGGAGATCTCCTGATTATTGTAGGCAAACCGAGTCCTCTCTCCATCCTCCGATGCTACTGCTGTTCCTGCCTCTGTGCTTGCTGCTGTCCTGGGGTTTGGTAAGAACTCCCTCTTGCAGACTCCCCCTGTCCTAGTTGCTGGCCTTGTTTCCCCAGCAGACAGACCCAAGCTAACTCCTTGGTCTGTATCTGTAATCTGTTTCTTGCTCCGCAGCGCCTTTGCTGCTAAAAATAAGCCTGTGCCACTGCTAAGCTGTGCCTTCCTGGACTGTATCCTGGGCCGCCGGCTTGCAGCCGCCCCACTGCTGCAGCCACCATCCTCCCCTCCCGAGGGTTGTACCCTGGGCACACACCACTCTGCCCTCTGGAACTGCTCCCCCTCCCGATCAAAGAATCGGCATAGTGTAAGGTGCCCCTATTAGAATCAGGTTCTTAGTCTAGATAAATTGTAATTTCATTTTGCATAGCTGTGGTTAAGTTAGGTTTAAAGAATTGTTTGTATTGTGCTCTGTAAGTTAGGTTTAAAAAAGAATTGTTGCATTGTGTTCTGTTACTTGCTAATCTGTGTAGTCTTGGTTAAGTTAGATCATAAATAAGATTTTGCTGTGTTCTGTATAATTGTGGTTAAGTCTGTCTTCCCGCTGCCCTAACCCCCTGCCCCAAGCTTGCCTGTGTCTCCCCCCGAGCTCCCCAGTCACTCGTTGCAGTCTCTCTGCTGTTTAAACTTGCAGCTTGTCTGCTCTCTGTGTCTCCCTGAGTTTAAATCTCCCTCCGCAGGGCCTCTGCCTTTGGTGTCTGCTCCACCACGTGCTCCTCTTCTCCCATCCCCCAACCTCTTTCCTCTACCACTACCTTTCTCTCTCTCTCTCTCTTTTAATCCCTTCCCCCACATGTTCACCCTGCTCCTACTGCTGCCAAACCTCAATTGTATTACTGAAGTCTAGCATAAAACCCCATTGGTTACCCTTTTTCTCTCTGACATACCTCACATTTTACATTTACATCACTGTGACACATTTTTACCTAGAGTTGTTGGTTATTTAACACATTTTACCCATAACTGTTAGTTGGTTATATGCTGCTGTGACACACCCTTTACATAGAAATTGTTAGCTACCTGTTACATTTATACTTAAGTGTTAATTGGTTACCAACTGTATTGTACCCCACTGTATTGTACTCCACTATTGAAACCCCCTATACTATTTACTAAAAGAAACCCCTCCCCAGTTGTCTACCTTAACAAACCCCATACCCCTCACTATTGAATTTTCCCTGTTTTTGCATTTTCTTAATAAAGTTTATTTTGCACCCCACCAGTGCAGTAGTTGTCCCCAAGATCCCCTACCTGCTGGCAGGGTCAAATCGCATCCTGCTCCGAAAGACCATGACTCCGGCATGTGTATGACATTGTAGATGGCTTTGCACAAATGGGCTTCCCTAACTGCAGAGGGGTGATAGCTGGCACGCATATTCCAATTCTGGCACCAGACCACCTAGTCACCAAGTACATTCATTGCATGGGATATTTCTCAATGGTTCTCCAGACACTTGTGGATCAACGTGGGTGTTTCACAGACATTAACGTAGGCTGGTGTGGAAAGGTGGATGGAGCACCCATGTTTTAGAACACTGGCCTGTTCAGGAAGCTGCAAGCAGGGACTTTCTTCCTGGACCAGAAGATCACCATAGGGGAAGTCAAAATGCCCATTGTGATCCTGGGAGACCCTGCCTACCCTTAATGCCATGGCTTATGAAGCCATACATGGGGCAACTTGACAGCAGCAAGGAGCAGTTCAGCAGCGGGCTGAGCAAGTGCAGAATGACTGTTGAGTGTGCCTTTGGCCGTTTAAAAGCCCGCTGGCACTGCCTCTATGGGAAACTGGACCTGGTAGATGACAATATTCCTATGCTTACAGCTGTGTGCTGTACACTCCATAATATTTGTGAAGGGACGGGTGAAAGCTTCACTCAGGGCTGGACCGCAGAGGCTGAGCACCTGGAGGCTGAGTTCGAACATCCAGAGACCAGGTCTATTAGAGGAGCACAGCACGGTGCCATAAGGATCAGAGATGCCCTGAGGCAGCAATTTGAAGCGGAAAGCCACTAATATTTGTTGACATGCTCAGGAGTGCAGTGCTTGTAATGCTAGGAAGTGATTGGTGCACGATGCAATATGTGCGTTTAACATAATTGTATGTTGCTTTGCAAGGCTCTTCTTGCTTTCAATTAATAGAATAAAGATTGCTTTCAAACCAACTGTCAAAGCTAATTCTCCAGTCTGGCACTCGGACTGCAGAAGGTGGGGCTCGCAAGGATTCTAAACATTAATACCGGCCACTCCAGGCTTGTACTAAACTCTCAGGGTTACAGCTTTTCTCTGACCTTGGATGGGTAGATGCTGCCACCAACCAAGTGCAAAACCCCTTTGAGAACCCAGGAAAGTACATTTGGGAATTCCTTCCTGTGCGATACCCTCAAGCCTTTTCACCCCCCTCCAGGGAAGAGCTGAGAAAGAAAAACAAAGAAAATCAGCTGTTGCCACCAGCTAATTAAACAACATGTGCACAAATCTCTTAGGACTCAAAAATCCAATTCTGTTCTTAAAAACGGTAAATTTTATTAAAAAAAATACATCTGAAAACTCAGGCTATTGCTAGTTTGTTTTTTTTTTTAAAAAGAGCAACAACAAGAATTAATCACCAAGAATAACTTCCTTGAGGTCCGGCTAAAAGGTTACAAGAAAACAAAAGCATCTGGGGTTAGTCCACAAGCCATAAATAAAAAAAAGATAAACATAATTGTGTCTTCCTAGACATTTCCTGATCTACTTACGTATCTGGGGTTTCAAATGAGTAGTTTCTAGGTATGATACCGATGATTTTTCATACCTGGCCCCAAGCTTCTTACAGCCTAGTTGCTGCCCTGTTTCCTCTCTCCAGAGAACAAAAAACAGACAGACAAAAGGGGAGTCTTGTTTCAATTTTAACAAGAGCCTTCCCATTGGCTGTGGTCTTCACAGTGGAGGTGGGGTCACCACCGAGTACCATGTCCAGCTCTTGTAGAACCGGCAGCTTGTGGGCGCAGCACTGGAGCAGCGGTTTGCATCCTACGCCTTGTGGTTGGCTTTCCGCAGCTCCTTCACTTTGACCCTGCACTGAAATATGTCCCGGTCATGGCCCCTTTCTGTCATGCATCGTGAAATCTGTACGTACGTATCATAATTGCTACGGCTGGAGCACTGCTGGGAATGGACAACCTCTTCTCCCCAAAAGCCGATGACGTCCAGAAGCTCGGCATTGCTCCAAGCGGGGGATTACATAAGAATGGTCCTACTGGGTCACACCACAAGTCCATCTAGCCCAGTATCCTGTCTTCTGACAGTGACCAGTGCTAGGTGCCCCAGAGGGAATGAACAGAACAGGTAATCATCAAGTGATCCATCTCATGTCTCTCATTCCCAGCTTCTGGCAAACAGAAGCTAGGGATACCAGTCCTGCCCATCCTGGATTGCCTGGTGAGTGGAGCAGGCATGGCCACCTGGAAAGATGCACTGAGACCACTGCACGCATCACCGAGAAAACAGGAAGGGGGCTTTAAAATTACAAAGGAATTTACAAGGTGGGGCTGATGGTTGGTCACCTGAAGGCAGGGCAGTAGAGTTCAAACCAATGACCAGCGAGGTGAGAACAGGCATCGCAGCGCTGTAATCGACCATGGTATCTACACTGGCACCGCAGCGCTGTAGCCCTGGCGCAGAAAGCTGTACACCTCTCATCGGGGTGCGCAGTTTCTGTGGCTTGGCAGTGTATATAACTCGGAAGTTACAGCACAGGAAGCTGCTTTACTGCACAGAAACTTGCCAGCATAGACAGGGCCTTAGTCCCAAATCAAGGAAAACAACGTAGGTATGGTAATGGATTCTCCACTGGCCACACCCATGCACAAACTACTTCCAGTTAACTATCTTCCTAATGCTGCCACTTTGCCTGTATCTGTCTATGCGTTTGTTCTTCTCTGGACCTCTGAATGAGGATGGGAGAATCCCAAAATATGCACTACTTTAGAGGACTCTGCCATTCAGAACTTTTCATTTGAGTGAAAAATCACAGAACAACAAAAAAAATCCATTGATTGGGGGGGGGAAAACAAGTTTGCTTTTTAAAAAACACAGATTATTAAAGCTTCTCCTGTGGCATACACAAGTGGGATATACAGCCTTTAACCTCATCCTTCTTCCGAAGCATCTCACTGATTTCTGTTTGACCTCACAGTAAAAATCTGCTGCCAGACTTCACTTTGAAGCCCGAGAAGACACTCAGTTTTCACATCCGTGCCTCTCCACTCCAGAAGCCATCCAACAGTAGGTATTTCCGAAACGGAGAGGGAGGAGTAGGGGAAGGGATGGAGGAAAGAGTAAAAGATGTCCCCATCACAGTCAAGTTTCCCAAAATCCAAATTACCCCCTCCACTCCTTTGGACTAATCCACACAAATTCCCAGGCACTGTGAAACTCCACTTAGAATTACACATTCCCTTTGCAATTTGAACAGCTTAAGCAAATCGAATTTACCAGACAGGAAACTTTTAATATTTAAAATCTGAGTATGAGGCTTTAAAAACAATCAATGTTTGTTACTGGTGGTTTACGCTAAACATATTCCAGATGGTAGGGATGACTTTTTTTTTTTTAAGACACGTCTTTTAGATCATCTCCAAAAGAATCAGAACATTTTCTCTCTTTTGCCTCTAGCTATTGTATTACATTGCCAGTACAAATGATATGTCATTGGAGGTGCTGTCCATGAATATCTATACCTTATTATATGTATCATGCTTCTCGTTAGAATACATTTTTCAAACTCTGGCGATTACATACAATGACTCTTGTCAGCTTGCTACCTGCGGCGATATAAATCAACATGTTTGTAATTAAAACACTGTCCCGCAGTCAGTACCAAAATATACGAGAGTTACTACAATAAATACAGTACCTTACCCACAAGCTTTGTAATATATATGTAATTGAATGGAATCTGGGAGGATAGTGAAGTGATGGCTCTGCTAGTTAAGTAGTTTAACATTTGAACTGGTTAAGATAATTTCACACACAACACAAAGCAGCAAAGTTGGCTTCTGATGATTTGTTTTTTTCATCACATTCTTTTAAAAAATGAACCAAATCCTGCTGGCTTTCCACAGGCAAATAATTCCATTGTCTTTGTGGGACATCTCACCTACAGAAGGCAAGCAGGACTTGGCCCCAGGCTCAGCACAACATTTGGAATTGATTTTAATTGAAAACCTGAAAAGTGCCTCCTTTTACCATCATTGCTTTGCACAAAAGAAACGTGTGCATTATCGTAGAAGTGAGACATTGCAGTTGAAAGGGTCAAGTTTGCTCCTGAAGTTCTCAGTCCCCAATCCAGCAAAGCACCTGAGTACATCCAATGATTTTAATTGAACTACTCATGTGCCTAACGTTAAGCACATGTTTACGTGCTTTGCTGGATCAAGGCCTCGTTGTTTACTGGCAAAACTCATTGGCCTCAGGGAGAGTTTTGCTTGCCTAAAGATTGAGTAAGGATTTTAGGATTCAGACTGTGATCAGTCTCAGTACTGATGAATACGCCAGCTGGTCCTTCAGTGTAACTGGTGCCACGGCATGTGTGATTTGAGAATAATGGTGAGTACAGCTTTGGAACCAAGTTGGAATTTTATCAGAACAGAAATCAAAATTATAATGTAATGACAATGGGTTTGGCAGACTTTGAAAAGTATCATTATTGCAAGGAGCTGACTTGGGAGTAATGCCTTTGACTTCAGTGGTAGCAAGATCAAGCCTTTAATCCAGTTTTTCACATGGTGAAAGAAACACCGATCGTTGATAGAGTGGAAACAAATTATTTATCTTGCAGTAAGGACTTGAGGGATGGGTAGAGAAGTAAGAATTTATTATGCTATATATTGTCCCTTATGTTTCTTAAAGTAATACAAGTGTGAAAAGAAACTACAAACATGTATTTCCTTAGGCTAAGCACAGTAACAACCCTTGGAACAAACTCAATCTATAGTATAGAAAAAAATTACTGCAAATTAAAGAGAGAGGTTAGAAATCAAACAGAGAGAGGGCAGTCATGTAGGTGAAATGCTTGCATCTTAAAGCATCCAAAGAGCCTGAGTCATGACCATCTAATGCCATTTTGGCTTTGACTGGCCACTGGATTCAGAAACCATGTACTTTCCTTCGAGATGGAATAATATAAATGTAGCCACGTTGGTTCTACTGACTGAGGGAAAAATCCTTCCATGTTTTTCTCTTCTTTGAAGGTTTTGATCTGCTCACTTCCTGGATACGTTTGGTATTTGTCCATTCTCTTCTTCTGCCGTTCTCCTCAGCATGGTAATGAAGGAAGACTAAAATGTGATCTCGAGGGCCCATCTGCTCTCCCTTTTCAATGTTAATTTATACAGTTCAGCTTGCTGGCATTTTTCTTATCTAACTCTGTGCTCTCCTTTCCTTCTCAGGGTCACATACATCTGTAGTGTCTTTTCTCTTTACAGCAGCATATGCTACATAACTAAACAAAATAGAAAAAATACTATAAATAGAAATGGTATGCTGAGTGCATGAACATCGGGAGCCTGAACGCACTCCCATTGTAGCCTGGTGTATATTTAATCTCTGTTATATTTATATAGACTCAGCCAAAGCAGGGCTCTTGCTTGTCATCTGTCTAATAAGGATCAGTCCTGCAGTGACCACACATACAAACCTCATGTTCATTTGACCGGGCATTGCATACTGATAAGGGATGCAAGATTGTGCTACAGTTAAGAGGGAAGCAATGAAAGGAGAGTAAAGTTTAAGAAAGGAAATGAAGGAGCCATTAACAGAGATAACATGACAGTATTTAAAAGTTTGAAATTAAACCTAATAATTTTTAAATAATCATTATATAGTGAAAGCCAAGCAAAACATTATGAACTGAGGCCCTCATGTCTCCAGAGCTCTCTTTCCTGTCCATTGACTTCAACTGGAAGTAAGCATGAACAGTCAACTTGTCCCCAAGGACAAGTTATGCCTGACCAACCTGATTGCTTTCTATGATGAGATGAGATAACTGGCTCTGTGGATACAGGGAAAGCGGTGAACATGATATATCTTGACTTTAGCAAAGCTTTTGATTCAGTCTCCCACAATATTCTTGCCAACAAGTATGGATTGGATGAATGGACTATAAGGTGGATAGAAAGCTGGCTAGATTGTCAGGCTCAATAGGTCGTGATCAATGGCTCGATGTCTAGTTGAAAGACGGTATTAAGCAGAGTTCCTTAGGAGTTGGTCCTGGGGCTGGTTTTGTTCAACATTTTCATTAATGATCTGGATGATGGGATGGATTGTACCCTCAGCAAGTTTGCAGATGACACGAAGCTGGGGGATAAGGTGACCAGACGTCCCGATTTTATTGGGACTATCCCGATATTAGCTTATTTGTCCCATGTCCCAACTGAAGGTAGGTCGAGACGCAAATTGTCCCAATATTTTGCCTCCACTCACAGGCAGAGTGGAGCACGGAAGGGGGCTCACCCCCCCACCCCGATTCCGCCCCTTCCTTCCCTCGTTGGATCCCTCCCCAAATCCCTGCCCTGGTCCCGCCTCTTCCCCAAGCATGCCGCATTCCTCCTCCTCCCCTCTCCCTTCCAGGCTTGAGCTGATCAGCTGTACGGCAGCGCAAGCGCTGGAGGGAGGGATGAGGTGGAGATGGACTGGAGGCAAGCTGGTGTGGGGTGGGGCGGGGCGTGGAGCTCCGGTGGCCGTTTTTTAATTTTTTTTTGCTCTGCCCTCCCATGTCCCAATATTTAACCTGTGTGATCTGGTCACCCTACTAGGGGGAGAGGTAGATACGCTGGAGGGTAGAGATAGGGTTCAGAGTGACCTAGACAAATTGGAGGACTGGGCTAAAAGAAATCTGATGAGGTTCAACAAGGACAAGTGCAGGGTCCTGCACTTAGGACGGAAGAATCCCATGCATTGCTACAGGCTGGGGACTGACTGGCTAAGTGGCAGTTCTGCAAAAAATGACCTGGGGATTACAGTGGACGAGAAGCTGGATATGAGTCAACAGTGTGCCCTTGTTGCCAAGAAGGCTAACAGCATATTGGGCTGCATCAGCAGGGGCATTTCCAGCAGATAGAGGGAAGTGATTATTCTCCTCTATTCAGCACTAGTGAAGCCACATGTGGAGTATTGTGTCCAGTCTTGGGCCACTACTACAGAAAGGATGTGGACAAATTGGAGAGAATCCAGCAGAGGGGAATGAAAATTATTAGGGGGTTTGGCACATGATTTATGAGGAGATGCTGAGGGAACTGGGCTTAGTCAGTCTGCAGAAGAGAAGAGTGAGGGGGGATTTGATAGCTGCCATCAACTGCGTGAAGGGGGCTTCCAAAGAGGATGGAGCTAGGCTGTTCTCAGTGATGACAGAACAAGGAGCAATGGTCTCAAGTTGCCATAGGGGAAACCAGGTTGGATATTAGGAAAAACTATTTTATTAGATGGGAGGTGAAGCACTGGAATGGGTTACAAGGGGCTGGTGGAATCTCTATGTTTAGAGGTTTTTAAGGTCCTGCTTGACAAAGCCCTGGCTGGGATGATTTAGTTGCTTTGAGCAGGGGGTTGGACTACATGACCTCCTGAGGTCTCTTCCAACCCTAATCTTCTATGATTCCGTGTTATGATTAAAGTTAAGTATGTGCTTAACTGCTCTGACAGACAATCATATGTTCAGCTGTTTCTCTAAACCAGGATTTCTACAGGCAAGAAAGCTGGTACTTCACCTCAGAAAGAATAAGTACATCAGCTTAGTGACACGCTGTTGTGACAGGTTGGACCCCTCTTTTGTGGTGTCACCTGATGTGCTGGGGTCCCACAGAGCCTGCATGTTCCACTTGCCTGGGTTCCCCTTATTTTGTGCTGCTGTGACAGGCTCTTAATCCCCCTTTCAGCACACACCCAGCTGTAGAATCACACAGAGTCTGCAATCAGCTCTCTGTGGGCAGACTCAGCTCAGGGAATTTCCCAGGACTGTGGTGCACTCACCTTCTGGAGTGTAAACCCAAAACTGTATTGTCTTGCATTGTATAGAGATCTATACAGCATAAGCTCATGAAATTCATCCCTTCCCTCAATGTGGAAGAAGATATGTACAGCTTCCCTCTGCCCCGCCTCTCCACCACCTCTCCCATTATGAATTGCACAAACTGGGTTTTGCAATAAACAAAAAACAAGCTTATCTACAAAAGGTAAATTTTAAGTGATTATAAGGGATAGCAAACAGATCAAAGCAGATTACTGAGCAAATAAAACAAAACACGCAAACTAAGCTTAATACACTAAGGAACACTGGTTACAAATAATAATTTCTCTCCCTAAACATTGTTTCAAGAAGGTTGCAAAGATTTTTGAAGGCAAACTGCACTGCTTGCTGCTTAAATCTCCAGGGATTAATTTACAGGCTGACCTTTCTTATCTGGGCTCAGCCCCTGCCCTCCTTCCCTAGCTTAGTTCCTTTGTTTCTTCAGGTGTTTTCAGCAGTCTTCTGCTTTCCTGGGCAGGCAGGCAGTGGGCAAGAACTAAGATTAACTCACTCCCCAGTCTTAAATATAATTTGCATATGGCAGGAATCCTTTGTTTCCCATCCCATGGAAAATTACCAGCATTTTAAAATGGCGTCCTGTACCAGGTGACATGGTCACATGACCCTACAGTGTCAAAGCAGCATTCCAGGAAACTTCTTAGGAAGGAAGGAGATTAGTAACGTCAAAGTCCTATTGTCCTTCCTAATGGCTCATCCAGACTAATTGCATACTGTCTGGTGGGCGTTCCCCAAGTGTACACCCAGTTATAATTGTTACATAGTCAATGTTCCTAACTTCAGATACAGAAATGATACACGCATCCATTGGATAATCACATTTAATAAATCATAACCTTTCCAATGATACCTCACATGACCCATCTTGCGTAAAACATATCCTATTTATGCCATATTAATATCATAAGCATATCCCTATGAAGAATATGGGGCACAGGGTCATAGCTGTACTTTCCAAAGCCCAGGAATTGTAAGTACTTCATCTTCTACATCTAGGTTTCCCATATGGCAGTGTGATGTACTGCTATATGACATGTATCTGGCCTCTCTACTGTATTTTATGTAAAATTAAATCTACAGAACTGTATGGTTGAAATTTAGGCTTCGTTGAATAAGCCCTATAGGTGTTCTATGAATGTTGCCCATGACTTCCAATTACTCATGAGGCTTGTGATGGGCTGTTCAGAGCTGACAAGATTGAAAAATACCCCAACCCTCCTTCTGAGGTTTTAACCTTCAGTGTTAAGCACAGTGAAGCAATCAGTTAATAGTCATGCAGTCACCAGAGAGCACCAAGTGCAGGCCTAGTGACGTAAGAAACTGGCATTAATGTCAGCACGGAAGCAGCATTTGAAGTATCCCCAACAAAGGGGGAAGTCATTATCGATGTATTTCTCTTCTCTGCAGTCAGAGGGATTGTATTAACGCAGCAGAGAGGAGAATTTCACCCTATGCTTAGTATATACCCACACTCTTGTACCTCAAAAGGTTTGGAGGCTCCATCCAAACATTCTGAGACCAGATCCTCAGCTGGTGTAAACTGGTGCAGCTCCATTCCAAATGGCCCCTTATGTTTATGTGCAGTTAATTCATAAACACAAGCTTGGCAGGTTGCGTGTGTGTGTGCGCGCGCAAGCATGCATGTGCACATACACACCAGTTCAATGAAAATATCAATGCATATTTTACATTTTTAAAATTTTTACCTATTTCGCTTTCACAGTTGCAGGAAATTATGGAGGAGGCAGGTCAGACAATAGTTATTTAACAACACCACATGTTGAGATTCAAAAGTTAAAGCTTCAGGAATGCTGCATAATTATCTGCAGTTCCAGCTCCAGTAACACCAGAGCCAGCTGTTTTCGCAGAACTGTAATACATACTTCACGCAGCATTCATTACAATAGGTGTTACACACATTCAGATGGGACTCTAATATATTTTCAAGCAGCGTTTTTCTTTATTTGCCGATCTGTAAATCTCTATCAACTTTGATGGAAATTTTTTTCATCAGTGTGTCTGTATATGGTGAAATCAACATTTACTGACATTTACCGACAAAAATCTATTCTTTCTAAGACTACATAGGTATCTGAATATCATTCGTGTAGAAATAATCCTGGACATTTTCATAGCTTCACAGAATTTAGGGTCAAAAGAGACCATTATGATTGTGTAGTCTAACCTGAACAGCACAGGCCATAATCCAGGACAAGAATTTCATCTTCTAACACTTGTAATGAGTCTGTTTACTGAGAACTTGATTTCTTGCAAAGGTCAGTTTTGATAATTCCAAGGCCAGACTGGAAATTGAATACCATCAGACCTTCTGGCCATTCATTTCACTGCCTCACTACTCGGAGAACTACGCATACCAAACTGAGTTTCTTATAGACAGAAGGACGGCTACTAAATAGGGTGACATGAAAGTGTGGCTAAAGTGACCATCTTCATGTATACAAAAAAGAACTTTGTGGTTATCCTAAACAGATCACTGGCATCTTTCCATATTTTCTACCTATGATGTGAAAAGCCAGATTTAATCTTATATCTCCTAATATTAGTATTTGAATCACTGGTTATAATAAATGGATTTATAAACTGCAGCAGGTTTCATCCAAACACTTTCCAGTCTAATTAATAACAAAACTTTGCAACTGGGGCCTGATCCTGCAACCTTTACTCAGAGAAGTAATCTTTACAGAAATAATATTGCTGAAGTCATGGGGACAAGCTGTATTAGCAAAGGCCCATTCCATCCAAGGAACTCAAAACACTTGACAAATACTACAGTGAATTTCACTTCTGAAGGCCCCTACAAGATCCTACGTAACAATGAGACCTTCTGAAACCCTTCAACCTGGCTGTTATCCTAAACAGATCACTGGCATCTTTCCATATTTTCTACCTATGATGTGAAAAGCCAGATTTAATCTTATATCTCCTAATATTAGTATTTGAATCACTGGTTATAATAAATGGATTTATAAACTGCAGCAGGTTTCATCCAAACACTTTCCAGTCTAATTAATAACAAAACTTTGCAACTGGGGCCTGATCCTGCAACCTTTACTCAGAGAAGTAATCTTTACAGAAATAATATTGCTGAAGTCATGGGGACAAGCTGTATTAGGCCTTGTCTGAAGGCCCCTACAAGATCCTATGTAACAATGAGACCTTCTGAAACCCTTCAACCTGGCTGTAAAGGGAAGCCTAAGACTCTGCATTGTTGTATATTTCACCCATTAGAGGTAGGACAGTATTATCAACCCTTCTTTTGAAGAAGAAAAATCAGGGTCACAGGAAAAGTTAAATGACTATTCCAAAGACACACAGCAAATTTGTGGTAGAAGTGGGAACAGAATGCAGATCTCCTCCATGTAGATCCAATGCTTGTGATCATTAAAGCCCAGATTCAGGAAAGCATCAGTATTCAGGAAGGGCACTTAAATAGACACTTAATTTTAAGCATGTATTCATGTCCCACTGCTAAGTGCTTTCCTGAATGAGGTCTTAGACCTGATTTCCTCTCAATTAAGCTTTACCTCTCCATGGTAAGTATTAGTGTTATATTATTAATACTATGACCATTTTTCATATATGTGAATTGAGGTACAGAGAAGTTAAATGATATACTCATCACATAGCAAGCCAGTGGCAAAATTGTGAATATATATCCATCCCTTGCTCTATACCTCAATGGGCCAAATTCTGGTCTCACTTACCTCTCTAATCCCCTGTAGAATTCAATGCTTATAATAATTATTAATCAATCAATCTAGTAGAAATGCAAACTGTTTCAGTAATATGTTCTGGCATATCAGCCATCCTAATTCAGTTTCATAAGATATGGTAACTAGCAATTTTTCATGCACCTTCATTATTGGAAACTTTGTTAGCTGCCTGATACAAATAATTTTGTGAAATGTATTTATTATTATTTGTGTAAATGAAGCCAACAATAAAAGGGAGGCTGAAGACTATTTCTTAGCCAGGAGTTTTCTGGCATTTGCTAAGATTCTTTATGACAGAAATAAAGACATGTTACTAAAATACTTTGTGTTTCCGAAAATCTATCCCAGTCTATAGACGTCTCCCAAAATAATGCTGATAGCATTCTGATGATGCCAATGCATATAAATACAGCGTTTTCTCCCTGTCTTGCTACTAACTAGGGAATCTGTTTGGATTGTCAAGAATGACATTCACCCTGAAGGAAGAAATCTGACTTCCATCTGTTTTTTTCCCCCCAATGTGCCTCTAGCCTCTGAATTTTTGAACTATAATTTTCTTTTGAAGTAAACCTTATTTAACCTTCCTTCCAAGTTTTGAATATTCATGCAAAACATTATAAAAATAGTACTTAGGAAAGGATTAGAATTCTTTGAAAACGAGAGTTCATCCTCTCTCCTCCAATGAGAGATCTGCCAGGCAATAAGTCCATGTTTTATATTTTATTAGCTCCTCTATTACCAATTCATTTCCAGCTAACGAACTTCCTAACCTCTTCCTTTATCCTATGACATCACAAGGCCAATTTGCCTACCATCCATACCATTCTCTTTCACCAAGTTGGTCATTTTTCAGAGGAAACACGTATCTTGTATTTACATATGTGATTCATTTATTTACAGATCACTTTGTCTGGTAAAATCGTGTGGCACAGGATTGCCAACAAACAGGGAGCTCCTTCAGGCAATATTCTTATGGTATTGACATTCTGGCACCCCAAGTCACTTGCATGCTTTTCCCAGGGCTCTGGTGTATTGAAAACTAATCTGCTGTCAGCCAGAGACGTTCCTACGAGCTGAACCTCCTTTTAATCCTCCATTCAGGAACCTGTATCCCCAATAATTGTGAACACAAGCACAATTGTGAGGAGGATTTTGTGACACAATCAGTAATAAATACATATTTAATTTTATTAGTCTAAATGATCAAAAGTGACTTAGGGTGATCAGCTTCAGATAACTTACAGAAAGTGTTGAGTGTCTTTCCTATGACAATCAGGACCCTTTAAGCTGCATAAAATAGGGTACCCAAAAACTGATGCACTCAATTCATTAGCTACATTTAAGTTGTGATTTTAATCCATAGACTTCAAGGCACTTAAAGGTAAAACAGTGCAGAGGAACCTTTCCAGAACACATTAACTGTATTATTACTAGCAGAAATTTTAATACTCTTATTCTGCAGGATGCTCATAACGTTTGCCTTGAGGACAGATGTTGCCATTTCGTGAATAGGCACTAGGCCATACAAATACACTAATTGATGCAGGCAATCTTGAAAATATATACTGCATGCATCTGAACATCTAAGAATCATCAGCCTTCATATAGAACCATACACTTATCAGTTAGATCTAAGAAAGATTTGTCTAATAAACGCAGAAAGGATTTGTGATTGATTTGGATAGAATCTGAAGGCGGGGATAGCCTACTTGGCTGGATAAGAAGTAATAGGCTGCACCAGATTTTTATGTACCTTAACACAGCATTTCTCAAACTAGGGTCTGCGGAGCCCTGAGGGACCTCAAGGGTACTCCAGAGGACCCCGCTGAGAAACTTCTCCCCCTCCCTCCTAGAATGCCAGGGAACAGGCTTCCTACCTGCCTTGGCTCCATGCCACTCCTGGAAGTGGCCAGCACATCCCTGCAGCCCCAGGGAGAGAAGGGGGGTCTCCACATGCTGCCTCTACCTCGAGCGGCGACCCTGCAGCTCTCATTGGCCTGGAACTGCGGACAGTGCCTGTGGGTAGGGGCAATGCACAGAGACCTCCTGCCCCACCCCTGCCTAGGAGACGCTGCCAGAGGGATGTGCCAGTCACTTCGGAAGCTGCCCGAGGTAAGCAACACACCCCTCACTCCCTCCTACACCCCAAACCCCTGCCCCAGCCCAAAGCCCACACCCCCTCCCGCACCCAATATCCCTTCCAGAGCCCGCACCCCCTCCTGCACCACAACTCCCTGCCCCAGCCTGGTGAAAATGAGTGAGGGTGGGGGAGGAAGGGGGAATGGCGTGAGAGGGGACATAACCTTGGAGATGGGACAGGGTCATCACCTCAGGGAAGGAGCAGGGAAGGGGGCAGGGCAAGGGCTGAGCGGGGGGGGGGTGCCTTGGAGGTCCCCGAAAATTTTTAAATCAAAATGGGGGCTCTCGGCTTGCTAAAGTTTGAGAACCACTGCCTTAACAGGTTTGTGTACTTATTCTTCATCTTATATTGCTATCAGGACATACAGTCCTCATGCAGCAACAGCCGATTTACAGTGACACCTGATGCCTCCTGCCTGTTGCTTCCAATTAATAGAAGATACCATTGAGCAGGGCTGTCGGAATCATGGTGTCGATGCTGTAAACAAACTTGTGAAGACGTGAGGAGTATGCCATACATTGTTAGATTTGTCAGTACATTCTTGCTGTAAGCAAAACAGCGGCACCTACTCCTCCTGGGTTAACTATGTGGCAAACTGATACCTTGTAACACTGCACCTGAAATATGTCAGTGTGTCCTTAGGCTAAACATCAAAAGATCATGTGGCAATGTAACTTAAAAGTAAAACCATGTGATATATCACATGGCAGCATGGTCCTTCCTCTCAGGAGTGTAACTTAGGGTACATCTTCACTACCAGCAGTATCAGCGGGTAGCAATCGATTGCTCAGGGATCGATATATCGCATCTCATCTAGACGCGATATATCAATCCCCGAACATGCTTATATCGATTCCGTAACTCCACCAACCCGAACGGAGTTTCAGAATCAACAGGGGGTGCCGTGGACATCGATCCCACGCCATGAGGATGGTGAGTAATTCGATCTTAGATACTTCGACTTCAGCTACGTTATTCACTTAGCTGAAGTTGCATATCTAAGATCAATTTTCCCCCGTAGTGTAGACCAGCCCTTAGAGATAGTTCTTGATATGCAAATATCCAAGGTGATTGGAGATCATTTGGGTAAGCAAAACGAGTCATGGTCTCACTCACTAGTTCCAGAGATCTCTGGACCATAAACTCCTGACATGATCAGAACAGAGGTAATGTTTCTGGAAGGTGTCTTTGGAATTACAAATGCTGAAACAGAAAAGAATTGTTAATATAATAATTGATCTCTGGAGGAGGAATAAAGTAATCGCTGAGAGGGGTGCTTTGGCAGAAATCTTGGTCAGATTGAATAAAATGAAACCTTTCTTTCCCTTTCTCCCTCTCCCCACTATGCAATCCCTGTCAGTTCACACCTGCAAATATAGCTTCAGACAGTTAATTTTACTTATTGCCATGAAGACATTTGTAAAAAACTCCATGTGAAGTATGGAGGAAGGGTTATTTAGGGTGGAAACGTTCAATGTTATTTATCTGTTTGCACTTTTGCTGTAGCCATGTTGGTCCCAGGATATTAGAGAAACAAGGTGGGTGAGGCAATACCTTGTATTGGATCAAGAATGAAACAACAGAAGCTGTTCCAATGATAAATACTATCTCACCCACTTTATGTCTCCAATGTTATGACTCATATTTCCAAAAAAATTAATTGCTTTTTTGACAGAGGAAAAAAACTGGGACAAATAGATTCTGCCAAAAACAACCTACCCCTGCATATGGCTGCTATTATACATCATGGGTACAGCAGACAACATGCCTGACTAACCTAATTGCCTTCTTTGATGAGACAACTGGCTCTGTGGATGAGGGAAAAGCAGTGGATGTGTTATTCCTTGACTTTAGCAAAGCTTTTGATACGGTGTCCCACGGTATTCTTGTCAGCAAGTTAAACAAGCATGGGCTCGATGAATGGACTATAAGGTGGCTAGAAAGCTGGCTAGAACGTTGGGCTCAAAGGTTAATGATCAATGGCTCCATGTCTAGTTGGCAGCTGATAACAAGTGGAGTGACCCAAGGGTCAGTCCTGCTGCCAGATTTGTTCAATATCTTCATTAATGATCTGGAGGATGGCGTGGACTGCACTCTCGGCAAGTTTGCAGATGACACTAAACTGGGAGGGTAGGGATAGCATACAGAGGGACCTAGACATGGCTCTAGACTGTTCTCAGTGGTACCAGATGACAGAACAAGCAGTAATAGTCTCAAGTTGCAATGAGGGAGGATTAGGTTGGATATTAGAAAAAAACTTTCACTAGGAGGGTGGTGAAGGCCTGGAATGGGTTACCTAGGAAGGTGGTGGAATCTCCTTCTTTAGAGGTTTTTAAGGTCAGGCTTGACAAAGCGCTGGCTGGGATGTTTTAGTTGGGGATTCAACCTGCTTTGAGCAGGAGGGTGGACTAGATGACCTCCTGAGGTCCCTTCCAACCCTGATATTCTATTATTTTTACCCAAATTGTCTCCAATCATCATGGATATTTGCATTTCAAGAACTCTCTCTTCTCCCAACCAAAGAGATACCTCCTGTGAGCACATCATGGCTGGAAACAAATCAGAATGGTCTGTTGGCTAAACAGCAGAGTAATGCCGAGAACAGCTTCTTTCTAAAATCATTGTATACTTTTAAGGAATATTAGCCAAACATACTTCCATCCTCCACTTTGAGTGCCAACAGAGAAGTTCATTTGGTTTCCAAGACGTATATATGCACCTACTGAGTACCCATAGTTTGGCCCATTTCTAATGCTGTGCAAGCTGGATTTTAATTATTACAAATGTTGGCCCTTCATTCCAGTCCAGTCACTGGGATAGTTATAGGGTGGGTTTTTCAAAAGCACAAAGCACTCATCTAACTCTGCTCTCATTGAGCTCAATGGTAAAACCCCCATTGACTTCAATAGGAACAAACTGAGGCTGATCCTGTTGGCTTTTCAAAATCCCTCCTAGTTTCCTCTCCTGTTGCACATTTGCAAACAAAAAATTTACCGCAGAAATAAATTTAAATGTCGTATCATTTCAATGGTATTGTAATCCACAAGATGCTCAGCCTGTGTACATTTGAAGAAAACCAGGGCTAGACTGTGCTGATAAAGTCTATCCTGTGCATCTGGGCCATCCAAGGAGCACCGCAGGGAAGAATCATACCTCAGATAGGCTCAATTTCTTTCCTGCTCCCAGACGTCATCCTCATCCTGGGCAAATTACACTGGCCAGCTCATTGGAGGAGGCAGAACCAAAAGTTCCATCTCCTTTTTGCCCAGTGCAGGGGGCAAGTACCAGAGAAGCATAATCCATGCTGCTCCTATGCCTGAAATGGAGATGTTTGGATATTATGTATCAGGGTGAATCTGCCAACCCAGGGATCTCTTGCACCTTCCTCCGAGGCATCAGGTGCTGGCTACTATCAAAGACAGAATATCGGGTTAGATGGACCATGGGTCTGAGCTGCAATGACAATTTCTATGTCCCTAAGGAGATCTTATGTCCTTTTGTAGCTGTGCAGGGCTGGATTTGATCCAGACCTAAATAAATATCTGTCTGCATTACATATTCTGCCCACACTGTTATACAATTTACAACTGCATCAAGCGATCGACTTTTTGTGATTTAATAGTCTTAATTTTGCAAAAGTACCTTAAATTAAGCCAGAAGCAATTGTAGAGGGAGAGAGAAAGAGAGAGACTGGAACATGGGGACTTTGCAAGACCTGAGGTCTGAACCAAAAAGTCAGTCCATGTATTAAAGCAGACACTTACAAGTTCACTGTCTGGTACATGAACTTGACAACAGTACTGCTAGCATTGCTAAAACACAGGTGCTCCTAAGAAGTGCTAAGCACTAGATATTCATGTAAACATATTCTAGAAGGCTAGCACAAGCATGCCCCAACCTAGCACAAGATAAGATGGCTTGACAGAAGTGATGAATAGGGGTGCTTTGACTGAGACATCAGACAGAGTTAAGCAGATGCTATGAAATACATAAGGAGGTACGTATCAGAGGGGTAGCCGTGTTAGTCTGGATCTGTAAAAGCAGTAAAGAATCCTGTGGCACCTTATAGACTAACAGACGTTTTGGAGCATGAGCTTTCGTGGGTGAATACCCACTTCATCGGAGGTATATCAGTTGTTTGTTTCACTCCATAAATATCAAGGTACCGTTCCATGATTCTTTGTACTGGCTTAGGGGATGTGCTGGTACCATGTCACAAGCATGCATGCAGCATACGGGATGCTGGTAAAGTGCTTTGTAGACATTAAACCTGGCGGAGCCTTTTTGCCACTGAACTGGGCCTCTGGTCTTTCTGGGTAGTACTATCAAGATATGCTGAACCAACTATCTGTGCAGGGCAGGGACAGCCTATGGAGAGAACATACATGCATGCCAGCTGACAGCAGCAATCGCTGACAAACACCATCTCTTTAAGTCTTTCAAAACAACAAACAAAAAAGGGTGTGACACACAAACTGGATTGTCAAAAGAGCTTTCATTATTTTCATGATAACCCAGAAATGTAGTTAGGCTTAATCATCTGAGAGTCACCTGGTAGCATGGTTTTAATGGTTCCTCCAGGCTCTTTCAAGTTGAATTAAGCTACAGTTACAAGTACAATACTTTTTATATTGGGCATGTCTACCCTACAGTCCTAAGTCGATCTATATTAGGTCAATTTACAACCACCTCTGATGTCCACACTACCCTCCTTCTGTCGGTGGTGCATGTCCTCACCAAGAGCACTCACACCAACTGAAGAGGGGCAGCATGGGGGCTGAGAGCCCAGGCTCTCAGTGCCATGCAGCTCCACACCAGGAACCCAGCTGCCTCCCTGAACACCTGGATACCCCCCTCCCAGCTGTGAGCTAGGGGCAACTGCCCGGACTTCTCAGCTCCCTGAGCAGGGAGCATTGAGGCAGCAGCCTGGCTGGGAGCGGGGAGCCTGGGGCAGCTGGGTTCTAGCTGCCAAGCTTTCTTGTCAAAGAAATAGACAAGTCAACACAGACGCTGTACCACCATAAGTACACCAACATAAGCCCTACACCTCTCCTGGAGGTGGAGTTATGATGTCAGCATAGTAGGGCACTTAGGACAAGGCTGTAGTGTGTACACTGGCATAATTAGTTCGACGTACATCCATCTAACTCTGTAGTGTAGACCAGGCCTACGTGTGGTGCTCTGATCTTTAGGAAGACAGAGCCATTGATAGATGATAGTTCCTTCTTTCTGTCATTGATTCTTTGTGGAGTGGGTATAACAGGTAGGCGTGTTAGCTGACCTTTGTATGTTTGACCATTGTCACTGGGAAAAGAACAATCACCACTTGAGACAGCCAGTACCAATGCTAGATGAGGGATGTATTACAGAATAAGGTCTCCAGGAACCGTACATATGCTACCCTCCCTGGACTCTTTTCTTGCAATCTTTGGCTTTCCAGTGACATCACTTCCTGTTGGGGCAGAAACAAAGCAGCCCAGGACAGAGCAGTAGGAAGTTTGCTACCATATGCCTGTACATAGTTCTGTTCATAAAGCGTTTATCTTGACACTGCTCTGCTCTTCAGTAAGCTACTATGTGGGCCCAGCAGTAGAAAGCACAGTGTGCTGAAGACCCAGGGAGAGGTAACATTTCAGTGGCTACTACAGAGCTTGTGCTAGTGTGGGTAACTCCCCCACCAGCCCTGAAAATCAGGAGAAATGCAGAAAGTGCCTAGAAAAGGTTCAAACAGCTGTGAAAGCCACAAGGGCAAATAAACTGAAGGAAGAGCAAAAGACTGCCCTGCTTGTAACACTAACAGGCACAGAAGACCTAGTTGTATTCAATGCATTCCACATAGATGGAAGGAGGAAAGCTTTGCAGAAATAATAAAAGTGTTTGAGGATCATTGTATCCCTAGGGGAAAAAATTTTTTAGCTGTAAGTAGGCTTGGCAGAAATCGATTTTTTTTGTTATAGGTTCGATGGCTAATATCAATGTTTATTTTTAAGCATTTGTTTCATTTTGTTATCAATTTAAATTTTCACAGTTGCACAAAATTATGCGATTTAAGCATTTTTTTTCCAATTTTCATCAATTTAAATTTTCACACATGAGAAATTATGGGAAGGCTGGTTCAGACAATTATTTAATGACAGTAGATGTTAAGACACCAAAAGTTAAAGCTTTAAAACAGTAAAAGTGTTTTAACCATTAAAACACAACATCACATGTCAAAGTATACAAAGTAAATATCTCTACATCAGACTCTAATAAGTTGTCAAGCAGTATTTTCCCCTATTTTGCTTATCTGTAAATTTCAATTACTACTGATGTCCTGAATCATACGATTTGATTATCAGATTTTAGTATTTAGTAATTCAAACATCTCCTTTAGCTACTTTTAACTAAAATGTATTATTATTTTTATTATCATTTATATAGTAACTTTCTTCCCAATGGATTCCTATACACTTTATGAGACACATATACACACGTTAAGGAACCACTGCACCCGCCACTGCAATGAGTCAGAACAGAAAAAAATAGTTTTCAGTGCCTAGTAACATTATCCAAACACTGTTCAGTCTGAAGAAATGCTGCATTGTTATGATGCAATTTCTCTTTGGAGAAGCTGGTGCAAACATCAGTTTGTTCTTTGCCTTAATCTCTCTAACTAGAGTCATTGTTAGGGCTGAGCTGCTTCTTGAGAACCAGGAATTGATGGCCTGGCTCAGATTTCTGAAACAGGTGACTGCCTGTGTGTTGTTTCACCATCTCTGCTAAATGATTAGTGTATAGTGATTAGTGTAAAGTAAAATACCCAAATTCTGAATCACTAATTTGTCCTTCAGTGGAAAACCAGCTTGCAAGGTCCTGAACTCTGCTGCCTCTCAGCAAAGTGGCAACAATAACTGTTCAAATTGCAGGGAGAATTAGACAGACAGGTAGTTACTAGAATTTCACCAGAGTTATCAATGCCATACTGATAATATGTAACATGGGATCTTTAAAGACCACAAATGCAAGCCTTTTCATTGACCTTGTTCTTTATTTTTAGGCCACCAGAATATCTTAATCGGGATTTAGAGAAAGGAAGAAATAGCTTTTCCCAGTTAAAAGCATTTTCTCCAGTGCGTGTATGTGGATAGTTTTATTATCCTCAAATTTTGTTCTCACTAAGAAATCTCTGATCCATAAGTAATAAAAAAATGCAAATGTGTAAGATAGAAGTATTTTGCCTCGAACAGGAAAAAAGTGACCCCTTCATTTTAAAGGTGATTTTTACATCATTTCTTTCTTACACCAAAATTAAAAATTTGGGCTTTTCATTCCCAATGAAAAGGATGAGATACCAATAATTGTGCCTACCTAGGAATTTCTGCCAGTCCCTGAAATTCTGCATGAAACTATCTTCTCACATAAGAATACTACCTGTATAATAGGATGATCATCTTTGATATACACAGCTACCTTGTTCCATTTATGCCATAGGCATATGTAGAGGGCAGAATGGAGTCATGCTGACTCTGGAGGAGCACTGGAGAGTACAAGGTGTTGCTCTTCCTCCTATCCCCTTTACAAGTGACTTGATCTCTGTGCATAGGGAGCAATGTTGACCAGTCCACATGGGGAGTACAGAGCTATTGAGGGAGGTTCTTCTGCAGTTACACACAAAGTCCCAAGAAGCGACAGAGTCCACGCCCACAGACAACCAGCCAACCTTAAGCATATTCTCACCAGCAACCACTTGCCACACCATAGTAACTCTAACTCAGGAACCAATCCATGCAACAAACCTTGATGCCAACTCTGCCCACATATTTACACCAGCGACACCATCACAGGACCTAACCAGATCAGCCACAACATCACCGGTTCATTCACCTGCACATCCACCAATGTAACAGATGCCATCATGTGCCAGCAATGCCCCTCTGCTATGTACATTGGCCAAACTGGACAGTCCCTATGTAAAAGGATAAATGGACACAAGTCAGATATTAGGAATGGGAATATACAAAAACCTGTAGGGGAACACTTCAATCTCCCTGGACACACAATAGCAGATTTAAAGGTACTCATCCTGCAGCAAAAAAACTGCAAGACCAGACTTCAAAGAGAAACTGCTGAACTTCAGTTCATTTGCAAATTTGACGCGATCAGTTTAGGATTAAACAAAGACTGTGAATGGCTAGCCAACTACAAAAGCAGTTTCTCCTCCCTTGGTGTTCACACCTCAGCTTCTAGAAGAGGGCCTCATCCTCTCTGATTGAACTAACCTCGTTATCTCTAGCCTGATTCTTGCCTGCATATTTATACTTGCCTCTGGAAATTTCCATTACATGTGGTCTGATGAAGTGGGTATTCACCTACTAATGCTTATGCTCCAGTATGTCTGTTAGTCTATAAGGTGTCACAGGACTCTTTGTCGCTTTTTACAGATCCAGACTAACACAGCTACCCCTCTGATACTGAAGTCCCAGCAGTCCACCTTGCATGTATTCCATCTTGAAAGGACAGCAGTATGCCCTGAGATTGAGGAGGTTAAGACCTTCTGGAGATTCTTGAGAAGCAGCCTTGGTGTTTGAGCCTGCCATAAATTGGGAGAAGCATTCATAGATTATAAATCCAGGAGGGACCACTGTGATCATCTAATATTACACAGTCCATCAGACTTCCTGGAATGTACTGCTGTTTGAACTAAGGCATATATTTTAGAAAAATATCCAATTTTGACTTAATGTCTTGTGATAAAGAATCCACCACAACCCTTGGTAAATTGATCCAAATATTAATTACGCTCACTGGTTAAAAACTGGCACCTTAATTCCAATCTAAATTTGCTTAGCTGCAAGTTCCAGCCATTAGATCTTGTTATATCTTTGTCTGTTAGGTGAAAGAGTCCACTATTATCAAATATCTGATATCCATGTAAAGGACTGATCAAGTCACCCCTTAAGCTTCTCTTTGTTAATCTGAATAGATTTAACTCTGTGAGTCTTTCACTATAAAGTATGTTTTCTAATCCTTTAATCATTCTTGTGGCTCTTCTCTGAACCCTCTCCAGTTCATCAACATCCTTCTTGAATTGTGGACACCAGAAAAGGCCACATTACAGCAGCAGTCAAATACAGAGGTAATATAACCAGACCCTACTCCTACTCGAGATTCCCCTGTTTATACATCCAAGGATTGCATTTAGCTCTTTTAGCCACAGCATCTCACTGGGAGCTTATGTTCAACAGATTATCTACCATAAACCCTCCAAGTCATTTTCACTGTCATTGCTTCCCAGGATAGACTCCCCCATCCTATAAAAATGGCCTACATTCTGTGTTACTAGATGTATGACTTTACATTTGGCCATGTTAAAACCCATATTATTTGCTCACACCCACTTTACTAAGTGATCCAGATCACTCAGTATCAGTGACCTGTCCTCTTCATTATTTATCACTCCCCCCTTTTTCAATCATCTGAAAACTTTATTGGTAATGATTTTATGTTTTCTTTCAGCTTATTGATACAAATATTAAACAGTGCAAGGCCAAGAAACTATCCTAGTAGGACCCCACTAAAAACACAACTTCTCTATGATTCCCCATTTACCATTAGACTAAGACTTATCTGTTAGCCAGTTCTTAATCCATTTAATGTGTGCCAGGTAGATTTTTTATCACTCTAGTTTCTTAATAAAAATGTCATGTGGTACAACATCAAATGCTTTACAGATGTCCAAGTCTATTACTTTAACATTATGGCCTCTGTCAACAAAACTTGTAATCCATATTTATCAAGCTAGCCGGATGGTTTCTGTTTTCCATAAACTTGCATAATTAATGTCAATCATTAAATTTAAAATTGCTTCACCTTAATGCCAGGCAGCCTCCCAGATAAAGGAAGAGCCATCCCTGACTGTCAGGCCCCCGTCTTCCAAGCCCAGCACAGTAGGTGCCCACAATTGCTATGGGTCAAGTAGAGAGGGTGGGATGCCCCACTCCAGGACTCTTAGTGATGTCTTCCCTGTATCATTGTTGGATGGGATCCCAGCTAAGTGGGGGAGCCTCTCTCAACTCCAATGAAAATAAATTCAGATCTTGGAAAGGGGATCCCTGTTGACTGGCTGCTCCTTGCCATCTGTCACTACACTGAATCTGACAGAACTAGTGGCAAAAAAGACTGCATATCATATTCAGGGAGGTGGCACAGACATGCAGGCCACCATGGGTACCACAGAACCTGGAGCTCTGTCCTCCAAAACTGTAATGAAAAATATTGGCTGTATATTCATGTTTTCGGGGCAGAAGCCCAAAACTAAAGAGTAGGGTACTGCAGAAAGCAATTGAATGTTGCCATCAAATGTACTTAATTTAGTAAAAGGATGTGAAATCATTAGTGCCCAATACACGCAGGCTTCCTTGAGGATTTCTTAATCCAAGCAACATACTGTTTGTTTGCTAGTGATTTTTTTTCCCACTCATCTAGCTTTGTCCATGTGCCCGCCTTTTTTCCCTTTTCTGCCTTTCAGCAGCATGGTTTGTACATCTTCTGTGGATCAATTAATTTATGCTCCCACATTGTCAGACAACTTAAGCTGATTGCTAGTGCTTAGATAATGACCCATCTTCCTAATACAATGGAATCTTAAGGCTTGTGCATTATTTTGAGCCTTGTGGCTCAAATCTAAGGTCTTTATGCAAATGTAAGTCATTACATGAGCAGAAGACTGTAGCTTCATATTTGGCATGGATCAAGCATGCTATTAATGAGAAAGCATAGAGAGAAGACAAATTAACCATTGGACTAAAATATAACTTGATATAAAATTCCAGGTCTTGTAACAGATCAGCTGTAAACCAGCCTGATTTAGGCCATGTCTACATCTAAAATTTTGCAGCGCTGGTTGTTACAGCTGTATTAGTACAGCTGTATAGGGCCAGCGCTGCAGAGTGGCCACACTTACAGCAACCAGCGCTGCAAGTGGTGTTAGATGTGGCCACACTGCAGCGCTGTTGGGCGGCTTCAAGGGGTTTTGGGGAAGGCGAGAGCAAACCGGGGAAGGAGACCAGCTTCGCCGCGGTTTGCTCTCGCGTTCCCCGAACCACCCTGCAAACCGCAGGGAAGGAGACCTGCTTGCTCGGGGGTTCGGCGAACGCGAGAGCAAACCGGGGAAGGAGACCAGCTTCGCCGCGGTTTGCTCTCGCGTTCCGCGAACCACCCTGCAAACCGCAGGGAAGGAGACCTGCTTGCTCGGGGGTTCGGCGAACGCGAGAGCAAACCGGGGAAGGAGACCAGCTTCGCTGCGGTTTGCTCTCGCGTTCCGCGAACCACCGTGCAAACCGCAGGGAAGGAGACCTGCTTGTTCGGGGAACGCGAGAGCAAACCGCGGCGAAGCAGATCTCCTTCCCCGGTTTGCTCTCGCGTTCCCGGAACCACCCAGCAAACCGCAGGGAAGGAGACCTGCTTGCTCGGGGTTCGGGGAACGGGAGAGCAAACCGCGGCGAAGCTGGTCTCCTTTCCCGGTTTGCTCTCGCGTTCCCGGAACCACCCAGCAAACCTCAGGGAAGGAGACCTGCTTGCTCGGGGTTCGGGGAACGCGAGAGCAAGCCGGGGAAGGAGACCAGCTTGATTACCAGAGGCTTCCTCAGGTATGCTGGGATACCTGCTTATTCCACGGAGGTCAAGAAAAGCGCTGGTAAGTGACTATACTTGATTACCAGCGCTGGATCACCAGCGCTGGATCCTCTACACCCGAGACAAAACGGGAGTACGGCCAGCGCTGCAAACAGGGAGTTGCAGCGCTGGTGGTGCCCTGCAGATGTGTACACCTCCTAAGTTGCAGCGCTGTAACTCCCTCACCAGCGCTGCAACTTTCTGATGTAGACAAGCCCTTAGACTAGCGTGCGTTTTCTGTGGGGGAGGAGGCGGAGGAGGAGACCAAATGAAAAGAATAAAAGTGGTCAACACCCCCAACTGTTCATCTTAGCTCAAGTGACATATTGGGGCATTGGGTTCAGCAAAGCAAATAACCATATGCTTAAATCCATTTGCTTAAGCACTTAGCTGAATTGGGATGATTTGCTGAGTCAGAGCCTCAAAGAGAAATCAGTTATAGCGTTGCCAAAACATTCTTTTTCACAAGTCATGTTTTTCTGAAAGCTGAAGCCATGTGATGATGTGATAATCCCAGTTTTTTCTTTTCTTTGTTTTTAAGTCAGCTTTTACCTCTATTTGTAGAAACAACCTGAAAAGATGAACCTAAAGGCTCAAAAACACAAAAGGCAAATAAAACCTCCAAATTTATTATTTTAACATCTCATTATTTGTTGAGGCCTGACTTATTTTTGAGTGCTCCAGATTGCCAATACTGCAGTTATTTACTGCATCACCAGCACTAGTTGCTGTAGTAAACTAGAGTTTCCTTGAAGTTTTGTACATTAAGTACTGACAAGGTGGGACCTTGCTTATCTTGTCAGATATGAGCAATTTAGAGCCTGAGGGATATCACTGTAGATCAGTAGTCCCAATGTGGTGCCCACGGGCACCATGGCGCCCGCAGGGGCATTTATGTGTGCCCACCTAATGCCCTGCAGGGGAGAGAAGTCACGGTCCTGCGCCTGCCGGGGACAGAGAACTCAGGCTGCAGACACAGTGTTCTTTGTTCCCGGTAGGTGCGGGGCCTGCCTAATGCCCCGCAAGGGAGACAAGCTGCGGCCTCGTGTCTGCCAGGCACAGAGAACTCCAGGGCTGCAGGCTGCAGGCGCTAGTGTTCTCGGTCCCCAGCAGGCACGGGGCTCGCCTAGTGCCCAGCAGGGGAGAGAATCCGGGCCCCTGTGCCTGCTGGGGACAGAGTACTCCGGGGCTGTGTACACGGATGTTCTCTGTCCTCGTGACTTCTCTCCGGCTTCTCTCTTCTCTCTGGATTCATATATTATGTAATATTAAATATGATTTTTTTTTGGTATTATTTAATGTAAAAATACAAAATAAGCCTTGAAAAATTGTTGGCACCCGCAATGCTCTTCTGAAAACATGAATGTGCTACTGGTCACAAAAAGGTTGGGGACCACTGCTGTAGATTTTGCCATCCACTTGCAGGCTATGATAGGCAAGTCTACAATTCTAGTGTGAAAAAGAGTCCTTGTGATCCCTCACTCCTCTTGTTTTCCACATTCACCCCATAAAATTAAGAAGAAAATGGGATCACGGACATGGAGACAGCTATCATTGGTTACACAGTGAACAGGCTGACATTTTTTCACTGACACTTTTTTTGAACAAAGATGTATTTTTGTCCAAAAACAATATTTAAATAGAAACATTTCATTTTAGTTTAAATATTCCTGTTTTACAATGTTAAGACAATTTCGGGTTTTGGCAAAAATTATTTTAAAAAATATTTTTTGAAATACTTTCTTAAAATAATTTCAAAAATTGAAAGTGTTTTCAATTTAAGTTTCAATTTTTTGTTTGAAAAACTGAAATAGTCTCACAGGATATTTTTTAATGAACATTTTTAAAATTCCCTTCATCCCCCAAAACAATTGACTTTTTTGACTAGCTCTGGTTGGATAAGCAGGTTGACTGAGTTGTATACACTGCACATGGTGTATCTGTGATGAAAATGGTGTTCTACTACCACTGGATGAATAACTCACATTCATTTTCTGTGAGCAAACTGATCAGACCATAATTTTCTTACAACTTATTTGGTATCTGGTTCAATAATATTCATCAGCTTTATGAAATGAAAACATTGTATTACAGTCTTTGTGAAACAGTTTTCAAATAAATTATCTGACTTCTTATTTTGCACCTTATGAGGTCTCATCCAAAGCGCTTTGAAGTCACTAGAAAGACTCCCACTGACTTCAGTGAGTTTCAGATCAGGCTCTATTTACCAGATGCATAAAGCTAACTAAATAAATTCACAAATATAGCCACGGAATTATTTTTTTGCAGATTTTACTACTTTGAATAATGGGGGGAAATATTAATTCAATGGTTTATTTTACTCAGTTTTAACTAAGCAACTCACTTGTTGACAAACAAGTGCAGCTGAAGCCGCACTGGACTAGGTCAGAAAACCACTTTCTCTTAAGAACTATCTCTGTGGTGTTTATGTATGGTAAAAGAGGACTTTGGGTGAGGAACCTGCCGACATGCAATGTATCTGAAAACACACAGAGGAAGTGCTCGCCTTTTTCAGTCTGTGCCAAGCACTACAAGTACTAGCAGCCACTGTGCAAGAGCAGCTGTTTGAACTCAGCCTGAGGGATTCAGGCCCTACCTCCTTCTTGCTAAGCAGACACCTACATATCAAGCTCCCTTTCCTCTCCCCTTAGTTATGGCAATATGTAATGTGCTTTGCCGTGGGACTATGATGCAGTAAACACCTGCACTCTACATTTTAACAACTTCCTCCTCCTCACCTTCTGAAAGTTTGAACGTCCTGCTTACTCAGTGACACATTGATCTGGACACAGCAGTGAAATGAAGACAGATACGTGGATGGATTTTAAGCCACAGACCTCAGCTTTAATTACATTTAAATACATGGAAAAGGTGCTTCCCACACATCACCCATACTCTTCTATACCAGGAATTTAGTTGGTTCCAGTGCAGAGATTGCAGAGTTCCTATCATATAACCTGTAACTCAGGTTAGGGTTTACCCCAATCAGGAATCAGCTCGTTCTGAGTCCTACCACTCCCTACCACCCATGAGGAGGACAGAGGGTGCAGAAGGTCTCACCCTCAGCATGTGAGGGCCACAAGGTCTCACCTTATCCCATGAGCCCAATGTCTCAGCAAAATCCAAAGTCTTTTGCCTCTGGGGAGTCATTCATTTTAACTGCACTGGAAACTGGCCACAGGGGCACCAGCAACTAATTTGGTTAAACCACCACCACCTAGCCCCCTGATATCACAACTTGTAGAATCAGATTGAAAAAGGAGCCAACCACTATGCTCCTGAGTTTCACAAAGGGTATGCTTGCTGGAATGCAGAGCAGTTGGCTATATCTCTGCTATTTACCTTTGCAACTGCTTGCTAGACAGCAGAGATCTTTTATTATTATTATAAAGATCACCTAATTTATGTGAAGCCCAACAGAAGCAGATTAACATTTGATACAGTTTCCTACAGTTATAGTAATTTTCCCTCCTGCTCTCTCAGCCAAAATATTTGTATCCCAGTGCATCTGACTGAAAACTTGGCAAAAGAACAGACGTGACTCTCCATCAATTTATTTTCAATTCACTGAACAGGTAGATTAGCCAGGGAAGGTGTAGAATACATAAACGCAAAACACTGAGTCAGTCACTGGCAGCCGCCTCGCTTCAGAATTAAGACATTTTGACCTTTTATTGCAAATGACTAAAAGAAAATGAAAGTTTCATAACACTGGTTATCTTGTTATAGATATCACAATAAATATGCTACACATTAAAGACTTCAGTACAAAGGGATTCACATGAAATGTCATGAACTAAAGGTTTTAAATACACAAGAATATTTGGCCAGACTAGAAACACAGCATTAGCATCAGGGGTGGCTCTAGGCATTTTGCCACCCCAAGCAGGGCAGGCAGGTTGCCTTCGGCAGCTTGCCTGCGGGAGGTCCCGGTCCTGCTAATTCGACGGCAGCCTGCGGGAGGTCCGCCGAAGCCGTGGGACCAGCAGACCCTCCGCAAGCATGCCGCAGAAGGCAGCCTGCCTGCCGCCCTTGCAGCGACCGGCAAAGCATCCCCCGCAGCTTGCCGCCCCAGGCACGCGCTTGGCGTGTTGGTGCCTGGAGCTGCCCCTGATTAGCGTATGCTAAAGTAGAAGGGAAGAGCAGGGGCTAGTTTGTTCCCCCAACCCAAAAAGGGATGAAACATGGCAGGGGAGTCAAGGAAGTCTAACGCAGTGGTTCTCAATCAGGGATAGATGTACCTCTGGGGGTACACAGGTCTTCCAGGGAATACATCAACTCATCTAGATATTTGCCTAGTTTTACAACAGGCTACCAAAAAAAAAGAAAAAAAAAGAAAAGCACTATTGAAGTCAGTAGAGACAAAAAATTCATACAAATAACTTGTTTATACTGTTCTATGTAGTATACACTGAAATATAAGTACAATATTTATATTGCAATTTATTTATTTCACACTTATATAGTCAGCAATTTTTCAGTAATAGTGGCTGTGACACTTTTGTATTTCTATGTCTGATTTTGTAAGCAAGTCGTTTTTAAGTGAGATGAAACTTGGGGTTATGCAGGACAAATCAGACTTCTGGAAGGGGTAGAGTGGTCTGGAAAGGTTGAGAGTCACTGGTCTAACTCATTTTTGATCCCTGGTGTCTCCCTTCATGATTCTTGTGCAGTTTTCTGGACAAAGTTGGCTCCAGAGGAAGAGAGGTTCTGGAGAATGTAGAGTGGGGAAAGAATCATTCTGCCAAAATTTTGGACCTTGTACTGTTAGATCTCCAGGGCAATGCTGTCTTGATATCTGTGTCTGGTACACGATAAAGCACCTTGCCAGTGCTTTAATTAATAGCATCAGTACTTAGTATTTATTTACTGAGTGCCCAAAGTCATAATCTAGTTCTTGATCTGCTCCTGTAGCAGCAAAATTATGCACTGCCGCTTACTTGGGACTTGTGATAAAACCATAACTGAACCCTTAGTGGGTACTGTTAACTGATCATGCCCAATCCCAGCAAGATGCATATATTTACTCAAGTCTGTTAGTCTTTCTCCATTGATCACTCCCTTGATAAATCTTACTGTACTTCTCAGAATGCCCGGAAAGCCAGTGATGGCCACATGGACAAACACACACTTTGTAGCAGGTTAAAAGGCATTGCAGAAAGAAGGATCAGTCTGATCTGTCTTAAATCCTTCCAAAGTGAGTACTGCATTTTCTCAGATTCTTTTCTTTCTGGAAATGCTGGTGATATTTGACAGCGAAATTATGCTTCAGAAATATTAATTAGCTTGTTTCGATCACTTGACCACATCACTGCTGGGGTAAACACAATGTCTTCCAGCTGGTGGAATTTCAACTATAACTTGTCTCTCTCCAGCTCTGAAAAAAACTAGTTGTACCATAATTCTTCACAAGGCAAGCCGCACAGTAAAGAGGGCCATTCAAGTAAACTTTACACAAGAAAGAAACAACAACAAATTGAAATGTAATATATACTGATCTCCAGTCAAGGTTGCAAACATTTCATTCCATACTGGTGAATCATGGTGAACTCAGCCACTCATTTTCAAAAAGAGCCATTTGGGTGGTGCCTGTGGCTTAGGCCATGAAACATTGATGCTACTGGAGAGAAACCTGAAGCATGGCTTAGATTAATGTTTTGACAATACTGAAATTTCAGTCTTCATTCTCATTCACTCTTTCTTTGCTCTCTCTTTTCAGATAGTTCCTGACCCCTATTGTCTCGGGTTTTCATACTGATGTCAGAGAGCTTGGTTGGCAATGTAAAGAGGCCTTAAAGTGGGTGTTAATGACCTGCTTCCCTAACCAGTATAGAGCTGGAGTAAGGGCTATGCACAAATCCTGCTGTCAGGTACTGGTGTAGAGGGCAATTTGGGGTGTGGCTGGAATGCACTGTACTGTAGACCTTCTGTTTCCTATGACCCATAGAGAGCTGCAGGGACAGAGTGGAAATTATCCTGCCCCAGAACACGGGGAATGCCAAATGGGCCTATAGCAGCCTTTCCTTTGAGCGTTTCCCCTGTCACTTCTGTGAACACAGGAATGCAATAAGAGTCAGCTCCAGCGTTTCCTCTCTAGGTGACACTGAAGAGGCCTACTCGGCTCCTCAAGGGACACTTGTATGGGATTGTGCAAATAACACAGTCGCAGACTCAACCCACAAGACAAACTCTGCCCACGCAAATTCTTGAATGTTACCTGGCAGCACCAGTGGCTGCCTATACGCACAGCTCTCACTTCCAGAGATGCGCAGTGAAACTGCAGCTTCAAACCTGAGACAACTAGGGCTTTTCTACACTGAACTGGAAAGCACTGGCACAGGATGATGGACCTATATAAGATATAACTGTAGTTTCCCTAGGGTGACCAGATGGCAAATGTGAAAAATAGGGACAGGGGGTGGAGGGTAATAGGAGACTATATAAGAAAAAGAACCAAAAATCCTGGGCCTGATTCTTTTTTCCCTCACCTCAATGTAAAAAAAAAATTAAAAAATTGAGATAATTAAAAACTATAGCATGACATGCTGATTGTCAGCACAATTTGCCTGTGCAGACACAATGGCATTCATAGAACTAAATCATTCTTTACAATCTGTGTTACTACAAATGGATTATTTACAGTCCAAGCCACTGATTGTAACTTGTCTAGACGAGAAATTATTCTATAGTCCACAGTCTATTTTAGACACGTGAAACCTTGATGGCCTTCTGGCCAGGTTTGTGGGTCAAGTACTCCACATAGTAATAATAAACCCTGACTCATGAGTAATCTGATCAGTGGATATTGTCATCATATACTTTCCCAAACTACCCACAAGATGATGAATGAACCGGGCATGACTTATTTTTGATATACAACTGTCTAGAGACTGTAACTCAGTGTCATGAAATATACTGCCCAGAATAACGCTGTTTGCAGAAATGACAGTTTCCAGGGAAAACTTCCAGGCTTGTGAACACATAAGAAGTTCCTGGAAAGTGACTGTTCATTTTTGATAGTGCATCTCCTTCTTCTTTTCCCTTTCTTTGCAGTTATGAATCATTGCTAAGAGATATCATGGGAATAAGATCAGAGTAGGTCTGATAGGTCCTGAACTTTTGAATGTTCCTGGGAATTGAAAACGATGCGAGACAGAGTCTGTGAAGTGTGCACGTGAGGCAGTTCAAGAGCCAGTTCAGTGGCAATGTGTAGTGAGTGGGTGGAGGTGGGTGTAAGAGAACCTGCTTCTAAGTGAGCATACGGGAGTCAAAGATGATGTAATTTTCCCACCATTCTAAGGAAGTGCAAGTTATGAGCTGAGAAAGCAATAAATAAATATGTTACACTTCACTTCTGAATTTGGTTCTAACAATCTGTCCATCAAGAGCTTCAGCATGTATAGACAGCTCAGGCTATTTGTGGGAGACACAGGTTTGGGACTGTATATAAAGATCACCGTCAACTTGGTTTATTCCAGAGTACACACCAATTGCTCTAGACATGTAGCCAAGCACCACATCGCATATTCTGGTTTTATCTGATGGGGATTCCCTGGGACTCTTAGCACGCAGTCTGCCTGCCACTTCAGAGCCCCAATCTAAAAAGATACAAGTTCCAGTTGCAACCCATACTAGGTATTCCACAATGGTATCTTTGGACAGAGTGCCATGTAATGGGGAAATCAGCAGACAAAGAGTCAGAACTAATGGATTTTAATCCTGGGTTTGCCACTGATGGGCAATGTGATCTAGGGCAAATCACTTCATTTCAGTGCCTCTATTTAACCATTTTATAGATGGGTAAAAAATACCTGCCACACAGGGATGGTGAGAGGCTTAAATCGTGCTAAAAAGTGCTCTGAAGTCTTCAAATAAAAGGTGCTGCAACAGTGCTGAGTGATAATATAATGGAACATGAATGGTAGGCTTAGGTTTTAGAGTTCTGAGCTGATGTTAGAGATAATGTGCATATTTCCTACCTGTAATTTCAACTTCACAGCAATACAGTTATACGAGAACCTCTGAAACTGCACCCAGTTAGGTTTAGAAGCAATAGGGATGGATATAGATTCTCTTGGAAGCAAAGACAGCCCTTTTGTTCTGTGCCTATACAGCTCCTAGCAAATTGGTGGCCCTGGTCCATGGCTGGAGCTCCTTGGTGTTACCACAATACAAGTAATAGATGCTGACAATAGCCCATCCAAGGCTGAAGAATGTGCCGTGACCAGATCCATTCATTACTTGTACAGAAAATGAACTGAAATTGTGACTGCTCATTGTCATCTGCTCTTATTTGGTTGTCTGCGTTACACTGTTTTGGAAGTTCTGAACTACACTTGCTCGAGTAAGGTTTCAGGACTGCTGCCGAGTTAGGAAGCAACAGGAAAGAAGACGTGTGTCAGGGGTGAAGACTCCAGGAAGCAACTGTAGAAGTAAATAAAATCAGCACATGGCCCTTCTTTTTTGGCAAGACCAGTTGCTGCTCTTAATCCTCCCTCATGGTAGATTGCAGGCACTTTTCTGCTGTTCCTAGTAAGTCTTTCCATACTGTAATGAATTTGCTGCATTTGTGAAGGCTTTCGGCTGCTTAGGCCCCAGTCATACAGTTGGATCCAGACCTCCATTGACTTTCATTGAAAGAGTGAGGCTATTAAGTCAGTTGCAGGACTGGGGCCTTTATATGTAGGGTTGCTAACTTTCTAAATCACACAAAACCCAACACCCTAGTCTCACCCCTTCCCTGAGGCCACACCCCTTGCCCTGTCCCCTGCTCACTACATTCCCCCTCCCTGTCTTGTTGGCAGTGCTGCAGAGGTAAGGCAGGCTAGTCCCTACCTGTCCTGCCTCCGCACTGCGCCCTAGAAGCAGCCAGCAGCTCCGGCTTCTAGGCAGGGGGACAACAGGGTTCTGCACACTGCCCCCACCCTGAGCACCAGCTCCGCACTCCCATTGGCTAGGAACTGCAGCCAATAGGAGCTGTAGGGACAGTGCCTGCAGGCCAGAGCAGCGCGCAGAGCTGCCTGCTGCACCTCCACCTAGGAGCCAAACCTGCTTGCTGGCTGCTTCCGGGGCGCAGAGTGGAGGCAGGACAGGTAGGGACTAGCCTTCCTTACTTCCACAGCATGGCCAACTGGACTTTTAAGGGCCCAGTTGGTGGTGCTGACGGAGTCACCAGGGTCCCTTTTCGACCAGGTGTTCCAGTCGAATCACAGACACCTGGTCACCCTATTTGTATGTAGAGTATGAAAATGTCAGCTTCCCCAAGTTAGTTGCTGAGTTTTGTCTTTTCCGTTTGTAGAAGCAGGACACAATGAACAATTATGAGCTGTAAAAGGGTAAATTGGAGGAGATCCGATCTCTTCTCTCATTCGTCTTGCTAGATGAAACTGCTACAATGTGAGGATAGTTCTACACTGACCAACAGATTCACATCAGAATCTATGTTAGCTTCTGCTAATAAAGGATCTTGCAGACAGCCCACCATCAATGGTAAGTCTGTCAGAGATGGTGTGTGAGGGGAAGTGTGTGTGGGGGGGGCAGGGGGCATTGCAGCACCAGAAAGGAGCCTCAATTCCCTCTCCACCATGGAAAAAACACAATGCCTGAAGTAGGCAGTGCTAGTCAGACAGAAGGCATGAACCAGTCACATTCCCTGAGCAGCCTCTTTCCAATGGACTCCTGTGAAACTCCCACTATAGCTAAAACCTGTTTAGAAAAGAAACTGACTGTGCCAGCAACTGCCCTCTCTTGGGCTGAATCTACTGGGATTGCAGTGTCGTGTCTGGCATAAGGAATGTAAATTATGCCTTATTGCATCACAACAGGTAAATCTAGCTCAATGTGTTTGTTTGTCATGCTCTGAACTGTTATTCGTACATACAACTCTTTCCTATAAGTCTTCCTTTCCCATACAGTCTATATTAAATAATCTATTTAGTGGAGGGGGGGAATGACTAATATCTGCTTACTGATAAGATTGGAGGGTTATATTTGGGACTGGAAGTTACCAGAACTTTGTTCTGCCACTGACTTTAGATGTGATCATGAGCAAGCTACTTAACCTTTTCCTTATCTGTAAGATGGGAGTATCAATACTGATGAAATTACTAAGTACATAAGAACAGCCATACTGGGTCAGACCAAAGGTCCATCTAGCCCAGTATCCTGTCTTCCAATAGTAGCCAATGCCAGGTGCTCCAGAGGCAATGTATAGAACAGGTAATCATCAAGTGCTCCATCCCTTGTCGCTCATTCCCAGCTCCTGGCAAACAGAGGCTAGGGACACCCTTCCCGTCCATCCTGGCTAATAAGTATGGTGCATCTTACATTGGTATTTTTAGAAAAAACTTTACTACTCTCACTTTCCTCTTATCTGGGCCAGGAAGAGTTTGAAAATCTCACTCTCGGCTTACAGGGAAGATGTATTTATACAGCTGTAAAAAGTACTGAGTAGTTGAGGATCATGTAAGCAAATTATAAGAGGTTGATAGCAGGGTGACTGACAAGAATGATTAAAATACAGTTAAAATCCTCTTAACAATAACAGACTGCAGCATGTTTGGACTCAGCACTTTTTCTCCAGAAAGAAGAGCGCTTTTGTGCGATCTAACTGGAGTGTGGTGATCAGTTCAACATTTGCAGCCCAGAAGTTTGTTTCCTGAAACTGCAGTTGTTACCTTCCTTGGATGACATTGCCACATCTATTAAAAACAATTATGTGGTGCTAGTTTGAGTCTACTGCAAGAGCTGGCATTTTAAAACCACTCAAGCATGAATAACATAGGCTGGCTGGTATTTGAAATCACTTTGGCAATATTAGCTTAGGCTGGCTGGTATTTGAAATCACCCTGGCACTGCTGAGCATTAGTGGCAGATTTAGCAGTAGCAGCCATTGCAGGTGTTGAGATAATGATTCCCAAGGCTAATGCTTTACTGCTACTACTAGGAGAGGAGTCCCTGTGCATGAACAAGTACTTTATGGAACTGCTGGGTCTCAGATTGGTTCTTTGGAGAAAAAAAGTGTGAAAAATTCAGCAGAAAATGAAACCAGCAATTTTTGATTTTTTAACGATACCCTTGAAAAGACAGGAGGGGTAAAAAGCTATTCACCAATGTACTTTGTGAACTTTTACTGTTAATGAAAGGCAGATTAAGGCACTAAAAAGTGATTTGCAATTTACAAAAGCAGAAAATGGGATGCTACCCAGGGCCCCAGTCACAGGATTCATAGATTTGAAGCCAGAAGGGATCACTATTCTCATCTAGTCTGACTTCCTGCACAACGCAGACCTCATAATTTTACCCACTGATTTCTTGCTTTGATCCCAGTAAATTCTAGCTGAACTAAAACCTCTTTTTACAAAGGAATCCAGCCTTGATGTGTAATTATTAAATCAGGTGCCAGCTATGTTTTTTCTGCATGCCATCAAGCACTATTGCAGTGTTTTCTGTTCCACCTTTTACCTTCTCCACTTAGAGTGACATCATCTTTGGCTTGTCAGAAATAAGAGAAAATCAGAAGGTCTGTCACTGTTTAGAGGAAATGAAATTAGAGAATCAAAACAAGAAAAGAGGTGGTGGCAAGAGCAAAGGTAATCCATATTATGGAAATTTCATGAAGCAAAGAAACCGCCTTCCCCCAGATAAACCCTCATGACCTAATTGGCTGTGCTAGTCAATTGTTAATGGATCTGAAGTTATGCTTCATTGCAGCAGAGCATGATCTTTTCATCTGCGCCTGCTTTAGCCAGAGCAATTCAGCTGATAACCAGACCCATACAATTTTATTCTAATGATTTTAGAACTATAGTTATTAAATTCATCACTAAATCTAAAAGATTAACTGGAGGTTCAAGTTTAGACGCTCATGCAGAGGTTTATTGTGGGGGATTATTTCTAGCTGCATTCCTTCCATGTAGTTTGACAATCAATAAACAGAAAAATTCATTAGCCCTGCAGAGTAACTCCTCTATCCTTCTTCCCAGCAGTCTCTACTTTGGCTTCCAGTCAGCACAACCCCCGCTCCTAACTAAGCACAATGCCATTCTTTTAAAGGTGACAAGTCTGAGTGAATTCAGCTGTATATAATCAGTTCTCAGCTGCTAGCGACCCCTTGCACTCCCTCTGGGAATTAGCCCCTCAATCCTTGGCTTGGTAGGGCCTCCTCCTAAAATCCCTGCTGAAGTAGAGTGTGGTAGGACTTTTCAGGCTCTCTCCAAGGGCACCAACAGGTCTGGATACTCCTTCATCAGTTCCTTTCTCACACACTATTTCAATTAATTTGAAAATTATAGTTAATTCTCCACCACATGAGCATACCCCACATACACAATCATGGATGCTCAGCCTGTCTATCATTCTGCAACTCTCAATGTATTTTTTGGGTAGCAGATGAAAGAAGAGAATTTCATCCTCAAACCCTAATATGATCTGGGTAATGCCCCTTTGGCTGGGCATCACAGATGGTACTGAACCAGGACTTCTCGCTACAATGCGGAGAGTTATACCACTTAGGATATGTCTACACTATGAAATAATGTTGATTTTATACAGTCAGTTGTGTACGTCCCCCTTAAGCACATTAAGTCGACGGAGCGCATCCTCACTACTGTGGCTAGTATTGACTTACAGAGCGGTGCACTGTGGGTAGCTATCCCACAGTTCCTGCAGTCTCCGCAGCCCATTGGAATTCTGGGTTAAGCTCACAATGCCTGATGAGCAAAATCATTGTCATGGGTGGTTTTGGGTACATGTCATCAGGCCCCCCTCCCTACATGAAAAGAACAGCAGACAATCATTTTGCACCTTTTTTCCTGGGTTACATGTGCAGATGCCATACCACGGCAAGCATGGAGCCTGCTCAGCTCTTCATCACCATAGGTCTCCTCGGTGCTGCTGGCAGATGCGGTACTGCATTGCTACACAGCAGCAGCTCCTTGCCTTTGCGGCAAATGGTGCAGTAGGACTGATAGCCGTTGTACATTTCCTGGATGCTCCTGGCAGACCTCAGTGAGGTCGATCGGGGTGCCTCAACAGATACGGCTATCCTCCTCTTAGAGCACTGAATGGGAGCCAAAGACTCCAGGTCATTATCTTCTTTAAGTTTCATCTCATGAAGAATCTGTCTTGCTTGGAAATGATGCGAGCTGGAGCCTTCTGCCTCAGGCTGCTCTCCCAGCTGGCAGCATTGCGCAGTTGCACCTACCCCAGACTACCCCTTGCTCCCATGGATCATGAAGACTGGACAGTAGTAAGGAGCAGTTCAACTATAGGCTGAGCAAGTGCAGAATTGTGGTAGAATGTGCCTTTGGACTCTTAAAAGCTTGCTGGCGCTGTTTGCTGACTAGGTCAGACCTAAGCACAACCAACATTCCCATGGTTATTGCTGCTTGCTGTGTGCTCCATAATATCTGTGAGAGTAAGGGAGAAATGTTTATGGTGAGGTGGGAGGTTGAGGCAAATCGCCTCGTGCCTGATTTTGAGCAGCTAGACACCAGGGCGATTAAAAGAGCACAGCAAGGAACACTACACATCAGAGAGGCTTTGAAAACCAGTTTCATGACTGGCCAGGCTTCGGTGTGACAGTTGTGTGTGTTTCTCTTTGATGCAAAAACCCCCTTTGTTGTTTTTAATTCCCTGTAAACTAACTACCCTCCCCCTTCAAAATAAAGTAACTATTGTTTTGAAACCATGCATTCTCTCTTTATTAATTAAAAAAAATGAGCTAATGGACAAGGTAGCCTGGGTAGGTGGGGAAGGAGAGAAGATAAGGCCACATTGCTTATTGTAGCCACACTAAATTTAAAAAAAAAAAAAAAAAAAAACACCCACCAAACTGTTTGAATGACAGCCTTCTGTTGTTTTAGCCATCCTCTGGAGTGGAGTGGCTGGGTGCCTGGAGCCCTCCCAACTCCCCGCATTCTTCGGCATCTGGGTGAGGAGGCTATGGAACTTGGGGAGGAGGTAGTCGGTTATACAGTGGATGCAGTGGGGGTCTGTGCTCTTGTTGGATTTCCTGCAGGTCTAACGCATGCTTCATCATGTCCATTTGCTCCCCAAACAGATGCTTCATCACATCCGTTTGTTCCCCCATTAGCCTCAGCATCGCGTCCTGCTTCCACTCTTTGTGCTCACTTAATTCTCTCCTGGCATCTGTCACTGAATGCCTCCATGCATGAGCTCGGAAAACATGTCATCTCAAGTGTGTTTTTCTCGTCTTATAATCTGCGATAACTTCAGGGACAGAGATGATGGGGGGGCTGCATGGTCACCTGTGCTGCTGAGTTCACCATGCTGACCAAACAAGAAATGAAATTCAGAAGTTCCCAAGGCTTTTCCTGTGTACCTGTATATTGCATCAGAACTCAATACCATCGATTTGCATCCGCACTAACCCAAATTTGACTCATCAAGGTCAATTTTAGTGCTATTCCCTTTGTCAAGGAGGAGTAGATAAGTCGATTTTAAGAGCCTTTTAAGTCGACCTAACCCCATAGTGTAGTCATTTAACTAAGCCCTAGTCTAACACCACTAACAGCAGCAGAGACAGTAGCCGGGAATGAACCCAGGTTCTTTAGCTCTGAAGCACAGACCTCTGCTCTGGTGTATTGTAAAGCGTGTTACAATTACAAGCCATCACTTTAAACATAAGGGGTTTCCTGGTCCTGCTTGCAGGCTAGGGAGCACTTCAGCAAAGTTGGTCTCTCAGTCAGTCTGCAAAGAGCTGGCCTCCCACAGCAAGGTGTGCTGAGTTGTGTCTCTTTGCCGGAGGGAGAATCCTGCTTTGCCTCTCTCTCTTTTTGGTTCTTGTGTGCTAAGCTTCCAGATTTCAGGAAATAAAGTCGTGTTATGTCACAACCTTCCAGCAAGAGCGTTTTCTGTTTTTTATCCAACGTGTGTGTGTGTGTGTGTGTGTGTGCGCGCGCGCGCTGTGAACACAGCAGCTGCCTCATGAGCTAAATGACAACAGCTAGTGTCTTCAAGAAGCAGAGGAAACTAGGAGCATAAGTCACACTGACCAACAATGAGATGACTGAATGGGACATGTGCAGCTCACTGCCTCAGGTGCTTTTGAAAGTCTCCCCCCTCATTTACATGTTTAAATGAGGATCCATTATGATGTTTGGATGATGATGTCTTCTAATGTGTTCCCCTACAAGCTATAGGGACTAGGCTGAAGATTGATATTACTTTCAATGAGTTACCTGATAAAGACAACCTAGTTTACTATAGTGCTCCGCACTATAAATCTCCAGTGTCAAATCTACAGTGACTTTAGCTATGATATTTTTTGTCAGTCTAAAACCGTAATATTGGTTCTTGGTCAGCCCAGGTGATTTAGCGGGTTCTTTAACTGTCTTGCCATAGACTATTTCATTTGCGTCTCCCATTTATTCTTCTAACATCGCTGATCCAGATAATAAAGAATCATCTCACAGCTATTATCTCTGGTTAAATCAGTCATAATTGTCTATACCCTACATTAGGGATACTATGCTGAATTGCATTTAATATAGTAGATTCACCATGTGCAACTGAGACTGTAAAAAAGTGACCTTTGAATTCTAAAGTGGCTTGTGTGTCATCAATCTATAAAAAAAACTAATTTAGAAATACTAGGCAAATGAAGACAATGAGCTTTGTCCTTCAATCTTTACTATGAGTTTCCCTGGTGCACTGAAGACAGCCTTGGGCAAAAGAGAACTGCCCCAGTTCAGCCTTTTCTTCACTGTAAAAAGTATCTATTGGCGACAATAGGTGGTGGCAACACATGTACTTGCACTGATGTTGAGCATGTTGGGGTAAGTGGCTGTCTGCAGTGTGTGTGTTTGTGTTTGGGGGTTACTTGCTGTGTGCTGAGCTTGTGTTTGTCAGTCTGTTTGGTTTGTTTGAAGGACCGTGTGCTGTAGCTGGCAGTTGGAGGCGGAGCTACCAGGAAGGTTTGAAAGCTAGAAGCCTGTGGTAATTGGCTGAGCCTTAACCAGTGGGTGGGACATTCACTCAGGCCAGGGCTTTATAAAGCTGTGCACAAGCGAGCAGGGAGCTTAGCGAACAGGAGCTGCTAACAGGGAGTTTTGCAAGGGAGGTTGGAAGGGGAGTAAGAAGGGAGTGGGGGTCCCTTGTCGGTCTCATCTGTGACCCATTGGTCCCCTGAACCTAGAAACTGAGCCACATCCAAAACCTTTCTGTTTACAGCAGAGCAGAGCGGACAGGGAGCTGTAGACGGGAATTTGAGAGAGTTTGACAGAGGGAGGCTTACAATGGTGAGGAGGACCCGCAACACCTGTGCCAGCACTGCTTCTGTCTCCTCCACCTGCGCCTGTAGCCAGACAGAGCACCAAAGCATGGATGCTTTTACCCAGATTTTGGTGTGGGCTTGCAAAGACTGTAATTTGCAATTTCCACTTACTGATATCCAGGCTGGGGGTGGCATCCAATGTGAAAGGTGCCTACTAGTGGAATCTCTCAGGCAGCAGGTGGGAGAGCTACAGGAGGAGGTGGCTAGGCTGAGGAACATCCATATCCATGAGCAATTCTTGGACAGTATCCATGTGGAGACAGCTGACGTAGCTGTCCCAGTTGACAGGACTACTGATACACCAGTGGAGGAGGAGATGCCTCAGGGTGTATCGGACACACCAGTGGAGGAGGAGGCTCAGGGTGGACACAGCCAGCTGATTACTTCTAGCAGCAGGCAGTGCTCCACCCCTGCTGCAAACCCTCCTGCTGTGGTAAAAGATAACTGTTATGCTCTTCTTGATACAGGAGAGAAGGAATCACCCCCAACAGTTAAGGAAGGGAAGCCTCGTACCCCTAAGGCTGGGAGGTCTGCTGCCACCACTGATAAGAAACGTAGGGTAGTGGTGGTTGGAGACTCTCTGCTGAGGGGGACATCTGTCGCCCTGACCGTTCATCCCGGGAGGTATGCTGCCTGCCAGGGGCCCGTATCCGAGATGTTACAGAGGCATTGTCGAGGATTATCCGGCCTTCTGACTACTACCCCATGCTACTCATCCATGTGGGCACAAATGATACTGCGAGGTGTGACACTGAGCAGATCAAGAGTGACTACAGGGCTCTGGGAGTACGGGTTAAGGAGTTTGGAGAGCAGGTGGTATTCTCTTCGATTCTTCCTGTTGAAGGTAGGGGCCTGGGCAGAGACAGATGCATTGTGGAGGTGAATGCCTGGCTGAGAAGATGGTGTCGCCAGGAGGGCTTTGGCTTCCTCGACCACGGGATGCTATTCGAGGAAGGACTGCTAGGCACAGATGGCGTTCACCTTTCGAAGAGGAGAAAGGCCTTATTTGCGCACAGACTGGCTAACTTAGTAAGAAGGGCTTTAAACTAGATTCGACGGGGACAGGTGAGCAAACCCCACAGGTAAGTGGGGAACAAGACCTGGGAGATGGGTTGGAAACAGGAGGGAGCACGGGCTATAATGGCAGTGAGGAAGGAGGGTCAGGGCAAACCTGGGAGGCAAGATCAAACCAGTATCTTAGATGCCTATATACAAATGCAAGAAGTATGGGTAATAAGCAGGAAGAACCGGAAGTGCTAATAAATAAATACAACTATGACATTGTTGGCATTACTGAAACTTGGTGGGATAATACACACGACTGGAATGTTGGTGTGGATGGGTATAGTTTGCTCAGGAAGGATAGACAGGGGAAAAAGGGAGGAGGTGTTGCCTTATACATTAAAAATGTACACACTTGGACTGAGGTGGAGATGGACATAGGAGACAGAAGCGTTGAGAGTCTCTGGGTTAGGCTAAAAGGGGTAAAAAACACGGGTGATGTCGTGCTGGGAGTCTACTACAGGCCACCTAATCAGGTGGATGAGGCTTTTTTCAAACAACTAACAAAATCATCCAAAGCCCAAGATTTGATGGTGATGCGGGACTTCAACTATCCAGATATATGTTGGGAAAATAACACTGTGGGGCACAGACTCTCCAATAAGTTCCTGGACTGCATTGCAGACAACTTTTTATTTCAGAAAGTTGAAAAAGCTACTAGGGGGGAAGCTGTTCTAGACTTGATTTTAACAAATAGGGAGGAACTTGTTGAGAATTTGAAAGTAGAAGGAAGCTTGGGTGAAAGTGATCATGAAATCATAGAGTTTGCAATTCTAAGGAAGGGTAGAAGGGAGTACAGCAGAATAGAGACAATGGATTTCAGGAAGGCAGATTTTGGTAAGCTCAGAGAGCTGATAGGTAAGGTCCCATGGGAATCAAGACTGAGGGGAAAAACAACTGAGGAGAGTTGGCAGTTTTTCAAAGGAATGCTATTAAGGGCCCAAAAGCAAGCTATTCCGATGGTTAGGAAAGATAGAAAATGTGGCAAAAGACCACCTTGGCTTAACCACGAGATCTTGCGTGACCTACAAAATAAAAAGGCGTCATATAAAAAATGGAAACTAGGTCAGATTACAAAGGATGAATATAGGCAAATAACACAGAAATGCAGAGGCAAGATTAGAAAGGCAAAGGCACAAAATGAACTCAAACTAGCTTTGGGAATAAAGGGAAACAAGACGACTTTTTATCAATACATTAGAAGCAAGAGGAAGACCAAGGACAGGATAGGTCCACTGCTCAGTGAGGAGGGGGAAACAGTAAAGGGAGACTTGGAAATGGCAGAGATGCTTAATGACTTCTTTGTTTGGGTCTTCACTGAGAAGTCTGAAGGAATGTCTAATATAGTGAATGCTTACGGGAAGAGGGTAGGTTTAGAAGATAAAATAAAAAAAGAGCAAGTAAAAAATCACTTAGAAAAGTTAGATGCCTGCAAGTCACCAGGGCCTGATGAAATGCATCCTAGAATACTCAAGGAGTTAATAGAAGAGGTATCTGAGCCTCTAGCTATTATCTTTGGGAAATCATGGGAGACAGGGGATATTCCAGAAGACTGGAAGGGGGCAAATATAGTGCCCATCTATAAAAAGGGAAATAAAAACAACCCAGGAAACTACAGACCAGTTAGTTTAACTTCTGTGCCAGGGAAGATAATGGAGCAGGTAATTAAAGAAATCATCTGCAAACACTTGGCAGGTGGTAAAGTGATAGGGAATAGCCAGCATGGATTTGTAAAGAACAAATCGTGTCAAACTAATCTGATAGCGTTCTTTGATAGGATAACGAGCCTTGTGGATAAGGGAGAAGCGGTGGATGTGATATACCTAGACTTTAGTAAGGCATTTGATACGTTCTCGCATGATATTCTTATAGATAAACTAGGAAAGTACAATTTAGATGGGGCTACTATAACGTGGGTGCATAACTGGCTGAATAACCGTACTCAGAGAGTAGTTGTTAATGGCTCCCAATCCTGCTGGAAAGGTATAACAAGTGGGGTTCCGCAGGGGTCTGTTTTGAGACCGGTTCTGTTCAATATGTTCATCAACGATTTAGATGTTGGCATAGAAAGTACGCTTATTAAGTTTGCGGACGATACCAAACTGGGAGGGATTGCAACTGCTTTGGAGGACAGGGTCAAAATTCAAAATGATCTGGACAAATTGGAGAAATGGTCTGAGGTAAACAGGATGAAGTTCAATAAAGATAAATGCAAAGTGCTCCACTTAGGAAGGAACAATCAGTTTCACACATACAGAATGGGAAGAGACTGTCTAGGAAGGAGTATGGCAGAAAGAGATCTAGGGGTCATAGTAGACCACAAGCTTAATATGAGTCAACAGTGTGATACTGTTGCAAAAAAAGCAAACGTGATTCTGGGATGCATTAACAGGTGTGTTGTAAACAAGACATGAGAAGTCATTCTTCCTCTTTACTCTGCGCTGGTCAGGCCTCAGCTGGAGTATTGTGTCCAGTTCTGGGCACCGCATTTCAAGAAAGATGTGGAGAAATTGGAGAGGGTCCAGAGAAGAGCAACAAGAATGATTAAAGGTCTTGAGAACATGACCTATGAAGGAAGGCTGAAGGAACTGGGTTTGTTTAGTTTGGAAAAGAGAAGACTGACAGGGGACATGATAGCAGTTTTCAGGTATCTAAAAGGGTGTCATCAGGAGGAGGGAGAAAACTTGTTCACCTTAGCCTCCAATGATAGAACAAGAAGCAATGGGCTTAAACTGCAGCAAGGGAGATTTAGGTTGGACATTAGGAAAAAGTTTCTAACTGTCAGGGTAGTTAAACACTGGAATAGATTGCCTAGGGAAGTTGTGGAATCTCCATCTCTGGAGATATTTAAGAGTAGGTTAGATAAATGTCTATTAGGGATGGTCTAGACAATATTTGGTCCTGCCATGAGGGCAGGGGACTGGACTCGATGACCTCTCAAGGTCCCTTCCAGTCCTAGAGTCTATGAATCTATGAATCTATGTTTTGTCCTTGATTATCCTTGCAGTTAAACCATGTTCTGCTCCAGTTTACCTGGGCCTGCTGCTGAAACCCATGGTCATGAATGGATGCTTTTCTTAGCAAAGACAAGGCCTATGAAAAAAAGGAGTGTTCTTAACTTGATGTAAAATCCTAGTGCAGAGAAGGTAATTTGTAGTTTTCACATGAGTTAGCAGGGTGAGTTAAAGAATATTGGGGCATGTATGCTTCTACTGCCATGTCACAATATTAGGCAAAAAGATGAAAAAAATTTTGTTAAATAGTAACATTGGAGCCTTTTTTTCTCCTGCAAATCAAAGAATACAAGTAGAAAGGGATATAGCACTGCTAAGAGCATAGCCGAACCAAAAACATTAGAAAAAGGAAAGAGAAATAGGTGTCAGAAGCATCAGGTTGAGCTATCATTGTCAATTCAAAAAGCAGTTGCTCATTCAGAGTTATTTCCCCATCTTGCCAAGAAACATACAGCATGTGAAATATGTAACTAGAATTTCTTCCCACCATTCCAGAATGAGACTTGGAAGGCATATTGGAAAGGTGACACTTTCATTTCACACTGATTAGTTACAAGGTGCACTCAGAATAAAAAGGTAGATATCCTAGATCCTCAATGGGAATACACTAATAATACACTAAAGGCCTTTAAGATCCTCACTGCCAAAATGACGAGTTGAGAAGCCTTCTTTTAACACAATGAGTTTTAGTATCCATATGGAGGTCCAGATGCTGACTATGACCTCTGTGTGGCAGATGTCAGTGGCTAGCACTAAAATATATTCAGCTCATTATATGTTATTTTGTGCAAAGTACATCTCCAGGACTGCATATGGAAGAATCCTGTGTTAGGAACTATCGCAATGAACAGCGTTATTTAAATCTCACCATGAAGCCAAGGGGAGTAATTACACTGTAATGCACAATGTTTTTAAAAGGCAGAAAAATCTTGCATATTTTAAACTGATATAAGTTTTCAGTTGGTACTTCTGGGTTATAAGCTGCCTCTAACGTGGAAGTTCAAAGGCAGTCTGTCCCACACTGTTATAGCCTACACTAGACAACTAATTAATTCTCTTTTCTTATGAACCTGTGACTGAAGATGACTTAGTTAAATGCTTTCACCCTAGCTCTCCCCTTGATTAATACTGAACCATCAAAGAATGAATTTTACTACCAGCTCTGGGACTCAGTCAACCAGAATGTCACTTCAGAATTTAATCTAATGCTAAAATAAAGTAGCCTAACCTAGCGGTGATTTCCCCAAGTGTTCTCAATGCCACCATTTATTTCACTTTTGAAACACACTTTTTTTAAAAAAAAAATCGATTTTCAAAGAGCTCGGATGACCACTCTGATACCGCCTTCTGAAATCTCTTCTAAAATTATACACAAGTCTGTCCTGCTTAAACACTGACTATCATTGATGTGGAATTACATTCCCTATAGGAAAATCTTAAATCTACTTGCAGTTTCTTTATGCCTGTCTAGACAAGAACAATCTTCTTTATGAACAGCCTCAGTCACCTCAAGATCATCATTAAAGAGGACACTGTCTCCTAGACCATTTGTATTTCTGTCAGTTCCCAGTACAAATCTTCAAAGAGAACACAGGGTCTTGTTTTTGTTTCTCTTTCATAGAGTCAGACAACTACATCTTCACTAACTTTTCCCTCCAGGAAATAAATGCAATCATTGTAAAAGAGTCACTGTCTTTTGTGCAATATAATTAGCATATAAGGCAGAGTGCATTAATGTACATCATTCCAATGTTACAGACGGAAAAGACACAGGAACTTTAAAAAAAAAAATACAAATTCACTGTGGCAAACTTCCAAAGTTTCAGGAGGTCCAGGCAGTCCTTTTCAATGACAGCATTCTCAGTACGTTGCCCTGACATTACCTTGGTTAATTTGGTGACCTAGCAAGTTTTTGCTTTCATTAGAACAACTCACAAATATTAAAGGTTCCGAGACAAGCACCTGACTAAATCAAGAGTCAGCTGTTACTACTGATCTAATCTAGGAGTCTCCAAGATCTCTCTGTATCATTTAGAGAGATGTATGAAATAATTTTCAGAAAACATGAAAATGGTGGGGGTTCTCTCTGAAACAGTGCAAAATAAAACTACTTGCTACGCAGCTTTTTGCCATTTTGTTGCTTTTCAGTGAAACAAAAAATTGTCAGTAAAGTGAAAATACAAAACAAAAAACAAAAAACCCACTGACATAAGAAATCAATAGGAATTTTTGCCAGGATCCTGACAATTGCAGGATCAGGGCCCACAGGCCAAAATTTTCATAAGAGTGCAAAACCCACAGTTGGGATCAGATTTTCCCAAGAGCTCAGATCCCATTTAGACACCTAAATAACATGCTAGAGCGCTGAACACTTTTGAAAATCTGATCCCCATTTTGGGAGCTGAGGACTTACGGAGCGCTTAGTGGCCATGTGCACTCTGATACCGTGCACAAAGAGTTCATAGTGCACTTTGAAGTATACATGGCCTGTTAACATCAGCGTGAGGTACAGTCAGACCCTGGCTTAAGTCACCAGGTAGAAATGCCCTGAGTTTTCAGTCTCTCAAGTTTTTTGGTGTGGGAAACTGACTCACTTTGAGTCAGTTGAGATCAGCAACACTGTCGCCACTCACCTCACCGATCCCCCCTAAATTCCCCGTACTTATACTTCTACTGTTTCTTTTATGTGCTCAATTACCTCTTCATTAGGTTCCCAAGTTTCTAATTGATCATTGATTTGAGGACCAATCCTAGTTCACTGAAATCACTGGGAACAGGATCAAGCCCTTTGGGAATGCAAGATCTGACTTCCCGGTACTGGTTTTGCCATTGGCTTCTGTGGGAGCAGGATACGGGCTAATATGTTTATAAGAGATGATGTGGGGCATTCTTTCACAGTTTTTGTACTGATAGCTATTCAGTTACAGGTATGATTTTTTCTTTTGCTGAAATAATTTAACTGGTACAAACCCAAATGGATGCAGTTATTCCAGGATGAAGGTGCCTTCAAGCAGTATAGTTTATTCTCCTTCCTTCTGGAAATAACTGTCCCAGCATAAGCACCAGTATACAGGTATAACTGCATCCGCACTATGGAGATTGTACCTCTTTAACAATACCAGTATAGTTTAAGCGAGTGGTTGTCAAACTAGGGCTGCAGCTTGTTCAGGAAAGTTCCGGGCCAGTTTGTTTACCTGCAGCATCTGCAGATTTGGCCAATCGCGGTTCCCACTGTCCGCGGTTCGGCTCTCCAAGCCAATGGGGGCTGCAGTAAGGGCAGCCAGTGTGTCCCTCAGCCCATGCCGCTTCCTGCAGCCCTCATTGGCCTGGAGCAGTGAATTGCGGACAGTGGGAACCATGATCGGCCAAACCTGCAGATGGGGGCAGATGAACAAACCGGCCCGGCCTACCGGGGCTTTTCCTGAACAAGCAGCAGCCCTAGTTTGAGAACCACTGGTTTAAGCAGGACATGTATGCAGTACATCCTAAATACTAATGTTTAGTCATGGGAATTGCTCCATTTCAAAATGATAATTAAAGTGCTTTCATTTAATTAAAAAAATATCACAACAGTTTTGGTCTCTTTGTTCTGCTACAGCTTAAAATAATTACCATTGCTTTGATGTAATCCAGCTAAGTTATTCTGCATGACTGACGCTTTCATTATTCTGAGGATACTGTCTGGTTCTAATAACCAGGCATGTCATCACACTGCATTTTGTATGCCTTTTATCACAATGGCTGCAGTAACTTGGTAAATATGCCTTGATTCCTTCCAAACACTATTGAATTCTAAGACACGGATGTAATCAATATCTTTGCAAGTCAACTCATGCACTGCTAAATAAAAGATACAGATCAATTGATAAGAGTTATGCACTTTTATAAGAAGCCTCTGTCCTTCATTGACTATAAAGCAGTTACACATTATGACTTATTTTCCATACCATGACAATTTAAATTACAAACAAGAGTTTCCCTGACTGTTGATTTATTGTCTAACACAATCCTGAGGTTCAATGCACCCTAACACTCTACAATAGGTGGATGTTGTTTAATAGTAAATTCCATTCAAAGTACTGGAAAATTACATTAGAAAAAATATTTTATATGAAGAAAAACAATCAATTGAAGTACAAACTTCTTATAGATTTGTTCCTCCTTGGTCCCTCACGTTTAAGAAACTAATGATGTGCATATTCATATTGTGAATCCAAACAGAGAAGAGTTTGCACAAACCCTTGCAAATTGAAACAGCCATAGTTCGCACAGCTCCAGTCAGTATCCTAATCAATTAATTTTTAGAGACACCTTGCACTCACAGTACCACCAATTTCAACTGCAGCTCTGGGCACTCTGCACTGCTGAAAATCAGGTTTGTGAAAAGTCAGATGCCCACTGAAAACAGCTGAGAAAATTTTTCAAAAAAACCTCAGATTTTTCCAAAGATAAACAGGTTCATAATAATTAGCCCTCTCCACTGGTAATAGAGATGGGTCAGGATTTAGCTTGGGTGCTTATTTGAACATAATATGACCTTCATGATTCTGTATTATTGGGCTGAAACCAGTTGGTTCTCTCATGAGATTTGGGTAAAGCAGAGCCCCGATTTTATTAACGCTTCAGAAAAGACAGTATTTTTATAAAACAAAAAATTCATAAAACAAGAGAATATACAATCATTAATCAGACTAAGAAACACAAAGGCATTTAGAAGTAGGATTCAAGGGAATTTCAGAAAATTAGTGTTTCCACAACACTGGCAGTGCTTAAAGTGAGGCAGGTGGTGTCAAGGGGGTCATGGACCTGGTAAAAAAAAACTATTTTAATCAAGCTGGCTTACTGAGTGGGACGCTTTACAAAGTGATCAATGGCTCCATGTCTAGCTGGCAGCTGGTATCAAATGGGGTGCCCTAGGGTTGGTCCTGGGGCCGGTTTTGTTCAATATCTTCATTAATGATCTGGAAGATGGCATGGACTGCACCCTCAGCAAGTTTGCAGATGACACTAAACTGGGAGGAGTGGTAGATATGCTGGAGGGTAGGGATAGAATACAGACAAATTAGAGGTCTGGGCCAAAAGAAATCTGATGAGGTTCAACGAGGACAAGTGCAGAGTCCTGCACTTAGGAAAGAAGAATCCCATGCACTGCTACAGACTAGGGACTGAATGGCTTGGTGGCAGTTCTGCAGAAAAGGACCTGGGGATTACAGTGGACGAGAAGCTGGATATGAGTCGACAGTGTGCCCTTGTTGCCAAGAAGGCTAATGGCATTTGGGGCTGCATAAGTAGAGGCATTGCCAGTAGATTGAGGGAGGTGATCATTCCCCTCTATTCGACATTGGTAAGACCTCATCTGGAGTACTCTGTCCAGTTTTGAGCCTCACAGTACAAAAAGGATGTGGAAAAATTGGAAAGAGTCCAGCGGAGGGCAACAAAAATTATTAGGGGACTGGAGCCCATGACTTATGAGGAGAGGCTGAGGGAACTGGGATTGTTTAGTTTGCAGAAGAGAAGAATAAGGGGGGGATTTGATAGCTGGTTTCAACTATCTGAAAGGGGGTTCCAAAGAGGATGGAGCTTGGCTGTTCTCAGTGGTACTAGATGACAGAACAAGGAGTAATGATCTCAAGTTGCAGTGTGGGAGGTTTAGGTTGGATATTAGGAAAAACGTTTTCACTAGAAGGGTGGTGAAGCACTGGAATGGGTTACCTAGGGAGGTGGTAGAATCTCTGTCCTTAGAGGTTTTTAAGGTCAGGCTTGACAAAGCCCTGGCTGGGATGATTTAGTTGGGGTTGGTCCTGTTTTGAGTAGGGGATTGGACTAAATGACCTCCTGAGGTCCCTTCCAACCTTGATGTTCTCTGATTCTATGAAAACCGGCCCCAGGACTGACCCCTGGGGCACTCCACTTGATCAAGTTGTTGATCACTACCCATTGAGCCTGACAATCTAGCCAGCTTTCTATCCACCTTATAGTCCATGAATGGCACCTTTCAATTAGAAGCCATCATGAGCAGCTAAAATTGGAGGGTTGGTCCCACTAAAACACCCAGACTCTCAGTGGTTTACCTGTTATGAAAACTGCATAATATTAGTATCATGTATTTAATACACAGAATAGAGGGTCCTTTTTCAGCAAAGATAATTGCTTTTTCAAAATCATTTACAACCATCATCAATATCAGGGAAATGGTTTAAATCCAATGTTGATGTTGAAGGCCATATACCACAATCAGAATCCTGGCAAACACACTCTATGCACCCAGACAGATCAATGGTGATGCTGGGCACAGACTTCTAATTTCCTGTGACAGCTAAACACACCCCACGGGAGGTGGGGGAGGAAAATGACACACTAAGGTTCCCTTATGAAGATAATCTGTCCTCTTTTGAGACACTGAGCCCCTTGCATATAGCATCTGTCTAAGATCTGAGATGGTCAGAAGATTCAATCAATATCAGATCCTTCAGTGAGGACCTCATGGTAAGATGAATCCCCCAGTCTGACACTCTCTATTGCAGGCCTCAGGAATGGGGATATGTGCTGAAGTTTGAAATATGAAAAGCAGCTGGCCCTAACTTGTGGCCGTGAAACTGCCCTAGCACTGTGAAGCCACAAGACCCACAACTAAGATTTACTCTTGCAATGTAAGAAACCAAACAGATCCTTCTGCACCTTTTGAGACATTAAGTCTCCCTCAGTTAGACACCACACACACTCCTCAGGCTTAGGAAGCAATTCCCACAATTTAAGACACTGAGGACATTCCCACAAAGAGGAGAATCATCCCAAAAGAAGTCTACCCTGATCAAGCTCCCACCTTTCCACTTTGAGAAGAACTTCAGGGCTGCCCAGGAAGATCACACCCTGCCCCATGCATCTGGGGCATGGAGTTGCCCTGTGAAAAGACAACGGCTCATACAGGGAACTGCTCCTTCTCAAGGTAAGGCACAAAAGCCCCTATCGTGAATGGCTTTGTGAATGGAACAGTAAGACTTTCACAGGATAGCTCCCTCCCATTTCCTCCACCAGAGAGAGAGTCCCTCTGCTTTGACAGACTTTTCTCTGGCTCATCCAGTACAGTCCAAGAGCTCACCCCTCATTGCAGCATCACTGTAGGAGCCTTCCCCCCCCAGTCAGGAGGCTAAGCTTCCTTCAGAACTGAAGTCATTTCAGATTTGGATTCTGTTGCTTGTTTACAATGCTGCAGGCATGACTAAGGTGATAAATTACAATAGGCCAGATACCTAGCTTCTCACCAGCTCCTTTGCAGTATTAAGGGACTGGAAAGCAGCTGGATATCCCCAGCTGGGGATTCCTCAAGCAGGCAGAAAGCAACAGGACTGGCTTCCTTGCCACAGGTCCCTTGCAAAGCTAACCATTAGGAGGCATGTGAGAAAGGAGGGGGTATGGCAATGCCCAAGGTTGCAGTCCAGCAATCCCTAGCTGACAGCCAGCCCCTAGCTGAGCAGCCAGCTGCCATAGATCAGAGCAGTCCCCAGAGGTATTGGATGCAGCTTAGAAACTGGGCCCATAACTTTTACTGCATTTTCTTTAAATGTAAGACCTTCTAATGTCACCCAGTAGATCACCACCCAGCTAGCACGGAGAACCCAGTAATAGAGTGTATCGACAGCTATGATTGAGAGCAAAATGATAGCTCTGCCTGTGCTATCCCAAGGCAGCTAAAACTCACATTGATAAGAAACAGTTAAGTCCTTGGCTTTTTGAAGCTCATCTTATTATCTCATCTGAAGTGGCTAGTACTCGAAAAGTTTCCTTGTTAATGTGTTATCAAAATGCCTGTAACTTTACCTTAAAACATTCATGTGATAGCACTGGGGGGAATTTCTATACACCCAAACAGCTTTCCAAAGCTGTTATAGAACACATCTCCTAAATAATGAACAAGCCGAGGCAGAGCCATATTGATATACTCACTTATTGTAATAGTCTTTCCTGCTAATTAGGACTAGCGCCAAGAAAGTAACATGGCATTGCTTCTGGCTCTGTTGTTTCTGCTAACGTTGTATAGTGACAGGTCTGAAACAAAACTCACCTCGGGGAAAGTCTGGATCAGAATTTAGCCCATCGCCTGCTTTGTAACATGAAAGGCAGTGTTGTCTAGTGGATAGGATTGTGGACTAGGATTCAGGAGTTGTAGGATCTTTTTCTGGCTATGCCACTGGCCAGCTAGGTGAACCTGGGTAGGTCACTTCCCCTCTGTGTTTGTTTCCCCTGCTACCTTGTGTCCCTCTTGCCTATTTGGACTGCAAGCTCTTCACAGCAAGGACTCTCTCTTGTGATGTGTTTGCCTGGGGCCCTGTTCTCAGCTGACCCCCATAGGAGCTACACAAATATAAATAATGTAAAAGTCACAGGCAAGAGAAAGCAGATGATTTTTCTATCGAATATTGCATAACCCAGTCAATCTATATTTAAAAGCAGATGTATTTAACTAGATGGATATTACTACATTAGTAACTGTGGGAATTTTAAAATTTCTGTACCAATGGGTAATTGAGGCTGCTGTGTTATCGGTAAAAAGATCACATCTGTGAGGGAGGAAATCTATTTAGCTGAAAAAGCTTGTGTGTTTGAAATGCCATTGTAAGTTGTGTCTGGCAGGATTTTACAATTTGGGGGGAAGTAAATGTAGATTTTAGCGCTAAATGAAAAATGAACATAATTTTCCCCACTTTTTCCCCTCGTTAATTTCAAGTTTTGAAAAGTTTCAGCCAGCACTGGTAGTTTTGTTTTAAACACATTTTAATTTACTTTGCAGGCAGAGGTCCGGGATTTACACATAAAGTGTGAGATTTTCTAAATGCTTAATGGAGATGGCCACTGAGGCCCAGATTCTCAATGATATTTAGGTGGCTAACTCCCACTGAAACCAATAAGAGAAACCAACAACCACTGAAAGTCAATGGGAATAGGATGCCTAACCCCCTTATGCATTTTTTTTAAATCACAGTGAAATATTAATAAAAGGCTGGAGGCAAAGTTTTCTAAACCCAGATCCCATATTTAAAGACACATAAGAGCATAAATTCCATTGACTTTCCATAACATTTAGGCTCCTAAGTCACTTTAGGAAAAAAAATGACCTGGGCTCTTACATCATTCAGGTGCTTTTAAAAATTTCGCCATGCACCCAATTAGTTGCTAAGAACTGCTGTTTATTCGCCCTGCAATACTTCTGTTGCTCCACACTTTCATACTCCATGGCTAATGCATGGGGTGGGGGAGTGAACATATAATGATGAGCAGTCTTGGTATATATAACATCAACATCCGTCAGTGGAACCAGAGACACTTTTTGGTGGTAGCCAAACTATAGCCAAGTGTATCTAATTCTTTCCACGTAGTTGTCCTTACTTGATCAATGAGAGGAGGGAGGGAATTCCTTTTCATATTCCAGATGCTCATGTTTCTTTACTGTACTGGACATCCTGGAAACAAACCTGTGTGAATGTTATGTTTATACATGACTCCTGATTGGTGCTGTATTCCTTTGAAAAGACTATAGCACTCAGAATGATTAAAAGACCACCTGAGACAATAGTGTGCATCAGGGACAAGAGGATGAAACCGGAGTCAATCTCTGCAAAGTCAAGTTCTTTGAGTATTCCTACACTTAAAAACCCACTCACCTTTTGCCCTCCCCTTCCCACCCCCTGTCACCCATGGCAATAAGTCTTAGAGCCCAGGTCTATATGGCTCATGCCAGGGCACTAAAAGTGGCCATGTAGATATTCCGGCTCAGGCTTGCCAGGCCAAGCAAGATGGGAAGAGGGGGAGTCTGCAGACCCCAAGCTGTAATGTCTACTCAGCTATTTTTAGCACTGTAGTGCAAGCCCTGTAAGCTCAAGTATGCAGACCCAGGCACTGAGACTCTGAGGCAGATTTGAGGGGCAATGTAGACATACCTTTTGATGCATATTTTAATTGACAAAGGGAAATGTGGTTTATCGTTACATTTTTCTTCTGAACAAGTTACTTCATGATGCAGGAGGCTGCTGGCCTCCTATTTTTAGCTGCAGAAGGGAAAGGAGCAGCAGCCTCATTATCCTGTTCTGAATGAGTTCAGACAACCCTGGGAGTTAAAGTGCAACTATTCAAATGTATCAACATGCAGGTGAATTAGCACTGGCACCCTTTTTAACTTGCCTCCTGATTTGAACGTTGATGGAGCAGCTGCTTAGCTCTCACAGAGGATATTACTGACATTTCTGAGTTTACAGTTTGACACAGCATCACATTTCCAGTTGTACTGACTCTGATGCATTTGCACAGGCAATGAGGTCTACAGCAATCATACAGCACACACGGATGAACGGATATCACATTAATAGGCATATGCCCAGACCAAACCAATGCTAACCAGATTCTTTCCTTTAACAATTATATGAATTTTTACAAGCCATGTAAATACAAAGCATTGTGTACCAGATTCCTGGTGATGAATGACCTGGTTGCACTTGTATAAGAGAGGGAAGAAACAGGTCCATAGTGTATAATTGGCTCTTGACTTCTTTGTTGTTACATTTTTCAAGAAAGGTCCAAAGAGCTTCATTATATTGTGCTCTGTTCTGAAGCAGTCTGTTCCCTGCTTAAGTACAGAATTCTCACCAAGCAATGCAGCTGTCCAGTGTGTGATTATCGTATACTGACTACCAAGCAATCTCTGTAAGTAAGGGTAGAAATGGGCCCTATCAAATTATTATTCAGTTAAAATAACTATTTAGAGTCTGTTCTGAAGGCACCGCAATCATCCTACAAACAGAACAATCTTACACAGCCATGTAAACAAGCCATAGAGATCACTTCACCAGCCACTGAAGTGTTGTTGCCCCTGTAGTGCAATGTGACTGTTCTTTAGTAATGCGCAGTAACAATAACACTGCACAAACATAGGCACCAATTTCCCCTCTGCCTCATGGGTGTTCAACACCCTCCAGCCCTGCCCCTGCCCCTGCCCCAGCCCCACCCTCACACTGCCCCAATTCCACTAAGTACCCTCCCCTGCCTTGCCTCTTTACCACCTCCTCCCCAAAGCACGCCGCATCCTCACTCTTCCCCCTCCCTCCTGGAAAGTCCTAAGCACCGCCAAACAGCTGGTAGGTGGCGAGCAGGAAGCACTGAGAGAGGGAGGAGTGGGGATACGGTGCATTTGGCGGAGGAGGCAGCGAGGAGGGGGTGGGAGTAGGGAGAGCTTGGTTGCTGGTGGGTGTGGAGCACCTGCTAATTTTTCTCCATGGGTGCTTCAGCCCCGCAGCACCCATGGAGTCAGGTCTATGTGCACAAATATGTAAGGTCCCGATTCACGATAGCATCCCTGTTCAGAAAGAGCATATAAGCAATTGCTTAATTTTAACCAGGTGCTTAAGTTCCATTAAAATCAAGAGGATGATCTTAAACGGTTTCCTGAATAGGGATGGTTTTAAGCATGTGATTAAGTGTTTCCTATATCCCATCCTAAGGCTTGAAGGAAAGTGAATACAATGGGTCTGGATCCAGAGCCCACTGAAGTTAATAGAAAGCCTCCTATTGACATCAATGGGTGGTAAATCAGGCCCTATATCTATTTGAAACTGCAGTGTAAGGTAGGTAGGAGGTAGCTACAAGGTAACATCCTTATATATGTGTGAAAAGAACCATGCAAGTTCTAAGGGCAGGTGGCCAAGACCTCATTTGTGTCTCATGTGAAAAGCAACACTTCCAGAAATACTCTGCCCGCCCACCCACCCAATAAAAAAGCACCTCGTTCTGAGGCATTAGCCCAGTATCATCTCTTAGGCAAGCAAGAGACTTGACAGTAATGAATCATCAACCCCGCTTCCTTCTCTAGATATTCCTGGAAGGTCTCTTATTCAGATAATGGCACTACTCAGTGCAGCTTAGTGTATGATATCGAATAGAATTGTAGCAACAAGTGATTCGCCTGCTGATACCATGACTAACAACCTCACACTGAAACCTTTATGTGCTTCAACAGGGAAAAGCAGAAGATAACGTAGATATTGAATCAATACATTCTTTTGGGGGCAAAAAACTCTCATTGCTGCAGTACCACATGCAGCAAACTAATCTTATGCATTATTATAATCATAATTATTTTCATGAAAAGAGTTTGATTGCGTGCACTGACAAAACCAAGCAGACATATCAGGCTCCTCGGAGACGACACAAGTATGCTTTTCAACAGTCAACTGTTTTCAGAGTGGAACTTGAAATGACTGACAAAGTAATACTTACAATATAACAGACTGCTAAGCAGCTATGAAAAAAGAAAGTTATAGAACTAAGCTATTATTAGGGTTCTTACTGGCATATGGAATCTCCTGCTTGAAGATCAGAAGTTTAGAAAACAGGTTCCTCAGGGGTATATCTAGCCAACAATTTGAATACAACTGTGCACTAGGACAATATTTCAGGTAAAGCTCTTGCACACGTCCATGGTAATATTACTATTTTTGTGTTGTTCAGTAAGCCATAGTACAACAGGCTGTCCAAGACGTCTGGTGATGCAAACCCCAACCGTCTATCCTTCATAAACAGGACTAGTGTTCCCCATGACAATTTGAAAGAAAATGTATCAAAGTGACACTGAAGTTGGCAAAAAAAAGTCATTGTGAACGCAAACCCAGCAATGCTTTTGTTTGTTCCCATAATAACTTTTATTTTTAAGGCTGTAACTTAAAGCTTTTGGTGCAATAAGAACTGTGAGATAACCCTGAAGAATATCAGATAAACATCTCTATCTATATCTTTAAATCCAAGATCTTTTTTTCCCCTCCAGACTAGATTAGAATTGTAAATGATGCTGAACGGATCAAAAAATAAATATAGACTTCACCTTGAGTAGTACGGTTCACACAACTCCTCAGGACAACTAGACTATTATTCTCCCAATACTTAAATTCTTTTGCCCTGTTTTTTCAGTGCCCCAGTGAAATGCAGCACCAGGTGTGCTCCCAGCCTTAAACCTTTGCCTCCTGTTACGTTAATAAGGTAGTCAGTATCAGACATACATATGTCCATAGCTCAGAGTGTTTTGAGTGCAATGAAGGACAATACACTGCTTTAAAGGCAGGCAATTTATCAGGGGAGATAATTCTAATTTTCCTCATAAATAAATAAGAGACTAATATTCACTGCCTGCATTGGTTTGGATTCAACAAGGCGTAATGAGAGATCACAGTTCTAAACTCCCTAATTCCAGGGACATGGTAAATAATAAAGAAAGGCCTTGTGGGCTGTGGGTGAGTCAGCAAGCTGAGTAGCTTGTTTAACTGGGGGAGTTTCATTTCCACTGGAAGTGACACCATAAAAGAGTCAGGACACAACTAAGAGTCCTTGACAAACTGTAGATCCAAATGATATATTGTGGCTATTACACCTGTGCACTTAACTATAGTTGGCTACTGAAACTCTGGTATATCTTCTGGGTGACATTTATTAGATATAAGCAACTGTTTTTCGTCCTCATTAAATGCCACAGGCAGTGTTTCTTAAAGACAGCGTAGCAATATATAGTATAATACAGATCTTGTATTACTGAAAAAGCATTGGGTATGATTGATTTCATTTTCACAGAAAAATCTGGGGTGAAATCTTGGTTCCACTGAAGTCAATGGCAAAACATCCATTGACTTCAATAGGGTCAGGATTTCATCATTGGGAGTATATATAGTAGAACCTCAGGATTACGAACACCAGAGCTATGAACTGACCAGTCACCCACACACCCAGGGCTGGCTCTACCATTTTTGCCGCCCTAAGCAAAAAAGAGAAAAAAAAAAAAGCCGCTCGTACTGTGCCGCCCCAAGAATGGACGGAATGCTGCCTCTTAGCATGTGCAGCCCCAGGCATGTGCTTCCTCTGCTGGTGCCTGGAGCCAGACCTGCATACATCTCATTTGGAACTGGATGTATGCAATCAGGCAGCAACAGAGACCAAAAACAAAGGCAAATGCAGTACAGTACTGTGCTAAATATAAGCTACTAAAAAAATAAAGGGAAAGTTTAAAAAAGATTCAACACAATAAGGAAATTGTTTCTGTATTTGTTTCATTTAACTGAAGATGATAAAAAGCAGCATTTTCTTCTGCACAGAAAAGTTTCAAAGCTATATTGTCAATTTTCAGTTGCAAACTTTTGAAAGAATCACAACATTTTGTTCAGAGTCACAAACATTTCAGAGTTATGAACAACTTCCATGCCTGAGGCGTTCATAACTCTGAGGTTCTACTGTATTGAAGTCAGTGAACTACTCTGAACTTACACAAGCATAACTGATATCAGAATAAAGTCCATATCTTTCTCTATTGCAAGGGATGTTCTTGTGCAGGTGAGGCATTTCCACATGACAGGCATGACAGTGCTGCAGAATATAGTTGATGGCCAAGATTCAAAAATAGGTGCTAAAGTTAAGCTCCAAATGTCACCTAGGAGCTTCATTTTTGTAAGTGGCTAGAGATTTGGAGCTTTATTTTGGGGGGCCCAACTTGACATACTTTAAAGGGGACCAATTTTCAGAAGTTACTGAGCACCCAACCCTCTGAAATTCAGGCTCCTTGAAGATTTCTTCAGGTGAGCACCCGACAATTAAGGCACCCAAACGCAAACACTTTTAAAAATCTTGGCCTGTGTCCTTATTAAGTACCCAAATTAAGTGACCTCGTTATCAAAACCCTGAGCGCCTAAAGAAGTCAATGGGAGTTTCTGGGCACTCAGCACTTTTGAAAGTCAGGCACCTTACTTTGGTGTTTAAATAAAATATATTTAGATACTTAGTGGGATTTTCAAAAGCATCTATGTTGCTTGAAATCAATGGGAGTTAAGCACTCTTGAAGTCTTCACTATGTGCATCTTTGGGCATCTAAATGCCATTAAAAATCTGATACTCAAATTCTAATTTCAGGAATTTGCATTAAAAATCTTGACCCATTTGCTTCAAGACCTTAAGGGTATGGCTACACTTGCAGCTGCTTTGAAGTGAGAGTGTGATCACGGTGCCAGCACTGGGAGAGAGCTCTCCCAGCACTGCAGGTACTCTACCTCCCCGTGGGGATTAGTTTACAGCGCTAGGAGCTTGTTTTTTCACACCTCTGAGCAAGGAAGTTGCAGCGCTGTAAAGCTCCAATGTAGACAAGTACTAAGAAAAAAAATGTTTTATATCAATGTTTATATCAAAGTTATAACACTGTGGGGCCGTGTAGACATAGCTAGAGTTCTAGTTTCAGGTTTAAGGTTATTTAAACGTAGTTTGCAGTTATTTATTTAGGGACCAGTCTTCAGAATACCCCTTGTGGGAGAGATTTGGCCCCTATCAATAGGGGTGGTCAGGATTCTTGCAGGAATTAATCTCTAGTTCTTGTTGCTAATTATCAATCAATATGAATGCATTAATGGAGGGATATGAATACGGACTAGCTGAAAAGGGGCTCTCATACCTTTGTCTCTCCTAGGATACCAACTACTATTTGGTCAAAGCTCATAGTGTCCTTGTTAACAGAACTGGCTTTGTTGATACAACCTGCAAGTCTGGATTCAGCTCAAGGAGAGTTATCCTTCTGAAGTGAGCAGTTTCCCTCTTACTGTCCCTGACAGATTCTAAGCACAAGCTGTTTGCAAAAAAATATGTTTTCACCAAAGAATGAAGAGACTCCAGTAGCCTCAAAGGAGCAGTTCTCTCTTAGGTAAATTGTTTTATGACAGTCAGTGAATGAATTTCATCCCCACCCCCATGTTGTAAACAAACACAAAGAATTGCCTGCAAGGAAAAGAAATCCAAGAAAAAACTACATTTAAACAAGGTGAATATGACAGAAGCCAACCCATGAAGCATGTTGTCATGTTTCTCCTTTTAAAATTGCATGAGTTACACAGGAAGAAAGAGGTGTTCTCTATTTCCTGATTTGCTTAGAGCTTGTCTGCATGGCTCCACATTTCAGACTACGAGGGTGTGAATTGCAGCATGCACTAGCATGCTATGCTGTGACTCTCCTGGGTGGATGCTGGAGGTGTAAACTAAAAAATACTAAATTCATGTTAGTCCTCTTTCAAACAGGATTAGGTTATGTTAACATAAACTAGATACCATTCAGTTCACTCCTGCAGTGTGTACATGGGGGAGTTACAACACTGCACACCAGCCTGCACTGCAATTCTCACCCCCATAGTGCAGACTGTGGGGCCGTGTAGACATAGCTAGAGTTCTAGCTTCAGGTTTAAGATTATTTAAACGTAGTTTGCAGTTATCTATTTAGGGACCAGTCTTCAGAGCACCCCTTGTGGGAGGAATTTGGCCCCTATCAATAGGGGTACTCAGGATTCTTGCAGGAATTAATCTCTAGTTCTTGTTGCTAATTATCTGCTCTTAGTCCTTGAGTCGCATAAGAATGGAAGAATATGGAAATAAGCAGCATGGTTTCAGATATGAGCAGTAACTATTTGTCCAATTTCCACAAGCCTCTTGTCTATCCAACTGACAGTAGTGGGACCTAGGGCAATCCATTTCACCTCTGTCACTCAGTTTCTCTATCTGTTGCTGTAGCGTAATGCTACTTACCAACCTGTGGGAAGGGCTTGTGAGGCCTACAAATTAAAAGGATGGCGTCAGAGCTAATTGTTACAGATGGACATTTTCACAGTTGTACAAAGGGAGAGCATCCCCATGTTTGTGTGCACATCTCTCTTCTATTGTTCTGGAAATACTCCCATTTTTATGATTTAAAATGCAACATTAAAATCTCTGAAGATGAACAGTGGTAAGCATGGCTAGGTGCTTAAAAAGCAGCACATCATCATTCAGCTATTGTCAGCAAAGGATCTGAATTGCCAGGCCGTGAAATCCTGCACACTTATAGTTTTTGCAGCTTTTTTGTTCTGTTAACTTTCAGAAGCAAAGTGAACAGTGTCTGTTACAGCTGTCCCCGTGCTGCATTCCTTTTTCCCCTCTCCTTTCTGTTTGTCCTGTATGGCCGCCCCTCCCGGCCATTGTGCTAACTAAAGTCACAGCCCTATTCATAGGAATGGCTTGTACAGACTAACTGGAGCCATTGCTCTGCCTAGGGAGGGGGCTTCTTGCTTCTTTGTTTGGCTCCTTTGTTCAGACCTGGGCTCAGTGTGGGGGCTGCTGCCCAGAAATGCAAGACCTGAAGTAGCCAACTAATTAAGCATATGAGTCATACCTGTGACTCAGAACATGCCCAGGCATGCCTATGCTTACCTGCAGCCTTTCCCTGCCTTCTCTCCTCCCCTGTATCAAGAGGAGCCAATCAAAAGTACTGGTGGGAAACTGCCTGAGTTTGCCTTTAAAGCAGGACATTTTCTGATCAGACCTCGGAGAAGGTCCTTGCTTTGCCACCTGGTCTGATCAGCTAGGGGTCTTTGGGGGGCCCTCTCCCCGCTTTTGTTTGTTTTTGAGCATACTCCCGTTTTTAAACTCCCCTCCCACGAACAACGAATTTGTGCCTGGAGATCTCCTGATTATTGGAAGCGAATTGAGTCCTCTCTCCATCCTCCGATGCTACTGCTGTTCCTGCCTCTGTGCTTGCTGCTGTCCTGGGAATTGGTAAGAACTCCCTCTTGCAGACTCCCCCTGTCCTAGCTGCTGGCCTTGTTTCCCCAGCAGACAGACCCAAGCTAACTCCTTGGTCTGTATCTGTAATCTGTTTCTTGCTCCGCAGCGCCTTTGCTGCTAAAAATAAGCCTGTGCCACTGCTAAGCTGTGCCTTCCTGGACTGTATCCTGGGCCGCCGGCTTGCAGCTGCCCCACTGCTGCAGCCACCCCCCCCTCGGGGGCTGTACCCTGGGCACACACCACTCTGCCCTCTGGAACTGCTCCCCCCACCCCCGATCAAAGAATCGGCATAGTGTAAGGTGCACCTATTAGAATCTGGTTCTTAGTCTAGATAAATTGTAATTTCATTTTGCATAGCTGTGGTTAAGTTAGGTTTAAAGAATTATTTGTATTGTGCTCTGTAAGTTAAGTTTAAAAAAGAATTGTTGCATTGTGTTCTGTTACTTGCTAATTTGTGTAGTCTTGGTTAAGTTAGATCATAAATAAGATTTTGCTATGTTCTGTATAATTGTGGTTAAGTCTGTCTTCCCGCTGCCCTAAGCCCCCCGCCCCAAGCTTGCCTGTGTCTCCCCCCGAGCTCCCCAGTCACTCATTGCAGTCTCTCTGCTGTTTTAACTTGCAGCCTGTCTGCTCTCTGTGTCTCCCTGAGTTTAAATCTCCCTCCACAGTGCCTCTGCCTTTGGTCTCTGCTCCACCACGTGCTCCTCTTCCCCCATCCCCCAACCTCATTCCTCTACCACTGTCTCTCTCTCTCTCGCTCTCTTTTAATCCCTTCCCCCACGTGTTCACCCCGCTCCTACTGCTGCCAAACCTCAATTGTATTATTGAAGTCTAGCATAAAACCCCATTGGTTACCTTTTTTCTCTCTGACACACCTCACATTTTACATTTACACCACTGTGACACATTTTTACCTAGAGCTGTTGGTTATTTAACACATTTTACTCATAACTGTTAGTTGGTTATATGCTGCTGTGACACATCCTTTACATAGAAATTGTTAGCTACCTGTTACATTTATACTTCAGTGTTAATTGGTTACCAACTGTATTGTACCCCACTGTATTGTACCCCACTATTGAAATTCCCTATTTTACTAAAAGAAACCCCTCCCCAATTGTCTACCTTAACAAACCCCATACCCCTCACTATTGAATTTTCCCTGTTTTTGCATTTTCTTAATAAAGTTTATTTTGCACCCCACCAGTGCAGTAGTTGTCCCCCAAGATACCCTAACTGCTGGCAGGGTCAAACAGAAGGTAAAAAAAAAAATACAGTCATGCACAGGCAGTTTGTTGAACTGAAATAATGTGACTAACTGGCAAGCCCTTCTCCATGACAATCTGACAAAATATGCAAAACCCAGCACAAAGAGCTTTTCAGCCAAGATCACTATGGCCAGAAGAGATGTTGCAAAGATAAAAGGGACAGAAAATAGTTATTATCCCCTACTCAATAGCACTAATGCACTTCTGTAATACCCAGAGTTATATTTTGCTATTCCTTCCATAACTGAGAAAAAAAATAGAAACATTGAATTAATAACCCGCACCCCCAACCCAAATACACTATGTATGGGCCAGATCTTCAACTGGTGTCGCAGAGTGAGGCCAATTTACATTCACTGATAATCTGGCCCATATGTGTGGATATGGATAAGAAAAAAATATAGATATGCAAGTCAATAAATTATGCCCTAATCCAAGCCATTGAGTAGATGAATGCTTAATGTTCCAGTACCCCAATTTTATAAACACTTCTAGATTTTCCATTACAGCAGGGTAGAAGAACCCCAGCTGTAATTACCGAGGGCCTGCTCATAGGCCTATTGTAATCGATAGCCAAGATTCCATTAACTGCAATGGAGGCCCCGATACAGGACCTTACACTAGAAACTGGAAAGCAAACATCTTCTGTTCAAGTAACGAACTATTAATTGCACTGAAAGTATGCCACTAAAAGAGCAGCATCTAAGAATACTAAACTTTTAAACTTATGGGCTAAATTCAGCCATGGTGTAATCACATTGGCTTTAATGAAATTATACTAGGGTTGAATCTGGCTCATGAATAAGAACAGAACACATTTGAGAAGTATGGGTAAATATGTTTGCCTTTGAAGAAAAAAAAAATCTGAGTAAAAATTTGATATTTTCTAAACTTTCTCTCCCCACTTCTACCCAGTAAGTTCAGAGCATGGGGAGAAGTACCAGGGAGAAGGGACAGCCATGGTGGAAAATATGCCAACCCACCAAATGTTTGTAGTCACCACCAGTGTGACATTGTACTCAGAACAAGAGATTTCATGGACTACACTGAGAACCATTCACAACTGCTATGAGACAAACTGTCCTTTGGGACCAATTTTAGAAGTGTGCAGCCTGAGTTCAACATGCCATATTCCCCACCGATGAAAACAGAGGGGTGTTACACTGTGGATGAATTTTGCCCGTTACGCCTATTCCACTCAGTTTTTGCTTCAGTCCACTTAAACCCTTAGAGTACGCTCTCTTGGAATATTAATTGATCTAAAGCTGTATTTGTGTGTCAGTGTCATGCAAAAAAACAGCTCCTGGTCCAAATGCAAAGAAGAAACCCAAGCCTACCAACCAAGTCAGAGCACTAGCAAGAAATAGATATACGGTCATTTCAGAATATTGTGTTGCATCTCCACAAAACCCAAGGAGCTTTGCATGCCTCTGTCATTAAGCAGTGATGCATGACTAACGATTTACAAGTACTCTCCAAGTAGAGGAGTAATGAGTAGAGCTGTGCTTCGCTACTTTGAGCGCAGGCAGACAAAGGTCTCTTCTGATTTATTTTTCAAAGGGTCAGTCTCCACTACAATAAATAATACTTATTTGATAAGAACTTACTGTTATGGATTTCCTCTTATTGTTAGTAATCTTGCAGTGAATTCTTCTTTGGTTTTCTCATGCTTTCTCTATTCTTTTCCCTGAACCTGGGGGGGAGGGAATATTTTGAAAACCAATTTGTTTTTATAACAGACAGAACCATCCTTAGGTTGGTCTTTTTTGGTGCACGTTAGCTGATTGCCAAAGTTTAACCTCCTAAATTCTTAAATCCCTTTGGAAAGTGCATCTCAGCTTCCTGCATCACGACGAGCCAGATTTACAAAGGCATGAAGGTGTTTAAAAAGGCACTCTGGCACGTAGCCAGGTTTAAAAGAGCACCTAAACAGATTAGGTGCCTAAATCCCATTGAATTAATTCTATTTAGGGATGTTTGTAAACCCCTCTACACACCTGTCTACATCTTTATGTACCTAAACACTTTGGTAAATGTGGCCTTTAGATGCAATTGAAAATATTACCTGGGTTTCTCTAGGAGCATTTCCGAGTTAAAACTAGAGAAAACAGAGCTGGCAGATTTATCACATAGGTCTAAACTTTGAGGACCCCTTGTCTACCTGAGTCCTACAGATTTCTGTGATACTATACTCCACCCCACCACCCTCCTAAATTGGCTTTTTGTCTACAAATAGAAGATAAGTGAGGAAGAATACAATATAATTGTCTTTGTAATTCTCCAGGAGGCAGGCATTTCTTACTCTGAGGTGTCATTCTTTAATAAGAAAAATTAACTTTGAGCCTAATAATGGCATCCAGAGTATTCAGAAAATAATGATTAAAAGGGTTAAAGTCTTAATCCATCTTTAAGAAGCTAAGATTAAAGGGGTCCAAGTGCTTTGCTCGGATGTGCCCACAAATCCAAAACTCTCTCATGTAGTAGATCTTGTGTTCTATGGAAGCTGCACACAGCCATAGCAGAGGATGGAATTTGACTCAATATATAACACATTTCATGCAAATTTCTAATTGCTTAAGCTGTTCATGCCAGTGTATTTAGTATTTCCTGTTCCTTATTTTATACATTCTTCCCTAAGGCATTAGTCCTGCAACTGACTCCATATGAGCAGACTGTGCCCTGAGCCCCACTGAAGTTTGGGGCAAGGGGTGTCAAAAGCCAGTTGCAAGGTCTGGGTCTACATACACATTGATAAGTGTATAAATGCTAACCACACATTAAGGAAAATTCATGTTTCATAGAATTGGGAACTCAGTAAAAACTACATATGCAGCTTGTTCGCCTATTCATACCGCACCCCACCCCCAACCCATTTCCCTTGTTAGCAGAGCCAAGAGAGAATAATATCTCCCAGCTCTTTTCCAATTATATTCTACTCTTCCACTAAGTCTTCCTTCTAGGTATGCCCTTATGTGTAGCAACTCGGTGCTTGCAAACATTAATCTCATGTTCCCTCACCAGTTCTATTTGTCAATGTTCCTCTTTAGTTTAGAAAGGTCCCACTAGCGCTTGCCAAAGACATTAGCCTGACAGTACAAGACACTGAAGGTCTGTTTATACAGAGGCTAAGGACAGCTAAGGGAGCAGCTGCACAAGCCTTCCCCATACTTCCCTACAAATATGATCTGGAGGGACTACTCTGCCTTCAAATGATGTGACTGGTCATTAGATTACCTAGCAATTCAGATCTAAACCACAGCCCCTAGAGTTGAGGCATATGGAAACATTGGTTTTGTAGCATCTCAAGCAAAAAACTCTATATTCAGTATCAGTTGGATTGTAATAGGTTACCACAAAGGCACTGGTTGCCACTGCACTGGTTGTAAACCCCAGCCCCCAGTTTCTCCAGGTTGAGATAGAAATAGGTTCACTTTACCAGTCCAAGGGGGGGGAAGAGGCAAGATGAAGCCAACACACAATAGCATGTTTTCTTTTAACAAGGCTTCAGGACAAATAAACAGTTCATAAGATCCTCACCTCAGAACCCTGGCTCAGCTCCAAAACTTAAAGACCACAAACAAAGCCCCTAGTTAGGCTACTCTTCTAAAGCCTTAAAACATCCATTGCAGGCTCCAAAGCTTTGAGACACCCACCCCCTTACTTAATTGTCTCTTCCTGTTTATATATAGCCTAGCCCTTGGGCAGGGCCTCCTTCATTACACCCCAGACTGTCCTCCCTATAGGCTCTAGCCTCCCCCTTAAAAGGGAACTATACTCCTTCACAGTTAAATTTTGTTCTAAGGAGCATTTTGTTTGGTTTCAAGATCATATCAGATAAGTCAAAGATGGCCACTGGCAAGCTTTTCTTGCATGCTCAAAATATTTGCTATTCACAGTTTTTAGTTCTCTAGTCTGCAACATTACCACATAGGCTTAATTCTGCAGTTTTGCAAAAGTGGCTACTGAAAACATCCCCATGGCAACATGCATAGATACATTAAATTAGAAGGGGGATATTTATTTGTTACAAGCCTACTAATGAAAACAAGACCTACAGTATTTTCCCATTGACAATTTTGGAATATTGTCTCATGTTTTTTGAGGGAAAAAACCCTGCATTTCTCTCTCTATATATCTTTCTGTTTCGGCACTGCATGAGGGAGACTTTATGGGTGACATGCTTCCTTCCAAGATTGTTTCTACTTAGAGCATGTGTGTCTTTTTATAAAATTTTGGTGGTTTGTTGTGCAATTATGCCGTGATCCTGTAAACACTTGTGCACATATTTATGTTTAACCACATGAGTCTCGTTGAGTTTGCACATATGCTTAATGTTAAGCACATGCCTAAGACCTTTTCTGGATCAGGGATTTAGACAAATATGTGCAAACCTGGGAAGCATGAATATATAGTTTGCTTTCTTGTTCCTTCTGAATCTTAATACAGCTCCATTTTTAAATACAAACTAGATGGAATACTTAGGCAACCTTTTCTGTAAATAAGTAAAAATAATTGCCTGAGTGCTGAAAACAATTAATTGGCGTAAATTCAACTGAATTTGAAAATTGCCTCTCATTCAAGAACCTCTCCATTCAGTTATAACCCAATTCTCTACTGACAGCATTGCTTCAGCCTAGAAAATGTCTGTTACATCAGATGACATCAGCTCCACTCCAGCTTGATCAGTTGCACTTCTTCGGCTTGATGTGTTCTCCGGGCAGGTTTCTTTGTTTTCAAGGTAGATATAACCCCTGTGTTTCTTCTGCTGGATTCTAACATTACTCATTTAGAAAGTAACAGATTATTCCAGGACATTAGAACCATTACTGATCACTCTCATTTCAAAGTTCATGGGGAAAATATATGTCACGATTATTTTATTTCATTGTTTATTGCTCTAATAATAATTGTTGCACAGTAATCTTGCAAACTAGTCCCATACCATCTTCATGAGCAAGATACAGCTTGGTACTAAACTTTGGGAGAATTCAAAAAGCAATGGCAAGGCAATATACTACAGTAACTATGTAAGCTGCTTTATTGCCAGTCGGCTGGAGGAATGGGATTGCATTCTAGAAGAGAAGTGCTGCTTGGATTTTGATCCTAAGGGGGTTTTTATTTTACTAAGTCAGACAGTTGAATAGGATAGCTATGTCCATGGTAGAAGATTATAGCCATGAGCCTACGACAAGGTGCACAGATGTTCTCCTGAGACACGCATTTTTATTTGACCATGTATTAGAGAGCAGGATCAAGATATATGTCTCCCTTCCGTAGTAACTCTAACTTGTGTGATGTTCCTTAGTGGAGGTGAGAGGAAGATAAATTTATTGGGAGAAGGTATTTTCTATAAAATAACAAATGTGTCAGCATTAGCTTTACATTTTGATCTTCTGATTGAATAAGTGAAATAATATTGCTTTGGTTTATCACCAGTACTGTTGAATTAAACTCTAAACTCTACATTTTTCTTTGCTTTAAACTCTGTGTAATACTAAAAGAAACATGAGGAAACTACAAACCAGTTAGTTTAACTTCTGTGCCAGGGAAGATAATGGAGCAAGTAATTAAAGAAATCATCTGCAAACACTTGGAAGGTGGTAAGGTGATAGGGAGTAGTCAGCATGGATTTGTAAAGAACAAATCATGTCAAACTAATCTGATAGCATTCTTTAATAGGATAACGAGCCTTGTGGATAAGGGAGAAGCGGTGGATGTGATATACCTAGACTTTAGTAAGGCATTTGATATTCTTATCGCATGATATTCTTATAGATAAACTAGGAAAGTTCAATTTAGCTGGGGCTACTATAAGGTGGGTGCATAACTGGCTGGATAACCATACTCAGAGAGTAGTTATTAATGGCTCCCAATCCTGCTGGAAATGTATAACACGTGGGGTTTCACAGGGGTCTGTTTTGGGACCGGCTCTGTTCAATATCTTCATCAACGATTTAGATGTTGGCATAGAAAGTATGCTTATTAAGTTTGCAGACGATACCAAACTGGGAGGGATTGCAATTGCTTTGGAGGACAGGGTCAAAATTCAAAATGATCTGAACAAATTGGAGAAATGGTCTGAGGTAAACAGGATGAAGTTCAATAAAGACAAATGCAAAGTGCTCCACTTAGGAAGGAACAATCAGTTTCACACATACAGAATGGGAAGAGACTGTCTAGGAAGGAGTATGGCAGAAAGAGATCTAGGGGTCATAGTGGACCACAAGCTTAATATGAGTCAACAGTGTGATACTGTTGCAAAAAAAGCAAACGTGATTCTGGGATGCATTAACAGGTGTGTTGTAAACAAGACACGAGAAGTCATTCTTCTGCTTTACTCTGCACTGGTTAGGCCTCAACTGGAGTATTGTGTCCAGTTCTGGGCACCGCATTTCAAGAAAGATGTGGAGAAATTGGAGAGGGTCCAGAGAAGAGCAACAAGAATGATTAAAGGTCTTGAGAACATGACCTATGAAGGAAGGCTGAAGGAACTGGGTTTGTTTAGTTTGGAAAAGAGAAGACTGACAGGGGACATGATAGCAGTTTTCAGGTATCTAAAAGGGTGTTATCAGGAGGAGTGAGAAAACTTGTTCACCTTAGCCTCCAATGATAGAACAAGAAGCAATGGGCTTAAACTGCAGCAAGGGAGATTTAGATTGGACATTAGGAAAAAGTTCCTAACTGTCAGGGTAGTTAAACACTGGAATAGATTGCCTAGGGAAGTTGTGGAATCTCCATCTCTGGAGATATTTAAGAGTAGGTTAGATAAATGTCTATTAGGGATGGTCTAGACAGCATTTGGTCCTGCCATGAAGGCAGGGGACTGGACTCGATGACCTCTCGAGGTCCCTTCCAGTCCTAGAGTCTATGAGTCTATAAATCATATTAAATTGAGAATAGCTGCTATTTAGAATAAGTGGCAGGTGGGGAATCATTCAAGCAAATTAAAGAATTCAGGGCTTTCAAGGACTGATGGCATGTAGTTCAACACCGAGGGTGAAATACTGGCTCACTGAAGTCACTGCAAAACTCCCACTAACTTCAATGGGTCAAAATTTCACCCCCATAGCATGAAAACAGTCTAATATTTTAGGCCCTTTTTAAGGCTTATGGTTTAATTGTATGAAGTATCAATTTATCAAGAACATAACAAAACAGATATTGTAAATCAGGTATCTTCATTTACCATTGACGTGAATAGGAATTAAACATATACAAGGGAAGTAGAATAGACAGCTCCCCTCCTGCCCCAAGTGGCTATAATAGTCAATAAAATTTGAGACAACTTAAAAATAATTAAATTAAACCAATAGAAATGAAAACCTCATTTGCCCCCAGTGTCATTGGAACCATGTAATTGGGACATAGCAGCTGTTTCAGCAGGGTAGGAGGGGATAGTCGGGAGTTTCCTATCACCCAGAAAACACAGAGCAGAGTAACATACTAAGCTCACTAGCACAGATCAAATGTAAGAAGCACCAGGAGCCTACCTAGTGGAAGTCCATTTGGCTCCACACAAGGATGGGCACTTGCTCCTCAACATTGTCTTGGGTGTTATATCACAATATTCACTACGCTAATTGTGCTGTTCAGGATGCTCACCATTAAATCCATATTGGACATGACCGGAGTAAAGATGGACCAATCATATCTCTGGTTTAAGAAGATGCAACTGTCCATAATGCTAGCAAAGAAATGCACTATACGCTGACCAGTGGAGCAGATAAGAGACAAGACCGCCATGTTCCAGGAAGTCATTTTGAGAGCAGTAGAGCTTGGTGAACACAGCAGCAAGTTATTTGCAAATACATGTTGACTTTTAAAAAATATATCCAGCTGTGACTGGAGCCATTTTGTGGCCGTAACTACTTAAACTGGGTGAAATTTTCAAAAGTACCCAAGTGATTTAGATGCCTAATTCCCACTAAATGTCAATGTTCAGGGTTTTGTGCTGCCCTCTGGCACTTACTGACATGCTTTCCCCTGCAAGCACTCCATAGGAGAGGCTGTTTCTTCTGCAGTGTCTTGTGAGTTCCCAGCTTCTTGCTGCTATTACCAAGAACTTTATTCCTAGATCTGGGGGCACAGACTTGACAGATTTGGGTTGGGGAAATTTTTAAAACTGACCATCATATTTTTCTTATTCTTGTTTCTACTCTGGTTTTGCACCTTTTAAAGGGATACCAGGGAACCACATCCCATTTGCTTCTATTGTTGCTGCATACATGTGAGTATTTTCATCCTGAACACCAGGTTGAGCATAACTCAGAGGTGAGTGTCTGTACATTGGACAATTCCTGAGGAAGGCAGAGTAATGAAAAAACATGTTGTTCACCATAGTACTTTAACCTGAACTTTATCCTGTAAGCCAGGAGCTGTTTAAAGGCCTGACCCAATGCTCACTAATACAATAGAAGGACTCACATTGACTTCAGCAAGCACTCTCTCAGGCCCTTAGAGGCTCCAGTAGAACCTCATAAGCAGTGAGGTAGCATATCCTTAGCAGCACATACATATTTCTCAGCTTTGCCAATGTTTTGTTTACAGTCTCCGGCTATGTCTTTACTACAAAAGAGGTGTATTTTTACACTGAGGTAGCTAAGACCTTGGCTATACCTATTTTACACCCATTTTTTGCAGCGAAGACTTAACCTGTTTCAGAAGTGCACTTTCAGCTGCAAACATGATCCCAACTTGTCTTTAGTTTGTGTGTTGCAATTAAACTGAATAGTATCCAGAGAAATATGGGTAAGGAAGATAAACTTCAGGCAATAGCAAGATGAAGCAAGGAGGATGTGGGGTTACTGTGGCTTTAAGAAAATGAATTTAATCTTCAGGATGTGGGAGCTGACAGTAAGAGGCTGTAGTGAGGATATCTAGAGGAAGACAAGAGCCTAGAACGTAGCAGAAAGAGTCTCCTTCCCTGCACCCTCTTCAGCTCAATTATGGATTTGGCCCCATTCTAGGGAGTCATTCTAACCTTATCTTATTTTTTTCCTTCTTTAACCCAGATGAGTTCCTCACATGCCCACCCCCTTTCATTACTGTCCTTCCCCACACACACACACCATGACCCTGCTCTACTCTCTGAGGACTAGATGAAATGTTCTGAGGAAATAGTCAATGCCATTCTATGAACCTAATAGAAAGACTCACTACACAGAAACAGAAATGGTTGCCTCCCCTACCTGGCTGTTTCCACAGATCCTCAAGCTCCAGGACTTGAGAATGGAACTAGTTGAAAAAGGGAACAGGTTGTTTTTTTTTGGGGGGGGGAAACCCTTTTTGAAAGTCAATTTTTTTTAACCAGATCTACTTGAAAAATTATCTCAGCGCTGAACTCAGGTCACTCTGCTAGAGCAGAGGCAAGGGCACCAGACAAGCTCATATATATTGTTCTTAGAGCTAGAACTAAACCGCATCCTGAGGTGAACACCCCAAAAGTTTGGGGTTGTTTGTATTTGGGACTTCATCTTGATAGTGCTCTAAAATTGTATTCACATCCAACTCTATTAACAGTTTGGGCCTTCTATCTAGTGAGCTGAACATGATGTAATGATATATATCAAGACATTCACTTTTTAAAGAGATTTTGGAAATACTTTTTCAAGTTTCCATTGCAGAGCTGAATAGACGGAGGATAATATTTATACTTTGCAATTTTTACCCCCTTAGATTCTTTTTAAATTTCAGTGACAAGCATCTTTTTTAGATGAATTAATTTCTGCAACGTTTATTATCTAGCCTCTTCCTGGCTGCAGCTTTGACCTTAACTGAACAGATCCATAAAAATAGTAGAAATTAATTTTTAAGAATAAAGTATCTTGTAAAGGAGGTACATTTGCTAGAATGCTTTGAACTAAATGGATTATTGCAGATCATTACCACAATGCTTTCTACCCCTGACAGCATCTCTGCCTTGTTGACATTCTCTTGTTGACTTAAATATATAAAAATCCAGTAGTTTCTCTTGCTATTAATATTGATGTGGTAGCTGAAAGTTGTAAAATCATGAAGTTTATGGATGGACTGAATTCTTTCTGGCTTATGGAAAGAAACTCTTCTTCATGGTCATTTATGACTTTTCATATTCTCTGGTCCGTAGACTGAATATGTTTTAAGACCAGTCCCAATTCACAAGCACAAATGGTGTATGGTCGGGGCGGGGTGGTGGAGGGCAGAATCCAGAGAAGGGCAAGTATAAAATCTAGCCTTTTATTTTTTTTTGATGATCACTCTCATCCCAAGAAGTCCCTTCTGCCATGGAGTCCTCTCTCATGGAGGAATGACTGGGGGACTGAAAACTGATCATTTTGTAGGAAAGGGGGAACCACTATTAAATGTTGCTAAAGCACTCTTGAGACTTCCCAGAGACTGTGGTCTATGTGCCTGAAGAGGAATTAGGCAAGCAAATCCATGCTCTTGTGCTACATCACTGTTTAAGGGCTACTGACACAGTGCTGTGAATTATTCAAAATATCACTGGAAAGACTTCTAGCAGACTCAAATGGGTTATTATTGCCACTCCTTGACTCCCATCTAGCACCTTTCAATGGATTGTCTCAAAGTGCTGTTTCACCTAGCCATTACACAAATCTCACGGCACCCCCTGTGAGGTAGGAAGGTATTATATGCATTTTATAGACGGTGAAACTGAGGCATAGAGAGGTTACTGGCTTGATCCTGTGAAGCGCTGAGAGTACTTAGTCTCCACTGAAGTCACCTGTGTTAAATCCAGAAGGAATCACAACCTGAAGGGAAACTGAAAGACCTGGAGAGAGCAAAACCCATTACATTACCACCGTTAATATATATCACTGACATTTGCATCTGGTCCATAACCTGGAGGTGGGGTTCCCCTTCAAGGATGTCTTCCTATTAGTCCTTTCAGCTTTCTCGCTAATACATAAGGGTCAGATGGTGGTGTTCTTACGCTCACTGAGTACTACCTCACTCTGCAGATAGTCCCGTTGATGTCAACAGGATTACTCATGGCATAAAATATGATTCAGCTTTGAATAAGAGTATCACAATCTGGCTCTCAGGGTTTTATCCTAATTACCCATATCTGAGCATACTCACTGCATTGCTGCGGTGGTCTCTCTTCCTGTAATTAACAGTGCTTCCTCTTTGCGACTCAGCTCTTCAGCTAGGCCACTATGTAATCACCCCTTCCAGGGTATCAGAGTCTCACTGGACCAGCTGTCTAGATTACATCTCCAACTGTCCTGTGCCACATCCCAGTGGCTGGTAGGTGAACCCAGGCCCTCCCACTACACTAGATTCCAGCCCTATAACCAGCCACCAAGGTCTACATGGTCTCCCTCCTTGTTGCTGTTTCCCTGGGATTCTTCCTGCTCTGCCTTCTCAGGCTTCCTTTCTTCATAACTCTTCTGGCACTGACCTTTCCTCCAAAGCTAGAACCCCGGAGGCTACTCTTCCGTCATGGTTGGTGTTGGCGTTGGTGTTGTCACATCACGTTTCTCAGCTAATGACTGCAGACTCTTCCCTTGAAGTCCCCTGATACTACAGATTTCTTTTCTTTATATTCCTTGCCTAGCTTCTCCCATAGCTGGGCTTCATCAGCAATTAGTAATTTATAAATTGCTGGGCCTCCTTCCAGGTAGAACCATGAAGGTTAATTGGGCTCTTTTGGGCCATTTTAACCCCTTCAGGTCTGGGATGGGGTGAACATCCCATCACAGACCATTCCTAGCTCTGCAGCTGTATCTGGTAAATTGGTCTCTTTGAATCGACTTTTTTTCAGGCAAGGAGAGAAGTGTTCTATTGTCTGAGCAATTCTCTGATGGGGCGTCTGTACAACTGGCCCATATTGGGCCGTGCTTGGCCAAGTTTCCTGCTGAACAGAGCAATTATATTAAAAAGGAAGCTGCAGTCCTATGTGGGCTCTTCATGCAAATTGCAAACTCTAACCATACTAAATCAGGATTATTTGTGTGTGAGTTATTCCCCCTGCATCTGAAATCGTAGATGAGAAGGGCAATAAATCCCTTAAGGCAACTAAAATTAATACCCAGTACTAATAGGGTGCTTTGCCCAATTGAGTGTAGCTCAATGGGAATGTTTGTGTGACAAAAGACTGTGTGAACCAGCCCTTAGGTAAGCTCAGCAACGGAATACACAAAAATATTTTCTTAGTATATTTATATCAGATGAATGGTATGTTAATATTAAACAAGCAAGAGATGTTCAGACTGGAATCTCTGAGAGAGATGAATAGATTTAAGTATTTATATATGAAATGTATCATCTGTCCTTGTTTCCACCCATGCAGATTGACATCAATATATGGGTGTAACTGAGGGCCAAATTTGACCCAGTATGTTTAAGTAACTTTAGGGTTACCTAGAATTCCAACTTGTATTGTCCTTAAGAACACAAGGAATGACCATACCAGTGATCTATCTAGCCCAGGATCCTGTCTCTGACAACGGCCAGTGCCAGATGCTTTAACAGGAATGAACACAAGACAATTTTGAATGATCCATTTCTTTATCCAGTTTCAGCTCCTGGCAGTGCGGGTGGGTTGTGTCCCTGACCACCGTGGGCAATAACCATTAATGGACCTATCCTCTATGAACTTATCTAATTCTTTTTTGAACCCAGTTATACTTGGGGCCTTCACAACACCCCATGGTGACAAGTTCCACAAGTTGACTGTGTGTTACGTGAAGTACTTGCTTTTGTTTGTTTTTAACCTGCTGCCTATTTCATCAGGTGACCCCTACTTCTTCTGTTATGTGAAGGAATAAATAACACTTTCCTATTCATGTTCACCACACCATTCATGATCTTATAGACCTCTAACATACCTCCATAAGTTGTCTCTTTTCTACGATGAACAGTCCCCATTTTTGTTTTTTAATTTCTCCTCCTATGGAGTTTGTTCCATATCCTTAATAATTTTGTTGATTTTCTCTGCATCTTTTCCAATATTAATATATATATGAGATAAGGCAACCAGAACTGCATGCAGTATTCAAGGTGTGAGCGTACCATGTACTTATATATTGGCATTATGATATTTTCTGTCTTATTATCTATCCCTTTCTTAATGGTTCCTAATACTGTTAGCTTTTTTAACTACTATTGCACACTGAGCTGTTTTTCAGGGAAATGTCCAAAATTACTCCAAACTCTTTCTTCAGTGGTAACAGCTAATTTAGATCCCATCATTGTATGTATAGGATATTTCAAAACAAATTATGATCCTTTTACTGGTAGTTGGCCTTTGTACCACACTTTGAAAAACTAAATGGTTTTATATATGCTAAGTTTATTCATTTTAGGGTCCAATTTGGCTAACCTTACTCATGCTAAGAGGTGCTTACACACAAATAGTTTTATTATTAATTATTATTATCTGTATTGTGATAGGGCCTGTAGGCTCTATCCCTACTGATAACAAAAAGACAGTCCCTCTCCTGAACTGCTTACAGCCTACACAGTAAGGCTTGTACTAAGAATACGCCCACTGAAGTCAAGGAAACTACTCACTGTGGTGTACAGGCGACTCTTATCTTACGCGGGGGTTCCGTTCCACAGTTAGCGCGTAAAGCGAAAACCGCATATAGTCAAAATTACATTGAGTTGAATGGCAGGCAGAATAGCTCACACTACAAATACAGTATTAAAATTGTTGTTTTTCTCTTTTTTTTGTTTTTTTCTTGTTTTTGCCGAAAACAAGCTTGCATAAAGCTGAAATAGTACATGTTAAATGTACATAAGATGCGGCAGACCTGTACTGAAGATGTGCTAAAATAACAAGTTATCACTTTAAATGTAAGGACTTTTCTAGTCCCGATTGCAGACTAGGGGACTCTGCAGGGAAATGTGTGATCTGGGCCTAGCAATAGCCAGTCTGCAAAGAGCCAGCCTACAGCATGGTGATCTGAGCTATGGCAAGCTGTGTTAGGGAGCAGTCTGTTTTGTCTCTCTCTTTTGTTACTTGTGTGTTAGGATTCTGGATTTTAACAAATAAAGTGGTGTTATGCTGCAATCTTCCAGCATGAGTATTTTATGTTTTCATCTAATTTGTTGTGTGCCATGACCATAACACTCACATAAGAGCTACATCACATAAGGAAAGGTCGCAGAATGGGGCCCTATGAGCCTAATCCATTTCCCACTGAAATCTACTCACAGAACACTACAGTTTCATTGTCATGAGAAATTGACATGAAGTCTACCTAAAATCTATTTTATCATATAAAGAACTAATACCAACTGCAGTATACTCATGAACAGTGGGCCTGTGCCAAGGAATCCCTGATTCCCTGTCCTAGTTCCCGCTGCTTGTATTGTACTGTCAGCAATATCACCTGTTAGTGAATAATCATGCAAATGGCAAAAGAGTGAGACCCATCATGCATGTGTTAAACTCTGATGCCAAGTGATTTTGCAGCTGTTGCCAGAAGTGCCTCTGCTGCTAATTGCTTTTGCCATTTCAAAAGCATTTGTGGTGCTGGTAAAATGCCTAATCATCCCAGCAAATAAAGGGGTATTTTTTTGCCTTTATTCAGGCATCCCGCTTTGGAGTTGATAGCATATTTATATGAGAAGAATGTCAAATGACTCTTTTGTTCTCCTTCGTTTGCACATGAGTTGGAAATGGGGAGGGAGGAATTTTCAAAAAAGGAATTCACAAAGGGCTCTGATCATCAAAAACATAAAGAACATCATGGGTCTGACTATGATCCTCTTACTGTCAAATGACTTACAGGATATGTGTGCACTGTGTTTTAAAACCTGCAGCAGTGAATCTCACAGCCCACTTCTATATATTCAAGCTTGTGCTACAGCACTAAAAACAGCTGTGTAGACATTCGGGTTTGGCTGGAGTTCAGGCTCTGAAACCCAATCCACATCCTTGGGCTTCAAAGTCTGAACCTGAATGTCTACACAGCTATTTTTAGTGATATATCTGATGTAATCAATGATGTTACTCCAAATCCAGTGAAATCACAGCAGAATTTGGCCCACTGTGTTTCATAAATTGATGCTATAATAGTTATGGGCTGCTCTTGATATTAATGCTAACTAGTGGTATTACAGGAGTGTACTGAATATCTGTGTTGTGCATTCTTGCCTTCCATGATACTCGTCACAACTAGATTGTGCAGAAATGAGTGCCAGAATTGGAAATTACTAATGGTTTCCTTTTGTTGTCTACTGGACACTTTGCACTATTCCACAATAGTGTTTCACTTTTTAATACAACACTCTAGTAAGGCATTTAGCAGCTACAAACTTTCATTTTTCCCCAGAAAAAAATATTCAAAGCAATTTGGTGGGAAAAAAACGTAAGAATTTCACATACTGCCAAGCTTAAGTTAGAATTTTGTGAAATAGGTTTACCAGTCAGTGCCTGATGAATCTATTAAAGGCATAGGCTTTTGTGTCATGCACAGTGTGATGGTGTACCCTCTAAGGCTTCATGAGAATATGCTTATGAATGTATATATGATATAACTGGAATATGTTTTACGTTACATGTGTCATGTAACATATCTCTGTAAAGGTTATGATCTACTGAATCTATTAATCCTATTTGTATGCATGTATCATTTTTGTGTTCAAGGTTATGAATATTAGCTGGGCACTGGCTTGATTTTTAAGTAGCCTTTGTAAAGCATTTAGTCAGCTTCTTGAGAAAGGAATGTGCAAATTAAGTGCCCAATCAAGAAGCACTTAAGGGAATGGATCTTGGGAGGCTCCAATCCACATAAGAAGTCTACATGAGGATGTTCAAGGGAGCAGGTAAGCAATGGCTGTTGCCTGTAAAAATGGAGTCATGCATGGACACGTCACTTGCCCATGCGACTCCAAAACTCCATCTTGGAGCTGGACTTTTCATAGGGGAGAGGAGAAGGTCTCCACCCAGAGGAAAAAGTCTATTTAAGCCCGTAGGAGACTCCTCCATTTGGTCTTCATCTGGCTAAAGAGATAATCTCTCCACCTCCAAGGATGGTTTGAGCATTCGCCTGCTAAACCAAGAGTTGTGAGTTCAGTCGTTGAGGGGGCCACTTAGGGAACTGGCATAAAAATCTCTCTGGGCATTAGTCCTGCTTTGAGAAGAGCGTTGGACTAGATGACCTTCTGAGGTCCCTTCCAACCCTGATATTCTATGATACCTGAAAGTGACTGGAACAAAGGACAATAACTACAAGGGGTGTGAGAGATTGCTGGACCCAAATTAGCAGGAGACTAGTCTGTAAAAGAAAGCTTACTGGAACTGGTGAGGTTTTTATCTGTATTCAGTTTTCTTAGACATAGACTTGCATGTTCTATTTTATTTTGCTTGGTAATTCACTTTGTTCTGTCTGTAACTACTTGGAACCAATTAAATCCTACCTTCTGTATTTAATAAAATCACTTTCTACTTATTAATTAACCCAGAGCATGTATTAATACCTGGGGGGTGGGCAAACAGCTGTGCATATCTCTCTGTCAGTGTTATAGAGGGCAAACAATTTATGAGTTTACCCTTTATAAGCTTTATACAGGGTAAAATTGATTTATTTGGCGTTTAGACCCCATTGGGAGTTGGGCATCTGAGTGTTAAAGACAGGAACACTTCTGTAAGGTGCTTTCAGTTACGTCTGCAGCTTTGGCGCACATGCTTCAGACACAGGGTCTGTGTTGGAGCACACTGGCGTGTCTGGCTCATCAAGACAGGGTGCTGGATTCCCTGACTGGCAGGGAAAGCAGGGACAGAAGTAGTCTTGGCCTGTCAGTTATCAATTCCCAAGGGGATTACTGTGATCCAACCCATCACACATAGATCTCTTTTTTTCTTCTTTCCAAAACTCAAACTGTGGTATTATTGAACTGATCCATTTCTCCACTAACCCTAACTCTGCTGAAGTTAACGATGCCTCTCCACCTGGCAAGGCCCAAGAATGGGACGGACACAGTGCATGACAAACACCCAGAATGATGTACAAATCATTCACACAGCAAACTTCCTTTAGAGGATACAGTTCTCTTTAGAACCTCAGTTTCAATACTCTTTATTTCTGATGTAAGTAATTTGAAGCAATAAAAATGAGTGATGACCAAAAATGAATGGAAACCCTGGGACCAAAGTGAGTGAAATTGGAGAGTTATGTCAGTGAGTTAGGTCAATACTAAATATTTATCAGACATCTCCACTGCTATGATGGCCAATACACTCTAGAGCACACCTTTCAGGGTCCATGAACGAACACTTTGTCCTACAGAGATGTTAATGGGCCACTTCACCTTGAATTGTCACTTGCAACATGTGTTAGCCTCTTATGCTTAACAGTCTGATCCACCTTGTATTTAGTTTGACACTCAGGCCTGGTCTACACTGGGTGGGAGTTGATGTAAGATACACAACTTCAGCTACGGGAATACTGTAGCTGAAGTCAACATATCTTATTTCGATTTCCCTCTTGTCCTCATGGCGCGGGATAGATGGCCACAGCTCCGCTACCACCGCTCGCTCTATATGAGACACGATATATCGATCCCCGATAAATCGATTGCTATCTGCCAATCTGGCGGGTAGTCTGGACTTACCCTCAGAGTACCTTTCCAAGACCTGAAGAAGAATTCTGTGTAAGCTCAGAAACTTGTCTCTTTCACCAGCAGAAGTTGGTCCAATAAAAGATATTACCTCACACACCTTGTCTCCCAAGTATTACCAGAAGCAGTTAACATGTGTAGTTATCTAAACTTCCATCCATTCAGATACTTATATCACCCTCACTCTAGCATTACAGCACCTAATCTACATTTCTATCCCTTACAGAAATGTGACATTAACAAAATATCTATATTCTACTCATATACTGCCATAAAACACATATAGACAAGAATCATTTTTAAATGATTCAAATTAATGAAATATCTTTTACTAGAATCATAATGAAAAAGAACCTTATTGAATTTCTAAAGATTGAACCACATATGATGAAGCTGAGTGAACACAGGAAAACATTCTTGTAAATAAGTTCACTGATTTGCTTTGCTGGTATTCATGAGCCCTTTCCTCCCTCATTTGCAAACATGACAGTGATGAATCTATTATGTGGCTAAAAAGGAGAGAGAAAAGCTTTTCAAATGGCTACAGGAGCATTTCTGTTGAGAATACTAATCTTTATAAAAATTAAATTAATAAATAAAAATAGCCATTGAAAACACTGTGGGGGCCAATTCCTTGGTTTTATTTGTACAAATATTCACAAACTTTTGATTTATTTTGCAACATCCTCCCACCTCTGCCGTACAGCACAAACTACCATCTACATTCTCTGTGACTGGGGCATGGAGTTTCCTTTCTGTATTATTTATTTATATGTTTGCTCATGAATGCATCTTTAATGACATACATCTACCAAGAGTGTTTAGAGAAAAATCAAGGTGAAAGCAAACAGGAAATGGAACCACTCAATCTCTTTCAGTTAAGAGCCTGGTCAAACAACCGCATTATGACTGTTACAGCTGCAATATGACCATTACTAAGGAGAGAAGAAGAACTTAAAAGACATCTCCCAGAGCTGTTAGATCACTGGGGAAGAATTGATCCTCACAAAATAGATATTAAAAATTAATTTAAAAAAAATCATGAAATCACAGCATTTTATACAGTGCAGGACTCTAAACAATAAAATAACTAAACAAAAGCAATGGGTAAAATATAACCCAAGACAAAAGGCTTATTGACAAGAGGTCCTCAGCTGTCAGCTGTGAGGTGTGGAGGAGAGCAGAGACAGGCATATACCAATCCACTGTCGCCAAGTGTCATGGGAGAGGGGGGAATAGAGCCATTATCCCATAAACTCCACCTCTTCCAGAGCCAGCAAAAGACCCTCCCTCCATTCAGTCATTATCTTCCTTCAAAACCCTCCTTTTCTGAGAAACCTACAAAAAATTGACAAGGGTTAGGCCTCTGTGTGCTTAGACCAATACCTATCATGCTGGCCAATACTGTCTCATTGTTTCTTTCCCTGTGTCCATCTGTTGTCTCTTTTTTTATACTTAGATTATAAACTTGTTGGAACAGGGGCCAATCTTTTTGTTTTGTGTTTGTACAGTGCCTCGCACAATGGGGTGCTGGTCTATGGCTGGGGCCTCTGAGCACTATGGAAATACAAATACATTGCAATAATAATAGCATGGTTACAGCCCCACTGTGAAAATGGGAGCACAGACAAGGTGTATGGCTGAGGGGATTCCCTAGGCATCAGTGCTTCGGGCCAGCATGATTCCCACGGCAACTCATGTAGTTTCCACTGCAAAATCCCATAGGTTACAGCATAAACTGCTAATGTGCAGCTTCTCCCCACTGGGGAGAGTATGGAGCTGAGGGTCAGAGGCATCCAAGTGGTTGCCATGAAGCTGGCATTGTGCTACCTTTGGGAGAGGGAAGGGGACATCTCACGGAAGGACTTGCTTTCTCTATGGATGCCCCAAGGTTGGTGGCTAATTCTATATGTTGGTAAAATACTGTAAAGATACAAAGAGAGCTGATGGGCACAAAAGAATGTGCTAACTCCTTCGGTCCACAGATTAAAAACAACACATAGACATAATCCAAAACTCTCTAATGTCACTGGGATACTTTTCACTGATTTCAGTGGTCTTTGGATCATGCACTGAAAGAGGAAGGCAGCCTGCATATGCATGCATACACAGCCTGGGGATAGCAGCTTCAGGGGAAAAGTTGGACAGACCTCCTGGCACTATCATCACAGCCAGAATTCCTTCCCACTGCTTTTAATGTGTAGCAGGATATTACTGATTGTGACCTATGCAGGCTGCTACCTGCACACCGACTGTGCAAGCACAGAAAAGCAGCAGTGGAAGTTTAATACAGTATCACACAGAACAGCTTCAGCAGACGAGCTGGCAATACCCACCCACAATGGGGTATCATGGACATTTTGGAGAATAAAACAAGTTTCAGCAAAGTGTTCCTCTTTAATGTATATAGAAATAAAGAAACAGGAGCCCAAAGGCCCACTTCCCATCCCTGAGAAGACATGTAGCTGATACAATAGCTGCTCAGCTAGGTAAAAACCAGAGATGGAACTAGACAAGGTGATTTTGGTCAGACTCAAGTCATCTTGTTTTAGTCTTACAAGCAAAAGCAGAAGTCTTGCCCTGTTCTGCGGTTTGCTTCTGAACTCATAGCCTATAGGAATACAGAGTATTTTCCACATTCCAAGTTTCACTTGCTCAATTATAATTCACTCCTTTCTGCCTTAAAATAATTATTTCCCTTCTTCTGGGACTAAAAGGGTCATAAAATAAAAAACATGCAAACCCCACCATTAATACTATAAAGCCTGCAGCCAGCCACCCTGGAGAAAGATGCATGAAGGCATGCCCTAATCAAGCATCACTACTGCAAAACTAATTGTAAAAGTAGGCACGAAATCAGCCTTAATACTGGAAAAATATAACTAGGACCAATTAGTCATGGGGCAACCTCAAATGACATGAATTTAGTTCAGATAATCATCCAAAGATGTGGATGCTTATCCAAACCTTTGGAACCTAAGGAGATCCTCACAGGGTCCTATAGCCCTTCATCTCCCAACTTCACAGAAGTGAGTGTGACAATTCATATCCATTTTATAGTGTTATCTTCTTGAGAATGTGAGCGACATGACCACTCATATCAACCACATTTTTCTTGAGGATACTTTCTTCTCTTCCTGCCTCAGGCTTTGCTTCCCCACTCTGCTCTGCCTGGCCCCATACTGTGGAAACACACCTATGCACAACGAGAAGAGTCACTTCATTAAGTTCAAACAGGAATTAATTCAGGGAAGTCCTATGGTCTGTGTCATGCAGAAGGTCAGACTAAATTATTATGGTGGTTCCTTCCAGCCTTATTATCTATGAAAAGTGGAAAGGGAACCACCCCTGGAGTGGACTTCAGCAGCCGTTTAACCGTTCACAACAACACTACACAAAGTAAAGCTGAATGCTCCATGCAGTTGGAAACACAGGACAACTTAGGAAGACAGTAAATGTTTACCCAAAGTTACCTGAACAGAGACTCGAACTCTTGGAAGCTGTGCCATGGGATTAGGACTGTCTACAAATACCTATCAAGCCCTGGCACATTAGCATTGGGGACTGTATGCACATGGTTTGGGGGGGTTGCTTTTTCATTCATATTAAATGAGCTAAAAGTAATACTTGGAGCCAGACATCAGATAAGGCCGTTGAAGAGTTGAAATTGTACACTCTGCAGATGGAGATAGGACATTTCCATAAATGGCTATGCCTTTGAGAAGGCAGTGAATTAACAGTTCCAAAGGGATCTACAGACTGACGTCTCAAATTAATACTGTAGGCTTTTAACACATTCAGTTACAACGTAATATCTCAAAATCATCTCATAATGAAGAGAAAAAAGCACAACACAGTTGGTAGTGAAGTAGGGAACGATTCATGCCTCTGGAAAAACAAAGCTATTAGTACTCTCGCCAAGCCTCCTGAGGGGGAAGATGGTCTTGTGATGAAAGCACTGGGGTAGGGCTCACGAGAGCCTAGCATCGCCATAGATTCCCAGTGTGACCATGGGAAACTCACTTTATCCCTCTGTGCAATGGTGATAAACTTTCTTTGTCTGTCATGTCTATTTATATTGTCTGCTGTTTCCGGCAGTGTCATGAATCTGTCCATGGCATAGCACCCCCTTTAGGAGCTGCATGGAGAGCACACACATGCGGGTCCAATTACCTCCACCCCCGGTGCTGCAGGGTATCTTTCGAGCGGGCAAGCCTCTTGGCAGCTTCTTCCCCGCACAGGGCTTAAGCTGAAACAAAACAGCCCACAGACAGCAAACAAGGTTAAACAGAAAGGCAAAGAAAAATCCTGTAGGCAGCTCTCTTCAGATTATGTGCCTCTCTTACTGCAGAGGGACCTGGCGGTACCACTGTCCACTTCAGAGTTCACTGAGGCTCCAGTGCAAGTCTCAATCTCTTCCTCGTCTACCTCAGGGGATCTGCATCCTCCTTCAGCCAGGGCAGGGGCTGTGCAGACTGCCAGCCCCCTGGCACTCAACAGTCTGTTCCCTTCTCAGGACTGCCCCCAACTGAGCGGAGTTCCCTCCTTTTAACTCCTCCTCTGGTCCTGCCATGATCTGCAGACATGGAGGGGCAGGGCCACACCAATCCAAAGCAGCTCTCCAGGACCCTTTCCATGCCAGTGGGGGGGTTATATACTCCAGCACAGGCAGGAACCATCTTTCAGTATGTACATTGCTTAGCACAACAGGATGCTAGGTGCCACCACAAGTTAAATGAGAGATAATAAATAGTAAGTTCCTAGTCAGTAATGAGCATCATATACTGTACATTCATTAAATAGTATTTTTCTTAACTATGGGTTTGTTTGGATTTCATTTAATGGCAATAAAGCCCTGATCCTGTGAGGACTTAAGCACACACTTAACTTCAAGCATATTGCTAGTCCCAGTGAAGTCAAATGGGCTCACATGCTTATAACTAAAGATATGCATCAGTCCCTTGGTGATCAGAGCCTAAAAAACGCACATCTTTGGGGGGACATTTTCAGCTCAGCTTGCCTTGAGTTATGCTTTAACATTTGCCATCTGCATTTTGTCCTGACATTTGAGAAGAATATTCTTGTTTCTGTGCTCTGGAATGTCTGTCTATAACTCCTGTTAGTTTCAATAAGAAAATAAAGACCATTGTGTTTTATAACTAGAAAGGAGTTCAACCTTTACATGCAATGTCTTCGGTTTTGCAGCAAAATAAAACGGAATTTAACTTGGTGTTGGAGTACTGGTCTCAGACAAAATAGTACACAATTCATAGACTAATCAGTGTTAAGATATTTCTTGTTGTATTAGTATTTTATCTTTTTATCATTTTCTCTTTTAATATTTGTCAGTTTTTAGAGAAAAACTGGAAAGAATCCAGAAGTGAGATGTACTTTATTGTGTCTGCAGGAAATTAATGAATCAGTAGATCAAATAAAATGTTTTTTGAAATGAGCAAATTTCCATTCATCTTTGAAACAAGAAAATGGTTATAACAACTTTAACACTCATTAACTTGGAAGATCATTCTGATTTATGCTCACAAGTTACTGGAGGGATGGATCCTAACAGGAAGTGTTACATTTTCCCCAGTAAAAATCAATAAATTTGGAGCCTTTTAACTATTGCGCACCAAACTGAATATCTGTCTGTGTTTTTAAAAGGAAAACAAACCAAACTTTTAAACATTTGTGTTTAAAATTTTGATGAACTTAAATTTTTATTAATAATAATAATAGGAGTTATACACATACACATTCCCAAAGAAACTACATCTACTGTACTATACAATTATGATATCTCAGCACTGGTTAAGAAATTTATTTGCAAGCAAGTATGTATTTACAATTATCCAACTTCTCGTCTGTTTTATTTGGAACTCTATGTAAGAAATCTTGATTTTCCTGTGTTTGTGACCAAAATAAAAATATTTTGAGAAAAAAAAAGTTTCCTTGTTCTGCTACTGGGATCGAAGTGCTCTGAACACACATCTGCTTTTCATACTCTATTGCTTGAAGGAGATATGGGCCTTATCTAAAACTGCACATCCAAACAATGGGATCCAATCAAATGTTCCCTGTGTGATGTGCTGCAGAGGAGAAAAGACACATTAGGCCCTATTTCAGCAGAGTATATAAGCATGCACTTAAATCCCATTGAAATCAATTTCCTATTGTGCTTCACAATTTCACTGTGCACACACATAGCACATGATATTTACTGCTCAAAAGAGCTGACAATCTAAATCCTATAGATGAAACAGAGAGAAGGTGGGAGAGAGGGGATATTACTTTTACAGGCATGGATCAGCGAGATTAAGGGCCAGATTCTCCAAGTAGTTTACAAATTCCCAGCAGAGAGTTCTCATACTAGAGAAGAACTCCCTGCTGACAAGTCTTGGCTCTGCTCCTCCATCCCATGTCCCTCCCAATGTAGTGGGCAAGGTGGGCAGGGCAAATGCAATCCTCCGTTATGTAGCATCTATTAAAGAGGCTATAGCAGTGGTCCAACTTAATGCTGACAAGGAGCAGCTCCAATCATCACTGGGGCCAACTCCAGTCCCCAGAATCAGGGATCCAGAACCAGCACCTTGAAGAACCTCCTCCTCCCTCTCTCATATCAGAGCTTTGCTCAGCACAGGTCTGAATCAGCCACTAAGGGATATACCCCAGGGCACACATAGATTCATAGATTCTAGGGTCAGAAGGGACCAATGTGATTATCTAGTCCGACCCCCTGCACAAAGCAGGCCACAGAACCCTACCCATCCACTTCTATAACAAACCACTAACCTATGCCTGAGTTATTGAAGTCTTCAAATTGTGGTTTGAAGACCTCAAGCTGCAGAGAATCCACCAGCAAGTGACCCATGCCCCACGCTGCAGGGGAAGGCAAAAAACCTCCAGGGCCTCTGCCAATCTGCCCTGGAGGAAAATTCCCTCCCGACCCCAAATATGGCGATCAGCCAAACCCTGAGCATGTAGGCAAGACTCACCAGCCAGCACTCAGAAAAGAATTCTCTGCAGTAACTCAGATCCCATCCCATCCAACATTCCATCACCAACCACTGGGCATACTTATCTGGCGATAATCAAAGATCAATTGCCAAAATTAGGCTCTCCCATCATACCACCCCTTCCATAAACTTATCAAGCTTAATCTTAAAGCCAGATATGTCTTTTGCCCCCACTACTCCCCTTGGAAGGCTGTTCCAGAACTTTACTCCTCTAATGGTTAGAAACCTTCGTCTAATTTCAAGTCTAAACTTCCTAGTGTCCAGTTTATACCCATTCGTTTTGTATCTACATTGGTACTAAGCTTAAATAATTCCTCTCCCTCCCTAATATTAATCCCTCTGATATATTTATAAAGAGCAAGCATATCCCCCCTCAGCCTTCGAGTCAGTCTATGGCAGAGCTGGCAAACGCACCCCAGATTTCCTGAGTCTCAGTCCAATGCCTTGACCACAAGAACACCCTTCTAAATAACCAGCAGCAGCAATGGTAGGAAATTCTTGGCAAAAGAGGCCTAAAGCCCAATTTTCAGAGGTGCTGAGTACCAGCAGCTCCCACTGAAGTTAATTAACAACAGGAGTCATGAGGGCTTAGATCTCTGAAATCAGGCACCTAACATACAAATGGCTAAAGAAACCCAAGAGAAGTGCAAACCTCTGGATAATGAACCCACCACTTATCAGACGGGATCACAGCTGGGACCTAGAACCAAAGATGACATGAGATTCTAGACATGCACTAGGCCAGTACATCACACACTCTCCCCTCCAATACAATCTTGTCTCAAGCATCTAGGACCCCACAAGAGTTTAAGTCCTAATTTGTGGTGTAACTTTATAATGATCCCACCCTGGTTCTTCAGCAGAGATTGAACCCAGGAACTACTACACCAGAAACACAGGCCTCTACTTTTTGAGCTCAGGGAAAGCACCTTAAACTGAAGGTAAGAGGGCAATTTAGTTGCAGAGGCAAGCCTCTAAAGGAAGCCAAAAATCATACATTAAATCAGTGTATGATACATAGACTGTCAGGATTGGAAGGGACCTCAGGAGGTCATCTAGTCCAATCCCCTGCTCAATACAGGACCAATCCCCAACTAGCCCCCTGAAGGGCTGAGCTCACAACTCTGGATTTAGCAGGGCAATGCTCAAACCACTGAGCTATCCCTCCCCCCTATGCATATGCTTCATCAGCCCCACTATGCTAGTGATGGCTGTTGAAGAGAGAACACATTTTGCTTATCTTGTCTGCTTTTTGCCCATCATGCATGTGCCCTGCTCACTTTTTCTCAGGTTTGTGTCATGCATGTGGTGGGACTAAGCAGTCTTTGGAAGATGAAATTTGTAAAATAAAAAGAAATACAGTAGTTTATGGAACTGGCATAGACAGGTAACATGACAGGGCTTTATTTTTCTGTCACTTTTTTGCTTGGCGTGGATACCTCACATCAGCGGAGTATCTCTCACACCAGACAATGTGATGCAGTGGGTTAAAGAAACCTTTCATCTCTTCAGAGTTAACTGGAAGTACTGCAAGTGGAAATACTGATGGCATCCCTAGTAGATGGTTACACACATCAAGAAAAGCACCGCACAGTTCGGCATCATTGGCAAGCTCAGCTCATAAGAGATGAGTCAGAATAACAGGGGCATTATAGGTCAACTTGAGTTGCCCTAGCAGAGCTGCAGAGGGAATTTTGCCAAATACCTGCCTGTATTGTACCAGTGCCATTTATTTTTCCACTTCAATGAGGGCCAGATTCACCTCAGACTTACCCAAACTAATTGATAGAAAGAAAAAGTACAACTTGTCAAGGAGAAAAATGAAATACAACAGCACTAGTCCCTGGAAACAAAAAAGTCTGATTACAGCTTTTTGAAGCACTTCAAATCTTAGGAAAGGGTGTTTTCGGTCTCCATGGGATAGTTTTAGGGAGAAAGACCTAGGAGTGTTTGTGTATTGTATTAAACTTTTAATCTATCCATTAATTACAGATGGAAACATTTTGTGATATATTTTATTTGCTAATCTCCAAAGTTTTATTTGACAGAAGAAACACTGCAAATGACGTAAAGCAAACAGTTAACAAAAATTATTCTTTCATCTATCTTATTTTTATATTTAAAAAAGGAGGGGAAGAGCCAGTAGCCCAGTGAACTGATTGTTTTAATGAAATTCAAAAGATTATGCAGGAGAAATGGGAAAATTCAGTTTTCTTTGGGTTATTTCAGGAATAATAGCTATTCTGCTGCATATCTGCCAATTCTTCTGCAGCATTGATTTTATGTCGGATAAGACAAAGAGCTTGTACTGCAGGAACATAGGAGCTACCAAACCAAAAAGAGAACAATAGTCCATCTAATTCAGCTTCCTTTCCCAATTCCCTATGTTTCAGAAATTAAAATAATCCCATAATATATATAATTGTAGAACTGTTTGAAAAAATTGTGTCACAATGAAATTTCAACCAAAAAATGGAGGGAATATGAGGGGGAGAAGGAAAAACGTTCATGGACATTGTGTTCAGCCCAACTAGTACCTACACGTTCAATTCTATGGCAAACTTGGCAATGGAGAAAATTTCTTCCCGACCTGAGCTGGTAATTTGAAACTGGAGTCTGATAGGAATTTTAATGAATTCTAGCAAGTGTAAACACAGACACTGTTCTTATTTATATGATATCAGATTTTACTACTCTACACAGGGTAAAATTCATCCCTGTGCAAAAGATCAGTGCAGGGCATGTGAATCACTCCAATCTTACTTTGAGGATGTGAGTTAGATTTGAGGTGGTCCTCATGCTGGTTTTCTAACTGGGGTGAATTTCACTCATTTAGTCCCACTTTATTGCAAGGTTCTGACAACCTGCATAGCCATTAAGGAACCCGTAGCACATTTCACAAGAGTCAGATGTATTAGCCCCAGTATCCTGGCTAATTTCCAAGTGGATCAGAATAGCCATCAGAAGATGGTAGAGCAAAATCATGGAAAATCTTCAAGACAGGAAGCCAGATCCGTAGGCGAGATAAACCACCATAGCTCCATCAAATCAATGGATAAATCAAATCAATTGATTTACACACAGTGAGGATATGATCCAGTGTTTCTCACTTTCCATCACAATTTCATTCTGATCAAAGTTTTCTGACCAGTTCCAGTAACTATCTCCTGCTTACTTAAAATTGCTCCTGTCACTTTGAATGGCTAAGATATTCTTTGCTTCAGGTGCAATTTATCCCAATGCAAAGAGCCAGGCCAAGATCTAGGTAGTGCGTAAGTCTCACTTAAGATCTGAAAATGGAACCTGAGTGATACAGAGGCTATATCCTGGTTCTCTGTACACAAGTGAATTTCATCCTTCCTCTGCTGAAGTGTTTGAAATATTACAGTGCACTGAGAAAACAGCCACTGCACTTCATTGATAGCAGAAATTAGACAGATAGATAGATAGATGCACAGACTGTATAACAGAGAGAGAGAGAGAGAGAGAGAGAGAGACTGCTAGTTCAATATCTTATAAAGCACTTTGGGAACCTACTGTATAAATGGTGCTAGTTAAATACGAGTCAGACTCTTTAGTATTCATTGTTCACTCCAATGTGCACGACACTGCACTTATCTGTGTTGAATTTGATCTGCTATGTGCTCTTCACTTATCAAATTTCATCAGAGCCATACGAATTCCTGTTAATCTCCCATGGCCTAGACTAATCTCAGTAATTTTACATCTTCAGCAAAATATGTCACTTTACTTCCTTTCCTCTACAGGTCAAAGCTGGTCCCAGAGGTACCCCACTAATAAACTCATTTCCTGGTCTCTGACCTGGTCATTCATTATTAATCTTTGCTGCCTATTAACCATCTTTTAATCCCTGACAAGCCGACAGATGTCAGATCATGGTTATCATGTTTCCTTACTAGCCTTGTGAGAGACTTTATCCAAAGCCTTTTGAGAGTTAAAATATTTTCACAAGTTCTTTATTAGCCACTGTTTGTTGTCTTTAAATGAATTTTATGAGTTGTTGAAGTTCAATTTACCCTTACAAGAGACTTGCTGCTTGGTCCATGTCATATTATCCTCATCTCCTGTAGGAGCATTATAATTCTGTATTTCATTGCTTTCTCAGCTGCAGTTACATCTGGGCAAGGCAAGCCTTACAAACCCAAGAACAGGGGAATAACAAAGGTGATATAAAATATACCTTTATCCTTCACCCCACATTTCCTGACCCAAGTGTAGTGATGGAGTAAGTGAGACTCAAGCCCAGGAACTCAGTTTAGAGACTTTTTCCACATTAATATAAGGGGATGGGGGAGAACCCTGCTGCTAATGGTACCTTTATAATTCTTTCCAGCTTTCTATCCATTAATTCTTACATTCAGTTCTAAACTCACAAAGTTAAACAATTCAGGAAATATAAACTAAAGTTCAGAGACCTCTGGCTTCATGTAAAACTGTCAGTTATAGATCACGACCTTCGCTTCATACTGCTGCAAACAAAAAGGGGAGTGAGGGAAAAGGGTGCTTTGACTGGCAAGTACAGCACATTATCCTCTGCTGCGGTAACAGCCAGTTCTTTTCCAATTCAATGCCAGATGTGCTGTGCGTTATTGTCAGATTTAATGTAAAGTGAAGTGGATTCAAAAGGGCTAAATTCATACTTGGTGTAACCCCACTGAACTTGTCTCTTGGTACATATTTATTATTATTATTATTATTACTGTACAGTGCCCAACACATGTGAAGTGCCTCACAGTAGAAGTCAGACACTATACTTGCAGTCTAATCTCAGGTATGATGCAATAACGTTTGCACGGTGTCTAGCATCATGGGGCTCTGGCATGGTCTGAGGTACTGAGGAGCTACGGCAATATAAATATTGAATCACAATAGGGTAACAAAACAGTACAGAAAGGTTGAAGAACATGAATACAGGAATAAGATGACTCATTAATTTAAAGACTAGTGTACACTATGGTGAAGAAAATGTGCAAAATTATAAAGGAAAATATAAAATTCTAATTCTCCTTCTCAACTGATTTCTGCAGTAGAAGTAGACTTGGCCAACATTTTTCAATTTAAAAGGGCCTTTTTAAAAACCAAAAACTTTTGGGGAATTTTTTTTTTCAAAACTTTCCAGTTTTTCACTGAATTTTAAAATTTTGAATTTTCTCCCCCTTCCTCCTCCAACTCCCATTTTTTGACTGAAGACAATGGAATGATGGATATTTAGGAATCTTTACATTTTTTCCATTTTTCCTTTTGCCCCTCTGTAAATAATGAAATTAGCTGTGCCTCTGGACCTTCCCCAAAGTTAGAGAATTCTTGAAATGTTACACAGTAGCAAGAGGAACAAGGTAGAGGGGGAAACCTAGACATTGTTCATTTTATTGCTTGCAGTTACCCAAAAAAAGGGAGAGGGGAAAAGAATAAAAAAAAACTGAAAAAAAATTCCATCAAGAATTTCTAAAATTGTTGCTTTAAAACCCTGGGAAATGGACATCAAAATATTCTGTGAAACTGGTTGTCCATTATTTGGTCATCTCTAGATAGAAGTGGTATGAGTCATCCCCTGGCACTAAATAGGGGCCTTCCGAATAGATGCTTTATTACTATTGTTATTTATTTGTATTGTGTTAATTTCTAGGACCCCATTGTGCAGGTGCCATAGAAACACAGAATAAAAAGGTGATCTCTGCTGCAAAGAGCTTATGCTCTCAATAAACATACATAATACATGTGGATAAATAAATACCTATTGGAGTGCGCATTCTTTGCGTTCAAGAATGATAGGAGATTGGGGCCAAATTCATCCCTGGCATAACTTCATTGGTACAAGTCCGCTGAGCTTAATAGATTTATGGCAGAGATGACTTTGGTGCTTTTTGATTAACTTATTTTTTCTCTGTATGTTTAGTTCCCACGTGAAGCGTGGGAATGTCTCACAGTACATCTAGTCATGACATGGAAAGAACTGGCAGCGCTATAAGAAAGTCAAATTTGCCCATTTGCTAGTTGAAGCACCACTTTTTCTTCCCCTCCTCCCAGTAGTATGAAACTAAGGTCATGATATTATAACTGACAATTTAGATAAAAATTCTAACTTACTTTTTTAAATAGGAAGTTTCAATGTGAATAAGAAAAAAAATCTGCAGAGATTAAAAACCTCCTAACCTGATAGTGGTTAATTGGCCCATATTTATTGGCTCAATAAACCTGTGTTTTGTGTCAAGCAAATAAATATCATGCGTGAAATTCATTGCTGTGCAAAGATATATGTGCCACTTAAGTCCTCTAAACAGTGGTATTTAAGCGGTGCGTAGGCCAAGAATTGGTCCTCGGCACATGGACAAATTTCACCCATAAAGAATAGACAGTTCCCATTTTCTTATGGACATTTCTCCAGAACCTGGTGGTGTGGATAAAGGGATTCTAATGTCTTTCCTGTAATGATAAAAAATTTCATTAAAAGCACACAATATATATGTCATTTTCGAGAGGACTAAGTCAATATACGTTTGCCTTTATACAGGCAGTACATTCACAATCATTACATCAATTTTATTAAGCCTTACCAATTTTGTCTGTTCTGGGGGACAGCTTTTTCTTCTGCAGATATGCAATTTCCAAATAAACTCATTTGAAATTAAAATCAGAAAAGCGTTTTATTCCTTCAATAAGCAATGAATATATGATTCAGAATGTCAGACTTTATATGTGGTAAGGAAAAGTCTGACCCTCAATCTGCTGCAGAGAGCCTGTATTTAGCGAGCAACAAAGACATGCAAACTGAAGAGCAGCTAGAGCTGTTGATCTACATGTACAATTACCAAGGGCATCATCTGGCGTTGTGGAAGTGGATTCAGAACAGTGTATGGCTTTAACACAGGGCATAGGAAAACAGTGTCCCAACAATACAAAACACGTCTTCAGGGCCTGTAGACACAATAGCTCAAACCCATATTAGGTCTAATTCCTCTGACTTCAATGCGGTTACATCAGAAATGAATTTGATCCAAAATAATCTTCATAAATCTTAAAGGTAAAGTCAGAACTTTATTCACTTTAAGATTGAAAGTCAATGATTTCCAAACACCGCAACAGAATTGATCTTCGCTGATTTGCAAGCCAGAGGAATTATTTTAATTGGACTTAGTTGATTTTCTGAAATGACAATTGCTCCTTTCTCAACTGCTCATTTCTTCTAAATGGTAGAACATTTGGAAAAATTACTTTAACTGATGATGCAGAGAGAGGCCTAAGTGGAATAAGAATATCATTAATTACAACTCCTTCTGAAAACACTGATTCCTAGCCACTTAGCACTTAGAAAAAACACACTTGTCTTCACTCTGGATTAACACTTAAGGTTCTTATACACACTAATCTTAACTGTGGACAAGAAAATGCCCTTATGCTGCTAACATTTTTGTTAGATAATTTCCTATCTCCAACCCTGGGTATTAAATCTTTTGCACTTGCAGTTACAGAGCTGTGTGCAGCTCTACACAGCTAGGCTCATGCATCTCTCTGTCAGGACAGACATCTGGATTGATCATTTATGTTAGCTCACTATCTCATACTCTTCTGTGAGGTCCAAAATGTAATCCCCTTTTCTACACAAGGGCCATAGTCCAATGGGCTTTGGATCAGGCCCTAAATTTGCTGCCAACACCATCAATGCTCTCCATGGAGTGTTGCCTTCTGATCTTTATGAGAATCCTCCAAGTTCTAACCTGAACCCTTTGCAGCTTTGAAATGAGTGACTAGAAGCTTCTTAGGCTTTCATCATTGATAGACTTATGGCTACCTTTGTTTCTTATATCTTGGTTCCTGACAGATGTGAAGCTATAGTACATAGTAAAGCTTCCAAGCAACATTTAACAATTTGCAGGAATATGAGATATATTCATAGTAGAAAAAATAATTTTTACCCCAATAGTCAAAGAGCAGGCCTGGGTTCTTCAACTGGATGTCAATGAGTAACATTCTCTTGCTTCTCAGTCAAGCCATGAAAGACAGAGAGAGAGAGAGAGAGAGAGAGAGAGAGAGTGTGCGTATGTGTACCCAAGTGTGTGAGAGCACGCACAAGTGTACATTAAGTATGAAGTGTAACTTCAGCTTGATGATGTGCCTCTAGCTCCAGGAATCAAGATTTGTCCCATGTGATCATGTCTGAATACAAGAGTTTTTAGTTTATAGGTAAAATTTTCAGAAGCACCTAAGCATTTAGGTGCCTAAGGCTCATTTTCAAAATATACAGGCATTTAAGAGCTTAAGTCTCACTGAAAGTCAATGAAAATTTAAGCTCTAAGGGCCTGATACTTTTGAAAATGGAACTTCAGTGCTTCCCCCCCCCCCGTATTTGCTCATTTACTCTATTCTTCTTTGCCAGTTTTATGCATGTCTATATATGATTTGTAAAAAATGCAAAGATAAAGTTTCCTTTGCAACTACAAATTAAAAGAAAAAATAGTTTAGAAGTTATTGCCAAATTTGAGACCTTTGTTTCCATAAATTCCAAAAGGAGCAATTTCAGCTTGAAAGTCCAATAAGTGCTCTTATGAACAGACACTTTAACAGGTCTTTGAATGGAATCTTCAAGAGAAAAAAGGAGATTAAATAATTGGAAGAGACTTTTACATAATGAGCTCTTTCAAAAGGGCAGGGTAATAAGAACTTAATTCTATCAATGATTTTAGCGCACACATTTTCTTTTTAATTAGGAGAGGGGAAATCCTATGGGATTCCCACACCCATGTTCCTACATCATAGTGACTGTTCCCATACAAGCTTGACAATACTGTAAAAGGTTTCAATAATTCCATAGTTCCAGTAACATTACAACCCACACTGGAGCCCAGTTCTGTCCTTGAGTGACTGCCTGCAGCTCCCATTAACATCTGTGGGAGAAATACACCTGAATTCAAGGTAAGAATTTAACTCTGTGCCATAGGAAAGTGAGTGGAAAGACTAAACCCCAGAGATCCAAATTCTCCCTTATATGGGAAAAAATCTGCAAAAGAGGCAGGAGAATCCCTGGACCAAATCCTGCTCTCAGTTATGCAGCTGGAAAGCTACAGTCATTTCACTGGAGTTCTTCCAGATTTATACCAAAGCAAGAGACAACAGGAACTGGCCTCATTGGTTGAAATTTGTGCAGTTTCTTTTGAAGGAAGAGGCAGGATTTGCCCCTCCACAGTGAATGGGGAAGAAGTTTGGCCCATTAAACAGTTGATGCACACATACCTTGGAACACCAGTGGAGGCCCAGGGTCTCTGCAAAGCTGTTCAGGGGCAGTTTGAGAGCAAGGCCCCTTAAGGGAACTTCCTGCCCGTGAACAGCAAAATGGAGGGAATAAGTTTGCTTAAAACATGAAACCTCCCAGGAATCCCTGTCGCTGAGTGGTAATGGTGCTGCATGGAGAAGGTCCTACCTCAGTCTGCAGAGCCCTGACTCCACAATGTACTACTGTACCAGTTGAGGGACTACAGCCCTTACCACAGAGGCAGCATTCTTCTCTTTAGTTGTCTTCCATGCATAGTAATTTCCACAGGATTAAATCACCTCTGCTCATGTCCTAGCAGTAGGGGAGAAGGTGACCAAGAATGGCCAGGGCACCTGCTGTGCCAGTGGAATAGCCTCAGGAGACTGCTTTTTTCTGAGGTGTCTTTGTGCCATTTTGCAGAGAATGGAGGATTTATGATCTGGGAACCAGCTGATATTCTACAGAATAGGTAGTACTGATGTGATCTCTGTTTACCACCTTTCTTAACATCTGGGGGGGGGATTATAAGAGATTTAGCAGGAGGGAGGAAGCTTTTAATTCTGACTCTCATTCTTTTAGGAACTCAGTTGGTTTTTTTTAACCCAACCTGATAAATCAAATGATTTAACTTCAAATCTTATTTATTTTCCACTTTATCATGAGGAAAGAGTAACAAAAGTTCAACATTTAATAGAATTTAGTGCCAGCAAGTGTTGCAGCCTTTAAACTTGAGACAAAAATCACCATGACCGTCAGAAGAGGAGTTGGCAAATAATCAGTCTTTTCAGCCCAGGGAGAGGATAGGGAAACTGGAGACCAACAGTGTCATCCTAGCCCAGATGCTGCTTTACCTGCTCGGAAAGCATCTGTTGCTGTGAATCACGCCGCCTGCCAACAGACACAGCAATCACATCATTTAGAACTATGTCACTGTAAAACATTCACACAGTAGGACCAAATGGATCGCAATTTGTTGTGCAAGAAAATGAACGTGCTTTAAAGACAGCTGAGGAAAATCTCAGACAACCAAACCAAGGGCAGACTGCTAACATACGGGTTTACAAAGCCCACTGCCATGCCGAGGCCATTCCAGTGGGGGTTCCAACTGTTGGCTGAAATCGTGCCACTGTCTCATTTTTGTTGAACGTGAATCCCAGGAGCTGTGGAATCTAAAAGGTCACCTTCTGCAGCAAGAAGTTTGCCAGATGCCCAGATTTTTTTGACAGAGAGTTAGGATGAATTGCTCCTCCTGGTGGTAAGTCATTATGACATAACTATCAGAACCAAACCTCAAAACCTAGCTGTCTGCTGAACAGAAAATTACTCCAGTCAAGAACCAAACTACTCCCTTCCTCTAACTCAGAGGTGGGCAAAGTTTTTGGCCCAAGGGCCACATCTGGGTGGGGAAATTGCATGCAGAGCCACAAATGTAGGGCTGGGGCCGGGGGTTGGGGTGCAGGAGGTGGGAGGGAGTGCAGTGTGCAGGATACAGGACATGTGTGGGGTGTACAAGGGGACTTGGGGACGGGGTTGGGGTGCAGAGTACGGGAGGAGGCTCAGGGCAGGGGGTTGGGGTGCAGAAGGGTGGAGAAGAGGGCTCAAGGCAAGGGGTTGAGGTGCTGGGGGGTGCAGCAAGGGGCTCAGGGCAAGGGGTTGGGGTGCGGCATGGGACTGTAGGAGATGTAGGAGGAGTGCAGCAGGGGGCTCAGGACAGGAGGTTAGGGGGGCTCAGGGCAGGGAGTTGGGGTGCAGGGCGCAGAAGAGGTTCAGGGTGTGGGCTCCGGCCTGGTGCCACTTACCTGGCACAGCTCCAGGGTGGCAGTGGGGCTAAGACAGACTTTCTGCCTGCCCTGGCCCAGCGCCACTCCCAGAACTGGCTGGCACCATGTTCCTGCAGCCCCTGGGGTAGGGGGGGTGCAGAGGGCTTCGGGCGCTGCCCTCACCTGCGAGTACCTCCCCCAAAGCTCCCATTGGCTGCGATTCCCTGTTACCAGCCAATGGGAGCTGTGGGGGGGGGAGTGCCTGCAGGCGAGGGCAGTGCATGGAGCCCCCTGACCCCCCCACCCCCCAGGACCACAGGGTGATGGCCACTTCCAGCAGCGGCGCGGGGCTCACAGTGCCAAAGGAGTGGCAGTCCCACAGGTTGGATCCAAAGCCCTGCTGTAGCTGCTGCACACACAAGTGGATAAGCTGATATGACACCAAGAAGACAGGACTAAGTAATATGATTGTGTCCTGGCTATCTACACCTAGCCCTTTTTCTTTGACTGATATCAGGCTCTGTTCATAATCTGCTTGACCATCATAGATATCCGGATATAATTGATCCAAATCAGAGGTAATGAAAATGCTGCCGTAAATTGACTGACTCCATGCCACCAGGAAAAAATGGCTAGGCGGAAATAGGAAAGGTACTGAACAGGAGGCTGTATGAAGGGATAAGAAAAAGAAAAACAGGAGGGATCTACTTTTTTAAAAAACAAAAAAACTTTCTGCTTTTCCTGCTGCCCCTTTGGTATATCAGTTATAACGATTTACCAATGTGTAACATATGCCACTCTTCAGGTCAGGTCTGAATTTGGTCCAATTTGTTTAGGTGCCATTACTTCAGAAAATGCCCCAATCTTGTTCCCCTAATACCAATATACTTGGAAGAGAAATAGCACAAAGGGAACATTTGAGCACAAACAAGCTGAGGGAACCAACCTAGAAAGACAAGTATCCCTTTAGTATGGTTGCTGCATTACAGTAACAAACCCAAAGGACATTGTTATTTATGAGGTGTAGACTCATTTCACTGGAATGATGGACTGCACTGAAACAGTCTGATGACTGGAAAGCCCTTTGGGTGGTGAAAGTCAAGTCAACTAGTGGCGAATGGTCATCAAAGACGACAATCTGTACAAAGACTAAATCTGCAGAAAAGGAAACTTCCCCAAGCAATTTAATCTTGATGGACACAGAATGGCTAAAGATTACAAAACAGGAATACAAAACAATTTTGGGAGGACAAATCCTTTAACAACTCTAGCATTCCATGGCAGTAAAGAACTTCAGAAGGGAATTACCTAAAGGTGACTAAGAATCTGTTGAAACTAGAGCTGACTGAGGAGTGGCAATTCCATTTTGGGGATTAAGGTATCAAAGTTTATTTTTATTTGCATTGAAACGAAAACAAAACCTTTCAAACACTTGCCCCAAAACAGAACAGTGTGTATGCACCACATGCTATCGCACGGGATATGGAAGACCCAAGTTCAAGTCCCTAATCTCCCTGATTCAGAGCATAGTTTTTCCTTCCAGATCACTCTGAGGACTTGTCTACATAAAGTCTACCTGCACTCCTTGGGGGTGTGATTTCCAAAGCATAGTAATGTGATGTGTTAGTTGGTTCATGTAGACCCTGCTGATGAGCTTTAATGTACTGCTGTTTTAGAGCACTATGTTAAAGTGCCCTTGGGAACCTTTAATGTTCACCAGCAGGGTTACATGGCCCAATGAAGATGCAACATATTAGTGTGCTTTAGAAATCACACGTCCATAGTGCGCATTACCCCACTGCAGAGACAAGTTCTGAATCAAGCAGAGCAGGAACATGTATCCTGGTCTCCCATCTTTCTGGTCAATATCCATACCACCTAATCTCTCCCTGTCTCTCAAAACATCTCCATCAAAAGGTTCCGACCAGCTCTAGTTTAAACTATAGTGTCATGTGGAAAAGACAGACCTGTTCAGTATCACTGCAGTCTCTTGTATATCCTTCTGTAGGCTGTGCTATTTCTTTCACTCCTTTGGATTTTCAAATGTTAAGTCTTCTAGTAACAATTTCTTGTTTTCATTTTTTTCCTCAAACAACATGAAGGGTTAGATGGCAATAAAAGCATATAGGGATTTAGCTGCATAATCCCAGAACATATGATTTACAAAGCAAAATCCCTCGGACTTTGCTAAAATATATCCTTTAAGAGTCTGACTTTCCCCACAAAAAGAAAGGAAATTCTAAGGCCATGGCTACACTTACAGTTCTGCAGCGCTGGTAGTTACAGCTGTGTTCATACAGCTGTGTAGGACCAGCGCTGCAGTGTGGCCACACTGACAGCTACCAGTGCTGCAGTGTGGCCACATTTGCAGCATGGCCACATTTGCAGCATTTGCAGCGCTGTTGGGAGTGGTGCATTGTGGGCAGCTATCCCAGCATTCAAGTGGCTGCAACGTGCTTTTCAAAAGAGGGGGGTGGAGTGGAATGTGACAGGGAGCGTGGAGGAGACAGAGAGAATGGATTTTTGGAGTTGACACTGTTCTCAGCTCCCTGCCTTGCAAGTTCTAAGGACTGGAAGACACACAGTGTCTACCTTCAATCATTTTAAAAGTTCTGACCCCCTTCCCCCACCCCTCTCTCATTCACTAAATGCAAATTATGTACTCCTAAATAGCCATCAGACCAGATAAGCATCTGCTCAACACGGACTTCCCCCTCCCCCTCTGCCGTGTGAGCGTGCTGTTTCTCTCTTCAAGCAAACAGCTGTGAACATTCCAAAGTAATTCCCCTGCCTGCCTCCGCTCGCTCAGCAAACAGGAGCTGTGTTTGTTTTTTAAATAAGCAGTTTGGCTGAACTCCGAGCTCTCCCTTTCTTCCGGTTTGTTGTGGACAGGAATTCTGGGATGCCTCCTTATACCCCAGAGGTCAATAAAAGCACTGGTGGGGTCCACACTTGCTGACCAGCGCTGGATCACCAGTGCTGGAATCGCTACACCCGAGGCTCGACCGGGTGTACAGCCAGCGCTGCAACCAAGGAGTTGCAGCGCTGGCCGTGCTTTGCAAGTGTGGCCACATCCTAAGTTGCAGCGCTGTAACCCCCTCACCAGCGCTGCAACTCTCTAGTGTAGCCATGGCCTAAGTCACAGCTGGAAATCCATCTCCCTGTTACATCTTGATTTCACCACAATCATATCAATATAGTGTTCGAAGGGCCCCTTATCCTAGAACATCCCTTAGCTACAGTAAAAGGGAAGGACTATCAGTGGATGATCATTTTGCATTTAAAAAGAGAATTTTTTTAGAAAGTTAAAGTCAAATCCCAGTGTTACTTGAAACTTACCAGTAAATGTACGAAAGCTTGTCCCAGGAAAATTTGTTCTTATACATTAAGGAGAAAACTACCAATTTTTTTTTAAGAAAAGTTATTTTATAAATTCAAAGTAACTCAGAGAGTGTCTTTTTAAAGAGAATCAATTGGAACATTTCTGGGGATATACCAGGAGAGAGAAATTAGAAAATTAGCTTTGTGGGGACTGCACTTATGCTCCTAGGGTGAAACTCACAGCTGTGCAGAGGACCCACACAAAATTAAGTGCTATTTAAGTTCTATGTAAGTACTCAGAGGCTGCAAAACACAGAGTAACTTCCTTGGTGCATTGGCCTGGTATAAGCCCGCTGCATGAGGGTGAATTTTACCCTGACTGTATAAAAGAGTTTGGATGTATGAATGCAACTTTCCAGAAACTTAAGATAATTTCTTTGTTTAGTTCAGATGGATGAAACTCCATTGAAATGAACAAAGCTGCCTATTTACAACCAAAGAAAATTGGGTCTTTAGAATATAAAGGACAAACAAATATAAACACAACCCTTGTGAGTATTTAAAAAAATATACTAGACAAGATACTAACCTTTAAAATCGTCTCCTTCATAGGCACATTACATTTCTTCACAATATTCAGTAAAGATTTTTATGATATCATTACTCATCATAATTATACTATTAAATATATTCACATTTATTATGGTAATAGGTGCTGATTAGGGAAACATGACTGTAAGACTAAAGCAAGGCGTGTTCACATACATACACCAAAAAACTGCATTACCAATTATTATGGCCCAAACATTGCTGCCCTTGCTCACTCAACAAGTCCCCAACATTATGGGATACACAAAAACAAAAGACTGAGTTGAGATTACATCTTCAGCACTTAGACTTCAACAAAACACCACTTCACTATTATCTTAATGCACGCCCTGTGTTTTCAGCAGTAATTGGAAATATTTTCTTCTCGTGCATTTATCTGATATTCTTGATGCTTTTCAGTGTAGATTTTGTGATGCAGATTGTAATAAAATGTTCTCACCAGCAGCAACTACATTCTGCAGAGCCACAGAAACAGACCCTAATTTGCTCAATTACTATTTTAGGGCTGAAAGGAGTTTTTATTCCATTTTTGGACAAGCCTTCATCTCAGGATACCAAGCTTTCATGTTTGGCAGCAGCCAAACTGACTCTTGCTATAATGCCATTACTCTTTTCTAATGGATTATTGATTGTTTTTAAGCAAGTGTTATAGCAATCAAAGATGGAGGGGAGCTGAAAAGACTGCAATGGCGGAAACCCAGCCTTCAATCTTTTCATTCATAGCTGGATCCATGAGATTTGGATTGAGGGCATAGAGCCCAAGTCTGTCAGGTGCTGAACATCTCGTGTCAACTCTCACTGACTGCATCTTTCAGAGGCAATGGTAAACCAAAACCCTTTCTACCTATCTCTAACACCTGTCCAGATGAAAATTAGAGGTTCCAAAGTACTTCTCGAGCAGAGTCGTGATTAACCCCAGATGCTGTTTAAGAGCTGTTGCTGAATGCACAAGGGCTGTCCCCTTTGCCTACAGAGATACTGTACCAACTTGTGGCTTTATAGAGCCCTTTGGGATATCTTGAGTACAAATGGTGCAGTATATTTCTGACCACATTGACTTTTACTGTGTCCTTTAACATCATTGTTTAATACTTCTATTGTGTTTCTTCAGCTCTCCTTCCCAGTCTGTGGGCTGAAAACCACATGATACCGCACACTCTCCATTTCTATTGAAATCCCATGTGCTGTGTTTGTGGCAGCGGCAGCTCCAGGTACCAGCACTCCAAGCGCATGCCTGGGGCAGCATGCCGCGGGGGGCGGCCTGCCAGTTGCTGTGAGAGCAGCAGTCAGACTGCCTTCAGCGGCACTTCTGTGGAAGGTCCGCCAGTCACGCGAATTTGGAGGCAATTCGGCGGTGGGTACGCTGAATCCACAGGACCAGCAGACCTCCTGCAGGCACACTGCCGAATCCGCGGGACTGGGGCCATCTCACAGGCGCGCCACCAAAGGCAGCCTGACTGCCATGCTTGGGAAGACAAAAAAGCTAGAACCGCCCCTGGTTTGTAGGTGCTCAGCACCTCACAGGATTGGGCTCATAAAGAGCAATCAAACTGAGACAAAGCCCTGAGAAATATGCAAAGAGCACAGCATGAACAACACAGTTAAGTAACCGAATAAAGAGAATATGGTTTTATATCGTTTTTCATAGACCAGGTATCCCAGAATCCTTTGTAAAGTAATGAGATGTCAATGGTGCAATAGCCTCTATAGGAAAAGGTGGACACTCTAAGCCCTCTGTAATAGTTCATACATAGTTTATGCACCGTGAACTAGCACTCTGTTTGAAAAGTGCTATGGGATCTTTACATTTCAACTACATTGACAGCTACTTGAGATCTTGGTTTAAAAATTTCATCTGAAGGATATAAAGACAAAACTAGGAAGGGCAAGGAAACGAAAGAAGGAGATGTGTATGTCAGTAGCAATGGAACAAACTTATGCCAGAGCAAAGAGAGGACTGGAAAGATTAATACAAATGAAAAGGAGAAAATCTTTACCTGCGAAAAGAGGAGGCAGAAAGTGCAAAGGGTGTAAATTCTTCTCTAATACTTAAAAAAAAAAAAAAAAAAAAAAAAAAGTAAAAAAGGTAAAAATTGAGTCCCAAAGTTTACCCTATCAATCTAATCAAAGTCTGATGGGGGCAGCAGCAAGCTTCTTGTCCTATGCTGATGCACACATTGTGGGCTAGACTGTGCAAGCCTTACTCGTGTGGGGAGTCCTTACTCAGAGCAGTGATGCCACTGACCTTGGCAGGACTACTCTTGTAAGTGCAGGTTACACAGTGTAGCCTTGCATGGGGGAGAACACAGGCTTTGGATCAGATTCTTTGTTTTATGAGAATATCAAAAAATAATGTGTTTATTGACTTCCAGTTTACAAGTCTCTTCCAAAACTGCTTTCACTAGAGAAATTCCAATTCCCTATTGACCCTTATATTTCTGTCCCACCAGCCTTGCACACTTTCATTCCTCAGATGCTTCATATTCCTTAAATAAAATATTAATGTTTTGTTTAGATTTTAAGAAGACCGTCCCATGACGTGGTTTTACAAAGCAAAGCGGACTCCCTAATACCTCTACTTAATGATTTTAGGCCCTGATTATACAATAATTACCTAGAGACTACAATCATGATTGATCTCTTCTCGAGTGGCCTTTGCAATTCTGCCTGGTTACATTTGTGGTGCCTGACCTATTTTCAGCTCCTTCCCTTGGGCACAGCCAACCACATCAAAGTCTTGGCAAAATACTCTCTTTCCACTCCTTATAAAGTGATAGAAACAAAAAAGAGATGCACATACTGTTGACAATGGTATCCCACAAGCCATTGCCTAGTGTTACATTCAAACATCAGAATGAGAATAGCTGACATTTCAACAGCCCTGTTGGGGTTCAACATACTTAGTTTTGCTCTAACTTTGTAACTAACTTTGTCACATGCTGTCATTTCTCTTTATTTCAAAATTTGTGCCCCTTACTCAGCCTTCGTAGCCGCTCTTTCATGGACGTGGATGTATTCTGCTGAGCAGTGAAAATAATTGAGCTTAATTTGATATAGTTTCGACATAGTACACAGAGAATTGGACCCAACACTAATGTTCACAACCCCATGACATGTTATTCCCTGAGCATCACTCTGAAAGTGAGTGTGTGCGGCACAAATTTATTTTGCATAATTGGTCTCTGTGAACAGGTAGGCTCATTGTAGATATAGGATTACTATTAGCACCTACTGATTCTTAAACTGTATATCCTTTGGAGATTCTTTATGCTTGTAGGGGCAATCAGTCCTGAATTCCCCTTAGATTATGATTAGGAACTGAAGTTGACCATATGCCACTGCAAAGATAGTTTCAGCAGAAGTGAAAAAGATCAAGAAATCAGCCTCTTATCAGAGTAGTAAGTTTTAGAAAGGCATAAATAGGTGTATGTTTTGTGACAGACCCAGATCAGTGGGGTACAGGAATCTGGTAGAGGGCAAATATACTGGTCCTATTGGCATGCAGCGGGGGTGGGCGGGCGAAGCCCGCCCACTTCTAAAGGGCCTCCCCCCAGCCTAAGGGGAGGACCCACAGGTCTGGGACACCAAATAATTACGGAGGACAACTAATGAAAAAAACAGGATCGGGAGTGAGGTCATAGGGCTAAACGAAGGGAACCCGATGGGGACACCGAGCAGAGAACCCCGGACAACGCCCACTGCTCCTCGAAGGCGTCAAGGGAGCCAGTGGACGCCGCCCAGAGGAACTCTGCCCGGATGCGAGAGCAGACGGAGGAACGGAAATAGGCCCCACAGTCGCAGGAAATCCCGTCGGCCAACCTCCTCTCCCTGGTGTTGTAGATGGTCAGTTTGGCCAGGGCCAAGAGGAGGTTGAGAAGGAGATCCCGCAACTTCGTGGGGCCACGGATGGGGAGCGTGTAGATAAAAAGGTGAGGGGAAAAGTGCAACCAAAAAAGCAGGAAAATATTCAGGAGGAGCCGGAACAGGGGCTGCAACCTGGCGCACTCCAAATAAACGTGCGCCAAGGTCTCCTTCTCACCACAGAAAGGGCAGGTGCTAGGGACAGATGTGAACCGCGCCAAGTACACGCCCGTGCTCACGGCTCCGTGAAGGAGCCGCCAACTGATATCCCCGGCGGGCCTCGGGACCAGGGCAGAGTACAAGCTGGCCCACCGGGGCTCCTCACCCTCGAGAGGCGGCAGGAGGTCCCGCCATTTGGTATCGGGGCGGGACGCGAGGGTGAGGTAGTGAAGGGTATGGAGCACGAGCGCGTAGAGCTGCTTCCTAGGCGCGGTTTGGAAACGGACCGGCTGCAGGTCGTGCAGCCGGCTCGCGGAGAAGGGGTGGGCGGGCCGGTTGGGCCTACGGGGCAGGGGCCTGATGAAAAGGTCCGGAGGGCCTGGGGTAGGGGGTGGGCGGGGCGTGCCCTCCCGCAGGACCCGGTCGAGGTAGGTTCGAGCAGCGGGCGGCAAAGCGGCCTCCACCTCCTGGAGGATGCGCCGGGGAGTACAAGGTCTGGAGAGCCCCATGCGGTGAGCGAGCGTCAGGGGATCCAGCCAGCCTCCCCGGTCATAGTCCAGGAGATCTCCGACCCTGGTAGCTTCCGCCAGGACCAACCTCCGGCGCACCGCGGGGGACTCCGCCACCTGCACACGAAGCTGGGGATTGTGTAGCAGGGGCTCCGCGAGGAGGTCGGCCCCCTCGGTGGCCGCCACGGACCTGGTCGCAGAGAACAACTTCCAGGTCCGGAGGAGGTCCTGGTAGAAGACCGGCAGCCCGGAGAGGTCTCGCGGAAGACCCCTCGGTTCGAGATAAAGGAGCTGCCGGTCGTATCGGAGCCCTCGGAAGCGGCGGAGGAAGGCGTGCGCCAATACGCTCCATGCCGGACTACCCGCACCAAACAGGAGCCTCTGCAGGGCCTGGAGGCGGAAGACATGGACCTGAGCACGTAAGCACTTCAGGCCCTGCCCCCCCTCCTCCAGGGGCAGGTGGAGGACCCCTGCAGAGACCCAGTGCGTCCCCGGCCAAAAGAACTCCAGAATCACCGTCCGGAGGTTGGCCAGGAAACCCGGGGCCGGGACCAGGGTGTTGAGTCGGTACCAGAGCATGGACAGGACCAGTTGATTAAGCACCAGTGCCCTCCCCCGAAGGGAGAGGCACCGGAGTAGTCCTGTCCATTTCTGGAGCCGCTCCGTCACCCTGCCCTGCAAATCCTGCCAGTTCTCCGGCGGAGACGGATGCGTGGCAGAAAGGTAAACGCCGAGATAGAGCAGCGGACCCGCGCTCCACCGGATGGCCTGAAGCGCAGGTGGGAGGGAGCTCGCCTGCCACCCGTCCCCGACCACCAGGCCAGAGCTCTTGACCCAGTTGACCTGGGCGGAGGAGGCCGCCGAGTACACAGCCTGGCAAGCCTCCACCCGCGCCAAGTCGCCCGGGTCCTGGACCACGAGGAGCACATCGTCAGCGTATGCCGACAGGACCAGCTGCAGCCCCAGCTCCTGAAGCACCAACCCCTTCAACCTCTTGCGGAGGAGACAGAGGAAGGGCTCGATCGCCAGAGCGTACAGCTGGCCCGAGAGGGGGCACCCCTGCCGCACTCCCCGCCCGAAGCTGACCGGCTCGGTCAGGGTCCAGTTGAGCCTGACCAGACACTCCGCAGAAGCGTACAGCACCTGCAGAAAACCCACAAACAGGGGTCCGAAGCCGAACGCTCGCAGAGTGCCCAGGAGATACCCGTAATCCATCCGGTCGAACGCCTTCTCCTGATCCAGGGACAGGAGGGCGAACGACAGACCATCCCTACACCCCAATTCCAGAAGGTCCCGGACCAGATACAAGTTATCAAAGATGGTGCGGCCCGGGACGGTGTAGGTCTGGTCTGGATGGACCACGTCTGGCAGCACGGACCCTAGCCGCATCGAGATGGCCTTCGCAACAATTTTGTAGTCCGTGCTGAGGAGCGAGATGGGACGCCAATTCCGTAAGTCGCGGAGGTCCCCCCTCTTCGGCAATAAGGCCAGCACGGCTCGCCTGCACGAGAGAGGGAGGACCCCGCTATGCAAAGCCTCAGCCCAGACAGTGACCAGGTCTGGGCCGAGGACGTCCCAGAACACGCGGTAGAACTCCACGGTCAGCCCGTCCAAGCCCGGAGATTTATTGGTGGGCATGTGACGGAGGGCCTCCGAGAACTCGGCCAGAGTGAGAGGCAGCTCTAGCCGGTCCCGGTCGCCCGTGCTGACCGTCGGGAGCCCGTCCCAGAGCACTCTGCAAGCGTTAGGATCGGTCGGATCCGGGGAGAAAAGAGTGGCGTAGAAGGCCCTGGCCCTCTGGCACATCTCCGCCGGATCCGTGAGGGGGGTGCCGTCCTCCGCCAGGAGGCAGGTGACGTGCTTCTTGGCCCCCCTCCTTTTCTCCAGGGCGTAGAAGAAGCGGGAGCCGCGATCCATCTCCCGAAGGAGGTGGATGCGGGATCGAACAAAAGCACCCCGGGCCCGATGGTCTTCGAGGGCCCGGAGCTCCTCCCGCTTCTCCTGGCACGCTCCGCAGAGGGATGGATCCGCGGGGTTGACGGCCAGACGCCTCTCCAGCTCCAAGACCTCCCGCTCCAACTGCCCTATCGCCGCATCCCTCCGTCGGCTGGCACCCCGAGTGTAGTCACGGCAGAAGAGCCGGGCGCGCACCTTCCCCAGATCCCACCACCGCCGCGCCGAGGAAAAGGCACGCCTCTGCCCTCGCCAGGCCAGCCAGAACTCCCGGAAGGACGCCACGAAGCCCGCATCCTCCAGCAAACTATTATTAAAGTGCCAATAGGCCGGCCCCGGCCTCTCCGCGCAGAGAGAGGCCGTCACGGTGGCAAGGTGGTGATCCGAAAAGGGGGGCCGGCCGAACGCTGGAGGAGTGGGCCCGTGAAAGGTGGAAACGTGACAGATAAATACGGTCCAGCCGGGAGTGGCACGACCGATGGGCCCCCACCCGGACGAAGGTGAACGTCGAGACGTCGTCTGGGTGGTGGTCGCGCCAGACGTCCACCAGGGAGTGGCGGTCGACAATCTCCCGAAGGACGTCCGCAGCTGCCGGGCACTGCTCGGTCCCCGAGCGGTCCCGTTCCTCGAGGGTGGTGTTAAAATCCCCTCCCAGGACCAGGCACTCACGAGGGTCCAGGGAGCCAAGGAAGGCGGATGCCTGCTGATAAAAACGTAGCCTCTCCGGGGCCGATGTCGGGGCGTAAACGTTGACGAGATGAACCACAAGCCCCTCCATGCGGACCCGGAGGTGCAGCAGGCGACCCGGCACAGCCTCGGCGACCCCTAGCACCTCGTGCCGTAGGTCGGGGGAGAACAGGGTCGCCACTCCAGCCGCGCAGACAGAGAAGTGGCTAAAGTAGGCCCCATCCCCCCACTCCAGCCGCCAGCTAGCTTCAGCGGCCGGATCCGTATGGGTCTCCTGCAGGAAAACCACAGAGTACCCCCCCTCCCGGAGGAAGGAGAGCACCTGGCTCCTGCGGAGACCCATCCTACAGCCTCGGGTGTTTAAGGTGGCAAGGATGATCGGCGCCATGAGGAGGGCTGGGGGGGATCCTCGCTGGCAGACACGCCCACGGCCTCCGGCAGGCCGCGCAGCAATCCGTGACCAACCCCGAAGGTGAGTAAGGAGTCACGGAAGACACGGACCCGCCGGTAGGCCGCGGCGGCCTGCTTCCCGGTCCTCCTACCCTCCCCCATGAGGGCCCTCGCGGCCCGGAGGACCTGATGGAAATCCCCCCACCGCTGGAGCGCAAGATGGACTTTGTTCCGGGAGCCACGGACGTCCTCAAGGAACTCCCGCAGCTCCTCCCTCAGCTCATGGGGGGGTGGGGTCACTGATCGATGACTGGCCCCCAGTGGGGCCCCCGTCACAGCCCCGCGGCCCACCAAGGCGGGTAGGCAGGGGGCAGATCCCCAACGTGGCAGCAGATGGACCGACGCCACACGACCCGTCCCGCTCTCAGATTCAAGAAGGGGCGGTGGAAGGAGAACAGCAGCCCTTGGGGGGTCGGGACAAGAAAGAACTAGTGAACCCGCTCCCTGGGAGGTATTGCCAGGGGCGGCACTGGCATCACAGGAAGTGGGGGGGACAAGGACAGAGCCAACAGGAGTAGGGCGGGGATCAGGGAGAGAATCCGGGAAGGAGGTAGAGGCAGGATCCGGAGCCTCCATAGGTGAGACGCCAGAAGGTGGCTCCTCCTGGCCAGGCTCAAGGATCTGGGAAGTGGGCAGGGGACCCCTAACGATGCCGTGCTCAGCCACTGTGGCACGTGCGGCAGCCTCGGCACCCAGAGAGAGATGGTGGTCAATGGGGTCCCCGCTGAGGAAGGAGGGCGGGTCCTCCACACCCAAGAGGGACACCCCCTGGGAAGCGGGTCTCGGCAGCGGGGCACTGGCCGTCGCCCCAAGGGGCTCGGTAGCTGCCAACAGAGTGCCACCCACAGCCGAGTCGAGGGAAGATTCCAGGGGACCCTCAGAGGTGGGAGCAGAAACAGCGGGTAGGGGAAGGGAACCCAGGGACAGGGGGGATGTAGTGAGGTCGCCCAGATCGAGGCCCGCCGGCAGAGGGTCGTCCTCCCCCTGCGTGACCGGGGTCAAACCCAGGGCCTCGATTTCTGCGTAGATGGGAGGGAGATCACAGTCCACCACCCCAGGGCCCTCCCTGCCAGCACCCGAGGCGATACCCACCGCGGCGCTCTCAGAGGCGCCAAGTGGGAAGGGGGCGAGAGAGGCTCCCTCGGGGGCATCCACGGGAAGGGACCCCGGAGGAGGGGCGGTGTCACCTTCCGGTGCTGCCACGGCATCCCCAGCCGGCACCACAAACTGGGAGTCATCAGGGGACAAGGCGGAAGACTCGACATCGGCGCCCCCCTTCCTGCTCTTCCGGGGGGCCTCCGAATCCGAAGGATGTAAAGAAACTCGAGCCTTCCGCTTGCCCCGCTTCCCCTGCACTAAGGACCAGCCCTCCATGGCATCATCTGGGGGCTGGCTAACAGGGGTCGGCTCGGGGGGCAAGGCCAATGGCTCAGGGACTCGAGGAGGCAGTGGTGGGACAGCAGAAACCGGGGAGGATTCCCCCTGGGACGAGCCCTCACCCACGGCCGGCGGTAGCCCCGCCACACCCTCCTCCACAGAGGTGGACCGAGAAGGAGGAGGAGGGGCAGCTTCGGGTGCCGGGCAGCTAGGGGGACCGGCGATGACAGGGCCGGCGCCTTGCCAGGGCTCGGGGGTCCCGGACGCTCCTCCGTTCTGGGCCAAGGGACAGTCCCTCCGGACGTGCCCCATCGCCCGGCAGAGGTAGCACCGGGCCTCCCCCGTTGAGTAATGCACCCGGTAGTGGGCTCCCTGGTAAGGGACCAGAAAGGACCCCTCGAGCGCCTCTCCGCCACGCGCCGCCGGCAGCAGTTGAAGCTGCACTTGCCGGCGGAACGAGAGAACATGACGGAGGGTGGGGTCCTTGCAGCCCAAGGGGAGAGGGCTGATGACAGAGATGGGGCGTCCCAGGGCAGAAAGGGCGGGCAGCAGGGTGGCATTGGGCAGGAAGGGAGGGACGGAGGTCAAGATCAAGCGGACCCCCAGGTCTTCTAACGGCTCCAGGGGGACGAAAACGCCCCCCACCGCCAGGCCCGTCTCTACCGCCTCCTGGGCGGCAGCCTCCGATGCCAGGAAGAAGACCACCTTCCCGTACAGTTTGGAGGCCGCCACGATGGCCGTGGGCCCCACTACCCTGGCCAACGCCCGCACGTAGGTCTCCACGTGGGGCGAGGCGGGCACCAGGAGGCAACGGATGCCGTGCTTCCTGGTCAAAGTGGGAAAGGGGCCCCGGCCGCTGTAGATGTTGGCGGAAGCAGTGGGCGGAGGAGCAGCGGAAGGCGGGGGGGCCGCCGCCACCTGGGCGTACGCCCTGGGGGCCGGGGGAGGGACACCTGCAGAGCTGGTGGAGGGAACAGCGGGGAGGGACGCCGCAGCCAGTAGCGGGGCTGCGGCAACGGGGGCAGTCTCCGCCATGGAGGGCCTGGCCTTTCTAGCGGGGCCCTTACCCTTCTTCCCACCCCGACCCTTCCCACCAGCTGGGGGGGCTCCCCCCGAATCAGAAGGGGCAAGAGACGTGGTAGCAACGGAGGTCTCCCCAGCACTCGCTGCTGCCAGTGCCCCAGCAGGGGCGGTGGTAGGTGGATCAGCAGCGGCGGTCGAGGTAGAGGCTTGGGCAGTGGACACGGGGGCAGGTGGAGGAGGGGTAGTGGGAGCATCGCGAGGGGTCTCCCCCGCCGCATCCCCTGCCATAACGAGAGCGGGGGAGGGGACAAACAGCGAGGGGAGGGGAAGGAGAGGAGGCGGCCACCCTTCCCCGCTAGGCTGCGGGCAGGGGAGGAGGGCGCCAGAAGGGGAAGGCTAAAGGGGCGTAGGGAGCAACCAGGACTACGGGTGGGATTGGTGCAGGGCACCAACGCAGAGGGGGGTTCCGGCTCCTCCAGTTGCACTAGGGGAGCGGGGGGGCAACGGCAGAGGGGGGAGTGCAGTGAACAAGGGGAAACCAAATGGGGAAGGGCACAAGCGCCTGAGAGGGGGCGTGGGCGCATGAAGGGGAACCGATCAGGGCTGGGGTAGCACAGGGTGGGGGGAAAGGGCGAGCTGAGATTGGGGTAGAGGGACCACGGGGACAGCTACAGGGCTGGGGCAGAACTATCAGGCAACAGAGGGAAATAGGTGGGGTGGACAAATGTGGCAGAGGGGAGGGGGTCAGTTCAGTATGAGGGGGGAGGTGGTGCACCCACAGGCACTTGTGCCAAAAAGTCAATGGTTGGCTGCTGCTGCTGCAGGCCCAAATGGTGGAAGTGGGCGTGGTGAGCCAGGCGAGCAGCTCAGACCCAGAGGCAGGAGTCCAAAGCAGAAGGAAAACAGCCAGCGGGGGTGGTGGAGGGGGCAACGATGGTGGTGGGGGCGAAGGGGGACACGGATGGACTGGGGGCAGGCTCCACGCCACACCCCCGGTGCCCCAGCAGACACAGTCCAAACCCCCACCACAAGAGCACAGTTTGAAAAAGACTCAGTCCAGAAAAGCCCCCTCCACAGTGGTCTTCATACTGTCTCCAGCAGCAGGCAGTCCTCTTCTCCTTCCTCTCCTTCTCCGGGCACCAACAGCTCCCCAGCAACATCCACAGTAGGCCCAGCAGCTCCAGGTGGTGGTGGTCTGGCGTCCAGGCAGGAGGGACCCCGCTCAGAGGGTGGTGGTCTCAGCAACAAGAGCTGGGGTCCCTCACTCCCCTCCTCTCTGGGAAGCAGGCCAGCAGCCCCCCCCAAGGGGTTGTAGGTGGAATAACAGCAGTAACTGAGGTGGGGGGGAACCACCAGCCAGCCAGCAAACAGACAGCAGAGAGAGGGGTAGGTGGTGGTGTCTAGCCCAGCCAGGGAAGCAGCAGGAGCAGAAACAGCAGCAGCGAGGGCCCAGTGCCCAGCAAGAACAGCAGCAGCAGCAGCAGCAGCAGCAGCAGGAGCAGCAGCCCTCTCCCTCCTTCCTCTACAGCAGAGTGGTAGAAGAGAGATCTCTGGCCCCAGGAGAAGCAGGCTTCTGCTCCCTGAGTGACCAGAGCAGGGGCTGCACTAGAGTAATCAGGAACCTGCTAGAACCAATTAAGACAGACAGGCTGATTAGATCACCTGCAGCCAATCAAGGCAGGCTAATCAGGGCACCTGGGTTTAAAAAGCTCACTCCAGTTAGGGGGAGGAGCCAGAGGAGAGGAAGTGTGTATGAGGAGCTGGGAACAAGAGGCACAAGAAGCTGAGAGTGAGAGGCTGTGCTGCTGGAGGACTAAGGAGTACAAGTGTTATCAGACACCAGGAGGAAGGTCCTGTGGTGAGGATAAAGGTGTTTGGAGGATGCCATGGAGAAGTAGCCAAGGGAGTTGTAGCTGTCATGCAGCTGTTAGAAGAGGCACTATAGACAGCTGCAATCCACAGGGCCCTGGAGTAAAAGGATAGGGACTATTTGCTGCTTATCTTGTGAGGAACAGCAATGTGAGCTCAGGCTGTTTTGTGGGCTGCGAGATTGTGTTTGCCTTTTGCTTTTGAATTACACTTACTCCTAGAAAGTTTCGGGTGGGGAAGCATCTCCCCAAGACTGATATCTGGGAGATGGCCCCCTGCATGCCACACAGGTGCTACAGGACATCTACTGGCAGAGGGGGATGCTGGGGCTAAAAGAGTTGCTCAGCCTAAGGAGGTGCCCTAGAGGTACAACCTATGACAACATGTATACAGGGGATTTAATAAGAGTATTAAACAGTCTAGCTCCAGGCTGTGATGCTGATGCCCCTACTGGACTGTGCCAGCTGTGGGAAAGCATGGGTCTGCTGTAGGGTGGCATGAATCTAGGAGGAGATTTGGAGGACCTAGAATAAACAGCAGATGCTCAGAAGAGACATGGTCTGGAGTATCAGTCTAGGGGAACATGGAGGTATGGAGCCATTCTTCCTGGTCCCACATTGGCAGTATGTGGGAAAGGAGTTAGGGCATGGAGGAGTCACAGAGGACCAGGGTAGTAATGAAGGGGAGTAGAGGGGACTAGCATGGCTTGGAAGAATAGAAGGATGACTCCAAGAGGGAAAAACCAGGAGATAGAGCCTTCTAGACCAAGAAAGAGGAGAAAGAGATAAAGGTATTGAGGGAAGACAAGATCCTAAAAACAAAGGAAAAAAGATGAGGGTTTAAACAACAGGGAAATGTCAAAACAAGAATGAAAGGCAGGAGGCCAATGGGTGGAAGGTTAAATATGCTACTGAGATGTCTAGCCAAGGACCTAAAACTGAACTCTATGTCATGTTTTTGAATTATGGTTTGCCTCATTCCAGCTAACATCCACTGGAGTGGGGGAGAAGAGAAGATTTTTGGATTATTTAAATGTTTAGTTTTCTAACTTCTTAAAGCTTTACAGAATTTTGGAACTTGGATCTTTCCAAACTGTTTCTATTGATCCTTTATAATCATCTTTGCAGACTAGCAAAGGAACCTTATAGCACTTGTAAGCTCTAGTAATAGTTCCATTTTAGGAATTGATCATTCCTGCTTTCCTTTTATGCGAGACTTCAGAATAACTACCAAGTTTTAATCACAAATTTAGTAAAAATAAAAAAGCCACCTGAATCTTTGTCTCATCCTTGAAACCCAAACCAATTCTTTTTCTTGGTTTTCTCTCATTCCCTTCCCTCAACCTCCTTTCTTCTGGGGTCCTAATCTAGCAGTCACAAGTATGCTCCTTCACCATTTTAACGAGCTTCCAATAGGTCTGATGGGTCTTCCCTGTTTTCTGGAGTGTCTCTTTTCTACCTATTGAAAGACTTGGACAAGTACCAATTAAAACTGGTGGCAAAACACTCATTGATTTCAAGGGGAGAGTGATCAGGGCCTGAGATTCCTCCCTTAGGCCTGCTCAGTTTTTAAATGGAATTTATTCTGCCTAAGTACTGATTCTTAAGCTTCATTTTCATGGTTTATGAGCCCCTCCTTTTACTTATTCTCTTGTAAAATAGTGCAACACCCTAAAAAAAGGGGAAGACAAGAGGAAATAATTCTCTTTACTTTGACAAAATATGTTGTGCACACTGCAAGGGAAGAGATTAGCAAAGTTAATAGCATGTAACTGGTATCAAATTACTACAGGCCAAGCAGCACCATTGCTGCATGGGGGCAATCTATGTCAGACAGTTCTCTTTGAAGATGTAAAGGTCAAATGGGTAGAGAGAAAAATTTTGTACAGGGAAACATATTTGCTCAGTACTCTTGCAGCAACAACAGACTTTAAGTGTTACCAGGACCCATTTTCTGGGTTAATACTCTGATGTTTCTGAAAGTGGTGAAAATGGAAAGTGGTTTTTCGTTGGTGGTGGTGGTTTTTTTGTTTTGTTTAGTTTTTTTGGCATTTCTAATCCAGCACAGTTCTTGAGTTTCAATGAAGATAATACTCTCCCTGACATAATGTCCAGATCCTGTGAGCTGCTGTGTGCTCTCAGAAGAGACCTCAATGTGAGCCAAGGGCACTCAGCAAGATTGGGCCCTCAGACGTGTTTAAAAGCTATATAGCAGCAGCATCTCTTTATGTTCCAGTCGCATTCACATCTGCTCTAGCCTAGAAGCATTCACCCTGCAGTATCAGTTAATGGCCATTCTTTAATGCAAAGTACCCCACTTAGGAAGGAATAATTGCATACAATATGCCTAGGAAGGAGTACTGTGGAAAGGGATCTGGGGGTTATAGTGGATCACAAGCTAAATGAGACAACAGTGTAACACTGTTGCAAAAAAGCAAACTTCATTCTGGGATGTACTAGCAGACGTGTTGTAAGCAAGACATGAAAAGTAATTCTTCCACTCTACTCCGTGCTGATAAGACCTCAGGTGGAGTATTGTGTCCAGTTCTGCGTGCCACATTTCAGGAAAGATGTGGACAAATTGGATGCAACAAAAATGGTTAAAGGTCTAGAAAACATGACCTATGAGGGAAGATTGAAAAAATTGGGTTTGTATAGTCTGGAGAAGAGACGACTGAGAGGGGCGACATGACAATAGTATTCAAGTACATAAAAAGTTGTTACAAGAAAGAGGGTGAAAATTTTCTCATTAACCTCTGAGAATCGGACAAGAAGCAATGGGCTTAAATTGCATCAAGGGTGGTTTTGGTTGGACATTAGGAAAAGCTTCCTGTCAGGGTTGGCTGTGGAATCTGTCACTGAAGGTTTTTACGAACATGTTAGCCAAACACCTGTCAGGAATGGTCTATTTATTACTTAGTTCTGGCTTGAGTGCAGGGGGCTGGACTAGATAACCTACTGAGATCCTGTCCTACACTTCTATGATTCATTAACAAAAGTGCCAATTACTATATGAGTGTCACTTACTACACAATATTAATAATTGTATTACCCTGGTTGTGATAGTTCCCACCCCCCAGAGAGCCACCTGGAACTGGGGTACCACTGAGCCCCCCAACCCACCAGCCTGGGCTCCCATTACACTGTCTGGCTGTGACCAGCCTGCCAAGCCCTCTCCCAAGCTCCTGCACATATAGAGGTAGGACACACCCAGCTGCAGTACATACAGATGTGTGATCAGTTCTGCATGGGGAGGCTACAGCTTCAGAACTGCCAAGCTGCTGAAGTACACACCTCCCTCTGGAGTGTAAACCCAAAATTATACCGTCTTGCGCTGCACAGAGATCTGTACAGCATAAGCGCATGAAATTCCCCTCCTCCCTCAATGTGGAGACGGATATGAAACACCTCTCTGCCCCAAGTTATGAATTCCACATACTCTGGTTTTAGACAAAGCAAAACAAGTTTATTAAAGTACAAAAGATAGATTTTAAGTGGCATGCGGCAAACCAGGGCAAGCTCCCTGGTGGGCCAGGCCGGGTTGTTTACTTGCCATGACCGCAGGTTTGGCCAATTGTGGTTCCCACTGGCTGCGGTTCACTATTCCAGGCCAATGGGGGCTGCGAGAAGCAGTGCAGGCCAAGGGATGTGCTGGCCACAGCTTCTCGTAGCCCCCATTGGCCTGGAACGGTGAACCATGGCCAGTAGGAACCGTGATCAGCCAAACCTGTGGACGCGGCAGGTAAACAAACCAGCTCGGCCCGCCAGTGGGCTTACCCTGGCAGGCCATGGGCCGAAGGTTGCAGATCCCTGTTATAAGGGATAGCAAACAGATCAAAGCAGATTACCTAGCAAATAAACAGAACATGCAAACTAAGTTCAATATACTAAAGAGATTGGATATGAGTAGCAAATTCTCACCCTAAAGGATCATTCAAGCAGGCTGCAGAGATTCTTAAGGGGCCAGCTTCACTGGCCTACAGCTTAAAACCCCCAATTCCTTCAGCCTGGGTCCAGCACTTCCCCCCAGTTCAGTCCTTGTTGCTCAGCTGTTTCCGGAGTTTTCTTGGGTGGGGTGTCAGTGAAGAACCACAGTGATGTCACTCCCCTGCCTTAAATAGCTTTAGCATATGGTGAGAACCCTTTGTTTCAAAGCTTGGTTCCCATGCCAGTCAGTGGAAAATCACTGCTATCCCAAAATGGAGACCAACACCAGGTGACCTGATCACATGACCCTGTAGTGTCATAGCAGCCATGAGTCAGAGGCTGTATACAGTATCCTCAGGAAGGCTTCCCAGTGGGAAATTAACTTCTTCTAAGACCTATTGTTTTCTCCTAATGGCTCATCAACCTGAATGGGCCCTTCCCAGCCAGCCATCTAGACTGAATGTCTTTTGCTTAATGGGCGTTCCCCAGGTACAAACACATTTGTAATACAGATATACAGTCAATATTTCTAATTCCAGATACAAAAATGATACATGCATACAAATAGGATAATCATATTAAGGAAATCATAACCTTTCCAGTGATATCTCAGATGACCTATCTTGCATAAAATACATCAGAACTATGCCATAATAATATCTCTATGAAGAATATGGACTGCAGTGTCACATAGTGTCTAGAGGCCTAAGTCAAGGACCACAGGACCCCACTGTTCTAGGCTCTGTACAAACATGAACAAAAAGACGGTCCCTGCCCTAAAGAGCTTTCAATTTATGAATAATAAGCCATGAGAGCATATAACATGTCAGTCTTCTATTCTTGCAAAAAAGCTGGGATCTTTTTTCCTAAAAAGAGTTAAACATTAGTGCTGCTAAAAGATATTAAACACATAGCTGTGTAGAAAGACAATGGTTAAAAGTTTCAAATGATTCTGGGTCTCAATTTTTGACTTCCCAACTTGAGAGACCTCAAATGGGCCTGCTTTTCAGAGGTGGATGCTCACTCTGGCAACTAGATCCCATTATGGTGTCTAAAGCTGAGGATCTAAAATTCAAGAGTCACTTAAAAAAAAAATCTCTCGACCTGAAGTCTTTACTTAGTAAATATGAAAACTGGAACAAAAACACCAACACTGCCAGACTAATGTAGTTAAACCCTGACCTAGAAGGACCTCATCTAATGGGACAGGAAACTTCAATGTCCTAGGCCTATCTGCTAACATAGGCTGAATTTACTCCTTTCTGGTGACCTAGTGGTGAAAGCCTCCTTATTCCACTCTTGGGACATCCAGCACTGCCATGAACAGAAACACTAGTGCCATGTTGCTTTAGTTTAGGATAGCTGCTATAAAATCTGTGCACTTTACAGGATTTAAACAAATGACATTTCCACACTGAAATATTGAACATTCATTTTCTTACTAAACTGCTTGCGTATCCCTGTTACAGTTGTATAGTAAGCCTATCCATCAGTAGTACTGATGACAAGGACAATAAAGTTGAGATCAAATCCACTGTATCCTCACCCACTATCTCATCCCATCTCTAAACACCCACAGTAACAAAAAGCATCACTAGTTCTAATCAGAAGGATATGTTTTCTTAAAGGTGCATGGCAATGTATCAGTGTGGCTCCCTTTAATATGACTAAACACCATGTGAAAAAGCTGTACAGTATGCTCAGCATTAGGACAACTAGCCCCCTCTGCTCTGATAATCTGATTCCCTTGGACTTCTAATTGAACATCTCTGCTAAGCAATTTAGAGTCTTTACAAACCAAATTTAGGAATTAAGTTTTTCCCTTTCTTTGCATGTTTATAAAACATAATCAGTGTAATGATGACTATTTCCCCAACTTTGTGTGCACATGAGGGGAACCGATAAACAACTGGTTACACTGAGTAATGTAAATGAATTGGATTCCCCCAATATGGATAGTACAGATAGTTCTTCAGAAGCATACATAACTTATACCTTCTCTCAAGTGTCCCTTACCTAATGCTTAAGTAATGCCAATTTAGCTGAAGTGGAACATTTAAACACCAGGGGAAATACATAGGAAATGAATGAATGAATACCAAATGAATTCATTATGATTAGCATTATTAGAATGAATTCATAATGGTGGAACTTTAAAAATTTGGCCATCAAATGAACTCAAGTAATGGCTCAAGCTGAGAAATATGGGAATTAACCATTTCCGACACTTTACTTCAGAAACTAGGGTACACTGTAGAACTTATTCTGATAACAGAGACAACCTGAAAGGCTCCATAGGGCTACAAGTAGCAATCCCCCATGTGGGCTGCTGGCAGGTTTTGAACCTAGACCTCTATTAGTTGAGATAAAGGACTAACCCTATTTGCTGTAGCAGGTGACTATCCACCGTGGATCAGGCACAGAGGAGAGAAGGGAAATATAAATTGAACACTGAGTTACCTATGGATACAATAGCAAAATGTGGATCTGCTCCTACCACACTGAAGTCAATAGGAGCAGGATCATGCATTACAGTCCCACTCCAGTTATTGGATTCAGTCAGCGACCTTGAGGCACCTCATATCTCTCTTCATGAGCCATGTGCACCCATTAAGATTGGGGAAAAGATATGTGCCAATGGAAGCAGCCAGGACTGTAATGATTATGGTTGGTTGGCTGTTGGGGAGCAGGGGGAGGAAGAGAGGTCCACTCCTAATGAATAAGGAGCATACAGAGCTCCTGATATGAAAGGACATAGTCAGAATGTGGCCTTATTTGTATCATGCCCTCATTCTGAATGGGATAATTTCAGGAGTGGGAGTAGAAATGGGCAGATTAGGAGAAAGGAAGAAACCATCACTGAGATAATCCAGACAAAAGGGGAGGAAGGGATGCAAGCCAACAACCAAACAAGGCCAACCCTAAGTGCACTGGTATTCAAGGTGAAGGACTTAATACCCCTCATTACCCCATAACTCATCTTTTCCTTGCTCTTCAGAAAGTCGAGCAGCCTACCTGATTGATCCCCGACACGTCCTATTCCCTACTCTGAAAGGCCACTAGTCTCCAGATGCACCCAGTCTCTTATATATTTAGAGGTTACCAATCCCAAAAGTATCTTAAATGGAGCTATATCAATTAAGAACATCTGAGGACCGGACCCTTTGTGTGCACAATAGAATTTCAAGGTAAGTATACAAATAATGAAACTAGACTCTGCTCTTGCCATCCTTGGGGCTCAGCACTTCCTTGAGTGCTCTTTTAGCATCTCGATCATCCAGTGGCACCACTGATTATTTGACAGGCTTCCTGCTTCTGGTATACTTATAAATATTGCTACTAGTTTTGAGTCTTTGTCTAGTTGCTCTTCAAGTTCTTTTTGGTCTGCCTAATTATACTTTTACACTTGACTTCCCAGAGTTTATGCTCCTTTCTATTTTGCTCATAGGATTTAGCTTCCAATTTTTAAAGGTCACCTTTTTGCCTCTAACCACTTCTTGTACTTGTTGTTTAGCCATGGTGGCACCTTTTTTTTTGTTCTCTTACTATGTTCATTTAATTTGGGGTATACCTTTAATTTGAGTCACTCATGGATTTTTTAAAAAGTTTCTATGCTGCTTGTAGACATTTCACTTTGTCACTGTACCTTTTAACGTCTGTTTAACTAGCTTCCTCATCTTTATGTAGTTCCCCTTTCTGAAGTTAAACGCTACTGTGGTGGGCTTCTCTGTTGTTTCCCCTCCCACAAGGATGTTAAATTTAATTATATTATGATTGCTATAACCAAGTGGTTCAGCTACATTCACCTCTTGGACCAGATCCTGTGCTCCACTTACGACTAAATCAAGAATTGCATCTCTTCTTGTGGGTTCCAGGACTAGCTGCTCCAAGAAACAATCATTTATGGTGTCAAGAAACTCTCTCTCTGCATCCTGTCCTGAGGTGACATCTACCCAGTCAATATGGGGATAGTTATAGCCTCTCTAATTTCAAGAAGCATTTCACAATCCCTATCCTGGTCAGGTGGTCTGTAGTATACCCCTACTGCTATATTCTAATTATTAGAGCATGGATTTTCTATCCATAGAGATTCTATCGTAAGTTGACTCATTTAAGATTCTTACTCTATTTGACTGTGTATGCTTTCTTTCACATACAGTGTCACTCCCCCACCAGCACGATTTACTTTGTCATTCCAGATCGCAGCATACACTGAAGATTAGGACCTAGGCTTGGGCTAGCTAGTGGTGGTCAAACAGAAATGGTGTGAGGTGCTTTCAAAAAGTACTCCCACTCAAGAAATAGACTGTCATGAGTTGTAAAGCTGGATATTTTGATTGGCCATAACTCATAGCCCAGGAACTGAAGAAGCCCTGTCTAGAGCTGAATTCAAGATGAAAAGTTATGAAGACTTCATCCATTACAGTATCCTAACAGCTGGAGTTGGCAGGATGCAATTTTTGCTATTGCTGTTATTAGTTATTGAGGAAAAGAAACTAGATTAACTACATTAAAGCCTTAATGCTACTCTGACAATTGGAAGACAGATGCTCTGATGGAGAGCAGTCAGGGTCTTCGTAAGTTCTTCGAAATCAGATCTGGTCAATGTTTCAAATTTAGATTTTAATTCTTCAAATGATGATGAAATTAACAGTTCAGCTTTGGAATACAGTCAACATGAAATATTTTTAAAAATGTTCAGTTTGGGTTTTAAACTGTTTGGTTTTTTTAATCGGCTCCATTCAAAATGCTTTCTTCTCTCTAGCAGTGTCACTTTTGTCTTCACTGGGCTAAATTTGAGCCAGCTGTATTAAAGTTAGGACATTATCATTAGCACACGCTCTAACACCTGCCACAGCTCAGAACCTCAGTAGGTTTCAGTGGTTCCTGCCAGTTTAGATGCCGTCTACAAATCTCACAGATCCTGAGGGTTCCTGAGGTTAGAGGTAGCAATGCATTCCGACAAACCTGTGGCCCAAGAAATCCCTGGATCAGATGCCGTATGAATGAATCAGAGTCAGAACTAAACACTCCTACCCACAGTGGAATATACCCAAGGCAAAAATGACTTGAGGTGATGGGAAGGAATGGTGGGTTAGAGAAGAGGCTGGTTGGGCCTGGAGGCACGAGAGGGAGACGAGGGAGATCTCAAAAAGGATTAGATGGGTCTCAATTAATATCTCATACTATTCTCAGTTTATCTACAGCTACTTTTTGAGGTGTGTCCATCACTACTATTAAGCCTGACGTCCACTGTCACAGAAAATATGGAAGCAGCAGAAGAGAGACTTTAAAGGTTTAGTATACAGAAATTTGAAAGTAAGTCTCATTAGCTTTTTGTTTCCATCAGACTGCCGTAGAAATTTCCGCAGATGATTTGTTCACTCTGTTCCCTAGAGCATTTTTAACATGGCAAAGTATGATTTTTAACTTGTTTGATCAGAATTGGCAGCGTTAGTCATTGCAAATTGCCTTTTAATTTCCTTATATCTGCAAAGGGGAATAAACCTAATGAGTCAAAAATAAGACAAAGCAGCAGGAATCATACCAGGCAAATGCACTGGACTTAAATAGTTTTATATCACAGCCTGTCAACAGAATAGGCCCCTATCTAACGATGAAGCAGCTATATAGAAGGCAATCACAGTGACTTTGGTGCTTGTCTCAATCGTGGAAACCCTGGCAAGCTACTTGGATTGAGCACTGTATTATGGCCCTCAGCCAGCACATGCTTAATTTTCATTTTAACCTTAATGTGGTCTAAAGTTCAGCGTGTACATTAGTACTTTGGTGGATTGAGACCTAATATGAGATGTTGGAAATAAGAGGGACATACCAGCCACTGAAAGATGGATCCAGTTGTCCTATGTTCAATACTGATTGTAAAGGCAAAGCTCTGAGCTAATAGCAGTTAGCATATGTATTAATTTATGCTGCCAGGCCCCAAATGGTAGTAAGAGAAGTTATAACTATTGTGTGGTTTCTTCTGAATAGAGAATGCAGAGGCAGCAAACAGTGCTCCAAGAAAACTTGTTACAAGAGACTAAGTTGGTAAACTCGAATGTGAACCTGGGAGAATAAAAATTGCCTTATTTTTACTCAGTTATAGTGCTGTGTGTGTATTATGGCTGCCTTTGTTATGTAAACATTTTACTGGTTTTGCTCTCATACAATAAATGATGCATGGACTAAGCTTAAGTGAAGACATGGCTAGAAAAGAAGTAGATACAGATGCCATGATGTAGCACTATGGAGTGTAACTTCTCTTACACAGACCTGCAGGCCTACATTGTGGTATTTAGCTATAATCATGACAAGAGCGAGGTGAAGCTCTGCACTGCCCCTAGGGGGAGCTCTGACAAGGAGGCATAATCCCTCCCAGCGCTCCAGGAAGTACAAGGGAAGTTCATAGGCTGCACCACCCCTTAAGATGGTGCAGCCTGTTCCCCTTTCTGCACCCAACCAGCTCTGCAGGGCAATGCAGAGAAGATGGCATCCATGGTCCTGTCTTTTTTCTGCTCCATTTGGGGTGATTTGTGACCTGGAAGTGCATGAAAAGAGCAGCCTTTACAGTCCCCTGAAAATAGCCTTTCAGTAGAATGTATCAAGCAGAGAGAAAGCTCCTTGTGCCTTCTCCCACCCACCCACCCACCTTCATACTGTCCCACACCCACCAAACAGCCCAGGATAAGCTGGGCCACTGAATTTTCTGATTAATGCTGCAATATACAGTCACTGCTGCACCAGTCTATTTGACTTTTGCAATACTTCTGGTATTATAGAACTTTAAGAGATTCAGCCTCAATTTTGAGCTGGAATAATGTATGGGTGGGGAGTATAATGCATGCCTTGACAGCCCTTCCTTAACAAGGAAGAGTCATTATCTGTTTCTGAGAGGATTTGGAAAAAATATAATACAGGAGAGGAAGACTATCTGTGACTTTGATACTGAAGAAGTGGAACTGTTGGAAAAAATGCCTTGAAGAGGTCAAATGGGTTTTCCCCATTTAAGCATCCATTTCACCTCTTCATTTCTATAGTTCACACTGTAATTGAGGCTTAAGGATTCTGACCTGCTAGTGAGTTCTTAGGCTGAAAGTATGAAACTGCGAAAAATTGATGCACAAATGAAGTTAAGGGTCTGCCTATAACCTCAAAGAGCAAGTAATCTAGAAGTTAGAATGAAAACAATTAAGGAAAAGAAATTAAACAGGAACTAGCTCAAACAGCAGCCTACCTGAAGGAGAAATCAAACTTTTGTTCCCTCAGTGACCCATTATTTTGCCCCAGCAACCCTATCAAATAAATAGTGTCAGCAGCAATTTTATATAATATAGAAAAATGTCAGCTGGGGTTAGGAATGAAGTCACCAAGGACTTGTTTGTGGATCGTGGTTTGCTACCACTTCTCAGCTATTACTATGATTGTTTTTTTGTCTCTCTTCATTTAGGCCCCAATTCAGCAATCCATCACTATTCAGGAAAGCATATAAGGACTAGTTTATGTTACACTGACTTCAGCATCACTTGCATGTGTTTAAATGTTTTTCTTAATTGGGACTTAATAATTATTATCTACCTTTTATATAGTGCTATTCATCAGTAGATCCCAATGTGCCTTGACAAAAGAAGTCAGTATCCTTATCTTTAGAATTCCTGTTTATCTTGGTCATATCCTCTCTCACTGACAATCTTTTCTGTACTACTCCAAGTTTTATCTAGTGCATAGCTTTTCCTGGAAATATTCTCTCTTATTATGGGATATATCTTATTACTGCATCTAGAGTCATTTGAAGGCTATTATAACATCAATTCCCTTCATGTGTTTCAAACACTGTCTATATGATGACCAGAACAGGGCATAAGATTTTCGGTGTGGGATGACTTGGAATTGTATAAAGAACAGGAGTACTTGTGGCACCTTAGAGACTAACAAATTTATTTGAGCATAAGCTTTCGTGGGCTACAGCCCACTTCATTGGATGCATAGAATGGAACACATAATGAGGATACACACACACACACACACACACACACACACACACACACAGAGAACATGAAAAGGTGGGAGTTGTCCTACCAACTCTAAGGGGCTAATTAATTAAGATGATCCAATGAAGTGGGCTGTAGCCCACAAAAGCTTATGCTCAAATAAATTTGTTAGTCTCTAAGGTGCCACATGTACTCCTGTTCTTTTTGCAAATACAGACTAACACGGCTGCTACTCTGAAACTTGAAATTGTATAGTTGCTTATCTCTGCGGGCTCAGACATGCCCTAGCCTATATGAGACACAAAGTAAATGAGGCACTCTCTTTTATTGGACCTTGTATTTCAACTAACCTACATGGGTGAAAAGAACCCCCTTACTCCTCTGCATGGGCTATTTGCATTGCAAGGCACAAAATGGACATAGATCCTATTGGACTACTGCCAGGAAAAGGGCTGGCAAATCTTACTTCTCCTCTGGAGCAAAGTAGAACTAGGACCAAACTATGAATCAGAGATTACTTGGTCTGCCTGCCCGAGGGTAGATTGCAAAGGGTCCCCTATCAATCCCTTCCAAACTCTGGAGGATAAAGGGCTGTTGTCAGCATAATGATTTCTATCTGATTTCCTGAACAAGATGGAGGGTTATCAGGCCGTTCATCAGCATTTAGTTTCTTGTGCAGCTTCCCTATCAACAGTTAGATACTATACACAGCAATCAAATACTGAGTATGAACAGAATAATGTGCATGTTTTTAAAATACAATTTTCTTCCTAAGCCCCTGTGGATAGTGGCACATATGTTGCTTGTCAGCACAAACCAGCATTGGTGCTAGCAGTGCTTACAAGTGTACCCAGAGAAAAAGGAGGCATCCCAATTGTAAAGAAGACAAAGGGGAAGATTTAATTCTGGTGAGAGAATAATGGTGGCTATAATTTTTTCTTAGGGAATGGCATCAGGGGATCTCCTCAGCACTTCTCATAAAGATCACCCTCTCGGAAAACAGCCTGGATGGAGTCTCTTTCTCCTGGGAGCGCTTACAACATATTGTTTCCTAGCTCATCAATCTCACTTGGTGTCGTCAGGTTTAGCTATGTTGCCACTCTCCCCAGACAGCCATACCTCTGCTCATCTATTTCCTTCTTTTCTAACCCGGTTCTTTCTCTCTCCTTTTCTTGGACTCCTTTCTGGCCCTATTTCAGCAAAACACTTAAGCACATTGGGAGGGAGCACACTCACCTCTCGTGAGCACCTCCTCTCAGCAGGGTGCAAACATGCACTCTGTCTCTGTTCGCAGTGCCCCCTATTGGCTGTTACCCTCGTGGGGCTGGTCTTCAGTGACTCAGCTCTCAGCTAAGTGACACAGTATAAAACGGATTAACTCCTTCTGGGGTAACAAAGGTCCAACAAAGACTATAAATGTGCCCTTGCTGATATCTGCAGCCCTGCCTCTGGGCTCAGTTCTCAACTCTGTGCCTGCCCCATTATACAGCAGTGACCTCAAGGCTTTCACCCTGGAGACTCTGCCTTTTGCAGTTCTGTGGTTTCCAGCTCTCCAGCCAGGCCACTTCTTAATGGCAGTTCCCTTCCATGGTAACACAGGCCAACTAATGGTTGGCCCTCTCCAGCCCCATCTCTAGGTCTGTTTAAATTCCAGCCCTTTGCTTGGCCTCCAAAGCAAAACTCATCCCTTTCTTGGGGCCGTGGCCACTTTGCCAGTGAGGGGACCTGGGCTTGCTCACTACTCCAGATCCCAAACCAGGGACCCTATAAATAGAAGCCACATGAGTTTTTTTGTATTAGTGGCTGCCATTCCTACTCTGTTGCTTCCCACTCTGTCCCATCATCTTCACCCATTACCTTAGAGTTATGGTCCTTAGGTTCTCTGTCTGTTCCCTTTTTGCACAGGATCTCTCCCAGGCCTCCCTGCCTGGACAGTTCCTCTGTCTGATCCCTTCTAGTCTCAGCCAGAAACTGACCTGCTCATGCCCAGCTGTTCCTTTTAACTGAGCCTGCTATGCTCTGATTGGCTGCTTCTGTGCAGCCTCTGTAGGCAGGCCTGCTTCTTTCCTGGGGCGTGGTGTGCTTGATTGTTTGTTTGAACAGTGTGAATTGGGAGTGCTTTGTTCCAGGTGGGCCCTGAGTGGGCCTGACTGCTATAAAAAGGCAGTCAGCAGTGAACCAGCTGAGCCGTGAACAGCAGAGGCTAACAGAGGGAGTTCACCTGGGGAGAGCCCACTGAGGCTTTCATCTCACAGGCTTCGGAGGGTTGTTGCAACAGCTGAGGAAGCTCTTAGAAGGAAGAAATTATGGAAGGTGAGCATTCAGCTGTTGTAACCTGCACAGGTTGTGCCATGTTTGTCTTTCTTCCACAGGACAGAAGTGACTTTGTCTGTACAAAGTGCAAGCTGATCTCCATATTGGAAGAGAAGGTTCAAGGTCTGGAGCAACAAGTATCAACCCTGCGTTGCATAAGGGAAAATGAAGATTTCCTGGACAGACGTCAGGATATGCTTCTACCAGTACAACGTCCTGAAGAATCGGAGCAGGCTGTGCAGAGGGGAGAGAGGGATAGTGAAGAAATTTGGCAGCATGTGACCTCCAGAAGAAGAAAGAGGAGCGTCCATGTACCCGCAATGGAGATACAGATGAGCAACCGTTTTTATGTCCTTTCCACAGGTACTAATGCGGAGAGTGGACTAGATGGTACATCTGAGAGAAGGGAGCAGAAGGAGACTCCACTGATTGGAAGGCACAAGATGCACTGTCCTAGGGATTGGGGTTCCACAACCACCGCTCCCAATAGAAGGAGGAGGGTGGTGGTGGTTGGGGACTCCCTCCACAGCGAGACTGAGTCATCTATCTGCCGCCCCGACCGAGAAAACCAAGAGGTCTGCTGCTTGCCAGAAGCTAGGATTCACAATGTGACAGAGAGACTGCTGAGACTCATCAAGCCCTCGGATCGCTACCCCTTCCAGCTTCTCCACGTGGGCACCAATGATACTGCCAAGAATGACCTTTAGCAGATCACTGCAGACTACGTGGCTCTGGGAAGAAGGATAAAGGATTTTGAGGCACAAGTGATGTCCTCGTCCATCCTCCCTGTGCAGGGAAAAGGCCTGGGTAGGGAGAGTCGAATTGTGGAAGACAACGAATGGCTACGCAGGTGGTGTCGGTGAGAAGGCTTTGGATTCTTTGATCATGGGATGGTATTCCAAGAAGGGGGAGTGCTAGGCAGAGACAGGCTCCACCTAACAAAGAGAGGGAAGAGCATCTTCGCAAGCAGGCTGGCTAACCTAGTGAGAAGGGCTTTAAACTAGGTTCACCGGGGGAAGGAGACCAAAGCCCTGAGGTAAGTGGGGAAATGGGATACCGGGAGGAAGCACAAGCAGGAGAGTGCAAGAGGGGAGGATTCCTGTCTCAGACCGAGAAATCGGGACAATCAGAGTTATCTTAAGTGCCTATACACAAATGTAAGTAGCATGGGAAACAAGCAGGGAGAACTGGAAGTCTTGGCACAGTCAAGGAACTATGATGTGATTGGAATAACAGAGACTTGGTGGGATAACTCACCTGACTGGAGCACTGTCATGGATGAGTATAAACTGTTCAGAAAGGACAGGCAGGGTAGAAAAGGTGGGGGAGTTGCATTGTATGTAAGAGAGCAGTATGACTGCTCAGAGCTCCGGTACGAAACTGCAGAAAAACCTGAGAGTCTCGGGATTAAGTTTAGAAGTGTAAGCAACAAGGGGGATGTCATGGTGGGAGTCTGCTATAGACCACCAGACCAGGGAGACGAGGTGGACAAGACTTTCTTCCGGCAACTAGCAGAAGTTACTAGATCACAGGCCCTGGTTCTTATGGGAGACTTTAATCACCCTGATATTTGCTGGGAGAGCAAAACAGCGGTGCACAGACAATCCAGGAAGTTTTTGGAAAGTGTGGTGGACAATTTCCTGGTTCAAGTGCTGGAGGAACCAACTAGGGGTAGAGCTCTTCTTGACCTGCTGCTCATAAACAGAGACGAGTTAGTAGGGGAAGCAAAAGTGGATGGGAACCTGGGAGGCAGTGACCATGACATGGTCGAGTTCAGGATCCTGACACAAGGAAAAAAGGAGAGCAGCAGAATACGGACCCTGGACTTCAGAGAAGCAGACTTTGACTCCCTCAGGGAGCTGATGGGCAGGATCCCCTGGGAAAATAACATGAGGGGCAAAGAATTCCAGGAGAGCTGGCTGTATTTTAAAGAATCCTTACTGAGGTTGCAGGAAAAAAACATCCCGATGTGTAGGAAGAATAGTAAATATGGCAGGCGACCAGCTTGGCTTAACAGTGAAATCTTTGCTGATCTTAAACACAAAAAAGCAGCTTACAAGAAATGAAAGACTGGACAAATGACCAGCGAGGAGTATAAAAATATTGCTCAGGCATGCAGGAGCGAAATCAGGAAGGCCAAATCACACTTGGAGTTGCAGTTAGCAAGAGATGTTAAGAGTAACAGGAAGGGTTTCTTCAGGTATGTTAGCAACAAGAAGAAAGTCAAGGAAAGCATGGGCCCCTTACTGAATGAGGGAGGCAACCTAGTGACAGAGGATGTGGAAAAAGATAATGTACTCAATGATTTTTTTGCCTCTGTCTTCACAAACAAGGTCAGCTCCCAGACTGTTGCACTGGGCAGCACAGTATGGGGAGAAGGTGACCAGCCCTCTGTGGAGAAAGAAGTGGTTCAGGACTATTTAGAAAAACTGGACGAGCACAAGTCCATGGGGCCGGATGCGCTGCATCCGAGAGTGCTAAAGGGGTTGGCGGATGTGATTGCAGAGCCATTGGCCATTATCTTTGAAAACTCATGGCGAACGGGGGAGGTCCCGGATGACTGGAAAAAGGCTACTGTAGTGCCCATCTTTAAAAAAGGGAAGGAGGAGGATCTGGGGAACTACAGGCCAGTCAGCCTCACCTCAGTCCCTGGAAAAATCATGAAGCAGGTCCTCAAGGAATCAATTCTGAAGCACTTAGAGGAAAGTGATTAGGAACAGTCAGCATGGATTCACCAAGGGCAAGTCATGCCTGACTAACCTAATTGCCTTCTATGAGGAGATAACTGGGTCTGTGGATGAGGGGAAAGCAGTGGATGTGTTATTCCTTGACTTTAGCAAAGCTTTTGATACTGTCTCCCATAGTATTCTTGCCAGCAAGTTAAAGAAGTATGGGCTGGATGATTGGACTATAAGGTGGATAGAAAGCTGGCTAGATCATCGGGCTCATTGAGTAGTGATCAACGGCTCCATATCTAGTTGGCAGTCGGTTTCCAGTGGAGTGCCCCAAGGGTCGGTCCTGGGACCGGTTTTGTTCAATATCTTCATTAATGATCTAGAGGATGGTGTGGACTGCACCCTCAGCAAGTTTGCAGATGACACTAAACTGGGAGGAGTGGTAGATACGCTGGAGAGTAGGGATAGGATACAGAGGGACCTAGACAAATTAGAGGACTGGGCCAAAAGAAACCTGATGAGGTTCAACAAGGACAAGTGCAGAGTCCTGCACTTAGGACAGAAGAATCCCATTCACTGTTACAGACTAGGGACCGAATGGCTAGGAAGCAGTTCTGCAGAAAAGGACCTAGGGGTTACAGTGGACGAGAAGCTGGATATGAGTCAGTGTGCCCTTGTTGCTAAGAAGGCTAACGGCATTTTGGGCTGTATAAGTAGGGGCATTGCCAGCAGATTGAGGGATGTGATCATTCCCCTCTATTCAACATTAGTGAGGCCTCATCTGGAGTACTGTGTCCAGTTTTGGGCCCCACACTAAAAGAACAATGTGGAAAAATTGGAAAGAGTCCAGCGGAGGGCAACAAAAATGATTAGGAGGTAGGAGAACATGATTTATGAGGAGAGGCTGAGGGAACTGGGATTATTTAGTCTGCAGAAGAGAAGAATGAGGCGGGATTTGATAGCTGCTTTCAACTACCTGAAAGGGGGTTCCAAAGAGGATGGATCTAGACTGTTCTCAATGATAGCAGATGAGAGAACAAGGAGTAATGGTCTCAAGTTGCAGTGGAGGAGGTTTAGGCTGGATATTAGGAAAAACTCTTTCACTCAGAGTGGTGAAGCACTGGAATGGGTTACCTCGGGAGGTGGTGGAATCCCCTTCCTTAGAGGTTTTTAAGGTCAGGCTGGACAAAGCCCTGGCTGGGATGGTTTAGTTGGGAATTGATCCTGCTTTGAGCAGGTAGTTGGACTAGATGACCTCCTGAGGTCCCTTCCAACCCTGATAGTCTATGATTCTATGACCACAAGTCCTCCAGCAGGGGGCCTCAAAGGGCCTGGTACACCCAGTCACACAGATGCTTAACTATAAAGCCCATTAAAGTTACCCATATGTTTAAGTGCCTTGCTGCATAGGGACTGGCTGCTGAAATGGGGCCTCTAATTTCTTAGGACCTGACTTTGCAGTCAGATCAGCATGCGCAGACCTTGAACCTACATGAAGTTTCACTGAAATTATTCAAGCTCCTCATAAAAAAAAATCTATAAAATTAAATTATTCTTCAGCTCCCTCATTAAAACTCTCCTTTGACATAATGCCTACAAAAAAATTTGATGATGATTAGGCTGTTGATGTGCTGAGATTGCTGCCCATCATGGTGACCAGCATTATCTCTGTTTCATTGTGTTTTCCAGTTGGTCTGTCTGCATCCGTCATCTCGTGTCTTATACTTACAATGTAGGCTTTGGGGGGCAGGGACTATCTTTGTTCTGTGTTTGTAGAGCACCTGGCACAATGAGTCCTGGTCCAGGACTGTGGCTTCTAAGTACTAAGATGATACAAATAAAGATAATATTGGCATTCTACATGGATTTAGTTCTCCACCCACATGCATCCAATTAAAGGACTGGGGCTTTGCAAACCTTCAGGCACCCAACCTCTCAAGTAATCCACTGAAATGCAAGCAATTTGGGCTGGTAACATCCAGCCTTTAATTTTTAATTCTCCCAGTCTTCTGTTGGGAGAAAGAAGGTCTGGAAAAACTGTGTCTGGGGTTTTTATATTTGTGAGCGTCTCTCTTTATGAGGCCATTACAGTACCGCACAGACAGAAATTGAGCTGCGTGTATTCCAGATGTTCTAGTACGCATTCATCTTTTATTGAACAGACACTGCAGAGTCATGAAGCAAGGAAAAGGAAGATGGGATGTGTCTTTGGGCAGCCTCATCCCACACAGCTCTTTTTACACTGTTCTTTCCAATTGGAGGACGTCTTACACACCAACTGAGGATCCAACCCTTTAAGTCAATGTACCTCCACTGAAGTTAATGGAACCATGCTGATTTACACCTGCTGAGGATCTGGCTCTTAGTTCGTTTCCTCTCTGCCTAATACAGTCCAACTCCGTTAGTCTTGACCTGTTTCTTTTTCCCCATTGTACCTCCTGAAAATATATAATGGACCAGTTAACATTTCCAAAGGATGGAGAAGGGATAAAACTAAATAAGCATAAAAGTGCAGAAAGCTGCCCACAGTTATGACCTGTAACTTTTCTTTCAATGAACTGAGCCCCTATGTTCTGCAGCATTACATAACAATTTCACATAAACAGGCAATGTGATTTGTTAATGTGAATTAATGTTATATAAAGATAGCAAATCTTGGTCACATTTAATGTTAGGCCACTGGCATGGAAACAGCAGAGGTAATGCAAATGTCAAACAAAATAATACTGTGTGTGAGGAGAACTTGAACAATGTCAAAGGGAAAAGGGGGAGATAATTATCTAAATGGAATATACAGATCATTTGTTAAGCACATCTACATGCATTCTGGGCCTGATCCAAAACCCACAGAAGACCATGAAAACACACGGCTGAAAAATAGGGGAGAAAGTCAGACATTGGAAGCACAGAGATACTGTATTTTCTACACTGACATTTTCATTAGGAATCAACTCATACAGGCTGAAGTGCCCACCTTAAAGTTGCCCAGTGCTGTTTCCAATAGAATTTTGTTCATCATTTAGTTAGAGACCTCTTCAAAAAGAAAACTGCCTTTACTAGTCCATTAAGTTAAGACAAATTTAGGGGCTTAAGATAAGTTTTATTGGGCTTGATTGTCCTCTCACTTGCACTGGTTTGGTTTATATCAGGACTAGAACTGGTCTGAAAAACTCAAACAAAATATGTCAGAACTTTCTGATTCATCAACATAAACATGTTTTGCATAATCAGTTCTATTTTTTTGACCCTCTTCCCTTCCCCCCGAACATCCAATGGACACCAGCTTTCATACCATCTAAATCTGCCCAGCAGCTCACTGAACCAGGAGCTGACATACCAGGGCTTCCCAGCTCCCCTCCAACCTACCAAGCAGGATATGGAGAACCCAGGGCTTCCACCGAGGAGGGTAGGCTAGAAACCCTGGCAGCTGCTCACTGAAATTGATGTGTGTCTTGTCGGTTTCACAACTGTCCACCACTGAATAGCTGAAGTGAAACCAACCAGACTCTTAACTTGGGAGCAGCCGGGAGTCCTGATAAGTCTATTTTGGCTTGGAAACACCATATTTCAAATATATCCATAGTATATTGTGGGATTTTTGATAATTTTCATGTTTTCTCCTGAATTCATGACAAAAATATTTCCAAAAACTTAAATTGTAGAACTAAAGTTTGGTTTCCCAGACAGCTCTAATCAGGAGTAACCGGAGTGTAGCCAATGGTGTTAGTCAGGGTAAAACTGGTGTAAGTGAGATGAGAATGAGGCCGACTGGAAACAAAGATGCCTAGATAAGGAGATATGGGGAATCTGATCCTCTGCTGTGGTACATATGCAAAGGTTCATTGACTTTAGAACAGCTAGCTGGTGTAAATGTGTAAAGTACAGCCCAGGATGTTTTAAGTTGGGATATTTACAGAGCCCAGATAAAATAGTCAATTTCATTTGAGAAAACCAAACAAGCTAATAATAGGACTGTGTCACCGGACATCTCCCAGCTACTGCCACTGTGCCTTTTTTCAGACTAGGAGTCAGATATCTCGTTCAAACTGTTACTTTCCACTTTAGAAGGAAAACAGTATTTGTTGTTTTAGCAGCACTTATAGTAGAAACAATTGATCTATGGGGGAAAAAATCCATTTTGAAATAGTTCTAATTACATGCAGCCCTGTTGTGTTGGTAAATGAGGCTCACTGCTGTTTTATGAATAATTTGAAGAACTCATTGTAAGTAAATTATAGCTGGAATTGGGAATAGGCTCTGGACTGCAATGCAGCAGGTTTTTCCTTGCCTCCTGCTTCCTCATAATACATTCAGATTATTTCTTACCACCACAACTTATAATTGCAATTATACTCAAAGACATGGAACTATGATGTGAAAGGGTTTGATTTCCCACCAGATTTGTGATTTATGCTCCAAATAATCTAGGTTGTTGAGGTAGCAAAAATGAAGACCCTTTCCAATTAGTGAACCCCCCTCTCCAAAAAAAAAAAAAAATTGCCTACAGAGGGCTGTAAACTGTAATGGCAAAGTGCCTTAAATATATTTTAGATTGACATACCAAAGTACCAAAATAGTTCTCCTACTGAATAAAAATCTCACTTACTGCATATTGCAGAAGACAAACTTTTAGGGTCCGATCCAATGCCCAGCCCAATCACTGGGAGAATTTTTACTGATTTCAATATGCTTTAGATTAGGTTATTTTTAATTTCCTATCAATCCAATTTAAAAAATAACCCTTACAGTTCTGCTGATCAATAGAACCTAGCCGACTTGGAGGAGGTAATAGATTAAGAGTCTGATCCTAAAAGGTGGTAAGGACTGAAACAAGTTGGGAATTTTCCAGAAAAACAATTTGGCAGCCTCTGCACTTAGAAGCTCGAAACTCTGGGAAACAGATCTGAGCCAGGAATGTTGGAGTTAGGGCTCCCAGGCTTGGTTTCAATTTGAAATGAAGCATTTTGATTATTTCTCATTAGGGCTGTCAATTAATCGCAGTTAACTCATGCAATTAACTCAAAAAATGTATTGTGATTCATTATAATTTTCATTGCACAGTTAAACAATATAATGCCAATGTAAATGTATTAAATGTTTTTGATGTTTTTCTACGTTTCATATATATTGTATTCTGTGTTATAACTCAAATCAAAATATATATTTTTATTACAAATATTTGCACTGTAAAAATGATAAATAAAAGAAATAGCATTTTTCAATTCACCTCATATAAGTATTGTAGTGCAATCCCTTTGACATGAAAGTACAACTTACACATGTAGATTTTTTTTTGGTTACATAACTGTACTCAAAAAAAAAAACAATATAAAACTTCAGAGCCGACAAATCCACTCAGTCCTACTTCTTGTTCAGCCAATTGCTAAGACAAACAAGTTTCTTTACATTTACAGGTTCAGAGATGCAGACTCTGGGTGGCGCTTACCTCGAGCAGCTCCCAGAAACAGTTGCAGGCCCCTTCTCCAGCTCCAACACAGAAGCGTGGCCAGGCCAATGGGAGCTGCAGGGGCGGCACTTGGGGCGGGGTGGCCCCCGACCTTGCTCTCCAGTTGAAGCACCAAAGCGAGACAAGCCCCAGACTCTGTTCCCCAGCCGGAGCTCAAGGTCCGGATTAAAATTGTGAGCGGGCTGGATTCAGCCTGCAGGCCATAGTTTGCCCACTCTGGCTTTAAAATTTTACATTGTTTTATTGTTGAATGCAGGTGGGTTTTTTTACATATTTCTACATTTGTAAGTTCAGCTTTCATGATAAAGAGATTGTGCTACAGTACTTGTATTAGGTGAACTGAAAAATACTATTTCTTTTGTTTTTTATACAGTGGGAATACTTGTAATCAAAAATAAATATAAAGTGAGCACTATATACTTTGTATTGTGTGTTGTAATTGAAAATATATTTGAAAATGTAGAAAACAAGATTATTTAAATAAATGGTATTCTGTTATTGTTTAACACTGGGATTTATTATGCAATTAATCGCGACTAATTTTTTTAATCACATGATTAATAGTGATTAATTTTTTTAATTGCTTGACAGCCCTATTACTAATGATTCTTTTTTAAATGTCCCTTCCACAGAAGGTTTTGATGTTCCTAGTTTCCCAACCCCCAGAATTTTCTGTGGAACAGAAATTCTGACTTTCGACCAGCTTTACTCAGGACCCTCAATTCCCATTAATGTTGATGAATTTACTCTGAGTTTTTGGACTGGGATGGGGGCAAAGCAGACAACAAATATATACCAAAATAGACAATGGCAGGTCTTCAGTGCTTCATATGGCTGGGCCCTAGACCTACAGCTGTACTGTATGTAGAGGTGCTAAGGCAATAAAATGAAATCTAATCTTGCTAGACAGTGATTAGTGACTATGGAAATTAATGTGTTAATTGGAAAATGCCTCTCTTTAGCATGCTGCTGCTCTTTCATGTGCAGGGATCCCGCATTGACCCATGCCCTGTTTGGCATGTTTTTCCCTACTAAGGAAATCCCTTCCCCACCACTTCAGACTTCAACTTCTCCTCCTTGCCTTTGAAGACCTTCACAGTTCTACCCAGCCCTATGTCTCAGATCTGACTTATTATCAAGTCTGCTTCACTCCACTCTCATGCCAGTTTTTGCCACTTCATCTGCTTCCTTCGCCCATTCATCTCTGTACTTTTTTCCATGCTGCCTCCTGTACAGAGAATAGCATCACTGTCCCAATGTATGATGCCCTCACCTCATCCAAAACTCTCCCAATGACCCACCACTTCTGTAACACAGAGACAAACTCAAATCTGACAGATGTCTTCTCCATGCCAACATTTTAAAGAGAGGTATTAAAGAAAAGAGAGTGGGAAGAAGGGGTGGGGGGGCAGAATTCCAGTAGGTCTCCCAGTATCTGTGTTTTGGATTGCGAACTGTATAGGGTTGGGAGTAGTCTTTATGTGTCCTGAACAGCACTAATCCTGAACAGATTAACAAATCAACACTGACTCCAAACCATATTTCACAGATTTTAAGGCTAGAAGGACCCTTGTAATCATCTAGTCTGACCATCTGCATAACACAGGCCTCAGAGAGCCTCATCCAGTAAAGTCTGCATCAAACTAATAACTTCTGCTTGAGCTATAGGATAACATTGGATATACAGCCTGATTTAAAGACTGATGGTATGTCTTCACTACCGTCCGGATCAGCAGGCAGCAATCGATCCAGCGGGAATTGATGTATCATGTCTAGTCTAGATGAGATAAATCGAACCCCAAGCACTCTCTCATCAACTCCTGTACTCCAGTGTAGACCAGCTCTAAGTGACTGAGAATCCACTGCATCCCTAGGTAATTATTCTAATGGTTAATTACCTTCACTGTTATATTTAGCCTTATTTCTAGTCCAAATATCTCTAGCTTCAGCTTCCAACCACTGGGTCTCATTATGCCTTTTTCTGCTAGATTAGAGAGCCATCTACTATCACAAATTTCTTTCCTTTGATTAGTGTCTACAAGAATCTACAAGTAATTCTCTAACCTTCTCTTGCAAAAACTAAACAGATTGAGATTCTTAAGTATCACACTTTAACGTGTTTATAAGGACAAGGCAGGAGAGAAAATATCTTTTATTGGACCAACTTCTGGTGGTGAGAGAGGCAAGTTTCCAGGTCTCAATTCATTTTTGTAGCTCTTGTGTTAATACTTCCAACTCTTTAACATCTTTTCTGAAGATCTGATTCACCCTCTTAGCTGCAGCATCACACTAGGAGATCATATTCTCTGTCATGATTCCCAAGTCCTTCTCAATGTTTCTGAATTCCAGAATACAGTCCCACATCTTGTAAGTGTGACTTCCATTCTTTGGAGACAGTTTTATGGTACTACACTTGGCTGTATAAAATCATTTGTTCAAAAGAGCCTTGCAGTCCACATCAGTCTGTATAATGGGCTTGTCTCCATCATTATTAACTAATGCACCAATTTTTTGTCATCTGCAAATTTCATCAGTAATAATTTTATATTTTCCTCCAATTCATTGATAAAAAGAGATGAAATAGCTTTAGGCCAAAAACAGATCCCAGCAGGAATTTACCAGATACTTCTCCATTCGATGACAATTTTTGTCACTAAACCAGTTTCTAATCTATTTAATATGTGATACATTGACTTTGTACAGTGCTATTTTTATATCAGACTGCCATGTGAGATGAAGTCAAAGTGGGTTTTAGCCCATGAAACTTATGCCCAAATAAATTTATTTAAGGTGCCACAAAGACTCCTCGTTGTTTTTCCTGATACAGACTAACACGGCTATCACTCTGAAACCTAAACACAAGTAATAATGTTAAGTTACCTTTCTCAACAAAACTTGTGATCTCATCAAAAAACCACAAGTTTCCTTGATAAGACCTGTTTTCATAAAACTATGTTGATTGGCATTAGTAGGGCCACCCAGAGGATTCAAGGGGCCTGGGGCAAAGCAATTTCAAGGGCCCCTTCCATAAAAAAATTTGTAATACTATACAATACTATATTCTCGTGGGGGCCCCTGCGGAGCCCAGCGCAAACTGCCCCACCGGCGGCCCTGGGGAAAATAAAAACCTTCTGCATCTCGGCACAAACCCAGTTTTGAGAAAACTTCTTTACAAGGTATCACTAGTTCTCAGGATCAGCTAATGCTAAAAGTCACTAGAACTCATTAAAAGGGTTGGACAAATATTTTCCGTCAAAACTTTTTCTGGATCAAAAACTAGGGGATTTTAAAAAGCAGAAAAAAAATCACGGACAATGTCCGCTTTCCTTCAAAATTTGTTGTGTTTTTTTTAATTGAAAAGCTGATATTAGTTTGCCAAAACCTGAATATGGTTTGGCATTTCAGAAGTGTGTGGCCAAATATTTGGTGCTTGCTGTGTTTGATTGTTTAAAGAAACAATAAAAAAAATTCTGCTTAAAAAAAATCCAAAACTTTTAAACCACCTCAGTTTGTGACCAAACGCCTGAGCCCATCCAGTAAGAGATTCTTCCAGGTTTCTGATACTTTGCCGGCTTCCTTGACTCATATCGGTCTCCATAACTTTGGGTTCATTTAGGTTAGAACATAAGAACAGCCATACTGGGTCAAACCAAAGGTCCATCCAGCCCAGTATCCTGTCCACCGACAATGGCCAATGCCAAGTGCCCCAGAGGGAGTAAACCTAACAGGTAATGATCAAATGATCTCTCTCCTGCCATCCATCTCGACCCTCTGACAAACAGAGGCTATGGACACCATTCCTTACCCATCCTGACTAATAGCCATTAATGGACTTAACCTCCATGCATTTATCTGTTTCCTAGAGACTGGCTCCATGGGGTCCCTCACAAACTGGAGACAGTTACTGTGGGTTTGTCTTTAATATAGCTTATGTACATACTCCACGAACTGAGCATTTGAGCTTGTTCCAGAATCTGGGATGAGCCTAGGTTGTGAAAACTGAAATGCTCAAAATAGCACATGCATGTGAATGGATACAGGGTGCTAAAATTAAATTAACCCAGGGGTTCTCAAACTGGGGGTCAGGACCCTTCGGGGGGTCACAAGGTTATTACTGGGGGTCACGAGCTGTCAGCCTCCACCTCAAACCCCGCTTTGCCTCCAGCATTTATAATAGTGTTAAATATATAAAAAAGTGTTTTTAATTTATAAGTGGGGGGGGTCGCACTCAGAGGTTTGCTATGTGAAAGGGGTCACCAGTATAAAAGTTTGAGAACCATTGAATTAACCCCTCTGGAGCCTCAGGGAATGTAGGGGAGTGGGAGGTCTCCCTTGGTAGGGTTGGGAAGGATATTGCTCTTCTCATGTGATCCTTCCCCCACTGGCTAATTTTAAATGAAGCTACCCTGCCCTGACATGAATCTCCCTATGGAACTGAAATTAAATATAGACTATAATTTGGCATTTGACAAGTGAAAGGGATGGTAGCCCTAATGGAAAAGCTAACAGCTTGGCTCTTCTGCAAGCCTCAAACTGCTGAATGAGCTTTAGGGTAGGGAAGGCTGTGCCTCCCAAACAGCCTGGTCCTGCTCCCTATCCAACCCCTACCCACTTCCTGCCCACCGACTGCCCGCCCACCTCAGAATCCCCGACCCATGCTGCTCCTTGTCCCCTCACCATCCCCCCAGAGATCACCACCACCCTGAGACCCCAGTGGGGGAAGGACTGCCCCGACCTCTATCCACCCCTCCACTGAGTCCTGACAGACCCCCAGAATGCCCACAATCCACCCCCCCCAGTTTCCTGTCCCCTAACTGCCCCCCCAACCTCTGCCCCCTCCCTATTCCCAGGACTCCCTGCCCCTTAGCCAACCCCCCCGGCCTCAGCTCCCCCCTCACCCAGAGACTCAGCACAACCAGAAGCTTCCCTCCACAGCGGTGCAACGTGGCTCTGGCGGGGCCCCTGAGCTCCGCCCTGCTCAGAGCTGCATGGTAAGGGGGTTGGGCTGTGAGCTCCTCGCTGAGCTCAGCTCCCTCCGCTCAGCCTGGAACTCACAGCCCCGCCCCCTTACCATGCGGCTCTGAGTGGGGCGGAGCTCAGGGGCCCCGCCGGAACCATGCTGCAGCTGTCCAGGGATGCTGCTGGATGGGCTGAGGCTCCGGGAGAGGGGCGGAGATAGGGCTGGGAAGGAAGACTCAGCCATTCTTTGGCAATTTGCCCCACTTGCCCCCCCCCAGGCGGCCCTGGGCATTAGTTATGCTACCATCCTTTAATAATTTACTGCTGTGTCCCATACCAGCCTTTTTATGATTTTGCTCAGGATCAATGCCAGGTTAACTACCCTACAGTTAGGTGGGTCATCCTATTTACCCTTTTAAAATATTGACACAGCTTTACCTTTTCTCCAGTCTTATGGCACTTCTCCAGTGTTCCAAGATTTGTTTACAAAAACATACATGATTGAGAGAGCTCCTCAGCCACTTCTTGTAATACTTTGGAGTACAAGTTATCGGATCTTGAATATTTAAAAATATTTAACTTTCTCATTTAACTCTCCCTAGTTATTGAAGGAATAGGAAATATTTCATGACCACTGTAACATATGAATGTATCATTCTGCTTCTTTTCAAATACAAAACAAATATTTACTACTTCTGCTTTTTCTAGATCATGATGGAAAATTTTACCATCCTTATCTATTTGTCCTGGGCTCATAACTCCACTAAGGTCACTGGAAGATACGCAAACTTAACCCCAGTTTCAGGTTACTACAAAATCCTGAAACAAGGCCCTGACTTTTGATTTCATTACAAATGTTTTGCTTAACTCCAGTTCTGACCAAAAAGGAGGCAAAATTCTCAGACAAGTTGGGTTAGAAAAGTGTAAAAGATTATGGTTTTAACTTTATCTAGTTATGCAACCAAATTCACACCTAATGTGGGCAAGTACAACCCTGATGGAAGTCAAGGGACTGGCATTCATCTCCACCAGGTCTAAACTTGGCTTATATCTTATTATTCCCACTGGGTAATCTGCCACACACTTGTCATTTCACCATTTGCACTTCCACAAATAAGTGTCTATTTATTATTAGATTTCAGCTAACACAACTGAATTTATCAGATAGCATGTCTGTAGCCCCTCTTAGCCTCACAGTTAAACATCTGACCTTTACAATTTTTGTACTCATGCACTATACCGCCTCTTTGGCAGAGGACTGCTTTCCCATAATTGCATCCAGATAGCTCCATTGGTAACCTGAGGTTTATCTTCAGTGATATAAACTGGGGTGTCAAACTGGCCCAATTCCAAGTGCAATATTTAAAAGTAGTGAAAGTTTTGGGATTTTTTCCCCATTAAAATGAGTCAGAAATTCACTTCTAGGAGAATTGCTTAAAAAAAAAATAGTTGGATTTCAATGGTGCATAAACTTTTTATGAAACAGGTCTTAAGTAGCTGTTAAACTTCATTAATACAAAAGCTATATTCTCCGAGGTTCTAACAAACAGAAACTGAATGCTTTTTTGGCCATCTGCCATTAACCAACAGCTGGCAAAGAGATGTGTTGGCATTGTAATACCAGACAGTGTAACCCCTACCAGATCTACAAAATATTTCCTTTCCAATAGCATCATACATTTTTTCCTGTAATATCTGAAGGTATTCTAGTATCTGAGTAAGTCATAGCAACTAGATTTGGGCCAGAATCCAAACCCCAGCTAAGCTCCCTGCTCCCATCACAACCTATAGTGTTGCCCTTTTATAAATTGGCAGCTTGATCTGGCAATTACTCCCAAAGCTGAATATTTAATATCGTCATCAATTACCGGAAAATGACCATCTGGATTTGGATCAAGAATGATCATAAGTGTTGAGCCTCCACATCCTAAACTCAAGGAGAAGGAAAAAACAAGCATAGAAAAGAAGCAAGGAGTGCGGTGGCACCTTAAAGACTAACAGATTTAGTCTTTAAGGTTCCACCAGACTCCTTGTTGTTTTTGTGGATACAGACTAACACGGCTACCCCCAATATTTGACATCAAATAGAAAAGAAAAGATAATAAAAAGCAGCAAATGCGAGCAGGGTACGTGTGGAGCAGAAGCGATAGGTTTTGTTTAGAGAAGCAGTGCTGTTTAGTGGCTAGATCCATGGACTTGGAAGGAAGAGGTCTATTGCTCACTCTGACACTGACCTGCTGTATGATCTTTGCCAAGTCATTTATTCTCTTTCTTCTCCCTCCCTTTGTCTGCACTCTCTCCTTAGATTGTAAGCAGTTCATGGCAGAGATTTTCCCTACTATGTGTTTGTACAGTGTCCACCACAATGAGGTTTCAATCTCAGTTGGGATCTCTAGGTGCTACTGTAATACAAATAATAGTAAGTTTCTAAATGGAGCTATAGATGGACTCTCTTGATAGGGCTTTCTAGCAAGGTGAATCGCAATGGTGCAAGTACAGCTGTACACATCTAGGACATGAGCATTGTTCTATCTATGCCAGTAAATCCTGGAGAAGTTTTACTTTAGAGAGTGTGGATATTACTTCATTTCTAAATGGGGAAAAAAGAACTCAGCTATTAATCTCCATCAAATCCCTGTTCAGCCTTGTCCTCTGAATTGTAAATTAAAGAGGTACATGTACAATCTGGGATATTTTCCAGAATCTCTTTTTAAAGAGCATGATGTATTCTTACTTTACACAGATTGTACCAAGAAGAGCTCTCTGGTTGGTCAAAATGCCATCAGCAGACCTGATAATGCTCCTGGAGTGCGTGAGCTTCATGGTGGATAAAAACTGGGGATGGGAAAGCAGGTTTTGCCAGAGTTGCCTGCAACTCACTTCACTGTCCCCACTGCACTACCAAGATCTTAACTCAAATCTCCTCTCTTTCCTCATGGGCATATTTTTCCAAAGATATCAACACAGATGGGCATTGTTGCCTGAAGGAGAGCTCACGATGGCTTGATCAAAACCTGCCATCCATTCCAGAGAACTAAATGCAACGGGTGCTCTGTGTGTTTACACTAGTGCTAGCATCATTTTCACTTTCACAGATGCCTCTTTTGTACTGTGGGCTATTTCAGCAACTTGTATATGTTCTGTTCCATAAAATATACATGCCTGCCTGGGAGCCGGAGAGAAGGAGGATCATGAGGTGACAACTGATGACGTGACAGCTGGCACATTATTTATGAAAACATCCTTGCAAAAAAATCTAGGCGTAGTTTGGAGACATAGTGCCAATCAATTCTACCCCTAAGATATGGATCAGAGAAATGTTGCCATCACATTCTTCCCTGTCCTTTATATTTTACTCATTCTGGAACCTGTAGAGAGATAAGAAGTAGATTTCTAATAAAGTGACATCTGTTTTGCTTCAAAGTCAGGTTTCAGTGATGTGTATGCTTGACAGGTGACTAAATTTCTGCTGAACAACATACTAAAATGCCTGCAGCACAGTAAATTACCTGGGAATATGCTCATCACCATCCATTATTCCTCCTGATTCTCAGTAGAGTGGGTAAGGCTGTTCTCACTTGGGCAAACACATAGGAAGAGTAAGTAAAAAGTAGCCGAATTTACAACAACCATGTTGAGTCTGATACCAAAGCAACTAAACTTATCATTCTTGGTGTCTTATGGGCCTCTTGTGCTTTGTCCTGTCTTCCTTGGCTGTAATCTGTAATATCATTTCCATTGCTACTAATTGCAAACAGTATCTTGCCAGTGTCTGAATCAGCATAGCTACAACTGTCTACCTGTCACTCCCTAGAATTGTAAAATATTCAAATTTCATTTTTGTTGCAATAGCATATTTCTATTGAAAACAATGATTTTTGCCATTTTCTAGCCAGCTCTAATAATAACAACCATACTAATTAGCTGATAAGGACAACAGCTACATTTTTTGTGTTTCTCATAGTTATGTGCAGCCATTTTGGGGTTGTTTTTTTTGTTTGTTTGAACAAGAAGCTGAGTCTAAAACTATTAGTAAGAGAAAATGTCTTGTTTAACTGACATTTCAGAAAGATGTTTCCCCTTTGTGGCTGGCTCAGGGATTTTTTTTTCTGCCTTTGAGCAGTGTCCAGGATTATTCAGGTGCCTATTCCCTATGTTGCTATGGGAAGTTTTATGCACTAGGTACCAAAAATCTGCTACCAGATGTTTTTGATTTATAAAGCAAGCAAGCACACACACGGATCTCTTTGGGGGTCTGCTACTCTACTGGTAGGGTTAAATCATACTGCATCCATAACCCTAAAGGTAAAGAACCTTCTTAGACTAGAGAAGAATTTTATAGCTGTTGACAGTATGAGTTGAGTTGAGTTGCATGGATGAATGGGAGTTGAAGACAGAATATGGCCCCAAAGAGCCTTTGATTATCAAACTAAAGGAGTCTGGAAATCATGGCACTTAATACTTTGTGGCTATAACCTGGGGCTGAGATAGTCATTGTGATGCAAGCAATATGGATTAATAGAATTAATAGAAACTGGGTCCTCAAATCCCCCAGGCATTTTTAAAAATCTCACCCATCATGTACATTGTGCTGCACAAAGATTGCAGTAAAGTTTTAGATTATTTAATTAATCTTCAGTAGTGTATGTTTAAGACCTAAAGTTATTTTCACTGTAAATTGAAATGATACAATCTAAATAACATGTTCTGCAATGTAAGTGCAGGAATTTTAAAGGCAGTTAGGCACTTCACTGCCATTGAAGTCAATGGGAATTGTGGCACCAAAATACCTTTTGAAGATCTGCCCCTGAGCTCTCTGGGTTCTTTGTTATGCATTTATACACTGTGTCAGGGCCCTGATCTAGGGCTGGAGAGCTAGGCACTACCAAAATGCAAATAAAAAAGTCTCTTCCTATTAACACTCATTCATCCTATCTATCCATTGGATGAGTCATCAGTTCAGACAAGGGATCTGTGGATGCATCACTGGTGAGGAGACAAAGCCTTTGCAAAAGTGAGTCTGGAAGAGTTCTGTCAGAGGAGAGGGAATGGCTTGGCAGCACAGGACATAGGGTGCTATCCAGAGCACAGGGGACAAAACAAGAAGATCAGTAACTGGTGAGGACAGAATAGTGAGACACGCAACTACTTTCTGTGCTCACAATTTGGGCCTAAGTACAGAATGAGTCCAGGTTTAGGAGTACAGCAGGAATGCATTGCTGGGAACAAGATACAGAGGTCAGACACGGTTGGGGTGGTAGCAGCAGGACAGGAACAAAGCCACACCTCCAACTGACACTGCATATTTCAATAGGGTTCCCCACCTACCAAGCTAACTAAATAAATATAGCTCAGTGGTTTAAGCATTGGCCTGCTAAACCCAAGGTTGTAAATTCAATCCTTGAGGGGGCCATTTAGGGAACTGGGGTAAAAATCTATCTGGGGATTAGTCCCTCTTTGAGCAGGGGGTTGCACTAGATGACCTCCTGAGGTCCCTTACAAACACTGATATTCTATGACTCTCTTTTTAAAAAGCCTGTTGCCCTCTTACTGGTAGTGTTGCTGATCAGGACAAAGCTGCCACTCTGGAAGATTGTGAATGACAGGTAATCAACTACCTGATGATGTCCACATGGCAATTGGAGAGGAATACCTTTCAGCTAGTTTTCTTGAGGTGGGACTGTATATTATGTTGTCTTCCAAGCATCATTTCAGCAGGAGCTCCCCGCCAGTAGCCAGCTCTTCCTTTGTCATCACTTTAAGTGGTCATTCTCCTCTCTCCATGCAGCTGTCTTCTCCCTAGCAAGCAAATACAAGATAAAGTATCAGCCCAAAATATGCCATCATGCATTCTTCTGCCAATCCCTCTATACAATGACCCTCAGTTATTGTTTGGATTTATTTTAATGACTCCCATCCTGGGCTGATTACCAGACACAAAACAGATCTAGCAGTCTGTAGGAAAGCCCACACTAAAGTGAATGCTCTTCTTGTTACCTGCTTCCATTGTCTAATTACTGAAGTGCTTTACTACATGCTGTGCTAGTGATGCTGAACAATAAGAATTCGACTGGTCTAATCTCAGCCAACAATTTTAAAGTTTTAAAGTAATTGAAAAGCCTGTCTCACCCTTTTTTTCCACATATTACACATATCACAGATGGGTTTGCCCAGAGATATGTAGGGAGCCATCAGTCCAATCAATAGGTTAGCTGTGTTTGCCATTAATTTCAAGTCCATTCCAAGTCTCACCAACAAATACACAGGGTGTTATCGCCCAATGCTACCAATTGTGTGCATTCTCATGTCTTGTTTCTGGCAGACTTTCCAGCACATTTCTTGTGGCAATTCTCCTGTTCATTTCCTGAAAATTTCAAGTTAAATTGCTAGACGTATAAATTTAGCTCTTAGCTTCAACACAGAGGTGCTGAAGAATCCACAGGGGCATAGCTCAAATAATTGAAACTGCATAATAAACATTCAGCGTAATGAAATGGTGATGTTGTAACAATAGGAAAACATCACAGAATACCCATATGACAATATTAAATAAACTGACATTATAGCTCTAAGTGCCAGCCATTTGATTAGAGACCAGGCAACAATTTCTTTGGAAGAGAAATTCTATGCTCAATGGGCTGTTCACTCTGTTAGTGAATGAAACTACTACACAAGCAACTGCCCACATAACAATATCTGAGCGGCAGACACTTTTGCCTGGCCCAAGAAAACAAAACCATATCCAAGTATAATCCAGCATCAGAAACAGCACCCTCTTTATGTAATCTACTTCACAGCTACAAGAGTAGAAATAGTTTGACATGAAAAATCCCAAGCCATAGAACAGACACTAGTTTTACCATACATATGCTGTATATTACAGGAGTGCCTAGACATCCCAGTCAAGATCGGAGCTCCATTGTGCTACATGCTATACGTACAGTCACCTGAAGGCAGTTCTGTCCTGAAGAGTTTATAATCTAAAGAGGAAAAGGATAGGAAGGGAAATAGAAGCATAGAGAGATGAAGTACCTCGCCCAAGATCAATAGCAGAGCCAAAGAATAGAACCCACATCTTCTGTGCCTTGGGCCAATGCCCAATCCAATAGGCCATACTGCCTCTATCAATACAAAGCAGGGCTAGTCAAAGAAAGCACTCTGTGTGCACCTGTGGGGCAGTTATTATAAAGTGGTATTACTGAGCATATCCTGGCCTTTAAGGATCAAAGCAAATACAAATGTATGGATTTTCCTTTTACTTACACGGGGGTAAATCAAGAGCAACTCCCCTGAAATCAATGGAGTTACACCAGTTTTACACTGGTATGAAAGGAATATGAAGCCCCTGAGATCCTTCCTCCACCATAATCCAAAGAAAGGATTACATAGATCAGAGAAATCCCATTATATATCCATCTCAGGAGAATCAGATGCCAGCTCATCTGCTTTTCTTTTAGGAAAAACCTGAAAAGCCACCCACTCCTGTTAGCCTGCGTGACAAAGTCTCATGTTAAGAGACACACAATTTGGAAGAAGGAGTAATCCCCTCATGGCCAGGATCTAAACAGACTTCCATCAGCCCATCACAATGCCCACTGAGTGGGTCCACAGTGAGATGCAGAAGTTAATAGAGCAGAAATGTCAGATATAATTGGGTGAAGAGGTTGCTCTTATTTTTCACTAATGTTCACATATGCACGCACACACCTTAGTAGGCAGCTTCAAAAGAAAGTTCATTTTATCTCTTCTCCTTACTTTGTCCCTAAAGCAACCCCTTAATACCAACTTTCACAAGTATTTTAGAACTGGAATTTGTGTTTTTTAAAGTGTTTTAAAAATAGCCATTGGTTTCACTTTGCAGAGTCTTGCTCTAATATTGAGTCAAATCCAATGCTACTGTAACCCACATACCTCTGGATGTGGTGTTCTGTCCCATCTAGTGGCACTGAGACCACTTAGAGAGGGAGAGAGAACGTTAAATGAGTCGGCACTACAGCCTTAGCCAACAGTCAGTTGGCTTTTAGCTCACACAGTAGAGGCTTCTGCACTATGCTCCAAAGGTCCCCAGTTCAATCCCATGGAGATGGTGCAGCCACTTACAACAAGGCTGTATTTGTCCCACTGGGTGCAATTCTGCATCCCAGCTGATACAGCCTCAGCTCTGGAACAAAGTGAGGCGAAAAAGGCAGCTCTATGCCCCTACCACAGCTCCTAGGATTTGGGGAGTAGGGCTACCCTAAACTATGTTACCCATGCCCCCCTAAGGAAATGGAGGCCAAGTGGCAGACCAGCCTTGCAAAATCTGTTGGGTTGAAATTGCCTGGGTTCACAATCCCATAGAGAAAGACTATGTTGGGCTTCTCTTCATCTTGAGCTCTAAGGCGACTTTTTAGGTCACAGAAATTAGAGCAAACATGCATGTACTTCCAGCCTTGCAGTTTGGCCTGGAGGGCAGGACTAACCCAGGGAGATGATTACCTATTGCCCCTGACAGTGTTTGTAGTGACAATATGGGACACTTTTTAAAGTAGTTCCCCTCTCTATTTGCTGCCTTCAGTTGTTAAATTGAATGGATATGAGATGGGGGGGTTAGAATTTGGAAACACTTAATCAGAGTAATTCTGATAATCTTCTAAAGTCTTTGAAACCATAGAAGCAAAAGTTACACGGGAAACAATGTATCTATTCCAGAACTCAAATCAGCTTTTTGGGAGGCAGAGGGAGAGTTGATGAATAAATGTGATGCTGATTCGTGGCATGGAAGGACATTCTCTTTTATAAAAATCATGTTGAACTACTTTGTGGGAAAATATGGTTCTGAGTGAGAGAGAGATAAATGTATAAATAGCTAGAACAGATTTTTGGAGAATAAGGCAATAAATCAAATCCCCATAAATAGCAGTCAGACTCATGTACCATAAAAGTGACCTAAAGCAGAGCAGAAAGAAATCACCTTTGGAGATCATAAGACTCTAAAACCAGACAGCTTCAAGAGGGCAACTGGCACATGATTTATAAATGAAAAGGAAAACTGCTGCAGTAGCAGAAAAGTGAGGAAAATAAAAACAAGACTTTTTCACTTCAAATTTTTCTTGGAAATGTTAGTGAGTATGGACCAAATGAAGTCAACAGGAATTCAGAGGTCGTAAGACAGAAAAAATAGCCCGTTATTTTATTTTTTCATAGAAATTTTGCTACTGAAACAATTTCTAATGGGAAATCCTTAATACGGGTCTAATTCAGAGAGAAGCATGGGGTCCAAACCAGCAGGTGGCTCTCTGAAGTCAGAGTACAAAGGTCCGTCAGCAATCATCATCGTGTATATGAACGTGTCATATTATACAAGTTATGTTGGAGGCCTCCACCCAAATCAGGACTACACTGTGCACTGAACAAACACATAGTAAGAGACTGCCCAGAAGAGCAGTTTAATTTCGATAAACAGATGTCTGGTAGATTTGAAATTAAAACTAGATGACCAAATGAAAGTTTGCAATTAACAAAGAACAAAACTTGGAAACTTAAATGCTTACAAAGTGTTCCTCCAAAATGAGGTTGAGGCATGTTGGTGAGTCAAGGAATTAGAGGAAGCTTACACAGTCACACCAGGGCCGGCGCTTCCATTTAGGCGACCTAGGCAATAACCTAGGGCACTAGGATTATTGGGGGGGCGGCATTTTGCCGGGGAGGCGGCAGGCGGCTCCGGTTGACCTGCCGCTGGTCCCACGGCTCCGGTGGAGCATCTGCAGGAACGCCTGCGGCAGGTCCACCGGAGCTGCGGGAGCAGCGCATGGAGCGGCAAAATGGCTGTACGCCTAGGGCGCCAAAAACACTAGCGCCGGTCCTAAATCACACGTCTTCTATCCTTCTTTTAAAAAATATGCCCCGCTCATGCTATAATATCGGAGCACCACACAAACATTAAGGCATCTATCCTCACAACATGCCAGTAAGGAAGGCCGATACTATTACCCACAGAGAGATTAAGCATCATGCTCAAGGCCATGCTGGAAGTCTCTGACATGCTGGAATTGAGACCAGGTTTCCCAAGTCCCAGACTAGTGCCCAGCCACTGGCCCATCCTTCCTCTCTTCATTTTGTGAATTAAAAAGAGGCACTGAGTCTGTTGTGTTGTCACTTTAGCACCTTCTACAAAAACATTAAATTTGCTTATATAAAGAACAAATGAAACAAAGAATTCCTGGTGCTTTAAGAGGGAGGGCTTTATAAGCTAGTTTCAAACGATGTACTGTAGTGCTTACTGCAAATAGTTGATGTATTTGCAGATTTCTTTTTGTGTTTATGTATGTTTAAGCAGTACTTATGGGAGCTGTTGGTATGCGTAACCTGAACTATATAGTACTTGAAAATACAATAAAAATACCAAGGAATTCAAAAATTAAATCAGAAACTGACTCATGGGCCAAATTCAGCCCTGGTCTAAACTGGAAGTCCTCCATACCAGAATGTGGCCCAATAACTACATTTCCTGGATCACATGCAACAGACTTGTTTTGCTTATGGTTGTTGGGATTCCCTCTGAGATGTCTTTCCACTCAGCTTCCCAAGAAGTTAGTTGGACTCAAGACTGTGTCACTCCGGTATCTTGGGCATAGAGCAGTGCTACTCTGAGTTGATTAGACTCAAATGCAGGGGGATGGATGAAGGATATATGAAAGATCCAGAGTTACACAGAAACCCTCTCCCTTTTTATATATTTATACATTTCATTGCATTTACTATACGTTGCATCGCACATTTCGGGATTGGTTTGGTTACTGATTAGGAATCAATCCTTGTACAGCATGTTTAATTACTCACATTGAGGCAGGCCTGCAATGGTGAAATTCCATCGTTCCCAGCCTCTCTTCCACTAATAAAACCATCCAAATGGTATGCCGTTCTGAACTGAGAAACATGCATCATGACCTCCGGTTTAGCTCCCTGATCCCGGATCGGTTTACTGACCAATGGCATTCACATTATGCAATGCAAAGCATTGCCAGTCAGCATTAGATTCCCAAGCGTATATTTTACTGAGCAGCAAAGGGTTCCAGAGATTAATATTGTTGTCTGCACTTGCACAAGCTGCAGAGTATGAAGTTTAAAAGGCTCTTGAGAGGGAATGTAATGCTTTGCAAGCTCAGAGGTAGGTCAGCTTTTTACAGTGTTGCCAACTCTTGTGATTTTTACCATGGTGTTCAGAATATTTGATGTTTTTCTTAAAGCCCAGCTCCTAGAGTCATCATTATGTACAAATATCAGCTTTCATTAAAAAAAAAGTTTCTAGCTCTCATGGTTGCAAAGGAAAAGCTTGAATATGTGGTCTGATTGTAACCCCAAAGACTTAGAAAGCAGAAGACAAAGAAAATAAACTTAAACTTTTAAAATTATGATTGACTTAAAAAATCTCATTCTTTTGGGGACCAGTCTTATGATTATTGGCTAGTTGGGCTTGGCTTTTACATTTCAGAGGTTCATTTCAGTTGAGCACTCAAAAGTTGGACACTATTTTAAATCCCCAAGTCCTGGACTGGAAATAGCGTGAGAACAAACTTTTCTGTGAAATGAAAATACCTAGTCCTTGTGTAGCACTTTTCACCAGTAGATCTCAAGGCACTTTACCATGGAAGTCAGTGTCACTATTCCCACTTCACAGGTGGGGAAATTAAGGCACAGAGAGGCAAGTGACTTGCCCAAGGTCACCCAGCATGCCAGTGGCAGAGCCAAGAATAGACGCCAGGTCTCCCAAATCCCACTTTGGGTGATCTAGCCATTAGGCCATGTAGAAAATGTCTCTTATGACAGCTACATTTTAAGGAAACAACACGACTTTCATAAACAGACTAGGCAGAGAATGGTAATATTTTGTATGCAAGTAAATTACTTATGAATTGATTTGAATTGAGTTTTGTGCAGAACTCTACTGTAAGTGATTATTGCAGTTGTCTGATAATCTATTAGAGATACAATGCTCTGGGAATATTTAAGACCACAAACATGTTTCATTTGTTTGTAAACTGGATTTCAATGATTTATGGGAAAAGTACAGTGATTGGATGATACAGTAACTCCTCACTTAATATTGTCCCTGTTAACGTTGTTACATTACTGATTAGGGAACATGCTCGTTTAAAGTTGTGCAATGCTCCCTTATAATGTCATTTGGCAGCTGCTTGCTTTGTCCACTGCTTGCAGGATTCTCTGGAAGAGCAGCCCCTCCTTGTGCGGATTAGAACCATCAGCGCCCCATAATTCCCTGTAAACTATGTAGCTCGTCAGCTGCCCAGCAGCAGTTCAGCTGTCCCTCCCCCCACTACCCTGCTGCTCCTGCCCTGCCCTCTGCCTTGCAGCTGCTCCCAGGAGCTTCCTGCTTGCTGGGGAACGAAGAAGAGGGGTACTGATATCAGAATGTCCCTCTGCTCCTGCCCCCGTTCTGCACCACCTCTTCACAAAGCAGAGGAGGGGGACAGGGCTCTGTTTCAGAAAGGACAGAGCTTGCTGGAAGCTGCTGCTTCCTGTCTGAACTGACTGATCTGCTTAAAGGGACAACTTACTTGAAGTGGGGGTCAGTGTACTTAAAAGGGCAATGCACATCTCTCTCACTCATGCACACCCCTCCCCCAGCACTTTGGAAAGTCAGTACCCATGCAGCCATGCATATGCTGTCCGGATGAGGGAGTGCTGCGCTCAAGCTGGATAGCATGGGCTCATCATCATGTTCAGTTTTTGCAGGGAAAGTGTTTACAGCTACTGCCCTGCATCTATTGTGTTTCCTCTCTCCTGCCTCAGTCCATGATGCCTTGTAGAGTGTGAGGCTACATTAACAACAATGTGTTAACCCTTGAAGGCTCAGCCAAGTGCTAGTTCATCATTTAGCAGCAAGGCATTCCCTGGGAAATATCCCACCCTCTGATTTTACCACCTCAACCAAGCTTCACAATCATTCATTGCTGTGTACAATATTAAATTGTTGGTTTAACATTGGTTAAATCTTATATTGTATATGTATATAATATCTTTTGTCTGGCCAAAAAAAATTCCCTGAAACCTAACCCCTCCTATTTAAATTAATTCTTATGGGGAAATTGGATTCGCTTAATATTGTTTCGCACAAAGTTGCATTTTTCAGGAACATAACTACAACATTAAGTGAGGAGTTACTGTACATGCTGAATGCATTGCTTCACAGCGAATATGCATTCCTCAGTCTAAAACCAATTATTCTTTAAACAATCTTTTAATTTCACTTAAGCTCAGACAAGGCACCCCAGTTCTAAACAAAAATACTGGTACTTAACTGTGACAAGTTCTTTTCTTTCTCTTGACTCACAATGAGCTCTCTGCCTCTTTCTGTACCTAAAATAAAATGTGTGATCATAATTCTAATCCATGAAATTGCATGGCACACAGTAAACTCCATTTAATCCCACTCGATATTAGCTTGGCAATCAAGATGGCAACCTAGGTGCACACATAAGTTACAGAGTTAGTAAACAGATACGTTTCTTGGTAGGATGCCTCTTGAGCTTAACATCGGAGTTAAGAGGGGCTCTTATGTTTACGGTGGTGCATGGTGCTGTCTGGCTACGTAGCAATCACCAGGGCATGTGAAACCTGGGAAAGCAATGGGCTATATTATCAACCATTTACAGAAGGAACAAAAGGCCAGCAGTTATCAAGCTAGAACTGCTAATAGCTCCTGCATGGGGAGGAGATATAGCCCTGCTATGAAGCAATGACTTGCATGATTGCCAGTATTTTTATTTTCTTCAAAACATGCCACTTAATTCAATTTATCCTCCAAAGCCACAAGCTTCACTCTGCTGCATTTGCAAAGAAGAAAATTAAACCTAAAATCAACAGCTCTGGCCTTTGGCTCACTGTGTTTTTCCCCGCAGTAGTAAGAACATATGAGACGATAGCAATAGGAGCCATGCGAGAGCTTCTGATGTGTCTCAAGTTGCAGCACAAGATTACAATCTGCAATGATACCATCACAGGAGAGTTTTAGTTCAGTCATCTGTGATTCCCGTCACAATCACCGTTAGTATGAGAGTGACCAATATATTATCACGCAACTTTCAGTCACTGGAACAGATCACACACACCCTCCGTGAAAGAGAGCTATCTGCAGCTGAATGTCTCACGTGCTCTAGTTCAGTAGTTCTCAACCAGGGGTCCAGGGCCCCCTGGGGGGGCACGAGCAGGTTTCAGGGGGACAGCCAAGCCGAGCCAGCATTAGACTTGCTGGGCCCCTGGGCAGAAAGCCGAAGCCCCACCGCATAGGGCCTGAAACCCCATCACCCAGGGCTGAAGTCAAAGCCTGAGCAACTTGGCTTCACCAGGCCCCCTGTGGTCAGCGATTTCTATTTCCGATGCCTCTCCTGTTTGTCCCCTTCCTTCTAGGACTGCGGTGAGAATACTGTGGGGGTGGCATGCAAAGGCTAGCCAGTTTTAAAGACTTGCATTATAAGTCATGTATAAATGGTTTTTTTGTCTGCCCTCCTATGGAGGGAGGGGCCCTGAATCCCTAGTGGGTGATTCCGAGTATTTGCTGAGAAGAGGTTTATGAGGGTTATGTGTTTATGTCACATGCTTTAACTAAAAGATACTAGAGAGAGGAAAACCTTGCATGGAAGCTCTGGTGGTTCAAGTGAACATACTGTGGAAGCAGGGGTGAAAGTAACAAAGGATTTACCAGTACATCAGAATCCTAAACAGGGGCGTAGCCTCACCCGGAAGAGGTGTGGCCTCAACAGGAAGAGGCAGGGCCTTTCAAGATTTAAAGGCCCTGGGGCTCTGACTGTGGCTGGGAGCCCCAGAGTCTTTAAATCACCCTAGAGCTACCAACTGCAGAGGCAGCTTGGGAACCCTGGGGCACCCCACAGCAGCTGGAGCTCTGGGCCTTTTAAATCACCGCCACGGAAGCCAGTCCAGTCCAGCACAGCGTACTGGCTCTTGCTGGTACGCCATACCTGACCGGACCGGCTTACTTTCACCTCTGTGTGGAAGTAGATACTATAGGGTTTGTTTCATTTAGCACAGGCTGGATATACATTTGGCTTGTCTATGTTTGGGTGCTGTGCCAGCCTCTCCTGGAGGGAGCACTGCCACCTGGGATGGGAGAGGGCCAGGGCCAGTTCTGCCAGCATGTAGACTCTGAGTTTGGAAAGGGCAACACACAATGGGAAGAGAGGAAGAGATTGTTCAGTGGAGCTCCTCACTCCTCCCCTCCACTTGCCTTGTTGAAAGCAATCTGCTGAGCCTTGAGCAGCCAACGTCCACCAGCTTTGATTAAGTGTGTACCAGTCCACAGCACTGGGAAAGCCCCCTCCCCTAGGCAGATATGAAGGAAAGGGGAGATTAGGAGGGGGCACCAGTGTTCTCCATGGATCCCCATGTCTCATTTTCCACCCTATCTTCCTTGATATTCCTACCTGCCTCCCACGGCTATCAAAGTCTTCTCTGATTGGGGTTTTCCTCCAGCCTTTACCAATCAGTGATTGTACCTGTAGAGTATCAGAGGGGTAGCTGTGTTAGTCTGGATCTGTAAAAGCAGCAAAGACTCCTGTGGCATCTTATAGACTAACAGACGTTTTGGAGCATGAGCTTTCGTAGGTGAATACCCACTTCGTCAGATGCATGTAGTGGAAATTTCCAGGGGCAGGTATATATATGCAGGCAAGCTAGAGATAATGAGGTAGTTCAATCAGGGAGGATGAGGCCCTGTTCTAGCAGTTGAGGTGTGAAAATCAAGGGAGGAGAAACTGGTTTTGTAATTGGCAAGCCATTCACAGTCTTCGTTTAATCCTGAGCTGATGGTGTCAAATTTGCAGATGAACTGAAGCTCAGCAGTTTCTCTTTGAAGTCTGGTCCTGCAGTTGTTTTTTTGCTGCAGGATGGCCACTTTAAGGTCTGCTTAAGGAATGGCAATATACAAAAACCTGTAGGAGAACACTTCAACCTCCCTGGCCACACTATAGCAGACCTTAAGATGGCCATCCTGCAGCAAAAAAAAACTTTAGGACCAGACGTCAAAGAGAAACTGCTGAGCTTCAGTTCATCTGCAAATTTGACACCATCAGCTCAGGATTAAACGAAGACTGTGAAAGGCTTGCCAATTACAAAACCAGTTTCTCCTCCCTTGGTTTTCACACCGCAACTGCTAGAACAGGGTCTCATCCTCCCTGATTGAACTACTCATTATCTCTAGCTTGCCTGCATATATATACACCTGCCCCTGGAAATTTCCACTACATGCATCTGACGAAGTGGGTATTCACCCACGAAAGCTCATGCTCCAAAATGTCTGTTAGTCTATAAGGTGCCACAGGATTCTTTGCAGCTTTTACCTGTAGAGTGGGGCTTCTGCTGGGCCCCTTCCCACAGTTGGCCTTAATGGAGACTTCCTCCCAGCAGCCAATACTGCCCCAGCTTGCCTGCCCCTAGAGCTTTAATAATTAAGTGAGGCACAAGGAGTAGACAAATAATTATGTAATCATCATTAATAGGGAGCCTTCATCAAGTGTGTGATGAGCTTAAAAAAAGCCCTGGAGACAGAGTGCCACTGCAGTTTATCATCATAGAAAGGATAGGCTGCAAAGATTCACCCTATGCTTATCCCTGTAGCTTTACCGTGTACCCACAAGGAGGCAATTAAGATGCTCAGCTACCATTGTAATGAGAATGGACTCAAGGGAACACCTTTAAACAGGGCTTTGGAGTGGAGCCCAGAGCTGGAGCGTGGAGCAGCTCCAGAGCAGTAGAGTTTTGCTGGAGCTGGAGCAGAGCCGGAGCACAGCTCCAAAGTCCTGTCTTTAAGCACCTATGTTTGAAAATTTCAGCCTAAATGACTTGCCCAAAGTCAGAGAGGGAATCAGCAGAGTCTTTCTTAGAATTCAGGAGCAGCATCTGGCTCCTAGACTTGTGATTTGATCATTAGAACACATCCCCGTGCAGACCACAGCACTGCCACATTCACTTACGGTGGAGGAGCTGCGACATGAATGAGTAGCAGTCAAGCGAAATGAGGCAGGCAAAAATCTCAGGCGTGAGCCTCTCATCAGGATGATGCTTCATCATAAAGCAGATGTGATGGCTTGTTTTCAACCAGCCTATACAGATACCTATTGTCATTTGCTTTTGCATTTCAATTTAGCAGTGCATTAAAAATCCAGGAAACAGGACTGGACTACTCAACATACAAGAGCTACCAAATAAGACACCTGTCAAAACTAAGAATTTTATGGCCTACCACCTTGACAGCATCCCTTTAATTGCATACTATGGCCTGGAGATGATCAGTGGTAATGAGTTAAATATTTCAGAATAAATTAAATATTAATTCAACATCAGATACCTCTGGGTGATCATGTCACTACTACCAAACCTCTTGGAACAATATGTTGCCACATAGAGCTGTCTGCCTGAAACCAGAAGCATGGGGAGGGAGACCTTTATTCAAACACATCTCAACTTCAGAGACCTTTCAGTCTGTGTTTAGATCACACAGTGTGAGCAGATTTAATGGGGAGAGGAGAGGTTTGAGTTGATCTGAGCTGTTTTGATGATCCCTAATTATTTGTGGTCCCATTTTCAGAAGTAGTGTTTAACTTTCAGTGCATCACTTCAAGTGCCTAAAGCATTGGCCAATTTTTTTAAACCTGAGTGACTAATGGCCAAAGTGTTATAGGTGCTTAGCAAAGCCACTCCCCGTTGACTTTCACTGGAGTGTGGGCACCTCTGAAAATCTGGTCTCTAAAGTTGGGCTCCTAAAATTAGAGGCTACCTTTGAAAAGCTGGGCTTTGGTATTTTAGTAACTCATTGATTTTCACCTCTGGTGACACTTCAGTGTTAATTGGCAAGTTTTATTAAGTTGGTGGAACTAAACTAATTTACATCAGCAGAGAAGTTGGCCCAATCAGTCCAGAATTGCACCAATTGACTGCAGTGCGCAGATCATGGTTCTAACTAAAGTTGTTCCATGGGAAGAAAAAACGGTTTCCATGGTAGCCTGCTTTGCTGATTTTGTTGTGAGCTAATGGCTTTGTGCTAGGCAGCCCAAAAAAGGGCATCTCAAAGAAAGTGCCTGAAACTCTGGCTGCTCATGAATACACTCAGCACCGTGCCCTATTGCACATGGAGTGAGGAGAGTACAAGAGACTGGGAAGAGAAGTATAAGAAGGGTTTTGTGCTATTTTTATACTGTATATTTTTATTCCCAATTATTTCAGATATGAATGGAAAGGGTCAGAATCTTAATGCGCTCTCTTTTTCTATCTTAATTGTATCCTAATTGTGGAAAAGCACTAAGAGGAGATTAAAGTGTTAGAATTGTTCTGGTTTGTCAGCAGTTGAGGAATTAGTTGGCGGGAGTAGGATAAATTTCTGCCTAGTTTTATTTAATGTAGCTGCGAGTGCTCATGTTGAGAATTTTGATAATTTTCATACGAGTTTGTTACTCCAAGTGATTTGCTAGGTATTGAGGTACCCAGAGCCAGGCAGCCTGTATGATGGGTATATCTGTGAAGGGGATGCTTTTAAAATTAAGTGGGGCTCAGAGCCACAAAACTTCCTCATTCTTCCCAAACCATCAGCATCTCCCATTCTCTGCACAACCAGTTTCCCTCCCCTACACCATTCCTACTCCAGCTCTTTTATATTTCTGTCATCTTGTCTATTCAGTTCTCCTTGCTGTATGCAAGTACTGCAGAGGGATGAGATAGGAATGCGCATCCCAGTAATTCAAACCGAAACTGGCTGGACTCACTGTAAAGTTACTAGTCTTGCCCGTGTCCCTTAAAACTTGTTCTGTCCCAACACCTATATCAAGAGAGGAACCGGTGATCACTGCTATGGCCCCTAAGTCAGGAACCATGATATACTGTCAGCTGCCCTCAAAGGGCATGGCTACACTACAAGTCACTCTACATTAGGTCAAATTACAATAATTACTGCCATGGCTGATGTCCACATTACCCTCCTTCTGTTGGTGGTGCACGTCCTCACCAGGAGTGCTTCCAACTGAAGAGAGGCAGTGGAGGGGGGCACTGAGAGCCAGGGCTTTCAGCTCTGTGCAACTCCCTGCCCAGAGCCCAGCTGCCCCCCGACTGTTATCTTCCTGCTCCCAAGCAAGAGCGGGGGAGAGGGCTAGCCACCCAGGGCTTTTCTTCCTTCCTGAGAGGGGCAGCAACCTCTGGCCAGCTTGCTATTGTGGTTCCCCTTCCAGGGGGAGCAGGTCAAGGTTCCTGCTCTCCAGCAGTCTTCTGCTTCACTGCCTCACAGTGCCACTTCCACAGCAACTGATAGACCCATCCTCTTCTCAGGGTTCTGCCTCAGGGACTCTCTACATAGTAGCCAAGGTCCAGTCCCTGCAACTCGCTGCCTTTCCCTGAGCCACTTCCATAACTCCTGATTTTCCCCACTCCACTGGGTTTGCCAGTCTCTTCCCTCTCAGGAACTAACTTTTGGCAAAGTGTCTCTACAGCCTCCAAACCTACCTCTCTTTTCTCAGGGAGTAACTGCAGCTTTTCCCAGCTGCTGCCTTTTGCTGCCAGCCTCCTGGCTTTTGTAGAAGTCCCACCTGTCCCTCACAGGTGAGTTTCTCTCTAATTAGCTGCCTACAGCCTAAAGTTCCGCTGTTTTCAACCCAATTAGCTGATTGGGCCCACCTGGCCTAATTCTGCTCTTGAGCGGCTAGTGTGGGGAGCACACTCCATCACAGAGTGTTCAGCCAGATCTCTGAGGAACAACTAAAACTATTTCTACGGCAGCGAAGCAGACCCTAGTACCCACAGTGTTTCACAAAGCTGCATTAAGCAGGTTTCATTGAAAACATTGGGTGTATAGGGGGAAGATAGTAAAAATTAATGCACTCACCCACATTCATTTCTGGGGGCTAAAATGGACTCAGCTATTGAAGTAGCTAACCAATACCCTGCCTATCAAAGCAATTCCATAAACCTGCAACAGCCCCATTTCACTCCTCTGCATGGCTTGGATCTCCTTGGCAGAACATACAGAGACTAGCCTTCTGTGAAGAAGGGAAACATGCGTTTTTAGTGCATATTGATGTTTGTTCACATTGGCCTGAGGTGGTGCAGATGTCAAGCCCAACCACAGGCAAACAAATTGGAAGTGTTATGAAGTCTCTGTGCTACTTATGGGTTGCTGCCAGGGCAGCTAGTTTTGGATTAACAGGTTTTAATTGCCTCTGAGCTCAGGCATTGTGTAGTCAGGAACATCAAACTTCCTAGCATGTAGTTTGCAAAATGCAGAAAAGGTTGGGAGAGAATTTTCAAAGAGTAGCAGAAAAAAACAAACAGATTCAGAAACATAGTATCTTACATTCTTATAACAAGGCAAAAATCTATCCCACAGCACAACATTTGTAACTGATGTTTCAAAATGCATCTCTGGAAGTACACCATGTGTTAGTCCTGATGCTATATTTTACATGTGCAAAATAATACTTAGCTCTTGCAAAGTACTTTCCATCAGTAGATCTCAAAGCACTTAGGAAGGAGCCACAGCAAGGGAAACTGAGACACAGGGAGGGGAAGCAACTTGCCCAGGATCACTCAGCAGACCAGTGGCAGAGTCAGGAATAGAACCCCAGACCTCTTGCACTGAATGATTCCTTGCATTTTTGTTGTATCATCTGATCACTTGCCAGACTTTGGAAACCTACAAAAATGAAACTATAACAACTTAACAATGTGCTCTCGCTTGGCTCTTCTGCATCCAGTGCATTCAACACCTTCAAAATGTCTGCTTTGGGGCAGGCGAGGCTGGAGAAACGTAGGCCAAATCCCCACCAGCAGTAAACCCACTGATTTGATGTGAAATCCTAGCCCACTGCAGTCAATGGTAAAACTCCCATTGACTTCAATGGGGCCAGGATTTCACATCAGGTTTGTAGGAGATAAGAGTGCCTCAGCCCCACTATTTTCCTTCCTGTTTCCCTGGGGGATTCAGACATCTGCTTGGGCTCTACATTGGAAATGAGGAATAGCCAAGGAGAACACCACATTTAATGGGTCTGCCAGTGTTCTGCGGTGTTGGATCAGGAGAAGGTGTGAGCCAGTTCATTGTTCAGACAGTGGCATAAGTGTTATTTTCAACATGAGACTGATTTTAAAACATCCCAAAAGCTGGTTTTATAATTCAAGGTTTACAACTCACCTCTAGTTTAGAGTGCCATTTTCATGGTACATGTAATAAAACCCTCAACTAGGAGCTTCCAACCCTAAACACAGACAGACTCCAAGCAGGAATTAAAGTCTGCCACAACTGTCTGCATCATTCTGAGGAGTAACAGCAAAAGGAACCCAAACCTACACTGGCAATCCTGACATCCTTGCCTCTCATACACTTTCATCCTTCCCTCCCCCAACAGCTACCATGGGGACACGGCACATCATTCAGTGACTCCTGCGACAGTAGCATTGCAAATCAAACTGAGACATGACATCACACCAGAGGTGGTGACATAACAAGAGCTCATGACACAGCTAGCTGACTGAAGGGCAGCACATGGGTAAGCTACATTTTATTATTTCGGAGGTACCTACCAGTAATGGGGAGCTACAGACCAGATAGGAGTCAGCATCACAGGGGTTGATTCATGCTAGCACCCCCTATTTTTAACTAATCTGGTTCTGCAGTGGTCTGCATTTCCCAGCCCAACCCTCTGACCAAGTCACATTTCAAACTCAGTCCTCTTCCAGGGTAAGGAAAGTCCAACTGAAAATCCAAATAAACACCTAAAGAAACAGTTCTGCTCCTCTGGTGCTATGCTGAAGTTCTCTGCTCTTCACCCCTTCTCCAGTGCCCTGCAGAGTTCTTCTGTGCTCCTTAAACAGAGCACTGCCTCCTAGGGCTGTCTCCCTGGAGGCACATTTCCTCCTAATAGGTTTCCCCTAACCCGCTCCCCTCACCAAGGTCACCCACAGCTTCCCTCATGGTCCTCACTGCTTCTTCCAGACTCTACCTCACAACCACCTTTTTTTTTCCCCCCTCTCTCTCTCTCTCTCTCTCTCAGCTTCCTTCCCTAGCTTTGGGCTCACAAAGTTTTTTATGAGGCCCTGGGTGTTCCCCCCCTACTAACACCTGTCCCCATTAGTCCAATCTCCTCAGGCTGAGGGGCAGGTAATTATGGCCCACTTGAGGTTGATTGAACAGGGTTAGCTAACTGAAGGCCTCCTGGCCCTTAAAGGGGCAGACAATCCTGTTACCCTATCTCTTCACTGAGTAGCTTTGCCGTGTATCAGAGAAGGGCTTGTATAAAGATCCACAAAAGGCAAAAAATGCAGAGGGGAAGGAGGACAAGAGGAATGGGAAGTGGGTGGTGTAAATAAAAAGAGGAAGAGAAGGAGAGGGAAGATACGCTGGTGGAATAGAGTCACTGTGTATATTAGCTTGGGCATTCAGTCCCTGAGGGACCCAAAGCACACTGAAGCCAATGCAAAGTCTTTGGGATGGATTCTTCCTCCCCACTATGGCCTCCATATCTTGCAGCATTGAATGGGGACCATAGAAGCCTCAAAGCAAATAATACCTCTGAGGCAGGTGCTGCATAAGACAGCACCATGCTGCCCTATAACTCTCCCTACCCACCCACAAACACCCACTCCTGCAAGGTCTGGTGTCAGGGTGTGCTGTGAGCCGCCCTGGGGGGCATTTCAGGGCCAGGTGTTGTGCAAAGCACTATGGTCATTTTGAGCAGCTCCAGGTTACGGAGCTGATCATAGGCAGGCCAAGCAGAACTGCTATAATTTAGAACAACTCTTTGAACTGCTTAAGTTACAGGGAGAGCTGTTCTGCTCTCTGCTCAGGTCCAGATCAAGAAGGTACAAAACTGTCTCAAAGCCACCTTTGGCCTCACCTCCCTGGGTTGTTCGTATTCTCAGGCAAAGAAAGACTAGTAAGAGATATATGGAGAGATTCACAGAAATGAGGAGGGAGGAAATAAGAGATTGCAAGTGGAACTAGGTGAAATTTTGGGGGCAAAAAATTTATTCACCAACAAATGCAGTTTTGAGTCAAGAAAAACTGTTTGCAAATCCAGGCCAATTTCAGCAAACAGTGTTAGCTGGAAAAAAAATGATTTTTTTTTAAAAACAAATAAATGAGACATTTTTTGTTTTAAAAATGTCAAAACAAAACAATCAACTTTTTGTTTCAAACCATGTTTTCCTTTGAAATTGAGCGTTTGTTTTTTTTAAAAAAAAAGGAAAAAAATACCTGAAAATTAAAAAGAAAGAAAGAAAGAAGAAAGAAAGAAAGAAAGAAAGAAAGAGGGAAATCAAAATGTTTCATTCAACCCCAATTGTTTTTGTTTTGTTTTGGCCACTGAACCAAATAATCAGTTATTCACTGAGCTCTAGTTAGAAGAGCCATATCTAAAATAGAGGCAGGAGGGACTCTGGGAAGGAGAAAAGTTAACTGTTTAATTTGAGAAGGAACAGTATATCGAGCTATTTTAGTCTCATCAATGAGCCAACCAACCAACCAATTTACTGTGCTACGTATTTGTAGATAAAAAGACCTGATTCTAAACCATACTAATCTCTCCCATACACTTTGGAATCTACCCCCATGTTGTTATGCTTATAAGAAGCACATGGGATCTTTTTTCAGAGAAAAAGGCAATATGCCACATTTATTGAGAATACAGCAGTTAGCATATGCTTTTCAGTCACACACACCCCACACAGTCCTGCCAGTTCATGTTTATAGTTACCAGTCCAGAGTCTGGATCATCAAACTAGTGGCCAACCAGATTGGTCACAGAGGGGAACCGGGCTCTGTCAGTCATGACCTGATGTTCCTAGAGTTGTGGCAAGATAAACCTAAAGTCCCATAGCCAAGCACCCTATTCTTATAGTCTTTTTTCTCTGTTGAAGTCTATGGATTTTGCTGTGTCAGTTTGTGACCAGTTACTCCTTAATTGGTGTTATCTTTTGATGTTAACATTCCAAAACACCTCTGAGAGGGTCACCCTGTCCTGGTTTCGATTTAATCAATTGTCTTGTCTTTAGGGGGTGGCAGGCTCCACCTCAGGGTCATCAATCTGCCCTTCCTTAATTATGGATGTGCATTGATGGTTCTCTGGTGTCATTAACAGGGCCAGTTCCAGGCACCAGCAAAGGAAGCAGGTGCTTGAGGTGGCCAGTGGAAAGGTGTGGCACCTCTGGGTCTTCAGCAACAATTCAGCGACAGGTCCCTCACTCCCTCTTGGAGGGAAGGACCGGCTGCCCTATTGCCACCGAAGAATGAAGTGGTGCAGTAGAGCCACCGCCAAAGTGCTTTTTGGGAGGGAGCGGCAAAAAATCTGGAGCCGGCCCTGGTCATTAAGTCTCTTCACTCCTTCCTTGACCATCTGGCTATAACAATGGCCTTCACACCTTATCGTTTCCTGATGCATACATTCCTCATTTTGGAAAGGAGTATATGGTTACTAAAGAGATTAAAAAAGAACCTTACACAACTTAGTTTGCAATGCATACAAGAAGCAAGATCTTATAGCAAATACTGTAATGAAATCTTATCCTAAAACAAAAGGTGACCATAATCAGCTGTAAGGACTATTCTGGTCTATTCCTGCCTTGAGATCAAAAAGGGTAGCCGGCAGGATGATCAAATCATACATTAATACATACTACATTATTATAACTGTCAATCATTATAATCTCTAATACAAATATAAAATCCTACTCCTACAATATTACATGATCTTTATTTGTTTGCTGCAAATGGGTTTCATATTTATTAATTCGCTAAACAGCTGTAGTAAATTCATAAATTTTAAGGCCAGAAGGGACCATTATGATGATAATTTAGTCTGGCCTTGGGCATAACATAGGCCATCAAATTTTACCCAGGAATTCCTTCATCAAGACCATAAAATCTGCTACAGCATATCTTTTAGATGTTATGTCAAGGTTCCCCAGAACTATACCTGTATACATTATGATTCCCTTAGAAATTAGACTTTCCATATCACAAAGACAGCCAGCACAATGGACAAGCTCGGAAAGGGAAGGTGGTGGCCTTACCAGAGGTAATCCAGACCCTTCAAGAGCACAATGTCAGAAAAGAAAATCACAAGGGATTATGGGAAAAGAATGAGGATATGATCAAGACCTTCCAGGAGAGAAACAAGGCCTTTTGGGAAAAGAACATGATCCTCTGGACGAAGAGTATAAATCTCTGGGAAAATGTCAAGACCATATTGATGGAGGAGTTGGAGCTCTGGGACAAGGTCCTAGACCAATGGAAAAATGACCTGGAGTTTTGGAAGAAGGAATTGGACCTCTGGGAGGAGGAACAGGGATTCCTTGCAGAGTAAGAATGGCCACAGGGAGGAGAAAAGAGCCAATGTAAACTACCATATTGCCCCAGAAGCCAAAAATTGTGGTTTTATGTGTGTACAATAACTCCTGTCTTCTTGAGCTAAGAAACCTAATAAAGTATTGATTGAGTTTCAGCATCTCAAGCCTCAAAGTGTTTTACATCTAGGTTTGTTTGTATTGCATTCATTCCATTTCCTTGTTTCCATTTCTGCTCTCTTGTGTGAGGGTCACACAGACACTATTCACCAACTCAGCCTCTGATCCTTTCACCTGTAAAAGGAGTTAGTGGGGTCTACTAGAGCTCAGTTCTCACGAAGGAGAAGGAAACCACCAAATTGCTCTTCATCCTAATACAATTAAACAGAACTGTTACAGTGTCAATTATTTTCTTACATAGGATGCAGCGGTGGTGGTGAATATTACTAGCTAATTTTCTTATTGCAGCAAATGTGCTGGAGGCTGGACAAGTCATGTCTACTTGGAGATTTCTAAGAACAGGTTAGATAAACGCTTACTTGGTCCTGCCTCAGCACAACTTGAGGTCCCTTCCAGCCTCCATTTCTATTTTTCTACTTGTGCTCCTCCCAACTTCCACCTCTTTGCTTTTTCTTGTGCTCAGAGCCCCCAAGGCAGCCAAACATTATCCCAATACCACAACTTGCAGGGATTGGCTCTTAGAGCATTCTCGAAAGCCAGATCACCTCCCTTTCACTTCTCATGCTCCTAGATAGAGCAGGTCAAATAGGGGGGAAATAATTTGTGCATACTATGCAAAGCCATGCATTGAATTCACAGTTCTGCATGACTAGTGTGGTCAGATTGCAGTCCTTAACTGGACCACTTACCAGGTGTCTTGGGGAAATGTACATGAATCTTGCCTGTTTTAGTAGGAATGATCATTCATCCAAACTATAGGGAAATGTCATCATTTTGTTACGCTTCAGTTATCGAAGCAGAGAGCAAAACCAATATCACGTGACTTCACAATCACACTACGCGTACCAAATAATTAAGAAACTGCAGTCAGTCTCTGCATTCTGAGATGGAACACAAAGGATTCTGGATCTTTTAGAACACTCTCATCTTTAGGGTGCATGCACTAATTGCCATGACAGCACTATCCATAACCCAAGAGACTTCAGCAGCATAGAGAAGAAGAGCAGGTCAGTTCAATATAAATAATACTTAATTACAATTCCATGTCAGGAATGGATGTTTTAGTTAATAATTCAGTCTGAGGGGTTAAGAAAGACAGACATTGAAGAGAAGGTTAATTTTCCAGCAAAAAGGGCTTCGAAGCATTTTTTAGCCTTTTTTCCCCAAGCTATTTATGGAAAGGTAGCACCACATAGGCCTAGTAGTAGGCAATTGTACAAACAATCTGCTGCACTCGTTTCATCCTGGGAAAGGCATTTCTGATCTATGTTCATAGTAGAGTGAACTCTGAAATGAAATCTCTCCACTAAACTTTTGGAATCCCTCTACTCATTTGAAAGAGCATCAGAAGTGAAGGAACAGGGGAGATTTTCCTGGACAGACAATATTGAAATAAAATCTCTGTGTTTATATATTGTTGTTTTTTACAAGTAAAATTCAGCTCTGTGAAAAGAGTTAGCACAAGGTATTCACACTGCTTCAGTGTCACTAATCCTGCAACATGTCCCCATTGGATTCAAGGGAGCGCTATCCATATGGACTGCTGACTCTCTGCACTACACATTGCAGGATCAGGCCCTTTATCCCTATTTTGTGGGCTTCAATCAGAGCTAAGTGGTGGATCCACCTGGGGAAGGCTTTCTTCACAGGAGAAGATTTCTCCTTACATTTGGATAATTCAAGACATATTTGCTGTACCTTGATGACATCGATGATTTAGTATTTTTCCAGAGCGGTTATAAAAATATTTGCACTCAACTTATTCCAGTTTGTTTCTTATCACCTACAGACAATGGGACATTATTGGAACTGTAGGTCCATTTTCCAAACATTATGGTATTTTTTTAAAATGTTGAATGCAGAAATTAATTTCAATGTCTAAATAACAAGTGGTTGTATCTTAAATTATTTCACAATTTTTTTTATATAAAGACAACCTGTATAATAAATATTCTTGGCCTTTGTGCAGCACATTCATCCTGAGGAATTTAACATGCTTCAAAACGTTCATGAATTCATAATCCTCAAAAGCACCAATTTGGGTATTACCGTCCCCTTCTGACGCACATAGAAGTTATGAGGCAAATCTACTAGTAGTGTCAGATATTTTAACTGGCCTCCTTGCACATTAAGATACATACTATTCAAACTAAGTAAGGATTGTAAGATCTCAACCTAAATTAATTGTTCAATACAACACAGAATGTAAGGAGCAGATCTGGGAAGAGATTCCAGATTTCCTTGCACAGCATCATCAGCACTTGCCAGACTAGTTTTCCAATACTTAACATATTAAGAACCACAAAGACAGGAAGCACTAATAGTATGTCTATAAAAATATCAGCTGTAGCTATAATTTTCTTTAATCAAGTCAGACCCCAATTTTTAACAATACCTTTTCAAATCTGGCTACTTAAATTTATGCTGGTCATGTTAAGGGCCAGTAATTTAAGGGATTTTATTTTATAAAAAGTGATGGTAAGAAAAAAATATAATAGTTATGTACACAAAATTTTCAAAAGGGACTAGTGATTTGGGGTGCCTCAATTTTTCAGTGCCAAAATTTGAAACATGTTAAAGGGCCTTGATTTTCAGAGAGTGGTTGTTCAGCACGTTCTGAAAATCAGGCTCCTTTAAGAAGTCTCATGTTGGACACCCAAAAGGGAGGCACCTTCTCTAATGTAGCTTAATTCAATCCTATAAACTTCATAGCTAATGCTGCTTGTTTGATTTCTATTTCTTGACTTCCTGCTTTAGTGGTCCTGTGTGAGCCTTTTCACAGACACCCACCTGCTCTTCTCCTCACACAGGCTACCAGCTAGTGCTTTGTGCTCAAGAGGTTCCTTGTTTCACCCAATCATCTCCAAATCCAGCAGTGACTGATGGACCAGAGGAAGCAAAAACCAGAACGAGGGTTGGACTATAGCACTTTACGGGTCAGAATAAAGAATGAGACATCTGTCTCACATAACACAAAACAGGAGACCAAGAACCGCCTGGCACCCTTTACTAACCTCCGCAAGAAGCACCTCAGCAAGAATCTGAAGGAGGAGAAAAGGGCCTTACAAGAAGAGATCAAGGTCTTTTGGGAGGAGAATAAAAATTTCCATGAAGAGATCAAGGCCTTTCAAGAGGAGAACAAAGCCCAGGCCATGGGATTAGAGATTAAGGCCTTCCGAGAAAAGAACAAGAACTTCATGGAAGAGATCAAGGCATTTCTGGAGGACAACAAGGCCTTGCTGGAAGAGATCAAGGCCTTCCAACTGAAAAAGAAAGCTTTCCTGGAACAGCTTAGCACCATTCAAGAAAAGATTGAAGCTTTCCAGGAGAAGATCAAAGTCTCTGAGGAGGAGATTGCGGTCTTTGAGGAAAGGAATGAGGCTTTCCGCGAAACAATCAGGGTCTTCCAGAGAAAAAACAAGGGCTTCCAAGAAAAAAATAAGGCCCTGCGTGAGAAAAACAAAGCCTTGCAGGAAAAGAATGTAGCTGCCCAGGAGAGGAATAATACTTTCTGGAAGGAATACAAAGCTTTCTGGAAGAAGGACAAGGTCTTCTGGGAGGAGGATATGGCCATCTCAAGGGATAAAATGGCCCTCTGGGAAGAGTACATGGCTTTCAGGGAGAATGATCAAGACCTACAAGAGGAAAAGGGAACTCTTTGGGACATGGTAGAAGTCCTGTGGGATGAGAAATATGCCCTGTGGAAGAAGGTACACAGCCCAGCAGGAGAAGAACTATCTCAAGGTGCAGAGAACAATGCTGATGGTGATCATGGCCCAGCTGTACATACTATGACAAACGCACCAGAGGGACCAAGGCAGGTCTAGAGGAGTACCTTGCTGCCAAGCACTGGGTTCTCATGTGTACTGAAACACACATATATTTGCTCCTTTGACCTCAGAAGCTTAATAAAGTCCTGATGGAGCTTTAGGAAAAGGAAGCATCAGAGTGTTATTTTACCCTTAGGTATGTTTTTATTACATTCGATACCTTCAGCTATGTCATAGTTGGACTGTCAGTTGGGTGAGTTTCCCATAACTAAAATTATTTACTGTTCTAAAAATAGTTGAGAATTGGATACCACACACACACACACACGTACACACACAAAATTCCTTGCAGGTACAGGTTTCCTTAATCCCACTGCAGATGGCTGAATTTTTTTAAAAAAACATTTACCCAAAAACAAACTGCAAAGTCTGATTTCCTATTATTCACATTGCAATTTGTTTATGTTTTTTGTTATTTTCATGTATTCCGATCACTTCCTGATATTTGCAAAATATTCATGAGCAGCGTTGGTTGAAATTTTCTGAATTTTGATTATAAATTAAACAAAATGGGATGAAATTTTGCAAATATTTTTGCAAAAATATCATCTCCTTTTTTAACCACTCTGTGATGGGGTGTGCACCCCACTCAGGACTGGAAGGGGTTAAGGTGACTGCGCAGGTCTATTAACTCCACAGGCTGCACCTGGAGGAAAAGCCAGGGAGCAGGGAATTGATGACAAGCAGGTTCAGCTAAGCAGGAATAGGTTGGGCATATAAAGCCAAGAAGCTGTCACCAAATAGAGGTTGCCGCTGGGATAGAGCAGCAGTCATACTCTGGGAAGAGAGAGAGGAGGTATTGCCAGAGAAAGGGGGAACCAGGAGTATAGGAAGGAACCAGTCCTGGGAAGAAGCAGTGAGGGCTGGGAGAGTAAAGCCCAGAACTGCTGGGTTGAGGTTCCCTGGACTGGAACCTGGAGTTGAGGCTGGGCCCAGGTTCACCTACCAGCCAGTGAAAGTAAGGTTCCCTGGACTGGAACCTGGCATTGAGGCAGGGGAATGGGAAGACTGCCTAAGACTGCTGAAGGAAAGAGAGAAATGCTGAGTGACCTGACTGGATTGCTGAATCATGAAGACGACGCTGCAGTTCCTGGAGTGAGAGAGGACTGCAGATCAAGAGAGAGAGAGAGACAGACAGACAGACAGATGGTGTGCAACTGCAGGAAGGGGCATTGACCTTGAGAGCTAATTCCCAGAGTGACCAGGATTGGGTGCCAGACAAGCAGTCAGTGGTGCACCCTGTGACACACCCATAGAACTGGTTGAAAAAAATTAAACCCTTCCCTCTTCCCCCTCCCCCAAAAAGGATTTTTTGTTGGGTGAGGGAGGTGAAAAAATTCATGAAAAATGATTCCATTTCTCAACTAGCTTTATTCATCAATTTTAGCATGAATACATTATGTACAAAAATTCCCATAGGAAATGTTTCAGGCATCACTTCTTGTTCTTTGTTCATTATTGTCCTGGTCTTAAAAGTTTCAGTCATCCAATCAGGAAAAAACAATGCCATTACCACTGTCTCCTTTTTTGCAGAAGTCTTCAGAACCTTTCCAGAGCAGTGGTTTATATACATAACTAGGCTTTGCATGTTGTATATAGTTAGTAAACATAGTTATTTGGACTGCCCTGTCCCTGTGTGGTTCCTTCATATTATGTTTGTTGAATGAAGAGCAAAAGAACAACGACCAATCCTGCAGCACTAATAACAGATAGTGAATCACCAGAGTAATCAGTTTATGAAGCGAAAATCTGCTCATCCCAACTTTTCAGCATATTCTGACAAATAAATACATTCAAAAAAATTAAAAGCAGTTGATTCTTGCTTACAAATTATTTGTGAACAGGAAATGGAGCTCAATTTATAACAAATACTGCAACTCAAACATCCTTTCCGTTTCACTGTTAGCCAGGCAGGAATATGTAGCCAAGGAGGTGGAGACTTCAGCGACGAGTTAGAAACAAATAACAGCCTATACTCAAAATGCAATTTCCATGGAAGCTATTCAGCATATGGTATAGCATTTCCAAGAGGAGTTCACTAACAAACACTAGGGTTACCATATGTCTGAATTTTCCCGGACGTCCGGCTTTTTGGTTCTTAAATCACTGTCTGGGAGGAATTTTTAAGTATCTAAAAATGTCTGGGATTTTGCCATTATTGTTTTTCCCCAAAGAAGAGTTGATCATTCAAGAAAGAGAGTGAATGTTGATCACTCAAGAGAGTGCCCGCTTTTCCCTCCTAGCTCCCAGCACTTGTGCAGTGAAACAGCTGTTTTGCACAGTTGGGAGGGAGGAGGGGGAAAGCAGCGCAGCCAGTGGAGGAGGCAGGGCCCAGGCGGGGATTTGGGGAAGGGGTCCAATGGCCAGGGAAGATGCGGAGACTTTGGGGAAGGGGTTGGAATGGGGGCGGGGAAGGGTTGGAGTTGCAGCGGGGCCGGGGCCAGGAGCACCCGCCAGCGCTGGGGAAAATTGGCACCTAGTCCCATGGTCCAGATACGAACGATCATTTTCCCATAGTGGTGGTAATGCAACATCAACAATTTCAGTGTCTCTTCTGAGTTCGTACCGTGCACGGTAGTGTTTCCTCAAGAGCTCTGTATTTGATATTTTATTTTACTACCCCCAAACACAATGCCAAAACAAAAGGGTAAATTCACTGCAGAACTAAAGATGAAATTCCCATGTTTTTGAAGTGGTAGAGAAGAATGGAAAGCTGAGTGCTTGGTATTTAGATCTGGTACTTACGTCTCTGTGAAAAATAAAGGTGCTAATGATTTACAAACTCATGTGGACTCAGACAAGCACATAAAAACAGTTCGAGGAGAGAGTTCATCAACAAAATTGACAGATTATTTTGTAAAACCAGGCAGCAAATCAGAGGATGCTGTTATTGCAGCAGAGGATGCTTTTGCATTTCACACTGTTAAGTATCATAATAGTTTTAAGTCAATGGATTGCACATCTGTCTTGTTGAAGAAGACGTTCCCTGATTCTGAAGTAGCACAGAAATTTTCAAGTGCTAGAATCAGGACAGAAGCAATTGTTATCTCTGTGCTTGCACCACATTCTGTTGATGTTGTTCTGAAAACGTTTGAAGAAAATGACATAGCTTACTGTGGAGTTGCTACAGATGGAAGCAATCGCAGTTCAGTGAAAATATTTCCAGTAATTATTCAGAATTTCAACCGGAAGAATGGCAGTCTGCAGTCAAAATTGATTGAGGTCCAGAACACACTTAATGAGACTGCCGACACGATTGCTCATTACGTAAAAGAAACGCTTGAAAAAAATGGTTTGTTCGAGAAGTGTATTGCATTTACAGGTGACAACTGCAATACAATGTTTGGAGGACTCCGGCGTGATGAAGATGGAAAGAATATGTTTGCAAACTTAAAGAAGTTGTTGCAGAAGAGAACATTAATTGGTGTGGGTTGCCCAGCACACATTTTGAACAACTGTGTTCAGCTTACAGCAGAAAGAATGAACATTGACACTGAGAACATTATTTTTAAAATTTATCAGTACTTTCATATCTACACTGTCCAAACTGAGCGGCTGAAGGAGTACTGTGAGTTTGTTGACATTGAATACAGAAAGCTGCTTTCTCATAGCAAGACACGATGGCTGTTATTATTTCCAGGCATTACAAGGCTGATACAGATGTTTCTGGCCTTGAAGTCATTCTTTCTGTCACAGGATGAACCACCCACAGTGCTTAAGACATTTTATGAGTATGAATTAAGAGAGATTTACCTCTGGAACATGCATTCACTCATGAGTGTATTCCAAACTTACATCCAAGAAATCAAAAGGGAAAGCAATTCTGTCATGGAAATGCTGAAAAGTTTGAACTCGGTTCACACTATCCTTCTTGAACTCAAGAATCACAACTTTATGTCCCTGAAACTTAAGGGACTACTGGCACAAAAGTGCATGGAAGGAATTGATGAAGAGTGTGACAAATTCTGTGCTGAAGTAGATAATATGTACAGTAGATGCTTAGAATATTTGGAGAAGTGGCTTAGACCCCTGGAAGACTTCTCTTGTTTCATGTGGATTATCCTAAGTGAGACACCGAATTGGAGCGATGTGGAACCTTGTATCAAGTACCTGATCGATAAGGGGGTGCAAATTGATGACGTGAAGTGTTTTGATCAGGTCAGCAACCTGAAGACGTTTATGAAAAGTTGCAACAGCGATTAAGAGTTCAGTAATTATTTGCTAGCACACCAGAAGTGGACCAAATATTTTGAGAAATCCAAAAACACTGAGAGTCATTCAGAACTGTTAAAGATTGCACAGTTCTTCTTTGCTATTCCTTCTCACAATGCAAATGTAGAGCGAATTTTTTCACTGATGGAAAGCCAGTGGACAAAGGAAAGGAACAACCTGAATGCTGAGTCGCTGAAAGGAATTCTACTTGTATAGTACAATTTCAGACAAACTTCTTGTAAAGACTTTCATGCCTTCTTAAAGAGCAATCAACCACTGCTGAGAAAAATGCAATCTATAGAGAAGTATGTGTGGGCACATGAGGAGAAAGAAAACTGAAGAACTGGTGAAAGGAAAGGACTCACTACATATAAAGAAGTACAGTAAACTTTAAATAATTAAACTTCACTTCTGAGACTATATCACTTTTTCTTACATATACTCAGTATAGACAATATGTAGCACACAGCATATATAACAGTATAACAACACATTAATACAACACGAGTTGGTAGATATTGGTGCAAATCCCCCCTCATCCCCCCCATGGAGTGTCCTCTTTTTTGAATGTTCAAACATGGTAATCCTAACTAACACTAACAATGAAGCGACTGTGCTATACCCAGGCCTAAAAGCAGACTGACTGGTATGAAAGAGACCCGAGGTCTTCGGATATTCCTGGAGTTGCCTCGTTAAAATCTTTTCAACCATCTTTCCAAAAACTAGGACTTTCAGGATGGGGTGATTATTGGAGGAATTGATCATATCAACAAATATTTCTTAACTGTGGGACTAACACTAGCTTAGAAAATGACACCTTGCACTCCCTCCAGGAGGGGGGGTGTTCATGTATAATAATAGTCCTAACAGTTATCCTGGATTATGCCAGCCAGAAAAGACACATCTGCAACTTGCAGGCCAAAGCATGTACTCTCTACAGAACCGTGGTGAGTATCAGCAGCCAGAAGCCAAGCACAGAAGACTCTGCAGGTGTCTCTCTGGGAACTGCCTCTACTATAAAGGATCATTGATCAGTCTGAACGCAAGCGATAGTTGATGTCTGTGGTCAATACTGGATTGGGAACAAGGTATGCAGGTGTGATGTTTGCATGTAAGGGGACTGTTGGTGGACACACAGCGAATGGCTTTTGATATGGAATTAGAGATAAGGTTGAATGTGAAAAGGCTGTAGGACCTGGCCTCCAGCACGGTAAATGGAAATTTAACCAAAGACAGAAAAGTCACCTCCTATATTCTACCTACTGGCAATGAAAAACATTTGCTTTATTTGTGAGACATTTTTCCAGTTCATTTACATGCTCAGCACCTCCAACTTGGTGGGTGTGGGGGGAGCTGTCTTTCGGAATTTCCAGACTGTCACATTTTGTTGTGACACTTCATGGCAATTTGTGTCAATCACATCACAATACATTACATCATGTACGGGAATAAAATTTGACAGAGGTAAACAAACCAGATGAGGCTCAACGTGGTCTGGCAGTCTAGTGATTAAAAGATTCTATATATTCAAAAGTTTAGTTAGATAAACCCCACTGGCAATGACTTTGGAAAAGAAAAGAACTAATCCCACTGGAGTGTAGAGGAATTGGGTAGTATCCTTTTCAATTGTTTGAGAGCCCGCTAGCAGGCCTGTCTATCTTCTATTGCAGAAGTACCCAGAACCTAACAGACTAGCAGCATATATATGTAGCTAGGCTTTCTATGTTTGTATATAATAGCTAGTAAACATGGTTATTTGCTAATACTCCTTACTGAGATGACTAGTTATTATAATCTAATTTGTTACCTATTGGCTCCAGGTTAGGTGATCAAAGCTAATATCTTAAAACAAAGAACTGACCACTGAAATATCCCTGTAGTGAATTGTACATCAGCAGAATACAAAAGCATAAATTACTTCACAGGTTCTTCCTTGGCATCTCTATGAACTGACTCTGTGGATGTAATTCAGCTAATATATCTTCTCCAGTGAAGCTGTTTGACCAGAAAAATTGCCTCTTTATTAGTTTAACAGGTTCATTCTTTAATCTTCCTCACCTTTTGACTCCAGATCAGATTCACAAAGTCCTAAGCAGGTGGCAGAACAGCTGGATACAGCAGGTGGTGATGTAGCTAATGGGAAATCCAAGGGGTTCACTTTGGATTATTATATACAGATACGGTAATTAGAAATGAAGCAAGTCAACCTGTTTGCATGAAATTTAAATGGAACCAAACGCCAGGGGGCTCAAAGAACAAGTATTCTTTGAAGTTTCATCAATGGGTTATCAGTATGTTTGATCTTATGTGCCATTATCTAGGGATATCGATGTTAGGCAAACGAAACAATGACGTTTCAAAAGGTCAAATCCTGTAAGATGTTGAGCCCGTTATACTCAATTCCTACGACTGTGTCGCCGGTACTCAGGACCTCATAGGATTTGACCAATACCCTATAAAACCTGGATTATCAAGTGATAATGTTTATGGAGAGGTCATGTTTATAAACATTTTAAACTGCAATATATAATTAAACCTATAAAGAAGATGTAAACTAATTAAAAACATATCAAAGCAAAGTTACCCTGAATATTTGTGCTTTAGTGCTAATTACTTCCACTTGCACTGTAAACACCACATGCCAAGTTCATCTCTGGTGTAACTCTGCTGCCTGCAGCAGAATTTCACCAAGGATAAATTTGGCCCCTCCTTCAGCATGGTCACACTAGATTTTATTTCTCTCTGAAAACACCAGATAGTAGCAGAGAGCTTAAAATTAAGCTCTTCCCCTGCAAACAGGACTTATGTTTTCTCTCTGCCTCAAGCTCCTAGTAAATTTTAGGGATTTAAGAGAAGTGGGGAGGAATTTTTAAAAATCTACAAAAACAAACAACTGGGAAAGGAACTCCGGTTGCATCGTGCAGTGCCTTTGTGAACACCACAATTTCCAGCTAGAAGTGAAAGAGTTTAGAAAGGAAACAAGTTTCTTTCTCTCCCAAAAGTTTTTCTTAAAAGTGCTATAATTGTCTGTAATGAACGATGAATGAATTAGTGAAACTGTATTGATTTTCTTTGATGAACAGAAGGGAACTTCTAAAACCAGAGATCCCACAGGAAGACACTTAAAATGTTCATTTCTCTTCTTTTCTCCCAGACCTTGCTCCACCAATGCCTCAAGAGTCTTGGCTGGTTTTGTTCCAGGCCCAGCCCAGTAGGGATGTGAACTTCACAGCACAGGCTTAGCACAATAGTGGAAAACAAAGGCAAATGCCCTATAAGGAGGATCTGTTACACACTAGAGCTGGTAAGATACTTTGTCTTAGGCTCAGTCATGTGTTTTGTCAGAGTTGCAAAGGTAGACACCCCTGTCACATAGCAGAGGTCAGTCTATGCTGGCTTTAGTGGTTACTGGGATAATTAATGCTATTGGAAAGTTTTCCAGTGAAATATTTTTTATGAAAAAGATTGAGTTTTTGAAAGAACAAAACTTTTCACAGAAAGTGTCTGCTTTCTTCAAAAAAAAAAATTTTTTTTATAAAAAACCAAAAACCTAGAAACCAAAAGATTTCGAATTTTCAGCTAAACATTTTCAGCATTTTTGACCAAACAGTGATAGATATTTTGTTTGGGTTTTTTTTGTTTTGGCAAAAAAATTCATTTGTGTGTTTTAAATAAAAGTTGAAATTTTCTATGGGGGAAAAAAACCAAAATTATCCAACCAGCTCTAGAACTAAGCTGCATTTAGGGGGGACTGTTTTACTCTGTTTGTGGAGTACCTAGCACAATAGGGCACTGATCTTTCCCTGGGGCTGTGGACTCTAATGTAATACACATAAAAAGCCATAATAATAGTTTGAGTATCTGTACCACTTTTTCTGCAATTTAAACACAAATTTTATTTTATTGAATAAACTATAAAAATATATTTCCTAGCTAAAGGGAAAGCTGCTTTATATATTAAGGATAGAAGCTTGTAAAGCATTTACAGACGCTCCCTGACTTACGCAAGAGTTCTGTTTCGGAACACCATGTGTAACTCAAATTTTGCATAAGTCAGGAACATATACCTGACCGTTACATCAAAAAAAAACCATGTCCTATTTCTAGCTTATGGAACTTTTTCCGTAAGTGTAAGTTTGCGTAAGCTGGGTTTGCATAACCCAGGTAGGGTCTGTATATGCATAATCATGTATACAGTAGATATTTTTCTCTCTACTTTTTCTCACTATTTTAACAGATTTTGAGGGGTTTTCACCCCCCCCATTCTCTTCCGAGTAGGACACAAACCCAATAATGCTTTAAATTAAGTTGAACTTTGACTCCACAACATTCAGTTGAGTTGGGTCAAAGTTTGCCCAGCCCTCCTCATTACACAGTAACTAGGAGTGAACTGGTTTCAAACAAGAGCCTAGAATAATCAGCACCCTTCAATTACTAGAATGGAAAAAACAAAGAAAGCAGTGCTATTTATACAGGCACTTGATGACAGCATGACGGATCCACACTGATCAAGGGTTGAAGAGGTCCCAGGAATGAGTTCCAATGTCAGGGTGACTTCTCCACTAAAGTCCTCACTGCTCGCTCAGCACATCAGACACCATTGGGTTTGTTGTTTGCTTCCCCTGATAAATGAATTATTTTATAATTTAATCCTGGAACCTGGTACATAAATTGTTCTCACTTGTGCCCTGAAAGATGACCTCCTCTTTAACAGAGTATAATTGGGACATGGGGCCACAGTTCTTCAGGTTGAACCTTACAACACACCGTTGATGGCTGCCTCACTGGCACCTACTGGGTGCTTGCGTGGTCACTCAGCAGTAGATAGTGCAGCCTCAAGGAAAACAGAGCTGGGAGAATGTGTGAGAAGGAGTGAGCCTTATTTTCATATGAGAAGCAAAGTCTGAACAAAGGACAGAAGAAACTCCTGGCATCCCTTACTATGCATGCTCTTCTGTCCTACAACATGCACTGTCTGCCTGTGGAGGCCTCATGCCCATTGTGACGTGCATCGTTATCTGCATTCTCGCTACAGCCCAGTGACTGAGACACAGGCAAGGGGTGAGAAAGATGCAAGTTCACATGGGAGGATATGTTTGTTAAAGGGCAAGAGGCATGTTACTTTTCACAGCCTGTGCTCTACTTGCACATGCTTTGCATACTAATGCCTCAGCAAAACATATGTGGAAGAAATTGCATTTGGCCACTTCTTTTCCTGAGATCATGCTCCTTTTCTCTGCATTGTGGTTCCACTCAGCAGCACAGTCATATCACTGCTCTGTAGTCAGTTACACTGTACAATGGATAGAACAACTGAGCCCTTAAAAAGTCTGCGTTACACCCTTATTTTCCATCAGCAGTTCTGTTTGTTTGGGGGATTCTTTCATTTCTTTCACACTGACTTTTGGGTCCTTATTATCCTATGTTTTCTTGGTCCATCCATTCCCCTCTCTCATTTTTCTTTCCTTCTGTCTCTTTCTTTTCTCCACTTCTTGTCTACTCCCTTCTGTGTGCTCTCACGTTGTTTTTTGCCTCTTTTGCCTTTCAATTTTACATTCCCCCTTCACAGATTCAGAGCACACACTGCTGATGCTGCTTCTGCAATGCCTTGAAACTGACAACACGCTGAACTCCAGTTCATCTGCAAGCAGGAGTTCAGCCTCGTCAGTTTCAGGCTGCTTTGGCAGCAGCACTGGCTTCTTCTACAGCTGCAGCCCAATCTGGCAAGCAGGCAGCTCAATCCAGGTGTTCTGGGTCAGTCCCAGCATCGGCTTACTGCCTCTGTCAGCCAGAATGCATTCCAACCCCATTTCACCAGTCATTTTGTTTTTTTATTAACTCTCCCTTGACTTGCAAGCAGGATGAGCCTGCTATGCTTGTAGCTCCCCATGCAACATTTTTCTGACATTCACAGATTCGTAGAAGGGACCAGCATGATCATCTAGTCTGACGGTGACATTCCCCACAAGTATGCAGAATTGCAGCACCTCACCATCACCTGCCCTTAGCATGACACAGTCTTATTTGTGTCTGCTGTGGATCATTTCCCTGACACTGCCAGCCTCTGGCAGCACAAGCACTGGCTTCCAGTCCTCTGCAAGTCTCGCTCTCTCTGTACAGGTAGCGGTAGGCACACGCCAACTTCCAAGTCCTTGGAGCATTCCCTGCAGAGTCCAGCCCCTTCTCCACTGAACATTAGTTACCAGTCCTGCTGTTCTCAAAGGGATTGTGCACACCAACTTGTAAGGTTCAACCTGGAGCACCGCTTTGCCTAACCACAACACTTATTCTTCTTTTTGCTATAAATGTATCTATGTTTATTATCAAAGAACAGAGATTCTAGTGATGGTAAAAACATTGGAAACAAATGGTTACACAAAACAAAATCATAAACACTTTCTAGATACTAAACATAACTACCAAGTTAATCACCTGTCTAAAGAAATTCATCTCACCCAAAGTTCTCTCCAGCATTTTTCAGCTATGCCTGGTTGAGACCCCTTTGTCATGAAGTAAACTTACTGTCCTTTTACATCCTTAGTGAAGGGTAATCGGTAGTAAAGCAAGCCACTGATGTCCATCTCCAGATAGAGTTTTCCCCATTCCCACTCTACTGTCTCACTCTTTGTGTTAGTTTCTTCCTGGAGTTCTCACAAGCCTTCATTTGTATTCAGTTTAGACTGGTGATAGGAGACCCATTGTGCACTAAATAATACTTAATCTACATGTAAACAGCCTACTAGGATAAATATATTTTTCATCTTTGCTGGTGACAAGTCCTAGACACAGATCTTATACTTTTCCATGTATAACTCCTTACACAACATCACAATGATAGTGATGCCCAGGGTGACACCAGCTTTTATCTGAGACCTCAGATTAAATTCTTTGGTGAACTGACCGCACATACAAGACTCAGCAGATTCCTGTAATGCCTATGTACTGACTCTGTGTCCCTTGCCAGCTGGCAGTAAAAGGTTCCTGGATCACACTGACCTCTTGTATAACACAGACCATAAAATATCCTCAAGATAATTCCTAGTGCAGATCTTTCGGAAAAATATCCAATCTTGATAGATAATCCACCACAACCCTTGTACGTTGTGCCAGTGGTTAATTACCATCACTGTTAAAAGTCTACACTTTATTTCCAGTTTAAATTTGTCTAGCTTAAATTTCCAGCCATTGGATCACATTATACTTTTCTCTGCTAGATGGAAGAGCCCATCATTGAACATTTGTTCCCCACGTAAGTACTTGTACACTCTAATCAAGTCACCCCTTAGTCTTCTCTTTGTTTAGCTAAATAGATGTTGCTCCTAGAGCCAATCCCTATATGTTTTCTAATCGTTTATGCATTTAAGGCTGTTCTTTGAACCCTCTCCAATTTATCAACATCCTTCTTGAATAGTGGACACCAGAACTGGACACAGCGTTCCAACAGCCGTCACACCAGTGCCAAATACAGATGCAATATAACCTCTCTACTCGTGCTCAAGAGTCCCCTGTTTATGCATCCCAGGATTGCATTAGTCTCTTTGGTCACAGCATCAAACCAGGTGCTCTTGTTCAGCTGCTTATCTACCACCCCACCAAATCTTTTTCAGAGATGCTGCTTCCCTAGATAGAGTTCACCATCCTGTAAGCATGGCTTCCATTCTTTATTCCCAGATGTATACATTTAGCTTTATTAAAACACATGTTGTTTGCTTGAGCCCAGCATACCAAGCGATGCAGATCGTTCTGTATCAGTGACTGGTCCCTCTTCATTATTTACTACTTCCCCACTTTGTGGGCCATCTGCAAACTTTAGCAGTGATTGTTTTATGTTTTCTTTCAGGCCATTAATAAAAATGTTAAATTCCGTAGGGACAAGGACCAATCACTGGGGGACCCCACTAGAAATACACTCGTTCAATGATGAGTCTGTGTTTACAATTACATTGAGACCTGTATCTTATATTGGACCAACTCTGTTGGTGGAAGGGACAAGCTTCCAAGCTACACAGAGCTCTTCGTTAGGTCAATTCAAGACCCGATGAAGAGCTCTGTGTAGCTCAAAAACTTGTTCCTTCCACCAACAGAAGTTGGTCCAATATAAGATATCGTTTCACCCACCTTGACTTTCTCTTCCTAGGGCAACCTGCCTATAACACTACAAACATTTTGAGAACTAATCATTTAGCCAGTTTTTAATCCATTTAAAATACTAGAAAGGTATAAAACTAACATGGCACACATTAATCAAAATGTAATGTATTAAGTCAAATGCCTTACAGAAGTCTTAAGTATATTACATCAGCACTATACCTGGATCAGCTAACCTGATATGATTTTAATGAAATTACCAAGTTCATTTGACATTCCATCATCCGTTACACATGGTTTTGCCTCTGACAATGCTATGATTGTGTTAGTACATTAAAGGAACCTACTTTTAAAAAAAAAAACACAGTTAAAACGCTTTGCAAATGAAAACTACAGAAGTCTTTCAATAGTGGGATTTATTGATTTCTGTTTACATTTATTTAGGAGCCTGTTCAGCCTGCTGCATCTCTGTGAGCTTTTGCTTTGCTGCATCTCTGTGAGCTAAATATTGTGTGGATGTCGGAGACAGGGATGGGTGTCCTGGGAAATAACACAGCACACGCACAGTTCTTGAACTGTATCACAATAACACAGGGAAACACAGGCTTAAAAGAACAAAAAACCTTTCACAGGGCTTAGATCAGCCCTGAAATGAGGCTTGTTTCTGCCATTGTGTCTCTCTCCTATAACCTGAATTTCAGAGAGATGTTTAGCTTGCTGCTGAAGTACTTTTGCACTTTGTTTCAGGCTACACAGCCAGTCAGAACATGGCCCCTTTAACAAGTACTTGCTCCCAGGCCAACCTCTATTCCTCTCCCTTCTTGCCCTTAACCCCATCACTTGGCTGTAGCTGGAGTGTTTTTAAACACCTGTCAGAAGCTTCTCTCCTACAGGAGCAAATGAAGTGTCTCTTTCCCTTAAGACAATTAACGTGGTTTTGCTTTCTGAAATAGAATAACGTCATTATTTTGTTTTGAATGGCTTCCTTCCCAGAAATCCCCCCACATTCTCTCCCCCTCTTCATGTGGGGAGGCCACACTGCATCTGCATTCCCCACCCCGTTCAAACAGGGCTGACTGAATAATTCTCAGTAAATTAGTTAATGAATTTTACTCCCTCCCCTCCCCCCAGCTTCATGGACTAATCAGTTTCTGTACTACTCAAAAGAGTTCAGCTTCTATGGATGAGGATAAGGAATATTTCTTCATTTCATCTTTTCATGTGCATAAATTCCTTGATCATACTCCAGCTGACTCCCTGGCCATCTCCATTGCAATTTGAGCTGGTCAAAAAATGTTCCAGCCAAATTTTTGTTGGATGGAAAATGGATTTTCTGTGACATGGAAATACACCCCTATACACAGTGGTTTTGAAGAAAATTTGAGGAGATTCATTTTTTCAATAACCCCCCTCCAAAAAAAGTCAAAGAAATGTTTCAACTAATGGGAAAAAATCATTGTTATTTTTATGTGGGAAAATAAACTCATTTCCTGCTCTGCTATAGTTCCAAACTACAGCCCAGCTGTGAGAACTGTAGTTCCAAACTACAGCCCAGGTGTGAGAACTGCAGGAGCTCACTGTTAAACGACATACAGCAGAGAACACCAGGGTATGAAGAGCAGCCAGGAGGTAGGCAGACCCCTCTCACAGCTGACAATGTTTGTCAATGAGCTGGTCTATAGCCTGGATACAAGGAAGCTCAGCTGTGCCTCTACACCCATGAGGAAATTACTAAACGACATGGGATTCATTTATCTCTGATCCCATAATTAAATACCCTGGCTCTGGTGCTGATAGAGGTATGGAATAACACCTGAATTTAAATGGATGAGGAAATGATCAGAGTACTCAGCAGGGTAACCTGAAATATTCAAACCAAACTCAAAACATGATGCTAAGCATATGGGGGCCCCTGTAAGAGTTCTCTGTGCTCCCAGGGAATTCATCACTTTCATGGAGATGTATGTCAACCATTAGGAGCTGACATTCGCATCCATGCTGAAATCCCCACGGCCGTTAACCCATCAGGATTCCAAAGGAAACTCCAACAGTATCTCAGAGAACTCATCTGTGAAGTCCCACATTATTTATGTATAATCTAGCAGAGCCATAGGACCAGATTCTCAGTGGCGGTAACTAGCTGTAGCTCTGACTTGAATGGTGCTGTGTTTATTTACACCAGCTGATAATCCAGTCTGTAACCTTTGGTCCTGTCCCAGGGGACAACACAGAGACAGGTGTTCAAACACATTTGTCTTCACAGAATTTCAGTCCTGGTTTTCACATATGAAAATGTACAAAGTTTAAAAGGAGAGGTTTGTACGGTTCTCTTTGTCAATACAGTTTCACACTTCTTTTCTGTGATCTATACTTCTCCCTAGTCTAATCTCCCGGGGTCACTGACACAGAGAACTAGCCTAGAAAGAAACTCTTCATTTCAAACAAAAACAGTACGGAAACTCAATCAACACAAGAAAGGAAAGCCATGGGTCATAGTCTTGCAGGTCCTACAGCCTCTACAGGTTCCAATTAACCAAACCAGTTAAAGGGATATGATGGTACTTATACCTGAGCAGCTATTACTGTGTCCCATTGTTACCAGCAAAATAATGCCTTTTAAGAAGCAGATGTTGAATGCAATTGGGTTTAACTACTGATGTCACTGAATTCCACCAAGAAGTCACCAGTTATCTTTCTCTTTGTACTCATCCACTTACTCACTCACTCATGCCCGTCACCCCAATTGGGGTATGGGCCGCCAACCACAGATCTCCAGAGTCCTCTATCCTGGGCCATTCGCTCTAGCTGGTTCCAGGTATAGCCCATTTTTTAAGCACCTATTAAAAGATCAAGGTCTGACAAAGAATAATGCACAGCATTCAGTGGGGGAAAAGAGGCATTCTGGATATTGTCTGTGCCACTCTCAATCCAGCTAAGTACAGGGATGAGTGCTATGGACGTGGCTATAATGAAATAAAACAATACGTATATTTAAAGTGATTCACAGATACTGTGAATGATAGCAGCAGCATTGACTTCGGCTAACTCATACACTTTGCCTGACTTGGGAGCACTTTCTGCTGCTACATGGAAGGCTTTTTGTCTTCTGTCACCAAAGTCTATAGGGCTAGGAAGGTTGTGGTGGGGAAGTGCTTAACTCCCAGCCCAGGTTTTGCTTTGAATTACCATTGGTCTGTCACTACAACATTAAATGGATTTTGAAGGGAGTTCAGGAGATCTTACCAAGAACTACACTTACATGGAGAGAGGAATGTATATAGAAGAAAAAGGCAGAATCCAAAGATACTTTATATACAGGATGGCCTCCAACTCCTCCTCTATACCTTGGCTCCTGCATGAGAGATCTAAAACACAGAGAACAGGAAGAAGGACCATAAATGTCAAAGCTAATGGATAATTTGATGGATTTTGAGAATTGATTTTCAAAAGAGCTCAGCTTCTATTTAGGCACTAAAATAAGTACATGTTGGGTGCCGAGCTCATTTGAAAATCTAGCCAAAACTATAAACTAGAGGTAAACAAAACACAGGCATTTCACTGATATTGTGAGTTACATGGCATGTGTATTAATATATAGATATAGTATGTCTGCATCTAAGGAAATGTCACATATCAGATGAGACCAGACAGTGATGTTAGAAGGAAGATAAAGACATACAGACAGTACTTAGATTCTATACTGATGGGTACTACAGATAACCCTATGATGGATAGAGAGATGACAGTTTCATACAACTTCAAAAGAAGTCATACTTGCTTACACCACGACTGAGTGTGGCTCCCGGTTTCTTTGGTAATGACTCTCCTTTCATCCCTGCCTATCTCAGAGATCTAGTAAATTATGCCTTGCTTCTGTTTTTAACAACGCAGTGTTTCCAATCAAAAATGAAAATGGACAAGATGCCATTTTCACTTGTGAAAAGCTGCCTTTTGCATACCTAGAGGCAGCAAAAAATACTGAAGCAAACATGGCAATTTTCAATATTGCCTGGTTCTGGTGCAAACAGGAGAGCTTTGCCAGTGGGGAATTATTTTTCCATGGAGCTCTAATTTAAATATTTTCATCAACAGTTTCACAGAGATTGACACTCACAACACCTAATAGAATGTGCCTTTCTATTCCCTCACATACAGTCAGATTTAAATACTCCTCAGTGCACTGGGCCAAATTCATGCATCCCTGGAGTCACTCCTGGTGACTCAGTGAAGTTACACCAGAATAAATTTGGCCCAATCTGCCTATTAAATGCTTGCAAATTGAAGTATTTGCACTAGTCTACTAATGGGCACAGTTTTTTACAAGATCACCAAAGGAAATGATCACTCTGATTTCTTTATGCATTAGCTTACAGCTAAATGATTGTTCCAGTAGTGCAAGCCTCATGTTTTATTCAAATTCCATCCAGTGCATTAACTTTGCTGAAGATTACGGTTAAAAATAGACAGTACGTGTACTACTTCAGAATATGTTCAACATTATTAACAGCGCTTCCGATTCTGCTTGACCCAAAGAGTGAAGTTTAAAAAGTGAAAGCCACTAGTATATAACCAGATCCAAGGGAAGGCAAGACTGTAAGTGGTGGCTACATTTCACTAGCTGATGTGAGAGATAATGTGCAATAAACATATTGATTTATTGGGACAGAGGCAGTTTTATTGGGGGGGTGTTATTTTTACTTTTGAATGCCTAGAAACAATAAGGCAGGCAGACTAGAAGAACCTTATTGCTCATAAAGATGGGTCAACAATAGAACTTTACATTCAAAGCCCTTCCAATTTCATAGGGTGAGGGGCAAGTTGGACCCCAACCTCAGATTGGGTTTGTCCCTTAGAATCCATTTTTGATTCTGGGACAGATCCAAAATCAGAAGAGGACCTCTTTTCATTTCTAATTTGGATGTAACCAAAGTCTCAAAAGAACAGCCATTTGTGAGAGATTTCAGTCCAATATGGTAGGAAGCTTGTGAGAACAAATATTCTTCTGCAATTTCTGTTCTTTGAGATGGAAGAAATCTTATGAATTTCTACCATTTAGGGGCCAATTAGTACAAATGCAAATCTTACCCCTCATTTGGGCCTCAGACCTGAAGCAAAAACTGACCAAGGCCCAGATATGAACACCATCATCCTGGCCCATCTCTGTTATAACTAAGGCTACAATTATGTCACGGAGGTCACGGAATCTGTGACTTCCATTGACTTCCATGGAGCTCCTTGCCCTGGGGCAGACCCCAGAGCCACAGCAGGGACTCCCCACATCTGCCCAGCCACAGCAAGTGGCGAGGGGACCCTACACCTGCCCAGTTGCAGCAGGCATGGGACCCCCTGCAGCTCCCAGCTGCCCTGCGGAGGAGGGGACACCATAGCAGCCCAGCCCCATGGGCAGGGGGACCCCAAAGCTCCCATGCACCACAGCAGTGGGCGTCCCAGGAGCCCCAGCGGTAATGGGTGCTGAACCAACCTACCCCTTTTGTCAGGGATATTTTTAGTGAAAGTCAGGGACAGGTCACAGGCTTCCGTGAATTTTTGTTTATTGCCTGTGACCTGTCCATGACTTTTACTAAAAATATCAGTGGTAAAAACTTAGCCTTAGTTATAACCAATCATTCACCTGTGCATTGAGAGAAAGATCTTCTCAACTCATATATTCAATGTTAGTACCCTTTGAAAATACAGCAACTTTTTCAGACACACACACACAGTTGTACTTTCCATACATAGAATGATTGCACAAAATGGCCAGCTTGTGTTTTTTTTTAAATATAGTCCACTGTGTGATGACAGACCTTCCCTATAATCCTGTAGACAGTCACAGTACAGATGCTCTGGGAGACTTTAGGAAGGCTCACATCAGACAAAGCTATGCTTCATATTGGTTTGTCATTCCCTTATACTCTACCTACTTCATACAGAATTTCCCAAAGACTCGGAATGCTACTATAGATAAAGTGCTGTTGGATGCCAATATTTTAACCACTGTTGTCTTCCAAACAGGTCTACACAATATGAAGACTGATTCTTATTTATACTAAGGCTGCTTTACACTACTCTTAGTGTAAAAGAATTAAAATGACCCACTGTAAGGCCAGAGTGGACTGAATGGAACTTGGTGTAAATAAGATTCAGATCCAGAGTGCTTAAAGTAAATCCTTGAATACACACAGATTTAGATGTGAAAGTTTTTGTATCAGCCTATCCAGTTTCCAGTGTTTATACCGTATTAGCTCTTCAGAAGATAAAGTTTGGCTCATGATTTGTTTATAATCCCTTTGAGCCATCTCTTAGGATAACTGCTTCCTGTTCATTTTCCTTTCTTATCAGCTTCCCTTAGCATTCTGAGAATTTAGGAGCATCAAAAGAATCACAACCATGCAGCATTCTGCATCAGTTTAAAGATGAGAAGTGAAAACCTCCCATTTTATTTTCAGCTCTACAGGTCTCTCTCACCCTGTTGATCAGCTAGAGTTCTCACTGCAGAATGAAGCACACACTGCATTTAATTTTAAAATCAGCATGTGTGGTCTATGATAACTGCAGCATACTCAATCTAGTCTGCAATGTCATACAAACACAGATGACTTGTGACTCTCCAATTCACTGTTTAGATAACAGGATAATTTAAATGGTATAGAGTAACTCTATATTATATGGGTTGCCACTCGTTTAGATTTTATTTTATTTTAAATCTAGTTACTTAAGCATTTTAGGAGTTCAATCTTAGATGCTTAGTTCTCCTAGGCTGCACCCAGACATACTCTTTCTGCAACACATTCTGTATCACAAAAATCTATTACCAAAAATAATGTTTGCATTGGCCATTTCATCTAACATGTCAAGTGATTTGAATATTTCATGGTGAATAAATGAAGGTCACACACTGTACCAGGAGTTATTTATTATGAAGAGCACATCTACTCTTGCATGTCACAAATAAAGACGCAAGGTTCTTGTAATTCATTATGAATCACAGCAATCTCTGAACAGAACCTAGAGTGACCAGATAGCAAGAGTGAATAAAATAGGGATGGGGGTGGGAGGCAATAGGCACCTACATAAGACAAAGCCCCGAATACCAGGACTGTCCCTATAAAATCAGGACATCTGGTCACTCTAACAGAACCTCCAACAAGAAAACCTTTCCTGAACTGAATGATGTCCATACAGACCAACCTTTGTTGCTTCTTTGTGCATTTCCTCTCTAGAATCTCATTCCATGTCTGGTTGAGCTTTTTTCATAGCTCACCATAATGAAGTAGGAGAAGAATATATAACTAGTTAAAACTGGGGTTTGCTGAGCAACAAAATCCTAGGAAGTAGCAGGAGCAAGGAAATTGAAAGCTATGGGTCAAACTTATCGCCAGGCTTCAGCCTTGTGTTGGCCCTCTGCAGAGGGGGGAACTTCACTCTAGTTGACCTGAGTTCTATTTCCCACTCTCTTACTGACTTGCTGTGTGACCTGTTACAAGCTCTCAGCCTCTTGGTATCTTTAAAATGGGGATAATTATGATCCTCCTTTGTAAAGAACGTCTAGTTCATTCTCTAAGAAGCATTCTCTATTAGACTGGAACATGGGGGGCAGGATTTTGTTTCGGAGATGAGTTTTAAATGATAAAATACAATTTGTAAATGCTCCAGTTCACCTGTTTGTTCATCTGCTTCTTATTGAATGTCACCTGCCAGAATTTTAGATATTTTCCAAATAGACATATGGATTTTTTAATGTTACCTTAAATGAATTAAGGGCCTAAATCCCATTTTCTAAAATGGCTTATAAACTTAGGAACCTAAGTCCATTGACTTTCAATGAGCAGGTCACTTTTGAAATGGGACTTAGGCACTTTTCAAAATTTTACACATAAGCCAGATCCTCTACTGGTATAAATTAGCATAACTCCATTGAAGTTAATACAGCTTGGCAATTTACATGAGCTCCTGTAAATCAGCATACCTTCATTTATTTCAATGGAGCTCTGCTGCTTTACCCAGCTGAGGAACTGGCCTATGCCAAAGAATGGGTTGAGGGGGTGCCCTAGAACTGACAAAGCTTGAGTTAATCTGGATCGGTGAAGACCAGAAAGGCCCATAGTCCAGGGCAAACACTCTGCCCCTATAAATCCATTTCAGCAGCCTTCATGGATTTAGAATAATAAAAGGGTGTGATTTTATTTTAATGTTAAGATAATTAAGTGTTTTATTGGCTAAAAGGGTCAAACTGCCTGGATGGATGTATCAAGCATACTCTGTTTACTTCTTGCCTCATTGATGAGAATTCCAGTAATAGCTCCTTTCATGAAGGCAGACATGTAAACTAAATGGTAAATACATTCACAATTAATTGAATTCATTAGGTAGGAAGCATGGCCTCGAGAACAATCTCTTGTGAAGATAAGGATAAACTGGTTAGAATCATAGAAGATTAGGGCTGGAAGAGACCTCAGGAGGTCATCTAGTCCAACCCCCTGCTCAAAGCAGGACCAACCCCAACTAAATCATCCCAGCCAGGGCTTTGTCAAGCCAGGCCTTAAAAAACTCTAAGGATGGAGATTCCATTACCACCTCCCTAGGTAACCCATTCCAGTGCTTCATCACCCTCCTAGTGAAATAGTTTTTTCCTAATATCCAACCTAGACCTCCACCACTTCAATTTGAGACCATTGCTCCTTGTTTTATCATCTGCCACTACTGAGAACAGCCTAGCTCCATCCCCTTTGGAACCCCCTTTCAGGTAGTTGAAGGCTGCTATCAAATCCCTGCCTCACTCTTCTCTTCTGCAGACTAAACAAGTCCAGTTCCATCAGCTTTTCCTCATAAGTCCTGTGGCCCAGTCCCCTAATCATCTTCATTGTCCTCCACTGGACTCTCTCCAATTTGTCCACATCCTTTCTGTAGTGAGGGGCCCAAAACTGGATGCACTACTCCAGATGTGGCCTCACCAGTGCCGAAGAGAGGGGAATAATCACTTCCCTTGATCTGCTGGCAATGCTGTTGCTAATGCAGCCCAATATGCCACTAGTCTTCTTGGCAACAAGGGCACACGTTTGACTCACATCCAGTTTCTTGTCCACTGTAATTCCCAGATCCTTTTCTGCAGAACTACTGCTTATCCAGTCGGTCTCCAGCCTGTAGCAGTGCATGGGATTCTTCCATCCTAAGTGCAGGACTCTGCACTTGTCCTTGTTGAACCTCAGATTTCTTTTAGCCCAATCCTCCAATTTGTCTAGGTCACTCTGGACCCTATCCCTACCCTCCAGCATATTTACCTTTCTCCTCCCCAGCTTAGTGTCATCTGTGAATTTGCTGAGGGTACAATCCATCCCATCATCCAGATCATTAATGAAAATGTTGAACAAAACCCGCCCTTGGACTGACCCCTGGGGCACTTTGCTTGTTACCAGCTGCCAGTTAGACATCGGGCCATTGATCACTACCTGTTGAGCCCAACAATCTAGCCAGCTTTCTATCCACTTCACATAGTCCAATCCTCCAATCTATATTTTGTAACTTGCTGGCAAGAATACTATGGGAAGCCATATCAAAAGTTTTGCTAAAATCAAGATATCACATCCACCATTCCCCATATCCACAGAGCCAGTTATCTCATCATAGAAGGCAATCAGGTTGTTCAGGCATTACTTGTCCTTGGGGAATCCATGTTGACTGTTCCTGACCACCTTCCTCTCCTCCAAGTGCTTCAAAATGGTTCCTGGAGGACTTGCTCCATGATGTTTTTGGTGACTGAGGTAATGGTCTGTAATTCCCCGTATTCTTTTTCTTCCCTTTTTTTTAAGATGGGCAATATATTTGCCTTTTTCCAGTTGTCCGGGACCTCCCACAATCACCACGAGTTTTCAAAGATAATGGCCAATAGCTCTGCAATCACATCAGCCAACTCCCTCAGCATTATCTGATGCCTTAGATCCAGCCCCATGGACTTGCGCATATCCAGCCAGGGCCCGCTTTAACAAGTGCAGGGCCCAATTCGTACTCACCTGGTGGCGCTCCGGGTCTTTGGAGGCACTTCGGCAGTGGGTCCTTTACTCACTCCAGGTCTTCCATGGCACTCAAGGACCGGCTGCCAAAATGCCTCCGAATACCCGGAGCGAGTGAAGGTCCCACTGCCAAAATGTCCCCGAAGACCCCCAGAGCACCGCCGGGTGAGTAAAAATTAAAAAGGCACCAGCACGGGGTCCTCTTAGGCGTGGGGCCCGATTCAGGGAATCAAGCTGTCATAAACAGATAGCTAAGGGTTAATGTCTCTTCCACCTGAAGCACCTGACCAGAGGACCAATCAGGAAACCGGATTTTTTCAACTCTGGGTGGAGGGAGTTTGTGTCTGAGTCTTTTGTCTGTCTTCCTGCTTTCTCTGAGCTTTGGAGAAGTAGTTTCTACTTTCTAGTCTTCTGTTTCTAAGTGTAAGGACAAAGAGATCAGATAGTAAGTTCTATGGTTTCTTTTCTTTGGTATTTGCATGAATATAAGTGCTGGAGTGCTTTGATTTGTATTCTTTTTGAATAAGGCTGTTTATTCAATATTCTTTTAAGCAATCAACCCTGTATTGTATCATCTAATACAGAGAGAACATTTGTATGTATTTTTCTTTCTTTTTATATATAGCTTTCTTTTAAGACCTGTTGGAATTTTTCTTTACTTCAGGGAAATTGAGTCTGTACTCACCAGGGAATTGGTGGGAGGAAGAAATCGGGGAGATCTGTGTGTTGGATTGCTAGCCTGATTTTGCATTCCCTCTGGGGGAATAGGAAAGTACTTTTTGTTTCCAGGATTGGGAACAGAGAGGGGGAGTCTCTCTGTGTAGTTTCACAGAGCTTGTGTCTGTGTATCTCTCCAGGAGCACCTGGAGGGGGGAAGGGAAAAAGAATTATTTCCCTTTGTTGTGAGACTCAAGGGATTTGGGTCTTGGGGTCCCCAGGGAAGGTTTTTCAGAGGGACCAGAGTGCCCCAAAACACTCTAATTTTTTGGGTGGTGGCAGCAGGTACCAGGTCCAAGCTGGTAACTAAGCTTGGAGGTTTTCATGCTAACCCCCATATTTTGGACGCTAAGGTCCAAATCTGGGACTAAGGTTATGATATGATATGAGTGGCAGCTGGTGGGATATAGACAGAATCCAGAAGCCAGTAGGAATATTATATTTTTCTTTTCTCTGCTAAGGGCTTTTTAGCAGAGAGAAACAGTTGGTTTTAAAAGGGAACCAGAGAGAATTTTTTTTTTCTGCTCTCTCTGGCAGTTTGTGGCTTGCATGTTAAACGAGAAGCCATTACCAGACTGTTAAGGGTCTTTTGTCATGCAATAGCCCTCCCATTAGGAGGCAAGTACCAGCACTTATATGCATGCAAATAAAGTGGTTTTTCTGGTTTCCCTTCATTGAACATTAGCTAGAGAGAGAAAGGGAAAAAAGGCACTGTTGCTAGGCAGACTCCAGGAGGCAACAGAGAACCTGCAGTTCAGAAAATAAACACCGGAGGGCACCCCAACCCAAGAAAACAGGAACCATGACTTCTAAGGCAAAAATTGAGGCCGAAGAACAATTCAGAGAAGCTGAACACAGGCGACAACTGGAAATAAAACAAAAAGAGATGGAGATGAAAGAAAGAGAAGAACAGATCAGAGAGGCAGCCTACCAAAGAGAACAGGCAGCCTACCAAAGAGAACTGGCAGCCTTCCAAAGAGAACTGGCAGCCCAAGAGGCAGCACACAAAAGAAAACTAGAAGAAGAAGAGGTAGCCTACCGAAGGAAACAAGCAGAAGAAGAGTTGGCCCACAGAAGGAAGCAAGAAGAAGAGGAGGCGGCCCACCACCGAGAAATGGAAAAACACCAAAAAGAAATGGAAAAACAACAAAAAGAAATGGAAAAACAACAAAAAGAGAATGAAGAGAAGGAAAAACAGAGAAAACATGAACTGGAGTTGGCAAAAGCTGGGCTGCATGTGCCAGCCAACCCTAACAACCCGGCGCCAATTATTGCTCCACAGCACAGGAAATTTCCCACCTACAAGGCAGGTGATGACACCGAGGCCTTCTTGAAAAATTTTGAAAGAGCCTGTCTTGGGTACAGCATTCCCGAAGACCAGTACATGGTAGAACTGAGGTCACAGCTCAGTGGACCTTTAGCAGAGGTGGCAGCTGAAATGCCTAAGCAGCAAATGAATGACTATAAACTTTTTCAAACCAAGGCCAGATACAGAATGGGGATAACCCCAGATCATGCCCGTCGGCGTTTCAGAACCCAAAAGTGGAAACCAGAGGTGGCATTTCCCAAACACGCCTACTACATTGCAAAAAACTATGAGGCCTGGATAACAGGAAACAACATTCAAACCTTGGAAGAACTGAACCTCCTCATACAAATGGAGCAGTTCTTGGATGGTGTTCCTGAAGACATCACACGGTACATACAAGATGGAAATCCCAAAGATATCGCTGAGGCGGGGGAGATTGGAGCCAAATGGATGGAACTGGCAGAAAGCAAGAAAGCTACTGTCAAGGGGAACGATTACCCCAGGGGGCACACAGACCATAAACCCTACAACCGAGGACAGCCAAAGACCCCACATACAACCCAAGTCAAGCCACAGACGCCCTACTCTTCCCCCTCACCAGTCTCCAGTAACTCACTTCGGCCCAGTGACCCATCAGATGGAAGATGCTTTAAGTGTAATGAACTGGGACATATCAAGGCCAACTGTCCCAAGAACACCATGCGAGTGCAATTCATTACACCATCATCACACCAAAGATCCCCAGGCCCGGATGCCTCTCAAATACCCTTGGAGCGAAGGGAAAATTTGAGAGTGGGCGGAAAGAAGGTTACTGCGTGGAGAGACACGGGGGCACAAGTGTCAGCTATCCACCAATCCTTCGTTGACCCCAAATTCATCAACCCAAAGGCCAAAGTTACAATTTACCCCTTCATGTCACAAGCTGTAGACTTGCCTACAGCTCAACTGCCTGTCCAGTACAAAGGCTGGTCAGGAATGTGGACTTTTGCAGTCTATGACAATTATCCTATCCCCATGCTACTGGGGGAAGACTTGGCCAACCAGGTGAGGCGGGCCAAGAGAGTGGGAATGGTTACACGTAGCCAAACCGGGCAAGCTTCCAGACCCATTCCTGTTCCTGAGCCGTCCACAGAGGCCCCGTCTGTGTTACCAGAGACCCAGACAGAGGTAGTGGACCCGGATTCCATGCCTACCACTGAAACAGCCACAGCATCTCCAGTCCCAGGCCCGGAACTGGAACAGCAACCAGCACCAGCAAGTGCAACCACATCTTCAAACTCAAAGCCAGAGGGCGCCAGCGAGCCAGAACTGGCAGAAGCAACAGACAGCCATACCCAAAAGGCTCAGCCAGAGCCTGAAATACCCTCAGGTGCACCAGCAGAGAGTGGTTCACCAGCAACGGAAACAACCCCATCACCTACATCGCTTCCAGAGGGACCAAGCCCGAGTCCACAGTCTGAGAAAGAACTGGTGACCCCAGCCTCAAGGGAACAGTTCCAGGCTGAGCAGGAAGCGGATGACAGCCTTCAGAAAGCTTGGGCGGCGGCACGGAGCACCCCACCGCCTCTCAGCTCTTCTAATCGATCCCGGTTTGTTATAGACCAAGGACTTTTATACAAGGAAATTCTTTCTGGTGGACACCGGGAAGAATGGCAGCCGCAAAAACAGTTGGTGGTTCCAACTAAGTACCGGGGGAAGCTCTTAAGCTTAGCCCATGATCATCCCAGTGGCCATGCTGGGGTGAACAGAACCAAAGACCGGTTGGGGAAGTCCTTCCACTGGGAGGGGATGGGCAAGGACGTTGCCAAGTATGTCCGGTCTTGTGAGGTATGCCAAAGAGTGGGAAAGCCTCAAGACCAGGTCAAGGCCCCTCTCCAGCCACTCCCCATAATTGAGGTCCCATTTCAGCGAGTAGCTGTGGATATTCTGGGCCCTTTCCCAAAAAAGACGCCCAGAGGAAAGCAGTACGTACTGACTTTAGTGGACTTTGCTACCCGATGGCCGGAAGCAGTAGCTCTAGGCAACCCCAGGGCTAACACTGTGTGCCTGGCCTTAACAGACATCTTTGCCAGGGTAGGTTGGCCCTCCGACATCCTTACAGACTCAGGGTCTAATTTCCTGGCAGGGACCATGGAAAAACTGTGGGAAACTCATGGGGTGAATCACTTGGTTGCCACCCCGTACCACCATCAAACCAATGGCCTGGTGGAAAGGTTCAATGGAACTTTGGGGGCCATGATACGAAAATTCATCAACGAATTCTCCAATAATTGGGACCTAGTGTTGCAGCAGTTGCTGTTTGCCTACAGGGCTGTACCACATCCCAGTTTAGGGTTTTCACCATTTGAACTTGTGTATGGTCACGAGGTTAAGGGGCCATTACAGTTGGTGAAGCAGCAATGGGAGGGGTTTACGCCTTCTCCAGGAACTAACATTCTGGACTTTGTAAGCAACCTACAAAGCACCCTCCGACACTCTTTAGCCCTTGCTAGAGAGAATCTAAAGGATGCTCAGGAAGAGCAAAAGGCCTGGTATGACAGACATGCCAGAGAACGTTCCTTCAAAGTAGGAGACCAGGTTATGGTCTTGAAGGCGCAACAGGCCCATAAGATGGAAGCATCATGGGAAGGGCCATTCACGGTCCAAAAGCACCTGGGAGCTGTAAACTACCTCATAGCATTTCCCAATTCCTCACTAAAGCCTAAAGTGTACCATGTTAATTCTCTCAAGCCTTTCTATTCCAGAGACTTACAGGTTTGTCAGTTTACAGTCCAGGGAGATGATGCTGAGTGGCCTGACGGTGTCTACTACGACGGGAAAAAAGACGGTGGCGTGGAAGAGGTGAACCTCTCAACCACCCTGGAACGTCTGCAGCGGCAACAAATCAAGGAGCTGTGCACTAGCTTCGCCCCATTGTTCTCAGCCACCCCAGGACGGACTGAACGGGCATACCACTCCATTGATACAGGTAATGCTCACCCAATCAGAACCCCACCCTACCGAGTGTCTCCTCATGCCCAAGCTGCTATAGAACGGGAGATCCAGAACATGCTACAGATGGGTATAATCCGCTCATCTACTAGTGCATGGGCATCTCCAGTGGTTCTGGTACCCAAACCAGATGGGGAAATACGCTTTTGCGTGGACTACCGTAAGCTAAATGCGGTAACTCGTCCGGACAACTATCCAATGCCACGCACCGATGAGCTATTGGAAAAGTTGGGACGTGCCCAGTTCATCTCTACAATAGACTTAACCAAGGGGTACTGGCAAGTACCGCTAGATGAACCTGCCAAGGAGAGGTCAGCATTCGTCACCCATGCGGGGGTGTATGAATTCAATGTCCTTCCTTTCGGCCTTCGAAATGCACCCGCCACCTTCCAGAGGCTGGTAGATGGTCTACTAGCTGGACTGGGAGAATTTGCAGTTGCCTACCTCGATGATGTGGCCATTTTTTCAGACTCCTGGCCCGAACACCTACTACACCTGGAAAAGGTCTTTGAGCGCATCAGGCAGGCCGGACTAACTGTTAAGGCCAAAAAGTGTCAAATAGGCCAAAACAGAGTGACTTACCTGGGGCACCAGGTGGGTCGAGGAACCATAAACCCCCTACAGGCCAAGGTGGATGCTATCCAAAAGTGGCCTGTCCCATGGTCCAAGAAGCAGGTCCAATCCTTCTTAGGCTTGGCCGGATACTACAGGCGATTTGTACCACACTACAGCCAAATCGCTGCCCCACTGACCGACCTGACCAAAAAGACCCAGCCAAATGCAGTTAAGTGGACTGATGAGTGTCAAAAGGCCTTTACCCAGCTTAAGGCGATGCTCATGTCTGACCCTGTGCTCAGGGCCCCGGACTTTGACAAGCCATTCCTAGTAACCACGGATGCATCTGAGCGTGGTATAGGAGCAGTGCTCATGCAGGAAGCAACAGATCACAACTTCCATCCTGTCGTGTTTCTCAGCAAGAAACTGTCTGAGAGGGAAAGTCACTGGTCAGTCAGTGAAAAGGAATGCTATGCCATTGTGTACGCCCTGGAAAAGCTACGCCCATATGTTTGGGGACGGCGGTTCCAACTACAAACTGACCATGCTGCACTAAAGTGGCTTCATACTGCCAAGGGGAACAACAAGAAACTTCTTCGTTGGAGTTTAGCTCTCCAAGATTTTGATTTTGAAATTCAGCACATCACAGGAGCTTCTAACAAAGTAGCTGATGCACTCTCCCGTGAGAGTTTCCCAGAATTCAGTAGTTAAAAAGTGTTCTTAAAATGTAGAAGTCTGTTAGTTATATACTTAGGGGTATATGTAAAGGTGCATGTGTTGTATTAATCTGTTTATTTTAAAGTTCTAGAAGGAAATCGCCGCCAGTGAGCTTCCCCACTGTCTGCAGTTTGGGGGGCGTGTCATAAACAGATAGCTAAGGGTTAATGTCTCTTCCACCTGAAGCACCTGACCAGAGGACCAATCAGGAAACCGGATTTTTTCAACTCTGGGTGGAGGGAGTTTGTGTCTGAGTCTTTTGTCTGTCTTCCTGCTTTCTCTGAGCTTTGGAGAAGTAGTTTCTACTTTCTAGTCTTCTGTTTCTAAGTGTAAGGACAAAGAGATCAGATAGTAAGTTCTATGGTTTCTTTTCTTTGGTATTTGCATGAATATAAGTGCTGGAGTGCTTTGATTTGTATTCTTTTTGAATAAGGCTGTTTATTCAATATTCTTTTAAGCAATCAACCCTGTATTGTATCATCTAATACAGAGAGAACATTTGTATGTATTTTTCTTTCTTTTTATATAAAACTTTCTTTTAAGACCTGTTGGAGTTTTTCTTTACTTCAGGGAAATTGAGTCTGTACTCACCAGGGAATTGGTGGGAGGAAGAAATCGGGGAGATCTGTGTGTTGGATTGCTAGCCTGATTTTGCATTCCCTCTGGGGGAATAGGAAAGTACTTTTTGTTTCCAGGATTGGGAACAGAGAGGGGGAGTCTCTCTGTGTAGTTTCACAGAGCTTGTGTCTGTGTATCTCTCCAGGAGCACCTGGAGGGGGGAAGGGAAAAAGAATTATTTCCCTTTGTTGTGAGACTCAAGGGATTTGGGTCTTGGGGTCCCCAGGGAAGGTTTTTCAGAGGGACCAGCGTGCCCCAAAACACTCTAATTTTTTTGGGTGGTGGCAGCAGGTACCAGGTCCAAGCTGGTAACTAAGCTTGGAGGTTTTCATGCTAACCCCCATATTTTGGACGCTAAGGTCCAAATCTGGGACTAAGGTTATGATACAAGCAAATCAGCCTAAAGCCGGCCCTGTGTCCAGCTTTTCTAAATAGTCCTTAACCTGTTCTTTCACTACTGAAGGCTGCTCACCTCTTCCCCATACTGTGCTGCCCAGTGCAGCAGTCTGGAAGCTGACCTTGTCTGTGAAGACCAAGGCAAAAAAAGCATTGAGTACTTCAGCTTTTTCCACATCATCTGTCATTAGGTTACCTCCCCCATTCAGTAAGGGTCCCACACTTTCCCTGACCTTCTTCTTGTTAACATACCTGTAGAAACCATTCTTGTTACCCTCCACATCTCTTGCTAGCTGCAACTCCAGTTGTGCTTAATGGACCTTTAACTAGCAGTAATGAAATGTCTGCTTGCCAAGAGGCAGAAAGGGTTTCTTTGTTGCCAGTTGCTGAAAAAAATCAAAGTGCCATATAAGGTCAGAGGCTCTTCCCCTCTCTTTCTTCCTCCCCCGCCTTCCCCTCCTCCCCTACCCCCCCCCCCCCATCTTGCAGTCTAGCTCATTGGCAGCAAAATCCTAAATTCCGTTACAGTTTTTGTCTGTTAGGAAACTTGACCAATGATAAATGCTTCAGACATTTGAAATAAAAAATAATTTACAGCCCATCTATTCAATCATCTGAAGTAAGCCTGAACAGGAAAAGTTCAAAGTAACAGATTCTGTAGAACTGAGCAGCAATAGTGGTTGCATGTAGACTTTGGACTGTTCAGTACATAAGGTGCACTCTGGAATGGGAGCTCTGCTTCTGACGTCCTAACCTCTCCTCAAGTCCTCTTACAACCCTTTCAGCAACACTGTGATCTAGAGATGGGCCTCAGCTATAACCCCAGATCCATTCATTAAATCTGATCTGTGTCCAGTTTAATACCCAGGACAAGGAGCTGTGCGGGGGGACAACCTATCCCAAGATAAAGTGGGACTGGCAGATTCTCTCTTCTTTCCCACATGGGGACACTTTCCTGGATGAAGAAAGACTCTTTTACCTAAACTGACTTGTGTATAAAACACACTTGAATGTCCACAAAAATAGTCCTTCCAAATATGTCTCTGCTTATATATGCCAATACAGCAAATGTGCACATATGCAGATATTTATAGATACAGAGAGAGATCTTAAAGTACAAAGGAAATTTCCCTTTTCTGGCCACAACTTGCAAACAGTTTAGACAGACCTTCTACTGCTAAAAATACAGGTTGAACCTCTCTAGTCGAGCACTCTTGGGACCTTACCAATGCCAAACCAGAGAATTTGCTGAACCACAGTAGGCCAATATTGTAGCAATCGGGTCTCCTTTTATTTTTATCTTGACAAGGTGAATAAACGGAACAATGTTTGCAACACCGCCTAGCCAAAGCTTACTGTCTCTCTTTGTAACAAAGTGTTAGTGTTGTTACACAATTTTACTGTATTGACACAAGGAAATAAGTAGGTAAAGCATAAAAAACATAAAACAATCTGACAAAATAAATAATACAGGTAAATCTATAATTTACTTACTTAAAATGGTGCCTGAATTCTGCTTCCAAAGTGATGTGACAAGAACTGCTAACTTAAATTACATTTGAGTTACATCTGGGGTCTTTGCTGTAGGTATATCTGGGGTAGATGAAGTGGAGGCAACAGGATTTTTGACTATAGAGTCTGCTCACCACCACTCTTCACTCCCTTTAACCAATCTTCCAGCTTGGCTTATCTCATGTATTTTGGTTTTTCTTTAATGAGTTTTTCTCATATCACATAGAGAGACATGATCTCTTGCTCAGAAATGAAATGTCTTTGCTCCAGTCCTTTTATAAAATTTGTTGCCAACTGAATGCATTTATCCATATGAATTTTTTCCTGCGACATCCTTCTCATCTTCATCACCATCACTGGCTTCTTCATTATCTTTATTTTTTCCCTGCTGTATAATTTGCACACTTTCTTCATATGTCATTTGATGAGCAATCAATGCATCTCTGTCAACTTCTATCCAGTCTAGTAAATTTTCCTCTCCCAAACCCTTGGCCAAATCATATCCTTGAAGTTAAATTCTTTCCTAAATGTTCTCAAACTCTTCCCATCTTTAAGCGATACTAGCAATTGGGGCATAAACTCAGACCTATGCATATACTTCAGGGATCGTAAGATAGCCTGATCACAAGGCTGAATCAGTGAGGTACAGTTTTGGCGGTAAATACAGTCCCACCACATTATCTTTGACAAGCAGCTCTGCTTTAGGGTGGATGGAACAATTGTTGACAATCAGCACAATTTGGCATTTCAGATCCAGACCTATCAAGTGCAATGGGCTATTGTCTCCAGTAGAAAATATTTCTCAATCCATTTGAGACATAGATTAGTCGTTATCCATCCCTTTTTGTTACCACGGTATATCACTGGGAATATTTTCACCCCTTTGAATGCTCTTGGATTCACACTTTTTCCAATAACCATGAGCTTGCATTTGTGCATGTCTGCTGTGTTGCTACAACCAAGGACAGTTATCCTGACCTTTGACTCCTTCGAACCAGATGGTGGCCCTTTTGCATCAGTAGCCAACATTATTTTAGGCATACAACGCCAATAGAGATCAGTTTCATTGGCATTGTATACCTGCTCTGGGAATAACTTCTCATTTGCAACTAACTGTGCAAATATGTCAATGTACTTAGCGGCCACTTCCGTATCTGCACTTCTTTTTCCACCGCACACACAATGTAGACAAATGCCATGCCTGTTTTTAAATTTCTGAAGCCATCCTTGCAAACAGTCACACTCATGCTGCAGGTTAAGTTCTTTGTAGAATATTTTTGCTTGTGCCATCACCATTTCACCTGAAATGCTAAACACCTTCATTCCTATGCAGCTTGAACCAGTGTATAAGCACACTATCTAAATCACTGCTTTTCCCCCCTCCTTCAATGTTTTACAAACACTCATACTTTTTTTACAGTCACTTTTGGCAAAAAAATTAAGGATTTGATTCTTTTGCTTCTTCAAATTGTAAAATCCACACAAGGCACGTCCTGATGTGCTCTTTTCCAATTTCTGCAGCAATTCCACCTTCTGCTGTATGGATATTGACACATGCTTACATTTGGCCGCATTATCATCACTTCCACTGCTTGCCGGTCTCTTAGAAGACATATTTAGGAGTAAATTAGAGCTCAATAACAGCACAGAACACTGAGAACCAGGGCTGGTGGGACTTTGCCAGACTGCAGGAAACCTGGCCCCACCCACGAGAAGCAGACATCTGGCTAACTAAAATCACACCGGACCATGGATGTTGCCAGAACACAAAGTGCCGGATTAGAGAAGTTCAACCTGTACCAAGCTGCATTTCTCTAGTACAGGATATGCGCTTTCCTATCCAACAGTTAAATTATATCTGTTTCTCTTTGTCCCTTCTTGTCCACTTTTGAACGTTGCTCTTTGCTATGAAATGGTCCCAAACTTCCACCCCAGAGTTGACTCCACTCAGAATAAACAAGAGAAGCTAATGGAGACAAGTATTAAAATACATAATTATCTGAATTAAATTCAACATTCATTGATTTTCAGTTAAGTACAAAGAAAGTGGGTGTCCAGTATAGAACAAAAAAAAAAAAATTGTAACAAAACCACCAAAGGCCCTGATCCTGAAAACCAGTGAGACTGCACAGGTGACTAACGATCAGCATGTGCTGAAGTGTTTGCCAAACCAAGGCCAAAATTTGCAATAGGGATCAAAAGAGCTTGTGATGCAAGGATGAGATTTTCAAAAGCACCTAAGTGAGTTAGAAGCACAAATCCCATTGAAAGTCCTCCTCACTACCTTGGGCACTTTTAAAATTCCCACCTTAAATGTCTGAGTGCATTGTATGTGTATGTATGTATGTGCATACACAATGCCCAGGTAGCATGATAATATGGTTTTTTTTTATATTTATAAAGTTTAGGGTGACAAGTATCTCATCTTTAGGGATGTATCATACTTTATTAACCTGATGTTCAGTGAAGGCACCTAGAGATTAGGCTATTCAGCAGTAACAGCAAATCTTGCATGCACCAAAAGAAAACAGAATAAGGAATCAGTTTTGCTATATCCAACATCACTATCAATGCCCAGCAGAACTATAGTCAGTTTTAGTTAATAGTATCTGTAGATTTGGAAGTGGGTTGGAATCCTTTAGAATATAAGGTGCTCTACAAGCGTAAGATGACATCACTGTAACATTTATCTTCCACTAAAACATTAGCCCTAATTATCCTTTAAATGACCACAATACCTTGAAACATAACTACAGTTGGCAGGAGTTAGTTACTGAGTTACATTGCAAGCAAGCATTACAGGGGATCGTCTTGTCATACATCATTCTGTAGATAAGATAACTCAGTGCTCCTCTGTGCCCTGGAGTTCTTAGGGCATAAATCTCTAAGACACTAATAAAAAGGAGAGCTGAAGAAGAGCTCTGTGTAAAATCAAAAGCTTGCCTCTTTCACCAACAGAAGTTGGTCCAATAAAAGATATTACCTCACCCACTTTGTCTCTCTAACATTCCAAACCAACATGCATTTGATTATGAAGTAAATTGCAGATGACTCCATTCATTGTAAAAGCCCTAATCCGTAGCTGTGCTAGGCCCCTTTGCATTGTGTAGGTGCCACATGCTGCCTCCAACCGCAGCTAAACCAGCCACTTGAGAACTACCTGCATGCAAAGGGATAATCTGCTGTTGTGACCTGGTGTAGGAACTCTTAAACCAACCTCTCTCCCAAGACTGCCATCAGGAGTATGGAGAGATGTCCCTATGCCCTGCTGATGCCCAACTGTGGTAACAGCCCACCCATAAAGCTGCAGGGTCCCCAGGGATGCCAAAGGATATGTGGGAGGCCAGATCATCCACAGAGCTGCCCTCTGCTTGCAACCTGGCTCTGGCCCTCTAGCACCAGTGGTCCCTAGGACGCTCAGGGTGGTACATTTCTGTTGAACACATAATACAACCCTAGCCTATACGATCATTCCCAGGAAGTCTCCATGGGGCCAAGGGGATGTGCATGTACTCTGACCTGCTGACTCATCCCAATCTTCACTAATTCTTGCAGTGTAGACCCTGGGCTGTGGAAGGCCTTTTTCCACTGGGTCTGGAGGAGGAAATGGTTATGGCACAGCAGAAGTGGCTGTTTCTAATGGAGGGGAGAGATCCCTAAATGCCATGAAGAAGAGTAGGAGTAGACTCAGCTATCTCTGAGCCACCATCCTCTTCCTTCTCAAGATCCAGTGAAGGATGCTTCACATTCCCACTCTGCATGGATTTAAGTGGAGATGATGTAGGCCCAAAAATGGTGAAGCTCCTAGCTAGAATTCTTTTAATACTGTCATTTTCAAATGAAGATGCTACAGGTTTCTTTTTCAGCTACAGTATAATTCTGTATGCACACTGACATTATATTACCTTTGGGACATAGGAAAGTAAAAATTTTAACACTATGGATAACTAAATCTTGATGTCCATGCAGCAGTATCTTATCCTGATTCCTAGGCCAGCAAACCTTTTTGAAAAAAAAAAATTACAAAATCTATGTTCAATTCCCCTGGTGACCTTCAAATATATTATGTAGTTCTTCAGAACATTACATTAATTTCACATTTTTAAAATAAAATATTTTATGACTGGTATAGAGGCATTTTTTAAAGCTAGGTCAATAACAATAAATAAGACACTATGATAAATTATTAAAAATGGTGTTATCCATGCTTTGGCTTAATATTTATGTTTGTAGTGATTTGCCATTGAAGTTGCTTCCTGTTTTAACTACAAATGTATGAAAGAGCACATTACCATGGTACCTTCACACACACTGTTCTATACTTGGGGTTAAGTGAGTTCAGATGTTTCTGAGTGTTTAACTGGGCAATGAGAGCTTGCAAAGAACGTAGGATCAAGCCACAAAGGGGCTAATCTTCTAACAAAGAAAAAGAGATAAGCTACTCCTCCACGTTCATTCGCAATATGTGTGTTCCTATCACCTTCCCTCCCTGCTCCCTCTCCTTGATTAATAGCTTTAACAAAGCTCATCTGCAGATATGGAAGGTCAGAGAAGGCACCAGTGTGAATTTGTGCTTATGAGAGCTTCAAGACAATTTTGTATTCCAGGTACAAGTCTGCCTGTACACACCAGCGCATTTGATTTGCAAATCAATTGTCACTTCAGCTTCTGCACATTGAATCAAGTTAATGTTGTGTATCATTTGCTGTAAGACACTTAGTTGATTCATCCTGCTGTGTTTTTGTGACACTTAGGAATTTACTATAAAAATTATCCCTTTCTGCAAACACATATCTAATGCTCAGTTTCTAAATAAATATTTTCCAAAATGTGAAACTGTAGAAACAGAGCTAAATCCTGCTCACCCTACTTATGTTAGTGTCCCACTGACTTCAGCAGGACCTCAACACAGGTACAACAAGGAGGAAATAGCCGATTATGGCCTGTTTTCATGTACTCAGATAATGGAGCTGTGGATCACAAAACAATAAATGGATCTCAATCTCTCCCAATTTCAGCTACATTATCTATCACTCTTCATCAGAAGTGTTTGTTAGCCCTATACATTATGAAACATTACATGGAGAGCCCAGATTTTATGTGCTGGCTTTGATCATCTACTCGGCTGCTACTGTTCTTCATGAATTATCTTCCCAAATTGTAATGGGCCTTACACTGCACCATTCACAAGCAACTCAGAAAGTGTTACTTTTGTAGTTATTTCCTACAAAGCTTAATAGGAGCCATTTCCCCCCTCTCTATGAATGTGGTCATTTGCACAGAACGCTCTTTTCTTCTCCTTTTACAGTTATTCCCAGAAACATATCAACACAAAAACAAGGAGTAGGTTTTTGTGTCCTGAGATAGGAACATAATGAACCTAGCTGGCCAAAGAATTTGCACCCGGGATCTACAGCTTCTGATGCAAGCATGAGCAAACTTACTTGGAAAAGCATATTAGACACAAGTACACTAAGTTAGCCCAGCCCTAGATGCAGACAAAGATCCATAGTGAGCAAGGGAGGGTAATACCAGCATGTGTCAATGTCTCTCTCACACAAACAAAAGCTAAAGAGCAGAAGATGTGAACGTGTCGAAATCACAAAGCAAATAAAGGGCCAGTCCTCCTGCAAAATTCCACATGAAGTCAATGAACATTTTGCCTGATTAAGAACTGGAGGGTTTGGTCAACCAGAAGCCCTTTGCCATTGCAGATACAAGGCCCACAATAGCCCAGACTTTTATAACAGACATCATAGTACATCATCCCTCTTTTGAATGCTACTACTTTGTAGGTCATTCCTGGGTCAGTCATACAGTAGGTCTAATGTCAGCATAGAATTTGCATAATATTTGCATGCTTATGTGAAACATGATAATGAAAAGAAGGATATAAATATGAAATTCACAAAATGGCTCATCCATTCATTCACTTCAATATAATCAATCACACTACATAATGCTGGAGTGCTAAACTTAGAAAACAACTGAATTGAAAATAGCTTAAAACCCCCCTTGAGAAAGACCAAAAGAATCTATTGTTGTGAAAGCATCTAATAATCTTACTTGTACTATACATTTTATTCAGTAATTTAAAAAGTGATTATTTTGCTTTTCTCTATTACAAATTAGACTAGCAAAAGATGCTATATACTCAGAACCATATTGCATTGTCTGTGATATATACTGTACACAAAAATGGGTTTATCTGTACCACATAATTTCTGTATATCTTACTATACGTAATACTATATGCTACAACAAATGGATGTATTAAAATATGGTATACAAACTCGGGTAAAACTTAAAACAGGTTTTCTAAAATGACTACTGATTTGGGGTACATCACTTCCTGGTTGCTAAACTTGGATCACCCACCAGGTGAAAATCAGGCTCCTTTCAAACATTTCAGATTAGACATCCAGGAGCTGAGGCACACAAATTCAACAGCCTTCTTTGAAAATATTGGCCAAAATTGCCAAGTGCACAGTGAAAACTCCTCAAGCTTTGCAGGCACCACCTCCAATCCAGTCCCCAGGAGCAGACAGCAAAGACAGTAACAGATTCAGGAAAGATGTTAAGGTCATTGCGGTAGCTAGCAAGGTGCAGATAGATACCCCAGTTTACATCTGTAAGTTTGTTCTGTGGCTTTGATTCCAGAAACTACAGTTCCCATGATGCACTGGAGGAGCAGGAAAGAGAGAGAAAGCATGTAAGCTCTGTGAAAGAGGGAGGTGAATAAACCTTATATTTGGTGATATTAAGATTCCTGAGTCTCCCTCAAAGGGGTTGAGGTACACAAGTCATCTCTGACATTGAGAGGATCTGGTCTTCCCAGGGAGATGGGATTTCTGTATCCTACAGATAAAAGAACCTAATTCTGTTTTCACGTACACTGGTGTAGATCCTAAGTAACTCCATGTGACAGCCATAGAATTAACCCTAGATTTACATCAGTGCAGAACTGTCCCATAGATATCTTATCCCTGCTTATTCTTTTAGGGTAAAATTCATCCTGTGGAGAGGGGCAGTGCAAAGCTTATGCATCAATTAAATCCCACTAATGTCCTCAAAATAAAGTGTAAATGGGTTTGAAATAGTATCCCTAGGATCTGTGCATGAGTGCAGTACAGAGGCAAATCTCATCATTACACAATAAAAGATACAATAATCATAATAATACTTTGCACTTAGCATTCTGCACACAGGGATCTGAAAGCTCTTCTCAAACTTTGGCTCAAGTTCACCCCACATGTAACTCTGATTAACTCCAGTGGAGTTACGAGAAGGAATTTGTCCTGTTAATCAATGAAGCAATCATCTTACAGTTAGATAAACTGAGGCAGGAAAAGTTTCGGTCAGTTGCCCCACATCACACAATGAATCAGTAGCTGAGTCAGAAAGATACCCAAAAGTCCCAATACCCGATTCATTATTGTAAGCATTAGACCACATTGAATCCTTCTTTCCATGTTGGTGAGTGGCAGCTGAGTTCCTGCCTCTTTCATTCAACTTTGTCATAACTGCAGGCACTTCAGGGAGCATCCCTGATCCCCAAGCATCATAGAGTCTAACTGCTTGTCTCTCCAGTGGGGCTGTCCCACGTTAGGGCCAATAAGCCTGGGTTCATTGTGCTCCTTGGGTTAATGGCAGGTACCAGCTCTTAAGTTTCCTGGTCACTGGAGCTAAAGTGGATTTTTAGTGTGCAGTGCCTTCACCTAATGGCTAGATGAATAAATGAAATATGCAGCCCCTATGGACGTTACAAATTAGAACAAATCAAGGACAAACCCTGTTTAAAAGGGAGAAACACTTCATTAGTGGAAAGGATAAGGTTAAATTAAAGGGATAAAAATAAGAACTAGAGTAAAGAGCAAGGGCAGGCACATCAAGGCGAACAGATAAAAGAATGCACAAGTTAAAAACCAAAATAATAATTAGGTCCTCCCTCAAGTAAAAATATCTCCTCTAGTAATTAAATGTAATCAATAGCCCACACCTAACATAAAAGCAAATGAGTGCAACCCCAGAATCCTTCTATAGCTGTGGTTCTCAAACTTTTGTACTGGCTCTCAAACAACAAGCCTAGGAGTGTGACCCTCCCCCCTTATAAATTAAAAATACATTTTTTTATATTTAACACTATAAAAGCTGGAGGCAAAGCAGCGCTTGGGGTGGAGGCTGACAGCTCGCAACCCTCCAAGTAATAACCTTTCAACCCCCTGAGGGGTCACAACCCCCAGTTTGAGAACCCCTGCTCCACAGACCCCTCATTGTTAGTGTACACATGATGCTTTGTGTTGGAGCAGCTGTAGGGCTGACTGAACAAAGGAAAGTTTGTACAGTAAAGAAAACAACAAAATGTTGCAGACCTGACTTGTGAGTGATCAGCAGGGTGCCACACACCCACTCCATCAACTGCAGGTGAGCCTTCCCCTAGCCATGCACCGACTAACCAGGACTCTTCTCCTCTCAGAGCCCTTTCTCAGCTATCTAGGTGTGGACTGCAAACAGCATTCACTGTTATGATGTACCACTGTGAGGCAGGCAGATTTCTCACTGGAAGGAGCAGTCCTTGGGTGGCCCAAACCCTGGCCTTCCTTTGGCTTCCAGAGCCAACCTAACAGGTGAGGATGGCAGCCAATCCTCTTCTCTGGATATGGAGTTTGGGGGCTCCTCCTCTCCCTGCTGAGTCTGGCTTGAGGCTAATGATTGCTTGGATGCAGAGGGCAGGGTGGAGGCAAGAGGATTAGTTTCCCTCTGTGTCCATTATTTTCAGCTGCCAAACTGTTTGGGGCAACTAGTGGAAGTGAGGTGGGAATCTCTTGTGAAGCCAGGTGCTTCTGGCTAAGAGGCAAAATGGAGTTCTCTTCCCAACTCAGCTGTGAGCAACTAAGGAGTTGTGTCTCCTGCTGCTAGAAGCAGACACCTAGCAGCCAACTTCCTTCCCCCAAACACCCTGGGTGTGTCTACACTGCAGTTAGATACCTGTGGCTGGCCCATGCCAGCTGACTCACACCCATAGGGTTCAGGCTGCAGGGCAGTTTAATTGCAGGATGCAGCCTGAGCTCTTCGACCCTCCCACCTCACAAGGTCATAAAGTCTGGGCTCCACTCCAAGCCCAAAACATCTACACTGCAGTGAAAGAGCCCCACAGCCCAAGCCGTGTGAGCCCGAGTCAGCAGGCACTGGCTGGCCGTGGGTTTTTTATTGCAGTGTAGACGTACCCACTGTGTCTGTTAGTGCTCAGCACACTGGTCTGGGTAGTCTCATCTGTGTGCTGGCTGTTGGGGCCTGCAGTTGGTTGTCGTGAAATGCAGTCAGGCCTGTGGCCCAACAGGTCCCAAGCCTCGCTTCTTTATCTGTCACCTCCCCACTCTGGGCTTGGTCCCAAGCAGAGGCTAGGCAGGCAGTCTCTATTCCCTACCGCTGTGCTGCTGTCTGTCCATGTGAGCAGCATCTCATGCCCCCAAAATGTCAAGTGGGCTACATAAGTGGCTAGGCAATTTTTTTATTTATTTTTCTCAGGCTCACCCCCCTTTATCCTGATACCCCATCTTATAAAGACATGAATTACATCTCTCCCATTCCTTTGCTATTTTCTGCCTACTAATAAATGTTGATTTCAGAGTTTCCTTATTTTAAAAAGAACATTGAATTAACAGATTATGGGCTTTATCCTGTGAACCCTAATTCAGGTAAGTAATCATTTCATATGAGAGTACGTTTCATCAAATGCCAGTCCAATAAGGGTTTGCATGATTTTAATCTTAAGACTTTATAGGCTCAGTCTGGAATTTTCAAAGGAGCCTAGGGGGGTTTGGAGTCACACTCCTATAACATTTCTTTGGAAGTGGGGTACCTAACTCCCTTCAACTCTTTTCAGTCTCAACCAAAGTTCTTCTGTGGGTATGGCTAATCAAATGGTAGCTTGCAACATTATGTCCTTGCATGATCAGATTATGAAGACTTGAATTCAGATGCTTTTTTTTACCTCGAGGTGAACGTGCATGTCAAATGCCGAATAGTGATTCTGTCTCCTTTTATCGGATGAATAGATCTGAATCATTGCAAACTTCCATTTGGACTATATATACTGAATTAAGGATGCCAATTAGTCAGATTTTATCTTTTATTTATCATGCACATTAATGTTTCAAGTTACAGACAAGGATGTGTAAAACAATAAGCTTTGACATAGGTTTAGTAAAACAAAATTAAACGCTTGAGAGAGGCCATATGTTTAACACATACATCCTGAACTCATGCTCATTAAGCCCACAAATGATATTGTGGTTCTGTTTTGTTCCCTACACACGTGATCCCAATATGAATGCAAAAGTCACGGTCAGATATAATAACCCATTATTTTCCATCTACCACAAGAGGCCCTGAAGAGAAGGATCATGCAATCAGCTTTATCAGTTTCTCTGCTGCCTCTGAAAACGGCTGCCATAGGCAATTCTGTCAAATCAGAATTTCATCAGCGTAGTACTACACATATAGAATAGCTCCTTTCAGACTGAATAATATGAGTCGCGTAATAAAGCCTCCAAGTATTTCACATCACAGAGATCAATAGAAAGGCACCAATTTGTTACAAGTGTTTGTGCACCACCCCCCACTCCATTCCACAAGGGGCAGTTTGAGATAGCATAAGTGTAATAATTCTGACTGCGTAGATCGAGTTCAGGATCTGTTAGTTCTTACATGTCACAGTTTAACACTGGAGTCCTCTCAGAGAGATGGCTAGGAATAACGCTTCTTAGATTACAGAGCAGGAGAAAAAAGAACAGGAGTAGTTGTGGCATCTTAGAGACTAACACATTTATTTCAGCATGAGCTTTCGTGAGCTACAGCTCACTTCTTCAGATGCACAGAATGCAGGAGTAGAGACCCTCTATTACTTGTGAACTCTGTGCTAGTCCTTCACACACTTCAAGCCCCAGTTTCAAGATTCCTGGAGTATTCTGTATTGTGTGTGCTCAGTTACCTAACAGGATGACAGTCTGAGCTTCTCTGACTCATTAGTTTGAGCTGTGTGTCCTCTTCTGTACCTGACCCACCGAATGTGTGACAGAGCTACAACACTCCACCAGGAGAGTTAACCTTTCTGCTCAAGCTCCTGCTCTTAGTCCTGGAGGTCACCAGTACAATCCCTGATGCTGACCAAGCTGGCAGTCATTATACTCCCATCTCCTTTCCCTGCCCTTCCTCCTGCTCCTAATTACTGAAGTGCATGGGCTGCAACTTCTTGAGACCACTTCCTAAAATGTTTATTTTAACACTGTCACATGAACGAATTAGCCCCATGCAAAAGAGATCCATTGTTTTACATCTCAATCCTTCACCTCATGATCCTAATTTATTTGAATTGCACATACTGGAAATATGAGGTCCACAAAAGATTCAGAAACAAAATATTAAATAATCAGATTTTATCTCTCTTATTAATTTGCAGCTAGAACTGACAGACAAAAGATGCATCAGTTGTTGACACATGCACTGTACCACACTGTACATTTTAAACTTTCCCCTCATTGCCATTTTTGTTTGTTTGCTTGTTGTTTTAGAATGGAAAGAGAAATTGACAATTACTGTACCAAGATTTACTTTCTACAGAAAGAGATGTAGGTAGGTAAATAAAAGAAGAAATGCTTTTAAAATATTCTCTTTGGTTGATCATCTTCCCTGTACAGCACAAGGCCTATGCAATACTTAAGCTTTATGTTGAGAGCTTTATGAGGAGACTAAAGCAGAGCCAAAATGATGCCTTGTGGTGGGCCTCTGCATGGAGAATTACTCCCTTAATGATTTACAGTCTTGAAGAGTGGTTTATATTTAAATAGCATGCCACTTAACCTTGGAAGACCCTTCCCAAATGCTACGCTAAATGAGACCACTTATCAAACACAAACATGGCACCTGCTAACAAATTCCCAAAACGGCCATGTTCACTTCTGTGACAGAGGACTTAAAGGAAAGCGCATTTAATCAGCCCAGTGCCTACACAGCAATAATCAGTTTGACCACAAAGACACAGGTCATTTGTTGTTTGCTTCTGCTTATAGCTGCTTTGGCTGTATCATTGCAATGCCATGCTGAATTTGTTGTGGTGTGCCATATTATGGTTTTAATAAACTGCATTCTTCAGCTGAGAATGGATTTCATTCTAACCTGGTAATAAAAGACAGATGTATCCAATTGTTTTTTGTTGGACCCATTTAAGTTTATTATTTTAAGATGCCTCTGAAGAATAAGGACTGACTCTAAATAAGACTCTATTCTTCAAAAGGGAAGAAGAATTATGATGACCACCACAAATGTCATCCTCTCATAACAGAGACAGGTATTATGTACACATTGGCCAACTGGAATAAATGACACATAATTGCTTTTCACTTTGCTAATGGAGAGAAAGAGATTAAATATGGAGCAACTTTCCAGAGGAGAAGATGTATGAGTGTCATCCACTGCTTTAATTAAACAATAGTGTGTGATTAAAAATCAAAACACAGAGAGAGAGAGATACCAGAGAAGTTCATTCAAAATGCGCTAGCTAAAGCAGACACCTGAGAGAGTTATTCACACAGGAAATAGCTAGCTGAAGCAGCAGAGATAATAACTCTATCATGTACAAATTTGTCTTCCCTGCCCTCCTCCATCAGTTTGTTCCTATGATTTTGTTTGATTTAAAATTTAGTTTGATGCAGGCTAGCTGGGGCAGCAGGCAATGCAAACCATACTATTTTTTTTCAAATAATTTATTCATCCCCCTTGGAAAGAGAGAATTTTCTCTACTGAAAATTTTCTCTCTATATGTTATCTTGGATGAAACAACATTTTGCATGTTCATTTTTGGAGTTGCCGTGTGTTCACTTTTTAATCTATGTGCACTCAGTTGCCTTGTCTTTTTATATTTGCACCCACTCTCCCCTCAGAAGAGAAGTGCTGCCTATGGCCAGAAAGATTAATATATATGTCATCAGTTACCTGGTAGTTTTAGAAGAGATTCTGAGACCCAGCCTTTCCTCTCCTGGCTTTGTAATAGACTAACATTGGGGCTGATCCAGTGAGGTGCTGAGCATTCCCAGTTTCCACTGGCTTCAGTGTGAATGGAGATAATTCAGTACCTCCCAGGACTGGTCAGCACATCACTGATAAGGTATGTTTCCAAAAGAGCATGATGTTCTGTACTGCTGCAGTAGCAAAGATGAATGGTAACGTGAGGGTGAAAACATTTGGCTTTACCAGATCACAAATATGGTAATGCACCATTGGAAGCAGCAGTACATTATGCCCAGGAAGGCTGTGTTATAGCTTGGGCCTCAGAAGCAAACTGATGGTATATTCCCCAGGAAAATGGCAGCAAATTTACTTTCTAAAAGTGGAGTCCATTTAATTGCCAGCCCTTTGAACACTGCTCTAGTTTGCCAGTTGCTCTTGAAAGGATGACTCTCTGGGGAACACAGAGCCTAGCATAGGGGATAATGCTGGGAAAAAGGGGACTGTGCACAACTTACTCTCTACTCATGTGAGTCAAGTGTTTGCAGGATCAGATTCTAGATTTGTACATTATAGGCTAGAGGCAGGAAGTGGTTTAGGTAGAGGGGTTTTATTATCACAGTTTCCAGAGAAATAACTTGAGGAGAAGTTAAAATTATAATGAACATACTGTCTATGTGCTTTTGGGGGGGCGAAGGTCATGATGTATTAGTGGATTCTGTGGCAAAACAAAGCACATCATTAAAAGAATTCAACCTTTTGCTTTCATCCACTCCTGAGCATCTGCACTTACAGCTATTGTATGAAATGTGTCTGAAAGGAAAGTGCTATAGGCAACATGAGAACATATGGTCTCCACAACACAGAGACCACTTATCATGGACTAGCCATGACCTGGGCTACTTGTCAGCTACACCCAATGCAGGAGGGGTTACAGGCTCTGCAGACTCACTATGTAACCTCTCTGTGTAGTTGGAAGGGAAGAAATAGGAGGGGTGGGTAGTGGGCAGAGCCAAGTCCCCCAATGCACTCAGTCGTACAGCTACACAGCCAACTCCAGATCACAAGCTTCCACTTGGGCTGCTCCATGGGCTGCACAACAACACACTGCCCGTAATGCAGGGCTTATGAAGAAACCACAGCTGAGCCTCACATGGGTGAAGTGAACAGGACTTGATTTCAGATCCTTGACCCAGAAAGTTTCAGAAGCACTGTTCAAAAGGAGAGTTATTAAACAATAACTTGTCTGGTTATTGGATTGCATGAACACCACTGAAGGATGGGGGGGGGGGTGTTGTGTGTTTCTAATTATTGCTATTAATATTAAGCAGCAGCTCAAATCCTCAAAGATAGGTGCCTAAACATCTTTGAGGATTTGGACCCAATGGACTGACACCAATCATGCCCCCTGTCATCTATGTTGACAGAAGGTTGGTGGGACTCCTTCTCCAGTGTCCACTTATTCCATATGATGCTCTTTTTCCTTGATAGAAATCCACTAGTATATTAATAAACATAGAATTTAGATATAGAAAAGATCTCTTGAATCACCCAGTTCATCCCACTAGCACTGCAGAATTGTTCCACGCAACAAAGGTGGGGGAATCAGACTTCTGGTGTGATACTGGGAATAGGATTTTGTGTAACAGTGCAAATTTCCCACAACTACAGCCTGAATGGGAACCAAGCTATGTTCTAAGCAAAATAAAAGATTCGTCCGTCTGTAACATTCTCTTATTATCACTAAAAGCAAATAGTATCATATTAATGTTAATGCAATGGAAAATTAAACCAGACTCAAGCATGCTGAATTTACAAAGCAATTCACCTGTGACTTCATTATGACAAGGTCCTCCGAGTGCTTCGGAAATGCAGTGCAGTACTGTTTCTTGTGCTCTCTGATAACTTTACAGTGGAGCAAGCTCTTACCAAAGAAGTAATTTATGGGGGAAGGGAGGAAGAGATGGGGGACTTGACCCTGGCTGAACATAGTGCCGCTTCTCTCCTAGACAAGGCAATTTTTAAAAATCCCCATGATGCAGTGATCTCATTCCAAATGGAACTTCCTATATAAGTAGCCCTGCTGTCTTTTGCATTTGAACTGTTTTGATATTTTCTGTCATTTTACTGGTGAGTGTTTTGTTTTAGCCTCCCTTTTATCACCAGCCTACATGTGTTTGCAGACAGCAGATATCCACTCAGTGCTGGACCACAAAGTTCCTTTAAAAATACACCATACTGCCCTTCTCCTAGAGGTCATTTCCTAGGAGACATTCCTCCTGGGAACCCAGACTCTCATTAGAGATCCTGTAGCCAGAGAATAAACAACCTGGAAATTCTGTAGCAAAGCCAGACCAAGAAAACATCCCCTACCATTGTTTCCTGTCTATGTTCTCTCTCCTAAGAGCCTGACTCCCCATACAGGACTTGTGGTCAGAGTCCAAAATAAAACAAAACTGGAGTTTTGTGATTAAAAGTACAAAAACAAAACAAAAAGACCCTCCTCAGATGTTTCCTTCATCCCAGGGTCTCTCCTGAGAATGCAGCACTTCCCAGAGATCTGACAGTCTAAACCACATAAATCAGGCAGTGTGTCTCCCCTATTTGTAGGGGAGCTTGCCAGCTGTTCCAGCTTCCCCCTTAGTCTCTCCCCTTTTGAGCAAAAGAAGTTGCTTAAATACACTGCCTCTTCCAAGGATGCCTTGTGTGACAGGCCTTCAGTGCCAGCAGCCTGGGGACATTAATATCTAATATCCCTCTGGGCTGAGAGAGGAGTGTATCCTCCTCTGCCCACTCTACACCAAGAGGTCTTAGCATTGAAGAGAGGCAGCTGTCTAGCTCTGTTTCCAGGATCCTTTACTGCCTCCCTGAGACCATGTCCTCTCACGGTGCGTATTTTCCTGGTCTCACGGGACTCTCTTTATTACTGTACGACCCTTGAAATTGGGTAGTACAGCCAGGGAGACTGCCGTCATCAGTCTTAAAGGACTCACATACCCTGTTACAGGGCTCCTGCTGAGGAATAAAACTGCTGGGTGAATAGCAGAAAACTTGCAAAGCTGGGAGATGGTTTTGTTAATGCATCCAGCAATATACTTTAGCTTCCTGTTCTTGAGGCAGCGTATGGCTATATCTGTGCTACATAATCTGCCTGAGTCTGATCTCAGTCACTCTGATATGAATCTTGAATAACTCCACTGGAGGCAAAGGCAATGGATTTATCTCAACAAAGAAACAGTGGTGAGTACAAAATTGGATTCCCTCACTAAAAAAAAATAAAAAAATAAAAAATAAATCCCCAAAGGCACAGGTGTAATTTTAGGGTTTTGTTGGGTTTTTTTTTAAAAGAGAGCATTGATCAAGCTGCTGATTTAATCCAATAATCCAGTGTGTCCCAGATAACAATGGACACTTTTTCCCCCACATCAGCAACGCTGAGCATATTTTCCCACATTATCAACTTCCAATTACTTTGTCCAGCAAATTATCCTACTCTTGATTTGTGTAATTAGCCAGACAGATCAAACACCCTTTCTGGGAATAGTAGCTTTTGCAAGGATGACACAGCTCTACCACTCATACTGAAACTTTCCGGTGCCTGAACTCCTTTCACAAGTCTTTAGAAAGAGTTTTACAACTAAAGGTCTCAAGGTATACAGCACTGCCCTGAAGTGTCTTGTGGTTACTTCAATGTCAAATGCTTGTTTTATGCAATATCTCTGAGTGGAAGCATTGCTCAGAGTTCTGATATATTGGATTATTAATGCATGGATGCATCTTTTCTCAAGCGATGTTCCACTTCCAACTGAATATTTTGCAAACCTTATATTTTCTTTCTTAACTATGTTTAATTCCTCCTGGAGTTAAAGGCATCTTTCTCATCGTTATTACAGTGCTAAACCTCACATCTCCATCACTGAGTGGTTTCTTCAATAGCACTGTTACCAATGTCTGAATCATTTATCAACACCACATCAACTGTCTTTTAATTTAGCCTCTTCTGGACTGTCTCTGATATATTTAAATATAAATCTCAAAGAGTGAAATGTCAGCAGTTAGAAGTAATCATATTTCGGCATCAAAAAAATTTTTAAAAGTGAGCAGAATAAGAGAAAGAGTCTGGATTTCTCTAGGTTATCATCTATATTTAATTTCTCCCTATCATGCACCTTAAAATTTTAGCTCTGCAAATCTCTCCAAGGATGCCTGCAAGTTACTGGCTCTCTTTCAATGTCCCCTCACTATGCAATCCACTCGCATCTCACTCTTCAAGGATAACATACTGCACAGTCAGTGCACGGGCTGCCATTGGCCATGCCCATTACTTCTGATTTGGGAAAGATTACTAGCGGTACTGTGGTTTCACTGTGATTGCCAATTTCACTGGATTGAAAATGAAGCCCAACATTTTCAGCATAGAACTTTGCAACGATTGTTGGCCACCTGAATGGCTTACCTGCAGCACTGCTTTATTAGTGATTTAACAGTACCATATGCTTACTGATTATGCACAGAAATGAAGAATTTTCCCTTGAGAGATAATTAAAAATGTCTTGTTGGTTTTAATTGTTTTAGGTACCACAGGGTGGTTGGGGGAGAAAGTGGAGGTATTTTCTATGATCTTTCCAAACATCAGCCTCCTCTCAGAACTAGCAGGGTATTCAAATAAATCCTTTGTTATCCCGATTGGTACACAACAAAGAGCTCTTTTGTACAAAATGAGATTTTGCTCTTATGAGTGCTCAGAACAGTTCATATTAGTGGGCTATTGATTTATTTGTTTATTTGAAGGGCCTAGCTAGCTTCAATTGACCTTGGAAGTTTGGATGGTTCCTGCAATCTCTGAACGGTTAATATAAGCAGTGATTATTATTCCAAAGCTTACACACTTCTGTCTTAGTCCAGCGCTTGTATAACAACTTGTGCTCTATCAACGGTTAGCATTTCCACTGACTGAGGACTGGAGTGCGACACTGCCATGTCGATAATCATTATGAGGCCATGGTCCTGAATGTGTCACTCTTAATCCACACAAGTGGTCAGTGTACTGAAGCCAGAGAGGCATTTCATTTTGACCGTTTTTCAAAAACTTTTCAAGTTGCAATATTCACTGAAATCAGCCCTTTCCCCTAAAAACTTTTGGTTTTGACAAATCAGCATTTTCCAACCAAATATATTTCATCAAAACCTTTCTGACCAGCATTAATTTGTATACATTTATTAAGCATGGGATTTTCAGACATGCTCAGCATTGGTCTAATAGCCCTCCTCTGGGCAGGTTTACAGTTCTACCACTGACTTCAGTGGAAGCACCCAGCATTATTGTAGCTCTATGTTTGAATGTCTCATTTTAAAAACATATTTAATCAAAAATACGATTGACCCAGTGGCCCTCAACCACATCATTCTGCCAGACAGCTCAAAATATGTTCTAGACCTGCTGCCACCACCTTTGATCTACCCTATAGCCTTCAATCCACTCCCTCAACAAATGCCTTAAAAATATACATTAGCACTGCATTTTCCCCTTTCTTCTCACTTACAAAGGGACCAGCTACAGTCGGACCCATATGAAATAGGTTGTGCGTTAGAACAGGAATCATGCATATCTTGTGCTTTGCTTTCGATAGTTCTTTGCTAGATCATTATGGTGGTTCAGGTGTTAGAAGAATCACTTCTTGCTTTATTAATATTTATATAAGGTAGCATCTAAAAGTCCCACCTGATATTGAGGCCCCATTGTGTAAGGCACTATTACCAGCACAGTAGGAGAGAATCTCTGCCCCAAAGAGACTACAGCAGTGGTGGGCAACCTGCGGCCCGTGGGCTGCACGGAACCCATCAGGGTAATCTGCTGGCAGGCCATGAGACAGTTTGTTCACATTGACCGTCCGCAAGCATGGCCGCCCGCAGCTCCCAGTGGCCACAGTTCGCTGTTCTCAGCCAATGGGAGATCTGGGAAGCAGCGCGGGCTGGCCGACAGTTCCTGCAGCTCCCATTGGCTGGGAACAGTGAACTGGGAGCTGTGGCTGGCTGTGCCTGCAGATGGTTGATGTAAACAAAGTGTCTTGCAGCCTGCCACCAAATTACCCTGACAGGCAGTGTGCGGGCCGCAAGTTGTCCACTGCTGTATTACATATCTCCTCAATAATGTTTATTGCTCCTGAAGTTGTGAGAAGTAGCTATTCATTTCTTGTCCTGGTTTGTTCTCAAAGCACTCTCAACTGATTTAAGAATCAATCATGCTGCTTTTATAGAATTTTGTTTCTAGCAAACCCCTGGGCAGGATTTTGTTTTGAGCCTACGTAAATAGGTCACAACACGTTATAGTTGTTGAAGGTGGTGAATGTGAACACCTCACTGGCAACCAGTTACACATATAAGTAGATCCATTGAGTTTAGTGAAATTACCCATCTGAGTAACTGCTCTAACAGTATGAGTAAAGGGATTGACAACTGACCCTTCGTTTACAGCCTGCTTTTTGCAAATAAATTCTGTGCAGGGAGTGTTTGGTGTTTCTTGGGCCCACTACATATGCATGGCTAGCTGGAAAGAGTGATTTTTGTGTCTGCTGGATTTATAGTTAACTTCAAATGAAGTTGTTGTGAATAAAAATTCCCACCTGCTCTATAAATGGCTTATTTGGAAAATGAAAGAGATATAGAATTACAATGTGTATGAAAACAATGGCTGGGAGAATGCACTCATAACAAATTATGCTAGTGACTTCATCTCAATTTTCCAAATGAATAAAAGGTATATTTACAAATCCGTAAAGACAGATTATCACTCTTGTAGCTGTCCTGTCTTAAAACCAGCACTGTGCCCACACAGAGCTCAATCACATTATCCATTGGGTCTGACATGTGGCGCTAGGCAGAGGTGATCCATTTGTAATAAATGATGCATCTTTTTGCTTCTCTGTTCATTCTAGGGTGGTTGTTTCTTTGGACTAACTCTAGGACTAATGCATCCTATTTTGCTCAAGGATTTCTTTGGGTTTTTTGCTAGACTGGCTTTATTTTTCTTGCATTTTCCTGGTGCTGTCTCTGAGTGCTGTTGAAGGTGTTTGACAGGCACTTTTCCACAATTTGATTGTCTTGTCATTTTCTAGTGCTGCTGATGCTGTGAAGTATTTTCTGTTGAGGGAAGTTTACAAGCACATTACCCTGTTTGACAGGGACAGTGAACCATAAGGAATTATGTTGATATTGTATACAACTGGCTTTTTGTTTGCAAAGTCTAACTCCAGATTTTCATATAGCCATGTCAGTGTCACTGTTTCCTGTGCCTTTGCAAATTCCAATCAAAAATATTTGTACAGTTGTGCACACCTTTACAATGTTACTGCAGACTATCAGACCAAATTGGTATGTGAAACACAGCTGATGGGAGTAGTGTCCCACAGAACTGTCAGTCATCACAGAGGACAAGAGTGTAAATCAGGTTGCATGTACATACAGCAGAAGGAAGTTTCTGGACTTCACTGATGGGGTGTCTGCTAGCACACAGCCAAAACATAGAAAATGCTGAACACCTTCTGGAAGGCACTGAGTCCCTTCAATTTCCTTTGACCTCAAGAACATGTGATGATGCTTAGCCCCTCTCAGGATCAGTCAGATAATACCCCTTGACAACTGTTTTACTTTCTGTTGCCAAGCATATCTTGTGCTTTGGCAACCCTGCCCCCTCCACCTTCCAGCTAGTCCCACTGGCTGTGCAAGCATGCGTTGCTGCTTCTGTCAGCCACACTAGTGTTTGGTCCAAAGAATAAGTTTAAGTATTATTGCGTCCTATTAGGCTTTTGGCTCAACCAAACAAGGCTTGTGCTTTAGCCCTGAAGGTCCTGGGTTCAAACCCTGCTCTTGGCCCAAGCAAGGGATCAGTTATGCTTGTAGACTTTTTAGTTCTTATGTATCTAAACCTTGCCTAGGGAAAACATGAGAAGTAAAATGATGCAAGCCACAACAAAGCCTCGCACAAGCAGTGGTCTGAATCAGACAGCTGGTCTGATAACATTGTGCCACGGGACATAGTATTGCAGTATAGGCAGGGCCAGCTTTAGGAAGTGTGGGGCCCGATTCGAATATCCGGAGGTGGTCCAGGTCTTCCGCAGCATTGAAGGACCCGCCACCGAAATGCTGCAGAAGACCCGGAGCGAGTGAAGGACCCGCTGCCGAAGTGCTGCCGAAAACTGGACCGCAGCTGGCTGAGTAAAAATTAAAAAGGCACCTAACTTAGGTGCTCTTCTTTAGGGTGCGGGGCCCTCTTAGGTGTGGGGCCAAATTCAGGGGAATCGGCCTAAAGCCAGCCCTGAGTATAGGCTATGCTGGCCAAACACAGCAAGGGACACAATGGGTTTTATGTTGCAGGAATAGACATGTGGATGGCTCACAATATGGCTAGTGTAATTATTGCCACCCATAGCACATGCTCACCAGTACTGTTGACTGTGAACATGTTCCTCCTGTTGAGAGGAGCAGTACAGAGCATCCTACCGAAAGCTGTGCATCCTTCCCTCCGCCACCATGATACTGCTTGTTCTCTATGCGCTTGAATCAATTGTGTAATGTAAATCAAACACATGGGGCCAAATTCAGACCTGGAGTCAGCAGTGCAACTCTGCTGATCTTACTATTTTACATGATATTTTATTGTGGTTCATTTTAAGATGCTGTAGCTCTGCCACAGGTTCATACCCAAATCAGGCATCAGCTGGTGCAAGCCAACATAAAACAGATTTCAGTGGAGCTAGGATAATTAAGAACCTGACCCAGTCAGTGTCCTTAATTATTGATTATTTAGAACTAGGAAACCAATCTTTTAGAGGGATGTCCCTGACTTTCACCTGGCTCACCAAAAATAAACCTCTGTTCTCTCTTTTTTAAAGGACAACTAACACTGAAATAGCATTGTAAAAAAAAATAGATTTTCCATTTGGAAATTGATGGGCTAATGATAACCTGCCCATGGTGGAATCTAGCCTTATTAATGGTGTCTGCTTTTCACCAAGAGCTGAGTTAAGTATTATCAAAGATGGCAATGATCACGACTGCAAGCAAATTGCATATCCCCTTGGCGCTAAGGTAAGTCAGGAACTCCCGTTAGTGCTGCCAATGCATTTTGCATGGGATTATCACTTTGGAAAATCCCAGGTCCCAGCAAGAAAAACAATTGTGATGCCATTTAGGCTCTCTGTTTTGTTATTGTAAGAGTCATTTTTTAACAGCAGCATGCCCCACTTCACCCAAATATTAGCCAGCTGTGGTAAGTTAAAAGGCTAGCACAACACTAGACTCAACAAACAAGCCATGCAGGGTAAACGATCAATACACCATATTGCCTCTCTCTGAAGATGCCCAAGAGTTCTATGGACCTGCCAGGCAGCCTGCATGAAACAGCATTTCTCAAAGCAGCTGGTTGCCACAGGCCATCCATAAGGAGAATTTAATTTTCATTTTTTTAAAATCACCCGTCTGCTAGACAACGTTAAAGTCCTGTCAGTCTTCAGTCATAGCAATTCTGTGTTAAGATAAGATCTCATCGGCGTTAACTAGGCAGTAGGGTCAAGTTTGGCAAGATTGTGGTTATTTATTTGTATTCCGGGAGGCCCCACAATGCTCTAGGCACTATCCTCAGATACAGGAAGACACAGCTCCTACCACAGAGAACTTACAATAAAAAGAATGACATACAGAGGGTGAGAGAGGAGGATACAACCAAAATATGTGCAATTTGTATACACACTGGGCTTTGTGTTTATTAAATAAATGCACATCAGTTATACTTCACTGCCCCTCAACTAGAGCCCTGCTTGAAAAAATTTGGATCTGCATCCACAATAATTAACTTGTATCCTACCTGCAATCCACACTCGATCTTTTAGATGTATCTGCACTCACACCCAACATCAGCACCCTGTCTCACTGTTAGAATTCGGCACGGATACAAAAATTTAGATCTGCATCCGATCCACAAAGATGGTAAATAATACAACTGCATCCACATCTGCAGATGCAGATATCCAGGGATACAAAGTGGATATTCATGGATTTCCAGGGCTCTACCCTCAACCTTTCCATTACTAGTTGGCCACATTTAATCACTTCAATAAATATGTCCTACAACTCCCATTAATTGAATGGAAACTGTGGGTGTTCAGCACCTGTGAAAATCAGATACATTTTATTTAGGTAGCAGGACATGAATATAATTGCCTAACTTTTGGCACCCAAGTTGGAAAGTTTAGGCCAAGCATGACCAGCTGTAAAATCCTAGGTGTCCTAGAATAATGTTAAGCTTAAACTATTCTGTCCTTGATTCTCAATGGGTATGAGATGTTCATGTGGTCTGAGGGTACTGTGTGGTCCTATAAGTTGGAAGGTGGGTGAGGAGGGGACAGCAACAGAGCTCACAGAAGGCACACTAAGATCAGTCTGTTAGGCTAAGAAAGTCAGCCAGCTACAAAATATTAACATTATAAAGGGAAAAGGGGAACAGTCTGGTGTTTTCACCTACCCAGCAGTTTTGTGGAAGGATTGTCATTATTATTATCTAATTAACACTATTAGTGTGCTCAATACTGTATGGGCTGGGGTGACCATGATCCCACTCCATGACCTAACACTCTCAGTTAGGCAGGCAATACAGTTCACACAATTAAGGGTTATCCTTAAATGACCCACCCTAACCAAAACATTAGGCAGGACTCAGCTCTCCCTCCGGTAATAAATATTTTGCAATTAGAAGATGTTTTGCCTTATTATGCTCATATGGTATGTCCAGAGAGGAATAGAGTTGGAGATTCTAAAGGCTTTAATGAATCTGTCCTCTGAGGAGTCAATGATTTTTTTTCCCAAAAATGTATTAACTTTAATTATTCTTTGTTTAATTTGAATAATAGCACTTTGGTGCCTGTTTTTCCTGTGACTGATGTGCATTATGTTGGTCATTTGCTAGCTGAATTGATTAGCGATTAAATCTCTATAAGCATAGAAGTAGTCACAATAGATTAAGCTGATCACTGGGGTTGAGGGCCAGCAAAAGGCCCACCAGAGCGCTAGAGAGAGACTACACAGGGGAGGTGGATGACTGAGCTGACAGTTGAGATGGCCTGTATATCCCCTATGCACTGCAGAATTGGCATTCACACTAGCCTCAAAGGAAAGTCACTTTGTGGGCAGTCTAAGGGTGGGGCATGGCTGCCAATCAATATTTACATGGATACAGAAGCCTCAGTGACCTCTGCAAGCAGGGGAGGCTCCAGGCCCCAGCACGCCAAGGGCATGCTTGGGGAGGCAAACCGCGGGGAGTGGTCTGCCGGCGCCGCAAGGGAGGCAGGCAGGCTGGCTCCAGCGGCTTGCCTGCAGATGGTCCGCTGGTTCAGCGGCTTCGGTGGACCTCCTGCAGGCATGCCTGTGGAGGGTCTGCTGGTCCCGTGGCTTTGGTGGACCTCCCGCAGGAGTGCCTGTGGGAGGTCCACCGAAGCCGTGGGACCAGCAGACCCTCCGCAGGCAAGCCGCTGGAGGCAGCCTGCCTGCCGAGCTTGGGGCGGCAAAATCGCTAGAGCTGCCCCTGTCTGCAAGCAGCTTGAACAGGGCTAGATTAGCAGCTGCAGTGGGGGGCATGCCCTAGACCCGGTTTGCAAAGTGGGGGGGGGATTTCACCACCCCACTTTCCCCACACTCTACCTGAATAATTGGGCTGTCATCCAGTGCACTTGTTTTCATGCTTATATCAACTTTCCAGAGAACCTGGATCCTTGTAATATGGTGGGAATTGTAAAGAGGGGACACCATTAGTCTTGCAATAAAATTAATTAGGCAAAGTCAATGGCTAAAAATATATTACTGCAAAATAACACAATCTTCATGAAGTTGTATTACATAATAAACTATAACTATATCACAAATGGGCCCACAGCATAGTTTTTAATTTCCTCCTCATGTATTTACAGATGAAAATAAGAGGTGGACAAAAATCCAACAGATTGTGTCAAGAATTAGTTCCATTTTGCCCAAGCGATCATATTTAGCCACAAACACATTAATCTGGATTATGTATAATTTAATACCTTCACATTATCAGACCTCATGAGATTGTTAGTTACAGGCACTGGTTTGCTAAAAATCTCTAATGGCTAGTAAACAAAGCACTGATTGAATCATTAAATCTGCTACACTTGCCTGCATACGCTTGCCTGCATTCAATATACTATGCTGTTGTAACTAAACACAAAACATGTTCTTCAAGATGTTTGCTGCCAGATATCTATATTTCAGTCACTGTAGATTCTAGATATATATTTTAGCATTTGCCCAGTCTCTGTTATAATCCTTAGATCCATTAAGGTATTTCCATTCTCAATGTGAGCACAAAGATTATAGTTGCTACATAAAAACAGAACCATGCGATCACACACATTTAAAAACAATAAGCAAAGGTGGCAGAAGTAGTGCTACGGTATGAATTGGAATCCTTTTGGATTGTAAGGGCATGTCTGCACTGCATCTGGGTGGTAGCCTCCTAGTCCAGGTCTACAGACTTGTGCTAGCAAGGCTCATGCTAACACTTCTAAAATATGATGCTCGGACATTGCACGTGGGCTGGAGCTCAGGCTGCATCAAAGTGCTGTCTATACAGCTATCTTCAGAGCACTAGCATGAAGCCTACTGTGGGCCTAGGTTGGGAGGCTTGCTCCCCGATGCAGTGTAGACGTACCCCAATAGACTGTGGACTAGGCTTGTTAAGTCAATGAGTGACTTTCCATTGATTTCAATGGGCAATGGATCAGACCCCATAAGCACAAAAGCGTCAAACTCAAAGAAACAGCTAGAGGTTTGTCTGCAAAATAGCATGAGAAGCTTAAAAATCAAACTAAGGAATAAGTCTATAAATGCTGACTGTCTCTTCTAATAACCCAGAAAAGATACAGCAAGAACATAGCTAGAGACATAAAATCTGCCTACATCCCAGCCAATTTTTGTCCACTTTCTCTACAATACGTTCACAATTTCCAAAAGCAGGCATGCCATTAGACACAATCTGATTATTCGCATAACAAACCTAGTTAGATGGAGATTTAGCTATGTGTTAGTAAAAGATCTGATCAACAACAAAAAAACCTGGGCAATCACCATAAGAAATGTTGTCACCAGGATATTAAATATGGGAGAGGTGAAGTGACAGCCCAAGGTTACACAGGAGAGCCATGAACAGAACCCAGTTAACCAAACTCAAAGCCCTGTGCCCTAGCCACTGGATCACAGTACTTCTTGTCTGTAGGGCTGATCCTGTTCCTGTGGATTTCAATGGCAAATCCTCCATTGACTTCAGTGGGAGCAAAATCAGATCTAACATCTCACAAATAATTCTTCATATATGTTGTTTTATACACTGCTATAAGGCATTGTGTGGTTTCACTCCAGAATGAGAATTACAAAAATATCATGAATTAAATATACATTTAAATATGCTATGTATCTGACTTGTATCTTTATGTTTTGAATGCTAATTTAGTCCAATCTAGTGAAAATGAAATGATTTTAAAAGGTATAATTTTGGGGATTCACAAAGATTTGACTCTGCAAACATATAATGCTTGGTCAGATTCTGCCATCGTTCCAAAATACCTTACTCCATGAGTTGTCCCATTGTATTTCAATAGGGCTTCCTGAGATGTAAGTTCCTATTGAAAGCTCCATTTAACCTAATTATGACTCCTTAAAATATAGGGCAAGTGATGTATCAGGCAACAGTGTCCTGATCTTTCAAAGGCATTAGACTGGCACCCCATTTATTCAATCAGCATCATGAGTTAAGGGGGAAGGAAATGCTTTTTCCTGTGATACCAACTATCTAAGGTTTGTCATTGGTGTAACATAGTGAGTTACTTATACAATGAACCAACTATTGGCTTTTAATATTTTTACCTCTGAGGTCTCAAAACACTAAGATGTACGGCTTTACTGGGTTTGCAGTTGCAGTGTATGATACCACTGACATGCATGATGTACTGTACCACACTTGTACTAGAGCCATCCAACTGGAAAGCCATAAAATAAAATAATGTGCTAGAGCAGAAAAGGTGCACTCATTAACACTATAGGATCTCAGCCTTTAAATCTAACCCAGCAAAACATAAAATTTAGTCAGTCAAAATATTTTATGATGGTAAGGGGGGAGAACAGTTCTCCTAGCTTGGCTGAATTTCAGCTTGGGATTTTTGCATGTGCCAATGGAATTTCCCTGTATGTAGGTTTGGGGGATTGTATTTGCCTTTAGGGCTTGTCTAACATAAGAATGGCCATACTGGGTCAACAAAGGTCCATCTAGTCCAGTATCCTGTCTTCCGACAGTGGCCATTGCCAGGTGCTTCAGAGGGAATGAACAGAACAGGTAATGATCAAGTTAGGCATTCCCAGCTTCTGGCAAAATTAAGGCTAGAGACACAATCTCTGCCAATAGCCATGGATGGACCTATCCTCCATAAACTTATCTAGTTCTTTTTTTAACCCTGTTATAGTCTTGGCCTCCACAACATCCTCTGGAAAGGAGATCCACAAGTTGACTGTGCACTGTGTGAAGAAATACTTCCTTTTGTTTGTTTTAAACCTTCTGCCTTTTAATTTCATTTTGTGACCCCTAGTTCTTGTGTTATGAGAAGGAGTAAATAACACTTCCTTATTTACTTTCTCCACACCAGTCATGATTTTATAGACCTCTATGATATACTGACTTAGTTGTCTCTTTTCCAAGCTGAAATGTCTCAGTCTTTTTCATCTTTCCTCATATGGAAGCTGTTCTGTACCCCTAATCATTTTTGTTGCACTTTTCTGAACATTTCCAATTCCAGTATATCTTTTTTGAGATGAGTCAACCACATCTGCATGTAGTATTCAAGAAGTGGGCATACCATGGATTTATATAGAGGTAATATGATATTTTCTGTCTTATTATCTATCCCTTTCTTAATGATTAAGCAACATTCTGTTTGCTTTTTTGAATGCTGGTGCACATTGAGTGGATGTTTTCAGAGAACTATTCACAGTGACTCCAAGATCTCTCTCTTTTTTTAAGAGTAGAATATCAGGTTTGGAAGGGACCTCAAAAAGTCATCTAGTCCAACCCTCTGCTCAAAGCAGGACCAATCCCCAGAAAGTTTTTTGCCCCAGATCCCCCCTCAAGGATTGAACTCACAGCCCCGGGTTTAGGAGGCTAATACTCAAACCACTGAGCTATCCCTCTCCCCTACTCTAGTGGTAACAGCTAATTTAGACCCCATCATTTTATATGTATAGTTGTGATTATGTTTTGCAATGTGCATTACTTTACATTTATCTACATGGATAACATTGGTGCTTTGCTACACATACCACTATGAATTACTATTCTGTATTCAAAGCATATTTGTGCCAGATTCTAGGCATTGCGTTAGTGGTGCAGTGTGATCTTACAGCTGCCCTAAATGGAAGATGAAGATTCCCCACTGTCGTGGAATCCTGGGATTATAAGAGGTCTGAACATGTTCAGATCACAGACCTGTTCTTAATTAAAATCAATTCATCCAGTATTCACTCAAGACTAATGCTCGCAGAGCTAGAAGATGAAAGATGGCATTAGCCTCAGTGGAGCAATGCCAATTTACACCAGCTAAAGATCTGGCCCATGCGTACAAAACCTAATTCACCACTGCACTTGAACCAGGATTATTCATTTAACTCCAGTGCAAGATGGGTGTTAAGTGCTACTGAATGAGGCCTGGTCTACAGTAGGAAATCAGGTCAGTATAACTACAACACTCAGCGGCGTGAAAGATCCACACCCCTGAGCAACACAGCTAAACTGACCTAAGCCCCAGTGTAGACAGTGCTAGGTTGATGGGAGAATTCTCCTGTCGACCCAGCTACCAGATCTTGGGGAGATGGAGAACCTATGCTGACAGCAGAACCCCTCCCATAGGTGTAGGTCGAGTCTTCAATGAAGGGTTTCTACAGGTATGTTAGCAACAAGAGGAAGGTCAGGGAAAATGTGGGACCCTTACTGAATGAGGGAGGCAACCTAGTGACAGATGATGTGGAAAAAGCTGATGTACTCAATGCTTTTTTTGCCTCGGTCTTCACAGAAGAGGTCAGCTCCCAGACTGCTGCACTAGGCAGCATAGTATGAGGAGGAGCTGAGCAGCCCTCAGTGATGAAAGAACAGGTTAGGACTATTTAGAAAAGCTGGACATGCATGAGTCCATGGGTCCAGATCTAATGCATTTAAGGGTGCTGAAGGAGTTAGCTGATGTGATTGCAGAGCCATTGGCCATTATCTCTGAAAACTCGTGGTGATCAGGGGAGGTCCCAGACAATTGGAAAAAAGCAAATATAGTGCTCATATTTTAAAAAGGGAAGAAGGAGAATCTGGGGAACTACAGACCAGTCAGCCACACCTCAGTCCCCAGAAAAATAATGAAGCATGTTCAAGGAATCCATTTTGAAGCACTTGGAGAAGAGAAAGGTGACCGGGAGCAATCAACATGGATTCACCAAGGACAAGTCATGCCTGACCAACCTGATTGGCTTCTATGATGAGATAACTCACTCTGTGAATGTAGGGAAAGCAGTGGATGTGATATACCTTGACTTTAGCAAAGCTTTTGATACAATCTCCAACAGTATTCTTGACAGCAAGTTGAAGTGTGGATTGAATGAATGAACTAGAAGGTAGACGGAGAACTGACTAGATTGTCAGGCTTGATGGGTAGTGATCAGTGTCTCGATGTCTATTTGGCAGCCGGTATCAAGTGGAGTGTCCCAGAGGTCAGTCCTAGGGCTAGTTTTGTTCAATATTTTCATTAATGATCTGGATGATGGGATAGATTGCACCCTCAGCAAATTCGCAGATGACACTTAGTTGGGGGAGATATGCTGGAGGGTAGGGATAGGGTCCAGAGTGACCTAGAAGAATTGGAGGATTGGGCCAAAAGAAATCTGATGAGGTTCAACAAGGACAAGCGTAGAGTCCTGCACTTAGGATAGAAGAATCCCATGCACTGCTACAGACTAGGGACTGACTGGCTAAGCAGCAATTCTGCAGAAAAGGACCCAGGGATTACACTGGACGAAAAGCTGGATATGAGTCAACAGTGTGCCCTTGTTGCCAAGAAGGCTAATGGCATATTGGGCTGTATTAGTAGGAGCATTGCCAGCAGATCGAGGGAAGTGATTATTCCCCTCTATTCGGCACTGGTGAGGCCACATCTGGAGTATAGCATCCATTTTTGTGGCCCCCGCTACAGAAAGGATGTAGACAAATTGGAGAGAGTCCAGCAGACGACAATGAAGATGATTAGGGGGCTGGAGCACAGGACTTATGAGGAGAAGTTGATGGAACTGGACTTGTTTAGTCTCCAGAAGAGAAGAGTGAGGGGGGATTTGATAGCAGCCTTCAACTACATGAATGGGGGGTTCCAAAGAGGATGGAGCTAGGCTGTTCTCAGTGGTGGCAGAAGAAAAGGAGCAATGGTCTCAAGTTGCAGTGGGGAGAGCTAGGTTGGATATTAGGAAAAAAACTATTTCTCTAGGAGGGTGGTGAAGCACTGGAATGGGTTACCCAGGGAGGTAGTGGAATCTCCGTCCTTAGAGGTTTTTAAGGCCCAGCTTGACAAAACCCTGGCTGGGATGGTGTTGGTCCTGGTTTAAGCAGGGGGTTGGACTAGATGACCTCCTGAGATGTCTTCCAACCCTAATCTTCTGTGAACGTATGATCCTATGAAGTGCTACAGCAGCACCGCTGCAGTGTTTTAAGTGTAGACAAGCCCTCAGAATGGCAGCATTTTGCACCCACTTTGCACTAGTGTAAATGACAACAACAGCAATAGTGAATCAGGCTGAAGAATGGGGGAAAAGACATCAAGGTGAGAAGGTATGAGGCACTGGAGCTAAAAGAGGAAGTGCAGCAGTCAACTAAGACCCAAGTAAGAGACACAGGAGTAAGGAGGTTTGCTGGCAGTTAAACCAATCTCTGAGCCTGTTCCTAGCATTCACTTCTTACAGCTTTGTATTTTGTAGCTCGATTTTTTCTGAGGTAGGGAGTTTAAGGCTGCGATTTATATTTCAAACCCAAGTTTTTCAGCCTGAAAATGAAGGAAAGAGAATTTTGCAGTTTGTAAAAAATGGCTGTAGAGAGGCTGTGATGCAGGACACAGCCTCTTCTCCTCATCTCTATATTAGACTATAGAACCTTGCTGAAATATGGGCATGTGGTTCAAAATGAGACAATGCCTATTGAAGCTTGATGCCTCATTTTTTATGGTCCTGATAGTGCTGGGGAGGGACACCCTCCCTGCTAAGTGGTGGTTAGAGAATTAAGAGATCACAGGGTACTGAACAGTCCAAAGAATTATTTGTGTAAAACTCACTGAAACTCACAGTGCTGTGTCCGTTGCTGGAAAGGCTAGTGCACTAAGACATGATCTTGTTCCCACAGAAGACAACAACAAAACTTGTGTTGGCTTCAGTGGGGGAAAGGTTACATCCTACGCTGCTTGTGCTGGTCTTCTCACAGGAGACACTAAGAACTGTACAACATGGACATGGAGGCATGGACCCAAAACACTGTCTCTTGACTTTAATGTCAGAAGAAGTCAGCCCTGCAACACATTAGGAAGATGATACAGACAAACTTTCACTGCCATAGCCCATCCTGGAGCTATGTTACAGTCCTCGCACTGGCAACACTCGTGTTCCATGTAATGGGAAATTTTCCTGCATGTTTGACCCCATGTGGACAAAGAAATTCTGTCTTCAGTAACTCCATTGAATCCATTTTTGCATAAGTCTCTAGAGCTGTCAGTCTGGACATTCCATAAGCACCAAGGGTGTGATCCAAAGCCCATTCAAGCCAATGGAATGGCTCACTAATTTCAGTGCGTTTGGGATCAAACCCAAATTTCATTTAATTTTAATAACAAAAAAAGTTAATTATAGAAATAAATTATGAGGAAAATGGCATTACGACTTCAAAGTATTTCCATTTAGATTGCTGGAGCTGTGTGTTTATCAAAGAAAAGTCTGCAATCTTGCACTGTTGAGCAAATCAACTGGCTTGAGCTTTTGCCTCTAGATATTGCATCCTATTTCAAGGTGTGAAGGTAAACTGTAAAGGCGAGAGGACAGAGGGAGGTAGGGAACCATAATGAAACAGCCATTGTGTCTTTATAATTCAAAACACTTTACAAATAAAAACCTATGCCTACAAAAAATGCCTGTAGTTTTTCCCATGAAGAGTAGCAAGAGAGAGAGAAGAAACCACATTCCTTTTCACAAAACAATCAAACATTATTTTGTTTTTCCTCACATTTTTGTTGGTAGTGCCAATATTTTTAAATTACTCTTAAATGCAGCCTCTACAACCAGAACCAAATATTACTTTCACTAACACCCGGGCAAACTCATTGAAGTCAATGGGAGTCACATAAGTATAGCTGAGAGTGAAATGTGGCCCCAGAGGTATGAAAAAGGTACACATCGGGAAAATGAAGACTGCTGCATAGATACAGCATCAAATAGACAAACATAGGTACACCAATGGCCTATATGTATGTGATTGTGTGTATGCAGTATGTACAATATGTGCATTGGCATATTTTAAGTGTGTGTTTAGGTTCTAAAGAGATCTATATATGCTATTTATTCAGAAAAGAAGTTTGACTGGAGTTTGCCACTAAACAAATAGCCTTCTTGGCCAAACTGCAGAACTCAGTAATTTACTCATGTAGCTTTTAATATCCAAAGTCAGAAGCTGGAATAGGGAGTGGACATAGCCATCTTCCTGGCTACAAAATCCTCATAGTGGGAAGAGATTTGTTAAAAGTGAAATGCTATGCATCATGCATTCCCATTTGTGCCGATGCTTGCTACTGTGGTTTGGTAATTGCTTCCCTCCTAGCCACAGAAAATTTAGAAAGAAGACCAATAATGCCACCCACAGGTTTAGAGGCTTATTGCAAAGTTGCAATGAATTTTGAGAATTGTTTTCTTGGCTTGCTTTTAATTGGAAATCAAACATACTCACATAAGAAGAAAGCATAATCAGACTTGGACAGATACTTTATTCAGTCTTATTATCAACTGCATAAAAATAAATAACCTTGCCCCAGTTAGCAATATTATGGTTTGGTATGCAAGTGGCTATATTCTACTGGAGGGAATTTCAAAATTCAAAATTTAAATTCCAAAATTGGGAAAAGTTTCAATAAAATGTTTTGATAATTTTTGTAAACAAAATTCCTTTACCCCTTTTTTCAATAAAACTGGCCAAAACTTTTTCAATAAAACTGGCCAAAATGTTTCAAATGTTGAATATTATCCACAAATTTGAAGATTTTTGGTGGGAGGGGTTGGAAAACAATCACCACCACAATATTGGGAATACGTTTTCCCAAAAGTTTACATATTCCGCCCTGTCTTTTCGCCACTGGCTCTGGTGCCGAGGTTCTCCAGCTGTGGGCCATATTATCTGCAGAGCCTTCCCTAGTAGTCTGCAGAATGAAATATTGTGAGAAACAGTCAATAGGTTTGGAACTGGAGCTGATCCATGACAGCAATGGTCTCTTGTGAAGCAGTCCAAGAAATGCAGAGAATGGAGAACCCCTGGTACAGTGCCTTTTAGGTTATGTCTACATTGCATCTGGGAACAAGCCTCCCAGTCCAGATCAACCGACATGCTAAAAATAGCTGTGTAGACATTGCAGTTCAGGCTCTCAAGCTTGGGAGGGAAAGGGGATTAAGAGCCCAAGATGCAACCTCAAAACAACAACTATGCAGCTATTTTTAGCATACTGCTAAAAGCCTGACCAACACAAATCTGTGAACCCAGACTAGGAGGCTCACTCCCAGCTGCAGTATAGACGTACTCTATGTGTACAATAAACATAGCTTATTTTGATGGTAATACCTCCATTCTTTTACTCACCAAGTGAAACTGAAAACACAAGTACGTAAACCTTTCACAAGTTAAAACAATGCCTTTCTGGCTCATGCATTAACAACAGAATGGTTAATTAAGGTCCACATGGCTCTGCAAATGGAAAACTGCACTGTTTTCAGTTCTTGCCCTCACCTTTACACCAGTATCTACTGCCTTCAGTGGGGCTGCCCAGGTATAACAGAAGGCAGGCAATATGGAGACAGACAGCTGGGTTCTATGGTTGCTCCTGCAAATGGAACACCGCTAACCATTGTGTTCATAACTTAAAAGCCAGAAACAAAATGCAGTTCACTCTCCCATAGCAGTCTTGGTTCTGCAGAGTTAAGTATAGAATTCTTCAGTACAGTGTTATTTACTGCAATGTAAAGAACAGAAAAACCTTATTTCTTTCACTAAAGAAAGCAGATATGACTCTGGAGAGTGAGTTCCTGTGAATGCAGTACTGATTCTATAGCCTGGTCTTTTTACCCATTTTTATTACAAAGACTATTGGTATGAAAACGTGATTTTTTTATGAGATCAATGATCCAGTCACCACAATGGGAGTTTATCTTTGCAGGGAGGCAGGGGATGGGGTGAGGGGGAGGGAGTATTGAAACATAAATATTGGCTTATCATCTCTCTCTCTTTTTCAGAGATTAGTCCCCAGAGCACATAGTGTTTCAGAGGTGATATGCTTGGGGTCAAATAGTGCTGCTGGAAGTGAGGCCAGGTCCTTTGCTCACTTGCTCGCTCACTCTGTGAAGCATCTAAAGCCATGTAGATGGCTCTTCACATGCTTCCTCCAGCAGGCCAGTCAGGAACAATAAAGGAAGCCCTGACATCTGCACCAATATATTACATCTCACAGCTAGCATTAGTTTTCAGGATTCCTAGTGGCCAGCTTCACTCAGCCTGAACGCCAAATGGCCATGTAGGTCCACACACACCCCTCCTTTTTGTCCCTGTCCCTCAGACACTTGCAGAGGACAGACTGATGTGAACGCCAGCTGGTTTCTCCACCAGTGTGATTTGGAGTCTACAGTTCTAGAGATGGCCTCTTTTCCAGACAAACTTATTCCCTGCATAACTGTTTGACATCTACATGAGCAGACACTGGGTTAGAATGTGGCCAGTGATTTGGAAATATAGGAAAATGGCACAATGATGATCAAAGTTTATTCACCATATGTAGGATGTTTTGTACATATTAGGATAATCTAATCAAAGAAGTTGTCTGTTAAATCATTTGGGTTAAATTCTTTGGGTTAAATTCTTTAAACAAAGTATGAAAGAAAAGTACTAGCCGTAACTTTGCAAGCTGAAGAGTTGATATAATGGGACACTGGATACAGTACTGAGTTTCTTCTGCAGCGGAGTAGAATGAATGCTTGTACTTTGCTGATGAATTCTGAGGCCATTCAAATCTTTCTAAAAGTTGTGGGATGTTAATGGATTTGGGATTAGATACATAACTCTGTAGTTCTCTTGATTTAATAATGGACGTAGTATCTAGCACTTAGACTTCAGAATTTAACCCAATAAAGTATTTGCATTATCTTGGTTTATATGTTGTAAATATGCTTATTAAAAATGTTATCTGAATTATTTTAAATGTGTAGATGGCTCCTTACCATGTGAAGTCATAATTATTTGTAATATCACAGTTGGTCTTTGCGGAAATTATCATGAAATCAAAATCAGGATTAATATTAATAACTACAGGAAGGACAAATTGTCCTAAATAGATTAGATCACAGAGAAATACATGTGATGGTAGGGGAGCACTAGTAGCAGAGAGGCAAAATTCATTCTTGTGCAAATGCCTAAAATCCATTTAAAATCTAACTTAAATCCTACTCTGGGGACTTAAATGGGACTTAATTGTTCTTAAGTCTTGTGAATTTCCTCTGCATAGTGGTGAATTTCCCGGATAAAACCAGTGCTGCTTCCTCATCCCCAGTGAATCACTTTAGTTTGACTAGGACGGTTGTTAAGACTAGTTAAAGTCTTATGCATCTTTAGGATATTGTTTTGAAGGTTATTAAAATTAATGTGTATAATTTAGATGCCGTCTCTCCAGAATAATTAACAATGAGGAATTTGTATACAATTGTCAAGGTAAATTAGAGGCATCATCTAAACAAGATGAAACTGTTCTATCTGAAGTAGCTAGTGTTAAGCTGGTACAAGTTCATTAGTTCAAGAAAATACTCCTTATTTAGAAGATCTGAGTTTTTGGGAAACAACTCCCACATTAAAAACTTGAAAGCATTGCTGTTACCAAAAGGAATGGAAAGAGAAGAGAAGGCATTTCTCCAGGAACAACAAAGAGTGGCTTTGTGACATGTATGGCAATGTGTTACCTTAATTATTATATTCAGTTCTGTTGATAACCCTGAAAAACACTTACATTCATGAATCACTTTATGTATGTTTGGCCTGACCCAGCCCTACTGAAGTCAGTGGAAAGGCTCCCATTGGCTTCAATGGAAGTTGGATTAGATGCATAAGTAGTTCATGCACAGTTCTCACACACGTAAGTGTATGTAGGTTGTGGGTCAAAGATCAGATCCTTAACATGATTAAAGGGGAGAGGAGACAATTTGTAACTTCTAGAACAGGCATTCTCCCCTGTCTCCTACCATGTACCTGCACACCTAGCACAATGGGGTCTTCATCTCAATTGGTATTTATAGGCACAATAATAAAATTAGACATAGCAGAAATGCTATCGTTATATCATTTACCAAATAATTACATGGGAATTCACGACGATACAACCCAGCCCTTCAGAGTTATAGTCCAGGAACTAGACCATGCAGCCTCTGAAGACTTATATTAATTCACATTTCCTTTTACCACACTGGAACTGAAAAATTTTATGACACTCACATACTAAATAATAATGCAAAAACCATTCCAACTGGGACAGCCGCACAATCAAAGTTCTACAGTTCATTGTAATAGCCATTCACATGCCAGATTTCATCAAGCAGAAGATGGAGACATGTTTCACTACAGAGAGAAGCAACAGCCCCTGCATGGCATATATATTAAAGAACATGAATCTCGGGAAACGATGATAAAAATTAATCAAGCCAAGTTCTGCGGCAGCCAGAATGAGGAAGTTAGTTTTTTCAGTAAACTCAACTTTTGAAATGACAGCCATATAGGTGATCTAGAGGACAACTTATCTGACAGAATGATTGGATTGTGCTGAAGTGAACTACCATCCATGTGATGGTTTTGCTTGACTAGCCTGTCAATGAATAAGTGTCATTGCACATGGCCTGTTATATTTAGGCCTGCATCCATCATAACCAATGCTACCTGCTTGCTCACTAAAGAAAATATGAGTTTCACTGGAAAAATAAAAGAAAGTAAATGCTGATTCATTGGGTGGTTTGGATGGCGACAGATGTCGTCAAAAGCTGTTAGTGATGGGACAAGCTGAAAAGATTAAGAAGCAGAGTTCAGTTTGGATGATTGTCCAAATCTCCTTTGACCCTATCAGGTCTGCAAATTTGGACATGAAATCTTCAGAGAACACGCTCTCTCATGAGATGTCCAATACATTCTGTTTGGACCTGAAACCACAAGATCAGCTTCTTTGGTGACATCTCAGTCAGCATGTCTGCATTTGGCCCTAGAAGTCTGAGGTGTGCTAAAAAATTTTTTAAAAGGTAAGCCAAACTTTCTGAAACTCCAAAACAAATTTTAGCATACTTCTGAGCAACGGTTTAGGTCTGGGCCCAGGTTTACCTTCTACTAGACAAGAATATCACCTATTTTCTAGCTCCTGACAATAGGTAGCACCTGAAAACTAGGACAACAAAGATTTCAGTCATGTGTGGTGACTGGGTCTGCAAAAGGAGGAAACAGGTAAAATGATAAGACAAGATTTTTGAAGGTGACTAGCGATTTTGGGTGCCCAACTTGAGACATCTCAAAGTTGGCCTCATTTTTGGCAAATGTTGAGCATCCACCCTCTGAAAACTGACCCCTTTGAGGTGTCTGAGGTTGAACATCCAAAATCGCTTGTCACTTTTTGAAAATCTTGGCTGCAGTATGCACATGTATACAGGCCTGGATTAACCAGCATGCACTGTGTGCAGTTGCACAGGGTGTCCAATCTCAGGAGTCCCTCCTAGCCACCTCTGGACCTAGGGCTGCCACTTGGCAGGTTTTTGTTGTCTGTTGCAATGTGCTGGGTGGTGGTGGAGGGATTCACTTGTAATTTACCAGCACATTGTAACAGGCAACCGTTGCTGCATGCACACACAGGGAGGCATCAGGAACTGCTTTCATTACAATGCTCAGGTCACATGGCCACTGGGAATGCTGCTGGCACAGCATCCAGGTCCCGCTCCAATGCCAGGCCTACAGCAATGCAGTGCGGTGGCTGAGACTCCTGCTCCTCTCAGTGCCAGAAAGATGGATGGACCCAAGGCTCATGAGCAGGGAGGGGTACAGAGTGGGGACAGTGTGGGGAGGAAATGCTCCTGGAAGGGAACTGTAGGGGGCGTCTCTGGGCTGAGGCTCCTGAAAGGGGTGGGTGAAGGGGCTTATGGAAGGCTGATTGGGGAAATGGGGGGAAAGTGACTGTTTTTTCTATCTCTTGAAGGTAGCAGCCCTATTTGGGCTCCGACTACGTTTGGCCAGCCACCCCACATCAGGACTCATGACACAGGCGCAGGCAGGCAGGCCAAACTTCAATGAGTGCTGTTGCATTCTGGCTCATGGGGTCACAGTGCTGCTCAGGTTGGACACCCTAGAGAGATGCACAGGCAGGTTTGCTGCCATAGGAGCTGGGCTTCTTCTCTTCTATGTCTAGTTTAAGGAAGATGGATGGGAGGGGCAATTTCCATAGTGCACAGGACCTCAAAATTCTTTAATCCAGCCCTGCATTTATATGCCATACCTATGACAGTTCCTAACATATGTACATATCCATGTGAAGTCAAAGCTCTGGTGCAAGTACCTTGATTTCTTGCAGGTCCCTAGAGCACCACGAGTGCCACAGACTCAAAAGAGAAGAATACATACTGCTCCTGAATGGAAATACTCACACTAAAGAACCAAAGTTTAGACTCCCATCACACAATTCTTGGAATTATCTCCTCATCCTCATGTGCTGATAGCACAGTGATGAGCAGAACTGTAGTAATTTACATCTGGGAATGACTAAAAGAAACATTAGCAGCCCAAACTGTGAGTTCCTCAATTGCAGAAATCCCATTGACTTCAGCAGCCGCTCCCGGATCACGGCCTATGCCATCTTTGTGGGAAAGCAGTCGTGTGGGAGATAAAACAACTTAATCACCTGGCTGGCAAGAGTATTCTGAATTTTATCTTCAAATTAAAGAGAGTTCTGTGTCCAGCAGGAATCAAGAGAGAGGAAGGAGCAGCAGAGGAAGAGTAGAGTAGAAGAAAGAGGGGACAAAACAAAGAGATGAGAGACTTTGGGGGGGCAGACTTATGCCCGGGATATTTGATATATGACCTTGAACTAACAAGAGACACAGAAAGACTGATTGGCAACATGGCTTCAGAGCTGTGGGGGGAGACCCAGGCCATGTAAGATTAATGTAAGATTTTAGGTAAATGATGTCACACTAGTTTATGTTTCCTCTCTTGGCAACAGTAGTCTAAGATATGTTTGTTGAGTTCCCTGAACTGGACTTAGTGACGCATAATGTTGGGTACCCCAAAAAGAAAGGAGGCACAATCAGGAAAAAGGTGATGAATAAAGCACTTAAATTTTGATCAAGAGAAGTGCTGAAAGCCATCAATTTCTACATGCTTTAGTGGGAACTGAAGGTGCTCATGACCCTGCAGGATTGAGCCCTGGATCAGAGGAAAAAGTAGTACAGGGCCTCTCCCCAAAAGGTGGGGCAAAGATATGGTCTGCAGTCAGTGTGGCCAGGGACTTAGGCCTGCTCTACACTATGACTTTATGTCGAATTTAGCACGATACCTCGATTTAAGCCTGGACCTATCCACACGACGAAGCCCTTTTTTTCGACTTAAAGGACTCAAATTGATTTCTTTATTCCACCTCCGACGAGGGGAATAGCGCTGAAATCGGCCTTGCCGGGTCAAATCTGGGATAGTGTGGTTGCAATTCGACAGTATTGGCCTCCGGGAGCTATCCCAGAGTGTTTCACTGTGACTGCTCTGGACAGCGCTCTCAACTCAGATGCACTGGCCAAGTAGACAGGAAAAGGCCAGCGAACTTTTGAATTTAATTTCTTGTTTGGCCAGCGTGTTTGTAGAGCTCATGCAGAGCTCATCAGCATGATGTGCACATTGCCAGGGCACATTGCCCGGCCCGTACTTTGTGAGAAGTCTATGACCATGTCCCTCTCATCACCGCGCAGCCATCGCCTCCTCGCCTGGTTTTGCGAGAAACAATTGTCTGCCATTGCTCTGACAGAGGGAGGGGCAACTGAAGACATGGCTTACAGGGAATTAAAATCAACAAAAGGGGTGGCTTTGCATCAAGGAGAAACACAAACAACTGTCACACAGAATGGCCCCCTCAAGGATTCAGCTCAAAACCCTGGGTTTAGCAGGCCATTGATTTCACAAAACAAATCGGGTCAATTTCTTGTTTTGATCCATCTATCTTTTACATCTTAGGCTGGCAGCAGATGGTGCAGTATGACTGCTAGCCATCGTCATCTCCTGGGTGCTTGGCAGAAGATGGGAATGACCTGGCTGAGTCACTCCCATGTCTGCCCAGGTGCCCCGACCAATCTCACCGAGGTTGGCTAAAAGTGCACCCAGGAATATGACAATGATGGCTACCAATCGTAATGCACCATCTGCTGCCAAAAGGCAATGAGCTGCTGCTGTGTAGCAATGCAGTCCCACATCTGTCAGCACCCAGGAGACGTACAGTGACAGTGAGCTGAGCGGGCTCCATGCTTGCCGTGGTATGGCGTCTGCTCAGGTAACCCAGGAAAAAAGGCACAAAATGATTGTCTGCCGTTGCTTTCATGGGAAGGAGGAAGGGAGAGGAGGGCCTGACGACATGTACCCAGAACCACCTGCAATACTGTTTTTGCCCCATTAGGCTTGGGATCTCAACCCAAAATCCCAATGGGCAGCAGAGACTGCAGGAACTGTGCGATAGCTACCCACAGCTACCCACAGTGCAACACTCTGGAAGTTGACACTAGCCTTGGTACTGTGTACGCAGTCCGCCGACTTAATGAACTTAGAGTATTTTGTGGGGGGGACACACACAATCGACTGTATAAAAACAGTTTCTAAAAAACTGACTTCTATAAATTCGACTTAATTTCGTAATGTACACATACCCTAAATGTGTGAGATGTAGCTTCTAAGAGTCTTTCAACAAGACATTTAGGGTCTGGTCATGCTCCCATTGACTTCAGTGGCTCAAGCCCTTCAAGCATCTTCCCTACTTCTATTTTTAAACAAACATTATTTTTAAAAATGTTTTTAAACTTCACGGGGAACCACTTTCCATTTGCACCAGTAAGAGCTGCAGAAAATGTGCCACTAGTTCACTTTGTTGAACTGAAAGAGTATTACAAAAGTTAACTGCTCCACTAGAGGAAAATCTGGCCAGTGCTCCCACAAGAATCAAATAAATATCTTGGCAGTCTGGGAAACATGCATTCTGTATTCATTCACAATACAATAGATGATAAAATCTCCCATCCCAGATCATTTTGCTAATCCCCAGTGAACCAGGGAATTCGTGTTTATTAAAAAAATTAGTGGCATTCTTTTGCTAACACAATAATCGGTTCTCTGCTCCAAGAATGAGAAGATATAACATGATCTTAAAATATTCTGACTGCTAATGTTTCAAGAGCACGTAGGAATCTCCAGCTCTACTCAAATGCAGAGGGAAACATATCAACCCAACAGATAAAGACAATACTATAGTGGAACAGTAAGCTTGTTTTCTGAACTTGTTGAAATAGTGGGTTTAATTCACTTCAGTAAGAAAGGCCTGTTATGTTGAGAGTGTTTTGTATTAGGACTTGTTCCAACAAACTACACTTTGATTTCATTTGTTTCTTTAAAGAAAATCTATCTAACCTTAAATGATACTAGCCTCGCTGGTGCCTTTCAGCCAGTACTTTTGAACTTTTGAGTTCATTACAGGAGCTGAGATGTTTGGCTTGCTTATCTGTAAGAGTCAGAAGTACGCTGGCTAATACTCATGGTCCTAATCCTACAAAGACTCATGCACATGCTTGACTTTTACACTGAGAGTAGTCTCACTGACGCCAACAAAACTATTCATGTTGGATAAAATTATGCATATGCATACATCTTTTTAGGATCAAGGCTGTCCTCTTTGCTGCATGATTACCATGCTGGCAGCCTATCAACGTTCCCATAATTTAATCTCTCAAAGTGCCTTCAGTATCATTTATCAGAAAGCACTGTTGTAATATACTCCCTAAAAAAAGTACAAATATGTCAGCATCTGCAGATACTATTGCACGTAGCAAAGTATTCAAATGCATGTGGGTTTCCAACATCCCCTTGTTTGACAGATTAAACACCTGAAGTTATCTACCTTGATTAGGCTCTCCTGTCTGAATGCATTCTGGTGTCAAAGTGACCTGATCACTTATTCCACACATCTATCAGTTCCAGCCTTCAACTGCAATGGCATTGATAATTTAAGTGGCTAAATCATAGATGGCTACTACTTGAAATAATTATGGCTTTTGGGGGCTATTGCTTTACATTTTGCAGGGTGATGTTCAGCTTCTTAATGTATTTGTTCCTTAACTGTCATGCAGGACTTATTGGAGGAGAGCTAGATAATAACATGACACTGATTCCTCCTCTTTGTTTCTATTCACTTCCACAGCTGTCCAGACTCTTCATCCAAAGAAGAGCTTGAAGGTCTGTAAAAGCAGCTGGAAATGAGGCACCAGATTTCAGTGCCTATATGAGGGATGTCTGTAGAGGAGGAAAGGAGATGTGGCTCCAGTCCCCGAGGACTGCTGCTAAGTGAAAGAGAAATGTCCATGTGGAAAGGAATTGAGGCATCCAGACAGTATGTACAAGACAGCAGAAGACCAGACAGATGGTCTTTGCTTTGGGGTAGAGGAGAACCAAGTGGCAGGGAAAGACATGCAGAGGTGGGAGGAGAAGGGGTCTAGATGACAGAAGTGTATGCAGGGAAACAAAGGAACAGAGAGAAGCATTATAGAGAACACAGAACACTTCACTAATATTGCCTTTCCATGTACTTTGGGAACCCCTGTCCTGCTTACTCCATTATAAAACTCCGGTTATAAAAGCTGCTAAGCATGAAACAGATCGTCTCTGGGTGCTTACTGTTTAAAGTGATAATATATGTCTATTCTTAAACCATCATTTCAAAATTGGCCAATGCCCAAATATGAGAATATCTGAACTCCGCTGTCTGTAGTTTGGGATCTGGACTATTCTTTTATTATCTTGAGATGGGCTCACTTACCAGCTCCCTATGAATCAGCAACCTTGCTCCCCACTTACACACACTCTCTCTCAGGGCCTCCATTTCTTAGTGGTGGGCTATAGCTAGATTGTGATAACTCCCCTCCTCCAACTCCAGGCCTCCTCTAGAAAAAACAAAAAATATTCTTATATTTTTTCCATTGAAACAGCATACCAGCCAACCTCTGTCTTTGGTACCAGGTTCTTTTTCCTAGCTTGCACCTTAGTTTGTTTATATTTCTATGGGGCTTGTATGTTGTGTTTCCTCTTTTCTTTCCTTGATGCTCATTTCCACAGAGTACTTCACCGATTAGGCTGCACTGCACTGGTCCTACCTTGCACTCTTAGGACGAAACCTTGTCCCTTGTGCATGCCATATGTGCAAGGAGCATTCTGTATCACTATGGCCCAGCCTGGAGCCAAGCTACCCCTGGAATCCCAAGGATGAAAGTCATTCCAGAGGCCCATAACCTTGTGCCTTGGCTATGAGGCCTTAAACCCTGGATAATGAGGTCCTGAGCGTGTGACAGCCTTCCTGACAGCTGCTGGGGAGTTCCTCCATTGTTCACCTGAAGGGAACTAAGAAGAACAGCACAGCTGGAAGGTCCCCTGTAGCTGACAGCATCAAAAAGGTATCGTCAGGATCCAAGCCACGTCCATTGGGGCATAGAACATTTCACATTGATTCCCCCACACCCCTAGTATCCCTGCCCACCCCTAGATCACACAGGCAGCTTTAATTTGTGGGGGATTTGTCAGAGACAATTCTGGTTCATCCCTGGTCTCCCACAACTTTCTTATGGGGTTTACTACAGCCCCAAGGCAATGCTATTCTCTGTGAGTCATGTGTAGGAAGAGAGGGGGACCAGGACATCCGGAGGACCACTTAGAGGGGTGATGAGATTGTTTGCATGAGCTCTTTGCTCTCCTGAGCAGCTCCAGATTTTAGAAACCATCTTCGCTCCCTCCATGTAGCCTCATTGTCTCCAGGACTGTCAGGCTGGTGCAGAGGCAGCCTACATGGGTTTATGTGGCTAACATGCCCCACATACCCTGTTAAAACAGGGCCAGGACTTGGCCCTTAGCAATTCCAACTCTCTGTGTCCTTAACTTGCCAAAGAGACCCCGTACCACACTCTTCTCCCCGTTAGGCAGAGAGACAAGAGTGAAACACAATACATAATTGAGCAAGAACAGTGCCTAAAGGAAATCCAGAGACAAACCAGTTTGTATAAAGCAAGTGATCCTGCTCCCACTGAAATCAACAAGTGTTTTTCCACTGAAGTCACTGGGAGCAGGATGGGGCGGAGAGGCTGATTGAAACACCACTGAAATCAACGGGAGTCTTTGCACTAACTTCATCAAGCTAAGGGTTGGGCCACAAGTCCATAATTAACAGATCATTAGGGCACAGGCAGTGAGGCAATGGAAAATAAGTAACAGCCAGAAACTGCAGACGCATCAAATATATTTTACATAAGATCAACAACAAGCACAAACCATACTTTAGCTGTATCAGTCCGCTTCCTCCATCCTGCTCCAGGATCTGTCTCGGGCTCTGATCAATACAACGAAGGTCAGCATCTCTTGGGAGGAGGATTCCTACCTGTGGAACTGATCTGTCAGTAACAGCTAGTACATTCTGAAAAGCGAATGCATTTGTCCACACGTAGCCCTTTGACAAGAAAGCTGATATTCTGAGTGGGCAGCTTAAGGCTGTGCCTTCAGTTCTTTTAGGAAGCCAGAAGTGTTTTATGAAATCAGTCAGTCACTTCTGAGATCAGCAGCCTGTGGCAGTGGGCTAGAAAGAGGCGAGAGCTCACACAGCAATGAAAAGTTATATAATACAATTATGCAGGTTGTTTCAGAGCTGTGTTCAATTTCCCACCCAGCCATAGTTCCGCAGCACTTCAGTGAGCCCAAAGAAAGAGCCTCTGAAAGACTCGCCTGCACCCTCTGTCTCTATCTTACATGTGCAGCAGCCTTTCATTTACAGCACTGTGAACTAAAAGAACATGTCAGGCATCTGGGATGTTGCTTGGCAGAGGCACTGAAGAGGGATAATAGAATGTCTGTTTGCTGAATACAAGCATTTAATGTAGGGCTGGACATTGAAAGACTCTGAGAACACAACAGGCCCCACTGAACAAAATGGTAAACTGCTCTTTGAAGTCAAGGTGACTGGGATTGGGCCTAATGGAAGTTGCAAGTTATTTATATAGGTCTTTCCTGGAGGACTCCTGATCCCCAAGCGCAGTAGAGTCCAATTACTCTTCTCTCTTGTGTAACTGGGTCCTCCCTTAGACCAATCAGCCCTGGGTTCACTATGATCCTTGACCAGATGGAGGTGTCAGCCCTTGGCTTGCTGATCTCTGGAGCTAAACAGGATTCCCTGTGCTCAGAGCCCCTATCTAGAGGCCAGGTGACGGCCCCCTTGTGGTCTCCAGGACATTACAAATTCAAAGCAATCAAGGACCAACCATGTTAAAAAAGGCACAAACACTTCATGACAGGAAAGAGTAGCGTTAACTTGCAAGGGGTAAGGAAAGACATTGAGCAGAGGGAATAGGCAGGGGAACCAAGAGAACTGGACATGAATGGACAGGTTATACCCACAGCCCTAAATCAGACTCTCCCACAGAGAGAAGCAACCCCTCCAACAGCAAAGTGTAACCAAACTCCCGCATGGACTGTAAAAGCACATGGGTGCCACCCCGGAGTTCACCTGCAGGTCTCAGCAGTCCCTGTGAATGAAGCAATTTGTGCTGAGCTCTGTGGGGCTGACTGAACTCAGATAAGTTTGTCCAATAAAATAACCAGATCAATGCTGCCATCCTGCTCATGGCAAGGGCACGGTGCAGCACTAACGTACCTCTTCAATTCCAGGTGAGCCTTCACCTGCCTGTGCACCCACTGACCAGGCCTCTGCTCCCCCCAGAGCCCCTCCCTAAGCAATGAGTGGCAACACCCTCATTACTCATGGGTATAGTTCCTCACTGCAAGGCACATCTCTTGCTCAGCAGACCAGGTCCCAGGTGACTCAAACCCTGCCCTTCCTTCAGCTTCTAGAACAAGGGAGGCCTCACAGTGAGAAGCACAGACAGTCCTCTGCTAAGGAAACCCCTCATCTTTGGCTACTGTGACCCAACTTCCTTCCCCCAAACATTGTCTCTGTGCAGGCCCACAGTACATCAGGATAGGCCCAGCCACCTGCAGGCAATTCAGGGACTGCAGCTGGCTGCCTTGCTTGTCATTCAGGCTCCACCCCCAGCCCTCATAAACCTGTTCATGTCACTGGCACCTGATTAGACAGATGTTCAGGGCCCTTCTGCTGCCTGGAGCCTCCAAAGTAGTCAGGGTTTCATTTATTATTTGGTTTAGATTAGCACCTAAAGCACAATACAAACACACACAGAAAGAGTCCATGCTCTGAAGTGTTTATAATCTAAATAGGCAAGCAAACAAAGAGCGAGAGGAGTAAACAGAGGCAAACCAATTTACTCAGGGTAACTCAGGTAGCTTATTGTTCTCAGATTTAAAGTTTAAGTGCAAAATAACATTCAAACAGGTAAACTAAGACCCCTTCATTTCATTAACAGCAAACTCCTACAGTTGTCCATTAAAGGGACCAAAAAGCTGTCTGTTGAGTTTTCCTTAGCTAGAAGATTATGAATGATTTCCATGTAAGGTTCAAGAGCTGAGCTGGGCAAATATGTTGTAATAAAACCCCAGAAAAGGGGAGAACTGCCTGGAGTGGTGTTTGTTACAACCCCCAAAAAGCTACAACTGAAATGGTCATAACTGCATCAAGGAAACCTCTATTGACTATTTAACAGCCCCTTTCCTATCATGGATTCCAGAGGAATAGTACTCAAACCATGCAAGAAATTCAGTGGCTTTCCATGGTCTCCATGAGTATATCTACACTGCATACGAAGCCTGGGCTTCAACCCATATTTGAGTGCACACACAAACCAGTTTGACTCGACTCAGCAAGCATTCAAGACCTGGGTCCTAGGATTCTGCTAAGAGGGTGGGTAAGAACCCGAGTGTCACTGTGACTCAGGTCCAAGTCTTGTCATTTTGCAGTGTGGATGCACATCAAGCTGCAGATCCAGGTCCAAAGGTCTGTGCAGTGTAGTTTGGACACATTAGCATGGCTCTGATATCCGAGTCCAGCAATTTTAAGCCCAGGTTTACAATCCAGTGTGGATGCTCAAGCATAGGCTTGGAAACACCAAGTCTATAAGCCCAAGTCCCACAGAGCTGAATTTACAATGCAGTGTAGACATACCCTATGTTACCTTATGCAGGCAAAAGGTATTTGTTCCAGAAGAGTTATTTCAATTTCAGCTTATTCAAACTCTGAAGTGAGACTTAGGGCTGGTCTACACTAGGGGAGGGGATCGATCTAAGATACGCAACTTCAGCTACGTGAATAACATAGCTGAAGTTGAAGTATCTTAGATTGAATTACCTACCGTCCTCACGGCGCGGGATCGACGTCCGCGGCTTTCCCGTCTACTCCGCTACCTCCGTTCGCGTTGGTGGAGTTCCGGAGTCGACAGGAGCACGTTCAGGGATCGATATATCGCCTCTAGATGAGACGCGATATATTGATCCCTGAGAAATCGATTGCTACCCGCCGATACGGCAGGTAGTGAAGACGTAGCCTTAGTGATGCAACCCACAGGGACTCAGGGTAACAAAAACCTATGTGAAATGGCCAAGGCACAGCTCTGCTCAAGAGTGGGTGAGTTCAAGCAAGGAAAGAAGGACAATGACTTTTCTCTTCCTCCTTCCCTCCGTGGAAAAAATGGAGCGTTGCTGTACAAAAAGAAAAATGAAAGAAAATTCATGACATTAAATATAACTTAAATAATTATTGGTGAGTAGCTGTTTTCCCTGTCTAAGATGAAGTGAGCAGTGAAACATGGGAATTGCCAGACAGAATCAGATCTGTGGTCCATCTTGTCCAACATTCTGCCTCTGACAGTAGCAAGCACCAGATGCCTCATTCCTAATAGGAATCATTTCAGTCCTGAAATACGAGGTTTTATTTTCCAACCAATATGCCTTTTTTAACATTAACTATTGGATATCCCTTTCTGAATCTTGTTAAGTTCTTGGTCTCAAGGACATCCCATGGAAATGAGTTCTGCAGACTAATTGCCCACTGTGTAATAAATTGTTTCCTTTTATCGCTTTTGAATTTGCCACCTTTCAATATCATTGAATTTCCCCTTTTTCTGGTGTTATGAAACAGGGAGAACAGAAACTCCCCATCTACATTCTCCAAACCATAGATTATTTTATATATTTTTCCCATGACTTCTCTTATCTCCTTTCTAAGGTAAACAAACCCAGTCTTTTCAAGTCTCTTCTATTCCGAGTTTTTTCATGCGCCAATCATTCTCAGTAGAGCTGGTTTGCAATTTTCTATCAAAATGATTTTTTCACAGAAAATGCAGTTTCTGCAAAAGCAGAAAAATTTGATTTTGCCAATATGTTTTGGTTTACCATTCAGAAAACTGAAACAAAATGTTTTGTTTGGGTCTGTTGAACCTGATTTGAAACATTTTGGTTTGTTGACATGAACCAAAATATTCTGTTTTGAGTCACAGTGACACTAAACTGCATCTGAGGTGCTTAGGTGCTTCATGGGAATTATAGTTTGGGTGCTTTATGCCCCCATTCTCTCCCATGGACTAGCCTCCACAGCTGGACTATATCTCCCATGATACCATGCAGGCTCCCCTCTCACTGGACCACATGATGCATCTACGTTTTTCAAAACTTTCCCTTCAGCAAAAATCTTTGATATTTTGACATGTCCCAAATTCAAGATGAAAACAAATGTCAAAATATGAGAATTTCCCACAGGACAGAAATTCAAATGCTCACTCAGCTCTTAATGAGACACTGTTATTGGGCCTACAAATTTACTCTAATTGTGAGCTCAACTGCAAAAAGTGACTGAAAGTTCATAAACTGTAACAATAACCTATAACAATAAATGTTTATGAGAAAAGATACACAAGGAAGGCAGGAAGACTAAATTAGTCCCCACGAAAAGGCTCCTGATATAACTCATTAAGATCAGGCCTGGTAAACAAGAGAAGTGTGGGACCAGAGATCAATGAACCAAAACTGGTGTGTCGGAAATTAGGCCTAACTGGTGGACAAAATAATGAGGGACTGGGTTATTCTGCCTATCACTCCCTTTTGGGGGCCTTAAAAAGAGAGAATTAGAAGGAGGAAAGCCAGCTAACATGACTATGGCTGACTGAAAAGGGGATGCAAATGCTGGCTAACAAAAAGGCAAGCAAACAGGAAGAAGCGAGTTTTACCATCATGGCTGTCATGCGCACTGTCTCCGGGGATCCTGGACCATCTTTGTCCTAATCCTGAGAAATGTCTTCTAGACCAGGCCAGAAAGAGGGACTCAGACGATATTGCCACCTCCAGCAGTTCTGGCTAAATCCCAAATATCACCCAGGATGTAACTCTTTATCAACCTCCGCTCCCCTTGCGTGTCTTTTCCTTCCCCACCTTATTTCTTCCCTTTCCTATCCCTCATCCCTTTGCCTTCCATTTAAGAATCCGGTTTAGCCAGACAAAACTGTATATCTTGCAACATTGCTGTAAGCTGGAGACCAGCAAGAGGCAGCTAACAGCTATGCCTTAAATACCTCCACACTGGTACAAGTTTGCCAGGTTTCGGAGTGGGTGATAAGACACTGTGCTGTGCCTGTGTTTTTCCAGCAGCAAGGCAACAAATGAAAGTCAACACCGAAGACAGATGCTGCATTTTCTATCTTTGCTGTTCTTTTCTTCCCCCTTTTGCATGTGTTTATTTTATTTTGTCTTCTAGGAAATGGGATTGGAGTTTAACTACAACAGCAATAACCACAACTCCAGCCCATCTCAAGTAACTCCTTCTCTTTTCCCCAAAGGACAGTTATTACCAAGTTTAATACCATCTAAGAGACTGTCAAACAATGGGGGGCTCATTTAAAAACCTTCTCCAGCTAAAGGGAAAGAGAACAAGAAATGCTGAAATTAAAGCCTTATTTAATATTCTATATTTAAAATGCTTTAAACTTTTTTTCTTTTCTTTTTTCTGTATTTTTAATGAAAGGTGGGGAAGAATTTATAACATGTTTACCCTCGTACTAAGCAGGTTGAGGTTTCTGTGTATGACTTTCTGTCCTCTCAAATCTGGTTATCTTTACACTGGCTAGTGGCCCCATTGCTATATATACCCCTTTATGTCTCCATAGAGGAGAAAGATGGGGAGTCATGTCCGTGAAGAGTTTTCAGAGATCAAAGTTTGAAGATGGGTCATTCAAGTGAAACTGAGTTTTTCTGTCGGGCTAGTAAGATGATCAAATATATTAATGTTCACAAGAGCAGGTTCAGCCACTTTCATGTCTTTAATTCAAAATGCAAATTTTTCCATTGGTTACAAAATTATGTATTCACTATTCGAACCACAGCCCACGGGAGCGGCAGATGGCCATGCAAATGTAAACAAACTGTCTGGCCACCCGCCAGCAGATTACCCTGATGGGCCACGTGTGGCCCATGGGCCACAGATTGCCCACCACTGCTCTAGATTCACAAAACCGCTGGGATCAAAGACATTCCTGGTGAAATCCATTGGAATCTCACAGTCAGTGATAAATTAGTACCATTAATGGCTACCTCATCCTTCACAGGTACTCTGTTCTCCTCAGTCCCTGGACCCCTTACACTCTCTAGGATAGGATTGCCTTGCTACCTGTCCACCTCTCTCTGCAGTGGGACTGGCCTGCTAACTCCAACCTGAGCAGTCAAATCCTCAGCATGGAAGCAGAAGCAGAGATGCTGACAGGACTTAGCCCCCCTCAAAATTTTTCTAAAATGATGCCCCTGATTTCCAGCAGTGACCCATTCCTACTCCTCAACCAGGCATAGTGCCGCACATTTCTGGTCCATCAGGATCATGTGTACCATGAAATCTTTCCTAGCCTTGTTTTGTGCTTGCTTCATTTTATCACCTTTAATAATATTGGCACTATATTTAGCGATGAGCCATTCTCAAAATGTTTGGGGTTCAAGCCGTCTTTGGAGTGATTGATGATTGTATGAGTTCACTCTCCATGAATTTTGCTTTGAATTTCAGGCATGAACAAAAGCATACCTCAATTACTTGCCCGCTTTCAGGTCAAGACAGAAGAGGAAAGTGAGCTGCTAAATTCAAATCCAACTTTCCCAATATTCTAGGTGTGCAGTGCTGAGACAATGATTCAGGCTTAGCTCTAGTTGAACATGGGAAAATTCCATGCCCTTTCCTAGGGCATCCACCTGGAAGCATATATTTGCCAGCCTTGGCCAAACCTACCTGACATGTGCTCCAGGATCTCTGAAAGGTTTGAGAATCTCAGCGAGTCTGGGATTTTGTTATGAAAGTTTCACATCATTCTAGTTTTAAATCAGGCATGTCAGAAAATAACAACATGGTTGTTAAGTTAATACAGCATTAACGCAGCTTCCTCCTAGTGTGATTAGATAGTTTGACTCAAACCCTGAAATCCGAAAACAATATCAGAATTCATTTAAGAAAATAAGTCTGTTTACAATCAAATGGCATAACACTCTGTGAGAGACTCAGCTTCGCAGGCTAGCCCCCAGGGTCCCAAATGGTAAGCTCTCTCTCTGTGAAAAATTAATGTACATTTTATCCAGTGTCTGAACACTGAACAACTATACACTTTACTGAAATGCTATTTCTTTTTATATCTGTATGGAACAGATTAAGGGGGAAGAGAAAAAAAGAAGAAAACATTCAGTGCTGTCACTTTGGGAAGCTTTTGTTGTAATCAACCTTACAACTTATTTTGTTAGCATTTTCCATACAGTGCCACTGCAGCTTAGTGATACAACCACCTCATGACTTGGACTGATCCTGCCACACTGAAGTCAGAAGAAGTTTTGCACAGGATCAAGCTCTTTGCAAGGCATCACATTTTATCTGGAAGATTTTAAAGAATCGATGGCTCTTTGGAAAATGTAAGCATAAAAATTAGACTTCTGAACAGAGATGATATGGCTCCTGTAGTCTTCCCTCCCCCAAGGTTTGGTCCTATTGAATACACGCATTTCTAAAATGTGTCGTATTTGCCTGTCAAGCACACTGTACAGTATGTGGTTTGAATTACTGGAGCAATAATGATGAGCTAACATTAAAGGCAGGAGAAGGTGTGCATGAGCTAGCCTACCCAAGCTAGCTTGAAGCCATCTAGAGTATGTAACAATAGCAGTGAAGCCAACACAGCCTTCAGAGAGGGCTAGTGAGCCAAGAACATACCTAGGGGCTGGGCTGGGTTTCTACTACCCAAACTGATGCCCACCTGGTGCTTTCTTCACTGCTATTCTTCCCACACTGGCTGGATTCAAGCTAGCTTGGGTAGGTTAACCTGTGCCCAGCTTGTGCTGTGTAGACACAACCTTCCATAACACCTGTCCCTATTGAAAACCTGCAAGCCCTTTTACATGCATTGGTCTTGTAGGTAAAGCACTGGACTGGGACTCAGGAGATCTGAGCTCAGTTCAGTTTAGGTTGTTTAAATGCAACTTTTAAGTTTGTTTGGGTTTTTTTTCCCCATTCCAGTTGAAGAGAAGTGAACCAGTTTGTACAAGAGAAGACCTGGCCTGAACATTTTCCTAAAACTCAAACCTCTGAGGCAGGGATGCATGTAGCCTCCAGATTCAGTGGATGCAGAGGGGAGGCCCAGGAGGAAGAGGAGGCAGACTGGAGGCCGAGACTGAATCACACTACCCAGCACTGCTTGCTCCTTCCCCCAGGGCTGGACCCTACTCCCTGCTCCAATTGTTGTGACCTGGTACACAGGGTTGCCACACACTTAGGTTTGGCTCAGCCTTTCTGTCGGACATGACAGAAGGACAGCCAGGCCAAACCTGAGTTGCACTGCAACCCCATGCCACCCATTGCCATGCACTGTGACCCCATGTTCAGTGGATGGATTGCACCCATAAACCCATGCTAAAGCTACCCTTGATCTGAGGTTAGAAACAAGTTATTTTAAAAGGAATTCTTCTGACCTTTCTAATATCAGTCTCAATGAGAGAGAGTGCAGTATGACAAACCATACAGCAAGCAGTTTGCATTGACTCACACACTGCCACACCTCCATTTAAAGATGCAGTACCCAGAAAACTAAATCAGAACACATGTGCATTTATAGGTATGTTACACTCATAACATTTCCACCAGAGAGCCCACCTCCTGACCACAGTGAATACTTCAGATAAACATCCAAATTAAATCTCTTTATAAAGGCAGGCATACACTAGTTCTACTCTCTATTAGACAGAAATACCCCTGCTGTTTATATAGGCATATTAAGGGCTATATTCACAGTATGGAGCATGGATGTGTACCTGTGTAACTCCCATTAGCAGCTAAATACACCATATATGCTACTGAAAACTTTTCACTAAATCTTAGTGCTCTCATTCCAATTAATAGTAGATACAGTCCTTTGTTTGCAGTCTGGCTTTCACAGCTGAATTTCTTCGCCTTGCCTGAGGAGCTTAAGATTTTTTCTTTCCTTATTGCCGAAGGAGAAATATTTACTCTACAGTAAGTGGACTCAACTGCTGCCTTAATAGTTTAACTTATTTTAAAATGGGTCTGGAATAGATTGCCAGTACTACAAGCCCTGAAGCTTTATTTCAGTAGAGGCTAGAAATCAATGGTAATGATACACTTCTTTAAGTAGGTGCACATATATGCTGTTAAATAAGCCTGGATATTAAAGAGCCATGTTATCTATGCAGCTCTGATTGCCACACATCATACAGTCATGCAGGAGGACACCAGGTACAAAGTGACCTGAAGATTCCTGTTTCCTGGACAAAAGAGACTGTGATTCTCAAACAGGGGATGTAGAAATAAGATCCTGCTACTCCAGTTACAGTTAGGCTGGAGAGGGTAGGGGGGATGATACATCTGGTTATTCAAAGATATTTTCATGAGTAAACATGGTGGTTGAGAGTCAGGCACCCAATTCCTTAAACACCTCTGAAAATCTCCACTGGTCAGTTTGTGCTGCTATTATTCACTGACTCATATTATTTACTGTTGAGTATTTGGATGGTCACCAATTTATGCACATCCAAAATGTTTCACAAGCTGCTACGCAAAATACCTGTTTGTCTGAAAACTCACATGGAAAGAACATTATTTGTTACAGGGCATTCTCTCAATTAAGCCCCTTCAGTCAGGAAGCAGAAACAATGTCACATGCCTAATGTGATTGGCCATAGCAAATAGCCAAAGTCAATGGAGTTAGTGAGCAACCCATCGGCTGAAATTTGGGGGCATATGCTAATCAGCAAATGCTTGTGAATAACAAAGACATTCTCAGAAACCAATAGTGGTTTGCCAATGATTCATAAGCAGAGACTAGGGCATAAATTCACTGGATATTTTATTAGAAGTACACATTTTGTTTAGCCCTGGAGGGTTAATATAAGAAGAGGAGGGAATGATGAACCAGAGAAGTGCAGTGGATGAAGAGATTTTCTTGGACTGGTTGTTTTTGCTGTAAGCCCCTCACCCCTTGGTCACTGATGGTAAGGGAAGATATAAAAACAGAGCACTCACTCCAACACCTAAAGCCATCTATCTCTGTAAGTATTTGCCCTGCTCACTGTGGTATTTAGGTGCCAGCTAGCAAGCATGCAATCTTTGAGAAAGCAACTTTGGGGCTAGAAAGGTTTCTGATACTCTAGTGGTGTTTTCTGCTCCCCTTGTGTTAGTTACAAATGAGAGATATATGTGGTGTTTATGCAGCTGTTCTTTGGATAACTTTCCAGATGATAGGTATAACTCTTAAATTCATCTATCCTCAGAATGATACATTGTTCTAGCTATAATGGATCCTTCCTATAGGAAGCAGATAATATTGGCTCGGTGAAGAAAAGACCATGGAAGAAGCAGAGACCATTAATATAACTTCAGCCGACAGTAAGTAATTCCATGAGGGCATGTGAAACCGTGAAATGATAGAGAGAGATGGAAGATTCAGTTATGAAGTTGCTGATAGCTGAACTATTATTTCCATTACTACTGATAAAATTACAGTAGTAATAGTAGACCTACAGGTCCCAACTGAGATTGGATCCCCAAGCAAAAAGACAGATATCATGACCTCACCATCACCAGTACGGATAGAGGATTATGTTCTCATCAATGTAGAAACATTCACGTACTTGAGCAGCACTATTAGCCAGGATGGTGGAACAAGCCAGGACATCCAGAACAAAATCAATAAAGCCAGAAACACCTTCAGGAGCTTAAATACAGTCTGGAAATCATCAAAATACAACACCAAAACCAAACTCAAGATTAATCAGAGCTGCATATTTTCAACACTACTTTATAGTGCAGAATGCTGGGGAATGAGAAAGTATGACATGTCCAAACTGTCTTAATTCCATACAACCTACCTTAGAAAAATTCTCCGTATCTTTTGGCCCAGAACAATCTCAAACCAAGATCTATTGACACAGTACAGCCAATAAGATCAGAGCACCATCATTGCCAGGAGACACTGGAGATGGATTGGCCATGTGTTTTGGATGGAAACTGATTCCATCACCAGAGTAGCAATAAGATGGACACCTGAAGGCAAGCAAAAACAGTGCTGCCCAAAAACAACATGGCAAAGAGCTGTGGAACCCAAGCTGAAAAACCTGGGGCACAGCTGGGGAACCACTGAAAGATTTGTCAGAAACAGACAGGAGTGGAGGAGCTTCATCACTGTCCTAAACACCAGAGGTGTAATAGGAACATGCTGATGATCCCAAGCACTGTACAAACACAAAATGAGAGGCAGCCCCTGTCTCAAAGAGCTTACAGTCTAGATAGACCAGGCAGACAAAATGTGAGAGAGGAAGTGGAGAGGTGAACTGATATGGCCCAGGTGAGTTGAAGAGAGATTTTACTGAAGTTATACCTGCAGGCCGTGTGACATTTCCTCTCCAACAATTGAGGACAACCAGACAAAGAAATTATCCATATCAAACAGCAAGGGAGAATTAGGACATGATCCTGCTCCCATGGAAGTGAGTGGTAATGTCCCCATCGACTCCAACAGGAATCGGTTCTTAGGCTTTTACCCTGCCCATCCATTATTCTCTCTCTCTCTCTCACACACACACACACACACACACGATAATACAACCAATCTGCTGTTGGGAGTAAAGCAAAATATACCTGCTTCATTGTTAAAGGCACATTATCATAGAACCAAATGTGCTAATAAGTGAGGGAACCAGCTCAGAGGAAAGAACACCTGACCTGCACAGGATTTGGCAGTGGAATAAAAAGGTTATTTTTACAAGCTGGAAATGAGCATGCAACTCCAGAGAGGTGGCAGAACGTAGTGACTAACAACATTAGTTGTTCTGCATATCGCATTCCTATTTTTAAAAAAGAAGTGAAGAAAACCTGACACTAGTACTACATAAGCATCTTTGGGTGTTATTTAACCACAGGAAGAAATATTTTGAGAAGCAGGCAAAGGTCCGTGAAAGAACGTGCTGGCCCAAATCCTCAACGTTTTTAGGTGCCTCACTGCTGGGGGTTAAGAGCCTCCATATCTTTGAGGATTTGGGCCCACTGTGGTGGATGTAGCTATGCAGCTGAAAAGAGAGGTCAGTCTGTTTTCTGCATACCACACACCTTTAAATGCGGTGGTGTCCCCATGCCTGCTGGTGTCATTCTGTGCTTCCATTCAGACTCAGAATGCTACAAAGGAGAAACCAGCTTGCTTGCTCTCAGAGATTTTTACATATATGTTTTGCTTCTTGTGCATGGGAAAAATAAACATTGTTGCTCTGGCAAATAGGAAATAAATGTTTGACCCAGAACATCAGTCTGAATTAGATGTCACAGATGCAGCAGATCATGTCAGCTTCTTTTCTTCACCTTTTAATTCATATTAAGAGCCCAGTTCTGATAACCGTATTAGACTAAGTACCTCATTCCACCAGAAGTCCCACTGCACAGAGTAAGGGACTATTCAACATATGGGAAGGTGCAGAATTAACTCTTTATATTCAGATATAGGCAAAGAAAAGTGCCTATACAGTTGTGAAAATATTTCTTCACTAAACTTATATGATCCATTAAATAAAACTTTACAGCAAAGTACATCTATTCATCATTTAGGGCCGGATTCTGATAACCCTTATTCACAATTAACTAACTTACTCTGAGTGTTCCCACTGAACTTAATGGAGCTACTCGTGGAGTAAGGTGCTACTCATTGTGACTAAAGGTATCAGAATTGAGGGACCAGATCCTCAGTTGATGTAAACTTAAATTTACAACATCTGAGAATCCAGCCCCATAAGCTTTCCAAATGCATTCCTTTCATGAATCTCATCCCACATACAGACCTCCTATAACAAACCCCTCTTTGTGTGAAGACTACCTCTGCTTGGTCTTTAATGCCAAGGCTGTTGGTGGTTGGAACCCAAAAGTTTACATGTCTGCATATTCATACACATAATGTTGCAGATGCAAAAGGAAGATGACCCATGGATTACCAAGCTCTTGTGTTATATGCTATAAACCAATCATAGCAGAAATTAAAATATTAACATTGGAAAATGACTTTGCTTTTCTTTCCCAGATTATATATCTAAATGAGAAACAAATGTGCTGCATTAAAATCAGAGCCCCAGACATCACCGTCATCTGCCTCTGCTTTGAGGCATTTAAGAGATTCCATGATTTTGCCTCCATGAAGTTGGCATTTCTGATAAACAGACACAGCAGGTTTAAATATTACATTATCTCCCAGCCAGACTATACTGTTGGCAATTGAAATTGACCAGCCAAAAAATTATAATAGACTTCATTGAGTTCCCCCGCTCTTCAGATTTATATGATCCATTAATCCATTTGCCACTAATGACCTGGGATTCTTTCATCTTTGTCTCAGTGGATTTTTCTGCCGTTTTGCATTTTAATTCATCTTGTCTTCATGAAAGACACAGTCAAACTGTAAACAATAAATAAATCAAACAAAATAAATGTGTGAATCTTTTGTTTCTACTCACGAGCAAAGGGCATTTCATTTTGAGAAGACTGTTGTATTCTATTCATTCGGGAGAGCTACTGAGAAACAACCAATGACTAGAGTTATACCATATGCCTATTGTTTAGCCTTAGGAACAATAGGAAAATGCCACCTTTCCATAAATGTTAGTTACGGTGACAGTTCTGAAAATGAAACAGATTGAACAATCCTTATCAGAAAAGACTGCAATATCCTGGTGTAGTATCCCAATTACACTCTATTTGGTATGCTACTTTCTTTTTTCTTAAAGGGATGACAGATTATACAGGGTATTCCTAATAAGCAAATTAAATTATGAGGCCAAAGGCCAAGTACTTTGTCCTGGCTGGAGAAGTGCATGCATAGATACTACAGTGACTGGTACTGGAACTACAAGAGGTAGATTACGTAGACAGGCTATTCTTCAACTATCAGTTACAAGAATTCTAGCATTTTCCTCTGAAGCATCTGGTGCTGGCCACTGTCAGAGACAGGATTCTGGGCTAAACGAATGACTGGTCCAGTTTTATCAGGCAATTCCTATGTTCCTGAGAAATTAAGCTTTAGTCATGACATAGTTCATTTCTCTCTTTACCCTTCCAAAGGCATGCCCACGTAGTGGTTTAATGCCATTATAATTAGCTGTAAATGAATTTCTTATGAGAAATCTCAGCCATGTCCTGACTGGGTCATGATGAGCCACTGAGCTGTAAACCATTCCTAAAGCACAGTGCATGTCATGCAAAAGCAAGCATGTAGCATTTCCAAAATGCTTGCTAAATGAGCTGATGTACATCAATTCGAGTCATTTTTCAACTTTGGGTTGCGCTGCACAGATACAACAATCTCATTGTACGGCTGCTACTTGAGAAGTCTCTCAATGCCTGTCAGAATTATATCTTGTAGCAACACATTGGCACAGGAAAAACAAACTTTTTCAGGTAACTTATTTCCCACCAGTCTGCAGCTTTACAGACACTAGCAAACTCATGTTTACATATTTCTTTGTCCTTCTATTGCTGTGCAAAATGAATTGCTATGTGCTTTTCTTCAATAAATACAAACCATCACTTGATTCTTTTGCTGGTCAAATAATGCTAAAAGAGTTTGTGTATTTGAATTTCTTCCTACAACCCAGGCTCTGTGCAGACAGGCAATTCCCATTACAGCAACAGACAAATCAAAGGGAGAATAAATTCCTTCATCAAATCTTGTCTGCTACTCATTCCCAAGAAGGACATTTTATTGTGGGCAAAATTAAACAGAATGTACAAATAAACGTTGTGGAGTGCTGTGGAGTGGTTACACAGAGATACACTAAAGGCAAGCGCTGATTCAGGTGGAATGGATTTAAGGGGGTGCAGAGCTCATGAGCTGATGTTCCACACGGGGTGAACTGCACCCTATTTGTGAACATCCATGTGATGAGGCTTGGGGAAAGGTATCTGTCACTCCAGCTGATGCTGACATGTATGACATGACTGAAATAGAAGGTTAGCCTCCCAAGCTGGCAATATGGCAGCCATACCCTGTTAGCATGGCTACTATTAGTCAATCCCCATGCTTCTGAGAAGTGCTGGGATTGGCGGACAGGTGGCAAGGCACCATCTATGGAAAGCAGTGCTAGGCAAGTTATTTGCTGCCCGTTTTTCCTCCTAGTTAAGTTTCAGTCATCCAGGCGGGGAACAGAAACAGGAAATCAGTAACACAACACAAATAGCGACTTGTTAAACTGTGCTGCTGGCAAGCAACCTACAGAGTGCGACTTGCTTGCCTAGTAGTTCAGCTGAGAATAGTTCCACATTTATGAACCATCCACAAACAGAAACAAAGGACTTTCCTTGCAGTTTATAGTATTCACAGCTAATGACCTGATCAGCCCTAGTCCCACCTGGTCTTCCGCTGACCTCACCTCATAGCACCCATCTGACTGCCACTCACACAGCGCTTATTGAGAACACAGCACCATGTTTTCTCACTGCCCTGTTTCCATTTGATTGAGCTGCCTTGAGGGAGCCTGTTAAGACCTTATATTGCGTTTTACCCTTGGTACCACACTTCCTCCAACAGCCTTGTTCTGGCTGGTATCCATGCTCAGACATCATCTGCTCTTTAGGGATTCTGGGTAAAATGTTCAAAAGAATGTAAATGCCTTAGGTCCCTAAATCAAGTAGGTGCTTTTGAAAATTTTACCCTCACTTTCGTGTTTTAATCTGGCAACAGATTCAGCCTTTGTTAGGGGTGGCTTCAGAATGTGATACTGATCCATATGATTTGTATTACTATAGATCCTGGGAGCCCCAGTCAGGAAGCAAGACCCCATTTTGCTAGGCACTGCACAAACCACCACCAATCTATCATCCCTCACCAACGAAGTCAGCCCCTGCCCCCAAACTGCTCACTGTCAAAATGCTCTGTCATCTCAGGACCTCTCTCCCCAGTGGTAGCAAATACCCTACAAGAAAAATAGAAAATATCTTTTTTCTTCCTTTTTTCCTCTTTCTTCTGAAAATTAACTTAACTCAGAAAACAACCCACATGGTGATCACAATCAAAACACCAAAGAGAATCCTTTAAAAAACCAAAAAACAAAACAAAAAAAACCCCACCACAGTAAGCATTAGAAAGTGATAAGTTACAAAGTGGGAAGACAATAACCATTAACCATTCCAACAAATTCAGACTAAAATCTGATTATCTAAACTCATATGTCAGCTCTAAAATGGTTTTATTTGAGTATATGACTCTTTGTATAATGTCAATGTCACTCCATTGTATGCAAAAAAAGCAACTTTACATGCTGTAACATGAGCGAGGTTGACACCATGTCATTTTTTTTCCTCCAGCATATGGCTAACATCAATTTGGATAGTGAAAATTCAATTTGAAAAGTTTACTTTTAAAAGGACACTTGTCAATACTGACTGGCCTAAAGCTTAACCTCCTCTTAAACATAAATACTTTATAGTCTTATCCCTCTGAAATTACAGACATATAAATAGGCCAATATATTAACAAGTGGTATCCAATATAGAGAGAATAATTCTGAGCCCACAATTAAATGCATCCATTTAGAAGCCTGGCCACCTATTACATCCATAAATCAGGTGTTTTGGTATTTACACAATAGTGCCTACAACAGAGGTTGGCAACCTCTGGCACCCGGCTCGTCAGGGTAAGCACCCTGGTGGGCCGGACCAGTTTGTTTACCTGCCGCGTCAGCAGGTTCGGCGGACCACGGCTCCCACTGGCCGCCGTCCCAGGCCAATGTGGGAGGCTGCGGCCAGCACATCCCTTGGCGCATGGTGCTTCCTGCTGCCCCCATTGGCCTGGAACAGCGAACCACAGCCAGTGGGAGCTGCGGTCCACTGAACCTGCCGAAGCGGTAGGTAAACAAACTGGCCCAGCCCGCCAGGTGCTTACCCTGGCAAGCCATGTGCCAGAGGTTGGCAACGCCTGGCCTACAATAGTGCCTAGATTATGACTTAAAAGAAAGGTAAATAAAGGGATGGTCTTGTGGAGAAAGCACTGGCCAGGGATTCAGGAGAGTTGGGTTCAACTTCTAATTCTGCCACAGCCTTCCTATTTGACCTTGGACACATTACTTTAGGCCCAGAAACAGCAAAGCTCTTAAGCATGTGCTTAAATCCCATGGAATGTAAGTATTTTGCTGCATTAGAGCCAAGATCTCCATACTTCAATTTACCATCTATAAAATGGGGATAATATTACTTTTCTCTCACCTTTTGTCTGCCTTGCCTACATTGTCTGTAAGCTATGAGGCAGAGATTTTACTATGTCTGTACAGAGCCTAGTACAATGGGGCCTTGATCTCCATTGGGGCCTCTAAGCACAATTATGATATAAATAATAAAAAGCCTTGGTTCAAAAAAAAAATCAGAGCCACAGTCTGCATAGAGTATAAAGTCAAAGTGTGATCCTTTTCCCAGATCTATCAATTCCTATAAAAAGGAAGAACAAAGCTAAGGGGGGAGGGAAATATCTCTGCTGGAATTATATACTGAGGCTTCAGAATAAATATCTTGGATGTTGCAATGTAATTTATATCAAAGGATAGTTACAGTTTGATGTGGTTATGTTAAAAATACTCCGTAACTAATTTATATGATTTATTAATATGATCTTCTAAAGCTAAATATTTTCCATTATGTCAATTGATTATTAAAGACCCTCTTTCTGCCACTTCACATGCATTAAACTGTAGAGTGGCATTTATTGGCCCACTTGCTGTATGTTAATATGGGAGAGGGAGAGTATTCTGGGGCATCTTAACTGAAACACTGAATGGCAATTTAGATGAAGCTGTAGCTGGATTCCTTACAATTGCTTCTTAGAATTTCCAGTTACACTAAGAGACCAGGGGTATTTTTGCTTATAAGTTCTGTCTTCAGCTGTGCATTGAACTTCAAATGCATTCAAAGGTAGCCGGGGTTCAAAATTAATTCCATTCCGTGGACAAGAGCAGAGAATGTAAACAAACCCATATAACCACAGCCCCCTCCTTCCTCCTCTCAAGTCATCCCCCTGCTCTAACAAGCTATAGGAGTCTCTCTACCATACTGTATTTCTCTTGGGGGGGGATGTGAGCTGTTGGGGCATTAAGAGGCCCTGGCTGATGATAAGGAGCTATAAGAAGCTTTTTCATCTGCGAGAATTTCTTTGCTTCAAACCCTGCTAAATAAACTTCAGGATTCAATTTCTGAACCCCGTTTGTGAACCACCATTTTCACATAGCTCTAGTTCTCTGCTAAAACTAGCTAACAGTGGATTCATGTATAAGCCTGGAGACAAATGTTAAAATGCCAGCTGAGATTTTTTTTAAATGCGAATCAATTTGGTGATAACAGCCTAGTCCCCATTCTGTACATCACAAAATCTGTCCCACTGATTAGCAATGGGTGAACTCAAGGCTGATCTTGAAGAATCGTAAACTATATTCAGTTCCTTGAAGAATCACAGAAGAAAAAGGGGTTGATAACGTCTTGAGCCAGATTCTTATCTCAGTCACGCCAGACTGTAAATCCAGATAATGTATCCAATGACGTAATTAAGTTCAGTGGAGTTAGTCTGAATTTACTGAGATCAAAATCTGGCCCAGTTCACTCTCATGGGATCAACAAATCTGTTATTATAGGATATATGTTTCTGAGCAAGAAAATTTCTTTCTTGGCTGTTGACAGTTCATACAAGTTCATATCAGATGGGCAATACTTAAAGTGAACTTCAAAGGAGTTTATTTCCTTTACTCCCAGCTGTTTATTTCTCCAGGATAATGCTAAAGGTTTTCATTATAATCTTCATAAACTAGTTAATTAGCATATTTTGCTGCCCATACAGGAGGCCCAAGCATCAGTAAATGTTTTTTAAATCAATTTTAGGGAAGCCTATAGTGTATTTTCAGAATGTATTGGTTCTTTTGTTTTATAGTATGCTGGAATCACTGAAAGTTAAAAGAAAGTTGAGACGTACAAAGCCTGCTAAAAGAATCCAATATTCTAAAGACTGAGAACATCCACCCAAGACATCTTTGTTGATTGGGCTACTATCTATTATAATTAAGATAAAAATACCCACAAAGTAATAGATTTCTCAGAGATAGCACTATTGTCTCAACCAAATAATGATGCCAGGAAGAGCTGAATTGATCCCAGATCTCTAGTTTAAATAATGAAGCAACAACAGTCATTCATTTATAGCACTCACCTTAGACGATAAACTTTATGCTGTAGAAATGATGATATTAAGACTATTCTAACTAGGAGACAAACATTTTTAAGAGATAGAATTTCATGTTCATTGAAATCAGCTGGTCTTGATAATTTTATAATGATCTGCACCCAAAAACGTAACGGTGATGTTTAGAAATACAGGGTATGTCTACACAGCAAACGCCATTCACAGGTTTGGTATCAATAGCAGTAAAGACAGTGTAGCACAGGGTTCAACACAGATAATACAAGCCCAACACAGACCTTTGGTATGTGCTGTGACACTCTGTACCTCAGGGGAACAACCAGCACCCCATGTTCATCCTTGTAAAATGGTTGTGTGGTATCCAATGCAAAGTTTGTCATGTCAGATGTCTTTGGAAGGCTCATGATGCACTGAACATTGTTGTTACAGTAATGTTATAGTCATGTTATAGGTTATGATTTCATGCATGTAGTTATGAGGCTGAAAATGTATCCTCATGGCTTAAAATAAATCCCAGCACAAACTCTCCAAGAGCAGAAAGGCAGTTCACACCTCATCAGAGCAGGTAAGGGACAAACAAAGGTCAGCCTCACAGGAACAAAGGACGCTGGCCTAGGCAGCAACAAAAGAATCTGTTAAACTCTCAAGGGAGTCACTTTGCTTCCTTTGGTCAGTTTGGCACTACGATGAGGTAATGCTCACCTGACACTGAAGCGGGGGGCAAAGCCAAGAGGGAAGAAAGGACATGATAAAAGGGAGAGACATTTGCCATGATCTCTCTCTCTCTTCCACCTACACCTACAGACACCACACCAAGCGACTGAAGCGCTTATCAAATGGGAGAGTCTGGCTGAAGAGCAATCAGCCAGCCTATGGTGAGAAGCATCTACATTTGTAAGGGCACTGAAAGTGTTAAGATCAGCTTAGAATGTGTTTTGCTTTTATTTCATTTGACCAAATCTGATTTGTTATGTTTTGACATATCATCACTTAAAATCTATCTTTATAGTTAATACCTGTGTTTGTTTATTCTACCTGAATCAGTGCATTTGGTTTGAAGTTTGTCAGAGGCTCCCCTTGGGATAACAAGCCTGACACATACCAATTTCTTTGTTAAACTGACAAACTCATATAATCTTACAGTGTCTAGCGGGCATAATTAGACACTACAAGACCAAGGTTCCTAGGGTTTTGTCTGGGACCGGAGATATTGGCTAGTGTCATTCAGTTGCAAGCAGCTGGGAGCAGCTTACATGCCAGAGGTTGTGCATGAACAGCCCAGGAGTGAGGGTTCTCACAGCAGAGCAGGGTAAGACTGGCTCCCAGAGTCAACGATTGGAAGGACGTAGCAGATCACTGGTCCAAATAACACCAGAGCGGAACATCACGCATGCCCAGCTCGCTAACCTGCTTTGACGTCTGCACTGCGCTGTTTTCATTGCTATTGTTACCTGTGCTAACTAGATTTAAGATAGCCCATGCATAGCTTTTGGGTACACATGCCCATAGAAGACCAGTACATACAGAATGAAGGACAGACAGGAGTGCAAGGCTAGAGCAGGTTTGTAAAAAATAAATAAGCAGTCATGGATCAGAGCACCACTGTAGAAACACACAAAACAGTCCCTGCCCTGAACAGCTTACCAACTAAGTGCAGATAAGAGACAACAGAGAGATACAGACAGACTGATGGGGAAATGCAGAGGAGAAGGAGACAATACTGGTCAGCATCAGGAGCAGCAGTTGCAGCACAGCAGCTGCCTAGCCTTGGGTGATGTTTTTGAAAGTATCATAGGGGAGGAGCATTGAAGAAGGGATTTGAAGGATAGTAAAGTGGCATTGTGGATGTTTATGAGGAGCATCTCCCACGTATAAGGGCATCATGGGAGAAAATTATCAGGATGCTCATTGGAGAATGTGACAGACAGGCAATCAAGACAGCTTGGAGTACACCACACAAGGTTTTAAAGAGATATTCCATTCTAAAATAAATTCTGCTGTAAAAGTAATGACATCAGGGCTCTCTCTTTATTGTGCCTCACTGGTTCCCAAATAAACTAGTCACAATTAACGTTTTTCCCTCCACTCTTGCCCCTGCAAAGCCAACCTGAGCTTTGAGAATCAAATTGGTATATTTTCCCCCTCACCTCTCCCCTCTTCTTCATATTAAATTAGATCCTCATTGACACCTCTGCAAACCCATTGTCTTCTCCAGGGTTACACAGATGCAGCAGATTGGAATTCAATAAGCAATTCTGTGGATGATTTCAGAGGAAGACCAGGATCCTGCTCACTCTCAATTGTTGGTTCTATAGAGCTAAGGGGAATGAGAACTTATTTTTGTCACTGAAGTCAGAAAATATGGCTCCAAATATCCTCCTGGACTATGCCCTCTGTTAAGAGAGGTGCCATTTTTACATAGTCGTTTTTCAGAGTGAAACTGCACTTTGAAGATGTGCTTGTGAAATTTGAAAATAGATCCAAAATGTCATTGGCAACATGTACAGTATGAATGGCAGAGGTTTAACATGGACAAATAAAAACAACTCTCACGAGAATTCTTCTCATACGTACTGAACTCTCTTTAGATCTTTTAAAACCCTGGGTCTGCTTTCTATATCATCTCATTCTTATATAAGACCTAGCAAAAAGCCAGTAAATCAAAAGGTGCCTTTTCATGGACTGCAATGTAGTGAAAGATAGTCTAATAGTCCAATCTAATGACTGCAATATCAGGAACCGATATGCATAGGCAGCGAGTTCTTTATGGGCCCATGGTGTCTGGGCACCAGAAATATTCCTGGCCCAGAGCACATCTCCAGCACTGTTTGAGGCCGGGTCTCTCCCTCAGCCCTGCCTTCCACCCTCAGGCAATCCTCTCCCTGCCCCTTCCTCCTGCATGTCCCCTGGGCGATTTAAAATGGCCCAGGCCCCCACCCACCAGCAGTGCAGCAGAGCTGAGTGGCTTCCTGCCTGCTTACTCCATGTGGCTGCCAGCTCCTCCCCCTGGGCAGAGTAGGTTGGGACTGTGTCCACACGCGCTGCTCCTGCCCCAGTCACCTCTGTGGCCAATAGGAAGCTGCAGGGGCAGTGCCTGGGGGTAGCAGCACACAGAGGACCCTTGGCCTGCCCTGCCTAGGAGTCCCAGGTAAGCACTACACCCCCCCACCTCCTCACAAAGCCTGCACCCCCTCCCCCTTTCCACACACTCCCTTCTGCCCCCAAACTCCCTCCCAGAGCCTGCACCCCCTTCCTACCCGACACCTGTCCCCAAACTCCCTCCCAGAGCCTGCACCCCTCAACCCCTCCTCTTGCACCCCAATCCCCTGCCCTAGCCCAGGCCCTGCATGTCAGACCTCCTCCCCCTACCCAAACTCCTTCCCAGAGCCCAACCTCTCACCCCTTCTGCACCCAAACTCTCTCCCAGAGCCTACACCCCTCTTGCGCCCCGATCCCCTGCCCCAGCCCAGGGTCTGCACCGCAGACCACCTTCCCCCACCCAAACTCCCTCTCAGAGCCTTAAGCACCTGGAGGTGGAGTTGGGGAGGTGGAGTTTGGGGGGGTGGGCTCTGGGCATTCTAGGCACCACCAAAATTTCTACAAACCTGTCACTCCTTCCAGTATGTCACCATTAGCACTGCAAAGGAGGTGCTTTACCATCCTATTAATGTTTAACAAGATTTAAGTTCTGAAATGCCCATCTCACTTTTGAAAATCGGATGTAGCCATCTAAGTCACTTAGGCCTTGCAGTGCTGTGCAGAGCAACATATAAATACCTTTACAAATCTATCCTGAAACAAATCTTTCCTGAACCCCACCCCTGGCCAGCAAACAACCCCACAACCTCTCCAAGCTCATCAACTATTTCCTTTACTAATCTGGACCTTTGTTACTATTCCGAGGTGATCCTTGACATTCATAGCCAGCCCCCCTACTTTTTAACTCTCTTAGTGACATTTATTACATCCTTGCAAATCCCATTTCTTCTTGAGAATGGAAGTTTCCTTCAATAGCTCATTGTGCAATCCATAGGGTAAGGAATGGTGTCCCTAGCCTCTGTTTGTCAGAGGGTGGAGACGGATGGCAGGAGAGAGATCACGTGATCATTACCTGTGCCCTCTGGGGCACCTGGCATTGGCCACTGTCAGTAGACAGGATACTGGGCTGGATGGACCTTGGTCTGACCCAGTATGGCCATTCTTATGTTCTTATTTCTGTTGATACCATGATGTTTTATATAACTCAGTGTATCTAGCTCCTAGACACTTTGAAAAACTGCATCACATATAGCAAGATGACCTTACAGAAGCACCTTGTATAACTTTTACAAAAGTTTATTAACTTATTCCTGTGGAGGATGTAATTTTCTTTGGCCATATTTTTTTATAATTTTATTTTCTTGACCATAGAGTTCTAACTTAATGTGAGTTCTAATTGCAGTATTTGCAAAGATTAAGGGGATATAGAACAGATCATCAAATGACTAAAATCTGCTATGCACAGAATCTTCCAAGAATTCCACGCAAATGTACAGCCTTCTTTATTCAGCAGTTTAGTTGTCAATGGGTACTAACAGAGACAGTTATACATTGTCTGTGTTTAATTAAATGCCCACTTTCTCCTTTTACCTGCTATCATGTACGCATTCTACAAGTCCATTATCTTTGTATTGCTTTAATTTTGTTATAATTATTAATTGTTATAATTAATAATATTTTTGCTATACTCAGGGACTCATTAGTTCTGTCAATATCTTCTGACAAAGGATAAATATGTGCATTAGAAAATTAAATATTTACTTCCTAAAGAGACATCATTAGTGTATGTGAAAGCGTAATATATTTATTTTGTGTGGAAAATTAAAGGCATTGTATAATAATGAGTTATCAGGAAGGGAAAGAACCAGCTCAACTTCAGCCCAAGTTATATAAGAAACCCAATTCAGATGAGTTCTGATATGTAACCCCCATTCTCCTCCTAACACCTTTTACTGAGATCCATTAGTTCCTCATTAGATCAAACACTCCCTGCTAAACACTGTCTATAAATCTCATGGTTTCCAGACTCTTTCTGAGTCAGAAGGAGCAAAATATTCTTGTATTCAAGGGCATATCTCACCTCCGAAGCCCTAGAAGGAATGGAATTTGGATAGATTAACCTCCCAAAACTCAGTAAAGAACTAGGTCTTCTCCTTCCTCCTAATGGATGAGTAGGTGTCCATCTATGTTCAGTGACTAGGGAGTCAAAGAGAGGGAGCTGGAGGTCATGGGAATGGAAGGGTGGATTTGGAATAGGAAGGAGGATCTAGTTAGTTTGGAAGGAGGAAGAGGAAAGGAAAACCTCAGAATTAAAGTAGACAAGAGGGTGAGGACATTTCCATGCATATCAAAGCTCAGCATCCAGAGATCTATCCATCATTTATTTTGTCATGACTGAGAGACTGGATGGTTTAAGGGATTGGTACTTTTATGAGACAACTTCACTGGCTAGTTTATCAGGTTGAATAAAGCCATGGTTGGTAACCAAAAGTCAGCTGTGTGAAAAGAGTGGTGATTTCACTCCAATTCCTAGTGCACAGATGTGATGGACTGGGAACCATCCACAAGAAATGATATTTGATAGAGGCAGGAATTACTGAAATGCAGGAAGAGATAAAGCATGTTTTTCTGCAGAGCGCGGTAACTGAGGTTGGAGTACAGATTTAACAAGTGTATGGACAAACTGTAACTAAACCTAGGAAAGAATACACATCCAAGTAAACAGAACAAAGACAAGTTAGAAAACATGAAGGGGCCTGATTCTGATCTCACTTAGATCTTACACATGCACAACTGAACGACTTCAGTGGGGTTATACCTGATAATTGAAGATTGTTACAAGGAGGAAGGAGAAGAATTGTTCTTCTTAACCTCTGAGGATAAGACAAGAAGCAATGGGCTTAAATTGCAGCAAAGGAGGTTTAGATTGGACTTTAGGAAAAACTTCCTAACTGTCAGGATGGTTAAGCACTGGAATAAATTGCCTAGGGAAGTTGTGGAATCGCCATCATTGGAGATTGTTAAGAGAAGCTTAGACAAACACCTGTCAGGGATGGTCTAGATAATACTTAGTCCTGCCATGAGTGCAGGGGACTGGACTAGATGACCTCTCGAGTTCCCTTCCAGTCCTATGATTCTATTATTTACATCAGTGCAGGTAAGATCAGGATCTGGCCCATTTTGTATCAGAGGTGCATTATCCAAATGCATTTCTTGGTAACTGAGAGACCTAAAACCCCAAAATCCCCTCATTCCTCTCTCTCGGATACTCTGGGTTTATAAGTAACAGAGTACCCAGGGAAACAGATCACTCAGTTCATATTCCTATCTGTTGAGTTTGTTATTCTCCTCCATGTCACTATTCTCTGGCTCAAGGGAATCTTTTGTGAGGTAGCTTTCTGAAAAGAGAGAGAGGTGAAAAAATACATCTAGAGACACACACACAGGTGGATATGGCATGTTTCCTATGGTCCCAGATGGGTTTGGATTTTCATTTCATAGAGCCAGTTTATTTTCTTCTCTTTCCTGGAAACTTCACATTGCTAGAAGTTGTGAATTGTATTCCTTGCCCTCGGGATCCGCTATCCTAACTTTCAACCTATTTTCAGAGGTTACACTGTATGAAAAGACCTTTAACTTTCAGCACCAATCAATCTTTTGTTAAACCACCTGCAATTTCTCTCGCGGCAGATGTTTTAACCTTCAACTACTAAGTACCAGATGTTTGACATCCTCTAAGTAAAAGACACAGAATTATACCCCAGCATAGAGCCTACATTAAATTGAATAGTGAATTTCACTTACCATACCATGCTACAGGTTTTTATTTCTAATGAACCAAAAAGATTTTGCTGCTTCTAACAAAACGGAATAATCACAAGCACAGTGAAACCTGTTGAATATAATCAGTTAATGACTGAATCCCCAGGACTACACTTAATAACATGCAGGCAGACTGCCACACCTGCCGGATTTCAGTGCGGCTCTGCACAAGCATGTATCAGCAATAGCAATGGAACAAAGTGTTCTTCTGATCATTAAGACTGACAGTGACTTGAGGGTACAACGTGCTGTGAATAAGGATGGCAAAGCAACAAATGCACCTACAGGAAGCTTAAACATTCTTCGCATTTTTGGAACACTAATATGACCCCCAAAAATATCTTCTGTGATTCTCCTACTCTTTCTGTGCTCATTTCCAGGGATAACTCTTATTTCATCTTCTAAACTTAATACTTTTCTTCTTACAGGCTTGCTACATCACAGTATTACGTCTTAGGTAAAATTTTCAGGAATGCTCAAATGACTTGGGAGTTGTTTTGAAAAAAGTAACTGATCCAGATTTTTAAAGATATTTAGGCACCTAAAAATGCAGACAAGTGCGTAGTGAGGTTTTCAAAGGTGCCTAACTCAGTTGGATGCCTAACTCCCATTGAAATCTCATTGTTTACACTCATTATAAATATCCACTAGGTATCTAGCTGCATCTTTAGAAGTCTACATACCTTCGAAAATCTGGCCACAGGAGCCCAAGTCCCTTTGACTTCCATTGAGATTTAGGATCATGTGTCATTTGGGTGCTTTTGAAAATTTTACCCCTTGACAACTTGATCTTTCTTGCACACAACATAGCTGAGCCAAGCAGTGAGCAGCTGTTTACATGTTATGCAGAGACCAAATGAAATGTAATGTGAAATTAGTGTAAGTATAAAAGAATGAAACATTATAAAATGCCTGGAACAGATCCTCAGCTGGTAGAAGGTGTCTTAGCTCTACGGAACTGAAAGGAGGTATGACAATGTGTAGCTAAGGCTGTAGGAAAATAAGCTATTTGAGAAAACAATGTGATCATGTAATTCAAGACTCTGGTTCTGATTTTCTTTTATGTCATGTGATTTACACATACCATAAAGCCCACTTACATTGCCATTGTGGTGTAAATGAGGATCAAGTCCAATATCATGATGCATATGCAGAAGATGGAACAGTTATGATGGCACATGCATTACGTTAGAGTATGTAATAGCATGTGCTTAACTATGCGACTTAAATGTAAGCATTTTTTTAAATTTCAGGTCAGATCCCCCAAGTTTGTGTACATGGGAGTACCTCCACAGATACATGCATTAACATTACATTGTGATAAAGTCAGGCTGGATGGCTACAAGAGGGTAGTCCTGTTGGTATCCAGGAAATGGGTGGGCGGAGGTCGCCCACTGCTAAAGGACCTCCCCCCAGCCTAAGGTCCGTGATACCAAATAATTGCTGGGGACAACTAATGAGATAACAGGAACGGGAGTGAGGTCACAGGGCTAAACAAAGGGAACCATATGGGGACACTGAGCAGAGAACCCTGGACAGCACCCAATGCTCCTCAAAGGTCTCAAGAGAGACAGCGGACGCCACCTAGAGGAACTCTGCCCAGGTGCATGATCAGACTAAGGAGCAGAAATAGGCCCCACAGTTGCAGGAAACCCCCCCAGCCAGCCTCCTCTCCCTGGTTTTGTAGATGGCCATTTTGGATGCAAGAGGGTAGTGGAAGGCAGATATGTTAGCCCTAGAATGTTAATAGCCGTTTTCCCTACAAACTGAGAAGGGTTTACCTCAAGTTAATTAGAGACACCTAAATCCAATTAAGGGCTGCCTAAGACCTTTTAAAACCCCTCCTCCAGTGAGAGAGAGAGAGAGAGAGAGAGACCGGCTGTTACCAGGCTAATAGCAGCAGAGAAGTAGCTTCTCCAGGAGTTCCTCCCCATAGGGGAAGCATACAAGCCTTAGTGCTGGCTGGGGAAGGAGGATTGACACCCCAGGACAAACCACGGGACAACACCCCATCCCAGCGAGGAGGCAGAGAAATGTATTAGCCTTTGTTTGGGTCTATGGGACTATTTCCCTTTTTTGGGAAAGAGCACCCCTTAGGCTTACCCTCAGGCCTACCCTGAAGACAAACCAAGGGAGCACTGAAGAGGAAAGGCAAACCCTACCTGAGAGGGACTGATTACCCCAGGCCCATCATCGCCAGAGGGGAGAAACGCTAAGGTTGGTGAGAGAAAAGAGATGCCCTGCCACAACATATATAGACACAGAGACTATCCATCATATATATGTATAAAAATAATAAGATATAGATCATAAACACTTTGAAAAACAAGATGAAATCTGTACAACAGATCTAGTCTCATGTTCTGTGCAGCACTTTGTTGTTTCACCACATTGTTACCACTCTCATCTTATTATTCCCTCAAGGAAATAAATGAAACAAAGTAGAAAAGACCTGTCATTTCACTGAAGGCAGCTGACCTTGTATTTTGAGACCATTTGCTGTTCAGGGAATACGTTTGAGCACAACAGTATCAATCACAGACCTTCTAAGTGGCTCCCTTTAAAGTATCTACTCCAGCAAGGCTCCAAAAATAGCAGCAAAGTTACCACAAGGAACCTGATGTTTGGGTTGTAAGACAAAAAGACCATTTTCCAATTTCTAACGGGGTGCTGGAGTTTCAAAATGTATTTTTTGTGGATAGCACTTTGTTATGGGTCAGGGGGACACTATGTTGAAAATACCAAGCCAAATTCTGCTCTCAGTTCCATTGGTACCATCTCAATGACTTCATCAGTGCTCTGTAGATATGGATAAGGACAGACTTTGGCCCAACAGAAACCACAATCTCTAATGTACCTCTGCTGATGTCATTGGTGTTATGCTAGTGTGACCAGGGTCCCAAGGGGGCCATGCTAAGATTGCTCAGTTAGGGCAAACTGCAAAGAATGGGGCAGACAATCACAAAAATGGTTGTTATTCTAATACTTAGATTCACCAAGCCAGGAACAAAACAGCTTCTACAATACCTTCCTGGTTACCCAGAAGCCAAAAACAAAGTTCCCTTAAAGCAACCTAGCCTGGGGCTTCCACCCACACAGTCAAGTCAAATATGAGGAGGATTACGGAAAGTCTTGTTCATCAATAAAAAGTTCTACCAATCCCAAAGGATTGGACACATCACCCTCCAAGTCAATGAATATTTCAGATCTCACCCAAATACAAACTTACTGCCAATTCTTATTAACTAAACTAACATTTATTTAAAAAGAAAAGGACAAGAGAATTGCGTAACAGATCATTATCCATACAGACACAAATAGCATTCTTAGGTCAGTTTCATAGTAGAGATGGTGAGCTTTAGAGTTGCAAAGAATTCTTTTAGAATTAGTCCCTAGGTTACAATCCAATGTCCGATATCCAAAATAGAACTGGAAATCTCAGTCTTGTGGCTCAAGCTTCCCCTGATAAACCTTAAGCAGATTTGAGATGAAAGGATCAGGTCCCAAGAGCCCTTTATACAGGCTCCAGGCAGCCTCCTGACAGTATGCAGTCCTTGGGTGAACAATAGGCAATTATCCTAGCTTTGAAGTAGACCTCCTATTTTCTAAGCATCATCAGTAATTAGCTACATGGATTAACACAAAGCAACTGCCTAATTGCCTGTCTCCCACCATTTGCAGGTAGTTTGCTACATGCTTCCAAGAGCAATTAAGACAGTGCTATCACTACAGTCACAGTTCATTTAAATGTTAACATCTTCTTTGATCTCTGAATTAACAGAATGCAGCGATAACCATGTAACAAAACAGTTCCTGTCTAACATGTAACAAAACGTAAGTAAACACATACGATTAGTATTACCTCAAATCCTCTAACAATACAGGTTTGCATTTCAAAGCTCTAGTCTATCTAACATGAAATGGCCATAATTACCATTTATATATCCTGTCATGTGTGTTTAAAGGTTGAATCTGGGTCTATTAGCCTGCTAGCTGTGTAACCCTTTCTGGGCCTTTGTCACAGCCAGGTATCAATACAGTCTATGCTCTGATTCAGACCACAGACTGTAAGGCCAGAAAGATCACCTATTCCTGCACATCACAGGCCACAAAACCTATCCACCCACTCCTGTAATGGACCGGTAACCTTTGGCTGAGTTACTGAAGCTCTCAATCTTGATTTAAAGACTGCAACTTACAGAGACTCCACCAGTTACTTTAGTTCAGGGGGTCTCAAACTTCAGTACGCTCCAACCCCCTTCTGACAACAAAAATTACTACATGGCTCCAGAAGAGGGGACTGAAGCCTGATCCCACTCAAGGCCCACCGCCCTGGACAGGGGGACCAAAGCCCAAGCCCCGCTGCACCAGGTAGGGGGGCCAAAGCCAAAGCCCAAGGGGCTCCAGCCCTGGGCAGGGGGCCTATAGCCTGAGCCCCACCACCAAGGGCTGAAGGCTTTGGGCTTTGGCTTTGATGATGAGGCTTGGACTTCGGCTTCAGCCCTGGGCAACAGGACTTGGGCTTTGGCCCCCAGGCCCTAGCAAGTCTAACTCCAGTCCTGGAGACCGCATTAAAATGGGGTCGCAACCCATTTGGGAGTCACAACCCACTGTTTGAGAACTGTTGCTCTAGTTCAAACCAGCAAGCAGCCCATGCTCCATGCTGCAGAAGAAAATGAAAAACCAGCAGAGTTTCTGTCAATCTGACCTGGGGAAAAAATCCTTCCCACCTCCAAATACAGCGATCAGTTAGACCCTGAGCATGTGAGCAAGGCCCACCCAGAGAAGCTGCTGACGTGGGACCACCCGGCAGTCCCATGTTCTGCTCCTTTTGCCTCTGCAGTTCCTGGGAGAGCCCTGTGATTCAGAAGTCTCCACACAGTGGGAGGAGGACAGAGCCCCACTCCCATCCCCCAGGTAACATGAGATGGATCATGGGGAGGGGATGGAGAGAGCATGAGGACCCTGGCCTGGGAGCAGGGATGAGTCACATGGGGGGGTGGTCATGTTCCCCCCCCTTTAGCTGGTGCCCCTCCTTTGTGTCCTCCCATGAGTGCGGCGTACTAGTAAGAAATGAATTCTACTTGCACCACTGCTGGGGTGGGCCTTTTTATGCAGTGGCAGGCCACTCCCAAGCCTCTGTCTAGGTTTCTCCTCTTTGCTCTCCCTGAGCATCCCCCTTCACTGCAGCCTCCTGCTGCTCTTTATAGGGCAATCACCTGATCCATACCTAGGTGTGACTCTTCAGTAGTGAGGTTCGGCTGGCCCCAAGCCTCCAGCCCTTAAGGGGCTAGTCACCCTTTTACAGTGAAAAACAATGCAAATGTGAAGGACTGCTTCATTATTCAGATTAGATAGACAGACAAGCAGACAGACTGTATTTAAAGGCCATTGTAACTAGAATTGGCAGCCTGATCTCACTCATGGAACAAGCTCCAGGAGAGCACTTTCAGTGAGGTTTTACCCGTAGTAGAAAATAAGAAATGACATCACTCCAGTCACCCACAGAAAAACCAGACTTTCACTTAGGAGGTGCCGGTGTGATAACTCACAGCAGCAAAGCTTGACTAGTTTGTGTTCGTGTGACTGCAACCCCAAATGTATTTAAAGTTTGAAAACGTGGAATGAATTTTGCCGAACTGTCAACTGAGAGATTGATCCCCCCCACACACACATACGCGCACACATCTCCTCCAAATTGATGTGAAAACACAGCCTTCACTGGTTTTGCTTACAGATCTGGGCATGGATGCTTTCAGGCCTGTACTCTTTACATGACAGTCAGTTTATTTCCTCTTCTTGGGCCTATAGAGCAGATCTATCTTGCAAGGATCAAACTGTTAATTTGCTTCTTCATACATCATCTCTGCTAGCACTGTAACTATTCCAGAACATTTCTATTATTTGACTGTTAGTGATAATCTGTGAAGCAAAAAGGATATAGTTTATTCTGTAAATTGCCTTGAACTCAGTGTAGTGAAAAGGTAAGAAAATGGTTTCACTAGTCTATTGATCCAGCACAATATAAAAATTACACTGGTGGTACATTTTGTATAAGAGGGTATCATTTTTATCACAAGGCTTTTACTTAAAAAAAAACCAGATAACATCAAATCTGAAGGCCTCAATTTATCCACAGAAGTGCTATAATAAAAATAGGGATATTGCTATTTTTAAGACATAGAGATATTGATTTTTCAAATAATAAAATACTAATTTAAAAGATACATTGATTATGGCTGGGCGCTTTTTCATGAACAACCTAGTCATAAGTCAGGCTCTGATCTTCATCATAACACTATGAAATACATTTCAAGTCCTCTTTAAACATCTGCTGATGAACAGACATTCAATTGCAGTAGCAGTTGATTACAGATCCTATATGCCTCAGTGTTCTTAGAAACTCTAGGATTATAATCTGTATATGGAGTGGATTATGCTGTATATCGAGTGCACTGTGAGTGGAAGCATCCTGGATTTTTCTGGGAGAAGAGTACTTACTTAGCTCTTACATAGGGCAATGTGGATGGGGGAGGAAGGGATGGTGGGGGGAAGCTGCAGGAGTTTTTACCATCATCCACATTTCTCAAATGCCATAGTGCCTTGCTTAATGCAGTTTGTACAGTTGCTACCACTGGATGAGCGGCACTGATTCAGAATTACAGGTCACAGTTTTTCCTCCTAAATATAACAAATGACTCCCTTGCTTTCTGTTGAAGCCTTTGGTTCAGCAGAGTTTCCTGAGTCTGGAAGCTGATATACTTCATAGCAAGAATACAGTGCTCAGAACCCGATTGCTACATCTTGGAATGTACTAGGATTCTTGATAGATTAACATCCAGTGTTTGTTGTCTAGCAACCAAGGGCAAACCTTCTAGACACCCCTACAGGTTTTTAATTTAGTTAGAAAAACTCCTTAACGCTGTAATGTTAAGGGTCTGTTCCTAAATTGTCCCAAGGGATAATCAATGTATTATTTCCCAGAGAGTTTAGCACCACAGGCAATCTTCCTTTTATTTTCCTATGATCAAGGCTGCATTAAAAAGCCTGCAAGATTAGCTGAAGTTAATTAAACCTACCCTGATGCTCACAGTAGCTGTGCAGTTACAGTTAGGGTTTCCAGACTGGACTCCTACATCCCGTTAGAGTCTGAATAATCATGAACTAGTACTGAAATCGTTCCGTTTACCCAACAGCAAATTTCTTCTAGTTCATGGTCAATTATGGGGCCCGATCCTACAAATTCTTACTTGCCACAGTAGGGTGAATCGCTGGGACTAGACATATGAGGAAGGCTCACTCTCATGAAAAAGTATCAGAGGGGTAGCCGTGTTAGTCTGGATCTGTAAAAGCAGCAAAGAATCCTGTGGCACCTTATAGACTAACAGACATTTTGGAGCATGAGCTTTTGTGGGTGAATACCCACATGCTCCAAAATGTCTGTTAGTCTATAAGGTGCCACAGGATTCTTTCCTGCTCTCATGAAAAAGACTGCATGGCTAAACCAGGAGGATATGCAATCAATAAAAATAGGTCAGATTCCTAAAGTTCTTGGTCTATTTTAAGACAAAAAGTGGCACAATTCATGTTTCTTTAAATTCAACCATGAGCTAAATAACTCAGTAATAATATTATAACATTAACTTCAATAGAGCTATTCTGATTTACACCAGCTGAGGATCTGACCAGGAGGTTCCAAATGGTGACACAGATAATTCTCACACTAAGACATATTGAACACTGCTTGACATCTGATTTTGCCAGCCTGGTCAAAATTCGCAAATGAAAAATTTTCATGTTGAAAAATGGGGTTTCATGAAAATCAGCATGTTCCATGGGAACATATCAATTTCAGTGACATTTTTCAACTGGAAAATTTGGACATCGTTGAAATGTTTCATTTTCATATTTTGTGTTTTGTTTCTATTTATGAAAATTTTTTAAAAAATCAGTTTTCCTGGTTGGTTTGGGGATTTTCAGGGCTCCCCCACCCCATACACATCTCTTTTTACCCTGTTTTTATCATTTTCCCCTATTTCCACTGGAAGAAAGGGGGGAAAAGTAAAAAAAAAAAGTTGGGAAAACCCACTTTTTTCAACTTTTTACTGTTTTCCAACTCTACATTTCAACAGTCCCAAAATGAAAATGTTCACAATCTTTCAATCTGTGAAAAAAAATGATATTGTGATTTTTCATTCCCATTCAGGATGGAAACAAATGTCAAAGTATCAGAATTTTTCACAAGATGAAAATTCTGTTTGCTTACCACCTCTACCCTGGGATTTACATGTCCCTGAAATAAGTGTTAGAGGATGAAATCTGGCTTGAACTTTACAGCTCTGTTCCTAATCATGCTTTTTGCATTTGTATGCAGATTGTGGCATAGAGGCAGCATAGCACCATTCAGCTTTCTTCTGAGCCACTTTCGATGCCTGGCAGCTTGACCCTGTTCATTAGAATATTTCCTTTATCACTTTCAAAAATTTTATTTTCTCTTAGGCTTTGGGTTATCTGTTTCATTGCCAGGTACTTATGTTTCCCCTGCTGCTGTGCTCATTCCTTTCCAAAGCCTTTTGTACAAACCTGACTTCTTTTATATGTTGTTTGCTCTCTACCCCATCCATTATTTAACAAACTCACAACAGGTCAGTATAGCCTTCCAGCCAGTTAATTTATTCCCTTGTCATTTGGATATAGCCCAATCCTTCAAAAAAGTTTTCATAATAAGTAAATAAACAAAACCCAAATGCCTACCCAACAAAACTAAAGCCCTGCCTGCCTGTACCTGTGTTTAAGCCACAAATCCAAAACCAATTTATTTCTGTTCTCTTAGCCTTGGGCTGATGCTGGTTGAAATTCAGAAACTATTGGTTTTCAGATCCTGCCCAGTTTACCCTCACTTCTCTTGTCACAATTGGAAAGTAGCCGGTATTCTGAGATGGGCCCAGGTCACAAATTTGAGCCCTGGATCTGAACTCTCTGTTTGCATGGGGTAGGCAGTTTCCGGTTGGGACCCATCTCAATTTCTTATGGAATCATCAAATCCCACCTTACATGACTGATCTATAAAAGTTGCACTTTACTTTATGTTCCCATATGGAAACTTTTGCATCCTCATGTTGTCAGATGCTACCGGTGTGGTGCTCTGCTCTGTTCAATGTTAGTATCACTCAGCTGTGTGCGTGTTCCCTCTTGTGTGCTGCCCCAGCTCTGCAGATAGCTGACACAGCAGACCCAAAGAGAACCCCCAATGACCACAGAGTCTAGTAAGGTACGAAGGCACATCAGCCAGGTTTATTGCCATATGGACACAATGATAGTTCCTCTAGATTGTTACTCCAGTAAAAGGCATACTACTAATATGTGCTCCTTGGCAATGGACTCAGCTCTGTCAGTGGCGGGACTTTCCACTGCCCCTTCGTCTGGACAAAGACACCGTCCCAGCGATGCATTCTTATACACAGGTACAAACAAGTTACACATCACTCCTGATGTATTGAGGTGCAACCCTCCTACGTAGCAAGGTACAACCCCTCTACGTAGTAAGGTACCGCTTCTCACCTTGTACATGTTGGTTCAAACAAAACAACTCTATCCATCATATTACCCTTTTGGCCCTGTTATTGGGATGGGTCAGCCTGTTCCTTGTTATCTGTGTGGAATGTGCAAGTATGTGAATGTTTTGATCTCTAGTGTTCAGTACCTTTTAGGTACATATCTTCTTGCAGCATCAGCCCTTTCCTTGCCAGCTTCTGTGAGCAGGGCCTGCCTCTGGCTCAGAGCTTCACTTTGCTTTATGTTAGCAAAGTCTTGACCATTACTTTAGTTCAGGCCTTAGGCCTCATACCAGGCCTCTGATACCAAGGTTTATATCTCAGGGCCTCCTCTTACTACACCTCATTTCAGCTAATGTTCTCCTGCACTTCTGGCAAGGAGCAGTTTTTGATGATATCACTGCAGGGTTACTTCTTGTTTTTGTTCAATGGCTGGAGGAGCAGCAGGAAGCGCATTCTGACAGCTTGATCTTAGCACAAACAACAGTGCACAGGAGAAGAAGGAAAAAAGGAAACAGTGAGTTTCATGTTTCTCCTAGATGTTTAAAATCTCCTGGGAAGGATTCTGAAGTGAGTTATCACAGCCTTTTACTGATGTAGGGACTCCAAACCCTCCTCTAACTATAGAGATAAATACCTGCTGACATCATGTCTGGAATCTGATTTGGAGCTGCAGGGCCATTCTTCCTAATGAAGAAAGAGGATTCTCAGTGATCTGAAAGGAGACGTTTAAACCCTCGAGCAAGTCCCGTCACTCTTTGATTTTTCATCTGCCTCTCCAAAGCGTGTGACAGCAGTACCCAGGAAGACAGTTCTTCATAGTCGCAGCACAACAAACAGAGAACACATACCAAATAGTGTGACAGAAGGAGGGAGATGGGAAGGGTGGCCTCTCAGAAAGTTAAGGAGCTAATTGTCTTCTCTGAGTTTTCTGATCATGGAATTTACCTACAGCAGAACCACACTAATTTGCAGAAATGATTGGGAGACCAGGTGTGAACTACTGAACCTCGTAAATTACCGAGTAATTGGAAAAACACAATGCAAAGCAAGAATCTTGCACCACAAACCGTACTTTGTCCATTTCTTGGGAAGAGTGTAGATTTCATTAATTGAAAGAACTCTTTGCAATGTGCTAGCAAAGTGACTAGAGAATATTTGGTTAGAAAAACAAACTATGAAATCTTAATAAAGTGAGGCTTCGTCATATGAGAGCTAGGTGTTATTATTGCACACGTTATTACATGTTGGCCCCAATACCTGTGACTGTGTCAGACAGCCTCAAAATATGAAGCATCCCCTACAATGCCTGTGGCTTGAGCGCAAATGCTCTTCCAGTGACCTGGTGGAGTAAAATGATCAGTCAATCGCACAGATGTGGAGGGAAGCAGTGTGACGTTGCACTCCATAATGTTCCATGGAAATATGCTTATGAGTGTAAATATGATGGAACTGGAATATGCTTTATGCAAAAGGTCTCTTGTAAGGTATCATTACAAAGCTTATAATCTACTGAGTGTGTTCATGCAATTTGTGTGTATGTATTCGTCTTGTATCTGAAGCTAGAAATATAAAGTATAACTCTGAGGTACTATTGTAATTTTGCAAAGTGTGGGCCAATGATGATGGTTTAGAATCTTGATGGCTCCCATTGACTAGGACAATTGGTTGTAAATGGCTCTGTTTGCTTGCAAGCAGTTCAATCCATCATAAAAGTACCTCACATTTGGTTTCTTTTGAGTTCCATTCCAAAACCTTAAAGCTAAATAAACCTGAAGTTAGTCCTCGTTTTTCTGCCCCAACTCAAACTAACTTCTGTCTCAAGGGGAAAATGTTGGGTAAGCCTGGAATGTGTGTGATTGAGAAGGGTATGAGAACACAGGCCAATTCCTGCTGACAGTTACACCTGTGTAGCCATATTGACTTCAGGGAGAACAAATTTTTGCACAAGAATAGATTTTGGTCCCTTCTACTTTTTCACATCTGGTATGAGCAGAATCTCATTCACTTTCCTCCCCTTGTCAATAACCTAATCTCAGATTTGGACCTTAGCGTCCAAAATATGGGGGTTAGCATGAAAACCTCCAAGCTTAGTTACCAGCTTGGACCTGGTACTGCTGCCACCACCCAAAAAATTAGAGTGTTTTGGGGCACTCTGGTCCCCCCAAAAACCTTCCCTGGGGACCCCAAGACCCAAATCCCTTGAGTCTCACAACAAAGGGAAATAAACCTTTTCCCTTCCCCCCCCTCCAGGTGTTCCTGAAGAGATACACAGAAGCAACCTCCGTGAATCTAAACAGAGGGATTCCACCCTCCCCGTTCCCAGCCTGGAGAACAGAATTACCGAGAGTCAATCTCTCTTCCCCCCTCACCCAGAGTGAATGCAAAGTCAGGCTAGTACATCTAACACACACAGGTTTTCCCCTGACTTCTTCCTCCCACCAATTCCCTGGTGAGCTGCAGACCCAATTCCCTGGAGTTCCTCACTAAAGAAAAACTCCAACAGGTCTTAAAAGAAAGCTTTATATAAAAAAGAAAGAAAAATACATACAAATGGTCTCTCTGTATTAAGGTGACAAATACAGGGTCAATTGCTTAAAAGAATATGAATAAACAGCCTTATTCAAAAGAATACAATTCAAAGCACTCCAGCAACTATAGACATGTAAATACAAAAGAAAAAAAACCATATAACTCACTATTTGATCTCTTTGTACCTACAACTGGGAAACAGAAGATTAGAAAAGCAGGAAATAGAAAAATCCTTCTCTAGCTGAGAGAGATTCAGGCAGAAGACAAAGAACTCAGACACAAACTTCACTCCACCCAGAGTTGAAAAAATCCGGTTTCCTGATTCGTTCTCTGGTCAGGTGCTTCAGGTTACTTTTTTTTTCAGGTGAAAGAGACATTAACCCTTAGCTATCTGTTTATGACACCCCAAACTTTGAGCACTTAAGGAAAAAAAATAAGCAAGATCTGCTTGAGTTACACATGCAAAGGAAACAGGAAGTTCTCACTTAATTTTACACTAGCCTTAAACAAACACCAGACCTGATGTAACAAGGGTGTCACTATAGCAGCCTTGGCTGGACTGTTCTTTTGAAAGATCCTTTCTTTTAAGATGCTGATTTTCAATGAAGTCTTTTTGTGGGAGCAGAAAACACAACAGAGAATAGCTCTGTTTTGTCAACTCCTTGTCATTCAAAAGCGGAAGGCTTTAGATTAAATTTGTTTAATGTTTGTACAGTGATTTTGAACAGGTAACATTGTACAGAAGTGCTAAATATTATGACTGGGCAACCATCTAAAGATCTGAGTCACTTCTAGCTGTTACCTTTCTCTTACAGAAAGCTTAAAACAAACAAATGCAAACCGTAAGGGGCTGGTGCACAAAGGACTCATGCTTAAAAAATCACGTCAGAGCTGCTGATAACACATTCTAGAATAGAGACTACTGAGTCCTGCCATGAGTGCAGGGGACCAGACTAGATGACCTCTCAAAGTCCCTTCCAGTCCTATGATTCTATTCTATGACTCTAATTGTGGAAGAGCTTGGTGACAGAATGGTCTGATGTGGTGAATCACTGGAGATTAACTGCACAAACTGGCTATCATCCCACAAATAATATTTGGATTCAATATGAAAACAGTAATTCGTTGTCCTCAGCCAGTGCAACATTGGGAGGCAGGTTTCAGAGCAAGACAGCCTAAAATACAATCCCACCCCATGCAATTTTCCCACTACTACTTCCTCTACTTCAGTGGATTTTACACCTGAGTGGTTTTCTTTTACATAATACAAGCTGGCTGCCTCCCAGACTTCAATCAGAGTGAAATAGGGTATGTGATGTAGAGGCCATAGCTTGGGGGAAACACCTGCAGGGCTCGGCTTTGCACAGTGCCAGGGGAGAGCTAAGGGTAGAAACACCAGGTTGAAAGAGGTGAGCAGGATGGAGAATGTTGCAGTGTTCATCCTCATACAGATGAGCACTCCACTACCTAGGAGGAAGGAGGCCTAAGAGAAGGACAGTGTAGTGTCTCCCATGCTACCTCTTACTCAGAGGTATCTGAAGAATTGAGTGTTGTGAGAGTAGAATAAACTTGCTAATTTTACATAAATAAATAATATGTAAATATGTATGTAGAGAAATGCTTGATGACTTCATAATTTTTTTTGCAATATGTCATTCATACTTAGGCCCTTCCCTCCCATTAGCCTGAGGCCCCCCATAACTGTAATCCAGCCCTGGGTGCAGCTCACTATAACAGAGGGGTGAGGATAGGGAGGCCCAATGTGACTTGAGGAGAGGCACAGCACATATTTGCTGAGGCTAGAAAGTGAGACAATATCTATCTGCTTGGGTCAGAAGCAAACATTAACATGGAGGGAGGCTCAGGCCTGGTCTACACTACGATTTTAAGTCAAATTTAGCAGCGTTACCTCAATTTAACTCTGCACCCGTCCACATGATGAAGCCCTTTTTTTCGACTTAAAAGGCTCTTAAAATCAATGTCTTTACTCCACCCCCAACGAGGGGATTAGCACTGAAATCAGCCTTGCCAGGTCGAATTTGGGGTAGTGTGGACGCGATTCGACGGTACTGGTCTCCAGGAGCTATCCCAGAATGCTCCATTGTGATCGCTCTGGACAGCGCTCTCAACTCAGATGCCAGGTAAACAGGAAAAGTCTCCAGCATGGACCGAACAGGAGGTATAGGATTTGATCGCTGTGCTAGCTGAACTCCGTTCCAGTAAACGAAATGCCAAAACATTTCAAAAAATCTTCAAGGGCATGAAAGACAGAGGCTATAACAGGAACTCGCGGCAGTGCCGAGTGAAAAGTAAGGAGCTCAGGCAAGCCTATTGAAAAAACAGAGAGGCAAATGGCCGCTCCAAGTCACAGCCCCAAACATACTGCTTCTATGATGAGCTTCATGCCATTCTAGGAGGTGCAGCCACCACTACCCCAACCCTGTGCTTTGACTCCGTCAATGGAATAGAATGCAACATAGAAGCAGGTTTTGGGAACGAGGAAGATGATGAGGAAGAGGTTGAAGATAGCTTACAGCAAGGAAGCGGAGAAACCGGTTTGCCCAACAGCCAGGATCTGTTTCCACCCTGGACCTGGAGCCAGTACCCCCTCAAACCCACCCAAAGTGGGCTCCCGGACCCTGAAAGTGGAGAAGGGACCTCTGGTGAGTGTACCTTTGAAAATATTATACATGGTTTAAAAGCAAGTGTATTTAATGATTAATTTGCCCTGGCATTCGCAGCCAGTACAGCTACTGGAAAAGTCTGTTAACGTATCTGGGGATGGAGTGGAAATCCTCCAGGGACATCTTCATAAAGCTCTCTTGGATGTATTCCCAAAGCCTTTGCAAAAGGTTTTTGGAGAGGGCAGCCTTATTCCGTCCTCCATGGTAGGACACTTTACCATGCCAGGCCAGTAGCACATAGTCGGGAATCATTGCAGAACAAAGCATTGCAGCATATGGTCCCAGTGTTTGCTGGCATTCAAACAACATCCGTTCTTTATGTGTTATCCTCAGGAGAGTGATATCATTCATAGTCACCTGGTTGAAATAGGGTGGTTCTATTAAGCGGACATTCAGAGGTCTGTTTGCCTGTGGCTGAACAGAAATGTTCCCCGCTGTTAGCCACGTGGTGGGGAGAGGGGGTGAAGACATCATCCCAGAGAATTGGGTGTGTGGGTGGCAGGCCATTCCTTGCCCACAGGCAACCTGCCAACCTGAAACATATTCTCACCAGTAACTGCACACCGCACCATAGGAACTCTAGCTCAGGAACCAATCCATGCAACAAACTTCAATGCCAACTCTGCCCACATATCTACACCAGCAACACCATCACAGGACCTAACCAGATCAGCCATACCATCACCGGTTCATTCACCTGCACGTCCACCAATGTAATATATGCCATCATATGCCAGCATGTCCACCAATGTAATATATGCCATCATATTCCAGCAATGCCCCTCTGCTATGTAAATCGGCCAAACTGGACAGTCACTACGGAAAAAGAATAAATGGACACAAATATCCACAGATATTAGGAATGGCAATATACAAAAACCTGTAGGAGAACACTTCAGCCTCCCTGGCCACACTATAGCAGACCTTACGGTGGCCATCCTGCAGCAAAAAAACTTCAGGACCAAACTTCAAAGAGAAACTGCTGAGCTTCAGTTCATCTGCAAATTTGACACCATCAGCTTAGGATTAAACAAAGACTGTGAATGGCTTGCCAACTATAGAACCAATTTCTTCTCCCTTGGTTTTCACACATCAACTTCTAGAACAGGGCCTCATCCTCCCTGATTGAACTAACCTCATTATCTCTAGCTTGCCTGCATATATATATATCTGCCCCTGGAAATTTCCACTACATGCATCTGATGAAGTAGGTATTCACTCACAAAAGCTCATGCTCCAAAACGTCTGTTAGTTATAAGGTGCCACAGGATTCTTTGCTGCTAATACTCCAGTTGAGGCCTAATCAGCATGGAATAGAGTAGAAGAATTACTTCTCATGTCTTGCTTACAACATTCCTGCTAATACATCCCAGAATAATGTTTGCTTTTTTTTGCAACAGCGTTACACTGTTGACTCATATTTAGCTTGTGGTCCACTATAACCCACAGATTCCTTTCTGCAGTACTCCTTCCTAGGCAGTCATTTCCCATTTTGTATGTGTGCAACTGATTGTTCCTTCCTAAAAGGAGGACTTTGCATTTGTCCTTATTTAATTTCATCCTATTTACTTCAGACCATTTCTCCAGTTTGTCCAGATCATTTTGAATTTTAATCCTATCCCCCAAAGCACTTTTAACCCCTCCCAGCTTGGTATCATCTGCAAACTTTATAAGCGTACTCTCTATGCCATTATCTAAATCATTGAAGAAGATATTGAACAGAACCAGACTCAGAACTGATCCCTGCAGGACCCCACTCATTATGCCCTTCCAGCATGACTGTAAACCACTGATAACTACTCTCTGGGAATGACTTTCCAAACAGTTTTGCATCCATCTTATAGCAGCTCCATCTAGGTTGCATTTCCCTAGTTTGTTTATGAGAAGGTCATGGGAGACAGTATCAAAAGCTTTACTAAAGTAAAGATATACCATGTCTACTGTTTCTCCCCTATCCACAAGACTTGTTACCCTGTCAAAGAAAGCTATCAGATTGATTTGACATAATTTGTTCTTGACAAATCCATGCTGACTGTTACTTATCACCTTATTATCTTCTAGATGTTTGCAAATTGATTGCTTAATTATTTGCTCCATTATCTTTCCAGATACAGAAGTTAAGCTGACTGGTCTGTAATTCCCTGGGTTGTCCTTATTTCCCTTTTTATAGGTGGGCATTATATTTTCCCTTTTCCAGTCCTTTGGAATCTCTCCCATCTTCCATAACTTCTCAAAGATAATGGCTAATGGTTCAGATATTTCCTCTGTCAGTTCCTTGAGTATTCTTGGATGCATTTCATCAGGCCCTGGTAACTTGAAGGCATCTAATTTGTCCAAGTAATTTTTAACTTGTTCTTTCCCTATCTTAGCCTCTTCTGTCCTACCTCATTTTCACTGGCATTCACTACATTACATGTCCAATCACCACCAATCTTCTTGGTGAAAACCAAAACAAAGAAGCCATTAAGCACCTCTGCCATTTCCACATTTTCTGTTATTGTTCCCATTCCCCTCCCTCCGATTAACAGGCCTACCCTGTCCTTGGTCTTCCTCTTGCTTCTAATGTATTTGTAGAATGTTTTCTTGTTATCCTTTATGTGTCTAGCTAGTTTGATCTTGTTTTGTGCCTTGGCCTTTCTAATTTTGTCCTTACATACTTGTGCTATTTGTTTATATTCATCTTTTGTAATTTGACCTAGTTTCCACTTTTTGTAGGACCCTTTTTTGATTTTTAGATCATTGAAGATTTCCTGGTTAAGTCAGGGTGGTCTCTTGCCATACTCCCTATCTTTCCTACACAGTGGGATAGTTTCCTCTTGTGCCCTTAATAATGTCTCTTTGAAAAACTGCCAACTGTCTTCTATTGTTTTTCCCCTTAGACTTGCTTCCTATGGGATCTCACCTACCAACTCCGTGAGTTTGCTAAAGTCTGCCTTCTTGAAATCCATTGTCTTTATTTGCTGTTCTCCCTCCTACCATTCCTTAGAATCATGAACTCTATCATTTCATGATCACTTTCACTCAAGCTGCCTTCCACTTTCAAATTCTCAACCAGTTCCTCCCTATTTGTCAAAATCAAATCTAGAACAGCCTCTCTCCTGGTAGCTTTCTCCACCTTCAGAAATAAAAAATTGTCTTCAATACATTCAAAGAACTTATTGGATAACCTGTGCCCTGCTGTGTTATGTTCCCAACAGATATCTGAGTAGTTGAAGTCCCCCATCACCACCAAGTCCTGTGCTTTGGGTGATTCTGCTAGCTGTTTAAAAGAAGCCTCATCCACCTCTTCTTCCTGGTTAGGTGGTCTGTAGTAGACCCCTAACATGATATCACCCTTGTTTTTTTATCTCTTTTATCCTTACCCAGAGACTTTGTCTTCTATTTCCATCTCAATCTCAGTTCAAGAGTATACATTTTTAATATACAAGGCAACACCTCCTCCCATTTTTTCCCACTGGACCTTCCTGAGCAAGCAGTACTCTTCTATACCAATGTTCCAGTCATGTGTATTATTCCACCAGGTGTCTTTGATGTCAGCTATGTCATAGTTGTGTTTCTTTACTAGCATTTATGAAGACAAAGGAATTAACAATCTAAAAAGACTCAGAGCCAGAGGGATACAATTCTCATATGCATAGATACCTTTGCAAAGTATATATTATAAATTGTCAAGTACTTTTGTTTGTCACTCCATTTATTCATCATCAATAGGCTGATTTCTTATTGGCCTTGCATCATTATGTTTATACATTTGTAAACAGTTGGAAAGATGAGGGGTGAAAGCCAGACCTTGTGGCTGTGGGGAAATAAAGACTTTTTCTTCAGAGGGCTTCATGCAGTTGCCTTGGTTTTGAGCTTTATGAGCTCATAGCCTCCACCTCCTCCACCCCCCACCACAAAAAAAAAATCTCATTTTGCATCTAGAGTTCCAACACATCCAAATTCCCAGAGTGAAGTTCTGCTAGAAGCGGCCAGTTATATGGGGTTTCATGATGAAACCACATGACACAGAAAAGCTGGTGTGGTTTCAGCGCAAAACCATAAATCTACTAAGGTTTGGGCCAAGCGGTGGGCCACATGAGCTAGGGAGGTTTGCAAATCTTTCAGTGAACATAGCCTATGTTCAAAGTGTGTATTGAAACCCAAAAGCAGGTGAGTTTAACATGATTTGGGCTGCTTAAATAACATTTTGCTAAGCTCTGTTGCACAAGGATGATGAGCTGTGCAAATTACAGTTGTATAGATGCTATGGCACAAACCCTGCTGCCCAATTCCACAATGGGCAAAAGTTGCCCAGCTGGCAGTGGACCTGGTGCATTTGCACAGTATGCATTCCTCCAGGGCCCTGTGCAGAGGATCCATAACCCCTGTGCATGATGGAGCTGTGCTTCTGTCCCAGCTCACAGGAGGTTGGGGGTTTAGAGTGGCTGGCGAGGGAGGGCTAGTGTGTCTGTGCAAACCTGGCTGCCCTGTATGGGGAGGGACCAGATGCTGTGGGTGAAGGATTGGCCCCAGAGTGGCTTTGTTGCCACTCCACAGCTGTGAGGGAAAGAAGGAGGATGGAGCATTCTAAGCATCCTCCCCCCAAATCCCATTACATTGGATTGACTGTTCAGCACTATAGATTTATGAATACTTAAATTTCAGGGGGTTTCCTTTCTTCCCTCACCTGGACTAATTTCCCAAGTATCCTGATTCTCTAAGTATAACTGCTTTGGTGTCATCTACCATATTACCCAGGTTGCTGCCCTACATACCTGGTACATCCCTATGCAACATTGAACGTGTTAATTGACATTGTTACCACAAAGCTACAATGGAGAAGCATCCACTGATGTAAATGCATGTCACTGCATTGAAACTGTGGATGCCTTCAAGGTTTTAAACACTTTTGTAACCCATCTTCATTGCTAAGAATTCCTTGCAAGCATGGCAACGTCATCAGCTTGCAGATCAAATCTGTCTTTGTCTGTTTAGGAGACATATTATTTTGCTGCCACTTGTCTTGCCTGAACTGTCAAAGCTCGTTTGCTTCCCAGTTCAAGTACGGAAGAGCAGTGAGCAGCATCACCAAGCTGAGGCATTGCTTGGGCAAGCAGCCTTCCTTTCCACCTCTTCAAGGACTTCCTATCAATGCGAATGTGTTTGTTCTTATTACAGTTTGGGGCTCCAGTTTCCAAACCTTCACTGCAAAAGCAAAGTTAGCACATGCAGTGCTTCTTTGGTGCACCTGGGAGTTTTGAGCCCACAGAGAGAATGCACCTGCAAACTGTTTGGTGCCGCTGGGGAAGCCATTTGAAAAATGGGTTAATGTTATGAAATGTATATCAGGGCTCCAGCCTCCACTCCCCTAACCCATAGCATCAGGGGCTTCTCTCCAACCGAACAGGTGATACCCTTCCAGGTCCCAACCCCCAGTGCTCGGCCTGAACTTCTCACCAACAGTCCATATACCCAGTGCTTCCATCAGGCACCAATACTGAACTCTCCCCTCCAAATGCTGATAGTTTGCTTCTCCCAGACCCCAGAGCCCCAGCCCTGAGTCCAAACTGCCCAGTCCCCACAATTCATATGCCCAGTTTCAACTTCTTACTTCCCGTTTATGCTTTACTCCTATAGCCAAGTCTCAGCACTGCTTTCTCCCTTGCTCCCATTGAAAGCAAGTGGGAGTCTGGACACCTACTTCAATGGGAGCTGGATGGGTTCCACAGTGGCTTGCCATCCTGCCATATGACAGCACCTATACGTCTTTGGGAGAAGGTGTTGAGGCTGTAAGGTATTTTCACACCTAGACAGTGGCTTCAGATTTCCCCCCCTCTTATCTATTTGTCCAATAGTAACTTAAATTGAAATAAAGAAAACCCAGTAATTCCTTGGGAAAAGTGGAGCATACACGAGTCACACACTCAGCTAAACTTGCCCACTCCTAAATCTCAACAGCATGATGCTGTGCTCACATTACAAAATAAAGTGACTTGGACCACCATCCGATACAAGCTAATCTCAGACGAAAATTATTTGCATCTATTTGTCACATAGAGCCAGGTTTTCAAAATGCTCAGCTAGGGATGCTAAGCTCTTCTGAAATTTGGCCATTTATTCTGGTGCCTAAATGGCTGCTGAGCTCTTTTGAAAATCTAGCTCTGAAATGGCTAAATGTCTGTTTCCAGAGCTGCAGAAGTCCTGGCAGCAAAACTGGAGTGTGGTTTGTCTGCATAAGCTGAGGTTAGATTCAAGGAGCCATGCAGTGTGCATATCACTGCCAAGCATTTAACTTAATTGGGAGTCCCTTCATTACACTTGCATGGAGGGGGCTGGGCAACCTGAGGAGATATGGGAGCAAGGTCAGGGGATTTTCCATTGTGCAGATCTTCCAGTCCTCTCCTCTTCAGTGGGACCATTTTAAGATTGGTCAGAGCTACCACAGAGCCAGTCCATATGCTTGCGATAAGGATGCCACACACCCTTCTTCTCCCATGTACCCAGCCCAGCTCCTTGGGCTGGGAGCTGTGCCAAAGACCTAACTCATACTTCAATTATTCCACAAAAGTTTTCCAAATCATCAACCATATAAATGCCTGACCTTTTCCTAAGGGAATCATCATCGCAGCATTTCATTTCCCAAGTCAGGGCACCTGTTCATCCCTCCTACAATGCATTACATCTCTTCCATTAGACGTATATGGGTGTAATTTTCCACCAGCTTGCATTAGCATAAGCAATCCTCCAATAATGATGACTGGGACCCACTGTAAGAGTATATCTAAGGCTGTATAATTGCAATTGATTTTTCTATCAAGCTTTGCATTTGGAATAGTATCTTTTTGTATCTTGACTCAAGATAGTCCAAAAGGACAGGTAGGATTTAGCTTTGATACAAATTAATCTTCCTGTTGGTCTGAGGTTATCAGCTAATGCTGGATGAACTTCAAATGATTTGTAGGTGTCTTTGTAGCTTGTTTTGTACAAGCACTCAGAAGTCTGGGTACTTACACAAGCTTTTTGAGACTGGACTAGAAATCACATGGAAACAGCTGTGATAGGCCAGAAGCTAAACTCTGGATCTGAATCTGATTTCATATTCAAGTTCAACCTCAGACCTCTCTCTATAGTAATCAGCTGGGGACACCAAATCTGAACACCTCAAACTTTGTGAAAATTCAGATCTGGATCTTGAGTTTGAACTCCCACTTTTGGGATGTGCACTTTCAGTCAAGGTCATGATCTCGAATCTGGAGTTCAGAGATCAACTGTGGTTCATGCCAGTCTGTGTTTTCTCATGGCTCTTGTTTCTTGCCAGAACACAACAACTACAAGAGGAACCTCTCTAGTAGCATGTCAGCATGCTTGTTTCTGGGCCTAGAGAGAACTAGGAAGTGCAAGCTGTGGAATGGTGGGAAACATCAAAAAAGTTGTGCATTTTGGAGTGGTGGCAGAAGGGTTCAGTGGATAGAGCATTAGTCTGGGACTCGGCAGACCTTGGTTCTATCCTGGGCTCATCTGCTGCCCTGCTGGGTGACCTTGAGCCAGTCACTTTACTTCTCAGTGCCTCTATCTCCTCCTTCTCTCTTATCTATTTCGACCGTTAGCTATTTGGGGCAGGCACTCTCTCACACTGTGTGTTTGTACAGTGCCTAGCACAACAGGCCTTTGTGTGCTGCTGTAATGCAAATAATACATTGATCCTTGCTGATCAGAGCCAGTTTGCCCACTCAGTGTACTCGCTGTACAAGGAACAAATTTATCAAGGGTTTTTTACCATTGGTGAGCCATTGATGGGGAATGAAGATGAAGCATCACTGTCCCTCATACCAGCATGTTTGTCTTACAGTGCCAGTTGTATAACCCCCATATATATATGTATATGTATAACCCACATATATATAACCACCTGTGTCTTTAATACCCTTCTCCGGCCAGCTAGTCCACAACTTCAGTACTCTGACAGTGTCCAAAGTGCTTCTGGATGTTGCTTTCCCTTTCATTTAAACACGTTCCCCCTCAGAGTTTGTAGCTTTGTGTAGCGGTTACAATAATATACGATTCACTCAAATCTTTGTCCTAATTCTTTCTATATTAATCAGCGCTTTTTATTCTGTTAGCTTATCTCTCCACTTGGAGAGTGGCCTCTTCATAGCTTTTATTCATGAGGCAGACATTATCTCTACTCCCAGTACGTCTTTAAATACAGCAATATATTTTATCTCCCGTGGTGCTCCAAATGACAACAGAATTCTCAGGGAGGTCTTAAAGCAGAGTTGTATGGTTTCATAACCTCCTTTGACTCACATGCTGCAACTCCAACAGCCCTATGTTATTATGCTGCTACACTCATTTATTTTTCCAAGCACCTGCCAAGTCTGAAGAGTTATCCAGAGTCAAATGCAATTTGATTGCTCTTCAGTAAACTGATTTCCAAATAACCAGGGCATTGGAGGATGTCACTCAAAACATGGGCAGAGTTAAACCAGTTTTGAAAGTGGTGCAGACTGTGGTGTAAATCTCAGTGTAACTGATTGGGTAACCCCTTTTCGCAGTGGCTTGGGCACACTCATGCTACATGTGGTGGGACAGCTGGTCACGTAATACAAAAAGCAGGAGTGATGGTGGCCCTGGTGTAGAAAATGCTGCAAGGACTTCTGGTGTTTTTAACATCTTGTTAATTGAGGCCGAGATTTCCAAAGGCGCTTATGGCAGTTAGTCGGTTATACTGACTTTTAGTGGGATTTTGGTGTCTAACTCCTTTAGGTCTCCTTGAAAATACTAACTCAACTCTGCTTTAAAAGTTTGACCACTGAGGCTCCCAGGGGATGTTCTGAAGCATGTTGAGATTCTGGATTTCAATTTACTCTAGACAGCTGGAAGCCTTGTCTCCTTTGTAAAACGTTTTATCTTATGAATAAAATAATTAAACTAGTGTTATAGATCTTATCTCTATAGATGAATATTTACAGCTTCTTGATTTATTGGCTACCCACACAGAGAAGACTAATCACAGTAATTTGACAACATATAGGTGTTCTAGTTAAGGGATTGCACTAAGGACCCTGTGCAAATCACGTGTCTTCTCAGACTAAAGGAAAGGTTAGGCACTGTACTGAAGAATCAAAATCTTCAAATAACCTAACCACTGCACATGCCCAAAGTCAAAATGGGCCTGAACTGCAGCTGCTATTGAGCAGTAGTACTGTCTGATAGATAGGATATTAGATTGGGTGTTAAGATATGTAGGTTCTACCCCTGGCTCTGCTGTTGAAGTGTTTTGAGACCCTGGGATAGTCATTTCACTTCTTTCTGCTTCCCACCTTTTGTTTGCGTTTTCTGTTTATACTGTAAGCTCTTTGGATCTGGATCTGTCTCTTGCTATGTGTTTGCACAGTATCTGGCACAACAGGGCCAATAGGTACTACCCACCACATAGATGTTAAATAAGAATAAAAACTAATGTATTTCTTATCAGCATTTAGCAATGAAAAACATCATAATTCTTACTTCTAGAACCAGGAATTCTCTCTTGACCAGAAATTAGACAAAAAAAAAATGATTTACTGAAGCCCACCAGGTGTAGGTTGATTTGTCAATACTAATCACTAGGACACATTGCAAGGTCTAGGATTTTTTTTGCTACCCATCATTTTCTTGACTGTCCCACATTTACAGCAGATGAGATGGGGCCTCCTGAGATTCACTGCTATGCTGCATGCTCTAATATTGCTGTGACGGTTGTTCTCCATTCTCTAGGATGCCTTTGCCGATTGTTTTCTGGTGTCTTTGTAAAAGAATGGCATCATGTCTGATGACTACAGTGATCCTAGCTTATAATTGTATTCCACTCCCTAATATCTGCTTGCAGTGACTTTGGGCTGGAGTCAATATATCAGGGGTAGGTAACCTATGGCACGCATGCCAAAGGCGGTACACAAGCTGATTTTCAGTGGCACTCACACTGCCCGAGTCCTGGCCACCGGTTCAGGGGGCCCTGCATTTTAATTTAATTTAAAATTAAGCTTCTTAAAAATTTTAAAAACCTTATTTTCTTTACATACAACAATAGTTTAGTTATGTATTATAGACTTATAGAAGGAGACCTTCTAAAAATGTTAAAATGTATTACTGGCATGCGAAACCTTAAATGAGAACAAATAAATGAAGACTCAGCACACCACTTCTGAAAGGTTGCCGACCTCTGCAATATATAATGGGTGCAACATTCTATTGGTAGGTGTTTCTAAATTTTTTCTACCAATCCCTCTGTATTGCAAAAGCTTCACCACCTAAGAAATATGTGGTGCATCAAGCCAGCTTTATCTAATTTAAAGTCGATGCTCTCTAGCCACACAAAGGGACAATCATTAAGCATAATCATAGTATAAATGTTCTCCTTTCCTACATGTACTATAATGTTCTCCTACTTGGAATTCTCTATTGTAAAATGTATATCACTTACTCATATTCATTCCATGTGGGTAAGATCACTCCAGTTCATTCCAGTAGAGTACTAAAACTTCTGAAGGATAAAGACTGGATTTCAAGGAGATTTCAGAGTGATGACCTGGACGATCCAACAGACCTTTTCCATCTGCAGATTCCCCTACAGATATAGAAAGAGTGAGCTCTGGTTTACTGTCATCTATGAAGAGAGAAATTACGTACCGAAAAGAAACAGAAACAAGCAAAACATAGTGATTTAACTATATAAGAGGAGACAAGTCAAGGTGTTGGAACCAGGCTACACTTTAAGCAAGCTAAAGAATTTCATAGGTACAGCAAACTGCAAAAATACAGGATGTTCAGTCATGCGCTGTAATGAAATAAAGCAGAGCTAGCAGCCTTCCAAGACACTCAGCCCCAGACATTGGCCTTTGGACATGGCTAGTCCTTCTTCTTAAAGCTGACAATAAAGTTCTTTCCTGCAAGATCCATCATTAAGATCACATCCTCATCAACTCTTTTGTCTTTATCTAGGCATGATCTACCGAAGCCATTTTTTCTTTCTGGTTCTGTAGCTCATTAGACATCCTGCAAAGAAGAGTAGCATTCACAGATTATTACTTTACCATCCACGGAAATCAATCATTTCTACAGGCAGAATAAGCTAAAGGATATCCCAGAGAAAAGGTAGGGAAAATTAGTGTGGGCTACCACTGAGACAAGCTCAGAAAAATCACACTATCGGTCAAGGCAATGTACAGTTTAGATTGGCCAATTCCTCTGCCTATAGAAGAGTCTACATATACTCTGTACTGTAGGAAGAAAGCTGTGGGAATTGCACATTGTTTTTTTAGATCAGGGTTTCTCAAACAGGGGTCACCGCTTGTGTAGGGAAAGCCCCTGGCAGACCGAGCCGGTTTGTTTACCTGCCCCGGTGCAGGTCTGGCCAATTGCGGCTCCCACTGGTGGCAGATCCCTGCTCAGGACCAATGGGAGCTGCTGGAAGCGGTGCGGGCCAAGGGACAAGCGGCGACTCCTGTTTGAGAAACCCTGTTTTAGACTCTAAGCCCTTTGGCCTTTTTATCTTGTACCTTGCCAAATATACTGTTGGCACTTAACAACCGCAGTATTTAGTGATACATCCACACAAGTTACCCACAATTGCTGACTATGAAGTTTGCTGGCTGAGTCCATCCTGGAAAGAAAGAGGGTCCTATCAAGTCATTCGCATTCCCCAGCTGCTAGCCAAAGCCAGTGAAGCCATTCTGAAACCAGGGCTGCTGGGGGGCGAGGGGGCAAATGGGGCAATTTGCCCCAGACCCCAGGCCCCACAGGGGCCCCCATGAGAGTTTTTCAGGAGAGGAGTCCTTCACTCGTTCTGGGGGCCCTGCAAAACTCTCGTGGGGCCCAGGCTCCCAGAGCTTCTTCCGCTCCGGGTCTTCAGCGGCGGGGGGTCCTTCCACCCCGGGACCCGCCGCTGAAGTGCCGGGTCTTCAGAGGTAATTTGGCGGTGGTCCCGAAGCAGAAGGACCCCCCACCACCACCAAATTACCAGCAAAGCGGGGGGCATCCCGCCACCGAAGACCCCAGACCCCCTGAATCCTCTGGGTGGCCCTGTCTGAAACAAAAGAAAAGGAATTACTGACCTCTTCTCATCAGTGAGGTGTGTGGAGCACAGGACATGCTTTAAATGGGACAGTAATATAAAAAGGGGTAAATGGTAGCCTTGATGAAACTATGAGTGCAAGACCTGAAACCCCTGTTCTGACCCCTGTGCCTTGATGAGGCACTGATGAATGCCTCACTTTTGGTCCAATGAGTTAGGGAAGCCCACTTTACATTTCCAGGGAGCCTGCTATTAAAAAAAAAACAAAAACAGCTGCATACAGTCAGTATAATCCACTTAAATACTGTGCACAAGTGTCTCCACTTTGGGAGAAACAATTGCTCTTGACAAAACTCACAGATGTTCTAAAGGCAGATGTCAACACTCTTGAAAGGATTATAAACTACCCCCACCTACTGGCTTGCATTTATCCCAGTGAGACTAGCAAAGCTCTTTAACTGTCTGGGTGAGAATAGGAGAAATCAACCACAATCCAGCTGGCCTATTCACAGATCATAGAAACTCTGACCTGGGTAAACTTAGGACAGTTAAGACTCACTCCGGCTCAACGAGAAGGCAAGCAAACGCCCTGAGTGTTCCTCATTCATCACCTGTTATGAGGCTACTTGTAGTCATTTGTAGAAACAGATGACTTTCAAAGCTATCTGCAACCTCCTAGCCTAGGAGAGTACCTCTTCTCCTCTCCTGTTGCACTGCCTCTGAGTACATCTTCTGTATTTCTATTAATATTGAAAACCACAACAGAGCAAAGTTTCCCATCTGGCCAGGGACAGCTTGGGAAACTTAGCATAAGCTTTTCCAGTTGCTGAGTCCCTGACTAAGGATGAATAGCCAAAGTTCCCTCTCACTGGCGGAAATTGTGAATAATTGTATTGAAGTCAGTGGAGTTAATGTAAACAGGTGTATGCAAAATGAATCATTTCTATAATATTTCAGTGGAATCTCTTCAGTGGAATCATTGTGCCCTGATATGCAGGCGAGGGTTTGTGCAGTCATTTTCAGATATGGCTATAAAGATTTGTCTTTTTTTTTTGCCATATGTTGGGGAATATCACAATAAGTTTTAATGATCAAAGTGCACTGTAAATATTTGAGACTCGAGGAAATAGTCCCCCCATGGGACACACTCAGGAAGTGTTTGAATTCCTAACAAAAAGCCAGCCAAAGGCAGGGATGTGGGAACTTCTTTGACAAAAGAAGTTTGCGGCTTGGAAGGACTCCAGACATTTTGTCACTGCAGGTTAATGGTCAGGACTCAACTGGAAGGGCCATGTCTGGCTGCAACTGGCAGCAGATATGCCAGAAGCTCATGCTTCTTAGATTTTCACCCTCATTTTACAGACACAAGAAGCCTGGATGAACTTAAATAGCCACATATTTTGATCCTTATGCAAAACAAACCTGAATTCTGAATTCTTTTGAGGTTCCACCACCACTAAGTAGAAGTGCCACTTCAAAGTCACCCTGGTATCCCCTCTCATAATGCTGTCTTTTATGACCCAGGAAATAACTCTGCCTTTGCATCTTCTGTTACAGGAGCCTTTGCAGAAGAAGGGGAAAGAGGCATGATGCCAGGAAGAGAATAATCAATCCCAAAGGATACAAAATGGCCAAACTGCCATTAGGAGAGAGCAATACATATCAACATTTATTCTGCAGAAAAGCAGGTGAGCCTCCAAATAGAATAGCTGATGAAGACTGTAGTCTGTGCCCTGAGACAGAGTGGAAAAAAACAAGGGATGAACTATAAGTTTACTGGAGGGTGGGATTTTACTTGCAATAGCCCAAGTTTCCAAATCACTCAGGCCTCATGGATTCACATTTCCTTATAACAGATCATGTACGTCACATAACCGTACTTCTCTGTTCCAGAGAAAAAGGCAAAGATGACAGGGAGCCACAGAAGGGCAACCCAGGACTCCATTGCTCTCCTCTTTTCCCTGCCCATTTTCTTCAGCGGATCTCACTGTCTGAAGCTTTAATGGCAGGTACTAGTGCCGTGGCTGGGCAATTACTTGCTGTACAGAGGGTTAGAGTTTAAAGCTAGATTCCAACTTTAGGTGCAGTCTGAGCAAGAAGGGATGTACATGCTGCACCAACGCAGGAGAAAAGCCGGGAGCCATTCTGCTTCCAAGACACTCCTCTGAGTGACAATTCCTCCTTGCTCCCAATGGACACTAAGTTACCTTTAACCAATACCTCCAGCACATTTCAGTCTCCACTACACAGGCCCAGTGAGAGGAGCATGTACTCAAGGCTCCACCCACATGCGGCAGGGAGGGAATAAGTGAACAAATAGCCTATGTGTTGGGATGTGATAGAACCCTCCATAATCTAGTCATTAAAGGGATAACTTTTTGGAGGTGTTGCACACTCCCAGTGACTTTGATCAAAACTGTGATGGCTCAGCACCACTGAAACACAAATCCTTCATTTCTACTCCCACCTTCAGTGTCACACTGTCTTCCTCTCTTCCGATTATCCAGCACCTCTGCCTCTTGGCATCAGCTGCGAGAAGTCTTAGTTTGCGTCTGGCCGTTTCTCACTGTGCTGAAGGGCTTATAAAGAGGGAGAGGTCCCTTGTCCTTCACGTCTTCTCTTCCTGAAAACAAATCTGGTTAAAGTCTGACAGACCATCTGCCTTCTCAAGCATGATTAAAAGTAATTTCACAAAATCAGCAGCAGAATGTTTTCCATGGTGGCTCGTGTTCAGCTGCCAAGCAGTTACTCATGCAGATTAGCCATCTAATAAGTGAAAGGGTTTCAAGGGATGCGCTTAATAGCTTTTCAAATTATTTTATAAAAAGTTGTAATGGTGTCTTCAGTTCTTCACAAATCATGCTGTAAAGACTATTAAGGTTAATCAAAATATGAGGGGAGTCACCATCTACTCTTAATTAATAAATTGTGTGCCTCTGTGTAATCAGTGAGATTCAATCAGGGTTGAATGAACTGGAAGCCCCATGACCTGCGATCACAATCTTCAAATTAAGAACATGCAACAATAGCAGCAAATTAAGCCTGCTTTCCACAGTGGCAAAACCATGCCGTGGTTTGTTTATCTCTGTGAGAAGGATGCCCAGGTGTCCCAGGAGGGCCTTGATACAGGAAAGTGCTTGAGCACATGGCTTAACTTTAAGTTTTGTTACTGTGAATGGGATTGAAACATGAGCTTCAGTTCTCATAGACTCATAGACTCTAGGACTGGAAGGGACCTCGAGAGGTCATCGAGTCCAGTCCCCTCCCTAATGGCAGGACCAAATACTGTCTAGACCATCCCTAATAGACATTTATCTAACCTACTCTTAAATATCTCCAGAGATGGATATTCCACAACTTCCCTAGGCAATCTATTCCAGTGTTTAACTACCCTGACAGTTAGGAACTTTTTCCTAATGTCCAACCTAAATCTCCCTTGCTGCAGTTTAAGCCCATTGCTTCTTGTTCTATCATTGGAGGCTAAGGTGAACAAGTTTTCTCCCTCCTCCTGATGACACCCTTTTAGATACCTGAAAACTGCTATCATGTCCCCTCTCAGTCTTCTCTTTTCCAAACTAAATAAACCCAATTCCTTCAGCCTTCCTTCATAGGTCATGTTCTCAAGACCTTTAATCATTCTTGTTGCTCTTCTCTGGACCCTCTCCAATTTCTCCACGTCTTTCTTGAAATGTGATGCCCAGAACTGGACGCAATACTCCAATTGAGGCCTAACCAGCGCAGAGTAAAGCGGAAGAATGACTTCTCGTGCCTTGTTTACAACACACCTGTTAGTGCATCCCAGAATCACGTTTGCTTTTTTTGCAACAGTATCACACTGTTGACTCATATTAAGCTTGTGGTCTACTATGATCCCTAGATCTCTTTCTGCCATACTCCTTCCTAGACAGTCTCTTCCCATTCTGTATGTGAGAAACTGATTGTTCCTTCCTAGGTGGAGCACTTTGCATTTATCTTTATTGAACTTCATCCTGTTTACCTCAGACCATTTCTCCAATTTGTCCAGATCATTTTGAATTTTGACCCTGTCCTCCAAAGCAGTTGCAATCCCTCCCAGTTTGGTATCATCCACAAACTTAATAAGCGTACTTTCTATGCCAACATCTAAATCGTTGATGAAGATATTGAACAGAGCCGGTCCCAAAACAGACCCCTGCGGAATCCCACTTGTTATACCTTTCCAGCAGGATTGAGAGCCATTAATAACTACTCTCTGAGTACGGTTATCCAGCCAGTTATGCACCCACCTTATAGTAGCCCCATCTAAATTGTACTTTCCTAGTTTATCTATAAGAATATCATGTGAGACCGTATCAAATGCCTTACTAAAGTCTAGGTATATCACATCCACCACTTCTCCCTTATCCACAAGGCTCGTTATCCTATCAAAGAACGCTATCAGATTAGTTTGACACGATTTGTTCTTTACAAATCCATGCTGGCTATTCCCTATCACCTTACCACCTTCCAAGTGTTTGCAGATGATTTCTTTAATTACCTGCTCCATTATCTTCCCTGGCACAGAAGTTAAACTAACTGGTCTGTAGTTTCCTGGGTTGTTTTTATTTCCCTTTTTATAGATGGGCACTATATTTGCCCCCTTCCAGTCTTCTGGAATCTCCCCCGTCTCCCATGATTTCCCAAAGATAATAGCTAGAGGCTCAGATACCTCTTCTATTAACTCCTTGAGTATTCTAGGATGCATTTCATCAGGCCCTGGTGACTTGCAGGCATTTAACTTTTCTAAGTGATTTTTTACTTGCTCTTTTTTTATTTTATCTTCTAAACCTACCCTCTTCCCGTAAGCATTCACTATATTAGACATTCCTTCAGACTTCTCAGTGAAGACCGAAACAAAGAAGTCATTAAGCATCTCTGCCATTTCCAAGTCTCCCGTTACTGTTTCCCCCTCCTCACTGAGCAGTGGGCCTACCCTGTCCTTGGTCTTTCTCTTGCTTCTAATGTATTGATAAAAAGTCTTCTTGTTTCCCTTTATTCCCATAGCTAGTTTGAGCTCATTTTGTGCCTTTGCCTTTCTAATCTTGCCTCTGCATTCCTGTGTTATTTGCCTATATTCGTCCTTCGTGATCTGACCTAGTTTCCATTTTTTATATGACGCCTTTTTATTTTGTAGGTCACGCAAGATCTCGTGGTTAAGCCAAGGTGGTCTTTTGCCACATTTTCTATCTTTCCTAACCATCGGAATAGCTTGCTTTTGGGCCCTTAATAGCATTCCTTTGAAAAACTGCCAACTCTCCTCAGTTGTTTTTCCCCTCAGTCTTGATTCCCATGGGACCTTACCTATCAGCTCTCTGAGCTTACCAAAATCCGCCTTCCTGAAATCCATTGTCTCTATTTTGCTGTACTCACTTCTACCCTTCCTTAGAATTGCAAACTCTATGATTTCATGATCACTTTCACCCAAGCTTCCTTCTACTTTCAAATTCTCAACAAGTTCCTCCCTATTTGTTAAAATCAAGTCTAGAACAGCTTCCCCCCTAATAGCTTTTTCAACTTTCTGCAATAAAAAGTTGTCTGCAATGCAGTCCAGGAACTTATTGGATAGTGTGTGCCCGGCGGTGTTATTTTCCCAACATATATCTGGATAGTTGAAGTCCCCCATCACCACCAAATCTTGAGCTTCTGTCCTGGATCAGGTCCTACACAAAGAAGGAAACTACCATGAGGTTAATGGCATTCAACATTAAGTCTCCATTACTGAAAATACTAATGTACATAGAATATATTAGGGTTGGAAGAGACCATAGGAGGTCATCTAACTCAATCCTCTGCTTAAAGCAGGACCAACATCAACTAAATCATCCCAGACAGGGCTTTGTCAAGCTGGGCCTTAAAAACCTCTAAGGATGGAGATTCCACCAGCTCCCTAGGTAATCCATTCCAGTGCTTCACCACCTTCCTAGTGAAATAGCATTTCCAAATATCCAACCTAGACCTCCCCCACTGCAACTTGAAACCATTGCTTTTTGTTCTGTCATTTGCTACCACTGAGAACAGCCGAGCTCCATCCTCTTTGGAACCCCCCTTCAGGTAGTTGAAAGCAGCTATCAAATCCCTCCTCACTCTTCTCTTCTGCAGACTAAATAAACCCAGTTCCCTCAGCCTCTTCTCATAAGTCATGTGCCCCAGCCCCTAATCATTTTCGTTGCCCTCTGCTGGACTCTCTCCAATTTGTCCACATCCCTTCTGTAGTGGGGGGACCAAAACTGGACACAATGCTCCAGGTGTGGCCTCACCAGTGCTGAATAGAGGGGAATAATCACTTCCCTCGATCTGCCAGCAATGCTCCTACTAATGCAGCCCAATATGCCATTAGTCTTCTTGGCAACAAAGGCACACTTCTGACTCATATCCAGCTTCTTGTCCACTGTAATCCCCAGGTCCTTTTCTGAAGAACTGCTGCTTAGCCAGTCGGTCCCCAGCCTATAGCAGTGCATGAGATTCTTCCTTCCTAAGTGCAGGACTTGTTGAACCTTGTTGAACCTCATCTGATTTCTTTTGGCCCAATCCTGCAATTTGCCTAGGTCACTCTGGACCCTATCCCTACCCTCCACTGTATCTACCTCTCCCCCCAACTTAGTGTCATCTGTGAACTTGCTGAGGGTGTAATTCATCCCATCATCTAGATCATTAATGAAGATGTTGAACAAAACTGGCCCCAGGACTGACCCCTGGGGCACGCCACTTGATACCGGCTGCCAACTAGACATGGAGCCATTGACCACTACCCATTGAGCTTGACAATCTAGCCGGATTTCTATCCACTTTATAGTCTATTCATCCAATCCATACTGCTGGCAAGAATACTGGGAGACTGTATCAAAAGCTTTGCAAAAGTCAAGACATATTACACCCACCGCTTTCCCCAATCCACAGAGCCAGTTTTCTCATCATAGAAGGCAACCAGGTTGGTCAGGCATCACTTGCCCCTGGTGAATCCATGTTGACTGTTCCTGATCACCTTCCGCTCCTACAAGTGCTTCAAAATGGATTCCTTGAGGATCTGCTCCATGATTTTGCCGGGGACTGAAGTGAGCCTGATGGGTCTGTAGTTTCCCAGGTTCTCTTTCTTCCTTTTTTTAAATATGGGCACTATATTTGCCTTTTTCCAATAGTCCAGGACCACCCCCAATCGCCACAAATTTTCAAAGATAATGGCCAATGTCTCTGCAATTACATCAGCCAACTCCCTCAGCACCCTCGGATGCATTAGATCTGGACCCATGGACTTGTGCATGTCCAGTTTTTCTAAATAGTCCTAACCTGTTCTTTCACCTTTGAGGGCTGCTCACCTCCTCCACATACTATGGTGCCCAGTGCAGCAGTCTGGGAGGTGACCTTGTCTGTCAAGAACGAGGCAAAAAAAGCATTGAGTATGTCAGCTTTTTCCACATCATCTGTCACTATATTGCCTCCCCCATTCAGTAAGGGTCTCACACTCTCCCTGACCTTCTTCTTGTTGCTAACATATCTGTAGAAACCCTTTTTGTTACCCTTCACATTTCTTGCTAGCTGCAACTCCACTTGTGCCTTGGCCTTCCTGATTACACCTCTGCATGCTCTAGCAATATTTTTATACTCCTCCCTAGTCATCTGTCCAAATTTCCACTTCTTGTAAGTTTCCTTTTTGAGTTTAAGCTCACCAAAGATTTCACTGTTAAGCCAAGCTGGTCGCCTGCTATATTTTCTATTCTTCCTGCACATCAGGATGGTTTGTTACATATTTAACTATGCAAGTGCACAGTCCCATGAAAGCCAGTGGCATTAACATGGGCCTAAATCTTTGCAGACTCAAGAGTCCCTTAATCTCTGTCTGCCTGCACGTAACATTATGCACATGAGTAGCCCCATTGAATTCCACAGGGCTACTCACATGTTTACTGTTATGCATCTGACGAAGTGGGTATTCACTCACGAAAGCTCATGCTCCAATGTGTTTGTTAGTCTGTAAGGTGCCACAGAACACTTTGCCACTTTTACAGATCCAGACTAACACGGCTACCCCTCTGATATTTGACACGTTTAATGTTCATCACATCGGCAGGTGTGATGCCAGCGTCTGCACTCTCTGCAGTGACTTGCAGTAAATAATAAATTAAACAATTTCTCTTATGATAAAGAGTATAAAATAGCGTAACATGTTACTTAAGACTTTGATATTGGGCTCTCACATGACCACTGCCAATAACACTCCTGACAGCAGCTGCTTGGCTGGCACCAGGAGAAGGCTCAGAAATAACAATTGCAATTTTTTTTTAAATTTTCAATGCATTTTATGATTTATTTAAAGTCGTTGTCTTCTTTTTTAAACTTCCAGGCTCCTGGGCTCAGCCAAATGGGATAATTCCATTCTCCCTGGAGGTTATTAAATTAAGATAAGGTAAGTCAGGCAAGGTGCAGTACGCTGGCTGATGAGGGAAGACTTGAAGCGAACAGAAATCATTTCTGATAAGCAGCTAAGGGGATTATGAACTTCCTGCTGGGCCTCAGAACTGAGAGGCAAAGTGCAGAGGGACATTTGCATGTGATTTTTATCTGAGATCTTGCTAGGACTAGGCTTTAAATAGTTACTCATGTGTATAAATTGCTGGGGCCAGAGTCACTACTGAGGTAATGTGGCATCTCCCCCTTAAGACAGTCCCATTATGCCTACTGTCACCAGTAGGCTATTTGGTCCCTTGGCACTGTGAATTTAATACCATTGAGGAGTTACATCTCAAGAATTGGAGTTGCAGAATGGAGAATCAGCCCCCAGTGCCCCAATTCAGGAAAGCAATTCAGCACATTCATTTTTAAACACATACCGAAACTTAAGCACATGGTAGAATCATAAAATCATAGGACTGGAAGGGACCTTGAGAGGTCTTCTAGCCCAGTCCCCTGCACCCATGGCAGGGCTAAGTATTCTGTAGACCATCCCTGACAGAATGTTTGTCTAACCTGCTTTTAAAAATCTCCAATGGTGGAGATTCCGCAACCTCCCTAGGCAATTTAATCTAGTGCTTACTACCCTGACAGTTAGGAAGTTTTTCCTAATGTCCAACCTAAACTGCCCTTGCTGCAATTTAAGTTCATTGTTTCTCAGAGGTTAATGAGAACAATTTACCTCCCTCCTCCTTGTATCAACCTTTTATGTACTTGAAAATGTATGTCCTCCCTCAGCCTTCTCTTCTCCAGACTAAACAAACCCAGTTTTTTCAATCTTCCAATCTGTTATGCACCCACCTTATAGTAGCTCCATCTAGGTTGTATTTCCCTGGTTTGTTTAAGAGAAGGTCATGGGAGACAGTATCAAAAGCCTCACTAAAATCAAGAAATGCCTCATCTACTGGTTCCCCCTATCCACAATTCTTGTTACCCTGTCAAAGAAAGCTATCAGGTTGGTTTGATATGATTTGTTCTTGATAAGTCCATGCTGACTGTCACTTATCACCGCATTATCTTCTAGGTGTTTGCAAATTGATTACTTAATTATTTGCTCCATTATCTTTCCAGGTACTGAAATTATGCTGACTGGTCTGTAATTCCCTGTGTTGTTCTTATTCCCCCCTTTTTATAGATTGGCATTATATTTGCCTTTTTCCAGTCCTTTGGAATCTCTCCCATCTTCCATGACTTTTCAAAGATAATCACTAGTGGTTCAGATATCTCCTCAGACAGCTCCCTGTGTATTCTAGGATGTATTTCATGAGGCCCTGATGACTTGAAGACATCTAACTTGTCTATGTAATATTTAACTTGTTCTTTCCCTACTTTAGCCTCTGATCCTACCGCATTTTCATTGGCATTCATGTTAGATGTCCAATAAGCCTTCTTGTGAAAACTGAAACAAAAAAATCATTTAGCACTTCTGCCATTTCCACATTTTCTGTTATTGTTTTCCCCCCTCATTTATTACCGGGCCTACCCTGTCCTTGGTCTTCCTCTTGTTTCTAATGTATTTGTAGAATGTTTTCTTGTTACGCTTTATGTCTGTAGCTAGATTGATCTCGTTTTGTGCCTTGGCCTTTCTAATTTTGACTTTACATAATTGTGCTATTGGTTTATATTCATTCTTTGTAATTTGACCTAGTTTCCACTTTTCATGGGACTCTTTTTTGATTTTTAGATCATTGAAGATCTCCTGACTAAGCAAGGTGGTCTCTTCTCTTATCTTTATCTTCCCTATGCAGTGGGATAGTTTGTTCTTGTGCCCTTAATAATGTCTCTCTGAAAAACTGCCAACTCTCTTGAACTGTTTTTCTCCTTAGACTTGCTTCCTGTGGGATCCTACTACCAGACCCCTGAGTTTGCTAAAGTCCGCCTTCTTGAAATCCATTATCTTTATAGTGCTGTTTTCCCTTGTACTATTCCTTAGAATTATCAGCTCCACCATTTCAGGATCACTTTCATCCAAGATGCCTTCCACTTTCAAATTCTCAGTCGGTTCCTCCTTATTTATCAAAATCAAATCTAGAACAGAATCTCCCTTAGCAGCTTTCTCCATCTTCTGAAATAAAGTATTGCCAACGGTCAATGTTGTTGCAACTCTCACAATATTGGTGTTTTTCTTACAGCCTCAACACCAAAGGGAAAAAAATGTTTAGGCCTCTTGGCTGTGGAGAAAAGCCTGGAAATGTGACCCATAAAAGCTCGATCCCCAGAAGGCAAAGAGAATACCAAATTTATTATTTTAAAATCCTCTGATTTTCAAGCCAAGTTCATGATTTTGGGGGCATGATAACTTTTTTTTTTTAATATTTAGGGTTGGCAGTATTGAAGCTAATCATTCTCTGAGAAAGTCAGAAGAACTAGAAAACAAATAGTGGCCTATCTGGTATAAATCGGCATAGATCTGCTGACTTCAGTTCGTGTCAGCAGCAGATCTGTCTCACTGAATGCAAGACATTGTTGAACCTAATTGCCCTAGTATGTTTTTAGGGCTGGAGGTCATCCCTTATGGGGCAGCTCCATGCATCAGAGGAGCTTTCTGGGATGTCAAATGATGGATTCTAGGGCATCAATAGCAAAGGCAGAACCAGCTGACAGCCTTTAAAAGGGGGTGACAAGGAAATTCTTAAGTAACAGATTGAGAATTATGTAAATGCTGAATGCCCTGCCAGCCTGGCGAGGGAGAGCTTTATGCACACATTTCTGGCCTTAGCTCAGTTGTCAGGTCATCCTTAGTTTAGTGTTCTAAATTAGATCCCTTAATTAAACCCTTAGGGCAAGATTGTGACTGCTGGCCCTTGAAGTGGATTATGCAGAAAACCGAGCTGTAGAAGCCAAGCAGAGATGGCTCCAGGTGTTCTTTGTGGGCATAGCAAAGGACAGACTAGCTCTGGGGAGGAGGGAGATTTTTTGGGGGGTCTGCTTAGCAGTAGACATAACTGCTGCTTTCAAAAGACCCAGCATCCACTCTCTGCCTCACCCAGCCAGCCATCAGCAATAGTGCAGATGGTCATGCCCTTCTGAGGCCAACAAAAGTCCCAGGGAATGCTAGTGAAACATCCAGGCTAGAGCCCCAGCCATCACTAGATTACATTGTGGCTGGTTCCAGTGCAGGTATACTAAGGGGCAAGAGGAGGGAGATTGCTCCCTTTGTCCTCCCTCCCCCCCACAATGCATCCATTCTGAGACAGCCCATATACATATCCCTTGGAACATAATTGCTATACAGCTTCCCAGCACAAAGTTTACTATCACTGGATTCCTCTATCCAGCTCACGTGCAGTTCTTTGGCCTGCCAATGGATTTTAATTGCCAACTTTCTTCTAACTGAATCAGAATAGTTTACTATCAGCATAGGTTAGCAGAGCAAAATTAATAATCACCACTCTTGGGCTGAATACAATAACAATATGTGCTGTATAAATTTGTTCCGCAGAAAAATAGAAAGATTTTTTGCTAATGCTGCACTTCAACCAACCAAGGTTTAATGAGTTCTGAGGTTGGGACTTGGTCAGGGGAGGAGTTATTTATTTAAATCGGAGCAGAGGTTCAGTGAAATGCCCTCCAGCTCCAAAGACACTGCGGAGAGTTGGCATTTTAATTGCATGGATTATCTACAGTGATTCTGAAGTAGATGAGTTCATAAACCTTTCCCCTGCATTGGACAACCCAGCATAACAAGAAAAGAGAAACCTTTATTCCACTGCTTGAAACCTTTCAAGATGCATAGCTTACTATTAAACCATGGGGACACAGCGGCCAATAGGCTATTGTGATTTGACAATTAAATCCCTAACCACATTAGTTTAAGGGGGAAGGAGAATCATGCACAACTGGATTCTTTGGAACAAACAAAACATTTGAAACATCATGAAAAATGAAGCTTTGTAAACAATCCTTTCCTCACTTTAAGGGCAAACTCAAGCTCTCACTGAAGTCAATGGCAAAACTTATCAACTTCGGTGGGAGCATGAACAGATCCCAGAACATCACATGCCTCCCCCCTACTCCGCCTCTTCCTGTGAATACATGTACATGTGAAAGATTAGTTTAAATTCTTAATCACAATGGGAGTTAGGTGCCTAAAAACCTTTGATGATCTAGGCCCTGGTGGGTGTCTGGAGTATTCTGTTCACCCACAGAGTAGTATTATAATGGGCAGAGCGATCATCCCCATCCTGACCACCTCTGCAAGTAACGCAATAGTTCAATCTCTCCCCCTTCGGTCCCCAATCTAGCAAGTTACTGAAGCTTCTCCACACATTTAAGCATGTGAATGGTCCCATTGCAGTCAATGAAATTCCACAAGTGTGTAGCAGAGCTCTTTAGCTTCTGTCTCTGCTAAGGCCACAAAGTCACTCTGAGACCCTGGGGTTAGTAACCACAGGTGCAGTTTATTTACAGGCTTTTTCCCACCACCATTTCACCACATACAGTTGGCCTTTCACCATCTGGAAGGGGGGAGAGCTACCTCCCAGCTTTCACTCTCTACCTTTTCCCTTTCTTTCTGCTCCCTCCTTGACTTCCTTCCCGAGGGCTTTTATACAGCCCCAGGCTAATTAGGTGACAGCTATCTCTGCTTCCCCAGTTAGGGCCAGGTTATCTCCAGCCAGCTCTAATTTATTCCCCTAAATGGGACCTGGTGTGACAAAGGGCTGAATCAGCAACCTTCTGCCCAATACCTTGTCACAAGGTGCTTAAAGTTATACAGGGGCTTAAGTTCTCAGTCCTTGTCACCTGCTGATATGGCCAACAAGGATATCAATTAGTACTAACTTTGGTGATGGGTGGCTGATATAATTTGTCTACTGGGTATTGCATCAAACTCATTCCATGTAAACAACAGCTAACAGATTGGAATTATTGTCAATCACTATGACTTGAATTGAATTCAGATAGGCCTGCTAGAGTTGAAGGGCCCTATATCCTATTACCAATCCTCTTAGTCATCCAGTCCTCTCTTCACTGCCTATTTTGTAAAACAACCAGTCTCCTCATTCTGAACTAGGAGACCAAATATAAACATTTTGGAAACCAAACTTCAACTTTGTAGGTCCCAATGGTCTACACAAAGCAATGATAAAACATCAACAAAAACTCAATGACAAATCCCAAACAGTACATTCCTATGTAACACAGAAGATATTCATCATAGCTAACGAAATATGAATATCTCTGAAATATGAACAGGCATGTAAGGCCTGGTTTTCTAGGATGATCATCCACAATCGCATGTGTGCCAGTATGTTAACAGGCATACGACTCATGCTCCCAAGAGCCAGTGTGAGAGCACAAATCATGTATTTTTATGTGCACACGGCCAATGATGGTATCTAACTGGTTATGAATGTGCCTGCCTAATGCCTTGTAGACAGAGAAAACACTTCTGATTTGTGGCCACTAAATCCTCACCTCCACCGGTTCCCAATATAGGGCACAAACCAAAGCCCAGCCAAGTCATTGGGAGCTTTTCCATTGACTTCTATGGGCTTGGGATCAGGCCCATAGTGCTTTTATCCACCTAAGAAAGTTAGGTACAATTCAGTATTGTTCCATGCCTGCCTTCAATTAATTCCACTCTTGATCAAAGGCTTTTTCAGCATCCAAAACTAATAATGTGCGTGGGTCTTTCTTTGAACAGGCAGAGTGGATAATCCCCAGCACTTGTCTAATGCTGTCTGACAGCTGCTCACCCCAGAGGAAGCATATGTGAAGTCTCTGTACATGTATAGATCGTATTTTGCTTTTCCTAGGAGCCAGAATCTTGGCCCAATTTTTACTGTTATTTAACTCCAGTCTAGGTCAGTAGTGCATTTTTGAAAATATAATTTAACAAAAACATTGTTAAATAGTTATCAAAACATTGTTTACCAAAAAAATCAGTTTTGCTTATTTTTTATTTTAAAAAATGTTTTAAGTGTTGGAAAAAAGGAATTACTTTAAAATATAGATATATATTAGCCAGTTTCAAACAAACACTTGGAAATGTGGCCAAGTCAGAAGTCAGAGCAGGTAAGTGCAGGGTGATGGCTGCTCACAGGTGGTAAAAGCAGGGGGCTCCGGCTATGGGGCCGGCACAGCTCTCAGGGTGCAATGACCATGGCAGGGGGAGGCCAGGAACCCAGATCAGAGCAGGTCAGTGCCGCCTGCTGCAAGGAGCCCTGTACCCTCCACCTGCCCTGGGCGGCAGGCCTGGCAGACAAGGAGATGGGCCGGGGGCTACTCTGGGGCATTCTGGCCCCCCGCCTGGGCTTACTCCTGCACTGCTGCTGGAGCTGGGCATCCAGCCAGCAGCCACTGCTCTCTCCACTTTGTCTTCAAAGCCAGGTGGCTGGAGAACAGCAGTTGCTATGAGGTGGCTTTGGGGGGAAGTGGGGCTAAGGCAAATTTTTGGGTGACTATAGCCCCCACCAGCACACACACACACACACACACACACACACACACACACACCAGTGGCTCTCCTGTATGAAAGCTTCTCTTATACTTCTTCCATTACAGCCACTTCCCATGTTTCTCTATCTGAAATATAAATCCTGAGAAATTAACGGCCTGTACATAGTTATAGGTTTTATCTACTTCTGAATTTGTTCAAATTGCTATAGTACTCTTCAAACACAATGCTCATTTCTTTGAGAAATGTAAATCATTTTACATTTCTCAAAGAAATCATTTACATTTACACTGGGTATTTCTCATTTGTGTTTTTCCCACAAATCTTTCAATTTCCAGGTCAAAAGTCTCTCCTTTTATTTCCTCTCTCATAATATTTCTGCTTCATCAGCTAAATGTTTCTTTTTGTTTGCTCTGTTACTAAGATATGTAATTTCCATCATTCATGTGGCAATTTTTGAAAAATACTTGATCAGTTTTGTTTGTGTCATTATATAAATTGGTCCTATGGACAGATTTGGACCTCAAGACCCTGTATCAATCACCATAAATTAATGGGGAATGGGGATTCAGCCAATCCGTTTCTTAGTGGAGTGAGACTTGCATCTGATCTGACCATGTGATGTTTCCAGTGGTGCTGCCATCAGCTAATTGCAAGTGAGAATATGTGATGAAAATCAAGTCTGTCTGTCTGTCTGTGTGCGTGTGCGTGTGCGTGTGCGTGTGCGTGTGCGTGTGCGTGTGTTCTATTCCTGCAAGAGAAATAAGCAAAATGTTTATCATTCAAATGTACAGTTCTCCATCATCTCTGAGAATGTCCACCAGTAACTAACTAAAATGGAGCCTCTTTTTAGAAATGTTTCTGTCAGATCAATCACATTTTGGTTTCAGGGTTCAATTAAAGAACCTGTCTATTACAGCTTCCCATTCTCTAAACTTGTCTTGAATGTTAAAGAAGTTCTCAGGGATCCTTTATTCTTGTGTGGCTCCTTCTTTCCTGATTCTCCATAGCATCTCCTTCTGGTGCATCTCTCCAGCTGCTTGGTTTGGACCTGCTGATTCAATGCTGCATCTGCATTCTCTTCTATTCCACTTTCAGCTGTGCTAACCCTCTGATCTAGATCAGCCCCATCTTTTCCTATAGCTAGCAGCTTGGAGTGAATATTAGATAGGGTTGCCTTGATCATTGTTAGAAGCATTTCCAGATCAGCTTCTGAAGCAGAGTGAGGGTCTTTTCCTTCTCCTCTTTAGGTAGCCTAGGCATCATCTCATTCCTTTCATGGAGCTGAGGTGAATCCTCCTGAGCTGTAGCTTTTAAGGCTTGGATTCCTGTTTGGAGTAGCCACTGGATCATTTCTTTATAATTTTAAAGTTCAGAGGGCAAGTTTAGATGGAGATGGATTCTTCAGCTGCCCACTCAGAGCTGGGAGTTCATGCTGCCGTCCCAGGCAGATACTCCCACAAAACTTACTATAGGACAGTGACTGCTGTTACAGTCATTCAGAGCCAACACATTGAAATCACAGAGTGCAAGATGCTTTGAAAATATTCTGCAGGGAGGCCGCAGAGTTTGACTGAATCTTTACAGGAAGACATTGAGTGTACGCAAAGACTTACCGATGACATTCTCTTTACATATTTATTTTCATATTGTTAGCAATAGACAACAACGCTTCACACATATGTAGTGCTTTTAATTCAAAGATCTCAAAGCACTTTACACTCTTATTCCTGTTTACAGATGGAAATGATGAGGCAGAAAAAGAGGAAGTGATTTGCTTAAATTGCACAGACTCCACTCCCAGTCCAGTGCCTTCCCCATTGTACCACACTGCAGAGGTTTCAAGTTCTGTGTCTCCTTCCTCCAGCCCTCACCCATCCTTGCCAAATGAACTCAAAGGGACAGATCTTCAGCTAGTATAAATCAAGGTCAGTCCGTTGACTTCAACAGAGTTATACTGATTTATGCCAGCTGAGACTCTTGTTTTGGACCATCATTTGAAAGCCATCAGAAATAAATATACTAGCCATGAATTTTTTTATGGGTGGTATAGATAATTTATAATGCCAACAACATCCTCTGCTTTCACAGAAACATCTGGGGCAAGCTTTTTATTTCATTGAGTCATTTCCTAGAAGACTACAGGAGTACTTTGACATAAACTTCGCAGAGATTATGTATGACAAACTTAATAGATCAGATTTTGGGACAGCTAAGCAGACCAACAAGAGGGACTTAAATAGTTCAATCAACTGATTTGACTCTGCAAAAATCTTTTCTTCTCTTCATCCTATTTTCTATTTAAGCCACTTCAGAATGTGGCTGCTTTTTGTTTTTTTTAGCCAAAATAATCTTTATAAACTGTTGCATATGCTGTTTTTCTTCATTGTTACATTGTTATTTATTGACAAAAATACAGCAGATCAGCTGTAGGGAGCTCAGCCAACTTTAACATAAGACATCTGTGTTTCTATAATTGGAATGATGAAAAGCAGTTTTCCCCTCTCTCTGCTATGGGCTACTGATGTTTCTATCCTTAGAAAGGTCAACTGCTTCCTACAAGAGCATAAATTAAATTTCCAAGTACACTCTACAGAACAAAGCTTTGGACCCATAACTCTCACTGTAAAATCTGTGATACAAATGCAAATCTGTTGTCCTGGGGGAGCCATAGATACTGTGAAAAAGTCAAGTCGTTTCATTCCATTTTCCCCACTGTCACAGCAAGGACAAAAACTCATGCCAACAAAATTAATTTATTCCTGTGATGAAGACAGTAACGAGAAGAGAAAATGGTAGGGAAAACAAATGTAACCTTATGACATTTCTAACACAGTGACAAGAATATGAAATGGCAAAAAAAAAGCCTATTTTTAATAGCAGCCCATTACATCATCCTGTTATTGTCAGACCTGACATTACATATTTATTCTACATAATATAAGTCACCCTTCTCAAGTCTGCAAAATAGCCAGAGTTACAGAAAGGAGGACAAACGTGACACAGGCTAAAATTCACCAAGGAGGGCACAGTGTATGGGTTCTCCACCAATGCTAAAAACTAAAATTGAACCAAAAATATACAATGACCACTCTATTGATGTGGATGTAATGAGATCACCCCAGTGCTGTGACGTTCAGTGGGATGAATCTTTGTCACCTTCCAGAAGCCTGTTGACTCAGTTTAAGAACTAGGGAGGAAGGCATGTTACTGTTCATTCACTGACAGAAGGACTTTAATACAGAATTAAGGCTGACATCAGCTGTTCCTTCACACGCTTGTTTTGTCATAGAGCAGCAGTCCTGTGGCGCATGCACCAGGTACAGTCTGGAGCACATCATCCAGGACTGAGGCACATCGTAGGACCAACTTCAACCCCTAATAATCTTCCCAATATTGATTCCCCAAAGTGGCTGTGGGTGCCAGACACTATCTGAGATCAAACCTGACTGGGCAATATCAATTTAGGACAGTTCCGTGATGCATTTGGGCCTCAGATGTTTGCAAAAACATTAGAAGAACAGGAAAATTTTACTGACATGTCCTTTTACTAAAGGTACTGATTCTCAGGGACCCCTTGACCAAATGACACCAATTTTGCACCATTAAACTTACCCCAGATTCCAATGACACACACTAATGCTCAGGGCAATCTGAGCATGCATGTCAATTTTAGAGTCCCTAGAAAAATCAGCTGTTAAACAGTAAACTCCAGTCAGCCTTAACTATGGCTGAGTTAGGGCTTCTCCATAATACAGAGTGCCGCAAGATGAAAAATCTAGGATAGAGGTTCTCAGATTGGAGTCTATTGGCCACTGATGGACTGCAAAGTTGTATCCCTCACAACAGTTAAGAATGCTCAGGTAAAACAAGAGGCTGGTCCATCACCAGAACATTTCAGTTGTTCATGCATCCATCTTCCAACAAAGCCTCCTCTAGGCCTGCCACAGCTCCCTTGTAAACCTCTGCCTGTTTGGGTTGCTTCACAGAGATTTAAGTTCTTTGTTAATCAGTCCCATTCATTGTTTCACATATCTTTGCTGTAACTTCAACCCGTATCAAATCTGCTGAGGTCACCACATTGTAGGGGGCAGCAAACACATACAGGGACAGAGTCAAACTGGAAAGAGACCCTTCAGACATTTTTGCATTAAGGGACTGTAAGCAAGGAGCAGAGATTCAGAACAATCACTGCAGGGGAAAATATCAAGGTATCCCATGGAAAATGAATGAGGCAGGAAGCATAGGTTGTCTTGGACTGTCCAACTTCAATACAAGGGAAAAAAAACATCTGAGGTAAGCTAGCAAAGCCCACTGGACTCCCTAGCTTCCATTCCAGCACTGGAGTATGTGTAAATAAAACAAGTTGCACCGAGAATACATCCAGACTCCATGTCACTGGTTTCTCCTCCAATGGGAAAGTGACACACAAGGCCCTACAGCTATTACCACGTGGAAGAGGAGTAACAATAGAAAGTCAGTGATGGGATTGAAGGACAGGCTAGGTTGGAATGGCAAGGACAGGCAGAGAAAGGATTTGGGTGCATTTACAAACCACCTTTCTTTAAAATGACACCCATAAAGTCAGAGACACAAGGTGGGTGAAGTAATATCTTTTATTGGACCAACTTCTGTCAGTGAGAAAGACAAGCTTTCGAGCTTACACAGAGTACTTCAGGTCTGGGAAACTAATGCTATGTCTACACTACCACTTTTGTCAATGAGGGATGTGAAAAAAACCATTCCCCTGAGAGACATAAGTTTCACCAACAGAAGCGCCGATGTGGACAGTGCTATGCCTGTGGGGGATGCTCTCCCACCAACATAGCTACCGCCGCTCACTGGAGGTGCTTTAATTATATTGAGTGAAGAGCTCTCTCCTGTCGGCATAGAGCAGCTACATGGGAGATCTTACAGCGGCGCAGGTGCCGTGGTAGTTGTACCGCTGTAAAGTCTCTAATGTAAACTTCCTTTGTCACTACTTTTTTCTAGTTAGTCCACTGGTTTGGTAATTTATTGCATGGCTAATTACATGCTGTCTGTGGAAAAGGCATAAATTCCCAAAAAGAAGACATTCATTATCAGAAATTAAACAAACTACACTTTATCTTGGAGGAAAAGCCTACTTATATTGTAGATGTATCAAAACTGAAGCCTTGTGTCAGAGACCCTTCAAATTTCAAGAGGGGTAGGGTGGCCAATCTTCAAATGTCATTTTTATATTGTTTCATTCAAGTAAGTTTCACCACAACCAACACATCCCATACTTCACAATTCAAATTGTCCAACATGGGAAGAGAAGGACTGTGTCTCCCAGATGCAATAAAAAGTCTGGGGGCAACCAAGAGTAAGTGCAGAAGATCAGCTTGTCATGGGAGGACAATATCTGCACTGAGGAAAGCAACAGGTATGCATTCTAATAGGCCAAGTCTTATGAAGATGCCATTATGAGGACAGGTATAGTCTGAGCACTCCCAATCACATAGGATTTATAATTTCATGCCTTTGGCAGTTGCAACAGGGCCATCTTGTCTAATTTGATATCAGCATGAAGAAATTTCAACTGGTGACCAGGTATCAACAGACAAGCAACATGTATTAATTTCCCAACTCTCCTTAGAAAAAAAAAATTACTCCCTGACTTACTGAGACTAACACATTCCTCGCTTTAATAATGTGCCAAGTGAACTCTGAATGTGTCAGCAATTTCAGATTTATTCTAGTTGTGTATAATGTATACAGCTATGCTAAATTAACACCGTAATGGTAATTTTATTTGTCATATAGAGATTTTTCCTTCAAGAGCTTTAAAAACAAAAGAACTCTTTTTACCTCACAAGATTTGTTAATTTTAAATCTGCTCATTAGTACAGAACTAGCAATGTATGGGAAACTGCAGTGGATTCCTGGTGCACATCATTCATAGCTAGAGAGGGAGATAGATAATAATGCTATGGGTAGACTGGCACTTCCTCACTTTGTTAAAAACTATTCATCGGATTATTATTATGAAAATGTCTGTGTACTGGTAGGAGTTATGCATGGTAATAGGATCACAATGACAGAGATTCATGTATCATCATTAATAAATCTAAGTACCTCAAAGTACTTTATAACCATTAACTTACTTATCCTCAAAATGCTTCTCTGAATTAAGCAAGGGTGTGTATATAGAACACACACGTGCAGGTAGATACTGGGGATGAGCACTGAATGTGCCCTCACTTTATCCAGGTGACAACTAGACACCTGGTAAGGCCGTCATGCAAAGTAAACATTTTAACATTAATAGGGAATACTGTACATGACTGTAAAGACATACCAAAAAGATTTCTGAACTTGGATATTTAGTCTCCCAACAGCATTCATCCTACAGACACATTTTTCTTTAGTTCCTGCGGAAAGCTATTGTATATCAAACAGCTGCTATGTTTCACTCTAGAAGTGTGCTGCATTTCAGTAAAGCGGAGGTAACTATCTCATTTCACCTTCCACCTTAACTAGTTCAGTACAACACATTTTATGTTATTACTAATATTTTTAAATTATAAGAGCAACAACTAATGCAACACATCATTCTCTTGCAAACTGTCCTCATGCTGAAAATAACTAGGTTAGAATGTACAATTAACATGGAATCTATTTATATTCTATACAGTACCTGCCTGAGTAAGAATCAATAATAAATCATCACTATTATGAGGGGCTATGTTTCTAACTTGAACACTTCGTATGAATTTTTAAGGTACTGCTGATCACTTGGCTCACTGAAAATGCATTTCCATTACTTAACACTGATATTTTTTATTAACTTTGATGTGTTATATACAATATTGTCACCGTGGTGATAGTAAATACAGCAAAGATGATGGCTAGAATTATCCAAAACTTGTGCTGAAATGGAGAGGCATGCTTGATACGAACACTTGGGCCAAACTTCTCCTGGGTATCTGTGCGGCTATAGTGAACCAACAGAGGTGGGATGATAAACTGGATGGTGGTTGCAGCATAGGAGCCAGTTATTCCTACAATCGCCTCTATGTTTTCAGTAACGACTGCAATCACAGTTGGTGGGATGATGGCCAAAAGCGGAAAGAGGAGTCTTTCAACAGCCCAAATGCGAGAACATTGGAAGGAGCTGAACATAGCCCATATGTTGTCTCTTAAAGCCACTGCATTCAGGGGAAAGATGGCACTCACCTTAAAAGTGGTATAGAGTCCCAAGAAGTAAATGAAGAACACTCCAGGAACAATCAAGCAATCAAAAAAATTTAACAGAACAATCTCCTGAATCTTGTCATTTTCAAAGGTGAACATGATTGTTAATGAAAGCAGTGCATAAAAAGCACCCACAACTATGAAGACAATAGCAATTCCCAGACCAAGGTTGGCCTTGTTTAGTATGGGAGGAATGATATGAGGAAGGGTGGCATGGGATACAGCCGCTAGTGAACAAGCTCCAAAGATGTTTGGAAGAGCACTGAAGTTAGCCAGAGCAGGATTTCCTTTGCCTCGGCCAATAGCTAGGAGGTGGAGGGCCGTGATGAACATAATGCAAAAAACTGTAAAAGAGAATAAGAGAGTTAGGATTGAAAGTGTTGGTGGTAAACTCTAATTGCTAGATTACTGATGAAGACACTCATGCAACTTCTTTATTCCTTTTTTAAATCCAGGTACTAACCATCCAATTTCCCCCTTTAACACCTCCCTTTTCTGATTGTTATTTACTGTAGTAACCAGCAGCTAAGACAAGCCCAAAATAAAACCATGGATGCAAACAGCTCTGAATTTGGACTTTGTAGCTGAGGGCTAATCTCTAGCAAAACAATAAATAGTACTAGAAGGGGATGACTAATAGGCTCCAATCCAGCTGATATAAGTCAGGATAGCTCCACTGATTTCAGTGGAGCAACACTGATTTACACCAGCTGATGATCTGACTCTGACTCCAAATGTACATGCACCACTTATCCATGGACCTGGGCAAGCAAAAGAGAAGGTGAAGAATAGAGCTCAGACATAAATTAGTTAATAGGCCTGGTCTGACTTTATGGGTTAGAGCAGGGGAGGGCAAACTTTTTGGCCCGAGGGCCACATCTGGGTATAGAAATTGTATAGTGGGCCCTGAATGCTCACAAAACTGGGGGGGTGGGGTGCAGGAGAGGGTGAGGGACCTGGGGTGGGGCCAGAAATGAGGAGTCCAGGGTGTGGGAGAGGTTCCAGACTGGGGCAGGGGGTTGGGGTGTGGGTGGGGTGAGGGCTCCAGCTGGGGGTGTGGGCTCTGGGGTGGGGCTGTGGATGAGGGGTTAGGGGTGCAGGAGGGTGCTCCAGGCTGGGACCGAGGGGTTCAGAGGGTGGGAGGAGGATCAGGGCTAGGGCAGGGGGTTGGGGTGCAGAAGGAGGTCGGGGTGCAGGTTCCAGACAGCGCTTACCTCAAGCAGCTCCTGGAAGCAGCAGCATGTTCCCCCACCCCAGCTCCTACGTGGAGGTGCAGCCAGGCGGCTCTGCGCACTGCTGCATCTGCAGGCACCACCCCTACAGCTCCCATTGTCCATGCTTCCCAGCCAACGGGAGCTGTGGGGCGGCGCTTGGGGTGGGAGCAGCATGTAGAACCCCCTGGCTGCCTCTATGCATAGGAGTCGGAGGGGGGATATGCTGCTGCTTCTGGGAGCCATGGCACACGCAGAGCAGGGCAAGCCCTGGACCCCGCTCCCTGGTGGGAGCTTGAGGGCAGGATTAAAAAGTCTGAAGAGCTGGATGTGGCCCCTGGATCATAGTTTGCCCACCCCTGGGTTAGAGCATGAGTGACTAAATACTCTATATAAGCAAAGGAAGACCCAAGAAAATCATCTACACTTTGGTTCCAGGCACTTTATATGAGAGAATGCCTAAAGTCATGTGCCAGGCTGGAAATGAAGAACACAATACAAATGCCTTGGTGGATGAACAAATTGGTTTGGGTTTGTACACAGCTTTAGAGAAGTTTTCTGATCAGTTCAATACACAGCATTTGTGACCCCCCTCCAGTTTCATGTTCATTAACTCAAAGCAACACTCAGCCAAAACCAGCAAGTTTTGCCAGAACTGGTGAATTTCACTGTATCTTCTCAGGAAACTACTGGGTTTTGATCAGGGTTTATCAAACAGGGGTCGTTGCTTGTGTAGGGAAAGCCCCTGGCGGGCCAGGCTTGTGTGTTTACCAGCCCCATCCACAGGTCCGGCCAATCATGGCTCCCACTGGCCACGGATCGCTGCTCCGGGCCAATGGGAGCTGCTGGAAGTGGTGCAGTATGAGGGACTTACTGGCCGCCACTTCCAGCAGCTCCCATTGGCCCAGAGCAGCGATCTGTGGCCAGTGGGAGCCGCGATTGGCTGAACTGCGGACGGGGCAGGTAAACACACTGGTCCAGTCCTCCGGGGGCTTTCCCTACCCAAGCTGTGACCCCTGTGTCATAAACAGATAGCTAAGGGTTAATGTCTCTTTCACCTGAAGCACCTGACCAGAGGACCAATCAGGAAACCGGATTTTTTCAACTTTGGGTGGAGGGAATTGAGTGTCTGAGTCTTTTGTCTTTTGTGAGTCTGCCTGCTTTCTCTGAGCTTTGGAGAAGTACTTTCTACTTTCTAGTCTTCTGTTTCTAAGTGTAAGGACAAAGAAATCAGATAGTAAGTTCTATGGTTTCTTTTCCTTGGTATTTGCATGAATATAAGTGCTGGAGTGCTTTGATTTGTATTCTTTTTGAATAAGGCTGTTTATTCAATATTCTTTTAAGCAATCGACCCTGTATTGTATCATCTTAATACAGAGAGACCATTTATATTTTTCTTTCTTTTTATATAAAGCTTTCTTTTAAGACCGGTTGAAGTTTTTCTTTACTTCAGGGAAATTGAGTCTGTACTCACCAGGGAATTGGTGGGAGGAAGAAATCGGGGAGATCTGTGTGTTGGATTGCTAGCCTGATTTTGCATTCCCTCTGGGGGAATAGGAAAGTACTTTTTGTTTCCAGGATTGGGAACAGAGAGGGGGAGTCTCTCTGTGTAGTTTCACAGAGCTTGTGTCTGTGTATCTCTCCAGGAGCACCTGGAGGGGGGAAGGGAAAAAGGATTATTTCCCTTTGTTGTGAGACTCAAGGGATTTGGGTCTTGGGGTCCCCAGGGAAGGTTTTTCAGAGGGACCAGAGTGCCCCAAAACACTCTAATTTTTTGGGTGGTGGCAGCAGGTACCAGGTCCAAGCTGGTAACTAAGCTTGGAGGTTTTCATGCTAACCCCCATATTTTGGACGCTAAGGTCCAAATCTGGGACTAAGGTTATTACACCCTGTTTGAGAAACTCTGATTTTGATAGTTATTTTTAGGAGCCCAGTGAGACTCGTCAGTTTTGTAATGAGAAACCCTGACCAGGAAACTTACTGGTTTCATCCACACTTTTCAGCATATCCCCTACTTCGTGCTATCTGTCCAGAACCGGGAAATCTGTCCAGGAAAAGAAACCTGCCAGTTTTTCCAACAAGTGAGTGCCACCTGCCTTTGCATTGCAGGACCACAGACGGTGGAGACTGAACAGACCCATGAATCCATCTTCCCGCCCAGGCATGGTTTGTCACACAGATTCTCACACAGCTCTACTTGCAAAAAGAACAGGAGTACTTGTGGCACCTTAAAGACTAACAAATTTATTGTAGCATAAGCTTTTGTGGGGTACACTTCTGAGCTGTATCCCACGAAAGCTTATGCTACAATAAATTTGTTAGTCTCTAAGGTGCCACAAGTACTCCTATTCTTTTTGCAGATACAGACTAACATGGCTACTACTCTGAAACCTATCAGCTCTACTTGCAATACTCCCAGGCTGCAGACATACAAATAGCCTTTCAGCTCAAAACAGGTAGAAAAATCAGCTCTACTGGTGTAGAGGTCAGATCCTCAGCTGGTGTAAATCTGTGTACCTCCGCTGACTTCAGTGGAACTCTGTCCGTTTAAACAAGAGGAAGGCCTAACCCTCGATGTTAAATCTTAAAAGATGACCCAAAAGCACAGATGTCCAGTGTCATGGGCCCTTCTGAGACCCTCTTCCTGCCCTCCCAAGTGCTTGCCTCTGGCACCCAACCATGATACCTAGCAGACCAATGGGCTTGGTACCTGCCAGTTTCCCCTGGAAGGCTGTAATGGTCTGTAATGTTATGCACTAACACAGGAGCAACTTCTTCAACACAAACTATGAGCACAGCGCTCAGAGATGTGGATTTAAAATAACAAATAGATCTACAAGCGTGTTCTCTTACCCACACTTAGCATTCCCCTCAAACTCCAGAATAGAACCAACTTGGCCCTGGTGTCTCCTCAGTTACAGTCTGCTTGTTGCAATGCCTGGACTCCCAGTCAGTCTCTGACAGCCTGAAAATGCTGAGGACTTCCCCCGTCCTCTCTGCAAGGCAAATCCTTTAACAGATCCATGTCTTGTGGTCTCAGCATTTCAGGCTTGGCAAACAGCTCTTATGCCAGGGTTGGGCTGAGGAGTTGCCTCTTCATAGCTATAAACTAGGCTGTTGTGTTGATGGGGATGCTGCTTTATCTAGGTCATTCTACTACCTTTCCTGCCTGGTTTCTTTAACAACCCCTTTCGAGTTAACTCTGTGCGCTCAAGCAGGGTATTATGACACAGATACAGTGAAGGCAGATGATATTTATAAAAAAATAATGGAAATATTTCCCAGTTCTCCACTCTCAATGTCAGTTCTCAGCAATTGATAAAGACCTTGCCAGAGCCTATTAAATGAACAGGACAGATTCTCAAACACACCCTTGCACTACCATCTTCCTACAGGGGTTCTGCTGCATTGGCGGCATTAATGTATGTCTTGAGTTCTCCCTCTGGCAGAGGCTGGCCAGGAGAGGTGCTGGCCACACATACTCTCCCGAGTCAGCCTAGCCCACTCTCTGGGCTGCATTGGCTGGCTCCATGCTCCCTTCAAGTGCAGGGCTGTGGCTTCCAGTTTCCGTTCACTGCTTAATGTTCCCTCCAGAATAGCTCTGTCCCACAGAAGATCTGAGGTCCTCGGACATACAGACAGGCACTGGCATAACTCAGCTGAATGGAACATAGTAACTAGTGTTGAAAAAAACACTTGATTATTTGTAATGTATCAATGCCCAAAAACTCCAACCAGAATTGGGGCCCCATTGTGTTTGTCACCATACAAACACCTACTAAGAGACAGCACCTATCCCAAAAGAGCTCACAAGCGAAAGAACAAGCAATGCAGGGGATTTAGCCAGACTCTGCTCTTAATCTAAGCAGAAAATGGATGACTGAACTCCCTGTACTGCTTTGAAAATCTCAGCCAATTGCTTTTCTGGAGAATGATTCATAAAGAAGCAAGTTTGTAACAAAATAAAGAAGGGCTGCCTCCCAAGGTACAATATAAATGTGCCAGATAGGTTGTTAAGAAACTCTCTTTTCTCCAAACAGCTTTAATCCAAAATATCAAGGTGGATTTTCTGCTTGTTGTGAAGAATTCTGTGCTATCACACAAATACTGCTATACTGTATGTGTTACTGCCGCCTGATGTAACTCCTTGGCATTGAATAATGTCAGTGGTTGAGTCCTTGCTTTCTGCCATGTATGATTAATGGGCCACCTGGCAAACTCACTATACGTGTACAGTGCCAGGTCACGCTGAGCTAATTTTTGCCAGGTGACACAATAGAAAACATTACTAGTTGAAAATATCTACAGATTTCAGCTGCCAGCATAACATTCCAAACTCCATGCACAGCAGGGGTTGTTTCAGCATCTCTCTCTACTTCCTAGCCCTCAATATCACATACTGTGAACTCAGCTTCCAACTCTCTTCTTTCCAGTGATGCTAGCAATGGCGGGCCAAGAAGTTCTGGTCTGCACCTGAACTTTGCCTGGGGCTATTTTGGGAAGGAGCTGGAGAAGCAGTGCAGAGGGGCGGTTATGAGGCCTTGTTTCACGCCCACCTCTAGCCATGTGTCTGTCTGAGTTAATGCATGAGATACGCTTATCTGAACTGACATGAAAACCTCGGGAGTAAAGACACCATCTGTGCTCATGCTGGCACTAAGAGGGTATAAGAACCCTTGCTCCCCTGCATGGGCTGCAGGTATTGCACAGCTTTCCTGGAGATGCTACTCCTAATTCCAAACTGGTGGGCAGAATCTTGACTCCACACCTCCCACAATGCACCAGCCAATGCAGCTGAACTAGCACAGAGGAGGAAGGTAGTCTGTACACATTAAAGTGCTGGCACAGAGTATTTCTTCCCTAGAACAAGGGGGAGGAACCAGGCTCAGTCACAATTCAATCCCCAGGGGCAGCATAGCTCCATGCTGTCCCTTACTCAGGGTTTATGGTAACTCCACAGTCAAACCCTAAATTAGATACTACCACACAATCTAATCTAATCCACCACAGCACTCACCATCGTCTATTTGCTCTGGTACATCCACTGAAACACTTTGGGAAATAGCAAAATATCTTGTGGGTACTGACGTGTTTTTTAAAAAAAAAATCAAGATCTTCACTTACGGTATCATTTGTAACCATGTTTGGAGAGTTTTTAACTGAGAACCTCAAACTTGGTTTTTTTCTTTCTCAATCCATTCAGGCCCAGAACGGAAGCAGAGTAATTATAGATAGTGAGAGAGAGATGGAAGTACAGACGGAAGGCTGATAAACAAAAAGGACCTTCTAGCTACTTGAACTAGACTTTTCTTCTGGGTAGCTGGAAGCTTCATGGAAAATGATAACTAGGAACTGGCTCCAATGAAGCCTTGGTGATTTATACTTACATATAAAAGCAGTAGAGCTCATTAGGATTTTCTTTTTCTGTGAAAATTTGACAGAAGTTATTTTTGTCCTGGTTTTTGTCAAAATTTAAAACTTTGAAATTTGGGGGAATTGTCAAAAAGCTAAAAAGAATCAGTTTTCAGCAATGGAAAATGTTCAGTTTTCATCAAAATGTTCAGTTCAGAAACAAAAAAAATCAATTTTCATTTGCCAAACAATGAAGAACATTTAGCGTTTGAATTAAAAACAAATGTTTGAGGAAAAACCATTTTCTTGTGCAAACATTTTGGTTACTTAAAAAAAATTCTGTCAAAAAAAAGAAACCCCACTGTGATGGAAAATGTTTAACCAGCTGTAGCAAACAATAGCAATTGTTCTACCCATGTGTCTCTGTGTCTTTGTTGCACCAATCAATTGTCAGAAACTAAACTTCTTGCCTTCCAGACTCTGTTAACCAAGACTCCCAAGCTAAAAATTCATTCTTAAATGGCTTCATTTCTCTGGGTTTATATGTGAAAGGTTTAGTCCCAGCAAATATTTATACTAATACTTTTGTCTCCCAGGCTACTTTTTCCACCCTTATCTGCACTGACAACCAATCAGCAAAATGATCTATCCTATTGTGTTTGAGACCTTCTTTTTCCAGGTACTGGCATTCCTCCTAGAGCAGCATCTGCTCTGTTTCTGTACATCTTACAGTCATTTATATAAGTACATTAACAGAAAGCTGGTGTTCCCTTACGGATCCTTGCAGTACCTCAACTGACTCCTATCCACCTTGAAAGGGATTTAAGGCTGTCCTTTGTTTCCTGTTCTGTAGCAGTTCAAGCTGCCAATATTTTACTTATTCCATGACCCATAACCCCAAAGAGTCTCTCTTCAGACAGGGGTGAACTGAAGCCGGTTCGCACTGGTTCATGTGAACCGGTTAAATTTTGAAGAGGTTTTGGAACTGCTTGTTAACCCACTTCCCTGCGAGGGGCCCCTGCCGCACCCCCTGCCCTGTCTCCAGCCAATCCCTGCTGCACCCCGCTGCCTGAAGCCAGCCAGCCCTGCACTCCTCTGCCTCCAGCCAACCCCTGCCACACCCCCCTGCAGCTCTGCCCAAAGCCAGCCAGCCCCATACATCCCTGCCCTGCCTGCAGCCAGCCCCTACCTCCAGTCAGCCCCTGCCCTGCCTCCAGCCAGCCCCACACTCCCCCATCTCCAGCCAACCCTGCACCCCGTTGCCTCCAGCCAACCCTGCACCTTCCTGTCTCCAGCCAGCTCTGCATCCCCTGCCCTGTCTGCAGCCAGCCCCGCACCCCCGCATCTCCAGTCAACCCCTCACCCTCCTGTCTCCAGCCAGCTCCACACCCACTGCTCTGCCTGCAGCCAGCCCCGCACCCCCTGCCTCCAGCTAGCCCTGTCCCACCAGGCCCGGCTCTATGTTTTTTGCTGCCCCAAGCAAAAATAATTTTTTCTGCCTCCCGTCCCAGCCCTGGGCTCCCCCCTGCACCCTCCCCTGCTGCCCCAGCCCTGGGCTTTCCCCACCCCCCCGCACCTCCTGCCACCCCAGCGCTGGGCTTCCCCCTTTCCCCCCCACCAGTGCCCTCCCCCCACGCTGCTGCTGCCCCAGCCCTGGGCTCTCCTCCCGCACACACCCCCTGCCGCCCCAGCGCTGGACTTCCCCCTTTCCCCTCCACCAGTGCCCTCCCCCAACCCCACTGCCGCCCCAGCCCTGGGCTCTCCCCCCCCACACCCCGTGCCGCGCCAGCGCTGGGCTTCCCCCTTTCCCCTCCACCAGTGCCCTTCCCCACCCCGCTGCCGCCCCAGCCCTGGGCTCTCCCCCCCACACACCTGCACCCTCCTTCCGCTGCAGCCCTGGGTCACTGGTAACTCGCTCCCAGGGCGGGTCATTCAGCAGGAATTTTGGATGTGCACAAAACACAGTCAGGATTGGTTCCCATATGGTTACAGAGCTGCAGTAAAGTGGAACAATTTTCAGCTTGTGTGATTGGAGGATATCTGGATGCATATTATAAGACTATCCTCCATAAATGAGGAAAAGTTGAGGTGCCTTAATTATTCTTTTGTTCCACTCTTTGTTTCTATGGGGAACTTGCCAATGCAATATCACTGTCTTCCTTTTAAATAAACAAACAAAAAAAAGGCAATGGCTGTTGAAAATAGCAATTCCAGTCCTAATAACCACTGGGAAGCATTTCTTTCTCTTTCTTCTACTTTTTCTATAGCAAGTTACAGTGGATCAGTATATTTGATTTGGGAGAAATGAAGTAACAGCTGCCCAAACTGAGCTTGAGCACTCCTGAATTTTGAGGTGTTCAAATCTGGAAGGCAGGTGCTCGGTGCGTGTAGGGGGGCGGGGAGCTGTGGGCGCCACGGAGGAGCACAGCAGCATGTATGCAGCAGCGTGTCTGGAGCTGCGAGGAGCCAGACACGCTGGTCTGAGTGGTATGGTAAGGGGGCTGGGGGGTTGGAGAAGGGGTAGGACGTTCCGGGGGGGGCAGTCAAGGGACAGGGAGCAGGGGGGGGTTGGATGGGGTAGAGGTTCAGGGGGCAATCAGAGATCAGGCAGCAGTTGGATAGGCATGGGAGTCCCAGGGGTTTGTCAGGGGACAGGTAGGGGGTGGGGTCCTGGAGGGAAGTTGGGGGGGTCTCAGGAGGGGGCAGTTGGGGACAAGGAGAAGGGACGCTTAGATAGGGGGTCGGGTCCTGGGGGCAGTTGGGGCAGAGGTCCCAGGAGGGGGCAATCAGGGGACAAGGACCAGCAGTGCTTACATAGGGGGTGAGGTCCTGGGGGGCAGTTAGGGGCAGGGGTCCCGGGAGGGGGTGATCAGGGGACAAGGATCAGCAGTGCTTACATAGGGGATGAGGTCCTGGGGGGCAGTTAGGGGCAGGGGTCCCAGGAGGGGGTGATCAGGGGACAGGGAGCAGGGGGAGGGGGTTGGATGGGTTGAGATTTCTGTGGGGGACAGTCTGAGGGAGTGGATGGTGGCAGGGTGGGGCTACCCTCCCCCTAGAGTGTCCTGTTTTTTGAATGTTAAAATATGGTCTCCCTACCACTCTCCACTCACAGCACATGCTGAGGCATGAGGTCCCGCTCCTTCCTTTCCAGTTGGTAGTGGCCAAGGGAATGCTGGGAAATGTAGTTCTTTCCCTGCTCCAGGGCTGGCTCTATAGGCAGGGAGCTAACCAAGGAACTACAGCTGCCAGAGCCCCCTGTTGGTTCTCAGCTCCCATGCCGCCCCTGGAAATGGGCTGCCCAAAGCAGGTGCTTGCTTTGCTGGAGCTGCCCCTGTGCCCCACGCCCCTGTCTGCAGCCGGCCCCACATCCACTGGTGCCCTGCAGTTTCCAGGGCAGTAACCCTGCACACCTGCTTCAATGAGGGGGGCAGGGAGCAGCTGGGACCCACACATGTGCACGCCAAACCCCCAGGGAGTGGCGGGACCCACACGTGAAACAGAGCTCATTTCTAGTTCAGGCCCATCTTTATAAAAAGGAACTTTAGATAGGGTTAACATACAGCCATATTTTCCCGGACATGTCAGGCTTTTGGGTTCTTAAATCGCCGTTCAGGAGGAATTTTTAAAAAAATTTTTAAAAAATTTTAAAAATTCCTCTGGGAAAATACAACCGTATGGTAACCTTCTTGGTACAAAAAAATACAAACTGTGGCACATCCCTTAAATCAGAACTTTTTACAGGGAACCGGTTGTTAAGATTTTGGCAACTCATCACTGCCTTAAGACGTAAATTTATTACATGCATTCTGATTGATTAAGTGTTAGATACTTTCTGCAGCCCCTTTGCAACCCCTTTGTGCTCAAATATTATGACAAATTAAAAAGATGTAACCCTTACTTGCCTTGAATTAGATGGGTTATATCACTAAGCAAACTCTAAAGTGCTTTTTGATGCCCAAGTTGATGACTTCATTTTTTAAAAAATCTTTTATGATTGCCCTACTGCTAACATCAGTCTAATCTGACATTTGGTGAGCAATGGTTTTATTATCCAATTTCAAGTCAACAAAGTTCTCACCTAAACTGTGAGAAGTCTACAAAAACCATGTGCTGAAACTATTGCTATATAATTTTTCCCCTACATCACTCGTTTATAATATCTTAGCTCATGTGTGGCCTACAGCCTTTTATTCCACTCAGTGGTCATTAACCTTTATGCCAATATTTTCATGCACCAAAATCTAAGTTGCTCGAGTGAAATATGCATCTACACATACAAAACACTGTTTTTCATGTGCACTGATTCACTTTAGGCCTGATGTCAATGGGAGTCTGTCCATATGGCTCAAACACCTCCTGCACCAAAGGTGAAGTCTACCCTAATCCCTGGTCCAAAGCCAGAGTAAAGGGTTTTGTGAGAGTGACTATACAGGAGTTGAAGCAGTTGAATCCCACATTCCCAGCAATTAAAAATTCCAGTTCTTAGTCTTTAATAAAAATAGAGATAAGAACTCCCACATACCCTGGCCACTAGATCAGCATAATTTAATAGGTCATAACATTTTCCAGCCCTTTTTCAATTCAGCTATGGTGTTTGGCTCAGTGATAGTCTGTGTAATTTCCATTTCCACATCTCATTATACTTTCTCAGATGCCACACAAACAGAAAATAGTACTGCCTGCTTATTACCATGCCTGCAAAAATTATTGCTCCAAACAACTGCACCGTCTGTTGGAAATACCTGATTATTTCTTACATTTTTAGTCTGTACATTGCAAGGCACAATGTAACTTCAGACAATCCAAATGTACGAAGCTGGTTTGTGTACTGAGTTTTCCACCTAGTGGACTAGATTCCCATCTCATTTATGCCAGCAAAGCTCCCCAATAACTTCATTGACATCAGGATTATTACAAATTTATGCCAACATAATTAAGACCAGAATCTGGCCCATGATATATGAACCAGCTGGTCAAACCCAATTCCCATCTACCAAAGGGCTCTTTGAAAATAGTTATTTACTTATTTTTATAGACAGAGAATGCCCATTGTCAGTCTGTCCTCTGATGCATTCTGCCTGCTGAAACTCTTTGTTTTCATTTTGAAGAAAACAAACCTGCAGAGTTAAGTAAGGAGGCAGTGAAAAAACTCAAATTCAAGCCAGCGAGACTTGAAACTGTGTAATTTACCAGCCACTGATTGCATAGTCCTGTAAACTCACTGGTTAATTTCAGTAGAAACAACACAAGGTATGAAATATTCTTCATTTTGTTTCTTAAAGCCTGATCTGAAGCCCATTGAAATCAATAGAAATACTTCAATAGGGTTTGGATCAGTGTCATGCTGTGGAAGGGGAGATGAGGAAATGTATTTGTTTCAGCATATACACCTCAGAAATTAAGTTAATTTGTCAACAGACAGAAGTTTGGCATAACTGACACTGTAGGAGCCTATTGTCCTCTTGGTGCATTAAGGATTTACATGCTTAATTCCTCATTAACTGATGGAAATTATGAATGTAAGTAATCTCATGCATAAAAAAATAACAGACTTCTATTACCCTTCTTATGCCAACTGGTTATAGCTTCCTTCCTTTACTGTGGAATTACTGTGCTACATGTCTGCAGTGCACACTTAAATGGTGAGAAAACCAGCTGTGCACCCTTCAGCTTCTACCTCAAACATTTCCTCTATTGTTAGAGGGAAAAATATGTTCTTCATAATTGGCCACTTGATAGAGAAAAATGCAATAAAAGAGTTAACAAAAGAGGTGTAACCATCAATAGATGGGTCAATATATTTTAATTCCTATGCTCTAACACTAAAAAGTGTCCTTAGCCCTTTGCGTATTGAACTTTGTGGGTGTCTCTTATCTCACTCTGTTTGAGTCCCTGCCGATCTAAGAAAGTCATCAGGTCTTTGGATAAAGAGAAGCAATTTTTCAAGGTAGATTTCCTGCATAATTTAATGCCAGCAGCAGCATTATGGGGCAGAACCACATGGCAGGCTATCTGGGAGTCAAAGTCGGCTTAAGGAACATGAATCTCCACTGCAGTACCATGAGTCTTGAATAACCAATTATATATTCATGGCATTTCCCTGCAATAAGCTTTTCCTGTAGCTCTCAAAGGAATAGTTAGATTGATGGTAGGGATTTAAAAAACCACCAAACCCTCTAACATGACTTTTTTATTATTTACAGTGGTTGGGGGAGAAGTGGGGGCAAGTGTTGTGAAGTCCATGTGAATCTAGGAAATCTGTAATCAAGGAGGACATATACCTAGGATAATTGCAACTACTAAAACGATAAGAATTAACACGGGCTGTATCTAAGTTTGTAAAGGGCAAAAGACCCTGAACTATTTAAGCGTTTTCTCAGTAAGGTATTTTTTTCTTAGAAGTCTGTGAATAGAAACATAGGGATCGATCCTAGAGTAAGGGTCGATCCTAGGGTAGGGATAGGATACAGAGGGACCTAGACAAATTAGAGGATTGGGCCAAAAGAAATTTGATGAGATTCAACAAGGACAAGTGCAGAGTCCTGCACTTAGGACAGAAGAATCCCATGCACTGCTACAGACTAGGGACTGAGTGGCTAGGCAGCAGTTCTGCAGAAAAGGACCTAGGGGTTACAGTGGACTAGAAGCTGGATATGTGTCAACAGTGTGCCCTTGTTGCCAAGAAGGCTAACCGCATTTTGGGCTGTATGAATAGGACCATTGCCAGCAGATGGAGGGCTGTGATCATTCCCCTCTACTCAGCATTGGTGAAGCCTCATCTGGAGTACTGTGTCCAGTTTTGGGCCCCGCACTACAAGAAGGATGTGAAAAAATTGGAAAGAGTCCAGCAAAGGGCAACAAAAATTATTAGGGGGCTGGAGCACATGATTTATGAGGAGAGGCTGAGCGGACTGGGATTATTTAGTTTGGAGAAGAGAAGAATGAGGGGAGATTTGATAGTTGCTTTCAACTACCCGAAAGGGGGTTCCAAAGAGGATGGATCTAGACTGTTCTCAGTGGTACCAGATGTCAGAACAAGGAGTAATTGTCTCAAGTTGCAGTGAGGGAAGTTTAGGTTGGATATTAGGAAAAACTTTTTCACTAGGAAGGTGGTGAAGCACTGGAATGGGTTACCTAGGGAGGTGGTAAAATCTTCTTCCTTAGAGCTTTTTAAGGTTAGGCTTGACAAACTCTGGCTGGGATGATTTAATTGAGGATTAGTTCTGCTTTGAGCAGGGGGTTGGACTAGATGATCTCCTGAGGTCCCTTACAACCCTGATATTCTATAATTCTGTGATTCTATATAGAGTTAACTATGGGCTGTTTAAATGCTGCAAGAGTGCTATCACATGAATATAAAGTATACCTCTTTACTTACTAATGATTTATGAAGTGTTTCTTCTCTTAGCCAAATGGCATTCATCATCAGCTACCATATCACAGAAAATCAGCTACTCCACAGAGAGCAGATTGATATAGGCACCTCCTATTTGAAATTAGACTCAGGCCTTAGGTGATGTGAAGGGAACTGTCTTTCATTCACTCCAGGAAGCTTATGACCTCAGCTTGCTATCCACATTCAAATTTTGAGCAACAAGGTACCATCAGGTATAAAAAGGACCTCAGTTTGCTAAACAGCGAAAAGGCACCAGTAAAGATAGATGAGAGAACTACAGCAATATTAACATTCCAAACTGCTGCAGAACAACATTTTCAAAGGGATGTGCACACAGGACCGGAGAAGTGTTGTGAAGACCATGACACTACCAGAGTAGTGGTAGGGAACATGCATGCTCATTACTAGTATTGACTTAGCAAACCTGGCAAGCATGCCCAGCTGCAGATGGACATCAGCATGTGGTTAATTTGTACATGACTCATAAAGTGCCTTCCTAGAACCTTATTATCAAAATTATGTACAGTAAAGCCCTTTCAGAGACAGTCAGCACCTACTACATAGGACAAACACTCACGAGCTGAAGCTCTGAAATCACAGCTTTGGCTTTAGGCCCCAGTGTAATATGGGCCGTCAGTTTGAGAGAGCATTATTTAGAATGAAGCTGATTTTAAAATTATTGCCAGGAGACAGGACTAAATGGCTGAGGGGGCTGGTAATGGGATACATAGCCTTCTGCCTCTAGCTCAATCAGCTGAAGTTCAAGGCAGTAGTAAGGGATACATAGCCTTCTGTCTGTAGCTCAATCAGCTGAAGTTCAAGGCAGTAGTAAGTGAAAGCTATTATTTTTGTTCATTGGCACGTGTCAGTCACTCCAATTCCGACAGGCATCTGTCATTGGTTTCAGGGGGCAATTCAGACCAGTGAGGGGTTGTGTCACCACTTGCCCTGAAACCCTGCTTTGCTGTTGTAGCTTCCAGCCTGGGACACTCACAACCAGCCTACAAGCATGTAGGTCACATCCTGAAGTGTCTGTGTGCTAGACAGTCCTGGTTCAGCAGCTCTGACCCGAGCAGCCTGTTTACAGTCCAGAACCCCACTCTGGCTTTCACCAGCCTTACAGTCAGCAAACTGACCCCAGCACACTCTCAGCCCAGAGTTTTCCCAAAACCATGTGCTCTGTAAAGTCCAGCCCTCTCCTGGACAGTTCAAAGAAACAATAAATTTCGTTTTCTCTTGTAAAGACACAAAAGTACATCACAGCTTATTAATGTAACTGGGGTAAATACACCCTTCCATTTAAACACAGCACTGAGTTGGCTTATCGTAAAAATAAAACAAATTTATTAACAAAAGAACATAGGTTAAATGATACCAACTAAAAGGAATAAAGTTAGAAAGAGTTACAAGCAAATAAAAGTGAGCACACATGTAAAACTCTAAACTTAAATCTAGCAAGGTACAGGCTTTGTTCAAGATGTCTTTCCTCATCTATATTCAGCTCCCAGAGACTTCAAACCCTCCCCACCCCTTGGTTGAAGGACCCATCTTTCTCAGCTTGCAAAAGCTCTGTTTCCTTGTGTCTGTCTAGTGATGGATGCCAAAAATGACTTCTGTCTTTACTCATATCTTCCAAAGTTCAATGACTCTGTTTCAAGAGGCAGGACGACCTCATGCTGTTTCCCATGCCCTGGTGATTTCTATTAAATGGGGCTTCCATTGGTTATGGTCACACCTTGCTTAATCACTTCTCTACGGTCCGAGCAGGAATGTCTTTCTCCTTATTTTGCCACAGGCTTTAAAACTTAATATCATTAAGTATCCATATTTCTTCAGATAGTGTTAATACATTTCACAATGATATTAATCACCAGTGTGTCATTAGCTTCCAGAAATACCTCGTTCTGTACACTCTTATAAAACAGTAATATTGCATATAATCAGTCAATTCAATTGCTTATTATTTCAGGTTCAACCCTTCCTGTCTTTATAGATGAGTGAACCTTTGAAATGGATTCTTCTGAGAGTTATGCCTCAAAGTAAAGTTTACTCAAGCTGTGAGAAAGGCGACAAGGAGTCTGGTGGTGAAGGACGCTCCATGCCGCTGCCCTTCCCACACACTTGTTCGCTTAATAGCTTTGTTTACCTAATGTGTAAAAATGAATCTTCATGGTCTTTGCCTTAAGATCGGCAGAAAATCAAATACACATTCCTTTGTCTAAGGCAGACCTGTTTACCAACTCCCTCTGACATGTCTGGTTTAAATGCATTTCAGTCATAATTCTAGCATATATCCATACCCACCGTGTACACACATTGTGCAAGAACATTAACGATCAGTGCGTTATTAGTTTTCAAACTAATAGGCATATTAGACCTAGTTTGCACAAAGATTATTACAATAGCATGTAGAGTTTGAATACAGGTCTCCTTAGTGTCACAGTGTCCACACCAGAATTGTCACCGTTGCTGAGAGACTCAATAGAGAATCCAAGGATTGAAGGAGCAGAGAAACTAAACTATCCTTTCATCCCTAGAAGTAACCTCTAGAAAACAGATTGAGGCATGTTGGTGATATAATACAGGGAAGCTTATACTGCTGTACTTAGGAAATGGATAAATAGGTTTTAAGGCCCAAAGGTGCCATTATATTATCTAAACTGACCCCCTGTACAGCACAGACCACACACAGAATGTCATCCAGTGACTCCTGTACTGCACCCAATCACTTGTGGTGTTTGACCAAAGCATACCCTTTAGAAAGACTAGGAAGACTTCAAGAGAAAGAAAATCCATTATTTTACTTGGTAGTTTGTTCCAATGATTAATTACCTACCCTGTTAAAAATTGTACCTTATTTCTCATTTGAATTTGTCTGCCTTTAACTTCCAGACATTGGCTCTAGTTATGCCTTTCTCCGCTAGACTAAATGTAATACCCAATACATAGAGGATTTCAAGCACAAAGACTCTACACCCAGCATATGGCCACTAATTGACATTTATTTATTAATTCCCAAACAAATTGGCTCATTATCCTACTATTCTAGAATGATGACAATAATTTTACTTTGAAACAAAGATGAACAAAATACAATTTGGGTAGAGACAAATAATGGATTTTCTGAGCTTTCTGGGAAATTCTGGGCCATCTGATCCTCTATCTAGCATATTAAAAAGCATAGCAACATATTAAAGAAACTCCCTTGAAAACTGGAACACAAGCCAAAAGTCCTAACTTGCACAGTGCCACATGGAATTGCAATGTATGCATCGTTTCATACAGACAATTCTCAGACCACAGGCAGGATTGAAGCTTGAGGCCCATTTGATAATGTGGTGGGGAAAAACGTAACTTACTACAGAAGAGGCGTGATTGGCTATTGCTACTTAAGATGGCACTAATTTATGACTGGCAGACATCTGCAGTTCATATTATCAGTGGATTTCTTACCATACTGAGACCATCTGTTTAGGTGGGGTGGGGGGTTTCTCTCAGTCTGAGAGAGGCTTGAATAATTTTGCCCCCTAATTACAGGCATATTGGAATTTTAATGCTGCCATATATGAATAGAGCAGTGGCAAGCATCTTCCCAGTCAAGGTCTCCATAGTCTTGGGCACTTTTCAGTGTGTGTTTTCAGCCATGCCTAAGGCCAGTTACGAGTGTCATTTCTTTCTCAGAACTGGACAGCATGATAACTTACATAGTTCACTGTTGTAGCTGCTTTCTGGAGCTATTAGATCTTTCTGCACATTTTCTACTACAAAGAACAACTTATGGCCCTGCCTATTTCCCAGTTCTGCTGAAATTCAGCCATTTGACAGCAACAGACCAGAGCTAGGGTTTTGGAAATAAAATTTTAACAAATGCATCTTAAGCAATTCTGAATCGCAGCCCCTAGTCCTGTTTGGAGAAACTCAGCAGATCTCCTATTCTGAAAGAGGGAGCAATAGGTCTCCCAAATGTAGTTTAACTCCTCTGGTTTTCTGATTAGATGTCACATCTATGCCCCCAAAAGCCATGCTTGTTCCAGCTTCTTTTAGCACAGCATTTCTGACAAACTAGTCACTTTTTCTTTTCTTTTTTGCTTGTATAATTTGAAGACAAAGATTCTTCTGAATAATGGATGTTCAGAGATTTCACTCCAGATGAAAAAATATGATGTTTTCATACTAAAAATAGATAAAAATCACGAGTTCAAGAATAATAGAAAACTTGCCACAGTAAATCCAAGTGGGAAGCTGCACAACTCTGAAAATAGCACTGGAGAATAAGGATTAATTAACTAGCAATGGTAATCTACCTGACCTTGGTCTGCTGGCTCAAAATATCTGTCTTACACTAATGCATGCTGCTCAAAAATTCTCCCCATAAAAAAGTCTATTTTCGGTATGACTGGCTGGACCCAGAGATAAGTACAGAATCTGAAAACATACAAGCAAACTCATTGCTTGGTCTTTTTTCAGTGTTATTCCACTCTAATGTCGGGTGTCATCTTATAGTAACTTAGGCAACAAGAGGTGTTTGCACTTGAACCTCAGGATTCACAGTGAACAGCGGGTGATGTCAGAGAATTCTTGTCTGAGAAACATCAGCCTGGCTCACATGCTTCCCTTAGAACAGAGGCTGCAAACCAGAGGTCCATGAATCACTCTCGGTCTGGAAAAGCACTTGTGGGTGATCCCCAACATAGTGGCTGTTCACATGGTCCTGACTCTTCCTCCTGGTTTCCAATGACTAATGAACATTGAAAGGAGATAAAAATGCATAAATACTGTCCAAATATTATCTTTCCATGTAAGCAGTTGCTGTAGTGGCCACGGGGATGTCATGCAACTGAAAACAGTTAGGGAGAGGCCAGGCAAGAACCTCAGGGCTGGTCTACACTGGGGGGGGTGTCGATCTAAGATACACATCTTCAGCTACATGAATAGCGTAGCTGAAGTCCAAGTATCTTAGATCGATTTACCTCGGGTCCTCACGGCATGGGATCGATGTCCGTGGCTTCCCCGTCAACTCCGCTACTGCCGCTCGCTTTGGTGGAGTTCTGGAGTCAATGCGGAGTGCGTTCGGGGATCGATATATCGCATCTAGATGAGACGCGATATATCGATCCCCGATAAATCGATTGCTACTCGCCAATAGGGCGGGAAGTCTGGACATACCCTCAGATAGTCCATACGAGGGTTGGAGCTCAAGAATGCCTGCATTAGAACTATTCCCCAGCTCATTCACAGAAGAGCTGTGCTTAGATCAAAATACCTCACCACTATTCCAGGAGCTGAGAAAATATCACATCTGTTAGCTTACAAATATTATAGAGATAGTCGTAAGGCCTCTAACTAGCTTTTCCTTATTCTGAGCTTCTGGCTCCCAAATTACAGACCTCTTAGGTACAAGGAGATTGTGCTGCATCTTACAGAGGTAGAAGGGTTGTTATCTTGCATCTGTAGCTCAAGTGTTATGGACCCTTCTTTTCCTTTATATAGAGGAGCCTTTGGCAGGTCACGTTGCTATTAGTTATGGTTTGAATTATCATTTTAATCATGTATGTTTTTGAGCCTTTTAAATCAGTCCCTGTTGGCAGAGGGGCATTTTAATAACATGTCACTAATTTTCACTAAGAGCCCTCCCACCACACACAGCAGATCCTCTGCCAATTCATACCCCCAGCAAAACCAGCCATAATAAAGAATCACATTCTTGCCAAAGAAGGAAGCATGTTCTCAGTTTGTCTTTTTATTTTTAATTTTTTTTTTTTTTTTTTTTTTTTGTGTAGGCTGGAAAATGAATGGCTGGTAGTTGCAGAGTGAAAACTTCTATTCCTCTTGGGACGGAGGAGCAGGGAATTCATTATTTTCAACACAAAAACAGTGAAACTTTTGCTGTGCTGAAAATTCACAAATTGTGCTAAATTTGCAAAACTACCTTTGATGGAAAAATACCACTCATAGCACAAGACTGCAAAACTATTTCTGGAAACTTAAGAGGATGCTAGTTTTCACATGCAAATATTCGCAAAGCAAAAGTTCACACAGTTGTTTCCTCCAAACCTACTAATGAATTTGCAGATTTTTGTCAGTTAGCAAATGGAGTAAATATCTTTTGATGCAGGTTCCCCTACAGCAAACAGAATGCAAGGAAACCATATATCTATATATTTAAATTCCTCCAAACAGATGTCCAATATTTAATGGATCAGGTGTGCACTAACCGATGGTAACTGGAAGGATCACCAGACGCTTTGAATGCCATGAATAATTCAACACTCCCATATCTTCAGTTCACAGCTATTTCACATAGCAAGTGTGTGTAGGGCTAGAAACAAATCAAAATCAATCTGTCAGACTTGATTTCCTTTAAGGAAAGAGGTTTACCATTTGTAGAGCATTGTTTGTAGTCTGGAAAAGTTCTCTTCTTCAGGCAAGTGTGTATTTGTTGGGGCAAACTGAACAGATACTAGTCCAGGAAGAAGAAATAACATCATGTTTTCTGATTATTAATATGAAACTCCATTTACTAATCAGCATCACTTCTGTTTTATTTTCAAAACAGTATTAGAACTAATAAATGTTCTCCTGTTCACCTAATTCACACTATACAGTACTGTCATTTTAGAAATGGCATCCTTTTTAATTATGCAGTGTTGTTGTAGCCATGTTGGTCCCAGGATATTAGAAAGACAAGGCTGGTGAGGTAATATCTTTCATTGCACCAACTTCTGTTGGTGAGAGAGAGACAAGCTCTCTTTATAAGCTCGAAAGCTTTTTAACTGTTAAACCTATTTTCCCCCCTGGTGTTCCTAGCATTTCTAGCTGTAATATATTATTAGATTCACTCCAAAGAAATCACTAAGGCTTATTCTTTTACTATACCTAGGCACAGTCTCTCTCTCTCTACATGGCCCTACTTAATGACAGATAAATATTAGTGCAGTGCTTTGGGAGAGATTTTAAACACAGAAGAGCCAGAGAATTTGGTTGTTATAGTTGATTTGTACCACAATAGCGTCTGGAGGCCCCAGCCAAGATAGGGGCCCCATTGTGCTAAGTGCCATACAAACAAAGAGCTTACAATCTAAATAGACAAGGACACACAAAGGGTGGGAGAAATGGAATAGTATTATCCTCATTTTACAGATGGGGAACTGAGGCACAGAGAGATTAAGGCTATGATTCAGTAACGTTACCTTTTACTTCAATGGAACTTAAGCATGTGTTTAAGATCACACACAGGACATCTGTGCCACACTCAGGAATTGAACTAAGGTCTCTCAAATACCAATTCACTGTCTTAACTAAAAGCACAGCCTCTCTCTCGAGCTCTCTAGTTATTGTTATCAGGTTGTATTCCCATGGTAAATTTCTCTCTGGGCACTAATACTGTTAGACTAACTCTAATGTACAAATGGGCTAAAACAAACCAGATCGAGTTTCTCCTGTAGACTTATAAATGCACTGGGTTAAATATTCCCTGCGTGATTTTGAAGAAAATATTAATATTTTCATTCAATGGAATTTCAAATCCCGGTGAGACCTATGCAGTGTTTAGAACAGCCCCTTTTCTAAGCTTTCATTGTTATATAGATATATATTTGGAGTGAAAAACAAGTTCCAGTTTTAAATGTAATGATAAAGACAGCTGACACTGTGAATCAACTGTCTTTGTTTCTTGGAAGAGTTGCTCTGGGGGATCTCAGCTCACTGTAGCTGCAACCACTGTATCCAAGCCTCAATAATGCTGCTTTGGATCAGTCTCACTATCAGTGGGGAGAATAATTGACCAAGGAAGATAAAAATGTTTTCCTAACTCTTATTTGGCAAAACAAGTAAGGGTTTCAAGCTAACACAGTTTCAGTCATAGGCTGACATTAGCAAAGATTTACAGTTCCTTCCAAGTTTTACAGCTCCTGCCAAGTTCTACAAGATTTACAGTTCCTGAATTCTCAGGAAGAACTTCCTTACCTGGCTGCTTGTTATTTTTAAAGGTATAAGCTCATCCAGGGTTCTTTCCCATAGACAATCATTTTCATTTTCTTTATCTCATGTACTCCATCCTCTACGTTTTCAAATGGTGTTACTGGATGTACCTGCCTCACTCATATAGGATTCAAGGGAATTTGTGGACTAAATCCTGTGCATTTCTCTGAAGATGGTATATATGTTTTTATATACCCCCATTATGTCTGTTGCTGAGTTACCAGAGAGTAAACTACAGTTTAAATAAACAATATCTTACAGAAAGGATAGGGGGGCCAAGACATCACACTCCAGGATGAACTGATTGATGTGAACATGCAAGCTGACAAAAGAATAAAGTATGCATTTAGCTGTTGTATAGAAGCCCTTGATACAAACAGAGCATTTCCATTTTCACCTGTCAATTTCATTCTACCTATGACGACTCTGGGTTTCATACATCTGACCTGAAATCATTATGTGAGATCTGCCCTCCCCACATCCTACTGCCTTGTAGTCTGATGTGACAGCATAGCACCCGGGACATCACAAGAATGGAAAGAAAAGAGATTCATTAGGGTAAAATGCCAATGCAGTGCAGAGGGGAGAGCAGGATTGCGTGTCCTATTTCTCCTGCCCCACATTGAGAGATTAGCCCTTAGTAGCGCACATATTGGTACTGCTTTTGGTGGATACTGAAGTACTAAAAATGAAGCAACAACCTTACTTTATATCCATCACACACACACACTGTAGGATTCATGTTAGGGTAATGGGAAAACGTGGCTAGAGAACATTGTGCTCCAGTTGCAGTTTAGAGCAGCCCTGAAGCAGCTAAGACCTACACTGGGGCCAAACTGTCCCCTGGTATCTGACGAGACTGCTGTGACATCTGATTGATCTTTGCTCCCCTAACCCCTACCTCAGCCGCACTGAGCACAGACACAGCTAAGGATATAACTTTTTTAAAAGCTCCAAGCTCAATTCAACAGATTGGGCTTATTTTGAACATCCAGCAACAAAGTTCCAGCAGTCCTCCAAAGCTGTGTGCTTCTAGTGATGGATGGTACTGACTTGGGGTCTGTTTTGAAGGCCGAACTTCCCAGGAGCAATGTGAATGTTCAGGAGCTTAGATTAATGTACTGTAGCACATCTGTCATCCAAAGAAATGAGACTCGTACAAGTAGGAAAGAAAAGGCTTTTAACTTTAAACTACAAATAAGAAAAAGCAATCTAATTCTGCTTTGCTAGATGAAGGTTGTTGCTGAATGATAAACATGATGGGCTTGATTCTCCTCTCAAACTGGAGTAAATCAGGAGTTATGCCATTGACACCAACAGAGTCACACGGGTATAAAACAGATGCAGTAAGTGAGTGGGGAATCAGGCCCTAGCTATTCCTGACAATCCCGTACAATACATCTGAGGCTGGATCTAATACATGCCTGTCTCTGAGGTTGGAGAGACTGTTTTCTAGTGGACAGAGCAGGGGACTGCAAGTCAGGATTCCTGGGCTCAATTTCTAGCTCCAGAAGCAGCCCTTGCCAGAACAGAAAACCTTTTTGCACACATTCCCCAACAGACAACAAAATATAAAAGCCACAGGGCTGGCCAATCAGTGGAGGGCATAAATTCATCTGGGCAGGGACTGTCTAAACAGATAAGGTAGACAAGGGTAAGAGGGAAAGAGAGACGAGGAGACGTGACTAGCCTAAAGTTGTACAAGACATTGTCAAAGCCGGTAACAAAACCGAGATCTCCTGACTCCCAAACCAATATCCTTCATTATCCATGCTGCCTCTCAATGGACACTTCCCGCATTGAGTTCTCCTTCATTTCTGTGATTTTCTCTTGTTTTTTAACATGAATTTGCAAGCATTTGAGCACAGAAACATAACATCATTGCAGGAGACCGTCTATGCTAAAGCCCTAATCCCACAGTCAGAGCCCCAGAGCCATTCAAGACAATCTGCCACCCTTGGCAAAACTTCGGTGTGCCTTGCCCCTCCTACCAACTTAAGAGCTCACAGTAGACACCCCATACACCTCCCCTGCTGTAGCCCCCCAACCCCTGAACCTTATGCATCCTGGTTGGAGGCTCATTGGGCAGACTCTGGCCTGGGGTGCAGAGGACCCATGACCCCTGCGGAATGGGAACATTCTGACACCGGAGCAGGCTGAGCTGGGCCAGGCCCAGATGAAAGTCCCTCCACCTCTGCCCCAAGAGCCCGCAAGAGCCCAAGACCTGGTTCCTCAGCAGGCGACAGCCCCCAGCCAGGACTGTCCTCTCTCAAGGCCCTCTCCAAGTGGATCGGCACCAGCTGCATTCATTCCCTTCATCTGGCCCCCTGCAGCCTCTATACTCCCCAACCTGGCCTCTCACAACTCCCATCCAGCCCCACCCCCACCCCCACCTCCCGCACTTGGCCCCTAGGGCAGGAGGTGGCTGGGGAGGGTGAAGTAGTGCTTTCCCAGCAGCCTGGCTGGGGGCTGCTTCCTGCTCCTCCAAGTCCGAGCCAGCAACCTGCCCCATCCGCTTCACAGACCCTGCCACCACCTCCAGTGAAGAGAATCAGGGTGAGTTTCCAAAAATCTGCTGCCCTTAGAAGTCTGCCACACCAGACAGTTGCCTATAAGTAGAGCAGCCTGTGCTGAGAACATAAGGACGGCCATACTGGGTCAGACCAAGGGTCCATCTAGCCCAACATCCTGTCTACTGACAGTGGCCAATGCCAGGTGCCCCAGATAGAGTGAAACTTACAGGCAATGACCAAGTGATCTCTCTCCTGCCATCCATCTCCACCTGCTGACAAACAGAGGCTAGGGACACCATTCCTTACCCTTTGTGGCTATTAGCCGTGTGGTGGGGTGGCTGTCCCCCGCCCCCTTGTGAGAGGGGGCTAGAGTAGGCCAGAGAGGCTGCACAGGCCAGCAGCCAATCAGGGAAGGGCTTACTGAGAGCCAATCAAGGCCAAGATTAGAGCCAGCCAATGAAAGCTAGGCTGGGCCATATATAAAGGCTGCCCAGAAGAGCAGCAGGGAGTCTCTCCCAGACTTTCAGAGGAGTTGAGGAGACCAGCACCTGGGACAGTGCAGCCTTGGGGGAGTAGAAGGGAACTCCAACCTGATACCTGCCAGGCTGTAGGCTGTGAGGGAAGGACCTACCCTGTGTGAGGGGCTGAAGGGGAAGCAACCCAGGGAGAGAGGCGCACAAGGGGAGAGAAGGAGGGAAAGAAGGCTGCCACCAAAGGGTCCCTGGGTCAAGACCCAGTGTAGAGGGTGGGCCTGAGTCTCCCCCTTGCACAAACACCCAGCCAGTGGATGTGGGGAGAGTGGACTGCACCAGACCCTGACACTAGGGGTTAGACTTTGGGGTGTGATTGATCATGGTGGATGGGGTGCAGAGAAGGACTGCTGATAACACCAGACCCCTGGAAGGGGGTGAGACTGGAACAGTGAGCACTGCTGGATGGCAGTGTCCTGAAGGAGATGCCACTGAGCAGGAAGTAACGTGGGTCTAGACAACGGTAAAGGAGCAGAGGACCGATGGGACACCACCGCCAGAGGGTGCTCCTCCAAGGACTGAGCTAATTCCTGGTGTCACCAGCAGGAGGTGCCACAGTAGTGAGTCCCAACACCTCTACAAGCCATTAATGGACTTAACCTCCATGAATTTATCTAGTTACTAGATAGTTATCTAGTTCAAAGATAGACAGATGGTTCATGCAGAACTACACTGGCTTCAACAGGACACCCAGAAGAATCCCACTGAATTCAGTAGGGTTCTGCACAGTTGCAGGAGTCCCACCCCGACAGCTCTGTCTGCAGGATCAGGGCTCAGCCTAGCTGCCATCAAATTAAATGGGAGCTTATGTGGGACAAGCACTGTATGGAATCTACAGCTCGTATTTATTGAGCAGGAGGTCAGACTAGATGATCATAATGATCCCTTCTGGCTTCAAAACCTACATGTCTATGAGCAGCATGTTACGGCATCACAGCAAGAAGGAACTACCTCTTGTGAACCCTGGAAAGAGATAAAGGAAGGAAGAAAATGAGATTTCTCTTATTTCAGTTGATTTTTTAATTGACCCTAGAATGAGTCAGAAGAAGCCTTCCTCTGCTCCTCAAACTTCCCCAGTCAGAGAAGGAACAGCGCTCTGATCCAGAGCCTATTACCCATATCAATGGCATTCAATGAGAGTTAATAATTGTTCCTGTCTTTTTTTTCCTATTACATAAGAGTCCAGATGTCATTCCAGATGTCTGACTAACTGCAACACAACTTACACCAAAACGTCTGGCACAAAAAAGATTCTCTCTCCATTTGAAGTTGCACTCCTCAAAAAGCCCCCCCCCCTCCCCTTTATTACTGCTTCTACAGAAACCAACTCTGGTAAAGTTCCCTGAAGCAGAAACACATGGAGCCAGCAACTAAGCACAGAAGCGTTTGTAATTCAGTATCAACCAGGATAGCAGTGTAAATCAGTCAATAGGGCAAAGGACGTCACTGGTTTGACAGGATTGATTATCTGAATAGTAAAGAAGATTAATTTACAAAGGGTGCAGCCAGAGCAGTAATTGTTGGGTGCGGAAGGGAAAAGGCTTACTTCTTACTGTTTGAGAGAGGAATCATTCACAGCTCTGGAGGCAGCAGTGTAAGAATAGATGGACTTTGAACCCAAACAGCTACATCATGGGGTATTTAGCTCTGCTCTGCATTGCACCAGGGATGCAGTGTACTCTGCAGCACACCAGAGAATAATTCTTCTGTCAAGTGGTGCTCAGTTCGCTAGCAAACTGAAAGCCTACAGCAGCATGAAATGCATAGGGAGACTCGCAGAACAATTCTGTATGTAGACACTGTGGCGTGCATATGCAGTGTAGTGGTAGCCACATCCATCCAAGGATGAGAGAGAGACAAGGTGGGTGAGGTAATAAGAAAAGGAGCTCTGTGTGGCTTGAAAGCTTGTCTCTTACCAAGTTCTTACCTTGCAGCACGTGTAGAATTGCAGAGAGCTAGCTTTGATCTAGCTAGCTCAAATAACAATAACTGTGATTGAGTGGCAGCTTGGCCTGTACAGCCCCGTCTGAGATGCTATGTATGAGGTACTCCAGTGACTAGCTAGCCTATGCTACCACAGCTTCACGGCTATTGTTCCAGCTGGCTCGATCAAAGCTAGCTTGGACATGTCTACACATGCTGCAGTCACATCTCTGATTGCAGTGCAGATATATGCACCAGGATTGATACTGTTAACCACTTATTTTAGAACCTTCTGCTTGTGAATGCTTGCCAAGCATTTCAGGCTGCTGGCTAACCAGAGTTAACGCTGGGTTAGAGTCAGGGCAGTGCAGAGGAGAGCGTAGCCAGGACCAGCGCTAGGGGTTTTAGCGCCCTAGGCGCATGGCAATTTCGCCGCCCCGCACCCTGGTCCCGCGGCTCCAGTGGAGCTGCCGCAGTGGTGCCTGCGGAGGGTCTGCTGGTCCTGCAGCTCCGGTGGAGCTGCCGCAGTGGTGCCTGTGGGAGGTCCACCGGAGCCGCAGGAGCAGCCGACCGTCTGCAGGCACGACTGCGGCAGCTCCACCAGAGCCGCGGACCAGCGGACCCTCCGCAGGCATGACTGCGGCAGCTCCACCAGAGCCACCCACCCATAATCCTGGCACCCTAAGTGATTGCCTAGGCCGCCTAAATGGAAGCGCCGGCCCTGAGCGTAGCTAAGATCAAAGGAAGAGCTTCCTCTCCTCTCACTGGCCTTGCGGGGTAGTGTTCCCATACAGCTTCCCTTCTCCTTGGCTCATGTGGTGAGACAGCCACCTGCTGTTTTAAGCTACTTTAACTGCTGAGCTAAGCGTCTTTGCTGTTTAATTTAGGATCATTCCCCTAGCTCCTGACAGGGCTCTAACCCCTTCCTCCTAAAGGCTGGTGTGAGGATGGCAGCAACAGGTGACAGTGGGTGGGACAGGGACATGACACCAACAAAGTAGGTAGCAGAGGGTGAGGGAAGAGGTCAAGAGAATGAGACATTCAAAAGGATGCTTCCTAAAGGCTGGGTGTGGAGGCCACATTGGCCTGTCCTGGAAGGTTCCCTCTCAAGGCAGATGAGGTTTTACCTGGAAGAAGCAGACACACCAGCTGCAAGGGCCAGGGCCGAGATCCAAATTTATAAAAAGTGCCTTTGCCCAACCTAAGACTCCTTGGACCTGGTTTTCAGAGGTGCTGAGCACCCACAGGCCCCAGTGACTTCACCCAGCAGGAATGGATGTTCAGCCCTTCTGAAAATCAGGACCAAAGAGTCTTCAAAAGTGGGCACCTTTGAAAATTCAGGCTAGGGCCTCTGATTACAGACATGTAAGGCCTGAATTTTCAAGCAGGCTAGGAAGCTCCTTCTTGTGGGTTATTGCTCCACTGCTTATGGGGCATACACAAGGGGGGCGGCGGGAGGAGGCAGGAGACAAAGGAGAAGGCAGGCAGGGAATTCAAAATGGCATCCAAATGCCACCAAAGTGCAGGAATAGCATCCAAATTGCCACCATCTGTGAAAGGAGTTGGGGGAAGAGCAAAGACCCCAAGAGAGAGATTGTGTGTTAACATTTTAATTTGTTCGCAAGTTTAATATTCAGCCGATTTGTATAGTAACAATCCCATGTACAATGTGTATAGCTACATCAGGTTTTTACTGGAGGGCTATGTTTGGGAGGCATAGGAAATGTTGGAGGGAGCCTCTGAGAGGCCCTGAAGTCCATTAAATGAGGTCCTGGACTGGGACTCAGGAGACCTGGATTCTATTCTTGTCTTTGCCACTGACCTGCTGTGAAATTAAGTCCCACTGCTTATTGACACCTCCATGGCCAGGGGTCACCTTACAGGCACCTCACCCCTATTAGCCCCTTTAAGCATGCCAGACAGTCTCTGTTGTGGCTCACAGCAGCCTTTTCCTAGGTCTGGTTTAACATCAAATAAAGTTCACACAGACTCCAGAATCCTTAATCACACAAAGTAATCCGAACAATCCTTGCTGAGTTCCCGACTAAGTCCAAATTTATAATTCACCAGTAGCCACACCCAGAACTCTTTGTCAGTCTGCTACACCTGAAGCTGCCACTTACCAGCCCTTTCTGGCTGGAGCTCAGCCGTCTGACCCTGATTTTTTTATTCCCTCCCTCCCTCCTTTCTTCCACTCCTGCAGCTTCCTGCTGCCTTTTATATTAGAGTACCTGATTCCCCGTAGGTGAGGCTCATCTCAGAATCAGGACTGGCTCAGCCCCAGGTTCTCCAGTCCACTGGCAAGTCACCCTGTTACTGTCACCTTAGACAAGTCACTTCACCACCTTGTGCCTCAGTTTCTCCTCCCACTGTTTGTCTGCCCTGTCTATTTAGATTAGAATGTTTTAGGTAGGGACTGTCTCTTACAGTTATGAGTGCCTAGCACAAAGTGATGTGTGATGGTGTACCCCATAAGTCTTCATGGGGAAATATACATATAAAAAAACTGGAATATGTTTTATGCTCCATATGCCATGTAACATATCTATTTAACTTTATGATCTACTGAATACATTCCTCCTATATGTATGCATGTATCATTTTTGTACTTGAAGTTAGGAATATTGGGTGTTTACTTGCTTGATTTCTATTGAGAAAGGAATGTGCAAATTAAATGCCCAATCAAGAACCACTTAAGCCAACAATGAACTTGAAGACACCAGTCCACATCGGAGCTTTCCCAGGAATGTGGCTTTCCTGGTAAGAAACTCAGTTATGCATGGACATGTGACTTTCCCTGGTGACTCCAAAACTCCATCTTGGAGCTGGACTTTGCATAGGAGAGAGGAGGGGTTCTCCCCCCACAAGAGAGAGTCTATTTAAGCCTGTGGAAGACCCCTCCATTTTGTCTTCAGCTGGCTCAAGAGAGAGCCTCTCCACCCCCAAGGATACCTGAAAGAAAGCGGAACAAAGGACAGTAACTACAGGGGGTATGAGTGATTGCTGGACCCAAACTAGCAGGAGGCTAGTCTGTAAAAGGAAGCTTACTGGAACTGGTGAGGTTTTATTTGTATTCAGTTTTCTTAGACATAGACTTGCGTGTTCTATTTTATTTTACTTGGTAATTCACTTTGTTCTGTCTGTTACTACTTGGAACCACTTAAATCCTACTTTCTGTATTTAATAAAATCACTTTTTACTTAACCCAGCGTATGTATTAATACCTGGGAGGGCAAACAGCTGTGCATGTCTCTCTATCAGTGTTATAGAAGGTAAACAATTTATGAGTAAAACGGATTTATTTGGGGTTTAGACCCCATTGGAAGTTGGGCATCTGAGTGTTAAAGACAGGAACACTTCTGTAAGTTGCTTTCAGGTTAAGTCTGCAGTTTTGGGGCATGAGGTTCAGACCCTGGGTCTGTGTTAGAGCAGACAGGTGTATCTGGCTCAGCAAGACAGGGTGCTGGAGTCCCAAGCTGGCAGGGAAAGCAGGGGCAGAACTAGTCTTGGCACATCAGTTGGCAGTTCCCAAGGGGGTTTCTGTGATCCAGCCTATCACATGATGGACAGTGCCTATCCCAGTAGGATTCAATCTCCTTTGGGGTCTCCGGGTGCTATTGTAATACAAATCAAAATCCTGAGTGAGGATAAGGGAACCTCAGTCGAATAGGATAGAGGGACCTTTTGAGTGATATCCAAGCCAAACTGCTCTTGCCCATCACTGCTTCCAACCACTGAGACAATGCAGGGGAAAGCCATGCAGGAAGTAGTTTTGAAGCTATGAGGTGTTTTTCCTCTAATCATAAAACTTTTCAGGAAAGGAATGTACGCCCTGTTCGTTACAGCTTTTAGGCAACGACATATGGATTGGCCTTCTGAGCGGGGAAAAAAGCCTCCAAACTCCTTAAGGAGGAAGCATGCACTAAAGCACAGAACACTGTTTTGTTTGGATTTTATGCCTCAGAGATAACCTGACTCTCCATTAAGCTGATACACGGTTGAATGCTTATGATAACAATTTGTCACGAGTAATAAAGTAGAGTGCATATTTAATAACTTCTTGCTGAATGCAGGGACTTAGGAACCCTCTAGGCACCACACTGAAGTAGTAAAAGGATGGCAAATGGTAAATCAACAATGAAGGGAAGAACACGTTTTAGGGGTCACGAAGCAGCACGAGTGAAGGTTGTCACTATTGCTGGAGTGTTGGTAAAGTAGCCAGGGAGAGGACCAGACAAAGTGCCACCCCACTGGATGCATTGCCGCTCTCACTCATGCTCCCCAGGCCACAGGGCTCACTTCTAAGCTGATGCTTTAATTCTAGCAAGGGCCAGGAGTGTGCAATTACCATTAGGCCAAGCTGTCAGGGAACTAAGAGTTGGCTATACTGGGTTCTACTCTGCCACATTTGGGAAGGCACTCAACTTCCCTTCATCCTGGCTGCCCCTCCTGCCAGAGGGCACTAATACCTACCCACAGGGCAGGTAGTTCATTAATATTTATAAAGCATTTGGAGATCCTTGGATGCACAGGGTGATGTACGTTTTTAATGAAGTAAATGTTTCAAATTATTAGACATTGAGGACCAGAAACTGGGCACTTGCACGCTCACCTGAGATCTAATTGCCAAGATGTATCGCCCACTTATAAACCCCAGTATAATGTAAAGTTGTATTCAATACAAGGTGCAGAAGCTGCCTCTGAATCCGTAAATAGTCCCACATTCAATTAGGCAAATGGTCAGTTGGTGTATTGGAGGCAGGGGATGCTACTTCCTTTCCTTGTTAAACAAAAGAGGAGGGAAGGGGATGGGGGGGAACCTGCCTTACTGGGGTGAGGAGAGTGGAGTGAGCTTGCTCAGCAAAGCTGCTCCATGAAGGAACTGCATGTATTTCCCTTCTCCCATAGCAGCAGCATGAATGGGATAGGGGCATTTTGGGGCCTGGGCATGACCTCACACTGCCCTTGCACTCTTGGCCTCCTGAGGAGAGTACTTGGGTTAAAGCCTTCGCTATTTCCAGGCAAGTGCACTACTTAGAACAAGAGGAGATGGAGGGCTCCCAGGACCCTCTCCCTCAGTTCATCTGGCTAACACATGGCAGAATTTCCCCCTGATTAATTGGGGATCAGCTGTGGCTTTGCCACAAGCCCTGAGTAAGGCACAGTCCACAGTTGCTCTGCCCCAGGAGCAGACCAGAAACCACATTGTGACTCAGAGTTGCAATCAATGCAGCCTGTACTCCTCAGCAAGGGGGAAGTAATCTACACCTGCCCAATACCTGGAGCAGACTGCACCCCTGTCATGCTGGCTCAGCTGTGTTGAGAAGGGTGGAGCCTTGGCTTCACTCACTTGTCCTGCCTGCCCATTCCCCACAGGTGTGGGACTTGCAGACTCATGGAGGCTGCTTTTTGTCCTCTGCTCCTCCCCACAATAAGGCTGACCCATGAACAGGAGACAGGGAACTTCTTACATCCCCTTACTCCTTTATGCAGGAGTGTAGCTAGGGAAATAATATGGTCCTTGGCTGGAGCCAGGTCCCCTGTATTTGCAGTGGTCCGATTCCATGCATGACTATCCCTAGAACATAAATTACTATAAAACATTTATATAGAGCCCTTAATGGACACAGCACAACTCAGAACACAGGCCAACACTTATAGCATTCATTAGCCAAGACAGCACGCAGAGAAGTAGGGTTTGATCCAAAGCACATTTAAGTCAATGGGAGTCGTTTCACTGCAGTTAATGTCCAGGGCCATAATACATCAATTCAGTGGCCCCCACAGATTCTGGACTATACCTCTTTCAGCTACGTCATGTTACCAGCTCAGTTGAAGGTTCCTGTCAAAGTGCAGAAATACAGCTAAAGTCACTACAGTATGAAAAGTTGGGCACACCCCTACTTGGTCTGTTAGTTCATGGATTGACTTTAAATATGTATTTTATACCAGGAGGAACCAAAATTATGTAGGACAGTGGGACGCATACATTGTCTCCAATCAAGTATACAATGTACCTGTGGTTCTCAACCAGGGGTCCGGGGCCCCTCAGGGGTCATGAGCAGGTTTCAGGGGGTCTGCCAGGCACGGCTGGCATTAGACTTGAGGCTGAAGCTCAGGGTCCTGAGCCCTGCCTCCATCCAGGGCTTAAGCTGAAGCCTGAGCAACTTAGCGCACGTCCAGACTAACCCGCGGCATCGGCGGGTTAAAATCGATTGCTCGGGGATCGATATATCGCGTCTAGTCTGGACGCGGTGTATCGATCCCCGAGCGCGCTTACATCGATTCCGGAACTCCATCAATCCGAACGGAGTTCCGGAATCGACACGGAGAGCCGCGGACATCGATGCCGCGCCGTCCAGACTGGTGAGTACCTCGATTTTAGAAATTCGACTTCAGCTACGTTATTCACGTAGCTGAAGTTGCGTATCTAAAATCGATTTTAATTCCTAGTCTGGACGTGGCCTTAGTTTAGCAAGGGCCCCTGTGGCGTAGGGCCATGGGCAACTGGCCTGCATACTACCCCCTAATACCGGCCCCGGCTTTTATATGCAGAAAAGCAGTTGTTGTGGCACAGGTTTCTCTAGCGTGTTTGGGAAGGCCTCGGAAAGAAAAAGATTGAGAACCCCTGCAATATACTATGCTACACAATATTAATTCTAATGTTACCCTGTCATGAGAAAGCATGTCAGGTCAGCCATAAAACTGTTACAGAAAAACACACTCTATTTTTGAAAAACATTCACACAAAAAGCCTTACAAGGCAGTATTTCAGAAAGCCTCACTAATTACAGCACCGTGCCTGCTTTATCTTTGTTTGTGGCATGGACCCAGCAAGCTGAGTTCTAGCCCCTGCTCTGCTATAGACTCACCATATGATCTTTGCCCAGACACTTAATCTCTTTGTATCTCAGTTCCCCATTTTAGACCTGGGGATAATAATAGTTCTTTCCTCCTGCCCTTTGCCTGTTTTGCCTACTTGGGGCAGAAACGCTTTCACAGCATTGTCAACTCTCACAACAATTTTTTCATGAGTCTACCTACATTTGGTCCATCTCAAAGCCTCAGGTTCCTGGAGTCATGAGACTCTCACTTTTCATTAAAAATAAGGACGTTTCTAGCCCTCCTGGTGGCAGAGAAAAGCTGGAAAACATGATCTAAGCATAACCGTAAGTGCTAAAGAAAAAAGAACCCCACTATTTTAATCACATAATTTTCAAGCCAATTTTATGATTTGATGGGGCCTGACTCATGATTTTTGATCACTTGAGGGCTGGTAATTCTGCTTCTAATATGTGTTCCTACAGCACCTAGCACAAGAGTGCCATTTTCTTAGAATGAGGCCTCTAGAATATAGATAATTAAGTCCTGCTTGTAAAGGGCTTTGAGATTCTCTGATGGAAAGCACTCTAGAAATGCAAAGAATCATTATTATTTACCCAAATCTTTTTATAACAAAATACAAACCCACCCCACCCCCGTAATGAATTGTTTCCCTTATCAAAATCCTGTCACATACAGTAGTGGAATCAGAAACTCAAACGAGATTGTGGGTTTGTGACATTGCCTCTGAAATCATTTTTATCCTATTCCTTTAAACTAAGATGGTGCAATATCTGGTGAGCAATGTAACACCTTGAAGTGCAACCAGAAACATGCATGAATGGCTGCAGAGTTCTTCAGAATCAGTAATTCTATAATTTCACTTGTTTTCTTTCTTATGTTATTCCTTCCTGATTTGCTTTTTCTACTGATCTGATGTATTAAAATTGGATAAGAAATGTTCCCTTCCACTACAGGATTTGACAACAGTGCACTCGTGTCTCTTTGCAACAGAAAGCACACCAAAAAAACTAGATTAAAAACACGCACCCACCAAAATGATGGATTAGGGAAAGAGACTAGATGGACTGACCTAGCGTTGTTATCACAGGCCAGGGATGCAAAGCAGATGCTCCTTTTTGTCAAGAATTGGGAAAGTTTTTCCTGACTACAATTTCCCGCTACTGAAGCTCTTGGTACAGACCAAAAAGATTTGGATGTGCCTGTGTGTACATGGATGCCTCCTCTACAGAATGGCCTGGTCTGCACTTGAAAGCTGTATGGTGTAACTGTATCAGTAGGCTGATTTTCTACCAATATAGTTATACCAGTTAAAGCCCCAGTGCAGACTCTGCTATAGCAGTATAAAGATGCCTTACACCACTATAGCTTATTCCCCTTCCTTATGGGAAGAGATATCCTAGTATATGCACCCAACATTTTGTTTCATGAGAAATATCAAATTATTTTGGTTTTGTTCTGTTTTGGAACAAAAGCAAATCCTAAAGAGCAGAATTGTCTCCGAAATTCCCTCCCAGCTCTATGTAGGAAATGGCAGACTGGATCAGACCTGTAGTCCATTGGGTCAAATATCTTGTCTCTCTGAGAGTAGCCATCACTTGATGCCTCAGAGGAAGAAACCAGAAACCCTGTAATAGGGACTTACAGAATAACCTGTTCAAAGGGAAAGTTTTCTTCTAACCCTCAGTTGTAAGTTGGCCCATGCCCTGCAGCATAACATAATTATATAAGCACCTAGGAAAGCAATCACTCCTCTGGAATACAAGGGCAGTAGTGCCATTTAACTGAGTAGACACTGCACTGCAATTGTGAATTACAGTGTACTATTTTGCTCTAACAGCAGTGCCTGTTAACTTGCACACCTCCTCTCCTCACCCTGGGCACAGTAATACAGACCTGGATTCTGAGCAACAGTCAGCTGAGTATTTGGGCAGCAGTTACTCACCCACAGAAGCGCTTCAAAGTGGCTTTTATTTTTAGGCATGGGCAGTATGAATCAGTTTCCTCAGCAGTTGATAAACTGCTCTCCATGCTCCCACTCCAGTTAACCCCACTGCTTCAACCAAGAAATGCACTCCCAGGGGAGAATAAAAAGCCAGTGGTATTTGTGCTAGAACTGAGGAAGCAGCAGAGAAAAGTTAGTTGGTATTGTAATAGAAACTAAAATCAGGCCACTTCTGTCTTTTCCATTTGTGGAAGATGGAAAGAAAATATCCCCTCTAGATAGGAATGCAATGAATACAAAATAGATCACTTGCAAAACCACTTCATTTAAGACTTGGATCTATTTCAGAAAGAAAACAATTTGCTGCCTTCAGATGCCAGGTGCATCACGCTCCAGTTACATGCTGTGGCCTTCTTCTCAGAGCAGAAAATCTGATTGGCCTGGACTGCTATTTGGATTACATATTTTTGAAGGAGCAATGGAAGAATTTTAAACAAGATGTATTAACACTAAGAACCCCTTTATTCACACCCTGCACACTACTGTAATATTTTTGTATAAAATATGCCTTGTCAGATATTTGAAAACAAATAACTCATTGATCATTAATATTCTTGCATGATGTATGTACACAGTGGGTACTAAGAGTTATGGATATATGTTAGAGTTGTGACAAAAGTGTGTTTAAACCAGGCATGTTCGAGGAGCTGGTTAACAGGTCTGCCTTAGACAAAGGAATGTGTATTTGATTCTCTGACCAGCCTGATCCTCAGGCAAAGACAATGAAGGTCTAATACCTATGTATTAGGTAAACAAAGCTAATAAGCTAACAAGTAGGGAGAGAGAAAAACAACATGGATTCCTTCACCACCAGATTCCTTGTTGCCTGCCTCACAGTTTGAATAAACTTTATCTTAAAGGGGTGACCCTCAAAAGAATCCATTTCAAAGGTTCCTGGTCTATAAAGATGGGGTAGGGGCACAAACCTCAAGTGATAAGCAATTGACTCAACTGATGGTATACAATATTACTGTATTATAAAAGGATATAAGAGTGAGATCTTTTCTGGAAGCTAATGACACACTGGTGATTAATATCTATGTGAAATGTACCTGTGAAATCTATATGGAACTATGGATACTTAAGGATATTATGTTTTAAAGTCTGTAGCAGAACAGGGAGAAAAAGGTTCCTTCCCAGACAGAAGAGAAGGCAGCTATTTACCTGTCTCCTATGTAAATTAAGTGTTGTGGAATCAAAACAATGGAAGTCCCATTTATATATATAGAGGAATGGGAAGCCCATAAGAAGGAAAGAACAGCATGAGGTCATCCTGCTTCTTGAAACAAAGTCATTGAACTTTGGAAGATATGAGCTAAGACAAAAACCATCTCTGGCATTCATCACTGGGCAGACAAGCAAAAAGAGCTTTTGCAAGCTGAGAAAGATGGGAACTTCAACCACGGTGGGTCATGGGAGAGGGGGTGAAGTCTCTGGAAACTGAATATAGGTGAGAAACCATCTTGAAGAAAGCCTGTACCTTGCTAGGTTAAGTATTAGACTTTTATATGCACGTTTTCACTTTTATTTGCTTGAAACCCCTTTTAACTTTATTCCTTTTACTTGGCATCACTTAACCTCTGTTCTGTTTAATACATTTGTTTTATTTTTACTATAAACCAACTCAGTGTTGTGTTTAAATGGAAGGATGTTAAGCTAATAAGCTGTGACATGCTTTGTGTCTTTACAAGAATGAACAAACCTCGTTTCTCTGAAATGTCCAGGAGAGGGATGGACATTCCAGAGCACATGGCTTTGGGAAAATTTGGGACTGAGTGTCTGTTTGGGTCACCTTGCTGGTTGTAACCAAGGCTGGTGGAAGCCAGAGTGGGGTTGTAAACAGGGTGATGGGGTCTGAACTGCTAAGCCAGTGCTGTCTGGCACACAGACACTTCAAGGTGTGATCTGTGTACTTGTTGGCTGGTTGTGAGCATCCCAGGCTGGGAGCTACAACAGCAAAGCATTGTAAGGCACTCACAGTTGCAGGGCAAGTGGAGACACCATCCTCTAAAATCCATAACAACATACAATTAACAACATTTGGCGATTTTCAACAACAGAGCTGTAAGCATTAAGTAAAGAAGCACAATGGAAGCAAGTGACAGTAAAAATTAAATGCTAGGCGTCAGATTTTTATTTTCCATCCAGCACTGTGAAATTAGTTCTAGGGAGAATATTATCCTCTTGCTTCTTTGCTGAGTGGAAGCAGATTTGGGGGCCTTACACATCACTTTCCCATTTCGAGCACAAATCAGTGACATGGAGTCAGAGACTTCTTAACTGTGATTGATTTAGCTACAAATTGTACACAAGTCCTAACTCTTTGCACAGTGGTTGTACCAAACAGCACACAGGCAACTCCCTCGTGCAGAACCCACAAGCTGAAGATCGAGTGCTCTGTCCCCTGGAGCAGCTGTTCTGGGCCTCTGTCTCTCTCCAGGACTCACACAAAGCTCAAACAGACCCAACTGCTTCAACTCACTCTGTTCACCTTTTGTGCCCTCAACTCCTCACGCTATGCACCAGGGGAAACCCCTAATCTCAGGCTCCCCTCAGACTTCATGGTCTGGAAAGGTAACCTTTATTAACGCTCCTTCTGTGCAGCTGCCCTGCAACCTAAGGAAACTCAGCACAGTCTAATGACCCAGACAAAGTGGTTTAACCCACACAAAAACTCAGACTCACAACCCCTAACTCTTTCTATGAGGACCTTCATCCTGGGTGCTTATAAATCCATGACCTCTAACATGCAAGCCTTTGACGCCTTTTGCTATAGCAGTGTACACACATACAGAACTCTGTCTGTACTTTGACTCACCAGATCTAGTCCTGTTGTTGTCCACCTCCATAATAACCCCTCCCCAAGGGTAGGACTTCACTGCAAAGCCAACTCCAGTTATCTGCACTCAGGTTATTCCTCTCGAGTGAGCCTAGCTGGAGTGAGAACGGGCAGACTGCAAGGCAATTATAAGTCAATGGAACTACTTACAGTGCTTCAAGTTAAGCATATACATAAGCCTTTGTAAGATCAAGGCCAGAGATTGCAATTGGAGCTGTCTTTAGGTGTCTGTGTTTGTGCTGGTGCTATCTGGCAATCAGTCAGTATTATCAATTATATTCTAATTCACGTGAATTTTACCTTATTGTTTGGGCTCTCAGAGCTCTGGCTGGATACGCTGACTGTAAGAAACTTACATTCAAGCAACCTTTTTAAACCAGCAAGACTGGATAACTTTTATCCAAGAGGATTCAAAGTACTGATCAAGGAGCTCTCTGAACCATTAATGTTGATTTTTAACAAGTCTTGAAAGACACTAGGAAGTTCCAGAAGACTGGAACAAATATTTTAAAAGGGTAATTGGAATGGCCTAGGAAACTGTAGACTGGCTAGCACAAAATCAATCCTGGACAAAATATGGAAATAGTGATAAGAAGATAATCAGTAAATAATTCAAGAATGGTAGCATAATTAATGCCAGACAACACAGATTTATGGGAAATAAGTCTTGTCAAGAAAACTGGATATTGTTTTTTGATGATATCACAAGTTTGGTTGATAATGGTAATCATGTTGATATACTGAAATACTTTAACTTCTGTAAGGCATTTGATAAAAATAAGTACTTTACAAAATCAATGTAACTCATGTTAAATGGATTAAAAACTGGTTAACTGATAGAGCTCAATAAATAATTGTAAATAGAGAAACAGTCTCCTATGGGGATGTTTCTAGTGGTCCAATGCTATTTAGGATCTTTATCAGTGATCAGGAAGAAAATATAAAATTACTACTGGTAAAATCTGCAGATGACAGAATACTTGGTGGAGTAGGAAATAATGATGGGGACATGTTAGTTATACAGACTGATCTGGAAGGCTTGGCAATATGAGCAACTTATGTTTTAATACAGCAAAATGCAAGGTGGAATCTAGAACAGAGAATGTAAGTCACACTTACAAGATGGGAGCACTTATCCTGGAGCACAGCAACACTGACAAGGACGTTGGAGTAAAGGTAGAGAAACATCTGAATAGGTGCTGTCGGTGTGATGCTGTTGCTAACATGGCAAACACAATCCTTGGACGAATAAGTAGGGGTATATAAAAAAGTAGTAAGAAGATGGTATTGCCTTTTATGCAGCATTAGTGAGATCAGTACTGGATACTGCGTCCAGTTCTGAGATCAATTTTCTGATGTTGCAAAATTCTAAAGAGTTCAGAAAAGAGCTACAAAAATGATTGAACATCTGGACAACATGCCTTACAGTGATGAGTTTAACAAACTCAGTCTATTTAATTTATCCAAGGGAAAGTTCAGTGGCAAATCTGGCAATTCAATTATGGTCTAAAAATACTTTTACAGGGAGGAGATTTCTGATAGCAAACAACTCTCTTTCTTGTAGCAGAAAAAGGCATAATCAGATCCAGTGGCTGGAAGCTGAATCTAGACCAATTCAGACTAGAAATAAGGCATACATTTTTAACACAGAGTACTTAACCATTGGAACAATTTACATAGGGCCACAGTGGATTCTCCTTCACTTGGAGTCTTTAAATCAAGACTGGATGTCTTTGTAAAAGATGTATGCTATCACTCAAATAAAAGTTATAGGCTTGATGTAGTAACTACTGGGTGAAATTCTATTGCTTGTGATATGGAGGAGGCTAGACTAGATGGTCATAATGGTCCATTCTGGCCTTTAAAATCTATGAATAAATAAGGCTCCATTTATCCATAACAGGATCAAAATGGAGAGACCTACAGCTATGTGTAAATACAATTGTTATCCACTTTTCCCAACCACCCCCTATTCAGTGGTTGATCTCCGAATGTTGTGGTGCCTTTGTACAGCTGTGAAGGTAGAAGTTACTTTGAAATTTTCTAATTCAAATTAATTTAATAAAGGGAAAATAAAGGATGGTATCACAGAATATCCCCCACAGCAGAGGATTCTGAACAGCATTCTGGCTGATAAACATTGTCCCAAGCTGCTCATTACAGGTCTCCTTAAATGGAGTTTCACAGTGAACATAGTAATTTATGTTCTATAGGACTCAACCTTGTTTTCAAGCATCCTGTCACCTCAAAGCTGTAAATTACAAGTGTTTGAGGACTAGCCTTGGGAACAAATTGCACTGCATATCATGTCGTTGTTGATCCCCTTCAGCAGTGACATCGCATTATTTCAAACAAACAAACAATTGGCTTGTTCTTCCCACAAATGTAATAGCGGAAGCTCCTGGAAGTGGCATGTTGATCAAATAAGGGAATTGGATGATGATTTGCGTAGGACGCCCTTGTGATCTAAGTATCATAACACCAAACACTAGTAACCAACTGCATATACTGTCAAAATGTGTGGTGAACTCAGCTGGTGGACCCTGTGTGCAGCTCTACTTCCAAGTGGACCTCCACTGATTTACACCAGCCAAGGATCTGGCCCTCATTCAACTACTGGAGAGGACAATCTTCTTTTTTTTCCCAAAAAGTCTATGTGCTGATCAGCATCTCTGAGGATTCATGTACGTTAAGAAAAAGTTGTATCCAAGTGCCTACTGTGGGCTGTGTTGCATTAGACTGTCATGGAGAGTCTGCAGTGGGATGCAATACAGCACGATGCTAGTAATTTATATATAGTATATAGAGGCCTTGGTTTGAAAGCACCACTTTTGAAGCTCCATCTAATATCAAGTAGGCACATGATCAGCTTAGTGTGAGAATCACAAAACCCTCATATAGTAGTAAAGAAGCCATTGTCCATCACAAAGAATAGAAATCAAAGGTCAAAATATAAATGAAGCCCATTTGATAAGGGACATTGTATTTGCACAGAAAATGGAAATACCTGCATATGATCAAGCCATCAGTATTCACAATTATGTGATCACAGATTGCATTCATCTAATAGTAATGCACATAAGAGTGTGTAAACATTATCTCAGGCTACTAAGAAACAGCAGAGATTTCATAATCACCAATCATTTCCCATAGGGATCATGGCTGTGGTTGCTGAAAATGCTGCTCTACTTTGCTCAGTAACCTCCAACTACCTATATCCAACCATATATAGTCACGATCTAATCTCCAAGGACTAGATCGTGACTATATGCTCTGCTGTGAGCAAAGGGTAACACGTTGTTAAACTGCCCCAAGAAGAGCCCAGATGAGAGATTATAACTCAAACATTGTGACTCCCATTCTTCTGATACTCACAGGAGGGAGGAGAAAATTGTATTGGGTCTACACCTAGCACAACATATGTTACCAGGTATGTTGAAGGGGCAGCTCATGGGAGATGGGGATGCTCAGAACCTTACAGCAATAGGCCCTGACTGAAAGAGCTGTCTGCCTATTCCCCACCACCCAGGCCTCCAGCAGTCCAGAGGTCAAAGTGCAAAGGAAAACAGTTTTCCCCCATGATTTATCCACTAGACACGTGCCACAGAAGTGAGTGGAGAAGGGACGGGGTGCGACACTGCCAATATTATGGGTCTGTTAGACACAAAGCTACTCCGCTGCATTACACAGCTGGCAGAGTCTACATATTCAAATGAAGCACAGGACTGAAAGCAAAAACCATTCCTTTCACTTCATTAGCAGGTCCAGTGGAGTCAGATTATTGTTTACTGGTAAGGTACAGGATGGTGCGTAGGACCTTCACACCTAATCATACATAAATGAACTACAGTCTCCTGTAGCATGTCTACTATGCTTCACACACTACCGCTATTGCTTAAACAAAAATCTATGCACTCTTTAGCATAGAGATTCTACAAGTGGTCTGATTCCAAAAAGGGAAGAAAAATGAGTCAAGCCTCTAGGGTGATGAGACAAGGTGAGGAAGGAAATGTCAAAACACTAGTTTTAATTCAAGTTTGGAATTTGATTTAAAAAACAAAAGGGTGAATAATGTGAAATAAAGACTGGCACTTCAAAAGAATATACTGCATTATCAGTATCAGTGGAGGTCTGTGGCATGAGATCTTTTTAAGGGGAAAATTACTTGCAAAGAGAAATGATCTAAAAAAAATTTCTATTTATATAAGAATCCCTGCGTCATAAAAAGAGCATCAAGTAGATTAAATTTAAAACGCCTTCAGGGAAAAATAATACTAATTTTCAATAAATGAAGCTTCTAAATCCTTCCTTCCTAACAGCAAATAAAATATTTACAATCCTATAAATCCCATTTCCTACTTGTTATTTTCATACATTCATCAAGTCTTTCTTAGATGGGAATGTATTTTCTTTAAGCATATTATTTCTTCATTGAGGATTACAAGATATACATATATACATTAAAGTTCATGCTAACTTTTATGGCCCACACCTGTTCTGACATATCACATGGGAAGCCATGAGGCGACATTAAAGTTAGTACTATAATTTCAATATCTCTTCAATAAATGCTTATTGCCAAATGTGGTGCATTTCTTTTTGGAAACTGAGTCTAACACCGAAAAGCACGGTTCTGACTGAATCTTGATTGAAATCACTTCCTAGATGAAGTGCTACCTACAGGTTACACTCACACAAGCAAACAAAACATTGCAACGTGCACGGGCAATGTTAATAAATAAGAACCCATGAACAGAGAACACAATTTCCTCAATCAGCACAATCCAAAACTGTTGTATATTAAATTAAAACATAGAAGTTTTCCGTGGGCTTCTGCAAGGATGGATTATGAAATGGGGAAACTCAGAAGACTCTCTGTTGGTGCAAGTCAAACTCACCTGAAAGGTTTTTAGCATAAATTATAGGTTTTCAAACTCATATTAGGGCACAGTCCTGCATTTCTTAGTGCCCTAAACAGGACATTTTTAGGTGTGTAAGGAAATATATTTTGATTGCAGCTGTCATGCTGTAATCCACCGTGGCCTGTAGGCAATTGCTAGCACTTGCGTGTGTGAGATGTTGGGGAAAGGTTCCTCAAAGACACAGTGTCTGTAGCACAGAGTAGCAGTAACTCTGTTAACCTGGAAAAGCATGCAGGATAATGCACTAGCTCTAAGTTACATTCACTTAGAACAATTATAGTAATACTGGTCATCTGGGATCTCAAAGCACTAAACATTATTATTTCCCCCATTTTACAGAATTGAGAGGCAGAAATAGTTCACAACAAGTCAGGGCAGAAATAGAGCCCAAGTTTCCTGACACTGGTCTAGATCAAGCTGCAAAACCAAACGCTTCACTTATAAGAGATCTGGAATCCTCATAAGTTGGGCCCATGTACAATTCACGCTGCCAGTAACATTAATTTTCCATTTTGTGGTGTTTCTGTTCTGCCAGCATTTCCCAGACTTCATATAATGAATAAAACCATATGTGCAGCATATGGAGTTAAGCAAAAATCCTTCAGAACTTGCTGCCAGCTTCCTAGCTTTAGAATAATTAATTCGGAAAGTTGGCTTTTCCTACATTGATTTGGTTAAGAGCAGTGGCCATTTATAAACAGCTTGCTTTGTTCACTTTGATTTAACTAGGCTGATTATATATTTAAATATACAACAACCCTTTTGATTTTTCTCCAGATTTTTACCAATTACCAACAAACTTAGATTTAACATAGGAATTTAGCTTCCCCACCCCCCACCCCCACCTTATTCAAGGTTGTTTTAACTAACCTTTAAACTTCAGAGCAAATATTACACACACATACATAATTCACACTCATTGTAGTTTGGATTAATCTTTTCTATACAAAAATTCACCAGAAGAAGAGGATCATTAGAAATGCAATAGTGTTTTGAACACCACTCTGTACTAACGCAATTCAAAGGGTGAAAATCTGGCCCCACTGAATCAATGACAAAATTCCCATTGACTTAGGTGGAGCCAGGATTTTGCCCTAGATTTTTATTCCTCTTCACTAAGGGCCTGCTTCCAAACCCAGTGTAGTCAGGAGAAAAGTTTCCTTGCACTAAAGTTCATTGCAGATACGTTCCACTGCATATATATGTACATCTGCACCCATCTTCAATATGCTGCAAAGGCCGATTGCTGTCCAAATGTCATTGCTCCTTTTAAAACATGCAGTACTTTCAACATCGCTTAATATAAAAACAAAACCCTGAATAGAGTTCGCAGCCATTATTATCAAGCAGCAACATTACTAATTTAGTGACCAGACAGTGCAAACTAGAGACTTAATGGCCTCTGGAAGGAAAGAAATTTCTACACAATAGCCAGTTTCAAGGAGTGCTATGAAGTGGTCACTGCCACAGGCTGGATTCAGTTAAAATACGTTTGAAGTTAGAAAAGCGATTCAAAGAATGGCACTCTGGGGTTCCATGTTTTTCATTATCTGACAAGCTGATCAGATTTTCTCTATTATTAAGCAAAATGATGTTTTTACCTCCACCTGCCAGCTCTACCAACTCAAACTGGGATCTGACAGCCAGATAGAGTCACCAGGCATCCAGTTTTTGACTCGAACGCCAGGCATCCAGTTTTTGACTCGAACGCCCGGTCAAAAAGGGACCCTGGCAGCTCCAGTCAACACAGGTGACCAGGCTGTTAAAAGTCTGGTTGGCCACAGCGGCCAGCTCCATGTGGCTCCTGTGTAATCAGCTGGCATATTCCTCTGGTTCCTAGCCCCAATCGCTGCTAGGGGGGATCTGCACGCTGCCCCTGCCCACAGTGCAGGTGCCACCCCGAGCGCCGGCTCCATAGCTCCCATCGGCCGGGAACCAGGGCTAATGGGAGCTGTGGGAGTGGTGCGTGTGGCTAGGGGCAAACGCAGAGCCCTCAGCTGTCCCTGTGCCTAGCAGCCAGAGGGACATGCCAGCCGCTTCCAGGAGCTGCCTGAGGTAAGCGCCATCCAGAGTCCGCACTCCACCCCCTTGCTCCAGCCCTGAGTCCCCTCCTGCACCCAAACTCTCTCCTGGAGCCCGCACTCTGCACCCCCACTCCCTGCCCCAGCCCTGAACCCCCTCCCAAACCCCAACCCCTTGCCCCAGCCCTGAGCCCCCTCCCGCGCTCCAAAACTCTTGGCCCCACCTCCAAGTCTGGAGCCCCCTCCTGCACCCCAAACCCTTCATCCCCAGCCCCTCCCTGGAGTCCGCTCCCCCGCAGCCAGAGCCCTCACCCTTTCCCGCACCCCAACCCTCTGCCCCAACCAGGTGAAAAATAAGCCAGTGAGCGAGGGTGGGGGAGAGTGAGTGATGGAGGGAGTGCATGAGGGCAGGACCTCAGAGAAGGGGCAGGGCAGGGCAAGGGTGTTCAGTTTTCTGCAGTCAAAATTTGGCAACCCTACAGCCAGGCTGGATTCTTTCTGGTTCTTGTATCATCCCCTGCCTTTATTTACATTTGCTGCTTGCAGTGCAAATGCCACCAGAAAGGCCCCACTGATAAAGACTCTAACTTCACCATACGCTCAGCTGCTAGTTGCCACCTAGCAAGAGGATCCATCAATCCTGGATACTGACAGCTTCCAAGAGGTCTTCTGCTCCAGTTACAAGGAAAGAGAGATGGGCATTACAAAATAGCAATAGCATAGTAAATGGTGACTCTGCTTGTGAGGAAACAACCTAGACTGTACTCAAAAAATGTACACAAAAAGTTCAGCACTGTTAGAATCCTCTGATCAGGAGAAGCTTGGGAAGGAGATTTGTGGCAATCAAGTTACCGTTCCACTCTCAAAGGTACTTCATCTCAGCCCCATTACCAAATATCTGAGCACGTCAAGGTCTGATGTATTTATCCTCACAAAAGCCCTAAGAGCCAGGACAGTGCTATTATCCCCATGTTGCAAATGAGGAACCGAGGCCAAGACAGACAACAGGTCAAATGCCTAAGTGACTTAGGAGCCCAACCCCTATTTTCAATAGTGGCCTAGGTACCAAAGCCAATGGGCGTTAACTCCTAGATCACTGAGCCACTTCTAAAAATGTTACCATCAGCGATTTTCCAAACATCACACAGACATCCAGTAGCAGAGCAGAGATTCAAACCCATGCCCTCTAAATGCCAGGCTAGTACCCCATCCACGAAACTATCCTTCCTCTCAATGCAACAGTGATCCCCTCTAGTCAGCTTCTTTAAAAGAGACTTCCATTTTCTATGTATTTACACAGGGTATGTCCCTCTGTGGGTTCCCATAATGTCCATCAAAGGTGAACAATACAGGGAAAAAACATGTTTTCCCTCCCTCAAAAAAATCAATAAAATTATAGCCCTAATTTAAAGTGGAGAATTTTATAGTATCTGGTTTTACCTTTTTATTTTTGTCTAACATTGTAATAGTAATGGCAAATAATAAGCAGCCTCTAACTTTAAGTGACTCTGTCCATTTTCCTTCTGCTAGATTGGTTTTTGGATGGGAAAGTCTTTGAAATACCTCTGACTGTGAAGTGTAAAGAGTTTAAGCTACAGATGTTTTGCCTAAGCGATAGCTTATCTGTGTGCAAGATGCTAACATCTTGTATCTTTAATGTTCCTTTAATCTCACACACACCACTGTTATGATCTGGATGTGAGATTTGAGGTAACATCTTAACTGAACAGAGTTTCCTTTCCTTGGAAAACCAATGGACTCCCAGAAAATCACATTGTTAAAACAATCCTTAGAGAACTTTAACTTAATATAAGAACATAAGAACAGCCATACAGGGTCAGACCAAAGGTCCATCTAGCCCAGTATCCTGTCTTCTGACAGTGGCCAATGCCAGGTGCTCCAGAGGGAATGAACAGAACAGATAATCATCAAGGGAACTTGTCTGACTTCCCAGGGAGGGAGGGGGCATGGAAATCAGACGGCAGTATCTACTAAAATAATGAAATGAGGTCACAGGGAGGATCTAAGCAAGTTGTGCCACATGAACATAAAATTCACTGTCATCCTATACCAGGGCCACCCAAAGGATTCAGGGGGCCTGGGGCAAAGCAATTTTGGGGGCCCCTTCCATAAAATAAAGTTGCAAAACTGTAGATTATATTATATTCTTGTGGGGGCCCCTGTGGGGCCTGGGGCAAATTGCCCCATTCCCCTCCCCCCCCCTGCAGTCCTGTCCTATACAAGACTGGCTCAGGTATCAATACCCCTTATTTAAAGGCAGAGCCACAGGCACGATGAACAGCCCAGCCCCACTCACCCTAATAGCCCCTGAACACTAGCGTGTATGAAGTCTGGGCCAGGGAAGAAATCAAGGCTAATACAGAACATCAGCATCTGCCCAGTCATGCTGACTATTAAAGAAAATCTATAATGTTCAACCCTGCTAAGCAGGGTTTATGGTTGCTGCTCGGACACTGTGCTTCAGCTGGGCCTACTCAGAATTCATAAAAAGTGCTGCCTGCCAAGGCCAATTATCTCTAAATCAGACACAGACACACAAACCTCATTCAGTAAATGAATTAAGTTGCCTGGGCCCTCTGCAATGAACAGCTGAAAACACAAGCGAGGATTACAACACTTTCGTGACAACACAAACAAGAGACAAATAGATTTCTCTTGGATTTACTAATGATTCCTTTGACAGGGCTTGACTGAGTACAAATGCTCCTTGGGTGCATTCACCACCTGGGCAAAGAAGCAAAAGAAAAACAAATAGTTGAGTATGCTGCCCAATGAACATCACCCATTTGGGAACCATCAGTGGTGCAAGTATAGCAGTACGGTCCAATATACTGGAGCAGTGAGCCATTTATAGCTGATATGCCATACTGGAAAGACGCAGGAGGACAGAATGTGGGGCCACCCAGCAGCCCCATGCCAGCAGCTCCTCCAGCACAGTTGTACCGCCCCCAGCTCTTCCATGCAGCTGTGTCTAACGTCTCCTGTCTGGGGTCTGTCGGCATCCCCGCCGGAGGAGCTGCCGGCACGGGGCCACCTGACATTCTGCTCCTTTCACTACTACGGTTCCCAGGAGAGCCATGTGGTTCAGGGCTCTCCCAGGAACCACAGCGGCAAAAGGAGCAGAACTCCATGCCAGCAGTTCCTCCAGCGCGGCTGTACCGCCCCTAGCCTCAGCCCCCGCCCCGGGCCCTGTCCTCTGGTGGGGCTGCTGTACAGACCCCGGACAGGACTCAGGAGACTCAACTGCATGAAAGGACTTGGGGCAGAGCGGGGGGCAGCGCTGTAGGAGCTGCGGGCACAGGGCCACCTGGCTGCCCCACATTCTGCTCCTTTCACCGCTGTGGTTCTGGAGAGCCCTACAGTTGAGAAGTCTCCAGTGCACCAGAAGGAAGACAGAGCCCCCCGCAGGCAATGTGGGATGGATCACAGGGAGGGGAAGGAGAGAGCGTGTGGCCCAGGCTGGGGGCAGAGCAGGGTCATGTGAGGAGTCACGTTGGGGGTCACATGCCCCCCTTTAGCTGGTGCAGTGTACAGGTAAGAAATGAATTCTACTTGCACCACTGGGAATCATCAAACCATATTTGACCTTGTTGCTGTCCTCATTTTCTTCGTGTAACAATCATCATCAGGGCTATCACCAGTAACTGAACCCCGGAATGACAGAGCAAACATGTGACTCATGCCAGCTTGAGTTAAAGGATCATGGATGGGAGCTGTAGTCTCTGTGGATCAGGAATGCAGCAGGATGGTTAACACTCACAGAACGCTGGGTCACACTTGCACTGTAGCCAATTTTTTAACCTTAACTGCCCCTGAAGGATGTCACTGAGCCTACAGATGGCAACACGACCACTGGTCATCATAACCAGCATGACAGGGGCTTTCGCATGCAGCATTGCACTGCCCTGAAACACAAAGGAAACTGCAAGTGATAATTCGTGAGGCTATGAAAAGAATATGCTTATATCCCCATCCGCCCCAGAAATGAGGTGGATGAGTCACCAGTGTAGGTAGGTCAGGCTGCTGAGTCGCTTTCAGGAACAATGTTCTTAACAGTTAGGTAATACTTCAAGCATCCCCACAGGAATTAAACATCCAACTCACCTCTCTTTTCGATCCAGCAAAATGAAAACTCAGCCAGAAGCTTTATCACCTCTCAACTTTAAAAATGAAATGGAAATAATCTTTTAAAATAAAGTTAAAACTTTCTAAAGTAAATTGTCTATGAAAGAGACAGAGTCCTTAAATCCAGGGCTTTGGAGTGGAGCCCAGAGCTAGAGTGCGGAGCAGCTCCAGAACAGTGGAGCAGCAGGTTTTTGCCTGGAGCTGGAGCAGAGCCAGAGCACAGCTCCAAAGCCCTGCTTAAAGCACATATTTCTGAAATGCCTAGTTCCTCCACAGTACAGCCAGGTATGACAAGTCATGTCCTGCTCAGTCTGAGCCTGGGAATCGCCAAAAGCTGCTGACCTGACTTCTCAGTCAGTTCTCTAACCACTAGATCACACTCCTGACCCATTCATATAAAGTCAAATGTAAGGGCCAGACTAGCCTTCCCTTGGAGACAAGGATTTACAATACTGAAGATCTGGCCCCTAATGTTTAATACAACATTCTGAGTAGGAGACCGAGCCCCTGAAAATGGCATTGGGTGAAGTGAAGTTAATTAGCCCATAAATTAAGAAAGACCCTAGCCAGTCATCTGTAAACACAAGAGTAATAATGAGGAGTAGAACTGTGTTTCTCCTCATGCTGCCAATGCAAACAGGAAAGGTCGAGTGCATAGAATTAAATAAGCAAATGTGAAACTAGAGCAGCTCGTGCACAGATTTAAGAGAAGTAGCATGAAAAAACTGAACAAACTTCTAAGTGCAAACAGACCTCAAATCCTCAGAGAAGCTGCCAAGCTCATAACAGACCAGTGGGGTCAACAGCTGTAGAGAAGAGACAAGTCTCTGTCTTCCAAGCCTCCCCAACATTTCAAAATGCACATACTTGTCTAGTAAGTGTGTTTATTGAGTGACCAGACAATACTGTTTCAAATGTATTATAATCCTCTCTCTGTACTTCAACTCAAACAGCTGACACTGGTATCAATGCGTACAGTCAGGTGAATGATGAATGTCCATAACAGACATTTTTAATATAGTTTTGCAAAAGCCTTTCGTTTGGCCACAAAAACCCAAGCAAACAAAATACAACAATCCAGGATCATGCAAAGCTCTGGAGTCTCAATGAACAGCCTATTCCCATAACTCTTGGAACTGGTGAGAGGTATTAGGAAACAAAAGAAGGATCACTGCAAAAAGAGAACCAGAGACACCAAGTGACAGTTATTCAAGTACAGTTTGAGGAAGTAAGTTAAATATAACAATGTGTCCGCAAGTTCAGGTTCATTTGGGATTTACCCATGATCTCAGACCTTTCTGTCATACCCACAATCTTCTATCACAAATGGCCTCAACAACTGCTGACAGGAAAAAATAATCAATGATGTAGGATGTTCTTTATAAACCATCTTGATTCCCTCTTCTCTGTCTGCAGCTAACTTCTGAGATATTCCTTAGCACTGAGTCACACATGCTCAGAGCAGAATCCAGGAGCCCTTCTGTTCATTTCAGTGGACTTTGGATCAAGAACCTTAGGCCAGACTTTTCAAAAGGTCTCATCTAACAGAACTGGGGCCAGGTTTTCAAAAGAGCTCAGTTGCAATTCAGGCACCTTATCAATAATCAGATTCTTCTGAAGTGCTCAGCACTCAGTAACTCCATTGAGAGCAAAAGATTATACATAGGAGCTGCCAGATGGGATCAGACCCCTAGTGCATCTAGTCCAGTATCTTGTCTCTAACAGTGACCATCACTCTTCAGAGGAAGATGCAAGAAATTACAGACAGGGCAGTCAGTTCTGAGCTAATCTGCTCCCTCAGGGCATTATCTCCAAATAGTTAGCTAGAGGTTGGCATAAGCCATGAAGCATGAGGTTTAATATCCCTTCCAATCACTGTTTTAGTAATTGCAATTCTAATAGTAATTCTGGGTATTCCTGTGCTCCATATCAATGTGCAACGCTGTTCTGAATCTTACTCACAAAACGGGAAGCTTCTGGGTACTTTTTTAAAATGTGTCCTTGCATGATTTGGCCCAACAGAAACCAGGGCCCCCATCCTGCAAAGCTTTTGGCAAGTATTTAGCTTTCAAGGGCACCTAGGGAGGGAGGTGCCTAATTCCTATTGAGTTTCAAAGGGAATGAGGCCCCTAACATCTTAGGCCCCATTGAAAATACCAGTCTTATTTCATATGGAAGTCTCTGCAGGATGGAGCGTAAACCATTTGAAAGACATGCACATCAGTGGCAAAATATGAATTAAACAAATCCCTTAAAATGACCCTTGTGTGGTTTGGGAGGGCAGGGGTTGGAAATGTAGCTATTGTTCGAAGAGATAAATAATTCTACTCACTCAACAACCTGAAATTATCCCAAGGCTGCTCTGTATTTCATCTTACCTGAAAAGGATACAATGGTAGCAAAGAGTTGAATAAATTTATTCTTCTGAATGGAGAAAAATGCAAACGGTCCTATCAGTAAAACAAAGCCAGCCTGTTCGGGGAAAAGAAAAAAAACAAAAGGGGGAGGAATATAATTACTGATGGCTGACTCCTTTAATATAATAGCTTCTGCTTTCTAGGGAATTACAGTAAATGCCACCAAAAATTCTCACCAGAAAAATCCTGTAAGCATTAATCCTGCTGATGGGCCCCCAGCAGTGGTTTTCATCATAGGAATTACTTGTGAAATTGCTCTCTCCTGTGCAACTAGGGATATTGCTGAAAAAAGCAGAAAGATACAGTGTCCTATCTCTGTTTGTAGAAGCAAGGCAGTTTTAAAAACTACTCTAGTTTACAATGTGTGAAGCCAAACCTGAAGTTCTCCAGCAGCCAGGACTGGTCAGTCCCATGGCATACCGACGTGACCTGACAACCCATCTCATGGCCAGCAGTGGCTCTATTGGAGAGCACCAACAGTATGTCATGCCCTCCTCTTCCCTGCTCCTGTCTAGTCGTTCAGCATACAGTCTGCATGCTTCCAAGACAGCTCCGGTGCAGGATATGTGGACGGGTCCTGCACAGGATATGCGGATGGGTCCTGCACAGGAGATATCTTCTCAGCCTCTCTATTTACAAAGGTAAGGGTTTAGTGAAACATGTACATGACCATGTGTTGTACCACGCAGCACGTTGCAAGAGAAACCTGCCACCAAGGCCACTTGACAAGAGCACAGAGAATAACTTAGGTAAGATCTAATTCCCAGAGGTACTGAGCACCTACAACTCCAAGTGAAATCAAAGGGAGATGCAAATGCTCAGCATCTCTGGGGATCAGATCCTCACCCTGTTCCTAATCACAGCCACTTCCTCAAAAACATCTCATTTCTTCCTCTTTGGCCAGAAGCCAAAAGGATAAAACAAGACAGACACTAGTGCCCTCAGCACCCAGGTGGTGGGAAAGGGACATGCCGCACCTCTCAGTTACATTGACAGATCTTCCTAGGACTTGCCATCAAAATAAATTCAAAAGGTCAACATCCCTCACCTCATCTAATGAGCCATTTGTGAGTCTGCCCACTTCTGTAGCTTTCGAGAAGCAATTCTGCCTTGGAGAGGACAAAGACTCCTACAGGGGTCCCCAAAATGGAACATACTGTGGAAAACAAAGGGTAAGTCTAGACTGAAAGTAGACACCGGTGGCTGGCCTGTGCCAGCTGACTCAGGTTGACAGGGCTCAGGCTGAGGGGCTGTTTAATTGCAGTGAGGACATTCAGGCTCGGGTTGCAGCCCAAGCTCTGGGACCCTCCCATCTTGCAGGGTCCTAGAGCCCAGGCTGAAGCCTGAGCCCAAACATCTAAGCCACAATTAAACAACCTTGCAGCCTGAGCCAGAACCAGCTGGTATGGGCTGGCCATGGTTTTTAATTCCAGTGTAGACATACCATAAGAGAGCTGGGTGCTGTCACAAAGCTGAGCAGCGGTGCAGAAAGTGGATGGAGTGCATCCCCTACAGGTCATGAATCTAAGTGTTATTATTTGTATAGCAGGAGTGCTGAATAAGCCCCACTAGGGATCAAGCCCTGATGAGCTAGGGGCTGTATAAAAAACACACACACAGTAAAAGACAATCCCTGGGTGAAAGAGTTTACTCTCTACAAGAGACAAGGAACAGAAAGGAAGTGGAAGTGGAATACACCAAAGCAGCAAAACGGTCAGGGAGAGGATAGGCACATCAGTGTATCAGAGCGTAATAAAACATGTCTAAGAAGCCAACACTCAATGTGTAACAGAGGAGTACAATTAAAATGAGTACAGTTTTATATACATTACTTAAAAACAAAGCAGAATATAATAAACTCCCATCAATTTACACTGCAGCCTCTCAGCCTGACCCTTATTTAACGGCTGATTGTTTGTCTCAGTAGAAGAGAGCCTTGAAGAGGGACTTGATGTAGCAGAGGAGAAATGGCCTTTTGGAATGCTTCCCAAAGTGCAGATTAACACAAGGAGGAAACACTCAGTGTCTTTGGTGATCGGAAAAAGGCAGCCAGACAGCAGGCTGTGCCTTGGGTTTTGCAAACTACACCCATTTTAGACTTGTATCAAACCATCAGCTCTGCTTGGAAATGAACATTCTATATTCATTAAGTTTGGTAAGAGCCCTGAGGAAATACACGCAGACACACAAATAAGCAAATCAAAAAGGCACCAGAGCAGAGGAAGGAACAGTGCTCCAGGCAGGAGAAAAGAGCAAGGTCTGTGCAATGCTCAGGGGTCTAGCTACACCCCCTTTCATCAATATACAATGTACACTGGAACGCAGGGGGAGCACCTCAGCTGGTATACATTGTCAGAGCTCCATGACAGCCATTGGAGCCATGACAACGTACACCAGCTGAGGATCCACCATGCAGTGTTTAATATGGAACTCCAATGAAAATCTCACTGGTATTTATGAATACTGGGAAAAGGCCCTTCTTAAATAAAACACTAGGCCAGTCTGAATGACGGTCAGCTTAGGATTCAGGCCAGATACAAAAGCCTTTGCTCATCAGTTTTTACCCAGGAAAGTCTTCCATTGAGCTGTGGATTGGGCACTTGACAAATGTCACTAGAGTTGCTCATAGCTGCTCTCCCGTTGCCCTCTGCAACTATTACACAGCTATATCCCTTGCACCTCTGGCCAGCCCTGGGAGACATCGGCGAGCACTGTAAGGAGCAGCTTTATTTACCAACAGCAAGAGGTAGGAGGAGAAGCATCTGATTAGTGCAGTGTCTATCTTGGTGGTGGCATCTCTTCGGCAAACAGATTGCTCATTGCCCCCACTGAACTCAGCAAAGGAATCCATGGCTGTGTGTATCCAGCTACAAAACCACAATGCCTTCCCTTGCACCTCACGCATTGTGTTTTGTTGTGGAATTCTGAAACAGTGAGAAATGCTGGTGTAATCCATCACACTTGAGGCATCCCAGGTTTGAACCCAAGACCTACAGCACGTAATGAGCCTTTGCTGCTGGAGCTACAGGAGTCACTCCCCTAACTAGCAGCTATAGCTGACTCATTAACCTATTCTGTGGATCAGCCAATAGAAGGGGACAAAGTCCTCTCCCAGTGTGGACTGGTCATATACGTATGTTAATAACCAGCATATACTTCAAGCTCCATGCTATTTCACAGAAATGTGGAGGCCTTACCACTAAGTAACCAGGAAAACTGAGCGTACATGTGTGTGCACTGCTGCCTGTCTACCATACTCCAGTCAATTATAATACAAAGGGAAGGAAAAGCTTAAGATTTAGATTATGCTAGTTAATCAGTATATGTACCTAGTAACAAGCTTGTGACCTCTTTGATCTGTTGAAGTATCAGTGTTTACCGAGAGACACTGCATGAAGGACGTCTGCTTTTTAAAGAACTGCATAAGGAAACTAGTCTCAACACTTTCTTCCCCATTGAAATTTCCAGCAAATCATGCACCCATAATTTTAACAGCTGTGGAGAAATATCACTCCATTCAGGAAAGGAAGTATCTGCATATTCCTGCTTCTGACTATATGTTTCTCAAAATATTTCTGGGGGCTATCCTCCAAGTAATGAGAGAGGGAATTATGTTCATGACTTGGAGTAATCAGCACACCAAAAATCCTCCCCAATCCAATGCAAGAAGAGATTCCCAAAATATGCCAGAGTGTTTTAGAGACAAAGCTAGCCGTCCATAGCTGACTTCAGAGGAGTGAGAAACGTGGCTCTCCAAAATGTCATGTGAAATCTAAATGAGTATCGACATGTTGTAAGGGAGCTCATTTAGCGCAGCTGCATGTATCTGTGCTACTCTGAACACACACACATCGAAATATCTTAACTAAAGATCCCTGAATACCATTTCCAGCACTGAGGTCCTCAATTAAAGAGAGTCTTACTCTAAAGAAGTCAGGCCACTATGAGTTTTGCACGGGATTTAGTCAAGACAAGAATCTTCCTCTACTGACATGCCATTAAAACAATGTGCCCTCGCTGCATGGCACCAGGGGGTTGCAAAATGAGTAGAGAGATTATGCAGTGCCATATAAACTAAGCATACGTATACAGTATACACACATACAGGGGTTAAACTCAACCCCTGCTAGCCCCAAAACTAAGCCTAGAAGACTCCTTCAACCCCCAGAGCCACATCCCCTGTAACAGTGGCATTGGCTGTGTACTGCATTTAATGATACTGACAATTTACACTCTCTAATGCATTTTAAAACTACATAATTTACTCTTTCCCTTCCTTTCCTGGCTCCACCTACATCTTCCCCACTGTACACTGTGTATTTTTCTCCCTAATGGTTTTCAACATCTCTCTCTATTTTGCCTCTCTCTCCCTCTGTCCTTTTATATCACTTCTGCCTTTTCCTTCCCTGCATTGTTCGTACTACTTTCTTCCTTTATATTTCCTGTCCCTGATTTCCTCCTACTGCTCCCCCTCACTTCTGTCTCTGTCCCTGTCCCCTTTTCTAGCTTATCTCCTCAATCTCTCTCCCCTGCACACTTCCCTCAGACACATGCTCCTCATGCTGCCAGTGAGATCAGTTACTGGGCTCTCCCACTCCTCCCTGGGGACAAAGCCCAGACTGCTCCTGCCATCTCTTTCCCAAGCTCACTTGCCCACTCCAAATTTCCAGTCACCCTGGGCAAGCAGGTTTTTATTATTATTATTATTAAGTAAGGTGGGTCAAAAAATTTCCCTCAAAACAGCTCCCCAGCCAGACTTCATCTCCCATGATGCACTGTGGCCACGCGACTGCCACGATGCACCTACTCCCCTCAACAAGTGGGGAAGCTGTCATGCATGATGGGTGATGTAGTCCAAACAAGGAGCCCTGCCTATAAAGGAGAATAGGCACCTGTCCTACAACTCCCATGAGGCACCCCAGCAGCATTTCATTTCATTTTTAATTTTCACTGAAAGCTCAATTCTCTGCACACCAAATTTTCCACCCAGCTCTATTATTAACAATTTATAGCCTGGTAGTGCCTAGGAGGTCTCACTCAGATCTGGGACCCATTGTGTTAGACACTTGTCGCGGGGTGGTCCCCTGGAAGTCTTTTCGATCCTCAGTAACTGACCATCAACTCCAGGTGTGCTTAACCGCACCCTGCTTTATTATATCCCTTCAGCAGGCCACATCCTGCATGTTATTTGAGACAATTTACAGTCAGTAGCCTGCTTATCCCACTTGCTTCCAATCCTGCCTACTCCTGCCCTCCTTCCAGCAGTTAATTAACACCCTGCCCAACTGCCTGTCTTTCAGTCAGGTCCCACTTAATGAATCCTGGTGGGGAATTGAGTGACAGGGCGTTGAGTCAGCATCTGACTTAGCACATCCAGTTACAGTGTTGTACAAACACAGAACAAACAACAGTCCCTGCACCCAAAGAATTTACAAACAGTAAAATCTTTTCAGGCCCTGCCTGCAATCCCGCTCGATAGCCTCTCCTTGAGGAAGAGTGGCAGGAGCTCAGCAGGGCTCTGCACATTCACAAGGGTCCACCCACATGGAATTCTCTGCAGGATCAGGTCCTAGAGTATCTAGAAAAATAAATCTGCAATCGCCAGCAAGATTCCCACCACTGGGTGAGCAAGTGCTCTCAGGAGAATTCCTCACTTGTGCTGGAAACAACTCGAGCATCTTTGTCGATATTAGGGATCTTCCTCTGCCCAATCCCCCAAATTCCCCAATTTATTTGCCATTATATATACACAATATATAATGATCTGTGGAAGAGTCAGAGCAAGGAGACTGAACATTCAGCAGACAAGCTGAGGAAAGGATCAAAAATAGGAATGGAAACAAGAAATGAGTCTGCTCGAGTAATGGGACTTTATACATGGGAGTTGTTTTTTAAGGAGAAGATGCGCATGTTAAAATGCCTCTGAACAAATCATTTGTCTTCATTTCTTACATGTACACACAAACTTATTTGAAGATACTGGCATTTACTCCAGCCATAAACAGTATTTCTCTCATGTTCATTTAGCTCCTAAAATTTTAGAAGTGGCATTGATATCCTATTGTTCCCCCTTTATTCTTCTTCTCTCCGCCCCATTCATGCAAAATAAGCTTGACTAAAGTTAAATTAAAGGCCATATTCTTTGCATTAGTTGCTAAAACGTCTGCACTCTACAGCAATCTGTACAAGACTTTTCCAGACTCTAGAGTGCCATCTACACGAAAGAAAAGGGATTTGCTGAGAGTCAGCCAACTGGAGATAATAAATCCTTTGGGGATGCATCGCAGACTAATGCCAACAAGATGCTTTTTGGAACAGCTCTTTGCAGACTGCAGATGTTTTGTGGCAATTTTTTTTAAAGCACTAAAATACCCCTGTGACTGAATGAGCATCGCTCTCAAACAGCTTGTACGATGAGATGAGAGCCTTAATAGTTTGGCTCCTGAATATTTATGCACTCTTAAAGAGAAATGCTTGCCTACCTTATTTTTTAGGCTATTGTCAAAAGTTCAGCTTCAGCCGAATTGTCACTGATCCTGCATGCTTCAATCTTTGGACACGAGTTTGGCACCCATACATGCATGCAAAAATCAGCTGCCTCTTTTGAAAAAAATGTGGCCCTAATTGTTGAATGGTCACTTGGTATCATTACTGGATCCAGTCTCTTGCGTGTCAGTGTTTCACAGACTCTTATTAAAGAAGAACTCTGTAGGCACAGATTTAGGCCTGGATCCTGCAGTGAGTCAATGAGAAGTGCCGGGGATCTGCCTACAGGGAATTACTTCAGGACTGGAGTTTCCAGAGCTGTTTGAGGCAGGCTTAGAATCTATCCCTACATGATGATTTTAAAATCTCTGCCTAGGATAACCACCTAGCAGTACAGCAAAGGCAGCCAAATCGCATCACCCAGTGCACACATTCCACCAATTCACTGAAATAGGGCAATGGAAATATTATCCAGGCAGGAGTGGCTCCATAACATCCATATCCTCCCTCTGATTGACCACTAAGAGAACCAGGAATCTATAACAAAAGAACGTATTTCCCATGCTGATTTTCCAGACAAAACAATGGAGGAGGAGTCTCAGTGTGCAGCTCCTCCAACCAGCTGCACTGAACATGTCCAACAAAGGGGCAGCTATAACTGCAGCTGGGCAGCCTCCTTCAACATGTAGAGATGTGATGCACAGCAACAAAATTGCAAAGAACTGCTCTCTCTCTCTCTCTCTCACACACACACACACACACACACACACACACACACAGAGAACACCAAGGGTATGTCTCCACTGCAAAGAAAAGCCAAGTCCCAAAGCTTGGGTCCATTGATTCGAGCTCACGAGGCTCAGGCTGTGGGGCTAAAAATAGCAGTGTAGACATTTGGGCTTGCACTGAAGCCTGGCAAGTGGGGAGGATCTCAGAGCCCAGGCTCCAGCCCTGGACCCGCAAGCACGAGTCACCTGACATGGGCTCTGAGACTTGGCGCCACAGGTTTCTCTTTGCAGCATAGACATACTCTAAGAGCAACGGCAACAAGAGAGAAAAAATAAGCTAAGAATATGGACCACTAAGGCCCCAATCCTGTGATCTCCACATGAAATACATGTGGGCAGACCCCAATGTCTGGGGCAGCACCCCATCGACTTCAACCTTTATGCATGACATTGCAGAACTGGGACCTAAGTGATTGTCATGTGTATAGTACTAGCCTGGATGTCACAATTCTTCAGTAACTCAATGTGCCGCAGTTGCTCAGTAATATGGACAACATACGAGATAATTTCCTTGGGGGGTGAGGGAGAGGAGATTGGATATTATTTAATTTCCACTCTTTGTGTTCCCTGTAAAGTGGAACTGTGCAAAAATTCCCACCAGTTGATTACACCAGCCTCGACAAAGGCATCACAGCAGCAAGCCGGTGTGATAAGATTATAGAGCTTCCACTGGCAGAGATATCAAGAGCACAGCATCTATTAAAGAACTACACTGAAAATAAATGGAGATCTTTCAAAACCCAGTGTAATAAATAAGGCAAGTCCCTGTCTAAGACAGCACGATTGCTTTTCATCTGAATGAGCCTCCGTTCAAGGGGAAGCAAAGGGGGCCCCTCACCAGACTACACGATGAATGGGCAGAACAGCAAGTGACTGGCTGCAATATTGGTAAGTGCTGGAGTTGCACTGTAATCATACATGGCTGGGCTGGGCTGGGCTAGGCTGTGTCACATCTCAGTGGACTGGGTTTATGGAACAATTAAATGATTCGTGCTGTATAACCAGCTGAAAGTGACAGCGTTATTTCAGGAGGTCTGGATGTTACCCTCTTGGGAGTAAATCCAAATCCTCTCTTCCATGGTCATGCAGGGCTCTGGATGCAGTGGATCAGGGCTAGTTCCACTGAACAGTGCAGGGAGCAGCCCACACATGGGATGCGAATCCCATATGCACTTAGTTTGAGGGGTTCAGGGAGCAATGGTACAGGGAGGATAGATTTGCTGCTGCAAATCCACTAGCATCTTCCTCCCAGAGCAATGGTGAAGCCTATCGCAGCCTGAGGGTAAACAGTTTTATTCAGCCAGACCCAATCAAGGTTCTTTTTTTCCCAACCCCAGCAGCAGCAACTCATCTACCAAATATGCCCTGACATCCCAGCCCCTTCAAGAAGAAAGGCAGTAAACCAGAACCAAAGATGGAATTTTCACATGGGCACAAGCATCCAATTGCAGGATCAGGGCCTATATGCACAACTCCCCTGTAGCAGTATTAGCAGAGGTGTTATCAATGTGCTCAAGGGGAAAATATCCCTCCCAAGAGTACTCGCTGGCTTCAGATGGGGAATTAGCTCTAGCTTTGCTTTTAAATGGACTCCTGTCGCCTTCATCTATTTTCATTGAAGCCAGCTCTGAGAACTCACTGCACATACTCAGTACACATTACTCATTCACCCTCACCCTCCCACACCCACACACTCCCCTCAATGCAGGATAGCCTTGGGGTTGAGAAGATATTTGAGTGAAGCTAGGGCTATGGAGAGAGCAGTCAACATGAATATGAATTTCCTCTCTCCTAGGTCAAAGTCAAAATCCAGCCTGACACATTAGTCTTTTAACTAAGCAACAATGAAATAGCCAACCAATATACTGTACAAAGAGACCTTATTTGAAAGGCATACTTTCAGCACAGCGCTCCCTTCCATAAATGCAATCTTTTCTTTGGGTTTTAAATTGATGCTCAAGCAAGAAAATGCAGTAAATAATAGAATCAAGTGAATAATGCAAAAAACATGTTCCATTAATATTTCTTCATATTTTTAAACAAATTCCCTTCAGCCACATTCACGAATCTTTTGTGCTTGCCTTCTGCAGACATTCATGCTTTGGGGAACGTGGATTTTAAAGGCGACTTGCACTGGAACGGACTGGGCTTCTGAAATTACTTGATATGGATCAAGAAAGCTGGAAAGTTTTAGTCTGGTCTCAAAACACTTGTTCTGTTTGCTTTTCACCTATGAAAGGACTGTAAAGTATGGTCTTTAGTTTTGCTGGAAGCCCCAGGTATGAATGTGAGCAGTCTTGACCCATAAATCCAATGGTGGATGTGTTGTATCTTTACTCCTGAGTGCTTAATAGGTATTACAGTTAAACAAGTGTTAGCAAACAAGAAAAAACATTCACACTAAGGCCCTTTTACACTGCCAGAGCATTAAGGGCATGAGGTATAAATGAGAATCAGGCTCAAAGAGTCTGACTACAAATCTCTTCCTTTGGCTATTTAACTTGTATGATTTCTCTAATTGCCATAATTCTCCCAGATCTCCAGTTGCCCACAGAATCTAGCAGGAAAAACAGGGCAAACAATATCTGGATTTCTTCTTATGAATAAAAGAAGCTGGAAAAAATTCTGCTTGTGCCTTCTTTCTGCATCACAAAGGAGGAAAATGTGCAAACCCAATTTTGTCTTTTTCAAGTCACTTAACCATTCACTTTACAACTCTTTGTATTCCAACTGGCTGAGGAACATTATTAGCCAATCAGAGTGCAGGGACTTGCGCCTCATCACTGATTGTGGCTGCACACTTCCAAGCACATCTGGACTTTTTGGTGATACAGAACTCTACACTTTCCCTCTCAGTCATCCCATTCAGGATGGTCCCTTGGCTACCACACTGTCCAGTTGGAGGAGAAACAGCAAGTTAAAATTCAACTGAGGCAAAACTGAGGTGCTGTTCCTGGTGTCATATCTTGGGCAGTCTGACAGCAGGTTAGGCACGACCATTTTTCAGACAGTACAGTGGTGCCTGGTAAGACAGGTGCGGAACACAGGGGTCACCCTCAACTTCTCCCTCACCAGAGGCTCACATTTCAACCGTCCTCACGAACGGTTATTACTATCTCCAGAGGGTCCTGTAGTTTTTCCTTTGACTTGTAATTTGCCAGTCATTCATGCCTCTCTCTCTCATCCAGGCTACACTATAAATTCCTAACAGGCCTCAACATTTGGTGGGGGTGGGGGGTTCAAAATGAACTATGGGAATTAGGCACACATCCCCAGTGACTTGCAATGGGATTTGAGAGCCTTACTCCCTTCAGCCTCTTTGAAAGAAATCCGGCCTTAACTCATTTCCTCTTTGCTTTTTGTATTCTGTGTCTGCCCCAGTATCCAACCTGTGCCTCACAAGTAAACAGGGCTAAGGACCTGGGAAACTTCTGGCTGACTGTAGTGACTGCCCTCCTGGAGTTTTATTCAGTCCATAGTTTCTTGAAAAACTCCCAGGAATAGACTGCTCTGCATCAAATGACGAGTGCTGATGGGATCATCAGTTATGGGTCACAAAAGAGAACCTACAGAATGTTAACCAACCCGCTAAGGAAGCTTTGACAATATCTTGTCTTGGCTTTACATTTTTCTGGATCTCTTGTTCCGACAATTGAGGGAGCAGCATAAAGAAAAAAAACATTACTAGTCCTTAATAATCATACTAGCCAGGTATGTCTGTGAAAAAGCACATCGATTTTACATGGATCTTAGTCTGAATCCTCCAGAAAAACACATTGATTAATCCCAGAATAAACGGTCACCACAGAAATGACAAGAACCGAACTAAGTGTTCCCTAGTCTCTGAACAATTAGAATAAATTAGCTTAGCTCTTCTGAGCACAGTATTTCTAGCGTAGATGTTTTCAAAGCACAATGCAAAATCCATTCTTTCATAGTTGCTCATGGCCAAATAGTGAGGAGGGGGAAAGAGAAGACAAGCAGTAAATAGTGGAGTGCTCAGATACCATGGCAATGGGAACCACATTAAAAACCTAGACAGATAAAAGAGAGAGAAAGAAGGAAACAAGAGTGGATGGAAGATATTGAATCACAAAGAGGTGGAGATCTTAGGTTCCCTTGGACGATGGCAGTGCCACTTAAAATAGCGTATTGAGTGTCTACTGTAGATACCACAGAAATGGACACCAATATCTAAGATGGATGGTCAGATTTTTAGCTCATGAAAATCAGCATAGCTCTATTGAAGTCAGAGTAGGGTTGCCAACCCTTCTGGATTGGCCAGGAGTCTCTTGGAATTGGCCTCAATCCCCCGGTTGCTATTGAAAGCAATCCAGGAGATTTTAATAGGCCAAAGGTCAGGTCAGCGGTGCAGTGGGGATAAGGCAGGCTCCCTACCTGCCCTGGATCCACATGGCTCCTGGAAGCAGCTGGCACATCCCTGCAGCCCCTATAGGCAGAGGCAGTCAGGGAGTCTTCATGCACTGCCCCTACCCCAAGCGCCAGCACCACAGCTCCCATTGCCCAGGAACCATGGCCAATGGGAGCTGCAGGGGCAGTGCCTGCAGGCAGAAGCAGTGCACAGAGCCGTCCTGAGCCTAGGAGCTGCAGGGACATGCCAGTCGCTTCCAGGAGCCACCTGAGGTAAGCACCACCTGGCCAGAAGCTGCACCTTGCACCCCCTCCTGCACCCCAATTCTGAGCCTCATGGCAAGGGGACACTAAAGTCCACCTCAGCCCACCCACGGGGAAGAGGCTGGCACCACGGGCAAGGGCTGTGCTTTGTGGCAGAGGAGCTATCAGCTCCCTCACCATGATATGCAACCCCTGCCTGTGCTGCTCCATGCCTACAGAGACTTGCACTTTGGGGGGGGAGGGTGTCAACTGTGTCATGTTAAAAAGTGGGTGGGTATAGCCCTTCCACTTCTAAAAGTGGGGGGCATGACCCCTTCCTCCCACCACCACCCCCCCGTCCCATTCCAGTATCCCTGGAGTAACCGACTGGTGATGCTGGGATCCAGTATTCCTGACTTTTTCAGAACACTCCATGGGATGAGTAGGCATGCAGAGAAAAGTTTGAACTAGTGGAGTGCCCTGTTGATATTCCAAAGGGTTGCAGAACATTGTGTGATTGACTTAGCAGAGTTACAGCTGAGCCAGAACAAAGATTATACCCCTGTTTGTGAAAGAATTTGGAATTCCTTTTTCTTCATAGTTTTGCACTTCTCTTGCCGGTTCAAACAAAGCACCTCGCCCTAACAGGTGCTGAGCACCTAAAGAAAGGCTCTGAGCATCCTCAACTCATGCAGGGCTGCCCAGAAGGGGGGCAAGTGGGGCAATTTGCCCCAAGCCCTGGGCCCCGCAGGGGCCCCCACAAGAATATAGTATTCTATAGTATTGCAACATTTTTTTATGGAAGGGGCCCCCGAAATTGCTTTGCCCCAGGCCTCCTGAATCCTCTCGGTGGCCCTGAACTCACGCTGCCTTCAGCACTTTGCAGAATGGGAACCAAATTCTCTGCCGTTGGTAACTCTCAGCCAACAACAGAAATACACAAAGGTATTGCTGAAGCACCACTGCCCTCTGCTGCTCAAGAGGAGAATAAGGTAACACCATACAAAAGAACCCACCACAGTGAAAGGCCTAGAATTCACTCCTGAACTAATATGTCTTCAAACTGAGGGTTTCTTCCTACTCACTTCACACCCCAAAGAAAAAGCCAGTTTATTTAAAGGTCTTCCTGCGCTAGAGAGATGAGCAGAGTTGAAAATGCTTTGCAAACAGCTCTCCCACCTAGCTGCAGACTATAGTGAGGAAAAGAATATATCATTAATAAAGAGTATTTGAAAATGGTGCATGGGGATCAAATGTGTACTGTATTTATGTATTGAATTCCAAACAAAGTATTTTATGGGCTGGGACAGTAGGGTGAGACTCAAATGATAAAAGGGTTTTACCACCACATTGATGACCTCTCTTAAGTACGACAGGCCCTGGATTTATCTCCGGAAGCATACTTTCACCACCACAAACAACTGTTCCTTCCTGTGGCTGTTACTAGGACTGTAGCCATCACCCAAATCTTTTGACATAAAATCAGTGAGTGGGAACCTAAAGCTATTACAAGGTGAGCAATGAGGCTGAAATCGATGCAGAGGTTCAGTAGCTTGTATTATTTCTGACCCACACTCTAACATAAGAGGTTTTTAAGGCCCAACTTGACAAAGCCCTGGGTCCTGCCCTGAGCAGGGGGGTAGATTAGATGACCTCCTGAGGTCTCTTCCAACCCCAATCTTCTATGATTAGTCAGTTATGATTGCACATAAACAGAGACTTAGCCACATTTTACCCTTCACTGGAAGCCAAAGCTGAAGTGAAGCTATAAAACATTTTCTATCATAAGGTCATTTTCAAAAATTCACACATTTCTGAAGAATACTCCTGTTGATGTCAGGCTGTGTCTTGGGGGCAAGGAAGGGAGAGAGAGAAATCATTGCCATCCTTCTTTTCTTATGAATAGGGATCTACTTAAATCGTAAAGAAATCAAAATTTTTCATGGGTTGGTCATGGCATAAATAGCAAATTTAATGGACATATTCATACCACGCCATCCTTTCTTCGGCGCTGCTGCTAGCAGCAGTGCTGCCTTCAGAGCTGGGTGCCTGGCAAGCAGCTGCCACTCTTCGATCACCTAGCTTTAAAGGCAGCACAGAAGTAAGGGTGGCAATACCATGAACCTCCTACAATAGGCTTGCAATCCTCTTTTGGGTCAGGGCACCCAGTTTGAGAAATGCTGTGTACTTTTCTATACTTTCACCCTTTGGAATAAGGTAAAAGTACACAAAAGACCAGATTTCATGGGGGAGACCAGATTTATTGGCTCGTGCTGCATTTTTCACAGCCGTGATTTTGGTAGGACCCTACTTATGAGACATTCAGATGCTATGGAGATGAGCAACAACTCTCTCAATTTTATTGCATGTAACACAATATTTAGGATTTTTCACAAATCCCAACCTCCAAGAGTCATGTTATTATGTGAGAACCTCAGCTTTCATTTAATTTAAAACAAAGTTTTTAGCTCTCATGATTGCAGAATTGGTGTGAATCTAACTCAAGCTCCACACCACCCTCTGCAACATCATGAAGGAGGAGAATTAAACACTGTCTTTGCCAAGTCTAATAAGCACATGGGGTGCTCAAAGTTATAAGTAATTAAGGGTTAGATTCTATTTCTATCTACCTTAGCTAGGGGGTGTCATCACCTCAGTTTTTAAGCAGAGTTCCTCATTAAAATCAATTGGGAGTTCTTAAAATATACAGTACAATATAGCCCTAGATGTTTAGATCATGCTCATCAGCCCAATCTCATGGTGTCTTACCAAAATTCCCTAAAGCCAATGAGCAATCTGTGCATCTCTCCCTAGTCCCCAAAGTGAGCAGTTGCTTTGATTTGTTCTTTATTATCACGACAAGGCTAGTGTAAAGGATGGGCTTTACATTTTGATTAAAGTGGAGTCATGGGTGGGGTTCATCCTCAACTTCTGCAGCAAGGAAACCATTGTTCCTGCAGTCAGCTATCATGGCAATTCTGAACCCCAACAGCTAAGCACACTACCAGTTCAGACATGTGAAGACCCTCATAGGTGTGCCACCCTCAAAGAGCTAGATTCTATAGGAGAAATACATATCAAATATGGCTCCTTAAAGGAACCTTTTTACAGTTACCTATTTACACTGGTATCTCTTTAAAAATCCACTTCCTTGCCTGCCCCTTTACCTCACACAGTCTTTGCCCAATGCAGACTTGACACTAGTAGGGTGACAGTGGTCCCAAGTCAGCTCTTGGTTTTTACTGACTTCTGAAAGGAAACCAAGTTTAACATGGACGCAGTTGGAGATGCTGTTGAGGAGGAAAAAAATTAAAAAAGCACCATCTGTGCTAATTTTTATGAATTCTTACTGACCAGAATAGTTCCATGAGGCTGAAAGGTACCATGGTCAGGAACATGGCCAAAGATCCATATATGCCTAGCATTAATGTAATTCGACTCAGGAGGTCTCCAACTGCCAAGGAAAACAAAAGAAACATGAAACTGATTCAGACTTCGTTGTTATTTCTTACTTCACATTGCTACTCAAAATGACTGGGTGGAAACTGATGGCATGGTATATTATGCTATAAACACACACAGACCTAGGTGAGACAGGCAGAAACAAAATACACAGCTAGATCTATAGATTGGAACTATAAGGGTTTCCTCTGTCTGCAGGTGTAGACAGACAGCAGTATAAAACAAAACAGTATGGGACTGATCCTCTGCTCAAATTGAAGGGTTGGATTCACCTCAGCTGAGGATCTGGTCACGGGCACACGTGAAAGGAGAGATGGAGAAAGGGAGGTTGTTAGTATGCAGAGGGAGGGGATAAGAATCTCGAGGTAGAGCTTGACTTTACTGGAGATTAGCCATTTTCCACCCACTAAGGATCTGGCCTTTTGTTTCCATGATTTAGAGGATCACTCCACTCTAAGGCAGAATGGAGGAGGAGACTTGAGTCCAATGTGCATCCTCATTACCTCTATGCAGTTGTGTAGCTAGGAGTGGAAATTTGGGTGAGCCCCGACTTTCGGGTAGACAGGCAATGACAGACTGTGCTAGCTCAGCTTCTCCCCTGACACCACGCCCTCATCCTAGCCCTGGTGCCCACAGACACAGGGCTTCATCTGCCGAGCTGGACACGTGCATTCCTCACCTTGGGCAATCACTGCCAGCAGCTCCTTCTCAGTTCACCTGTCCTGGGGGAAGCCATGGCATCACCTCCTTGCTCCGCATGCACAGGGATCTGGGCATTATTGAACCTGGCAAGGACCCGGCCCAGGACTCCCGCATGCCTGCTCCCCCCTTCCTCTCAGAGCAGCTGCCAATGGGGGCCCAACCATTCCCCATTCAGCAGTGGGGGGGGGGGTACAGCAGCCACCCCTCACGGGGTTCATTTCCCAGCACAAATGGCCCACGCTGAATTTTGCGTGAAGGAGGGCCCAGGCCCCACGCGTGGGTGGTGGTTCCCATAACCTCCTTTCCCCACCTCCGCACATTAGCGGCCCGATGGTACGGCCGGGCGGAGGAAAGCGGAGTGGCAGAACAGCTGAGGGGCTAATGTGTCTGCAGTGCCCTCCTCTCTGCTTCGTCATGTGTGGCTGCTGCATGCCAGTCAGTGCTCCTGCTAGACAGCCCAGAGGGGTAAGGGCATCAGGGACCCTCTGCCCTGGAGCTCAGAAAATGGCAAGGCAGAGCTGTCAGAGCATAGCTTTCTGAAGAGTGGGCACATAGTTCTGTTCTGGATTTCAGGTGCCCAAGTGATGCTCGGGGCTGCTCTGGCAGCACTACACCCCTGCTTAGATTTGGGTGGGCCTGGATGCTAAGTGGGTTGGCCGCAACCCATCCATGGCTACACCCCTGCCTCTAAGCAAAGCTATGCAACTCATACAAATACCTTTCTTGTCATCTGTACTCTTGGGGGGATTCTGGGCCAAAAATTAAAAATTCTGTGCCAAAAAAATTTAAAATTCTGCATATTTTATTTGTCAAAATAATGCAATATGATCACATGAGTTTCAATTGTTTTGGTAATTTATTTAAACTACAATACAGAAAAAAGTCACAATAACTATTCAGCATTTCCTAAACACATGAAAGTTAAGTTACAAATACATAATAACTAATACTCTAAATTGCAGTTATAATCCTGGATTTTCATTTAAATTACATTACAGAACACCAAACAGCCAAAAAAAAAGTCATTTTAAATTACTCAGACTTTCACACATGAAAGTCATATAGTTTTGCTAATTGTTGTCCTGGACCTGGCTGGGTACTTTGGGAAGTGTTCGCTTCTGATTGTCCTGACATTTTATTGACTGCTTAGTAAATGTTATATTTGCCCTTAAAGTCTTTTTTTTAAATGGGTAAGTAAAATAAATCCTGAGCTGTAATCTAACCCCATTGTGCCACTTTGGCACAGGAAAAAAGCGAGAAAGCACATAGATCCTCCTAGCTGATTCCCTTACTGTCATTTATAAAGTTCTACATCACTTTGGCAATGTAGAAGCCTTAAAATGTTTATAGGTTTCATGCTGTTGGGTGAATTGACTGAGATTTGGAAAAGTTAACTAACATTAGACCATTAACACTGTTATTACGCAGGCAGGCTCAAAAAATGAGATCAATTAACTAGCAGGCAGAGTGCTACATTTCTGCCTCAGGAACAGTCTCTTCCTCTTGTATAATAAAAAGACCTATCCCTCCCCACCCCTGGTGAGCCACCCTCTGATGGTGATCAGTCCTCCTCCCTCTGCAGTGATTTGCATCTCTGAGGCTGCTCCAGGCACGCTGCAACAGACGCGCTGCCTGGACTGCTGGGAAAGAGATGCATGTCACCCCACAGATTTATTTTGCATTTTTCTGCATGGGGGGCACAGAAATTTGCAGACAGACAATCTGAATTCTGCGCCCCTGCAGGGGTGCAGAATTCTGTCAGGAGTACCACTCGGTTGCGTTTTATTTTTGACATATTTTTTTCACAAAGACTCTTTGGGGGAGGATTACTTTAGATACTGGAACAGCCACTAATGATGATTCAGTCACAGGGAGAGACCACAGTGCATCATGGGAGATATACTGCAGTCATGGAGCAAGGCCCATAAGGATGAAGGAGAGCACAAGGGACCTAAAACTACAAACCCATGGCACCATGGCAGCTCAGACACCAAGACTGATGTTGATCCAAAATAAAACACTGACATTTGCAAACCAAATATTTTCAGAATCCTTCATCCTCAAAAAGTTTTTCTATTTTCTCCCAATCTGGAGGTAGCACTTCAAAATGGCAAAACAACAGACTTTCCCACAAGATGGAAATTCCATTTTTCAATCAGCTCACCTCAGAACATATGCTCATGAGACACCACCTAGGAATGTCACAAGACCTTGATGAAAAACCCGTGAAGCGAGGGAACCAATGGAAACATATCCAACAAGAAAGTTTGGAACTTCTAGGACATTGCAACCGAGTAAGTTTAGAGGATTGTGGAAAGAATTAAGCTTCAGAAACTGGCTTGGTTTGAGTCCAGAAAGCGCTTTGTATGGTGTTTCACTGACAAAAACTTTCAAGAAATGCAATTACTTGTACCCACAATTCCCAATTCTGGTTACATTTGTAAAGTGCTCTGCTGAACGCACTGGTAACAGACTAACCTCATCCAGCTCCATCCTGCAAAGGTGGACATAGAGAGAATAACTCTGAAAGTTTCCCAGAGAATCAGTTCCAAAGCAAAATAGGAATGCAAAATACAGCCAGGAAACCTACCCGTACTGAAGTACATCTTGGTCAGGTCAGTCAGAGAAAGCAGCTCATTTATATCAAACACACTTGGCTTTGGATCATCTGGCAGGCAATAGCAGCAGCAAATGTACTTTGATGAGAATTCCTTCAAGAGAACATAAAAGGGACAGAACTATTTTCTGGTCATGTGCACTCTATGTAACACACTGGCAAAGCAGGTATTGCATTCCACTAGAGGACAACAACTTACTATTTATGAAAGACCAGGGAGATACTCTTTTAGCTCAAGTGGTAAAAGTTTGTTGTTGTGGTGTTGAAGATTCTCAGTTAAAATCCTGCTGGCAACCCATGTGAGATGGGCTGTTACATGTACACTAAATATGAGCATATAACGCTCAACTGGGCTTGGAATTGGACACTGCTGTGGGTGCAGAGTTCAGAGCTGGCGTTGGCATTTTTGACTGGGACTGCAACACAACAGACTGGGCTGAAAAAACCCTCTTCAAATATAACAGTGTTTTATCACACTACTCTGCATAGAGCAGGCCTAGGGATTCTGGGAAGTGTTCCTTAGCAAGATGATTCTTTGGGGATATATCCCAAACAACTGAGGGGAGCGTGTGTGAGGAGAAATTTTTGGAGGTCTCACCTCCAAGGATCTTAAGGCACCATAGGCTTGGCAGGGCCCAAACACTGCCTCCAACAGAATTTTAAAACATTTATAGCAGAAAAGGGCTCTTTTCACAGCTAATTTCAGTATGACTAACAGGATGCTTTCAATGTCAAAAATTTGTTGATTCAACACTTTCTCTTCCCAGCTGCAGCAGCTGTTCATTGACTCTACAAACAAGCCCGCTTTCCAGACACTAGTCAGGTCCTGGTGTCAGTTTCCATTGCAGCTGGAGGCAGCAGATTAGTCCAATTAAATCGGATTCATATTGTTAGCATAGAGGAAGTTACTTAATGGGGCTCCTACATCCCTTAAGGGACCACTATGTACTTTACATTCGGTACTCAGAAGGCCTCTGTAGTGAGTCACTCACTTTTTAATTTCTCTTGTTACTAGCCAAATAGCTTCCTATTAAGTCATGATATAATCACATAATAATATACACTCTATATATGTATGTATACACACACACACACACACACCAGATTTTTTGACCTTCGTGTTATTATATACAGTTTCTATAACAGTAATATATATTTATTGTATATACATAATATATATTTGTACAATATGTGTGTTGTATACCATAATATAGTCATATAATAATACACACACTTGGAATAAAAAATAAAATTATTCATTCTCCCTGTAGAATTGATAATTCCACAGGCTTATCAGCCCTATAGGAAAATGTATCTGAAATTAGAAGCATTTTATTATGTCCTGCATAACTGATAGATTTGAGTCAATTCCTAATATTTAGGTTTACCAGTTGGCTCTCAAAAAGCTAAATTCACGTGATTAGTGGGTAAGACTAAGAGACATGGTTCAATGTCTATTGAAATCACTAGGAATCTTTCCACTGACTTCAGATCAGGTTGAGACTCCATATGACTTCAAGATGAAATACAGCAGTATTAGCTAGATTCTTCTCTATACTTTGAGTTATATTTGGTTCAAAGTAGAGCTGGTCCAAAATTTTCAACAAAACTTTTTTGGTCCACAAAAAAAAAAAAATAATAATAATTTCCAAAATGTATTGTTTCATGGAAACTTTCTTCACGTCCAGGATGGAATTTCTGGCCTCACAGACAGAGAGACTCACCCTAGAATAGCAAATAGCCCAGTGGTTAGAACACTCATCTAGGATGTCAGAGACCAGATCAGCTACAGCAGGAGTTTGTGAGGTGCACTAATCATTTAGCTATTGACTATTCTGGAAGTATCTTCACATTTTTGAAAGGTTTCATTTGCATAGGAACAGAACAGCCATCTCTAGTTCAAAGGTTGTGTAAGAGGTCACACTTTAGGTTCAGAATTCTACATCAGAATCCAAATTCAAAGACAAAACAGATACAAGTAAAATTGTGTGGGCTCACCACATCCATCAGAAGTTGGAGACATGGCACCAATTCTTTCTCCTGTATGCTATGATGGAATAGAAACATCTACTTACCAGCTAGGAAGCAGGATCGATAGGCTCTGATCCTCTCAGTGCTCTCAGCTAAAAGGATGGTAGCTCTAGTGAGATGTTTGATAATAGAGAGGATCTGTGGAGCTATAATGAAGAATAAGGGATGCCCTACCCTTACCCTTTCAAGCAAAAGAATCCTATCCAAAGAAAAATTCTTACTGAATGAAGGGCCTTTGACTGGGTGGACTCTTCTCCTCTCTTTGCAGACATGGAAATATTTTCTTTCAATATCATTTCATTCTAAAAATGCAAAGGGGAAAGTCAGTGGAGCTTTGCAGAGCCATAAATATAGTAAAAATTAAGGCCAAGTCCTCAGCCGGTGTAAATCAATATAGCTACACTAATGTCCACATTCCACAGAAGAGCTGATTCATATATGTTGAGCATGGCACTACAGATGATGCAATATTCAATACAGCTATAATCTTAAGTATTCAGAATTATACATCCACTGTTGCATAGTGTCATCTGCATGTCATTAAACCACCTCACTGCTTGTAAAGTGAAATAGTACAACATCCAGTCATTATGTGTAGATTTAATTTGTAAAAAACAATATGGAAAAAAGCATGTAAGGCAAGTGTATGGGTCAAACTAGCCTATGAACGTGCTGGAACTTTGCATGATTTTTTAAAGAGAGTTTGGTCTGTAGTTTGCTATTTTAGTCAAGAATTTAATTTTGAAATATTGATGTTTGTGTACATACATCTAAGAAATCAAGGGCCTAAATCCAAAGCTCAGTGTAGTCAATGCGTGTCTTGCCAATGGTTTCAATGACCTATGGCTCATGCCCTAAAACCAGACTTACACTCATTAAAGTCAACAGAGAGACTCCTATCGACTTCAGTGGGGTTTGGATCAGGCTCCATATGAACAGTACCTATATTACAGAACAAAATTACCAATACAGCGTAGAACAGATCTGTAGAATAAGCCATTATACAGTCAACACACAAGGCACACGTGCTGAATGATGCATCTCCTGCACTTTCAAGAAACCTTTATGCCTTCTGTTTGTTTTCTTGCTGGGGGAGCAGAGGGACAAGGCTAGGTAGGATGCAGTGACTTGCTACAATAGCCACATACATGGTTAAGTTAAGGCAGAGCTCATCAGCCCCAAATTTTGCCATTAACTCTGAGAGCTCTTGCTTTTTTGGCTCTCAGTCAGACTTTTAACATTAGGTTAATGGGCTTTTTTGTAGTTTAATGAAATGATGAATGGGAATGTTACTGAATACGATATCTTTTGAACTACATGAAATACTCCATACAAGCCAAGATGGAGCTACTGAAGCAGTAACTATTTTAGAGAAGCACAAATCATCCAGACAAACTCGCTCCAAGCGTTGCACAGGAATAAAAAAGCCACTTTGCTCTGCTTTGTTATTCACAAAGTCCGCATGCAGTGACTGGAGACTTTCATGTTACATTAATACAAGCAGAAGTCATAGGCCCAATACCTATGGTTAGAGAAAAGAGTTAGACTAAAAGCTTTGGGGACAAAAATTTTTTGGCATTTTAATTAAAATAACTGCCATCTTCGACATGCTGTTTGTCCTCTACTCTAGCAAACACCTCCCCTGTGCTGCCTTTATGCATGAAGCACTCTGCCTGAACTTGTTCACAAGGTCACCGTGCTCTCCTTATTCAAATCCCACCGACAGCAACTAGCCAGCTGCAAAAGGCAAGATTACCAGTCTACATATTACAGACACCTTTTATAAGTGTGCGTGTAGATCATATCAGTACATACAGCAGATTTGTTGACCTTCTGGTTACACTGTCAGTGTGGTTATTTATTGTTTGCATTACAGCAGCACCTAAGGCAGGCACTGTACAATCATAGCAAGTAACAGTTCCTGCCCCCAAGAGTTTATGATCTAAATAGACAAGATAAACAAAGGATGGGAGAAAAGAAGTGTTATCACCGCACTGTACAGGTGGGGAATTGAGGCCAGAGGGAAGAGGTGACTTGCCCGAGGTCTCACAGTCTGGAGAAGAGCCCCAATTGAGTTTCAGGGAAGTAACCGCTACCTTTAGGAATCTGTCCTGGGTACAGCTGATCAAAGAAATTGAGAGTTTCTATGATAATTTTTGACTGAAATTTTAAAAATCATATTTGCAGTAGAGCCCGAAGATCAACAAATCTGGACACTGACAGAGGCAGAGAGGCAAAGGTGCAGAGTCAAAGAACCTTCCTTAAAAGGCTCTGCCCCCATTCCTGCTTAAACCTGGAGGTTACCTGCTTGAGCACCACTGCTCATATCACAAATGGAGAGAGGCACTAATTTAATCTCAGGGAAAATACTTAAAAACTGTAAAAAACAAAAAACAAAGATTCACCTCTTGGTGGCTGTCATTACTCCTGTCCCAAATAATTCTTGCATTTGCAGAGGACATTACTTCAATCAGGAAGGTCACAGTTATGTAACTAGGGGAAAAATGCAAGAGACATTGATTCTGGAATATTGCATGCTTGCTTCATTCTTAACAAGATACTGCAAAAAAATAGCCCTAACAATTCATTTATCTCACTCAGATCTTTAACTGAGATGGGACAATGAGGAGAAATTTAGATCTGGATCTGAATTAATTTAGCCTGGAATTTGGGTTTCCAGGTAAAATTGTGGCTGGATTTTAAGAACCTGATCTTTCTCATTTTATCAGTGCAACTCCATTGTTTTTAGTGGAGTTAATCTTGATTTTAGTCGAGTGTAAATGAGAGGAGAAACAGGCCCATTATTTGGATCTGACCCCCTGAAATCCCTTCAGCTATTTTTTTTTTAATGTCAGCTGAATCTGAACTGGAAATAGAAAAGAAGCCCTCTTCCTCTTATAGCCCTGATTTGGAACCAAACCCATTAGGGCAGGTTAGAACCCAGGGATTTTTACCACAACCTGCCTTTCCTTTTCCCCAACTATACCCCCCAAAACTCAAATGGGATCAGACTGGAGGTTCTGGCTTTATCTCATGTCTAGTCTAAGTTTTTCCTTTGAGCCCATGTTTGTAATAAGGATCACTGGAGAAAGGACTATGCAGCATGTGTGTGGAGCAAAGCATGTTTTGTACAGTAAGACATGTGAGCATGTCCCCGTTGCTACTGAGCAGCCATTTTGCATCTATTTATGCAGACGCACAGGGTGCTGTGACTCATACTTGCTGCATGCACAGACCATAGCCTGTGATATGTCAAGCCTCATAGTTCTTTCATTTGCATTACAGCAGCGTCTACAGGCCCCAAATGAGATTCAGGGCCCCATTGTACTAGGTGCTGTATACACACAAAGCAAGAGACCACTCATAACCCAAAGAGTTTGTGCTCTAAATAGACAAGACAGAGGGTGGGTGGAGTAAGGAAGGCACAGAAGAGGGAAAGTGACTTGCTCATGATCACACAGCAAGTCAGTGGCAAAGCCAGGAACTGAATCCTCCTCAGAATAAAATATTGTAAGAACAGGAAATGTTGTTCCGTTCGTGTAGCCTGAATACTATCGTATGATCTGGAATGGTATGAGTGAATACGTACTTCCTGAACTGTATACTCAGTCACACATTTTTAAACAGGGCGGCTCTAGAGCCTGGAGCCATCCCTGCTTTTAAACACCTCTGGAAATTAGCCTGGCAAATTCTGAAGCTGTTGGGCTTTTGCTGCATGTGGGTCTGTTTTCTCCCATTTGCACCTCTAGATGGCAGTAGGGTTTAAGGATTTTTTTTTATTTTTTTTTTAAAAACCCACTGAGGTTCAAGAGCATAGGAGGACCAGAAATTCCTATGTAATCTAGATACCTAACTCAGATCTGAGATTCAGTGTCAATCTCCATCCATTTCTGTCTAAAGTTTGAAAAGAGCAGTTCATGTTCCTCCACGACACATGCTGTTTAGAACACATGGCAAGGTGACTATGACACTAATTATGTTTATGCAAAATTTACTTGGCGATCAGAAGGATCTTAACATGAGCTTTACAAATAAAGCCTAGAAGCCTGTACAAAAACTTCTGGCCATGGCCAAAAGTATAGTATTCCTTTCAATTTTATTTTTACAGCTTGGCTTATTTACAAAGCCAGTGGCTTGACAGTCCTAGTCCTCCTTTCCCATTATAAAATCCCAAGCCATCTCTGAGATAACAGTTGGAAATTATTGATGGAACAGACACCATATTTCTGTCATAAACCTCCTTCCACCCACTATAGTGCTGACAATAGTCCTGTTAAAAAGATACTGTTGTTACCTAGGAGAGGAAGACTTGCCCAGTGGTCAGGGTCCTAGCATGGGATGCAGGAAACCTTGGTTCATTTTCCTGCTGTGCCACAGACATCCTGTGTGACCGGGCAAGTCACTTGGAAGCTGTGCCTTGGTTTCCCTTCTGTAAAATGGGGATAACAGCCCTGCCTTCCAAGGGTGTTGTGAGGATAAATACATTAAGGACTGTGAGGCACTCAGATATGACAATATATCTACCTTAGAGAGATTGATTGGAAGCTCTTTGTAATAAGTTTATAAACTTATGAACTTTATTCTAGGTTTGCACACTGCTTACCACTGGGGGGCACTGGCAGATAATAAACAGCTCTAGTAATAATAATCTTATACTTCACCATTCTGAAGGGACAGCAACACTGCTTCACAAGGTGGGCAATCAGAGCAGGACCTTTGCCAATAGTTTTGGTCAGTCTATAGCAGGGGTGGGCAAACTACGGCCTGTGGGCCACATCTGGCCCACTAGACATTTTAATCCGGCCCTTAAGTTCCCACTGGGGAGCAGGATCTGGGGCTTGTCCCACTCCAGTGTTCCTGCCAGGAAGCAAGGTCGGGGGCCACTCCACGCAACTTTCAGAAGCAGAGGCATGGCCCCCCTCTGGCTCCTATGCGTGGGGCAGCCAGGGGTCTCCGCTTTGCACACTGCCGCCACCCCAAGCACCCCCCCCATAGCTCCCATTGGCTGAGAACCACAGCCAATGGGAGCTGCAGGGGCAGTGCCTGTGGACAGGGCAGTGTGCAGAGCTGCCGAGCTGGGCGCAAAGCTGCCAGGCCATGCCTCACGTAGGAACTGGAGTAGGGACATGATGCTGCTTCTGGGAGCCACTTGAGGTAAGTGCCGCCCGGAGCCTGCACCCCTGAGCCTCTCCCCATGCCCCAACCACCTGCCCCAGCCCATATCCCCCTCCCACCCTCCGAACCCCTTGGTCCCAGCTCAGAGCATCCTCCTACACCCTAAACTGCTCATCCCCTGCCCCACCGCAGATCCCGCACTCCCAATTTGAGCCCTCATCACCCCTCTCCCCCTGCACCAACCCAGAGCCCCCTCCCACACTGTGAACTTCTCTTTTCTGGCCCCACCCTGGATCCCGTACCCCAACCAGATCCCTCATCCCCTCCTGCACCCCAACCCCCAATTTGTGAGCATTCATGGCCCGCCATACAATTTCTATTCCCAGATGTGACCCTTGGGCCAAAAAGCTTACCCACCCTTGGCCCATAGTCTCAGGACTCAGGAGAAAAAGTAGAAAAAAATAATTCTGATTTAATATTTCTATTACAATAGTGACCAAAAGTCCCAATCAGAATTAGGCCTGGCTATGCTAGGTGCTGTACAAACACAGAAGAGGTAATGGTCCCTGCTCCAAAGACTTACAACCTGAAAAAGGAATCTCACAATTACAGAATTGTTCATATACATTTTATCAGACACAGCACAGTTAGAAGAGTTGCAAAGTAGGCATGGGTCCCAACTAAACCCTAGGATAGAAAGGAGAGATCATGTAAAAAGGTGTTTCTCTATAGTTTACCTCATCACCATGGCAAGTGCCAAGATAACACTGCTTGCCAGCCAGCCTGCATCAGCAAAGGCTTTGGGCAGGGCTAAGATTCCAACTCCAAACATTGAGTTAAATACATACATCATGCCGACCTAAGGTAAAAGAGATGGGCATAAGAATAGCAGAGAAAGCCTGAGGGGCTACAGGGGGAAGGTGAGACCTGGTGACAACTACCCGAACACTGGGCCAGAGTCATAGAATTTAACGCCACAAGGGCCTACCAGAACATGCAGTTCGACTTCCTGTCTATTGCAGCCCACCAACACCACCCAGCACCCACACGCTAACCCTAGCAACGGAAATTAGACCAAAATATTACAGGAGATACATTATTATGTGCCATAGGTAAAGAATAGGTGAGACCAGATCAGCTCCTCCACAGAGGCCCTGGACCTTCCCACAACTTCCTGCTGGTCACCTCACCCTCCCCAGCCTGCGTAGCAACATCCCATGGGCTCTCTGCTTGCCTTCAACCCCAGAGAGGTTTCTCACAGCTGGTGGAAGAACTAACGTAATGCTGATATGATCATTCTTTTGCATGCTCATTCCACACGGCATTTCCGTGCATGACAACAAGGACAGTAGCGGTAACCCCCCAGCTCCACACCTCACCGAGAATGTGGGGGGGTTGGTAGGAGGGCAGATGGTACACATCTGGAGCTCTTCCCCCTCCACACACTTCTTGTTCAGGGCATGATTTATTCTCATGGGAGAAATTTTCCCTTATGCAGAGAACCACGTCAAGGCCTACTCCCTATTTGCTCCCTGCGTAAGCCCTCGAAGTGGGACTTGCATAGTTCACAGTCCTCTTGCAGCCCCTCTGCAAAGAGGTGAATTTCATCCTCAGCAATTTTGATTGGTGCTCACTGACAGAGGTGAAAGTAAGCCGGTCCGGTCCGGTGTACCAGAAAAAGCCAGTACGCTGTGCTGGACAGCACTGGCTTCCATGGTGGGGATTAAAAGGGCTCTGGGCTGCCTGTAGCTGCGGGCAGCTCAGAGCCCTTTAAATCCCAGCCCTGGCTCTGACGGCTGGGCTGGGGCCAGGATTTAAAGGGCTCAGAGCTCCCTGGGGCTGCAAGCAGCCCAGAGCCCTTTGAATCCCAGTCATGGGCTCCGGCGGCCAGGCTGGGGCTGGGATTTAAAGGACTCAGAGCTCCCCGCGGCTGCGGGCAGCCCAGAGCCCTTTGAATCCCGGCCACGGCTCTGGCGGCTGGGCTGGGGCAAGATTTAAAGGGCTCAGAGCTCCCCAGGGCTGCCTGCAGCCCAGAGCCCTTTGAATGCCCTCCCCGGCTGGGATTTCAGGGCTCGGAGTGCCCTACGGCTGCGGGCAGCCCAGAGCCCTTAGAATCTCCGCCAGCTCTGGCAGCTGTGCTGGGGCCAGGATTTAAAGGGCTTGGGGCTCCCCTCAGCAGCAGGAGCTCTGGGTCCTTTAAATCCCTGCCCCAGCCCCGCAAAGCTCAGGGTTCCCCCCGGTGGCCAGAGCTCTTGGCCCTTTCATTTGCCCTTAAGCCGCGGGGGGCTCCCAGCCACCTCTTCACCTAGGAGCCTCTGGTTGATTTAAAGGCCCTGGGTCTCCCAGCCACAGCAGGTGCCCCAGGGCCTTTAAATCTTGAGAGGCCACGCCTCTTCCAGATGAGGCCACGCCCCCGCTCAGGACTCCAGCAGTACCGGTAAGTCCTGTAAATTACTTTCCCTTCTTCTCACTGACCTCTGCAAAGCCTCTCCCAGAAGTGGCTTCACAAAAGTCTTGAGTCACCATTATAGAAAGACCTTGACAAGCCTAGTCCTACAGGGAGCTGATTTAATTTATGCCTTCATGACTAATTTCTAGCTGAAGTAAACTCCTGTAGCAAACCAGAAATGGCTCAGATTATCCTGTGCTTTTTCTCTCAGCTGGGGACACACTACCAGAAGGAGATCATGTACTGTATGGTTCACTGAACTCATTCACTCCCAGATAGTCCTTCTCTGCCTGCTTTCCCCTCCCTTGCCCCACTCCCAGACAAAAATCTCAGCATCACCAATATAACTAGCGCTCATTATTTATAGAGCCACTAGCTTCTGAAATGCCTCTCTCTGAAAATGACTTTGTGGGCCTTGATTCTCTCAGTGATTCTACATCAGATTGGCTCAGTTCACAACTCAAAGGACAAATTATTGTTGTTGGGTTTTTGTTATTGTTGGCTTTTGTTTGCTTTAAGCTGTCCAGCCTTGAAAACTCCACCTGAGATGAAAACCTCAGCTATGATTTTCTGTTTCTTATCTCCTCACCAGAAAGAAACAAAAATACTCAGTTTGTTTAAAAAGCGGGAAGGGACTGATTCTTCTTCCACTTACAAGGGCAAAAATCTGGAGTAAGTTTTATTGTAGTCAATGGAGACACACCAGTGTACCCCTCATGTGAAACAAGACTTGGGCACAAAGATTTTAAAAGGCTGAATTAGACACAAAGCAGTGCTGAGTATACTAGAGATAAGGCTTCTGTTTTTCAATGTTTATTAATTTAATTTTTCCAAGGAGAATTTTTTGGGTGGGAGGGGGTAAGCATTTTTTTGTTTTCAGTAGAAGTCCAAAAATCAGGATTTTGGGGGGGCTGTCTTTGTATATACAGTGATGAGTCATATATGTTACTCATTACAGAAGTATATACCAAAATGAGTAAAGTGCACTAGGTAACATTGCAAGGAGATTAATGTAGCGGTTTTTGAAACAGCACGATGGAACCTGTAGTGGATTCCAGCAGGGTCCACACAGACCAATTAACATGCAATGTATTAGTGCACTTTAGACATCACTCCCCCCATAGTCCAATTACTGCTGTGTCAACAAGTTCCTTAGGAACAAAGTAACCATTTCTGGTGTTTATTGGATAAAACTCTGATTTCTTTTCTTTGTGGGTGTTTGTTGGTGTATCTGGGGTGATTTATCCATATTCATCAGTTAAAACCTAAAATAATAAATCCTACTTCAGAGAACAACCCTGCAAGGGCAGAGAGCTGGACACTTTTCAGCAACCCCCTGCACCATTTCATAGATTTTAAAGCCAGATGGGATCTTTACAATCATCTAGTCTGAGCTCTTGTGTAGCATAGGCCAGAGACTCCTGTCTGAGCTACTTCCATCACACAGGCCTAACCCTCGGACTCTTTCCTTCTCCCTGGCTCTCATTCACATTCCCCCCCACACCCACCCTTTCCCTGACTCTGCTGCACCAAGATTTTATGGCTCTGCTTCTAGAAGTTCACTTAGCTCCCCTATGCTCCCCTTCTCACTTACCTGAATAATATTACTGTCAAGATTATCAGGTGGCCAAATTAGGGGGTGGGGGAGTCTGTTAAAAGAACAGTCCCATTGCATAGTTGTCTGAGCCTCAGCGCAACCATTTATGTCAGAGGTGAGATTTCCACCCTCCACTCTGGATCCTTTACACTAAGTAAAAGGGCTGGGGCAGTGCCATAACTTAGACAGACCCTGGGGGCTCAAAGTCACCTTAGCCCCCACAACGCCTGGGCAGGCTGCACATTCTGTGCTGAGCATCTTGAAGGTACGGCACAGAACCTCCCCCAAGACCTGGACTGAGCATCAGAGAGGTTAAAAAAAAACAGCCAGTGGATTTGCCTTACACACTATGGGCGCTTTACAGCACTCCTGCAGCATAAAGAGAACTTCATGTAGATGAGAATCAGGCCCTATAGGCTCATAAAACACGGAGGTCAAAGACCTACCAGAACATCTTGCAAAAGCCCCTTTGCAAGTGCTGGGATCCCATCTAACTGTGAGTCACTTAAATCAAAGCACTGAGACTCAGTAGTGGGGTACATGACTATAAGCTGTATCAATCAATCATGCCTGCGGTGCACAAACAGCCACACACCACTGGCTATTTAACAAGACTCCCAATGTCTTGCCCTGGAATCTGTTGGGGTAACTAAGAATCCATTCCAGATATTGCAAAGATCAATCTCTTCTATGGTTGTTCCAAAATTCTGGTCAGGAATAAGGCAGGGCTCTCACCAGGACACTACATCCACCTGTTCTGTAAAAAAGTCATTCTAAAAGAGCATTTTACCATCAGTGAATATTGACTTTCCGCTCCCATCATTCACTTCTTGTTCATGTCCTGTAAAGAAAAGAAGTCAAATGATGGGGACAATCATCTTATTAAATACCCCATGTACTGTCAAAGTCCCATTTACTCTGTGGGAAGCTGGATCAAAATTCTACAGCAAGGCCCTGTGGTTAAGTGTCAGTCTGTTAGGGCAGGCTGCAAAGTATATGGCAGCTAATGGAAAATTCAAACGGGAGGTACCAGAGAATTAAAACTAGGAAAGGAATAATCCTATCTGCATAAACAACACAGGAGATACTATCTTCACGTGGCTAAGACATTAGGATTGGAACTCAGAAGTTCTGTGTGGAGGAGGTTTCTTGCACTACCACAGACCTTGTGTGGACATGTCACTTAATCTGTGACCCAGATTTTTAAAGAAGCCTAATGTCTCGTTTTCAAAATGGATTTAAGCATTTAGGTGCCTAAATCTCATTGACTGTTGATATAATTTTGGCCCATAGTACCTAAATACCTTTTGAAATGAGACTTCAGTTCCTAAGTCAGTTAGGCATTGCAACACTAAGCACACCACCACCTAAACGCCTCAGTTCCCCATCCGTATAATGGGGGTAATAATACTTCCCTGCTTCACAAGTGTGTTGTGAAGATAAATTCCCTGAGGCTTCTGAAACATTCAGCTATAGCGGTGGCTGTAGACAAAGTCCTGTTTGAGATGGAGGTAAACCCAGCTTTTTGAAGAAAAGGGGACTCACTTGATTACAAATATAATCAGGAGAAGTCTCTTCCTTTGAAGTCCAACCTACCTGAAACCAGAAAGTCAACAAGCTGGTCATTCACTGCACACATATCCACAAAGATGGTCAGCAGTGGAACAGATTTCTGCATGGGATTATACTGAGTCTTTGGGTTGCATGACAAAACTATCCTTCTAAGGGATTTAAACTGAAAGCGCACAGACCGATCTTCATGTGTTTCATGTGCAGATTAACACAGGTTTAACAATAAAGCAAAACTTGTGAATCAACAACAGTAAAAAAACTACCCTTGCCCAGTGGAAAGGCATGTAAGGTGAAAGAGGCAGGCTAACCAGTCAAGTTAAACTCATGCCTGCTACACAAGAAAGATGGCAGTGTAGAGATTTTCTTCTATGGTGTACAGTAAACATACAAATATGGCATATTTATTCCAGATTAGCAATTTCAATGTTTTAGAAGTAAGGAACTTGGACCCAATACTTCTATTCTACAGCACTGTTCAGTCAACAATCTTAAAGTTCATCAATTAAACCTCACAATTCCCATGAGATCAGTGTTATCTCACTGCATTGATGGGTAAATCAAGGCACCTAAAAGTTACTACGCCATTTACACAAAACTACACACCAGAATAAAAACCTGGGGTGAAACCTGGCCCCACTGAAGTCAATGAAAAAACTCCCAGGGACTTCAGTAAGGTCAGGAGTTAACCCTGGAATCCTGCTTTGACCATAACACCCCCTTTTTTGGGGGCACCATCTCTGCTTTCCCAGCTGGTTAAAATTGGAATCAGCATAGCATTTCTAAAACTTCAATATTCTGTGTCCCCTTTACAGTATTATAAAAGAAACAAAGTTAAAAGAAGCAGAAACAATGTAAGAAAGAAATCACTCATAGTCCAAGAGTTCTCAGCATGAGTGCATTACACCAACACTGAGCATAGCGCGCTAGCAGTGACATTGCTGCCCTAGCACATAGAGAAAGCATTACGAGGACCCTTGAACACTGCAAATTTCACAGTCACATGTATGCTTGATACATTTAAGGATTTGTTCTTCTTTTTCATGAGTTTTTTCCCCGTAAGTCCCCTTCACATCAATGGAGCTGCAATCTGCACTATATCGATAGAAGGGTAAATCCTTGTTTTCCCCAGCACCAAAATACTGTGAAACTTTGCTGTGTGAAAGAACCCTTAGCTTGATCCAGATCCTCAGTTGGCATAGCTCCATTGACATCAATGGCTTAAACCAGTTGAACATCTGGCTCAGCTTGACAAAGATTTTATTAGTGGTGTGGGTAAGCCTAGTTAGAGGTTGCCAAGTGACCTGCTCTGAGGGGCAGTGTATTCCCTTTAGAGATAACAAAGGGTCTGTTCAAAAGGATGGCCTCTGCACATTCCTTTGAGAGATACTTATTCACTCCCACTGTATTACTCTTCAAGTAATTTGGGAAAAGAGCAGATTATGGAATTAAAGCAACCAAGGTCACATTAACTCCTGTTTTCCCATGTTTGGTCAATTATTGTGCTAATTAGGAGAGGACACTGCATTCAGCTAACCAGACTGGAATTCTAGAGACTTCTCATTGCAACAGGCATGAGCGCACACTTTATTTTTATCTTGCCCCAAAGCTATGCTTTGGCTCAACGAGAGAGAGAACAGAACTCAGGCCCTCCTATTCCCCTGTGCTGTAGGCCTCCACTTGGCATGGCGCTTAAGCATGTTGTTTCATTCATTCATGCAATAAGTGATGCAGTTGGCGGGGTGTAGGAAAGATCTTTTCTGTGCATGCGCAGAGACTGGTGATGCAAGCTGATAGCTCTGTGTTTGGCTGCTTAGCAGCCTGGCCTAGCTGGCACTCCTGAGCCCACCAATGGCACACTGAACTAGGCCCCTCTGGAAACGTGATACTCTATTGTCCACTTTCACTCTCACATGAGTGACTTCAAGCATGTGACTAGAGCTATTCATTTCAATAGCACTACTTTTGCTTAAAGGCAGGCATATGCTTCAGGGCTTGAGTCCGCAGACCATGTTTCCTCTCTCAAGTGTAAGCAATAGTTTGGATACTTTTTGGAATCACTTTCAGCTGCCAGGCTAGAAATACTGTGGGGAAAGGACTCGTCATGTTGACTGCACTTTCCAAACCTCAACCTGAGTTTTGCATTCAGTTTGGGCAATTTATTTTATCCAAGCTAGTTTACCCTTCTCTCTGGCTTACCAGTGGCAGTCGCCACCTGCCTTGCATCACTTCTCAATGGTTAGAAGTTTCCTCAGTACTGAACCTGCCCTTGTTTCACATGCCAGTCTCATGATCTGAAGCGCACCTGTACAGCTGCAATTCCAGAAGAGAGTGGTGACCTCAGGCAAGTCACTTTCCCTCTCTTTTTCCGTTTCCTCTCCTGCCCTTGGTCTTGTCTGTTCAGTTTGTAAGGTCTTCAGGACAGGGCCCATCTCTTACCACGTGTTTGTACAGCACCTGGCATGAGGGGCCCTTGGTCTCAGATGGGCTTCCAGGTGCTACAGTAATACAAATAATGCTGCTAGCGACTCTGGTGAGCGCTATTTGTAAATCTAAAGAGTCTGCGAGTGATAGGGTAAATCTCTCTCTATTCAGGAATGGTTGTAGCACAGTAAGATTGGACAAAATATCAAAAAGTTGGTGATAGCCTCCCAAATATACACACATACACATTGGTCAAAAGTTGTCCCCATCTGAGGACTGGTCAACTGAATGAGATTAGTTGGTGATGTCATCCAATAAGAACTGGGCTAGATGTCCACAACACAAGAATCACCACCCTGATTGAGGTACCCCTTGATATCTCAGCAGAAAGCCCAAGGACAGATTAGTCCTGAAAACAGGTCAATACACTGCCACTTCCTGTACATGTCTGCAGGAAAATACAAGGACTGCAGAACTTAGTGTAGCCAAGTCCAATACTTCTCTTAGACACTGAGACAAAGATTCACATTGACTTTAAGAGGCATGGGTTCAAGCCCTAATTCACAGAAATACAGAAACAAGACTTACTTCACAAAGTTTTGGCCACCATACTGGCATGCTCAGGTGGCCTCTCTCCCCTCATCTGTGTATCCAGCCTCCTAGAGATGCAAGAAAATGTGATAACAGTGCTGTGAATTTCACTTTAAGAGACTTATTGGCAGCTGTTGCTGACTAAAAGTGTTCTGAACAGAATTAAGTGTCATAATCCAGGAGTTCCTAAATTCTAAGCTGTTTGGTTAGTCAATAAGACAAAATGAAGACATGAACTAATTTAGCAGGCATCTGGAACAAGACAAGTGGCTGACTGACAACATCCAGGTTCCTGCTGAGCTAGAATCTTTGGTACGCATTCAAGCTGATTTTTGACCTTTCCTTCAGAGTTCAAACACTTTCATGGAATTTCAGCTGTTCAAGTGCCCTTTAGAGATACAGGATCATATCAGCATGGTTCTGTTGACTTCAGATGGTGTTGCATTGATTTACACCAGCTGAGGATCTGGCTGGCCCAGTATGTTTACATTTTGTGCATCATAAGCAACACTATCTTGCATCATAAGCAACACTATCTTTCCTTTTACGTGCTGTTCACCTAGCAGAGACAGAAGGAAGGAATCCAAAAGGTTCAGTAGCAGTCTCTCTAGAGATGGGGGCTCTTAAGATAGAAAGGGTACAGGAAGACACAGAAAAAAAAAATCTGAACCCTGACATTCCAACTGCAGGTCACCCAAAATTGTAAGAGAACATGTGTTGATAGGGGGAGCTGTTGAAGGCTTAAAGAGTTTATTTGGGATGCAGGAGGGATATAGACCTTGCCCATGTGTGCCTTTGCCACACGGTCAATGTGATCCAGATGTGAATTAGGGCAAATTCCATATTTATGTAAATCTGGGTGAGTCAACCCAGTTACATAGGAGTTGGTTGACCGTAAGAAAGGAAGCAGCTAGAGGAACATGCCCACAAGAGAAGCTGCAGCAATTCTGACTGATTTAATGAGATTTGGCACAACAGCAGGGTACTGAGATATCAGAGGAATGACAAATATGTTCAGGGTGGTAGTACTGCTAACTAAAACACAAGTCTTTAAATGCAACATAAACCAGTTTCCACTTACTGGGTCACCAGAGTGAGGCCCATAGAGATATTCTGTCCTCAAATGCCACTTTCAATCCACAGCAGGATTGCTCTTTCAAGCTCCCTAAACCTTCTTATTTCTGAATACAAGAGCAGCCCCTCTGGGGATCATAAACCATTTGTCAAATAAAATAATCCCAGCCCAAGAAGCAATCAGAGCTCCAACAGCAATGCAGCAGAGCACCCTTCCCAGCAGACAGATTCACAAGGTGAAACCCTGGGCCCATTGTGGTCAAGACCAGGGTCACACCCATAGATTTTAAGGTAAAAAAGGATAGTTATGACAAGTTAGTCCAGTGTTTCTCAACATCCAGTCCATGGACCAGTGCCAGTCCCTGACACAGTTTCGGAATGCAGCAAGCTGGTCCCTGGTATCAAAAAGATTGAGAAACACTGATCTAGTCTGACATCCTGAAGGCCTAGGATTTCATCCATACCCCTTGGTGGATAAAGAAAACTTCAAAAGGGGCCTGAGTCTTCACATCAGCCACCTGAGCATTTGGGGGATATGAATCTAGGATCTCTGGCACCCTAAGCAAGTATACTCTTAGGCTAGCAGACATCTAGTCTGTAAAGTGACAATCCATCTTTGGGATCATCTGAGCACAAAGGCATCTGCTACCTCACCATTCTTATTTTTCACATCAGGAAAATTTCAGTAAGTTCACTTGATTCAGTAAGTTGTGAATAATGTTTCATTTATAATAGTTCTCTCAGCAATTCAGAAGGGTGCAGTTTAAATTGGTGGAATGACTCAGCAAACAAAAGAAAACAATGAAAGACTGTAAAAGCAGCAAAGAATCCTGTGGCACCTTATAGACTAACAGACGTTTTGGAGCACGAGCTTTCGTGGGTGAATGCCCACTTCGTCAGATGCATGTAGTGGAAATTTCCAGAGGCAGAGGTGTGTGTGTGTGTGTGTGTATATATATATATATATATATATATATGCAGGCAAGCTAGAGATAATTCTGGTTGGTAGGAGGGAAGAAGGAGCTCTTCCCCTTCCACACACTTCTTGCTCAGCAGTTTCTCTTTAAAGTCTGGTCCTGAAGTTTTTTTGCTGCAGGATGGTCACCTTAAGGTCTGCTATAGTGTGGCCAGGGAGGTTGAAGTGTTCTCCTACAGGTTTTTGTATATTGCCATTCCTAATATCTGATTTGTGTCCGTTTATCCTTTTCCGTAGCGACTGTCTGAAAATTTGACACCATCAGCTCAGGATTAAACAAAGACTGTGAATGGCTTGCCAACTACAAAACCAGTTTCTCCTCCCTTGGTTTTCACACCTCAACTGCTAGAACAGGGCCTCATCCTCCCTGACTGAACTAACCTCATTATCTCTAGCTTGCCTGCATATATATACCTGCCCCTGGAAATTTCCACTACATGCATCTGACGAAGTGGGCATTCACCCATGAAAGCTCATGCTCCAAAACGTCTGTTAGTCTATAAGGATTCCTTGCTGCTTTTACAGATCCAGACTAACACGGCTACCCCTCTGATACTTGAATGAAAGACTGAAGTCTCTTCCTCAAGGGAGCATGCTGATACTAAGGAAGTTAAATAACTGAACAGGATTGGAATGAGAAAGACTCCCCCAGTTTGGGGCTCAGATCCTAGTGACCCCTAAGTGTGCAACCCAACCCTCCCAAAGGTAGCCAGCAAGTACAGATTGGATTAATGGACTATAAAGTGGATAGAAAGCTGTCTAGATCATTGGGCTCAAGGGGTAGTGATCAATGGCTCGATGTCTAGTTGGCAGCCGGTATCAAGCAGGGTGCCCCGGGGTTGGTCCGGAGGCCAGTTTTGTTGAACATCTTCATTAATGATCTGGATGATAGGATGGATTGCACCTTCAACAAGTTCATGGATGGCACTAAGCTGGTGGGAGAGGTAGATACACTGGAGGGTAGGGATATGGTTCAGAGTCACCTAGACAAATTGGAGGATTGGGCCAAAAGAAATCTGAGGTTCAACAAGTGTAGAGTCCTAGTCTTAGGATGGAAGAATTCCATGCACTGCTACAGGCTAGGGACCAACTGGCTAAGCAGCAGTTCTGCAGAAAAGGACCTCAGGATTACAGTGGACGAGAAGCTGGATATGAGTCAACAGTGTGCCCTTGTTGCCAGGAAGGCTAACGGCATATTGGGTTGCATTAGGAGTATTGCCAGCAGATTGAGGGAAAAGATTATTCCCCTCTATTCAGCACTCATGAGGCCACATTAGGAGTATTGTGTTGAGTTTTGGGCCACTCACCCCACTGCAGAAAGGATGTGGACAAATTGGAGCATGTCTAGCAGAGGGCACTGAAAATGATTAGGGGGCTGGGGCACATGAGTTATGAGGAGAGGCTGCGGGAACTGGGCTTACTGAGTCTGCAGAAGAGGAGAGTGAGAGGGGATTTGATAGCAGCATTCAGCTACCTGAACGGGGGTTCCAAAGAGTATGGAGCTAGACTAGTCTCAGTGGTACCAGATGACAGAACAAGGAGCAATGGTTTCAAGTTGCAATGGGGGAAGTTTAGGTTGGAAATTAGGAAACACTATTTCACTGGGAGAGTGGTGAAGTAATGGAATGGGTTACTTAGGGAGGTGGTGGAATCTCCATGCTTAGAGGTTTTTAAGGCCCAGCTTGACAAAGCCCTGGCTGGGATGATTTAGGTGAGGTTGGTCCTGCTTTGAGTAGGGAGTTGAACTAGATGACCTCCTGAGGTCTCTTCTAACCCTAACCTTCTATGATTCTGTTACATGATGGTGGTTCTTGACCTTTTCCATAACAGGACTTCTCTCCTATTCAACAATAAGGAAAAAGCAACATCCCAATACCTATTTGTAACCACCAGAAAAAAAACCCCTCTCTAATATGCTGCCACCTCCCATCCCTGATTCTCCTGATCAGCTACACATTTGGTGACCCCTAGCTCTTGTGTTATAAGTAGTAGTAAATAACGCATCCTTATTTACTTTCTCCACACCAGTAATGACTTTGTAAACCTCTATGATATCCCCCCTTAGTTGTCTCTTTTCCAAGCTGAAAAGCCTGTCTTATTAATCTCTCCTCCGATGGAAGCTGTTCCATACCCCTAATCATTTTTGTTGCCCTTTTCTGTGCCTTTTCCAACATATCTTTTTTGAGATGGGGCAACCACATCTGTATGCAATATTCAAGATGTGGGCGTATCATGTATTTATATAGAGGCAATACTATATTTCTGTCTTAATATCTACTCCTTTCCTAATGATTCTCAAAATTCTGTTCATTTTTTTTGACTGCTGCTGCACATTGAGTGGATGTTTTCAGAGAATTTTCCACAAGGTCTCTTTCTTGAGTGGTAACAGCTAATTTAGACCCCCTCATTTTATATATATAGTCTGGATTATGTTTTCCAATGTGCATTACTTTGTATTTATCAACACTGAATTTCATCTGCCATTTTGTTGCCCTGTCAGCCAGTTTTGTGACATCCCTTCACAGTCTGCTTTGGACTTAACTATCTTGAGTAGTTTTGTATCCTCTGCAAATTTTGCTAACCCAATGTTTACCCCTTTTTCCAGATCATTTATGAATATGTTGAAAAGGACTGGTCCCAGGACAGACTCCTCAGGGAGACCACCACTATTTACCTTGCCCCATTGTGAAAATTGACCATTTATTCCTACTCTTTGTTTCTTATCTTTTAACCAGTTACTGATCCATGAGAGGACCTTCCCTCTTATGCCATGACAGCTTACTTTGCTAAAGAGCTTTTGGTGAGAGACCTTGTCAAAGGCTTTCTAAAAATCTAAGTACACTATACCCACTGGATCATCCTTATCCACATGCTTGTTGACTCCCTCAAAGAATTCTAGTAGATTGATGAGGCATGATCTCCCTTTACAAAAACCATGTTAACTCTTCTCCAACAAATGATGTTCATCTATGTGTGTGATAACTCTGTTCTTCACTATCGTTTCAACCAATTTGCCTGGTACTAACGTTAGGCTTACCTGCCTGTAATTTCTGGGACCTCCCCTGGAGCCTTTTTTAAAACTTGGCATCACATTAGCTACCCTCCAGTCATGTGGTACAGGAGCTGATTTAAATTATAGGTTATATACCAGTTAGTAGTTCTGCAATTTCACATTTGAGTTTCTTCAAACTTTTGGGTGAATACCATCTGGTCCTGGTGACTTATTACTGTTTAATTTACCAATTGGTTCTAAAACCTCCTCTAATGACGCCTCAATCTGGGACAGTTCTTCAGATTTGTCACCTAAAAAAAATGGCTCAGGTTTGGGAATCTCCTCTCAAGATCCAGTGGGTATAAGAAAACAGAGAGATATACAGGACACACCAGCAGATGGCAGCTCAGCCAAACCTGTAAGAAAATCCAGTTTGTCCAAAGAGGTCTCTAACTATCCAAGTCAGACAGGCAATCCTTGTGAGGATTCAATACTCAAAAGAATCAAAACAATATTCTAGGTTGTCTAGGTAAGTGGGGGAAGATGAAGAGTTTTGGTTTTGTGGAATATTGGTCCACCTTTTATGGGGAGAGGAGATGGCATAGGTTGGCTGGCCTCCATCTCAGTAGAAAGAGGACTAGGAACAGGCAAATTAGGGTAGTCAGGAGAGAATTAAACTAGTAACAAAAGGAGAAGATAAAAAGAGGGAAGATACAAACACTCAATTTGCACAAAATGAAGATGCAGAGAACAAAATTAATCAAGAAACCAAAGGACATGAAGAGAAGAAATTCTTTCATTGCATATTACACCTAGGAGCCTGGGTAACAATCAAGAGGAATTGGAATTGCTCATTCATGAGCAGAAATTTGATCTAGTTGATATTACTGAAACCTAATGTAGGGTGACCAGATGACAAGAACAGAATATTGGGATACATGGGGAGTGGAGGGCAGCCACAGGCTCACACCCCCAACCCCACGGGAGCCATGGGGGAAGGGGGATACAAAGCCTGAGGAAGCTGCAGATCAGGGGCACACAGTTCCCGCTCCAGTCCCGCTGCAAGCCACGGGTTGGGGGTGAATGGCCTGGGACCCCCACCACAAGTACAGGGCCCCAGCTGCTGCCCAGAGCAAGCCCCAGCCACAGCCCTGCCACTTACCTGGGGGATGGTTCCCACCCACTGGGAAGCACTTGACAGGTTCCTCTGGCTCCTAAGGTCAGCGGTGGCCAGTGGAGTCTCCATTCCACGTGATGTGCCTGCCACAAGCACTGGCTCCAGCTGCCATTGGCTGGCAGATGTGGGGGTGGGATTTACTTGGGGGTGTGAATAGCATGCAGCACCCCAGGGTCAGGGGCAGCAGGGGGGAATCTGTGCCCTGTCCGCACCCACAGCTCCCATTGCCATTATGGAGCCAGCGCTTGTGGTAGATGCAGCATGCAGAGACCCCCCCAGCCGCCCCTGTGCCTGGGGGCCACAGGGTTGTGCTGGACATTTCCTGAGAGCGGCCCCAAATAAGCATTGCCGGGACCCCAGGTGAGCGCTTAACAGTGTACTCCTCCAGCACCAAGTCAAAATATTGCAACAAATGGTGCCCTAACCATACATCGGTCAGGATGCGGGACAAACAACTAAATATTGGGACGGTCCCGATTTTATTGGGACGTCTGGTCACTCTAACCTGGTGAGATGACTCCCATGATTGGAATGTTAAACTCCTTAGTTAGAACTAATTTAGGAAGGATTGAGTGAACAGAAGGCAGGGGAGTGGCATTTTATGTCACAAATGGCATTACTTGTTTCTGAGTCACTGACAACTCAGAAGAAAATTATTTTGAATGACTGTGGATTAGTGTCCTCATAGATAAAGCACAAGGTGCTACAGATCACCAAATCACATTAGGGAACAGGATGAAGAGATCCTTATGCACTTATCTATAATGTGTAGGGGAAAAAAACCTGTGTGACCCTGGGGAACTTCATTCTGAGTGACATATATGCTGGAGGTCTCATGCTCCCAGTATTAAAACTTCCTTGGAATTTCTAATTATAAAAGATGACAATATCATAACTCAAAAAAGTGTTGCATCCAACATGGGGGAATTCTATATTAGACCACATCTTGATAGATAAAAAGAAACTGATCACAGAACTAAAAATTAATGGTAACTTAGGTACAAGTGATCATGACTTATTTATGATGTGCAAACAAAAACAGAATGAAGTCCAGACCAGTGATGTACATACTTCATGCTTTGAAAGGGCCAATTTCACAAAGCTGAAAGCAATCATCAGCCAAATCAGCTAGGAGGAAGAATTTAATCAGAAAAAATGTGAATGATACTTGGGAATTGTTCAAGATCACTTTACTACATACCCTAAAAGCACAATACCACAATCAAGGAAGAAGGGTCCAATCTCTTTCCCTCCTTATCAGATGGAGTGGACATTGCTGCCTGGAATGCTCTGTCGCAGCCTGGACCACAAGAGACTTGGGGGGTGGGGGGGAGTGCCAAGTAAACAGAAATTCAGACCCCTATTTAATAATGCTTCTCTGCCTCTTTGGAGATAGGCATATACATGGCCAGTGTATGTCGGACTGTCCTGTCTGGCTTGAGGACAGCATCATTGATAGATAAACACAACTTTACCTGGTGACAAGTGAAGGATGTCTAAGAGCTGATGCTGAGTATTCTGGACCTCCTCCAGGGGTGTGTGAAGCTCCCCTGCCACCCTGCGGAGGAGGTCCTGGAACTGATGGAAGTTGGACTGAGCAGCTCTTCCACCATCACCGGTTCCAAGCATGTGCTAGAAGGGGCATGAGATGGGGAAATCAGTGAAGTTTCCCTCACGGATCAGGCAGGTTCCCAGGGTCAATATTGCCAACATGTCAGATCTGAAGAGTGTTGTGGTGTACCCACGGTGTGAGAAACCAGTGGCTATGTGGTAACTGCCACGGTGTAGACTGTTTCTTGTAATACTGGTGTTGGCGGTATGGGATGGATGCTCCCTGGCCATCATCCAACTTGTCTGAAGATAAAACTTGGACACAGCTTCCATAGGCAGTACTGTCAGAGCCGGCAGCAGAGTATAGATCATCGGAGAAGGAGAGTGGTGTGTCAACTGCAATGTGTCCTGAGGGGGAAGAATAATCTCCCTTGTAGTAGAGGGTCCAGAAAGGTGTGGAGATGTTGGGTCTCCCAGTGCAAACATTTCCTGGGATTCTGACCCTCTCCCCAATTTCCCCTCTCTATACCAGTGCCAGAGTGGCAGACTTCCCTGAAGTGGGCGGGTCTTGTGCCTTATAGGATGCCGGTGCTGGCAGTTCTGTACCCAATACCAGTGGATCCGTCATCTTGTGGGCCTCTTCTCATGCTTATGAGACTTGGAGCATGTTCCTTCTCCATGACTGGAGCTTGTGGAAGTAGCATCCCCTTCCTTTGTCTTGGAGAAAGACTTACCACCATGCTTATGGCCATGCTTCCTTGCCTCCTGACTAGGCCCTAGCATGGGGTCCATAAGAGATAGTATAATCAGAGCTGAGCTCAAACTCTGTAGCCAGAGGAGCATGCTTGGCAGTCTCAAGCCGATATACTGGGGGGATTCCCTGGCCTAGCTCTGAACGAGGCCTCATGGCAACTTCCATAAGGTGCTTCTGGAGGTGGAGAGCCTGACCTCCTCAGATGCCTCTGAGGAAAGACTGGCAGATACTGCCCCTGGATGTGATATGGCCTTCTCTCAAGAAGCAGAGGCAGCAGTGTTGATCTTCGTTGCTCACCAAGAAGGAACATGGGCAGGAGGCACAGATTTTAGGAGTTTACAAAAGAAACAAATCCCTAATCTAAAAACAGTGAATCAGTAAAAAAAATTGTATACAACTTTGGTTTTTGAAAGCGCGTCACATGCAAGCAGACACTGATAGTTCTGATGTGTACCCCTCCCACTTTTTACCAGCCTTAAGGGTGAGCATTGGGAGGGAGAGGGAGGAGAGGAGTGGGGGTTGGGACCTTGGGGGTAGCACCAGGGAAAGAGGCATCATGAGGGCAGGGCCTCAGTTCGAGCGCTGGTTGCCCCTCTACTTCTAGGGAGCTTTTGGCATTCCTGTGTGGCGGTGAGAAGGAACTGCAGACATGGTCAATCTGCCCTCCCTCGCCCTTTATCATCTCTGATGAAACCATGAGGCGAGTCAGGGCATGTGCGCAGACCAACAGGCACTGAAGCTGGAGAATTTAAAACTAGACACATGGTGTGCATTTGTAAACCCTGAGTGGAATACAATAGGGACCATCACTCAAAGAACATGGTAACACCCCGTTAGAGATATCTGATGACTATATTCCAATAAGCTCACTATTGTAATGATAGTATTGTTTCCAATTTTTACATGACAAGAATTTGTGAATCTATGAATACTTCCTAAATAAATAGTAATTAAAAATCTAACTTAGTGAAACTCTATGGGCAGATCAACACTAGGAACTTAGATCAGCATAGTTACATCCCCTAAGGGTGTGAAAAATATCCACCCCCCTGAGCAATATAGTTAAGTTGATCTAAGGCCCGATGTAGACACAGTGCTAGGTCAACAGAAGAGCTACCCCCTCTTGGGGAGATGGATTACCTAAACCAACAGGTGAACCCCTCCCAGGCATAGGTAGTATCTACACTGAAGTGCTACAGCTGTGCCACTGTAGCATTTCAGTGTAAACAAACCCTTAAGATAATTTAGAAATAACATTGTATATCAAAAGTACAAATCTGAATGTCTTTGATACAGCAAAAATATTTAAACTGTTTCTAGTCAGAAGTTCAACTTCTTGAAGCTGTTCCAATGAAATCTATCGTCCTCATCTTTTTACATCAGTGGTCCCCAACCCATGCCCGCGGGTGCCATCTACGTGCGCCTGCGTACTGGCCGGCGGACAAGCATCGGCCAAAATGCTGCCGAAAAGCGGCATCACCAAGAGGCGGCGCTGCCAAAAAGCTGCTGATTTTCGGCGGCATTTTGGCAGCGACGCCTCTTGATGACGCTACTTCAGCAGCATTTCGGCGGCGATCCCTCTTGACGTTGCCACTTCATGGCAGCATTTCAGCGGATGCTTGTCCGCCGGCCACGGTCCCCGGTGGCTCGTCGTCCGACGCCCACCACCCGGAAAAGGTTGGGGACCACTGTTCTACATCTTTAGTTCATGCCTCATCAATGGAGCTACCTGAGTGGTAGGAAACTTTAATTTTGAAGCTTTGAGTAGATGGCGCATTTCAATTGTTCACCATAAGGTGTCAGTTTCACAGTTTAGTCTGAGAACTCAATTACTATAAATCACAGGTATGGATAAGATAACACAATACAAAGACACAGGCAAGATGTTGCAATAGCCAAATTACATGACCGAATGACAGCTTAAGAGAACACGCTGAGGAATTAGAGAGAAGGCAGCATAGGTGGGCAATGTTAAATTGTTTGAAAATATCACAGGTTTAATTTACAACCAAAAATAATCCCCTGGGTTAAATATTTAAACTAGTAGTTACTACAAAGAAGTTGACACCAAAATATAGTGGAAGTTTGTGTGTGGGGTTCTCTCTGTTGTCTGCATTTGAAGGCCTGGAAACTACCACACACAATGGAGTGATCTGTTAAGGATATGGAAAATAACAATTGTTCCTAAAGGCAGGAATGCTGTTAAGTCCTTGGGAACTTATGGAGGAGAAGTACTAGAACAGGGGTGGGCAAACTATGGCCCGCAGGCCGGATCCGGCTCCTCAGGGGTTTGGATCCAGCCCACGGGATGGCACCCCATGGTGCTGCCGGCCGCGCACTGCTCCGGGAATCGGCTGGCGACGTCCCTGGGGAGGAGACAGAGGGCTCCACATGCTGCTCTTGCCTGTGGGTACCTCCCCTGAATCTCCCATTGGCCAGAAACAGGTAACCATGGCCAATGGGAGCTTCAGGGGAGGTACCTGGAGCCCTCTGCTCCCCTTCCCCCCCCAGGGGCCGCAGGGATGTGGTGCCGGCCGCTTCCCAGAGTGGGCCAGGGCCCCAGTGGGCGCCGCTGCAACCCTGGAGTTGCTCCAGGTAAGCAGCGCCAGGCCACAGCCTGCACCCTGAACCCCTCCTGCACCCCAACCCCCTGCCCTGAGTCCCCTGCTGCACCTTGCACCCCTCCTGCAGCCCAATCCTTTCCTGAGCCCCCTGCTGCAGCTTGCATCACTCCTGCAGCCCAATCCTTCCCTGAGCCCCCTCATACACCCCAACCCCTCCTACACCCCAACCCCCTGCTGCAGCCCTACATTCACAGTCCTGCAAGCAATTTCCCTACCTCGATGTCGCCCTCAGGCCAGAAAGTTTGCCCATCCCTGTACTAGAACTAATTGCAACTTTGAAATTTCTTAGGGAGAGTGCATCTGACAAATGGAAGACATAGTTTCATGAGTACCCAAGCTGGAATCAGTGACTCGCTGATAGTCTTAAGCAAGCTGGTCAGTGACAGGGCACTGATTCTTTTTGCTTCTAGCTGAACAGGCCAGATGACACAGGTAGACAAAATGAAGAACAAAGCTGACATTGATGAATTTCATTCAAAAAGGACCCAATGCCTATCACATTAATGCTAACTAACATACACCAGTGCTTTAATAGCACTTTTCCATGTAAGCAGCGGCTGTAAGCAGTAGAGATGTTATGTCAGTGAGGGGTAATGGGCCACACACTTATGACTGCAGAGAAGTTAGGACCAGAGGAATCTCTCTTAATATATGGTCCACAATTGGAATGAGTTGAATGAGACTATTTGAGGGAGTGAAATTAGAGGGAAATTTTAAGCATGCTGATGTAAAATTAAACCAGTAGTCTATCTGGCTTTCCTTTCACTGCTGACAGTAAATCCTTTTCCAGTGTTATAAAAATCCAGCATTGGCTCCTCACTATAGTGTACCCCTTTGCCTGGGCATCTTTTACTCGGTAACTTAGATTAATTGCCAGGGCCTGAAAACAAGAACAGCAGCTCCATGACAAAGGAGAGATTTTTTAATTGTGGTGAAGGGCAATACTCAGTATTTTAAGAGTACTCCAAGCTAACCAAAATCATAAGAATTCTTTAAACCACACTTTGGAATTCAATTACAGCAGGTGTGTCTGCTTAGAGACCACAGGCCCTATGCTGGCAAACTGACGTGGCCCTTCCTCATTGTCAGATACACAGAGCTCACTGCACAGGGAGCTTTCAGAGTAGCTGTCAAAAACCAATGGCTGTGCATGCTGTATGTGGACACTGTATGATCCCATGACATCTTTATTCTTTCTTAAAGTATTATTCAAATGACCCCATTTAGATCAGGACATCCTTTGTGCCAGGTGCTGTTCCAAGACAGACAGCCCTGGACAGTCAAGTTCAGTGATTAGCTGGCAACACATTTGTCATAAACAGATAGCTAAGGGTTAATGTCTCTTTCACCTGAAGCACCTGACCAGAGGACCAATCAGGAAACCGGATTTTTTCAACTTTGGGTGGAGGGAATTGAGTGTCTGAGTCTTTTGTCTTTGTTTTCCGTCTGCCTGCTTTCTCTGAGCTTTGGAGAAGTAGTTCTACTTTCTAGTCTTCTGTTTCTAAGTGTAAGGACAAAGAGATCAGATAGTAAGTTATATGGTTTCTTTTCTTTGGTATTTGCATGAATATAAGTGCTGGAGTGCTTTGATTTGTATTCTTTTTGAATAAGGCTGTTTATTCAATATTCTTTTAAGCAATTGACCCTGTGTTGTATCATCCTAATACAGAGAGAACATTTGTACTTATTTTTCTTTCTTTTTATATAAAGCTTTCTTTTAAGACCTGTTGGAGTTTTTCTTTACTTCAGGGAAATTGAGTCTGTACTCACCAGGGAATTGGTGGGAGGAAGAAATCAGGGGAGATCTGTGTGTTGGATTGCTAGCTTAATTTCGCATTCCCTCTGGGGGAAGAGGAAAGTACTTTTTGTTTCCAGGACTGGGAACAGAGGGGGGGGGGGTCACTCTGTGTAGTTTCACAGAGCTTGTGTCTGTGTATCTCTCCAGGAGCACCTGGAGGGGGGAAGGGAAAAAGGATTATTTCCCTTTGTTGTGAGACTCAAGGGATTTGGGTCTTGGGGTCCCCAGGGAAGGTTTTACAGGGGGACCGGAGTGCCCCAAAACACTCTAATTTTTTGGGTGGTGGCAGCAGGTACCAGGTCCAAGCTGGTAACTAAGCTTGGAGATTTTCATGCTAACCCCCATATTTTGGACGCTAAGGTCCAAATCTGGGACTAAGGTTATTACATGGTGTAGCAGCGGTGGGATATAGACAGAATCCAGAAGCCAGTAGAAATATTATATTTTTCTTTTCTCTGCTAAGGGCTTTTTAGCAGAGAGAAACAGTTGGTTTTAAAAGGGAACCAGAGAGAATTTTTTTTTCTGCTCTCTCTGGCAGTTTGTGGCTTGCATGTTAAGCGAGAAGCCATTAACAGACTGTTGAGGGTCTTTTGTCATGCAATAGCCCTCCCATTAGGAGGCAAGTACCAGCACTTATAGGCATGCAAATAAAGTGGTTTTTCTGGTTTCCTTTCATTGAACATTAGCTAGAGAGAGAAAAGGAAAAAAGCACTGTTGCTAGGCAGACTTCAGGAGGCAACAGAACCTGCAGTTCAGAAGATAAACACCGGAGGGCACCCCAACCCAAGAAAACAGGAACCATGACTTCTAAGGCAAAAATTGAGGCCGAAGAACAAATCAAAGAAGCTGAACACAGGCGAGAGATGGAAAAACACAAACAGCAACTGGAAATAAAACAAAAAGAGATGGAGATGAAAGAAAGAGAAGAACAGATCAAAGAGGCAGCCTACCAAAGAGAACAGGCAGCCTACCAAAGAGAACAAGCAGCCCAAGAGGCAGCACACAAAAGAAAACTAGAAGAAGAAGAGGTAGCCTACCGAAGGAAACAAGCAGAAGAAGAGTTGGCCCACAGAAGGAAGCAAGAAGAAGAAGAGGCGGCCCACCGCCGAGACATGGAAAAACACCAAAAAGAAATGGAAAAACAACAAAAAGAAATGGAAAAACAACATGAAAAGAAGGAAAAACAGAGAAAACATGAACTGGACTTGGCAAAAGCTGGGCTGCCTGTGCCAGCCAACCCTAACAACCCGGCGCCAAATATTGCTCCACAGCACAGGAAATTTCCCACCTACAAGGCAGGTGATGACACCGAGGCCTTCTTGGAAAATTTTGAAAGAGCCTGTCTTGGGTACAGCATTCCCGAAGACCAGTACATGGTAGAATTGAGGTCACAGCTCAGTGGACCTTTAGCAGAGGTGGCAGCTGAAATGCCTAAGCAGCAAATGAATGACTATAAACTTTTTCTAACCAAGGCCAGATACCGAATGGGGATAACCCCAGATCATGCCCGTCGGCGCTTCAGAACCCAAAAGTGGAAACCCGAGGTGTCATTTCCCAAACACGCCTACTACATTGCAAAAAACTATGAGGCCTGAATAACAGGAAACAACATTCAAACCTTGGAAGAACTGCACCTCCTCATACAAATGGAGCAGTTCTTGGATGGTGTTCCTGAAGACATCACACGGTACATACAAGATGGAAATCCCAAAGATATCGCTGAGGCGGGGGAGATTGGAGCCAAATGGATGGAACTGGCAGAAAGCAAGAAAGCTACTGTCAAGGGGAACGATTACCCCAGGGGGCACACAGACCATAAACCCTACAACCGAGGACAGCCAAAGACCCCACATACCACCCAAGTAAAGCCACAGATACCCTACCCTTCAACCTCACCAGTCTCCAGTAACTCACCTCGGCCCAGTGACCCATCAGATGGAAGATGCTTTAAGTGTAATGAACTGGGACATATCAAGGCCAAGTGTCCCAAGAACACCATGCGAGTGCAATTCATTACACCACCATCACACCAAAGATCCCCAGGCCCGGATGCCTCTCAAATACCCTTGGAGCGAAGGGAAAATTTGAAAGTGGGCGGAAAGAAGGTTACTGCGTGGAGAGACACGGGGGCACAAGTGTCAGCTATCCACCAATCCTTCGTTGACCCCAAATTCATCAACCCAAAGGCCAAAGTTACAATTTACCCCTTCATGTCACAAGCTGTAGACTTGCCTACAGCTCAACTGCCTGTCCAGTACAAAGGCTGGTCAGGAATGTGGACTTTTGCAGTCTATGACAATTATCCTATCCCCATGCTACTGGGGGAAGACTTGGCCAACCAGGTGAGGCGGGCCAAGAGAGTGGGAATGGTTACACGTAGCCAAACCAGGCAAGCTTCCAGACCCATTCCTGTTCCTGAGCCGTCCACAGACGCCCCGTCTGTGTTACCAGAGACCCAGGCAGAGGTAGTGGACCCGGATTCCATGCCTACCACTGAAACAGCCACAGCATCTCCAGTCCCAGGCCCGGAACTGGAACAGCAACCAGCACCAGCAAGTGCAACCACATCTTCAAACTCAACGCCAGAGGGCGCCAGCGAGCCAGAACTGGCAGAAGCAAAAGACAGCCATACCCAAAAGGCTCAGCCAGAGCCTGAAATACCCTCAGGTGCACCAGCGGAGAGCGGTTCACCAGCAACGGAAACAACCCCATCACCTACATCGCTTCCAGAGGGACCAAGCCCAAGTCCACAGTCTGAGGAAGAACTGGTGACCCCAGCCTCAAGGGAACAGTTCCAGACTGAGCAGGAAGCAGATGACAGCCTTCAGAAAGCTTGGGCGGTGGCACGGAGCACCCCACCGCCTCTCAGCTCTTCTAATCGATCCCGGTTTGTTATAGACCAAGGACTTTTATACAAGGAAATTCTTTCTGGTGGACACCGGGAAGAATGGCAGCCGCAAAAACAGTTGGTGGTTCCAACTAAGTACCGGGAGAAGCTCTTAAGCTTAGCCCATGATCATCCCAGTGGCCATGCTGGGGTGAACAGAACCAAGGACCGGTTGGGGAAGTCCTTCCACTGGGAGGGGATGGGCAAGGACGTTGCCAAGTATGTCCGGTCTTGTAAGGTATGCCAAACAGTGGAAAAGCCTCAAGACCAGGTCAAGGCCCCCCTCCAGCCACTCCCCATAATTGAGGTCCCATTTCAGCAAGTAGCTGTGGATATTCTGGGTCCTTTCCCAAAAAAGACACCCAGAGGAAAGCAGTACGTACTGACTTTAGTGGACTTTGCTACCCGATGGCCGGAAGCAGTAGCTCTAGGCAACACCAGGGCTAACACTGTGTGCCTGGCCTTAACAGACATCTTTGCCAGGGTAGGTTGGCCCTCCGACATCCTTACAGATTCAGGGTCTAATTTCCTGGCAGGGACCATGGAAAAACTGTGGGAAACTCATGGGATGAATCACTTGGTTGCCACCCCGTACCACCATCAAACCAATGGCCTGGTGGAAAGGTTCAATGGAACTTTGGGGGCCATGATACGAAAATTCATCAACAAATTCTCCAATAATTGGGACCTAGTGTTGCAGCAGTTGCTGTTTGCCTACAGGGCTGTACCACATCCCAGTTTAGGGTTTTCACCATTTGAACTTGTGTATGGTCACGAGGTTAAGGGGCCATTACAGTTGGTGAAACAGCAATGGGAGGGGTTTACGCCTTCTCCAGGAACTAACATTCTGGACTTTGTAAGCAACCTACAAAGCACCCTCCGACACTCTTTAGCCCTTGCTAGAGAGAACCTAAAGGATGCTCAAAAAGAGCAAAAGGCCTGGTATGACAGACATGCCAGAGAACGTTCCTTCAAGGTAGGAGACCAGGTTATGGTCTTAAAGGCGCAACAGGCCCATAAAATGGAAGCATCATGGGAAGGGCCATTCACGGTCCAAGAGCGCCTGGGAGCTGTAAACTACCTCATAGCATTTCCCAATTCCTCACTAAAGCCTAAAGTGTACCATGTTAATTCTCTCAAGCCTTTCTATTCCAGAGACTTACAGGTTTGTCAGTTTACAGTCCAGGGAGAGGATGCTGAGTGGCCTGACGGTGTCTACTACGACGGGAAAAAAGACGGTGGCGTGGAAGAGGTGAACCTCTCAACCACCCTGGAACGTCTGCAGCGGCAACAAATCAAGGAGCTGTGCACTAGCTTCGCCCCATTGTTCTCAGCCACCCCAGGACGGACTAAACGGGCATACCACTCCATTGATACAGGTAATGCTCACCCAATTAAAACCCCACCCTACCGAGTGTCTCCTCATGCCCAAGCTGCTATAGCATGGGCATCTCCAGTGGTTCTGGTACCCAAACCCGATGGGGAAATACGCTTTTGCGTGGACTACCGTAAGCTAAATGCTGTAACTCGTCCGAACAACTATCCAATGCCACGTACCAATGAGCTATTGAAAAAGTTGGGACGTGCCCAGTTCATCTCTACAATAGACTTAACCAAGGGGTACTGGCAAGTACCGCTAAATGAACCTGCCAAGAAGAGGTCAGCATTCGTCACCCATGCGGGGGTGTATGAATTCAATGTCCTTCCTTTCGGCCTTCGAAATGCACCCGCCACCTTCCAGAGGCTGGTAGATGGTCTACTAGCTGGACTGGGAGAATTTGCAGTTGCCTACCTCGATGATGTGGCCATTTTTTCAAACTCCTGGCCCGAACACCTACTACACCTGGAAAAGGTCTTTAAGCGCATCAGGCAGGCAGAACTAACTGTTAAGGCCAAAAAGTGTCAAATAGGCCAAAACAGAGTGACTTACCTGGGGCACCAGGTGGGTCGAGGAACCATAAACCCCCTACAGGCCAAGGTGGATGCTATCCAAAAGTGGCCTGTCCCACGGTCCAAGAAGCAGGTCCAATCCTTCTTAGGCTTGGCCGAATACTACAGGCAATTTGTACCACACTACAGCCAAATCGCTGCCCCACTGACCGACCTGACCAAAAAGACCCAGCCAAATGCAGTTAAGTAAACTAATAAGTGTCAAAAGGCCTTTACCCAACTTAAGGCAACGCTCATGTCTGACCCTGTGCTCAGGGCCCCGGACTTTGACAAGCCATTCCTAGTAACCACGGATGCATCTGAGCGTGGTATAGGAGCAGTGCTCATGCAGGAAGCAACAGATCACAACTTCCATCCTGTCGTGTTTCTCAGCAAGAAACTGTCTGATAGGGAAAGTCACTGGTCAGTCAGTGAAAAGAAATGCTATGCCATTGTGTACGCCCTGGAAAAGCTACGCCCATATGTTTGGGGACGGCGGTTCCAACTACAAACTGACCATGCTGCACTAAAGTGGCTTCATACTGCCAAGGGGAACAACAAGAAACTTCTTCGTTGAAGTTTAGCTCTCCAAAATTTTGATTTTAAAATTCAACACATCACAGGAGCTTCTAACAAAGTAGCTGATGCACTCTCCCGTGAGAGTTTCCCAGAATTCAGTAGTTAAAAAGTGTTCTTACACTGTAGAAGTCTGTTAGTTATATACTTAGGAGTATATGTAAAGGTCTATGTGTTGTATTAATCTGTTTATTTTCAAGTTCTAGAAGGAAATCGCCGCCAGTGAGCTTCCCCACTGTCTGCAATTTGGGGGGCGTGTCATAAACAGATAGCTAAGGGTTAATGTCTCTTTCACCTGAAGCACCTGACCAGAGGACCAATCAGGAAACCGGATTTTTTCAACTTTGGGTGGAGGGAATTGAGTGTCTGAGTCTTTTGTCTTTTTTTTCCGTCTGCCTGCTTTCTCTGAGCTTTGGAGAAGTAGTTCTACTTTCTAGTCTTCTGTTTCTAAGTGTAAGGACAAAGAGATCAGATAGTAAGTTATATGGTTTCTTTTCTTTGGTATTTGCATGAATATAAGTGCTGGAGTGCTTTGATTTGTATTCTTTTTGAATAAGGCTGTTTATTCAATATTCTTTTAAGCAATTGACCCTGTGTTGTATCATCCTAATACAGAGAGAACATTTGTACTTATTTTTCTTTCTTTTTATATAAAGCTTTCTTTTAAGACCTGTTGGAGTTTTTCTTTACTTCAGGGAAATTGAGTCTGTACTCACCAGGGAATTGGTGGGAGGAAGAAATCAGGGGAGATCTGTGTGTTGGATTGCTAGCTTAATTTCGCATTCCCTCTGGGGGAAGAGGAAAGTACTTTTTGTTTCCAGGACTGGGAACAGAGGGGGGGGGGTCACTCTGTGTAGTTTCACAGAGCTTGTGTCTGTGTATCTCTCCAGGAGCACCTGGAGGGGGGAAGGGAAAAAGGATTATTTCCCTTTGTTGTGAGACTCAAGGGATTTGGGTCTTGGGGTCCCCAGGGAAGGTTTTACAGGGGGACCGGAGTGCCCCAAAACACTCTAATTTTTTGGGTGGTGGCAGCAGGTACCAGGTCCAAGCTGGTAACTAAGCTTGGAGATTTTCATGCTAACCCCCATATTTTGTAAAAGCAGCAAAGAATCCTGTGGCACCTTATAGACTAACAGACGTTTTGGAGCATGAGCTTTCGTGGGTGAATACCCACTTCCTCAGATGCATGTAATGGAAATATCCAGGGGCAGGTATATATATGTGTGCTAGCAAGCAAGCTAGAGATAACGAGGTCAGTTCAATCAGGGAGGATGAGGCCCTGTTCTAGCAGTTGAGGTGTGAAAACCAAGAGAGGAGAAACTGGTTCTGTAATTGGCAAGCCATTCACAGTCTTTGTTCAATCCTGAGCTGATGGTGTCAAATTTGCAGATGAACTGAAGCTCAGCAGTTTCTCTTTGAAGTCTGGTCCTGAAGTTTTTTTGCTGCAGGATGGCCACCTTAAGGTCTGCTATAGTGTGGCCAGGGAGGTTGAAGTGCTCTCCTACAGGTTTTTGTATATTGCCATTCCTAATGTCTGATTTGTGTCCATTTATCCTTTTTCGTAGAGACTGTCCAGTTTGGCCGATGTACATAGCAGAGGGGCATTGCTGGCATATGATGGCGTATATTACATTGGTGGATGTGCAGGTGAATGAACCAGTGATGGTGTGGCTGATCTGGTTAGGTCCTGTGATGGTGTCGCTGGTGTAGATATGTGGGCAGAGTTGGCATCGAGGTTTGTTGCATGGATTGGTTCCTGAGCTAGAGTTATTATGGTGTGGTGTTCACCAGTAACTGCACACCACACCATAATAACTCTAGCTCAGGAACCAATCCATGCAACAAACCTCGATGCCAACTCTGCCCACATATCTACACCAGCGACACCATCACAGGACCTAACCAGATCAGCCACACCATCACTGGTTCATTCACCTGCACATCCACCAATGTAATATACGCCATCATATGCCAGCAATGCCCCTCTGCTATGTACATCGGCCAAACTGGACAGTCTCTACGAAAAAGGATAAATGGACACAAATCAGACATTAGGAATGGCAATATACAAAAACCTGTAGGAGAGCACTTCAACCTCCCTGGCCACACTATAGCAGACCTTAAGGTGGCCATCCTGCAGCAAAAAAACTTCAGGACCAGACTTCAAAGAGAAACTGCTGAGCTTCAGTTCATCTGCAAATTTGACACCATCAGCTCAGGATTGAACAAAGACTGTGAATGGCTTGCCAATTACAGAACCAGTTTCTCCTCTCTTGGTTTTCACACCTCAACTGCTAGAACAGGGCCTCATCCTCCCTGATTGAACTGACCTCGTTATCTCTAGCTTGCTTGCTAGCACACATATATATACCTGCCCCTGGATATTTCCATTACATGCATCTGAGGAAGTGGGTATTCACCCACGAAAGCTCATGCTCCAAAACGTCTGTTAGTCTATAAGGTGCCACAGGATTCTTTGCTGCTTTTACAGATCCAGACTAACACGGCTACCCTCTGATACTTGACCCCATATTTTGGACGCTAAGGTCCAAATCTGGGACTAAGGTTATTACAACATTATGATCACATTCAATTAAGCTGGTAGCTGAATAAAAATGTCACTCTATAGCAGGGGTAGGCAACCTGCGGCACACCAGCTAATTTTCAGTGGCACTCACACTGCCTGGGTCCTGGCCACCGGTCCGGGGGGCTCTGAATTTTAATTTAATTTTAAATGAAGCTTCTTAAACATTTTAAAAACCTTATTTACTTTACATACAATAGTTTAGTTATATATTATAGACTTATAGAAAGAGACCTTCTAAAAATGTTAACATGTATTACTGGCACGCAAAACCTTGAATTAGAGTTAATAAATGAAGACTCTGCACATCACTTCTGAAAGTTTGCTGACTCCTGCTCTAGAACCAATCTCTGGCTGTGAAACACTATCCAATCTCCAACTGAAATGCACAGTTGCATTGGGAGATGTTAGAACACACAGGACCCCATGACAAAGCAAATATTGCTTAGACCTCACTTGATCTTATCATAGCTATCTGCATTATTAGCCCCATTTTATTGATGAGAGTCAGAGAGAAGAGAATTTTCAACACCTGTAAAATGAGTTTTTGTAAGAACAGCTTTAGGACTCTACACAAGTGGATCCACAGGAGACTGGAGGTAGACAGAGAAGTAGAGACATCTCCCACTATATAAATTGTATTACTGCTTCTGGCACACACGTTAAACATCCAACTTCTGATTAACGTCCAGCCTCAGGGCTTGGCTACGCTGGAGAGTTGCAGCGCTGGTGGTGGGTTTACAACGCTGCAACTTAGTAACTGTCCACACCTGCAAGGCACATCCAGCGCTGCAACTCCCTGGCTACAGTGCTGGCTGTACACCTGGTCTGCTTGGGGTGTAACGATTCCAGCACTGGTGATGCAGCGCTGCTCATCAAGAGTGGCCAGCAAAAGCGCTTTTATTGGCCTCCAGGGTATTAGGAGGTATCCCAGAATACCTTTTCAGCCACTCTGCTCATCGTTTCGCACTCCACTGCCCTGGGCTCAGGTGACCCGCCCTTTAAATGCCCTGGGAATTTAAAACATTCCCTTCCTGTTTGCTCAGCCAGGTGTGGAGTGCAATCAATCAGTGACCATGCCTCCACGCACCAAATGAGCCCCAGCATGAAGCACTGGCGAGCTGCTGGACCTCATCAGGTGTTTTTGGTGAGGAAGCTGTGCAGTCCCAGCTGCGCTCCAGCCGTAGGAATTATGATACCTATGGGCAGATATAAAAGTCCATGGTGGAAAGGGGCCATGACCGGGATGCGCTGCCGTGCAGGGTTAAAGTGAAGGAGTTGCGGAGTGCCTATTGCAAAGCCCGTGAGGGAAACCGCCGCTCAGGAGCTGCCCCCACGACCTGCTGTTTTTACAAGGAGCTGGATGCGATACTTGGGGGTGACCCCACTGCCAATCCGAGGACCATGATGGACAGTTCAAAGAAATGGTCCCCCCACCCCTCGCGGCACAGTGGCGCAGACGCGTTAGTCTGACTGGCACAAGGACCACAGTGGCTCTCCCTATAAACTTGTGCAAGCGCACTGCCCACAGGGAGGGGAAGGGGAGGTGGAGGGTGGGAGGAAACCGAGAGTGAGGGTACTGAGGTGGTGGGAGACACCCCGGAGTCCCAGGAGGCATGCAGCCAGGAGCTCTTCTCAAGCCAGGAGGAAGCTAGCCAGTCACAGCAGCTGGAACTTGTTGGTGAAGAAGCAGCAGAGGAGCGGGTTCCCGGTAAGCAGCTTTTATTTTCAGGATGGAAATGTTTCAGGAGAGAAGGGGGAGTTAGGGCTGCATGCATGCATGCCTAGATGTGGAAGAGCCCATTGATGTGGTCTATCACATCACGGTAATCAGCCTCAGTAATCTCTTCAAAAGTTTCTGCCAGAGCGTGGGCAATGCGCTTGCACAAGTTTATAGCAAGAGCCACTGTGGTCCTTGTCCCAGTCAGGCTAACGCATCTGCGCCACTGTGCCGCGAGGGGTGGGGGGACCATTGCTGCACACAGGCAAGCTGCATAGGGGCCAGGATGGAATCCGCATTGCTGGAGAAGACCCTCCCGCTCTTCCCAGGTAACCCGCAGCAGCGAGATATCTGGCAGGATAAAATCCTGTGGAAAAGGTAGGGGTAGTGTTCAGTGCAGGTCCCCCCCCCGCAGCTCTGACTTCCCCAATGCACAGAAACCCCAGTGCAGCCCAGACCCAAGCAGTTGCCCTTCCCAGGTGAGCCGCGGAAGCGAGATGGCTTCCAGGAGTAACTGCTGCAGCAAATGTAGGGGTAGTGTTCAGTGTAGTTTCCCCCCAGCTGCTCTCCGCCTTCCCCAATGCACAGAAACCTCAGTGCAGCCCTGACCCAAGCAGTTGCCCTTCACAGGTGAGCCACAGCAGCAAGATCGCTTCATTAATCACTCATTCCCCATTACTCACCATGCCTTCACTGCTGTGGCCTCTCTGTGCTATGTTTGCAATGTGTAAAGGATGCTACATATTAGACTAAAAACTCCTTCACTGTGATTATAAACAATGCAGCCTCTGTAATAAATGTTTCTATTTCTGTTTTTTTTCTAAGTGTCCTTGAATAGTACCAGTAAGCCACCGTCCCTATCACAGACTGCTGAAAAGCTACAGAACCTGAGGAGGAAACCAAGAAAAAGCAAAGAGGATTTGGTGAAAGCAGTTATGAATCAGTCTGCCAGAGAGAGTAAGAGGCTGCAGGACTGGAGAGAAAAAATTCAGCAGTGGAGGGAAACAGAAAGCAGGAGAAAGGAATTGGCTAAGAAGAAAAGCACAAAGCAGCTGATAAGCCTCCTGGCACGCCAAACGGAGTGTATGCAGTCACTCATAGCCATGCAGGCAGAGCACTACTGTGCTGCCGCCCGCCCCCACCCCTCATCCCAAAGCTCTCTCCCTTGTGCCCCAATGTCAGCTCAGCTCAAAACCCCCTTCTCCAGCATCCAGGTTCTTACCACCACCAGCTGCCCCCAACACCTGTACGTTCACCTACCAGCCCTGAGAACTACGACCCTTACCCTCTGCACTCAACCCCCATCACCATGCAGCATTTTCATCCTGAAGTGCACCAGGCATTGCATTGCACTCCAGGCAGGACATATTCAAACCTTGACTGTACAGTTCACCACCCTACCCCCCTGTCCTTTTACTTACTGTCTTTTCAAGAAATGATTTTTTGGCTTTTAAAACAGTTATTATTGCAGAAAGTGAAAGATACTGTACCCCAAGGAAAAAACAGGCACTGTAAATCATTGTAACCAGTGCACTTCACTCCCGTGCAAGGCACCAAACATTACTGTTGGCTTTCAGCCTCAAATTGCTCCCTTAAGGCATCCCTAATCCTTGTAGCCCTGTGCTGGGCCTCTCTAGTAGCCCTGCTCTCTACCGTGCAAATTCAGCATCCAGGCGTTGAACCTCGGAGGTCCATTCCTGACTGAATGTTTCACCCTTCCCTTCACAAATATTATGCAGGGTACAGCACGCGGATATAACCACAGGGATGCTGCTTTCCCCCCAAGTCTAGCTTCCCATAAAGACATCTCCAACGTCCCTTTAAACGGCCGAAAACACACTCCACAGTCATTCTGCACCAGCTCAGCCTGTAGTTGAACCAGTCCTTGCTCCTGTCAAGCTTCCCTGTATACGGTTTCATGAGCCAAGGTATTAACGGGTAAGTGGGGTCTCCAAAGGATCACAATGGGCATTTTGATGTCCTCTACTGTGATCTTGCAGTCTGGGAAAAAAGTCCCGGCCTGCAGCTTCCTGAACAGGCCACTGTTCCGAAAGATGCGTGCATCATGCACCTTTCCAGGCCAGCCTGTGTAAACGTCAATGAAATGCCCATGGTGATCCACAAGCACCTGGAGAACCATACAGAAATACCCCTTCCGATTAATGTACTCGGATGCCAGGTGGGGTGGTGCCAGAATAGGAATATGCGTCCCATCTATCGCCCCTCCACGGTTAGGGAAACCCATTTGTGCAAAGCCATCCAGAATGTCCTGCACGTTCCCCAGTCACGGTTCTTCTTAGCAGGATGCAGTTAATGGCCCTGCAAACTTGCATCAACACTATTCCAACGATCGACTTTCCCACTCCAAACTGGTTCGCGACCGATCGGTAGCTGTCTGGAGTTGCTAGCTTCCAGACTGCAATAGCCACCCGCTTCTCCACTGACAGGGCAGCTCTTAATCTCGTGTCCTTGCGCCGCAGGGTGGGGTGAGCTCCTCACACAGTCCCATGAAAGTGGCTTTTCTCATCCTAAAGTTCTGCAGCCACTGCTTGTCATCCCAGACTTGCAGGACGATGTGATCCCACCACTCAGTGCTTGTTTCCCAAGCCCAGAGGCAGCATTCCACGGTGCTGAGCATGTCCGTTACTGCCACAAGCAATTTAGTGTCACACGCGTCAGGCGAATCGATATCGTCTGACTCCTCACTGTCACTTTGGAGCTGAAGGAATAGCTCAACTGCCAAACGTGATGTGCTGGCAACATTCATCAGCAAAGTCCTCAGCAGCTCGGGCTCCATTTCCCACAGAAATCGCACTGCAGACTCACAATGGCGCCAAACTGCTGGGATGTGAAGCGATGCACCACAGGGTGTTGGGACAGGAAGCGGAATGACCCGCACCCTTCCGTCCCCTTCCCACAACCCACGGTGCCAAAATGGGATGAGGTGACCTGTGGGATAACTGCCCACAATGCACCACTCCAAACAGCGCTGCAAATGTGGCCACACTGCAGTGCCGGTAGCTGTCAGTGTGGCCACAGTGCAGCGCTAGCCCTACACAGCTGTACGAACACAGCTGTAACTACCAGCGCTGCACATCTCCAAGTGTAGCCATACCCTCAGTAGAGAGCAACTAAGGGTCATGCCTAAAATTTACTGCAGCTTCTCTGGCAGAAGCCCACCTTACAGGAAGGGAAAAAATTCTCTTTTCCTGCAGCAATCCATAGCATTAGGCCTTTCAGAAGTTCTTAAGATGGAACTGCCTAATTATAGGCAGGAATGGATTACTAGGAAGGCATTTATGATGCTCTCTAGAACTTGCCCCACCTTGGTCATAAAGTCTGCTGGCCTTCAGAATCTGAAAAAAACAAACAAAACAACCTGAGTCTTTGGAAAAGGCTGGGGCATAAGGGTTTTGGATGGGTCAGACAATGGTTCTGGCTCACAATTGATGTTGAATTCAAGTATTTCATTAAATGCAGAAATAGGTACAAGGAAACACCCATCTTGCTTTTTTGTGGAGCCTGAAGTTTCTCCTTGTAGAGCTGCTATAAGAAGTCTAATTTCTTGTATTCCACAAAGAATGTTCAGCAATGAAAACTAAGACCATTCTGAAGCCTATTGAAAGGAAGAGACTAGTACAAGTGGCAGTGACTTGTTTACATCATCTTTTTTTGGGGAGGAAGGGGGGCGGGGTGAGAGAGACATGCATCCTATCAATTGCCTGTGGTGAGGTGACCATATAGTTTACTGGAACCCTATTCCTTTACGCTCACACAGTCTTGTACACTGCATTAGATGGTCACAAACTAGTTTGCTTCAAGAAGAGTACCACTAACATTAGGTTCAAATGCTTATAACACACATGCAAACAAAAACATACATGGTGACAAGTGCTTCTTACCTTCTGATCTTAGATGGGCTGACAAAAAACCCACACCAATAGTGTTTGATAACTGGCACAGACATGCTTTGTTATTATTATAGGAGCTGGAAATGCAGTTACACTTCAGCTTGCCAAAAGTGCAGTGGGAGACACGGAAGCATAGGATTCTTAACACTGGCTATCTTAAAACATGCATGTTTTGTATCATTTCACTTCTTATTTTATAAAAAACAGGACACTAAAGGTATATGATGCTGGAAAAATTAGTGTAACGGAATACTACATTAGAAACTGAGTAGTGTCAATTTGTGTACCAACAAGAAACGGAAAAAATAAAGAATGACAGACTACAGGGCATGCTATTCTTCATTCCTTGAAGGTCTGGCTTGTTTCCATTACACATGTATACAACTGATATTTTTGTTTAAGTGGTATACAGAACCACCAGCTTCTAAGACAGGTTTTGATGAAAACTTCCAATAGTGATCCATTAATTACACTTTTTCTCTGAAAAGTATAAACCATAGAAGTGGTATGGGAAGATCTTAACATCCAGATCTTAGAATTAAGTGGCCGTAGATGCTACCTTAGACTGTAAAATGATCCATCTTCCCCTCCACCCCAAATTCAAGGTGTGCCTCCCATACCAGACTGCAACCTTGGGGAAACAGAAGTTGTTCTGTAATGGTGTCAACTTCCTACTTTTAAGATTTGAGAAACTGAATATATTAACAGAAATCTAGCACTTAAGTAAACAGATCTTGTTCTGAAAAATAGGGACATTTTATCTATGTGTATATACACACACACACACCCCAAACTGAATTATATGGTGAACATAAGATATTGCCAGGGCTCTAGTTATAGCTGTCTCCGATAGCAAGGCTCTGCTTGATTTAGAACCATACTTTTTTTTTTTTGGCAAGGGGGGCTGGTAGCAGAAAGCACCAATGTTGACTGTAAAAGAGCACTGCAAAATTGTGACGTGCCTTCCCAACCACAAAATCTATAGCTCACCCTCCCCCCAGGTTACTGTTAATGATGAATCATCCAGAGTGATCAATTTTTCAAGGCTGTATTAGAGACCCTGCCCCTTCCCACACCAAAAGGAAAAAGAACCCACCAGAGTGAAATTGGGTGGAGTGAGGAAAAACAAGAAATTTGACTAGCCTGGAGGAAAGCATCATTCCCACTTGGTGCAGTGAATTTAGCTGGGTGAGGTAGGTGTATATTCTATGTCCCTGTGCAAACATTCAATTGGGGCCAATTTTTTCTACTTGTTTCTATTATATGGCTGCCTATGAAGAGGCTGTACTCGGACAATTAGAACTGGGATCATGAAAGGGTAAGTTTGAAAACACATTAGAAATGAATTTAAGTGAATTACAATTTTTGCACTTCTAAGCTGTAACAATAAAGCAAGTTTAACTTTCACTGTTGCAATACAAGGGTTAAATAAGAGGCTTTCCATTGGATTATGAAAACACCTGAGGATTAACTGTAAAAATGCTTTTTATACACAAAAGTTGTGCCAAATTTAAAGTTGAATACAGGCGAGTCTCACCTTATGCAGGGGATCTGTTCTGCGGTTAGCATGTAAAGCGAAAACTGCATATAGTCAAAATTCATTGAGTTGAATGGCAGGCGGAATTGCCCACACTACAGGTACAGTATTAAAATTGTTATTTTTCTCTTTTTTTGTTGTTGTCGACCGTGTAAAGCTGAAATCGCACATGTTAAATGCGCGTAAGATGTGGCAGACCTGTATTCCTTAAAAAAATTAACTATATGTTATTGAGGTACAAGGACCTGCTGATGTAAATGCCAGTTCAAAAATATCTAAAAAGTATCTAGAAAGATCAATAGAAAATGTTCTGCACAAGAACTAAATACAAACTGATCAATATCCTCGGTTAAATTTGAAGACCATTCTATAAGCAACATATGAATTAAGAAGTTTAACCATTTAAGTCGCTTAGAATTGCCCTACTATAAAAAGGCTACAATTCTAATGTGCTTATTACTATAGAATATAAGTACTATTGGTATACAAGCTTTGTCACAAACCAACATCGCTGCCCTCAATTTTGAGTATGTAAAACTCCCAAACCAGCATGTTGTAAGTACTACATTATGGCCCACAGAAAATTGTATAGATTGATTATAAAACTCATACCCAGAAAGACAGAATGGAAACAGGACCCTAACTATACTAGGATGAACAGATACCACCATTAAGTTACATTTTAAAAAGAATCCGCAGGTTTGCATACCCTAAAGAAAGTAGTCAAGACTTAATGCCTTCAGATTTGCCCTGTTCCATTCTGAGCTTACTGATGGACTACTCAAGAAGCTAACAAACTACAAAATGTCCAATTAGTTGCATTTATTTTTATTTATTAGGTTTATTACTCCAGATAGATAAACCACATTTCAGAGTAAAAGTATAAATGCAGGACTTCAGTTGCAGCCAAAAAGAAAAAACGTTTTTGCATTATTTTATTTTAATATAGCCCTAAATTTAACATTTAATTTTATTTTAGTAAAATGTAAGCCAAGCTCAGTAGCCTCAGTGCAGGATGGTCCTGTATGTAATTTGCTCCACACATATTCATGTTAAGTTTTGTTTACATGGAGAAGAGACAGGTCAATTGTATGAGTTAAGTAGAGTCAGAGGAAAGCAAAATATAAAGCATCCATTTCTCCCAAACAAAAACAGGTCTGAATTGAATGTTTACCGTACAAAAGAGATAAACTTGCTTCTTGCTCACATAGAGTGCCTGAAAGCAATATTCCACAATTTGAGTTTCCTACACTTGCACAAGAAATAAAGTCTTCAAAACCATGGGTACTGGAATTGAATATTTGTTTATTTTTTTAAAGAAACAATCTGCGCTCCTTCTGTTTATCAGGTGAATACATGCATTTTAGGTCATTTTTGGGTGGGGTTAACACTTAAAGAACAAGTAACATTTGGGGCTAAATGAAATACCAATGGAAGATGGTAAAAATAAGTCAAATATTTAAGTTACTAGCAAAAAAATATTAATGCAACCAGTTAGTATTAAAGCCTGCTTTCTCTTACCAAAAAAATGGCACAAATCAAAAAAGCTTGACGAATTTAGTTTAAATGGTACTAAACTGAATGCAAAGCTTCAAAGCATTAACTTAAACAGAGGCATTTATTATTCCACTTGGAAAAAAAAATTAAAACAGATCAGGCTCCATGTGTAGTCATATTTGAATAGATTTAAGCGTAAGTCACATTTAACCCAGTACTTTCCAGAGTATGTGTGGAGCTTCAACATTAGTACTACTACATGAAGTAACTGTCTCACATCAAGAAATCCCAATGTTCAGCATCAAAGATCTAAGGAAACAAAGATATCCTAAATTGGTTTAATTGCACAATTATGAATTAGTTCAACTAATAAGTGGAAGGGGGCTTCAGAATGTTTTCATCATTGAGTGGCACATTTGTCTATTCAAGGCTGATCATGACACCCACCTGCTGTTTCTATTTCACAGGTAAGAAATACCTCTGCTTATATCCTACAAGTAGGCCATTTTGCTGAATTAAAGTTGCTTTAACCCCTTTTCTACTGTCTTACAATCCCATTTTACAAGTCAATCTTGGTTTAAAATGCAAAGTCTCATAGAATTGAAATTAGTTCTATACTTTATAAAAATTATAAATATCACACAAAGCCCTATGGCTTTAGGTCAACAGTAGTAACTTAATTGTACATACACTGGCAGCTTTTTTACATGGTTTGCCGTTAGACTGCAAACAGATTTTTTTGTTTTTTTATTTTTTAAGATTCTTAAATGGTTCCATGAACTGCAAACTTTTAGCACAGTACTATGGAACTGCTGAAAAACTCCTGAACCTGTTGATTTATATACAAATTAAAAACAAAATCATTCCTCTTAGAATATATAAAGATGGCCTCCAAAATTTTTGAAAAATGCAACATGATGTATCCCGGACTTCGCCCTGCCTTTGATGGAGAACTTCTATGCTAGAGGACTTATAAGAAATTAAAATAGCTGTAACCCTGCCCCAGCTGATCAGGCAGGAGAACGCTGAATCAGAGGTTGGCTAGTAGAATGTAAACTTACCTTAAATTGCTTAAGCATACACTCACTTGTGGCCAAGATATATTAGAACAGAGTTCAAAATCATGATCTAACTTAGAAAGAAAACTAGAATAGAATTTTCAGTATGGTGGTTCTAGCATAGCTTGGCTCCATCCATATGTTAGACCTCTGTTTAGCTGCAAGTGAATGTAAGGCAAGCTTAAAGCATGCCTGTTTTCTATTACAGTATGGATGGGGCCTCCAGTTCAAACATTCCTTCCTCCCCCTCAAGTTAGCAGCTCTTCATCTTCTTACCCCTCCCTATTTTAGCCCTCCTCATAAGCAGAAGCTTTTGAACAAAAGTTCTTTGCCAAAAAGAGGAAATCAAGATCAGATATTTCTAAATGTAAAAAAACTGTTTTAACTTAGAAATTGTTCTCCTTTAAGTACAGAGTTTTTGAAGTGTCTGCACTTAACAGTACTGATTTGCAGAGTGAGCATCTTTGATCCACATCTGACTTTTTGGATTTAAACTTAAACTGTGTAGCCAGTTTTCAACTTTACGTATTCATCAGGATATTCAGTTAAAGACATTGTGAGAAAGCAGGTTTCATCTTTGAAAGCCATCCAATGTTATTTTACATTTACTGAAAAGAAAGATCTTTTCTTCAGAATTAAAACTAGAAGTTAAGTTATTGTCTTAGCACTTGGCAAAACCTGCATGTCACTTCACCCTAAAGATGATGATGTCACACACAAGCTAGTCACTCCAAGCAGTTTCCATATGTGACCAGAAATCTTGCTCGTCAGCAGACAGAACACAACCCTTTTCCAACTGTTCCCCATTCCCTCACCTCCCACCCCTCCCCAACATGGGCAATTACTTCACACAAAATGTAAAATGGGATACGGTTGTACACAATACCTACCCTTCACTAATACTGAACAAAAAAGCCTATTCTCCATTTACGGGACATTTTTCTCTAAATTTAGATCAGCACTGGTGCAGTTTGCACTGTTTATGATTACAAAGATAATACCAGTAAGTACATATATGTTCTTAAACTGAAAATGTAAAACCCTATGACGTTAATTGGGGAAAAAGTTTAATACTGCTACTTCAGAGCACTAAAACACACAAAGTGAATCCAATAAAGATCCTTGTATTGATTCAATATTAAGTATTAATTGCATGACCATCATAGCACCTCTTTACATTATCACACAATCACCAGAATCATCAACTGCTTTTAAAACTAAGGGCACAGTCCAATATTTATAACTTGCACACTGTTACTATATAGAAACTAGGTGCCTTATACAGTGCTGCGAAAATGGAAGCCTGCAGATTTGACAAAGATGCCAAGTCATATTTTAGATGATTTCAGTCAAACTGGCAATACTGTTGAAGCAAATACTCAACACAGCAGGAAATAAGGACAAAAGCATTCTATAACCAAATAAAACATCTGATATTTCCTTTCCCTTTAAGAATACAAGTAAGGTCACTTTTAGCCTTGGAACGGATACATGTTTGCCTATGATGATCTTGCTAACTACTACACAATATCTGATGTCCTCTGCTAAGAATATAGTTTAAGAAAGCCGTAGTTACAAGAGGCATCTACTGTAATACCTAAAACTTCCTTATGGCAATTATTGAATTCACTTGTTTTAAACAGTGAATATGGGAAGATGGCCTCATGTTTCCTTTTCAATAGTACTCTGAGGATCAAGTGGCTTTCAAGCAGCATGGTGGGTTTGAAATTCTTGCAGTTTAGATCATTCGGTTGCGTTTATGAGTTGGTGAGTCTGTAATGACATCGCCACACTGGGCTGAGGTACGCTTTCTAGTTCCACCATTGTCCAAGTGGAGTGCCATTTCTTCTGATATGAAAGTGTTCAAATCAACATCATGGAGTCCATTTCTCCTACGACTAGCATTGGAACCACTGCTTACGTGAGTGGGAGAGCCTGGGGTACTTGAGCGAACGCTTATACTAGCCATTGCACCACTAAGACCTAGAAAAAAAAAGAAAATATTTTAAAAAGGCAATAAAGCAAGACAGAAGATGAGCTAGTTTCCTGCGCATTATAAGGAACTGCACTGAAGTTTCTGTAATATGCTAGAAAAGTCATAGGTCAGATAACATTCCATTACCACTTGCATATATATATATGCCTGTGTAGGCACTGAAAGTCAGCCCCTTCTCAGCATGCAGTTACAACAGTTGCTTTCTATACAATGCATATGAAATTAGCTGCTTACAATCTCATAATATGCATCAATTACTAGTGAGGAAAAAAACCTGCTTCACCCAAATCCAGATTTCTGAGTGTATAGACAACCTATCCTGAAATGTGTACTTTCAATTTCAGCAGTAATCAATTTAAAAATGAACTCTTCTTACTATCTAAGTACTTTAACTGCCCTAGTAGTGAGTTTCTAGGGCATCTGATTTTGATCTGACTTCCTCTAACTCCCAGAATTATTAGTACGAGTCCGAAACAAAGCTACATTTTCATTTGTTAGGAATTGAGTTGATATGACAAACAAGACAGCATTTATACAGCAACTAAACTGAACAAGGTTTCAAAAATAAAGTTTTTACTTTAAAGTTGCTTATTCTCGGAAGTGCCAGAAGATACCACTAAAGTTGTTTAACTTGGTTGAGATGTCTGAATAAAGTTATACAAACATTTTATAGATGGGCAAGGTACCTGTGACAGCATTTTGGATATGAGATTTGTGGACCATTTCTAGATTGTGATCATTAGAACTTTTCCATTTTCAGTATCTGAATTAACACTATTTTCCCACTGAAATATTTGTGATTGTTCCTGATAATTACAGCAATATTCAACAACGTTCTCTGTTACATAAGCACACTAGGACATATTACTGCAGTGTAAGAATTCGGCAAAAGCAGAGTGTTCTAATGCATGATCAGCTCTTATATACCTTGTGTTTCCACAGAACATATGAATCTACCAATTCTTTCCCTACAAGCTCATTGTCCTGATAATTGCAAGTTAAGAAGCAAGTGCTCAGATTCATGACACCTTATTTCAAGAGCACCTGGAGAGGAGTATATTCACTATACTGATTGCTAAACAAATGGAAGCTGTGAACTAGAGAACAAAATACAATCAATCAATATCACATAGAAGAGCTTACTCAGGTATACTGGAAGAGCACAAAACAATGCAACCAGAAAGGAAAGCAGCCAGCAGAACCAGATTGTCAACACACATCACTTCTAGCAAGAGGAAGAGTAAAGAAGCAACTATTGAAAGTCACATCCACTTGTTATAAAGAGTTCAATATAGGATCTTGAATATATAACCTAGATCAGTATTGTCAACTTACATCTATTTGAGGTATTATATCTGCCTAGGTTCTTTGGGAATTTGACTTAAAAAAAAAAAAGTCTGCCTAGTGTTGCTGCAAGCAGCCCACACAAACTACCTGGAAATCTGACAAATACATTTCAAAGAAAATTAAATTTTGTTGAATAAATTAAGATTCAAGTGTGCAAGGTTCATTAATTTTTTTTAAATGAACTTTAGAAAAGCTTTAAAAGTTCATTCTTATTTAAGCTTCCTACAGGGATTGTTTTCACAGGCCTATATTGCAAGACCACCAGCTTAACAAAAGTTCTCATTAAAAAGGAAAATACAGGACAAACAGCAAATGAAGTACTCTAAGTGCAGAGAGACTCATGGACAGACTCCATGGATGTTCATGCTATTGAAAGCTAGACTGAAGTGCATTTAGAGTTAAAAACTAAATTGCTAGATTATGTGCCAGCATCACTGTTCCTGCTTTTCCCCATAACAAAAGAGCGAACAATCAGTAAAAGCAACATTAAAATAAGGTGATACATCAGAAAGGAAAAGAACAAGTCAGCACTTTGGAGTCCATTTCTAGTTGCCAGAAACCCCTTTTGAGAGGATAAAGACAGGGAGACTGCACACAAGAGGTGGAGTGTGGTGGTGAGAGTAGAAACATAACAGCAGCATAACTGACCTCTTGTACATTAATGCTGAACAAGGGCTTAAATACTGCAAGCTGAGCCCTATGACCACAAACCAGCAATGAAGTCAATGGGGCTCCTCACAGAGCAGGTTGTAAGAACAGCTTAACAATTCTGACATATTCTTAGTGGAAGTTTGTGTTTAAGAGCACTAGTAAGTGTTTCCCAAACACATTTCTAATGCAAGATAAAAATCCAAGACATCCCAATAGTGGTCCTCTGGGCACTACCAAAATGTAACTATTAAATAATGCTTCAATTCACAACATCACTGGAACAGCTATTTTGCAGAAGAGATGTCTTTAGATTTTGAAGATATATTTAACACAAAAGATTTGTTTTAATATTCCTATAACTACAGCCAAAGTTAAACAACAAATCTTTGAGAATCACATAGTATTACTAACAAGGACTGCAGGGCAACAAGTGGGATAGTGATGCTTTTCCTACCTATGAATTTACAACCTGCATGCTGCCATAAATTTGCTATTTTTGCAGATTACTAGAGAGCGACTCATGAGGGCATTCCACGCCAAAAAATTAAAAATTCTGCACATATTTTAAAATTCTGCACATTTCTCAAAATAACACAACATAATCATACCAGTTTTAATTATTTTGGTAATTCATTTCAAAATATCTGTCAGCAAGTATGTCTAACAATACAAAAATTCCCCAGGAGTAGAGCATTCAAGAAACCCCTATGACAACCCAGTTTCTGTTTCTCTGCCACCTTCCCCCTACCAGAGCCCAGCTGGGGGGGCCACATACCCAGAACCCCTCCCTCCCAGAGTCTAGCCATGGCCCCACATCCCTTGGCCAATAGTCCCGAACATCCTTTCCCCCCCTAGAGCCCTGGCCCAGATAGCCTCCCCTACTCCCCTCCAGGGCCCAGATACCCACAGCCCTTCCCCCTCAGAGCTCAGCCATGGGGGGGGCCCCCTTGCCCAGATATCCATGCCCATCCCCTCCTAGAGACCAGCCACAGGGCCTGCACTTCCTCCCCCTTGGAACCCAGAGACCTGGCCCCTCTCCTCTCAGAGACCAGCCGTGGGCCCCCTCCTTGCCCAGATACCTGCACTCCCTCCCAGAGCCCAGCTGTGCCCCCTTCATCCAGACACCTGCCTCCTTCACCCCTCCCCCCCAAACCCAGGGATCCAGAGGGAGAAACAGCCTAATGCTTTTTCCCATGCTTGTGTGGAATATCCTGCACCCACTCTTTCCCTCATAGCATACAGGGAACTGCAGCTGCTAAGAACCCTCTAGCTCCCTTCAGTCCCCTCAGCAGCATCTTCTATGTGAGAGCTGGGCTCTGCTGGCGGCCAGCACTGCTGCCCATTTCTGCAGGAGAAAGGAAATTCTTCACATGTTAATGTCCGCAAAATTCTGCATTGCGCAGAATTTCCCCAGGAATGTATAGAGCCTGCACTATTAGTTAAGTTGGTTAAATAGTCACAATACTGACTGTATGACTGATAAGTATCAGAGCAAGTTTCTTGTGAAGTTCTTAATTTGTACCATGTGGATTCAGAATTGTAAGATGTACAAGCTAAAATACAAAATGATGAATGGAAAAATTTTTAGTAGTGTTATCTCTGGTATAGAGTACCCAAAGGTTCCTGAAAAAGATCAAATGTTTCAAATTCAACTAAATTAAAGTTTATTTTAAATGTATTTGTCAGATTTCCAGGTAGTCTGTATGGCTGCTTGCAGCAACACTAGGCAAACTTTTTTTTTTAAAGTCAAATTCTCAAAGAACCAGGCAGACATAATACCTCAAATAGATTGTAAGTTGACCATACAGATCTAGGTTAGTGAGCTCAAGGTCCAGAACTGAAGCTTCTTTTAACTTGGTATTTCTGTAAGGACGAGATTGAGGTTTAATTTCAGACACCATTGTCACGTGCTACCTTTTTGAAAGAGGTCTGTCCAAGTGACAATTAACACTGGGATAAAAGTGTTCTGATTTTTGAAGACAGATACCTAGCCCAGAATTAAAATGTGCCTTTGTTATACCTGAAGAAAAATAAAGATTGCGAAGGGTTATAGTAGTGCCTGAAGTGATATTGAACATCGACCTTACTTACCCTCAAGAGATTTAGATAAATTTGCATCATGGTACATTTAAATGCCCATGCAATAACCAGGACACATACAGAAAGATATTAAAATGAGATTACATACAGGCCTGCTAATTCACAAAGACCCCATTTTGAATTATTAACTTCTACAAATAGAAAGAGCACACTGGAGAGCAACGATAACGTATCACAACATGTACTTTATTTACTGTACTTTAACGTGCACTACTTCATATCAAATATGCAAACTGTAGTGTATTTTGTAATAATGAGATTTTAAGAAAGCTTTAATAGAGCACTCATTACTAATTTTTTCCTCAGTTAACAGAGACTAGCATTATACACAATTTAATCCTTTTACTCAGGGTAAACACAGCTCATTGTTCTCTCATAAACTACTGTTCTAGTGACTGTTGTACCACAATTTAAAGCCATGTTACCAAATTCAAATATAGAAGGTTTAAACAGATGCATTGTAGGGTAAGTTACATAGCAGCTGAATGTTTGAAGGAGGATGTCAGTTTTATTAACAGAACAAGACTTTAAACTCAACAAGAAACAAGACATTGTAGGGCAGTGGTTTTCAAATGTGGGTTCTCAGACCATGTCTAAGGGGCCTGCGAAAGCTTACCACAGAACAGTAGTTTTCAACCTGGGTCCGTAGACTATATCCAAGATTTCCAAAAGGATCTGCACCTCTATTCAAAATATTTTTATGGGTCCACAAATTAAAAAACTGTTGTAGGGCAATGACCCACAGTTCAGATAAGACAATCCTTGTGTGAAGAAATCATTCCGATAAACTTAAGTTATATCTTCCTTACTGTGCATTGCATCAGGCTCTAGTTTTCAGTGTGCTCCTACTAGAACACTACCCAAGCAACTAAATGGCTTAAGTGATTAAATTAACAGGAACAGATACTAGACAGCAGTAGTGAGAAGGAGAGAACATTATTAGTAAGGAGTATAAGACATTTCACTATTTCAAGTTCTAGAGTAAGGAATAAGCTAACAACTTTTTTAGTGTCTGTGCAGGTAACTATGATATTTCAGCCACACAAGGTAGGACATTCACACAACCTTTATACAAGCGGTGTGTTACACTGGAGGGGACCTTTCATTACATGATCAGTGCTGGCCAATCACTGTTCAGCACAAGAACTGCATTTTAAGTATCGGTGCATATGAAGCATGATTACATAAACAATTGTAGTGCACATAATAGAGAAACTAATAAAAGAGTAAAGCAAGAAAATGTGTTCATCTTCATTGCTTCTTTATGCTGCATCAAGACTGCATTTTGGAAAACTTCTGCTTGCTTTTGCATTTGAAATATTAAGCTGGGACTTCCTTCTCTTTACTGAAAGGCTTGAGATTGAGTAGCAGCAGCTGTATCACTTTATACTGAAATTCAGCATACCCTTCCCCTCAATTTAGGAGTGAAAGAAGAGGAAGAGTTCTAGGGTTAAGTTATAATGCATGACATCACTATTCAGATTCTCCAACTGCTGCCAAAGTCTTCCAGTGAAGACAAGAAAGCAACACTAGTATTTCAAGTGCAAGTACAATCAAGAGCTTTTTTAGAGTCTAATATTAAAGATGCATATATTAAGCATGAAAAACCATCTAAAGTATTAGTGGAAGTTGCAGTACATTAAAATTTGATGGCTGTTAAAAATAATTTCAGGTACAAAACATTAAAACCGTACACATTAGCAAACTAAACAAGAGCCTGGAATGGTTAACTAGAGAGGACATGTTTCATGAAGGAACTCAGTGCTATGCAGTAGAATAATGGTTCCTCATCTTTCATGAAGTTCACAAAAAAGATTCATTTTGGAAGTAGAAGCGGTCCACTGGGAAATATTAACTTGTATCTCGAATGCAGATGACAACCAGTAAAGTCTCTGGACCAGTGTGAGAATCACTGTAGTTGAAGGGAAGAAATAATCAGCAAAATAGGAAGAGGATTTAGTTTAAGTAGCAATTACTGAAGTCTTCTGGATAATTTATCCAAGTTCCAGAGAAATTTTGATTTGTTGAAATTAAATGTCCATTAAAAAAAAAAAATTAAGTGGAGACACAAGGAATCATTATCTGAAGTGTACTGTGGAAAAACAGGATTCATTAAATGTCTATTGCTACATATAGCCACCTATTTATGGCCACTCTCCACAATGCACTCCATGACACCAAATGCAAAAATAAAGTTTCATGCTCTATAAAGTTATAGCAACCCATGTTAATACAGAAGTGACATACCAATAGTAAATACTCTCTACTTCACACATCTTATTCAGTACCGGGCAAACTGACTGAAACTACAGTAAAGAACAAAACTGTCAGACACATAGATGTTCATAATCTGTTGGGGAAGAGTCAACATTTTTTTGTAAAGGGAAACCATGCCTTACCAATCTACTAGAATTCTTTGAGGGTGTCAACAAGCACGTAGATAAGGGGGATCCAGTGGATATATAGTGTACTTAGATTTTCCAAAAGCCTTTGACAAGGTTCCTCACCAAAGGCTCTTTAGCAAAGTAACTTGTCATGGGACAAGAGGAAGGTACTCTCATGGACTGGTAACTGGTTAAAACATAGGAAACAAAGGGTAGGAATAAATGGTCAGTTTTTAGAATGGAGAGAGGTAAATGGTGGTGTTCCTCAGGGGTCTGTACTGAGACCAATCCTGTTCAACATATTCATAAGTGATCTGGGAAAAGGGATAAACAGTAAGGTGGCAAAACTAGTCAAGACCGTTAAAGTCCCAAGCAGACTGTGAAGAGCTACAAAAGGATCTGGAAAGAGCTACAAAACTGGGTGACTGTGCAACAAAGTGGCAGATGAAATTCAATGTTGATAAATGCAAAGTAATGCACATTTGAAAACATAATCCCAACCATACATATAAAATGATGGGGTCTAAATTAGCTGTTACCTCTCAAGAAAGATCTTGGCATTATTGTGGATAGTTCTCTGAAAACATCCACTCATGTGCAGCGGCAGTCAAAAAAGCAAACAAAATATTGGGAATCACTAAGAAAGGGATAGATAAGACAACAATCAATATCATATTGCCTTTCTATAAATCCAAGCTACACCCACATCTTGAATATTGCATGCCGATATAGTCACCCCATGTCAAAAAAGATATACTGAAATTGGAAAAGGTTCAGAAAAGGGAAACAAAAATTATTAGGATTATGGAATGGCTGCCATATGAGAAGAGATGAATAAGATGGGACTTTATAGCTTGGAAAAGAGATTAAAGGGGGATATGACATAAGAACGGCCTTACCAGGTCAGACCAAAGGTCCATCTAGCCCAGTATCCTGTCAGCCGACAGTGGCCAATGCCAGGTGCCCCAGAGGGAGTGAACTTAACAGGCAATGATTAAGTGATCTCTTTCCTGCCATCCATCTCCATCCTCTGACAAACAGAGGCTAAGAACACCATTCCTTACCCATCCTGGCTAATAGCCATTTATGGACTTAACCTCCATGAATTTATCCAGTTCTCTTTTAAACGCTGTTCTAGTCCTAGCCTTCACAACCTCCTCAGGCAAGAAGTTCCACAAGTTGACTGTGCGTTGCGTGAAGAACTTCCTTTTATCGGTTTTAAACCTGCTGCCTATTAAATCTCTTTTGGTGACCCCTAGTTCTTGTATTATGGGAATAAGTAAATAACTTTTCCTTATCCACTTCCTCCACATCACTCATCATATCCCCTCTTAGTCTCCGCTTTTCCAAGCTGAAGAGTCCTAGACTCTTTAATCTTTCCTCATATGGGACCCTCTCCAAAGCCCTAATCATTTTAGTTGCCCTTTTCTGAACCTTTTCTAGTGCCAGTATACCTTTTTTGAGGTGAGGAGACCACATCTGTACGCAGTATTCGAGATGTGGGAGTACCACTGATTTAGTATATTCTCAGTCTTATTCTCTATCCCCTTTTTAATGAATCCTAACATCCTGTTTGCTTTTTTGACCGCCTCCGCGCACTGCGTGGACATCTTCAGAAAACTATCCACGATGGCTCCAAGATCTTTTTCCTGACTCGTTGTAGCTAAATTAGCCCCTGTCATATTGTATGTATAGTTGGGGTTATTTTTTTCCCCCCAATGTGCATTACTTTACATTTATCCACATTAAATTTCATTCGCCATTTTGTTGCCCAAATCACTTAGTTTTGGGGGATCTTTTTGAAGTTCTTCATAGTCTGCTTTGGTCTTAACTATCTTAAGCAGTTTAGTATTATCTGCAAACTTTGCCACCTCACTGTTTACCCCTTTTTCCAGATCATTTATGAATAAGTTGAATAGGATTGGTCCAAGGACTGACCCTTGGGGAACACCACTAGTTACCCCTCTCCAATCTGAGAGCTGACCATTAATTCCTACTCTTTGCTCCCTGTCTTTTAACCAGTTCTCAATCCATGAAAGGACCTGCCCTTTTAACCCATGACAGCTTAATTTACGTAAGTGCCTTTGGTGGGGGACCTTGTCAAAGGCTTTCTGGAAATCTAAGTACACTATGTCCACTGGATCCCCCTTGTCCAAATTTGTTGACCCCTTCAAAGAACTCTAATAGATTAGTAAAACATGATTTCCCTTTACAGAAAGCACATTGACTACTGCTCAACAGTTTATGTTTTTCCTATGTATCTGAATTTTATTCTTAACTATTGTTTCAACTAATTTGCCCGGTACCGACATTAGTCTATAAAACAATGACTGGTGTGGAGAAAGTAAATAACACATATTACATAATACAAGAACTAAGGGTCACCAAATGAAATTAATAGGTGGCAGGTTTAAAAACAAACAAAAAGGAAATATTTCTTCACACAAAACACAGTCAATCTATGGAATTACTTGCCAGAGGATGCTGTGAAGGCCAAGACGGTAACAGGGTTCAAAAACGAACTAGATAAGTTCACGGAGGATAGGTCCATCAATGGCTATTACCCAGGATGTGCAGGTATGGTGTCCTTAGCCTCTGTTTGCCAGAAGCTGGGAATGAGTGACAGGGGATGGACCACTTGATGATTACCTGTTCTGTTCATTCCCTCTGCGGCACTTGGCATGTGGTCACTGTCGGAAGACAGGATACCTTTGGTCTGACCCAGTATGGTCAATTTAATGTGTGCTGTAGTCATAAGAACATAAGCTCTGCTCTTCTCTTTCAACCCACGCACTTGCATATACCTTACCTTTAAGCAAGCACTATTTGCTATTGATATTTGTAGTAAACTACTCCCTCTCAAAATACAAAAGTAAAAGATGGAAGGCTGGCATCTCTAGCAGGGAAAGTCACATATCTTTCTTATATACTAGAGAATGAAGCCAGAGTAACCTTTTCAAATGATGGAGAATGTGGTTGGGGATGACGTGGTGACTAGGTTAAATTATCAAGTAACCAGGTTCGTTTTGCTTTGGTAGTATTAGGGCTAAAGCAATTAAATCATTGTCAGCAAGTTTTTGGAGGAGTGACATCCATGAATTTAATCCACTTTATCAGTGTTTCCCTACATCCTTCACTCCCATGACTCTGAGGGTCACAGCACTTGTTCCAGAATAGAGGTGAAAGAATCCCAATCACTGACAGACCCAGAGTTACTGTCCTTTTGATGAAGTACATTCAGAATGGAGTAGCAGAGACTGCTAAAACTTTGGAACACAGTACACACTGACCATGCATTTACCAATCAGAGCAGCATTACAACTGAAGTGGCTTGAAAATGAATTTTTTGAGACGTAGTGTTACTCATCAGAAAACTCCAGTGTCACGGGCTGATCCCTCATAGCCCAGAGTGCTACTTTACTATTCTAATAGATCAGAAAAAAGCAGAGCTGCAACAGAGATCCTATGGCACAGGGTAAGACAGCATGGCAAGCATGCCATTCCTACTCATTTGGGGGGGAAAAACAGTGATCATGCATTAAACTCCTTTAAGAGAAGTACATTATGCTGAGGGAGTTGTGATTAATTAAATGGTTCTAAAACTGGTCTAGGGAGCATGCACTGGTAGGTCACTAGCTGCTGGGTACTCTCCTCCAGCTGCTTCTATTTTTTCCAGGGTCTTCATTACAGAGCACATGGATGCTTGCAGAAGCGGCCAGAAATAAAAAGCCAGTCTAGCTGCCCCTACTAGGAACTGCTACCAGAGGAATCAGTCACTATTTATTTTGGGGTTTTGTATAGTTCCCACCACCATACCATTGGTTCTAGATTGAGAGAGGAAAGTGGAAGTGTGTGGCTGGGGATGAGGGAGCACACATGAAGACCAAGGAGCCACGTGGAGGAGAGCAAAAGGAATTGAAAGGAGAACAAAGGAAGACTTAAGTGTGTAAAGATGATATGCTATACCATGTTACAATATACACTTTCCTAACACTTTCCACCATATACACTAGCCTTAGTTATTACAGGAACATTGATTGCATGATCATAATGGTGGGTACCCAGTCCACTAACATTACTGTAGAGATCCTCTGAGGAAATCTGAGTGTTCCTTGTCTTTCACAGGAGATTAGTAGTTCAGGAAACAAGGGGAAAACCAAGTGAATTTCTACTTCTGGAAATCATGACTCAGTTTCTTTACGGAACAAGTGTTCTAACAGTGGCTTGACAGTTTCAATTGAAAACTGGAATACACATCCAAAAAGCAAAGTTTTGGAAGCATGCATGTGTAATTAGAGAAAGCACACATATAAGTTTTGAAAATCTGGCCCTACAGTTTTCCTGAAGCTTTAAATTTGTTGCAAAGGAAGTCCTGCAACAGGATCCAATAAATTTTAAAATAGTTTCACCATAAAGCAATGTCTCATAAGAACAGCCATACAGGGTCAGACCAAAGGTCCATCTAGCCCAATATCCTGTCTTCCAATAGTGGCCAATTCCAGGTGCTTCACAGGGAATGTACAGAACAGGTAATCAAGTGGTCCATTCTCAGTCGCCCATTCCCAGCTTGTGGCAAACAGAGGCTAGGGACACCATCCCTGCCCAGCCTGGCTAATAGCCATTGATGGACCTATCATCCATATGCACCACACAGATTCCCATAAACCCCACAATGCAGAAACCAAAGCTTAATTTACAGTTCTCATGCTTCAGGAAAAGTCAATCTGGACATCAGTTTATGTCAAATAGTTAAAATATACTCCCAACAGTTCAAGCAGCTAAGCCATTCCATAGAGAGGGAGCTTAAGCAGGTAACAACCTGCAACATCACATTTGTTTTTGTGGCAGTGTTTGACTACCTTTGGATTAATGTAGTTTTCGAAAGGTTACCTGTATGAATAGACGTGTACTGATGCTCAAGGCGAGGATTTGGGAACAAATCACAGAGTTAATTGGTTCATGATGGTACGTTCTCTGACTCCAGAATTTTTTATTTTATGTTAAATCAGAGAATCTTGCCTACACAAAACACAAAGGTTTTCTGGAAGGAAAATTTACAGTAACTAATACAATTCAAATACATAAACAAGGTTTCATAGAGATGATGGCCTGTAGTTTTACCTTATTTTAGCATTGTACAATACCTAACTTGATATTCTTTCACTTCTAATAAGACACTGAATTGTTTTATAGAAACTATATAAAGATTAGGGGTTTGTCTTCAGTACTAGGGAGATCAACACTGCTGCAATCAATGCAGCAGGTGTTGATTTAGTGGTTCTAGCGAAAACCTGCTAAAATCGACATCAGTCGCTCTCCAATCAAGTCTCGTACTCTAGCTCCCAGAGAAGAGTAAAGTAAATCGACTGGAGAAAACCTCCTGTCGATGCAGCAGTGAAGATAGCGAGGTAAGTTGACCTAAGCTACGTCGACTCCAGCTACATTATTCATGTAGCTGGAGTAGCGTAACATAGGCTGACTTACCCCAGTAGTGAAGACAAGACCTAAGTGAGAGCTGCTTCACTTTCAGAGATCTGGTACTGTTTCCTACTCAACAAAGGCCTAACCTCCAGGTAAAGTCCACAAGATTGCCAGCTAAGAAATCTAAGAGCCCTGTCATATCTCCCATATTAAGTTAGTAGAGTTGGGGAGAGAAGAGAGATCAGGTCTTTACAACACATGTGAAGTTAAACAGTGTGCAATTTTGGAGTGATAGTCTCCCTGCAGGTACCTGAACCTTCTCTCTTCCCTACACATTTTGTGTAGACCTGTTCACTTTCCCAGACTACAGAATGTATGTTTTTTGGAAGTTGAGAAAAGAAAGCACTAAACCGATTCCAATAGCAATTACTCAAACACTTTGAATACCTCCCTATTCCTTTGTTAACATAGCTTCTCCCTCTCAACAGATTCTAAACACAGAGATAACTTATAGATGTATCACATAGCAAGGATAACGGCTCCCTCCTGTCCCTAGACCCAGCGTGCCGTGCACCTCCCCCACCTCAGCCCCACACTGCTTGCCTCAGGCCCCCACAGTGCCAGAGGTGGGAAGAGGCAGAGCCCGACTCTGAGCGGGGCAGTGGGGGATACTGCCCCACCGGAGGGATCCCCGCGGCTCTGGCACCTGGGAGTCAGTGGCCATCCTCTCGGCTCTGCCTGCATGGAGCTGCGGAAGCAGCTGTCAGCGCCTGCCCCTCTCACCCCTTGCATCCCCCATCCTGCTTGCAGCCTCTTCACTTGTACCTCCCCCCATCGCTCCTTTGCCGAACCCCTTCCCCTTATACTCTCCCTTCACCTGCACCTCTCCCCTTGTACCCTCCCCTAGCCCTCTCCTCCCAGACCTCCCCCTCCCCCTCTTCTCCCACAACCCTCCTGATAACCCTTCTCCTCCTCCACCCGCCTCTGCAAGTACATCACACCCCACTTCTCTGCCACTGTAGAGCCCTCAAGTACCCCCACACCTGCTCCTCTGCCTGAACCCTCTTTACTAGATCCCCATCCCTTTCCGGGTACAAGGTTTGAGGGTTAGTCCCTATACCTTCCATGTGCCTTTGGGTGCATGTGGGAGAGAGCCCAAGGCTGGGGTAGCGGGCAGCCAATTTTTTTTTTTGCTTGGGGCAGCAAAAAAACCTAGAGCTGGCCCTGTCCCAGCATGTGCGGGGCCCACCTAGTGCCCAGCAAGGGAGAGAAGCTGGGGTCCCGCGCCTGCTGGGGACAGAGTACACCAGGGCAGCGGGCGCTGATGTGCTCTGTCCTCACGGCCTCTCTCTGGATTCATATATTATGTAATATTAAATATGATGTGTTCCGTATTATTTAATATACAAATACAAAATAAGCCTTGAAAAATTGTTGGTGCCCACCACTCTTCTGAAAATATCAATGTGCTACTGGTCACAAAAAGGTTGAGGTCCCCTGGTCTAAAGATTGGTAAGGGGGATGATATAGAAAGTGACAGATTCTTGAATTTTGTCTAATGATTTCAGACAGGAGGAATGCAGTCATTTTAAAAAGATTAGGTAAACATTAACCTAGTCACCAGATGAATAGTGTAAGATAGACTGTCTGAGGAAGAGAGAAAATGTGATCAGGAGGAACTAATCCAGTGGGTGATTGACTTGTAGAGCTGTATGCCAAGTAAAGAAGTAGAAGGACATTTCTAGATATTATAGTACAATTGAAGAGTGGAGGCAGCTAGACAGGAACTTGATGAACTTTTTCATACGGTATCTAAATTATTTACTCCTGCACTGCTGTACACATGCAGAAATATGTCACTCTGCAGATTCTCTTTGCTTTTCTGCAGAAAAATTGATTCTGTGGGGAAACAAAGAGAAGTTGCACCAGTGCTCACTCACCCCTCCTCGGCAGTGTCTATCTGGGCAACCAGGGGAGAGGTAAGTCACCCTGGGGTCGGGTCAGGTGGGAGGAGAGGATGACTGAGGGTATCCAGCCCCGCCAGGGACATCAGTCACAGCTTTGAGCGGGGGTAGGGAGGGAGCGTGGGGAGTAAGATAACAGAGATGGAATTCCCTCTCCCCTGCACAGAGCAGCCCGGCTGGGTCAGATCAACCTCAGAAGCTTCCCCTAGTTGGCCTGCAGGAAGCTCTGAACCCCGCATGTATGTGGGGCGTGGGGGGGAGGGCATGACTTGGAAGGGGTTTTGGGTGCAGGTGGTGAGGCTTGATGGGGTGCGGGGAGGTTCATATACATGAGGGTTGGGTGGACAGCGGAAGCAGCTCCCAATACACTGACTGCCTTCTCCCACTTCCTGGCCCCATCACTCCTCAGCCATAGGGTGAGGGGTCACTGTACATGGAGCTGCTCCCCCTGTCCACACAACCCCCATGCATCTGGACCCCCCCCAGCCCCCTATACCAAAACCCTCCATCAAGCCTCATTCTTTGACGTATCCAGAACCCCTATCTCCCCAAATGAAGCCTCCCCCTGCACCGGGAGCCCCCCCATCCATATCCCCACCCCACTGACCCCACCAAGCCCCATTCTCCCCTTACACTTAGATACCCCTCCCAGCCCCACTGAGCCCTAACCACGCAGACTCCCCTGCAGAGCCCCATTCCCCCTGCACCCAGAACTCCCCAACAAGTCCCTGTGCATCCAGATCCACCCTGCACCCCGACCCCTCACCAAGCTGCTTGCACTCAAATTGCACCATACAGAACCCTGGTACTCTAGGGATTTCTGCACCAAAAAAATTAAAAAATTTAAAATTCTACATAATTTTATATGGCAAAACAACAGTAACAATATAAATCATACCATTATCAACTATTTTGGTAATTTATTTCAAAATACTAGTCAGCAAATAATTGAAAATGGTGGAATAATATTGTGTTATTTTGACAAATAAAATATGCAAATTTTAAAAAATAGTGTGCAGAATTTAATTTTTTTTGCACAGAATTCCCTTTTAATGATTAACAGATATTACTACTTGCTCCAAAAGCAATGTAACTATTTTTTGCCTAGTGGTTATTAAGTCTGTCTGCATATATCCTAAAGAATTGCACCTAGCAGGCATCTGAAAGAATTCAGGCACCTACATGATGTAGTCACCACCAGAATCAGACTGCCGCCCTCATCTCCAGTTGCCCTGTAACTTATGAATATGAATAGTGACTCAATTATTGGCGGGTTTACTATACGAGAATGTTGGTTTTGTTTAATTGAAGCTGTAAGGGGGGAAAAAATGGGACCAAAATGGTTCAAGCTAAGCCACTTCTCCACAAATACTTGAAGGTTAAGAGAGAATGCCAAGAGGCCCCCACACAGATCAAAAAGGGACTCTCAAAAGGAGGGGGAGTTATGCGGAACCAGAGAGACCAAACCAAACATTCTGTATCTTCTTATCTTGGCTGTGGCTTTGCTATTGAAATTCTTTAAGTTTATAACAAAGTCTGTAGTGTGATAGGACTGCACTCAAATTATTTCCTCAACTGAAGATGCCAGCAACCTATTATTTATTTCCATGCACATCCTCCACCTGGTCCTGCTTCTATCTCCCTAACTCAAGTTTTAATTTATTCAGTCTCATAGGACAGTTGAATTAAGGTTTTTTTCCCTAATAAACTCATTTTGTAATTTACTTCTGGGCTGGGTCGGCCCATCATTTTATAGTTTAAGGAGTCTGCTCATTTGTGTTCACATCAAAATTTTTAGATAACCCAAAGAATGGAAAAGGTTTAGGATATTTTGAGTAGAGAAGTCATGACACTTGAGATGCTGGGATTGTTTTACTCTGAAAGGATGAAGTGAGAGATGAGTCTATAAAGTATCCACTGAATTAAAAAAAAAAAAACAGTTATTTTTTTAAAAAAATGGTAAAAGACAAAAGCACTTAACAGTCAGCAATAAAAAGTAAGTAACCATCAACTTAGGTTTATAAGTATTAGAATATGGATCTTTGTTAAATTAAAGCTACCTAGGAGAAATGTTGTAAACTGATCCCCAGTAAGGGCTGGGGAAAAAAGAAACTAGCTCCTAGGGTTTGGGAGCCATATCAAGACATTATGGCTAAATAAAAAAGTTCAAACACTATATTCTGTGCCTGAATCAATTTCTCTAAAGCTAATACATCACGCTTTCAGACAGTCAGAACTATTCCTCAGATGTACACCCCGAATCACATTATCTTAATGAGAGCTCCTAGAAATAAAAATGGCAGCTCTGCAGTACTAGTAATGGCTTTTCTAAAAGCATGACAGCTTTTCCTATAAGGAATATTCTCCTATGAGCATGGTTTGAAAGATGACTTCACTAGTAGTGCAGAGCAATGAAAAGCTGATCAAAGTTTGATTGATCCACTCAAGAAGAAATGCAATCACTTGGCCCATTCCTGACCAGTCAGGATACTAAATATACCAGAGAAATTGGGAAACTGACTAAGCAAAGTGGAAAGGCATTACTAAAGGAACAGATAAGAGGGAGCGTAGGCCAATCAAGAGCTCTTTCTTCCTAGGAAAAAGGCAAAGGGACAGTAGGGGTAAGACAACAGGCTCCCCCAAAGCACAGAGGAGAAAACAAAACTGTTTTCCTGTGACTGGTGAAATCCAGGTTTCAGAGATATCAAAAACTAAACATGAAAGATGCCATCCACTCTTCCACCAATGGGTAGGATCAATGCTTTTATAAAAAGACTGTCCTTTCCAGAACTAAGTATGGCTTTTCAACAGCATGTTCCAGAAACTGGTTCTGAAGATAGACAGCACCTCATCATCAGTACTGGCACTGATCAGTAGATGAACGGTATGTTTGGTTTTTTAAGTCCTTTTTCTTAAACATGAAATCATTTTGCTGAAAGAGGGTGGCTACAAGTGCATCCTAAACTCACTTTAGGAGACTACTGCTGCACAAGATACCAACTTCAGAAAATGCTTTGCTCCTTAATGCAGAAAAACTTTTGCCTGCACTTAGAATTTAACAATTGCACCACTTCTTAGCAATTAACTAACATGTTAGTAACACATAACTGCTCCAGAGCAAGTGCCTTTATTCAAGGATGCTAGCTACACTTCCTCTCTGGTTATGCTGTAGTGAAGGGAGCCTCAAAATAAACCCCACAGCTTAACAGAAAGGTATGCTCCTCATTAAGGATTCCCACCCATCTTTTAAAAAGCAATATTGAAAAAGATTACTGTTACCATGCAGAGCTATGGCTTCACGGAAGGGCTGCAAATCAGTCTCTACAGATGAGCTAGTTTCTGTTGAAGTAGCTCGGTTAGGGGATACTACAGTCAGTCTTGGGGGAGCTCTAGAGTTTCGTGGAGGAGGAACTTTTCCACATAGGAAGCTGATCAAATCTTCTCTACGAATAGTTCTTCTGCGTTTTTTAACCCAAGCTAACACATCCTTATTGCGACGCTGATAGCCAATTTGAATTCCTACATCAAAGCTTCGTTGATGGGCATCCACGCTTTCTGAAAAAAAGACAAAGAATGTTCTTAAGTGTTGCATCTAAAACAGAATAATTAGTCTGTAGCTTGTTCATTCATAAGGGTTACCATGTGTCTGATTTGACAAGAATGAGATTGCAAGAGACCACAACCCACCCCAGTTCCCTCCTCATGTTGAGGTTCAGAGCCACACTTCTTTAACATCTTCAAGAGATACAATCAGGACAAACATTGGTATACACAAGCTTAAAAGTTGCCTTCACAGAAGACAATTTATATCCTATACATATTAAACTGCTAAGCAGGGATGGTCTCTCTTCTATGTTTGCATAGGACCCAACACTGCAGTTCCCAATCCCAAATTGGTGTTTATGATGCCATCAGAAGTACTTGCTACAAATAAGTGAGGACTGATTATACTCAAGTTTTGATGTAAAGAGTCAGAGTTGTGTTTAAATTGAACTAGTTTAAAACTAAAGCATTATCTATGGTGTTTCAGTTAAATCAGTACTTAACAGTGGAACCTTTGAAGAGATTATCAAACCTAAAGTCAATTTAAATAAATTTAAGAGTAATTTCTGGTATTACATTTGAGCAAGTCCCCCTAATTAGTTTTGGCTTTTTATGCTCCCTTTTAAAGTTATTCTCTTCCACTGTGTGCAAGAATATCCACACAAACTAGAGAACAAGCTAAACACCAAGTGCTATCACACAAAACCTCTTGTCCTTCTGCTCTAGGTAAACAATTTTCAGAGGTGCGATTTCTTTAGAAAGCATCCCCTGAATTCAAGGCAGCCATGTACTAGTATTTCAGCAATGTTCCAAGTTTCATTTTTTGCAAATTGTCCAACATGGGACATCTTGAATTATTCCCAGACTTATTACATTCATGTATTTCATAATCCATTAAGGTATATTTTGTAAAAGCCTTTCACACCTTCTAGTTGCAAAGCCCAGTACAAGTTTAGTGCACAAAATCTGAGGCTGGCTCTCCCTCAGGTATTAGATCTCCTACGAAGTTGAATTTCATTCTGGATACCGACATGAGTTGTCACCCTGTGCATTTCATTTTGTTATTTTCTAGTAGATCCTTTCAGATCATTTGATCCACTTTAAAGACGTTTCTAACACCTTTGGCTAATTAGTCTAAGAACTACATCAGTATGTTACTGAAATCATAGTCACATTTTACATAGGATATACAATGTTCTGTACTCATTGTGTTCATTCTACTTTTTCTGCCACAGCAGTTTCTTCTCAGTGCTTTGGCAACAGTGATTTCAGCACATGAACAAGACACCATGTTTGCTCTTGCTCCATAATGAAGACATAGAGCTTAATGTTGGAAAGTCCACTCCAATTTCCTTTACTTAATCTTTCAGAGAAAATACATTTAAGAACTTGGCAATGCTCCTTAAATGAGTGTTTCTGAAGCTCTGGTGTTTTTCCCTGACTGGGGAAACACTAATGAACAAAGAGTTCTATGCCTAAACCATGTCAATAGCTCCTTCACACTTGTTTATTCTATTAATAGAGGTTTCTCACTGAAACAGCGTTATACATGATTTACCTGCAAACCAGCTTCCAAACTAGTTTTTACACATAATATGCAAAATTGCCATATCATATTTGAGAATCAAGGTCAGTAGAACAATCATTTAAGATTTGTTTACAAGGCACTATTACTCAATTTGTGTAAAAAAAAAAAAAAAAGAACACCCCAAAATACTGGTGTTTATTCTGACCACAACAAGTAGGAATGCTTTAGCCACCAGAGTTTAAAAATTAGCAGCACTTCAAAACATATTTGTCAAATACCATGCCCCAAAGCTTTAACTAGAAGCAGTTTGGATGTGTTTAGTGTATAAAGTGTAGATATAACACAAATACACAATTTCACATCCTTTACGATAAAAATATTTGAAGTGGTAAGCCTATGAAAGATTCCTCCTCCATATTGATGTTCAAGTCTAATAGCTACTATTCAAAAAGGATGCTCAATTCACACTGTTAAAAGGAACATCAAAAAGATTATAGTAAGAGAAACAAATAACTTCCTTTCAGTTTATGGTATTCTGCCCAGTCAAAACCACAATATTTATGTTTATTTTATCACACAGCTAAAGTAACATTTTTGGAGACTAGGAAAATATGAGATTACAAAAGCTGGTGGAAGGACTCTGATGCAGATCTACTTATGGAAGCTAATAAGAACTCTAAACTAGTTTTCAAACTGACAGTGTTCCTTTAATTGCTTGCCAGGATCACCTTCAACACAGAAAAGTAAGACAACAGAACAGAGTCCACATAAAGCCATCAAGGTTAAGTGCCATCTACTCTATGAAAAGTGGTCGGTTGCTGAGATACATGAACAATGGGCTGACCACTATCTCCAGTCATATGGTGCTGAAGGCATTTGGCTGCTAGTATAGATGGGACATGCCTTGCCTTCATTAGGAAAAAAAGCTGTTTTAATATATCAATATAGTATAGACCAGGTAATTATAGTTTTAACACACAGCTGATCTAGGTCAATCCTACACTCCCCTTAAGGTTCAGCTCCATCAGCTAAGACAACAAATAACTAAACTTGTGTTAAAACTAAAACTGACTTGTCTAATGTAAGATTTAATATTCTAATGAACACATCCCTTTTTCCCAGTGAAGCTATGGCCAATAAGATTTCTAGACATCACATTCCAACAGGTCTCTAGCACACTTTCTGGAATGGTACTGAAAAGTTGTGTCCCCTCTGAACAAGCAGCCAAACCATTTTCAGGACAAACCAAGTAGGATCTGGAGGACAGTTAGTGAGCAACAGCCCATTTTCTTTGTTTAGATGGACATTTTGTCAGTAGATCTAAAAAATTTAAAATATACTTCATGCCTAGTGCTGCAACTGATTGGACAATATTGTAAGAAGAGTGATTAAATGATAAGAGCTGAATCAAGTTTAAAAGTGAAAATTATATGCAGATGAACTGAGGTGTGAAGGAGAACTGAATATACATGAAACACAGTTTTATTGTTTATTCAGATCTCATTAGGGCCAGATCTGTCAGGAAATTAAAAAAAAAGCCAGTAGTCTGTTACCAAGTAAAAAATGTCTTTAAGTATATTTAACAGATGTTCCTGATGTAGGCAGTTTGAGATGCTTGATTTATCATACAATTTTCCTTTGATGACTTTTCTGTAGCTTCGTATGAAGCACACTGTCTTCCACACCTTTGATAGTAACCATAATGAACCAAGTTTTAAAAAGCAACAATGTTTAGAACTTTTTAGTTCTACATCTGTGTTTAACATTCTACCCTGCTAGCTCTTCTTGTGCATAGCTTTATTCAGAGGGAGTCTGTCCCCTAGAAATGTAGGCAATTTAATGTAGTTCATTAAAGAGTCAGTAGTTTTAAATACCTGAAACATGTTGCCCATGCGTATCATTTTACAAACCTACTTTGATTTTTTTTCCCCCCCTCTGTCTCAGAGACAGTCATGGTCTACACTTTCCAAATTCTGAAAAATTCACACCCCTGAGCACAGCAGTTAAGCCAACCTCATCCCCCACATAGAGCAGCTAGGTAGATGGAAGAAGGGAGACTGATTATCAATGTTGATGGAAACACCCCTTCCATCAAAGTAAACATCTATGCTATAGCACTACAGAACACATAGTGTAAACATGGCTGCAGCAAGTAAGACTTGATAGAGAAAACAGTAAAACTGACTTTTGACAAAGTCAGTGAAATACACAAGACTAAAAATATTCATAATCATTTCCCCTGCTACTTGGAAGAAAAACAGGTAAATGTTCTCAAAAAGGTGTGTAATTTAATGACTATCAATTTAAATGATCTTATTCATGTGAGAGATCATTTTAATTTCATGATAATATATTTTCAAGTTATTGTTACATAATCATGGCCAAACAATGCCATGAATTTAATTTTTTCTTGCCAAACCTTAAATCAAATTCTTTAACTGAATCCAGTCCTTCCTAAAAAGGGGGCGTGCTCTGAAGAGCCACAAATCAATAAGATTCCAGTTTATCAAAGTTTGCACACAGGCAGTAGATATTCTAGCCAGATCATAGCTTTGATTTACACAACAGCTCCTATTTATCCCATAGTGATAGAGGAGCAAGTGGAAGCTCTGTTGTAGTTTGACTGTCATCAAGGAAATATGGCTGATTGACTTGACAGCTACTAAGTGTTAAAGCTTAGGACTAGTGTTTCTGGCTATTCCTTCAACTCCACATTCCATTTGGAGAACTACATAAAAGCAGAGATTACAATGTCTATTCCACTAACTCTTCATGGATGGTCTACTGTAGATACAAACAAAGATGCATTTTTACAAAGGAGAAGCAAGTCTCCAATGTAATGGTTACACACCTACTGTTTCCTCCCCATTTATTACTGCATGGTGAGAAGCCTGACCTGTTATCAGAAATACTACACTGCTAAACTCAGTTCAGTCATTTAAAACAAATCCATGGACTGATAAATCAGTCAAGTGCTAACAATCAAAGATAAAGCATGCATATATGTGGTTGCATTTAGAATTCCAGACATGAAGAAAAATAGATATGCAGCTAAACAAAATCGTACAAAAAATACAAACTCAAGCAAAAGAGTAGTTTATTTTAGGGTTCTCCTTTTTTAAAAGCTCTGCCTTTGACTAATCACCATTACCAACGGACAATGGTAGTGAGAGCCACAATGCCACAGTTTGCATTGTTCAGAGGGCTGATTTGGGAAAGTCAATGAATATTTCTATTCCTATCAGGATCATTCTGCAACAGTGACCTATAAGTTCCTTTTCCAATCAGAGGCTACAGAGAGATAGTTAAACTCAGCCTATCTTTGTAAAAAATCTAAGTGTCATCAAATTGCTAAATATGACTTTACATTTTTGTGCATAGGTGCATTCTGTGCATCATAAGTGTCCAGGAGGTTCTGTTTGTATATTACAAGATAAGTGAAAGTTAACTTTCCCCCATTTCCTTTGGCCACCTCAAGTAGTCACTAAAAGATGTCAGCACGAATTTAACTGATACACGTAAGAGATTTAATAAAGAACGAGCATCACTGTCCTACAACCAAATTTCAACACTGGCCGACATTAAACCTTAGAAGGTATGCTTTCTAAAAAATAACTCTCAAGTTTGCATCTGGAGCACGAAGTCTGCCTTTCAAACAACTTATTTTAAAACTACAAGTGACACAAAGGTATCACTGTCAAATTCTATGCTATGGTCTGCACTCCTCTCCTGGAGCTTATCAGAAGGACATGCACACGTTAAGAGCTTCATTATGCAAGAGCCTAGGAGTGGAACAACTTAAGTTAGTCACTCACATGAGCCAACACGGAAGAAAGTTAGCTGCTGCCAAACTACACTGGCTAAGGAAAAGTTGCAAGCTTCAGGGAGCAGCTTGGATTTCAGGAGTAAGGCCAGCACTTGGGAGGAGGTTAGGCATAGTGCCCGGGCCGGCCCTTACCTTTGTAGAGGTTGGTGACGGCGGTGGCGGCATTCTGGAAGGGGACCCAGAGGGAGAGCCCTGGCTGCTGGCACACCCGGTCTGCAGGAATGGAACGACACACACGCTGTTTATTTTGGAGACACTAACTCCGAACGGCCATGTTAGGTTTCGCCATTTTGTTCAGCCTCCCGGAGGCAGCCCGGGACCGGGGTGTGGCTGGGCCGACCGCGCCTGCTACCCGGAACCGAGATAGGCGATGGTGGCCCTGGACCGCCGGCGCAGCGTCCTGTCCTGCTCTGCCCCCTCCCCTCAGAACCCAGTGCACAATGGGGCCGGCCCCGCGCTCGCCATTTTGTTGGTGCCTCTTCCCTGGGCTAGACGGCAGGAGCCGCCTTCGGGAGGGCTCGGTCCCCGGCTCTCCTCCCCTCGGCTGCTCTGCGGGTCACCAGGGGCTCCCTCACACCCCACCCCCCGCCTCCGGGGTGGGTCTCGGCGGCGGGACCCAGCCCCTCGCTCCCCCCGGCGGTCGCTGAGCGCTGCCGGGAGCCTGCTCCTCCCCTCACGCCAAAGGGCCCCCTCGCCGCCATCCCGGGGCCGATCCCTTCCGCCCCCCCCCTCCGCCCCCGCCATTTTGGGTGATCTCTGGGGAGGGGCTGGGGCTCCAGACACGGCTGGAGGCAGAAGCCGCGGAGCGGGGAGAGGGCGGCGGGTTTCCTCGGGGTCGTCCCCTCCCCCAGGGGGGCTGGAAAGGTGATTTCCAGGGTAGCGGCGGAGGCGGCGGCTCCACCTCACGCCATTTTGTTTTCCCGTCCGCCTCTATGGATGGGTGCGGAGCCCCGGCTCCTCACACTGCCCGGGGAGACCCCACCGCCCCTATGTGGAGCCGCGGCCCCACACACCCCCTCCCTCCGGCTTCCCCTGGGGCCTACCCAACCGTCCCCCCACCCCCGCAGGGTTCCTCCCTCACTTCTCAGCAGAGCCTCCCCCTCGTAACCCTGCTCCGCCCCGGCCTACCCCACGCCGGGCGCCCCGCTAGCCTGCCCCGCTCACCCTTGTAGAGCTGCGCCACGGCGGTGGCCGAGTTCTGGAAAAGGTGCCACAGCTTCTGCTGTTTGTGCTCGGGCTGCGCGGCGGCCGCCGCCTCCTCCTGCAGCTCCGGGGCCAGCGCCTCCTCCTGCTCGGCCTCGGCCAGGCATTGCCGTTCCCACTTGCTGAACCAGTGCTCGGGCCCATGCTCCTGGATCTCGGCCTCGCCCTCCTCCTTCTTGTCCTCCATCCTCCGGCCGGCTCAGCTCCGCCGCCTCGCCCGGACCCCCGTCACACGGCAGCACTCGCCTGCCCTCCCCGCCGGCGGAGGCCGGCCGGCCGGGCTGCTGCTGGGGCCGGGCCGCTCCTACCTAACCCCCATAATCTCGGCCTTCGCTCACCCTGCCTCCAACCCCTCCGCCGGCTCCAACCACACTGAGCCGCAGACGCCGCCCCAATTCCAGTAAAACCCCAGGAAAGGCAGCTGCCGAACCTGCTGTCAAAAAAAACCCGCCCCTCGCTCTCTCACTGGCAGGCTTGGCTCCACCTTTGCCGGTTTGAACGGTAAAGCCCACATCCATTGGATAACTGCGTGCTCATCACCAAGCCAGTGTCACAAAGGGGCGGGAAGAGGGACAAGATTGGTTACGACACCGAAAGCTTCTGCGCAAGCGCAATTAGGGCTGCGTACTGTGCGCAGGCGCAGTCGTTCTTTTCCACCGCCCTGAGAAACGCAATGAACCAGCCTTTCCCCTCCCTCTATCGTGATGTATTGGGGTCTTGGTGGTGACTCCTCCCATTGTCTGGTGGGGAGGGAGGGACATATGCTGCTGAGGTCTGTGCTACGGGGCCCTATCCCCTGACGCTTCCAAGCATGATTTTAATGAGGAGTTCTGAGACTTCCGTGTGATTTTATATTTCATCATTGTGTGACTAAGTAAACAGTGCAAAGGGAGAGACAGCCACTGCCTCTGCTCCCACCTGCATAGGCCCCCCCCCCAGTAAGGGCCATTGTGCCAACGAGTGTCTGTGCAGGACTGGGCACGCACACAAATAATGAGCTTTAGTGATGGGGTTGGCACACCAGTGTGCATGCACAAATATTGGTGCTCAAGTGAGGTTCTCTCAGATACTCGGGCTCAAGCAATGAGGCCTGCACGTGTGAGTGAAAGACCCTCATTGAGTACTTGGGTGATGGGCTCTTCACATATGCATGTGCCCACAGGTCCAGCTGATCATATTTGTGCACAAATACACCAGATACTGTTAAAGTACAAATGCATGATTTTGTAGCAATAGAGAGACCCACGCATATTCATGTGTAATGTGTTTTTTGTGCATGTAGATGGCAGATGCTGAGACCTGTGAAAATTTTGCTCATCCAGTCAGCACTTACCAAAACAAAGTAAGTCTTTCTTAATGTCTTTCTGCAGTTAACCAAAAAGGCTCACAAATGGTCCCATGGAGAAATATTCCCTGCACGCAATTGTAATAAGACAGTTCCTTAAAACAGATAGCTCCTAAACTTTTCAAGGGAGAAGTTATGTCTTCATCTTCATAGTCTTACATCACTTAGAACACTGGGGTCCCAATCCCTAATTGGACCACTGGGCACTAGCACAGTATACATGTTATATAACAATAACCATTTGACTGATGACCTTGCCAGCATAAATTAGTCTTGGTATTGAAAAAATAATATTAAAATAAGTAAAGCATAATATATTTTATATATACAGAAACATTTCAAAAATCAAATGTGATTTTTCTCACAATATATAATTAAAATGTATATCTATATGTATACATTTTTTTATTATTTGAATAATAAATATTCATAAATAAATATTCTGGTAGCGGCTAGAGATCGCAAATGAGACCAGGGCCCTATTGTGGTAGCTATATACATAATAAGAGAGAGTCTTTGCTCAGAGCTTAAAAATAGACAAGACAAGATAAAAGGTGGGAAGGAAAACGGAGAAGGTTATTTGATCTAGGTCATTCAGCAGGTCAGTGGGCAATTTGGAAATATAACTCAGTTGTTCTGGCTCCCAGTCCAGTGCCCTCTCCACTAGACCATGCTGCCACCCAAATAAAAAGATACGTGTTTTTGTCATGCTAATTAAAAGCAGGTTCTGCCTGTTTCTCCATGCAGTCACACCAAATTATTTTAAGGCCTGATTTTCAGACGTTCTGAGCTCTCAGCTCCTGTTAATTTAAACTAGAATTGTGGGGGCCTGGCACCTCGGAAAATCAGGTCCTTAGTGCACTGGTATTTATTAATATTATTTTATTATTTTTATTATGTTAGTGCTCATAAGGTGCTAGGCATTATCCAAACAAATAGCAAGACACTGGTCCCAATTCAGAAAAGTACTTGAGCACGTTCATAACTTTAAGCACACTTAGAAATTGTTGAAAATATATTCTGTCTGTCCTTATTGGTTAGATACCTTGCCCATACCTTAGTCACATCTCACCTTGACTACTGCATCCTTCTCCTAACAATCCCCTTACAATCCATCCAAAATACTGCTGTGAAAATCATCTTCTGCTCTCACTACTCTGACCATATTACTGCCCCTAATTAAGGCCCTTACTCTCTTTAGCCACCATGCGAGTTGGGCCATGATATGGCATAATAATAATAGTTAATAATATGATATATGAATATGTAGTTGGTTTTGCTCTGTGTGATATGCCTCAGTTTCCCCATGTGTAAAATGTGACTAATAATACTTACCTCACTTTTAAAGAGATTTGAGAGTTACTGATGAAATCTGTGGCCTCTGTTATGCAGAAGGTCAGGCTAGATTAATATTATCGCCCCTTCTGGTCTTAAAATCTGTGACTCTATGAATCTCCTCTTTATGCTTTAGAAATCATTATGAGTGGGCAGTCAGCTGAGAAACACCAGCATAGTATCAGTTCACCACATACTGCAAGTATAAAATATGGAGTTGCATATATATTTATGCAATATATTGGTGTATATGTATAAAATTGTACCTTGTAACAGGACAGTCTGTCTTTTGAAGGGCAAGTCTGGATTCAGGCCACCCTGTTTTGAATTCTGGCCTGGAAAAGGAGGGAATTCTGCACATTGTAGTTCCCAGAGAGATGTCTGGTAATTATAGGCTGGGCTGCAATGCATGATAGGAAATGGACAGGTTATAAAAGGCAACCTTTCTCAGATCAGCGAGATTGATGAGTTTGAGAGCTAGTCTGTGGTTACCTAAAGAAACACCAATGCTGTGGTAAAACCTGGTGTGGGAGCTAGGTAAAGAGCCAGGGTGACAGTAAACTGTGAGGACCTCTCTAGGCAAAGGATGTAGGAGGGTTTTTGAGCTCATTGGAAGAGGCCAGGCTGGTAATTGGATCTCCTGGTGTGGAGGTGATTGAGGTATGACCAGTGACAGGCACGAAAGGAAGTGATCCTGGGAAACAGGGTAGCAGTGCAATCTGGGGTTGGGACACATAGCTATCCTATGGTTTAGGGTTGAGCTTAAGGAGGGCTGAGGGAGTCCTGGTCTTATTTACGCTTCCTTTGTTTGCTCTAGAAAAGGAGAACACTTACTTTGGCCAGAGGGTAGCAATTCGCTAACAAACCCAAATAAACTGTCCAGCCAGAGGGGAAACTGAGGCAATGGCTGCATCCTAATTCCAGAGCAGGTGAGTTGCTGTTGCGTATGTTACATTCTCACGCTTTACAGTTGCAGTAATATATATAATTATTAGTGTGATGCTGGCCATGACTCCATAATTAAGGTTGCATTGAAAAATAATGTTAAACTAGGGACTTATTGGGCTGGATTCTCAGTTATTCCATTACAGTTCTCTATATCAACTTCATGCTTCTCATATTCTGGGACAATGCAGGGCCTTGACTAGCTTTTGATGTAAATTAGAATATCTTTGGGGCTGCTCTAGCCTGTATTCTGTTTCCTGTGGGCCCTGGGAAGCAAAGAACAACAACCATTGTGCATTATGCTCTGGCATACCCTATGCTGGGAATAGGGCTGGTGTAGAGCCTGTCTATCAGCTGGAAATCCCCCAGCAGAGGGGATATTCTCATGGGATAATATCTGCCCATTTTAAAGTCTCTTTATGCTACCAGAGAGGCATAAATTTGCATTAGTGTAACTAAGAATAGGCCCATTGTTTTGAATTTATATGAAAATAAAATATTTCCTCCCCAAATACACTGCTTATTAGGTGGGTCCAGGCTGGGTTTTGGTGGATCTATACACAAGCAAAGAGTTTTACATCAGTACTCCCTTTATATAATGGTCATGCCAAGCAGGGTTTCACATCAGCTCTTGTCTTAATACAAAAACTATATATGTGCAGCTGGTTTCACAACCACTCTCTTGTTACCATAATATCAATGCTGTACATGCACAGCTGGTTTTGGAGAAACTCTTCCATACCATTATACTGGCACTATATATTTGCTGCTAGTTAGGACTCCCACACTAAACATCTGGGTAGTTAAATGTTCACAAATGTTGGAAATCATTTCCTCTATTGTACATGATGCTTCAGTCCATACACACAAATAAGCATGAATAAGAATCGAAAATGTGTTATCGCTTTGATCCTGGTTCTTCATTTAAGCCTCCTGCAAAAACAGGAATTCAGATACAAAAAAACTGCAGCAGATTCACCGCCCCGCCCCCCCCCCCCCCAAGAGAGGGAAAATCAGGGAGCTGGTTGCAGCACCCTGATCCTAAGCTGCTTAGCCCTGGTAAAAGTTAGAGCTGTGGGTTATCTTATCCAACTGACACTGGGTCCCTCAGAGAGCTTGCAGCAGTGAAGAACCAGGCATAGTGATTCTCTGGGTGAGCAAAGTGGACTCGATGGCCTGGAAAATGCTGGCCTGTGTTTACATGGGATTAAAGATAATGAACTCCATTCTTTAAAAAACAAACAAACAGAAAACCCTGAGTTAAGGTTCTTAAATTCTAAAAGTCACTTCCTCTCTCATTCATAATTCAGTAAATATATTCACATCTCATTAGAAACAGCAACTTGAACTTTGACCATGTTTAAGAAGTTTGTATACCAATAAATGTGATCTTTGTGTGTGGTTCAGTCCAATGGCTACTGAAGTTGGTGGAAAGATTCCTGTTGACTTACATCTGATCTGGATCAGGTCCATGGACAAGGTGTTGAATTTTAGTGAACATATACTTGTAGTGTAGGAAACAAATATAAAGGGTGACTTGAGAAAAATGCCTACTCAGTTTAAAAAAATTGCTACATGAGTTTGTTTATAAATTATGTAGTGGTTGGTAAACACACAGTTGTACTTTACAGACTTCAGTAGTAGAATGTGGATATTTAAATGTGTAATCCTTCATGTTTTAAACAAGCCAAAGAATGGGGAAAGAAAACATCTCAATCCGACACTTTAGCAATAGTATGGTCAACACTATATATGCTATGTTATAAATTGTCCACAAATTATAAATGCTACAGTTTCTTAAATTCTTATCAAATTATATAAACATTGAAATGAGTTAAACAGTAATGTGTGATGGGACTGTCCAAAAGTACTCCAGTTAATACAGATCTTCAGTCAACTCCTCTTCTTACGGTCTGGTCCAAAGCTGTCTGAAATCATTAGAAACACTCCCTTCGACATCAATGGGATTTAGAGCAGGCCATTATAGACATTCTGTATCAGCATCTGAGATCAGAAATGTGTGCTTATGGATTGGCTTCATCTACGCTGCACACTTCAAGGGGTGACATGTACAGAATGTGTAGGTAGACACCACAGTGAAAAGCAGGCAATGTCTACATTGTGGTGTATAACTGCACGAGTGTTAGTGAAAGGCTTTAGCAGGTGGGAGGCAATGGGGAAAGGCTGCCAGAGGCTTTCCCTGCCATAGGGAGCTGCTGGAGTCCCTCTGCTGCCCCCAACCTCCAAGAAAAGAGTCCTGAAGCAGAAAGCTATTGGAGTCTTTCCCTACTGCGTTCCTGCTGACGGAGTCTTTCCCCTCTCCTGGAACCTTTCTTTAAGACTTTAAGGTCAGAAGGGACCATTATGATCGTAGTCTGACCTCCTGCACAACGCAGACCGCAGACTCTCACCCACCCACTCCCGCAATAAACCCCTAACCTATGTCTGAGTCATTGAAGTCCTCAAATCATGATTTAAAGACTTCAAGGTGCAGAAAATCCTCCAGCAAGTGACCTGTGCCCCATGCTGCAGAGGAAGGTGAAAACCCCCCAGTGCCTCTGCCAATCTGCCCTGGAGGAAAATTTCTTCCCGACCCCAAATATGGTGATCAGCTAAACCCTGAGCATGTGGGGAAGACTCACCGCTTACACCTCTACTGGGAATTTTCAGTGGGCATTCTTCATACTCCAGCCCAGTGCTGGGAACGGAGAAAGCACTGGTCTGGTACTAGAGGGCAAAAGACTCCAGCAGTCGCTCCAAGAGGGGTCCTCCAGCATGCCTACTCTTCAAGGAGCTGGGGCTTAGGCTGAGGTGACACATGACCCCTTTTCAACCCTGCTGGCCTCATTATCCGACAGGATGCCAATGAAGGCCAGGGTGTGGAGCTAGCGGGAACATAGAGGAGGAGGCCCGGAAGAAAGAGGAGCATGTTATCCTGCACCTCTACCCAGAGGAGCAGGTTGAGCAAGCCCCTCCTGACAAGCAAGGAGGACCTTGAGGCTCAGTACAAATTGGAACCTGAGGCTGGTAAGTTAAAACCCCACCCTCCCAGCCAACATCACCTCCTATCTCCAAAGCTGCATGGAGGCCTGAAAGACCATCTCTTCTGCCCCTCCTCCCCAACAAAAGACCCCGACCCAGGCACAACTGTAAATTCAACATTCTGTTGAAACCACTATAAAGCTTTTTTTTTGGTGGAAGCTGTAGAACAGATTATCAGCGAACTATCACATTGCCCCTGGGTCTATGTGTTTGTCAGCCAACAGGCTGACAGTGATGAAGGGAGTGGATAGGGCTGGTTTGGAGATAGGACATTTGTGCAAGATTAATTGTTCTCCAAAGTTGCAGCTGTTTTCTGCTCCTTCAAGATCACAGACTTTCACTACAGTAACGCCCCCTTCTCCATACACACGCACACAAACACATCTTGCAAATGGGAGTCACTCAAAAGGGGGGATGGGTTTAGTATCAGGACCAGTTACACACGGGAAGGAGAAGAGGAACTTTGCTTCTCCAAGGAATGTGATAGCGGTCCTTTGTTACAGTAAAAAAGTTTTCAAGCATTCCCATGCCCTGGTGGCTGGCATCTTTCCACTTGCAGCCATGCCACACAAGCCAGGAGAAAGGGTAGTAGGTGAGGGATCTGCTGCAGCGGTGGCACAAACACAGGGCAGTGCCCCTTTGCAGTGGGGAGGTGAGTGGCTTGCAGTCTTGATCGGAAACTCCATGGCACACAGTACAGCATCCTTACTTTTCCGGTTCCTTTCTCTGGTCTTTGCTGGAAGAAGGAGCCGGATTGCCTGATGCTGCAGGGACTGGTTTGGGGATGGGTGGGCATTTGAAGTGGTTTGCTTATCTCCCTCTATGTAGTCTCCAACCATCTGCTAGTTCAGAATGTAGTCTATTTCCCAGTCCCATAAGCATATGTCAGCATATTTCAGCAAACTTCTGGTACAGCAGGAACTCTAACTGGTTCTTAAGACTCCAGCGTAGCACAGATTTGCTTGGTCCACCTTCATAGCTCACCAGTCCCCTGCATTCATTCATTTATAGATGGGTGGCAAGTAGCACAATCATCTCTCTGACACAGACTGCTGGATCCCCACCGTAGGACTGGAAAGCTACGTTCCTTTTCCAGTCTAGTACTTTCAAAACTGCTATGTTCACCAACTGATGGCCAGCCTGAAAAGAAAAAAATGAGAACAGTTAATGTTGCCCCTGAAATAAATGCTCGCACTGGCTCAGTCACACACTTTGAGACATTAATTTTTTTTTTAAATAGTTCATGCTACCTACCGTTCTCAGCAGGTGCTCCTTTCTAGAGGGCTGCAAAAGTTCTCTGAGAACCAAGGATACCAAAACATTTGCATTCCTGAAATGCTGAAAAGTATTAATATTGTGGCATTCCACAGCAAAAGTTATGTTATCTTGAGGGATTTCTTGCCCACTTTCCAAGAGAAGAAAAAATATAATGCTGTTCTTGTGACTGAATTTGTAGGATCTTCCTCTGAGCAGAGTGAACCCATTCTACCCAGGAATAGTAGAGGAAGACAGAAAAGGACACTGGAAGACCTGGTCATTGGGATCAACAGATGGAGCCAGGAGCAGTTTCCCTTTATGAGGGAAAGGGAAAAACAGGATATTGAGTAGGAGGAACAGGCTATGCAGCAGGAGATATTTTCAAAGACAAGAGGTATTAATTATCTGGTTCCTGTAGCAATATGCACAGAGCTTGTCCAAAGGGACTGGGAGTATGCCCTGTTGCAATCCCTGGTACAAGTGATAGAGGAACAGAATCGGGTTCTGCCTGCATAATAGCTGCTCCCATAACTGGGAACTGCCACCTTCTTCTCCAGCTACTCCTCCTCCTACTGCATCTACAGCCCACCATGACGCTGAAACAGAGGACCCACCCCATCCACCACGACCGTCCCAGTCTCTTCAGCACCTTGGCATCATTAACCTTTCTTGTGTGTCCAATGTTAGTGTTCATAAATCTGACTTTGTGGTCCACTATGCCTTGAAGAATGAGTGAAGAGTAACCTTTTTGATTGATGCACTCACTCGTGCCTTTTGGAGGGCAAAGTAGAGGAATGTAGGTGCCATTGATGTCCTCCCCCACCCCCAGTTTGGAAACCCCATTCTCTGGAACCCAGCAATAATTTTTGGTACTTTGATGATGGAGACCACCCAAGCGTAGATGAGTGTTGAAACTTGCACCAGCCTCAAAAGTGGACTTCCCCACCCTGAAGTGGTTTGCAGCTGACCAGTAGCTGTCTGATATTGCCAGCTCCCAGAGGGCAATAGCCACCCGCTTCTCTGCTGGTATGGGTCTTCGGAAATGAGTACTCTGCTGCAGTAGGATTGAGACCAGCTCCTCACAGAGCTCTATGAAGGTCTGCTTTCTCATTCTGAAGTTCTGCAGTCACTGGTCCTCCTGCCAGCTTTCCAAGATGATATGATCCCACCACACTGTGCTGGTTCTCCTGGTCCAGAAGTGATGGTCCACCCATGGACATACAGTCACAGCACAAGCAGTGTCCTGTGTCTTGGAGTAACAGTGGATCAGTCACCACCTCGATCATCAGTTTTCAGCTTTTGAGAAGGGTCCAAGTCTATACAACTAAGATTCTTGTTGGCTGTATCTCACACACACACATACACACACTCTCTCTCCTCCCCCACCCCCCACAGGAGCAGAATTGCCTCATCAGTCACTTGTTCTATGTCTTCGACCAAGTTAGGCAGGAGAGAAGGGTGAGCGGGAGGTGCCATCATCAAATGTGCGAAGCTGTCTGCAGTACCTCCCACACACAGCAAGGTAAATCCAAGATCCCCTTCTCCGATGCACAGAACACTGAGATACCAACCCTGAAACACTAGAGCTAACCTCATGCACCAAAAGAAGTTATTGTGGATGGGGATGTACCCAGGTACCTACAGAGTGTGTACCTGTGTCCAGCACAGTATATGTGGACACTCAGCACAGGCATGGGTATATGTGCAAGCATACGTACGGCCCTGTATCCCTGTCCAGGCACCAGAGTAGATGTAGCCTCTGAGTACTTCTAGAGTGCTGGCACCTCTGAAATACCAATGTAAATTTTGTCACATTACCACACATAGTGGGGAATTACACATGTAGATGAAGTAATTAAATATGTAGTTTAGCATCTTTTAAATAAGTATTCTATGAGTTAATAACTGTGCCTTACCAAATGTATTAGCCCAATCTTTGGCTGTGGCTGAGAAGCAGACAATACAACTCAGAAGCGGAGCTGTAATACACTTTTGTGCTCCATGTTTCTGAGCCAGCTATACCCCAGACCGGTCCCCTGGCATAATTTAGAGTAGCCTTCAGACTGTTCTAATTTAAGATGACTGCCAGAGGCCCCAAGAGTACATAATAGAAGACAGAGATTGCTAGGATTCCAGGAAAATGTGGCCATGTCCTTTTCTTGTTAGCCACATCCAACACCCACCACTCCAAACGAAATGGGTTGCACAGGAGTCACTAAACTGACTGTCCCTAGAGTGGAGTGATCTGTCCATAAGTAACCACTGGTGATTTCCTTGCCAGCATGGTACAAAGCAACCTTGGTACAGGTGAGGACTGGGACTATTGAATTTGTGTGTGTACTGACAAAGGTAAGGTTGCTATCTTTTTAACTGCATGTATGTATTCAAACATTATGTGTGAAACATTGTCATTTTATTAAAGATGGATAAAGAATTTTAACTTAGAAAGTTAACTTTTTTATCCACCTGAGGAAAAAGGGGAGTGTGAAGCCCAAAGCTGCCAGAAAAGAGGCTAAGGGCCTCTGGGCCCAGGAGGGCAATAGGGCAGCAGTAATGGAGTCCTCCTGCTTGTTGGACCAGCAGCATTAAATGTATTGTATAGGCCCTGTGTGTAAGTGTGTAGGTAGCATGAGGGCAACATTAACTGAATTTAGGGGTAGCCTGGGTAGAGACCACCCCACTTAACCAAATACCCCTCTCCTTGGAGCCCCACAAGAAGCCAAGGTAAGAACCTTCTCCCCAAATCCAAAGCCCCCAAACAGTGAGCAGGGAAACTCCTCCTCAAATGATACCTATTTTAACAGACTGGAAAATTGTCTCATTTAATTCACACAATGACAAAGCATCCTTCAAAACACAACATTTTTTGTTTGTTTTTGTTATTTTAATAAACCGTTCTGATCTGCCAATTATGGCAAAACATGCAGCAAAAGACAGATGTCCCACATATTGGTCACTGGTCACACATTTTAATGGCTAGTGTCACACACTGGCAGACTGCAAGGTCAAGAAGTGTGATGTGCAGGTTGATTGGTGCACAGTGAATGAGGCATCTGAGTAATTTTGGTGATTTTTGCCTTTTAATTTCCCCCTCTGAGATTACTGTGATAATGAAACCAATGGTATCCCTAGCTGAAGTCTTTAGGGATAGACAGAGGATATGTTAATTGTAGATCATTCTAAAGAGTTATTTTATTCCCATATGCAGATTGTTATTGGGAGCTGGGCTTAATGATAAATAAGGAAAACAAGATTAAGGAGATGGGATTTCCTGGGATATAATGATGACAAAGATTTCTTAGCAGAAATGAAAATATTGGAGGTATCTGAAGATTTAACCATGGCAATAGTTTCTCAGTGCCATGGTCAGATTTGTAAATGCCCACACAAGAGAATTCAGGCTTACCTTCTGTTAGATGAGATTTCAGCAGGCCTGGAGGGACAAAATGCTAATTTCACCAACGGGAAAGAAGGCTCTCATGTTCAGGGGCGGCTCTAGACATTTCGCCACCCCAAGCCTGGCAGCATGCCATGGGGGGCGCTCTGCCGGTCGCCGGTCCCGTGGCTCCGGTGGACCTCCCGCAGGCATGCCTACGGGAGGTCCACCGGAGCCACGGGACCAGCGGACACTCCGCAGACATGCCGCCGAAGGCTGCCTGCCTGACGCCCTCCCGGCAACCGGCAGAGCGCCCCCCGCAACATCCCTCCCCAAGCACGCGCTTGGCGTGCTGGGGCGTGGAGCCGCCCCTGCTCATGTTGATACTGCACAGTATTTTTCCTCCACCTCTTTTGGTGTTTTATCAGAGAGATGGCTCAATCAAAGATGAAGCTGTGGGGGAGGAAAACTGGTCAGATTGGATCTTTCATATTCCTTGGATAAAAATGTCAATCAAAATAAAATGGATAGCCTAAATGAAAAAGTGAGGGGATTAACATGGCTAATCAAGGTAATAACAATTCGCCGCTTTGATCCATTCTCTTTTTATGCAAAATGATCCACTTTGGCTGATATTTGCACTATGTCCATTCCTGCCATGGATACATAAAAGCAGAAGATATGGCCCCATGTCAGTAGAACTATGTGATTGGGCTTGAAATAGCGATGCATTGTTTGTAAAGAGTCCACAGTGTTAGCTGTGTGGGGGATGTTTATAGCTACCTGGGCAGTGTTCCACTGCATAGTAGAAAGGTGGGAAGCAGAAAGAGAAGGGGAGGAAGAACTCCTACCCCCTTCTCTGAACTTCCCTGATGACATAGTAGGTGGCACACCTTCCAAAGGTGTTGCTTCAGCAAAGGTGACCCAGGCATTGAACTAGCTGAGTGTTGCAAAGAAGTTTATTTGAATATTTGCTTGCATTTTAAAATAAACTTACTGCACTAGTACTTGTACTCCTTTGGTGTGTTAGGTGAATGTTTTAGCACCTGAGTTTCTAAGCTCAAAAGATCAAGTGCTTGCAGATACCAAATTTTAAACTCTTACGCATGGCCCTGTAATTGCAGTGGAATAGATAAATCTGTACTTAAAGTAGAGGTCAATAGAGTACTCATCTGAAAGCCTATATTCTATATGGAATGGAATGCTGCTTAATTGTGGAGGAACAGGATTCCCAAACCCCTTGCCAGAGCCCTGACAGAGAAGCAATTAAACAAGCCAGACAAGGACCCGACCACACCCTTTGCAACTAGGACTAAATTCAGACAGTTCCTTTGCGTGAATATGCCAAGACAATTTAAACATAATCTCTGCACCCAGCCCCAAAGAGCCATTACTCATGACCCTTACTCATGTTGAGTAGTTCTTTACTGCACACTCAACACCATTGTAATCCAAGGGATTACTTGAAAAGTAAGGTGCTACTCATTGTGAGAGTGGCACAGTCTGGGCCAGTACTTTACAGCAGCCTAATATTTCTAAGATTGATACCTCAGGCACATCGTAACTGGCCTAATTTAGATTCTTTACAGCAACTCCCTAAACTGCTCGCTCTCCCTGAGAGATTCAAAGCCAGAGGGGTTTAGTAGTAAATATTTATATTATAATAGCAGCCAAAGGCCCCATTTGGAAACGAGGCCCCTTTGTGTCTGGACAGTGCCCACCACAAAAGACTATTCCCGTCATGAAGGACTTAGTTAAAACACAAAAGGAAGAGGATGGGAATGCGGATACAACATACAAGCAAATGAAGATGGTGGTGAGTTCACACAGCTTTGTTAGCTATGTAAGAGGTAGGTATTATTGTTAAGTACAAGGAAAACCCCAGTCCTACAACTGAATCCTTTGAGTTTGAAGGGGGTCTCTGAGCCCGTTTAGTGGTGCTCCAGTGGAGGCAGGGATCTATCCTCCTGGACCAGGTTGCGGGGTTGGGCCCTATAAGTTGTACTCACCCAATCTGTGAACAGAAGCAATATCGTGTGAGTTATGTGCTAGCCACAATTAACAAACACAGCTCAAAGTCTGAGTATAGAGTATTAGATACTTGCAGTGAGCTGTTTGTGACCAGCTAATGCAATGAAAAAAGCTTAGAGTGGATTCAAATAAGTGAATTGGAAGAAACTGATCTGCTCATGCCCATTCTGTGAGCAAAAGAGGTTAAGTTTATAGAGTAGATTATGTGCTCCAGTCTACTTAGAACAGGGGTGGGCAAACTTTTTGGACCGAGGGCCACATCTGGGTATGGAAATTGTATGGCGGACCATGAATGCTCACAAAATTGGGGGTTGGAGTACAGGAGGGCTCTGACTGGGGGTACAGTCTCTGGGTGGGGTCAGAAATGAGGCATTCATGGTGCAGGGGCGGGCTCTGGGCTGGGCAGGGGGCTTGGGGGCAGGTGGGGTGAGGGCTCTGGCTGGGGGTGTGGGCTCTGGGCTGGAGCTGAGGGGCTGGGGGTGCAGGAGAGTGCTCCGGACTGGGACCGAAGGGTTCAGAGGGCAGGAGAGGGATCAGGGCTGGGGCAGGGCGTTAGGGCGTGGTAGGAGGTCAGGGGTGCAGGCTCTGGGCTGCGTTTATCTCAAGCAGCTTCCGAAAGCAGCGGCATGTCCCTCCTATGCAGAGACAGAGCCAAGCGGCTCTGCGTGCTGCCCCATCCCCACAGCTCCCGGAAGCAGTGGCATGTCCCCACTCCACTTCCTATGTGCAGCCATGGTGCCAGGCAGGCAGCTCTGTGCACTGCCCTGTCCGCAGGTGCCACCCCTACCGCTCCCATTGGCCATGATTCCCAGCCAATGGGAGCTGCAGGGGCAGTGCTTGGGGTGGGGGCAGCATGCGGAGCCCCTGGCTACCCCTATGCATAGGAACTGGAGAGGGGACATGCTGCTGATTCCGGGAGCTGTGCGGAGCAGGAAAGCCCCCGACCCTGCTCCCCGACTGGAGTGCCAGAGTGGGGCTAGCCCCAGACTCCACTCCCCAGCGGGAGCTCGAGGGCCAAACTAAAATGTCTGCTGGGCCTGTAGTTTGCCCACCCCTGATTTAGAAGACAGGAAGTGAACACTTTTAAAAATCTTTATTACTGTCTGATGGAAGCAGATCTTCATGAAGTTGGTGGAACGGTGCTTGGATATTTGGCACTGAGTAAATTGGTGCTGCTGCTAGGCACATCTTGCTTACTGTGACTCATATGAGAGAGCGGCAGTCCCCAGATGTCTATTGTAGGTAGTTGCACAATCCCACAGGCAGTTATGAATCACTACAGCATTTAGTTCCCCTTTCCTTAGAACACCATGGAATTAAAAAGTGGGAGAGGGTGGGGGGAGTTTGATGCTGTGTCAGGTTTTTCAAAATGTCTTGACGTCCTAGGCTGCACCTATTTTTCCAGAGTTAACCCTCTGCCCAGCTCGAATGCATATAGAAACAGAAACCACTTTTTATAGTATAGATATGCCCACTATAATAGTTTACTTTTTTCAATGTGTTAACTCAGCTGGCTCTGGCCGCTGATGCCTCCTGGCAGATGTCTGTTAAATTAAGAGATGGGGAAATCGGTTTGCCGCACACACTTTAGGACCCAGTCAGAGAGTTCATAGACACTTTAAAGTCAATGAAGTTTTACTTATGTTGGGATTGAAGAATAGGGCTCTGTGTAGCCTTTTAGACCTGGTCCAGATTCTGCCTTTGTTCACAAATGGGAATTAATTTGCTTGTACAGTCCTAGTCCCTGGTACCATGTGCCACAAATCAATTCTACACTTGTGCATATCTCAACATAGTTGACAGTCTTCTCAAGAAAAGCCCAGAATTACCAGGGTGGGTCTACACTTAAAACGCTGCAGTGGCAGCGCAGCTGTACCGCTGTAGCACTTCAGTGAGGATGCTACTATGCTGATGGGAGAGCTGCTTCTATCAATGTAGTTAATCTACCTCCATGAGAGGCGGTAGCTGTGTCGATGGGAGAAGCCCTCCCATCCACATAGTGCTGTCTACAACAGGTCAGTGTAACTGCATTCCTCAGGGATGTGGATTTTTCACACCCCTGAGCAATATAATTATACCAGTGTGAGTTTAGAGTGTAGATCTGGCCCTAGAGTAGGGGTATTGCAGGTTTGGGCTGAGGTGCATTTTGCAGAGCTTTGTGAGGAAGGATTGTGTTTATCCATATAACTCTTAGCTCTAGCCAGGGTTATAAATCCCCTACTATCATGAACAATGTGAACAAAATAATGTGGTCCTTCATCAAATGCCATTACTTGTGAAGTCAATGGATAATTCTGCTTGATTAAGAACCACAGAATTTTCCCCTTCATTGTCTCATATCATTTTAAAAGAATGAGTGGTAACAAGTATCATACACGTCTTTAGCACGTTGGTTAAAGTTATAAAGTAGTGGTAGGAGCAGGGGACTGGGTGCCAGGAATTGCTAGTGTTCTAATCTCAGCTCTGACAATATGCTCTCCAGGCCCTTGGCCTTGACCAAGTAATTTGACTTTTTCCCTGAGCTCCCACATCTGTCAAATGGAGCTAAAGAAACCAACCGTTGCTCTGGGGTTTTGTAAGGATTGACTAGTTAGTGTTTGTTAACCATGCTGAAGATGAAGTACACTAAGTGGTACAGACAGCATTTGTAATTCTACCATTCAGGTATTGGAAAGGTTCAGTTGTTGTTTGAACTCTGGCAAGTCATTTGGGGCATGGGCTTTAGAGGTGCAGTGCACCCGCAACTTTTAATTGAATTAATGGGAGTCAAGGATGCTCAGCATCTCCGCAAATCAGGCCCTTCACTTTTCAGGGTCTCAGTTACGTATCTGCAAAATGGGGATAATACACCTCTACTTCAGTGGGTCACTGAGAAGCTTCATTAATTAGTAGCTGCATCATTGCGGTCCTCAGAGGATAGGTACTCTGAAGGTCCCTTCTTAAGGTATGGCTATGCTAGTGCTGGAATGGATAAATTCCAGCTCAAGGAGACATACATGCACATGCTCTAATTGAGCTAGTGCACTAAAACTAGAAGTATAGTTGCAAGCTAGCTGCTCCACATATGATTCTGTCTAAGGCAATAGGTGCATATGCTAGGAGGCTAGCCCCTACTGCTGCTCGTGCCATGGCAACCACACTTCTCTCTTTAGCATGCTAGATTGAACAGAGTAGTGTGAGTGTGTCTCAAGATGGAATTTACACCTCCCAGTTCCAGTGTAGACATACCCGTATGACAGGGTCTCCACTCCAGTGTCTCCTTGAAGGCAGCTAGAGTTCAGCTGAGGACACCTCCATCATCCCAACAAAGCCGCATTACTGGGCCAGATCTTCAGCTGTTGTAAATCAGTGTAGTGACAATGAAATCAATAGAGCCATGCCATGTACACCACCTGAGGATCTGGCCCATCCACTTCAGTATGTTTTGTCTGCAGAGTGCCTACAGAGAAGGGCCTTATGAGTAGTTCTTCTGCGAGAGTGACTTCTTGTTTGTCCATCAGAATTAAGGGTGGTATCAAGCTATTGCACAGACACTTAATGAAAACTTCCTTCCTGCTTTCAGCTAGGGTTTCCAGAATGTCTGATCAAAAAGGGACCCTGGCGGCATCGGTCAGCACCGCTGACCAGGCTGTTAAAAGTCCGGTTGATGGGCCTAGCAGGCTTCCTACCTGGCTCCGCATGGCTCCCGGAAGCAGTGACATGTCCCTGCAGTTCCGAGGCACAGGGGCAGCCAGGGCGGCTCCATGCACTGCCCTTGCCCCATGCGCCAGCTCCGCAGCTCTCATTGGCCGGGAACTGCAGTCAATGGGAGCTGCGGGGGTGGCACCTGTGCACGGAGGCAGTGTGCACTGTGCAGAGCTGCCTGGCCATGCCTAACACTAGGAGCCAAGGGACATGTCGCAGCTTCTGGGGAGCCCCCCGAAGTAAGCGCCTCCCAGAGCTCCCTACCCCAGCCTGGAGCTCGCTCCTGGAGCCGGCACCCCTTCCCACAACCCTGTCCTGCACCCAAACTCCCGAAGCCTCTGCCCCAGCCCAGTAAAAATGAGCAAGTGAATGAGGGTGGGGGAGAGTGAGCGACAGAGGGAGGGGGGATGGAGTGAGTGGGGGATGGGGCATCAGAGAAGGGATGGGGCAAGGGTGTTCAGTTTTGTGCGATTAGAAAGTTGGTAGGTCTACTTTCAACAGAAAACTGTCAGATTTTTCTCATGCAATGTTAGTGAAATGTTTAAAATAAACCCACAGTGAAAAATAAAATAAAAATCTACAAATGCATTCCAAAATGAAAAAAAAAACATGACTTGATTCTGAACACATTGGTATAAATCAGATGTAATGGCATCAGACTGGTGTGAAACCAGTTCAGAGGAAAATCAAGCTTACTGATATCTCACAGGGACTGATCTCATTCTTCAGTAACTTTCTGCAGCACAAATGATAAGTTATTAGTGTGTGCTGTTGCTTTGGGGTTAATATGGTACAAGAAGACTTTAAGTGGTACTGTAGCTAAGACTCAGGCTCCAAGTGCTATACCAAGAACTGGGTGAACGCATTCCTTTTGAGAAGCAAGAACAGTGAAGAACTTGTTTTGAAGAAAATGAAAATGTTCTTGGATGGGGCAGTTTCTTTCCAGTTGCCATGGTGAGAAGGATCCTAGAGTTTTCTTGTATAAGCTCCCTATAAAGACAGTGGTTACGTTCTGTTCTAATTTGGATTTATTAATAAGTCAGAGCACTAATTTGAGAGGGTAAAAAAGTCATTCTCCCTCTTGTCAAATGCACTGTAACTCTTTCTGTATTTTACCCTTGGTGACAGGACAGAACTAGAAAGTTGAATACAAGCGCCCCAGATCTCTGAGCAAGGTACCGAGTTTTCTTTGCCTTCTGCATCAGATTTAAGCTCCTACCCCGGGCCTTCAAGGTTTTATGCATCTTGGTTCCTTTCTGTCCATCCCGTTTTACTCACCTCTCCTCCAAGTCCTTCACTCTATCCAAGCTCCATGATTAACTGCCCCATTGAGTTATTCACTTATTTCTCCAGGTCTAATTCCACATAGCCTCTTCATCAGGAACTCCTCTCTCACTCTGTAAGGAATCCACCCTTTACACTTTAAGCACCTCCCAGCCCTCTCACCCCAGAAGTCTTTAGACCCCAGTGCTGCCCACAGAGAGGTTAATTAATCAGGTGATGGGAAAATCTTAAATGATTCTGACATAAACAATGGAACAAACAAAACGTGCAAAATATCTTATTCAGTCATGCCGCTTTTTGATATATCCCATCTCTGCTAAGTGCACTGTCTGGCTAGATTGTCTTCTTACCTATTCCGCAAAGCACCTAAACCACTGTGGGTGCTATCTGAGTAGTGACAGAGAGAGCTTTGCATTGTGGATAGCTATCCCCCCGTGCAACGTGCCACCCTCTGCCCTGGGAGCTCTGGGAATGGATCGCGATGCCTCATGGGGATGTGCTTGCTGTCCTGTGATGCAGTTCTTCCCATCCATCATACCATCGGCCTCCTACTTTGTTTTGTGCCGTTTTTCAACTGCCCTTGTAAACTGTGTGCCTGCCACCTCTGCCTGACAGCATGGGCCCCAAGCTGGTGATGAGCCTTTTGAACACAACATGGCTGGTCCTGTAGTATTTCATGAGCTGCGAAGCAGAGAGTGAATTGGTGATGCCTGCCATGAAAACAAATAATTCAAGATTGCTGCTGGCATTCACGGAACAGCTGCACATGGTGGACCATTAGCACTAGGCTAGGGAAACAAGCCACTGAGTGGGAGGATCACATCACAATGCATGTATGGGATGACAAGCAGGGGCTGGAGAACTCTTGGATGCGCAAATCCACCTTCATGGGACTGTGTGTGGAGCTCACCTCAGCACTGTGCTGCAAGGACACCAGAATGAGAGGTGCCCTCACTGTGGAAAAGCGAGTGGCAATTGCTGTGTGGGAGCTGGCAACTCCAGACTGCTGCTGGTCAGTTGTGAATCAGTTTGGGGTTAGAAATCCACCATGGACAGAGTACATCAACTGAAAGGGCTATTTCTCCATGGTCTTGCAGGCGCTGGTGGATCACCAGAGCCATTTCACTGACATCAATGCAGGGTGGTCAGGGAAGGTGCGTGATGCATGTATCTTTAGGAATGGTGGACTGTATAGAAAGCTGCAGGCTGGGTCTTTCTTTCTAGAAGATTCCAATAGGGGATGAACAGATGCCCATAGTGATCCTTGGAGACCTCACCTATCTCTAGCTCCCATGACTCATGAAACCTCACACTAGGAAACTGGACAGTAGGAAGGAGTGCTTCAACAACAAGCTCAGCAGGTGCCAAATGACTGTTGAATACTTTGGCCAAGTAAAAGGTTGCTGGTGCTGTCTTTTTGGCTGGTTAGACCTCAAAGAGGAAAATATTTTGATGGTCATTGCAGCCTGCTGTACTCTACATATTATTTGCTAAGCAATGGGGGAAAAGTTTCTCCTGGGATGGACCGCTGAGGCTGATTGGCTGGCTTCAGATTTTGAGCAGCCAGACACAAGGGCTATTAGAGGAGCGCAGCAGGAGGCTATTCTAATCAGGAAGGCTTTGAAGGAGCATTTTGACAATGATTCCCAGTAATGTGTCTTTATGGGAGGCATTGGTAAGGCAGCGATAACTTGCTGCCTTGAATTACTCCTGTAGAGCTTGCTTCCTGAACGTTAATTGTAGTGAGCAAATAGTCCTATCTATCGCCACTGTGTTTCAATGTTAGCACTGATGTGTTTATGTCACAAATAAAGACTAATTTTATTTCTAAGACTCAAGTTTAATAACAGGACAAATTTTTGGTCAAACAAGGAACATGATAATGAGGAGTAGTCTTACAGGTTAGGGTTCTTGCAGCAGTGTGTAACTCCAGCTTTCTTTGGGAAACTCCAATCCCTAGGTGTGGATTGCATGGTGCACTGTGAGGGACTGGGAACATGTGAGGACTGTGGTGGCGGAGTTTGGGGATGGCATGGACTGGAGTTCTGCAGGGGGAGTTGTGCATGGATATACTCAGATTACAGGATAATGAGGGACTTCATCTCTGTCTGGCCCTCCAGGAGCTTTATCATCCACTCCTGCCTCCGAGTCCTTTCCAGACTATCCAGCCTCAGTCTTTCATTAATTGTCTCCCTCCAGGCTCTAGTTTCACTATGTGCTGCATCTGTTGACTGCAGCACCTCGAAAAACATATCCTCCTTACTCCTCCTGGTTCGCCACCTTATCTGATGAAGGTTCTCTGCCAGTGTGGAGGAGTGCGTAGATGGACAGGCTGTCTTGTTAAAGTCTGTCCCTTATCCTCCTCTAGTACATGAGAGCTCAGTCTCCTCTCATCATTTGGTGTCAAAGCAAAATGAGCCCTTACCAGAGCTCCCCTCTCCTGCATGCGAGAGCCAGAGTGCTGAGACTGGCTAGACTCCTCTGGAGTGGAAAAGGGGTCCTCTCTTGCTGTGCCATCAGACCACCCTGCCCTTTGCTCCACATCATCCTCCAGCTCCACTTCCTCATCCACCACTTCATCATCGGGGTTGAGTCCACTGGTCACTGGCTCCAAAGTATCCAGTCCCCCCAAAGTATCCATGCGACTCTTGGTGGTGAAGGTAAGGTCGCTGCTAAGGATGGTGTGCAGCTCCTTATAAAGCAGCATGTCTTTGTCACCACACGGTTGGCCTTCCTTGCCTTCTGGTATGCTTGCCTCAGCTCCTTAATCTTGGCACGGCACTGCTGCATGTCCCTCTCATACCCTTCTCCTGCATGCCACTAGCAATCAGCCCATAGATATCAAGGTTCCTGTGGCTGGAATGAAGCTTCAACTGCACAGCCTCCTCTCCCCATAGACTCAGCAGGTCCAACAGCTCTGGTGTTCTCCACACAGGAGAGTGTCTGCTGGGACTGCTGCAGAAAGCCAGCATAGTCAGCTGGGAAGATGCTGTGTGAACTGTGCACCCTGAGCAAACAGGAAGAAGAATTTCCCTTTAGGGCAGCATAGTTCAAAGTGCTGACCAGAACAGTCAGAATGGGCATTGTGGGATTCCCCCTGGAGGCCAATTAGGGCAACATAGCCAAGCACAGTGTCTACACTGACATCACTCTAACTATGTGGCAAAAAGCTGAAGGGGGAAAGAATGGTATGGCTAAACAAGGAGAGAATGTGGAAGGAAAGTAACAAAAAACAGCAGAGATTGGTATAGTCATTTCTTCTTTGTTCCTCTTCTGTACCAATTGCATTTATGGCATTTTATCAGGTCAGATACTGCTCCTCCACTGATAACAGCAGTGCTATCTTATTGGAAGTTTGCTATAGATGCCTATTGGCACTCGTAGCTTCACTGGGCCACACAGTATATCCATTTCCATAGATGTCTACTGTGTCCAGAAGCTGATGTAATCTCAGAGGAGTGTACCTCAGGCCCAGCTCATCCTCCTGCCATAGTAAAACCTGCAGGACAGGTCTCTGTAGGAAGAAACATCCACAAGGATCCAATCAGAGATTTCCACCCTCACCTGCCCCAGTATCCTTTCAGGGCCACAGGAGGGACTATGAGCATTCCTTGACCTCCCTCTCTAGTCTCAACCTCCCTCCTCAGAAGCCTCTACAGGGTCTAGACTGATGTTGGAAGTGGCCAGGCCGGTCCCTTTGCATGCACAGGTCTAGGGCAATGAAATGGGCCATAGGATTTTAGCAGTTTTTCTTTGTTAATGCTGTAGAGAGCAAAAAAGAAACTAAAAAATAAAGTAACAATTAAGCTACAAAAGCAAGAAAACTCAAGAGCTACTGTTGACATTCCATTCTCAGTGTCTCTTGTGCATCTGTATAGTAGCTATCTCTTAGATCTGCAAGCTCTAAAGAAACATGTAAGTTACAAACCTAAGCACAAAAGGCGATTTTAGGGATCTGTTTGTTCCTCAATATGCATATTTAACACCCCTTGATGTCAATGTCAGTGTGTATATCAAGACATTCCTGAGGATGACCTTTGATCCTTAACTTTACATATCTTTGCTTTAGTGATGAATGCTTGATGTAAATTCATTGACTTTAGAGGGCATGATTCTCATGTACAGTAAGGCCCCTTCACACTACCCTGGCATTTAAACCCACCTTAGGTCCCTTTTACACTTCCAAAGCATATAAAAGGGTCTTGGTGTGATTTAGAATCAAGCCCTATAACTTCACTTGATTTGCACCTTGACTGTGGCTTTGTCTGTATTAGAGAAATGAATCAGTTCAACTCATTTGATTCAAACCACACATGTAGAAGCACTAATGGTGATTTAATTCTTGCTTATATCTATTTTGTCTTGCATCACTTTGTTAAAGTCAGTGGAGCTATGCTGATTTGCACTAGCTGAGGATCTGGCCCCTTACAAATAAAAGAGGCAGGAAGGAAAGAATGTAGCACAGGATTATTTTTAAGTGTATTAAACTCCACTTTGTTTCTTTGATTTTTTTTTTTAATCTCCATCTATCTTCTCTTTTGGGGTATGTCTACACTGCAGGTAAAGGTATAACTGAAGCATGGGCAGGCATAACTGTGCTAGCTTTAATCCAGCTAGTGTGGGTAATCATAGGAGTGAAGATATGGCAGCATGGGCAGTACAGGCTCACTGGGGAGGTACTCAGGTTGCTAGATGGTGCTGATGCCCATGCTGCCACACCTTCAGTACTATGCACTTGTGCTAGGTGGATTAAATCTAATGTGAGTATGGCTACCTGTGCTAGCTACAGTCACACTTCCCCTTAGTGTGTGGACAAATCCTTTGTCAGTAGCCCTGCCGTTGAATGTGATTCTTTGCTTCCTGTAGCAAACTGTTGTGCAGCGGTGCTGTGTGCTATTTAAGAAATATTCTGTTCTACCTGAGAGGTGGCTTTATATATGGTTGGCCAGAGCCTTTTGAGATACCTCAGGATTTAAAAGGCTAGAGGTGCTGGAACAATTTGGATAGTGGTGGTGCTGAGAGCCATTGAACCGAACTGTAAACCCTGTACAGGACGGAGACCGCTTCAAGCCAGGGGGTGCTGCTGCACTCTCAGCACCCCTAGTTCCAACACCTATGTAAAGGGCCATAAAACTGTTCGCTATTACTAGTGTAATCTTCCTATACTGCATACATTGTATAAAACATGATGTATTCAGACTAAAACTTGCTGCTCTGATACTTTCCAGGTGGAATGGAAAGAGTGTATTAGTCAAAATGAGTTCTTTAAAATCAATGTAGAGGAAGTTCTGTCTAGTAAGCAGAGGTCGACAGTGAGTCAGAACTCTTGGGTCCTATATCCCCAACTCATTGTGTGGGCAAGTCACCTAATCTCTCGGTACCTCAGTTTAGACATCTGTACAAAGGGTAGTATAAATACTTGCCTCACCGGGATGTTGTGAGATGTAATGAATTAATGTTTATAAAGTGACTTGGGTTACTTGGCTGAAAGGCACTGTGTAATTGCAAGGTATTATTGCATTATATAGGTTTCAAGAAAGCATGTAGCAGCTCAAATGCTTCCTTCCTGCTGCTTGGACTCCTTTCCTGTATGCAAATAGAACTGTAGAGCTTCCATGGTATGTAGCCCAACAGTGAGTGATTTTAATGTTGTAAGGAAGAGACACTATAGTACCGAAATATATGTGTGGGTAGTCTGCCTTTTCAGGTCAGTTTACCCTTCATAGTATGAAAGTATATGGATGAAATGTGATGGCCTGTGTTATGCAAGAGATCATCATAAAGGTCCCTCTGGCTTTAGAGATGAATGAAGCCGGGATGGAACTAAACCAGAACTCTAGACCCAAACACCCCCAAACTCTGCAGCATTTCAGATGCTGATCTCAGTGGCCTCTGTCTCTGCAACAGGATGAGTCAAAAACCCCAGATGAGAGTACCAAACTCCAAGCATATTTGGATCTGAATCCAGGTACAAGGTTTGTGGTTCTCTCTTCTCTGTGGAGAGAATACAGCCCTTGATACATGGATTAAATTAATCTACTGCAGCTTTTAGTGATTCAGCTGAAAGGTCAACTTTGCATGTCTCACGTTATCTACTGCATAGTGTTCAGCACTTAGTTTACATGATTGAACCAGCACAGCATTGAGGCAATTGTTTGCCCAATGTCAGTCAGTGGCCTGCGTACCATATCACTCAAGTTTTCCCACTGTGACCTCTTCTTTGATTATTGTTATCCCTAAGAGCACTTGAGAGAGCTCTGGCCATGGTCCCTGCCCTTCTGTCCATGTAAATAAAACAGTTGGATTTTGATGTTTTCACTAGAAGTAACATATTGGAGACAAAGGGTCAGCATTTGTACGGAGAGGAATTAACTGCAGCTGATAGCTAGGTCTCTCTCACTTTGAGAATATGCTCTTGCCCAAATGTTTCCCATGTTCAGAAACCTTGATAAAGTGCATCAGGTGGACTCGATAAATGGGGCACAGAAATGGATAGTTTGGTAGAGAATGGGCTAGGAAATGTTCTATGTCATCAGAGCAGTGAAGACTAATTGTTGTTGCTTTGACTGCAGCATAACAAAACAGCCTCTCCTCTCCTTTTAATATGCTTTATTAATCCTTTGCGATCTGTCCATCTCTATTAATTCTTGCTCTTATGCCTGGAAGGAAGAGCTTGTCTCTCCCTCTGTATATTGAGCAGAGTCCAGGAATGCAATTAGCAATTCCATAGTTTCTGTGTTAGTGATGTTTGACATGTGATGCAGATTCACTGCATATTTTTGTCCATTTAGTGAATTGAAAATCCACAATGGATCCTTTATATGATTCCTTTTGAAAGGAAAACACAGTTCAGTGCATGCAAAAAACAAAACAAAACAAAAACAAAACCCTACAAACCCAAACCATTTAGCCATTCGTGCTGTTATGAAGCATTCTGGATTAAGTGAGGGATTTAATATCATATAAGTAGAAGGGAATTAATGTATACAATCAAAACACAGAATGTACCTACATGTATAACTGCATGCATGCCATAGTAGCAGATCTGAATAAATCCTAGGAAGATTTGGGACTTGTGTATGAGTGCTGAGTGTGGAGAAGGCAGACTTCGAAAATCCTTGGAATCTGATTAAATTGACATTTAGGTGTTGTGTCCATTTTTATAAATATTGGTACTGATTCTTCCAGTGGGTAAGTACAAACAGGGAGTACTGCCTCCAATTTCCCAAGTTTAATCACTGGATAAAACTTCCTCTGAACAGGTTTTAAAATCACATTTAAAAAAAAAAAAAAAAAGGTTTTATTCCACATCTGAAGTATCAAACCAGCCAATCTGAATGGGTGTATATTGTACATTGTATCAAGCACATTATGCTAAATATTAAAGTTAGTGGTTCAGATGAAATAATAGAATAAAACCTCATTTACACCCCGGGAAGTGAGAGGAAAATCAGTCCCAGTTTTTGGCTAACTCACTTAAATACACTTAAGCCCTAATGTTGGGGAGAGACAAAAGTTTAGAATTTATTGTGGGAATTGTCTAAATTTCACTTTTTCTCATGAGCAAAGCATACACTTTCCACTCAGATGAGTTTATTTTAGATCAGGGGGAAACAATAATGGCTAGAATCAATACTATTACTTATGCTGATTAGTACCTTATTCGCAAAGAACTCTGATTTAAATGGGGCTACATATGGAGTAAGGTTGCGTGGCAATCAGAACCTGGTCCCATATAAATAAAAACAAATATAAAAGGCCTGATTCTGATCTCTGTGGTACTAGTTTTACAGTGTAGTTCAATTGACTTTGATTAAATTATTTCTGATGTCCACTGGTATAAGATGAGAATTGGATCTAATGTCTCATGAGGGAGAAGGCAAAGAACATCTTGCTCTGTTTTGAATCGCAGCTCTGTCCCCTAGCAGTCAGTTAGGCAGAAATCTCATGCTTAAAACAGGATTGTAGCCACATAAACCATGCTTGCCAATTTCTTGTGTTCAATGGGTTATCCAGGATTCATTCTATTGGCATAATTCCAGATTTTTTTTTGTAAAGAAGAATTCTTCAGATTTGACAGCCAAGACTTGAACTAATGTTCTCATTTTATATGAGGAGTAAGATCCTGCTCAGTGTTTTTTGTGGGTTGGTTTTGGTTTTTGGTTTTTTATTTTCTCCCTTTCTCTGATTAATTTTGATTTGGTAATTTGGTGGTAAAGTTAAGTCATTTCCCAAGCCACTTTGTATTTGTATTGTAACTTGTCTGTTTCTGTAAGGGACATTATTAGAGAATCACAGGAACGTAGGGCTGGAAGAGACCTCAAGAAGTCATGAAGTCCAGCCCCCTCCACTGAAGAAGGACCAAGTTAGACCATCCCTAATAGGTGTTTGTCCAGCCTGTTCTTAAAAACCTGAAATGATGGATTCCACAACCTCCTTTGAAAGCCTGTTCTAGAGTTTAACCACCCTTATACTTAGAAAGGGTTTTTCTAATATCTAACCTAAATCTCCCTTGCTACAGATTAAGCCCATTACTTCTTGTTCTGTCTTCAGTGGACGCAGTACTCCATCTGAAGCCTCACCAGTGCTGAGTAGAGTGGGACAGTTATCCCCTGTGTCTTACATCAACACTCCTGTTAATACACCTCAGAATAATATTTGCCTTTTTCGTAATGTCATCACAGTGTTGATTCATATTCAGTTTGTGATCGACTATAACCCCCAGACCTTCTTCAGCAGTACTACCACCTAGCGAGTTATTCCCCATTGTGTAGTCGTGCATTTGATTTTTCCTTCCTAAGTTAAGTACTTTGCATTTATCTTCACTGAATTTCAGCTTGTTCAATTCAAACCAATTCTCCAGTTTGTCAAGGTCCTTTTGACTTCTAATCCTGTCCTCCACAGTGCTTGCAACCCCTCCCCACTTGATGTCATCTGCAGATTTTGTAAAGGTATGCTTTACTTCATTATCCAAGACATTAATGAAAATATTGACTAGTACCAAACCTAGGACTGACCCCTGCAGGACTCCACTAGATTCATCCTCCCACTTTGACAGTGAATCATTGATAACTACTCCTCCAGTATGATCTTTCAACCAGTTGTGCACCCACCGTATAGTAATTTCATCTAGATCAGTGGTGGGCAACCTGTGGCCTGTGGGCCACACGTGGCCTGTCAGGGTAATCCACTGGCAGGCTGTGAGACAGTTGGTTTACATTTACCGTCTGCAGGCATGGCTGCCCGCAGCTCCCAGTGGTTGCGGTTCGCCATTCCTGGCCAATGGGAGCTGTGGGAAGCGGTGCGGGCCGCAGAGACATGCTGACCACCACTTCCCACAGCTCCCGTTGGCTGGGAACAGCAAACCATGGCCACTGGGAGCTGTGGGCAGTTGTGCCTGAGGATAGTCAATGTAAACAAACTGTCTCGTGGCCCACCCAGCAGATTACCCTGACGGGCCGCAGGTTGCCCACCACTGATCTAGGCCGTATTTCCCTAGTTGACTTATAAGAATGTCATGTAAGACTGTGGGAAAAGCTTAATGAAAATCAAAATATTGTTGAGTTCCTCTATCACATATTCAGGGGAAAATTCATGAAACAGCTTTTAAAAAGAATGAGCCAAATTTTTAGCTGGTGTGAATTGGCATAGTTTTGTATCAGCTAAGAATGTGGCTTGATATTTTGAGTTGTGCTAAGCAGACAGTTGACATAATGAAGATAACGGTCTTGGATGACTTGCTTCTGTGACTGAATGGGCATCTTCAATGGCTTAAAATGTTCCCTACTTGCTCAGGGTCTGATCCTGCAAAGTTTTAAATGCCCTAACTCCCATTGAAGTTCATGGGAATTCTGTGTGCTTTGCACCTTACGCAATTGAGCCTTCAAGGAGAACTTGATGAACACACAAAAGTGTCCAAATTAGAGATTATTTGGTATCTTAATTGCAGCTCTGAAAGTCCCAGATCTGAACGCTGTGGCTGACTGCTAGCACTGAACAACAAGACACAATCAAAAACCTAGATCTGATTTGAACACACACACTGAACTTCACCAAAGTTAAATTCCAGACCAGGCTGGTGCCACAGCACACTTCTACTCCAAACATTTTAGATTTGTTCTAAAAGGACAATCACTAGCCACTGATCTGAGACCCCTCTCAGTGAGGCTTGCAAATGGATACACTAAGTATCCTATTGTGTGCCCTCAGTACTTCAGCATGATGTGCTGGAAGGAAGAAATTTACCTTCAGAATAAAACAGGCTAGAATAGGCTCTCACTGGATATATCAGGGATTGGAATGAGGAGGGTGAAACTTGAATTCATTACAAAAGAAAACAATAAAGGGGAGTATTTTACATTTTGAGTCAATGCCTCCATTCTCTTTTAATAGGGTTCTGATTTTACAAATGTCTGTCTGTAATGAGTCCAGGAAAGAGTAACAACAAATAAGCGATGAATATTCAACTCTTGAATACTTTACAGGTTTTAATAATCAAAGAGCTCTGGGAAAAGCCTCTTTTCAAATATTTAATGGCTTAGATGCATTCCACAATGTGGGCATGGCACAAAAGTAAAGCTGGGTTTTAGAGAGAAGCAACCACTCTACCATGGGGTGCAGGGGGGAGGAAATAACCCAAACAGGATGGGTGATTGAAAAATGGTTGTCAAAGATTGCGGTAGTTTACCTAGTAAGATCTAATTATGTAGAGCCCTGAAGACAACTACAGAAGCATTCTGGTGGACATGCGGTCAAATTCTCTGCTGATGTTACACCAGCAGAAAAACTGGCTCATGGGATCTGCTTCTGCCACATCAAAGTAATTGAGACTTCTGCCAATGACTTCAATGAGAGCAGGACTGGTCCCATATTCAGTTTCACAGATGGAATGGTCCCTCCCAGCTGTGTGTCAGAGGTCCCTGGCATACCTGGTGGGTACTCAGCATTTTCTAAAAGCATGCCCCTTTAAAAAGTCTCAAGTTGATCACCCAGAATCACTAGCCATGGTTGAAAGTTTCAGGCAAGAGATCAAATTGTTCTCTAAGAAGTATTGCCATATATCCAGAATATATTTGACCCAATGGAAACCTTAATGTATAACTCTTCTTTATTAATGTTAATCATAAAATACACAAGGTATACAGTGTGACTTACTGACACTACCTGAGCAGGGGAGACTTGATTTAATACTGGAGTTACTCTGAACCAGTGAGACTAACAGTATCATTTGGTCCAATATTACTATAAATGAAAATGGTTAGGTATAACTGTTGAGATGGAATAAAAGCAACAAAGTTAAAAAGAGACAATACATTGTCTGAAAGGTGTGCATGAGATATGCTCATGTCATAAACATATACTTGTCATCTTACAGTACTTTCAGTCAGCATCCACTGGAAAAGCATTCTGGATGGAAAGCAGTGTGAGATGAACTTTTTGTAGTTTCAAGTAGATTTTAAAGGAAGCATATTTACTAGGGGAACTTGGGGAAGAAAATAGATTGCAGATTATAACTGTTGCATTAAATCGCTTGTTGCCTCTTCCTGACTTGTGCCCAGGGAAAGGGAGAAAATTACTTGGTTGCATATTTGCCCGAGTTATGAATTTGAGTCCAGGACCTGAGAGAATGTGATATGCCATGAAAAATCTCACATGAACCCTCTTCCTTATAATGCAAGAAAGTGCAATGGCATCAGCTGCTGAGAAGGGGAGGCATCAACTTCTATCACATCAGCATATTTAGATGCTAAAGTAATTCTACCTCTTAGAGTGCCCCAGCTAGTTCCTGATTATTGCTGCATGTGCCAATGGGGGCTGCCTATTTGCCTGCTGAATCCTGTGTAGAGAGTTTAGTCCATTATGATTTGTACCGTTTCTCAGTATGATTGTAAAAACTGCAGCCTGCCAGCCTAGGTATGAAATACAAGATGTCCTTGACCAAAACCTCTAGATACCAGCCCACAGCTATTTACATTACATGTTCTATAATGGAACGCAATGCAGGACATTCACTCACTCTTTTCAAGATTGGCAGGAATAAATTATGATGAGTTACATTTATATAGACCTCTTCATACAAAGATCCCAAAGAGTTGTACTCACTGATTTACAACCTACAGTGAAATGGTCTTAAGCAAAGTGGTTCCTAGAGAGACTGCCAAAGTGATTGAATTAAAATGGTGCTGGAGATCCTGGGTATACAATATCAGGGTAGCAAGCTTTCCCTGTTACCCACTCATCCTTTAGCAGGTACTAGAATCCCGCAGGGAGTTGCAAGTTAATGACTGCTGAATCATTTGGGGTTTATGTGGCTTATTAGACACCTCTCTTCTAGTACAAGGGAGGTGGGAGTTGTCCATCGGGTAGAAGAACTCTGGTGTCTGGAACAGATGGTCCTTTGGGAAGGAATCCTGGGAGCAGCATAGCTTGGGATTCATGTAGTGCTGTCTTGGAATTTTCTTTGTCAAAGGAAATGTTTTCACTTTAAGTGTGTAGCTTCTTATCTGGTGTTGGGTGGGAATTCCACAAGCTCACACATAGTTCCAGAGTGCTCACTATGAGAGGGACATAGTCCAGTGGTCCCCAACCTTTTTGTGGCCAATAGCACATTCATGTTTTCAGAAGAGTGTGGCGGGCGCCAACAATTTTTCAAGGCTTATTTTCTATTTCTACATTAAATAATACGAAAAACATCATATTAAATATTACATAATATATGAATCCAGAGAGAAGCTGGAGAGAAGCCCTGAGGATAGAGAACACTGGAGCCTGCAGCACTCTGTTCCTGGCAGGCGCAGGGCCACAGCTTCTCTCCCCTGCTGGGCACTAGGCAGGCACATATAAATGCCCCGGCGGGCACCATGGCACCCAGGGGCACCGCGTTGGGGACCACTGATGTAGTCCTTAGTGCAAATGTCTCTGCAAGTATAGAGATCACATCACCCAGCATCAGAACAGCCATATGTGAGGTGAAAAGAAGTAGCAGCGCAAAGCAAAACTGTAAAACAGGTCAGAACAAAGTGAAAAAACACTTATCTGAGTAACACTTTCAAGGGAATGTAACTGCCCAGCTGGGGGTGTAATCAGGACATCATAATTAGTACTCAAATTCCCATAAAAATTGCCATGAAATTTTTAATGACTATGAGACCTGATCCTGGTCTACACTTCAAAGCTGACCCAGCTACATCTCTCAGGGATGTGAAAAATTGAGACCCCTGAGCAACATAGTTAAGCTGACCTAAGTCCCTGTGTAGACAGCCTTCATACTTGATACTTAACTAATACCAGCGTTGATGATTATGTCTTCATTGCTTGTATATATGTACATATATAGTATAGTTCCAGCTAAATTTTTATCTATTTCTGCTTGCCTTGGACCCAGTGGGAAATCTAGCTTAGATTAGGCTTTTTTTAAACAACTAACAAAATCATCCAAAGCCCAAGATTTGGTGGTGATGGGGGACTTCAACTATCCAGATATATGTTGGGAAAATAACACAGCGGGGCACCGACTATCCAATAAGTTCTTGGACTGCATTGCAGACAATTTTTTATTTCAGAAGGTTGAAAAAGCTACTGGGGGGAAGCTGTTCTAGATTTGATTTTAACAAATAGGGAGGAACTCGCTGAGAATTTGAAAGTGGAAGGCAGCTTGGGTGAAAGTGATCATGAAATCATAGAGTTCACAATTCTAAGGAAGGGTAGAAGGGAGTACAGCAAAATAGAGACAATGGATTTCAAGAAGGCGGATTTTGGTAAGCTCAGAGAGCTGATAGGTAAGGTCCCATGGGAAACAAGACTGAGGGGAAAAACAACTGAGGAGAGTTGGCAGTTTTTCAAAGGGACACTATTAATGGCCCAAAAGCAAGCTATTCCACTGGGTAGAAAGGATAAAAAATGTGGCAAAAGACCACCTTGGCTTAACCACGAGATCTTGCATGATCTAAAAAATAAAAAGGAGTCTCATAAAAATTAAAACTAGGACAAGTTACAAAGGATGAATATAGACAAACACAGGAATGCAGGGGCAAGATTAGAAAGGCAAAGGCACAAAATGAGCTCAAACTAGCTACAGGAATAAAGAAAAACAATACTTTTTATCAATACATTAGAAGCAAGAGGAAGACTAAGGAGAGGGTAGGCCCACTGCTCAATGAAGAGGGAGAAACAGTAACAGGAAACTTGAAAATGGCAGAGATGCTTAATGACTTCTTTGTTTCAGTCTTCACTGAGAAGTCTGAAGGAATGCCTAACATAGTGAATGCTTATGGGAAGTGGTAGGTTTAGAAGAGAAAATAAAAAAAAAAAAAGTTAAAAATCACTTAGAAAAGTTAGATACCTGCAAGTCACCTGGGCCTGATGAAATGCATCCTAGAATACTCACGAAGCTAATAGAGGAGGTATCTGAGCCCCTAGCTATTATCTTTGGAAAATCCTGGGAGACAGGAGAGATTTCAGAAGACTAGAAAAGAGCAAATATAGTGCCCATCTATAAAAAGGGAAATAAAAACAACCCAGGAAACTACAGACCAGTTAGTTTAACTTCTGTGCCAGGGAAGATAATGGAGCAAGTTTAACTTTATGAGATGAGGAAAAAGACCTGGATGCAGACTATATATAAAATTATACCTGTTTAACTCAACATATAATTTATGTGCCAAGCGAGGCACTCTAAAACTAATGGCCACTCTTGAAAATTTGGGCCTGTGTTTGAGTATGCTGCCCTCTTAGGGCAGCATACTCAAACACAGGCCGAAAAGCACTCTTCTGTTTTCTTTTCTGCAACATTGACTGGTTGCAGCTTATGATGTACACAATGGTCTTTCCATAGGTAACCACTATTAGATACCTTTAACTCACGTGGCAGTGGGGGAGGAAATGGGGGTGGCTTTTTGGTTTTTTTTGGAGCTGCAGGACTGAGGGTTCTCTTACCAGATCTGTAAGTGCTGTGGCTTGTGGTGCAATGGTAGCTGCTCCAAAGTTACTGTTTAACCAGGACCCCATTAGAAGGTTGCTTTGAACTTGAAAAGGAATTCTCCCGCTTTCCAATTTCAGATTTGTTGTTTCAGATTTGTTTCAGCTATGTGGTCTTTGAATAAAAACACCATATTTTAAAATAACTTACATGAATTTTGCTAATTAAAAGCAGCATAATGCATTTCAGTAAGACGAATTTATACACCCAGAGGGAAGGTACTGTTCCTATTCCTCAGTGACCATCATCTTTTATGTCACTTTTGTTTCAGAAGCTTGAAAGAATTAAAACCAGAAAGATTATGCATAGTATAGTATAACTGAAAACAAAGAGCATATTCAGATGATGTCTGAAGTTATGAATAAAACTCCCTTAAAAAGTGAAATGCTGCAAAAGGGGACGGGAGGGCTGTGCTTATAGAAGTATGTTTTTTGTCCAGTAAGTAGTCTGGCCTGGCATCCAAGATGGACAAGATTATAACATGAAATTGTAACACGATTGAGTGAAACAGGACCATTTCCTATCCTCATTGTCACAAGATGGATTCAAGTTGACTATTTTACATTCCCATTTGCAATCTCTTTCTCCAAAGTGTGAAAATTGTAATGCCTTTCAGAGATACGGATGATGGTACTTAACTGCACTATTTTGATCTTTTCAGTGTGCTGTAATTTGATTCACTAGCTACTTCTATTCTCCTCTGTTTTTCACAACCTTTGGGTCAAATCCTCACTATATGCACTTGTGTGTTTCTGTCTTCTATTTGATACGTTATCTAGGCCAAATGATTTTTCTGAATGGGGGTTTCTGAAGATTTTCCATAGGTTTCTGGGCTATCATGGGGGGGTGGGAGGGAGTGGTAGCTTCTAATGACATTTTCAGGAAATTAAAGTGGAAGGATTGTCTAGCGGTTAGGGCACTAGTCTGAGACTTGGGAGACCTGGGTTTAATCCCCTGTTTCACCACAGACTTCCTGTGTGACCAGTTAGCTTCTCTTCCCCCCTTCCCTCATCTGTAAAATGTGACAATAATACTTCCCTGTTTCAGAGGGGTGCTGTGAGGATAAATACATATCTGCACCCAGACATCACAGTGACGGAGGCCATATTAGTACCTAATATAGATAGATACTAGAAGAAACTTTTTCAACTCTCCAAGCCCCAAATATTTGACAGAGGGTACGTCCAGACTCCCCGCCGTGTCAGCGGGTAGCGATCGATTTTTCAGGGACCGATATATCGCGTCTCATCTAGACGCAATATATCAATCCCCAGATGCGCTCCCATCAACTCCGGAACTTCACCGGAGCGAGCGGAGGTAGCTGAGTCAACATGGGGAGCCGCAGACGTTGATCCCACGCTGTGAGGACCCAAGGTAAATCAATCTAAGATACTTCGACTTCAGCTATGCTACTCATGTAGCTGAAGTTGCGTATCTTAGCTCGATACCCCCTCCCCCCCCAGTGTAGACCAGCCCAGAGTCTCAAAATGAGAGAGGAACATTATTCATGCAGGAAACTTAAAATGCTGTGAGTTTCCTTCCTTCGATATAAATAATCTTTCCCTGACCTCAGTTTCACAATCCTTTATTTTTGATGTAAACAACTTTCAACATTGAAAGGGAGGGGACACCACATTTTTGTGGGATGTATAGATAACTTTTAACTAAAATGAGTGATTTGAGGGCCACACAAGAGAGATGTTTTCAAGTCCACACGAGAGGTCCACTTCCTAAACACTACAGTGCTAATAAGTGATGGTCACATGGACGCCACTCTATACCGGAAACTACTGACCACTATACTTACCTACATGCCTCCAGCTTTCATCCAGGCCACATCACATGATCCATTGTCTACAGCCAAGCTCTAAGATACAGCCGCATTTGCTCCGATCTCTCAGACAGAGACAAACATCTACAGAATCTCTATCAAACTTTCTTAAAACTGCAATACCCACCTTGTGACGTGACAGAGCCAAAAGAGTACCGAGAAGTCACCTACTACAAGACAGGCCCAACAAAGAAAGTAACAGAACGCGACTAGCCGTCACCTACAGCCCCCAACTAAAATCTCTCCAGCGCATCATCAAGGATCTGCAACCTATCCTGAAGGACGATCCCTCACTCTCACAGACCTTGGGAGATGGGCCAGTCCTTTCCTACAGACAGCCCCCCAACCTGAAGCAAATACTCACCAGCAACTACACACCATACAACAAAAACACCAACCCAGGAACCAAACCCTGCTACAAACCTTAGTGCCAACTCTGTCAACATATCTATTCAAGGGACACCATCATAGGACCTAACTACATCAGCCACACCATCCGGGGCTTGTTCACCTCCACATCTACCAATGTGATATATGCCATCGTGTGCCGGCAATGCACTCTGCCATGTACATTGGCAACCCGGACAGTTTCTATGCCACAGTGGCTGGCCATCAGAACACTAGGGGCCAGTTCCAAAATATACAATCTGCTGCACGAGGTCTAGCAATCCATTAAACGCATACAATTCCTTCTTGCAATAGAGGAGGCATCTCCTCTATGTAGCACACAGCATTTCATCATCTCATCTAACATTTGGCTGCAGAAAGATTTAACAGTGTGTGTTTAGAGTCTAGCCTTCAGTATTTCTTTGTAGCTGTGAAATCAGTGAGCACAGAGCTAGCTGAAACACTGCTGGGTGATGTACAGTGTACAGAATAAATGGACACAAACCTGACATCAGGAATCATAACATTCAGAAACCAGTAGGAAAACACTTCAATCTCCCTGGCCACTCCAACATGAAGCTGCAGAACTGAAATTAATTTGCAAACTGGATACCATCAGATTAGGCCTGAATAAAGACTGGGAGTGGCTGGGTCATTACAAAACCTAAACTTAATTTCCCCATTACTAATTTTTCCCTACTGTTACTCACACCTTCTTGTCAACTGTCTGTAATGGGCCACTCTCTTACCACTTCAAAAGTTATTTTTTCTTCCTTGGTATCCTGCTGCTAATTGATTTATCTCGTTAGACTGACTTAACACTTGGTAAAGCAACCCCCATCCTTTCATGTATTTATACCTGTTCCTGTATTTTTCACTTCATGCATCTGATGAAGTGGACTCTAGCCCACGAAAGCTTATGCCAAAATAAATTTGTTAGTCTCCAAGGTGCCACAAGGACACCTCGTTTTTGCTGATACAGACTAACACAGCTACCGCTCTGAAACCTGGGGAAATGTTGTTTGTTTCCAAAAGTACAAAGTGAACTGAGAAGTCTTCTCCTCTTTCTAGTCTCACTATCTTGTAATTAGATTCTGTAATATTACAATAAGGTCAATCACAGGTAGTGCTCATGTTAAGCTATCTTGGAAATACAACGGGCTTTCAGTGGCTGGCCATCAGAACACCAGGGGCCAGTTCCAAAATATACAATCTGCTGCACGAGGTCTAGCAATCCATTAATCGCATACAATTCCTTCTTGCAATAAGGGAGGCATCTCCTCTATGTAGCACACAGCATTTCATCATCTCATCTAACATTTGGCTGCAGAAAGATTTAACAGAGAGTGTTTAGAGTCTAGCCTTCAGTATTTCTTTGTAGCTGTGAAATCAGTGAGCACAGAGCTAGCTGAAACACTGCTGGGTGATGTACAGTAAACTAATATTGACTCCAGCTGGTATCACAAGCATGTCTGTATTGAGAGTTGCTTCACTGGAAAGGAATAAAAATAATGTAACTCTCAGAAATATTGTAGACTCTGTACAAACAGTTTAAACCTACTGATAAACTTTATAATGCCAAACTATTGCTGTATCTTTAAAATGATAAACCTGCAATGTATGGAAACACCTTCACAAGCCAATTTTATCCTGCATATACCATTTCAGCACATACTCACCAGCACCATAGCATGATCTAGCCCAGCAGTTCTCAAACTGTGGATCGGGACCCCATAGTGGGTCACAACCCCATTTTAATGGTGTACAGGGCTGGCTTTAGACTTCAGTCCCCCCTCTTGGGATTGTGTAGTAATTTTTGTTGTTAAATGGGGATCGTGGTGCAATGAAGTTTGAGAACCCCTGACTAACCCATACACTTAATACAGAGCCAATGGAAAATGACTATGCAGAGCGGCCCTACACCAGGAGGAGCACCAGCTGGCACGGTGTTAGCTTGCTAGTTGTCTGTAAACCTCTCAAAGGGATGGAGCATACTCGCCCTTTCCTCCCGACCACAACCCCCCTGCTGGCTTGTTCCTGGCCATGGATGTTCTCTTCACCCCTCCCCGCTGTTCCCCATGCACTTTCTGTCAGCTTTCTACTTGGAGAGGTGGGGAGCAACTTGGTAGCAGCTCCCTAGCCCTGAGTGCAGGGGCTGCATTTCTGGCTATCCCTCATGCAGGCAGGGGAGTGGCATCTCCAAAGCCAAGCATTTTAAACTCAGGAATCAGAGCCCCATCAAATCATGATTGTCTTTAAAAAAGCTTGAGTCCTTTAAGAATCAAGAAATTTCGGGTGTCCTTTTTTGAGAGTTCATGTTTTCAAGCTTTACTCTGCACCCAGGAGGGCTAAAAATGGAATTATTTGAAATGCAAGCTCAGATTCTTGCATACTCATATGATTCCCGGAACTGAGGCTTTAAGAGAAAAACATCAAATACTGTGAGTCTCACAATAAACTCACAAGAGTCAGCAACGCTGGAGGAACTCAATACCTACCTGGCCACAATCTCGCCTTTTTCTGTAAGTACAGTGGCCATTTGTTCCCCTTCCATTTGCTGTCAGTCATGAGATCCCAAGTTGAAGCAAGAAGCATCAAACCCTATGAGTTCCACCTCTTACACAGGTGCGTTCCATTCATCTCAAACCATGTTGTCACAGCATAAAGGGCAGCAATCTGACCTGTCTTCCTCAGGAAGGGTGCATAAAGAGTCAGCTCATAATTAAAAGAGCCTAGCAGCCTTTATTTATGGCACAGCTTTACAGCTGCAAGTCCAAGCACATATATTTAGTTCTCTCAAAGAACTGGGCATTGATTTGCTTTGTAACTTGAGAGATTGATGTTACACCAAATGTGTCGGACAGTTTGTTATCCTGCCTCCTTTTGTTCTGACCAGTTGAGTGTAATGGTTGTGCTTAAAGCGGCATTTTTTGGATAGAATCTTAACGTAGCATAAAGGGACTTGCACACAGCACCTATTACTAGACTGCTTGCACACTGGACTGAAAAACCTTGTAATCCTTCTATAATTGTCAGCAAGTCCTGTTACAGGGGGACTGTCAGTGTTTGTTTCCGCTGCCAAGGGATTTTTCAACACAACCTTTCTGTCTTTTCCAGTCTCTGCTGAGCACTGAGCTGTGCTTAAATTCTCCTCGCTGGTAACTCTTGGAGTATTATGTGCGAAGATATAAACTATTTGTCACTGACCACATTAAATATTTGTATTTGTGCCATTGGCTGTGGCCAAAACAATAAGGCTTTTTGCTCTTTAAAAGTTTGAACAGAGATGGTCCTTATACCAGGTTGATTCTGATCAGCATCAGAACTGCCCACTGATAAAGTCAGCAGCTTTGATGGCATCTGGTTTACTGTACCATGCACTTCACCCTTGCAAAAGCCTGTGTTTACCTACATGACAGCTTTTCACTTTGGGTGGAAAGTCACCAGCATGCACATACTCTAAACAGACTACCGGCAGGGAGCTTAGTGGGAGAAGGGCACAAGGCAGCTCAGTGTGGCTGTCATGACCCTAGCAAACTGCCTTCCTCAGGAGTTGGGGCTGCTGGATATATATGGCCATGGGCACAGTAAGCCCAGTTGTCTTCAGTTCCAGACAAGTCTACTTGGACCAGGAGCTGAAACGTGGAGCGTTATGCCACCTTTACACCTCCCTTTATTCTGGAGCTGGCCTCTGGCACAAGCTGGAGCAGCCTTAAGAGTAGCTAGAGTGCAGCAACACTCTGGCTATGCCCCTTTTCTGCTGGTCATGCCACTCAGGAAAGTCACCCTACATCAGGAATCTGATGAGGTGGCTAGATGTTTCAGCTTCAAGCTGCTCTGGTAATATACAGAGGTCATAGAGCAATGCAGAATTGTGCCTTTCTTCCAGCATGTTTCTAAACTCTTGTCTCTGATAGACTATGAAGAGTTGGCATAAAGTCAGCTTCTCCATGTGTCTCTCCTTAGCTATGGTTCCTCTTTCCTGGAAGCTTCCACAGTCTCCCGCTGATGGGGGAACTGAATCTGGAGATATAACAGAACCTCAGATAGTGGATGAGGACCCAACTGTGTTGCTACGACAAAACACTATCCTCTTTGCTTTTAAAGTAACATGTATAAGCAATAGTTAGTTGTCTCTAGATACAGCGATTTAATGCTTTGGCTCATGAAACATTATAATAATACCCAAGTTCTAAATGCGCCTGCTTATTTTTCAAAAATCAAGTTTAAATGTTTTTTTGTTGTCAGATTTTCAAGTGGCTTGTATGTTTTTAATTTGTTTTCCTACTACAAATAATAAAACCAAACAATGAATGACACCAAGGTAAGGTTTATAAAGTAGATATTCCTGATATAGCTGTTTGTCATAGTTAGCTTTTTAAAAAAAGCTAAACAGATTTAATGGGACTTTCTTACTGATTTTCACACTTTTTAAAAAAAGACTGTTTTTATTTTTCATGGACAATAGAATTTAACCTGTTAATTGTCAGGATTATTGGCTTTAATGAAGTTACAAAAGTTTGCCATGTATTAATATTTTGCACTTCTTCAATGTCTTGTTTCTGAAGGTACCTAGTTTACTTTCATCCACATATCAATAAATTAAACCCACTTCACAGAGTGGACTGAGGCAAGTATTATGATTATTATTCTTCCCATTATATAGATGCGGAAACCGAGGCAATAAGTGGTTAAGTGACTTTTTCAAAATAATGATAATGACAGAGTTAGGGCTAAAATTAGATGGCCTGTATAGGAATGACTCAACCATGTTTCCTTTTCAGTATAGTCTGTTTTCCTACCATACCACAGGATCTGTGAAATGACCATTAGGAACAATGTAAAACACAGCAGGTGTACTAGAAAAGAAATAACTTTGAGATTACCCCAGTATACAGTTTAAGGCTGAGACCTTGTAAATCACTACCCCAGTATGCAAAGGGCCTATCAAGGACTTTGAACAAGCCAAGTCAACCTCTGCTCTCAAATCCATGCACAGCATAGCAGTACATTGTCCTCACAGTGCTGCTGCTCTTGCCTCCCTCCACTTACCTGGTGTGTGAGGATATGTCTCTTAAGGGCTGTACCCAGCTTAGCTGAATAGATATTAGGCAGGGCTGTGAGCAGTTCTCAGACAAACAGCTAACCAGGAACACTAGCCTCTGAGTTGCTGAGCTGAATCCATAATAAATGATGTAGCCTGATCTTCTTAAAGTCCTAACTGAGTCTCCTACATAGAACCCACAAGCACTGCTGGAGTTAACTAGAGATGCCTGTGCCCTGCATGTGGATTCCAAATCCATGCCCTAAAATCTCCTCTGAATGTTAATTTATATAAAAATGATTTTTAAACTGCAATATCTAGTAGCCCCAAAATATATTTGGGCATGAAATGTGTATATAGTAAGTCCTTAATGTTGGCTCATTGTTCGGCTATTTTAGAAAAATAAAGCTACTAAAGGAGAGTATTGAGGTCTTAGAACTCATCTAATAACAATGGATCCTCACTGTGTTCAACAATTTCACTGGGTATCATTGATAAGAATTCCAGTTATGCAAGAGAGTATTGTCCATAGCACTGGTGCATTGGGTCAATGTATTCAGCTTTTATCTCTGAACACCTGGCTTCAAGTTGCACTTAGATCACAAACAAAATTGAGTAATAGACTAAGTAAATTACTCATGGGAGCTACAGTTCACAGACCTAATCAGGGCATTGTACTGATAATTGACTGGAAAGTAAAAACCCATACTGGATGCATCTCATATGGCAAAATCCCGCTCTGCTTCTGCAATAGAAATTGCTTTACAACAAGAACAAAAGACAAAATAAGTAAGTTTGCTGGTCCCTAGTGGACAATTGTCCTTATCACAAAGCCAGCACAAATGGTAGTGTCTCCTCATAAGTGGTCCAAAACAGAAATAGCAAAGATGTTGAAGTCACAATGGAGAAGTGTAGGGAATTTTGAGCAGCCCAACCTGTATTATCATTAGCCTTCACCCTGGAGTGTTGATCCCAAATGTTCATATAACAAAAAAAAAAAAAAAAAAAAAATGCCACTTACCTCCTAGTAGGTCCTGTTATAGTCCTGATTCCCATTCAAAGGGTGATCATTAGCATTTCAAATAGAGGAAACTCCATAGTAAAACAATGCCCAGAAAGGAGAGGAAGAACGCCTGCTGCCTTTCCCACCAGCAAGGACCCAACAGCTTTGGCCTCCCTTTATTCCCAAAAGTGGAGAAGGGATCCTGCCCTATTTAAACTGGGGTTATCAATAGAGACAGAGAAAAAAAAGAAGGAAAATAAACCCATCCAAACATGCCCACCAGGATCAAGGGAGCCTGTGAGTATACTGCCAGCTAGGACTCACTCTGTGCTATTTGTAAAAGGTGTCAGTGGTGCTTAGATAAAAGCCTTGGAAAAACCCTAAACTGGGGATCCATCTGCCAAAATGTCTCAGTTTGCTTTAGGATCCTTAGTTGCCACTGATAGGCGCGATATAAAAGCATTCTAAACACAGGGTGAGCCAGGTCCTCTCTTGATGTAAATCAGCACTGCTCCACTAAAATCAGCAGAGCCACACTGAATGACATCAGCTGAGGACTGGTCTCTTTATCTACTCTTAGACACATTGACATGAGTAAGTGGCAAAACTCAGATTATGGAATTGAGGAATCCTGATTCCCAGTTGTCCTACTCTAGCCACCAGACTGCACTGCTTCATGTACAGTAATAAAATCACAGAATCGTAGGACTGGAAGGGACCTCAAGAGGTCATCTAGTCCAGTCCCCTGCACTCTCGGCAGGACTAAGTATTATCTAGACCCGTGGTTTTCAAAGCCGGTCCATCACTTTTTCAGGGAAAGCCCCTGGCAGGCCAGCTGGTTTGTTTCCCTGCCACGTAACCGGTGGGAGCTGCAATTGGCCAAACCTGTGAATGCGGCAGGTAAATAAACCAACCGGCCTGCCAGGGGCTTTCTCTGAACAAGCGGCGGACCGGCTTTGAGAACCACTGCTCTAGACCATTCCTGACAGGTGTTTGTCTAAACTGCTCTTTAAAATGTCCAATGACAGAGATTCCACAACCTCCCTAGGCAATTTATTTCAGTGCTTAACTACCCTGACAGGAAGTTTTTCCTAATGTCCAACCTAAACTGCCCATGCTGCAATTTAAGCTCATTGCTTCTTGTCGTATCCCCAGAACAATTTACCTCCCTTCTCCTTGTAACAACCTTTTATGTACTTGAAACTGTTATCATGTCCCCTCTCAATCTTTTTCTTCTCCAGACTAAACAAACTCAATTTTTTCAATCTTCCTTCATAGGTCATGTTTTTCTAGACCTTTAATCATTTTTGTTGTGCTTCTCTGAACTTTCTCCAATTTATCCACATCTTTCCTGGACACAATACTCCAGCTGAGGCCTAATCAGTGTGGAGTAGAGCAGAAGAATTACTTCTTGTGTCTTGCTTAAAACACTCCTGCTAATACATCCGAGAATGAAGTTGGCTTTTTTTTTTTTTGCAACATTTGCACTGTTGATTCATATTTAGCTTGTGATCCACTATAACCTCCAGATCCGTTTCTGCAGTACTCCTTTCTAGGCAGTCATTTCCCATTTTGTATGTGTGCAACTAATTGTCCTAAGTGGAGTACTTTGCATTTGTCCTTATTGAATTTTATCCTATTTACTTCAGACCATTTCTCCAGTTTGTTCATATCATTTTGAATTTTAATCTGATCCTCCAAAGCCCTGCAACCTCTCCCAGCCTGGTATCATCTGCAAACTTTATAAGTGTACTCTGTATGCCATTATCTAAATCATTGATGAAGATATTGAACAGAACCGGAAGTTCTTTGCATTTGTATAGCAAGCTCTGACATCCCACATAAAAATTCATCAGGGTAAAAATTAGAAGGATTTTATTAGAAATCTCTAGTTATTACAATAAAACTTTGCTAGTCATGCCCATATTAACAGACAGCTAAAGTCACTGAAATTGAGTATCACTTTAGTAACTTTAGCCAAATTACATTATGATTTTTCCTATGAGACTGAGTTGTTCCAGAAATCTACAGTGTTGCCTTGGTAATTCCTATATTAACACTTTATTGCACTGAATCTTGAGAGGTGCTGAGCACTTGGATCTGGCATTCACTTCAGGGGGAGCAGCAGGTGTTTGGACACTTCTTACGTTACCATTTGTGACTTGTATGAAGAAATGAATTGAGATTACGTGATTGTGTGAAAATGCTTGAGTAGAGTATAAAATGTATAGAAGGGATACAGAGTTTGAGTGGAGTGTATCTTCCTGGTCCGTATCTTCCTAGTCCGTAGTGCCCATTATTTCAGAAAAAACAGGCTTACTGGGTTCTACACTGTATTATCTTATTTATCCAACATGTTTGGGAGACAAAAAATAATCAAACTCCAGATCATCGGAAAAGTGACTTATATGGGGGACAGAGCTGGGAGTTAGATAAAAGCGAGTTGTGGTTAAAAATTGATTGGCTACGTGAATTTGTATTAATGTTTTTCTACTTGAACAAAGTAAAAGAGAAGAATTTGCCTCTATTTTTGGTGGTCTATTTCTCCAGAATTTGCCTGTCAGTGAACACAATCTTTTTAAACACCAAAATGCAATGAAGCTTCAGGATTTGGCATTACCATGGCAATACCCTAGATTCCCCATAAAGTACAACGGTGCAGGGAGTAAGAATAGCAATGATCTTCTGGTCTGTCACTATGGAGTCCTAGGGTTTTGTTAGCTTGGTGCTATTTTGAAAAATAGTAAACTGAGTGTTGAGAACGTAGATCTCCAAATCTGACTTCAGGAGTAGCATAGGAACTAATAACAAAAACACAGCCCCCTTAGGATTTAGACCCACAACACCAGTCAGCATTTCAATTCTCTGTTGCAATGAATCTTAGAATTAAAAAAAAAAATCAATTTTAAGCATAGCGTGCCACCAGAGGGCACTTTTATAGTCCCATGGATACAACAGATACATAGAACGGTCCACAGATTAATCACAAATTTTATCTGAAAACTGTAGTGTTCAAAACAAAGTGATTGTCTGGATTTGCACCAATATCTATGCAGAAAGAGAACATAATTAAAATTGGACTCATTTTGCTTTTTCAAGTCAGAAACAAGGGTCTCCCACTCTTGATTTTTCTAACACACTATTAAAAGACTATTCAACATGTCATATTAGAATAACAGAAAGGAATTTCAAGCATTAAAAGAGTTTTTACAATGCACCAAGTTTCTCCCTGTGTTCAGTCCTTTGGTATCCCACTTCTGCTAGGCTGGACTTGCTGGGCCAAATATACCCCAGCCAAGTGGGTGAAAGTCAACTAATGTCAGTGGAGTTGCACTAGTTGATGTCAGTGGTGAACTTGTCCCCTTATAAATTCATTATCGTAATACTTGCACATTTAAAGTGCCTTTCACCTGAGGATCTTAAAATACTTTAAAAATTAAGAATGGTCCTGAGCTGGAGTTCTGGATCCAAACTTCCAAAGCTTGTGGGTCCTTGGATCCAAATCCAACTTGTAGTTTTCAATCCAACCAGATCCATAAATCTAATTTCTTCTCCAGGCCCAGAAGCAGCTGTAAGGTCCCAGCCTCTCTCAGGCTGCCTCACTGGAGCCCCACCCACTATTGTCTTCATGAAGAGGTCACAAAGGCCTCCACTCTCCTCCTGGAGTCTTCAAGAGAATGCTGGCTGACTTCCCCTCCCACTGCCTACTCAGCCCTAACATCCCCTCTGACCTTCCTTCGCCCTCCCTGTTGCCTTTTCCCCTGTTGTGATCCTTGGCCCTCCCTCTTCTACTGTATGTCCCCTCTCCTCTGTAACAGAACCTCCTTCTCTTTGGCTCATTCTTCACTTCCCTCTTGTCTCCTCTTTCTCTCTTGCTTTGCTCCCCATCTCCCACATTCAGGGTCACAACACAGAGCACTCCACAGCACCTCACTCCAACTTTTCTTAGTAGCTGGGCCATCACTCTCTCACCCATCAGCTGTTGAGCAGCAGTGGGAGTCCCATCTGTTCTGCATCTAGGTAAAAGACAAGCTATTCTGGGACTGGTCAGCACAAGGAGTGGGGAAGGAAAGGTCCTGTCTGGACTCACTGCTGAACCAGGCCCTGGAACTGTCCTATTTACCCAGCCCTGCCACCAAACCAGCTGCTGATGCCTCTGGGCCTGTAACAGCATAAGAAAAAAAACTAGAAAGAACAAAACCAAAGACAGACAGAGTAAGTTGTATCTTTTATTTCACAATGATAAAAGAGTTCCCAGTTGCCCACTGGTGGTGCCTGATCACAGTTGGTGTGTGTGTAAGTGTGTGTGTGTGCGCTATTCCCCACCCCTCCCCTGCTCCAACTTGTCAATTCAAATCTTCTGCTGCTTGTAAGTTAAGAAAGAAATTCAAAGTGAAGGGTCATGAGATGGAAAATCAATTCCTTTGCCTAGGAATATTGAAACTTTAGGCTCCAGTACCTCATGGCTGTTATGCCTTGGAACCCTTAAACAACTCTTTGAGATCTTCTCCCCCAAGTAGGTCATGAAAGCAATGATGAAAAAGAACCAGAGTGAGTGCTAGGAAGGCTGTAAAGCTGCTGGGTGTCATAGTGATAGTCGGAATATGAACGAGAGGCTGGTAGGCAACTTTCCGACACCACATTCTACAGGCCATTACCCTCTGATCCCACTGAGGGTTACCAAAAGAAACTACACTAACTGTTCAAGAAATTCCCTGAAGAAGCACAAGAACAAATCTACACACATACACCCCTAGAGCCCCGACCAGGGGTATTCTATCCGTTACTCAAAATCCATAAACCTGGGAATCCTAGATGCCCCATTACCTCAGGCATTGGCACCCTGACAGTAGAATTGTCTGGCTATGTAGACTCTCTTCTCAGGCCCTACGCTACCAGCACTCCCCATCTATCTTTGAGACATCACTGACTTCCTGAGGAAACTACAATCCATTGGTGGTCTTCCAGAAAACACCATCCTAGCCACTATGGATGTAGAAGCTCTCTATATCAACATTCCACACAAAGATGGACTACAAGCCATCAGGAACAGTATCCCCGATAATGTCACGGCAAACCTGGGGGCTGAACTTTGACTTTATTCTCACCCACAACTATTTCAGATTTGGGGACAATTTATTCCTTCAAGTCAATGGCACTACTATGGGTACCTGCTTGGCCTCACAGTGTGCTAACATTTTTATGGCTGACTTATAACAATGCTTCTTCAGCTCTCATTCCCTAATGCCCCTGCTGTACTTGCACTACATTGATGACATCTTCATTATCTGGGCCCATGGGAAAGAGGCCCTTGAGGAATTCCACCAGGATTTCAACAGTTTCCACCCCACCATCATCCTCAGCCTGGACCAGTCCACACAAGAGATCCACTTCCTGGACACTACAGTACAAATAAGCAATGGTCACATAAACACCACCCTATACCAGAAACCTACTGACTGCTATACTTACCTACATGCCTCCAGCTTTTATCCAGACCACATCGCATGTTCCATTGTCTACAGCCAAGCTCTAAGATACAACCGCATTTGCTCCAATCCCTCAGACAGAGACAAACACCTATAGGATCTTTATCAAGCGTTCTTAAAACTACAATATCCACCTGGTGAAGTGAAGAAATAGATTGACAGAGCCAGAAGGGTACCCAGAAGTCACTTACTACAGAAAAGGCCTAACAAAGAAAGTAACAGAATGCCACTAGCTATCACCTTCAGCCCCAAACTAAAACCTCTTCAGTGCATCATCAAGGATCTACAACCTATCCTGAAGGACAATCCCTCACTCTCACAGACTTTGAGAGACAAGCCAGTCCTCGCTTACAGACAGCCCCCCAACCTGAAGCAACTACACCAGCGACTACACACCGCACAACAAAAACACTAACCCGGGAATCATAGGACCTGACCACATCAGCCACACCATCAGGGCTTGTTCACCTGCACATCTACTGATGTGATATATGCCACTGTAGTAAGGCGAAGCCCTAAAACACAAATCCTTGTATCAGAGGCCTGGAATGAGGCCTGAGGCCTGAACTAAAATAATGGTCAAGACTTTGCTAACAAATAGCAAAGTTAAGCTGTGAGCCAGAGACAGGTCCTGCTCACAAAAGCTGGCAAGGAAAGGACTGATGCTGCAAAAAGATACATGCACCAGAGAGGTTTTAGTTGGGGGCTGAAGGTGACAGCTAGTGGCATTCTGTTACTTTCTTTGTTAGGCCTGTCCTGTAGTAAGTGACTTCTGGGTACCCTTCTGGCTCTGTCAATCTGTTTCTTCACTTCACCAGGTGGGTATTTAAGAACGCTGTACTGGACAGCAGATATCAGAACATTTGGATACTTGCACATTCCACACAGATAACAAGGAACAGGCTGACCCATCCTAAAGACAGTGTCAAAGGGTAATATGATGGATAGAGTTGTTTTTGTCCAAACCAACATGTACAAGGTGAAAGGCGGCACCTTACTGTGTAGAAGGGTAGCCCCTTACGATGTAGGGGTGTTGCACCTCAATAGTCAGGAGTGATGTGTAACTTGTTTGTACCTATGTATCAGAATGCATCCCTTCGGCGATGTCTTTGGCCTAGGGGGCGGTGGAGAGTCCCACCACTGACTGAGCCAGTCCATTGTTAGGGAGCACATATGTACTAGCAGAACTGTAGACATCTGATCAAGGGAACTACACATAGTGTTTCGTTTGAGAATAAACCTGGTCGGTTGCCTTCGTACCTTATCAGTCTGTGGTCACTGGGGGTTCTCTCGGGATCTGCTGTGCCTGCAATCTGCAGAGCCGGGGCAGCACACAGAGGGAACACACTCATGCAGGCGACTGATATCAACATTGAACAGAGCAGAGCACCACACCAGTGGCCATCTGACAACAGCCATCATGTGCCAGAAATGGCCCTCTGCCATGTAGATTGGCCAAACTGGACAGTCTCTACACAAAAGAATAAATGGATACAAATCAGATGTCAAGAATTATAACATTCAAAAACCAGTCGGAGAACACTTCAATCTCCCTGGACACTTAATAACAGACTTAAAAGTAGCAATTCTTCAACAAAAAAACTTCAAAAACAGAATCCAACAAGAAACTACAGACCTGGAATTAATTTGCAACTGGACACCATCAAATTAGGCTTGAATAAAGACTGGGAGTGGATGGGTCACTACAAAAAGTAATTTTCCCTCTGTTGATATTCACCTCTTCTTGACAACTGTTTGAAATGGGCCACCCTGATTACATTGGCTTCATTACCACTACAAAAGTGATTTTTCCTCCCTTGGAATACTACTGTTGAGAATAGCCCATTTCCACCTTAATTGAATTGTCTCGTTAGCACTGACCCCCTGCTTGGTAAGGCAACTCCCATCTTTTCATGTACTGTGTATTTATACCTGCCTTCTGTATTTTCCACTCCATGCATCTGATGAAGTGGGTTTTAGCCCACGAAAGCTTATGCCCAAATAAATTTGTTAGTCTCTAAGGTGCCACAAATATTCTCATTGTTTTTATAGTGATGTAGTGTTCTTTATTCTATTATTTAGATTATTGTTCACAGCGTTCCTACATCTTTACATTATAACAATAATAGACTTATGCTCACTGGGTGCTTGTTCAGCTGCATCATCTCATCACCGGGGAGGGTTAATGACTAGGCAGGATGAGGTAGGAGTGTGCGTTTCACCCTCTCCATGAGTGGTCAGGAACAAAGCGGTCCTTTATGTTTACAGGTAGCTGAATCTATTTAGGGCAATTGTTTTACATCTCTGACATCTGACAATATAAAGACTTTTTGCCCACAGAACCTTTACTAACAGCACAACTTGAGTGAACAGAAAATAGTGTTCAGCAAGGGCCTGAAAGTCCATTCAAATCAATGTGTGTCTTTCCATTAACTTCAAAGGACTTTGAATCAGGCATCACAATCTCAGTCTCAGCCCTGCGGCTGGAAGTTAAAGCCAGGCAAATTCAAATGAGAAAGAAGGCACACATTTTAACAGTGAGGAGAATTAACCAATGGAACAAACTACCAAGGGAAGTGGTGGATTCTCCGTCTCTTGATATCTTCAGAACAAGACTGACTGCCTTTCTGGAAGGTATTCTTTAGCCAAACACAAGATATTGGGCCCGATACAGGGGTAACTGGTTGAAGTTCTATGGCTTGTGTTATACAGGAGATCAAACTAAATGATCTAATGCTCCCTTCTGGCCTTAAGACCTATGAATCCTCCAGTTTAGCCCTCTGCCCATGGTGGATTATTGCCTACCCTGCACGTACTTGTGCTTTGTGTGGTCGAGTTTTAAATGTCCAAAGTTACAGGCTTCCACCGCTCCCCATGGGGGGATATTACTATGTTTCATAATCCATCTCAGAGTCAGAAAACTTTTCCTCTTTTTAACTTCATTCCACTGGTCATGCCTAACTATTCCCCATTTATTACCCTAAATAAATCTTCTATGTCCTTAGGGTTTTTAGCCTTCAAATATTTGGGGATTATCATGCCTCCCTTAATCAGTGTTTAGTCAATGTATATTTAGCCCTTTTAATCTTTTTTCATAAATCCATATCCTCCCAGCCCTTTTGCTGCTCTGCAAATTTTGTTTCAGAGCATTTTGGAAAAGTCTTCATACCCCATCTTACGTAGGACTTGAATGGTGCTTAGTTCTTTTGCAGGCCTTCTGCATAGGAGTGGATGTCACCCTGTCTCACTATCTCCATTTTGCAAATGGGGAAACAAAGGCACAGAGAGGTGAAGTGACTTGTCCAATGTCACACAGCAGATCATTGGCAGAACCTGGATGTCTTGACTCCTCATCCCATCCCTTGCCACTGGACCCTGCTGCCATTAGATATCTGTCTCTTTTAGATGGACTTTCATACTGCTCTCATCACTGTGGTATCTGAGATGCTGCTTTGTTTATGTTCAGAATTATTTCATGGTGAATCTAAAACAGACACAAATAACTACATAGAATTTGCACTGTTGTATATGAGGGTAAAATTAAGCACACAGTTACTGATTGTCCTCCTGCCCCCCATGTTCATACAGTAAGCTGTGGAATAAAAGTCAGTCAGGCTATTCAGAGATTAAGCAGCCCGAGTGTCCTGGTTTATAATTAGTTCATAAAGATACTATTTTCACTCCTCTTTCCTTCTGGTCTGCCATTCACTCTCCAAACACCCCTTCCGGAATGGATCTCATGAAGCTGCTTTAGCCAAATGCTTTTGGCTCACTCACTGGTCTCCTGGTACTGAATCACTAGCAGCTGGGCAGAGGCAGCGGTCTTCTTATCATGTCAGTGTTGGCCTAAAAGTCTTCCTTTTGCTGTGTCTTTAAAAGGCATATCTGTTCTAGGGCCACCAGCAAAATCATGTCTAGGGGCTGATCCAAAGCCCAACTGACATATTTCCATTGACTACAAAGGGCTTTGGGTATGAGGTGTAAGTCTGCACTTGCAAGGTTTGCTGCAATCTCCAGCAGAGACCTTCAGAGCAGTGCAGCGGGTTTAGCTACTCATCATCCATTAAAGGTAAGTGTGGCTAACAGTCTGTACTGTTCTGAAAATCTCAGCCCTCAAAACTGGGGTTACGTCACCTTCACATGCTGGAGTAGGCCATGGCAGCTTTCCAGGAATCCGAGGACCTCACCAACCATGCGTGTGCTTGTGGATAATTTGTAACCACACTATTATCCCTCATCTTTACTCATGTTTGTGTCTTTCTTGGGAGACGTGTGGGAATTAATTGCATTTTCTGTTAATCAGCAATAAAACCTGCCTTTGTTCAGATTTGGCCTAATCTTGCAATTCAGCGGTAAGGGCATCTCAGGTTCACATTTTATGAGTCCATGGGGAGTATTTGGTTTCTGCGAGCCCACATTGTACATCCCTGTTATAAATATTTCCAGTGTCCAAAGCCAATGACATCCATTAGAATAGGTCCCCTTTGGATAAGCAGTTTGATTGAGTGAATTTGTTTGACTAAATCTGTTATTTCAGTACCACTAATATTAGCCTTTTGAAATATACTAATTCCTAAAAATTCTCCCCTTCCATTAGCCCTATCAAGGTGGATCTGAAAAATTAAGGGCCAGCTCCTTACACTGGTGTAAATCCTACTTATGCCAGCTGAGGATCTGGGCCTAAGTATATGACACTAGCCAAATTGTGACATCTCCACTGTCCAGAGACTTTCCCTTTCCTAGCCATAAGGTATCTTGCGTATTCCAACTCCGTGGTCTACTTAACTTGGGCCATCCAACAACTACCAGTGAAATGAGTGGCAAAATCCCATTGGTTTCTACTAGACATATGATTGGACCCTTGGATTCTTGGGAAAGGGAGGCAGGATTATGTCTTCCATTATGCTTTATATGGCTCTGAGGGTTGAAACTGAACTTTGACGATACAACAGCAGGTTAATGTAATAGGAGGGTTTATCAAACTGCTTTATCAAACTGCTTTGACTTGCACTGCAGGACTGGTCCAGCACATAGCAGCGCCAGGTTCAGCGAGAGGGCAAAAAGGTGGCTTAGAGCAGCATTTCTCAAATGCGGCATTCATGGCTGCATGTGGCCACCAGGGGCTTTTCTTGTGGCCACAGCTTCCAGGGAGGTGATGGGAGGGGGAGCAAAGCAGTGGCCCCTCCCCAGGGGCTACCAGCAGGGATTGGGCTCTGCCCTCATCTGGAGCTGGTGGAGCAGGCAGCCAGTGTGAGTTCCCCACCTTCCCGGCAGCATTGGGGCTTGTGCTTCTGACTTCAGCCCTAGGGTGCCGGGCAACAGGCTCTGGCTGTGGGGCTTTGGGCTTCGGCTGCACGGCAGCAGGCTCCATCCCCCTATCATGAGGCTTCAGGCTCCAGCCCCAGGCTCACCATCCCTCCCATCACCCCTGAACCCCGCTTGCCTGCTGTGTCCCTGGGCTTCAGTCACGTGGTGGTGAGCTCTGTCAGTGGGCCCTGGCCATGGTACCCCGGGATCCCCCACATTGCTCATGGCCCCTGCTGTGTCCTCCAGGCCCAAGCTTCAGCTCTGTGGTGGCCGGCTTCAGTATCCGGTCCCAGGCTTCAGGTCTGGCCCTGGACTCCAGTCCACCCCCATCACTGCTGGCACCTCTCACGGACCTCCATCCATCCCCTCATTGCCCTTGACCCCCACTATCTCCCTACCCACCTCTCCATCTAGGGTTTAATTTGTCCCTCAGCTTGCTGGGGCTGAGTAAGTCTGCTGTGAAAAGTGATATTTGTATGTTTGTTGCTATCACTTTTCACTGCCTCCCAACTAGCTAGCTGGTCTTCTGCTGTGAAAAGTAATAGCTAGCAAGTCTTAAACCCCGCCCTCCAAAAAGCAACCAAAAAAGCAAAAGAAACAACAACAAAATAAAAATGACAAGAACATGCACAGCACCTAATTTGTGTTTCTGTTCTGTTTAGGTCCAGTAAAGAATAGAGACAACTGTAAACTCTTTTTATTATTGAATCTGCAAAAAAGCCCTGCATAAATACATTACGATCATTTGGACATGTATATGTGCATATTTATTTGTTTTTCTTAAAGTCAATTAAGTGTTTTAGGAAAAATTGTCAGAGGGGTTGGCTGCAAGAGTTGATGGTCACACTTTGTGGCCCTCCCCTGCAAAAAAAAATGTGTTGCGAGAACGCCTGACTTAGAGCCACCTTTGCAACCCCACCCTCTTTGTTTCCTCACATGCTCCTCAGCCACAGCCAAGCAGCTGGATCTGCCAAAGCATTTCAAAACTGATTGGTTGTAATCCTTGTGTTGCTCCTATTCTGGACTTCTCTTGAGAAGTTACTGCCGATGGTGCTGGAAACCACTGTGTCCTTTTTGGATACTAACATCCATTAATGAGCCAGATGAAATCATCAAATTCATTTCCACTTGTGATCTGTGGCAAAATTGACGTCAGGAATCCTGAGTACAAAGTTGAACCCACTGTGCCATCTAAACTGTATTTACTGTTAAGAGTACTTGTTTGTTATATTTATTGACTGCTAGGAATCTTGGGAACTTGAATTTGGAACTGGACTATCCAAACTTTTCTTTAGACAAGGTTAAAAAATGTTTTGTATGCCCTGTAATGAAACTTGTAGTGAAAGGGGGACATTTGAAAGCACTGATTAATTTCCTTACTGCTTAACATTATTATCATGACGTCTGCTTGTAGCATTGCTGTTGCTGTCAACATTTTCATTATATCCATATTTTGTAGAAGTTAAGTGTGTAATTCCATCAGGCTGACCCACATATTATACAAGTTTGCAGCATGCATGAAATATCTTTGCCCCATCACTGTCTGAATTTCATTTAAGCTGCTTTAAGCTTAGTTGCCAATGAATGTATTTTGCCTGCCATCATCTAGAGTCAAGCGTACTGCTGTTTGTGCTGCTTACATACAGTTAGATGGGGAAGAAACTGCCAAAGCGAAGCTATTCAGTTAAAGATGGATACAGGATATTGATAAGGTTAAGAGTCTTGTGGCATTTGCTATTTTCCTTTTTAAAAACACTGTTATAATTGAACATCAACCACCAGGGAGGCCATAGCCTAGCATTTAGTGTCCAATCCCAGTTCCATTAAAGTCAGCGGCAAAATTCCCATTGACTCTGGTAATGCCAAGATTTGGTTCTGTGGACGCTATCCTGCACCACTGAAGTCAATGGGAGTCTTGCCACTGACTTCAGTTGGTGCAGACAGGGCAACAGAACTAGCTGGAGGATCTGAATGGCTGAGTCAAAGCTGAGCAAACTTAACAAACTTATAATTATTGTTATAAACAGAATATTTTCATAAATGTTGCAAAGTTTGAAGGGCAAGTTACCATGGATACTGTTCTATTTACAGCACTCCCCTTTTCTTTGCTGTGCAACAACCAATAGGAAAGCAGGGCTTCATTCTGAACATTCTACTACATCTATATGAAGTCACATTTTAGAACACTGTGGATCACTTTCCTGGCCCATTTTTCCAAGTTGCATCAACAAATTTCTAGGACTGCAGTTAAGGAATATTTCTTTACATTGCCATTTTGAGCAAGCCTGGGTATGTATGTATAGTGAATAGTTTTAATGCTTAATTATAGCTTTATAATATTTATTTTATACTAGTTCAGATAAATTGTGAATGAAAAACTTGCTTGGAACATTCTCATGAGGACACATTAACCCATTTGCCATATTTCCTGAAAATTAACTGAAATCCAGATAGCAAATTAACTACCTAGAAGTAAGTGCATTTAGGACAATTCTTTGCTGGCAACACTGCCTTCAAACGCACTTGAACCTGCTAGACCAGATTAATCCCTAGAGTAGCTCAATTAAGCAAGGATAAATTTGGCCTCTGGTCTCTTCAATTCTGACTTACACATATTTGTTTGGAAATCATTGTGCCTGCTCAAAAGATGGTCAAACCAATTCCCTTCTCAAGGTGATAGATGAACATGGGTGTAGATGGGCAGTACAGTGCCTTGGTAGTCTGATAAAGAAATTTCTTACAATTTAAATATTTAATAAGTACCTTCCACATAGATAACCCATGCCGTAAAAAAATAAACATTTGCCCAATAGTGTTATGATACTGTATAATAGAAAGCTTTACTGAATACAACCTATCATAATAAGTATGCACAAGGGAGTAAAATTACTGTACCTTAACTCTGAATCTTGGATTTTTTTTTCTTTAGGGTGTCAGTCAGACCCTGAATGCTACTTCGCTGAGCAACAGTTATCTTATTTTATCATGCTATTTCACATTAAAGGCCAGTTTTACATCACTGTGTGTATTTAAAAATGACATTTGCCATCATGGCTTCACAAATTCATTCATGTTGCTCCCTGGGACTGAAATAACTTTAGACTTCTTGTCTTCCATCAAGTCCCTCTTTTTAAAATCTGCTTCGTTAGTAAAGCCTTCCAACATTGATCTCTGTGCCATCCCTGCCCAATGACTATATTCTGTTTGAGTTATGTGTTGCATCGGTCTGAATTAGACTGCAAGTTCCTCAAGACAGAGATTCTTCCTGTCTTTTATTTATGCAGTTAGAGAGGAAAATGGTCTTTTGGCTAAAGCAAGGACTAGAAACTAAAAGTTCTCTACCTAGCCTTGTTAGTATGGAAAAGTGATCTTGGAAAAGTCACTTAATATCTGCTTGCCTCAGTTTCCCAACTAGATTCTGGCTGCTTTAACCACTGTGGCCTATTTGTGGCAGAATTGATGTTTCCTGTCTCAGGTAAGGGGCATGTATATACTACAGCTACAGACATATGAGGAATATACATAGACAGGGCATGTAAACACTTGTCATTTTAGACACCAGATTCCTTAAATTTCTGAAGTACCTGGAATTCCAATCTATTCTGGCATCTGACAGGCCTGGAGTATATTCTGCTCACGTTGAAAGATGATATATTAGGCACTACTCCCCCAAATTCTTGGCCATCCACACCAGCATCTTAGAGCTTTGGTCTACCAGTTTGTTTTAGTACCACATGTGATCACTTATTCTTGTCTAACCAAAGCAGTCTCCACTGGTATTTGGAATCTCTCCTTTGCCACACTTTTCATCAAAAGCCTACTCAGAGTTCCAGGCAGTTGAAATGAAATTTGTTGTCTTCTTGTGAGCATTTGCCCCTGACTGCTAACTCCTCTCATCCTGTTAACCAGTAAGATAGACTTGCATTTGATATAATGATTATGTCCAAGAATAAACCAAACACCGCTTGTCTGCTCCAGACTTCTATGTATTGGAGCTATCAAGAGAGATGCTGATCTGATCTCACCTCTGTACTCTGGCCCTTGTTGTAGGCCCTCAGTCTCTGGAGGCTCCACTAGTAGATGGGTCCATGGAAGATTACTTGCACTTACACAGGCCTACATTCCTAAGGGGAGAGGTGGTTTTCCTTAGAGGACACCTTAGTCCTTTGTTTACAGGGGAAGTTTGAACATTTCCCTTTCTGGGAGACCAAAAGTTCTTATTTCTTGTAAGACTGTGTAATATTTTTACATGATCATGAATGAGGATGCCAAACCCTTCTAAGATGTGGATTGCTTAAATCCTTCTCCTTCTGTAATGGCTCTATCTTCTGGGATGTAATCAGTATGCCATCTAGGTCCAGCATCTCTCTGATGCCCCTCATTCTTAAAGCTACGTAAACTTTAGGAGTTTTATGAACTAGAATGGAATAAATGATAAACTGAAAGAGACACTAGTCTTATAAGAACTCTGGGTACTTTAGCAGTTTTGGGAAATGATAGGTAGACATCCTTCAGAGCCAATCTTGTCAGCTCAACAAATCATTCTTCTTTAGCAGCCTTGCTGTATCCTAGAGAGCAAATTTATTCCTACTATCATCCATATCTGTGGGGATGGTTCCTTGTGCTGAGGGGGCTTCAGCCCACATTTTGGAGCCCTCTATGACCAATTTTAGGGGACTCTTCAGTCCTTGGGACACTGAAAAGTCCATAGATTTCTCTACCATCAAAGTCAAAAGCCTCATGTCAGCTTCTGTAGCTGAGGTTCCAGCTCTCCAGTATGTTTGAAGTTCAGGCAATCTCCAAGAAAGGAAAGTCTTAACTTTCCACCCTTAACCCTACGCATAAATATATGTTGTCAGCTGATGTTCCTCAGTGCAGCAAAAGAACTGGGAGTGTCATAATGGGGTGTCAGAGGGTGTCATGGTCATGACAAAGACTGTACAAGATGATGCACACTTAGGTGTAATGATGAATGTTCTTATATCTTAAGCTGCTGTTCAAAAATTTAGAAAGTGAAGTGTAATATAGAAATTAATCTTTCATTCCTTGCTTACCTAAATTCCCATTGATTTCGATGGGAGTTTTGAGCATGTGAGGGATGCAGAGTTGGGCCCAAAGTAGCAGCAGTCCTGATTTAAAATCTCAATTAGCTATCATTAATAGCACTTATATCCTCTTTGCTACCTCTAGAGGGTAGAACAATCATGAGTCTTTACTCAGTGGTATGGTGAGTTTACGCAGAGCTATTTCAGTCCTCTAGAAGCCTTAAAGTTTCCTTTTTCAGCACTGCACTGAAATTGTTGGTCTGTGCAGCTGTCCAACAGTCCTGAGCCTGGCAATACAGCAGTTTAGTAGTTCTTTGCCAGATTCATCCCACTCCAGACATATTCCTAACAGTCCGTTGGAAGTCTCAGGGCTACTTTGATAGCAATTGTGCAGGACAAAGCCCCCATTGTTACGGATGACTCTGCTTTCAATACCATGGGAATCCACTACACCAGGAACTCCTGACTGATAATGGTTAGGACAGTTCTGATTCGTTTCTCATAATGCAGGTGTTGCATGGCACATTTTGCAATTGATTTTGAGGACAATTGTTCCTTAGTCACTTTTGGCATCACTATGCAGCCCAATATCTATTGCTGTTTTCAGCATCGTGTGTAACTTCAGTCAGGTGCACTGCCATTTGAACTAGTATCATTTGATAATTATAGAGCCATAGATAAGCATGGCTCTTTACATAAGAAATAAAGATGAAGTGCCTGCCCCAAAACTAAGAACAGGAGGAGCTGGCAGCATCAGGAGGGCTTGTGGAATGAGCAGGTGGGCAAGCGCTGATCCTGTGAGTGTTTGGAAGAGTAGTGCTCTTTAGGTCATGTTATATTTAAGAATATACGGATGTTAGCTATAAAAAACACAGGTGTATTTTTTAAGTAACCCTGATAATGGCTTCTGAAAAGATTTCCTGTAAATTACTTAGATTTCAATTACTGTAAACAGTTCTTCCCCATACTATAGAAAAAACAGTCTGTTGTTGCTCCTCACTTGCTAATTCAACATTACAGTGCATTTTTTGGCACTACTACAGTTCACTGAGCTGAATTTCCTGGTACTAGATATACAGCATGTGCATTAAGAAGGATCCAGCATCTGCAAAGACTGAGAATATACAGTCCTTATTCACTTTACTGTGCTTCTCCCAAAAGCATTTTAGAGACTGCACAGAAATTTTTTAATGAAACGTTTAGCACTAGCAGGGTCCTGGATATTAGGCGGTCTGCTTTTATTGAAAGTTCTACTCAAACAGTGTGGGATTAATACATAGTATACACACTCTCTTATATGATACAGCTAATTGCCCGATCATGGGTTTCAAGAGGCAGCTTAGATAAAGTGCTCTCTATAATATAATGATATCAACAGAACTTGTTTATAACTTAGAACTCTGCCAGGTGCAAAGTCTGAGTTTGATTTTTTATAACTGGCAAAGCAAAGGCATGTCTATTCTTTCTTGCCCTTTGACTGATCTGAACTGTTGAAAGTATCATTGAGATTCCTCAGCCACATGCCTCAGAACTTTCTTTTTCTATCATGCAGAATGTCTTTTAAAAACACCAGCCTGCATGATAGAAAAATAATGCACACAAACCCAGGCAGGTAACTTTTCAGAAATCTAACATTCCTTACATGGGCCAAAATTCAGGTGAGTGTAGAAGCACTTCTAAGGCTTAGGTTGGCCACCCCTGATCTAACAGATTAGGGATAAGGAACATGTTTATGAAATAGTTGGTGTTTCTGGTGTAGTATTTAGATACGGATACAGCAAAGGCTGGAAACAGATAAGGAAGGAGATTTTTTAGCCATTTTTGCATCCCATGTTCAACACATGCACACCTGCGTGGCCTATTTAGGTGTGCAAACTCCCTCATGCACATGTGCGAGTTGGGTTATCTGTGTATATATGTAATGTGTGTGTGTGTATTTGTGGAACCCCAATTTATGTGAAGGATTTTCACACCCTAGTCAAGCATGCAAATTTCGGAGCAGAGAAATAATGCAGGGCATGCCCCTAGCCTCTCTCGATCCACTGGTTTTGAGGCCAGTCCCCTTTTTATCATGAAGGAGGGAAGTCCACACTCCCACTAGGGAATGATGGCAGGGAAATCCACACGGTAGTTTCTGCTCCCTTAAGTGGCTACTTCCCATATGGGGCACAGTCTGATCTTAATTTATTTAAGCAACAATGACCAACACAGAGGGCATTTCCTGGCTACTAATAACAGGCTGGCATACTCAATCCTTGGCCCCTTAACACAGACAATCTTTAATGGCCAGGAAATGCCTGACCCACAGGTCATTCCTGCTGTTATAAAACTGTGAACATATTAAAAATGCAAAGAAACATCAAACCAGTACTTTCTTTTCTGCATTTACAAATGGAACTGCCTGTTGCCATGGATAGAGGGTTTTGTTTACAGCACTGGCCTTTTCCTAGCTGTTCAGCACCAGTACAGTCACCAGTCGAAAGCAGGCCTTCATTCTCAGCATTCCATCAGGTTTATAATGAGGGGTGCACAGATGGAGAACATTTTCATTGTCTAAGCATACTTGCCCTAAAGTCACAGAAATATTTCAAACAAGAGAGAATTTTCATTAATTTTAGTGGAACTTCCCCTCCTAAAGTCCTTAATAAACAGGCGAGTTAGTCTATGATGCCTTGTTGCAAATTATAATTAAAATACTAAGCGTGTCCAGGGATTGTTGTGTAATAAAAATTGTATATTTCACTTGAGAATTTAGCACCATCTGGCAAGCCAGGTCTGTTTTATTGCTGTCATAAAGCCTAGATGAAAGGTTCCATGATTCTGATAGCTTAATACAAATGTGTTTTATGGCACATTGTTTACTTTTCATTGTTCTCCTGTAGGCATGTCATGCCACCTGAGATGTGCAAAGTGTGTATTCCATTCTGCATAAACACAGACAGCCAAATCTTCAGGTGGTGTAAATTGGCATAGCTACATTGATTTCACTGGAGCGACACAAATTTATACCAGTTGAGGATTTAGCCCATAAATCTTATGATGTCCAAATTATGTTGTGCTTGCTGCTGGTAGTTATGTGTGTGAAGGACTGTCCTGTGGTTCCAGAGGAAGAAAGAATCTGTTGATGTGAAGAATGACAGCAGTCTGCAGTACTCACTCATCCAGTGGTTGTTTTGTTTTCTCTTTGCAGGACTGGTTTGTTCCTGGAAGACAAACTGATGCATGCTCATGTTTGGGAAGTTACTCCAAACAGCTCTGTCCGTAGAAGACTGGGATATTAAGAGGATACTTTCAAGTAATTCTATTTTCTTTCATTTTGCCACACCCTCCTTAAACTTTTGTTGTAGTTTTGTGCACCTTCATTTGGCAAACACCTCCCTCCCCATCACCTCTGACACTTTATTTTGAAAGATGTTGAAAGTAACACAGGCTGTCTTTGTGCAGTCATAACTGTTGTATTTCCATAATATGTACACAATAAGGCAAGGGACTTAAGTTGATGGAAAAAAATATTTTCCCTTCTTCATATCCTAGGTATTTTTTTGGATCCAATGATTTTAGTGTGGTCCCAATCTTCTCTACAATGAGTTAGTCACAGAACCTCTGTCCTCCTTTACCTTACTGCCTACCTCCCTTGCTGCAGGAGTTATGTAGCTTTTTAAAAAGTAGAAAACAAATGATCTTTGATGATCCCCTGGGTCTAAGATAGCAATAAACTTTGCAGCAAATTCAGTTGGAACTGATGTCTTCCTACCATCAGGGAGTTGATTGTGTAAACTCGGAGTTCCAACTGGTTTTCAACATATTCTATCAACTTCTCTATAACAACATTGCTCTTGATTCAACCTCTGGTTCAAGCTAAGCTTTCCCTCTCTGTTATTTTTATCCTTTGGTACTGTCTGCATCTACTTAATCTATTTTTCTGCTTCCTGGACTCAGCCATTAAGGCTATCCAGGCCTGCAAGGAAAGATGAAAATTTCCCTACACACGGAACCTCTGACATTTGAAGTCTCTCATTTCTTGGGGGCAATTCCAGGTGATCTACAAGACCAGGGGATCTACAGTAGTTCATCTTTTTTTCTGGTGCAAGGGTTAAGGTGTCCAAAGCAGCAGGAGCAATGGGACAAAATGGCATCAAAGTGGTAATTGTGAGCTACAATGCAAATGAGTTCAATTTCTGAGGCTTGTGTCTAAGGATCTTTCACACACTTGCCTCTCCTACAGTAGGATCATGTAACACCAAATATAAACCTCAAATAATCAATTCTTGTCCCTGTTTAATCTATGAAATGCTACTATACAGGAGCATGTAGTAAATTACAGATTTTTTAAATGTCACCAAATACTTTTCTGAATCAAACAGTATGGATTACAACTGCTAATTCAAAATGAGAGGCGAGAGCAATATGGCATCCTTGCTCTGCAGACTTCCTATCTAATATTATTCTGATTTACTCTTTTTAACTGAGATTAATGTACGTTATATCATTTCTATGGTAATTTCTCTGTACACAAGCTCCCATTACAGCAATATCTGTGTAACTGGCTAGTGCATTAGCTAATTTTGTGGCAAAATCTCCTTATAAATAAAGTAGAAAGGGTCACACCATGAGGCTACGGAAACAACTAAAAAATAAGATTTCCTTCATATAGTTTTTTAAAATGACTAATCCCACTATGTATGTGGAAGAAAAATGGTTTTAAGAATACTGCAGTTCACCTTGATTCTCATCCATGCTACTGCTGAGACCGGCTCTCTCTTATTCTTTGCTACCTGTCTAGTAAAAGTCACTATTTGTATCTGTCATAAACAGATAGCTAAGGGTTAATGTTCTTTTACCTGGAAAGGAGTAACCTGAAACACCTGACCAGAAGACCAATCAGGAAACAAGACTTTTTCAAATCTGGGTGGAGGGAAGTTTGTGTGTGAGTTCCTTGTTCTTTGTCTTGGGTCTGACCCTCTCGGCTATGAGAGTGATTTTTCTATCTCCAGCTTTCTAATCTTCTGTTTCCAAGTTGTAAGTACAAAGATAGGAAGACCATAGGTTTGGTTTTTTTGTATTTACATGTGTGTAGTTGCTGGAATGTGTTAAATTGTATTCTTTGTGGATAAGGCTGTTTATTCATATTTCTTTTAAGCAATTGACCCTGTATTTGTCACCTTAATACAGAGAGACCATTTTTATGTATTTTTTCTTTCTTTTTACATAAAGCTTTCTTTTTAAGACCTGTTGGAGTTTTCTTTAGTGGGGAACTCCAGGGAATTGAGTCTGTAGCTCACCAGGGAATTGGTGGGAGGAAGAAGTCAGGGGGAAATCTGTGTGTGTTAGATTTACTAGCCTGACTTTGCATACCCTCTGGGTGAGGGAGGAAGAGGAGAGATTAGCTCTCTCTCAGTACTTGTGTTTTCCAGGACTGGAAAAGGGAGGGTGGAGTCCCTCTGTTTAGATTCACGGAGCTTGTTTCTGTGTATCTCTCCAGGAACCCAGGGAGGGAACACCTGGAAGGGAGAAAGAGGGGGAAATAGTTTATTCCCCTTTGTTGTAAGACTCAAGGAATTTGGGTCTTTGGGGTCCCCAGGGAAGGTTGTTGGGGGGACCAGAGTGCCCCAAAACACTCTAATTTTTTGGGTGGTGGCAGCTTTACCAGGTCCAAGCTGGTAACTAAGCTTGAAGGTTTTCATGCTAACACCCATATTTTGGACGCTAAGGTCCAAATCTGGGAATATGTTATGACAGTATCATAAGTGCCAATTCCATGTTTTTTTAAAGCACTTGTGGAAACACTTGCCGGTGTTCAAAAACAGATGATTTTCCATTCCATTAGTTGTTCTACTCTGGCATTCCCTCTTTGGGAATGACCACTGCTGGCAGGGATGCATATGAAAATAAGGATATAATGGACAAATGTGCTGTCCTTAAGCCCTCTGGAAGAGTGAGTCTGTAAAAATAGTATACCAGTTTTAAGACACCTTTTTGAGCTATGTTTCAAAAATGGCTTTCCCTTTTAAGAATTAAATTTGCCAAGTATAGAGACCGTAATGCAGACTAATCTTTTTTAAAATTTACACAAGTGAAAGGTTGAAATATTGCAATATGCAATGTAGTAACTCCCTAGGACTGTGTGACATTGGGGACATCTACGACGCAAAAAAAAAGAAAAGCCAAAGTCTATTGACTCAGGCTCGTGGAGCTCATGCTATGGGACTAAAAATTGCAGTGTAGATGTTCAGGTTTGGGCTGGAGCCCAGGCTCTGAGACTCATTGCCACAGGGATGGGGTTGTTTTTGTGTTTTGGGTTTTTTTTCAGCATTGATGTACCCAATGTCACACAGTCCTAGGGAGTCAATACATTACAATGTGGAGGGCTGTGAGTGGTTTTTCTTTTTGTTTTTTAAATAATTGAAGGTAAGACACCTCTAACAATCTCAGTTATAACATTGGTACCCTGAAGGATTCACTGCAAAGACTAAAGGAAAAAAACCCTTCAAATAAAATTGGGCCAATTTAAGTAAGGGTCATCCCAAAATAATCTCTAGTGAGTGGATTAGTGAGTTTGGCCTCCCATACCTTGGAAACAAGTTCTATGACATAGACTGAAACAGGATCTCCTGCTGCAGGGCAAATCTAAACATAATTCTTTGTAAATGCCTGGTGTAAGGCCCTGGTGGCTACCTTGCAAATGTTTTTTGGAGGCTGCCTTGCCTCAGATCAAGTGCAGCTTGACTGGTTTTCCAGCTTCAGGCCAGCTAGGTAACAGCAATATGAATTGCAATGAGGTGGATGTTAACAAAGTTGTCCAGTGAATAGATATGAAATAAAATGTAGAAGGCACTTCACAAGGGCTTTAGTCTGCTCCAAGTAAAACCTAGGAACCTTTAAACATCAAACATATGGAAAAAGGCCTCATTAGGAAGGGCATGCAGGAAAAAAAATGGTAGGGTATTAGGCTCATTAAAGAGTAACTCCAACTCCATCTTGGGAGGGAATTTAGTGTCATAAAGATGGTAGAAGGTAGATCAGTCACTAGGCCTAAAACTAACTCTGTGAGCTGAAGTCACTACCATCAGGAAAATGACCTTCCAAGATAGAAACTTAAGCTTACAGGAAACGAATGGTTCAACAGAAGCTTTTATCAACTTCAGGCCACAGGAATATCTCTTGACACAAAGCTTTTTAGTAGGAAACTTCAAAAACATCCAGCTCCACATGAACCTGACATAGTGGTACAGAGACCATGGTCTATCTTACATTAATCCATGATAGGTCAAAATGGTTGTCAAATGTACTTGGATGGAGTTACTCTTTACATTTTAGTCTCAGACAGGTAAAATAGATAGTCAAGGAGGTTTTCTGCAGGTCAGGTAAAGGGGCCTGCTTGGAGCTGCTTGCATCATATCATGCCTTAGTCCCTTTCCATTTGGACTTGTAAGGCCTTCTAAACCTGAAGCCCAGCCAAATGATGTTCAGCAGTCTTGTGTCCAAGTGACCAGGACCCAGTGTGGCAAAAGGTTCTGCCTTTGCTATAGAGGTCCTGCCAGGCTGGCTAAGTGCGTTGGACCATTTCAACAACCTCTTGTCTTTTGTTGAAAGATAGCGTATGGCCCTTTGGCTTCTGGTGCTGAGGTCCTCTGTAGAAGGGGACTGAGAGCCTTTGAAGCCACTCAGCATGAAAGCATTATCATGAAGTAGAGCCTCACTTCCCTCCCTTGAAAGGAGGATTCAAATGAGTCAAAGAGACAACATTTTGGCACAGCCCTTAGATTGGATGGTCACAGTGTGGCATTTCAGTGGTAAGGCCATCCTACAGGGCTAACATCCTGCAGGTGCTGGAGCACCAAAACACCAAAGCAAACAACCTTGTAAGTACCAAGGCACTGAAAACATTAAGGCACAAAAGGGTGGTAAGCGCTAACAGCTCATCTGTGACAAAGCTCTAAAGAGGTCTCCACAGAGACTAGGAAAATCAAGTATCAAAGCAGTTTCCAACATGCAAGGAATTGCTCAAGGCAACAGCCTCAAATATTAGCACAGCTGTATTCATCCTGCAGGAAGCTACTTTGCCAATTGCAGACAAGAAGGAACTGATTGTGATATCAGGAAGAGGGCATTTATACCTGGCAGAGGCCTGACTTCTCAAAGCTATTTAGGTACCTAATTCCCATTAATTTCAGTGGAATTTAGATACTTAAATACTTTTGAGAATCTCAGCCGTTAGAGAATAAGCAATTTTTGAGTGATCCAAATATGGGGCATCTGAAAAATTGAGCTGGCAACACACCCGCTTTCACACACCCTGTTTTTGTTTGTTTGATACAGTATCTCAAATATGGGCATACAGATTTTTGTTCATATTTTCCAAAAGAACTTAGTGGCTCAGTCTCTGCACAAACAAGCAAATGCAGCCCAAAGTCCAGCCTCTTAAGATTGTAGGGGACCGATCTTACACTAAAGTCAGTGGGAGCTTTGATACTCATTTCAAGCAGGATAGGGCCCCTGAGAAAGCAGACTTTCTGAAATAAAGATTCTGGCGGTTTACTTTAAGCTGTGCCGTTAGCAATAATTGGATTTTTAATATTCTTACTCAAATAATAAAAAAATGAATTGTGTGCTCAATAAATTGCATTCAATATAATATTCATGATTAAATACTGAAAATAAATAAGTGCAGTGAAGTTGCAATATCTACTTTTGACTTCCCCTCTGCTGAAATTTCATTCATGCTTTCACCTCCCCTCATCCTGCCTATTGCAACTCTTTTCTCAGTGGTTCCCCCAATCCCAGCATTCCAGACTCCACCATGTGTAGAATGCTTCTCATATGTACAGAGTACTCCCATCCTGAGACACCTCAGCTGGATCCACTTTCATTTCAGAATCCCAGTTCAAAATCACTCCCATAATTTTTAAATCCCTCAGTAAACTTGCCTAAGGCTGCCACCCAGATGTTAATCTCTCTACTCTCTTCCTAGCTTTTTCCGCTCATCTGGTATCTCCCTCCTCTCTGCCCACAGCACAGTCTTAGCACTGGTGGTATCAGAACTTTCTCCTCTGCTGTTCCTGCATCCTGGAGCAGCATTCCTGCTGTTTGCATGCATTCTTCATCTATTTCCAGATATCTGGAGAAATCTTTTCCTCATTTTTATATACCTCTTAAAGGTGTTCTCCAGAGAAGAAAAAGATTGTGCCTTGTTTTGTTAGTTTATAAAGAAGGGCTGAAGACATTTTAAAATGTTGGTTTCAATTTTTTTTCTCCCTTTACAAAAGAACCATTCTGACCTCTCTAATTTTACTGGAGGACACATGGAAACAAGATAACTGGTGGGAGTATGATGCTACAAGAGTCTGAAACCGGAACAATTGAAGGCAGAAATTTTTAGTCAGGTTGTTTCTCCCAACACCCATTTAATTCAAGCTCCTAACAAACACCTAGTATAAAAACTCTATTTGTGAAAGATTCAATATCCTCCACATGTACACTTTGTCAGCTGATGGCTAAGAAAATTCCCATTCCAGTTGTCTGGTCCTCTCCTCCAGGAAAAACAGGGGCAACAAGTCGTCATAATTCTGATATTCCTAAAATATTAAAAGGAGGAGAAAGGCTGGTGCTAATCCTTTAGTAGCCTTCATGCAGTAAGACTTCAGTGCCCATACAGAGCCTCATTGACTTCAGTTGGACTCCACGTGGGTGCAAGGGCCTGCCTGCACAGATCTCCCTCCAAGATCAAGGCCTTTATTTGAAAGAGAAAAATAACCCGTGCCTTCTGAGCCTTTTTTTCTATTAATCACAAAATTAAATAAAAAGATCACAAACATATTTTCTCCAAATTAATCTTTTAATTTTCTCTCCTTTTGCAATTGGCCTGACTTGTTTTAACTTATTCATCATCCAGTAGCTCTTCTCTGCCACGTCCAGCAGAATCACCGTTAACTTCAGCATTGACTGCCCGTGAAAGCTATAATACTCTCTGTAATAACCTTAGTCCCAGATTTGGACCTTAGCGTCCAAAATATGGGGGTTAGCATGAAAACCTCCAAGCTTAGTTACCAGCTTGGACCTGGTACCTGCTGCCACCACCCAAAAAATTAGAGTGTTTTGGGGCACTCTGGTCCCCCTGAAAAACCTTCCCTGGGGACCCCAAGACCCAAATCCCTTGAGTCTCACAACAAAGGGAAATAATCCTTTTTCCCTTCCCCCCTCCAGGTGCTCCTGGAGAGATACACAGACACAAGCTCTGTGAATCCAAACAGAGTGAATCTCCCTCTCTGTTCCCAATCCTGGAAACAAAAAGTACTTTCCTCTTCACCCAGAGGGAATGCAAAATCAGGCTAGCCACTTCAACACACACAGATCTCCCCTGATTTCTTCCTCCCACCAATTCCCTGGTGAGTATAGACTCAATTTCCCTGCAGTAAAGAAAAACTCCAACAGGTCTTAAAAGAAAGCTTTATATAAAAAAAGAAAGAAAAAATACAAATAGTCTCTCTGTATTAAGATGACACAATACAGGGCAATTTCTTAAAAGAATATTGAATAAACAGCCTTATTCAAAAAGAATACAAATCAAAGCACTCCAGCACTTATATTCATGCAAATACCAAAGAAAAGAAACCATAGAACTTACTATCTGATCTCTTTGTCCTTACACTTAGAAACAGAAGACTAGAAAGTAGAACTACTTCTCCAAAGCTCAGAGCAAGCAGGCAGCCAGAAAACAAAGACAAAGACACTCAAATCCCTCCACCCAAAGTTGAAAAAATCCGGTTTCCTGATTGGTCCTCTGGTCAGGTGCTTCAGGTGAAAGAGACATTAACCCTTAGCTATCTGTTTATGACACTCTCCAACTAACTAGTAGTATTAAGCCCCATTAAGGCTTTGGGGCTAAAACTGCATGGTGAAGGTCTACAAAGATAAGGCCCTGATTCTGCTATCTGCTCCATCCAGGCAGACAACTCCCCTCCCCCTTTTTTGACTTCAGTAGGCTCCCCTGTGCAGATCAGATTGTGGGATCAGGTCCTAACATTGTATTGAACACTGACATTCTAAGTACCTAGTTTAAAATAAGTAAAATCTACTGCTTAATGTCTGAGAGTTTAAACTAATGCAACAGATGTCAGTTTGGTGGAGCCCATAATACAACCTATGTTTGTGCTCCCTCAGCCTTGTTTTTGCAATCTGAGGTTAATCAGGAGGGTAAGTGAAAAACAGAGAGAGAGTGTTTGTCATTTGTGGAGAAAAGGTAACGAATAAGTGGCATGGAATGAATGGAGAGAGAATAAGTGAATGAAGGGATTGGAGGAGATGAAGTTGTTCTTCTGATTATTCCAGAGGGTGGGGATAGAGTAAGAGGTGGAGGAAATAGGACTAGGAGAGACTGCACTTGTAGGTTTTACTTTTATGCTTGGGTAGTCATTTGTTTTGTAAACAGAAAAAATTAGACTGAACATCAATTTGGGGAGGTGTTGCATAGGTGGATGTGTTCAGGATGGATGAATACTTGCATGTTTAGTCCCTCTGCTTTTGTCACATTGTGTCACAGATTTATTTTCACTTAAACTTGGTTGCTTGTGCTTATTTATACAGGTCTGTCGCATCTTACGCACATTTAACATGCACAATTTCAGCTTTACGCAGTAGGCAAAAAACAAAAAAAAGGGAAAAATAACTATTTAAATACTGTTTCTGTAGTGCAGGCGATTCTGCCCGCCATTCAACTCAATGTAATTTTGACTATACGCGGTTTTCGCTTTACGCGCTAACCGCGGAACGGAACCCTCGCGTAAGATGAGACACGCCTGTATTATAGTAGTGCCTAGAGACCCCAGTCGAGATCAGGAATCCATTGGGCTAGGCAGTGTACATACAAAAGGTAAGAGACAGACAGCCCCTGTTCCATGGTTCCATCCCTTGCCACTAAATAGATAGGACAGTGAAAGTAATACCGTCTTTTTACAGATAGAGAACTGAGGAACAGAGAAATCAAGGTCCAATCCAAAGCCCATTGAAGTCAATCAGATCAGGCCCCTGTTGACTTTCCCAAGGTCACACAATAAGTCTGGACACTGAAATATACAGATAAAGACAGTTTCTTCTACTGATTAAAGAACAGATCTTAACTTGCAATCCTGGTTCAGACAATGGATCAGTATGTGACCTTGGACAAGTCACTTAACCTCTCTGGTAAAATGGAGATTTTAATACTACCCTTACAGAGCAGTTATGAAGATTATCAACTAATATACAAACACTTTGAGAGTCTCTGAATGAAGTTATTAATACATAGTGCTTATCTAGTTATTATTAGACTGGCAGGTTGAGGCATTTTGGCAGGGCCACGTGTGTCATGTTGATAGGAGGGATCCATTTCCAGTGCTGGCAGTCTGGCATCTTTCACTAACAATAAATTCACTTTAAATAGGACAATTCCTAATATATCTGATTTGTTAGATACTTTTCAACTTTACCTTCTCTTTTACACTTGGGCAAAAGCTATTCCTATCAGAACGAAACATAGCTGATTAATCAGAGTTGTATAGACAAGATGAACCATTCCTTCCATTCCTTTTTCACTTTGGATATATATCATTGTAACTCTTGACTTCACAATTTACTGTTTGCAGCAAAACTGGATGAGGAAAAAATCATTTCACTTTTCAAAGCAATATTAATGGATAATGCTTCATATAGCTCTTTAAAAATATATTGCCATAAAGGGATATCATCAACTTGAAATAACCGTTCCCTGAAAATTTTGTACTTACAGTGTTTTTTTTGTTTTTTTACAATTAACACCTAATATTACTACAACTGAAGGAAGTTAGCAGACAAATATTTCTCTAATTTTTTACTTTTATTTGTTCCATCAATAGCTATTAGCCAAGATGGTCAGGGATGCAACCCCATGCTCTGGGTGTCCCTAGCCTCTGACTGCCAGATGCTGGAACTGGATGACAGGGGATGGATCACTTGATAATTGCCCTGTTCTGTTCATTCTCTCTGAAGCATCTGGCAGTGGCCACTGTCAGAAGACAGGATACTGGGCTACACAGACAATTGGTGTGACCCAATATGGCCATTATTCATATGTTTCACAGTACAGTATGGTTAATTGCATTTTCTCTCTCTTATGATGGATGACATCATTCTCGTGAAGCACGTGCACATGCTTCCTGGGCCCTGCAAGAGGGTTTTCACCAGTAAAACCAAAGCTTCTGTTATTTCGCTTTTCAGGTCAGAAAAGGTGTCTCCTCTTCCCCTGGTGTCTGCACAAAGCCAGGGCACAATAAGAGCCTAGTGCAGAAGCCTCTTTCTTTGCTCCCCAAACACTTGTATGGGTCACGGAAATACCGGATGCTTGGCAGGGGGCTAAGAGAATGCTCCTTCATTCCTCAGACCAAACTACAAGACAGGGGGCAGCAGAGATCTGGTAGAGCATGCAGGGAAACATCTTTATCACAACATGAACCCCAAAATGAGACTGGGACACACCTGCCAGCAGCAGGAAGAGGTGTTATAAATCTGTGCCCCCCAGAAGCAAGTGAAAGAAAAAGCACCTGGCTGGGTGATTGGCATCCTGCAGTGAGGTCCAGGGAGAAGCCAAGAGACAAGAGCTAGTTAGGGAGGAAGAAGCAGAGCTGCAAAAGGCCAGGAGCAGCTGGCCTGAGACAGGAAGGCCACTTCCCACCCACTCAGGCTCTGCCTATATTAAGGAAATATGTACTGATGTAATATATTGATATAGTTACACCAGTGCAGACCTCTTAAAGGGACTTACACTGCTGCACCTTAATCCAGTAACACAACAAACTAAACAGCAACAGGGTAGGTCCTGCTTTTATGGTGCAGAGCATGTCCATTAGTGGTTTGTGCTGGCATAACTACCTTGATGTAATTACACCAGTGTAAATCCCCTCAATATACGTAGCTACATACAGGATACAGCTCTCTCTTGCGGGATAAGGAGAGAACAGCAGTCTTACACAAGGCAGCAGGTAGCTGGAAGGCATCCCCTGCTGGAGCTAGGACAGTGAGTGGAGCAGGCTGGGAAGCAATTTAGATCCTTTGCAGGAGTTGGGCCAGGTAAGCATCATCATCTCCTGCTCCTATTTCAGCTTCCGCTGTGGGAGCCAACACAAGCCAGGCCTGGAAGGCAATGGGGATCCTACTGCAGGCACCAGACAGGAATGGGGCCCAGAAGGTCAGTGGTAAACTCTGCCCCTCAATGAAAACAGGGGATCCTTGTTCCTGGTCTGGATTACTCTGTGGGAGCTAGATAGAGAAGCTGGGGCTAAGAGTGTAGTTGGCATCTTCACCCCTGCTCTGTCTGCAGGAACAAGATATTGGGCTAGGAATACAAGAGGAAGTGAGGATCTGTCCCAGGCTCTTCTACAGAAGCCAGGGTCAGGCTGACTGTACAGCTTGGACTGGCTTTTACCTTTAGCTGTCTCCCTTCCTATGCACATTCATACTCCTCAGTTTGTGAGGATCCTTTATACAGTGAGAAAAACAATTTTAAATATACACCTCTACCTCAATACAATGCTGTCCTTGGGAGCCAAAAAATCTTACCGCGTTATAGGTAAAACTGTGTTATACTGAACTTGCTTTGATCCACCAGAGTGCGCAGCCCGCCACCCGGCAGAACACTGCTTTACTGCATTATATCCAAATTTGTGTTATATCGGGTGGCGTTATATCAAGGCAGCGGTGTAATTTCAGAGTCTTAGGGGCAGGTCACCTCACCAGAAAGAAGTTACTTCCTTTGAAATTGACTAATTTCAAGTTGACAGTGTCTCTTTAAGATCCGGTATTATTTTGTATTATGGTAGTGCTGAGAGGCCTCATTTGGGACAAGAGCCCTATCATCCTACACAAACACACAGTAAGAGATATTCCTGGCCCTAAAGCACTAACAATCTAAGCTCCTGATCCTGCCAACTGATCCAGGAGGATGAACTCCTGAACCCCACTGATTTCAGTGATGATTTGTATGGACATAAGGGCCTGCAAGAGGGAAATTTTATTGATCAACTGGCAAGTTAGGGGCCTAAGTCAAAACAAGTTGCAGTGAGTATAAAAAACAAAAGGAAGGCGTGAAAGAGGAAAGACAAGGATAGCAGCAATAGGAACATATGGTTACATAGACTAACTAGGTGCACAATTTCCCCATTAAAGATTTTTACTTTTTTTTTTTGGTAATATCAGAAATCCCTGCTGTCTGTTTGCCTAGCCATATTCAGTAAGCAATTTACCACAAGTAGCAGAGTATAAGGGAGTCTTGAGGAGGGATTTGCAGGAGTACAAGGTAGTGGCCTTATGAGTTAGTTTGGGGAGAGTGTTCCATGGAGATGTGGCAGTGTAGAAGAAAGCACAAAGGTGCTTGCAGAAGTGGAGAAACAGGCAATCCAGGCTAGCATCATTGGTGGAGAAAATGTGGAGCAGAATGTGAGGGGAGATAGAGACAAATAAAATATAAGAGTAGCCAAATAAGAATGGGCTGTATTGTGAACGTTGTTAAAAGTAAGGATGAGAGCTTTTATTTGACATGTTGAAGACTGGGGAACCAGTGAAGGGACTCTTATGGGGTTGGCATGGTCAGAACAATGAGTTAGGAAAATGTATATTGGCAGTATTGTTTTGAACGGACCTGAGGTGGACAAGATGGATTTGTATATGTTGAACTGTGGACTTCAGGTTAGCCTAGTCAGTTTATTATGATTTGTACTCCTTGTGTAGAAAAAAGTCAAACACTGTAATCATTGGGTATTGTGAAATGGTGCCAAAAAATGCCTTGCTGTGTAATTATTTCATAAAAGCATTTGAGATGATTATATACAATTGCTTTGAATTTACCTTCTTCTAGACATCAGTATTAAAATGTCTCTCTTATAGATTGGCTGTCCGTAGATATATTTATAAAATATAAAGGGCCTGTTTTCATTTAGATTTTTCATAAAAGTATAGTATGTTTTAGTCTACATTGCACTTTGAATCTGTAAACTATAATTCCCTAAAGAAACAACTCATTTTAAATGGAGTCTCTATGGGTGGATGGCATAACTGTGAAATTCCATCTTATTAAACTAGTGATATAGAGTAGCCACTTCCCATTTAACAGGAAAATTCCTGCCCCTTGCCCCATATCTCCCACAAAGTTTTCTATAGGTCTATTTTGCATTTCTTCTGCTTGTGTAAAACTATGAGATGGTAACATCTAATGAAAATGTAAAATGTCACAATAAAATGTCAGCTTTCTGAGCTCTCCCCTTTTCATCTAAAACTTTCAGAAATTAAGTGGGTGTGCCCTCCAGACGTCTTTGCAGGAGGAAAGGCATTTTGGTTCAAGTGCTTAGCTTCTGAGAACAGTGGTTACCTTAAAACAGCTCAAATCCAGAGAAGCTAACATATGTGATGGGATATTTTTTAATATCAGTGTCCTTAATAAGGGATAGAGGGGTGACATTATGAGAAGTTGATTGTCTTTTTATTATGGTGGGTTGTTTTTCCTTTCTTTTGGACCTTGCCTACTACCCTGATCTCAGTGACTGAGGAATTAGGCAGTAGCAGATAGCCATCCAACCACGAGTGTAAGAAAATTGTGTCTCTTGTATTGGGAATCACTGATGGAGGAACGAAGGTGTTAAAAACCTGTGCTAGTGAAAGATTTGGTAGGTGGGACTGGAAGTCATTGAGAAGGATTATCTTTGGTTTCTGGGGAGCAGAAGTGGGGATGGGGAAGAGTGGCAGTAAGGAAGGACTTTCTGTAAGCTATTAAAGTTGGGAACAGATTAAAACACTAAGGACCGATAAAGGGATTCCCACCTAGATCTCCTTCCAGTGAGCCTGAGTGCAGATTTGTAGACCTTTAGGATATGCTTTCACCTGAGTAGATAGTTTGATAAATCTGAGAATATTTTTTCGCTTAATTGATGTTTTGGGGTAAGTGGGAGGGGTGACAGGGAGAGCTGGAATCTCTTTCTGGATAAAGTCAACTGGCAAATAGTTTAACTATTGGTTTTAAAACTGTATGAAGCACTAAACCTCAAATCTTGAACTCAAGTCCAGCTAGAGGAGCAAAGTTGGGTGTAGAGTAAGAATGGCCATACTGGGTCAGACCAATGGTAAGTCTAGCCCATTATCCTGTCTTTCAACAGTGGCCATTGCCAGATGCTTCAAAGAGAATGAACAGAACAGGGCAATTATCAAGTGATCCATCCCCTGTCATCCAGTCCCAGCTTCTGGCACTCAGGGGTTAGGGACACCCAGAACATGGAATTGCATCCCTGACCATCTTAGCCAATAGGCATAAATGGACCTATCCTCCATGAACGTATCTATTTCTTTTTTAAATTCAGTTATATTTTTGGCCCTCGAAACATTCCCAGGCATCCACAAGTTGATTGTGCATTGTGTGAAGAAGTACTTCCTTTTGTTTGTTTTAAACCCGCTGCCTATTTTCATTGGATGACCCTGCTTCTTGTGTGATGTGAAGGAGTAAATAACACTCCCCTATTCACCTTCTCCATAGCATTGAAGATTTTATAGATGATCATATCCCCCATTACTCATCTATTTTCTAAGATGAACAGCCCTAGTCTTTCTAATCTCTCCTCATATGGAAGCTGTTCCATACCTCTAATCATTTGTGTTTCCCTTCTCTGTATCTTTTCCAATTCTAATATATCTTTTTTGAGATGAGGCGACCAGAACTGCTTGCACTGTTCAAATGGTGGGCATACCATGGATTTATATAGTGGCATTATGATATTTTCTGTCTTACTATTTATCCCTTTCCTAATGATTCCCAACATTTGGTTAGCTTTTTTGGTTATTGCTGCACACTGAGTGGATGTTTTCAGAGAATGATCCACAACTCCAAAATCTGTTTCTTGATTACAGAAAAGTTAGACCCCATCATTTTATGTGTATAGTTGGGATTAAGTTTTCCAGTGTGCATTCCTTTGCATTTATCAGCATTGTATTTCATCTGTCATTTTGTTGCCCAGTTGGCCAATTCTGTGACATCTCTTTATAACTCTTCTCAATCAGTTTTGGACTTAACTATTTTGAGTAATTTTGCATCATCTTCAAATTTTGCCACCTCACTGTTCACCTCCTTTTCTGGATCATTTATGAATATGTTGAACAGCACTGGTCCTAGTACAGATCCTCACGGGAACCCCCCCCCCCCCATTTACCTCTCTCCATGCTGAAAACTAACCATTTATTCCTACCCTTTGTTTCCTATCTTTTAACCAGTTACTGATCCATGAGAGGATCTTCCCTCTTATCCCGTGACTTACTTTGCTTAAGAGCCCTTGGTGTAGGACCATGACAAAGGCTTTCTGTAAGTCCACATATACTAAATCAACTAGTCACCCTTGTCCACATGCTTGCTGAATCTCTCAAAGAATTCTAATAAATTAGCGAGGCATGATTTTCCTTTACAAATATTGAGTTGATGCGTCCCCAACATATCATATTCATTGATATGTCTGATAATTCTGTTATTTACTATAGTTTCAACCAATTTTCCTGCTAGTTAAGGTAGGCTTATTGGCCTGTAATTGCTCTGATCACTTCTTGGAGTCTTTTTTAAAAATCATCAATACATTAGCTATCCTCCTAGCTATCCTCCAGTCATCAGACACAGAAGCTGATTTAAGTGATAAGTTACATGCCACAGTTAGTAGTTTTGAAATTTCATATCGGAGTTCCTTCAGAGCTCTATGAATACCATCTGGCCCTGGTAACATATTACTGTTTATCAATTTGTTCAAAAACCACCTCTATGGAGACCTCAATCTGGGACAGTTCCTCAAATATGTCACCTAAAAAGAATGGCTCAGGTGGGGAATCTCCCTCACATCCTCTGCAGTACAGACCAATGCAAAAAATTCATTTAGCTTCTCTGCAACTGCCTTGTCGTCTTTGAGAGCTCTTTTAGCACCATGATCATCCAGTGGCCCTAATGATTGTTTGGCAGGCCTCCTGTTTCTGATCTACTTAAAGAAGTAGATGTAGAGGGCATGGTTGTGTAAGGTGGGGTGGGGGAAGGTGAGGATCCCTTCGCTCATTCCGAGCTATTTTATGGTTGTTGAGCTGCTCCACAGAGGCTAGTACAGCTCAATGGTTAGAGTAGTTTCTGTGGGCCCTCAGGCATCTCCTCTTTGCTCTGCAAGGAAATATATACATAAAAGCAGTTCTTCTGGCCCCATCCCGGTCCTCTCACACCCAGCCCACACACCTGTCCTTCCTCTTGCTGTCTCTGCAGTGCTGTTGCACAGGACAGGGCTCCATGGATGGACAACTCCTCACAGTCCTCTAAATCCAAATCACCACTCACAGCCAGCAAACTCCAGTTCTGCTGGGAAGGGGCCCTCTACAGCACAGATAAAGGAGTTGGATTTGCCCCCAAAAGATAGTTTAAATTCACTCATCATTTTATAAATTGGAACAATAAATAATAGGTATTTGAAGTGGAACAGACTACACCCTGCCAGTACAAGATTGTTAACTTCCCTAGAGTAGATATTCTAGCTCTTTGGGAAACCTAGCTTTAGGTGGTTTAAGTGCTTTCCTTAGGATAGACTGTAGAACTGCATCTCTCATCTCACCATCCTATAGCTTTCCCTCTTTAATACCACCAAAATAACAAGGAGTCTGGTGGCACCTTAAAGACTAACAGATTTATTTGGGCATAAGCTTTCGTGGGTAAAAAACCCACTGCTTCAGATGCATGGAGTGAAAATCACAGATGCAGCCATTATATACTGACACATGAAGAGACGGGAGTTACCTCACAAGTGGAGAACCAGTGTTGACTTTTTACCCACAAAAGCTTATGCCCAAATAAATCTGTTAGTCTTTAAGGTGCCATCGGACTCCTTGTTTTTGTGTATACTGACTAATGGCTACCCCCTGATATTTAATACTAGCAGTCACTCCTGGTCATACTTTTCCCTGCCTCTTATGGATGTTTTTAAACACTTGGAAAACATGTGGCTATTTCCAGAGTTATGCAGACAATGAACTAACCCCTTATTTCGCAGTACCCCAGAGCTGGGCTGGCCAGGGCTTGGCAGGAGCCTTGGACAATTGCTCAGCAATCTCTCTTTTTCTCTCTCTGGAAGGTAAAGTCAAAACGGAGGAGGAGAGCCAGATTTGTTCCTATCTAATAGAGCAGCTTTCTTGGGTCGGGCCCTGTCCTCCCCCATCCCAGAGTGAGGGCCGTGCCTACCAGGGAGGTGGTCTCTCTCACAAGCGCCGCGGAGCAGAGGGGCTCCTTGCAGAGGCCTTGGGAGGGAGCCGCATATCCCCAGGGCAATCCCAGAAGAGATCCTACCAAGGAGGCCTTCGGGCGAGTGGCGAGCGCCCTGGCACAAGCCACTGGTCTACAGGGCAAGGGGGCGCCTTCGCAGAGGCCCTCGGCGGGAGCGGGGTCTCCCCCAAGGCAGGCCCTGGCTGGGAGAAGGGTGCCGGGCAGAGGCCAGCAGGCTGCTGGAGGGGTGGGGGCCGCTCCTGCGGGCAGCGGGCTCTGCCAGGCAGTAGCTGTTGGGAGGAGAGGGGCTGCTCACCGGCAGGCAGGTCCCTAGCAAAGGGCTCCGCTGAGAGCAGCCTCTCCCGGGCAGACGCCCCGGGAGAAAACGGGCGGTGCAGCGCGTCCATCCGGATGGAGCCCCTGTAACTCCTCCCCTCCGCTCCAGCCTCCTGTGGCGGCGGCGGCCCGGCGCTGCTCCCCCTCCCCGGCTGGCTGAGCGCCGCTGCCCCTCATGCGGATGTGACATTTCACGGCGCTACCGCGGCCGCCATTTTGAGAGAGACAGAGAGAAGCCCTGGCGCCTGCTACGCTCCCCACAGAGGCGGCGGCAGCAGCGGCGGAGCAGCAGCGGCAGCGAGCCCGGTGCAGGCAGCAGGGAGGCCTGCAGGCCGGGAGCAGGGCCCCAGCCTCGAGCGAGCGGCCTCCTGGGGAGCCGGGGGCTCGCGGCGCCTCCCCGACTCTCACCGCAGCAGGGACACCCGGCGGGGGAGGGGGAAGCGCCGGGCCCTAACTCCTGATCTCCCGGCCCCCGAGGAAGCCGCCGCCCCCGGCTGGTTCCCCCCTCCCCACCCCCTTCCCCCGACCGGGTGCCGCCGCCGAGATTGGGCGAATAGCGAGCAAATACGTGCGCGTCTCGCTGCCTCCTCCGGCCGCCCGCTCCCTGCCCGCCGGAGCCCAGCCGCAGCCCCCCGAGGCTGGTGCCCAGGCCCCGCCGCTACCCAGGCCCTGCCGCCCCTCCGCCCCCTGCCCTCCCAACACAGGCCTGCAGCCCCCTGCAGGAAAGGCCCAGGCCGCCGCCGAGCCACAGCCCCAGCCCGACATGAACCACCACCAGCAGCAGCACCAGAAGCCCGGGGAGCAGCAGCTGAGCGAGCCCGAGGACATGGAGATGGAAGGTAAAGAGCGGCTGGAGCAGGCACCGCAGGCGGCCCTGGCTCCCCAGAAGGCGCCCGGAGACCCTGACTCGTTCCCTATTCCCTTAACTTACTGGCCCCCCTAGAGCAGCTCCAAACTCCCTGGTTCCCAGCAATCCGCTCCAGGCTTCTTCCCTACGTAACACGCCCCCTTACCCGTCTCCGGTCCCCTCTTCTTCCTCACAACCCACCCCCCTAACCGGAGCAACCCCAGCCCCCCGGGGCCGCTGGGAATGGAGCAGCGCTGATGGCCTGGCCTGGGGCTGGGCCAGGGAGAGACCTGGGAATAGGGGCTCCCCTTGGCGGGGTGGGATGTTACCCGTAGTTCTCTAGGGAAGGAGAGAATTGGGGAAAGTTTAGGGGTTGGAAAGTATGGCTGAGAAGGCTCGAGCGTCTGTGTGCCTGCGGCTGAGATACGCTGGAGGAGTCCGATTGTAGGGTGCGACCCTTAAACCAATATCTTAATTCAAGAGGGAGAGATGGGGGTTCATGGCTGACGTATGGCTGGGGGCGGGGACCGGGGCCTCTCGAAAGGGGGGTTCGTTCTTCTGAGGGCAGGGATGTCCTGGCTGAAGTGAAGGGTTTGATTTGGTGGGCTGCAGTGACACCCGGGCTGGTCTGTGCTCGGGAAATGGGGGTTTAAGAGTGGTAGGATGATTTTTGTTGAGTGAGAAGGGATGTTTAGCACTCTCACCCTGTGTGGATGGGGGCGTGTGGAGATCCAAGGGCCCAGTAGATAGGGGAGGTGGGCTCTCCAGTAAAACCTCGGCTGAGTTAGGACTCCTCCAGTGTAGATAGTGGGGTTCGCTGTCTGTAGAGGAGGAGCTGGGGATTCGGGTGGAAAGGGGGCTGTGCTCCCGGAGGTGCGTGACCCTGAAGTGGAAGCTTTACTCCTAGGACTAGGAGAAGGATTATTTTGGGAGGAGGGGGCTGGTTCAAGGAATTCAACTGTGTATGGGAGGGTAGGCAAGGGAGGGGTTCCTAGTAGCGTTGCCGCTGTGACTCCTGAATGTGCGGCTGGAGCAGGCATGGGGCCGGGCTGTGGGAAGGTTTGTTTTTTCCTCTATTGATTATTTTCCCAATAGGTGAGCGATGAACGGTGGGTCATGGGGCCTAGCGATGGATGGTTTTAGGGGTTGCTTTCTCAGGGTAGACCTTAGTAGTGCCTCTCCCAGGTCTGTTTTCCCCCAAGTGGATCCGGCCCCTGTATTTCTGCAGCTGCCTGCCCGCCCCCCTTTTCTGTGTTGTTGACTCTAGAGCCGCGCGGCAGGGTTTTGCCTTGCAGCCCTTCCATTGTATCTGCACACAGCCTGCCACGCGAGATGCTCGCCATTTTTAATTGGGGCACTGATCTGAGGTTTATTTACAGAAAATGCATCAGGACGGGGCCTAGCACGGGGTTCTGTGGCCATGTGTAGCTCTTACCCTGATCCTGCACAGTCATGCCATTGCTCAGGAGAGTGGTTTGAAGGGGGAGGTTACTACATTTCCAGTCTTGCTCTTTACCCCAAACCATTACCCTCCCAGGGTTCTGTTTGGGATAAAGTCAGCTGTACTTTTTTTATTAATCTTGGCATTTTTTTTAATCTAAGGTATGACTCTTTTAATCAGACATGTTTCTATTGTAGGAAATGTGTAAATACCTAATCAGAAACAAATAATGAATTCCAGCCATAACTACCCTCCACTATTGTGTATTGTTTATATTAATGGATTTTTGCCTTGCTGATCAAAAATATGAATTCACCTCAGTATTGCTTAAAAGGTGTCAATCATTATGAATGCAGGTATTCAAATCAACAAGAACAGTCACCATCAACAGCCAGTTTAGTTGTGAAATATGCAACAATTGTTTTAGCAAATTTAGAATTTTCTACAACCAATCATGGATTGGTACTATGATTAATGAAGCTGTTTTACTGAAAGTTGGTCATAGTCACTACTCACTATATTTCATGATGAGAAGGACATTCTGTGAAACCCTTCTTTTTTTAAAACCTAAGACTTTAGTGCACAATATGATGGATGAAGCACATCATGTGTTATTTCAATGACTGACATTGTTTAAAAAGAACCCCAAAACCTGTCCCCAAGTTGCCACACATGGATTCAGTTTTTTTCGTTGTAACCTCAAGAGAGAGACACATGAGGTGAATTGGTTTTAAAAAAATACCTATTCACACCTATTTGTATGTATGCATAAACATAATGTCTTGGATATAATGAGTTTTCCAGGAGAATGTGCCATAGCCTCCAGCTGTCAGCCTTGCTTCCAATATTCATTTCTAGTCCTTTAGAGTATTGACAGTGCTTAATGGTTCTCTGATTTCTATGGGCTTGATCTCAGTGCAGCAGTATTCCAGAAATCTATTCAAGCCCTCATAGGCTGGTAAAATTTACACTAATGGTTCAGAATGATCATAGGACATACTAATCTATCTGAGAGTTTATTTGCACTAATGGAAAGCTCAACAGAGTTTAGATAAAAAGCAAAAGAGTCCTGTGGCACCTTATAGACAACAGATGTATTGGAGCATAAGTTTTCGCGGGTAAATACCCACTTTGTCAGATACATGTGTTTAGATAGACTCTATACCTTTTTGGAGTGTTTGATTTCCATGAGAAATTAGTTTAGGTGCACTAGATCATTTAGTCTAGACTCTTGTTCCCTTTCTACTGAAAGACATGTAATTGCTTATATGTGTTCCCTTATTTTGCAGTAGAGAACTGTGTTCAGCTTTCTAATATGTGGATGTAGATACTTTCTTGAGGAGAGAGAAATTGTCTTTAGAAATTGAGAAATTTAATAAAACACAATTCTCAAATCTTACACTGTTTTATGCATGTTAAATGCCATTCTCCATTGAGAGATCAGATTAGATTTAGGAGGTATGTGAAGAATGTATGATGGAAAACTGAATGCACATCTTAACTTTTGATTTATGTGAAGCCTGCTCACTTATTTGCTGTGCAGCTACACTGGACAGTTTCAAATGAGCAGAATTACAAACAAAACTATTGAATCAGTGGAATTAAGTTCTGCCAGTTTGAATGTGACATTTTGTGGATACCTGTCCCTGTTTCTTTCTTTCTTTTGCTTTTGTGATCCAGTTGACTTGGTTCTCTTCCTTGAACATCTTGTAGGCCATAAAGTGTAAATATCAGAAACAGTAGACATTCCGGAAGATCAGATTGTAAAAAGAAATACTAAGAAAACACTTTTTTACATTTTAGATAGGAAAGAGGTATAATTTAGTCAGCAGGTATAGAAGTGGTAGCAACAGGCCTTGATAAGGAGTAAGAATTTATGGGGCCATATGGTATGCAATCTAATTTATTTGCCATATTATATTGAACAGAATAGTGTAGTATTATGAGTTGGCTTCATTATACACATTCTTGATGCATATGGTAGTTGACGTTTTTAGCTATTTATTGTGACACAATATAGTTCCTTGCTGAGTTATACATTTTAAATATAGGAATTATATGGAAAGGTAAAAATAATGCAGTTCAGTAAATGTTGACCTTTTCGGTGTACCTATTGTAAGGACAGCAAATAGTGTTTGTGTAGTATATGCAGCTTGGCTTGTCATTTAAAAAAAACTGTGCTTTTCAGTTGCACTCCAAATGAGACTTGCTATACTAAATTCTAGGAAAGTTTTGTAAAATCATATAACAAAGGAAAATCTGAGGTCTTGATGTAACTCCTATATAACTTGCTTCCAAGGTAAATTGTATTAAGAACTATGCATACTCAAAGCACTTGGTGCTTATATATAATCCATACAATGCTTTCACCACTTCCCTTAAGAGACTATTTCACAGTCTAATTGATCTAGAAGGTGTTCCTAATATAATTTACATTTCCTTTTATTAATTTCTGCCCATTACCCGTAGTTATACTCTTGCATGTCATAGAAATTAAATTTCTCTCTTTGGTGTTAACACCCTTTATACAATTGTAAATTATGGTACCCTCCTTAATCCTGTTTAGTCAGTTCCAATTGACCACTTTTAAATTTTTCCTAATATGTCAATTTCGCTAACTTCCTGGTAATCTTTTGTGGCTTTTCTCTGAACTTTTTCATATTTGTCTGTTTTGAAGTGCCCCCAACTGAATCTCCTATTCCATGTGAGTTCACACCAAAGTCATTTAGAAAGAGCAGGGAAGGAAAAAGTTGCATCTGCATATGAAACCTAAAATTGCACTTTTCCCAGTATTATACCAGCAAGTTAGACATGAACTTGCAATGGTAACTATCATAACTTGATTTCTGCAGTATTTCTTACAGTTTATAAAAGAAATCTGCTATTTCTTATGTTTTTTTCTCATGGTTTAGCTTGCTTTTTTCAAAGTTATATCATATCTAATTTTTTTTACATATATTTCGAATGTTTACCTCCCTTTAACTTTCTTGACCTCATGAGTGACCTCAGCTCCTCACAATTGAATATCTACATAGATACTTAATGTAGTGTTCATTCCACATCAGAAAATATATTTTGTGAAATACAGATTATAGTGAAAATGTCGTTGAATTATTTTTTAGTCTGTGTGGTGGTCCTTGTCTCTGTTGAAGCCCAAGAATAATTTCTTTTGGAATCCCACATAATGCCATTATTTTTATGGATGGAGAGGACTGGGTGGAACTGTTTTTGAGGCTCATCAGCTCTGCCCTTTAATTAATTAATTTAAGAGTCAGTTCAAGATTCCCCTCTTTTTGTGTCCCCTCCCCCACTATCTTTCAGACTACTCCCAGCTTGGTAGTGATAAACTCAGGTTATAAACTTGATCTACTTCTCTGAGTTTATGGACATGAAATTTAGCTTGTGAACATGGGTATCTTACATATCCAAGTGGTGTTCTGTCTCTCCTCCCGCTCACCTCCTTTGACATTTTTCTCTGAGATGGGGGATGATTGAATGAGATGGGATATAAATGATGGAAGGGAGCAGACTATAAAGTGAAATTAGTTTGGAGGCTTAATAGCAGTGCATCTGGTAAAGAACCCAGCTTAGTCCATTGTTCCGCTCAACAGCAATGTTTAGGGCCCTTCTTGAGGCAATGTACTTGGCCCCGGGAAAGGAGTATGTGTGTTGTATCACGACCATTTCATGCCATCCGAGGGAAGTATATCCAAGGTCTTCTCCCAGAGGATGGATATATGACCTTAGGACCTGGACAGTAAAATGGGATAGAGTTGGATTCAGGAATCCTCCAGGGAAGGAAAAAGAGAAAAACTAAGACATTGTGGGATGAGAAATAAAATGTGCAAAATCTGGGAAGGCAGTTGGAAGACTAAAAGAAGTGAATAGTTTGATTTTAAAGGGTGAAGGAGGACATTTTCAAAAACTCAGATTTACCTTTTCCATCCCCTCTTCCCAGTTAAGTGTGTGTGAATCCACCATATCCAGAATAGGAATACAATCTCCCTATCATTACTAGGAAACTATCCTAATGTAACTGAAATTATCTGTGTAAAAGCACTGTAACCATGTACGTATTTGAAACAGAGGGTATGGCTACACTTCGCGGCAGCGCTTTGAAGTTTCGAATGTGGTCGCAGCGCCAGCACTGGGAGAGAGCTCTCCCAGCGCTGCACGTACTCCACATCCTCTACGGGTGTAGCTTGCAGCACTGGGAGCCGCGTTCCCAGCGCTGCGGCACTGTTTACACTGAGGCTTTACAGCGCTGTATCTTGCAGCGCTCAGGGGGGTGTTTTTTTCACACCCCTGAGTGCGAAAGTTGCAGCGCTGTAAAGCACCAGCGTAGCCATGGCCAGAGGTAGTCTTTGAGTCTGGCTTCCTTAAATCAGTTTCATAGCTACAGAAAACTTATCACAAAGTAAATCTATGTAGTGCATCCAAACTTCAGCAGTTAAACCAGTTTAGCCAGAAGCCAGTACATGTCGCATGACATCATAGGATATTTGTAAGTGATTTGGGGTGTGTATGAGGGAAATACAGGGTTTAGAGCTTGTGACTTGTCCATGTTTCCTTAAACGTTTGTTAAATCAGTTTTTGGTTGTCCATTTTTAATCATTCTTTACTTTTAAGTATTGTATTCTGCATATGGATGAAGAAAATGTTGGTAATTCTAACCCAAAGGAGTTTTAAAGTTATTGTTACCTAACTCTGTTTAGTTGAGAAGTATTATTTACATAATACTTGTGTAGTGCTGAAAATGTACTTGATGATTTGCAGGATGCAAAATTAATAACGCTTAGAAAACTTATTTCTTTAAAAAAAATTTTTTTTCAAAGTTTCAGTCTGCTCTAGACCTACACTATCCTGTTACTGATAAACTTCTGTAGTGAAGTGGGTTTGTTTTCCCGGAAGTTGTTTTGGAGGAGAGCAGGGGTCAGAGCATGTTGATCAGCATGTCAAGCTATTAAATAGATATGCTTGCTTTTAAAACTTTTTTGCTGATTACTTATGTGGCTTTATATATTGGTGAAATTGTTTTAGTAGTTTGAATGTGTTACTAGTAGCCAGTGCATCAATAAGTAAATGTATAAAGTAGTTTTGCAAGTGGAGTTAATTGCAACAGAATATACAGCTGTTGGTACATTGTTGTAATAGGCTGAGATTTAACCCTTAACTATTGCATCTAAATTCCTTTAACTAATTCGTATAGAAAACAAGCAGTGCAACTTCAGAAGCTTTGAGGAAATAGACTGTTTGTTTTAAATGAGTTGCAAACTTAAGGAAGAATGTTGACCGTGAAGAGAATCTGTGCCATTTTTCTGTTTGAAATTGCCTTACCTATTTTGAAAGCTGTTTTGGTGAACTAGAAAAAGTTCAGCTTCAAAAGAAGTAACAAACTTTAGGACTCTGTAAACAAGTTGCAAAAGAATATTAAGGCCTGGGGAAGGCGGTTTCTCCAATTACTCTGATCATACAGTGTCTGCAAAGGTGTTGGTTGTTTTTCAGAATATAAAAGCACTTTTAAAAATGGTCTTAATATCAGATTTCTTTTAAAGGCTGTTTTATAGGTTCTATGCATAAACATAAGCATATGTATGCCATGGCTGTAGATTGTACAAAACAAAATGTAAATGTTTGGGACCATCTACACAAAAACTACTTCAGAACAAAACCAGTTCAAGGCTGATTAGAATATATGTAAATATTCTTACATTTTTATATTGGATCTGTATGTACTCGGTGTAGAGCATATCTCAATTTGTGTATTTAATTGACTTTTGAAAGATTCACCTAATAGTTACTCTAGGCATATGTAAATTAGAAATGCAAAGATTATTTAAAGAGATTATTCCTCACAAGTTTAATCATGGAGAATTAAACAAAAACAAACAAAATCACACTTCATAACCTAACTGTTCTCTGACTTCTAAGAAAACAGGGCTTTCAGTGTCTTTGAAAGTCTGAAGTCTTAGACTCTGTCAGACCAAGGGGCAAAATGAGTTCCAGAGTGGAGGGCCCCTGATGGTGTTTTGACAGCAGCCTCCTGTTTAAACCAGGGGATTGAGTTCAGGCACTTCAGCTAATTCCTGCTACTGGCATAAAGAGAGAAGGAAGCAGTCTTTCAAGTAGCTAGGTCCCAAATTACTTAGGAGTTTGTACATCAAAACCAACACATTGAGTTGTGCCCAGAAATAAACTGTAGGCCGTGCACATCACAGTAATGTGCTTTGTGCAGTACACCCTTGTGAGTGAGCTGACACATTTGGCAATAGCCAGAGTTTTACGTGGTCTTCAGAATTACTACAAAAGATATTAACATCTTATAAGAAGCAATCATTTAGTACTTGTTACAGTGATAACTAGTTTGTTTCTCTGTGCTTTATTTTCTGTGGTGAGTTAGTTGTAGGAAGGAGGAATTGGGGGGAAGATAAAGGTTGAAAAAGGGCAGGGTTCTCCATGACAAAATGGAGTTTTTCTTAAATTATGGGTTCAGATACACTAATATAGATTTTTTTTTCCTGCACCAGTACACCATAGGAAGCATTAAGGAGAGAAGGAAAATAGACAAGGGCTAATGTAGGAGGTCAGTGTAGACATTTCATTGATAACTTTGATTGCTGTACAATTAAGTTTGATCTCATAATAGTGATTCTGCAAGATGTACCACAAGGATGAATTCTTTAAAAGGGTGTATTCTTAAAGATTGGGACATCCCTAATCTCATTTCTATATTTTTGCATGAAGTGCCATGGGTTATCCTGGGAATTAGACAAAATGAGTCATACTGATCCCAGGGAAACTGAATCTAATGATATAGTACACCACCTAGGTAAATATCTTTGGGAAGGGTACGGGAGGGAGTAGTCAAATCAACACAGATTCATGATAAGGATATAAAACATTTCTAACTTTTTTGGAGTCTTTTTTAACAATATTAGACAATAATAGTCTGTCGATGTAACTTGGATTTTGGTAAAGATTTTGGTAAGGTCCCCTTATGAAAAATGGAAAAAGGAAAATAACAGTGGGGTTTTGGGGGAAATCTTCTGAATTTATCTGGCTGAATATATCTGATACAAAGTTCATTAAAGTCAATAGGAATTGTACACTTGATTTATATAGGTATTGGACTTGGCCCAAGTATTAGGAAACAAAATCATATTGTGACTGCTCCTTGGATTAAAGAGGGCTTCATAGTGGAGTGCTCCAAAACACGAGTGCTAAGTATATTAATAATTTAGTCAATCTAGTGAGAAGGTGAGTTATAAGAGGTGTTGACAGGTGTTTACAGAATTATGAAAGGTAAAGGGAAAACTGATTGTTCCCTTTTTTAAAACTCTTCTATGATACAAGATCAATGGGTTATTCTATGAAGTTAGTGTAGAGTTTGTTTGTAAAACTCACTGCTGAAAAAAAAGACTGGCTGAATTTTAGGAGGACTCAATAATTTTTATGACACACAGTAGTATTAATAGTCTGGTCCTGTATCTTATGTCGCACTGTACACCTAGATTATGGGTCACTGACCCCTGCAAACTGTCTTCCTTGGCTGCTCTTTGCTCCAGTACAATTAGGAAAATATCCCTTGGGTTTTTTAATATTCTATTGTACATTAACCCCAAATATTTCATCTTCAGTCTGTTTCAGATTTTTGTACCATCGCGCGTGATTGTTACAAAAAGGCAGATGATTTTGAGATTCAAGTGGACAACAGTTATTTTGTTAACCTAGAAAGGTATTCTGTTTATAGCAGCATTTGAGGACTTTGGTATTGGGGAAAGGATGTTGTGCTCTTTCCTGTTTTTGTTGGGGATAGAGGTGACTTTAAAAGCTTGATAACTGGCTGGCCTACTATACCCCAGGCTAATATCTGGCACTTCATCCTGCAACAATGAAGTGATTGAGTTGATATTTTTGCTAAATCGTTAGCAATAAAATAGTTAACAGCATGAGAGTGTTTATTCTTGGTACACTTCTGAGTTAGCCATACTATTGGCTTGGAATCTAGTTGAAATTTCAAAAGATAAGTTCAAAGTAGTTTCAGCTACTACACCTGTTTCTCAATTTCTCTACCAATTTTTGTGGTTTTGTAAAACACAGCATGAGAGTGTTTATTCTTGGTACACTTCTGAGTTAGCCATACTGTTGGCTTGGAATCTAGTTGAAATTTCAAAAGATAAGTTCAAAGTAGTTTCAGCTACTACACCTGTTTCTCAATTTCTCTACCAATTTTTGTGGTTTTGTAAAACACGTTTTCCTTTTTTTAAGTTGTTGCTGTTTGGAAATCTCATACTGACAGGGGAAACTAGTACCAGTTGTACAAGGCAAACAGCGAAACTGGTTATATACAATGTTTTCAAACGCACAGATAATTTTCTTGTTGTATAACAGAAATGGCAAGAGTTCCTGACTGAAGTAAAGAAACTAAAATGAAATCCTCTCCTAGTTTCATTGTTACTATAATCTTAGGATCACTTGTAACATTAATATGTTTCTGACACAAGTACAACTTATATTGCTAGCATCTTTTAAAACCTCTATAGTGAATGTGCAGTTCACGCTTCTCAGGTGTTAATACAGGCTGTCTGCAGACTCAGGGAGACATCACAGATTTACATTTGTTTCACATTTTGAAAGCAATCATAAGATCTAGAGTTTTTTTTAATGAAAGCTTAGATTCTGAAGCATAATTATGCACCAAAAGAAGCAATTGTATGGCGATTTAACTGCTGCATGAGATGCTGTTTATTCATCTGCAAACTGAGGTAAGAGTTGTCAGATATTGTACTTCAAGGTGTAAGCTAACTTCCTTCAGGGGTTGGGATGGATTTTTCACTTCGTTCCATATGTTGTGAATAATATTGTATAATTGGTTAGTGACAGGAGGTATCTTCATATTTCTGTGAAGCGTCAGATAATTAGCCACTACCACATGTGTTGAACTGGTGTTTTATTCAAAGAATGCATTAGAGCAAAAATATTTCTGTCCCCCCACCCCCCAAAAAAATAATATTGTGGTGATAGCAGCTAATGGTGCATTTTCCTCCCTTTTAATTTATATCTGTTGGGAACAATTGGAATAATGATATTTCATTGTAAGTCTTCTGTTTCTCCTTGCTCAGGCCTCTCCTCTTCCCAGCTTGGTTATTGTTCCTCACATTCATGCTTCATTCTGGCTTTCAGCTTCTTGATTTTCCATCCTTGGTCCCAAAAACAAACTAGAACAATGCCTGGCTGTCTAAATCAAGGACAAATAGCAAGAATGTATATTCCTAGGCAGGTAGTAACCATAAGCAGATGTTTCAAAAAACATGCTAACTGGGAATTAAAAATGAGAAAGGACAGATGAACTAATCTGTACAAAGCCAAAAACTGGAACTATTTGGTGCAGAAGCATATTCTAAAAATAAAAATTTTCAAATTTACTGCTTCAGTAAGTTATAAATGTAAAGATATTCCCCTCACTATCACGACTGTTGCCTTTTTTACTTTTGAAAGATTACTGTCAGATTTGAATATATGCATTTACCTTGTGTCTTTTTCAACAAATTGTATATTCTGTTCATGTTTCAACCCATTTTAGTCATCCAGACTCTAGAAGTTATTGGGCTTTGGTTTGCAACCCATGAGTTAGTAATGACCTTCTTATTGTTGAAGCTTAGTGGAGAGACGTGATCAGTTATTGATAGAGACTATGTAGTAAAAAGAACGAGGAATCCTTTTGGCACCTTAGAGACTAACACATTTATTTGGGCATAAGCTTTCGTGGGCTAGAACCCACTTCATCAGATGCATGGAGTGGAAAATACAGGAGCAGATATAAATACATGAAAGGATGGGAGTTGCCTTACTAAGTGTGAGGTCAGTCTGATGAGACAGTTCAATTAATAGCAGGACACCCAGGGAGGACAAATAGTGGTAATGAGAGAGGCCCATTTCAGACAGTCGATTTCAGGAATTTAGAGAGTCAGGGTGATGTCTTCTATTGCACCAACTTCTGTCAGTGAGAAACACAAGCTTTCGAGTTTACACAAAGGCCACATCCAGACTACCCGCCGTATCGGTGGGTTAAAATCGATTGCTCGGGGATTGATATATCGCGTTTAATCTAGACGCGATATATCGATCCCCGAGCGCGCTTATATCGATTCCGGAACTCCATCAACCCCAACGGAGTTCCGGAATCGACAGGGAGAGCCGCGAACATCGATCCCGCACGGTGTGGACGGGTGAGTAATCCGATCTTAGATATTCGACTTCAGCTACGTTATTCACGTAGCTGAAGTTGCGTATCTAAGATCGATTTCCCCCCCGTAGTGTGGACCAGCCCAAAGTTCTTCTTGGGGTCTAGGAAATGTAGTTAGAGTGCCACAGCTAAATACAAGGTGGAACAGATTTGTTTAGCATATGTAGTTAATGCATATTTTAGAACACCATTCAGGATGAATTGTTAACTGGTCACTTCACTTTGAATGGTTCCTTGAAGTATGCGTTAACTACTTGTGCTAAACAACCTTTTCCACTTTTCAGAGTAGTAGCCGTGTTAGTCTGTATCCACAAAAAGAATAGGAATACTTGTGGCACCTTAGAGACTAACACATTTATTGTAGCATAAGGTTTCGTGGGCTACAGCCCACTTCATCAGATGCGTGTAGTGGAAAATACAGAAGGAAGATAGATATATGTGTGTGTGTGTGTGTGTGTGTGTATGTGTGTGTGAATGTGTGTGTGTGTGTGTATATATATATATATATATATACACACACACACACACACACAACATGAAACAATGGGTATTACCATACACATTATAAGGAGATCAGTTAAGGTGAGCTGTTGTCAGCAGGAGAGAAAAATAACTGTTTGTAGTGGTAGTGAAAATGGCCCAATTCCAGCACTTGACAAGGAGATATAAGGAGCTGTGGGATGGAGGGAATTAGCATGGAGAAATAGTTTTACTTTGTGTAATGACCTATCCACTCCCAGTCTTTATTCAGACCTAATTTAATGGTGTCCAATTTGCAAATTAATTCCAATTCAGTAGTCTCTTGTTGGAGTCTGTTGTTGAAGTTTTTTTATGTAATATTGCAACTTTTAGGTCTGTAATTGAGTGGCAGGGAGGTTGAAGTGTTCTCCAACTGGTTTTTGAACGTTATAATTCTTGATGTCTGATTTGTGTCCATTTATTCTTTTACGTAGATACTGTCCAGTTTGGCCAATGTACATGGCAGAGGGGCATTCCTTCTGTATTTTCCACTACATGCATCCGATGAATTGAGCTGTAGCCCACGAAAGCTTATGCTACAGTACAGTTGTTAGTCTCTAAGGTGCCACAAGTACTCCTATTCTTTTCCACTTTGTATTTAGCTATGACTTCCTGACTATGGCAGGGGTAGGCAACCTATGGCATGTGTGCCAAATGTGGCACGCAAGCTGATTTTCAGTGGCACTCATGCTGCCCCGGTCCTGGCCACCGATCTGGGGGGCTCTGCATTTTAATTTAATTTTAAATGAAGCTTCTTAAACATTTTAAAAACCTTATTTACTTTACATACTATAGTTTAGTTTTATATTATAGACTTATGGAAAGAGACCTTCTAAAAACATTAAGATGTATTACTGGCACGCAAAACCTTAAATTAGAGTGAATAAATGAAGACTTGACACACCACTTCTGGAACGTTGCCGACCCCTGGACTATGGCTTTGTCTGCACTGGAATATCGTTGGCAAAACTTCTGTCATTCAGGGGGTGTTAAAAAAAAAAACACCCCTACAAATGACAAAAGTTTTACTGACAAAAAGTGCCGGGGTGAACAGTACTTTGTCGGCAGGAGCGCTCTTCCCTGCAACAAAGCTGCTGCCACTCATGCTGGGGGAGTTTTTTGTTGGCAGGATAACTGTCTCCTGCGGACAAACAGCAGCTACATTGGACACCTTTTAGCAACATGGCTGTAGTGGCACAGCCATGTCATTAAAAACTACATGATGTAGACAAAGCCTGTGTTTCCCAGACCTGAAGAAGAGCTCTGTGTAAGCTTGAAAGCTTGTGTTTCTCATTGATAAAAGTTGGTCCAATAAAAGATATTGCTTCATCCCCCTTCTCTCATTGGTAGAGAGACTCAGTGCCTCCCTTAAGAGAGGGCAACGTTTTGGCATTCCGCTAATGAACAGATGTTGGACCCATATTCAAGAAACTATCTCTTGATATTGATGATATCGCAATTTATTGCTCAGCATTGTGACATTCGTGGGGTGGGGGAGAGGGAGAGGGCGGAGATTGTTTGGCAAGTTATGTTGAAACAGCTATAGAAATAAGTGGAACCTTAAATTTCCAGGCGCCGTTTCAGTCGTGGGTACACTACAGAAATTGCTCTGGCCTCTTTGGTCCCTGATCTTCTCTTGATGGTAGATAATATCCAGACTAGTTCTTTAAGACCTCTTAGTAGCCTTTGTGTAGGTCTAAACTTAAAAACTCTGAAGTGGTGATGCTGTAGCACTTCAGTGAAGACACTGCTATGCCGATGGGAGATTTTTTTCCCCCCATCAACATAGTTTATCCACCTCTAGCTGTGGAGAAGCCCACCCCTTGACATAGTACTGTCTACAGTATACCTCTTGACATAACACTATGGCTTAGGTCAATATACTGCGTTGTTCAGGAGTGTGGATTTTTCAGACCCACGAGCGACGTAATTATGCCAATGTAAATTTATAGTGTCGACCCGGCCTTTGGTACCATGAACCATGAGGTATTATCATGAATGCAGTCCCTGGCAGGGGTAGACAGTCTTGTCTAAGTGGCCCTGTTATGTTAGTATTATGTATCTTTTTCCTGTAATTAATATATGAACCCATGGCATTTTCATTAAATATGTGTTACAAACTGAAAGAATAAATAAATAAAATAGATTCTACAGCATCTTAGGAAAGGAGTAGAACTTTGAGTCTTAGAAGGTATGTCTAGCAAAAAAAAATGTACTTATGGCCCTGTTGACCTAGTTCCAAGAAACGCATTAGGTATCGGCCATCTAACAAAATTTCAGCTACACGCTGAATCAATGAAACTGTCCTAACATTAAAAAAAATATAATTGAATGCTGTTTGAATGCACACCATTTCCGTAAAACAAATCCTGAAACAGATCAGCCTCTTGAAATCTTTATTTCCCATTTCAGTTCCTTTTTGCAGCAGGACTCTGCGGTATCCAAATACAGCCTGTGCACCAGAGTGGAGGACAAAATTGCTTGTTTGTCCAGTGTCCCAGCCGAACATTGGTCAGGACACGGGACAAACAAGCAAATATCAGGACAGTCTGGTCACTCTAATACTAAGCATAGGTACTTCAGTTTGTTTTTATGTAAATATTTTAATCTGGAGTTATTATCCCTAATTTTAAATCTAGATATTCCCTTCTTTTCCTTCTGGGTGTCTAAATTAGCTTCTTTTTTGATACACTCAGTCTTCACAGGCATAGTGAGTAAAATCCCAAGGTCACTTTCAAACTTGATTCTGTTGCATGCTAGAACTTTATTCTGTCAGCTAAACGATGTGTCTATCATAATAGATTTTAGTTTAAAAAAAAAAGATCCACTGGTTTATGAAATATCTTAGAACACACACAGTGTCTAAGAGGCCATTGATGAAGCAGATTAACTTTTTAAATTACATTCAGCCCTGGCACACTGGAAGATTTGTGTGTGTGAGAGAAATCTCAACATGTATTGTAAACGTGGACTTTATGGTGCTTTCTTTTTTTTTTTTTTTTTACAGTTAGTATCATGTTCTAAGACCAGATGGTAGAATTGAAAATTGTCTCAGTACTTTCATAAGGTGCAAATAGCCAGTAAGCAGATCATTTAGTTATTGTGGCTTGATCTAAATATTAGCCAGAGATTATTTGACCTAATAGCTATTAGTTGTCATTCTTCCTTTTAACAAACCTAGGAATGGATATTAATATGTGTCAGTTACATTAATCAGCAAAGCAAAGGACTGGTCCACAGCAGAAATAACCATAACTGTATGAAGATATTACTGTTGAGAATAGATATACATTTGTGTTCTTTGATGTGTCAGTTATATAGTTAATCTTTGTATAAGAGAAGTTTTAAGAGCAAATATTATTGTTGAATTAATGTAGGGCTGATTTACACCATAGAGATGCATTTCGTCATGGAAAATTAGCTGCCGCTTAAATATTTTTAAGCTGTTTTTTGGGGAATGCCTAAGAAAGCTGTTGATTTTTATATCCTATTCATAAATTATGTTTTTGAGGGGGCATGTAAATCCAGTAACTTGTGTCTGTGGCATAGGTTACAATTTTTAATGCAATATTATAATCAGAAGTTTTGAAAACATTTGGTTCCCATTAAAAACATTCACTTGATTAAAAATTATTTGTAAAATGATGGCTATTAACAAAAGTTATTCTCTGTGGCTATTATGTTTATATGGTATTTATATACGTTTTAATCTGTTTTGCATAAACCGATTATTTAATCACTCACTGCCTTGTTTTCTCTTAACCATCACAGTATCATTAACATGCGTTTTGACACACTGGTGAAACATGCCACCTTTTGCTTGCCCGGGATGCTTTACTTATTTCTCTTAGAGGTGGATCATCATGGCTTGGAATTCTCAGTTTTGTCCTCCTCAGATTGGTTAGTTGTAACTCATGCTGCCTTGAATTGAATGTAACCACTGCAAAAAGGCTTAAACCCTTATCATACATACCTCGTTAACAACAAAGTCTGATATATACAACACATCACATGTGCATTTCATGAACTGCACTGATTCCCCATGTATTTCAGAGCAGAGCTCGAAATCCATATTTTAATCTACAAGTTACTTAAATGAACTAGGACCTAGATACTTCAGAGAGGGCATTACTGTCTGTGACGCCCTGTGCCTGCCTCCTTCTTAAAATGACAGTGCTCCTCAGAGATGATGAAGCTATATAGGCTGAGATTCTCACTAATGAAAACTGGGAAATAGTATTGTTGGCAGTGGGATTTGTCAGTAGAGATCTGTTTGAGCCAAACTTGTTTCGTGTTCAGATCAAGGTGTAGAACTTTTTTTCCCTCCAATTAAAGCCTTTTACTTAGAATGAGTGCTTGTGTTTTTGTTTCTTGGTTTTGTTTTGTTTTTGAAGTGTGTGCTTCTCAAATACATTAAATTCCTGCTCCTCACTTGGAGGTCAGAAAAAGACAGACCTCTTTTTTGTTCTAGGTTTTTGTACTCTTTTTAATTTTGTGCGGTATGCCTGTTGCTACGTTATCTTTACTATACCAAAAAAACCTAATGGATGTCCAACAAAATCCTCTTGCAAGATTCATGGTCTGTTTAATCTTAAAACATATTAATTTTTTGTACATTACTTTTGAGCATGTACATCCACTGTATTTTGTAAATGTTGATTGTGTTTGTTCAGAGGGGCATTGCAGAAGGATTCCTTCTAAAGAAGTACATAACTTTAACATAGTTAATACAGTGTAGGCATTGCTATTATTTAGCAATTGGTGTGTCACTTAATACATGAAACTTAACTTGAACAATCCCTAGGTACAGAGATCCTTAGAGAGGAAAATGCTTCAGGAACACAGTTCCTTTAGACATCAAAATCACTGAATTTTACTTTGCACACATGTAGCTGATTCTTTGAAAATGACTTTAAATTCCAAGTTTGCCTGTATCCTTGCAAAACTCAAAATTCAAATGATCTTTTCCTTGCAATCCAAGGACGAGGATAACTTCAAGATTACTAACCTTGGAAGCAAAGTTTGTAAAAATTGGATCAGACCCTATGTCAGGATTAGTTAACAGATCTATCTGTTTATTGTTTTTGCATTGCCTGCTATTTAACTATTATTGGCATAATCTGTGACAAAGTGCTTTTGCTTTTAGTGAGATTCTCAGCTGGAAGAAAATTGTCACAAGGGCAGAAGATGGAAAGGTGAAACGCACAAATCTTGTGGTTGGGAGTAGCACTAGGTGTGGGAGCCTGAGGCTGATGAGACTGGCTGCAAACACATTCCATACGTCTTAGATGCTTCTCAGTAGGGATTTTTTTTTTTTTTTTTTTTTTCTTGATGTGGGAGGGAAATTAATGTAGCTAAATAGATTCTGGTTCTCTGTTAGTTTGAGTATAAAGTGTTAAACATTAGTATAAGAGGAATTTTCTTTCATTGTTAGCATCCTTTATATTATAGTATTTATAGGAAGTCCAAGACTGTTTAAAACCAGGAATCCTGCTTTTTTTGCCTCTTTCCTACATGTCTGATAAGTTTTTTTTTTAGTCTGTTTATCAAAAGCCTCCTGTGCAGACACTGATACATATGTATGTGTGTTTAGTAGTTAGTTTTGTCAGGGTGTCTGATCAGATTGCAGTGTGTACTCTCTATAATGTTTCCATATAAAAATGATTAATCAGTCTGATTCTGCCTTCCTTAATAAAGTTTTTCAGGTATTTAGTATATTGTATTAATTAGGATTTGGTCATTAACTGGGAGTTACAAGAAAGCAATAACTTGCTTCAAAAAGAGCAGTTCCCCTGGATACCTATATTAATAGATTGTTGAAAGGCCTTGGCATACAATGTATGTAAGAGTAAGGCCTGGTTTACACCTCAAACTCGGGTCAACCTAACATTTGTTCTGGGCTGTGAAAAATTTCATGCCCTATGCCACAGTTAGGTTTACCAAGTCCTCACTTTGGCAGTAGCTAGGTTGACAGAAGAATTCTTCTGCTGACCTAGCTGTGTCTAATCAAGTGTGGAAAAACCCCTTCTGTTGCTGCAGTGAGCTTCTGTGCTTCATAGATGAAGCTGCAGCATTCAGTTCAGGATTACAGAATCAGTTTAGAAGATGACTCAACTCACCATTCCTTTCTTCATAATCACGTCAGCTGTGCTCTGAATTTGGTTGTCAATAATTGGTATAGTTACGCTACAGGAGTCATTTTACTTCTATTATTGGGCCATGAACATTTGTTTTCAACCTGCTTATAAAGTCCTAATAGAAGTAAATGTCTTTAACTCAGTGTCTTTCAAAATGTGGGATGTATGGCTCCAGACTAACTGGATGGATGGATAGACCTCTCAATTATACTCCAGAGTCTCAGCTTTCATTTACTAAAACAAAAAAAGCCTTTAGCTGTTACAGTTGCAAAGAAAACTTTCAAAGTGTGAAGCAAATGTAACTGATCCAGAGAAATCTGCCTGAGTTTGGAGAGAACCGCAGTCCTGAGTTGTGAACAGACCTGTTCACTTCAGTGGGTGCTAACTCCAGTGCCAGTGATGAACCTTTAAATGCAAACTGTTTCACTGTTCATCAAACCATGGCAGAAAGAAGAGGAGAATACAATATTATGGAGCTCCACACTAGCAGTTTTCAAAGAGCAAAGTGTTAGGCTTTGTCTACATTGTACTTTTGTTGGTAAAACTTTTGTCGTTCAGGGGTGTGGCTCCCCCTCCTCCCCGCCAAAACAAAAACAACCCACCAAGTGAAAAGTGTCGGTATGGACAGTGCTTTGCCAGCAGGAGAGCTCTCCTGCTGTCAAATCTACCACCTCTCATTGGGGGTGGATTTATTTTGTTGGCAGGAGAGCTCTCTCCTGCTGACAAAGAGCAACTACACTGCACACCTTTTAGTGGCATGGCGGTAGATTAAGATCTTAGATGGAGATATGTATAGTGGCAGAGCTCTGACCTTGCTTTCGTGGGTCCTGCGCTTCTAGGCAGTGTATGCTAGCTTCAGTGGCTCACTGTGACCCTCCACGTAGCCCTTCTCTCTCTAGGGCCAGGGTTACAGTCTACTGAGCCCTTTTCATCATAGGCCTGCAAGGAGGTTGGTGAGAGAACTCCCACAGTCTCTGTTCAGCCTCCTGTCCTGACAGGGGCCTGACTTCCCCTCCCAGGAGATGTTCCTATAGTGGTGGGTTGGGGGGAACCCAGGCCTGCACTCTACTCTGGATTCCAGCCTATGGACCCTAATTGTAGCAATGGTTGGCAGCCAACCTTTCACTGCCAGAGTTGCTACATTTCCCTGGGCCACTTGGCCACAGCTCTCCTGCTTCTCTCTTCTTCACCCTTACCTTAGGGCTTCCTTAACGATGGTTTGTGGGTGTCTTCATTAACCAGCCCTTCAGCCGCATTTGCTCTCCTCTGTCTGACTGGAGGGAGCCCTTTTTATAGTATCAGCAGGGCCTTAATTAGAGTCAGGTGGTCACATTAACTGAATGGCCTCACCTGTCTCTTTACAGGTTAATCAGAGTCCGGTGTTCTCATTAGCCTGGAGCAGCCCCTGCTCTGATCAGTCAGGGAACAGAAAACTGTTAATCCAATGGCCAGTATATCTGCCTTCTGCTATTCTGCTGTACCCAACTGGCCTGGGTCTGTCTGTCTGTCTGTCTATCTATCTATATAGCACCATTACCACAGTGTTGTCTGAGTGCCTCACAATCTTTAATGTATTTAACTTCACAACACCCTGTGAGGTGGAGAAAGTACTATTATCCCTGTTGGACATATGATGAGGCACAGAGGCTAAAGTGACTTGCCCCAGGTAACACAGAAAATCAATGGCAGGGCAGGGAGTTGAGCCTGGATGTCCCAAATTCCAGATTAGTGACCTAATCATTGGACAGTCCTTCCTGAACATAAAGGTGAGATGATGGGAGAGAGGGGTGTGTGTGTGATTGATTTCTTATTCCAGAAGCAGGTCTAAGCTTTCAGAAGTTTGAGAAACACTATTTAACAGCATGGCCACAACTTATGCTCAAGCAGATGATCACTGATTTGATTAAACATTTACTCTTGTTTTGGACAAATGTATTGTCTTTGAGAGAAATAAATCTCATCTGGCGGGGAAAAAGACCATTATGTACATTTAGAGCCCAAGTTTGCCCTCAGATAGGTAGACTAAACATCCAGTAAAGTCAACAGTGAGAATTTTGGTCATGTAATCTAGGGTAAATTTGGACATGACTTTGATAGTGTAAAATTCCCCCTCCAAAAATAAATAAATAAATTGGGGCTTTTTGATATCAAATACCTTTTTACATCTCTTGTTACAATTGTCTGTTCCAGAAACAAGTTCTACAGCAACTCTGTTTGTTTGTTTGTTTTCCTTTTTTCTTTTAAGGTAATGCAGTCTCAGGATTGAAAGAAATGCCTGAATATCATCTATACAATGAATATAAAAAAACAGACTTCAGAGATTTTGGGTTTCCCTGAAAATCTTTCTATTATCTCTAGGTTGTCTTACATCATAGAACTAGTTTTAGAGTTTTCTAACTTCAGATATTGGCCTTTGAAACATGCATTGTTGTCCTTGAGTTTTGTGTGTTAGGAAATTGATCTGTTGCTGACGGTCAGTGGGCAATGTTTGGTATTTAAGTGCTAGTGTGGACAAGACAGTTTTCCAGCAAAGTTGCAAAATTTGTGATTGTGACTTGAGTAAAAAAGGATCTTAGATGTTCACTATGCCTTTCTTATGGTATTCTTTCTTAGTGTGAACAAGGCTTAACAGTTTATACTGTAAGATGAGTTTAAAAGTTAATAACACAGTTTGTACGAATGGTTCTACAAGTATGAAACCATGCTAGAACAGTTACAGAATCTCTGAGATAAGTAACCTCAAATACTGTTTTGACTCCACTGTGACAAAGTACCATTCCATAAATAAATTAGCTTATATACTTGGTCATAAGCCGGTTTGTTTATAAGCCACCTCCCCTCCCCCGCCAAGATGCATAAGTAAAAATGAAAAATTTTTATAACCCGTTTATAAGCCAACCCTATAATTCAGAGGTCAGCAAACTTTGGCTCCCAGGCCATCAGGGTAGGCCACTGGTGGGCCGAGATGGTTTGTTTACCTTGAGCATCCGCAGGCATGGAGGTAAACTTAAGTAAACAAAGTGTCCCAGGCGCCAGCTGCTTACCCTGATGGGCTGGGACAGCAACTGATGGGGAAATTTTTGGGGGGGGACAAGCTGGGAGTGAAGGGAGTAACCCCTGTGACCACCGCCCACATGACCCCACCCCTAGCCCGGGACCTCCACACTCTCCCCTTCCCACCTTATCTGGGGAGGGCCAGGGGAGGATGTCTCTGGCCTGGCTGGAGCTGCTCTGGCAGGCTGAGCAGCGCGGCTGCAGCATGTTCCAGCAGGGTGGGCCAGGCGGCGCGGCTGCAGCGTGTTCCAGTGGGGTGGGCCAGGCGGCGTGGCTGCAGCATGTTCCGGCACCCAGGCAGTGCAGCCACAGCCTGCTCTGGGGGACGGGGCCGAGCCGCACGGCTGCTGCCTGCCAGCCAGCCCCCAAGCTGCAGCTGCTTTGGAGTCTGGAGGGAGAGCAGTGTGGGCAGAAGTGGAGAGACTCTGGCTCTGCTGCTTTCTTTGCTCCCTCTATTGGGGGGAGGGACTGTGTCCCACCTCTGCCTCGCTATACCCATTCATAAGCTGACCCTCATCTTTGTGCTTCCCTGTTTTACTAAAAAAAATTTGGCTTATGAACAAGTGTATATATAGTAGTTCTCAAAGTGGTGTTATGTGGATGCGCTAAATATCTTTTGAAATCTGTTTCACTGAGTTTTGAAACCATATCCAGAACTCATTTATTTTTAAAACTAGTGTGTACAAATCTTAATGACATTTTAACTTATATTAAATAATTTAAGTATTGCTATTACCATTTAAATGCAAACCTTCCCTTGCTTATACTCATAGCAAACATCTAGGTATTATGCAAATCAATATTTTAGGGTTACCCCTGTCAACTTGATAGTCCGTTTGATATGACATAAGAAGGAAACAGATGACTGAATGCTCCAATAGCTGAATCTCTGATTACAAGGAATTCCGCTGAGTCAGAAAATCAAGATGTATGCTGTCCTTTTTAAATTTTAAAACAGTGGGGGAAATGGTGCAACTTTGATGGGGTTTAGTGGTTTTCAGTAATATCTTGTCAGCAGCAAGTCAAGATTACTTACTAAACAGCTTTCACTGTCTCTCTTTGGTTCTTAACTGGGTGTGTAATCAAATAAAATATAACAGTAAGGTTGACCTGGAAGAGGGGGAGAGTCACTGCATATCTTGTCACAATTAAAGTAGCCTTGCTCCTTCTGGATGGTTTCAGTTTCTTTCTCCCTGTATCAGAAGGTTCGTTCTTCCTCTTAAGTACCCTGCACTTGCTCTAGAACTTTGCCAGACTGGATAATGGCAGTTTGCTCTGCCTAGCAATGGTTGTTGGGCAGACCCTGGCTTTTGCTATTGCAGAAGTAGATCAGTTATCTAGTAAAGCAGTGAGAATGTAAGGAGGGATGTGGTACTGTAAAACACATCACTTAGGGTGTTGTCTGTAGGCTTGGACTAATTATACCTTTGCTGAAGGCAAGGCACTATCACGTTATCATCTTTGGAATGTTCATAGGCAAGACTTAAGAATTGTTAAGCCCCTCCAATAGCCTTGCTGCTTTTGTAGCTGTATCTGAGAAGAGAATAGTGCAAACCTAATAATTGCCGTGTAGGTCACAAGGTTTTTTTGTATGCCTTTATATGGTTAGTCCAAGGATGGTATTTCAGCCTCTATCACAGTGGTCCCCATACAGTAGGGTGCAACCCTGGGGGGGGGGGGTGCGGAACAGAGGAACATTTGGGAGGAATGCATGGCGAGGTCCGGGCCAGCTCCACCTAGAACCATTCTGCCCCCAGATCAGCTCCAACTGCAGCTCCACTCCACCCCCAGACCACCTCTGTCCCCAGCCCAGCTCTGCTCTCATTCGCTTTTCCTCCCCCTCTCCAGCTCTGCCTCTATCCCCAGCTCTGCCCCTATTCTAGTTCTGCCCCCAGCTCCACCTTCAGCCCAAGCTTCTCTGCTGAGGAAGCCTTGGCCATGCAGTAATGGAGGAGGGGTGCAGACAGATTCCATTACTGGTAAGTAGGGAACACGACTGGAAAAGTTGGGGACAACTTCTCTGTCATCACCATGTAAGAAAATAATTGGTCAACAATTTTATTTTTCACTTCGGGTTCTACTGAGAACTGTCAGTTTCCCCTAATTAGCCACATGAGCCAAGTTTGCACTAGAAGGTAAACTAGTGAATGATTCTTAGCAGCGGGCTTCGCTGTCTATTATTGAAAACGGCTTAGGTGCTGGTGTAGAGTGGACAAAAACAGTTTTTCATTACCATTTCTGAAAGAATGACTGAGACAAACTATTTCTGCAAATTAAAGTAAAAGATGTTTATATCCATTGTAGAAAACTTCTGATATGTAGTTGAGCCAGCTAGATAAGTTGGTGCATCTAATAAAACCTTACGTTAAAGAAAAATGCACACAAATTCTGTTGCCTTGTGAACAAGACATAAGACTTTTAGTTGCACCTACAGCTTACAAATCATATTAATATTGTATAAAAATTGGTTAAAATGAATAAGTTTTCAATATATCCAGAGACTACCTCAGCAAAACTATAAAACTGTGCAAATGACAAATTAAAAAATGTTTATGTTCCGTGTTCACACCAAAGTGTTTCAGATAAACATTTCATTTATATAAAGCCTAATTATCAATCATACAATGAGTTAAATATGTAGAAAGTTGGTAGTAGTTTGGCCAAAGTTTAATTAAAATATTTGGAGGGTAAGGATTTTAATGGTGGCCATTGATCCACTGAATAATTGTGTGAATTTTGATGTTTTATGTGCTTCAATAACAAGGGTGAGGCACATTTTAAATACAAAAAAAAAATAACATAAGTACTATCTAGATCTTTTATAGAGCATTTCACCCATAGAGTTCAATAAAAGGACAGTAGATTTTGCTTATTCACAGACCCTCGGTAGCCAGCAAGAAGTTGCTATTATCTGGCAGTTTCTAGTAACTGGAAGCAAGGATGCAGGGCTGTACCTGGGGAGGAATGCTGGGATGTGCTTTCCCTGACTGCTGCGCTGCAGGGATGGCAGCAGCTAGGATGGTGGGTTGCAGTCTAGGGAGAGTGAAAGTGCTGAGGCCCTGTGTTCACAGTCTCTCTCCCTGCCCTCTCCATGGGTTGGGACTCAGCATGTCCCAGTGGTTCCTTGGATGCAGTGTCCCAGCAGGGCGTAGCTCAGAGAGCACAGGGAGAGGAGCCCTCTCCGCTGTAGTTCTGCCCACAATCTCCCCTTCCAACACACAGCCCCTTACTTCCTGTTTGGTCCTTGATGCAGACAGGTTTCTGGGCTGCAGCCACAGAACAAAGTGCGGGACTGCAGCCATGGAAGTTTTTAGTGTCCGGGTTGCTGCTTTTTTATTTTCAAATAAAGATAACTCTTTGTGGGAGAAACTCTCAAATACATGGATTAAAACTGAAGTATCTGAAAGGTAAACTGTTTTTCTTCTATATTGCTTAGATATCAGAGACTTGAGTTAAATAAAGGCTTACTCCTGAGTCTGTTACATCTGATAATGTAGTCACGATGCTGGATGTGTGACATCATTCTTTATGTATTTTGCACTAGTGCCTACAGACCATATTGTACTAGGCTAGGATTCTGCAACCTTTCAAAAGTGGTGTGCCAAGTCTTCATTTATTCACTCTAATTTAAGGTTTTGCATGCCAGTAATACATTTTAATGTTTTTAGAATGTCTCTTTCTGTAAGCCTATACTATATAACTAAGCTATTGTTGTATGTAAAGTAAATAAGGTTTTTAAAATGTGTAAGAAGCTTCATTTAAACTTAAATTAAAATGCAGAGCCCCCCCGACCAGTGGCCAGGACCCGGGCAGTGAGAGTGCCACTGAAAATCAGCTTGTGTGCTGCCATTGGCGTGCGTGCCATAGGTTGCCTACCCCTGTACTAGGCAGTATACACACACAATGTGAAAATATGGTCCCTGCCCCAAAGAGCTTGCAGTCTAAATGTGAGAGACAAGAAGTGGATACAACAGAGGCAGGAAGCACAAGATAACAGTGGGGTGACTGTGATTAGTGTAATAAACAGTAATGACTATGGATATGGCTACACTTGCAGCTGTACAGTGCTGGGAGTTACAGCTGTCTTCGTACAGCTGTGTAGGGAAAGCTCTGCAGTGTGGCCACATTGACAGCTACCAGCGCTGCAGTGTGGCCGCATTTGCAGCACTGTTGGGAGTGGTGCATTATAGGCAGCTATCCCACAGAGCACCTCATCCCATTTTGGCGCCTTGGGTTGTGGGAAGGGGACGGAAAGGTGCGGGTCATTCCACTTCCTGTCCCAATGCCCCGTGATGCATCGCTTCACATCCCAGCAGTCACTGTTTTTCCGTCCACTTTTGGCGCCATTGTGACTCTCTCAGTGGTTTCTGTGCAGCACAATTTCTGTGGGAAATGGAGCCCAAGCTGCTGAGGAGTATGCTGATGAGTCTCACCAGCACTTCACGTTTGGCAGTTGAGCTATTCCTTCAGCTCCAAAGTGACAATGAGGAGTCCGACGATGATATTGAGTCGCCTGACACACATGACACTAAATTGCTTGTGGCATTCATGAAAATGCTCAGCACCGTGGAACGCCGCTTTTGGGCTCGGGAAACAATCACTGAGTGGTGGGATCACATCATCATGGAAGTCTGGGATGACAAGCAGTTGCTGCAGAACTTTCGGATGAGAAAAGCCACTTTCATGGGACTGTGTGCTGAGCTCGCCCCCACCCTGCGGCGCAAGGACACAAGATTGAGGCTTTGGCTACACTCACACTTTACAGCGCTGCAACTGGGGTGTGAAAAAACACCCCCCTGAGCGCTGCAAGATACAGCGCTGTAAAGCGTCAGTGTAATCAGGGCAGCAGCGCTGGGAGCGCGGCTTCCAGCGCTGCACGCTACACCCGTAAGGGATGTGGTTTACATGCAGCGCTGGGAGAGCTCTCTCCCAGCGCTGCCGCTCTGACTACACTCACACTTCAAAGCACTGCCGCGGCAGCGCTTTGAAATTCCAAATGTAGCCATACCCTGAGAGCTGCCCTGCCAGTGGAGAAGTGGGTGGCTGTTGCAATCTGGAAGCTGGCAACTCCAGACAGCTACCGATTGGTCAGGAACCAGTTTGGAGTGGGAAAGTCGACCGTTGGAATAGTGTTGATGCAAGTTTGCAGGGCCATTAATCTCATCCTGCTAAGAAGAACCGTGACTCTGGGGAACATGCAGGACATTGTGGATGGCTTTGCACAAATGGGTTTCTCTAACTGTGGAGGGGCAATAGATGGGACGCATATTCCTATTCTAGTACCACCCCACCTAGCATCCGAGAACGTTAATCAGAAGGGGTATTTCTCTATGGTTCTCCAGGCGCTTGTGGATCACCGTGGGTGTTTCATTGACATTAACACAGGCTGGCCTGGAAAGGTGCATGATGCACGCATCTTTCAGAACAGTGGCCTGTTCAGAAAGATGCAGGCAGGGACTTTTTTCCCAGACCGGAAGATCACAGCAGGGGACTTTGAAATGCCCATTGTGATCCTTGGAGACCCCGCTTACCCGTTAATGCCTTGGCTCATGAAACCCTATACAGGGAAGCTTGACAGGAGCAAGAACCGGTTCCACTACAGGCCGAGCCGGTGACGAATGACTGTGGAGTGTGCTTTTGGCCGTTTAAAAGGATGCTGGCGATCTCTGTATGGGAAGCTAGACTTGGGGGAAAGCAACATCCCTGCGGTTACATCTGCATGCTGTACCCTCCATAATTTTTATGAAGGGAAGGGTGAAACATTCAGTCAGGAATGGACCTCCGAGGTTCAACGCCTGGAGGCTAAATTTGCACAGCCAGAGAGCAGGGCTACTAGAGAGGCCCAGCACAGTGCTACAAGGATTAGGGATGCCTTGAGGGAGGAATTTGAGGCTGAAAACAAACAGTAATGTTTGGTGCCTTGCACGGGAGTGAAGTGCAGTGGTTATAATGTTAGTAGGAATCTGTTTTTCCTAAGCTGATTTGCAGTGCCTGTTTCTTTCCTGGACTACGGTATCTTTCACTTTCTGCAATAATAAAGACTGTTTTCAAAGCCAAGTATTCATTTATTGAAAAGAAAATAACTTTCTTGACAGACACACAACATTTTGGGAACCTAAAAGGGCAGGAGGGTGGGGTGGTGAACTGTACAGTCACAGGTTTGAATATGTCCTGTCTGGAGTGCTGTGCAATGACTGCTGCACTTCAGGATGCCTATACTTCATGGTGATGGGGGTTGAGTGCAGAGGGTAAGGGTCGTAGTTCTCAGGACTGGTTGGTGAACGTACAGGTGTTGGGGGCAGCTGGTGGTGGTAAGAACTTGGATGCTGGGGAAGGGGGTTTGGAGCTGACATTGGGACACAAAGGAAAGAGCTTTGGGACGGAGGAGGGCTGGCACGGTAGTGCTCTGCCTGCATGGCTACGAGTGACTGGATGGAGTCCGCTTGGTGCGCCAGGATGCTTATCAGCTGCTTTGTGCTTTTCTTCTTAACCGCTGCTTTCCCTTTCCCTCCAGTCCTGCAGTTTTTTCGTCCAGTCCTGCAGTTTTTTACTGTCTCTGGCAGAGTGATCCATAACTGCTTTCAGCATGTCGTCTTTGCTTTTTTGCGGCTTCTTCCTGAGGTTTTGTAGCCTCTGAGCAGTCGATGATATGGACAGTCGAGTAGTCAAGGACACTTTTCGAAAGGCAAAAATGGCAACAGTTAACAGAGGCAGCATTGTTTATAATCTCACCCAGACCGTTATTCCCACACAGTGAAGGAGTTTATAGTCTTCACTTTAGCATACTTTTCTCATACCAAACAGAGCGCACATAACCCACAGGAGCCACGAAATGATGAGTAAGGGGGACTGATTGCTTCAGGGATGTGCAGGGGTTTCTGTGCATTGAGGAAAGTAAACTGCTGCAGGGGGCATCTACACTGAACAGTTTGCGAACATTTTCCACAGGAATTAATCCTGGAAGATATCTCGCTGCGGCGGGTCACCTGGGAAGAGCGGGAGGGTCTTCTGCAGCAGTGCGGATTCTTCCCTGGCCCCTATGCAGCTTGCCTGTGTGCAGCAATGGTCCCCACATCCCTCACGGCACAGTGGCGCGGACGCGTTAGCCTGACTGGGACAAGGACCACAGTGGCTCTCCCTATAAACTTGCGCAAGCGCATTGCCTACGCTCTGGCTGAAACTTTTGAAGAGATTACAGAGGCCGATTACCGCGACGTGATAGACCACATCAATGGACTATTCCACATCTAGACATGCATGCATGCAGCCATAACCCACCCTCCTCTCCCAAAACATTTTCATCCTGAAAATAAAAGCCGCTTACCGGTAACCTGCTCCTCTGCTTGTCCTCCACCAAGTACCGGCTGCTGCGACTGGCTACTTTCCTCCTCGCTTGAGAAGAGCTCCTGGTTGCATGCCTCCTGGGACTCTGGGGTGTCTCCTCCCACCCCAATACCCTCACTCTCGGTCCCCCCCCCACTCTGAAGTGTCCATCGTGGTTGTCGGATTGGCAGTGGGGTCACCCCCAAGTATTGCGTCCAGCTCCTTGTAAACACGACAGGTCGTGGGGGCAGCGCCAGAGCAGCGGTTTCCCTCGCGGGCTTTGCAATAGGCACTCTGCAGCTCCTTCATTTTAACCCTGCAGTGCACTGCATCCCGGTCATGGCCCCTTTCCAGCATGGCCCTTGATATCTGCCCATAGGTATCATAATTCCTACGGCTGGAGCGCAGCTCTGACTGTACAGCTTCCTCACCCCAAACACTGATGTGGTCCGTCAACTCACCATTGCTCCATGCTGGGGCTCGTTTGGCGTGTGGAGGCACGGTCACCTGGAAAGATTCACTGATTGCACTCCACACCTGGCTGAGCAAACAGGAAGGGGATTTTTAAAATTCCCGGGGCATTTAAAGGGCGGGTCACCTGAGGCCAGGGCAGTAGAGTGCGAACTGATGAGCAGAGTGGCTTAACAGGGATTCTGGGATACCTCCGAATACCTCTGGAAGCCAGTTACAGCGCTTTTGCTGGCCACACTGGCGGAGCAGCGCTGCATCACCAGCCCTGCAATCGTTATACCCCAGGCACAGCAGGAGTACAGCCAGCGCTGCAGCCAGGAAGATGTAGCTCTGTATGTGCCTTGCAAGTGTGGACGGTGAGTAAGTTGCAGCGCTGTAAACCCACCACCAGCACTGCAACTCTCCAGTGTAGCCGAGCCCTATGGCATGTTGCCTATCTAGTCATTGTTGAGTGTTTTACAGGTATGGCAGAGGTTATAGATGGCAAGTCTGATCCCGCAAAGAGTTTTGTCATGTGTTGATGATAATTTAATTTTCCATTTTTTCTTTTACAGTGTTAGTCCTTGTCCTGAAGTGCTTATAAGCTACAATCAGTGAAGCGATAATTTTTTTTTATGAAATAGAAAAAAAGAGAGAGAGAGAAAACCGAGAGAGAGGCCAGGGTAGGGAAAGAACAATTAACTAATATTTAGATGAGTTAAACATAGTCAATTCATCAAGGCCTGATTAAATTCATCCTAGGGTACTTAAGAAACTTGCTGAAATAATCTCTGAACCATTAGTGATTGTCTTAAAGATCTCATGAAGACTGAGTGAGGTCCCATAGAAATGGAGAAGGGCAAACTTACTTCCAGTCTTTAAAAAGGGAAAAAAGCAGGAACCAGGGAATTTATAGATCAGTCAGCCAAACTTTGATACCTGGAAAGACACTGGCTCAAATTATTAAACAATCAGTTTGTAAGCACATAGAGGATAATTAGGTGATAAATATTAGCTGGCATTGGTTTGGCATGATTTGTTCTTGACAAATCCATCTAATTTCCTTCTTTGACTAGGTAACTGTAGCGAAGTAGTAGATACCTCAATTTTAGTCAGACATTTAATACAATCCTAAATGACACTCTTATAAGCAAATTAGGGAAATATGGTCTACCTGAAATTAGCTTAAGTGGTGTGCACAACTGGTTGAAAAACAATATGTTCAAAGAGTAGTTATCAGTGGTTTACTGTCAGACTGGGAGGACATAACAAGTGAGGTTCTGTAGGAATCTGTCCTAGGTGCAGTACTACTCAGTATTTTTTTTTAATGACTTTGGGATAATGTAGTGGAGAGCATGCTTATAAAATTCCCAGATGTAGATGTAGGCTGAGAGGGTTTTCTTTGGAGGACGGAATGAGAATTCAAAAGAGACCTTGTTAAATTGGAGGATTGGTCTGAAATCAATAATGAGAAATTTATTAAAGACAAGTACAAAATACTACACTTTAGGAAGGAAAAATTAAATACAAAATGAGAAATAGCTTGCTAAGCGGTGGTGCTGCAGAAAAGGATCTGGGATTTATAGTAGGTTGCAGATTGAATAAGTCAACAATATGCTTCAACAAAAAAGGCAAATGTCATTCTGGGATGCATTAACAGGAGGGTAGGATGTAAGAAATGAGAAGTTATTGTTCTGCTCTACTCAACAATTCTGAGGCCTCAAGTGGAATAGTTTTGAGTACCTCACTTTATGAAAGATGTGGACAAATTGGAGAGAGTCCAGAGGAAAGCAACAAAAATAAGAAGTTTGGAAAACATGACCTATGAGGAAAGGTTGAAAGAATTGAGTATGTTTTTAGTCCAGGGAAGAGAATACTTAGGTGGGACATATAAGACTTGAAATTTGTAAAAGGTTGTCAGTTGTCCTCCATATCCACTGAGGATAGGACAAGAAGAAAATTGCTTAGTTTGATGCAGTGGATGTTTAGGTTAAACATTAAGAAAAACTTTCCAACTAAGTACTGGATACCTAGGAAGGTTGTGGAATCCCTGTCACTGCAGGGTTTCTTTACAACAGATTAGACAAACATCTGTCAGGGATCATCTAGATATACTTAATCCTGCCTCAGTGAGGAGAGTATGGACCAAATGACCTCTTGAGGCCCCTTCCAGCATATATATCTATGACAGTATGAAATCTATATACAAAGGATTTTTTAATAACATTGTACAAGCTAATGTATTGTCCAGCTGCATTTTTCTTTTATAAATGTGTCTCCCCTCCTTCCCCCTCAAAGTCTGCTGTACTATGAAAATTGTCTTGGAAAAATTATTACTCGTGGAGTTTTTAGTTTCCCTGATAATCAAGCACTACATCACTGATCATCATGTGTATCTGATGGAAGAATTACCTGGAATTCTTTCCTTTTACCACATTCATGACACCTCTTTTTCCTTCATCTGAGAGCTATCTCTTGGCTTGTAATTTTTCTCTGAGCATCCTCACCTGGAATCATGGGGCTGGTCTACACTAGGGATGGGGTTCGATCTAAGATTCGCAACTTCAGCTACGTGAATAACATAGCTGAGGTCGAAGTATCTTAAATCGAGTTACCTACTGTCCTCACTGCACAGGATCGATGTCCGCTGCTCCCCCTGTCGACTCTGCTACCGCCGTTCGCGTTGGTGGAGTTCCGGAGTCGACAGGAGCACGTTCGGAGATCGATATATTGCGTCTAGATGAGACGCAATATATCAAACCCCGAGAAATCGATTGCTACCCGCCAATACAGGCCAGTAGTGAAGACGTATCCCTAGTCATCCTCTCTTGTAGCTTTCCTGTTTAGAGGAATATATCAGCCTTCAAATTCTGCTGCTTGTCATGGAGTCAGAAATTGCTGTGGAGTCGCACAGGAATGAAATAGATGTAAATGAAACAAAAGCAAATTGGCCTCTACATTGGTAATAAAATTAAAAAAACACTTTTTATTGTGTGTGCAGACGACATAGTTTTTTAAAGTCATGAATGTAATCTGTTGTAATAATTTTACCCTTAAGTCTACATTCAGACACAGATTTACAGCTATCTTGGCACCTGCATGTTCACATACTCCTTTTCTCACCCACCCCATCTTTGTTTCCTCCTTTTATCTTGTACTTCCGTTTTCCTTAATAAATGTCTTAGGAGAATTACATTGGCTCTGAGGTGACCTCAGAAGATTACAAAAATTGTTCCAGTATTCCTTTTTCATTTTTTTAATTTTGTTTTGCTACCATTCTCTTGAAGACTAAAACTATAGAACATAATTTTCACTCAAACAGTGGTGTAGATTTAATGCCCGTTTTCCTGCGTCCAATTGCTTAATTAAGAATTTTGCTTATATTCTAACAGCAAATGGGAACAAGTAATCAACCACTGTGTCATGTTAGCCCACTATAAAGAGGGGGATTCTGCCAGTCCACTTGCTGTCTTCATCAGATGGACAACCTTCTAAGCTTTGTTTTGATCTGTTTTTAGTTGCTTAAAAATCTCTTACATACTCTTTTGTAAATTAATTGAATTTAGGGCATGGTTTTTTTCCCTTTAGGAATTATGTGAACTATTTCTTATCTTCTGAGGGAGCAAAGGGTCTCTCTCTGCAGCTTTTGCTGTATTTAGGGGCACAGGAATCAACTCAACCTGGGGCTCCCAGCTTCCCATTTGCTTTTGCTTGATCAGGAAGTCAGAGCCTCATTTTAGAGGTTTTTGTAATGGCTTTAGTGATTACTTTGCAAAGAGTATATTAAACTAAAATCTTTCTTAAATCCCATCTTTTGGTCATAACCAGCTCCCATAATGGGAGAGTTTTTGGTGGGAGGAGGAGAGATGGAAAGTAGAACAGTGCTTGAAATTACCAGATACTGAATTTAGTGCTTATATGTCCACAAGCATTTGGGATTTTGGCTCAAGTCTGTCATTATAAATGTCAGTCTGGGTTAGCAAATGATTGCTTCAAGCATGTACAAGTGTTATTCTCTAAACACGGTAGCTTTGTAAAATTTCAACAAATATAATGTCTGTGAAATTAAATTTATCTTCCAAATAAAAAAAAATGTATTAAATACCTTAAGTGGCATTACCTGTTGGTTCCTTCAGGCTGCTTAAGAAGGACATAAGAGCAATATGAGTGTTTCTTTTCAAATGGTCCAACAAAATATAGACTCTCAGGTAGAAAGTTAGACCTGGATTACATATTTTGCGGTTAACCTGCTTATGCACACTGATACTGAAGAAGGTCAGCCTTTAAAAAACTTATTTCAGTCTCTAGTAATATTTCCTCGGCCTTTCTGTGTTCTCTCCTGCCACACTGCTTCAGGTCTTTGCTATCTTGGGTTGCTACTGGGTTACTTAACTTTCTTTAGTAGACAATGTTTACTGAAAGTTTTATTCAGCTGTAAGAACCATTTTTCTAGGTTAAAAAAAATATGCAGCTCCTAGGATCCTGCCTAACTGCTACAGAACCTTCAGGTTTCAACTGTCTGTTTAGGACAGTAAACAAGAATTGAGCCCTTCTGTTCCTCATCAGTCTCCGCTCTCCAATTTAAAAAAATAAAATCAAAACTTTATGGAACTGCTGATACTAGAAAATCTCACGTGCTCCTCTAGTCAAGCTATTCTGTCCAGTATCTGAGGTAGCAAATCTTGGTTTGTCTTCAGGTCTCCCTACACCCAAAGGCAGAGATGTGGCAGAGTGGAAATGGGCACATAAGATCTTCACATTCCTGCATGCTTTTGGTACATTCTTGACCTTACTTCTTCCCTATCTGCATGCTGTGTAACAGTGATTCTCAACGTATTTACCGTTGTGGGCCATATCCAGTACTACCTTTGTGGCCCTGAGGATGTCACGTGGGCTGTGGCTCTGGGCTGAATGGGCCGCCGGTTTGAGAACCACTGCTGTATATGATGAGGCCCAGTACAGTTACTACAACAGCCAACCATTTTTCACATTCTCATCTGTGGACGTGGGATGTCAACTGAAACCGACAGCAAGTGCTTCCATATTCACTCGTACTCTTTACGGCAACACCATAAAGTCTTTCAATGTTAACTTCCATCTTGAGAAGCAACTCGTACTGACATATCTTGATTTCATAAGACTCTCTAGTTCTGGTCCAGTTAACAACCTCAGTTTGTGGGCTCCCACCACATTCTTTTTACTTCTGAGGTTTCCTCCTCTCTGTTAAGAAACTGGTTCGAACTCTGATTTTAAATTGTCCATAAATTAGTGTCCATAAATTAACCTGGGCACTGTGGTCAATGTCTTCTAAGATTCTTATGCCTGGTGATCTTAGATGTGACATATGTAACAAACAAAACCTGCAAGTTACCCTGGTTCCTGGCAGTGGCAACTCACTGCCACTACTTTTGAACTAGTAGGAATTTTCTCCTCTGCCGTCATTTGTAAACTGCTATAAATATACTCGATTCAGGTTTCATGGCTTCTATCCAGATACAATTACTTGCATTACTTCACTGCGGAACAGAGTAAGGGGTTGTCTACACGTACAGAGCTGCACTGGCACAGCTACACTGATGCAGCTGTGCTGCTGTAGTGTTTGTTGAAGATGCTGTCTACACCAACAGGAGAGCTTTGTAGGTACTCTACCTCCCCGAGAGGCAGTAGCTGTGTCAACAAGAGAAGCCCTCCTGTCAACATACCACTGTCTACATTGGGGGTTAGTTCAGCATAACTGCATTGCTCAGGAGCGTGCGACGTGATTATACTGATGTAAATCTGTAGTGTGGACCAAGCCTAAGTCTTACTTCCTGGATCACTATTCTGAAAGCTAGCTATTCCATAAGACTTTCTTTTAACATAATATCCAAAGTCAGGTCCAGAACTGTGTACTGGTTTAATGTTTTGAGATGGTATATTTCAAAAGATCAAATCTTTATATAGTCCATATGCAAATGTATGTCATTGTTACTTGTTTCTGTAGTCATATTTCAGGCTTTTTTTTACCTCTGTCACCAAATGTGATTATTTAGAACAAGGGTTCTCAAAGTGGGGGTTGTGACCCCTCAGGGGGTCGCAAGGTTATTGCATGAAGGGTCCTGAGCAGTCGGACTCTACCCCCAAACCGCGTTTCGCCTCCAGCATTTATGATGTTAAATATAAAAACAGTGTTTTTAATTTATAAAGGGGGTCACACTCAGAAGCTTGCTGTGTAAAAGGGATCACCAGTACAATAATTTGAGAACCACTGTTTTTAAAAAGTGCCAACACTTCTTCAATCTATTCCATTTATCCCTCCTCAGTTTAATCACAGGGCTTCTCTGAATGGGCAGCAGAATCTTGTAGTGAGCTCAGTTTATTTAAAAACCTCCCCCTAACTTATTTAATGCTTTATCTATAAGAATAAGAGATACTACTCTAGGTTAAACTAGCATTCAGAACAAATAAGTAGTTGCTGTGATTGTTATAGGGATGCTCTGTGGTGGCAGATGGGGAGGTGACCACAGAGGCAATCTCCCTACTAGGATGTGGTCCATACTTTGAAAAAGTTTGAGAACCTCTGTCTTAATATGTTAAAACGGAAAGAATTTTAGAAAGAGTTGTAGTGATATAATTTACTTTTTGCTATTCTATTTGTCTATTTTTACCATTTCCTTTTAGCAATCAAAATTGAAAATTAGTTTATTGGTCAGTTTCATTTTAGCTATTGAGTTGGTTTCTCGCCTTTAACTTTTGATTCTTGTACTCTCTGAAACATTTGGGTTCCAAACATTGCAATGGAATGTTTGTTTGATAACAGTTTGTACTGGAATTTAATAAACAGAGGAACATGGGACTATTTCTGCTTTCCTTCCACTTTAAAAAATCTTTTACGGTAAAGCCTGAATTATGAGCCAAATTTGTTCTTACATTGTCTCTTTAATGAGAAATTCACAGAGGCATACACATTGACACAAGTACTGCATGAATAAAAGTTACACTTTCATAAGTGCATTCCACGAAGTATGATGAGATAATAGTTCCATCTGAGACAGTTGCATGCATATCAATTTAATGGAACCCAAAATAGGTTTATGGTAATCCAGTATACCTTTCAAGGAGGCTCAGATCCTCCATTAGGATGATTCTGATTTGATTATTCCATTGGCTTCATAAATAACAATGATAAAATATCTAGCCATCATAATATCTGCAGATCTTAGTCATTTATAAAAGTATGGTATGATTGCCTCTATTTTACAGAAGATGAAACTGAAGCACAGAGCTGAAATGACTTGCCCGAGGTCACCTAGTAGACCTCTGGCAGAGCCAAAAATAGAACCTAAGTCTCTGGAGTTCAGTGTCACTGCCTTGTCCACTAGGCCATACTGCCTGTGTAACAGAAACTCTGAATGCTTGTCGTCTTTTCTTAAATTATTTTCTAAAAGTTTAGTGAATTTATTCTTTGTGAAAGGTGCTGCACTGAGAGCCCTACATACTGAAATCCTCTCGCCCACAGAGCAAGTATAGTAGTAGCAGTGCAGTCTGTCTTCCAGCCCCACCCCATAAATTGTCTGTCCATATTCATGCTCCCTATACTTTGAGGGGTGGAAGAGGAAGAAATGGGCTGGCATGGAGTTGATTATATCAGCTATACACTAGCTGAGGATCCCCCCATATCAAGGAAAACTTAATTACCCTGATAGGGGTAGCTTCTTGGCCTGTTTCCACCGCTGTTGTGGAAGTCAAGATCTGGTGCATAATCTTTCAGTCATACATTCCAAATGTGCATTTAGCACCATCTAATTTCCCATTTTTTATAAAAAGCAAGAATATTGAAATGCAGAATAATGATAATGCAACATCATGGTGCATTGTTTCCATTTCCTGACTTGGATGAATTTAAAATCTCAACCACATTCTAATTAAATTAAGGTGGTCTTGTTTGGTTTCGGAAAACTTCCTGCTTAACTAGAGAACATAACTGAACAGAGGATTTAAGTTAATATTTGATAAGAGGAGTGAATGAGTTGTATCCAGTAAGCGTCTGAGACTCTAGCCTAGTGGTTCTCAACCTGTGGCCTGTGGGCTGCTTGTGGCACAGTCAGCACAGCGCGGTGGCCCAAGTGACATCCCCAGGACCATACAGATAATCTTGGATGTGGCCCACATAACACATTCTGGGCCACATACGCAGCCCACAAAGGTAAATAGGTTGAGAACCACTGCGCTAGCCTCTTTATGATGAAGCACATACCATGAATGTTGCACATTGCTTCATTTAACATCTCTGAAAAAGTCATCTTATAAAGTGAAAGGCCTCGGATATTGCTGTATTTTTTTTTATAAGAGGAATTGTATCCAAATAGAAGTGCCCATCCTTTCAGGGGAGGAAGTCAGACCTCTAGACCCCTGCTAATTTTGGATTCTGCTTCTTTTGGAAAAACAAGTTTGGCTCTGTCCAGGGTGCTGAATAGCCTCTGAAGGCAATAGACGTGCTTGGAGGCTGTGGGAGATTAACTTTAGTGTAAACAAAGTGTGTGATAAGGGTACGGTTACTCTTACTTAAGACTGTATACCTGACATCCCTAGCCACCAAATGGTTCATGTCTTGAATGTGTTAATTGTTTTCATATGGAAACTGTGTGTTTAGCCATTATATATATATATATATATATATATATATATATATATATATATATATATATCCACTGTTAAAAGTATAATAATAATCAAAACAGATATAAAAAGTAAAAAAAAATGCAGGTAGCTATATCCTTTTCAAGTCCCAAGAATTCTCCCATTAAATGTGTAATTTCATAAAGGTGAAACTTATAAACAAATGCATTAAAAAGAACAAATTTAATATTGATCTTCAGTATTTTGTGTCTTTAGATAAGTGTTGCAAGCCAGGTGTCAGTCTGACACAGTTCAGTTGGGAATAAAGGGAAACAGGAAGACTTTTTATCAATACATTAGAAGCAAGAGGAAGACCAAGGACAGGGTAGGCCCACTGCTCAGTGAGGAGAGGGAAACAGTAACGGGAGACTTGGAAATGGCAGAGATGCTTAATGACTTCTTCGTTTTGGGCTTCATTGAGAAGTCTGAGAAGTCTGAAGGAATGTCTAATATAGTGAATGCTTACGGGAAGAGGGTAGGTTTAGAAGATAAAATAAAAAAGAACAAGTAAAAAATCACTTAGAAAAGTTAGATGCCTGCAAGTCACCAGGGCCTGATGAAATGCATCCTAGAATACTCAAGGAGTTAATAGAAGAGGTATCTGAGCCTCTAGCTATTATGTTTGGGAAATCATGGGAGACGGGGGAGATTCCAGAAGACTGGAAGGAGACAAATATAGTGCCCATCTATAAAAAGGGAAATAAAAACAACCCAGGAAACCACAGACCAGTTAGTTTAACTTCTGTGCCAAGGAAGATAATGGAGCAGATAATTAAAGAAATCATCTGCAAACACTTGGAAGGTGGTAAGGTGACAGGGAATAGCCAGCATGGATTTGTAAAGAACAAATCATGTCAAACTAATCTGATAGCATTCTTTGATAGGATAACGAGCCTTGTGGATAAGGGAGAAGCGGTGGATGTGATATACCTAGACTTTAGTAAGGCCTTTGATATGGTCTCGCATGATATTCTTATAGATAAACTAGGAAAGTACAATTTAGATGGGGCTACTATAAGGTGGGTGCATAACTGGCTGGATAACCGTACTCAGAGAGTAGTTATTAATGGCTCTCAATCCTGCTGGAAAGGTATAACAAGTGGGGTTCCGCAGGGGTCTGTTTTGGGACCGGCTCTGTTCAATATCTTCATCAACGATTTAGATGTTGGCATAGAAAGTACGCTTATTAAGTTTGCGGATGATACCAAACTGGGAGGGATTGCAACTGCTTTGGAGGACAGGGTCAAAATTCAAAATGATCTGGACAAATTGGAGAAATGGTCTGAGGTAAACAGGATGAAGTTCAATAAAGATAAATGCAAAGTGCTCCACTTAGGAAGGAACAATCAGTTTCACACATACAGAATGGGAGGAGACTGTCTAAGAAGGAGTATGGCAGAAAGAAATCTAGGGGTCATAGTGGACCACAAGCTTAATATGAGTCAACAATGTGATACTGTTGCAAAAAAAGGAAACGTGATTCTAGGATGCATTAACAGGTGTGTTGTAAACAAGACACGAGAAGTCATTCTTCCGCTTTACTCTGCGCTGGTTAGGCCTCAACTGGAGTATTGTGTCCAGTTCTGGGCACTGCATTTCAAGAAAGATGTGGAGAAACTGGAAAGGATCCAGAGAAGAGCAAGGAGAATGATTAAAGGTCTTGAGAACATGACCTATGAAGGAAGGCTGAAGGAATTGGGTTTGTTTAGTTTGGAAAAGAGAAGACTGAGAGGGGACATGATGGCAGTTTTCAGGTATCTAAAACGGTGTCATCAGGAGGAGGGAGAAAACTTGTTCACCTTAGCCTCCAATGATAGAACAAGAAGCAATGGGCTTAAACTGCAGCAAGGGAGATTTAGGTTGGACATTAGGAAAAAGTTCCTAACTGTCAGGGTAGTTAAACACTGGAATAGATTGGCTAGGGAAGTTGTGGAATCTCCATCTCTGGAGATATTTAAGAGTAGGTTAGATAAATGTCTATTTGGTCCTGCCATGAAGGCAGGGGACTGGACTCGATGACCTCTCGAGGTCCCTTCCAGTCCTAGAGTCTGTGAGTCTATGAGTTGATTCTAGAAAACATAAATTGATGTTCAGTCTGTGTAGATTATTTTCATTTTTGACAAATACAATGTCTTGATTACTTGTTGGACAGTAACACTTGTGTGCTACTTAATTATTTCAGTAAAAAAGGTTGTTTTTTCCCCAACAGCTATAGATTATAGATTCCAGTACTTATTCAGTGGCTGACTGCATCTTTTGACAGTGGCTTGCAACCACACTCAGAATACTTTTGAATGGACAAAAATGAAGATGTAGTTCAGCAGTATGGCTTCTATGCTAGAGTTGTGCTTTTGACTGATCAAAAAATAATTGGTAAAAAAAAAAAGTCTAATATTTTAAAGCACTGGTTTATTATAGCAGTAACAACAGTATAGAAAAAGAGTAATGTCTACAGTACAGCCCTAAGTCAACCTTTGTTAGGTTGACTTACAGCCATCGCAGTAATTACTGCAGTGGCTGTTGTCCACACTACCATCCTTCTGTTGTTGGAGCATGTCCTCAACAGGAGCCCTTCCACCAACTGAAGAGGGGCAGTGTCGGGGGCTGAGAGCCAGAGCTCTCAGCTCCGTCCAGCTCCCTGTTGGGAGCCCAGCTGCCCTCCTGGGCTCTCAGCTCCCAGCTTCCTGCTGGGAACAGAGGGGAGCCACCTGGACATCTCTGTTCCCTGAGTGGGGAACCCTCCAGGCAGCAGCCTGGCTGGGAGTGGGGAGCCCGAGGCAGCCGGGCTCTAGTTGCCTGGCTTTCATGTCAATTTCACAGAAATTGACAAGATAGTTAACAACCAACACTGCATCACCCTAACTACACTGATATAAGTGCTACACCTCTCATTGAGTTCGAGTTGTTATGTCAGTGTAGTAGGGCATTGACATCAGCAGGACAGGGCTGTAGTGTGTACTCTGACGTAAGTCAACATAAGCTGCCTTACATCGACCTAACTTTTTATGGTAAGCTCTTTGTGGCAGGGACTGTGTGCTTTAATTTGCTTAATATGGTTTGTAAACCCCAGGTACATTGATGGCCTGCTATACAAACAAAGACATACCTACAGTGTTTGTTCTAGAAGGTTCAAGCCACTCAAGATGTTCAACTTTAAATAGCACTCTAATGTCCAACAGGTAGCATTAGAATGTAGATAAGTGAGTGATCAAGACATTTAATTAGGCTTGGTTACAGATAGCACCTTGAAAGGATGAAAAAGGTGGGTTGCTGCCTACATCAGCAGTATTCTTGCTGGAATATTTGAGAATGGTCAAGTAACAGGCAGGCAGTTGACCAGCTTGCCAAATTATAATATACTGTGCTAATTGGGTTGGGTATTTTGAAATCCATGTTGGTGGTTATTCAAGAAACAATGTGATGACTTTCATTTCCTGCTCCATTTCTAACAACTAAGTTAACAAACATTTATCTGAGCAAGAGAGAAACAGTACTAGAATATTTAACTCCTGTCATTTATGTATATTGAATCATTTGCATTTCTTTGAATTCTTTAAAGCTAGGACTCTGCAGTATTTATTAGGGAGGATGACTTGTTGATTTCATAGTGCTGCATGCTCAGTAATGTTAATTGGCAGTGTCTGGCACGTACAAAGGAAAATGGCTGAATAATGATGTGTGAGAGCTGCAACACAAATATTTGCTGATATCCTGATGATAAATGCTTGGTCTAGTTTTTTAAAATCTCTTTGGTTTACTGTACTGTTTTTATAAAAACTGAGTTTTGGGTGCACTTATGGCTCGTTAGGCTAATACACCCTATCCAGCTCATGGGAATGCCGTGTCATAGCCTGCTGGCCAGTAAGGAGGAGGTATCAGTGGATCTACCCTGGTTTACTTACTCTCCAAAGCTAATGAGCTCAGACTGCTTGGATTTGAAATCAGTTTTCCTTTTCCTGGATGCTGTTAGTTCATGGCGTCTTATTATATAATATTCAGTGCAACTCGCATGGGTTTCCTCACAATGGGTTAGCCTCTTGCAAGATGCACTTCTATTCCCTTCTATCCCCATGCAAGGATTTTTAAATGCAGTTTTAAAATTGTAAATTAGCTTGTTAAATAAAAATAATACCCTTAATTGTAAATAGGTAGTCCCTGTCTCCCATGCATCCTACTAAATAACGTCCGTGTTCTGATAGTGATAGATTTGTACAACTTTAAAATGTAACCTGAGAACTGTGCTTCAGCATAAGAGAAATATTAATTGGACTAGTACTCAGCTGAGCTAAATGTGTAATCCTAAACTTAAACTTATATGAATGTATATCTTAATCATCAGCTTCAGATACAAAGTCTGATATCCCCATTTCTGTTCTGTAGCCTGTGTGTGGGTGGCGTTGTCTTTTAGAGTCATACTGTAGCTTTGATACTGCAAGAGATCTGCCCAAAAGAGACTCTTATGCCTGCCTAGTGTCTTACTGAAGTTAGTGGGCCTCTCTATAGGCAAAAGGATCTGCTCACTTGGATCTGATTTTAATGGGTGGTTGAGGGTTAACGGCTTCTGTATGAACTCTTAGCATGAGTGAGTGATCCGTATGGGGGTGGGGGAGATGTGGAGAGAAAGGAGTGGAAACAGTGTTATGGTAGTATGTTGGTATATCTCATCAGAAGGCATACATTTTTAAGTCAAACTTCTTATACTTTATAGAATCTTATTTTTGTAGGTGCATAAATTCTCTGTAAATGTTCAAACAACTATATTAGCATAAGTTAGCAATGGTAATGATAGAGTTGGCAAAGGGATGATTTTAAATATTAATGAAATGTTCTAAGTTTTCATTCTTAAGATCTTAAACATGCTCTTACATGTGCTGTGGTGCTTGCTTTTTCTTTAAAAGGCAATCAATAAGACTGCTTATTCAGACAGTCTTAGAGCAAATTAATGTCTGTTAATTGATTAATCAGTATTACTTCAGTTCTAACTGTATGCAGTTTGAAAGGGCCTAAGAATAGTCATTTAGAAATTGTTAAATATATATGTATTGTATTTAGTAAAACTCTGTCTGGTCTACCAAGTGTAATGCCATATAGGAAAGTACACATATCTGTTAGGAATTAAATTATAATTTTAAGTCTGTTATGCATTAGTATGACACGTAACCAATAAGGGTTTGCCTACACAGGGAAATTTACCAGCAGAACTGTAGTGGTATAATTATAGCTAGAACTCCCTGTGTGGACACACTAATTCAGGAATAAGAATACGGACTAAGAGTGCCTTTTTCTGATATTGCTTATGTCATTTTGAAATTTTCCCATGTAAACAAGCAGTAAGTTACTGATAATTTTTTTTCTTATTAGCTGGAGATACAGATGATCCACCAAGAATTACGCAAAATCCTGTCATCAATGGGAATGTAGCTATGGCCGATGGACACAACAACACAGAAGAAGACATGGAAGATGGTAAGTAAATATGACATGAAAATATTGTGAGCAGAGCTTGTTGTTTATTTTATATTTGTAGAGTGCTCAGCACAATGGTATCATGATTAGGGTCTCTGGGTGGTGCTGCTCTAGTAAAACTGATTCTAAAAAAATTCTAATGATGATGTGATTTCAGGAAAAGAGTTATTGCTTCCCCATGGAGAAAATAAACAATGTCTAAATTTCTGTATGGGAATTCCTTTTTAGAGTAGTCATTCTTCAAGATTGGCGATCCCAAAAGCTATCAGCAGAAAAAATAAGCATGTTGTAGATGGCTGTTCATTTTAAATCTTGCCAGAGTCTGATAATATGCATGATCTTTAAAATTTATCATGCACCACTCATTGTGAGAAATACAGTGCATTAAATTACTTTGTGCCATACCTGCAGCTGTCCCAGCAGGTATTTCCAATAGAGTGCACATTGTGATCCCCATGTGTTTTGCTAAGTAGTCAAGTAGGGGCTGTAGACAACTTTTATAAGTTTTATACAGTGTTAACACTTCTTGGAAGTGGACCTCATCCTGATGATCCAAACCATTATAACAGCAAATGCTCTGTTCGTGGGAGCTAGTTGGGAACTTCGGCTAGTGCAAAATGCAACTGTTGGCTTAGTTACAGGTATTTCCTGTTGGGTGCATATTACATCCGTAGTCTGGATTGATTTCTGATTCATCTGAGTGCAATTCAGGATTTTGTTTTGACATATAAAACCTTTAGTGGTTTGGATACTGACCACGTTAAAGAGTTGTGCACTGTGTGGTGGCAAGAAGAGAAAGCATTTTGGCTGAAACCATAACTGGCTGATAGTTATGTCAAATGAGTGTTACCAGTGGTAGTAAAGGGTTATTTAGTAATATACTCTGGTTTCTCTTCAGATCGTATAAATCTTTTGCCTTAGAAAAGATGGTAGCACAGGCTGCAGAGAGAGGGGAATAAATATTCTTGATCTTTAGCCAAATAGCACAAAAGGGATTCAAATAATTTATATAAAATTATATCTTTCATATGTACATAGCAGAATAAATCAAGCAAAAGAGAGTTAGGTTTAAAAGAGGCTAATTGTGACCACAGCTAACAAGGAAGGCCGATACTCAGATAAACTACTTCCTCTTCAGTTAAAATAGCTTTGACTTGCGTGAATGCTATAGGAAATGGTTCTGAAGGCAGGAAAGAATAATCTTTTAACCAAAAGCATGGACAAATCCGACAAATAAAATACATGCCAACAATTTGCACATTAAGGGTATTTCCTAATAAAAAACTCTCTCTTTTTTTGGTCATATTTATCAGTCTCTGTCACCTGCATTACGTGGTATAATAAAACATGGACAGTGCAGCTGATTCTTCCGAAACACCTCAGGTGTAGGGATGTAGACTTCAAGAAGATTTTACTCTTTATTTTTCTACTAATAAAAAGTGTGTGAAGTAAGTGTTGTCCTGGATTTGAAAGGACAGAACAAATGTGTGAGGAAAAACTAGCTTCATGATACAAAAGCTCTATCCTGTTCTCATAAATCAGGGACATTACATGATATTGACCAAGCTGAGAGGCATTCTCTTACACATTCTAGAATAAATGCTACACAGAAAATATGTGACTCTTCTACCGAAAAGAGTTTTATTTCAGGACTCTGTTGTTTAGGCTTTCTGCAGCATTCTCAAAGACACTGGGGAGATTGAAAATCCCAGGAATGTGTGTTACTTTCATTTACTAGATGATCTTTTAATATCAGTTAGCCAAAGAGGTCATTAATAATGTCTTACAGTAGAACCTCAGAGTTACAAACACCTTGGGAACAGAGGTTATTCATGACTCTGAACAAAATGTTATGGTTATTCTTTCAAAAGTTTACAAGTGAACATTGACTTACTATAGCTTTGTAACTGTACTATGCAGAAGAAAAATGCTACTTTTAACCATCTTAATTTAAAAGAAACAAGCACAGAAACAGTTTCCTTACTTTGTAAACAAATAAAAAAAATAACTTTCCCATAATTTTTTAGTAGTTTACATTTAACACAGTACTGTATTGTATTTGCTTTTTATTTTTCTGCTACTGTCTGATTGTGTAATTCGGATTCCAAAAGAGGTGTGTGGTTGACTGGTCAGTTCATAACTGAGGTTCTGCTGTAGTTTCTCTGAGGATTGATGGGTTAGTAACAGTTTGATCCAGCTCTTACATGGCATTATGGTGAAAGGAAAAGCCTTTCTGTCCAGGGAAGAAGTCATCAGGATGTAGGAATTATTTGAAGAAGTACAATATAAAAACAGGTACTCTGAGATCGCGAACATACTTGAGAACGATAGAGTTTATATGCAGGTGCTGCCATGAACCAGGTTATGTAACAATACAGTCTTTGTGAATATTTAAAATGTTACACATTCTTATTGATTGGTCAAACTTTTCTTTATGCACCCCTGGTTGTGTATTGTGGGGTGAAGGATATCTTCACATTATTAAGTTCTATTTTAGTTGTCTTATATTTTTGTTTTACAGACACAAGTTGGCGATCAGAAGCAACATTTCAGTTTACAGTTGAGCGTTTCAACAGGCTCAGTGAGTCAGTCCTCAGTCCTCCTTGCTTTGTACGGAATTTGCCATGGAAGATTATGGTGATGCCACGACTGTACCCAGACAGGCCACACCAAAAAAGTGTAGGATTCTTTCTTCAGTGCAATGCTGAATCTGATTCCACGTAAGACCCTTTAAATAATTAATATACAAACTTATATATGGCATTATTTAATTGTATTACAAGACCAACATCTGGTAAAATTATTTAATCTAGTTTTTTCTACAGAGGAGGAGAAGTTTACAAGCTTTTCAGTCTCTGAAGATCTTTCTACTTCTCATATACTCTTTGCTTCCCACCTTCAAATCCCCACATCCCAATGCTGATCCTTCATTTAGGCCTACTTGACGAGAAATCCCTGATGGAACTCATCTATCCTTCTCTTGGACTGCTCAGAGCAATGAGAGGAGCCCTCAGTCAGGATGGAGCACACTGCCTCAACAGCATTGCCAGGCTGCTGGCCTGGAAAAGGAAGATGTGTCCCAATGTTATGCTAAAATGCTACTAAACATCCCCATAATCAATCTGAGCTATAAATCCATCTCTGTGATACAGCAGTTGCTAGGTAAATTAAGCAGGAAAAGCATTTGTTGCTAGTATATTTTAAAACAATGGCTTTCTGCCCTTCCACAGTCCCATGGGATTAAAAGAACTTTATGTGAGTAGGTTATTTCATAATTGTACATTACACAAGTTCCCTTCGTCTTTCTCTGAAACATCTGGTGCTTCTCACTGTCAGTGGCAGGAAATCAGAATAGAAGAATCACTGGTCTGATTGACTATGGCATTTTTTATATTCATAAATTTTGCCTGTCAGAATACAGCTGTACCTGAGAACTCAGACCTTCGGAGCCACCCCAAGTCTGAACAGGAGGAGGGAAGAACCATGCAAGAAAAGTAAACTTGTCCAGCAAGAAAAGTAATGGCTTCCTGAAGAGGAAACCCAGTCATTTCCAGAGTAGGCATCATAAATATGTGATTTTATCCACAACAGCCTTAGCAGTTTGATCACCCACTGTCAGCCACAGTAGGCAGTGGCTCACACCCCAAGGGAAGGATCCCTTAGATAATTTATGGCAAAGCACATTAAACCAACTCACCTGACACTCTAATAAAAGAAATCTGCATTTGTAAAGACAAGATACTCTCTGTGTTGAGAGAGACAACGTTCCCCAGCTTTTGGCAGTTGTTGGACAAAATGTTTGATTTGCAAGTAGCAGGCCCACCAGTTTATTGGGGAAACTTTGTAGAGAGCCATACCTCACCTTATAGAGTTAGAGTTTCTGACATAGGGAGAGTGTGTGGGGTTAGGGGGAGAGGCGGCAAGGGTGTATGAGGGGAAAAAAAAAAAACAATGAAACCATTGCCTCTTTGCTAGGTGATCTCCTGAGACTGCATTGATACATGCTGCTTTGTGGAGGAGCAAGTTTCCTGTCAAGTGCAATTAATTCATTCTTACATGATATCACACACCACATCTGGTTCAATCTGAGTGATGGCAGTTTCTCTTCCACATTGTTTCTTGGGTTTCGTTTTCTCTTGAAGTAGTAGTGTTTTTCATCTCGCATACCCTACCTAGGTACGGTATACCGTGCTTGATGTGAATAGTTAGTCACAGTGATTTCTGACAAGAAACTTCAAGAGACATCGATTTTTCTCTCGGCTTTTATTTCTTAGCAATATTAACGAACACTTTCCTAAAAGACTTCTGACCTTGCTTAAGAGAAATCACTGTCATCCTTTAAAAAAATCCTAGGAGGAATCAGCTAAGACAGTGTGTAGCAGTTGCTCTCAGAGAGGGACATAATCTAAAACCACATTCCTGAAAAAAATATGGGCACTTTAACAAACATAACTTTGTACAGTGTGGCTCACAAAAACCCAAGATGAATTCTTACAATGCTCCCGACAGCAGTTAAACGAGATTAAGAATCTAGTGAGGAACAAAGGTGAAGTAGACATCTATGTACAAATATGGACTTGGGGTATCAAGTAAAATTTGTAAAAGTGTTTTTCTTTTACTGAAGAAAACAAAATTGAAATTTGTTTCAAGTGTTATCTTTTAATTTTATAGGTCATGGTCTTGCCATGCACAGGCAGTTCTCAAGATAATAAATTACAAGGATGATGAAAAATCATTCAGTCGTCGTATTAGTCACTTATTCTTTCATAAGGAGAATGACTGGGGCTTCTCCAACTTTATGGCATGGAGTGTAAGTAACAATATATTAGTTTTATAATAATGGGTTGTTATTGGGTTGGGAGGTCAGACCAGTACATGCACTTGATCTTCTAATACTGCCTTAGATGCTTTATTTTTAAATTTCTTCCTACAAGTGTTGTCTTAGTGTCTGAATGATGCTTGTGGTATCAGTACGTTTCATACTAAAGATAACTTTAAGTGCTAATATATTGCACCTCTTAGTGCATATTCCTTTTAACTATTTTACCTGGACTTAATGACCCACATAAATATTCCATTGTTCCTCCATTGACCTATCTTTACTAATACTTCACTTAATAAAAATCGTTCCACCAACTTTCTTTTAAATCTTGTTGGTCACGATCACTGTCATTTAAGAGCAGTCTAGGTTTTCTTGCTCATTTCCCATGTTCTCTGCATGTGTACAGACATTTTAAATTAATACTACTCTTAATGTTCATCTTAAATTGAGACAGCTTTTTAAACATTATGGAAGTCTGGGGCCTTAATTTTTCTCTTTTCCCTGGAATACTTTCCTAAATTAACTGCTTTAAGTCAAAACAAAGCTTTTGATTACTGATCCTATTATCCACAAGGAATTGAAATACTGTTGCAAAAACTATAAAAGCCAGAAACAAGATTTTGCATTGAGACATTTAAAAATTATTTCAATACTTTGAGCTTAGTGTCCTAGAGATTAATTGGTATCCTTCAATAATTTTTTAGCTTATTGAGTAAAAGAACTCCATAAATGGTTGGTTGCTTAAATATGCAGATTCTGAGCAATATCCAGCCTGGGTTTTTCATGACATTCCCCATTGTAGTATTCAGAAGATAGCTTTGCAGCAAATTTCATGTTCTTATTTCTGTTTAATAGGAAGTTACTGATCCTGAAAAAGGATTTATAGAGGATGACAAAGTTACTTTTGAAGTCTATGTTCAAGCAGATGCTCCACATGGAGTGGCGTAAGTATCTTTTAAAAACAAAACGAAACAAAAAATCTCTGTCTTGAGTAGAAATACATAGTAACCAAGGTACAGAAAAGTCAACCTTTAGAACATTCATTTGAGTTCCAGTTGAACTATCTAATTTTATTAGTAATATATGGTACTGTTCATGAGAGGATCTCAAAGCACTTTTTCAGACTTAATTGATGAAGCATCTCAAGGGAAATATACCCATGTTTAGAAAGCTGCATAGAGATTTTTGTGCCAATAGCTTCTCCATCTATGTTGCTCAGTGCAACCTTCTGTAACTTTACTTGGTGCAAAACACTTTTCAGTATGTATAAACTAATTTTATTTTTCAGTTTAAAATTACCTACAGTCTTTGCCATTGTGGTCTTGAAACTCTTGGTGTTAATGACACGGTCAAGCAGTATGGTTGCCACCACCAGTGGTTCGAACACCCAGTTTTAATCCTGCTTTACTGTTTAAGTTTTAAAACTGCCTTCCCTGATGCTGAGTTCTTATACTACTGGATGCCACTTTTCAGCAAGATGGCTGCTATGAACTGCAAATTTTAATTTAAAAATTGAATTTTAAATACAGATAACTAATGAAATGCTTGTCACTCTGGGAGCCTTCAGAAAATCGTAAAAAGAAATTTAACAAGAATAGCCCTTTGTTTATAGAAGTATTGGAATCCTAAGAGCATGTGGTGACAGGCAGTTGTGATGTGTAATCTGTTTTATTCAGACAGAATGTAATACTAAGGAGCACATAATTTCTGTTAATAGAGCTGATTAGCTTAGAACAGGGGTTCTCAAACTTAATTGCACTGTGACCCCCTACTGACAACAAAAATTACTACATGACCCCAGGGCCTGACCCCGTCCTAGTCCCGCCACCCTGAGTGGGAGGGCCAAAGCCTAAGCCCCAGTGCCTTGGATATGGAGGGGCTGTCAAAGCTAAAGCCCAAGGGCTTCAGCCTGAGGCAGGGGGCCTGTAATCTGAGCCCCGCTGCCCAGGGTTGAAACCCTTAGACTTCGGCCTCAGGTGATGAGGCTCGGGCTTTGGCCCTGGGTCCCAGCAAATCTAAGTCAACCATCGCGACCCTATTAAAATGGAATTGCGACCCCTTTTAGGGTTGCAACTCACAGTTTGAGAACCACTGGCCTAGAACAAATGTTCTGTAGAAATATATCTGCATTATAGTTAAGTTTTTTTATATATATAATCAAATGTAGTTTTAACCATTAACTGCTTTGCAGGTGGGATTCGAAGAAGCACACGGGATATGTTGGGTTAAAGAACCAGGGAGCAACCTGTTACATGAACAGTTTATTACAGACTTTATTTTTCACAAATCAGCTGCGAAAGGTAACTAAATAGCATTGTAATTTCATTTCAAATATTTAAATAGCAAAAATGATATATTTCAAAATAGCTTTTGTTTTAAATCGCTTTCCACCTTATTTTTCCCCCCATACTACAATTTTTTGTTTACTCTTTTTCGAAAGAATCCCCTCCTTTCTGTAAAACTTCAGAGCACAATAGCCCAATTTGATCATTATTCTGCTTTTTCAAAATGGTTCCCAGTCTCTCCATTAGCTCCTTTTTCTGTAACTCAGTAAACAAATGGCTTTGTCAAGTAGCTAGAAAAGGTGGTTACAGCATCATTGTAGTTAGTGTACTCCAAACCTGATAAACTGCAGTTTGATTAACTTCTGGTAATACAACTCCACTAAGACTGGATTTCTATCAGGCCAGATCTGAGAACTTGTCTTCATACTCAGGGGTGTTTACATGGGTTTATTGAGTTGAGTCTATTTTAAAAAATAAGCTAAATATCTTTATACATGCCAAAGTTTGAGTTAAGGATCTGTTGCTGTACTGCTTTATTTGTTGGTGATGCCAAAAACTGTTTCAGGAAAAGGAGACTTTAACTTAGGCCTTTGCAGCAGGTAGGATAAAGGAATAAGTTTCAACGCTTAATTTTCAATCTGTTGGCTACACACACACACACCCCTCTTTATAAAGTCTATATATCTGTTAATGACTTGGCTCTTTAAAACAGTTCATAATAATCTTTTCTGTTTTGCTTCACAAGTTACACGCACTTATTTTTCAGTGTTGCTTATGTTTTCATTTATTCTTCCTGTTTTTTTATATAGTGCAGCTAAATTATTGGTAGCTACAGTTAGTGTCTTCCCTTACGTAATGGTGATACTAAAACAGTATTGACCTGTATTTTGGAGGGTTTAAACATAATTTAATTTTGACTTCAGTGCATTATTTTTGCTAACATGCTTTATTTTCTTTTTGCATGTCTGCTTGTATATTCTAAAATGTCTTATCAAAAGAAAACTAGCTCTTGCTAGCAAAATATTTATTCTTATAAATACCTCAAGAAAGCAACATGGAAATGCTATATAACATGTAATCCTAGTACAGTGAAATAGTGCCTGGGATAAAACAACCTTACTTTTTTTTTTTTTTTTTAACTTGCTGAATAAATTAGTGTTACACCCTGGCTAGTCAGAAGAGAGTATTTGCATTAAGAAATCCTGACTCAAAATAATTTGGTCTAGGGAAGGTCTCCATTGATTTTAGTATATCCTACTGTTATACCAATATAATAAAAACCAGCAGGATCTTATTAAGAGGGATAAGGCAAAGATGCCATGTTTATTGTAAAATAATAATAAAGCAAAAGATAAAAGTAAACAACGCTGTTTGACTAATTCCTTTTACTACTTATTCCTCACTCACTCAAGTTCTGTATAGGTGTTATAGTTACCAGCCTAGAAGTTGCTCATGCCAAGTTACTGACCAGGTATCTTGGTCATGAGGATGGAACTGAGTCTGTGTCAGATACACCTGATGCTCCTGGAGGCTGGCAGCAGAACCAGAGAGTCCAAGTCCTCAGTCTTTGGAGTTCATTCTTATAGGAATTTATTCCTATGTCAGTCTATGGGAGCTGTTTCATCCTGTTGTTGCTGACTCAATCAGCTGATGGGACATTCCTGGTGGCTCCACATTGTCTAAAGTGGCACATTCCTGGTGGCTTCACACTGTCCAATGTTTGCATTTCTCATCCTTCCAGGTGATGGAGTGGATCCCAATTTACCCTCCGGGGGTTGTCTGGTGGTCCACTTGACACATTCTTTGGCCGATGGATACTCCCTTTCTAGGCTGGCATGTCTCTAACTGTTCATGTATATCAAGCATTCATCAGCATACATTCCATATCTTAACCATATTTTAGTTTACTGTCTCCACCACTTTCGGGGTGTGTGTTAATTCATATGAGACTCCCAGCCTGGTAATCACAGAGGTGGGGGTCTGTTTGTCTACATTGTATCAATTACAGCTTAAGGCTAGCATAGTGTTTACATCAAGAACAAAGTCAATTAACTTGTTTTGTAAGTTTTACATAGTAATAAAGTATCTTTCACAGGACAGATACAATCAATATTTTCTGCAGACAGGAGCTTACAAGTTTTAACAGAAGAACTAAAAGATTTTTGTACTTGGTGAAACTGGGGGTCACTGTCACTTGTGGGAATCGCTGTTGGTACCTTCTTTAATATCCCTACACTACCACTTTGGGACATGATTGATTGATAAATTTAAATTATTAGTCTCCAACAATCCACAGAAATGTGTCTACTCTAACTTTGATGGAAGATTCCATATTCTCTCTTGGCAGCTCAGTTTTTCATTTGATATAGCCTATTTTCCAATCTTTTTAATTACTATTAATAATAGTGTTACCATAGTCCCCAGGAGCCCAGTGATGGACCAGGACCCCACTGCTTTCAGTGGTTTTGTTTCTCTCTCCTTTATTTCTGCACTATGTGGCTTGTTCTGTAACATAGTATAAAAAATAGAACACATACCTCGGAATATTTAGATTGTTTTTGCATGATGCACCAGTTAATTTTATCTTCTTGGAGTGGCTGCAGATATGTGTTCCACTCAGGTGTGCGTGCGCACCCAGCACATCAAAGCCAGAGAAATTTGCCGTGCTGTATTTGCAGGGACGGCACTCACGCCCTTCGCTTTGTAGCCCCTTCCCTAGCTACAGAAGGGCAGCTCTGCCCCAAGCCCCATCAGTTACTTCTCACTGCTCAGGGCTAGAGTCGAAGCACTCTAGGTAGTGTTTCTTCGCACTGCCCCTTTTCCTCTGTCGTTGAGACCTTCTTGCAAATAGTTTAGTGAGTTGTTTATTAGTGGTACCGTAGGTGGGTCAGTTTGGTTATTTAGCTGTAGTTTTCTGGTGGAATGCCTTCACCAGGATTTAAACATTGCCCATTGTGTGGAGGGGCTATTCTGAATAGTGATCCCCCCATGTAGTGTTTATTGTACCTTGGAGAGGGGTACATTTAGGACAGGGGTTCTGTCTGTAAGAACATGACACTGGTGGCAAGGGACTTGAGATGCAAGCAGAACCTGATTGAGCAAGCCAGGAGGCTGATGTCTGCGCTGGAAACAGTACCAGCTTCTGAGCCATCATCGGTGCCGTAGCATGTTGACATTCCTTGGCAGGACTCGGAGACCACCTGTAGCAGGAAGAGAAATATAGGGGCTCTTGGCCCGCTACTTATTGGTCACTATCCACAATGGCCTTGGAATCTCTTGGACACTCCTCTTTCCTTTCGGTCCCAATCTTCAGCCCACTGTAGAGTAAAATCGCTTAACCAACCAGAAATATTTGTGAATGGTACAGATTTGTATTTCTTCTAGTCTTCTTCCTACTATTGTTCACCAGAAAAAAATTCTTAGTCTGGAGACAGCCCATCAATTTCTACAGAATTCAAGTTTTTATTTTATAAGCAAATTTGTTCTGAGTTTTTATGTACACTGCATGAAAGCTAATGTAGTGTTCTGAGCTAGGTGAAATTAACAGGACTTTATTTGCTTTTACTGATGCTGTTCAGAATCCTGTGAACAAAAATGAAATTGTCTCAATAACCCAACTGGAAAAGCAGTGAACATTAGGAAAGGCAAGTAAGTACTTGAGTTACTCATGGGGAGTCAGACACTAAAATGGAGCCTGGGGGAAAGCTAATTGAGAAAAGACCTTTTCCTCCCTCTCTCCTCCTCCCCCTCCCCTATCTGCAATTTCCCAATAGCAGTCTAAAATGGCAGAGACCCTATCCCTCCAAACAGCAGCCATGAGGCTGAGAAAGTGTGGCAAGGGACCAAGGCACTTTCTCTCCTTGAGCAGTTAGAGGGGGAAGAACTTTCAACTTTTGTATTGGCATGTGGCTGGGAGATGTCTGATTAAATCCGAACCCACCATCGTCATCCAAACAAGGCCCAGGGACAGAGCTTCGCACAAAGACTTTGCCCTTGGATCTTAACTGGTGCAGCCTCTCCACTCTAGTGTTCTGTCTCATAGACTCATAGGTCAGAAGGGACCAATATGATCATCTAGTCTGACCTCCTGCACAAGGCAGGCCACAGAACCCCACCCATCCAATGTTATAACAACCCCTAACCCAGGACTGAGTTATTGAAATCCTCAAAATTGGTTTGAGGACCTCAAGCTGCAGAGAATCCACCAGCAAGCGACCCGTGCCCCACGCTGCAGGGGAAGGCGAAAAACCTCCAGGGCCCCTGCCAATCCGCCCTGGAGGAAAATTCCTTCCCGACCTCAAATATGGCGATCAGCTAAACCCTGAGCATGTGGGCAAGGCTCACCAGCCAGCACCCAAGAAGGAATTCTCTGCAGTAACTCAGTCCCCATCCCATCCCATCCAACATCACCCTGCAGACCATTGAGCAGACCTATCTGGTGGTAATCCAAGATCAGTTGCCCAAATTAACGATCCTATCATAACATCCCCTCCATATACTTATCAAGCTTTGTCTTAAAGCCAGAAAAGTCTTTTGCCCCTACTACTTCCCTTCTAGCTAATAGGTTCAGTCCCCCAGCTAGAACATAATAGTAATTTTTTCAAGCTTTGTGCTAATTCTCTTGATCACGCCTTAGACAAATGTTTGTAATTTCAGCCAAAGTGATTTAGGTTTGTTCCTTCCTGATCTGGCTCTGCTTTGACCTCTCCCTTTCCTTGTCATCATCTAATGTATTTTGTTACTCAGTAGTTACTTTGCCTGAGATTTCACAAAAAAGGATGAAGTATTTCCTCCCCTTTCTTGTCATGGTGTTTGCTTTTCCTCTGTTAAGCAATGGAGTTAAACTTTCCTTTAATGTTGTCTCGCTTGTATAAGTTTTTCTTGTTCCTCTTCATATGTGTTCTGCATAGAACCTGATTATGTGCCTCTTCTTTTCAGACTTTGTCCCCACATGTCTTTACTATTCTCTTGCATTCATCCCCAGAGGGAGAGCATCTCAGATTTTAATTTGAGATTGTTGTTTGCCGAATGTATTTAAATGCCTTATTTCTTGATTTTGAGGCAAATTTTTCAGAGTTTTGAGTGAACTGGGCATTTCAATGAGATGGTTTACGAGGGAAGATACTTAGATCATTTATCTGGGTTGGAAATTTAGACTGAACTTTGAGTAATAGGCTGATTTTATCCTAAATTACACAAGCAGAGGGGAAAAGCAAGGGAAGCATATAAATTAAATATCACGTTGATAACATACAATAGAAACATTTGTTGTTTGCAGTGGTGGTGTAACTATGTTGGTCTCAGAATACTAGAGAGACAAGGGGTGTGGGAGGGGAGATCCAGCTTCTTTTGGTGAAAGAGACAAGCTTTCAAGCTACACAGAGCTGCTCTTTAAGTCAGATTTGTGTAGCTGAAGAAGAGCTCTGTGTAGCTGGGAGGCTTGTCTTTTTCACCAACAAAAGTTGGTAAAATAAGATATTATCTCACCCACTTTGTGTGTCTTAATAGAAACATTTAGCATTTAACAAAGTATATACTAATGTATTTAGTCAGTGGCAGTTTAAATTTACTTCAAATTTATCAATCAGCATAATGATTGGATATATATAAAAAGGAACTAATTGCTTTCCATAGATGCTTTCCATAGATACAGAACTTGATTTTTCAGAAGGGCTGAGCACACCGTTCCTATTGATTTTGGGGCACTCAGCACTATTGAAAATCAGGGCAATTGTCTTTTGTTTTGAGGCCTGTTGTCGATAATTTTGACTTATCAGGGAGCTGGAAATTTTCATGCCTAAGTCTGATCTTGTCATACTTAACGTGTTTGTTTATATATAGTGTAAGTATGTGTATATATATTAGACTTGATTTTGGCTAACAAGAAGGAATTGGTTGCAAATCTGAAGGTGAAAGGCAAGTTGGGCAAAAGTGATAATGAAATAATAGATTTCCTGATTCTGAAGAATAGAAGGAATGAGCAGCAGAATGAGGATGATGGACTTCAGAAAAGCATATTTTAAGAAACTCAGAGAAGTGATTGGTAAGGTCCAATCATTGGAAAAAGGAGTATAGGAGAGCTGGCAGTTTCTCAGAGGCAATATTAAAGGCACAACAGGAAATTATCCTGATGTGAATGAAGGATAGGAATAATAGCTTCAGTCTTCACTAAAAAGATTAATTATGACTACATACTTAAGACAGTTAATATTAACAACAAGGAAGGAGGAAAACAAACCAGAACAGGGAAAGAACAGGTTAAAGAATATTTAGGTAAGTTAGATGTATTCAAGTCAGCGAGGCCTGCAAAGATTCATCTTAGGGTACTTAAGAAACTAGCTGAAGCAATCTCAGAACAGAGACTGGGAATGGTTGGGTCATTACACTAATTGATTCTATTTCCCTATGTTAAGTTCTCCTCACACCTTCTATGGGTCATCTCAATTATCACTTCAAAGGTTTTTTTTTCTCCTGCTGAAGATAGCTCATCTCTATTGATTGGACTCTTCCAGTTGGTATGCATGCTTTCACCTTGTCATGTTCTCTGTTTTTATAAATATCTCCTGTCTGAGGCCTTGGCTACACTGGTACTTTACAACGCTGCAACTTTTGCGCTCAGGGGTGTGAAAAAACACCACCCTGAGCGCTGCAAGATACAGCGCTGTAAAGCCTCAGTGTAATCAGTGCCGCAGCGCTGGGAGCGTGGCTCCCAGTGCTGCAAGCTACACCCATAAAGGATGTGATTTACGTGCAGCGCTGGGAGAACCCTGTGTGTTCCATTCTGTGCATCTGAAAAAGTGAGCTGTAGCCCACAAAAGCTTATGCTGAAATAAACTTTAGTCTCTAAGGGCTTGGCTGCACTCGAAACTCCAAAGCGCTCCCGCGGCAGCACTTTGAAGTGCGAGTGTGGTCGCGGCGCCAGCGCTGGGAGAGAGCTCTCCCAGCACTGCACGTACGTACTCCACCTCCCCGTGGGGATTAGCTTGCAGCTCTGGGAGTCAGGCTCCCAGCATTGGGGCACTGTTTACACTGGTGCTTTGCAGCGCTGTAACTTGCTATGCTCAGGGATGTGTTTTTTTCACACCGCTAAGCGAGAAAGTTGCAGCACTGTAAAGCGCCAGTGTAGCCAAGGCCTAAGGTGCCACAAGTACTCCCAATCTCAGAACTGTTAGTTATTGTCTTCAAAAACTCATGGAAGGCAAGTGAGGTCTATGAGTACAAGAGAGAGGTAAACATAGTACCTATCTTTTAAAAGGGAAACAAAGAGGACACAGAGAGATAGACCAGTCTAACTTAAGTTCTTGAAAAGATACTGAAACAAATTGCCAAACAATAAATTTGTAAGCATCTAGAGGATAATAGGGTGGTAGGCATTAGCCAATATGGGTATGTCAGAAACAAATCATGCCCAACCAACTTAGTTATGCTCTTTGAGAGGGTTATTGGCATCGTGTCTGGGAGGAAATAGTAGACATGATGTATCTTAGGGTATGTCTACATCTACAATTTTGCAGCGCTGGTTGTTACAGCTGTATTAGTACAGCTGTATAGGGCCAGCGCTGCAGAGTGGCCACACTTACAGCAACCAGCGCTGCAAGTGGTGTTAGATGTGGCCACACTGCAGCGCTGTTGGGCGGCTTCAAGGGGGGTTCGGGGAACACGAGAGCAAACCGCGGGGAAGCAGGTCTCCTTCCCCAGTTTGCTCCAGTGTTCCCCGAACCCCCCTGCAAGCAGATCTCCTTCCCCGCTGTTTGCTCTCGCGTTCCCCGAACCCCCTCCCCGCAAGCAGGTCTCCTTCCCCGCGGTTTGCTCTCGCGTTCCCCGAACCCCTGTGCAAGCAGGTCTCCTTCCCCGCGGTTTGCTCTTGCGTTCCCCGAGCCCCCCTGCAAACTGCAGGGAAGGAGACCTGCTTGCACGGGGGTTCGGGGAACGCGAGAGCACACCGCGGGGAAGGAGACCTGCTTGCACGGGGGTTCGGGGAACGCGAGAGCACACCGCGGGGAAGGAGACCTGCTTGCAGGGGGGTTCGGGGAACGCGAGAGCAAACCGCGGGGAAGGAGACCTGCTTGCAGGGGGGTTCGGGGAACGCGAGAGCAAACCGCGGGGAAGGAGATCTGCTTGCAGGGGGGTTCGGGGAACGCGAGAGCAAACCACGGGGAAGGAGACCTGCTTGATTACCAGAGAGGTATCCTCAGGTATGCTGGGATACCTGCTTATTCCACGGAGGTCAAGAAAAGCGCTGGTAAGTGTCTACACTTGATTACCAGCGCTGGATCACCAGCGCTGGATCCTCTACACCCGAGACAAAACCGGAGTACGGCCAGCGCTGCAAACAGGGAATTGCAGCGCTGGTGATGCCCTGCAGATGTGTACACCTCCTAAGTTGCAGCGCTGTAACCCCTCACCAGCGCTGCAACTTTGTGATGTAGACAAGCCCTTAATTTTAGTAAGTTATCTGACACAGTCTCATGTGACGTTTTCATAAGCAGATTAGGGAAATGTGGCCTAGATGAAATTTCTCTAAGATGGCTGCACAATTGATTGGGAAAAAAAAAAGTTCTCAAAGTGTAGTTATCAATTATTCATTGTCAGTCTCAGAGGATTTATCTAGTAGCATCCTGCAAGGGTCTGTCTTGAGTATTTACTAGTCAATAATTTCCTTAATGCCTTGGATAATGAAGTAGAGTATGTGCTTATAAATTTTATGGATGACAGTAAGCTGGGTGGGAGGGGGTGTTGCTAGGACTTTGAAGGACAGGGTTAAAATTCAAAAGGATCGTGACAAGTTGGGGGAGAATTGATCTGAAATCAACACAAGGACATTTAATAAAGACAAGTGCAAAATACTACACCCAAGAAGGAAAAAAGTCAAGAGCACAAATACAAAATAGCAAATAACTGGCTAGGCATTAGTACTGCAGAAAATGATCTAGGGTTATAGTGGATCGCAAATTGAATACAATTAAATAACATGATAGAATTGTAAAAAAAGCTAGTATTGTGGGGTGTAAACAGGAGTGTTGTGTATATGACACAGGAAGTAACTGTCCCAGTTTACTTGGCACTGTTGAGGCCTACTCTGGAATATATCTTCATCAACAACTTAGATGTTGGCATAGAAAGTACGCTTATTAAGTTTGCAGACGATACCAAACTGGGAGGGATTGCAACTGCTTTGGAGGACAGGGTCAAAATTCAAAATGATCTGGACAAACTGGAGAAGTGGTCTGAGGTAAACCAGATGACGTTCAATAAAGACAATGCAAAGTGCTCCACTTAGGAAGGAACAGTCAGTTTCACACATACAGAATGGGAAGAGACTGTCTAGGAAGGAGTATGGCAGAAAGAGATCTAGGGGTCATAGTGGACCACAAACTAAATATCAGTCAACAATGTGATACTGTTGCAAAAAAAGCAAACATGATTCTGGGATGCATTAACAGGTGTGTTGTAAACAAGACACGAGAAGTCATTCTTCCGCTCTACTCTGCACTGGTTAGGCCTTCACTGGAGTATTGTGTCCAGTTCTGGGCACTGCATTTCAAGAAAGATGTGGAGAAATTGGAGAGGGTCCAGAGAAGAGCAACAGGAATGATTAAAGGTCTTGAGAACATGACCTGTGAAGGAAGGCTGAAAGAATTGGGTTTGCTTAGTTTGGAAAAGAGAAGACTGAGAGGGGACATGATAGCAGTTTTCAGGTATCTAAAAGGGTGTCATCCGGAGGAGGGAGAAAACTTGTTCACCTTAGCCTCTAATGATAGAACAAGAAGCAATGGGCTTAAACTGCAGCAGGGGAGATTTAGGTTGGACATTAGGAAAAAGTTCCTAGCTGTCAGGGTAGTTAAACACTGGAATAAATTGCCTAGGGAGGTTGTGGAATCTCCATCTCTGGAGATATTTAAGAGTAGGTTAGATAAATGTCTGTCAGGGATGGTCTAGACAGTATTTGGTCCTGCCATGAGGGCAGGGGACTGGACTCAATGACCTCTTGAGGTCCCTTCCAGTCCTAGAGTCTGTGAGTCTATATCCAGTTTTGAGTGCCATGCTTCAAGAAGGATGTGAACAAACTGGAGAGAGCCTAGAGGAGAGCACCAAAAATGATAAGTCTTAGAAAACCTGACCTGTGAGGAAAGGTTTAAAATACCTGGGCATATTTAGTCTTGAGAAAAGACTGGACCTGATAGCAGTCTTCAGATATGTTTAGGATTGTTGCAAAGCAGATGGTGATAAATTGTTCTCATTGACCACTGAAGGTAGGACAAGAAATAATCAGCTTAATCTGCAGTAAGAGAGATTTAGTAAGAAAAACTTTCTAACTATAAGGATATGTAAGTATTGGGATAGGTTGTAGAATCCCTAGTATGCACTTTTTGGGGGGGAAATATGTATACACACACTGTCTAAATATTGTGTGTTTTTATATCTATATTTTTTCCCAAAAGCACGTTTTGATAAACTCGTTCTGGTGATTTATCTTACATTTGTCTGCACTGCATTTAACAAAATTGGGCTTTATATAGATATTTTATTTTGGTTAAACAGTGTGACTGGTGTCAGTCCATATCTCACCAGTTTTCTGTATGTGCTTTGTGAAAAGGAGGTTTTCGTAGACATTAAAAAGTTGTCATGAATCACTGTTAATATTATGAGCCTGAAATATGTAAGACTCAAGATCATGAATCTGTTTCTTTTACTACCTTTGCACAAGGTAGATTGACTTATAACAAGGTGATATAAATCATATGGACTGAACCTGCAAGGTGCTGAGCTCTCTCTGCTCCCAACATTAAATTGAAAAATAACTTCTGCCGTTGAAAATAGAATTCTGGCTTATGTATACCTGAATTGGAATTTGGCCAGGACAGCAGGGTTAATGCTTCTAGAAAATACAGCTTTTTGGTTGAGGGTAGAGAACCCCTGCCCAGAACTTTCTCTTTCTGGGATTACTTTGTGAGGTACTTGGGTACCAATGAAAAGTGCAGTATAAATACGTAGATACTTTTACAGAAAATTTTAGGTGCTATGACCTGGGCGCATAAATTATACCATTGCTAATTACTATCAAGTTTGGAGCACAGCCATTCCCAAAGTACACGTTTCCTTCTCAGAGTTTTATAAAGAAGATTGAATTACTGAATTAGTGGAAGTAACTGGATGCAAAATTTGTTGAACTACTATTCTTGATTTTTGAATCAGTAGCTGGTTTGGAAAGAAAGAGGAAAGCAGAATAACTAGTCATCTTGTTTGAAGTAGCTAAGCCAGTAATAAGAACAGGAGTACTTGTGTCACCTTAGAGACTAAAAAATTTATTTGAGCATAAGCTTTCAGCCCACTTCATCGAATGTATAGAATGGAACATATAAGAAGAGTGAGTGTGTGTGCGTGTGTGTGTGTATATATATCCATACATCTTGTCAACTGTCTGTAACTGTGTGTGTACACACACACACACACACACACACACACACAATGCCATACCAGCTCTAAGAAGCTTATTAATTAAGATGACCTGTTATCAGCAGGAAAAAACTTCTGTAGTGATAATCGAGATGCTTAGTTACAGACAGTTGACAAGAGGTGTATGGATAGTTATCATAAGGAAATAAATTCAAGTAGTGTAATGACTCAGCCATTCCTAGTCTCTATTCAAGCCAGAGTTAATGGTATCTAATTTGCAAATCAATTCAAGCTCAGCAGTTTCTGGTTGGAGTCTGTTTTTGAAGTCTTTCTGTTGCAAATTTGCCACCTTCAGGTCTGTTACTGAGTGGCCAAAGAGATTGAAGTCTTCTACTGGTTTTTGAGTGTTGTTATTCCTGATGTCAGATTTGTGTCCGTTTATTCTTTTGCGTAGAGACTGTCTGGTTTGGCCAATGTACTGGCTAATGTGATATATGCTATCATGTGCCAGCAATACCCCTCTGCCATGTAATGTTTCTAGTGCTGGGATGGAGACTCTGCAGAGTACTTATTTGTGTTTCCCACACAAAGGTGCCGAATAGTCCCTCTTTACCATCAGGATGCTGATTTACAAATAGGTTCCCTATGATACGAAGTTTAATTGGTGAGTTGTCCTCTTCCATACACTCAGATCATGTAAATCAGAACTGGAGGAGGGGACATAATAGTGTGGAATCATGCTGTATATTTATATTGTTGCCTGCTTGACTGTAATTTTTATCTGCAATATCATTTATTGTATCCCATATGATAGGACTTTCACTTTCTTGTGGAGACTATTCCACAGTCTAATAGATTCACTGTCTAGAAGTTTTCCAGAATTCAGAAATATTATCCTGTATTATTTTTATCCCATTACTTTAGTTATTCTACTGCTACTCTCCTCATTGTAGCATGTTAAATTCCTAGTCTTGCTAAATATTTACATTTTATGTATATTTGAAGTCTGTTATTGGGCTTCTCTCCTTTGCTGTTACCTCCTCAGATCTTCTAATCTTCTTAATTGGTCCCTCAACTCTTTAACAATTTTTGTTGCTCTTTTCTAGACTCCCTTATTTTGTCTGTATCAGTCTAATCTATTTAATTTGTTTAATGTGGCTTCCCTCACCACTGTATCTGAGCGATTCACAAATATGAATGAATTTGCCTTGCCATCGCTCTAATTATAGATGGAAATATTATGAGCCCCATTTTACATATGCAGAGCTGAGGCACAGGATAGATTAAGTGACTTGCCCAAGGTCACTCAGGAAGTCTGTGGCAGAACCAGGAATTGAACCAGATTTTCTCAATCCTGGTTCAGTGCCTTAATCACAAGACGCTTCAACTTTTTATTGTGCTGCCCAGAAGTGAATGCAGTCTATCATGTACCTGCTGCTTGAAGTGATGTTTCTTCGTTTTTCTGCCCAAAATTGCTTTTTTTTTTTTTTTTGTGGCCCTATCCTATTACAAGCTCTTGTCTAATTTTCTCTTTACTATTGCCCCTATTCTCTCTTAACATTAATGTTTCCTAAATTTGTCTCCCCCGTTAAATATCTGTATTTGGGAGTTGTTCTTCGAGTGATTGCTCAGGTGTATTCCACAGTAGGTGTGCTTGCTCGCCACGTGCACCCGTGCCGGAAGTTTTTCCCTGAGCAGTACCCATATGGAGGGGAGCACTACTGCGACCCCTGGAGTGGTTCCTCTGTATTGCGCTGTAAGGGAAGCTGCGCACTCCCCCCACCCTCAGTTCCTTCTTGCCGCCAGTGAAGGTAGTCGGAACTTCATGCTCCAGCCTTGCTGCAGCTTCTCTAGTTAGTCTTAGTAATACAGTTCTTCCAATAGTTAAATAGTTTTCTCCAGTTAGTTGTCTGGGCTCGGGGCATGTCCCGTGCCCCAGGCTTCAAGTTGTGTGACTTCTGGCGCAGTTCTATGCCAAGAAGCGACCCGCACATTCAGTGTATCTGTTTCTTGGGCGAGACCCACGTAAGTGAGCACTATAGGATCTGCAGATCATTCAGGCCCTGAACTAAGAAGGAGAGGGACAGACCACTGTCCCCCTCAGAACCCAGGCCTTCGACTCATGCTGAGGGAGCAGCCCGGTCCCGTCCACGCGTGCCTCCCCTACAGTGAGGATGCCGTCAACTCCGGAGGCTGCACAGGCCACGCGTGACATCTTAACTCTCCCAGTACATGGGGCGCCACCTGAGATGGGCCCCCAGTCTCAAGGGACGCCGCCACTGGGAGCACAACAGCCCTCCCTGATGCGGCACGGTCTGTGCTCTGAGGACCGCTCACCGCCTCACTCGACGCAGTCTTCCCACAGCTCGCGCCAGTCCTCTACCCAGCTCAGACTGACTGGCTCACTGCCCGCGAAGGAGCCTCAGGGCTCCTCCACGCCCTGCAACCGGGGACACAGGCATCAGCATAAGCGATGCCGACACTCCTCCTCGTGCCGCAGCTACCGGAGCCGATCTCAACGCCACCAACGTAGACAATCCGATTCAAGTTCCTGCTCTACCAGACATTGCACGCAGGACTCCTCTTGAGATTCTCCAGCACCAAAGCATCGTAGCTCTGGCCACCGGCACAAGTACAGAAGCAGCTCCTCGGACGGGTACTGATCCTTGTTGTCAACATCCTGGTCAGGCAGACAGCACCATTGCAGACATCATCACTCTCGCCACTCCTATGGTACCATATGATCAATGGTGACCTCAGCATCGGCACTCAGCCGCTCGTCTTCAAGTCATGCGATTCAGCGAGAACAAACTGCGCCACCCGGCCCCCAAGTCGGTCAGTGGCACAGCACACCGTGACAGGGGCAGTGGTATCAATGGGCACCGTGGCGGCAGATGCCCGCCCAGGCTATCTCTCGCTCAGTGGCCAGAACATCCCAGGTTCCTTTGGCCTCCCCTCCTCAGCAGAGGGAAAAGTCAATGGGTCTCGAGCTGACGACACCGCACCCAGACTCTGACCTGGGCATCGATCCACCAGTACCCCCCGACGCCCTAGGCACGGTGCCAGTCTCCTCACCAGCACTGGAGGAGGCCATAACGGCACCGCCACCCATCCCACAGGAGGACTTCAAGGCTCACCAGGAGCTCCTTAAGCGGCTGGTGTCCAATCTCCAGCTCTGAGCTGAGGAGATGGAGGAGCAGTCTGACTCTCTTTTTAATATGCTCTCGTCCTCGGCACCAGGCAGGGTGGCCCTGCCTCTCCACCAGGAGGTAGCCAATATCTCGACTGCTCTGTGGCAAATCCCAGCTTCCTTGGCTCCCCATATCCAAAAAAGTGGAGAGCAAATACTTTGTGCTAGCTAAGGACCACAAGTACCTGTATTCCCACCCGGCACCTAACTCTCTGGTGGTAGAATCAGTGAACCACCGGGAACGTCACGGTCAACCCACCCCCAAGGACAAGGATGCCAGGAGACTGGATATGTTTGGCAGGAAGATTTATGCCTTGGCAAGTTTCCAGCTCAGGTTGGCCAACCATCAAGCCCTACTGAGCCAGTATGACTTCAGTCTATAGGGGTCCCTACCAAAGTTTGAACCTCTCCTCCCGGAGTGGGACAAAAAGGAGTTCAGGGCTCCGGTAGAGGAAGGAGTGGCAGCAGCTAAAGCAGCCCTCCAGGCGGCATCTGACGCGGCCAACACGGCAGCCCGCTCAATGGCTTCCTCTTTATCCGGGCGCAGGGCGTCGTAGCTTCTCTGCAGAGTCCCAGTCCTAGATGCAGGACCTTCCCTTTGACAGGAAAGGTTGTTCGCGGACCAAACTGATGGGATGACAGACTTCTGCACCACCCTGCAAACCTTGGACCTGTACGTCCCTCCAGCGAAGGACAAGCCCAGGCTGCAGGCTTCGGCTCTCCCTGCTACAATCCCCCGCCCAAGAGACCGAGGGAACAGAGGCATAGGTCCCAACGTCAGTCCTGCTCGGCCCTGCGGCCAGGCCCCTCGAAGGGCAAAAGGCAGGGAAAGAGACAGTTGTGACTCTTTGCGGGGGGCCACCGGGCTTGTTGCCAGGGAAGCCCCCCAGTTAATAAAGTTTGTGTTCTGCAGCCGTTTATCTGCCTTCCACGTGGAGTGGTCCCATATAACGTCAGACCAGTGGGTCTTCAACACTATCTCCAAGAGTTACATTTTGCAGTTCACCTCACACCTCTCCCCCCACCCCAGGTGAGCCTCGGGGACCCAGAGCACGCCCGCCTCCTAGACCAGGAGGTGGCACACTTCCTCTGCCTGGGGGCTGTAAAAAGTGTACTGGTAGAATTCCAGGGCGAGGGTTTCTACTCCTGGTATTTCCTGATCCCGAAGGCAAAAGGAGAGCTTAGACCCATCCTAGATCTACAGGATCTCAACTATTTTATGGTTCACTACAGGTTGCGGATGGTATCCCTGGCCTCTGTCGTTCCCTCCCTGGACCCAGGGGGATTGATTCGCAGCCCTGGACCTCCAAGACACACATTTCCATATCCATAAGTTCGAGGGACACAGGCGCTTCCTCTGATTCCTGGTAGGGGGGGACCATTACCAGTTCACGGTCCTTCCGTTTGGCCTTTCCATGGCTCCCAGGGTTTTCACCAAATGCATGGCAGTGGTAGCAGCCTACCTCTGGAGGAGAGGAGTGCAGAGATTCCAGAAGACTGGAAGGGGGCAAATATAGTGCCCATCTATAAAAAGGGAAATAAAAACAACCCAGGAAACTACAGACCAGTTAGTTTAACTTGTGTGCCAGGGAAGATAATGGAGCAGGTAATCAAAGAAATCATCTGCAAACACTTGGAAGGTGGTAAGGTGATAGGGAATAGCCAGCATGGATTTGTAAAGAACAAATCGTGTCAAACTAATCTGATAGCGTTCTTTGATAGGATAACGAGCCTTGTGGATAAGGGAGAAGCGGTGGATGTGATATACCTAGACTTTAGTAAGGCATTTGATACAGTCTCGCATGATATTCTTATAGATAAGCTAGGAAAGTACAATTTAGATGGGGCTACTATAAGGTGGGTGCATAACTTGCTGGATAACCGTACTCAGAGAGTAGTTGTTAATGGCTCCCAATCCTGCTGGAAAGGTATAACAAGTGGGGTTCTGCAGGGGTCTGTTTTGGGACCGGTTCTGTTCAATATCTTCATCAACGATTTAGATGTTGGCATAGAAAGTACGCTTATTAAGTTTGCGGACGATACCAAACTGGGAGGGATTGCAACTGCTTTAGAGGACAGGGTCAAAATTCAAAATGATCTGGACAAATTGGAGAAATGGTCTGAGGTAAACAGGATGAAGTTCAATAAAGATAAATGCAAAGTGCTCCACTTAGGAAGGAACAATCAGTTTCACACATACAGAATGGAAAGAGACTGTCTAGGAAGGAGTATGGCAGAAAGAGATCTAGGGGTCATAGTGGACCACAAGCTTAATATGAGTCAACAGTGTGATACTGTTGCAAAAAAAGCAAACGTGATTCTGGGATGCATTAACAGGTGTGTTGTAAACAAGACACGAGAAGTCATTCTTCCGCTTTACTCTGCGCTGGTTAGGCCTCAACTGGAGTATTGTGTCCAGTTCTGGGCACCGCATTTCAAGAAAGATGTGGAGAAATTGGAGAGGGTCCAGAGAAGAGCAACAAGAATGATTAAAGGTCTTTAGAACATGACCTATGAAGGAAGGCTGAAGGAATTGGGTTTGTTTAGTTTGGAAAAGAGAAGACTGAGAGGGGACATGAAAGCAGTTTTCAGGTATCTAAAAGGGTGTCATCAGGAGGAGGGAGAAAACTTGTTCACCTTAGCCTCCAATGATAGAACAAGAAGCAATGGGCTTAAACTGCAGCAGGGGAGATTTAGATTGGACATTAGGAAAAAGTTCCTAACTGTCAGGGTAGTTAAACACTGGAATAGGTTGCCTAGGGAAGTTGTGGAATCTCCATTTCTGGAGATATTTAAGAGTAGGTTAGATAAATGTCTATTAGGGATGGTCTAGACAGTATTTGGTCCTGCCATGAGGGCAGGGGACTGGACTTGATGACCTCTCGAGGTCCCTTCCAGTCCTAGAGTCTATGAGTTTCTATGAGATCTTCCCATACCTGGATGATTGGCTTCTCAAAGGGGCCTCCCGGTCCCAAGTGCAGGCCCAGGTGGGACTTCTCCTGTCCATGTGCACAGATCTCGGCCTAGTGGTAAACGTGACCAAGTCTACGTTAGTTCCAGTTCAGGACGTAGAATTCATAGGGGCGCTACTGGACTCATTAGAGACCACAGCCTCTCTTGACCAAGACTGGTTCGAGGCCTTCAAAGGTCTCATTGCCTCAGTCACGTCCTTTGCCGTTATGACGGTGAGGGTGTGCCTTCAGGTCCTTGGGCACATGGCGTCGTGCACATACTTGGTTTGCCACTCCAGGCTCAGAATGAGGCCCCTCCAGCTCTGGCTGGCCTCCCAATATTCCCAGGCCTGGGATGGGTTGGACAAGGTTGTCACGATACCATCCCAGATAGTTGCTGCCCTTCAATGGTTGTCCCTCCCGTGCAACGTGCTGCAATCTCCCCCTCAGTAGACCTGGTGTCGGATACCTCAGACCTGGGCTGGGGGGCTCATATAGGGAGCATTCAAACACAAGGGAGATGGCCGGCCTCAGAATTATCCCTACACATAAACGTCAGGGAGCTCAGGGCAATACGGTTGGCGTGCGTAGCTTTCAGTGGGCACCTTCGCGGTAAGGTGGTCAGAGTCCTCATGGACAATACGGCTGCGATGTATTACATCAACAGACAGGGAGGAACGCGCTCCTCGGCCATAAGCCTGGAAGCCCTGAGCCTGTGGGAGTTCTGTATAGGCTACGATATCTCCCTGCAAGCCTTCCCCCATCCCAGTGTCTGCAACGTGCGAGCTGATCACCTCAGCAGAGTTTTTGCCACCCGTACGAGTGGTCACTCCACTGGGCAGTCGTCCTACAGCTCTTCGGAGAGTGAGGAGTTCCCCGAGTTGACCTTTTTGCGGCTGATCAGAACTGGTGCTGCCCCCAGTTCTGCTCCAGGGGAGGGGCAGGATAGGGGGCGATCTTGGACACTTTCCTCCTTCAGTGCTCAGGCCAACTTTTCTGTGCCTTTCCACCTTTCCCTCTAATAGGCAAAGTCCTGTAAAAAGTAAAAGCAGACAGGACGCAGGTCATCCTCATATCCCCAGATTGGCCTGTCAGCACTGGTATGGGACCCTCCTGCAACTCCTAGTGGCTCCCCTGCGGAGGCTGCCACTTTGCCCAGATCCCCCCTCCCAGGAAGGGGGATGCCTCCTCCACCCCAACCTGGACGTGCTTCACCTTACAGCGTGGTTGCTCCATGGTTAGATAAGGAGGAGGGGAGGTGTTCAGAGAACGTCAGATGAGTTCTGTTGGAAAGCAGAAAGCTGTCCACAAGACGGACATACCTAGCCAAGTGATACAGGTTCTCTAGGCGGGTGGGGGGGGACTGCCCCATTGTCCGCATCGCTCCCACTCATTCTCGATTACCTTGTCCCTTAGGACCCAAGGGCTAGCGCCCGCCTCCATCAGGGTGCATTTGGCGATCATATTGGTCTTCCACCCCCCGGTACAGGGCCACTCGGATTTTCCCCACCATATGACCTTCCGCCTTTTAAAGGGTCTGGATCGTTCATTTCCATATGCCAGGCCCCCTGTCCCCAATGGGATCCAAACCTAGTGTTATCCTGCCTCACGGGTCCTCCCTTTGAACCCTTGGCCACGTGTTCCTGGTCCCACCTGTCATGGAAGGTAGCATTCCTTGTTGCTATCACATCAGCTCGTCATGTGTCAGAGCTTAGGGCCTTGTCCTCGGAACCCCCGTATACGGTCTTCCACAAGGATAGATGTGCGTAGGGCACTGGCTTTTTACCTGGGCCAAACCAGGCTGTTCGTTGCGTTGGCTGAAGGTAAGAGGGGGCAACCAATTTCAACCCAGCGCCTTTCTCGCTTGATCACCTCATGCATATGCACATGTTATGACCTGGCAGGGTTCCCCCGCCACCTATTGTTAAGGCACATTCTGCGAGAGCTCAGGCCTTGTCAGCTGCCTCTGTACCTCACATCCCTATCTAGGACATATGTAGAGCTGCCACGTGGTCCTCTATCCGCACCTTTTCTTTGCATTATACAATCGTCTCCCAAACACGGGATGATGCTGGGTTTGGTAGGGCGGTACTCCATCCCGGAAACCCATAAACTGCTACTCACCTCCATCACATATAGCTTGGATTCACCTACTGTCGAATACACATGAGCAATCACTTGAAGAAGAAAGGACAGTTACCTGTTCCATAATTGGCATTCTTCGAGACGTGTTGCTCAGGTGTATTCCACATCCAGCCCTCCTTCCCCTCTGTCGGAGTTGTCTGGCAAGAAGGAATCGAGGGTGAGGGGAGTGCGCAGCTCCCCTTATCGTGTGACATAGAGGCGCCACTCCAGGGGTCGCAGCAATGCTTCCCACCGTACGGTACTGCTACGGGAAAAACTTCCAGCACCTGTGTACATGACGAGCATGCACACCTACTGTGGAATACACCTGAGCAACACATCTCAAAGAATGCCAGTTATGGAACAGGTAACTGTCCTTTATTTTTCTCTGAGTACTTTACATTTTTCTAAACTGAATCGCATTGCGTGCTCATATTTCCTAATCCCTTTTGGTTCCTTTTTATAATTTCTCTGTTGTTCTTGACCCTTTCAAGTTTAGAGTAATCAGTGAAATTAGTTAGCGTGCTGTTCACTCCCTCTTCCAAATGATTAATGAAGATGTTAAATAAGAATGGATCTAGCACTGATCCCTAAAGCCTTTTGATGTGCCTCACTGAACACACACTTTTGTTATTGTCCTTGCTACCTTCACATAGTTTTCTATCATATAAAACCAAATTGGAAAAAAAAATCATTTTCAAATAGGTTGTAGTGTTGTACAATATATGTCAAATCGTACTGTGATGAATTCATGAACATACAGTGTATGGTGCATTGTTTGAAGGAATTATTGAACTCTTCAGCACATTTACTTCTTAAAAAAATTATAAATGATTAGAAGAGTTTATAGTGAGCATAATCAATTGATTTTCTTTTATCTACCATGGTTTGGAGAACCACAAATAAGGTAAGTAATAGTTTTCACCGTAAACCACAGTAGGATATTTGTGCCAGATTATTCTGCTGTGTTAATTGATTAGGTCTATGAAACAAATCTGAGCAGGAACAAGTGATGAATTGAACAATATGAGCACTACATACATTTTCTTAAATACTAATTGAACTAAATATTTTGTAGGCTGTGTACATGATGCCCACAGAAGGAGATGACTCATCCAAAAGTGTTCCTTTAGCATTGCAGAGAGTATTCTATGAACTTCAGCACAGTGACAAACCAGTAGGAACTAAAAAGCTAACAAAATCCTTTGGGTAAGTGTCAGAACTTAAAAATATTTTGTAGGATATAGCAAAGTTCTTAAAACTTTTCCACATTTCTGCTAAAAAGTATTTTGCTTTGTGTAAAGGTAAATTAAGGATCGCTTAGAAAGGTATAGAAAATAGTCTGATAGCGGCCCATGGTGGTTATTTCCTAATATGACTTTTATTAATATTTCTTAGTTTACCAATAAAAACACTTCACATACTGACAACACTAAGGGCAGCTGAACTGAAAATCAAATGTTTTCTTGTACATAACCATCAGCCATCTACAGCAATAAAGATCTGGTTTTATAATTTATCTAGTGGATGTTGCATTTGGCTAAACAGAAAACAGAGTGGAATTGTGTACTTAAAATTATAAATGATGTCTTGGGCCGTGGAGAGGTACCCTTTTTATCAAATTTATATAATATAATCAAAAGAAATAATAATTTGCCTTTCTATAACCTTTAGTAGCCCTGCATTGATGACCATTGTAGAACTTACTTGTGACCAAAATAAGATTTTTAACATATACAGAACACAAGTGGAGTACCAACGTCCCATTTCCGTCATGTCTCACTATATCCTGTTTAGTGATTTTAAAACATGAAATATGTGCCTGTGGCACCGAGTAGATGTGCCACATCATACAAATTACCTTATTTGTATTCACTCCTTTCTAGTTCCTTCTCTCTGATTTTGTCCCCCCCAGTATCCATTTTCTATTATCGTTTCAGTCTAGTACCATGTTGTAATATGGTCTGATAAATTTATAAATTTAAATCTGAGATTATCCTAAATCCACTTTGGTAGTGAATTAAAATAATTCACAATTAGGCACATTTATTCCGGAATAAGAGCATCCACAAATGGAGTTGATCAGAAGTAGATAATCTTCTTTAAATTCATACCCTGTCTTATTCCAGATTAGAGATTTGTCTACACATGAAAGTTAAAGGTCAAGATCCAACAGAAACCTTTTAGTCTGCTGCTTTGTGCTTGTGCATTTACGTCACAATTATGGCTTCTTTCAGTATGTTGGGACCAGATTTATAGTTATAGTATAAAGAAATTGAAATACATTTTCCTTATGTTGCATTGTATTAGCCATTGTATTAGTTTCTTGCTTTATTGCTTTCTAGATTGCCCATTCAAATAGAAGCAACTGTGGCTTTTAAAATAGGTTCAGATGTTCAAGTATGATCTTTTTCAGGTAGCTGCATCACTTATGGCAGACCACAGCACATTTTCACCACTTAAAACATTATTTAAGGAAATAGTGGTCCCTGACCACACGGTTTCTCATAACATAGATCAAAATGCTGGGGGATAGGGACATGGGCCCGGGGCTGTTCTCGAGCGTCCTTACCCTCTGCCCAGGGCAGGTAAAGGGTCCAGAGCTTCCCATAGCAGCCCCAGGCTCCTTGGGTGGCTCTTACCACAGCCCAGCTCCAGCTTCTGGCCGGGGTAGGGAGCAGAGTGGCAGGGCCCCAGGGGGAAGATCAGGAGCAGGGGATAGGACCATGTTACTGATACCCCTCCCCCCCCACTTCTACCCAGGTTCCTGCGGGAGGCCCCCAAATTGGCCTGGGCCCTGTAGACCCGTGCATTAATCTGCCACTGCTACTGAGGTGCAGGGGTTAAGTATGCAAAATTACCATGTGGAAGGTCACTGCTTCTGATAACAGACTTGGGCTCTCAAATATTGTGATGTTGTCTGCAACATAAGCACTTAGATATGGGTCATTTTGTTTCTGACACTAGCTATTAGCTTTGGTTTGCTTCTTTCTTATAAGGTCGATAAAGTTTAGTATGGTGTTATAACATTCCTCTTTAAGGCAATGCAATAGAAGGAATTTTTGCTTGTTACGCCAGCTGTGACTTTGTAGTAGATTTCCACCGAGTTCAAAGGGAGTTCTGAATGGAGAGCACGTGCTACCTAGCCCTCCACTTCTGAAGTCTAGAAGCTCTGCTCCAGTGTGGGCACTTGGGGCAGAGGGGACTCTGAAATATTTGGGGACAGACAAAGCATGGCTTAGAGCCACTCACTTTTCTCTATTGACCTTCTTGGGGGCTCCCTAGGAATGAGTCAGCATAGCTGACCCCACTCCCCCTTTTTGCAGCAGCTTCTGAGCCTCACTTCCCCTCTTGTCCATAAGGTGCTATTCCCTCTCCCCTAGCAAGCTGGACAGTGCCCATCTCTCGCCCCCCACTTTAAGGTGTGGTGTGGTAATTCTGCAGAATCTAGATTTGACTTTCCACTGTAGCAAGTGCTGTCTTTTGACCTGAGAAGCCAGTACTGCCCATTAGTTCTTAATTTGAAACATCTATTTGTGTTGCATTATTCATTTTAATGTTACACAATAATCAGATATTTATAGAGATGTAATTAATCCTTCTCCATTTCATTTGTCTTTAATATGACTAGTGGCTAAAGCCCAGAACAGAGAGGCAAGAAATCTGTTTTTAGGTCTTAAGTATGCCACATTTCCCATATGGCCTTTGGCAAGTCACTTAACCTCTTTGTGTCTCAGTTAACTTCATCTTTAAATTAATCTTTGAAATGTTCATTGAGATTTTCATGTAGAGGTATATAGAAGTATACACTGGCATATTAATCTGAAATTATTAAAACCACTCTGAAGTTGTTCCATGTTTCCTCTTCTTTAAAGTAAAACTAATAAAGAAGTTGTGATATTTTAAGGTGGATTTTCAAAAGTGCACAGTTCTGACTCAACTCTGCTTCCATCTGTTTTGTTTGATGTCAATGGGAACAGAGTTAGACCAATACAGAGTACTTTAAAAATCCCAGTCTTAATGTCTGTCCTCTGATATATGTCTAGATGTGCAGTCTGACAAAGGATCTCTAAAAGCGACTTCTTTTCAGAGAAAAAATAAACTATCAATACATTTTTTGCAAATATCCTCTTATGTCCAGATTCTCACCTATCTTAAAACAAGAGAAAGTAGAATAAGATGTAGATATTAAGTGCCAAGACCACTGGTAATTTTAAGACAGGAACAGCTGATGTTTACCTTTGTAGAAGGCACTTGAGTAGAACACCTGATGGAATATTTTTGTAACAAAACGGCAGCATTTTTTGGATCTATCTGGTTTTAAAAGTAGAATTATACAGGATGCCAGTTTCAGATCTTCCTTTATCTGACTGTTTATTTAAACTCGTATTCTAAAATTGAATTATCAGAATGTTTTTTAAATGCTGGATTTCTGCACTTTTATAATATAGTGATGTTATTACTTATTTGTCTTATAAAGGTGGGAAACTTTAGACAGTTTCATGCAACATGATGTTCAGGAATTATGTCGTGTGGTAAGTTTCCAGCATCTCTTACTGATATCTGCATATATATATTTTTAGCTAAATTCCTATTAATACTGAAATTGATTCCTTAGATTAGAGTAAACCAAGGCTTAAAGAGTTCCATTTTACATGGCATCTTCCTTTCTAAATATAGCATGAGCGTTATGTGGCCCTTTATATTTATAGACCAGGGTTATAGGGACACACAATTTGTAAGGGAAAGCAAAGTTTAGAAACAAAATATAGAAGACTTTTCAAATGTGCTGACTCTCCTTGTAAGGTCACATTGGAGAAATGCCATTTAAAGGTGGCTTGGAAAGGAAGATAATTACTGGATTTGTGCCCTTGTTTCTTTGCTGAATAAAGATGATGGGAGAGAATTGGGTGCTTTTTTGAATAGTTTCTATCTCCCCTTCTTTTAAATTAGAAATTCAGTTTCTTTCTGGGTTGAAAGACACTGACTGCAGAAATAGTTAAATGGTGACAACACAAGAGCCAAGCAAATAAGTTTACTTATGAGGGGAAAGATATTTGTAGTCTATTGAAAACTGATTTATGTTTACATTTGGGAAAAGCTGTACAACTAACATTGTGAATAGAAATCTATTAAAAGATTCAGCATCTTTGCTCCTTCAGTTAAATGAAAAGTGTTCACAGTGGTCCTCTAACAAAACCAGGGAAGTCCAGACGTTACATTCCTGATATTTCTAAAAGGCACAAGCCCAATTTTAAAAAAAATATTTTGAAGGTACTCTGCTTGTGGATTTTATCCTGCTGTTCTAGTGCATCACAGACTTTTGCAAAGTTCTTCAAATCTAAGGGGAAATGACATGAGGATAGCCGTGAAAGGATTTGGGGGGAAAGGAGGACTTAAAGGATTAACAGAAAGGAGAAGTGACTAATGAGTAGCACAAGAAAAAGTGAAGTCCCCGTAGTTTCACCATTAAATTAAAATTACATACTTTAAGTAAACGAATTCAGAAAAAGATAGTTCAGGCTGTATAACAGTGCAAATCTAATTTCTTTCAGTTGCTTGATAATGTGGAAAATAAAATGAAAGGCACGTGTGTAGAGGGCACTATCCCTAAATTATTCAGAGGAAAGATGGTGGTATGTATTTAGTCAGTTAACAAATTTTTAAAATTAATTCTGTTTGCACATATTGAAATCCTATCTTTTTTTTTGTTTGCAGTCTTACATTCAATGCAAACACGTAGACTATCGGTCTGAACGAATAGAGGATTATTATGACATCCAGCTAAGTATAAAGGGAAAGAAAAATAGTAAGTAATACGTATTCTATATGCACAAATTAAATTTGGGGGGCTGATTTTCAGTGATGCTTAGCACCCACCTAACTCATTGACTTCGAATAGATTTTCAAGGGCTCATCACTTTGGAAAATAAGGCCTTTGATTTCATAAGTAGGTGTCTCAGCATGAAGATACTTCACAGATTTTTCTATTTAGAGCAGTGGTTCTCAAACTTTTGTACTGGTGACCCCTGTCACACAGCAAGCTTCTGAATGTCCCCCCCCCCATATGTAATGACCTTGAGACCCCCTGTGGGGTTATGACCCCCAGTTTGAGAACCCATGATTTAGAGAGATTCTGCTTGCATTGGCCAAATTTTCTTTTTTCCTTTCCCCTCATTTCTTGTTAGGATCATCCTGTATTTTAAGAGTTCATCTATTTTTCCTACTAACTCATCTTCTGAGTCATAATATTTTGTAATACCCTGAATTAGTTGCTTCTGCAATAGTAATAATGTCACATGGATTATGATTTAAGTGTAGTACTCCTGAGGCATTCTGCTCCAAAAAATAAAAAATTCTATACACAATATTTTAAAATCCTGCTAGTTTTATTTGTCAGTAAATAAATGCAGAGGCTCCAGCGTGGCAGGGGGAGCACAGGCCACAGAAATCTGCAAGATACATGATTTCTGCACACATGTGCAGAATTCCCCCAGGAGTAGTATAGGCATGATCAACTAGAGCAGATGAATTTTTGAGTAACTCAGACCATTTTTACATACAAATGGAGATGTTAATAAAAACCAAGAGAACAGCTAACTGAGTCAAGCAGTGTAGCAGTTGCTAATTGTTAATTACATGAGCAAGTCATTGGAATGAAGACAAGAAATATAGAGCCGCCTAAGACTTCAGTAAACCAAGCAAAGGGGTTCCAGACATGTATTCCACTCGTGCACGCGCACCCCAAAGCCAGAGAATGTTGCTTAACAGTACCCATTGGGGAAGTGCTTGAGCCCGTTAGACCTCATAAGCACTCCCATGGCTTATGTAAGGGTGACACTGCCCTGACCCCTGTTAGTCCCTTCTCACAGTCTTTCCTGGCAGAGGGCCTCATAGTGGCTAAGACATTGCTACAGTCAGCACTCGATGTGGCAGATACCTCATCTAAGATTATGGCCTCAGCTGTGAAGGGTTCCTTGGGTGCAGAACTCTGGCATTGCTCCAGACATGCAACAGATCATAGATGTTTGTTTGGATGGTCTTTGTTTTCTGAAAAGACAGATGAGGCATTACATTCTTTTAAGGATGCCAGGACCATGTTATAGTTCTTAAGGGTTTATACCCCAGCAATTAAAAGTTGCCAGTCTGGAGATCAGCAACAACAGCAGCAGTTCCATTGGTACTCCCGACAGTGTTTCAGACAACCACCTTATTCTGCAGAGCAACTGGACTTCTCTGAGAAGACGCAAGTCTCACAAGAGGATGCCCTCTGGTTCCAACTTTAACCAGCCAGCTTGTCATGCGGCTGGCAAGCAGTCACATACTTATCAATGATATCACCGTAATATAGTATGTGAACAAACAGGAGTCTGCCTTCAATTAACTTTGTCAAGGAGCAATAAAGTTTTGGCACTTTTGCATCTAGGATGACATGTCCACAGCCACATGCTTATCAGGTTCTTAAAACCAGTTGTCTGATCATCTCAGCTGAACTTTCTCTGAAAACCACAAGTGGTCTCTGAAGAGCAATGTGGCGAGGTCCACCTTCAGGGAATGGGATACCCCATCGGTCAATCCGTGCAACAGTGGATAACAAAATAGTGCCATCAGTTTTGTTCTTGAGCAGGACTCAGCCCAGGGTCTTTAACCGGTGCCTTCCAATTGAATTGGGGCATGGCCCTGATGTATGCTTTCCCCCCCCATTCCTCTAATCTCTCAGGTTGTCCTCAAACTGAAGTTGGACCATGCTAAACTGATTCTTATTCCACTGATTTGGCCAAAACAGTAATGGTTCTCCAACCCTTCTGAGTCTGTCGGTTCAGCCTCACAGATCTCTTCCTCTCCTTCCTGAATTATTGACTGGACACCACAGCCAGATTGCATATTTGGTGCTGAGAGATCTATACTTCACGGCATGGATGGTACGTGTAAGATGAGGAGGAAGGGCAATATTCAGAAGCAGTTTGGAGTGTCTTACTTAATAGTAGAAAACCAACTACTAGGACTACATATTTGGCCAGGTGGAAGTAGTTTTTGGTAAGAGAATTCAACCAGTTTTAGCTTGTGTTCAGGACATTTTGGATTACTTGTTGCATTTGAATCCTTGGGTCTGGCTCTTAGCTTGTTAAGGGTTCATTTTGTGGTGATCTTGGCATTCCATCTTCCAATTCCAGGGAAGTCAGTTTTCTCAGACTCCATGGTAGTGAAATTTCTGAAAGGTATAGTCCATTTTTTCCACCTATGAAGGAAATGGTCCTATTGTTGGACTTATGTAATGTACTGGCTATGCTTGTGTGTCCTCTATTTAGACCACTAGCAATTTATCGGTTGACTCTCCTTTCCCAAAAACAGCCTTTCTTGTTACTATAAAATCTATAAGAAGAGTCAGCAAAATGCAGGCCTTAATGGTAGGGCCGCCATATACGCAGTTCCTCAAAGATAAAGTTTCCTTGAGATCACATCCAAAAGTTTTGTCCAAAGTGGTTTGCAGTTTGACTTTAACTAGGTTATTTTCTTAATTGTATTATTTCCGAAGCTGCACTCAAATGCAGATGAACAGTGTCATCATATTTTAAGTGTCAGGTGTTGTCTTGCATTCTATCTGGAAAGGACCAAAATGTTTTGTTCATTGTCTCGACTTTCTGTATTTTATGAGGATGAGATCAAAGGTCAGCCAATCTTTGTGCAGGCTGTTTCAAGTGGATAACTTCCTACATTTCCACAGCTTATGGAGTAGCTCAGACCACACTCCCATAGAAATTAGGATTCATTCAATGAGAGCCCAAGTGAGCAACATTGACTGCATTTCTCAGTGATGTTTCAGTATTTGACATTTGTAGAGCTACTACGCAGTCTTCCGTACGTATTTTTACCAAACAGCATGCTGTTACCTTGGTATCTAGATCAAATGCAAACTTTTGAGAAGTCAGTTCTACAGTATGGGGTCACTTGCAGGAGGATTCTCTGCACCTTGAGGTCTTTAAACCATAATTTGCGGACTTCAGTAACTCAGACATAGGTTAGGGGTTTGCTCCAGGAGTGAGTGGGTGAGATTCTGTGACCTGCGTTGTGCAGGAGGTCAGACTAGATGATCATAATGGTCCCTTCTGACATTAAAGTCTATGAGTCTGAGTCTTTCTTTAAATAAACTCCCAAGCCCCAACTCCTACCGGTACCGCTTGTGAGTTACCTTAGCAGAATACATGTCGGCAACCACTCAAAGAAGAAAAGACTGTTACTTATCTGTGCTGTAACTGTTGAGATGTGCGTGTAGGCATGTATTCCATGCCCTACCCTCCATCCCCTGTGCTTTTGAGTCTCTAGTGCTAGATTCTGGGACAAAGGAACTGAAGGGGTGGGTTGAAGTGGTGCTGCCGTTATATAGCCATAGGATGGGCAACAAGCGCCAGAGGATGTGAGCACCAACCCAATGGGTACTGCTGAGCAGAATTCTCTGGCTTCAGTGCACTAGGTATGTGCACACCTGAGTGGAATACACATCTGCACCCCATCTCAAAGAACAACGGTTACAGCACAGGTACGTAACTGTGTGTCACTCACAAAGTGGATGTAGAAAGCTGGTAGACCATTTAATGACCTGATTTTTAAATCTGTCATTTTAAAATGCATTTTAAAATCTATATTTGTCCCCTCTAATTCCAAATAAGTCTCAATCTGTTGTTTGAAAATCTTAAGCAGTATAACATATTTTTTCACTCTACAAAGACAGAAATCTTCAATTAGACTTGAGTAAGTTTTTTGCAAATTATTTTGTTCTTTTTAATGTTTTGCATTGAGTCTGCACATTGTTTTAGTAAACTTCTGTTTTTTCCTTCTGCTCCTTACTTAGTATTTGAGTCCTTCATTGATTATGTTGCAGTAGAACAGCTGGATGGTGATAACAAATACGATGCAGGAGAACATGGCTTGCAGGTATAAAATTCAAGAGGAAGTACTGAGTTTTTTCTTTCCAGATCCTTGGTAAAGGATTTCCAACGAGAGCTAGCTATTGAACTATCTTGATCAAAAGTGTTATGAAATTCATGCAAACTTGCATTAACTGGTTGTGGTGGCTTTCTTCTAAGCAAGCTTGTGTGTATTTTGTTAATTCTTGTTAAGTTACTTTGAAATGAAGACTTCACCGGTGCAATTTGCTTTTCCCTATGATTTTGTTATAAATTATCATTTTTTTACCAAAGAAGAAATTATAACTTGCATTTAAATTTAGATTCTATTTTTCAACTGATATTTGATTTCAAGGTGACAATCCATTCAGCTACTTCAATAGAGTTAGTCTGCAATTGCGTGTGTATCTATGTCACCCACAAACAGGAAGAGGCATCAACTGAAGTTGCAGAATATTTTTTTGCCATTCATCTCTTTACATCAGTCCATCTCTCTCTGACTTTTCAGTTTCACTTTGCCTACCACAGTGTGAAAAGCAGAAGTCCTTGTCTAAAACTGGTTTGGTTAAGCTGACTTTTTTACAAGAAGCATAACTCTTGTCAATAATAGTTTAAAAATAAATTGGAAAAACAAAAGAGATGTAAATGCTCTTCTTGTGGTAAAGTGGTGCAGCCTAGCAATGTCTAGCTTGTTCACTGCCTTCTTGTTATGTTTGGTAGTCTGAAAACAGTGTCTTTGGCGATCCACTGTATGATGTGCATCTTGACTCTTCTATCTTCCTTGTTTCGTAAGGCCTCTCTGAAGTCACAGGTTTTACCCGAGTTCTCCCAAGACTGCAATAGCAAGAAGTAAAAAAGAAAAGCTAGCTATAATGGGAGGACCTTTCACTTAGCAGTCTTCCAGCACTAGCTCAATCAACCTTCTTGAACTTAGAAGTTTCACTGGTGCTATATTGCATCTATATACATTTTTTTATTCATAAAAAACTTGCTTGTTCATTTATTGTTAGTAGCTCATTGCGATGTTGTTATGCATTTGCCTTATTTATTGCTCTTCTTTTAAATAATTAACTATTTTGTTCTAAGTACTACTGCAGTAGCAGTTGGGAAACTCAAGAGGGTACCAAAGTACCAAAAAGTTATAAAATATCCTATATCTGTCTATTGTGTGGTGTAGATGTAAGCCCATGTAGTACAAACTAATCTGAGAAATGCAGTTTATGGACAAAAATGGTTTTCTTTGAGTAGTTTAAGAAGACAAATTTAGAGTCTGAACTTGCATTTTTTTCTAACATACAGGAGGCAGAGAAAGGTGTGAAGTTCCTAACATTGCCACCAGTGTTACATCTTCAACTCATGAGATTTATGTATGACCCTCAAACTGACCAAAATATCAAGATAAATGATAGGTAATTCTTTTGCCATAATAAAGTTTGGACTTGTTGAAATATGATATGGAAACTATTTTGCCCAAAGTGTTTGGGTTTTCAGTTGACACCAGCAGGGGGAGGTACATGAAGACATATGCTGAAGAAAGCTCCCAAGAAAAAGTTCTGATTATTTGCATTGTTGACTTATGAATTTTTAGTGTTCTGATTGACAAATGCAGCTGTTTATTAAATATCCATTGTTGACCATTTACTGGGATATTAGATAATTAACAAGTTGTTTAGTTTTTTTTTTTAATGATGCAATTTTATATAGAACCTTGTTTACATCATATGGGTATCAAAAAAGTAAGAGAAGTTGCAATAGTGTAGTAAGCCACTGTTTTTATTACGTACCAAATTCCTACTGCAATAATAAACAGAATTATTGGGTCTCCCCTACTCATGTCACTTTTTCTTTTGCCTCCACCACACATGCTCTATTTTGGGATATTCATAACACAAGTAGATGTGCAGTTTGAAAAAACCTGTAGTTACTTTTATGTGGATTTTTTACAAGGCAAGTACACCTCTATGAAATGAGTTCTGGACACGTCAGTTCTGTTTACAAATTAATTTACTATTTTCCAGCAAAAAAGGAAATTGAGGAAATCGATATGTTACAGTAATTGGAGAATGTTGTGTAGTGTGGTCTGATGCAAAATAACAATAGCGTTCCAGTCAAAAGGCACCTCATTTAGCAGTTGCAGCCTTGCAGCACCTGCAAGGAATGGGTTTTTGAGCTAGATTCTGTTCTCATTTACAGTGTAGTAAATCCAGAGTAACTTCTTGACTTCAGATGAGTTATTCTGAATTTACACTGCTTTGTAACTGAGAGCAGAATTTGGTCCCTTGTGTAGACAAAGATTATTTGTATCCCATATTAACAATGTAAAATATGCTGCTTTACCCAGTCATTGCAGTTAATCTCAGATAAAAATGATGATGTAATTCGACATGTTCAGTTATGTACTGTAACTTCCTTTAGTGAAGTTTATAAGTGTAAATACATTTAAGCATAAAAGTATTATTCTCTTAATTATAAGTAAAAATACCTAACTTTTTTTAAAATTAGGTTTGAATTTCCTGAGCAGTTGCCACTTGATGAATTTTTACAAAAAACAGACCCTAAAGATGCTGCAAATTACATCCTTCATGCAGTACTAGTACATAGTGGAGATAACCATGGCGGACATTATGTTGTTTACTTAAATCCTAAAGGGGATGGCAAAGTAAGTATTGAAAAAGCAACCAAACTATTTTGTTTGTTTTGTGGAGGGTCTGATTCTGTCTTTTGAGGCAGTTGAAGCTTCTGTCATGGAGCAACTCAGAAACCTGCAATTAAGTTTCCTATTGCTGATTAGAGTTGCCCTAGGAACCTTTTGGTTTCCAGGAGTGGGGACTACTAGAATACTTGTCTTTGAGACGAAGTTAATTTTCTCCAATACAATGCTTGTTCTCGACGGAGTTTATTAAACTGTTCCTCTCTCACTCAGCTTCTAGTCCCGCAGACTTAGGGAAGCTTAATTTGGACAAAAAACCTTCATCCTTTTTTTGTAGTGAAGGTACTGACAGTTTGAGGCATTAGGGGTCTCTCGCCCACTTAAGGAGGAGTAGGCTCATGCTTGCCTGCTGTTGGTTGGCTTGTGGCCAAATAATTTAGCTAGGGGAATCCTTCCAGTCACGCACATACATACTAGGGCTCCAAAAGAAATTAGTACGTGCAGAAGGAGGCTGACCAGCATGTCTTACGTCTTTACTGTCTGTATTACATATATTTAAATCCAGGGAAATGTTTCTGACATCTCTGATTCAACACTCTTTCCCTCTGACATTCTCCTAATATGAGATAGGCCATTCTGATGACTAGCTATAACTGGAAGTTTATAGGTCAGGTACATCCTTGTTTGAGATATTTACATTATGTGCATCATAAAATGTTTTTGAGCAATTGTTTATATTTAAGAGGAGAAAGCCAAGATTCAATGTAAATGTATTGTTTTTCATATTTCCCCTTCAGTTTTCACAACAGATATTTTACAGATAAGGATGAAGTTTTGGGATGTTTTATTTCATATTTGCCACAGTATGCTTAAAATTTAGAAGTAGTAGTTGGATACTTTTGTGTACCACTTGCTTTATATTTCATTCTACAACAATAAATCTGCATCAGCTGTCAGAACTTCATGGTAGTAATGAAATATATTTGGATAACAGATCAGATTCTGTTAAGATAAATAATTTGGATAGTTTGGCTAAAGATTTCTGTTTTTCATAAAACAGGCTCAAATATTTAATTAATAAAGCATCAGAAATTTAAGACCTTTATTTTCTGTAAAAACAGAAGGTTGCACAACTTATGTTGAACAAGTGGGATATTGTAAAAATAATTATTCTGTTTGGAGAAAGTGTTTTTATATTTTTTAGTCACTTCAAAGAGCAAAAAAAAAAATTCCCATTTCTTGCATGTAATTTAAGTCAGTTAAGGTGTGAGTTAATTTGAGTTAAGAATAATCTTTTTGTATCTTTAAATAATTCACTTTTTTTCCCAGTGGTGTAAATTTGATGATGATGTTGTATCGAGATGTACAAAGGAAGAAGCAATTGAACACAATTATGGAGGTCATGATGACGACTTATCCGTTCGGCACTGTACTAATGCTTACATGTTGGTTTACATCAGGGAATCAAAATTAAGTATGTATATATTTGTGCATCCTTTTTTTGCGTGAATTTTGATTAAACCCAGATATTGAAATGCAGAGGTCTGTGGTTATCTTTGAATCCTAAATTGTTGTTATCAGAAAGCTGCAGTTAACCTTGGAAACTGTTAGTGTTTGACCAGTCTTTATTGCATCTTCAAAATCAAAATCAAAAATGTCTTTAGCTGGCATAGTGGTGTCATAAGTGTACACTACAGTACTTCACTTTCTCTTCGCAGTAATTGTGTAGTAGCCTTGATTGTATTTTGAACAGCAGAAATGGATTACCATTATGTTAATGTAACTGAACCTTAGTGACGAGAACTAGATCAGGCTTGATATGTATAAATTTGAGTGTCAGTAAAAATGTATTATCCTAAAAATCTGACATTTAATTGAATCCTTCATAAGGGTAAGATATAAACCATGAAAATAGTGTAGTGTAGCCTAGATTAGAAAGTTCTTCCTGTGCCAGAATGTAATGATGCTATATCAGATAAACAGTGGTTTTAAAGGTGTGAAAGCTTTCCTTAGCTTATTATCAGAAATAGTTGCGCCAAGAATAGTCACGAGTGTGTATGAAAGCCCTGTTAGATATAAATTATTGTAAAATGACATCACCAACCCACTTTCTTTTTAGGTGAAGTTTTGCAACCTGTCACAGACCATGATATTCCTCAACAATTAGTAGAACGGCTACAAGAAGAAAAGAGAATAGAGGCTCAAAAGAGGAAGGAGAGGCAGGAAGCTCACCTTTACATGCAAGTGCAGGTCAGCTTTCAAACAGTAACTTAAACCCAATTTCTGCTTTGAAATTTGAAGATAGGAATATTGGCTAATAGTAGTCAGAATTCTAGAAAACAGTTATGCTACAAATGGTGGTCTTGCCCAGTGTCTGCTTACATTTGCATCTTCTTTAATTCAGCAAAAACAATGAGTACTACTTGTGGCACCTTAGAGACTAACAAATTTATTTGAGCATTAGCTAAAACCCACTTCATCGGATGCATGCAGTGGAAAATACAGTAGGAAGATATATATATATATACACACAGAGAACATGAAAAAATGGGTGTTACCATACCAACTCTAACAAGACTAATCAATTAAGATGGGCTATTAGCAGCAGAAGAAAAAAAAACTTTTGTAATGATAATCAGGATGGCCCATTTCCAACAGTTGACCAGGTGTAAGTAACAGTAGGGGAGAACATTTGCATGGGGAAATAGTTTTTATTTTGTGTAATGACTCATCCACTCCCAGTCTTTATTCAAGCCTAATTTAATGGTGTCCAGTTTGCATATTAATTCTAATTCTGCAGTTTCTCGTTGGAGTCTGTAATTGAGTGACCAAGGAGGTTGAAGTGTTCTCCGACTGGTTTTTGAATGTTATAATTGTTGACATCTGATTTGTGTTTCTAATGTTAAACCACCCAAATCAAACTTTGGGTTCTCTAATTGTTTAAGTTACTTATTGTTTGTTGTGAACCACCGGCTTAGGGCTTGATCCAACAAACAGTTCTTCTTTGAGTAAATGCGGTTATGTATTCCACTTGAGCATGTGCACACCCAGCACACTGGAGCCAGATAATTTTGCCTACCAGTAACCTCTAGAGGGGTGGTGCTCACGGCCATAGCCCCTTCCCAGTTATATGAGATGGCACCACTCCTGACCCCCCTCAGTTCCCTCTTATCACCCAGGGCTGGAGTCAGAGCCCAGTGTGGTTTTCACCTCAAAGTCCTTCTATTTTAGTGACTTTTCTAGTTCTATATAGTTAATTAGTACCCTAATATAGAGTTAGTTAGCTTTAGTGTTAGTTAGCTGTTGTTTTAAGTATTTCCCTGATGATATCCTCACCAGGGTTTAAACATTGTCTGTCATGTAGGTTAGTGATTCTCAACAATGAACCCCATATATGAGGAGGCATTTGGGCCCGGGGTTTGATCAGTTCAGATGCCCTTCCCTGTCACCCTCCAAGCACCCATTTTGACTCCTTTGTCCAGAGCAGTGTTCCAGTTTTTGCTCCTTTTGCCTTATTCCCTCCGTTTGGGGGCTGAGTGGCCTGCTTTCTCAATGCTTAGGCTTGATCACCGCTGACATCTGGGACACTGTCAGATCAGGCTATTTCATCCATTTCCTCTCCATCCCTCCCACTGACTCTCCATCCCTATCTTTCTTCAGGGATCTCTCTCAAGATGCTGCTCTGCGAGCAGGTTTGCTCTCTACTGGCTGGGGAGCAGCAGAGGAGATTCTTCCGGAACACTGTGGTCACAACTTCTGTTCCTGATACTTTCTGGTGCCCAAATCCAAGAGAGGGATAAGATCCATTTTTACCTTTGTGATGTCAACAAATATATCAGATACATGAGGTTCCAAAAGGTCACTCTATTGGCTATCCTCCTGACATTGTCTCAGAAAGACTGGTTTGCTGATCTCGACCTTCCGGATGCCTACTTTCATGTGGATTTTGCCAGGTCAGAGGAACTTCCTTTGATTTGTCATAGCAGAGCACCATGTTCAGTATATGGTGCTTCTATTCTGCCCCTTGTGTTTTTACTAAATGGGTGGTTGTTATGACATATCTCAGGAAGAAAGGAATCCACATCTTCCAGTGTCTGGATGACTGGTTACTGAGGGGCAGGTTTAGAAAGGAAATTCTTGCTCACATCGACATTATGCTGTGCATGCTTGATCATCTGGGTCTCATCCTAAACAATGGGAAGTCAACTTTGGTTCCCACTTCGAAATTAAAGTTCATTGGGGACCTAGTAGACTCCAAAAGTTTGAGAGCTTTTGTGCCGACCAACCGTTTTAAGGCAATTTACTACCTTTTGCCTCAGTCTGAAGTCTGACTTTCGTGACGGTTCAGGTGTGCCAAAGGCTCTTGGGCCACATATCGGTCTGCTTGCACGCAGGTGGCCCACTTCTCAAGGTTGCACCTTCGCTACCTCTACATTTGGCTCAGGATGGTTTACTGTCCAGCTCGTCACACCGTATAGATTTTTCATCTTCCTCAACAGGTCCTGGACTACTTGCAGTGGTAGATGCATCCAGAGAATATATGCTAAGGTGTTCCCTTTGTCCAGTCCTTCCCAACCAGGGCTATTGTCACTGACACCTCCTTGATGAGTTGAGGAGCACACCTGGGGTCACTGAAAGTTCAAGATATGTGGTTGGAGCAGGAGTCCTCACAGCATATCAATGTGCTGGAGATATGGGCCATGTGCAATGCATGTTGTGCTTTTCTGGACTGTATCAGGTTCAGTGGTTCACATGCTTACTGAAAATGCTACCATAACGTATTTGAACAAGGAAGGGGACCACGCTCCATCACACTTTGCCAAGAAGCAACCAGTTTGTGGCAGTTCTTCATTGAGGAGAGCCGACCACTTGCCTGGAGTGCAGAATCATCTTGTGGACCATCTCAGCAGGAATTTTTCCCTGACTCACGAGTGGACTCTGAAGACGAGTGGACTCTGAAGACAAGTGTCCTCCAGGTCTTCTCAGCTTGGAGCATTCTGATGATTGACCTGCTTACTACAAGGGACAAAGGGAAATGTCACCTTTCTACTCTCAAAGGGGCCTCAATCCAGGCTCCCTTTCCAACACTTTCCATGTCAGCTAGCGATCAGCTCTCCTGTATACATTTCCCCAGATCCTGATCATCCCACATATCATCCTTAAGCTGAAAGCGGATCACACCAAGCTCATTCTCATGGCCCCAGTATGGCCGAGGCAATGCTGTTTCTCTGACCTCATGCTGTCAGTTCAGTCTCCCTTGCTCCTTCCTCTCCATTCTGACCTACTCGCAGAGAATCAGTCACACATTGCATCCCATGATCAGCTCCCAGCATCTCCCAGCATGGATGCTTTGCAGCTAAATGAGGAAGAAGAGCAGTTTTTGGCAGCTATGCAACAGGTTCTACTCAGCTGTAGAAAGTTTTCTCTCAGAATGGCCTATTCAGCTAAATGGAAGTGGTTTTCAGTGTGATCACTGGCCCTCAGAATTCAACTGATATTGGTTTCTATTCATGACATCTTGGAGTGCCTGCTGTACCTTCAGGTTATCAGGACTTGTGTAGCTCATTGGAAGTGCATCTGGCAACAATGTCGACATTTCACCCTCCCCATTCAGGGAAGATCAATTTTCTCCAATACTATGGTAGCAAGATTCTTAAAAGGGCTTCTTTGTCTCCATCTGGTCTGAGAGCCGGTTTCTCTACGGGACTTTAACACAGTCCTAGCAGCTTTAATTGGACCCTCATTTGAGCCTCCGGCATCTTGTTCTTTTCCGCTTTTGTGTCAGAAAACTGCTTTCCTGGTAGCGATAACGTCCACAGGAAGAGCGTGAGAGTTGGAGGTTCTGATGGCAGAACTGCCTTATGCACAACTCTGATAAGAACAAAGTGACTTTATGACCGCATCCAAAATTTTTGTCTAAAATGGTCTCTGTTTCATTTGAACCAGGTGATATATTTACTTGTGTTTTTTCCTAAGCTGCATTCATCACCTGAGGAGCAGCTTCTCCATACATTAGATGTCAAATGACATCTAGCCTTTTATCTGGAGAGGACTAAACCATTTTGTGCTTCGCCTCACCTGTCTCTTATACAGATCACATGAAGGGTCAAGCAGTCTCTTCACAGACTACCTCGAAATGTAAAACAAAGACTGCATATGAAATAGATTCAGCTACGGCCCGTCAGCAGATGTGAGCTCATTCTGCGAGAGCACAGCTATAGTTAAAGGTGTTCCTCAGTGATGTCTCAATATTGCCTATTTGCAGGACTGTTCTGTGATTGTCCATATATGTGCTTATGAGCCATTATACCATTATTGCATCTCCCAGGGTGGATGCAAGTTTTTGTAAGGTGGTCCTGCAATCCTTGTTTGGATAGACTCCAAGCCACATGTCCTGGGATGGTTACTGCTTGAGAGTCATCTAAGTGGAATACTCAGCTGCATCTACTTGAAGAAGAAGAACAGTTACTTACTGTGATTGTGGTTCTTCGAGATATGATGCAGATATGTATTCCGTGACCCAGCTTCCGTCCCCTCTGCATCAGAGTCTAGAGTCTGGGCGTTCGGTGCGAAGAAACAGAGTAAGGGTCATCGCGGTGCTGCCTCATGTAGCCCTGGGAGGTGCTATGGCCAGCAGGTGTGAGTGCCATCTCCTACAGGTACTGATAGGCAAAATTCTCCAGCTCGAGTGCTTTGGGTGCACCCACATCTAAGTGAAATACACGTCTGCATGTCATCTCAAAGCACCACAGTTACAGTAGGTTACCATTTCTTACATCTGCAAATGTCACCTTGAGTCCTGATGAAATTAATAGCACTCCTCGGGGAAATAACAGTATATTCATATATTTCTGTTGGACCACTGTTTATTGAACTTATGCAAGAATATAACTTTTTAGGGCTTTTTAGAGAGGATTAAATTATTATATTAGAGGAAAAGGGCTAGACTCTTACAATGCAGTGTTAGGGTAGCTCAGGAGATCTCCCATAAATTACTTTTAGAAATTGGAATATAGCTAGTTATAGCCCCTAATTCTGGACTGCAGCTGAGCTGAGTTCACCGTATAGGAGTGGAGGAGAACTATGTTACCTTTGCATCTTCACATTTTTAGATGGCAAGGGACCAGAGCAGTCTCCAGTGTTACCTAGAATAAGCCCTGTGGCTGCTGTTCAATATACTGTACTGCTATGGCTTCCTATGGAGCCTTCCAGCAGCACAAAATAGGCAGAGCACCTACTCACTCCCTCCGTTGACCCCATTATGTACTACTAGTAGAGGCAGTGCTGACCCTACACCAGAATGAAATTCTACTTAAACCGGGGCTTTTCCACAGTGGCAAGATCTCCTGGGTGTGTGGTTCCTGTACTCCCCTGCAGAATTGGTATACTGATCAGAAAGTGCTCCATAATGTTTTAGGCCCCATTCCTGGAAACTCAGGCCCCATTCCGGGAAACACGTTAGTGACTATTCCCTTTGAATGCAGGGGCACTTCTCTAATGCTAAAATTATTAATGTGCATAAGTGTTTGCAAGATTTGGGCCTAAATGTTAATGGCTTTGTGCTGTGTTTTGTCAGAACATTTGGTATATTTGTGAATTTTTAAACATGGTTTTGAGTAGCATAGTTTGTCTTAAATTTCATTAATAGCTTATATATTTGAAAACTTAACACAAAATGATTTAAGTGTAAACATTGACACTAACCAATAAATCAGTTAAATTCGGAGGCAAAGCTTACATCAACAGTGTTTCTGATTCTTCAGCTGTAATGTTTATAAAATGTTCAATTTCAGATCGTGACAGAGGACCAGTTCTGTGGCCACCAAGGCAATGATATGTATGATGAAGAAAAAGTGAAATATACTGTGTTCAAAGTATTAAAAAACTCCACACTTGCAGAATTTGTTCAAAACCTGTCTCAAACAATGGTAAGTTTTTTTCTGTAGCGCAATATCTAACTATACACATTTTTGTTATTATATTCTGTTCTCTTTATAATCATTGCATTCTCTTGGTATATGTGGCTGCTTCTTTGAGTAGTGTCCCTGTGGGTGCTCCACTGTAGGTGTGCTTGCGTCCTTATGCTGCTGTTTTTAGAACTTCGGTAGCAGTATGCGTTAGGCCTGCATATTCACTGTCTCTTCTCATTCTGCTCCATGAGGCTAGTTGGCACACTCAGGCTAGAAACGGAGCTATTTGCTTTTCTGTAATTAGTTAGCTTCCTAGTTCTTAGTTGTAGTTCTGGTTATAGTTTTTTTTTTCTTTCTCCTTATTTTTCCCCTTTAAAAAAAACCAAACAAAATTTATTTTATTTTCCTGCTTCTCTCTTTGTTGGGGACCTTCCCCCAACAGAGTATGCCCAGATCCCTGTGCTTCAAGAAGTGCCTGCCTTGCAAAGAGGCAATCCTTATCGCAGAAAAGCAAGCCCAGTGCATTTGTTGCCTTGTGGAAGTCTACATTCAACAAAAATGTGGTCTTTGCGAACAGCTCAGGCCCAGGTCTCGTAAGGGTAGAGAACTCAGACAAAAGATTATGTTCATGGAGAGTTGGCAGTTTTTCAAAGGGACGCTATTAAGGGCCCAAAAGCAAGCTATTCCGATGGTTAGGAAAGATAGAAAATGTGGCAAAAGACCACCTTGGCTTAACCACGAGATCTTGCGTGACCTACAAAATAAAAAGGCGTCGTATAAAAAATGGAAATTAGGTCAGATTACAAAGGACGAATATAGGCAAATAACACAGGAATGCAGAGGCAAGATTAGAAAGGCAAAGGCACAAAATGAGCTCAAACTAGCTATGGGAATAAAGGGAAACAAGAAGACTTTTTATCAATACATTAGAAGCAAGAGGAAGACCAAGGACAGGGTAGGCCCACTGCTCAGTGAGGAGGGGGAAACAGTAACGAGAGACTTGGAAATGGCAGAGATGCTTAATGACTTCTTTGTTTCGGTCTTCACTGAGAAGTCTGAAGGAATGTCTAATATAGTGAATGCTTACAGGAAGAGGGTAGGTTTAGAAGATAAAATAAAAAAAGAGCAAGTAAAAAATCACTTAGAAAAGTTAGATGCCTGCAAGTCACCAGGGCCTGATGAAATGCATCCTAGAATACTCAAGGAGTTAATAGAGGAGGTATCTGAGCCTCTAGCTATTATCTTTGGGAAATCATTGGAGACGGGGGAGATTCCAGAAGACTGGAAGGGGGCAAATATAGTGCCCATCTATAAAAAGGGAAATAAAAACAACCCAGGAAACTACAGACCAGTTAGTTTAACTTCTGTGCCAGGGAAGATAATGGAGCAGATAATTAGAGAAATCTTCTGCAAACACTTGGAAGGTGGTAAGGTGATAGGGAATAGTCAGCATGGATTTGTAAAGAACAAATCATGTCAAACTAATCTGACAGCATTCTTTGATAGGATAACGAGCCTTGTGGATAAGGGAGAAGCGGTGGATGTGATATACCTAGACTTTAGTAAGGCATTTGATACGGTCTCGCATGATATTCTTATAGATAAACTAGGAAAGTACAATTTAGATGGGGCTACTATAAGGTGGGTGCATAACTGGCTGGATAACCATACTCAGAGAGTAGTTATTAATGGCTCTCAATCCTGCTGGAAAGGTATAACAAGTGGGGTTCCGCAGGGGTCTGTTTTGGGACCGGCTCTGTTCAATATCTTCATCAACGATTTAGATGTTGGCATAGAAAGTACGCTTATTAAGTTTGCAGATGATACCAAACTGGGAGGGATTGCAACTGCTTTGGAGGACAGGGTCAAAATTCAAAATGATTTGGACAAATTGGAGAAATGGTCTGAGGTAAACAGGATGAAGTTCAGTAAAGATAAATGCAAAGTGCTCCACTTAGGAAGGAACAATCAGTTTCACGCATACAGAATGGGAAGAGACTGTCTAGGAGGGAGTATGGCAGAAAGAGATCTAGGGGTCATAGTGGACCACAAGCTTAATATGAGTCAACAGTGTGATACTGTTGCAAAAAAAGCAAACGTGATTCTGGGATGCATTAACAGGTGTGTTGTAAACAAGACACGAGAAGTCATTCTTCCGCTTTACTCTGCGCTGGTTAGGCCTCAACTGGAGTATTGTGTCCAGTTCTGGGCACTGCATTTCAAGAAAGATGTGGAGAAATTGGAGAGGGTCCAGAGAAGAGCAACAAGAATGAGTAAAGGTCCTGAGAACATGACCTGTGAAGGAAGGCTGAAGGAATTGGGTTTGTTTAGTTTGGAAAAGAGAAGACTGAGAGGGGACATGATAGCAGTTTTCAGGTATCTAAAAGGGTGTCATCAGGAGAAGGGAGAAAACTTGTTCACCTTAGCCTCCAATGATAGAACAAGAAGCAATGGGCTTAAACTGCAGCAGGGGAGATTTAGGTTGGACATTAGGAAAAAGTTCCTAACTGTCAGGGTAGTTAAACACTGGAATAGATTGGCTAGGGAAGTTGTGGAATCTCCATCTCTGGAGATATTTAAGAGTAGGTTAGATAAATGTCTATTAGGGATGGTCTAGACAGTATTTGGTCCTGCCATGAGGGCAGGGGACTGGACTCGATGACCTCTCGAGGTCCCTTCCAGTCCTAGAGTCTATGAGTCTATGGAGGCGACTCTTCAACCCTCTCCATACTCGTGCCACGAGTCACCTTTCAGACGTCAGTCTTCCCCATAGCCCATAACATCTAAAGGCTGTGAGTCGAAGAAACAAGGTGCTGACCCCTCTCACAAATCATCAAAAAAAGAGCGGAAGTCCCCACACTGAGCCCCAACATAACCATAAACGTTCTCTGGCACACTTGGTATCCTCACTACCACCAGCACAAAGACCTTCTCGATCCAGTGCTCATGGAAGTCCTCAGTGGCAGATACTGTTGACAAGCCTACAGCTGATGGGCACAGGCATCGAGTCAACAGCAGCGAGGGACAAAGGCAGGGGTAATCACTCCTCTAAGAAAACATCAGTATATGATTCCTCGTCGGTACCGACCTCAACACCTCATCTGGCACCAGAGCAAACAGTACGGGCAAGACTCCTGTCCCCCACAGTACTGCCAACAGCACTGAGTCGAACGGCACTACTGGAATTCCTGCACTCCAGGCATCCTTAGTGCCGGGACCTCCGCACCGAGTTTGCTTGGCACAGGAGTCTTCCCCACTGCTCTGCCATGCTCCCCTGCTCTCCAGTGAGAGCTCAGACAGTGAACCTGAGGAGGTGGCATCTCAGTACTCCTCAAAGGCTCCTTATGATGCCCAATATCAGCAGAGCCTCAAGGATATCCTCTGATGGCCCCACCATCACCATCTTGGCATGGCCATCCATGGGCACCACCACCAACCTCTGTGCCGCCACCCCAGTGGGACATGAGGTAGAACATCTCCAGTTAGGAGCCATAGAACCAGTACCTCAAACATCTGGAAGGCAAAGGGTTCTACTCCTGTTATTTCCTAATACCCAAAAGGAAAGGAGGTTCGAGACCCATACTAGACCTCAAAGCTCTCAACAAGTTTATCAAGGCTTAAAAATTCAAGATGGTCACTTTAACAACCGTCATTCCAGCGTTGGAACAGGGAGACTGGTTTTCAGCCCTCGACCTTCAGGACATCTATTTTCATATCTCAATCCTACTGACTCTCAGACAATTTCTCAGATCCTCTCTAGGATAAGACCACTGTCAATACAGGGTGCTCCCCTTCAGACTGTCATCAGCCCAAGAGCATTTTCCAAGGTTCTCTCAGTAGTGGCCGCCCACTTACTCCCAAGGGATCATGATTTACCTGTATCTGGACAATTGCCTCCTCAGCCCAGCCTCTACAAGAGGCTCACCGAGTCACCGAAGCTGCAATACACTTGTTTACAGAAGTGAGTTTACAGATCAACATCTAGAAATCAACCCTCACTCCAATGCAGCACCTGGTATTCATAGGCGCTTACCTCAGCTCTAGAGACCAGAGCTCCCCTTGCTCAAACAGTTTCTTCTCTTTAGCACACTCATATAGACCATTCAAAACAGCCTACAAATATCAGCCAGACACTGCCTGCAACTCGGGGCACATAGCAGCAGGCAAAGCGGTAATACCACATGCCAAAGCTTCACATGTGGTGCCTCCAGATGTTATTTACAGCCCAAACAGGGACAGATAAGATAAACCCCTTTCACTACCCACGTGGGTCAAAATCTCCTTAGATTGGTGGAAAGAGCTTACGGACTTTTTCAAAGGGATCCCCTTTTTGCAAATCCCCCCCTCGTTTCTTCTAATCACTGACACATTGCTCATGTGGGGTGAGGGGAGATGTGCATATATAAATGGGCTTAATACTGTCACAAATGGTTACCCACAGAGAGATCCCTTCACATCAGCCTCCTCAACCTAAGGGCAGTCAGGAATGCCTGCACCCACTTCTTCCCGGTGATCAAAGGATCACACACAAGAGTCCTAACAGATAGCCTGCATGTACTACATAAATCAACAAGGGAGAGCCTGATCACCCTCCCTCTGTGCAGAGGCAATGGGATTATGGAACTGATGTGTCTCCCACCATGTCACACTGTCAGCAAACTACCTCCCGGATCTGTCACTAATTCCCACATGACCACAAGTGTGAGAGAGACCCAGTAGTACTTCACAATCTATTCAGGCAGTAGGGGACGCCGACCACAGACCCTTTTTGCTACTTGAACAAGAAATGTCCCTGCTACTGCTCCAGAGCAGGGATAAGACAGTGCTCCATAGGTGATGCTGTCTGCCCCTGGGATGGGGACTTCTTTACGTCTTTTCTCCTTTTTCCCTACTATTGAAGGTCCTGCTGAAAATTTTAAAAAAGACTGTTCACACATCATTCTGATCGCTCCTATTTGACCGAGACGGACCTGGTTCCTTTATCTGTCACAGCTCGCAACATGCCTGCCGATCGCTCTCCCAGTCGCTCCGTACTATTGTCCCAGGACAATGGCTATCCTCCACATCTCAGCTTGGGGGTTCTCTGTCTCAAGGCATGGCTCCTTGGTTCAAATAACTAGAACGCTTCTGTTCAAAGGACATGCAAGTGGCATTATTACACAGTAGAAAGTCCTCAACACAACATACTTGTGTGCAAAAAGGGTCCAGGTTTTGAATTTGGTGTACTTCCCAAAAGATCTTCCCAACATCCGTGACTCTTCAACATCTTAGACGATACTCTGGCCCTAAAAAGATTGGGGCTGTCTGTAAGCTCTCTGAGTCTACCTATCAGCTATAACATCCTTCCACCTCCATTTGAGGTATACTCAGTGCAGTCACACCCAATCACCAAACGGTTCCTCAGGAGTATAGTAAACCTCCTCCCACAACCTTGACTTCCTCCTCCCACATGGGACTTAAACCTGGTGCTGAAAGAACTAACTAGGCCTCCCTTCAAACCCGTAGCCCCCTGTTTCTCAGTGAAAACAGCTTTGCTGATTGCAGTTACTTCAGCCAGTAGAACAGAGGAAAGAGTAGCTCTGATGGCACATCTCTCCCCCCCGGCCCCAACCTCTCCACTCCACCCCCCATGGTATTCTTTCAGGGCAAAGTTGTGCTCAGGCCACATTCAAAATTCATTCCTAAAGTAATGAACTAATTGATTCATCTTCCAACCTTCTATCCCAAGCCTCACCAAGGCATGAGAGAGGCTATATTGCACATTCTAGATATCAAGAGAGAATTAGCCTTTTACCTGGACAGGACAAAGGCTTTCAGAAAGTCCCCCAGGCTTTTCCTCTCTACTGCGGAAAGATTCAAGGGCTCAGGAATATCAGCCCACAGGCTCCCCAAGTGTGTCTCGAACTGCATCTGACAGTGTTACCAGGTTCTCAATATAACCCTTCCACATATTATTCATACACACTCTACAAGGTCTATCTCCTCATCCGTCGTCGCCTTCTTCAAGAGTGTTGCTATCTTAAGAGATTTGTAGAGCGGTATCGGTCCACACTTTTATGGAACATTATGGGATCACTGGGGACTCCGCCACTGATGCCATTTTCGACTCCACTGTGCTGTCATTGGAGTTGGGTCAGTTAAAGAAGTCTCCTTCTGGAAGGGATGCTGCTCGGGAATCACCTACAGTGGAGCACCCATAAAGACACTACTCGAAGAAGTAGTAGTTACTCACCCTGTGCAGTAACAATGGTTCTTTGAGATGTGTGTCCCTGTGGGTGTTCCATAACCCACCCACCTCCCCTCTGCTTCGGCGTTCTTGTGAATGACACTGTGGTAGAGAAGGAACTGAGAGGAGAGTTAGCCCACATTGCTGACTATCCTTGTGATGCAGCATGAGGAATGAGAGTACATGTGCGGGTCTAGTGGACATTGCTACTGAAGTTCTGTGATCAGCAGTGCAGGGAGGCAAGCACACCTACAGTGGAGCACCCGTAGTGACACACACACATTTGCTGCACAAGATGAGCAACTTCTTTCTGTTATAGTTTGAATGTTTGTACACGGACTAGTTTTGACTGGTTTTATTAAAGTATATTATTTTTTTCTATTATTTTTCTTATAACTTTAACTTTCTTTTAACTTAGGGATTTCCACAGGATCAAATACGGTTGTGGCCGATGCAAGCTAGAAGTAATGGAACTAAACGACCAGCGATGTTAGATAATGAAGCGGATGGCAATAAAACTGTAAATATTTACTAATGGAGGGAAAAGTTAATTCTAAGTCTGTCTCATTTACAGTTCCAACAGTAAAGATGTGGCCTCGGGACATCCAAATCTTAAGTGCTGGAAACTAACCTATGTCCCCTGTAACACTATAGAAAAACTTGTTAAATCTGGGAGCAGTGTACAGTACCTTTTGATTTAGAGTAGATTTGAGATTTGGTGGATTGATTTTGAGATTTGGCAGATCTAGATCTTTTTACTGTAATGAAATGAGACACAATCATTATTCATCTGTCAGTGACACAAACTTATTAAAATTTTGCTACATAATATAAAATGTAAGGGCAAATATGTTATGCGTTCCATGAATGCTTTAGAAACTTCATAAAATAAAGTGTTGCATATAAATATCAATAAAATTAGGGATGCGAAAAATTGTACTAGCCCCTGTGTTAAGTTTATCCTTAATTTTTGTTCTTGCTAGAATAATGGATATGGATGGAAGTAAAATACTTTTAAACATACAAGAGAGTTCACTTTAAGTTAAATTCTGTGCAGTTTAAAACTTGTGTAACTTTTAAAAAACACACATCAAAAGCAATATTTGTTATTGTTTTGCTTACTTCAGCAAGCTGGTGGAGGATTGCATATGATCTTTAACTCTCACCAACAGAGCTAAAAATGAGGGACTTTTCCCAACAGTGTAGGATTCCTTATAAGTTCTTGTTTTGTTTTAATTTCAATTATGCAGTTTGACCACTCCACTAAGTTTTCTGCCTATATGAAACTCATCTAAAGTCATTTTTTGTTCATGTTGTGTTTTGTATATTCTGCTTCCTAAACACACAGATGATTGAGCTCAGTGACAATGAAAATCCATGGACAATATTCCTGGAAACAGTAGATCCAGAGATGGCAGCTACGGGGGCAACATTACCCAAGTTTGATAAAGATCGTAAGTATATATGCTAAAATTTCAGAAAATACAAAATCTCTTATTCTGTATGTGCCTGAAAATCACTTAGTGCTGCTTCTTTGGTGCTCGCTCTACCTGATGCACAGGATGTCTGTCAGACTGTGACTCTCAGTTTAGTTTGATCACCTGACCTCATTTTGTGTTCTCCTCTTCCAGGGTGGAGAGAAACTGGGATTTCAGATGTTGTAGAATGAATAAAATTCATTTAGTCAGCTGTGTGTGGGTTATTTGGCTTTGATATTTAATAAGTATTTTAAGGAAATTTATCTTGTTACCAGGTTACATGTTTTCTTATTAATTAAAGACATTGTTCTGTGACTACTGTGGCCTTGAGTGTGAAAATGGAATTTACAGTTAGGTAATCTTCAGATGTGCTCAAATTATGGCTTTACTTCAGATTATTTTTTGTTTCTTCACTTGCAGATGATGTAATGTTGTTTCTGAAGATGTATGATCCAAAGACTCGGAGTTTGAATTACTGTGGACATATCTACACGCCTATATCCTGTAAAATACGTAAGTCTTTAAGCTCTTGTTGAGCTGTAATATAATATGATCAATTATATAAATATAACATTTTGCATTTAATGTTAGTTATCCTGTTGAAAGCGAAATTCAGGAAATACAAAAATGAAGGCTTCTACAGCAGCATTAACCTGTCTGTTAGACATGCATAGTATTTTCTATTCCTGTGTTTATGTGATAAATGTATAATTTGGTATATTTTTAAAAGTATGGCATGAAATATGCAAGGTTTGCAATATGGTTGCAGGAACCTTAACATTTCTATTTCCTAACTTAAATTTAACTGGGAAGCCTTAATGGTTCATTAATATAACTTAAGAGCCTTTATACATATATATATTTAAAGAGAGAAAATTGTTTTTGCTCAATAATTGTAGAATTTAAATGTTCCCAGTGAGGCTTTGAAGTTTACATGTCATTGAAATGAATGGGGTGGGGGAATTGTGAGTTCCGTCTTTGATGCTGAGATTTAGCTGTAGAGACTTATCTGCAAGGCTGGGTTAATGGGGCAGAAGTCTATTGATTTTTGCATTGGGCTAGCTGTATCTTTCTAATTTTATTTAAAAATTTAGGATTTACAGTTTGTTGGTGACTACAGCAAATGTTGCAGAATCACCCTAAAGTCTCAGGATCTGCTTTTCCCACTTTCTTTCTTATTCCTGAATGTTACAGTTTGTGTTCTTGCCAAGTGTTCTGCTGCAACATTTTGCAAAATGACCTCAGGCAAATTGTTCCAGCAGCAGCTGCAGCCCCTATGCCTGTCTGGTTAGACTGTGTGTAAAGTTCTAGTGCACCTCACTCCTATGTGACATCATAAAGACAGTGGAGCCTCATTAAGCTCCACTGAAAAACCTTAGTGGATGTGCACTGAATGTGTTCAGAAGTGATACTCGGATTTCTTATTGTTAATAATGTCTCTGCCCATAAGCAAAGCAAATGTTGCTCTACATTAGCAGTAACTTACATGCAAAATGTTATGCGTAAAACTTTTCTGTTTTGCTCTAGCTCTGTTTATTTTTTGTGTGTGGTTAAAACTATGGCATTATTTTACACTAGCAGAATTGAGATGGCTGTGCAAAATTTCCTCAAATTTAAAAATAAATAAATAAATCCCCCTTTTGGGTTAAACCTAAGGATGGGAAGTTTCAATTTAAAGAAGAAATTTGTCATCAAGTTGGACATCTGAAAACTTGGAGGGTTATAATGGAACCTTTTTGCAACCTTAGTCATAGCTTTCGCTACTAGTGAAAGCTATAACATACTTCACTTTTTTTTTTTTTCCCCAATAGGTGACTTGCTTCCAGTTATGTGTGAGAGAGCAGGATTTCCCCAAGAAACTAACCTTATCCTCTATGAGGTTTGGATTGATTATTTTTCCTACAATAAATCTAGGTTTGTGTGTCATTAGCAAGTTTTTCTCTAAGGAAAAACTGCAATGTATATAAAAGATTTTAACCATGACGCATAAATACAAAGAACATGTCACTAACATAACATTTTAAGTGAGAAATAAAATAATTTTAGATATTACATTTAGACAAGAAACCATCACCACACACGAAGCCAACTGTGGCTTAGGTCCCATTGGAAACTCTGAAAATCAGTCAGTTTGAGTGCTTGTAAGGTTAATTTTATAACTAAAAGACAAAATTAATAGCTAGCTTTGATTACAAACAGTTGGTTTAACAGTGAAGTTTAATCAGCCACATGAGGTTAGCCACCTCTTGTTGATTAGATATAATGCTGTATCACCAAGAGACAGGTTTCACTGAGATAAAATGGTGCCATTCACTGAATGGAAATACTCAGAGTGATCAGTGTCCCTGAACTATTGAAAATTAATTTATAAAATGCATCTGATTATGTATTTTTATTTTAATAAATACTTATGTTAGCTCTCTGTGCTATTCAAAAAATCATTACCGTTTCCTTTAATCTGGAGCTGAATACACAGAAACTCAATTTCTGAACACTTGCTCTGACACTTGCTCCAATATTAAAAGTCAAAATCCTTTTATAAGATTTTGTTGATTTTTTGCATCAGTATGACTAATAATTTAGCCACAAAACTCTGTTAAACTCTCTCAAGGTTGTTAGCATTCCTCCTCCTCCAGGACTGGCTGTTAGTTATGATTTGGCTGCATATTCTAGCAGATATTTTAAAGTAATAAACTTTACAGCTTGTGCATCCTACAGTTAACAAACAGAGCTTTCACTGTTAAAGATGTGCCCAGCAATGTTTGGTTAATCTGCTCTACCCCCAAAAGTTATGGCTCTGAAGTTTTTGAATACATGGGCATGAGAATATTGGAATTCTAACTTTAAAATCAACAATCAAAAACACCACTAGTATTTTGTGACTAAAAAGTCCTACCCTTTAAAACTTCCGCTTGCACAGTCTGAGGTAAGGAAAACTTTTAAACTCAGAAAAATAGTTATCTTCATGGAAGTCCTGGGTGAGCCACTCTGTGCTGTTAGCACTAAATCCATGCATGTTCCCCAAGTCACCATGATAGCACAGCTGTTGCTGCTTGCAAGGCTGGCCTATGGCTCCCAGTGCCTGACCCTCTGCTCGTGAATCTGCAGTGACCTGTCTCCAGCTGTGGGGAGGGAATGTGCATCCTCTCCTGCCTCCACTACACTATATGAGGCAGCAGGCAATGAGTGAGAGCTCCCACAGCTTTTCACCAAAGTGTAGGAGCAATACATGTTTATAACAACTTTAAATTGCTCTATTGTGTTTTGAATCTGCAGTGAGGCCCTTGCTACAGTAGGAATGAGAGCTCTAATGCCACTAGGTGCCTGCTTTGCTAGCATCCACACTGCTCTCACTGGTGGTTCCTGGGGCATGTACAGAGTTCCGTACTAACAGGCAGAACTCCTACCAGGGAACGTCCATATATACAATCACTTATAAAAGCTCCTTCTTTCAAATCGTATGGGTGAGGACCACAAAAGAGTCTGCCACCTGTTCCTTTAAACAAAGATATTTGTAGTCCAGTAAACAACTCACAATATGTGTGTATTATCGTTATTTAAATAGTGTGTATTTAATACTCTAGGGGCTTTCCACTCCTTCTGAAAAGGAGAGGGCAGCTTGTTATAGTGTGAATCAGTTGCACGTTGCCAAAAACAAACTAGTATTCATTGGGTTCCACTACTATTCTGAAAGTTGCGTGTTTTGAAAAATAAGTCTTGGAGCATTGGAGAATTTCGAATTGGGGCTGGCTATTGAGGTGGTTTGATGGACTATATAAAACATTTCAAAATTGATTCAATTTAACTGAAAGAGAATCTAGTGCAAATTTCATGGGTAAAGTAGAAATAGTAAACTATTGTGAGCAGTGAAGTTTGTAAATGAAATATAATTTGAATTTAAAAAAAATCAAAATTCACCCCCCCCTTCATTTAAACTTAGATTGAAAAAGGAAGAGAGTCATCTTCCATTACAATATTTTTGCAGCTGTGAGGGTTTCTTATTTTGTCATTTATTTCTTCTAATTGTTTTCCCTGTTGTTTTTACTGCAGGAAGTTAAACCGAATTTAACAGAGAGAATTCAAGACTATGATGTATCTCTTGATAAGGCTCTTGATGAACTCATGGATGGTGACATCATAGTGTTTCAGAAGTATGTGTTTTGAAGGGATGGTTATAATCATGGTTACATCACCTGGTTCACTTAAATTTAAGTGGAGAAAGATTTTCTATTTAGCAGTTTTAAAATGATTTTCAAATGTTGAGAAGCATAGTTGCTTAATGGCAGACATAGTCAGCAGTACCAACTTACTGGGGCGGGGGAATTAAACTATTAAGAATATTAAACTGTCACTCATAAGATTTAAAAATACCTCTTCACCTGAATTAGAAAACCAATAAATACTGAAATAGATCTTCACATTGTGATAATGTTAAGATCTGTGTTCAGCAGGTAGTCTGAATTCTGCAGCTTTGCCCTTGGAGCCACTGTAACTGAAATACTATACTGTAGAGCCTAGCTGTAATTCTAGTCTAAGTCTCTGTGTTATAACTTCAGCCTGAAACTAAGCTGTCTCCCTTTTCCTCTTACTCATGTTCCTTTACTAGTCACACATTGGCCTACAGTGATGACATGCTTCTGACTTAACTGAGCACATGTTCAAATAATAAGGATGTTGGTGCTTATTGGAGGTATCTCCAAGGCAAAGGGAGAACTCCTGCAGCTTATATCCAGTAAAGGGGTCTTACTTAAGTTTGTCAGGGCTATAAATCGGAATTTCTGTGCTCTTACTCCTGATGGTCACACCCAACTGTGTTGCTCTGTTTCTCTCCATGGGCTGACAGTGGGTGGAAGCCAGCTAGTCTATCTTCAGCACTCTTACCCCAGATTATGTGAGATGAATGTATTTCTCATGTCATGCCTTGGAACTCGCATTCCCTGTTGACCCAGTTGGTGTTATGCACCTTTGGCTGGCTGCTGACTTCTGGGTAAGTGCACAGCTTGTACACTGGTGCTATTGCTCTGCCAAGAAGATAGGGGTACCAGTCAGTAGTGACCCATTCTAATGTCTATACACATTTCACATCTGTGGTTCAAGGGATGCTATTGTACATCCAGCCATTGTGTGAAGTGACTAATAAAAACTTTCCATGAGAATGTAAGATGTTTTCAGCAATGTAGTAAAGGTATGTGGTAGCATATCGGGGAGGGAAGGGGGAACCAGTGCCATTAGACTGCTCTGAAACAAATGGAGTCAACATGCTGCCAAATAAGTACGTATGATGTACAAATGTGTTAGAAGTCCTTGCACAGCACATATATATTCAAAAGGTATGAATCACAGCTGACAATTACAGTGCTGGTGTGTACAAATGATGGATCTTTATAAAGGTTTCCTAACTTCATTTCTATATTTCTCAGTAATATTTCTGATTTACTGTAGAACATGTTTAACACCCCTAACTGCTTGTATGATGTAGATAGTACAATTTGTCTGCTTTTGTAGGGACGACCCAGAAAATGATAACAGTGAACTGCCAACAGCAAAAGAATACTTCAGAGACCTTTACCACCGTGTTGATGTCATTTTCTGTGATAAAACTATCCCCAATGATCCCGGATTTGTTGTTACTTTGTCCAATAGAATGAATTACTTTCAGGTATGTATTCCACTCTACTTTATTTCCTCTCCTTTTGTTTTCCCATTCACAGCCATGTGGGGGCATGTTATATAATAAAATCAGGTTCAGATTAATTAGTAGGTCAAGATACCACTGTTTGGATGAAATGTTCTTAAACGAAGTTCTTCAGGGCCTGAGCTGTGCTTTCACTTCTGTTTTTTCACCTAGCACATTGTGTGTTCTATTAGAAACAATCCCAGTCTCCTTTTCATACTTTCTACCTTACCTTTTTAAAGTTTTCATTAAAGAGCCACTTACTGCTCACAGAAAATTTTAAATATATTTAGATAGTCTGCCTATGTTAACACAACTTCAGTTGTTTCCTTTCCAGAGTGTTTTCCTTTTTATTACTAATAACAGTTGTATGAAAACAAGAACTTCCTTCTTTAAAATGCTATTCTGCTTTGAAAAGTGTCTTTCTAAAAATGACATAGTAGGATTGCTTACATTTCGAGAATGACTTCCAAATAAAATTTGCTCATGTACAAGAAAGAGATGTTTTGTTTTAAGATGGTTTTCCCCATCAATCTTGGGATCTGAAAGTCTGCTGTGTTTTCAGGTTTTTTTGTATCATCACCAGTAATAAGACTCAGCCAAATTATGCCTTCATGTATACCTATGCAACCTAATTTTCCTACAAGGTGCTAATGGGCCTAGAATCTTCAAGAACTGGTGATTGCCACCCATTTAATATACCAAATACATCTGCTCTTGGACTCTGTCACTATTAATGTAGTTAGTATGTATTCTATGTCTCTGACTGGATTATTGGAACCTAATATGGAGGTAGTATTAAGCATAACCCTAGACAAAGCAGTGTCATAAATGGTTTGTTGTTTAGAAGTTTTAAAAAGCTTTTATTTCTACAGGTTGCGAAGACTGTTGCACAAAGACTTAATACAGACCCAATGCTACTACAGTTTTTCAAGTCCCAAGGGTAAGATGAGTTCCTGTAAACATAACTTTTTAGTTTAGCTTTGTCATTGTTTACATGAATATCTTTAAACTAATTTTAAATAATTTAAAGCTAACAGATTAGAGTTAGGTTGTCATTTAATAGCTTTTTCCACATTGCCACAAAATTAATTCTTTGCCTAGTTAAATTTTATTTCAGCTAACATCACCAAATGTATCTTTTCAAGAACTTTATAAAACGTGCATTTAATTGCATATTGTGAGCACTGTGTTTTACATTGTCTACCAAACTGATATGTGAAGGGACCATTAACCTAGGTGATAGGTATACTGTTAATTCACTGCTTCACAAAACACTCAGGCAGCAGATATCTCTCTGGGCTCATGGAGGTTTTGAATGCATCACTTTGCAGCAAGTTTAAAGAATTATGTTGACTGGCTTTAAGGGGAATCCTTCATTTAAAGAATGATAGCCACAGTGGACAGTTTTATATCGAGGTAATGGAGAAATGGCATTCAAGAAGAAAGACTCCAAGCTAAATTAAATTGCAAGCTTGCATTTCTAAAGTTGACATATTAGTGATTTTTTTTATTCTACTGAATTGACGCAGATACTGAGGAGTTTTTTAATACTTTCATATAGCACTTTTTGAACACCGAATTGAGTATGCCTTTCTGGGAAAGTTAGTCTATATACAAAACCAATTAAAAGTATTTTTCCTTAATTACGTCTAAAACTGTTATGTATTAGGGTTTCTTGGACTCATTTCAAATGGATACTTGTGCATTTTAAGTGGCAAAATATATCACTGGATTGTAGTGGAAGTAAGCCTTAACCAAGTGTTAGAGCGGCCTTCCCTCCTGAATCTGTCTGGTGGGGGAAAAGGATCAGATGAGGAATGATAGACACAAACCAATGGGATGAGGAATCAAAGTAGCAGAAGAGGAAGTTAAGGAAATCACACTTATGCTCCTTCATTGGTGGAAGAGGATCAGTGGAAAGCGTGGAAAGGTGTTGATCCATGGATGGATGTCTCGGGACAATGTAGTAGAAGCTAAGTGTGCCAAGAAAGAAGAGAATGTGGCTTATCTCAAAGTGAGGGGGCATATTTTTAGTGGGAAATGGGCTGTCTCTTGGAGATCTGGGAATGATGAGTGAATACCAAGGAGGAAATGAGCATTCGTGGGATAGAGCCCTTCTCTATTCTGAAGGGGGTGCACACGAGATAAGAGCATCAGCAGCCACCCTCACTATTGATGCTAGTATGTCAGTTCACTGTTTCCAGACACAACTGTAAAACTGTTATCTGTCAACACAAAACTATGGCATAACATGAGAAAGAACAGCACATTAGTGGTTATTCCTGTGATATATATGGGCCCATAACTACCTTTGCCAGATTTTTCGCGGTAAATAAGCACCCCGACTTTCACAGTAAGACAAAAATCAAGCTAATCCCATTTCAAAACAAACCAGTCCCGAAGAACCCCAGCACTCTGTGTGACTTGATTTCCCTGGCGTGCAGTCTGGGACTGTGGTGAGCCCGCTGTGCGCCCCTGACTCTCTACCCACCTTGCCCCTGCTTGCCAGGAGCTGGTCAAAAAAAAGAAACAACAAGCTACAGCTGACTACAAGCCCAAAACTAGCCAGCAAGCAACTCACATTTTTTTCGCGGGTTTGGCATGTCTGCCAATAAACTGTGACAGCCAGAGAAATTATGCCCTAGTTCTTAATCTTGCAAATGTAAGTTATAGTTCTTTAAAATTAAATATCTTCCTTGATACTCAAGGATCATGTACCTGGTTTTAGTAACCCACTATAGCTTTTTATAGATTCTATACTGTTTTCACTGGGAAATGTTATGTTTTATTTTTTTCCTATGCCTCCACAAATTAAGCCTCTAGAAATGACAGCAAGTATAGGAACTGCTGCACTAACTTATTCTACGTGTTGGAGGAACCTCTGTCTGCCATTGCATAAAGATTAAAGATGTGACTTTAAAAAAACAAAAACACAAAAACTCCCATTGAAAGTTACTGAGAATTGTGCTTCTTGATCTCTTATGGGCATTTGAAAATCTCCCCTTAAATCACTGTGAATATAGTGCTGCCAGTTTCATACCAAGGAGAAATTTTATAAATTTGAGTGCTGGAAGTTAAATTTATTTTGCATTCTTAACAGACGTTTACTTTGTGATGATGGATTATGAAGTGATATTTATATGTTGTCTTCTTGTATAGTTATAGGGATGGCCCAGGTAATCCTCTTAGACATAATTATGAAGGTACTTTAAGAGATCTCCTGCAGTTCTTCAAACCTAGACAACCTAAAAAACTTTATTATCAGCAGGTATGAGTCCTTATTTATACCACTGTGCTTTTGTGCTTTTGTTGCCTTTACAAGTATGTCTAAAGTGTATCTGTTTTTTGTTTGTTTTTTCCCTAGCTTAAAATGAAAATTACTGACTTTGAAAACAGGAGAAGTTTTAAGTGCATATGGCTAAATAGCCAATTTAGGGAAGAGGTTAGTACAGTATTAGCTACCACACTGGATTGATTGTAATTTCTTTTCCCATAAGCCTTTGGATAGTATTGTGATAACATGTTGCATCTTATATAATGTTGACTTTTAAGGATTAAACCAAAAACATAAAATTTGTTGTGTTGGGTTTTTTTAGTAATTGTACCTTTTTGAAATTTCCATTAAGAAGAAAAGTTGCATCCATTGCTTTCTGGGCAGTGTCCTGAAAATGTTATGTGGCTTCCATAGTACTGTTTCTAGAAAAGAGAATAAAAAAAAAAAAACCTTGTTTTTTATGCACGTCAGTGATCATTATCTGTTGAGCAAGGTCTAGTAATAAGTCAGATTTCAGTGTTTTCTGTGCATTGGTTTCAGTTTCTCTATGCATTGATTGTCTCATTTTAAATATTGTGTTGTAAAGGAAATAACACTATATCCAGATAAACACGGGTGTGTACGGGACCTGTTAGAAGAATGTAAAAAAGCAGTAGAACTCTGTGAGAAAGGTTCGGGAAAACTAAGGTAAGTAGAAAAGGTAGCTAAAGAAAACAGTTATTTTAAAATATAGATCAATGGATATGACAGTGTGGATTTCACCTAACTGAACAATTTTATGATTTAAAGCACAGTGAAAAATCAAATGCATGTTAACGTAGTCTGTCACTGTGGGTTTAAAAATTGTTAAGGGCTTTAGAGCTCTTAGTTTTTGGAATATCTGCAAGTATAATTAATTATGAGCTAAATTCGTTAAAAAAAATTCTTATGCCACTTCCTAGAATTAAATCCTAGCGATTTTTAACATTCATAGATTTCAACTGCAAATTCAGACAAATTACAATGATTTATTGCATTATCCAACTGTTTATGCCATTAATTTTCCAAAAATAAAGACTGTCATATAACTTGGAGAGACTTCAGAAGATAATTTAAATAAACATCTGTGGGCTTATGCTGCAGATACACTCACTATTCAGGACTGAGTTTACTGCTTAATTATTCCAAAGTAGGAATACATTTTTAAAATAACTATTCAGTATTAATATTTAATTCTGGATATAGTAATATGCTAAAGATTTAGTAGAGAGATGTTGCAATGATTTTTAATTCTTTTCCTATTCATTTTGATTTTAAGGCTTCTAGAAATTGTAAGCTACAAAATAATTGGTGTCCATCAGGAAGATGAGCTGTTAGAGTGTTTATCACCAGCAACAAGTCGAACATTTCGAATAGAGGTAAATGTTTTATGGTTTTGGTTTGTTTTTTTTGTTGTTTTTTGTTCATTAAAGAAATATGAGGCACTTGTTTTTGAGAGGGCTGCATTCTCCAAATAGTAATTATCCATCCTTAGATTCTGATGTTCAAATATTGTGACCATTTGAATGAACTAGCTAACCGACTTTTTTTTTTTTTTGAGAATCCCTCTAAAAATAGTAAAACCTAGTTTCTCCTTCACTTCAGAATAGCTTGAAGTTCTTGATCTTGTAACAATTTCACTCTTACAATAACATTTGAGCATAAAATGTTAACAGGAAATGAAAGCTTTGTAAGGAGCTGTCTGTGAGGAAATTGCCTCCTCAGCAGTAATTCCAAGATTGACATAGGGGCTCATATATATTGTATATTTTTATACTTCGGCCCTATTTTCCAATAAGAAAATAAGTCTGTTTGTGCCTGCATACTTTATTCCTTTCCTTCTTAATTAAGGTTGGATGTTTAAGTCAAATGAGATAGGTTGGGTTGACTTTTCTCAAAATTTGAATTCAATGCGGCAAACTTTTTTTTTTTTTTTTTTTACTTTAAGCACTGAGAACTTGCTTACATCAGAACTCATAAGTAGAAAATGAAATTAAGCTGTCAATACAAATTTGTATTGCAAGGAAGCAAGAAAGAGAGCATTGCATTATTACTCTGGCAGCAGCTTACTAGCGGTTTATGAGCAAATCAGTGCTCCTGAGGACTCCTGGCTTCTCCTGTCAGTTAAAGAAAAATGGCAAATAACAGAAGTCCGTTAGAAATAGGGCCACTTCCATATCATATCAAACAAAAGCTATTTTCAGAAGGAATATAAGTAAGTATAAGAAGTAAAAAGAAAGAACAACATGAGTATGTTGTTGGTCAAATTATTAATCATGTAAAGACCACTAGTCAGTGATGCTTTCTGATATTTCATGGTAATGTTTATTGTGGCAGTTTAAACTTATCATGATCACCGTTTGTATATGTTAATATAGGAAATCCCTCTGGACCAGGTAGATATAGATAAGGAAAATGAGATGCTAATCACAGTAGCACATTTCCACAAAGAGGTTTTTGGGACATTTGGAATTCCATTCTTGCTGAGGATACACCAGGTACATCATGTTTCTGTTGTTCCCCTGTGGTGGTATTTATGTAACATTTCTTTAACTTCCTATACGAACAAATGTGTGATAGGTGTCAATTTATGTATTAGAGCATCACCTCTATAGAAATGCTTCTCAGAACTATTCTATTCTGACATTTTGTTTTCCATCTGTTCTGAACTACGGAAGAAAATTCAAGTGGAATGGTGGTCTTGTGACTAAGTCTAACTGGGATTCAGCAATTCTTGCTTTTTCCACAGACTCCCTCTGTGACCCTGGTCAGGTCATTTAATATCTCTGTGCCTCAGTTCCCCATTTGTAAAAATAGAGACACTTCCTCTCTTGCCTGTGGTTATTTTAATATTGTATATTTGAATTTAATATACAACATTTATAATATTGCCTCGCTTCTGTTTAGATTGCAGTATCTCTGAGGCAGTGACTGTCTTTCTGTGTGTGTGTGTGTGTGGTGCCAAATGTAATGAGACCCTGATATCAGTTGGGGCACAATTGTAATTAAAATATTCCTCGTGGCTTGAAATTTCTTATGGTTAGTGTTTACCTAAAGGTTAATTTTTTGGTTAATATGAAGAAAATTGACTCTTTTTTTTAGTCATGGCTGTGAAAAATGAATACTTTTAACTTTCTAGAAGCCTTGTTCCAACATACCTTCATAGCTCTTACCTCAAATGACTTGTTTTTAACACTTAGCGTACACTTTATCTTCAAGGACAATAAACCCCTGCAAGTTTCAAAATTCTAACCCAATTGTTTTCAAAGTTAGCATCTTTTTTTTGTTGTTCTGATACGCCAGTTCATACAAAGATTATCTAGTTTTGTAAGATTTTTGGACCCAGAAATGTGTGTATTGCCACAGAATTCAGAACTAGTTGTGTGTATTCATATTTGTGACTAGTGGCAAATAAACCTTTAGTACTATTTTTAAGGGAGGCCACTTGTTTTGTTTTTTCATGTTCTTAATGGCTGACTTTTGATTGAACCTTTTTCTTTTTGGTGTTTTCCACTGCATCATCTTTTGTGAGTTTATAAAATAACACAAGGCAGAGGTACTTAATGTCAAAGATAATGCTAGTGAGGGCAAAAATTCACAGGTTATAGGGATTTAAAATGACAATGTTCCAGAGAAGATATTTCCATTTTCTTAGAACAGTATTTTTCTTCCATTTGCAATATTTCTCACTTGTATCTTAGCCTTAGCCTGATTTACACATATGTCAAAAGTTGTGCAAACACATCTAAACAAGGATTTGATTAAATTAGGAACAATTTGCATACAAGCCACTGATGAACCAGTGTGAATTGAAAATGTAGATTTCACTTACTACTGTGTCATAGTACAGGGGTGGGCAAACTTTTTGGGCTGAGGGCCACATCTGAGTGGGGAAGTTGTATGCAGGGCAGGGGGTTGGGGTGTGGGAGGGAGTGCGGGGTGTAGGAGGAGGTGCGGTGTGCAGGAAGGGGCTCAGGGCAAAGGATTGGGGCAGAGGAGGGGTGTGGGGTGTATGAGGGGGCTATGGAAAGGGGGTTTGGGTGCAGGAGAGGGCTCAGGGCAGGGGGTTGGGGTACAAGAGAGGTGTGGGGTGCGTCAGGGGGCTCAGGGCAGGGGGTAGGGGTGCAAGTTTCAGCAGGGAGCTCAGAGCGGGAGGTTGGATTGCTGGAGGGGTGTGGAGTGTGGCAGGAGGCTCAGGGCAGGGGGTTAGGGTGCACAGGGGAGCGGGGTGTGGCAGGGGGCTCAGGACAGGGGGTTGGGGTGAAGGAGGGGTGTGGGGTGTGGCAGGGGGCTCAGGGCATGGGGTTGGGGGACAGGAGGGATGCAGGGTGCGGCAGGGGGCTCAGGGCAGGTAGTTGTGGGGCAGGGTATAGGAGGGGTTCAGGCTCCGGCCCGGTGCTGCTTACCTCAAGCGGCTCCAGGGTGGCAGCGGGGTGCACTGGGGCCAGGGCAGGCTCCCTGCCTGCCTGCCCTGTGTCCGGCCCTGTGCCGCTCCCGGAAGCGCTACAGCCCCTGGAAGAGGGGAGGCGTGCACTGCCCTTGCCGTGCCTCCAGGAACCAGGTTCCCTGTTCCCGGCCAATGGGAGCTGCCGGGGACGGTGCCTGGAGGCAAAGGCAATGCAAGGAGGCCACAGGGACATGGTGCCGGTGCAACCGCAGGCTGGATCCAAAGCCCTGAGGGGCCGGATCCAGCCCACAGGTCGTAGTTTCCCCACCTCTGTCATAGTAGGTGGTACTGAAATTTCTGTAATAGTTTCTGGAAATAACTGGATAATTTATGTCATTGAACTGCAGTGCAGGATTTGGCAGGAAAATCACAACAGTCACTATCCAATTTCTCTTTATAATGATTATTTAAATTATATTTTTTTGATATCTACTGTTAAAAAATTATTAGGGTGAACATTTCAGAGAGGTGATGAAGCGGATTCAAACAATGCTGGACATCCAAGAAAAAGAATTTGAAAAGGTAACATCATGTTGGAGAGAGTTCATATTGCAGTTTATTGATCCTGAGTTCAAAATAAAAAAAGCTCTAATACAGTGTACTTAAGGATTATAGAACAGCTGTTTTACCATAAGAGACTCGGTTTAGATCAAATACTGTTGAGTTTCCATCAGATTATGGGATGAGGGGCAGGAAAAAGGTGCCATGTGGGAATGTTGGAAACAATACTTTATAGGGTTTCCTCTTCCTGTGTTTGGAATATGTGCCACTTCAGATTAATACGCTCTCTGCATTACTATACCAAATATAGATAGCTGAAAAAACTGTAGAGCTTTATTTCCATCCAGAATCTTAACAGTTTGTTCCTTTTGAAGTTTAAGTTTGCCATTGTAATGATGGGTCGACACCAGTACCTGAATGAAGATGAGTATGAAGTGAACTTGAAAGATTTTGAGCCCCAACCCGGTGAGTAGCTGCTTAATTTGACTCTATTGTTTTAAATTGCAGCAGTTACTCTGCCATTTGTTACTTATGCAGTGGTCCCTGACTCAGGAAATAAAAAGGTATATTAGTGTCCACCCACAATATGCTTTATGTAGTTCACTCATGTATCTGTATATAATATAAAATGTATATGTACACTGTTGTGTTAGCATGGGAGAATACATATTTGCATTATTAATGTATATATACCCACACACACTTACAGAACCACTTATTATTCCCCCATGAGTCAAATAAAGCGTGTGCGCCTAAGTAGCTGAGTACTATTGAACACACACACGTGCGCACACAACATATTGTACAAGAGAAGAAAGCTGCAATGTAAGCTAAAAGCTTTGCTGTATTGCTCATCTTACTCTAGTTCGTTTAAATATTTGGTTTCTTCATTTTTTATTGGAGTAACGTACATATGTAATATTGCTGTCTAGTACAAAGCTCCATTCTTATAAACCTCTTAATTTTAAGACTCCCCCAAAGGTGTTTGAACTCAGATTCTTCTAATCCACTTATTGTAAAGAGAGACCGTAATACGGGTTCACTGAACGTGGAATCAAACTGGAACAGAGCGTTAACTAGGGATATTATATAGATATACTTTAAGAGCTGAGTACTATGCTGAAATGTAACCTAATCTGTACTTGTCTGTGTACCCTGTTCACCATGTTCTTTACTTGACTAATGCTTAGCGCTCCATTCACCATGCTTGCACAGAGACAAGCAGAGCCAAATACACTCTGTGGGCTTTTTACCCAGGGAAAAGCAAGCAGTGTTTGTACCACAGCCTTCCCTTAGAGGTCCCACTAGGAAAGGGTAGTACCTGTGTTACTCAAGGTTGTGGATTTTTAACACCCCTGAGCGATGTAGTTAAATCAGTACGTTTATAGTGTAGACCTGGCCTAAGATGTAGTCAATATGTAGACTTTAACACATGCTAAACAGTTCAAGTTAAACCTTTGTCCTAGACTTAATTGGACCAGTTTTGCAGATGTGTAGACAAGGCACAGCGATTAAGTAGGCTTTTAAAACATGTTAGCTAGCATTCTAACACCACACCTTTAAATCCTAGTCTAGACAAGACCTAAAAAAGAATACACCTCTACCTTGATATAACGCTGTCCTCGGGAGCCAAAAAATCTTACCATGTTACAGCTGAAACTACGTTTTATCGAACTTGATTTGATCCTCCTGAGCGCTGAATTCGTGTTATATCGGGTGGCGTTATATCGGGGTAGAGGTGTACAAGTTTCCTGTCATTAATCAGTGTTAAGTAGTGTTATGGTGTGCAATGGTATCTCTTTAAAAGGCATTGCTGACATCTGTTTTTATAATGCACTGTCCATTATGCCAAGATGAAAGAGAATTTACTTTTTCAATGGTGAAAATTTATCCAAAGTGCATGCACACAAACCTTCTAGAAGAAGAAGGTCAAGTATTTCACACTTCAGTCATCACAGTTGGCTGATTTGAATCCAGTGTCAGGTCCTTGTTGCTGTAGGGTTTTTAAGCTACTATCTTCTTCATTTCACTCCAAAGAACATTTGATGCATTGTGGACACCTTACAGGGAACTCTCTTCCATTTGTAAGAAATATAGAGACAATGTTCTAAAGATATTACAGTGCATAACGAAAACTAACCATTGGCAACACAAAACATTGAATTGGACAGCTGACAAAATTCCTGTATTTTTAGTGCTTTCAAAATGTTTGTAAACTTTTTTGGAGGACTAAAATCGGGGGCTCAGTTGCATAATTTCTTCAAAAATTCCAACTGAAGAGTTAATTGATGTGAGTGTACTTCAATGCTATTAAATCTAAGGGCTTGTCTTCGCTACTGCACTACATCAACATCGTTGTATCATGTCTGGTGAAGGTGCCCTACATCGACGGGAGAGCGTTTCCTTGCTTACATAGCATGGTATAGACACCACTCTAAGTCGATGTAACTTGCATTACTTGCCAGGTGGCTTTTTCATACCCCTGAGCGACGTAAGTTAGCAGTAGTGTAGACAAGCCCCAAGTAAATCACATGGCAAGAATAACCTAAAATAGAGTAATAATAAAGTACAGCCTCTGATACTTGGTATTCCTAGATGGTAGTTTCCTCTTCAAAATAGGCCCTTTTTTTTTATTCAGAGAGCTATGAAAGCTGATGCATTCAGACTCTTGTCTTTGGGCATTGAGTAGTACAGCAATTTTTCACTTTTAGCATGTCTGTAAAATTGTGGTAGCAACAGCTAAGTTGTGTGTATGTATCCAATAGATCCAAGGACACAGTTTAGGGTATTAGTGGAAGTGCAGTGGTTGCTATGAAAACATTCTACAGACTTCTGAAGTGCTTCAGTACTGTAAGATTCAGGCTGTTCCATGTAAGGGCATGCAAATATTTTGTGCAAATGTAAGGTTGCTACTGTGTCTTAAAAGCTTATTTGGGTTTTTTTTTTCTCCCTCTTCTAGGCAACATGTCTCATCCAAGGCCATGGCTAGGGCTTGACCATTTCAATAAAGCCCCAAAGAGAAGTCGCTACACTTACCTTGAAAAAGCTATTAAAATCCATAACTGACTTACGCAACCAGTTTGTTCAAGGCAAGGGACAAATATCAGTGTGTGTGTGCACCTTTTTAACAACAGTAGAACTTTGGTACACGTGCACTATATCTGAAGTCTTCAGCAAGAGGATTTGCTGCTGATGTTAATTTTATTTTGTTGAGGCTGTTCAGTTTGGCTTCTCTGTATCTATTGACTGCCCTTTTTGAGCAAAATGAAGGTGTTTTTATAAAGCTTGGATGCCAATGAGAGTTATTTTATGGTAAACCTAATGCAAGGCAATTGTCAGCATAATGAGGGAAGAGTTTAGTAGAACAGTTGACATTGGCAAAATATTTGTCTGTAGTACATTTATAGATGGCATAAGCTGTCTGGCTGCCCTTCCTGGTGTGGTATTCCCCATCACTGCAGCTAGTAAGTCTTATGTTTAGACTCACATCAGATTTATTTCCTTCAGTTATACTTTAAATGACATTTTTGTGCATTTGTAAATGCAAAAAAACTCACATCAATAAATAGCAATCTCTACTTCATTGTGTACATTGTTGGCACTTATTCGGGATTTTTGTCTCCTCCAGCTTCATAGGATCCTTTTTTAATAAACTAGTTCCTATGTTGTTCTGTCGCTACCATGCATCCCATTTTGCCAAGTGGATGCTCTGGGTCCTAAAAGAGATTTGGGTATTTTTATTAAATTTAAAAACATTGACAAATACCATTGAGGATTACTGTGCTGCCTTTTGACAAATAGAATGGCGCTCAGAGTTGGCAAAAGCAGGTGAAAGGATTATAAATATAATTAATTTAGTTAACATTGGAAGAGATGGGGGAAAAAAACACAAGAAATAGCCTTTCAGCACAGAGGGCATGCTCACTAGTGTTTAGTAAGCTGTTAACTTTGTAAAAAAAACAAAAACAAAAAATGGAAAAAAATAAAATAAAAAAATGGAATTGTATATTTAATGAACATGTACAATTTACACTTGGAGGTTAATTTTGTTGGGTGAGTCTGCAAGTGAATTTCACTGATGTTGATACTCATTGTGTGTAGTTTTATTTCAGTCCCCAGACTGCTTCCTTTTATTTTGGAGCTAATGCCAGCTGAGTGTCTAGTTTTGAGTGCAGTACAAATAGAATCAGCAATTCACACTTACAATTTTACATTCTTTTCCAGTACTTTATTTTGTTTCTGTAGCCGCAGTGTACAACAACTCTTCCTGTATATTGCCTTTTTTGCTGGAAAATGTTGTATGTTGAATAAAATTTTCTATAAAATTTTACTTCGATGAGTGATGACGTGGAGGTTGAAGAAGATTTCTACTCTCCTTGGAAGTACAGTTTTCATTTATATTAAGGTTTTACTGAGATGTATATTTTTTTCCAGTATTGCCAATGTATATCCCTGGGTTTGGTTGGTTTGGGGGTTTGGGAGTGGTCTGGGAGGGATTGTTTTGTTGTGTATTTTTTTGATTGTTTTTTTTTTGGTTGGTGTTTTGCCTCTAACTAGTCACATTCGAGCTTAGGAAATAAAAGGTTTTCCAAGAGGGAACCATGTACAAATAAGATGAATGAAAAATATTTTACTAGTTTGTTTGTAAAGCTGTAGTAGAGTCTTTGTAGTAGACTTGACTCTGCCTGCCTTGTACAAAACTTTTGTGGTCCAGATTCTCAAATCTAATATTATAAATGGTGTAAAGTAAAATCTGGAGTCTCTAAAGGTAAGCTCTCAATAGATTTATAGATTATTGCTGTAATGTGTTCCTTGTATTCATAATCAAAACCATTCTTAGAAGCTTACTTTATTAAACCTGTCAATAAACATTTAATAGGGGTTGTATACGTGATGGCCTTTATAATTTTTTTCTGAAATTGATTATGGTTGTTGTCAAAAACAGCAGGAGTGTTTGTTTTGTAACTAAACCTATAGAGGGGTTCCCCTCTCCTCTATTTCAGTTTTAAAATTAATTTAATTTCCTGCTTCTGGTTTTAAATATTCCTGTAGTGGGGGATTTGTTTGTGGAATTGTATGTTGTATTGTTTTTGATTATGTTTATTTCCAATCAAGGTAAACCCAAGTTAGTTTTGTCCTCTGCTTTATCCATTTCAGATGGATAAAAGTGGTTTAAGTAGCATACCTTGAGTGAGTAAAGATTTCCTTTGATTCATGTTTGTGTTAACTGGTGAGGGTTGTGCTGCAATCCAGGGCAACTGGTGCTTACAGAGTGCTCAGATTGTACTTTTAGATGTTCTTTAGTTGTGCCATCCAGAAGTAATGGACGCGCTTTACATTTCTTGGATGTAACTGTTAGGATAGCCTAGTATAGACTCCACCTCGCTCTTGAAAATCATTGAGCCTTCATAGTCACACAAAGTAGTAACGTGGACCGCGGCCTATTGTAGAAGTTATCTCTAGTAATCATAACTGCATTTTATACTTAAGAAGAAAACATCCATTTCACTTTTGCAGCAGTAAGCTCTTGGTGCCTTTTAATTTCAAATTGGTAGTTTTACTTTCTTCACTATCACTATTGATAGCACTAGTTAGTGCACCAGTTTTGAAAGGACCCCACATATGTAAAGCATTTTGTTCTTTCCAACTTTTTCTGTCATTGAGGTTTTCTGAGAAGATTTGGAGCACAAATAGCTTGCTCTTTGAGGAGGGAAAGATTTAAAGACGTTGTTTAAGGTGTGACTGTTTGAAATACCTAACACTATGAAGAGAAGAGAAGGGTAGGGTATTCTAAGATGCATTCTCCTTGTTTAATTCATTTTAAGAATTTACAATTACACGATGTAATCTTCAAAATAAGGATGATTTCAATTTTGAGTTTGTATTTTGGATTGTAGATGAGTAATAGAAACAGACTGCATTAAATTACAGTGATAAAACAAGAAGATAAGTCAAGCACTGTTACGCAGCATCACATTATTACCATGGGCAACCTAAATTCCTCCGATGAATATAGAAAAACATATTACTGATATTTATATAGTGCTCTTCATTCCAAAGGATCCCAAAGTGCTTTACCAACAGCATACATATAGCACCACTGACAGTCACATCTGGCAAGCAGCGAGCACACTTAACAGTGGTGAGGAAGGTTTTAGCCAGCCCCACCACGCAAGCCCCCTACTGTACAAGTCAGGCAGGGTTTGTGTTGACACACGCATAGTAAACTACATGGAACTCAGTGTACTGTATCTACCTCAGCCCTTCACCCTACTGAGTTGACGCTGCTGGGCTGTGAACCTGTAGTTCCAGAGAGTCTTTAGGTGTTTCAGACCTGAGGCTTGGACCAGTCAGTGTGTCCTGTGGGTTTCGTGCTGGCTGTGGATATCAGTATGTAGATCTAAGCTGTACTTGTTTTTGCTATCTAGTATCCTAATAGAAACCATATTCTGTAGGAACTGTACATATTGTAAATAAAATAACTAGAATAACACTGAACCTGTGTCTGTGTCCACTCATTTGCTTTTCTATTAGAAATTTAATGATCTTGAGTCAAAAGCTACTGAACTGCTCAGAAGTCACGACAACTTGATCTTGATTGTTGACTTGGATTTTTCAGAATGCACCACAATCCCTTGGAAAGTCTAAGCATTTCTTGAAGTGTTTTTCTATCAAAAATGATCTTCATGATAAAAAAGGTAGTGCTGGCCAGAGGACAGAAATTCCTTTTCACACCAACTTTTGAGGGTTTTAAATATATTTTTATTCCACATGGGAACAAAAACAAAGGCTTGAAAACGTTCTCAAACGTGGACTTGTCAATGTTCATTTTCTGAGTCAAAATTAGCTCTTTGATTCGGAAGAAGGGGTGTTTTGACTATTCCGGAGGTCAGAGCACTGGCCTGGCATGTAGGAGTCCCAGATCCTTACTTTACCTGATGCAAGGGACTTGAACTTGCATCTCCCACATCCCAGTGCCCTAACCATCAGGCTATAGAGTGAATCTCTCTCAAAAAAACTTCCCAATTAAAAGTTTGTCTAAACAGATAACTCTCCATGAAATGCTTCTGCTTTGCATCATCGTATTTCAGCCAAGTTTCACTTTGCTGCAAATGTTCCAACCAGCTTTGGAAAATGGCTGTTATGGGTCTAAAATCAGATGTGAGAAACTTCTTGTTTTCCCCCCAGTGTACATAGCCTCCTATTAGGAAAGAGAGTTACTTTGAAACTGAACTATAACCTTTTGAAGGCAAAACCTCTTTCTTGCTTCACAACAGGATTTTTTAAAGGAGACCTGTCATAGCTATAAAGGAAAGGGTAGCAACCCTCCTGTATACAAATCTATAAAATCCCTCCTGGCCAGAGGCATCAAAATCCTTTTACCTGTAAAGGGTTAAGAAGCTCAAGTAACCTGGCTGACACCTGACCCAAAGGACCAATAAGGGGACAAGATACTTTCAAATCTTGGGGCGAGGGGAAGGCTTTTGTTTGTGCTCTTTGTTTTGGTGGTGGTCACTCTTGGATTGATGTCCGGTTCCTCTTAGTCCCATGTTCTCCAAATCTTTCTGCACAAGTCTCTCATATTTCAAACTTGTAAGTAACAGCCAGGCAAGGCGTGTTAGTTTTATCTTTATTTTCTCAACTTGTAAATGTTCCTTTGCTAGAGGGAGGTTTATCCCTGTTTTGCTTTAACTTTGAAACTAAGGCTAGAGGGGGGTCCTCTGGGCTCTTTGAATCTGATTACCTTGTAAAGTTATTTCCATCCTGATTTTACAGAGAGAAACTTTACCTTTTCTTTTAATAAAATCCTTCTTTTAAGAACCTGATTGATTTTTTTCATTGTTTTAAGATCCCAGGGTTTTGGATCTGTGTTCACCAGGACTAACTGGTGAGGGTATACTTTCAAGCCTACCCAGGAAAAAGAGTGTAAGGACTTAAGGGGGAGGAATTAGTCTCAAATCTGCTCAGGAAAGGGGGGTTAGAGACTTGGGAAATATTTGGGGGGAAGGCAGAGTTCCAAATGGCTCTCCCCTAAGATTTGGAACATGCATGGTGGTGGCAGCTTACTGTTAACCTAAGCTAGTAAATAAGCTTAGGGGTTTTTCATGCCGGTCCCCACATCTGTACCCTAAAGTTCAGAGTAGGGAAGGAACCCTGACAAGACCAATTAAGAATCATATTTTAAATGTCTTAGTGGAACATACTGTAAAATCCTTTTCATGAGTGAGACTTCAAAGATGGCCTCAAAATGAATACAGAATGAGTGCCTCACTCTAAATGTGTATGACCTGCTAGGTGACTTAACAAAGAATATATTGCACAAAGCTTGTGCAGTGCTGCTGAAAACAACTGGCATGTTCTAACTTCCCATTTATTTGCTGGGTCCATAAGAGTATGTCCCTCGGCCTGCACCGCTTCCTGCAGCTCCTGTTGGCCTGGAGCAGCAAGCCGCAGCCACTGGGAGCTGCGATTGGCCAAACTTATGGATGGGGCAGGTAAACAAACTGGCCCAGCCTGCCAGGGGCTTTCCCTGAAGAAGCAGTGGCCCTAGTTTGAGAACCACTGCTCTAGAGGACACATGGCTACTTGATAGACAGTGTGATCTGTGTAATTCTGAAGAACCCATGTAACAGACAAAGATTAAGCGGTGCCAGCTCAGTGAATATGAGTAAAAATGTTTTAAATGCCATTTTCAATGTTTTATCTAAATTGAGGTTGTGAACACTTGCCTGATATTTTCCATGCCTACACTTTTACGTCCCAAAAAGGTAGAAAACATCACCACTGCCTTTGGATCTGAAATGTCACATGCTTTGCTCTCAGCCCAGAAGTAAAATGAGCTCACTGCTGCAAGTTTTTCAGTACACTTCAGTTCCTGTTGAGCTCACAAGATCATATCCAGTACATGCCTTTTAATGTTACCTCATCGTGAAAGTATTTCTGTGCAACCTATGACTTCAGTTCAGGCAGCTGGGCTTCTCTGCCACTTGTTCTGTCACAGGTAAACAAATTGGGCTGTTTAGAAGCATCCTCAGTCTAGCTTACCTCTTAAGCAAAAGGTGGGCCTCTGTTTTTCTTCTGCAAAGCAAATTTTTCAATTCAGGATTTAAGGTGATTTTCAGGCAAAATGATACCTTAGAAACAAGAGGAAGGGAAGAACAATCATCTATCCTGCAGTTCCATGGTGACATAATCAACGCTATGGTGATTATTTCCCTCGGGGCCAAACTGTACACTGGAACTTCTGTGGCTGGACAGCAATACACCTCCCTCTCACTCATCTCTGCAGAGGAGTAAGTGCACCTGTTTCAATCAGATGCATCCATTTCTGAAAATAGACTCTTGTTAGTATTTTATTTCCTAGGGGCAAAATTTGAAGGTCTAGGTACTGCCCTGTTCCACCTAGATCTTTCTTCCAATAGACGGGGAGATGGGATAAACAGTCCCTAACCCATAAGAGTATTCTAACCATGATATAACATCTGGGCATCCCAAACTTAAATATGCTGCATTTTTAAAGGCTTTGTCTGCAATAGAAAATGCTGTACCTACATTCTATCAATAGCACAAGCACTATTGTAGACAGGGCTTAAGCATTTTTACCAGCTGCTCTGAGCATCCTTGCATGACATGGTAAAAAAAGCCCTGTCTGCATTAACAATTGTTCCATTGCTAGCACAAGTGCAAGTGCTGGAAAAAGCACTTTCTAGCAGAGATGCACCTGAAGAGGGTCATAAGATGTCGTTGACTTACCCAGTCTAAAAAGCTTGACTTACATTACCTAAACTGGCCTCAGCAGTTTCCTATTTCCTTCCCCTTAGTCACAGGAAGACAGACACAAGTCTTGGGTGTTGAGAACTCATACTGATGATAGAAACTCATCTTAGTCTTCCAAAGCAATTATGACTGAAAAGATGAGTGGCCCAGAAATTCAAGGAGAAAGAAAAAGCAGTTAATTTTATTTCTCCTGCAACTTGCTTTTTTGTCTTATATACAACCTGATGCATATCTAGTCACAAAAATTTGCCTTGCAGTCCTGTAGCAAGGATTGCTTGTGATTACAAGGTACTCTTGGGAGCTTTCACTTCAATCCACGTTTTTCTCTCTGTAGATCTTCTTTTCCAGAGGATGAGCAGGGACCTTGAAAAATATATTCCATGCACACACACCCATTCCATCTCTTCCCAAGACTCCCAGAAAATTTGGTACTCCACTCTTCTTCCCATAGCCACAAATTGCCTTTCTGAATCCCTTCTCCAATCCAGTCTAGATCTTTCTCTAGCAGCCTGGATAGAGTCTGAGCCACAGGCTCTAGTGGCTATGGGACTATTTAATTAGTAATTAAGCCCTTATGGTATGTCTACACTGCAGCTAGAAGGGAGCTTCCCAGCCTGGGTAGAGAGTTGTTCTAGAGAGGCTCAAGCTAGTGTGCTAAAAATAGCTGTGTGACTGTTGCACCACTGATGGAGAGAGCCCGGACCTAGGGGGCCGGGTGGACGTGAGCTTAGGTGACTAGCCTGAGCCTCTGCCAGTTTCACAACATTCACAGAGGTATTTTAGGATGCTAGCACCAGCTGAGATAACATGTCTGTCTGCCCAGGCTGGGAGGCTTCTCCCAGCTGCAGTGTAAGCATACCCTTACTGTCCTGTAGCAATCTAGTCTTTTCCAGTCTCTAGTTAGGTGTAGGCAACATACTGCTATGGACAGAAACTTCTCACCCACAACATCCCCAATCCCTAAGGTCTCAGAGCTCTTCAAGCACAGCTGAATTTTGGGTTGTCAGCAGCACCCTTCATAGAAAAGTTTTTGCACTCAGCAGTTTGCAGGAAAGTGGAATGGGAGAGTCCCTCCACCTATCAAATGTATTTGGATATAGTTCTCCTCAAATCAAAGCTCTGCCTCATGGTCCCCCTCAGGCCCGGTCCATTCCTGGCTGCTGTTGCCCTTCTCAGCATGATTATTTCCACATGTAAGTTGGGGGAGAGAGCTGCTCTCACCTGTAAGAGGAACCATTTCAGATCTTCCATGAGGATTCAGTGCCTGGTGTTCAAGTCATCTATCCAGGGCCAGCACCAGCCCAGTAAGCAGGTGCTTGGGGCTGTCAACGGAGAGGGGAAGCACGTCCTGCTCTTCGGTGGCAATTCAGCAGCAGGTCTCTCGCTCCCTCTCGGAGCGAAGGTTCTGCCGCCGAATTGCCACCGAAAACTGAAGCGGTGGCAGTAGAGCTGGTCATAGCTTTTTTTGCTGCTTGAGGGGGCAAAAACCCTGGAGCCAGCCCTGCATCTATCACTTGGAAATTGCCCTACCACACTTTTGCCCATCTCCTAAATCCTGTGCTTTGCGACAAGTTGGATGTGGTAAGAGTCCTTAAGTTCTATTTACGTAGAGCTGTCACAGCATCCACCTAGTTAAATGAGCTTGTGGTCACTTGCATTCCCTGATGTCATGCTCAGCAGCTCAAGAAGTTCGAAGCAAACAATCTTGTTCTGAAGAACTTAAAATACTGGAATCAGTCAAAATATCTCCCATTCTACAGGTGAAAGAGGGGAGGAAAGAGAAGTTTATCATGAGACACTTCCCTGACATGGTAGAATATCCACTTGGATCATGACAGACAATCTAGGATGAGGGTAAGAGAGGTGCATAATTAGCCTGAACTGCTCAGGGATCCTTTAGCTCTGAAACCACAATAATAACTTAGTTCTAATAAGAACAGACTTTTTTCAGTATATGATTATAGTTTATCTGCATGAGCAGAGAGAAATCTGGAGTATGAAGATAGTTCACCCAGGCAGAGTGTGTATTTTGTTTCCAGGTGCTTCAACATTACCACTCCCTTTGATGTTGATCATGCCAAAAAAAAAAATCATCTGTTCAAGCAGCTAAGTTCTAGAGCACAAGGGGCTAACTAACCATGCCTTTTTGTCACATTTCCTCTCATTCCTTGAAGTCCTGAGGAAGGTCCATCAGGAAAGAGGCTACCCTTCCTGCTCATATAGACAGAGTGGTCCCATAAATCATGATTCAGGAATTTTAATAGAGTGTCTCATGCTTTTAGTTTAGCTAATCTGGTCTTGAAGATCCCCTTTTACCTTTAGACCTAGGATCTCTAAACTTAAAGGCCTGCACAATGACAGATGAACTAGACTCTCATGGCGCTTCCTCTGAAGTAATTTCTACTTTGCTAAAAATGATAGAAACATAGATGTTTCCTCTACCTTGCGGCAGAAGAATAGAATTCTGTCACCTGTCTGCTCATTCTGATTTTATTCAGGAGGGGATTGGTGTTAAGACCTTAAACAAAGTAAGATCTTGAGGATACAAGATTGTTTTACTCAGTTTGTACAGCACCTGATCTCAGTTTGGGTCCCTAGGGCTATATAATATAAATAAGCCTTATTACCTACAAACTGGCACAGGTTTAACCGAAGGTACATTTTTAAAGATTTTAGTTAAACTGGTGCAAGTTTGTGTGTAGACAATCTTGGTCTAAGAATAGAGTATTTGGGGTCTTTTAAATAGTAAGCTAAACAAATCAAACCTATAATAGTTCAAAAAAGAACTAGATAAATTCACAGAGGATAGGTCCATCAATGGCTATTAGCACGGATGGTATCGCTAGCCTCTGTTTGCCAGAAGCTGGGAATGAGCGACAGGGAGTGGATCACTTGATGTTTACCTGTTCTGTTCATTCCCTCGGGAGCACCTGGTACTGGCCAGTGTCAGAAGACAGGATACTGGGCTAGATGGACCTTCAGTCTGACCCAGTATTGCCATTATGTTCTTACATGTATGCACAAACCTACACCCATTTTACTGAAACAGTTTTAAAACACACCATTAGTTAATCTGATGCAACTTGTAAAATAGATCAGCTCTAAAAGTAATTAAAAAATGACAAGCTGTTAGGAACTTATTTACCTATACTACTTGTAGCATGTTCCCCAAAGCAGTAGAATTAAACCTCCATGGGTGGTCGTTTTCTCAAGATTGCACCCTCAGTTATAACAGTCTAGCCAGCTGAAAGACTAAGAGCACTCTGCAGATGTGAGTGTGAATGTATGTTTATTAATGAGATGAAATATATCCTATAGGGAAACATGTCCTCAGTAAAATCTGTGCTAACCTATTAGTCTTTGGTTGGTGTCCACAGGTACAACTGAAGGCACCGCTCGAGGACAATGGTGCTGCCATAGAGGGTATGGAGGACATAATTAGTGTATTTCTCAAAGATTGTCCACAGCGGCCATAGCAGTGACTGGACATGTTTTATCATTGTTTATAAAAATCAGAATAAATAAATTGGCCCAAGGGATCTTCATTTACTAGTGGTCGGTCATGAGAAGAACAGAAGTCTGCTCAATTTCCAGGCTGAGCTTGCCGGGTTGCTGGTTAGAGATAAATATCTTCTTAGCTATCAGTGGCATAGCTTTCACATGGTGTAACTGACACATGAAATAGGGAGTCCTTAGGAAGCCACTTTTTTAAAGTCTCTCCATAGTTAGAATTTACTTTGTTATCCACCTCTAATGTAAAATTTCTGGGTCTGGAGTAGTTTAGAAGAGAGAAAAAATCATAGTACCATTGTTTGAACCTTCCCCCTTTTTTTCCTCAAAATAATAGTGATTAGATAAATACTGAAGCTTAAGCTGCAAGTGTAATCTCCATTCCGTTTAAACTGGGATATTTCCCTTTCGTGTCAATTGATGGTCTTATATAAAAGTATTGGTAATAATGGGCAAACTTCAGAAATGAGAGGATCCAATACTGTCAGTGCTGTCTGAGCAATTAATTTCAGCTAGATGAAATGGAAGAATTTAAAGGAGTATTTTTTAAATTCCTTTTGCTAATTGCCCAGTTTGGCGAGCATTGAAGTGTGCAGCTGCCCCACTGGCCACCCTGGCCAGATGTGGTCCTTCCTGGATTAGAAGGAGTATTGGACCTCCCTGAGCCTGTGGGGAGAAGAGACTGTGCAGGTACAGCTACAGATTAGTCACTGAAGTGTGGAAAACTAGAAAGACTTCACAGGGGATACAGGTGAAGGGATGGGACAGGGATGAGCAGCAGTGCCCACTGAAAGTGAAGGAACTGTGGCAGGCATATACCACAAGGCCAGGGAGTTCAACAGTCGATCTGATGCTAAGCTGCAGACCTGCCACTTTTACACAGAACTGAATGCCATACTTGGTGGAGTCACCACCAGCATCCCACAGACCACCATGGATGCCTCAATGGGCACTAAGACAAGGACCCTTGCTATGAACAACGAGGAGAACCCTAAGACCCTTGCTATGAACAATGAGGAGGAGGAGGAGGAAGAAGGCCACGCGGTGGAGGGGTACTGCTGTGCTGTGAACCACAGTCTAGCCAATCCCACCAGCTGAGTACAGACAAGCCCGATCCAGGGGAAGGAACCTTGGATAAGTGTGTGTATGCACCCACCCATAAATGCGAAGATGGCTCCTGGCCCACCCCCAAGTTAGCAGGACAGGTATCTGCTTTTCATTGTTTTACTCAAACAAGAAGAGGTAGAGATATGTCTAACTTAGAGATAGGTACCTGCTTTTCCTTCCCCTGTCGAGTTACTGGAGAGCTATGTGAAGCAGTTTGCTTATGTACTCAGGGATATCCCTTGCATCCTCTTGAGAGATCTCAATGAAACTTTCATGGAAGTACTCTGCAGTCCTCTTCCTAAGGTTTCTACAACTGGCTGCCCTAATTCCTGTGTCTGCAGTAGAACACTTTCCCACTCCACTCCCCTATGACTTTGGCAGGCACCACTGCAGTAAATGGGAGAGTGGCTTCTAAGCCTGGGCAGCTTTGGAGCACCAGCAGCAGCAGTGTTCTCTGTCCCTTTGTTATCCTTAGAAGTGAGATATCAGCTAAAATCACCAGGGCCTTTGGAAAGTAGTGCCAGTATTCAGTGCCCTTGCCCTGTACTCATGCCCATTCAATTGGGGGTTGAAAGGTTAAAATCCATGTGCATTTTATATAGCAACCTGGAATATGAATTGTGCCAGCTCTCTTTCAGACCCAAAGTCCAGAGTTTGGTCAAGAGACCAGAGGCCTAGCAAATAGTAATTAGTTAAGAGAAAGTTGAGGTAAACAAATAATCTTGTTTTGCTAAAATAGGCCTGGTCAGCAAACTGCCAGGTGTTGGAGCTAAGAACTAAATAATTGTGTCTTATTCAGAGTTGCAAATTGAACAAAGGATCCCTGTTCCTATTGTGTCAGTCTCTTCTGTAGGGAACATTCTTCCCACAGATCCAACCTTGAGTTTATGAAAAGTTGGCACATGTCAGTATAAGATAAGGCATCCTTCCACCTCCCTTCCCAGGGACCAGTGCCTGCCTTAAGACATAAAGGGGACAATCTTTATTGTCATATACTTTCACTGTTTCTTTGCTTTAACCCCTAGGAATGTACCTGGTGGACAATCAAAGGAGTTGCTCCATTCCTATGGACCCCAAATCAGAATTCAACATATATATTTTATACTAATAACATTTTATCAAAGTATTAATTAAATGTTAACTTGCTAACTTGAGACCATGGGCGGAGACATTATGTAACCTTTTAACCATTGGCTAATGTGCTATCTTGTTTTGCTGCAAAACCTATCCTGGGGTGTGGAACTGCCTACTCTGTCACTTTCCTCTGCCCATGGAAAATCTATATATTCTATTGTAATCAACTGATTGACAGTGTCTCTGAGCCTAATAAGCCAGGTGACACTCCGCCAGCGCTGTGTGTAATAAACTCCTATGCTTGGCCTCTACACAGTGTGGATTTATGTCCTTCAGTTGTCAATGGTTTTTTTTTGTTTGTGTTTTGTTTCACACAAAATAATTCTCTTCTCCCCCAACCCCAGCAGTCCATACTCATCATGGCTGCAGCTGGACACTGGTGGTGTGTAGAGACTGAAGAAGCTGAAGTGTCAATAAGCATGTCTGACTTAAAACTCTTATGGGAATAAGGGAAGGGAGTATTGCTTTCCACTATAAATTCAGTGATACATCTGCCTGTTTTATCTATAGCTGCCACCGTTGTGGCTGTGAGGGGTACTAGCTCCACATCCAGGGAACACCTACCCTGAGGAGGTGGAGGAGATAGGAGTCGATTATAGAGGACATGCTCAATGAGATCCTGCAAGCCGGTGGTGCATCGGACCTTGAATGGAGGAGCTGGAGGGTGAATACAGCAGACAGCCTGGAAAAGGGAAGAGTGGATAGGAGAGAGATCCAGGTTTCTCGGCAGGTAAGATTGGGAGATGCACCAGGACGTAATGGGGCTTCTCAGGCTGCAAACATAAATGCTACAGGCTCTTGTTGACCTACAGGTCCAGCAGTCACATGCGTGCCTCCCTTTGCAGTCAGTGGCGAACCACAGTTCTGCAGTCCCCTGCACCCCTCCCTCCCAACATTCCACGTGGCATCACGGGTTGCATTCCTATCCTACCACTCCACTGTGAGGGACAGTGAGGACCACCACAGCTTCACATATGCTGAGCTGTGATAGCCACGCATAGTGTGTGTATGGATGAAATGAACTGAAATTGACACACGTTTTCTAGCATTGTAAGTTTATATTCTGTTTGGTTTTTCACTGTTTTATTTTTACTGCACATTCTTTGCACTTTTTTGTTACACGACAATTTTTTTAAAATAAATTCATCTTTATTACTTCATCACAAACATGAATGAATGCTGAGCACTATCTAAAGTGCACAGGAATTGTAATTGAACAGGATCACAGAACTTGTAGATTGAGTGCAAAACATGTAATATTTATAAATGTACAGTAAGCACTGCATAATTCACAGGTTCACTGAAAGACAGTGTGATAGTCACAAATGTACATCAAGCGCAGCACAAAACTTCAGGGCCAGGTACCATGCTGTCCAGCACAGCACTTTACCATGACTGCCTGTTAAAGTGCGCGTTCAAGGCCTCCCTCTGCTGCATAGCTTCACGCTGAGCTCTTCTCGTGGCTGTTGTGTCTGGCTGTTCAAAGTCAGCAGACAGCCGCTCCCTCTCCGCACTACACCTCAGCAGCAAATTTTCCCTCTTTGCCTCAGAAATATTATGCAGGACCCAACAAGGAGCTATAACCACTGGGATATTTTTTCTGCCTGAGATCTGATCTAGTGAGTAAATGCCACCACCGTCCCTTCAGTGTACCAAAAGCACATTCAACTGTCATTCTGTACCTTTGGAGCTGGTAGCTGAATTTTTTCTTGGAGCTGTAAAGCTGACCAGTGTATGGCTTCGTGAGCCAGGGCAGCAAGAAGTAGGCTGGTTCTCCTAGCATCACGATTGGCATTTCAATGCCACCACTGGCAATCTGCCAGTTGGGGGGAGAATGTCTCAGCTTGAACCTTCCTGAACAGGCTTGTGTTAAAAGATCTGAGCATCATGCACCTCAGACCAGCCCACGGTCAGCAGTGACCCACCAGTGCTTGCATCAGTGTCGAAATGTAGCCCTTTCTGTGGATGTAATCTGTGGCAAGGTGGGCTGGGGCCAAACTAAGGATGTGCATGCTGTCTATCACCCCACTGCAGTTTGGGAACCCCATAGCTGAAAATCCATCCATGATGTCCTGCATGTTGCCTAGAATCACAGTTCTGTGTAGCTGGGTATGATTAATAGCCCTAACCCCTTGCATGACAACAGCCCCCATGGGATTTTCCAACTGCAAAATGATTCCCCACTGACCATTAGCAATTCAGCATTGCAAGCTTCCACAGTGCAATTGCCACTTACTTCTCAGCTCTCAATGCAGCTCTCATTCTTGTGTCTATGTGCTGAAGGACTGGGCTGAGTGCACAGATCCAGGAATGTTGCTTTTTGCATCTGGAAGTTGTGCAGGTGCTGCTCATCATCCCAAACCTGCTTTATGATGCAATCCCACAAGTCAGGGCTTGCTTCTCAGGCCCAGAGGTGGCACTCCACTGCCTGGTGCTGCTCCATGAATGCTCCCAACAGCCTTGAATTGGTTTTCACTGTGTCCCTTAGCAGTCTGTCCTGAAAGAAATTGTGTGCCCAGTATTGTGGTACTTCCTGAGGCTCTGCGAATACCAGAGGATCACTCAGCCTCTGCAACTTTCATGACAATAGTGCAATGTTGTGTGGGTTCCATGCTTTGCTCAGAGATGGCTGATAAGTGTGTGGTGGGGGAGATATACCTATCTCATAGAGCTGGAAGGGACCCTGAAAGGTCATCAAGTCCAGCCCCCTGCCTTCACTAGCAGGGCCAAGTAATAATTTTACCCCAGTTCTCTAAGTGGCTTCCTCAAGGAGTGAGCTCTCAACCCTTGGTTTAGCAGGCCAATGCTCAAACCACTGAGCTATCACTCCTCCTTTTCCCCCCCAAGGGAGGGTTTAAAAGGGCAAAAATTGTGGGCTATGGATGGCATTATCAGGTGGAGAAAGTTACATGTTGGGAAATTGACCCCTACCTCCCAGAGTTCCCAGCATGACTCATTTCTACTCCATACACATTGCAAAAATCCCCCAAAAGGTATTGCCCCAGAGAGTAGTGCATGGCATGCTGGGATATCTACCCAGGGTGTGCCCACATTGCATCGACACAAGTACTCCTGGTGTGTATGCAAATTGCTGATGCCAGCAACCAAATGTGCACGTGCCAGTGATATAATAGCTGTGATGGCATTATGCCAGCATAACTTGCATCAATTTAGTGTACACATAGCCCCAGTTTTGCTACTGGTTTGCCTTATGACCTTGCATAAGTCACTCACCATTTATCTGCCTGTTTCTTCCTCGTACAATAGACGTGGAACGAGGCTAGCAATGTTTGTAACCAAGATCCTTGGCTGCAAGATGCTATAAGAGCCAAATATTATGTGTCATCATTTTTACTTTAGCCTTCGGTAAAATGGAGATGTGAGAGTCCTTTACATCAGAGGGTTGTTGTGAAGCTTGTGTAATGCAGCTATACAGAGCAACTGGATATCTTCTGGTCAATAGTAGCTTTGAAAGTACAAGCCGTTAGTATAGGGCTGCCTAGCTGTTTCTAAGGGCCCACAGGTATCACAACTTCAGTACCTCATAGGGTTGGTCTGGAAATGAAAAGATCCTTTTGGGCCACCTGGAAAATCATAGATTTGAAATTATCTAGGCTGGAGCAGAAGAGTTCTATGCATAGCACTACAAGATACATGTGCTGGATCCACTGCAGTCCCCAGAGCAGATACTTCTGCCTGCAAATTCTTCGCCTAAGGATTGAGCAGCTACAGAAGGATGGGTTGCACCTGCAGAACTATGCTGCAGATAAAGTTATGAGAGGACAGTGTCCGCGGGCTGCAGTGGGTTATGTAGGGGCTAACTCATGTGAAAAGCCACTGTGGGCTATGGGAAAGTCTCTCTCTTGATAGTCCTTCCTAATCCTATTAGATATGAATTATTCTAACTCTGACTCATGATCTGTGACTGCAGCCAGGGAATAAAAGATCTGTCTATTGTCAGAAGTCCTATGTGTTGCAACCTTATTACATTCCTCTGGGAACTACACCACTTCCTAAAGATACATCTTTGTTCCTTTCCTCTCCCCAATATCCTTATCCACTCTCCCTGGAGGAGACTCCTTACATCACACATTGTTAACGTTTTAGGGTGTTTAGCAAGACTCTTTATCCAAACAGATGTGCATTGTGAGGGCAGGTAATGTTGACCGTTAAGTATGAGATGCTCCTTTCTTCCCCAGTCCCTGTAACATAGATCACTGATTGTTTTAAGTTTTAAAAGTTACCTGGAGAAAGATGCTTTATTACAGGTATTATTTTTTGAATCTCTGCAGAAAGGAGATGTGGATACTTGCCACTAGATGTCAGTAAAATGCTGAGATCAGCCACTTGTTGCATTGTCAACCTCCGATTTTAGGCAGGAAAATATTGTGGTAGATTTGATCAACATCTTAACAGTGACCTTTAAAACACACAGACAGCAAGGAAATATTGCTATGATGTTGGCTGTCTCTCCTTACCTGGTTGGCATCTTTCTGGTAGGGAGCGGTTATCATGGTTTCTGTCCAGTGGACATGTCTGGAAGAACTCATTTAGCGTTTTATGACAATAACAGATCCAGGTCCCTTCTGCATTTGCCAGTCATTCATCAGGTGTATTTACTCCCTGAGGATCCCTTCCTTAAACTTGGATGTGAAAGTTAAAGGCAGTAGCACTCTGGGACCCAACAGAAAGGCTGTGCTAGAACCTGGGAAAAGAACATCAAATAATGGAGTATTTCTGGGGTTGCAGAGCTATTGGGGGGACACAAAAAGAGACTGCCATCCTTTGACTGTGGGTGCTCACATGGCCCCCATCACCACGTAGTAATACAAGGGGTACAACGTCAATCGCATGATGATGCTGTCCCTTGACGCTTAAGGGCCCACCCACCTGTCACCATAAGACCCACCCCCCTGGGGTATTGCCTCCAGGGCTGAGATGGACACATGATTGGATGCAAGGTGTCATGTTACCCCTCCAAGAACTCCCCTCACTGATCTCTACCAATTGGAGTGGGTTTCAGCCCCAAGAGTGGATCCCAAGAGTGGATCCAGCCAAACAGGAAGTTCCAGGGCAGGGTGACCCATCTGAGAGCTCCTCCCACCATCCTCTACCAAGCGGAGAAAGTTTCAGCCACATAAGACTGCCCCAGGAGGGGATTTGACCAAAAAGGGAAGTGCCAGGGTGATCCCCTATCCCCCCAAAGTTCTCCTGGGGGTGTTGAATGAGTGTTTCCATGATTTCTGAAAAACGTGTTCTTGAAATGAGATGGACTCTTCCATGCAGCATTGGGACTTCTGAGGCAGTGCTGATGGCTGGCCAGCTGTCGAGCTCCAGAGATCATGGGGTTCCGGCCTAGACCCTTGTACTACACCTTTTCTGATTGGTACACATTTCCCTTCTGGGATGGCCTAAGAGGGTGAAACCTTTGCCAATTGGCAATTGGTAAAGGGCTGTGAGGGGAGTTCTCAGTCACACGATGCTCTCATGGGCAGGTCATTCCTCCCTGGCACCTGCCCTGTTTCGGGCTGAAACCAGCTCTAACTGATAGAGGGTGATGTGAGGAGTTCTCAGAGGAGTCTCATACCACCCCTGGCTTCCAGTCATCTGTCTGTCTTGGCCCTGGAGCTAATACCCCAGGGGGTGGGGTCTTATGATGACAGGTGGATGGGGCCTTAGGGTTCAAGGGATGGGGTCAACATGTCATACCCCTTGTCCTACTCACAGTACCAGAGTACCTCACAATCTTTAATGTAGTTATCTTTACAACACCCTTATTGTGCCCATTTTACAGATGGGGAACTAAGGCCCAGAAGTCCAAACTCTCAAAGGTATTTATTTGCCTAACTCCCATTGAAATGAATGGAAGTAGGTGCCTAATTACCTTTGCGGTTCTGGGGCAGCAATACTAGGTGACTAGCCCAAGGTCACACAGGAATTTTGTGGCAGAGTGGGGAATTGAACCCATGTCTCCCAAGCCCCAGTTTGCTACTAGATCATCCTCCCTGTCTGCTGACAGACAGGATGGGGACACCTCCGATGGTTTTGATGCTGATGTGGGGACCAAGAACCTGGAACTGACCTTGGCTTTCCCACATGCCTATCTAAAGCCTTATCATACTTTTATGATAGAGCAAGCGAGAAACCATATATGTAATGAGAAACTGTCAACACCTCTCTGATGGGGAGCACAGACCCCATTGCTGGACTTGCAGGGAAATGGTTAACTAACTCCCTTTCCCTTAGAAGAACCACAGCTATCTGTGCTCAGTGTAGACAAATTCAGGCAAGAGTACAAACAGCTGTAGGGGATCAAAGATCTGGCTGCCTTCCCTATACTCTGGCTGATCAATCAGATGCAGGGGGACAGGGGAAAGGAAAGGAGCAGTGTGAAGAGAAGGTAAACTCCATAGGACTCTGTGAGCCTGAAAATGGGGCAGCTGGTAGGAGCAATTGCTGTTACTTTGTTTTATTTGGAATTTGCAGAGATAAGCCATGTATTTCCGTGTAAGAACTAGTAGGGAGCCAGGAAGTGGTGCATGTAAGTCATGTGCTGCTTTGAAAGGATTAACCCTAGGAAGTGTTGCTGGGATAAGTAACCCTGATAGCAGAGGTTTGGCTGAGGTTTGCTACATGGTTCTTTGGGAGGCTCTTTGTTACTTAAAGGGCTGGGGCTTTATTAGCCCAATTCTTGAACTGGCTAGTGATACAACCTGCCCTCCTCAGTCTAGGGAGCACTGACACAGGGCATCAATTGATCTTTGCCCCTTCCCATATAGACCCCTTACTGCCACATCCCCTTGCTATGTTTTCTCCTCTCAGGATAAAGAGCAACGTTCCATTTTAGCTTATGGGGTGGAAAGAGCACAAGTTGTAGGGTACGGTTTCATTGCCTTGCCTGCAAGCCTATTGGGCAAACATTTTCAGCACATTCTGATGTAAAATCATTAGTAGTCAGATGTGGGGAAAGGTGCTTGAGTAAGGAGTTGGAGCTTACAGTTAAAAACACATTGTGAAACAATTTTAAAATTACAGAAAAATTACATTCAGAATTACACCTTCCTATAATTCTCTGAGACTGTTCATGAAAGCTAGCTAGCTGAAGGAGAGAGCAGCTGGTGGTTCTTGGGTGTTTGAGTATGGTAGTGGAAGCCTCAAGAGGGAATGAAAATCAGGTTTGAATATTTTTAATAAACCTGCTGCCTATTAATTTCATTTAATGACCTCTAGTCTTTGTGTTTAGGGGTCGAAAAACAAGAACTAGGGGTCACCAAATGAAATTAATAGGCAGCAGATTTAAAATAAACAAAAGGAAGTATTTCTTCAAACAACGCACAGTCAACCCATAGAACTTTTTGCCAGAGGATGTTGTAAAGGCCAAGTCTATAACAGGGTTCAAAAAAGAACTAAAGTTCATGGAGGATAGATCCATCAATGGCTATTAGCCAGGATGGGCAGGGATGGTGTTCCTAGCCTCTGTTTGCCAGAAGCTGGGAATGGGCAACAGGATGGGTCACCTGATGATTACCTGTTCTATTCATTCCCTCTGAGGCACCTGGCATTGGCCACTGTCAGAAGACAGGATACTGGGCTAGATGGACCTTTGGTATGACTCATTATGGCCGTTCTTATGTTCCCCAAGTATTTCTGAGGCAGAGAGATGTGCAGAAGAGTAGAGGGAGGAAAGTTACTCTGTGTCAGGTCCTTCAGGGAGCTAGTTCCTCTCTCCATCCTCAGTCTGCAATAACACCCAGCTCTTACATAGCACTTTTGCATCAGTAGATCTCCAAGTGCTTTACAAAGGAGGTCAGTGTCACTATCCTCATTTTACAGATGGGTAAACTGAGGCATGGAGAGGGGACATGTCTTGCCTGCACTCACACAGCAGATCAGTGGCAGAGTCAAGACTAGATCCCAGCTCTCCTGAGTCCCAGTCCAGTGCTCTACCCACACTGTCTCTCTAGCACATAGCTCTTAGCCTGGAGTCTGATTCTATACCAGTGAATTGTAGGCAGGTACTTAATTCAAAGGGAACTTTAAATGGTTGAGTGGCCTTCTAGCACTTCCCAAATCGGGGTATCTGCTGGAACCAAAACCCTGAAGTTCTTGTTCTGAACTAAGCTTCTTGGCCCATCTACATTCCTAATACCTGCCCACTCATGAATAGATTAACTCACCGTGCCAGTTTCCCAATTAGTAACATGTGGCTAACTCTGCTGCCTCCAAGAGATGTTGACATTTACTTACACGTTCAAGGTGCTTAACAAATGCTAAGTGCTCATTATGACTTGACTTGGCACCCACTGTCTGCCCGCAGACAACTGCATGGGCAGCTTTGCCAGCCTGGGAGGAATTGAATGCAGCAAGATGCCTGTGCTACATTAAACCTGCAGACATCACTCAGAGCTGCCTGCCTACTCAATGTCACAGCTCCATTTTTTGGCTCTGGCAGGCAAACTGCTGAGGTGGTCCCTTGGCTGGTTTTCTGTTTACTTTAATCTAGTGACATTTTATGCAGTTTACTGGGCTGGAACTTGACATGTGGTTTCTATTCCTGGCTTTAGGACTGGCTGCCTGCGTGACCTTGGAGAAGTCACTTAGTCTCTCTCTGCCTCGATTTCCCCTCTGTGCAATAGGGATAATTCTTCCTTTGTGTCTCTTGTCTGTTTAGCAAAGACGGTTTTTGAGGGGAGGACTGTTCTAGTGTGTTTATACAGCACCTTGCACAATGTAGCCCTGATTGCTGTTGGGGCCTTTGTCCACCACTGTAATTCTAATAATTATTAGAGTTTGTACATTTCTGCTAAAGCAAATCTGGGAAGTTTACAGATCTGCAGGATTTAAGAACAACCAAAACATCTGTGAAATCATATTAGCCTTGTTTATGCAATCGGGTGTAATATACTGCTTAGGCACTTAACAAAAGATACAGCTTACATTGTTTTAGCTACTCAGTCAAACCAACTGAACTAGCTAAGTAGGATGTACTGAAACACATGCTGAGTAGCTAAAGGGATTCTTTCAGAGCAGCCAGCCCAAACTGCATGCAAGGACGAGACTCTTAGAGACTGTAGCTGACAGTGTTTGACCCCCTCTGTTGTGGAGAAGACAAGCAAAGGGCCATTGGAGGTGCCCATTCTCCACGTCTACCAATTGTAATGATTCTGTAGTTGTCATGGGGTGGACTGGCACTTTTAGGAGGGAACTGGTCCAGCCAACCTGTGCCTCATTAACACCCTCCCAATGGGGCCTGGTAGAGGACAGCCAGTCACTGTGAAAAGAGGGCAAATAATAATAGGAGATATACCAATCTCCTAGAACTGGGAAGGACCCTGAAAGGTCATCAAGTCCAGCCCCCTGCCTTCACTAGCAGGACCAAATACTGATTTTTGCCCCAGATCCCTAAGTGGCCCCCTCAAGGATTGAACTCACAACCTTGGGTTTAGAGCAGGCCAATGCTCAAACCACTGCGCTATCCCTTCCCCCAACTGGGGAGAGGAAGCTGTGGCAGAGGGTGTAGAGTGCAGGAGGTCCTTGGCCAGAGGGTTGAGTTACTTTATGTTAATAAACCAGATGTTATCGGGGGCATTGCTATTAGATGCAAGCCCTTGTGGAGTTACTGAAAGCACCTGAATGAGGAGAAAGATGAAGCAGGGGGCTACAGAGCCAGGCCAGGCCACAAAGGGGCTCTTCAGAGGCAGCTGACCCTGTTACATTAGCATAGAAACATTTTAATGTTAAAGGTCTGACAAATAAAATCTCCTCCTCAAAGTTTCTCTCTTTGGATAAGAATAAACATTTGCTGCTGCTGCTGCTGGACAGCTGAGGCTGCATGGTCTCTTTATGCAGTCAGTGCAAATAGTTGTACCATTAGCATACTCAGTGTTTTCATTTACAAAGCAAGGGACCTTTACTGATGGGGGCTGTGGGGTAAATATTAATATAACTAGAATCTGAAACAAATCTGATGAAAGGTTAATTACACACAAGGAAAACCCAGGCAATGTCATAGCTATAACATAGCGGGTAGCTTTCAGCAATCACTGACCATCAGTGTCATCGATACACTAAGGTTAAATTCAGGGGCCTTGCAGGAGCTGTTGTGTGGAAAGGGGGGACTGGTTCAAGCAGAGTTCTGCCTCTGTGGCATATTTCCTTTGTATTGGCTTTAAAACGGCTGCCTTTTAACATTGCTTCACATCGTCAAACTGGGAGCATGGTGGGATGGTAAATCGGCCCTTCCTTTACCTTACAAACCTCTAGTGTGCAAAGGAGGCGCAATAAATAGTTGATGGGGGGGGGGTCAATCTTCATTGGGAGGTGTAGCTTTGTCAGTGGTGGAGGTGGCTTGGACTGGGAAGAGTGAGGTGTTGAGGGGAAGTTTTAAAGGGACAGTTAATACTTTTTGTCTGTTTGTTAGCGGTACATGTGATTTCTCCCCCCCTCCCCACTGGGTTTGGGGTGATGCTGTAGTGTAAACAAGGTGGCAGATGGCGTGTCAGTCAGCCCGGGACACAATGTAGATCACAGAACCAAGAGAGAAAAGGGGAATGCTGCTGGAATTGTTAAACAAACAGGTTTATTTCTGCCCCATAAATAATATGGTCTGAAACCTCAGTTTCATAATTGCTCACATGAATAATACACAGTTACAGTACAAGCCAGAATCCCCATCCTAGTGCTGGGTGTTGTACAAACATAAGACATTTCTTGACCCAAAGAGCTTAGAACAAGACCATGTCAGTGCTACGGTGCTGCAGCTGCGCTGCTGTAGTGTAAACATTTCCTACAGCGATGGAAGTAGGGTTTCTGTTGCTTGCTTAATCCACCTCTTCTTTGGACCTAGCTGCATCTACAATGGGTCAACCTAACTACGTCATGCAGCATGGGAAGTTTTTCACAGCCTTGAGTGATGTAGCTAGGTTGACCCAAGCTTTAGGCCTAACAAAAACAGAGGCCACTAGGTCTTGATGGGTCAGAGATTAAACTCGGATCTAAAATGTGTATTTCAAAACTTTTTAATAAGTGGAGGGTTTAGAAGCATGAGCGAGGATGGGAGAGGTTACATCCCGTCCATGTTCCATCTGAGGATTTAAGAATAGGTACAATAGCACCAAAATAATTATGCACCAGTCAGATCACAGCTTAAGGCAACAATATCCAAACAATGAAATAAAACTTGTGTGGCACATTGACATGAAACTATTTCTAAAGGTGTTTTCAAAAATCAGTTCAACAATCTAATGTCCTGACGCTGAGATCTCTGAGGAATTCATTGCAGGATTGAGGCCTACCTTTGCATATTTCACAGAAAAAGATTTATTTATGAGTTCTTACATCAATAGCAAAACAATGTGAATTGGGCTTGAAAGTCTCCGTGGCTTGGCTTGGCTTTCTATAGCCTATTGTATCTGTAGATATGAAACCGGCAGCGTGGGCAATAATGGTCTACGTCCTTGAACCTTTTCATGAAGAAAGGGATGAGGCAGCATCCCATATTGCATCTAGAGCAGAATGAGATATAAGAAATGTACAGAAAGGTGTTAACCAACATGTTAGGGCTTATTTCTCATCTTGCTGCTGACTTCAGGTCAGTCTCTACTTTCAGCATGAGCGTTTCAGTTTTGATAGCTTCATTGTGCACTTTTAGTCTGGCTCTTTATTGGTACAAAGAGCATTTTTGTCTCAGTGGTATGGTTATAAAACACTTTGCAGAGAGAATATTCTCTAGCTAGCATGAGGAACGCTCCTGGGAGAATGTGGTTTTGAAGCATTCCACCAGGAGATAATCTAGTTGGCATGACGCAGGCTGGCCTGGCCTGTGATAATGGGAACAGCTCAACATGAAAGAGGCTTAAAGTGGGTGCAGTGTTTACTGTTGGGGTAGAGGTTACATGGCCCTTGCTTAGATGCTCACAGGAGTTATCATGTGACCTCAAGCAAGCTTAGAGATATTGCCCATTATTCTAGGAGCTGCATGAGAACATGCTGAGATATTATGTGGTTCAGAAATGTTGACAGGAAAGTGGACAGGGCTGTACAAATTCTGTTTGGCTAATGAGGAGGTAACGACATAATTTAAATTCAGCTATGACTTGCATCCCACATAACCACACTGAGTACATCCTAATAAGGTCATACAGTGTATATGGGACTGCACTCACACTGGGACTTAGCTATGCAGCCATTAGCAGCTAAGCCCCTGCTATAACTATATACTGGGGTAGAAATAACCTTTTAACCATTGTGCTATAAAGAATCTCCAAAATAAACTCAATGCTCACCCAAGACAGCACATGGCAGTGCTTAGGAGGAAAGTCAGTCTACCCACTCTGTAGACAATCTCTGTGGTAATGGGTTGGCGACAGCTTGGACATATTGTTCCTGCTGGCTTGCTTGTAAAGATTCCTGCTACGATGATTGGAGGCTGAGACACCACATAGATTGTTTCTAGGAAGAAACGAGAAGTAAAATGTGATTCAGAACAGAACCATTATGCTTCACTGATGTCTTGCCTTGCCATTTCCCCCCCATTCATTTCTATAATTGCATATGAATAAGACCAATCTCATCTGCCTGTTTTGTTCAAAATCTATTAAAGGTTTACCCTTGGTTGAGTCCAAACTGACTGAAGTTTGCTTGGCATCTTCTTGTTCAGAGTGACACATGGAGAGGCGTGAATCCAGGCATCCAGAGTGGGGTTTGCTCATGGGAGTGGCTTGTGTGGAAAAGGAGTGACGGGGACAGAGTCATGTAGGGTTTCCCCGTAACTTTTATGGGACGAGTTCTCCTCCTCCTAGACCCACCTGGATCAAAGTCCCCCTCTCCCATTGTAAAATCTACAGCAGTTGTTCTGAAGGCCTGGGTTCATATGCCAGAGCTCTGGGGTCCTTCAGGAACAAGCATTCCCAGTACTTACCAACAGGGGTTGATGATTCGTGGCATGAATACGGTGGGGCAGAAGGGCAACAACAATCCTCTGTAATAAGAAAAATGGAATAAAATCATACAAAGGTGCACAAGCCACTTTCTCTTAAACACCCATTTGGAATTTTGAACAGTAGCTTCTTGGAAAGGTGTCGCGGTACTGTAGCTCACAAGAGTCCTATCATGGCTCGAATGTAATGCAAGATATGGAACCAATTACAACCTTAGTGAAGCCACCCCGGGCCAGTTTGATTAATAGATTGTCAGACCAGAAGGGACCATTGTATCTAGTCTCATCTGGCAGCAGAGCATAAGCCAGAGAACCTCCTCCAGTAATTTCACTATCACTTCTGTTTGAGCTATAGCCTAACTTTTAGAAAGGCATCCAGTTGTGATTTAAAGACTTCAAGTGATGGAAAATCCACCATATCCCTAGCTAAATTGTCCCAGCGGTTAATCACCTGTACTGCTTAAAAAGTGTGTGCTTCATTCCTAGTCTGAATTTGTCTCACTTTCAACCATTGGACCTCGTTGTGCCTTTAAAGAGCCTCCTCCTATCGGAAATCTCTCCTGCAGGTAAGTACTTGTAGGTCATGACCAAATCATCCCCTGTTTGAGAACTCAGCCTCAGCAGACCTACCATTCAGAACCATACAACAGTACAAAGCAATTGGACTGTCCACCTGTAGGTTTCTTGGCCCAGTTTAACTGATGATTTATTAGATCAAATACTGGCCAGCCTTCCTACAACTAGTGCAACAAGGGGAGGTTTCTATCCCTGTGCTGCTTCTTGTTCCATCACTCCCAACAGGTGAGGTGTGTAGGTCCACAGGCATAGTCTGTCATACCTTGTGGCTCTCTGATCCTTAGCTGGCCCATTGGCTGCACTGGTCCTGCTCAGGAGCAAGGTCCTACTCTAGCCAACAAGCATTAGCCTCCCTGGAACTAGCCTGCCACAATACCAAACAGCAGTACTGGGGAGAGGGAAGGAAGGAGGAATAGGAAGAGCACAGGGTTTTCAAACACCATCTAGCATAAGGACATATGGCCACGCCTGGGCTGCAGCTGAGAAGCAGACAGCACAGTTCAGGATGGGGAAAACGAAGGTGTTCAAAGCTTACCTTTGCATTTCCCTGATCCTGGGCCAGCTGTGTGCTGGGCTGCTCCCCAGGGGTCGGGACAGGAGCCACCATGGTTGTTCTATGCCACCGGAAGGTTCCTCCACATTGAGATGATCCTACTGAAGCCAGATATGCCAGCTCTAGGGCCAATCTCTGCTTATGGGGTGGCATAAAGCAGCTGCAGCACAGAATTTGGGGCAAAGCCTCAGGGCTGCCCAGAGGATTCAGGGGCCCTGGGGCAGGGCTGGGTCTTCGGCGCAATTCAGCGATGGGTCCCTCTTGGAGGGAAGGACCCGCCGAAGAATGAAGCGGCGGTGGTAGAGCAGCCTAAGTGCCACCAATCATGGCTTTTCCCCACCCCCCCCCTGCCGCTTGGGCTGCTTCCACTCACCGGATGGCACTCTGAGGCTTCAGCAGGTCCTTCACTTGCTCCAAGTCTTCGGCTGCACTGAAGGACGCGCTGCTGAAGACTCGGAGCGAGTGAAGGGCCAGCCACCAAAGTGCCACCGAAAACCCAGAGCAGCTCATGGGGCCCCTGTGGGGCCCAGGGCAAATTGCCCCACTTGTCCCCCCTCTGGGTGGCCCTGCAAAGCCTGTCTAGTCTAAGGGTATGTCTACACTATGGGATAATTCCGATTTTACATAAACCAGTTTTGTAAAACAGATTGTATAAAGTTGAGTGCATGCAGCCACACTAAGCACATTAATTCGGTGGTGTGCATCCATGGTCCAAGGCTAACGTCGATTTCTGGAGCGTAGCATTGTGGGTAGCTATCCCGTAGCTATCCCATAGTTCCCGCAGTCTCCCCGGCCCACTGGAATTCTGGGTTGAGACCCCAATGCATGATGGTGCAAAAACAGTCATTCCTTCCTCCGTGAAAGCAACGGCAGACAATCATTTCTTGCCCTTTTTCCCTGGATTGCCCTGGCAGATGCCATAGCACGGCAACCATGGAGCCCATTCAGCTTTTTTTTACTGTCACCGTATGTCTACTGGATGTTGCTAACAGAGGCGGTACTGCAGCGCTACACAGCAGCATTCATTTGCCTTTGCAAGATAGCAGAGACTGTTATCAGTTGTTCTGTACCGTCTGCCATGCTATTGTAAATTGGCAATAAGATGATGGTTATCAGTCATTTTATACCATCTGCTGCTGTCATGGGTGCCCCTGGCTGAGGTTGGCTGAGGGCGCAAAGACAAAAATGGGAGTGACTCCTCGAGTCAATCCCTCCTTTATGGTATCTAAAAATAGAGTCAGTCCTGCCTAGAATATGGTGCAAGTGTACTAGAGAACCAGTGTACCAGAGAGCACAGCCGCTCTGTGTCAGATCCCACAGAAATGATAAGCTACATGCCATTCTAGGGGGTGTCCCTGCAACAACCCCACCCATTGCTTCCCTGCTCCCCTAACCCTCCTGGGCTACCATTGCAGTGTCCCCCTATTTGTGTGATGAAGTAATAAGAATGCAGGAATAAGAAACACTGACTTTTTAGTGAGATAAAATGAGGGGGAGGCAGCCTCCAGCTGCTATGATAGTCCAGGCAGGACATTAAATGGTGCAGGGGAGAGGAGCCCAGCATCCTGCTGGTATGATAGTCCAGGCAGTACAGAATCTTTTCTTTACACATGAAAGGAAGGGGGCTGATGGAGCTCAGCCCCCAGTTGCTATGATGAAGATGGTTACCAGCCGTTCTGTACCATCTACTGGGAATGACCAGGAGTCATTCCTATTTTTACCCAGGTGCCCCCGGCCGACCTCACCTGAGGCCAGCCAGGAGCACTCACAGGCTGATGGTGACGACGGATAGCAGTCATATTGTACCATCTGCCAGAGGGGAGGGGAGAGGATACTACTGTTCACTGCCGCAGTATCGCGTCTACCAGCAGCATGCAGTAGACATAGGGTGACATTGAAAAAAGTAAAGAAATGATTTTTTTTCCCCTTTTCTTTCACAGGGGGGAGGAGGGTAAATTAACGAGCTATACCCTGAACTACCCCAGACAATGTGTTTGACCCTACAGGCATTGGGAGCTCAGCCAAGAATGCAAATACTTTTCGGAGACTGCTGTGGACTGTGGGATAGCTGGAGTCCTCAGTACCCCCCCACCCTCCATGAGCGTCCATTTCATTCTTTGGCTTTCCGTTACGCTTGTTACACAGCATTGTGCTGTGGACTCTGTATCATAGCCTGGAGATTTTTTTTTCAAATGCTTTGGCATTTTGTCTTCTGTAATGGAGCTCAGATAGAACAGATTTGTCTTCCCATACAGCGGTCAGATCCAGTATCTCCCGTACGGTCCATGCTGGAGCTCTTTTTGGATTTGGGACTGCATCACCACCCATGCTCCACGCTGGGCAAACAGGAAATGAAATTCAAAAGTTCGCGGGGCTTTTCCTGTCTACCTGGCCACTGCATCCGAGTTCAGATTGCTGTCCAGAGCGGTCACGATGGTGCACTGTGGGATACCGCCTGGAGGCCAATACCATCGATTTGCAGCCACACTAACCCTAATCCGATATGGTAATACTGATTTCAGCGCTACTCCTCTCGTCAGGGAGGAGTACAGAAACCGGTTTAAAGGGCCCTTTATATCGATATAAAGGGCCTTGTTGTGTGGACGGGTGCAGCGTTAAATCGGTTTAACGCTGCTAAAATCGGTTTAATCACATAGTGTAGACCAGACCTAAGGTTGTGATTCAATTTTCTAAGAAGTGTCCTGCACCCCTTCTGTGGCTACCCAGCGCTGAATCAGCCACTCGACGGCCCGCACTTTGATGATAGGAATGATGCTAGAAAATGTCGCTGAACCTACTGCCAGAATCCTCCATATCCTCGTGCGAGAGGGGAGTTCAAGTCCCTGATTGGCAGAATGGCATTGAGCTGTGGAAAGAGCTTACAGGGGCTACAGAGTCTGTAGTGAGCTGTGCCTATGCTGATCGTGCCATAACAGTGACTAGACCAGGAGAATAAGGATGTGATCTAAAGGGCTTTTTGGCTTTGTTGGTAAGCACAATGTGTTGGAGGAAAGCATGAAGCATTTTCCAGCTATGGAGGGGACAGAAAAGTAGAGGGGAGCTTCAGCAAACTATGTCTTCTGAATAAAACCAAACCTGATCTATCCAGCTCCCTCACCACTCCCTCTTCATACACCTACAGCTGAGTAGGGACTTGGGGCTTACCTGCACAGGACTTTACTGTGCAGCAAGACAGGGTGTGAATCTACAGTGCACTAGCTTGCTGTGCAGTAAAGGCTGTTATTAACGTCCCTGTCTGGCCTTCCAGCCTGCTCTGCTCCTGCCCCAACTCAGGACCCTATGTATTATGCTCCAGTGTGCAGAGGCCTATGGGATACATAATACCCTGTATGTCTATGTTCCTATGATGAGTGCACAGTTTGCTAGAAAGATGCCACACAAGGACCCAGTACTGAAGCCCCTGGGGGTCTCCAGTTAATCCTCATTCCATTCGCTGCTGGCCTCTCCTGACAACCATTGCATTGAAAAGACAGCACTTCAAGAGTGAATGCCTTGTCTCTGAGGCAGCACTGAGGATGTATTATTCCAAGGTATACAATCCAGCAGCAAAACTGCTAATCAAGAACACTTCATGAAACTTCCACAACCAAGCCCACCTACCTTTTGGTGCATAGGGCTCTGGGTTAGTTTCAAACACGGTCATAGGAATCATTACCTCTCTCTTCTCGCAAGTCATCTCTCCAGTTTGCCTAGAAATGGTAGCACAAAGGAAAATTCAATCACTAGTAACAGTCAGCCCTCAGTGCTCAGTTAAGGACTTTCCGTGGTAAGCCTGCTCCCAGAATTCACAGTTCTGGCTCTTTGAACTTGCATTGAGATAAAAGACTAGAGTGTCCTTAAGACGATAGCTACTTTATGTGAGAAACTCCACTAAGCTTCCATTATATTTGATGATGATGATGGAGACAATACACTCTTAGTTTTAAAAGGAATTTTGGAGCCTATGCGGTGACAAAGCAGGCAAGGTTGTATGTTCAGAGCACAGGGCTGGGTGCTAGCAATGCCTGAGTTCTAATCCCCATTATTACACTTACAACCATGTAGCATGGGCCCAGCCATCTAATCTCTCTGCCTCTGTTTCCCCATCTCTAAAATAAGAACAATGTGCACTTACCTAACTCACAGGGATGATGTCAGAGTTAATCAGTGAATGTTTGCAAAGTGTTCTTGGAGGGAAACTCTCATTATTATTACTTATTATTTATAATAAAGAGCTATTTGTTTTCATTAACTCTGCAATGAAACTGAGTCTGATTCATCAAATGAGTCGTGATCAAGTATGTACATTCCAACTTCTAAATTCTAAGAAAGAAATACACTGTGTTCCTGTTCAATATTGGGTTTCTTCAGAATGTGAATGGATTACAGCTAGTATTAGTTATAGAGTTCTTATTGGAAACTTCATGGAGCGAAGCTGTGTCATTAGAGCTGCTCATTTGATAAGTGAGGAAATTCTCTCTGAAATCACCTCTAATGTCATTTGCTGAAGAGATAAAAGGGAGAGAGAAATAACTGATATTTTTTGTAACAACTAAAACAAAACCTCCCCATAGCATGTTACTTTCAAAAATCCACTGAGCCGTTGCTTGTCAAAACCTAGAAGAAAATCTAATGAGTCACTGGAATAAAAAGTTTCCCTTCTCAGCAAATGTTGTGTGGAACTATCAGCCCTTTGAAGAGGGTTAATTTAAGGTGCACATTTTTTACTGTGTGTGTAATTATTCACTGGAACAAATTACCAAGGGATGTGGTTAATTCTCCATCACTTGGATTCTTTAACTCGTGGTTGGATGTCTGTCTTGTTTTCATTTTTTGTTTTAAGGATGCTGCAGTCAAACCACCCGTTGTTGGGCTAATGGCAGCAATCACTGGGTGAAATCCCTGGCCTGTTTTGTGCAGGAGCTCGGACTAAGAGGTGATCGTAATAGATTCTTCTGGCTCTAGAACAGTTCCCTATCGCTGTGAAAATTTTCAGTTTTTTCACAGTGAGCAGTTACACCCAACATGCTGCATTATTACATTAATCAATTTAATGTTTTCCATTGGACCAAGTGATGAGCGCTTCTTGCAAGCTTTGGAAATTTGCTGTTGGAAAGAAGTAGTTTTCTTCAGCACACAAATATCTATTTATGTATCTGGCCCTTCTCGCCATAGTCTGAGCAGCTCTGAAACAATTACTTTACCTTAGTCGGGAAATACTACTATCCCTGATATATAAATCGGGAGCTGAGGCATTCTGTGATTAAGTGACTTGCCAACAGTCACACACAGAGTCTGTGGCAGAGATTAACTGACCCTAGATCTCCTGGGCCTCAGCCCAGTGATGTAATCACTAGACTAGCCTTTCTTGCCAAAACAACAAAGCTAGGTCAGCAATAGCAAGACCCCTCCTGGGTGTGCAATGGATCTAGTAATCAATTGCCCCAATGACTTGGCCTACCCAAGCCACCTTTGATGTGTATGGAATTCCGGAGCCGAAGTGTGTTCCATTTGCAATATAATAGACTTTAACTACAGCAGGTGTGGCACTATCTAGTCTGGGAGTCTTGCCATTGATTTAAATGTAAGCAGGAGCCACCTCCAGAGCTTACACTAAGGTAGTGGTCCCCAAACTTTTTGTGGCCAGTAGCACATTCATGTTTTCAGGAGTGTGGCGAGTACCAACAATTTTTCAAGGCTTATTTTGTATTTGTACATTAAATAATACAAAAAAATCATATTTAATATTGCATAATATATGAATCCAGAGAGAAGCCACGAGGACAGGGAACACTGGTGCCCGCAGCCTCAGAGTTTTCTGTCCCCGGCAGGCCCAGGGCCGCAGCTTCTCTCCGGCTTAAGCTGTGGCCCTGCGCCTGCCTGGGACCAAGAACACTGGCACCTGCAGCCTGAGTTCTCTGTCCCCGGCAGGCGTGGGGCTGTGGCTTCTTTCCCCTGCTGGGCACTAGGAGAGCGCACATAAATGCCCTAGCGGGCACCATGGTGCCCACAGGCACCGCATTGGGAACCACTGCACTAAGGGATATTGCCACAATCAGGGGTGGGGGGTTAGGAGGGCACAAAACTCAGCCTGGAATTTACCTGCACTTAGGAAATTAGATATCAGTGTATCTACCTGTAGCATAGGTGGACATCATTAGCCAACACCCTTCACCCATGATTGTTGAGGTGCATTCCAGACTGGATGGTTGTGGCTAGAGACTTCCTATTGCTACTTCATGTGCAAGAAAGGTTTTCCTAAGTGTTAGCATCACCTCTGTTCCTGTATGGCTGCAATGAATACCCACTGGTGCATCATCTCAAGGTATGACACTCATGTCATGTGCTCAGCCCAATTTTATGGGCGACGATCACACAGAGGGGGTAGTAATAACCAATCACAATGTTTAGTATATAGTGAGAGCACTGTGTGTTCAGGTCTCTATGCAAACAAATACTGACTAATCCTCACCCCACACTGTGAGGTAGGCTGGTATAATTGTCCTAATTATGTGCATGTGGAAACTGAGGCAGAGAGCAGGTAAGTGACTTATCCTGTGAGTCGGTGGAAGAGCCAGACTGAGAACTCAGGTTCCCTTGGATTCCAATCCAATACTCAATCCACTAGAGCCATCGGGTACAAAAGCTGAAGGCTAGACGATTTCAGCTGCCCAAGTGCAATAGTTGCCCTGAATTGATGCTGCTTGCAGTGTGTCATTGCTGTTACGCAGTTGGATTGCGGTTAACAACTGGCCATGTTGTGAGGAGCCATCTAAGAAGAAATGAGCCAGGAGAACTGAAAGGACAGCTGGGCCCTGGTTCATAAACAGAGATGGATGGAAAGTGGCTTTCCCATCCCATAAACATTTATTTTTAGACTTTGGATTTTTTTTTCCCCATCCTGAATAGGGTGAAAAATCAAAATTTTGAAAATATTCCTGAACTGACACAATTTTTCCTTCAGGTCAATTAAAATGTTTTGTTTTGATCGTTATTTAATAGTTGTGCTATAATTCAGTGGCTCAACTTTTCCAGACTACAGTAGCCCTTTCAGGAGTCGGATTTGTCTTGTGTACCCCAAGTTTCACCTCACTTCAAAACTACTTGCTTACAAAATAGGATAAAAATACAAAAGTGTCCCAGCACACTGTTGCTGAAAAAATGCCTATTTTCTCCTTTTTACCATACAATTGTAAAACAAATCAATTGGAATATAAATACGGTACTTATATTTCACTTTATAGTGTATAGAGCAATAAAAACAAGTCATTCTCTTTATGAAATTTTAGTTTGCACTGTCTTCACTAAGGTCTTTTATGTAGCCTGTTATAAACTTGACAAATATCTAGATGAGTTGATGTGCCCTTTGGAAGATCTCTGCGTACCCCTAGTTGAGACCACTGCTATAATTAGCTAAAAATTGGGAAAAAACAGTTATAGAAAACCAACTTTTTTTCCTTGAAAAATGCCAAAACAGGACATTTTGACAACTTCAAAACCTTTTTCAAAATTTTTCAAGTCGAGAAATTTGCCAGAGCTGACTCTTCTTGACAAAAATTTTTGGTTTTCACAAATCTGCATTTTTCAACAACAAAGCAAAGCACTTTGTTGAAAAATTCCTGACCAGCTCTATTTATAAGGGTTGTGGCTGGGCCCAACTGGGTTGGGATAATGGGGGTGGGGGTGTAATTCCCCTGTCAGCTTTGTGGCATCACTTTGGGAGTTAAAAAATGCCAGCAGGAGTCTAGTGCAGACAGGCAGCCTCCAGGCTCTGTCTAGTTAAACAACCCCACTTATTTCTGTACCTATGTAATGCCAAGCCATACCTATCGTGCTCACCAGCTGCAATGCCTTCACATGGCTAGGCTCAATCCTGGGTGCTGTGTCAGAATCCAAACCCCAGACAAGGCTAAGCATCACTTCTACAAGGTAAAAATGTAGCCTTTTCACCAGCTCCACCTGCCCCAGGGGAACTGCCCAACTCCATGCTAATGGGTGGGGAGGAAGGTGTGGGGTCAGCACTGGGGATTAGGACGACTGAGCTGGTGCCCTCCTCAGGAGAAAGTAGAAGTGGCAGTACCATATGGCAGCCCCCTAAAGAAAGCAGAAGTGGAGCGGAATCCTGTGGGCTCCCTCCCAAAAAACGGCTGTGGTCTGTGGGGGCTCTGGGGCTGGGGAGTTGATGAGGCTTGGGAGAAACGATGGAAATCTCATGGGTGTAGCTGCTCCTAGCAAAATTTCTGACAATTTGGGTCCAATTCTGGCAACCCCCTGCCAAGAACCCATTTGAAGACCACAGAACTGTGTGCAGGGGTGGGGAGCCCCACACATGGGACAAGTGTCAGGATTCGGGCTTCAGTTTGTTGGCAGTACCCGGATGTGGCTCCTCTGGGGTTGTGCAAGCTATTCTCTTCACAGAATCTGTCCTCCTGGAGCCCCCGGGGCAAACGCTCACCTCTTCTACCCGGCAGCAGATTGTCTCGGCAGCACAATTCTTAAGGGACTTGGAAGTTTTCCCAATTTGCTATTTTCACTTGGAAAAATGACCTTCAAACTTCCTTCTACAAGATCTAAAAACAAAACAACCCTGAGGCAGAAGACCAGCGAGGCTGATTCAGAAATCTTGGCACAGGGAAGGTGTGAATTACAAGCCCCCTAGCCACTGGAAGGGAGAGCAGATTGTGAGGAATGGTTCATTCTTCTTCGAGTGATTGCTCATATGCATTCCAGTCAGTTAGGTGTGCGCGCGCCGCGTGCACGTTCGTCGGAGAAACTTTTACCCTAGCAACCCAGTCAGGTCGGCTGGGCGCCCCCTGGAGTGGCGCCGCCATGGCGCCCAATATATATCCCAGCCGACCCGGCCACCCTTCAGTTCCTTCTTACCGCCCGTGTCGGTCGTTGGAACTGTGGAGCGCGGCTTCGCTGATCTCCACACTCCCTAGCAGCTCATTTAGCTTTCGTTGTACATAGTTAATTATTGTATATAGATAGTTTATAGTTATCAATAGTCAGTAATTTAGTGTTGTTAGTTTAGTTTTTAGTGGTAGCGAGGGGATCGGGGTACCCCCCCCCCCTCCCCCACACGGGGAGCCGGAGCCCATGCCCGGCTCCTCTGGTTTCAAGCCCTGTTCGGCTTGTCACAAACCTATGCCTGTGGGAGACCCTCATGACTCCTGCTTAAAATGCCTAGGGGAGTCGCACTTAACTGCTAAGTGCTCAATCTGCAAGTCCTTTAAACCAAGGACCAAAAAGGAGCGGGACATCAGATTAAGACAGCTCCTAATGGAAGCGGCCTTGACACCTTCGCCCTCGGCTCAGAGCGCAAGCAAGCCGGTGAGCAAGGGCACCGCGGCACCGAGTACCTCCTCCAAGAAGGCGGCACCGAAACCGGGCCAGAGCCGCTCCACCTCCCCGAGACAGAAGGCGGCGAAGGCACAAATCGTCTCACCATCAGCCGCCCCGCAGCCAGACCCTGCGCAGAAGGCGGATTGCCCGGCACCGATACCGACCGCGGCACCGCCCAAACCGGTACCGTCGACTCCGGCCCCGCGAGGTCCGTCGAGTCCGGCACCTGGTAGCTCCCCGGTGCACACAGTGGTAGAGCTCTCCGCACCTACTACCCCGGAGACATTTGCCGCGGCGAGAGAGCTGATCGCCATTACAGAGGCACCCATGCCCTTACCCCCGGCACCGCCGGTGCGGGTCCTGTGTTCTATGGGCAAGCCGACCCTGACCAGACCAACTTCGGTCAGTGTAACAGACCGGCACCGCTCCAGGTCGCGGTCCGGCAGACGCTCAGCTTCAAGACGCCGTTCAGGCTCACGGCGTCGGTCCCGATCCCGATCCCGGTACCGATCGAGCTCCCGGCACCGATCACCTCGACGGCGATCGCCTAGGCACCGGTCGAGCTCTCGGCACCGATCACCCCGGCACCGGTCAGGCTCCCGGCACCGGTCAGGCTCCCGGCACCGGTCGACGTCACGTGCGTCAACTTTGTACTCCCGGCACCGCTCCAGCTCACGGCACCGCAGGGAGCACCGTGCCTATAGAAGCAGATCCAGACAACGGCACTCGCGATCCCGGTCGACCTCCCGGCACCGAGCCGGTCGCAGGTCCCGGTCTCGCTCTCCCCACCGATACCAGCACCGGTCGCCAGTATCCAGAGGTGTGAGGTCGGTCGGCACCTCGGCACCGACCTTTGCAGCACCACCGTGGCCATCAAGAGGCACGTCGGCATCCTCCCATGCTGGTAGCTATTACGAACCCGAAGTACCGCTGGGAGAGTTTCAAGACCCACACACACAGGACACGAGTGCCCAACAGTGGGGTTTCTGGACACCATGGGCTTACCAACAGACCCAGGGTGCCCCCCTACCTCAGCCACGTCCCACTACCGCAGAGCATCGGGTGCCAGAGGCCACTGTTTCCCGACCTCCCGTGATTGAGTCGGACAAACAGCCGCGTCCAGACTCACCGGGCTGTCACGAGCAGGAACCAGAGGAACAACGAGACGCCGCACAGGATGACCTCATCCCCGGAGTCTCCTCCTCCTCCTCGCCGGACGAGGCAGTGGCCGGGACTTCAACATCGGGTCCTCCACCAATAGATCTCAGGGCCCACCAGGACCTCCTCCGTAGGGTGGCCCTTAATATCAACCTCCCCGTGGAGGAAGTCTCAGAGGTTCAGGACCCGGTGGTGAGCATCCTATCGGCAGATGCCCCTACCCGAGTAGCTCTACCGTTTATACGGACTATTCAGTCTACCACCGAAAACCTGTGGCAGTCACCAGCCTCCATCCCGCCGACAGCTAAAGGGGTGGAGAGGAAGTACATGGTACCCTCTCGAGGGTACGAGTACCTGTATGTACACCCTCCCCCCTCCTCCCTCGTGGCCCAGTCGGTCAACGACAGGGAACGACATGGACAACAGGCACCGGCCCCCAAGTCCAAGGAGGCTAAGCGCATGGACCTCATGGGTCGCAAGGTCTACTCAGCGGGGGCCTTGCAACTCCGTGTGGCCAACCAGCAGGCCCTTCTAGGACGTTATAACCACAACATATGGGTGGAGGTGGGTAAGTTCGCAGAACTGCTACCCCAGGACTCACGCCCAGAATTCAACGCATTCCTGGAGGAAGGTAAGAAGGTGGCCAGGACTGCCCTCCAGGCCTCCCTCGATGCAGCTGATTCGGCAGCCAGAACCATTGCGTCAGGAATAACCATGCGGCGCATCTCATGGTTGCAAGCCTCCACACTACCTCCAGAACTACAATACACTATCCAAGACCTACCCTTTGACGGGAAAGGGTTGTTCTCGGAGAAGACGGACTCAAAATTGCAAAATCTAAAAGACAATCGGGTCATTATTCGCTCTCTGGGGATGCATACCCCGTCCACCCAGCGTAGACCCTTCAGGCCCCAAACACGGCGCCCATACTTCCCACCCCGTCAGAGGCAAGACCTCAATAGACGGCGTGGACGCGGGGGACGCAGACGCCAACCCAGCTCCCAGGGAGGCCAGAACCAAGGGCCATCCAAGTCACAACCGGGCCCCAAGTCCGGGTTTTGAAGGTGCGCCCGGGGACGGCTTATCAGTCTCAATTCAGGATCCTTTCCCTACCTTCTACAACCGCCTCTCCCGCTTCCTCCCGGCGTGGTCTCAATTAACGTCAGACCGTTGGGTACTACGCACAGTAAAGCATGGATACCATCTACAATTTGCTTCTTCACCCCCTTCCCGCCCCCCTTCCCAGTCCCTCTTCAGGGACCCCTCTCACGAGCAAACCCTCCTACAGGAGGTTCGTTCCCTCCTGGCGGCGGGGGCCATAGAGGAAGTACCTCTAGCCGAGAGAGGCAAGGGATTCTACTCCCGATATTTCCTGATTCCCAAATCCAAGGGAGGTCTCAGACCCATCCTAGACCTTCGGGGCCTCAACAAGTGGATGCTCAAGTTGAAGTTCCGTATGATCTCCCTGGGAACCATTATCCCATCCCTGGATCCTGGAGACTGGTACGCCGCCCTCGACATGAAAGACGCGTACTTCCATATTGCCATCTTCCCACCGCACAGGAAGTACCTCCACTTCACGGCCGCACATCAGCACTTTCAATTCACAGTTCTACCCTTCGGTCTCTCGACGGCCCCGAGGGTGTTCACCAAGTGCATGGCCGTCGTAGCTGCCTACCTCCGTCGGCGGAAAATCCATGTCTTTCCGTACCTAGACGACTGGCTCCTGAAAGGTTCCTCCCAGTCGCAAGTACGACGACATGTAGAGGCCGCCACGGACCTCTTTTCCCGACTGGGACTGCTTGTCAATACCGAGAAGTCCAGCCTGGTTCCAACACAGAGGTTGGACTTCATAGGTGCGACCCTGGACTCGATTCAGGCCAGGGCCTTCTTACCTCAACCCCGCTTCCAGGCGATCGATGCGATCATCCGGAGCTTGCAAGCATCCCCTCTCACCTCTGCTCGAGTATGCCTCACACTCCTCGGTCATATGGCCGCTTGCACTTACGTGACAAAGCATGCCAGACTCAGAATGAGGCCCCTCCAAACGTGGCTTCATTCAGTATACCGACCGAGCAGAGACCACCCGGATGTGTTAGTGACGGTGCCCCCCGACCCTCTTCGCTCCCTCGACTGGTGGCTGACCCCATCGTTGGTATGCGCGGGGATGCCATTCCATCCGCAACAGCCATCGATAACTCTAACAACCGATGCGTCATCCCTGGGGTGGGGAGCTCACGTAGAAAACCTTCGCACCCAGGGCCTATGGTCGTCCCACGAGCTAACACTCCACATAAATGTCCGGGAGCTAAGAGCAGTCCGCCTTGCCTGCCGGGCATTTCTCAGTCACCTGCAAGGCCGTTGTGTTTCCGTACTCACGGACAACACAACGGCCATGTATTATATCAACAAACAGGGGGGAACCCGGTCGTCTCCCCTTTGCCAAGAGGCCATTCTACTCTGGGATTTCTGTATAGCCCACTCGATAGACTTAGTGGCATCCTTTCTCCCAGGGGTCGAGAACACGCTGGCGGACAACCTCAGCCGATCCTTCCTCTGCCACGAATGGTCGATCAGACCGGACGTCATACATTCCATCTTCCAGAGGTGGGGATTTCCCCGCATAGACCTCTTCGCAACCAGGTCCAACAGGAAGTGCCAGGAGTTTTGCTCCTTTCAAGGTCTCTCCCCGGGGTCGACCACGGACGCTTTTCTCCTGCCGTGGACCCGCCATCTCCTGTATGCCTTCCCTCCGTTCCCCCTGGTACACAAGGTCCTGTTGAAGCTGCGCAGAGACAAGGCGCACCTGATCCTGATCGCACCTGCGTGGCCCAGACAGCACTGGTTCACGGCCTTGCTGGACCTATCTGTGGCCCCCCCAATTCACCTTCCTCTCCATCCAGACCTGATTACCCAGAATCATGGCACGCTTCACCACCCGGACCTGCGAGCCCTGCATCTCACGGCATGGCTCCTGCATGGCTGAGCTCGGCGGAACTCAGCTGCTCTGCACCGGTCCAACATATACTTCTTAACAGCAGGAAGCCCTCCACTCGCTCTACGTACAGGGCCAAGTGGAAGCGTTTCTCTTGCTGGTGCGCTTCTCAAGGGGTGGACCCTACACAATCCCCAGTTTCCATAATCCTCGACTACCTCTGGTACCTTAAGCAGCAAGACCTAGCAACTTCCTCCTTAAAGGTGCACTTGGCGGCCATTTCAGCCTTCCGACCAGGCGAAGATGGCCGCTCCATATTCTCTCATCCCTTAGTCACCAGATTTCTTAAAGGACTGGAGCGACTATACCCCCCTGTACGCCGCCCTGCCCCTACTTGGGACCTCAACGTAGTCCTGAACAGGCTCATGCTCCCACCATTCGAGCCACTGGCGACGTGCTCGCTCACACACCTATCATGGAAGACGGCTTTCCTGGTAGCCATAACATCGGCCAGACGGGTCTCAGAGCTGAAAGCTCTCACAGTGGACCCACCCTACACCGTCTTCCATAAAGACAAAGTACATCTACGACCCCACCCGACGTTCCTCCCTAAGGTGGTGTCCGCCTTCCATACAAACCAGGACATCTTCCTCCCCGTCTTCTTTCCAAAACCATACTCTTCTCGGCGGGAGCAACAGCTACACTCCTTGGACGTACGTAGAGCGCTTGCTTTCTACATCGAGAGGACCAAGGGGTTTCGGAAGTCCCCTCAGCTGTTCGTGGCGATCGCAGAACGCATGAGAGGGCAACCTATATCCTCTCAGAGGATCTCCTCCTGGGTAACTGCTTGCATCCGCGCATGCTACGACTTAGCTCGTGTCCCCTCTGGCCACCTCACAGCACACTCCACAAGAGCCCAGGCGACATCGGCGGCCTTCCTGGCGCACGTGCCTATACAGGAGATATGTCGTGCGGCGACCTGGTCATCGGTACACACTTTCACCGATCACTATGCGTTAGTCAGACAATCTAGAGATGATGCGGCCTTTGGCGTAGCAGTTTTAAATACCGCCACATCTCGCTCCGACCCCACCGCCTAGGTAAGGCTTGGGAATCACCTAACTGGAATGCATATGAGCAATCACTCGAAGAAGAAAAGACGGTTACTTACCTTTGTAACTGTTGTTCTTCGAGATGTGTTGCTCATATCCATTCCAAACCCACCCTCCTTCCCCACTGTCGGAGTAGCCGGCAAGAAGGAACTGAAGGGTGGCCGGGTCGGCTGGGATATATATTGGGCGCCATGGCGGCGCCACTCCAGGGGGCGCCCAGCCGACCCGACTGGGTTGCTAGGGTAAAAGTTTCTCCGACGAACGTGCACGCGGCGCGCGCACACCTAACTGACTGGAATGGATATGAGCAACACATCTCGAAGAACAACAGTTACAAAGGTAAGTAACCGTCTTTTCTTTCTCCATTGTGCCAGGGAGCAGCTTTTATCTTCTGGGGAACTGTTTCCAGGCAATCTGGCGTGAGGAGCTGCTGCGTCAGCAAACTCCCTGCCAAAGCCTCACTGCCCCCTTTTTGCCCTGGTCTGCCCGAGTGTTAAATAGCTGTTGTCCAGGTGCACAAACAGGAGCTGCTATGTAGGAGTGATGTCAGTAGCCACACACAGGCATGTAAGCACCATGGCCCCTGTTTTCAGTCTTTAGCGACTCCAAGTGCTGGCGAATCCTTAGGTGAATTGTTCTGATGGCCCATTACCCTCGTTGTTAGAAATCTGGTCTTGTATCCACCCTGAATTTGTCTAACTTCAGCTTCCAGCTATTGGATCTTGTTATGTTTTTACTGCTAGATTAAAGAGCCATCTGCTCTCGGTAATGTGTTCCCCATGTCAACTGGTTTTTGGAAAGAGGAGGGGGAGATACAATAAACTCCAACTGTATTTACTGGTGTCTGGATAATGTTTTTTCTGCCTCAATGTTTTATTTTGGTTTGTTGCTGCTTTTCCTAAGTAGATTAACGTACCTGGAGCTGCTGATGGATATTTCTAGTGAAGCTGCTTTCGGACTGAGACTTAAAAATGTGCAGGCTGTTTTCTTATCTTTAACTGTTTGGGTTTCCTCTTGGTGTAAGATGCCAGGCTTTGGGTAGGATTTCCAGTGGAGCTCAGTGGGACTGCTCCCAGGAATCACAGTAATCACATGTGTGTTTGTGGGAATTGTTTCCTGTTAGCAAAAACCTGTCTCTGTGCAGGAGGCTACAGCAAGGGCTTGAGAGAGAGCATAGGCGCTGACTCCATGGGTGCTCCAGGGTTCAAGCACCCATGGAAAAAAGCAGGGGCTGCTCAGCACTCACCAGCTACAGCTGTTGGGTGGGGCCCCAGGGCTGGCTGCCGATCAGCATTCAGCAGCTGCTGGGAGGTTCTGGGGGAGGGCAGAGAGGAGCCAGTGGCAGGCAGGGGGCCATTGGGGGTGGGGGCTGAGAGAAGCAAGGGAACAGCAGGTGGGATTTGGGTGAGGGGCAGAGCAGGGACAGGAAGAGGAAGAGCAAATGTTGGGCTTTGGGGGAAGAGGTAGGTCCTTGGGGCGGAGCCAAGGTGGGGTACCCACTGGGAAAAATAAAAATCAGCACCTATAAAAGAAAGAGAGAGAGAGAGTGTGTAAACTTACTGGCAAGGGGTAGATCTCTTCCATCCCTATCCCAGCTTGTTTGTAGCCCTGGGTCTGCACTATGTCGCCTCATAAAGGAGAAGGAGAATCAGGCTATAGCAGAGTGGACTGGACAGAGCGACAGAGGGAGCCTTGGAGAGCCCTGAGTTAAGCTTTCACGCCCTGATCCAGCTCTCACTGAGTCCTGTGAGATTTCCTATTGACTTCAGTGACAGCTGGATCAGGCTGTAAACAAGCTAATAGGGGAATGTGGAGAAAAACTGGCATAGCTGTTTGAGGGAGAGTGAGTGTAGCCCATTGGCTACCCTGGTATCTTGTTTGAGTAGCAGCCATGTTAGTCGGTATCTGCAAAAAGAACAGGAGGACATGTGGCACCTTAGAGACTAACAAATTTATATAATTAATAAATGTGTTAGTCTCTAAGGTGCTGCACGAACTCCTGGTATCTTGGAAGGCTGAGCTTGCAGAGCATGTTTGAGGATAGCAGCTCCCCCACAGAAATTACAGCCAGGACTCCGTGGCACTCGTGCACATGCAGAAATTCAAAAAAGCCTTCCAGCAGTTCTGTCCCGAGAACAACACTCTGTTGTGGAGAGGGAGCACTACCAACTTCTAGTACTTTGTCCTTGCTTCCCTGCCACTGCGAACTCACTGTCCCTCCTCTAGCTATCATCACTCTGCTGCATACATCATATCTTTGTAATTCTGCAGACCTTAAAGAATGTCCCACCACATTGCCACCATGCAATGTGGCCCAAGGAATGTTGGGTGCATCTGTTGATTTGTACTGAAGCAACACAGTTCTCCTAGCTGTTGAGCGAGAGGTGGTACATGTTTACCAGCCCCAGGTTAGTGACACTGTCAATAACTGGCTGTTTGTGTGTTTATGGTAGCACTCGCCATGTGCTGAGCGCTTTCCAGACATTGAGGAAGGGATGGTCCCTGCACTGAGAACAGACAAAGAGGAAAGTGAGCAACAAAGAGGGAATTAAAAAAACCAAAACAACTCAGCCAGGGTCACTGCAGGCAGCAGGGCAGAAGTGGGACTTTAAAAGAACTTAAACATGATGTGGATAGGAGCCTAGACCCAGATCCTCTATGATATTTAGGTGTCTAACTACCTTTTGAGGCTCTGTGGATAAGCTGAGGGCAGCAATACTTCACATACAGGATCCTACTGGAAAAAGCACAGAGATAGAAATAGCCCATTTCTACCTCCTGAATCCTAACTTCAAAATGAAGGCCAGTCCTGAAGTAGCCCTGATCTTCAAACCTGTCTCAAGTGGCTGGCCAGCAGCTCCCCTGTCTGAACAGTGCAGGGAAATAGGACCAAGCTGATCATTCAATAAAGTTGTCTGTTAGCATCTAACATTATTTTAGCAACAAAACATTCAGCCAGCTCCATGGGGCTGATTGCGTTGCTTCACTGGCCAATAATAAGGTTATTTCAAGCACTTAGTGCTGACCAGCAGCTGCTTTGCCACCAAAGGAATCTATTATTCTCCTGTTGAAGTCAATGGGGAAATTTTCCTATTGATCTGGGAGCAGGACTGGGCCCAAAATGCCTTTATCTGGACACTGAGAGTCTATCCAAGAGCTGTTGAGCTCCTGCCATGCCACCGGGGATTCCATTGGAGCTTTCCCTCGCCCTGTATTGGATGATGCACATCAAGGATGAGTCCTATTGGCTTCAATGTGAGTTGGACTGGACCATAAAAAATGTGTGAGACCTCAGATCAGAGTAACAGGAGGGAACATGCACTGAAGATTTAAGTGGTGGTGAATTTTGTCTCACGTGAGCTCAAAATCCTTTTTTGCTTTTGGAGAGATTGTTACCTCCTCCTGGAGGTGATGCATGGTGGATGCAAGCAGGGTCATGTACCCCTGCAGATTTGCTGCCTGGCTTGTACTGAGCATGCTCAGTAACACTGCTGAAGCCAGCTGCCCTGACTCTGCCCTGCCACTATTGGCAGGCACAGGTCATCTCTGCCTCCTCCGTAACATTTTAAATATTGGCAAAAACCCACACGTTTTTTTTTAAGTGTGCATTTAACAGGATTGTGCACCTGCCTGACTAGTTGCATTGTTATCAGGCTTGCACATACAACTGTTGTCCTTCTATATGTGAACTGGGAGCCTGATCCTGCAAACATGTACTCATGGAAGTAACTGTACCCATGCAAGGCATCCCATTCAAGGACTTATTCTAAAAGGTTTGCAGAATTGGACCCTAGATGTGAAGCGGGACTGACTCCCTCCCAAATTGTCATTCTAAAAAGAGAAGACTAGGTTCTCCTGTCAGCACAAGGCTGGGGTGGAGGGGGCCGGAATGCCTGGTCAAAAAGGGACCCTGATGGCTCCAGTTGGCACTGCTGGCCAGGCCATTAAAAGTCCAGTCAGTAGGGCAATGGTGGCCTGGGGCTAAGACAGGGCCCTAGCTCTGCACAGCTCCATGAAGTGGCTGCCAGGTCCTGGTGGCCCCTAGGCACATAGGAGGTGAGGGAGGCTCTGCGTGTTGCCCCTACCCCTAGTGCTGGCTCCACAGCTCCCATTGGCTGGGAACTGCAACCAGTAATAACTCTGGGGGTGGCGCCTGAGGCTGTGAGGGCAGCATGCAGAGCCTCCCTGGCTGCCCGTATGCCTAGGGGCTGCAAGGACCTGGTGGCCACTTCCTGGGAGCCATGATAAGCACTACTGGGACCCTGAACCCCAACGCCATCTCATACTTCAACCCCCAGCCCTGAGCCCCTTCCTGTACCCCAAACCCCTCATCCATGGCCCCACCCCAGAGCCCACACCCCCAGCTGGAGCCCTCACCTCCAACCTCATACCTCAGCCCAGAACCCCCTTCACCCCAAACCCCTCATCCCTGGTCCCACTCCAGAGCCCCCAGCCGGAGCCCACCCCCCGCCCCCCGCACTCTGAATCCCTTAGCTCCAGCCTGGATCCCCCTCCCCACCCTAAACCCCTCATTTCTGGCCCCACGTGGAGCCCACACCCCCATCCCAGAGCCCCCTTCCCGCACCCAACCCCCTCTCCTAGTCTGGTGAAAGTGAATGAGAGTGTGGGGAAGGATTGAGTGGGAGCAGGGCCTCAGGGAAGGGGCGAGACAGGAGGTGGGGCAAGGGTGTTTGGTTTTGTCCAATTAGAAAGTTGGCAAACCTAGGGCAGAGTAAAGGTGGCTTAAAGCCATGTTAATGTTCTCCTGATCCTGAGCCTATGCTAGTTTTAATTACAAGCAAGTGGTAGACTTTCTATCTGGCACTGGCTGCTCACAGTCTCAATGGGGCTTTTACAGCATCTAAGGATTAGCCATAATCCTTAGATGGATTACCCACCCAGGATGACCCACCCTGGCCTCCTTTTCCCAGCCACGCCCTGATACTGCAAGACCAGAATAAGAACTACTATGACAGCTCTGTGCGATCTGAGGTGTCCCTTATGCTGGGGGAGCCCTCAAGTGGCCCCATGAGCCAAGTTTCTAGCTACTTTGAGCCACTGGAGCAGCACAGGAAAGTATCCTGGTGGACGTAGTGCAGGCGTCGCAGTCTTCATTCCACATGGGCTTTTAAAACCTGCATTTTAAAAAGGTAAATCCATGACTGGCTCTGCCGTGCTGAGTGCCTGGCTCTACCTGATGCCAAGACAAGGCCACTTAGTCTTCAGGTTGTTTCTTCATACTGCAGAGCTGAGGGAGACTGGCTCTTTCTGCCTCTGCTCAGCCCAGCCATATCCCCCTCCTTCACTGACATGAGAGTGCAGCGAGATGTAAATCGTGCCTCTCTGCCAGGCCATGCCCCAGCAGGGAGGAGCCATGGGGAAAGCAGTGATACCCCTGAGAACCTCCAGGGGAGGAGAAGCAGCTTTAGGCTTTAGAATCCTAGCAACCTCCAGTAGAAGCATCCTGAGGGATGAGCTCAGTCAGCATTTCCTCCCCAGGTAGCCTGGTCACGCCTTTTATGTGGCCAGCACTACCCTCAGCCTGAGCTGCACTGACATGCTCCAGCCCTCCCCGATTGGTGGGAAGTGGTGGCTCTTACAGTCACTGCTGTCTCCTCCTGGGCTGACTTTTCGCTCCCACGGACATGAGACCACGCGGACAGAGGCTGAATTATCCCTTCTGTGCGAGGCTCAGATGGAGACCAAAAGCCCTAGTGGTGGTAGTGATGTCAGGATAGCACTGAGACCCTTGGGTACAGCTGTGCAAAAGAAGCAGGCATTTCCTTTGCCAATGTCGGACCTACTCAGGGGAAAAGACTTTCGTTGTTCCGTTCCTAGGCCATCGCCTGGCACCAGGGCTACACAATATAAAAAAACTCCTTAAAATAAAAAATATTAAGGCCAAACTTCCCATCTCCATACACGTAGCAGCAGCGAGTGCAGCCCTGAGGTACCTCTGCCGCCGCCTCAGCTGGGATACCTCGGATCCACCATTTGCTAACGTGGAGAAGGCCCCCCTCCATTTTCAATCAGGTGGGTTTTTTTCCGTGTTTGCAACATTAACAAAGGGAAATTAAGGGAGAAAATCCCTTCTCAGTGGTTTAAAAACCACACAGCAACTCTTGGGAGAGTCCCTATTGCCATTTCTGAGAAGCGAGGGTGGCGGTGTCATTTTGTTAGCATTGGGACTAACATATAAACTCATATAAACCAATTCTCACCTGCTGTCTTCATGAGAGCTTTGTTATAACCTCTCCCCAATGACCTTGGCTGCCAGGCTCTATGCCACAGAGCTGGGGACCAGGGAATGGAAACCTGCCTGGGTTTCAACCAAACTTTTGTTGTGGCTGTACTCAATTCAGTGAAACACTTTCATCTGAAAAATCTCTGACTAGCTCAACTTGGGGGTACCACTGTCTGTTCTCCCTGGGCCTCATCCCAGCTGGGGTGTAGAGGGCCCGTATAGTGAATAAATAGGCATAATAATAGCTCTATGCACTACAGCTTCAGTGAATCTGGCTCGAAGATGGAAAGAATCTGGGTTCAGGAGCAGAGGCAAAGAGACCCAAGCAAGTTCCACATATTCTTCTCTTAAACATTAAGAAACAATCTGAAGAACTGACCATCTGATCTTGGCATCAGTTAGACACCAATGCTGAACACAGTTATTCACCCCTCTTATCCTGAAATTGCCAATCTATGAGCTACTGGGGACCATTAGTGTTTGTGCTGTGGATACCTATCCTCTGACGTAAGACTATCAAATGAGAACATTTCACATGTAAATACTGCTTGCTATTCAGACTAATGACCAAGAGGTCCCCCTCGCCCTAGGATATTTTCCTGCTTCCTGAAAATTAAGGCTCTTCTTTTCCTAGGATTCTGTAATAACAGATCTTTTCTTTTATCAAAGAATTTATTATGGATGACCGGAGAGGTCCCAGAAGGGCTAATGAAGTGCCCATCTTTAAAAAGGGGGGAAAGGAGGAGCTGGGGAACTACAGACCAGTCAGCCTGACCTCCATACCTGGGAAGCTACTAGAGCAATGTATAAAACATTTCATTTGCAAATACTTTGGGGATGAAGAGGTAATCACTAGCAGCCAGCATGGATTTACTAAGAATAAGTCATGCCAAGCCATTTTGATTTCCTTCTTTGACAGGGCTTGATGGATAGAGGAAAATGTGAACATCATAGACATGGACTTTAGCAAGGCTTTTGATATAGTCTCACATGGTATTCTCATAAGTAATCTGGAGAAATGCGGGCTCGGTAGAACTGCCATTTAAGTGGACTGGATACATAATTAGCTAAACAACTGCAAACAACAAGTAACTACTAAGGGTACGTCTACACTACAGGAAAATTCAAATTAGCTTAAACCGATTTTATAAAACAGATATTATAAAGTCGATTGTGCGCGTCCACACTAGGCACATTAATTGGGTGGTGTGCGTCCGTGGTCCAAGGCTAGCGTCAATTTCTGGAGCGGTGCACTGTGGGTAGCTACTGTAAAATAATGAGGCCAATAACGTCGATTTGCGTCCACACTAACCCTAAATCGATATAGTAATATCGATTTTAGTGTTACTCCTCTCGTTTTGTAGGAGTACATAAATCGATTTAAAGAGCCCTTTAAATCGATATAAAGAGCAGTATAGTGTGGACGGGTGCAGCGTTAAATCGATTTAACGCTGTTAAAATCGGTTTAACAGTGTAGTGTGGACCAGGCCTAATGGAATGTCAGATTGGAAGGAGGTCTCAAGTGGGGTTCCACAGGGATCCGTTCTGGGTCCAATGTTGTTTAACATCTTTATTAATGACCTGGATATAGCAATAAAGAGCACACTGATCAAATTTGCTGATGACACAAAGCTGGGGGGGAGTTGCCAAAACTTTCAAGGCGAGAGCTAAAATTCAGAGGGATCTTGATAAATTGGAAAACTGGGCTATAGACAACAAAATGAACTTCAACTAAGACAAATGTAAGGTGCTACAGTGAGGGAAGAAAAACCAAATGCACAAATACAGAATAGGGGGTATCTTGCCTGGCAGCAGCACTTCTGAGAAGGATCTGGGAGTTGTGGCGGATCACAGCCTTTGACTGGAAGTTAGCTAATGTAACACCAATATTTGAAAAGGGCTCTAGAGGTGATCCTGGCAATTACAGACTGGTAAGTCTAACGTTGGTACCGGGCAAATTAGTCGAAATAATAGTTAAGAATAAAATTGTCAGACAGACAGAAAAACATAAACTGTTGAGCAATAGTCAACATGATTTCTGCAAAGGGAAATCGTGTCTTACTAATCTATTAGTTTTTTGAAGGGGTCAGCAAACATGTGGACAAGGGGGATCCAGTGGACATAGTGTACTTAGCTTTCCAGAAAGCCTTTGACAAGGTCCCTCAAAGGCTCTTATGTAAATTAAGTTGTCATGGGATAAAAGGGAAGGTCCTTTCATGGATTGAGAACTGGTTAAAAGACATGGAACAAAGAGTAGGAATTAATGGTAAATTCTCAGAATGGAGAGGGGTAACTAGTGGTATTCCCCAAGAGTCAGTCCTCGGACCAATCCTATTCAACTTATTCATAAATGAACTAGAGAAAGGGGTAAACAGTGAGGTGGCAAAGTTTGCAGATGATACTAAACTGCTCAAGATAGTTAAGACCAAAGCAGACTGTGACGAACTTCAAAAAGATCTCCCAAAACTAAGTGATTGAGCAACAAAATGGCAAATGAAATTTAATGTGGATAAATGTAAAGTAATGCACATTGGAAAAAATAACCCAAACTATACATACAATATGATGGGGGCTAATTTAGCTACAACGAGTCAGGAAAAAGATCTTGGAGTCATCGTGGATAGTTCTCTGAAAATGTCCATGCAGTGTGCAGAGGCAGTCAAAAAAGCAAACAGGATGTTAGGAATAATTAAAAAGGGGATAGAGAATAAGACTGAGAATATATTATTGCCCTTATATAAATCGAATACTGCATACAGATGTGGTCTCCTCATCTCAAAAAAAATATACTGGCACTAGAAAAGGTTCAGAAAAGGGCAACCTCAACATGAGTCACCAATGTGATGCTGTTGCAAAAAAAGCAAATGCAGTTTGGGGTTGTATTGATAGAGGCCTAGCATGCAAATTACGGGAGGTGATACTACTGCTCTGCTTAGCTCCGCTGGAGAACTGTGTCCAATTTTGGTCGCCAATGTATAGAAAAGATGTAGAGAAGCTGGAAAGGATCAAGAGGTGAGTTAGAAAGATGATCAAAGGGATGAAATGCCAGCCATATAAGCAAAGGCTGAAGGTACTAGGTATGTTTAGTTTGGAAAAGAGAAGATTAAGGGGGACATTATAGTGGTCTTCAAATACTTGAAAGGCTGCCATAAAAAGATGGAGGGAAAATTGTTCTCTCTTGCCACAGAGGGCAGGACAAGAGGCAGTGGGTTCAAACTATAGCATAGCAGATTTACATTAAATCTCAGGAAAAACTCCCTAACTGTAAGAACAGTAGGACAATGGAACCAACTGCCTAGGGAAGTCGTGGAAGCTCCTTCACTGGAGGTTTTCAAAAAGAGGCTGGATAGCCATCTGCCTTGGCTGGTTTAGACACAAGAAATCCTGCATCGTGGCAGCTGGTTAGAGTAGATGACCCTGGTGGTCCCCTCTAACCCTATGGTTCTGTGGTTCTGTGATTAATGTCTAGCACTTTCTGGCAATTCCTGTACTCCTCCCTTAGTCTCTTCTCTGAAAGAGTCTCCACACCATTCTTACTCACCTTGATGGGCTCCAACTTTCTTATAGTGCAAAAGGACCCATTTGAATAAAATTCGACAGGCAAATATCCTGCTCAGATAGGTGCTGGAGAAATAACTTTATAACCAGTTTTACTGTTGCAGTTAATGCTTATCGGTTTTTGCCACGGGATTTCATTACTACAAATGGACAAGCATTGTGAAGTAACCAGGCTACTTTCTTCGTTAAGAAATCCAGAGGGCTGGTCATGCACATTAGATGTAAAATGTGAGTGTTGAAACCAGAGTAACTTGGTAGGATGGAAGAGCCTCCAGGATTTTTGTGTGTGTGTGTGTATGTGTGTGTGTGAGAGAGAGAGAGAGAGAGAGTTGGTAAAAATTTCCTGAATTTCAAGTTTTTAATGAATTTTTCTTAGCAAACTTGAATTAGTTGGTTGTTTGTAATTTTGAGGGTGGGAAGATTTCAGGGTCTTTTAGACCAGTGGTTCTCAACCTTTCCAGACTACTGTGCCCCTTTCAAGAGTCTAATTTGTCTTGTGCACCCCCAAGTTTCACCTCACTTAAAAGCTACTTGCTTACAAAATCATCCATAAAAATACAAAAGCCTCACAGCACAATATGATTGAAAAATTGCTCATTTTTACTATATAATTATAAAACCAGTTGGAATATAAATAGTGTGTTTACATTTCAGTGTATAGTATATAGTGCAACATAAACAAGTCATTGTCTTCATGACATTTTTATTTGTATTGACTTTGCCAGTGCTTTTTATGTTGTAAAACTAGGCAAATATCTAGATGAGCTGATCTAACCCTTGGAAGACCTCTGCATACCCCTAGCAGTACATGTATTCCTGGTTGAGAACCACTGTTTTAAACCAATGCCAGACCCAGTCCACACTCTCTCTCCCACACACAAACTTTAACAATCAAAAACCTCTAAATAAGCAGTAAAACAAAAAAAGCGAACAATTTTTTTTTTACTAGCTCCTGCCCAGGCCACAAAATAAAGCCTGATCCTGTGAGGTGCTGGACACCTTGCAGTGGGTGCTGCAGTAGGTTCTGTTCCTAGTAGGATCCAGGGCCGCTCAGAGGATTCAGGGGGCCTGGGGTCTTCGGCAGCAGGGGGCCCCCGCTTCGGCGGTAATTCGGTGGTGGGGGATCCTTCTGCTCCGGGACCCGACGTTGAAGTGCCCCGAAGACCCGCGGCGGAGGCCCCTCCACTGTCGAATTACCGCCAAAGACCAGGCACTTTGGTGGCGGGTCTCGCTTCGGCGGTAATTTGGCGGCGGGGGGTCCTTCCATCCCTAGCCGCTGAAGACCTGGAGCAGAAGAAGCTGTGGGGGCCCTGGCCCTGCGAGATTTTTCCAGGGGCTCCGGAGCGAGTGAAGGGCCTCGCTTCAGGGGGCCTGAAAAAGTCTAATGGGGGCCCTTATGGGGCTCAGGGCCTGAGGCAAATTGCCCTACTTGCCCCCGCTCTGGGCGGTCCTGGTAGGATCAGGCCATATGTTTACCTTAACCATTAGACTAACCCTGGTACCAAAGCAGGGCCGCCCAGAGGGGGAGGGGCAAGTGGGGCAATCTGCCCCAGGCCCCACAGGGGCCCCCCTGAGAGTTTTTCGGGGGCCCTGGAGTGGGGTCCTTCACTCGCTGTGGGGGCCCTGGAAAAGTCTTGCAGGGCCCGGGCCCCCAGAGCTTCTTCCATTCCAGATCTTCAGCAGCAATTTGATGGCGGGGGGTCCTTTCACTCCGGGGCAGAAGGACCCCTGCCTCCAAATCAGCGCCGAAGCGGGACCCACCGCCGAAGTGCAGGGTCTTCAGTGGCAGGGAGCCCTGCTGCGGGTTTTCGGGGCACTTTGAGGGCGGGTCCTGGAGCGGAAGGACCGCCCACCACCGAATTACCGCCGAAGACCCCAGGCCCCCTGGATCCTCTGGGTGGCCCTGTGCCAAAGTACTTCTATGTCTATGAAAGTGTGTCTTTGCTGAGTGGAATTTGACTGAAAGCTGGGGGGAGTTTTGCTGTGTTGCACTAGCACTGCCATATCACACACATGTTCAGCTGACGCCAAATAACACATTTCCAAGCTTACATGACTGGTTCTGTCCCATATCCCTGAATGGTTCAAATGAGCCATAGCAGCAACCTGGTGCAATGCATCAAACCTACCATGAGCGAAGACATAGCCCAAGGCTTTTGACCTAATCTATTTAACAAACGGAGGAAAGGTAGGAAATGCCAAGTACGGGTTGAGCTTTCATCCTCACCTCAGATAGCTGTGTCCCCCCGCACCGCCATAGCAGCATGAGTTAGGACAGTCAGCCAGCCTTACACAGTGGCTTCTGTCCTTTCATCACCACCTTAATATTTGAGCTTTTGTGCTCTTTCATCTGTGAGTAGGGCTAGGCACTGACAGTTGAACTGGAAGGGGGAAGAAATCCAGTCAGGTCAAACCAAATCCGAAAATGCCCCAAAAATTCAGAATAATCAAAACAAGTCTGTCTGGAGCTGAATGAAACGTGTTGTTTGACCCAAAGTGTTTGGTTTTCTGTCAAGGGCTAGATTCACAAAATAGGGGGAGGAGCCCAATTTATCATTTTTTGCCCACTGGTTAGGCTGCTTTTCAGGAATGGGGGAGATCCAGGTTTGAAGCCCCTCTCTGGAGCAGGGCCTTGAACTTGAGTTGCCTAGGTGGGCAAATGAGTGCCTGAATCAGCTGGCTATACAATCATTCAGGGGTTTTCTTGCTCACAGTCTACCTCCACCCACAAAGGACTCTTTAATTAGTTATACACAGTGGAACAGCTAGAGGGACTGACACAGCGCCCTGCCTCAGATTACCCCTTACCCTGTCAGTTAAGGCACTCACCTGGAGAGGGGTGATCTCAGTGTTCAAATCTCCACTGCAGATTAGGAATTTAAACCTACCTCTCCCCCGTGCCCGGGGAGTGTCCTAACCACTGTATAAAAATGATATGGTGGGTGGCAGCATTGCTGTTGGTTGGTTTGTGAATCTACCCCCCTATTTTTTGGCAGAAGCTATAGACCAGATTTATGAATAGTTTTGCATTGACAAAAACTGCATTTTTTGGCGAATAAACTATTTGCCCCCCACAAAAATCCCCCCAGCTCTATTTGTGAGTGTTCTACTTAAGCTTTATTACTAGACAGCAACTCCAGTGATTAGTTACAGGAAAAAGCAGATACCTTTATGCAGCTATATAAATAAATAAATACATTTGTCTTGTGCTTTGAAAGTAACAACGCTATAGATAATGTCTTACATAGCACTCACACACATATGTGACATTTTCCCAAATGGTTGTGACTAGCCATTCCCTTGCAGGTGAAACAGAGGTGTGCATTGTACCTGCCTAAGAGCACAATTCACTTGGCATAGTGCATTGGTTTATGGTGGCCTTTTCCCATCTCTTTGCTGCCACATTGTCATGAGATCAGAAAGTTTTGACATTTCTCCTTACCTGATCCACTCAAGTTAAAATACCCTTTTGTTTTCAGATCTTAGCCATAGGTAGTTTGTAGGATGAGAGACAGCTCACAAGTTTTTCTAGGCTGAGAAGGAGCCATAATAGGGAGATCACTGAATCATAAACAGCAGTTGTCCCGTCCTTCAGGCTTTCTATCCTGTTTACCCATCCCAGTTGCTTTTCTTGGTTTCCTAAATAGCACACCCATTCTGTACAGAACCTCTTACCTTTAGGGTAACACTGGCAGATTGGAACAGCAAACCCCTTCACAGGCAGTCACTTCCTTCACTTTTTTGAAATGCCGGTGTCTCTGGGAAGGGAAGCAGCACACAACTGACCAGTGACACAACCACCCTGGAGCCTAGGAGCCTAGGAAGTGAAGAATAACTCATCCACATGAAGTTGCAGGGAGGGAATGTTGGCAGCTAACATTTAATTACCTAAATTAGCTCAGGGCCCCAACCTACTACTAATACATATGCTACTGTAAGTATCCTTTGAAAGAATGTAGTGCTACAAGTTTGCTCTGGGGTTGCTCCCTGGGTAATTTTTACAAGTTCATATGTTTGTTTTGTTTCATGAAAACCAGCTGAAGCTAATTGGAAGCTTTTTTTTTTTTTTTTTAATTACACTGTAGCCTTTGACTGGGTAACTCAGATCTATCATTTTCTAGCATATGGCTTATATCTTAACTATGTAAAATAAAATGTATATTTAGTAAATATCTATATTTTTTCAGTGTGTAGATCATTCACTGGCATAAATGCAGAATAATTCCATTGGGGTCAGTGGAATTATGCTGGATATACATCAGTGTAGCCAAAACTAAAAGCATGGAACCAAATGGCTATGACTAAAAATAGGAAGGATTTGCTGGCTGCCAGCTAAAACTGGGGCTATTTCCAGTGTCTGAGAAGAGGAAGCAACTGGAATTTCTCTGGTGCTGAGGGAGAGAGCTGTTCCAGTTGATGTTGAAATAACTATGGTCCAGTCTGTCTTTAAAGAGAGGTTGGTTGGAAACATCTTGATGGTTATGGGTAAAGAGACGTGTGTCTCCCCCACCCCACCTCACTCTCCTTTTTAAATCAAGCCATTGCAGGGGGCTAGAAAAACATACAAGAGCAGATTCTCAGCTGGTGTCAACTTGCAAATTTTGGAAATGGTCACGTTTGTATAGAGGCAGTGAGGGGACAAGACCAAGGCAATTGCCATAAGGTTTGTAACCCGGACTTTCCTGATGGTTATGGTTATAGCTAAGCAGTGCATTTCTAGGCAGATGGGTCCCTGATGCCTCTTCCACCAAAGTGCTGTATTTACCGAAAGGCGAGAGGGTGAGGAGGTTCCAGCGAGGCACATCTCCTACCAGTGGGTTCTAACTGTCTTCTCCAAGGTGACTGATACTTAGCCTCCTGCCCGGTAGCTAATAAATTATTTATTTCTCAGGAGCAATGTTTTGGCCTTTCTTGCTTGTACGTGTAAACTCTGGGCTTGATTCCCCACACCACCGAGGCTGGGAGTGTGCATATAACTGGCATTACCAACCTCCCGCAGGAATTCTGCCAGAAGAGGGCAGCTTTAACTTAAGGATGGGCTCAGGTGCAATCCCTGTTAGCATGGGATGCTAAATCCCCTGGCTATGAGAGTGCACTTCAGCCCTCTAATAGAGCAGAAGTTGTGAGCATCTTGCACTGCTGTAACCCTCCTTCTGGAGAGGACTTTCTATGCCAAAGACTCTGGTGCATATAGCACTATGAACTAGTGACATAAAATCCCCCACAGCAAATGGACCTAAACATCAAGGCCACCTTCCCCAAATGAGTCAGTCTGAGCTCTCAGCCTCCAAAACAATTGTGGCACTGTCATAAACAGATGGTTAAGGGTTAATGTCTCTTTTACCTGTAAAGAGTTAAGAATCTCAGTGAACCTGGCTGACACCTGACCAGAGGACCAATAGGGGGACAAGATACTTTCAAATCTTGGTGGAGGGAAGTCTTTGTTTGTGCTTTTTTTTGGTTCATTGTTCGCTCTCGGGACTGAGAGGGATGGGACATCATTTCAGGTTCTCCAAATCTTTCTAAATCAGTCTCTTATGTTTCAAAATAGTAAGTAATAGCGAGGCAAGGTGGATTAGTCTTATGTTTGTTTTCTTAACTTGTAAATGTGTCTTTTTGCTGGAAGGATTTTTACCTCTGTTTGCTGTAACTTTGAATCTCAGGCTGGGGGGGGGGGGGGGAGTCCCTCTAGTCTATATGAATCTGAGTACCCTGTAAAGCATTTTCCATCCTGATTTTACAGAGATAAATTTTACCTTTTCTTTTTTTTAATTAAAAGCTTTCTTTTTAAGAACCTGATGATTTTTCCTTGTTTTAGAATCCAAGGGATTGAGTCTAAACTCACCAGGGATTGGTGGGGGGAAAAGAAGGGGGGATTGTTAATTCCTCTTTGTTTTAAGATCCAAGGAGTTTGGATCTGTGTAAGCCTCTCAAGGCAACCCAGGGAGGGGAGAGTCTGGGGGCAAAAGGAGGGGGATGGTTAATTTCTCCTTGTTTTAAGACCCAAGGGGTTTGGGTCTTGGGTTCCCCAGGGGAGGTTTTGGGGAACAGAAGTGTGCCAGACACAGACTTCTGGCTGGTGACAGCATACGAAATTTAACCTAGTAATTAAGCTTAAAAGTAATCACGCAGGTCCCCACTTCTTGAACCCTAAAGTTCAAAGTGGGGAAAAAACCTTGACAGGCTCTAAGTATTCTCACAACTATTTCACATTGCACAAGAACTCCTCTTGCTACCACATGTCAATCCACTTGGCTGTGCCCTTAGCAATCTAGCTGTCATTCAGCAGGCTTGGGTAGTCCTAGTTTGAATGTGCAGTGCTCTGGTGTAAGAAAAACCCAGATAGCTGCATGTCCATGCATGCTTGTGAGTGTCTGCACCTCCTCCCTCTCCATGTTTTCAGCAATTCTCATGGTAGGCAGGAATCACAGCAGGGATAGTGTTGTCTGTGTCACCCTATTGCAGGAGGGAAGAGGAAATAATTATTTCAAAAATCAGACCTCATCTCTAAATTTCACATGCGGAAATATTAGCAAGACAAGCTGGCTGGGACAGTTAATTTCTTTCATTTGAACCAGAGGAAGATAATTGGGGCACTCCAGATAACACCTAGAGACCAAAAAATTACCACAAAAATCTCTCAAGGCAACATTGAATTCTCTTTTAAAATCTTCAGTAGAGACAACAAATTCTTTATTTCAATTTGTGCAACACTTTGCAAATTCCAGCATGTCTACAACAGGCTCATCCAGAGACCCAGGAGGTAATTGTCCTGCTTGACTCTGGAGTACTGTGTCCAGTACTGGGTGCCACACTCTAGGAAAGATGTGGACAAATTGGAGAGAGTCCAGAGAGCAATAAAAATGAGAAAAGGTTTAGAAAACCTGGCCTATGATGAAAGGTTTCAATAACTGGGCATGTTTAGCTTTGAGAAAAGAAGACAGAGTGGACCTGAAAACAGCCTTCAGATATGATAAGGGCTGTTCTAAAGAGGCCAGTGACCAATTGCTCTCCGTGTCCATGGAAAATAGGACAAGAAGCAGAGGGCTTAATCTGCTACAGAGGAGATTTAGGGTCAAAATTAGAAAAAAAAAAAACTTTCTAACTATAAAAAGAACAGGAGTACTTGTGGCACCTTAGAGACTAACAAATTTATTTCAGCATAAGCTTTTGGGCGCTACATGCTTATGCTCAAATAAATTTATTAGTCTCTAAGGTGCCACAAGTACTCCTGTTCTTTTTGTGGATACAGACAAACAGCTGCTACTCTGAAATCTTTCTAACTATAGGGGCAGTTAAGCTCTGGACTAGGCTTCCAAGGGAGATTGTGGAATTCCCGTCACTGGAGGTTTTTAAGAACAGTTTGGACAAATACTTGTCAGGGATGGTTTGGGTTTACTTTGCCCTGCCTCGCCACAGGCAGCTGGATTTGCTGACTTCTCCTGGTCCCTTCCAGGCCTACATTTCTATGATGCTATTGGTTAAGCTGCACTGGTATAAGCCCTGCTTTGCACCAATGCATGTGCACTGGGTGTGACTATATCTGGGTACTTACTCCAGTGCCAAATTTCCTAATGTAGATAGGGCCTGGATAGGATTCACCACATCCCTTACAGTCAAATTGTAGCATCCCACTTATCTGAGGGCTTTTTGGAGCTTCCAGAAGAAACTGTGTTGCTTACTGCAAAACAGTGTGGGGTCATAGCCAAGAGAAGATGGAAAAGGTGACTGCTAACCAGGGTAATGCCGCATGGTGAAACCAAACCACAGAGACAAGAATGTTTCTGCTGCATTTTACTGATGCTTTTAGAAATAGCAGCAACATATGGTGCATGCAAGAGAATACCCTAAAACACAACCTCATGTATGTGTGTGTTAAAAATATATATGTAAAACAAAATGTGTGTGTATCTTGAAACATCAGTGTTAACTGTCCAGAAGCAATGCTCATACACCACACTTGGTCTAAGAGCTAGAGATACTAGCTGGGTGTATTATCTGGCTCCCTCCTATTCTCTCAGAGCCCTGAGTTGTTAACAGCTTGGGCACTCTGCAAAACCTGTTTTTTCCCCTTGGGCATTTGAGGAAGAGGCAGGTGGGATAGGGATAGCGCAGATTTTTGGATGAGTTGTTGCAGTTATTATTATTGACCAATTTTACTGTTTATATGGGCTGTCCATTAGGAACATTATAGGTTTAAACTTCTTGTATGAAATATTGTTTGTCTGAAAAGAACCCAGAGCCTCGACAGGTGCTAAAAGTCTAAACAAGGTTACCTGAGCTGCAGTTCCCATCCTGTATGTGCTATGGCATAAATAAGAATATATTCACCTTTTTTTTTTAAAAAAAAAAAAAAGGGCTTTGGGGTTTTTTTTAAATTTCTTATTTAACGTTGCTGGCATCCTAACTGTCACTTTCTGGTTTTTGAGTCCTTAACTGTGCTTCACTGAAGGATGGGATACCATTTTTTTTCTGCTTTTAATTTCCTAAAAGTTTTTTTATAGAAGGAAGAGAGAGGGGTAGACATGTGAAAGTAGGAAGAAAAAGCCATTAGAGCAGCAGAAGTGCTCACAGCACTGTAAGTGCTCACAGCTTAAGCACTTAACACACTGCCAAGTTTATGCTTATGAAAAAGAACTTAAACCTGTTTAAGTTCCTAAGGCCAACTGCTGTTTGCTGACATGCACTGGGAAGGTGCATGCTTAGGAGGTGCTGAGCACCCCCACTTCTTATGCACTAGACCCATCTCGAGGGCTAGATTGTAGCTGGCTATTGAACTGGTATACAGAGGGGGAAGATGCAGAGACTCTTGTCTCCTGCTCCCATCCCCATCCTCTCTCTTTCGCAGCAGGTGTCAACCACAACTCCAGTAGAAAGACTGCTCCATGAAGGTACTTCCTTGGCACAGAGTGAGCCCCAGAGATGATTGATTTAAATTTTACTATGTGCGTGTGAAATCAGGGGGCTAGCAATGAAAGTCTTTTGCAACCTTAATTGCAGTGTTGGTATCAGGAAAACAGTATAATGCACTTGGAAGAGAGAGAGGATATTGTACCTCACATCCAGTGCCCAGGGCAGTCTGGGCACTACCGGAAACAAAACAACAACAAATAATAAAGGGAGTCAGAGTAACAGAGAATCTGTTGTTTTCCTCTTCTCCAGAAAGGATGATATCTTGGCTTGTCCAGGGCTGGTGTATATACAGTCACTCTGTGGTTACTCCAGCATTCTGCCAACAGGCTCCCAGGGAACAGAACACTCAGTTACAATGTCTTGTTTTTCTGCAGACGTCTGATCACACTTGGTCGCATTTTGGGGTTCCCCCAGGCCAGTAAGAGTTCAGTCACCATCTGCCTTGGTGTTACCCTTGGTGTCCTGTGGCTGAGCAGCTTTGGTCCAGAGCTCTGACCCCAGCAGCCTGCCAGCAGCCCTCAAACTTCCCCCTGGCTTTGCCCAACTTGGATCCTCCTTGCAGGCTGAGCTTAGCACCTTTGCAGCCCCAAATTCACTCTAAAATCGTCATCCTGCAGGGTTCTGTCCCTTTCACTGGACCTTCACAGAGAAAGGGTTAGGTGCACTGATCCTTTAATGAGACAAAACAAGTTGATTAACAGAAGAACATGTATTAAGTGATACTAAGTGAAAGGGATACAGGTAGAAATGGTGGCAAGCAAGTTAAAGTAAGACATACTGTCTGGTGGCATAGACTTCACTCAATAAGCTACAGCCTTGATTCAAGGTAGCTTGTTTACCAATTCTTCTTTCTAGCCATGGCTGACTTTCCTTCAGTCGAGACCTTCCACAGATGTACAAAGTGCTTGTTTCCCTTGTCTTCCTAGGTGAAAGATCTTTGCCCTAAGCAGGTTTTGAACTTCTATTCAGTTCCCAGAGACGTTAACCCCCTGGGCTTAGCTAACCCATCTTTCTTAGATAGCAATGGGCCACCTGGGGAGGGGGGCAAGTGGGGCAATTTGCCCCAGGCCCTGGGCCCCACACAAGAGTTTTTCGGGGCCCCTGGAGTGGGGTTCTTCACTTGCTCCCGGGGCCCCAGAAAACTCACGGGGCCCGGGCCCTCAGAGCTTCTTCTGCTCCAGGTCTTCGGCGGTAGGGTAGAAAGGTCTTCGCCACTGAATTACTGCCGAAGTGGGACCCACCGCTGAAGTGCCGGGTCTTCTGCGGTAATTCGGCGGCGGGTGGCCCCCGCCGCAGGTCTTCGGGGCACTTTGGCAGTGGGTCCTGGAATGGAAGGACCCACCGCCACCGAATTACTACTGAAGCGGGGGCCCTCCGCCGATGAAGACCCCAGGCCCCCTGAATCCTCTAGGCGGCCCTGGCTAGAAAGAGCCCTGGCCCTTGTGTCTGTCCAGTGATGGATGTCAAGATGGCTTCTTCTATCTCCTTATATCTTCCCAAACTCACTGTTTTCTCCCTAGGCCCCAGATGACCTCACACTGTTCTTCCCTTCCTGTGAACTTCCCATCCCCTGCTGATCGTATGTAAATAGGGATTCCATTGACTTTGGTCACATCTTACTTAATTCCATTAAGCAGATAGCTGCCTTCCCTCCTGTCTGGGAGAAAACCTGTTTATCAGCTCTCCCTTACCTGCCTGGTTCAAACACTCTTTAGTCACAGATTGTAACGCATAATATCACTGAGTATCCATAATTCCTCAGATAGTGCTAATGCACACATTTCACAATGATACTCATCACCAGTGTGTCATTAGTTTTCATAAACTTTCACAGTACACTCATATGGGGGAGGGATAGCTCAGTGGTTTGAGCATTGGCCTGCTAAACCCAGGGTTATGAGTTTAAACCTTGAGGGGGTCACTGAAGGATTGGGGGAAAAAACAGTACTTGGTCCTGCTAGTGAAGGCAGGGGGCTGGACTCAATGACCTTTCAAGATCTCTTCCAGTTCTAGGAGATTGGTCTATCTCCAATTACTATTTATATTGTATACAATCAACTGATTCAATTACTTACCTTCTTGCATGGGTTTTAACCCCACATGATATCTCCCTCACATGCCAGGTTGACAGCTTTGTTTATCTTTTATATAACTGTGCCTTCATTGTCTCTGCCTAACGACCAGCAAACACACATTCCTTTATCTCGGGCAGACTGGGCTTATGCATTGCTTGCCAAACACATGTTAAGGACATAATTTTAGCACATGTGTAACTCTTTGTATGCCTCTCGTACATATATCAGGCATGGATATTAATGATCAGGGAGGTATTAGTTTTCCAGTAATGTATTATGTGCCACCTTTTGGACACATATCATGACCACAGCATGTGACATGTAGTGAGTATGTCAGGCCTGGCAAGAGTTGCTGACGTAGAGTATGAACCACCAAGGAGTGTCTGTCACTTTGGGGGACTGGGTGTTCACAGATTTTAAGGCCAGAAGGGACCATTATGATATCATCTGACCTCCTGCATGACACAGGCCACAGAATTCCACCCGTTGATTCCTGCATCCAGTTCATAGCGTCTGGTTGAGCTAGTGTAAACCAGACCTGCTTGTTATGGTGCTCTGTTCCCCTCTAGTCACATCTAGATCAGCTAGAGATTAATGAGTCGGCTACAGCCTACCTAAGAGCTGTGGCTTTTAGCTCATGCAGTAGAGGCTCATGCACTAAGCTTCAGAGGTCTCAGGTTCAGTCCTGCCCACTGATGACCAGGATCTGTCAGTATTACACTTTCATGTATCTCTTAGAAAGGCAACCAATCCTTGACCTTTCAAGCACAAGCCAATGGCAAGGGCAGTATAGTGGAGCACTAACCACAGTGAAATCTCAGGGAATTTTGGGGCCTGGCTCAGGACCAGGGCACCTCAAGGATGTGGCTGCACAAGAGCAACTGCTGCAACACCCATCTGAAGAATGCAACATCTGCCCCACTCTGCCATGGTGCCTTACCCCCTTCCATCTTTTCCCCATCCCCTTTGGAGAACCTAAGCCCATAGCATGAGACTGGCACCAGGACTGCCATTGTGTTCTGCCCCATTGCACCCAGCTCCCTTTGGCCCTTCTTGCTCAGTAGCCCATGCATGCAAGTGTAACCCACTGCTGAGTGTGTTACAAGTCCCCTTCTGTGCCCGGTCCACAAAGAACATGAGTCTTTTAAGGCACATGTACACTGCCAGTGGCAGCGAGCCTCCAAGCCCAGGTCAACGGGCACGAGCTTGGGTTACTGTGCTAAAAACAGCCCAGGCTGCAGCTCGGGCTCTGAGGCCTAGAGAGTGGCAACAACACTACTTCCTTTTTCCTCTCTCTCGTCTACTCTGGCCTGGTCCACACTACGCTGTTAAACCGATTTTAACAGCGTTAAATCGATTTAACGCTGCACCCATCCACACTACACTGCTTTTTATATCGATTTAAAGGGCTCTTAAAATCGATTTCTGTACTCCTACAAAACGAGAGGAGTAACGCTAAAATCGATATTACTGTCAATTTAGGGTTAGTGTGGATGCAAATCGACGTTATTGGCCTCATTATTTTACAGTAGCTACCCACAGTGCACCGCTCCAAAAATCGACGCTAGCCTCGGACCACAGATGCACACCACTGAATTAATGTGCCTAATGTGGACGTGCACAATCGACTTTATAATATCTGTTTTATAAAATCGGTTTAAGCTCATTCAAATTTATCCTGTAGTGTAGATGTACCCTTAGACTGCAAGCTCTTTGGAGCAGGGATTACCTGTCTTATTGTTTAGATACAGCAGCTAGCCCAGTGGGACCTTGATCTCAGTGAAGGCATGACACAGGTGAGGCTGAGCCCAATTCTCCTTTAAGGGACAGTTTGCCCTGTGACATGGCCCCTGTGTACCACTGGAATACTAATAATTAAACATCCCATGCTTCATAAAGCAGCTGTCCATATGTTACAAGACAATCCTCAGCAATAATTCCAGCGACCTAACACTTCTGAGACCTGGTGCCCATTCCTTTATCCTCTCTGCACATAGAACTCCCAGAGAAGGCATCTATTTGCACCAGCAGGTCAGTTGCTTTAGATCTATGGTGAGTGGAGTTGAAAGTATTTTGTAATTGAATCTAGATTTTTAATACCAATGTGTTGCTGTACAGTCTCTTATAAATATAACAGATGCATAGCTCTCCATATACAACAAATATGCAGGGTTACTATTGCTGATCATATGTCCCAATGAATAATAGTATCAGTACATTGTTTACCTATTGCAGGGAATTCAGGAGATGTATCTTCTAACACGACATTTTGGTGAAACATAAATTTGCAACTGCTTCCAGACAAGTAATGGGAATGATTCAGGTATGATACACACTTATTTTCAGACAAGATCTAGAGAGAATTCACACATGGTATGCAATCGCTTTGATGTAAGAAGTGAATATTTAAATAGTACATGCACCTAGCTAACAAAAATCATTCAGCAGTAGGTAAAATGACATAGAAGCCTATTCTATTAATCTGCACATATCAGAATAAGCTGTAGAGTGTGAAAATGGTCATTGAGACATGTAGGAACTTATGAGAAATCAAATAGTCTACATTTTACATCAAAAACTGTGTAATAGTTTGAAACCCCACATTCTGCTATACTAGGCCTCTATGGAGGCAAAATTGAAAGTAATTGAATCTTGCTTAGCAGCAGGCTGACTAAAGTGACACAGATCATGATTTCTTTGTTCTATTGAATGAAAAGACCCTGAAAGCCATGTGTTTTATCAATGAAATCATGCGTGTGACACCCACACAGGCTTATTTATTGATGTAGTCATAGATGCAGTAGTTTAAAAAGATTAAAGGGCTTGACCTAAAGTTAATCAGTCTTTCCCCTGACTTCACTGAGCTTTGGATCAGGTCCTGTAACAATATATCAGAATTCTGGAGAAACAGAAAGAAGATGCTGGAAGCTAAATAAGCTAAATAAGCATGCTGCTTCAATACCACATTAATAGGTCCCTCAGAAGAACTTAAGGTAGTGTGACAAAGCTCCTCCTCTACCTTGGTGGGTCCTGGACTTATTGGCAGATTTGATCACCTCAGTGATCTTTCCCTCTGGTGGAACCCACAGTCTGGGTCAACTCCTCCTGTGTCTGATCAGGAGTTGGGATGTTTTGGGGGAACCCAGGCCTACCCTCTACTCCAGGTTCCAGCCCAGGGCCCTGTGGATTGCAACTGTCTATAATGCCTCCTGTAACAGCTGCATGACAGTACAACTCCCTGGGCTACTTCCCCAAGGCCTCCTCCAAACACCTTCTTTATCCTCACCACAGGACCTTCCTCCTGCTGTCTGATAAAGCTTGATTGTCTGATAATTCCTCAATCCTCCAGTAGCACACCCTCTTAGTCTCAGCTCCACACACACTCCTTCTCCTCTGGCTCCTCCCTGCCTGACTGGAGTGAGCTCCTTTTTAAACCCAGGTGCCCTGATTAGCCTGCCTTGATTGGCTGCAGGTGTTCTAATCAAAGTAGCTATCTCCACTGCCTTCTAGAAAGATCTTAATTGGCCCCAGGTGCTTTGATTAACCTGGAGCAACTGCCATTTGGTTACCACGGTCCTAGGGATTTGTTTAGCCTGGGGCTAACATACCTGTTCCTCAGTATTTTACTGTAGCCATCTGGCCTTGCCCCATCACAGCAGATAGTTTTGAACGTAATGGTTAGAGGTGAGTAGCAACTAGCTCTTGTGCCATATGTACCATTTCTTGTTAAGTCAATTCTGGAACATCAGGTTAGTCGTTAATTGTGTATTTGCCATGGAACTTCTCTTCCTGTGAATATTTTGTCTATGATATTGGTTTTTTTATTTTATTCATTATAATTTAAAAAATAAAACTATAAGAAAGCAAAATAAAATAAAAGTTAGAGCTAGTAGAAATTTTTCTAATCAGATTTTTTTTGAAAAATGCCCTTTTTTACCTTGACTTCTGTGAAAAAATGTTTGATTTTGAATATTTTTTGGAGGAAAAAAATCCTACTCCATGTGACTAAATTGATTTTAAAAAATCAGATTTCTAAAACAGTAAATGGAGAAATACAGCTGAGAAGATTTCAAGAGTGAAATGGAAATTATTTTTAAATTTCTCATTTTTTTCATGATTTTCCTTTTTCAACTAGCTCTGTTGTTAACAATCCTGACAGGGAAAATGTCAAGCTGAAAACACAGTGAGGTCTTGACACTCACAACACTGACACCCCCAGTCTGGGGTTAAGTAAAATGGAGCTCTTACCAGTATGGGGCCAACTCTGGCCCCGCTGGAAGGGGTGGGCTTGGTCCCTCTGGAAGCGATGTAGGTGATGGGGTTGTTTCCGTTGCTGGTGAACCGCTCTCCGCTGGTGCACCAGGGGGTATTTCAGGCTCTGGCTGAGCCTCTTAGGTGTGGTTGTCTGCTGCTTCTGCCAGTTCAGGCTCACTGGCGCCCTCTGGCGTTGAGGTTGAAGATGGATTTGCAAGCACTGTCGTCAGTGCTGGCAACGGTTCTAGTACTGGCTGCTTTTCCAGTTCCTGGTCTGGGACTGGAGGCACTGTGGCTGTTTCCGTTGTTGGCATGGGATCCGGGTCCACTACCTCTGTCTGGGTCTCTTGTAACACAGACAGGGCCCCTGTGGACGGCTCAGGAACAGGAATGGGTCTGGAAGCTTGCCTGGTTTGGCTACGTGTAACCATTCCCACTCTCTTGGCCCGCTTCACCTGGTTGGCCAAGTCTTCTCCCAGTAGCATGGGGATGGAATAATTGTCATAGACTGCCAAAGTCCACATTCCTGACCAGCCTTTGTACTGGACAGGCAGTTCAGCTGCAGGCAAGTCTACAGCTTGTGACATGAAGGGGTAAATTGTCACTTGGGCCTCTGGGTTGATGAATTTGGGGTCGACGAAGGATTGGTGGATAGCTGACACTTGTGCCCCCGTGTCTCTCCATGCAATAACCTTCTTTCCGCCCACTCTCAAAGTTTCCCTTCGCTCCAAGGGTATTTGAGAGGCATCTGGGCCTGGGGATCTTTGGTGTGATGGTGGTGTAATGAACTGCACTCAGTTGGGGTTCTTTGGGCAGCTGGCCTTTATATGTCCCAGTTCATTACACTTAAAGCAACTTCCAGCTGACTGGTCACTGGGTCGAGGTGGGTTACTGGAGACTGGTGAGTGGAAGAATAGGGCGTCTGTGGCTTTCCTTGGGTTGTAGGTGGGGTCTTGGGCTGCCTTCGGTTATAGGGTTTATTGTCGGTGTGCCCCCTGGGGTATTCATCCCCCTTGACAGTAGGTTTTTTCTTTTCTTTTCTGTCACTTCCATCCATTTGGCTCCAATCTCCCCCACCTCGATTACCGTTTTGGGCTTTCCATCCAGGATGTACCTTTTTATTTCCTAAGGAACACCATCTAAGAACTGCTCCATTTGTATCAGGAGGTGCAGCTCGTCCAGATTGTTAACCTTTGTTTCTGATATCCAGGCTTCATAATTCTTTGTGATGTGGTAGGCATGTCGGGGGAATGACACATCTGGTTTCCATTTTAGGGCTCTGAACTGCAGACGGGCATGGTCAGGTGTGATCCCCATTCGGTATCTGGTCTTGGTTTGAAAAAGTTTATAGTCGTTCATTTTCTCCTTAGGCATTTCAGCCACCACCTCTGCTAAAGGTCCACTGAGCTGTGGTCTCAGCTCTATCATGTACTGGTCTTCAGGGATGCTGTACCCAAGACAGGCTCTTTCAAAATTTTCTAAGAAGGCCTCAGTGTCATCACCTGCCTTGTAGGTTGGAAATTTCTTGGGATGTGGAACAACAACTTGAGAAGGGTTGTTAGGATTGGTTGTGTTCTGTTGCTTAGCCTGTTCTAATTCCAGGGTCTGCCTCTGGAGTTCCAACTCTTTCTCTTTTATCTCCAGCTCTCTCCTGTGGGCAGCCTCTCTTTCTCTTTCTCTTAGCTCCATCTCTTTTTGTTTTATTTCTAGTCCTTGTAGTTTTTTTCCATGTCTCGCTTGTGCTCTGCGTCTTTGATTTGTTCCTCTGCCACCAGTCTCGCTTGTTCCTGTTTCAGAGCATCCTTGGTAGTCATGGTTCCTGCTTTCTTGTGTTGGGGTGCCCTCTGGTGTTTTACTGCCTGAACTGCTGCTTCTTTGTTGCCTAGCAATAGTGCCTTTCACGTAAAGTAAAAAGAAATAAAAGAGCCTTTCATTTGCAGATATGTATTGCTGGAGTTTGTTGCTGGCCACTTAAGCCTGCTTTGTTTAACAAAAGACCCTTGTTAAACTTAATGGCCTTTGCCTGAGGCAATCTCTATGCACATCCAGAACGGAGCAAGGAAAAAAAAAAAACTCTGGCTGTAGTTTTGAAAACCCTCTCTCTGCTACAAGCAGCTAGCAGAGAAAAAGAAAAATAATAATCTTACTGGCTTTTGGATTCTACTTTCCCACACGCTGCCAACATGTCATAGTATAATTCCCAACTCTGGACCTTAGCGTCCAGGATATGGGTACTAGCCTAAAGTCCTCTAAGCTTAATTACCAGCTTAGATTCTGTAGCACTGCCACCAATCAGGAATTCCAGGGCCTGATACCCTCTGGTCCCCCCAAACCCTTCCCTGGGGACCCCCAAGACCCAGATTCCTTGAGTCTCACAACAAAGGGGAATAAACCATTTCCCTTCCCCCTCCTTTCTTCCTCCCAGTTCTTTCCTGCCCTGGGTACACTAGGAGACCACCGTGATTCAACTCCTTGAATCACCACCCCGAGAGGAATGTTACCTTCCCCCTCCCTTCTTCCCCAGAGAGAGATACAGAGATAAACGCAGAGAGCAGGTTTTTCTTCCCTCCTCCCTTTTCTTTCTCCCACCAATTCCCTGGTGAGTGCAGACTCCCTTCCCTGGAGTCTTACAAAAGATAACCCAAAAAAATCAATTAGATTTAAAAAAAAAGAGGAAAACTTTAATAAAGAAGAAAAACATAAAAATTGTCTCTGTAATCAAGATGGTAAATATACAGGGTTTTTATAGCTAATAGACAATAGAAAGAAGCTTTCTCCAGCAGAAACACAATTTAAGCTACTTCCAGCAAGTACACATTTGCAAATAAAGAAAAACAAGTTAAAAGACTATAACCGCCTTTTCACTTACTCACTATTCTGAATAGACAAGAGACTGTAGCAGGGAGATTGGCAGAAACCTGGCTGCACCTCTAGTCCCATCCAGGACCCAGAGAGAACAACACCCAAACCCAAAACCCACAAACAAAGGCTTCCCTCCACCTAGATTTGAAAGTATCTTGTTTCCTGATTGGTCCTCTGGTCAGGTGTTTGGGTCCCTGTTTGTTAACCCTTTACAGGTAAAAGAGACATTAACCCTTAACTATCTGTTTATGACACACCCCCATGCTGGAGTTAAGTAAAATGGAGCTCTTACCGGTACGGGGCCAGCTTTGGCCCCGCTGGAAGGGGTGGGGCCTCAGGCAGAAGGGGCTAGACATTTGAATGTCATGATGGCCCAGTCAGGTTATACAGGCAATGGGCTGTCATGGGCACTTCCATGAGTCGTGACGTTCTTGACTTGGAGTCATGTAGGCTACAGGACTGTGCCTTCCTACCTTTAAAAACAAAGGAATTTCTTTCACTACATCCATATGCCAAACATTTCTCATGGATCAGCATAAGGGTCATGGTCCCCTCCTGTTGAAATGAATAGCGAAATGCCCACTGACTTCAATGTTAGCAGGATTGGGTCCTAAAAGGAAAGGCCATCAATACAAATAGCCTCTTGGAAAGTAACCTGAAGTACCAATAGCAGAATGATTACCATGATTCTGCCTGATTCTGCTCCCCTTAGGGTGGAGGGCAACATTTCTATTGTGCAGCATGAGGTGCTAGAAGTACTTGATCATTAAAGCCAAATGCACCGCACCCAGAAGCCATTTTTGATGGAAGAAAGAATATGCGCATGCCAGGCACCTACATGATATGGCCAATTACAAGGTCTTTCCAAAACAAAATCAGAGCAGTAAATGTGCATATAACATCTGAAACTGCTTCTGTTCTTTTACTGGATAATTATAAAAGTGGCCACATTGGGAAGGGCAAAGCCTTGTGTCTGGTTTAAACAAACCAAATAACTTCCACTCCCATGCAAAGATCTGGTGCCCTGAGCTTCAATTCAAAGCTGTGACCTGATTTTTAATGCACTCCGCAATATTAAGGAGAGTGGAAACCTGGCCTGATGCCCTCTCCCGGGGGCTGATCCTACCTTTAAACGTGGTGCCCTATTTACCATTGCAAGCCAGCCCTGAGCCTGTGGAGGATGAATCTGCCCCTCCCTCCCTCAGTCACTATCAGTGATGTCATTAGTACACAGAGCGAGGGTTCTCCAAGGTTGCAGCTGCTTCCTTCTTCCTTGAGGTTGAATCTGTGGTTTGTAAGGCTGTGTGGGAATAGTCATACAATGGTGCCACCTAGAGGTCACGGACTGAATTGACTCTATCTATCCAACCGTTGTAACTGGGCTATCCTGTATTTATTATGCAGGCAAAATAAGCACTAGTGTAAATGTGGGGGAAGGGGGTTCAGAGCCGTGCTCAGGAATAAATGGGAGGTTCGGCTGAGTGACAATGGAAAGTCGTATCACCTCTAACGCTTGTCACTGTTCTCTCAGCCTTTCCTGAGGGGGAGAAATTTGCAGAGTGGAATGTCTTGTCTGGGATTTTTTCATTGTATAGAAATAAAATGTACTAAGCATTTGTGAGAGAAGGTAGGTCAAAGAAGTGCCCCTTGCACTTGGAGCGGAAGGTGGTGAGGTTTGTGATGGTCCATGGTTCCTGAAGGAGTTCCTTCACTTCTTGAGCTGGCCCTGGAGAAAGTTGTGTCTCCTGCACAGATGAACTTTTCGCTTTTGGTAAGGTAACATAAGAACAGCCCAACTGGGTCAGACCAAAGGTCCATCCAGGCCAATATCCTGTCTTCCACCAGTGGCCAGTGCCAGGTGCCCCAGAGGGCGTGAACAGAACAGGTAATCATCAAGTGATCCATCCCCTGTCGCTCATTCCCAGCTTCTGGCAAACAGAGGCTAGGGACACCATTCCTGCCCATCCTGGCTAATAGCCATTGATGGACCTATCCTCCATGAATGTATCTAGTTCTTTTTTTTTTAACCCTGTTATTGTCTTGGCCTTAACAACATCGCCTGGCAAGGAGTTCCACAGGTTGACTGTGCGTTGTGTGAAGAAATACTTCCTTTTGTTTGTTTTTAAACCTGCTGCTTATTAATTTCATTTGGTAACCCCTAGTTCTTGTGTTATGAGAAGTAGTAAACAACACTTCCTTATCTACTTTCTCTACACTAGTCATGATTTTATAGACCTCAATCATATTTCCCCTTAGCCTTCTCTTTTCCAAACTGAAAAGTCCTAGTCTTATTATTCTCTCCTCATACGGAAGCTGTTCCATACCCCTAATCATTGTTGTTGCCCTTTTCTGAACCTTTTCCAATTCCAATATATCTTTTTTTGAGATGGCGCAACCACATCTGCATGCAGTATTCAAGATGTGGATGTACCATGGATTTATATAAAGGCGACATGATATTTTCTGTCCTATTATTTATCCCTGTCTTAATTATTCCCTGCATTCTGTTCACTTTTTTTTTTGACTGCTGCTGCACATTGAGTGGATGTTTCCAGAGAACTATCCATGACTCCAAGATCTCTTTCTTGAGCGGTAATAGCTAATTTAGACTCCATCATTTTATATGTATAGTTGGGATTATGTTTTCCAATGCCCATTACCTTTGCATTTATCAACATTAAATTTCATCTGCCAGTTTGTTCCCCAGTCAAGTTTTGAGAGATCCTTTTGTAGCTCTTCACTGTCTGCCTGGGTCTTAACTATCTTTAGTAATTTTGTATCATCTGCAAATTTTGCCACCTCACTGTTTACCCCTTTTTCCAGATCATTTATGAATATGTTGAATAGGACTGGTCCCAGTATAGACCCCTGGGGGACATGACTATTTACTTCTCTCCATTCTGAAAATTGACCATTTATACCTACCCTTGGTTTCCTATCTTTTAACCAGTTACCAAGCCATGAGAGGACCTTCCCTCTTATCCTGTGGCAGCTTACTTTGCTTAAGAGCCTTTGGTGAGGGATCTTGCCAAAAGCTTTCTGAAAATCTAAGTACACTATATCGACTGGATCCCCTTGGTCCATATGCTTGTTGACCCCCTCAAAGAATTCTAGTAGATTGGTGAGGCATGATTTCCCTTTACTAAAACCATGTTGACTCTTCCTCAACAAATTCTGTTCATCTGTATGTCTGACAATATTGTTCTTTCTTATAGTTTCAACCAGTTTGCTCGGTACTGAAGAAAGCCCCATTGTGCCAGATGAGCAAAGCTGTTGACTATGGTCTTCATTCCAGTCTTCTGTCCCTGACAAATTAATTCACAATAAAATTATGTCACCTCAGAGTATGATTTATTTATTTTTATTATTGTTTTTGTAAACCAATATGGTTATACCAGTAAAAGGCCTACTGTCAACACAGTTATGCTGATATACAGGTAACTTATACTATTATAGCTTTTTCCACTTACAGAATAAGCTGTAACGATATGAGCACTCTTATACCGATATAACTGCATCTACTCAGGGTCAGCTGTCACTTTAACGATACCAGTATAACTTACCTACCTTATTATTATAGTGCTATTGGGAGAGGTAGTTAGTTAGTTAGCATCAGTGCTTTGAACATGCAAAGTATCTCTTGGTATAATGCATTTAAAAACCTGTTGGAAACATTAGGTTCTTTGTAACTTAGCTGTAATTATGTATCAACATCAGCACAGAAAAAGGGGTAGTGTCCAGTATGCCAGTGAAGACTGAATACTTTGGATTGATACAACCTTTGAGAACTACAAGCAGGAGTGGCCCTCCAGTGACACAAGGTGCTGCTGATGTTAGACACAGACACAATCCAAGGCCATGTCTACACCTACAGTTTTGCAGCGCTGGTAGTTACAGCTGTGTTCGTACAGCTGTGTAGGGCCAGTGCTGCAGTGTGGCCACACTGACAGCTGCCAGCGCTGCAGTGTGGCCACATTTGCAGCACTTGCAGCGCTGTTGGGAGTGGTGCATTGTGGGAAGCTATCCCAGCATTCAAGTGGCTGCAACGTGCTTTTCCAAAGAGGGGGGTGGGGTGGAAGGTGACAGGGAGCGTGGAGGAGACAGACAGAATGGATTTTTGGAGTTGACACTGTTCTCAGCTCCCTGCCTTGCAAGTTCTAAGGACTGGAAGACACACAGTGCCTACCTTCAATCATTTTAAAAGTTCTAACTCCCTTCCCCCACTCCTCTCTCATTCACTAAATGTAAATTATGTACTTCTAAATACCTGTCAGACCAGATAAGCAACTGCTCAACACGGACTTCCCCCTCCCCCTCTGCCGTGTGAGAGTGCTGTTTCTCTCTTCAAGCAAACAGCTGTGAACATTCCAAAGTAATTCCCCTGCCTGCCTCTGCTCGCTCAGCAAACAGGAGCTGTGTTTGTTTTTTAAATAAGCAGTTTGACTGAACTCCGAGCTCTCCCTTTCTTCCGGTTTGTTGTGGACAGGAATTCTGGGATACCTCCTTATACCCCGGAGGTCAATAAAAGCGCTGTTGGGCGTCCACACTTGCTGACCAGCGCTGGATCACCAGCGCTGGAATCCCTACACCTGAGGCTCGACCGGGTGTACAGCCAGCGCTGCAACCAGGGAGTTGCAGCGCTGGCCATGCTTTGCAAGTGTGGCCACATCCTAAGTTGCAGCGCTGTAACCCCCTCACCAGCGCTGCAACTTTCTAGTGTAGCCATGGCCCAAGAAAGAGCCTTTGTCTTATTCGGGGCTGCAGCCAAAGACACACATGACATGCTGCTGCTAGGGGGAAAATGAAACATAGATTGTAACTGTGAGGTCAGGCCTTAGCTAGCTATGCTTACCATAGTGTTGCCTCAGCTGTGGGTATTATTTGGCTCAGTACATACTGGGTGCTTTCCTTCTTTAGTCTCAATCCCACGCCAAATAAATGTGGCTTTGTTTAAGAGCTATGCAAGATGGCAGATCAGTCCCAAGGAATGGAACCTGATGTCTGTCTGCCTTCCTTAGGGTCACAGAGAGAGGTAATGGCCTAGGCCTTTGGTCAAAGGTGAGAAAACTCTTCAAAAGGTGCGGTCAAGAAGCTGGCACAGACTTGGCATACAGCGGTAAAACCAAAACAAGGGTTGGGAGGTCGATGTCTTTCAGGCTAATCTGTTAGTGGAGGACTCAGTCCACTGAGCTTTGTAAGGAAGAGGAAGTGATGGAGGGAGCACGGGGGTGCAGCAGTTAATGCAGCGGTGTTCTACGACCTCTCCTGCACTGAGCTGTTATGAGGTAAGGCCTTCTGTCACATCAGAGGGAAAGTCAGTCCTTGGTACGGGTGCAAGGTGAAGCCTTTTCTCAAGGGGCAGTTGCAATGTTTCACTCCACCATTCCCCTGTGGGGAGGAGAGCAGCACAGGCCTCTACCACATTCCTCCCATGGGGAGTAGATCACAACCCTGTTTGCTTTTGACCTGAGAGCTCACACTGCTCCTTTGGCTCCTGACACAGATTCCTATGAGGTCAGAGTTTACTTGCCTCCTCTCTAAGGGCTTATCTATGCTACAAAACCTTGCAGTATTTGAACAGTGTTGCAAACAACTGAGTGAGCTGACACAACACTGACCACAATTTAACAGCCACTGAAGACCACAACAGACCCAGTTCATTACTGGGTCAGGTAACTGATTAACCCCTGCTGTGAAGAGGGGTTTAGCCAGGGGTGGCTGGTACGATGATTTGTGTTGGCACGTGAACGAGATTTGTTCACAATCATATTCAAACATGGGAGGCTGGGGGAGACACTGCCGTGTAGATAACCCAAAGCACCAACAGATATCTGTAACCACAGTCATTGCCTCCAGTTCCAGTTGCCTTCACTGACGTAGGCAGTAAGGCCTAAAGGATGGAGCACTGGGCTGGGACTCAGGAGATGTGGTTTCTATTCCCAGCTTTACCACTCCCTGCTGGGTGACCATGAGCAAATCACTCCCCCCTGTTTGTGCCCTAGTTACTCCATCGCTGAAATGAGGATAATGATACCAGCCTCCTTGGAAAAGTGCTTTGTGACCTGCCAGTGAAAAGTGCTAGGTTTCTTTGTTTATTTAAAAGTAAAGACTATTGGCAAAAGACAAACAATAAGGAAAATCACAAAATAGGTACTTGAGAACAAATGCAGGTCCAGTGCTATGATTGAAACACCACTGGATGGTCAGGAAGCCTTAAGTCAGAGATCTTCCGGGGGTACAGTTACTCATCTAAATATTTGCCTAATTTTATAGCAGGCTATATAAAAAGCACTGGTGAAGTCAGTACAAGATGACTTATTTATACTGTTCTATATATTATACACTGAAATGTAAGTACAATATTTATATTCCAATTGATTTATTTTATAATGTATATGGTAAAAATGAGAAAAAAAGCAATTTTTCAGTAATAGTGGCTGTGGCACTTTTGTATTTTTATGTCTGATTTTGTAAGCAAGTTGTTTTTCAATGAGGTGAAACTTGGGGTTATGCAGGACAAATCAAACTCCTGAAAGGAGTACAGTAGTCTGGAAGGACTGAGAGCCATTGAGTATGTCCCAATCTCTTGGGAAAGTTTCAGCACATCTCCTGGTGTCCATGTTTTCCTTTCCTGCTCTCTTTCGTGTCAGGGAACCCTCTGATGCAGTCACTTTGGTGATGAAGAAGGTGGTTACTCAACACACTCCCACAACATGGCATGACATCATTTCATTAATAACTGCTTCCTGTTGCACAACTAAGGGTAACTTTTTACAGCACATGCGTGTTTTTCCTGGTAATTTTTCTTATGCTAACTTCTTGTTTCATTTCTTGTGTCACTGTTTTCAAGAATACAAATGTATCCCACTCTAACCGAAGGTGTTGGGTCTAAGGGAATATGACCATGGTTTGCAAAATAGTTTTTGTCTTCAGTGAAAACAGCTTTCTGAAAATAATCCGTTGCAGACTATATGGCAGCATCTTATGGATGATTAAACTTGCCAGGATTTATATATCAGGTCCAGTTCATATTCCATAGGGAAGGCACCACTCATCACTGTCACAGGTAGTACAAACACAGCCGCCTGAACCGAAAAGCTTGCAGTCTAGGTTAATGACAAGATGCAGCAGGTGGATAAAATAGACCCCCACTGGTTGCAGGGGGAGGTCAAGGGAACAGTAATATGAGTATGTATTTGCATAGGCTAGCTATGCAAAGGACTCAATTCACCCTCTGTCTAGCCATGAGCAAAAGCTGAATGCAAACCAATTCTCTGAGTTCGCTCATCACCACAGGGATCCTGTGGGGATACCATCTGAGATAGAATCAATGTCTTACCTGAGCTGGATGCTGGGTGCCTGCTGTTTTAGGGGAAAGAGGACTCCAACACAGCACTGGTAGCAAAGTCTTTACTCTTGGGCTTTTGTCTTGGTGATGATCCAGCATATTCAGCAGGCCAGTGCTTGGAGGCATTATCCTTGTTTGGTACCATCCTTCAGCTAACATTGTTCAACAATGCCCCATCTTGGGGAAATGTAGTATCCTGTGATGTGTGGCATGGCAACTTTTGGTTAAGTTGCCTGCATTACTCAGTGCTGTTCAAAGAGCCTGTTCACACCTGTGTCTGTCAAAGTTTGCCATTTACCCAGTAAGAGTAGAGAGTGGAAAGAACCTCCATTGTACTATTACACAGCTGGCACAACTGACTCTTAGGCCACATCTCTAGCACTCCCTCCACCCCCACCCCGGCCTACAGGGTGCATTGGGGCTATAAATAGGATGAAGCAGGTGTGGCTGAGTGTTGCTGTGCTCTGATATTCCCCATCTAGCATACCAGCCTCTTGGGTCCATAGCTGGCCGGCATAGGTAATAGGAGTTAAAGGGGCCTTGAAGCTCTTCTAAAATACAATGTGGACAGGAATAGTGTGCCCTAGAGATGAGGAGCCATAAATGGCTTTTTTACACCTCCCACCCTCCACTGTGTACAGCACCTCTTGAGGGCAGCTAAGGACTGAGCCCAGATGTTATGACAGAGTTAAGGGGAGTGAGGTAATATATTTTATTGGACTAACTTCTGTGCATGATCTCCAGGTAGGTTTCCTGATTTTTTCATTCCCATGTGTGGGAGTATGTGATGATTTCTTGTTTGAGGTGTTCCCTTATGGAGTATGTGAGGGTGCGGGAGATGGTTCCTCAATTTTTCTGAAGTCCTTCTTGCAGAGCTGTTCAGCATATCAGGAGTTGCACATAGTGGATAGAGGATTATATGGTACGTCCTCTGGGGATGATGGTTTTCCCTTGTGTTCACTCAAGAAGTAGATGTCACTGTTAAGTTTGGCTTCCTTCCTCTTCATGTTGTGGAGTTTCCATTTCAGATGGCAAAATTCGATTTCTTTCATTGTCACTTGCAGTCATGTTATAACCATGATAATCCCAGGATCTTAGAGATAAAAGGTAAGTGAGGAAATACCTTTTATTGGACAAAGTTCTGCAGTTGGTCCAATAAAAGATATTACCTCAACCACCTGGTCTCTAATATCCTGGGACCAACACGGCAGCAACCCTGTAAACCCAATTGCTATTGGCATATACTTCCTCTATTAGAGTTAATTTTCCATAGGATGCTTTATACAGACCTTTTCATCGAGAGAGTTCCCAAGGAACATTGCAAACTGAAATGCAGATTTTCCTAGAAATAGCATCATTCACATGGTGCTGCAGCCTCAGCTGGGGTGAAAGGCAGCTTCTCATGTGGCTTTTGCATTGATATAAGTGGTGTTGGTCAAAGTGACATGCAAATTATATGTGCAATACACAGCTTCAGAAATATTAAATTGTGATGGCAAAATATAGAAAACAAACACATAAATGGACAAAACAAAAACACATGATGTAAATTAACAATGTATGGTACACAATTACAGTTGTGTTGAAATGGGAAATCACCCTAAGTGCAACAGGTCCCAAGGTAACTAAACTCTTTTTTTCTTTTTAAGGGTCAGATTCAAAATCCATTGACTTTCTATTGACTTCAGTGGCCTTTTGAATCATGCCCTACTTGAATTATGATGTGCTTCCATCTACAGTGTGAACTGATTTAAAAGCCATGAATCATTTTCAGCATTAAGTTGAAGATAGGTCATTCAAATGTACAGAGAGAAGCTAAAACTTTCAAATGCCTAAAATTAGATGCCGAATCTGATGTTTGCAACTTTTAAACATGTAGTCAGTTATTCAGAAGTGTTCATCATCTCTGGAGGTGTTCAGCACCTGAGGTGGTTGAAATTTGTTGACTACAAAAATGTTTCCACTGAAAAGTAGGGTTTTGTCAAAAGCAAAACTTTTCCCGGGGAAAATGTAATTAAAAAAATTATATGGGAAATTTTGAAACCAAACAAAAGTCGTTGTTTTGGATTGCATAATTCAGTTTGGTAGAAATGAAATTTTTTGATCTAAATAAAAACTTTTGTTTGGTCTAGAAATTTCCTATGAAAATTTTAAAACAAATTTTTCCTCTTTTTTTTTTTTTTTTTTTTTTTTTTTTGGTAGAAGAGAAAATATTTCCTCTCTCCATCCAGCTCTATTCATCACCTCTGAAAATCAGGCCACTTATCTTTAGATGTCTAAATATGGATTTAGATGACTAAAGTTAGTCATGCAGGTTTGAAAATGTTGGCCTTATTGAAGAATTAAGGTTGTGGTTGGGTGCTCAACTTTCTTATGTAGCTTTGGAAATCCCAGAATGTTTACACAACATGCTGCTTTCAGGAAGTTGTGGCCTATGGTGATGTCTTCCTGGAGCTGGTAGCTCATGCCCCCTTTTATTTAATCCTCTTACAGTCCATATATTTGTCAGAACCACTGAGCCAAAGGTCTAGGTTCCTACACCTCCCCTTCCCCCATTATTCAAGCACCGTATAAAGTTATTTAGTCCTTGATCATCCAGTCCTCTCATACCTGCTTAGTCCCATGGATTCAATACAAGTGGGGGGAGCAAAGGCTGATGTATCGGGCCCTTCCTGGTGAGAATGTTCCCATCCAGTTTGTATGCAGCATTTTCTTTACATCAGGCACTGTATGTAACTTTCACTGTAGAGTAGATTCAAGCCCTCTGACTGAAACATCTGTCCCAGAATGTTCAAACGTTTTTCAGTCCAGGTTGGGACCTACACCATGAACTAGCGTGGAGAGAGGTGTACATGTGTGAGATGGAAAAGCAGCACAGGAGAGCGAATAGGGAAACATACAGAAATCTGATATTAGGAGGATGCTTGTTAAGGCTCATGCTATATTGCAGCACTTCCTCAGCATTCCCCTGAAAACAAATCTTGATGTTGCTATATGTCCCTTCTGAATTTACAAGTCATTTGTGCTCCATGAACTAATGTAAACTAATTTTCTGCAATTTCAAGTTTTGGCCCTATTTTAGCTAATGAAATTCAGCACTTTTCAGCCATTTCCTCATTCTTGCAGCCAGCATGATATGAAAGAGCAGCTTCACACTTACAGGGCAATTAGTGATAATCATTGTGGGCAAGTTAAAAAACCCAGCCTGCTCCTTTAAGGTCTGTTCTCTCAGTGCACAGAGGATTTATGCAGGCAGCCCTAAGTCATTATGCATGTATCTTTCCAGCATGCACAGACACACTTAAAAGATTAGTTTTTGAGAATGGGTTTCCCTGATAATATCTTGGGAACCTTCCCATGAAGCATACGTGCAACTGGATTTGTAATTCTCTCTCAGTTTTACATCTTGTTCTCATGTCTAAGCACTGGCTCTTGCAGTTATGTGATGACATAAGGAGAATCTCGACTCTCTCTTAAAAAATAAAAATATATGTCTAGCCCTCATCATTTTGGAAGAAGCTTAAAAACCTGATTCATAAAAGCTCAAAAAAAGACAATAAAATCCAAAATTTCCTTTTTTTGTTTTGTTTAAAATAACTTGAGTTTTGAATGCTTGGAGTTCAGATGGATTCTAAATCAGCATCATGTAAATAGATTACTATGTTGGGAGCTGGGAGAGCACATCACCTTAATGATGTTATCAGACATGATGGCTTCCTTCCATTCAGGCTAAATGATGGAACAATTAAATGCCCCTTTGTGTAATGGTAGCTGAAACAATGGACAACTATTGCACAAGAACTAGACTGCATGCAAGCCTGGGCAGTGGCTGGCATAGATGCCAACTCCTGCTCCTGCTAGTGGGAGCTCGACCCCCGTCTGCCCCTGGCCCTGCTCTGACTCCATCCCTTCCATGAGGCCCCACCCTCTGCCCTGTCCCCATTCCAATCCCTTGCCTAAAGTCCCTGCCCCAACTCCTCTCCCTCCTACCCCTATTCCGACTCCTTCCCCAAATCCCTGTCCCGGCCCCGCCTCTTCCCCGCCTCCTCCCCTGAGCATGCCACGTTCCCGCTCCTCCCCCTCCCTCCTGGAGCTTGCTACGCTGCCAAACAGCTATTTGGCAGCAGCCCAGCAGGAAGTGCTGGGAGGTAGGCAGAGGGGCGGTGACGCGGCGCCCTTGGGGGGAGGCAGAGGAGGTGGGGCGGGGAGCTTGGCTGCCGGTGGGTGCAGAGCACCCCCTAATTTTTCCTCATAGGTGCTCCAGTCCCGGAGTACCCACAGAGTCGGTGCCTATGGTGGATGGGCCATGTGGTCCAAGGAGTCTTCCAGTGGTGTGATAACAATCACGGGGGGCGGGGGTGATTTGACTGCTGCAGTGTGGGTGTGAACAGAAGTAGATAGAGAAGGCGGCAGCAAAGCCCTGGCAACATTGGCTTGAGAGAAAGAAAATAGCGAGAGAGCTTTTGGGTCACAATGCTGGCTAGAAAAAGTCTTGGAACTGTGAGCAAAGAAACTGAATCCCGTTTTTTGATTCCTGTTGGGTTCAGGGAAACCAGACTTTGTGTTCATTCTTAGTAACAAATAGGATTGTATCAGAAAGTTATCTGACTTTAGCATCCATCTCTCCTCCTAATGGAAACAACTCACAAGATCCCAAATACTGGCTAAATGCTTTGGTCAAATAGTAAATTTGAGCTGACAATATCCTTTTAATAAGAAAGCAAGTGTGTGGACTTTAGGCTCCACAGAAATGAAGTATCGCTGAGGTGTGTCATAACAAGAGGGCCTGTCTTCAACTGACAGCTGAATATGACATCAGACAGCTCTTAGGGCCCTAGCCAGGGTCAACTCTAGGTTTTTTGCTGCCCCAAGCAAAAACATTTTTGGCTGCCCCCTCTCACCCCGGCCCTGGACTCTCATCCCCACCACCAGTGCCCTCCCCCACCCGCACCCCCTGCTGCCCCAGCACTGGGCTCTCTCCCCCCAACCCGCATCCCTGCCGTCCCAGCCCTGGGCTCCCCCCGACCAGTACTGACTTCACCCTCTCCCCGCTCGCCTCCAGTCGGTCCAGTGCTAGAAGGGTCAGGGTAAGCAGCAGGGCTCCTGGACTGCACCTCAGCCCAGGGTCCCTCCAGCAAGGGGCTCCCGCCTCCAGGACTAGCCAGGACCCGGGAAGGCAGAGCCGGGGGACTGCCCCGGCAAGGGGTTGAGGAGCCAGGGCAGGGTAGCTCCAGAGGGAGCAGAGCCCCCAAAAGTAGGGCCCTGCATGGCATCACCCTGCCCTCAGTGGCGCTGCTGCTGCTTCTGGCTGCCCTGCCTCAGTCCCTGGGAGGCTCAGGCTGCTTTGCCCACCCCTGGCTGCGGCACTGGGGAGTGGCCGCCCTACGGCACCTGCAGGTGGCTCCATGTGCCCAGGGGGGCGGCCCCCAGCCCGAGTGTCCCCCGCTCAGAGCCTGCCCGGCCCAGCCACAAGGTGCGGGTGCTGGTCCCCTGCGACTTGAACCCCAGCGGCTCCAGGGCGCCCCCCGCGCACAACGCCCTGCTACTGCCAGGACCGGCTCTGGCCTTTTGCCACCAGAAGCAAAAAAAAAAAAAGATGGCCAGAATGCCGCCCCTGAAAATGTGCCACCCCAAGCACATGCTTAATTTGCTGGTGCCTAGAGCCTGCCCTCGCCCTAGCAACGCTGCACCCTCCCTGTCTAGCATGCTGTTTGGTGTAGTGGCTGCCTTGTTATATTTCTATAATTTAACTTTTATGATGCTCAGTTGTTGCCCTATCACTCAACCCCCAGCCTAGAGGACCAGTGTGGCTGCTTTTCATCCCATTTCCCACAACTTTCAGCTGTCCGGCTTGGATGACCTTAACAGAGTCCATTGCATAGTTCTGAGGGTGTCGGAACACACATGGCTTCCTGACATGCCAAAGTACAGTCCTCGGGGAAGGCTTCAACTGAAATGCAGGAGATTTATGTGCATAAATTTTCTGCCCACTCAAGGTTGCCTATATTATACCATTATTATTATTATTAATTTATGTCACTGAGAACACCCTACCTCCCTATTTCTATGGAATCTGTTTCCCAACAGTATCATTTTAACAGAATAGCTTTCATCAGAGATGCCCTTGTAAGCCATCTGTTCCATGTATAAAACTGTTCAAGAGTTCCCACTCCAGTTTCTTCCATGGCAGTGACCAAACCTGTCCCCAGTGAGAGAATACAATAACTTGGGTCGGGGGAATAGAATACTTCAAAGAGACTTGGTTGACTTTAGTGGACCTTCCTCAGTAATTTAAGCACCATTAACATGCTGTTAGACAAGACCTGGTTCTACCAGCTTTGACTATTAATAGAACATTATCAACATAATTAATTCCAATATCTGATCTACTTTTCAGTAGTTTATACGAGGCTTTCACTAACACACAGTATGCACCTTATTCTGCTTCTCAATCAGGTGCTGTTGACAGACAAAATTCCTGGTGTTTGTGCACTGCAAAATCACAAGGCACCCACTTAGCTATTTGTTGAGATAATCTTCACTTTTAGGAAGAGTCAGAGTCCAGAGAGCAGGTTAATTAGAAGCCAACACTCCTCTCTCTAGCAGCTCTGCTGTGACGATGGGTGTTCCTTTTAAACTAAAAGAAAAGAAAAGCAATTAGATTATGTAACTCTGGATCTGCTCTGCACAGTTCTGTCCCTAATTAAACATGAGCTAAAACATTCGTTGGGACACTGTATCATCATTTCTCTGTTGCCAGGTGCCTCTGTCCATTAGGAACGCAGCATCTCCTGTGCAGGAGAATTGGAGATTATTAAACCTTTAACTGCTGGATCCAAATATTGTGAAACACGCCTATCTGACAGTGGATACAACGTTGCAACAGTTTGTCCACTCCATCCACCTGCCCCTTACCACCCTCCCACATTGTTTTGTCGAAAAGAGGCAAGTGAATGCTCAAGGGATATGGCCAATCAGTGGCTTTTTTGTGTAATACACAGCAGAAAGAAAATAGGCATTTCTGTTCAGTAAATGTATAAGGTCCTCTTGATCACCAGCTCTTTGAGTGCATTTGTTTATTTAAATAACCTAGGATAATGTGCCTGTGTCCTGAACTAGAACACAGGGGCCAGAGGGATATAGAAGCTGAAGATATTCTATTTCCTTCTCATTTTCCTCTTTTCCATCTCTCAGCAGCTTGATATGTGCCCAATCTGCCAGTGCAGCCTGTCTCGGGAGTATTGTCTGGGTTAATCAGCGGAATCAGTGCAACACAAGTTAAATGAATGACACAACAGAGAAGGGCCCAGATATCTGTCTAATCATTACTTTTCCCATCGTGTGATCAGCCGCATTTTGCTTGATCCTATTGCATAGCTGTTCAACTCTTAGCATAGGGATTTCTTCCTTTGTACACAGTGCTCATAGATAGCCATGTGATTCAGTGCAGGGAGAGAGAGAGATTGAGGGGTGGAGGGGGGTGCTCAGGTCCAAATGACCAACTCTCTGGTCCTCACTTCTGTATGTGTCTGGAATATATTTATGGAGATTTTAACAACTCTGAATGGAGATAGTCCTCAGTCTGGGGAGTTTCTGGGACTGTCAGATCCAGATTCTAAAGCTGAATAAAGACAAAGGGCTAATACTCCCCGTCCCTTGCTGTCCCCCAGCCTCACTATGTAGTGCAAAGGGGAAGGCAGCATCACAGAACAGCCCTGACAACACAAAATAAGTGGAGATTTTGCAGCAAGCTCCCTCTTGTGTGCCATCCTCTGAAATGTTACCTTCCTCTGAGGGCTCTGGGGGTTTGGGGTAGGGACCTGTTGACAGGCTCCCCTCCAAACCAGAGTGCTTCCACACAGATGATAATACAGTACGAAAACAAACTCAGAGGAAAAAGCCCTCCACTCCCCCCACCCCACCTGTGGCCAACATGCTAAGGTGTGCCCTGTACTGCCCTTTGTTCTCTCAGTCCTGGTCTACACTGTACAGAGTTAGGTCAACATAAGGCAGCTTACGTCAGCCTGTCTCTGCAAGCGTCTAAACTAAAATGTAGCTCCCACCGACGTAACTCGCCCACTACACAAGCTTAATAACTCCACCTCCATGAGAGGCATAGTGCTTCAGTTAAGGTAGTTCGGTCAATGCAGTGTCAGCGTAGACATTGTGTTGCTTACATCGACTGTTGCTGCCTTTCAAAGCCTTCTCACAATGCCCCACACTGGCAGTTAAATTGGTGCAACTACTCCTGGTGAAAATGAGCACCACCGACACAAGGAACGTAGTGTGGACGTGTAAAACCAATTCAATTACTGCAGTGGCTGTACGTTGATGTAACTTAGGTTGATTTAATTTAGTAGTGTAGACTTGCCCTCAGAGAGTGAGGTGAATTCTCAGAACTCAAATGCTGGAAAAGCAGGAGATGCAGAGCTGGGGTCCCTCCGCGTGCTCCCTTAAAAGAACACCAGCATTACCAAACAAAAGAACACACGCTCATTAGGAAACTAGGGAAATACAAAGTTATGTTGCCAGTTCCCACACAACCTAAACTCTGCCTCCACTTGCCTTATGCTGTCATTAGTCTGCACAAGTCTCCCACTGGCTTCACTGGATGTTCTCACAGGTCCCAGCTCCGTGTATTCATAGTAACAGGACATGCTCCCAAAACTCTCTCCTACACTGTCCGGCCATTGTCGATTTCAACAAGGATGTTATTGCTTAACATTTGAAAATATGAGCCTGGATTCTTGGGACAGACCAAAACAACTCAACAGAAGCCACAGGGAGTGTAATATCACCCCTTGAATGTTTTCATCAGACTTTTGTAATTTTTTTTCCTTCAGGGGAAAAAAAAGAAGTCATTCAACCCTCAACAATCTGGTTCCAGCTCTTGGAAAGATCAGCAGGGTCATGTACAGCATTTCTACCTCCCCTCACAGCAAATTAAACCATTGAAACAGATATTAAAATTAAATTGTTCTGTAATTAAATTGTACTGTGGTTTAGAAGCCCTGGCTTCTGTTAAAACTTAATTACTCATTTTCTACCACTTTCTTAGTAAAGGACAGACGCTAACCTCAGTCAATAAAGCTTGGCTTCTGGTTAAAAAATGTGTGGTAAAGGTACGAGTGTGAGCAGCTTCTAAACTAAGATACACAGTGGGAAATGCTGTTTGGTTTTGATTGTGCTACTGGAGTACCAGAGGGTAAGTGCTACAGGGAGTTTCTCAAAGAACATATCCAGATTAAGCAATAAAATGTTCCAGAATATGTGGCTTGTTTATACCAACTGGAGCCCTGAAAATTCATCCTCTGCTAATGATCTTTGAAATCTTTTTAAAGGTGGGACCCAAGACCATGTTCATGTGCAGTAGTTGCAGAATAAATGCTTGGATACTATGGCGGTGAATGTTACACAAAGCCTTAAATTAGACACAGTGTGGAATCCTATGGATGGAAACTACAAATTATGCTTCCTAGGGACCCAGTTGAGTCCTGTGATGTAACACAAGGTCACAATTCACAAACATGACTATGGTTTGGATGCTTAACTGAGAACCTCTATTCCTTTTTGATTCACTTTAAAGAAAATTCTTTAAAAATATTTTTTGTAATGCATGACCTTGTTTTGTCTTCCCCAATCCTGCCATTGGTCCATTCGTCTTTCTGCTGATTTCTATGGGAGCAGGAACAAGTCCTAGTTAGTTCTATAGAGCATTTCTTCCCTTATAACCTGTCAAAGAACAGGTGAGTCAGCAAGATTGTCTTTTAGTTTTCATCCGATGAGCTCCTCTAGGAACAGGGTCTTTTATGTCTGACTTAGAACAATGCTTGCTCAGCTCTCGTCCCCTTACGCCCCTACTCTACTTGCACTACATTGATGACATCTTCATCATCTGGACTCATGAGAAGGAGGCCCTTGAGGAATTCCACCAAGATTTCAACCCTACCATCAACCTCAGCCTGGACCAGTCCACACAAGAGATACACTTCCTAGTCACTACAGTGCTAATAAGCGATGGTCACGTAAACACCACTCTATACCAGAAACATACTGACCGCTATATTTACCTACACACCTCCAGCTTTCATCCAGACCACATCACATGATCCATTGTCTACAGCCATGCTCTAAGATACAACTGCATTTTCTCCAATCCCTCAGACAGATATAAACACCTGCAGAATCTCTATCAAGCGTTCTTAAAACTGCAATACCCACCTGGTAAGTGAAGAAACAGATTGACAGAGCCAGAAGGGTACCAAGAAGTCATCTACTACAAGACAGGCCCAACAAAGAAAGTAACAGAACACCACTAGCCGTCACCTACAGCCCTCAACTAAAACCTCTCCAGCGCATCATCAAGGATCTACAACCTATCCTGAAGGATGATCCCTCACTCTCACAGACCCTGGGAGACAGGCCAGTCCTCACCTACAGACAGCCCCCCAACCTGAACAAATACTCACTAGCAACTACACAGCACGCAACGAAAACACCAGCCCAGGAACCAAACCCTGCTACAAACTCCAGTGCCAACACTGTCCACATATCTATTCAAGGGACCTAACCACATCAGCCACACCATCTAGGGCTCGTTCACCTGCACATCCACCAATGTGATATATGCCATCATGTGGCAGCAATGCCCCTCTGCCATGTACATTGGCCAAACCAGACAGTCTCTACGCAAAAGAGTAAATAGAATCATAACATTCAAAAACCAATAAGAGACCACTTCAATCTCTCTGGTCACTCAATAACAGATCTAAAAGTGGCAATTCTTCAACAAAAAAACTTGAAAAACAGACTACAACGTGCAGCTGCAGAACTGGAATTAATTTGCAAACTGGATACCATCAGATTAGGCCTGAATAAAGACCGGGAGTGGTTGGGTCATTACAAAACGTAAACTTAATTTCCCCAATACTAATTTCTCCCTACTGCTACTCACACCTTCTTGTCAACTGTCTGTAATGGGCCACTCTCTTACCTCTTCAAAAGTTATTTTTCCTCCCTTGGTATCCTGCTGTTAATGGATTTATCTTGTTAGACTGACCTGCATCCGATGAAGTGGGTTCTAGCCCATAAAAGCTTATGCCCAAATAAATATGTTAGTCTCTAAGGTGCCACAAAGACTCCTCATTGTTTTTGATCTAAACTTGGTAATCAGTCAAGTAAATCTTCAGGGCTGTGCAGGAGGGGTTAGATCTTGCAGCTTCTGATAACATCAAAACACTGTGCACTATAAAATAACCACAATACTGCCCTGCCTCACGGAGGTTTGTGATGACTGATTAGTTTGCAGATGAATATGTGCTCTGTAGAGCTAAGCAGTCTTCATTTTCCAAACAGGGCCAGCACAAACTGAAAGGCAAAGTCTGCATATTTCCTTCTTCCATCTGTTCTAACATAGTCCAGATTTGAGATGTCAACAAGATCTCATCTCTGTTTCGAAAGGGTCAGTTCACACAAATGATAGGTCATTCTGTTCTTGCTGTTAGGGTGTAAGTTATTTCCTAGGCCTAACGTAGGATGCTCTTTGTTGAGCAGTAATCTCCAAGACAATAGCAGAATTAAATCAGAACTTCCAGGCAATCTATCACACATGAGTTGACATTATTTAACCCAGATGATGCCAGACAGTGAGTTATTTTATTACAAGTAACGGTCTACCACAAAGAATTATTGTCAGTATCCCTAACACATGCTACATTTTTTTAGATCTCCAGAATCTGTCCATTTACAGTCACAGGCTGTGCACCTGCCACACAGCAATTAGAATTCCTGATAGTTCCTGTTGTGCTGGGAGTGTTCCCTGCCTTGCAGCTATTCAGGGTACCTACAGGCTCGTCTAAACACGAAAGTTGCACTGGTTTAATTTAAGTCCCAACTTGTTTACACACACAAGCTGCACAGCTTTAAGTATGCTAGTATTAACTATACTCCCTCCCCAGTGTGAACAATTATATTAGAATAAATGTGCTTATACCAATATAACTTATTATAAGATATTCTGGTGTAAGGTACCTGTAGACCAATATAACTGCATCCACACTAGTATAACAATACTGGTAAAAATCACGCCACTAATCGACATAGTTACTCTGGTACAAAATCTTCGTGTCGACCAGGCCTTTGTTAAACAAATTCAAATCCCCATGTGGGCATGTTTATATCTGTTTAGCTTGCCTGGCACTAAACCTAATTTAAACCACTATGTGTGTCCATACACAAAGGTGCACTAAATCAGAGGAGAATAGCATCTTTAGTTAAACAGGTGCAACTCTGTGTGTCAACCTGGCTGGCGTTTATTCTATATTGTTCATAGGTATGAAAGTTAGAATCGGTGTTAATACCTTTAAAAAGAAAAAATTCAGGTTGGACAGTTCAGGCTCAGACCCTAGTTAATTCCAGGCATGTGAGCTTAAACCACTTGATATTTAAAAATAAAAGATAGACAGAAAGCATTCTCTCCTTCAGGTGCTTAGCAGGCTGGTTCTAGCTCCCATGCTCAGGGTCTAACTGATCATCATATGTGGGGCTGGGAATGAATTTTTTCCCCTGTCAGATTGGCACTGACCTGGGGGGAGTGGAGGGGGCATTCACCTTCCTGTGCAGTATGGGGTGTGAGTCACTGGCCAGGATTATCTGGGTACATCTCACTTAATCTTTTCTCTGCCACTGCGATGGCCTTGAGCACTGGTGCACCTGAGTCCCTCCTATTGTCTGCCTCTGGCACGTAATAATCTAGTCTCCTGTGGGCTGTACTACTTTGCTCTAATGTTGTTTGTTAGGTTTAATGGGCTGGTGCTGGGTGGCATTGGTGGCCTGTGCTATACAGGAGGTCAGACTAGACCAGTGGTTCTCAACCTTTCAGGGCTCAAGACACATTTGTAAATGTTTATGACCTGTCGTGATCCAATAAACAGTCGAGGTGGAGGTCCAGAGGTGGTTTCACTTGGATCCTTCCCATTCCCTGTGAGGGTTGGGTCCTGCTCACCACTCAGTCCACAATGTTGGTTCCTGCAGCTTCTATGCTGTGGAGCTGGCGGGGCACGGCTCTCTGCTCCTGGTATTGCAACCTGTGGGGATGCAGGGCTGCTTAGGTTTGGCTTTGTCCCCCTGATTAAGCAAAATTTGTGGGAGTGGAGTTGTGACTTGGCTCATGAGGTTGCATTGCCACTCACTGAAATTTGGCCTACCCAGCCTCCTGTCATCATGACAGCTGGGCCAAACCGGAGTGGTGCTGGGACCCCAGACGCTGTAGTGTCTGGAGCAGGGAGGCAAGCCCAGTCAGTCACGTCATCCTCTGATACATTCTGGTCACCCAATTTTGGGTCCCGACCCACAGATTAAAAATGCTGGACTAGATAGTCTGCTGGTCCCTTCTGGCCTTAAACTTTATGACTCTAAGAGCAGGCCCCTAAACGGGTTTAATGGGAACAAGTTCATTCTTTGTGTATCTCTGCTGGCATCAAAGATCTTTCAGCAGGGAAGAGTTGGGCCCATTTGTGTTTGATGGACGGAAGATCCCTCCTCTGCTAGCTGTATGTTTCCTCCCAGCAACGTTCTGCAGCATGTCCTTCAATGAAGGAGTTTTCCCTCTCTCTCCCCTCATGCCAATACTCTGAGCCATTCCTCTTACTGGTGGCTGATCTCACCAGCCTGGGGGAAATGAGCTAACTTTGCAGCTTTCTGTTCTCTGTGACTGATTGACTCTGGTTCGACATGGCAAATGCACTGAGAGGTATGGAGAACTCAATGCATCTGTGACTGACTGCATGGGGTGAAGGGGCTGACTTGGTATAATAGTTCCAGAATCTGCCCTGGCTAGCAGCAAAAATCCCTGTAGTGAAGGGAACTTGTCACTCATAGCAAAAGCTTCCAGGAACCTCAGGCAGGCCTGGAACAGACAGGAAAAAGGGAAAGTCCTGAGCTATCCCTTCCCTGCTGTGTTTCTAACTGATCAGTGACTGTTTGAGGCTGCAGCCTGACAGCTCAATGGTGCTTCATGCTGTCTACAAAGGGTCAGGCTTCCTTGTAAACCCTAAGCTCTCTGCTGCGGAGCGAGTAAGTGAGCACCTTGCTTCTTGCCCTTGCATTGATAAACTGCTGGGGAGTGACTGTGGGTGTCGGAGGGAAGCTGCCAAGTTGAGAGGGAGCAGTTCAAAGAAAACCCCTGAAATCTAGCAAACAGCTGGCCCAGGCAGGAGCTGTGGTGAATGGGAGGAGCCAGCTCCCTGCAATAGTTGGATCCTGAACTTGGTCCATCACTCCTGCTGAGCCTGAGAGGTCTGTGGAGGCACCTATTTGTTTTTTGGGGTCAGGAGCACCTTGCACAGCTGCCAAGCAGCCATCTCACTCTGTGCCTTGGCCTTGTCTGAAGGCTTTAGGGATAACGTGACTTTTATTTATTTACAGGTACCTGATTTTTGGCTTGGTTTGGTATTTTTGGTAGTACCTTTATGCCAGAAAGATGCCAAAGGACAAATTGTGTGCATGTGTGTGTGCACATGCACACCATGTGTGTATAAAGTGTGCGTTTATTGCTAATTAATGAAATGCAGCCACATCTGGGGTGGAGTGTAATAGCTGTTCTGCGCCAACAATAGCAGAGTGTACCCACTGATATACTCTGTAAATGGTTTGGGGGAAGTAAAGAATCATCTCATCTATTGAAACTACTGAAGGAACTGTAATCTTTAATCCTCTTTCCCCTCACGCTGGTCCTACCATATCTTTTGATGCTCTCTGACTCTAATAGGTGTCACAAATAATCTCAGCACGTGGCTTGCTTGCCATTGTGTTTCTCAGTGGAGTGAGGAACTGCTCATACAGAGGCCACGGCACAGTGGCTTGCTGCTGGAGTGAGATGAAAACAAGAGGGTGACCTGCTCTCTTAGTCACTGTGAGCTGCCCATAATGGTCTTTTCCCCCTTGTCGCTCTGGGTGGGCTAAAGCCAGTAACCAAAGTCTTTAACAAAGACAGGGAGGCCTGGTTTGCTGTAATCTGATTAGCTAAACCTTGGAGAGTCAGAGCAGCAAAAGTGGCTAAGAAAATGTTTCCCTCTATAAAATATTACTCAAAGGCACACTGAGATAAAAGTAGTGTAGGACACTACTCTTATTTTACACGTGGGTCTTCGGCGGCATTTTGGCGATGAAGCTTCAGTGCCACCGAAAACACCTGTGACCGAAGTACAGCCAAAGAGCCAGAGTGTCGTCCCATCAGTAAAAGACCTGCAGTAGGTGGCACCTTTTTTTTTTTTTTTGCTCCCAGGTGAGTAAACTTAAAAAGGCGCCACTTGTGTTCGGTGGGGGAGTGGCCGCTGCCCCGCTCCCCCCCAGCTACACTGTTTACACTGTGTGGCAGGCTACAGCATCTGAAATACAGCCAGAAATCTCTTACGCAGGGAGACAGCACTTGAGTGCATTAGACTATTTCCAGTTGTCCAATATCATTTCCCAGACATCTCCACAGTACAGTACTGATGATCTAAACCTATTAAGCGAATGGTTGTTCTCTAGTTACTGGCCTTTTAAAACTACCAACAGAACAACTGTATTTATTTCACATTAGTTCTTCCATCTTTTATAAATGCATCTCCTCCAGTTTGGATGCTCTGATCTTCCTCGGGGAAATCCATCCTGTACTGGAAAAACAGGCAGCTGCTGCTTTTCATACTAAATCCTATTTCTACTCCTACTCCCACCCCAGCAACTGTGTTTGAATTACAGAAGCACAAAAACCCACCCAGCCTACCCCATGTGTGTCAAGCTCAACTTCATAGAGGAGCTCCTCCTGACAGTGTAATCTGAACCCCTTGAAGACAGATAGTAATGAACATGAAGACAGAAACCTCACCTAAACCAGTGCTGCCGCTGCTACAGGGCATGGTCATTTCCAATAGCCCAATGACAAGAGTATTACTTGCAATTAATTAACAACAAAAACAAAAAAGATGAAACATCAAAGCATTGCAAATCTCCTTGCAAAACAAATGTCATTCCTGTTTTGCTCTTTCCCCACACCCCCTACTCATCCTTAGTAGAGTACATACAGATCTTTTTGCTTCCAGTGCTGAACAGCTGACTGCCGCAGATCTTCCTTCTGGAAAAATTGCTCCAACCGTTAAGGAATAGAAAATATGGCCTGTTTGGGACAATGGAAGAACTATGCTAGCATTCAGTGCTTGAAATGAGGAGGAAAGCCTGGCTCTCTTGGCTTTTCCCTGTGTTTGAGAAGGAATACAAAACGGGATACTCCTAGGCTACGTCTGTGCTACACCCCCGTGTCAGCAGCGTGTAGTGTACATGTAGCTATGCGTAGCAGTGAAAAGCAGGCAGCATCCACACTGTAGAGTGTAGCTAAGCGTGTCAGTGAAAGACCTGACAGTGGGGAGGCAGCGGGGAAATGTGTTAGCAGCTCTCCACTGCTGGAGGTGAGGAAAGGCACTGGCTAGATGGAGAATTAATTCTTGCGTATCAGCTGTGTGGACAAGCTCATGTATTGACTGAACAAATAACTGTTATCTATGATTTCATATTTTCTCTGCAGAGTAACGAACTGCTGTCAGTCCTGAATTACTGTTTATAAGGTATTTAATGGTTAGTAATTTTTGGAGATGTGTCTGAACTGCACATTTCTCTCAGCAAGGTGTAATGTACATACTCTCATAGCCCCTCTACTACGGCTATCTACAGCAGTGTCAGCTGTGAGGCACGGCCTAGGTGAGTAAAGACACGCCTGAAGGCCTCTACACAGCTTTCTGCTCACCCAAGCTGTGCCTCCCCATCTACACAGCTGTATTTAGCAGTGGAGGATCCTGCTGCCTCCCCACTGTTGCAGACTGTACCTAGTGCGGGAAAAGACTTGGGCAGTGGGGAAGGGCTATGGCAGGGGGAGGATGCGGCTTGCTGTGGATGCAGCTTGCTTTTCAGTGCAGTGTGTAGCATCATGTACACTACCTCCTGCGAACACTGGTGTGTAATGTAAATATTTCCTTAGTTAGCTCTGACAGCTTCAGATTGCCAGTTGTTGTGTGGATAGCAAAAACCACTCTCTTTCTTGGATTTGTGCAATGTATCTCTCCACTATGAAAATTAGTTCCTATTGCAAGGATAAGAGGAAGTAATGGGGCAGTGATTATAAACACCGTCTCTCTACTTACTATTTTTCTTTCTCTTTGCTCTTCTTTTGCTTCCATCCCTTTAATATAATGTCTTTGGGGTGCAGAATGGGGCTCAGGGGACAGTGCAGGCTTAGATTTCTCCTGTAAGTGAAACTTGTAATTGTTTTTAATTTATTTTTTAAGAAAAAAAAGAAGCCCTTTCCCAAAAATCCCACCATGTGAAATGGGGATGAAGAGGAAAAGTGGAGTAGGGAGTTAGAGAGGGGAAGGGGAAGACTGAGGTAAAGGTGGTTTATTATGCCTCTTTGTTTAATCTGTTTAACATCTTTGGTGGAGGGATTTTCCTCTTTTTGGTGATGAGGGCACAAGAATGTATTGTTGGGAGTTCTTGCAAGTCTGACATCAGAATGGACCATCTGGTAAGTGGGACTATATTCTCTACAATTATTGTCCAGAGTCTTACACTACTATAATATATTTCTGTCATATAGAATCTAATATATGCCATATAATAGCTGACATAACTTTCATTGACTTGTGTACAATATGCTAAGAACTGACCATGGTGTACACAATATCAATCTCTAATGTATTAGCTTCTTGAAACAGATACAGCACCTTCAAATGTGATATTTGAAATTCTGTTGAAAAATAAAAGTTTTCCCTGGAAATTCTTAGATGAAAACAATTATTTTTTTCATTTTTGTCAAAAATTTCCATGGGGGGGAATTTTTTCAGCCAGAGTTTTATTGCCTGATTCTCCAACTGGTACTCATGTGAGAAGTTCCCCTGCAGTCAATGGGCATGGTACTAACTCTATTGCCTTATATCTTGTGTAATCATTTAGGCCTGTTAAAAGCACAAAGAGAGTATAAAGTGCTATCGGACCAGTGGTGTATAATCACTTTGCACAGTGGAAATGATTAGACATGGTGCCGGATAATGGAGAACAGACCCCTCAGAGCCCCGAAGTAGCTGCTTCTTAAGGCCTTGATTCAGCAAAGTACTTTAGCATGTGCTGAAACATTTTGCTGAATTGTGGTCTAATTGCTCAGTCTGATTTAGAATACACTCTCAGAATTGTAGGGTCCTATTTAAAGACAAAACATTCCCATCAATTCATCATGGTTGTCACCCTGCAAGAGGTCAGATGTGACATTAAACAGTTACTATCATGGTCCTAAGCCAAGCAGGCTAAGCAGCAGCTTTCTTCCATGTTAACCTCAGTAACAGGACTGTACAATAATCTTTATTGTTCTGCATTTTGAAAAAAAAAAAAGAAATTTGCTTCACAATCCCCCCACCCCATTATACAGTCAAGAAATATACAACCCTGAACCACATTACTGACTGGTTAATATTACAGGGAGTAAAATAAACAAATCGTTCCATCAGGACAGGTTTATAGGTCAGTCAGTTGTTTGCACAAACCAGGATTCTCACAGACTCTCTGTCAATCCAATGTTTTGATGCCTTTTCCTGAGTCATCACATAACAAATCCCTTCCATTGTTAGTACACAGGTATTTACTTGATGACCCAGCAGTGTCAATTCTATAGATACAGAACTTCAGCTGCAAATAAAGCTACCTCAATGCAGTTAAATGCAGTGTGGAGAATGCCAGTGGGACCATCCTCACAACATGTTTTTTTTCCGATCAGATGCATTAGAAGCCTCATTATTCCCCACTGAAGTCGGTGGAAGCTTTTCCATTGGCTTCAGTGAGACCAGAATCATGCCCAGAAGCTGTTATCCACATTAAGATTTGTCACAAACTTCAAAAGATGATGTTCTCCCAGGGAACATCACTGGAGGGCTCTGAAGAATGGTGATGGAATTTGGACACTTTCATGTCTGGGTCCCTGGTCTGAATTTGGGAGAGGATGGTAATGACCAAGAGCCTTAGAAATCAGCCTTAGCACACTCCCTGCAATTCCAAAAACAGGGGGCATATGCTGCAGCCAGGCCTTGTCCACTGCCCTGCCCACTGTATTTGTATGCACCCACCTTGCACCCTGACAATCCTCTTTGAAGGTCTTGTGCATGTATATCTTGTAGTGTAGACATGCCCTTAGATGTGTGTTCACACAGGAGTTTGCACCCATGTAAGCTTTTGAAAATTTTCCTCTCTATTTAATAATAGGAGAAAATGCTACCAAATCTCAGGGGTTTAGAAAGGCTTTATAAAAAAACAAGATTTTTTTCAAAGCCAACCTCGTCTTTTGAGCCTGCAATCTGCTTGTGATAGGATAGGTCAGTGAGTTAGAGTTCCCCAATGTATTTCACACCAAGTGGGACTGATCACTGTTTGATGTGAGACGCTCCGTAGGTCTCCAGTGCTGCCTGATTGTACTTTCCAGAGCACTTCTGACTCGTACCTAAAAAAAGAATTGATTAGGAGGACAAACGCTGTATCTGGTCATCAAATATTTAAACCTGGCAAGCTTTCCATGGACTAGCAACCCTGCTGTTCTTGAAACACCCTTGTCTCCTCAGCTACAACTCACCATTGTTTGGTAGTGTTTTCAGGGGATTTTTCCAAGGTAATGCAAGCATCGCTGCAAATAAAGATCAAGTCTTTTATACTTTCCTGTAGTAATCAGTAAAGTGACACACCCCTAGCTAAGAGAATACATTGTGTGTATGTCTTGCCATTGATACGATTGAGGAGACAAATACTCTAAGCTTATGGATGACAGATGTGATAACAAGTTCAAGATGAATCCCATATTACACAATTATTTTGCATATGAGGTTCTGCTGAAAACTTCTGAATCCAGGATTAGAGGGGATTCTGCCTTGATCTCATTAAGAGATCCACACAGGTGCAGGCTCCTCTTGACTTCAGCCACCTATAGATTTCAACAAGGCTCTGCCCAAACAAATCTCACTGTGGGATCAGGGCCTTGTGTTGTCCTCTCTGTAGCTCAATACCTGTGCTTTGATTTTAGCTATATTACTAACATAGCATCGAGCTGCTTGAAAAGCACAATTTCCTATAGCCCCCCAGTACAGATTTGTCAGGCTTTTTGCCCAGCAATAGGATGTTTTTCTACAGATTTTGTGTAGCTGGATTCTTGTAAAGATCTTCCCCATCTGGAAATTTTTGTAAATGCTTTTCCTCTTTTTGTTCCTTTTTATCATTAATAGTTCTAGCACTGTGGAGAATAAGGACAAGGAGAAAGGGAAACCTTGTCTAGTTCTTCTTTTGAAGAGAATGTTTTCAGATTGGAGACAATGTTTTTCCTTCCTATGCAGATGGCTCAGTGTACGTTGACTCGGTTTTGTTTCATTTGTGTTGTGGTAGAATCTAGAGGCCCCAGTCAAGTTGTGCTCGACACTGTACGCATAGTAAAAGAAAGTCCCTGCCCCAAAGAATTTACCTTTTAAGACCCCAGTCCTTTAAAGACTCAGAGGTAGGCTTAATTTTAGCCATTGTCACTAGTCCCTTTGACAGTGACTAGGACTATTCGTAGTTTGTACAGTTCAGTGCATGTGTAAGCCATTGCAGGATCAGGGTTGAAATAGACAAGACAGACAGGGGGGCTGGAGAAGGAAGTAGTATTAAGCCCATTTTGCAGATGGGGAATTGAAGCACAGTGAGATTAATAGGAAGATTTCCAAAAGTACTCAGTCCCCAGATTTTCAAGAGTTCAGCTTCTATTTAGGGACTTAACTAAAGTGGTCAGTTTTTCAATAGTGCTCAGCATTTGGCCATTTTAATTCAGTATCTAAATGGCTGATGAACTCTTGAAAATCCAGCTCTCCAAGGAACGTGTCTGAGAGCTGGGTATTGAAGCCAGGTCTTTTGAATAAGAAGTCCAGTTTTTTCACCACAAGATCATCCTTTATCCTCCCACTTACATTCTTAATTTAATTTTACCCTCACATGTCACATATGTCTTCATAATTATGACAAATGAAACAAAACAAATTGCATTTGGGTGACTGGCAATGCTGCTTTCTCCTGGCCTAGTAGTGCCACAATGTTTTTGCCCCTCATATCCCATACAAAGATGAATAAAGTGCCTTGAGGAGTTTTATGCTGGAAAGAGCAAGACCTGCTGCTGAAGAGATTTCACTCAAAATACTTGACTCGTAATACTATTATAATAACTGTTATTTTAAATATTTTAGTATAATTATTTTGATTATGTACATTTCTTAATAATTGTCACCTACTCTAATATTTTCAACAGTTTGGTTTTGTAGTGTAGCACAAAAGCATTTAGTGGCTGTAGAAAGGGGCTTGGTATTAGGACATGTGGGTTCTGTTCCTAGCTCTGTCACTTACTGGTTGAATGAACTTGTCATTTAACTTCTCTGTAGCTTACACATCTGTAAAGCAGGATGATCTATACTTGCCCCTCTGAGGTGTTGTGAAGCTAATTTGTAAAACAATTTGAGACCTTTGGATGGTGGATTTTACATTTAGATGAGCAAAAATAATAAGTAAAATAAAAAATGAAAGAAGCACTAAGTGGGGACTTGACCAGTGTAATGAGTCAATGACATTCAGCCATCACTACCTTGATTTAAAATCCGAGATGGCAGCACTTTGTAGGTCTCTCAGCTCCTTCAAAATGGTGCTTTGTATAGTTTTCAGGGTGGGAAATAAAAAATGAACCTGTGCACCCCTCAGGGTCACAGACCTGAAGAAACGGAGTGACTGACTCCATCCACTTTCTCAAGAATCAAAAAGTTTGAGAAGGATGGGGACAGAAGGCAATAAAGATCAGGGGGAAAAATCTCACAGATGTATTCTTTGCTGGGTTTCTTGCCTTCTTGTTTCCCAAGTCTCTCTCTGAAAAGCCAGCCCCCACTCAGTGTCTGGGAATAGGGGCCATGCCTCCTACAAGTTCTCTCTCAAACACACTTATCAACCTTTATACATAGGGAATCTCAGCAACTGCAGCTTTTGCATGTACAAAATAGTGCCAGTGCCTAGATGCCCATTCAATATTCATGGCTTTGCCACAGGCAGCCTTCATCCACTATAGCAGGTCATAAAAGAAAACACTAATGTGGGATAGTGTTGTTTAGCATTGCATTCTCCCAAGATAAAACTGTGAGCCTAAACTGATTGTGCTGGGGGTGGGGTGAAGGAAGGGGGAGAGGGGTTAATTAGACAAAGCATGACCTCCATTTTGTTCTTGCTATAATTAACCATCATTATGCCTGAAAATGTAAATTCTATCACAATGAAGATCTAACTTAATTAGGCTGCTCTGCAAAAGAGAAACTCTTTAGCTTAATTGTTGGGAAGCTCATGAGGTTTTACTTTCTACCGCATGTGGTAAAACAAATGCATGTATATAGCCTGGGTGCCAAAAAAAAGAAATTAACACAAAACACTAACTTTCACAGCATGGCTTAGCTGCCTGGCATATTAACTGAGGTTCATCCGCTGAGCAGGCATCTGCTAACAGTAGTCAAATAAGGGTCATTTTGATCCTTGTTTGGTTCTAAAATTGGAAACCAGTTCTAAAACTGTAGCTGTCTCTTGCTTGATCAATTGGCTTTTATAGTTGGTACACCAACCCACACTTTCTCATTTATTGCTGTGCATGAATGAGGCATAGTAAACCAGTGTCTCTGCGAGGTATGCTTGCAAGGGATAATCAATGTATGGTTCAATGTTTTATGATTGTCTTGTACCTGGCATCCTGATCTTAGGTTGACCTTTTCTCCTCAAGGCACCGTGACTCACAGCTGAAATGCATCTTCTCAGGGGCCCTTTGCCGAGTTTTGTGGTCAGATGTTAATGATATAGGCCTAGCAGCTCATAGCCTGACTTCATAGTACGTGTAACGCAAAATTTACATAAGCTCTCTTTGAGCAGTTGACAATCACTCAGATCCAGTGTGATATGGAACTCAGTAAAGATCCAGAATCAGATTGGCCTTTTGATTCCTTATGGTGAGTTTCTGGTATACATGCTTAAAATTGAATGCAACACCAGCTCTACTAGCATATGATGTGACTGGGAATCCCAGAGCTCATGGGAGGCAGGGCCAGAGCTGGGGCAGCTGAATGATATGCTGCTGAGTGTCCAGTGCATTGCAGGGAGATGGAACTAGCAGCAGGTAAAAACAAGGTAAAAACACAGCGAAGACAAGGCACTTTACCGTAACCTAGGTGATGTTGCTGCTTGATGTCTGGGTTTCGAGGATGTGCATACATTTTGGCATATCTGATTTTGGCCTGCTGTTTTTGCCAGGTTATCTATCTTCATTTGTAGTTTTTTGAAGGTATCACTTAGGGTTGCCAGCTTTCTAATTGCACAAAACCTTGCCCCACCCCTTCCCTGAGGCACTGCCCCTTCTGAGGCCCTCCCCCCACTTACTCTAGCCCTCCTCCTCTGTTGCTCGCTCTCCTCCACCCTTACTTTCACTGGGCTAGGGCAGGGGGCTGGAGTGCGGGAGGGGGTGAGAGCTCCAGCTGGGGGTGCAGGCTCTGGGGTGGGGCCAGAAATAAGGGGTTCAGGGTGCAGGAGGGGGCTCCAGGCTGGGGCAGAGAGTTGGGATGCAGGAGGTAGTGCAGGCTCCAGGAAGGAGTTAGGATGTAGGAGGGGGTTCTGACCTGGGGGAGGGAGGTTGGGGTGTGGGCTCCTGCTGGGCAGCGCTTATCTCAGGTGGCTCCCATTCAGTGTTGCAGTAGGGCTAAGGCATGCTCCCTGCCTGCCCTAGTTTGGCACTGCTCCTGGAAGCAGCCAGCATGTCTGGCCCCTAGGTGGAGATGCAGTCAGGCAGCTCTGCGTGCTGCCTGTGACCACAGGCACCATCCTCGCAGCTACCATTGGCCACCGTTCCCAGCCAATGGAAGTTGCAGAGCCGGCACTGGGGGTGGGGGCAGCAGGCGGAGCTTCCCTGATTGCCTGGGAACAAGACATACCAACCACTTACAGGAGCTACGCAGAGCCAGGGGAGGCAGGGACCCTGCCTTAGCCCCACTGTGCTGCTGACCGGACTTTTAGCAGCCCAGTTAACAGTGCTGACTGGAGTTGCCAGGGTCCCTTTTCGATCGGGCGTTCCTGTCAAGAAACGGACTCCTGGCAATCCTAGTATCACTCCATAGCATAATATCACTGATAAAGTTTAGATCTTCTAGGCATTTGCCATCTATCCATGCTGTGCCAGTGTTTGTGTTGCTAATACACTTCTTCATTAGCTAGTCGATGGCAATGTCAAACAACAACAGAGATAAAATGCAGCTCAGTTCCATGCCAGTGTCCACTTTGATCTATTCTGTTGTGTGGTTGTTCACCCCTACAGAGCACTTTGCATCTATATATGGCCTTAATCATGTTGACAACTTTAGCTAGGATTCCATATGGCTGAAGAATGTTCCACAATGTATGGCTGTGCAGACTGTCAAATGCTTTTTGAAAGCCAATGAAATTGATGATGAGGGAAGCCTGCCATTCTATATAGTCTTCTATGATGTACCTTATTGTGACTACAAGGACTACACAGGGTCTCTTGATCTTGAATCCAGCCTATTCTTTTCTAAGCTTTGCATCCACTGCCTCTTTATCCTGCATAGTAAAACCCTGTAACAGAGAGTAATGTAACTCCTCTCCAGTTACTACATTCATAGAGATCACCCTTTCTGAATATTCTGACAATAATTTTATGTTTTTGCTGGTCAAAAGAAATCTCCTTTTCCCAGACTTCATTAACATCTCTGCCAGTTTCATTAGGGTGATGGTATCAAGTGCTTTTAGCACTTCTGCTATGATTTGATCATCTCCTGCTACATTGTCATTTTTCAGCTTCTTGTTACTGCTTGTACTTTTGGCATCTCTATGAGACTAATATTAATGTCAGGTTAATCAGACCTGCAACTTTCATCAAGAAAACAGAACAGTTCCTCTACCTAGGCAGCACCATACTACTAACCAACAAAGACCTCTAGAAGACAGTGACATCAAGGATAGGAAAGGCTTCCACATCATTCACTAAATTCAACAACATAGGGAAGTTAAAGATATACAGTACCAATGTTAGACAGAAAACTAGACAACTTCATGGGCATTAAACTAGACAACAATCCTGGGCATTGAGTGAAAAGAATTCATCACCAGCATAGAGGCCCGAGAAATCACCAGCCATCAGCTCTTCTACTCCAAAACCAGAAGAAAGTACTGAACATATTTGGGGCATGTATTCTGGATGCCAGTACATGGACTTCCACATGAAGGTGTCAAGCATAAATCAACTGGTGTGAGGAAATGAGGGCACACAACCAAGATGTTAAAAAAAACTCTTAGTAGGGAGGCCAGAACAGTCAATTTCAATACCATAGACCAGATGGAAGCAGTGACAAATGACAGAGAGGAATGGAAGAGATTAGTTACTGACCTGTGCACTTATACTGCTACAGGAAGGATGTAACGTAAATTAGGTGAGGTCAACCCCTGGTAGGGGTATAGGCCTGACCTCAGTGAGTTTAGTAAAACAAAAGTGTCTACTCTTCACTGTTTTAAATTTGCATGTTTTTGCACTGATTTTGTTACAGAATAAAATTATATTCTTTGGAACATAATTCATCTTTATTGGTTTGAAATATATGCTGCTGAGTGCACAGCAGTTCTGAAAGCAACCAATTAACTGTTAATGCACAATGTCACACAACTCATACAATCATTCACAAATCAAATTACTAAGTGCATTGACAAGGTTCTGTTCCCACTAGTACAGCAATCACCACATGATTCCTAGCAGGCCACAAAAGATCAGAGCCGGGTAGCGCACACTACAACACACACTACTCTGGCTTACCATTAAAATGGTCTTTCAAAGCCTCCCTGAGCCATATATCTCGGCACTGAGCTCTTTTAACAGCCCTTGCATCTGGCTGTTCAAATTCAGTAGACAGCCACTCTACCTCTGTCCTCCACCCGGTGGAAACTTTCCCCCTTTGCTTCACATACATTAGGCAGGACACAGCAGGTAGCTATAACCATTGGGATATTTTGCTAACTGAGGTCCAATCTTGTGAGTAAACAATGCCAGCAGCCCTTCAAGCAACCAAAGACACATTCAACTGTCATTTACACAGAGGCACCGACTTCCTGAGTTCCTGAGGGGGTGCTCAACCCCGTGCTCCACCCCAAGGCCCCACCCCGTCCCACCTTTTCCTGCCCCTGCCCTGCTTCTTCCCACCCCATTCCGCCCTCTCCCCCACCTCTGCCTGCCCCCACTTCTCCCCTTCCCCCCAGAATCTCCTGCATGCTGCTGAACAGCTGATTGCGGTGGCAGTAGGCGCTGGGAGGGAAGGGGAGGCGCTGATCAATGGGGCCTGCCAGTGGGTGTGACAGCTGGGGATGAGGGGGAGGAGCTGATCTGCACAGCTGTCAGTTTCCTCTGGGTGCTCCAGCCCCAGAGCACCCATGGAGTCAGCGCCCATGATTCTGCACTAGCTGAATTGGTAGTTGAATTGTTCCTTTGTGTTCTGGAGGTAGCTGGTGTATGGCTTCATAGCTGGGTAGCAAGAGGTATGCCTGTCCACTTGATTATGGGCATTTCAGCATTGCCAATGGTAATCCAGTGGTCAGGAAAGAAAGTACCTGCTTGTAGCTTTCTGAATAGTCCTGTGTTCTTAAAGATGTGAGTATCAAGGACCTTCTCTGACTAGCCCATACTGAAGTTAGAGAAGCATCCCCGGTGGCAAGGTGTTCTGGTGCCAAATAGGGATATCTGTGCCATCTATTGCTCCACCACAGTTCAAGAACCCCATTGCTCCATATCCATCCACTATGTTCTGCACATTGCCAAGAGTCACAGTCTGTGTAGCAGGAGGTGATTAATGGCCCTGTATGCTTGCATCACAATAGGCCACATGGTGGAGTTCCTGATTCCAAATTCATTCCCAACTGAGGGTATGTCTACACTACGGGATTATTCCAATTTTACATAAACCGGTTTTGTAAAACAGATTGTATAAAGTCGAGTGCACGCAGCCACACTAAGCACATTAATTCGGCGGTGTGCGTCCATGTACCGAGGCTAGCGCAGATTTCCGGAGCGTTGCACTGTGGGTAGCTATCTCGTAGCTATCCCATAGTTCCCTCAGTCTCCCCTGTCCATTGGAATTCTGGGTTGAGATCTCAATGCATGATGGTGTAAAAACAGTGTCGCGGGTGATTCTGGGTTAATGTTGTCACTCATTCCTTCCTCCGTGAAAGCAACAGCAGACAATCATTTCACGCCCTTTTTCCCTGGATTGCCCTGGTAGACGCCATAGCATGGCAACCATGGAGCCCGTTTTGCCTTTTGTCACTGTTACCGTATGTGTACTGGATGCCGCTGACAGAGGCAGTACTGCAGTGCTACACAGCAGCATTTATTTGCCATTGCAAGGTAGCAGAGACGGTTACCAGTTGTTCTGTACCATCTGCTGTGCCATTGTAAATTGGCGATGAAATGACGGTTATCAGTTGTTCTGTACCGTCTGCTGCTGTCATGGGTGCTCCTGGCTGGCCTTAGCTGAGGTCAACCGAGGGCGCAAAGACAAAAATGGGAATGACTCCCCGAGTCAATCCCTCCTTTATGGTTTATCTAAAAATAGAGTCAGTCCTGCCTAGAATATGGGGCAAGTGTACTAGAGAACCAGTGTATCAGAGACCCAGAGAGCACAGCCGCTCCATGTCAGATCCCACAGAAATGATGAGCTGCATGCCATTCACGGGGAGTGTGCCTGCAACAACCCCACCCATTGATTCCCTTCTCCCCCAACCTTTCTGGGCTACTGTGGCAGTGTCCCCCATTTGTGTGATGAAGTAATAAAGAATGCAGGAATAAGAATCACTGACTTTTTAGTGAGATAAAATGAGGGGGAGGCAGCCTCCAGCTGCTATGATAGTCCAGGCAGGAGATTAAATGGTGGTGGGGAGAGGAGCCCAGCATCCCGCTGCTATGATAGTCCAGGCAGTGCAGAATCTTTTCTTTAGACATGAAGGGGGGGCTGATGGAACTCAGCCCCCAGTTGCTATGATGAGGACAGTTACCAGCCATTCTGTACCATCTACCGGGAATGACCAGGAGTCATTCCTATTTTTACCCAGGCGCCCCCTGCCGACCTCACCTGAGGCCAGCCAGGAGCACTCACGGGCTGATGATGACGACGGATAGCAGTCATATTGTACCGTCTGCCACCGGGGAGGGGAGGGGAAAGGATACTGCTATTCATTGCTGTAGCACCGTGTCTACCAGCAGCATGCAGTAGACATAGGGTGACATATAAAAAAGTCAAGAAACGATTTTTTCCCTTTTCTTTCACGGGGGCGGGGGTGTAAATTAACAACATATACCCCGAACCACCCAGGACAATATGTTTGACCCTACAGGCATTGGGCGCTCAGCCAAGAATGCAAATGCTTTTCAGAGACTGCTGGGGACTGTGGGATAGCTGGAGTCCTCAGTACCCTCTCCCTCCGTCCATGAGCATCCATTTCATTCTTTGGCTTTCCGTTACGCTTGTCACACAGCACTGTGCTGTGGACTCTGTATCATAGCCTGAAGATTTTTTTCAAATGCTTTCTCATTTCGTCTTCCGTAACGGAGCTGTGATAGAACAGATTTGTCTCCCCATACAGCGATCAGATCCAGTATCTCCCGTACGATCAGTGCTGGACCTCTTTTTGGATTTGGGACTGCATCGCCACCCTTGCTGATCAGAGCTCCACGCTGGGCAAACAGGAAATGAAATTCAAAAGTTTGCGGGGCTTTTCCTGTTTACCTGGCCAGTGCATCCAAGTTCAGATTACTGCCCAGAGCGGTCACAATGGTGCACTGTGGGATACCGCCCGGAGGCCAATACCATCGATTTGCGGCCACACTAACCCTAATCCGATATGGTAATACCGATTTCAGCACTACTCCTCTCATCGAGGAGGAGTACAGAAACCAGTTTAAAGAGCCCTTTATATTGATATAAAGGGCCTCATAGTGTGGATGAGTGCAGCTTTAAATCGGTTTAACTCTGCTAAAATCGGTTTAAACGCGTAGTGTAGACCAGGCCTGAGCAGTAGCAATCTGACACTCGAAGTTACCACAGTGCAATTGCCACTCGCTTCTCTGCTGTCAATGCAGCTCTCATTTTTGGTGTCTGAGGACTGGGCAAGCTGAGTGCACAGATCCAGGAATGTGGCCTTGTGCACCCAAAAGTTCTGTAGTCACTGCTACTATGTGATTCCACCAGTCAGTGCTTGTTTCTCGGGCTCAGAAGTGAAGCGCCACCATCTGCAACTGCTCCATGAATGCCACCAACAACCTTGAATTGGTTCTCGCTATGTCCAACAGCTATCAGTCCTCCAAGAAATCGTCGTGTTCTCCACTCATTTATTTCTTCTTGTGGTACTGCAAATACTCCAGGATCACAGGCACCGACTTCTACTCCCGCTGGTGGGTGCTCGACCCACCTCTGTCCCCTGCCCTGCCTCCACTCCACCCCTTCCCCCAAGTCCCTACCCCCACCCTGCCTCTTCCCACCCTTACTCTGCCTCCACCCCACCCCCATTCCACCCTCTTCCCCAAGTCCCTACTCTGCCCCGCCTCTTCTCCACCTCCTCCCTTGAGCACGCTGTGTCCCCATTCCTCCCCCTCCAGCCCCAGAGCACCCACACAGTTGGCACCTATGTCCAGGATCATGCATCCTGTGGTGCGTTGCTCATGATAATAGTGCAGAACCATGCAGGCTTCATCTGCTGTCAGAGATGGAAAACAGTGAGAAGGGTTGAGCAGGTTTGTGGGATTTTGGGGGAAAAAGGCATGAAAAAATTATGGAATACAGATAACATTACAGAATGGAGACAGTTGCTAACTGGGATGTTAGCCCCATGCTCCCAGTCACCCCTGCGTGACTTGCTTAGGCTCCATCACGCATTGCCAAAACTTCCCAAAAGACAGTGTGCTCAATGGGGGTGAGTTGAGGTGAGACACCTAAGCAGGGTGCCCCACACTGTGCATCAATAAACTCCTGGTTAGAACGTGCACCACCAACACGAGGAGCCAAGTATACATGCACACAAGCAATGTACTAACTGCGGTAGCTGTATGTAGGGTTGCCAGCCTTCCAGGATTGTCCTGGAGTCTCCAGGTATTAAAGATTAATCTCTAATTAAATATTATGTCATGTGATTAAATCTCCAGGAATTCGTCCAACCAAAGTTGACACTCTAATGTATGCCAGTGTAACTCTAGTCGATATCATTTTGTCACGTAGACATAGCCTCAGTCTTTCATTACAGTGGATGGAACTGGGCAACATATTAGAAATGAGGAGGAAAGGCTAAAGGATAAGCAGCTAAAGGGCAGCATGAGGGAAATGTAAACTGAAAGCAAGGAAAGAAACAGAAGCCGGGTTAAGGTCATACATGACAATTGTTATCATTTCCTGCCTGGCTGTCTCGAAGTCACTATAAGAATTTTCCAGTCACTGCTTCAGCTAATACCAATTTCACTAGGGATTGAGAATTGCCTTTCCAGAAATAAAAATGCAGTACTTTGGGTGGAAGTAAGGCATTGGTTATGATCTCTAGAACCCTAAATAGCCTGGGACCAGCCTACTTGAGGGATCCCCTCTCTCCCCAGGTCATAATACTATAGCTGTGGTCAGCAGGGGTGCCAGACCTAGATCCTGCTTGTATAAAAGAGAGGTGGAATGGCTAGCAGGGCATCTCCTCTGAGGGCTCCAGGACCCTGGATCTTTTTCCTCACCTCCTCGTCCAAAATATTCCGAATATGGTGACCTTTCAGGCATGCTGCAAAAGACATTGGTTTGAGAGGGTGTAGGGTGAGGCTGAGAGTTGAAATGATCACTTTAACGTTGCTGAGACTTCATTGTGGTGTTAATGATATCTGTGTACCTAAAGCCCGGGAAAGGCATTTTTAAAAATTATTTTCAAAAAAATGAATATTCAAAGAATATTTGCTACCACAATTAGCATTTCCTTTACTGTATTGGGCCACACAGCCAAACTCTACCCATTAAGACCCTATGTGCGGCACATATGAACTTATAATTCGTTTTCTTTATGAACACCAGAGTTTCCCTGTTTTCCCTGATCCTGCTGCTATAACTCATCAGAGAAGAGCAGAGGGCTATTCACTTCCTACACTTATGTAAACTGAGTGGGATTAAACTAAAGTGTGATTCAAATAACAGGTGACTAAGATAATGTGGGCATACAATGACTTAGTTGTTTATTTGAAAAATTTGAGCTTATAAAATGTGGTGCCTATGTCTCTCTCTCTCCGGTTATATGGTAAACAGCTTTTAACAGGATGTGGAACATATGCTTGAGGTTTCATATGAAAGGTGGCATATGGTGATTCTCTACTATGTTATTATTGATTTGCATCAAGAATGATGGCATTTAGTAATGAAGGGTGAAATCCACCCTCATGTAAAGCACCAGTACAAATCCTATCTACTACTTGAGACCTGTTTAGAGAACTTAAGTGGCCTTGTGCTAGCTCCCTGCATAGGGTCATTTTTGCCCAAACTTAATGAGATCCATCCCATTATCCGATTATTCCCCCCAGTCCAAGTGATGAAAACACAGCTGATGTTATTCCATTCTCTGCAATTTTAAATGAATGAAAAGTTTCATGTCAGTATCCATAGTGCTATGCTATTGAATGTGTGTTCTTGAGAAATAACAGCCCCCATCCCTAAGTAGCTGCAGACTAATGGAGAAGTGGCTACAAAGCACAACATAAAACAAAGTAGACAGAGAATAATGGATGGTCATTATAGCAGGCATATGTTATGGAATAAGACCACAAGACCATCCCTCCTCCTGTGGTCTGTTACCTAAAGCTGGTTGTTGTAGAACAAGGATTTGCAGCCTTAGGACATCAGAAGAACAAGGCAATGAGTATTTGTAAATCGGTGGGCCAACTCCCCAGTCAATGCGTCAAATAAAACTCAAAGAAACGGCAGAATTTCAACCCCTTTCTTCAGGGTTCTCTTCATTGAACAAAACAATTCAGTGCCAACTCTACCCAGCTCCGAGCTTTCCTAGATGACATTGTTCCTTCTTGAAACCTAAGTCCTGTTTCCTGGTCTTCCCTAATGACTACCCACATTAAAGCTTCCCTGGAGATATCTTTTACCAGACCTTCCACCTGGTTGGTCCATAGAGACTCCTTCTTCCCTTGACCCTGCATCTCTCTCTTATAGGAAACTCTGTCTCTGATCTGTCACATGACCTGACTCGCCCAATCAGCCACGGCCTTGAAATAGGGGGCTTGGGCACACACATTTGCCCCAGGACCAGTGAACTGCTGCAAAGTGTTGTGTTCAGTTCATTTTAGGAATGGTCCTTGCTCTCTTGAAGAATCAACATACTGTTATCAAAGATGCTATTGCTTACAGTAGACATGTTCCCTAAATAAATGTGTGTGGGATAATGGCAGGCTGGGAGGGGATGGGTTGGATTGCTCTCCAGGGATACAGCTACCACAGTGGTCTCAAGATCTGCATTTGAACATGCACTGAAAAATGCTCCTAGATCCTTCTCTGAAGTTCTCTGCAGGGTTCTGGGGTTGGGATTTTCATGCGATGAGATGCTCCTGGTAGAGAGGGGTGCCTGAGACATCCAAAGAAATTGTTTGAATCTGAAGGAATCAGAAAGGTCTAAAAAATAAGAAACTAGACTCAGAGTTAGGAGGCCTAGGTTTTATTCCCAGCTTTGCCACTGTCTTGCTCTGTAACCTTAGGAAGTCACTTAATTGTTCTGCGCCTCAGTTTCCCCATACGGAAAATGCAGGACGTGATAATAATGCTCTCCCACCTTTACCGTGGGTAAAAAGTGTGCTATAAAAATGTGATCCCAGTGTGACCAACCCTCACAATGAAGACGCCTAATGTGATTTTGGCCCCTGGTGGAGCCAAATTCAAGACAAGAAACTCCAGCCTTCACATTATTTCCAGCATTGCCCAAGGGAGAAATGCCCTCTGATTGGCTACCTCCTCCATTTCCCGGCCCTCTGGAGAAAAGCAGCCAATCAGGGCTGCTGCAGGAGGCAGGTAGACCTCTCCCTCCTCCCCTCAGGAGCTTAGAGGAGTTTTGGGGTAGTACAGAGGGGATGGGGGGAGAGGGAGCAAAAAGAGCCCAGGAGCTCTGGACAGCCCGGCATCCTCCTCCTTCCCCCCTACATCTCCGCTCTAGCCTTGCAACACCCAGCTGGGAAGGAAGGAGAGGGGCTGAAGAGCCATTGGAGCTGCAGGAGGAGCGGAGGTGTGCCGAGGGGCTAGGGGCCAATATGGGCCCGGGGGTGCAGAACTGATGTGGGAACATAATTAGTTGCTAGGCTGGGGGCTGGGTTGATATGGGGGTAGGCGGCGGGGATGAATTAATGAATTAGAAGTTTGGGGACAGAAAGATGTTGGAAGCTCTGCACCATCAGGCAGCCTGGGAGAGCTTGTGCAGCAGGGGCCATGTGCAGGCTCATGCACACAGACATGCTGGGCTGGCCAGGGGGAGTTACAAAATCCAAAGGCAGACCAAAAGCATGAGAGAAATTTGGGACCAAAAATTAGGCTTGAGGTTTTTTTGTTTTTTTGTTTTTAATCTCATGATTTGGGGGTGGTTGGGGGGGGGGTGACTCCTGGTTTTAGAACATTTGGAGTTGGCGATTTTATGATCCAAGCCCATCAAAATCCTTGGGAGTTTTTTCATCGACATGAATGGGTTTTGGCTCAATGGATGTGCTTAGTATAATCATTATTATTATTTATTTGCTTTCCCTTCACCCTCCTCCTCCCCTAGAAACAAGTCCAATCACACAACGTAAAAGGATAGATGTGCAGGAATAAAATTAAAGCCCTAAGTAGGAAAACTCACAACTCTCCATATTATACCCCACTAAGCTGTAATATTTTTTATGGAATAAGAACTCAAGAGGCCAGAGGGACAAGATACCTCTGAGGATGGCTAATTTGCTCCCATGTAGTAGTATTAATTTTCTGTCCTATTTCTTACTCAGGTCTAATGGTGAATAATGTATATAACCGGGTGTTTTGGATTAACACAAACTGTTTATTTTCCGCAATGCGATAAATAGCATTTGAGCCTATTTGGGGCAGTTTTAAGTATAATTTGCACACTGCTCTGAGTGCCTACTGTTTCTTGTGTGGTTAAAAGTGACTAAATAAAATAAGCATATAATTTTTGCTCTTATAAACCAAAGAGTTAACTTTGCAGTGATACTGAGACATCTTTTGTCTGTTGTCAATAAATAGGAAAAGAAAAGGAAAGGAGACATTTCAAGCCCTGATCACAAGGTCTTGAATGGTTTCTGTAACCAGGTTTTAAAAAGTTATGGCCTGTCCGGACAGCATCAGCCAGTAAAACTGTATTAACTGAAAGCATTAGTCCAGCTGGATCCTGAAGACCATCTGTTAAGCCAGCCAAGACTGTCATGTGGATGGAGCCTTTGGCCAAATTCAGAGGCTGACGTGACTGTGGGCATAAGTTGGTGAGAAATCTGGCATTCATTAGATAGGAGTGTAACTTGTATTGATTCTGCAGAGTCCAAATTCATTCCCTGGAATAAGTGAGTACAGTTCCCTTTGGATTAAGCCAACCTCTAACTGTTGGGGTCTAGGAAAAGAATTTCCCTGTTGGCATAACTCCATAACTGCCTACTACAGTGTTTCGTTCATCTTCCTCTGAAGCAGTCTATGCTGTCTGCTCTTGGCAATAGATTGGTGGACTAGGTAGACCACTGCTCTAGTCTGATCTAGTCTGGCAATCCCTGTGTTCCTACTAGCTAAGTTAGAGGTGTACCTGTTTATAGCAGGGGTCAAATTTGGCCCCAGGAATGCTGGGAAAGGTTAAAATGTGGCTTTCCCATACACTCTGTTAGTTCCTTTTCTTGCTACAACTTCCTTCTTCTGCCCCTTTGCGGAGCAAATTACACAAGCCTTGAACAGCCACTGAATGCCAAATCAGTGGATGTTACACTACTACAAATCACTTACATGTTTTCTGACCCACATATAGCTGATGTGTAACTTGCACCACAGCTAAATTGCTCATCATGGAAATCAGACAGAAAAGATCAATTAGGTTATTTAGCCCATTTGCCTGACAGTAGAGGGTTATTTCCAAATACATTTTCTAGTGCTTTGTCCACCCTTGGGACGTCTTTCCTACTACTCAGCCTAAGTTTTCCTTTTCTTATACATTAATCCAATTACATCACATGCTTTTCTTTCGCTAAATTGAAGCATTAATTCAATATTAGTTATTATTCTTTTCAGACCAAATGTACTTAGCGGTGCCTGAGCTCAGACGGTTCTCGCTTTCTGGTTGTTACTAAGATAAAAGCTTCTTTGTTTTGTCTGGCATGTTTTGTTTGTCTTTTTTGGAGACTCTTGTGTTTGCACAGAAAAAATAGTTAAAAAGGAAGATCCCAAGTTATTTACAATGTCTGTTTAGAATGAAAAATAACAAATTCTGTTTTTGTTTCATTGGGCCAAATCTTCCCTCGTGTAATGCCCTGCAAGTTACTGGAGTTATGCTGGGGATGAATTTCGCCCATTTTGTTTTAGTGAAAATGTTGGTATTTTACAGCATGGCATTTCAGTCCTACAATTGTTCTGGAACTTGATGCTAGTATATTTAACATTTGTGTATTGCAGATGCATACCATGGCCCAGATCCTGCAAACACTTAAGCACGTGCTTCACTTCAATCAGGTGAGTAATACCATTGAAGATAGTAGGATGGCATTAAAGTTCAATATATGTGTGAGCATTTGCAGGACTGGGGCTCACATTAACCACAATTTAAACATGTTGGTACAGAGAAGATGGTGCCTCACTTAAATGGACTCTGATGGTCTCTTCAGGGCATGTAGGGCTTTTAAATGTTACAGAAGAATTTTGTTTTCCTGTGTCTCTTAAAATTAGTGACTTCCACCTTGTGTGCTGTTCTCTAGTACCAGAATTAAATATGCACTAGCTGAGGATTGCAGAGATCACACAGTAGAAGCATATATATATATATATATAGTCATAAACAGATAAGTAAGAGTTAATAGAACAAAAGTGCTTCATATCTCTTTTGCCTGGAAAAGGTTAACAAAAACAGTGAGCCTGGCTGTCACCTGACCAGAGGACCAATCAGAGGACAGGATACTTTCAAATCTTGAGGGAGGGAAGTTTTGTGTGTGTGCTGTTAGAATTTGGTTGTTGTTCACTCTGGGGGCTCAAAGGGACCAGATGTGCAACCAGGTTTCTCTCCAATCTCTCCGATACAGGCTCTTATAAGGTCAGAATAGTGAGTACTAGGTAGATAAGGCGAGTTAGGCTTATGGTTGTTTTCTTTATTTGCAAATGTGTATTTGGCTGGGAGGAGTTCAAATTTGTATTTGCTGAAAGGATTTTAATTTGTACTTGTATGCTTAGGCTGGGAGGGTATTCCCAGTGTCTATAGCTGAAAGACCCTGTACATATTCCATCTTAAATTTACAAAGATAATTTTTATAGTTTTTTTCTTTCTTTAATTAAAAGGTTTTCTTGTTTAAGAACCTGATTGTTTTTTCTTCTGGTGAGACCCCAGGGGACTGGGTCTGGATTCACCAGGGAATTGGTGGGGAGAAAGAAGAGAAGGGGGAGAAAGAGGCTAATTTCTCTCTGTGTTAGGATTACTGTCTCTCTCAGGGAGAATCTGGGAGGGGAAGAGAGAAGGAGAGGGGAAGGTGCATTTTCCTCTCTGTTTCAAGATTCAAGGGGTTTGAATCACAGTGATCTTCCAGGGTAACTCAGGGAGGGGAAGCCTGGGAGAGGCAACGGTAAGGGAAAGCGTTTACTTTCCTTGTGTTAAGATCCAGAGGGTCTGGGTCTTGGGGGTCCCCGGGCAAGGTTTTGGGGGGACCAGAGTGTACCAGGCATTGGAATTCCTGGTTGGTGGCAGCGCTACAAGTACTAAGCTGGTAATTGAGCTTAGAGGAATTCATGCTGGTACCCCAACTTTTGGACGCTAAGGTCCAGAGTGGGGAATTATACCATGACATATATATTTTGAATAACAGCAGTAATTTGATTACGGAAAATCCTATTGAATTTGCTTTGCAACTACTTTTAAGCAGTGTGTTTTTATTGCCTTTTGTTATGAAACATTTACTCCTTGCTCAGAGCCCTTCATTAACCCTTGGACTTTGAATTTTAATTGCGTGTTCCAGCCCAGTGCTACTGTTGTCAATTTTGCTTGGCCTTAGTCCTGGAGGTTACATCACATGACATCTTTAATTAAAGATTAATCTTTCATTCCTGTAGACTCCAGGACAACCCTGTAGGGTTGGCAACCCTAGAAACTTCATTTGCAGAGGATGTGGGTGTGATGCATGAGGTACATAGAGAACTTTATACCTGATGCTGCAGTGCCTGGGTTCCCAGGAAGCTGAGAATAAGGGCATGTCTACACTACAAAATTAGATCAACCCCTAACTTGCAATGGCATACAGCCACCGCAGTACTTACAATGCTTATGCATGTCTACATTCTGCTTTTTGGATTGGTGGTGTGCATCGTCACTAAGAGTGCTTGCCCTGATTGAACTGTCAGTGTGGGGCATTGTGGGATGGCTTCTGAAAGCCAGGAATAGTCGAGATAAGCAACACGGTGTTTACATTGACACTGCGTCGACCTAACTACATTGACGTTGACTCTACACTTCTCGTGGAGGTGGAGTTATTAATTGGTTCAGTGGGCGAGTTACGTTGGTGGGAATGAAATTTTAGTGTAGACACTCAGGGCTTGTCAACACATATAACCCTGCAATGGCGCAGATGCACCGCATCTGTCGACGGAAGAGAGCTTGCCGATTGGTATAATAAAACCATTTCTGAGAGCAGCAATAGCTGTGTTGGTTGGAGACACTCTCCTGCTGACATAGTGCTGTCCACACTTGCTCTTATGTTAGTGTAATTTATGTCACTCAGGGATGGTTTATTGACACTCCTGAATTACATAAAGTATGCTGAGAGAAACTGTAGTGTAGACACACAGCCGTACATAGTTAGGTTGACATAAGCTGCTTTGCATTGACCTAACTCTCTAGTGTAGACCAGGTTTGGGTCTACACTTAAACTACTATAGCAGCAAAACTACAGCTGCACCACTGTAGTGTTTCAATGTAGACAATACCTATGCTGACAGAAGAGGTTCAAATTGAGAGGCGGCAGCTAGGTTGACAGAAGAATTCTTCCATCGGCCTACTAATGTCTTCACAAGGAGTTAGGACGGCATAGCTACATCTCTCAGGGATGCAGACCAGCCCTGGGATAGGAGGTCTCTTCATGCTTTGCCCTAGAGGGGAGCAAGCCAGAGTCTCCTTGATACCCAGGGCTGGTCTACACTACAAAGTTATGTTGACCTAGCTATGTTGCTGAAAGACATAGTTAAACCGACCTAAGCCTCAGTGTAGACAGTGCTAACATGACACATGAATTGTTCCTTCGACTTAGCTACAATCTTGCAAGGGGGTGGATTTACTACAGCTACTTACAAGTAAGGCCTTGTCTGTGCTAAAGGGAAGTCGATCTAAGCTATGTCATTTGAGATAAATGAATAGTGTAACTCAAATCGACGTAGCTCAGATCAAATTACCACAGGGTCCACCCTATGTGACATCGACTGGAGACGCTCTCCCATCGACTCCCCTTACTTTTCTCGATCAGGTGGAGTGCAGGAGTGGAAGGTAGAGCGATCAGTGGTCGATTTAGCGGGTCTTCACAGACTCGCTAGATCGACCACTGATGCATCTATCTCCGAATCCTCTGGTAAGTGTAGACAAGCCCTAAGCATCTACGCTGCAGTGGTGCAGCAACAGTGCAGCTGTGGGGTTTCTTGTGTAGACATACCCACAGCGAGCCAAACACTTTGCCTCTGGAGTCCGGAACTTTCCAAACTGCCCTCAGCAGTATGAGGGGAGCAGGGCTTTCAAGCTACTAGGCAGAAGGGCTGGTTTATTCTTGTGTGGGACGCGAGGGGTTCATTTTCAAACTCTGAGCAGACCCAGCACTTAGGGTTCCCCCCCAGCCTTAGGCTTGGCAAAATTCACTTTTTAATTTTGTATCATTCCGACGGATATCAAAGTTTTTTTTTAAGCATTGTTATTTTTTATCCATTTACATTTCCACAATTGCAGGAAATTACGTGGGGGGAGGGTTAGCCAATCAGGAGCTGTCAGCCCATAATTAGTTAATGACAGTAGACCCTGCCATTCAAAAAATGAAAGCTTTGCACTTGGGAAAATGTAAAGTGTCAGAAAACACAGTGTAAATATACCTCAATCAAACTCTAGTAAATTCTCCAGCATATTTCTTCCTTTGCCTGTCTGTAAACGTTGATGATCCCTGATGGAAATATTTTTTCATGGGGCTTGGGGGATGTACAGTAAAATCCACATTTACTGAGAAAAATCGAGTCCTTCCAAGCTTTACTCATCGTGCATGCAACCCCCAGCACTGGCCCCCTTCCTAGGCAGCCTCCTCTCCTCCTCCTACTGCCCCCCCGCACGCATCTCCGCTCATCCTACCCTGCTACATGCCCTCTGCATGCCCCCAGCCCCGCCCCGCGCCGCCCCTCCGCGGTCCATGTCCCCCTGCTGGGGGCCCCAGCTCCTCCGCGCTGAGGCCTGTCCCCGCCCCGTGCGATTGTTTCCAGCAAGGGGGTGGCTCCCGCTTTCAGCCCTGCCCACCTCACTCCCCCTGCGGGCGGTGCCGGCCCCTGGAGTTACAGAAGGTGCAGCAGCTGGAGCCTGGTGCACAGCGAGGGAGACAGAGAGAGAAGTTTCCCCGGAAGGTGAGTGAGCTGGTTGCATGCGGACTGCAGCCACATGCAGCGCGGGGCGTGGGGGGCGGAAACATGCTGTGCTACCAAAGCAACTTGCACGGAAGATGGGGTAGCATGCAGCCTGGCCGCGAAGGGACACGCACCTTGGGTGGCAGGGAGGGGGAGCATGCAGCCTGGCCGCGAAGGGACATGCACCTTGGGTCGGAGGGAGGGGGAGCATGCAGCCTGGCCGCGAAGGGACACGCACCTTGGGTGGCAGGGAGGGGGAGCATGCAGCCTGGCCGCGAAGGGACACGCACCTTGGGTGGGAGGGAGGGGGAGCATGCAGCCTGGCCGCGAAGGGACAGCCACATGCGCGGGGGACAAGCATGCCCATTGTTGCAAGTCACGCGACATGCACCTGGAGCCCGGAAAGGGGGGGAAACATGCAGAGTTCATGTTGCTGTGATTGCCCGGGGGGGGGGGGGGGGCAGGGCAGGGCAGGGCATTGCTACAGATTGCAGCTGGCTTTCAAGCGAAGCAATCCTCCAGGGGCCGGGGGGGGCTGTGCAACCAGTGTGTGCTAGCCGGAGTGAGACATCCGGTTGTAACAATGGGTTGGGGGTGCTTTGCAAGTGACTCTAAAGTAGAGAGCAGAGCTCGGGGAACTCTCCGATTCTCCCCCTCTACTTTGCATCCCCTGCAAGCCCCCCTGCGCGGGGCGCACTCCCGAGGCTGCCCCGAATAGCCTCTGTTCTGCCTCGTTTGCTCGGGACAAGCCCAAAGTGAAGTGCGCGTTCAGCGGGGAGGCTCAGTAAACAGAGCCTGGGAGGGGACTGTGCGCTTCCCGCCCAGTGGCTGAAAGAAGCGATCTGGCTGCGTGTGGTTGGGTTGGGAGCCAAGTAATGGAGCCACCTCACGCTTTCCTTCTGGGTGATGGCTGATGCTGTTGCATGTAGAATCAGCTCGATGAGGCAAATCCTTGCTCTCTTCCCTCCGAACCCTCTTTCTCTCCACCCTCCTCCCTTCACTTCTGAATGGTGCCTTTGACATGACTGCCACGAAAGCAGACTACCCAAATCCTGTGGCATACAACTGATTTCTTCATCTTCAGACCTGCCCGCCTTTGAAAGCTATCAATAAGGACATTTGGGGAAGAAAAATGGAGACCTCCTTTTAACTGCTGAAATTCATTGGAGCGGGAGGGCAAATGACAGATCTTTTGCTTAGTAGAGGCTGTCCCTGCTAAATGGGGGGCAGTTAGTATAGAAGGTTTGAAAAGGTCCTTTCATTTCAGTTTTGTGAGTGTACTGTAGTAGATTTGTACTTATACAGGGTCTGTAATTAGCATATTTGGTGCCTGGACTTCTAAGTGCCTCCTGGAAAAAAAAAAAAGGTTTGGGTCTGCACTCATTCCTAACACTCACCTAAGGTGAATCACACTGAGGTTTCATCATCTTTCTCATTTCACTGAATTTATTTTAACAAGAAGGAATTCATCTTAAGACCAGTGTTTGCTCTGTAAACCTTTTTGGAATTCACATTTTTTCACTTACAAACTGTGAATATAAAATTATTCCACACAAAGGAAAACATTTTCTGCAGTAAATATAAATTTAGGCAATGCATGAGAAAGAAGAGCCCAGAAGACAAGCTTTGCTCCTAGAAAGGAAAAAAACAACAACCCTTCTTACATTATTCTGGACTTCGTAGGATAGACAGGAAAAAACAATAAAGTGCACAAAATCTTCTATGTTGGCTTCTTACAGGGACAGTTGCATATTTCAAATCATAACAATATTGCTTGTATTAATTAGCACCTCAGATTATTAAGGCTGGGAAAAAAACGAAGTCTAATTTACTTTGCATAGCTCTCAACAGTGAAAACAGACCAAGTGCACTAAATTTTACTTTTGGGTTCCATTGCTGCAAAATATGTGTTGCAAATACTACTGGGAGTGGATGTCAGTTTGTTTTTTCCCCTACAGTGTTTCTATAGGAATTTACAAAACTAATGCTAAGGAATGTTGTTTAAAAAACTATATTTGAGGCCAGGTCTGATCTCTTTAAAAAGAGAGGGTGAACAGTTGTGTTTAAATCGAGACTGTTTGAAATGATACTCTGGACACTTATTGTTTGTGAAGTTGTTTTTTACTGTCTGTTTTAGCTTAAATCGTCTCTCTTATTTTTATATTCTTCCATTTGGCAGCTATAAATATTTCTCTTTCTCCAGCCTTTTATTAATCATGGCGGTTGGCTCACTATAGCTCTGAATTAAGTCTGATTCCTGTGTAGCTGCTGTGATAGTAGCATGGAAATATGCCATGAAACACTCAGATTTGGATCAGAGGATTTACCTGCTGGCTCTTATTTTTCATCCTAGCAAAGTGCTATATCACCTTGGCCAAATACTGTATAAAATTTGGTTGCTCAAATGAATTTTGGCTTGTAGTATTAATTAATTAATTTATGCTAGCACCACGAGGCCCTGATCAAGATTGTGGCCTCATTTGTTCTAGGAGTTGTACAAGTGTGGAAGTAGACATGGTCTCTGCACTCAGGGCCAGTGCAAGGATGTTTTGCGCCCTAGGTGAAACTTCCACTTTGCGCTCCCCCCCACGCCCCCACCCTGAGTCGCCCCCCCCGCCTTGAGGCACTCCCCTTGCTGCAGCTCCCCACCCTCCTCCCTGAGGCACCCCCCCCCCGCCCAGCTCACCCCTGCTCTGAGCACGAGCACCCCGAGCACGCTGTGGCTGCTTCACTTCTCCCGCCTCCCAGTCTTGCGTCACCAATCAGCTTAGGCGCCGCAAGCCTGGGAGGCGGGAGAAGTGAAGCAGCCACAGCATGCTCAGGGATGAGGTGGGGCAGGGGTGAGCTGGGGCGAGGAGTTCCCCTGTGTGCTGCCTCCCCATTACTTGCTGCAGGTGGCCCTCCTCACGCTCCCCTGCCCCAGCTCCCTCCGCCTAAATGCCGATGGTGACCGGGGCGGCTGAAGATCGGCCGCCACAGTCGCTGCCGAAGAAAATGGTGCCCCCTGAATGCTAGCACCCTAGGCGACTGCCTAGGTCACCTAAATGGTTGTACTGGCCCTGTCTGCACTTACAAGCTTAGAGTCAGAAATATGCTCAAAGGTATACTGTAGGACAAAAAGAATCTGAAAGTTCAAATGTACTCAGAGCCTTGTTTTGCAGACTCATAATTAAAATAATGCTGTGAAAAGTGATATTTGTATGTTTGTTAATATCACTTTTCACAGCAAATCCTGGCAAGTTAAGACCTGGATGGAGGGGTCGGGGATAAGAGAGCGGGGGCCAGGGAGGATGGATGGAGGAGTGGGGGGTGAGGCAGCAGAGGCCGGGGTGATGGATGGGGGGGCCCCAACACTGTATGGTCGGAGGTGTGGGTTGGTGCCTGGGGCTGGGGGTCAGCGCCTGGGCCAGAACCACGGGAGCCCAGGGTCTGCATCCACAGCTGAATGGCCAGGGCTAGGGCTACGCAACTGAGGGTCAGTACCTAGACCCAGCACTTGCTGCTATGCTACTGAGGCTGGGGGTCGGCACCCAGGGTTGGCATTTGAGGTCCGCACCCACTGCTGCACAGCCGGGGCTAGGAGTCAGTGTTCGCCGGAGCCTGCTGCTGAGTGACCAGGACTGGAGATCGCCGTTCAGGGCCAGCACCCAACGGAGCCTGGTGTTGGTGCCCTCTGCTGCGTGACTCAGGCTGGGGATCTGCACCTGGGGCTGGGGATCGGCACCCATGGCCAGCACCTGCCATAACCCAGGGTTGACATCCAGGAGCTGTGCTCAAGATCAGTGGCCACGGCTGGGGGTGGAGTGCACGGCCAGGGCTAGGGGTTGGCATCCGGAGCCAGCAACTGCCGGAGTCCAAGGCCATCATTGGGGGTCTGCACCCAGGGCCAGAAGCTGCTGGAGCTCAGGGTCAGCACCTGGGACCAGCACCTGGGGTCAGTGACTAGGGCTGGGGGTCAGAGCACATGAATGAGGGTCAGTGCCTGCGGCCAACGGCTGCCGGCTGGATTAGGGATCAGCGTCATGCAGCCATAGCGAGGGATCAGAGCCTGCCGCCGCATGGAAGGGGTTGGAGTTTGAAGCCCATGGCTGTAGCCTAGTCTGCAGCCAGGCTCCCTAAGTCCCTGCTATCCAACCACCCCAGGGCTGACGTCCAAGCCCCACTAAGTACCTCCCCAGTGCTCCCTCAGGTAGAGAACTCACCTTGCCCCTTCAGCGTTGTGCCCGACCTGTGTCTGTAAAGTGGCGCATTGCGGAGCAACAGGGAGGGAGATAGGCCGATGCTTTGCCCCCGCCCCCCATCACCACCCAGGAAGCTGTTGTGGTTGTAGGGGAACCCCCCTGGTGGCCGCATTTGAGAAACGGTGCTTTAGTGGGCTTTGGATCAGGACCTTGTGTATGACACCAAAGATGGTAACCTGCTGTCAAACACCTATAGACAGGCATGTGTTTGAAAGAGATGATATTTCCCTTGCAGTTTGTACTAATTTCTGGGTACTTCAGTACTGGAAATTTGTAGCTAACAGGGAAGGAACTGGGGGAAGAGAAACTAGAATGATTAAAGAGCTGGAGGGCTTGATTTCTGAGGGAAGATTAAAAGAACTAAACATGGATATATTGGTCAAATGGCCACTAACTGCTGTGGGTAGGGGGAAGTGAGGACATGGTAGTGTACAATATTTGGAAGTACTGTAGAAGCATCTTCCAGGAAAGAGGGAAATATAATCATGATAGTCCAGTAGATTAAAGCTATGTATAATATAGCTTGGTAAGGGGTCTGGGGCTCTTCATAATGAAAGATGCTACAAATGTAGCATGAACATTGGTGAAATTACATCTTAAGTACCAGGAAGAATCTCCTGATAGATAGCTAGATTGATTACTGTGGAATAGTCTTTGAAGGAAAGAGGTGGAAGCCCTTTTTAAGCCCCGGGGAAATCCTGTAGAGAATAACTTTCAGAGGGAGCTAATGGGTTTTTACTGTGGAAATCTAGCTCTGTAGATATTTTGGATTTCAGTCAGGAGAGCTGAGGATTAATCCAGGATCCGCCACTCATCAAAAAGATGCTTGCTTGAAACTCAGTGGGGTTTTGGATCTGAATGAGGGACCAGCATTCACCAGCTTTTCACTTATTATATATCCAGGAAGAGACGTCTAGCAAGAAGACTGGTCATCGTCCGCCCATGAGGTTGGAACAGCAGGTGGTGGGCCGCACAGCAGACCACGTCCAACTGATCTGTTAGCCACCAGAAAGTGCAGGAAGTTGATAAGTTTGTGTAAGAAAAAGGAAACAAAAGACTATGTGTGTGCTTCTAGAAGGTGATAGGTTTTTTTAAAAAAAGTAAACTTTTACTTCTCCCGCAGGTCTGTTGTGCAGAATAAAAGGACAATCAAATACTCTATAGAGAAATGGAGGATAGATAATGGTGATTTGGTATAGAATCATAGAACCATAGGGTTAGATGGGACTGCAAGGGTCATCTAGTCTCACCCCCTGCCAAGATGCAGGATTTGTTGTTTCTAAACTATCCAAGGCCCGGTCCACACTACGCTGTTAAACCGATTTTAACAGCGTTAAATCGATTTAACGCTGCACCCGTCCACACTACACTGCTCTTTATATCGGTTTAAAGGGCTCTTTAAATCAATTTCTGTACTCCTACAAAACGAGAGGAGTAACGCTAAAATCGATATTACTATATCGATTTAGGGTTAGTCTGGGCGCAAATCGACATTATTGGCCTCATTCTTTTACAGTAGCTACCCACAGTGCACCGCTCCAGAAATCGACGCTAGCCTCGGACCACGGACGCACACCACCGAATTAATGTGCCTAGTGTGGACGCGCACAATCGACTTTATAATATCTGTTTTATAAAATCGGTTTAAGCTAATTCGAATTTATCCTGTAGTGTAGACATACCCCAAGATAGCTATCCTGCCTCCTTTTGAAAACCTCAGGTGAAGGAGCTTCCAGGACTTCCCTAGACAGTTTGTTCCATTTTCCTACTGTTCTTACAGTTAGAGAGTTTTTCCTGAGATTTAATCTAAATCGCTATGCTGTAGTTTGAACCTGTTGCCTCTTGTCCTGCACTCTGTGGCAAGAGAGAACGTTTTTCTCTGTGCCTGATCAGTCACTCTCAAACTGCACTAGTACAGCTGAAGAGAGAGTTCATCCAAGTAATTGCCATCTCTTCTGTTTCAGTGCAGGGAAAGACGGTTTCCTAAAAAGGTTACAAAGAGTTGTTTTGTATTGCCTGCCTCTGTATAATATTGTCTTTTCATCGTGTCCTCTGGGAAGACCAGTTATCTTCATTTCCTCGGACTTCTAAACTGTTCTCACTTCATTTCTTTTTATTACTCTATGGCAGGATTGTCTCTTGAGGGTCACAGAGGAAAATTCAAAGCTGAGGTTGATGCTGTAGTAGGTTTGAATTGTTTTCTTGTTCGGATCTGTAATTCCATTGCTTTAAGTTGACCTCTGCTAGCTGGGTAATGGATTTGTAATTTTCTCTCAGTGCTCGTTTTCATTTTCATAATCTGTGTGTGCAGATTTGTGGTGTCTGATGTCTGACTTATGCCACCAAGAATAATATTAAATGAGGCAAGAGAGACCCTTCACCCCATGACCCTTGCTCAAACATAGTTGAAGTCTCGCTGCTTTTGCAGCATTAATTCGTACGGCATGATCTCTGCTTTATGTGAATGAGGAAGTATCCTGGCAGAAAGACTGTGATGTGACTCTTCATAAACAAGCATATGCAGTATCACTTTAGAGGAAAACTTTGCCCATTTTTCTCAGCTCAGTAGTATGAAAATTCACACATTAAGAAGCAATTCACTCGGGATGAAATTCATCCCAGAGCAGAGAGTAAGGCCCTATACTTTAAATGTGATCAGCAAAGTGTGTGTTTGTGTGTGTATGTGTGTGAGACAGAGAAAGTGAGTGTATGTGAGAAAATTGGTTTATGCTCTCTTTGTCTCTTTGATGTATAAAGAAGGCTGAATTGTGTGTTTTCCATGTAGATGAAAATTATATGGAATGTATAAAAATTATACTTGTGTGCTTACCCCCTCTGTTCCCCCCAGAAATGTGAGACATGTCAAATCTTTTCTTCCCTGTTTTTGCTGTAGGGTTTATTGGTGACTCAGAGTGGGTGTTTTCACAGAGCTTAACTGAACGGGTAGGGTTTAAATAGCCTGAATAAAAATCACTTCCTATCTCAGTTAATCAAGGTTCACTTTAATGGTTTCTCTGACATCATAATTTTACTAGTTCTTCATTCACTTATAGAGTCTTCCAGGAAAAACAGATCAGACAAGACCTGACTTTCTAATGCAAAAAAACAAACAAAAAGAAAACAAAAAAACAACCCCCCCCCCCACAAAAAAACCCAAAAACCAACCAAGCAGGGGAAGAGATTTTGGGAAGTGGTAGTGGAGGTGGGGGAAACTTTCCCAGACTCCTTCACACATCACAAAGAAACAAAAGAGGCACAGACCCCATTTTCTGTTCCTTTGCAAATCATCAGTGATCTCTGCGCTCAAGTGGGATGTTCAGGGCTGCTGTGTTGCTTTTCCTGCATGGGGATGAATAAAAATGAATATGGATAAACTGAAATAACAAATCCCTTTTAATAACAATTGCCATTTCTGAATCTCTTGCTGGGAAGTGACACCAGCCATGTTAGAACACAGCATTAAGAGACTGTAACTCAGTTTCCAAACTGTTAATAATGTAACGGGCATAGGGAATGAATGTTAAGATACGCTACATTAACCATTGTTTGAATATTGGACATTTTATGCTAATCTAGCAGTCTGCCCTGAATTCTTCCCTTGTGGGGGAGAAAACCTGCTGGCTGGGGGAAAGTGCTCTGAAAATGTCTGCATCTTACAGCGTTTCGGGGGCATAGTGTGCCTGTCCCGCTATATTGCTTAGTGAACTTCCCCCAAACATACATGTGTGCCGGACAGCATGACTGATTTAGGAACTGAAGCTCCTCCTTCAGAGTGGCATGGAACCCTTTGTCTGAGGCCTTGGCTACACTCACACTTTACAGCGCTGCAACTGGGGTGTGAAAAAACACCCCCCTGGGCACTGCAAGATACAGCGCTGTAAAGCGTCAGTGTAATCAGGGCAGCAGCGCTGGGAGCGCGGCTCCCAGCGCTGCACGCTACACCCGTAAAGGATGTGGTTTACATGCAGCGCTGGGAGAGCTCTCTCCCAGCGCTGCTGCTCTGACTACACTCACACTTCAAAGCGCTGCCGCGGCAGCGCTCCCGCAGCGCTGCCGGGGCAGCGCTTTGAAATTCCAGATGTAGCCATACCCTGAGACAGGGGTAGGTGCTATGGGAAAGCAAGTTAACACTGCAACTAGTAAAAAGAACAGGAGTACTTGTGGCACCTTAGAGACTAACAGATTTATTTCAGCATGAGCTTTCGTGAGCTACAGCTCACTTCTTCGGATGCATAGAATGGAACACACAGACAGGAGATATTTATACATACAGAGAACCTGAAAAGGTGGAAGTACGCATACCAACAGGAAGAGTCTAATCCATTGAGATGAGCTATCATCAGCAGGAGAAAAAAAACTTTTGAAGTGATAATTAAGATGACCCATAGAAGGTGTGAGGAGAACTTAACATAGGGAAATAGATTCAATTAGTGTAATGACCCAACCGTTCTCAGTCTCTGTTTAGGCCTGAGTTAATTGTATCTAATTTGCATATTAATTCGAGTTCAGCAGTCTCTCTTTGGAGTCTGGTTTTGAAGTTTTTTTTGTTGCAAAATTGCCGCCTTCAAGTCTGTCACTGAGTGATTAGAGAGGTTGAAGTGTTCTCCCACTGGTTTTTGAATGTTGTGATTCCTGATGTCAGATTTGTGTCCATTTATTCTTTTGCGTAGAGACTGTCCGGTTTGGCCAATGTACATGGCAGAGAGGCATTGTTGGCACATGATGGCATATATCATGTTGATAGATGTGCAGGTGAATGAGCCCCTGATGGTGTGGCTGATGTGATTAGGTCCTGTGATGGTGTCACTTGAATAGATATGTGGACAGAGCTGGCATCGGGCTTTGTTGCAAGGATAGGTTCCTGGGTTAGTGTTTATGCTGTATGGTGTGTGGTTGCTGGTGAGTATTTGCTTCAGGTTGCGAGGCTGTCTATAAGCGAGGACTGGCCTGTCTCCCAAGATCTGTGAGAGTGAGGGATCATCTTTCAGGATAGGTTGTAGATCTTTGATGATGTGCTGGAGAGGTTTTAGTTGGGGGCTGTAGGTGATGGCTAGTGGTGTTCTGTTATTTTCTTTGTTGGGCCTGTCCTGTAGTAGGTGGCTTCTGGGTACTCTTCTGGCTCTGTCAATCTGTTTTTTCACTTCAGCAGGTGGATACTGTAGTTTTAAGAATGCTTGATAGAGATCTTGTAGGTGTTTATCTCTGTCTGAGGGATTGGAGCAAATACGGTTGTATCTTAGAGCTTGGCTGTAGACAATGGATTGTGTGGTGTGTCCTGGATGGAAGCTGGAGGCATGTAGGTAAGTACAGCGGTCAGTGGGTTTCTGGTATAGAGTGGTGTTTATGTGACCATTGCTTATTAGCACAGTAGTGTCTAGGAAGTGGACTGCTTGTGTGGTCTAGGCTGAGGTTGATGGTGAGATGGAAATTGTTAAAATCACGGTGGAATTCCTCGAGGGCTTCTTTTCCGTGAGTCCAGATGATGAAGATGTCATCAATGTAGCGCAAGTAGAGTAGGGGCGTTAGGGAATGAGAGCTAAGGAAGCGTTGTTCTAAATCAGCCATAAAGACGCTGGCATAATGTGGGGCCATGCGGGTACCCATAGCAGTGCCACTGACTTGAAGGTATATATTGTCCCCAAATGTGAAATAGTTGTGTGTGAGGACAAAGTGACAAAGTTCAGCCACCAGGTTAGCCGTGATATTATCGGGGATACTATTCCTGATGGCTCGTAGTCCATCTTTGTGTGGAATGTTGGTGTAGAGGGCTTCCACATCCATAGTGGCCAGGATGGTGTTTTCTGGAAGATCACCGATGGATTGTAGTTGCCTCAGGAAGTCAGTGGTGTCTCGAAGATAGCGGGGAGTGCTGGTACCATAGGGCCTGAGGAGAGAGTCCACATAGCCAGACATTCCTGCTGTTAAGGTGCCAATGCTTGAGATGATGGGGCTTCCAGGATTTCCAGGTTTATGGATCTTGGGTAGCAAATAGAATACACCTGTTTGGGGTTCTAGGCACATGTCTGTACAGATTTGTTCCTGTGCTTTCTCAGGGAGTTTTTTGAGCAGATGGTGTAGTTTCTTTTGGTAATCATCAGTGGGATCAGAGGGTAATGGCCTGTAGAATGTGGAGTTAGAGAGCTGCCTAGCAGCCTCTTGTTCATATTCCGACCTATTTATGATGACAACAGCACCTCATTTGTCAGCCTTTTTGATTATGATGTCAGAGTTGTTCTTGAGGCTGTTGATGGCATTGTGTTCAGCACGGCTTAGGTTCTGGGGCAAGTGATACTGCTTTTCCACAATTTCAGCCCATGCACGTTGACGGAAGCAATCTATAAAGAAGTCCAGTCTGTTGTTTCGACCCTCAGGAGGAGTCCATGCACAATCCTTTTTATTATAGTGTTGGTAGGAAGGATTCTGTGGGTTAGTATATTGTTCAGAGGTGTGTTGGAAGTATTCTTTGAGTTGGAGACGGCGAAAGTAGGATTCACTCCCATGTGGGTTTTCATTGGGAAAGTTGCTGAATTCAGAGAGGAGCATATCACCTAGAGGATCTGATTTCTAGCCCTCCCGGACAGATATGGAGAGATCCATGGGCCATGTTAGCTTGGCTCTGCTACTCAGATCCCTGTGTGTGCTTAGGGTGCTCTGCACTGGGCAGCAGAGGAGGGTAATAGAACCTTAAGTGTTCAACTTAAGACACTAAACATTATAATAGGAACTAAATAGTTTATTATGTTGGCCTTTGACATTGCTGGTGCACAAAAGACATCCCGGTGCAGACATGGCCGAGGCAGTTAGGATTTAATTGTCCACCAATGGCAGAAACAGTAGAGAGTGTAGTGTAGATAGGAGTCCGCCTTTCTTACTATAGTCCTCTAGCCCTGCTCTGTGTAGAAATGTGTGAGTCCCCTTTTCAGGACACCTCTGTCAATAGAGAACTGAGGTCCAGGTGCCTTGTTATCAGAAGGTCCTGTCTGTAACTAAACTTGAACAAAAATGCCTGAGAGGGCATACTATGAATCCCCTGGTCAGCAGCAGTTACCTGCACAAGTTCTCCTGTTAACAACAAGTTTCCGCAGTGAGAGGAAGAGGTTGGTAACCAGGTCCAGTGTTTGCTCGTAAATTTCTCTTGATCGATGAACTTCTAGGCAGCTGGTCTGAAGAAAATGGAAGCATTTTTCCTTTAGAGGAAGGCATGTGTTGAGTTGTGGAAATGTCTTCATCCCCTTTAACCCAAATCCCAGGTCTTGCAGTGCTCCCAGAAGTGTTTTCCTTCAAGCCTGTGTATTTTCTGACAGTGCTGCAGTTTCAGATAACATCCAGATAAGGAGTGTATTGTGTCCAGGAAACATTAGAGCTTGACCTTCCAGTGTTCTTTAAAGTTTACTTTTTTGTATGCTACTGTGTTCACCAGAACCCAAGCAGTGGGCAGAGTGAATAAGTCATGCTGCTGACAAAGCAAGTAATGAAGCAAAATGTTCTGTTTAGATACTAATATAGGCCCTATCACCACAGTAGCAGGGTTCTTGCCTTTTTGGTAGTGGTGATAGGTGTTTTTTCTGGGTGATGTGTGCATGCATGGTTGGTTGTTTCAAAAAACTGCTTAGAGGAAGTTGATGGGAATGAAATAATCATCATATCTGAAGGCCATGTAAGAGTTGTAATCAACACTTAGAAATGCATCCTTGGCCGTTAGGCATTTTCTTTTCACAGATGCTTGTCCATGACGCAGTTGCTGAAGTGTAAACAAATATGATTCAGCCTTTTCTGACCAAGAGCAGGATGACAATGCCAGTCAGCATAGGCACAGGAACTAAAGGTGTGGCGGGTGCTGCAGAACCCCCTGGTTTTGTGTGGGATCCTAGTCACCAGCCCCATGCCCAGGGTCTCGGTGCTGCTGGCCCCATGCCCAGGGTTCTGGCTGATGCCAGGCCCGCACCAGGGGATCTCCTCCTGGACCTACGCCTGGGGCTCTGCTCTGGGGAGAGGAGGCGCCAACAAGGGTAAGGGGGTGCGAAGTAAAAAGTTTGGGGACCACTGGCTTTCAGCACCCTCACTGTAAAAAGTGTTTCAGCACCACTGCCAGTCAGCACAGCTCAAAAAAGTATTCAGGCCTGTGTGCCCTGCTAACAGCCAGCTAGTAAGATGGAATGTGACTGCTTTGTAGGTTTTGACTTGAGAATGATAAGTTACTTCTTATTTCAGATGGTACTTAGAGTAAATCTGTCAATAACGATTATGAAATACGACACAGGGCCTTTCCGAAGTGCTTCCTCTGGGTAGATAATGGTAGATGAAGGATTTTGTTGTACAAAGGAGGCATGAAATACTGGTTAAGTAGAAGGCTCTCAAGTTGGAAGATGGGTTCTGTTCCTGGCTTTGCCATTGATTTGTGTGGAGAAAGTATGTCTGAGAGGTGACCCTGAAAGTGACATTGTAGGGTTCAATGGTTACTCGTTCTCATGACTTCGAACTAGTGCTGATGAAGAAAAAGAAGGGCAGCACAAGATTCGATGTGGACTATAGACAATTAAATGAAGTTGCTTTAAAGGATTCTTACCATTTTCCTGAATAGATGATAGCCTGCAGAAGCTTAAAAGTGGACCTTAAAAGTAGATATTGGCAAGTGGAAGTGGATCCAAAAGACAGGGAAAGGACCCTCCTTTTGTCTTAATGCCAACTCTGGAAGTCACTATGGGTTTTCAAAGTCAAACCAAGAGTTTTCCATTCCCACATCATCATAACAAAAGTACAGTGCCCCCAGTCCCCTACACCCATTCCCAGTTGACCCTGAGGCACTAGCATAATAAACATAAATAATACTTATGCCTTTGTTGACTCCTGCCAGTTCCATTGCTTGTACTAGGTTTACACCAAATTGATGTAACTTTTGGCCCTGAAATTGGAACTTGGTAAACAATTTTGTTGATGCGAAGAGGTAATGGAATCCAGATTCACAGCCATAGCTATTTGGCTCACAATAAAATTGAATTTGGTCACTATTTGACTTGAGTCCATCTGTAGAGCTGGTCTGCGGAGTAGAGGTGCTGGTTGTGCACTGTTGCTTTTCAGAGTAAAGCTACTCGAACCTTTCTGTGCCTCAGGCCATGTGTACTTTATGGGCACGACAGTGGCAGTTATTGCACTGTAGCTGTGCCACTGCAGTGCCATAGTGTAGATGTGTCCTACACAATGGAAGAGGTTTTTCCACCTTCTCAAGTCACAGCGGCTAGGTTGATGGAAGCATTCTTCTGTCAACTTAGATGTGCCTATGCCATGGGTGAGTTTGGCATACTGGACTTCGGGTAAAATGGGAATAATAAATTACCCATAGGTATCGTTTAAGGCTTAATTAATTAGTGTGTTAAAACAGTTTTGAGCCTACTAGAAGGTACTGTAGGAGTCTGAGATGTTACACTTGTGTTTTCCAGACTGCCAGCCGAATGATCATTTAGTGGGATTGGTCTAATTTGCACTCTACAGAGGGTTAAGATGCTTACTGAAATGGCTCCTGCCCCTCAGGCTGTTGTAGAGTTTGTGATTTATTGGTATGTTGCCTCAGCCTACTACTGCTTCATGCAGTCACAAATCTTTCTTATGCTATGTACTGATTTTTATTTCAATCAGTGTGGAAAATGGAATTTATTTACGGAACCTTCTTGCTGTAGTATAAATTGTGCTATCAAGGCCCGGTTGGGAAGGGATCTAATTGGACAGAAGGTAAAGTGGCTATATTCTCTGTAGTATAGGTAGTTGGTAATGTATGCATTCGAAGAGGAAACAGTTTCGTGGCATTTGAATGTTAAATAGCACTTGTCCTATATATCTTAGTTAAATTAACTGAGAAGTTTTGCGTGATACTCTAAACATTTTATTTTGTATTATAGTTGATTAAGCCCTTACCTTGAAAGGATGCATAAGTGCTTTTGTATATTAAATTGGTCACTATTAGAAGTGTGACTGATGTTCTTGTTCAGAGTCTGAAAATCCAAATGAATCTACTGCTTCTGGTCCTGAGGAAAATCTGAATGTGAATCTATGTGAGCAGACTTGAGTCTAAGGACAGACAGCTCTTCTGCCTTTGCTGCTGCAGGGTGAGATTAACAAGACTTGGTTCAGTTTCGCTTTGCTGTGGCTTTGCAAAGCCCTGGGTGTATTAACCTGAGCAGGGACTGGAGCTGTTCACAGAGAAGGAAGATTCGGAAGTAACAAGCACTTTCTGGCCTTACAGCAAGATTACAAGAGGAAGATATACACCTTCAATTGAGGCACTTGTCTGCTGGCACAGCAAAGAGAATAATCATTACTTTTCTCCGTCTGATTGGCAGCCAGTTTATTTTCAACCTGTTCCCAATCTGGAGAGTAATGAGACAAGAATTGTGGCTTGACAGAAACTTTATATAACATGCTTTATACTTCCTATCATTAGCATGTTGACTACACTCTAGTTCCAAACAGGTGTTATGTCTCCCACGTGCTGTACAAATGCCAGCTAATCCCCACAACACCACTGTGAAGTAGGTCGATATCATCCCAGTTTTACGGATGGGGAAACTGAGGCACAGAGGTGAAATGATTTACAGAGGCCAGTACCGTGATGCATTCTGAGATTCAGGATCACAGTTCAGTTGTTTTTGGCTCCCTGTCCCAAACTTGATCTGCTAGTTGATGCTGTTCTCATTTAGGTTTAGTTTTTCAGTTTGTTTTGTGGTCTAACTTTTGACTCTTTGAGCTTTTAATACGGTTCTGTTCTTGTGCTCTGATTGCTTGGCATTTGCTAAACTATCCGGTGTTTGACTACAGGTTAGCGTAAAATGCTGCTGACGGTAGCTAGAGTAAGAGTGTAGAATACTTATAAAATCTTATCGTCATTGCTCAATAAATCTGCCTTTTTGCCATGTTTAATATAAAAACGACAGTGAGCCCTGAAGTGGGTTAAAAATTGAAATATATTAATCCTGCCACTCTCTCCTGACTAGCGCAACTGCTGATCTGGTTTCATAGTTTAATTTTTGAAAGTACAGATTCCCAGTCTTCAGTTCAATTGCTTAGAAGAGCTGTTCCATTATATATAAGGTACCTGCAGTAGTTTAAATCATTTATCAGTCTAAAGTTCATTTAATCAGATTAATGGGATGAGTTTCCAGAGTGATACCTGAACCACTTCTGTCTCAGAGCGTTAAATTGGTGAGGATACTATGAGATTTCTTTTTTCTTGTCTATCCCCATTTTTAGAAGTACTCCAGCAGGAGAATCCCTCATAGGAGCTGGAACAGAGGAAGCTAAGCCCTGCTGTGCAAGGATGCAGTGCTGACCATCTCCTGCTACTGGAGGTCTTCTGTGGAGTGGTAGAGGGAGGAGTAGATCCTAAGGCCATGTCTACACTACAGCCTATGTCGGCAAAATTTACGTCGCTCAGGGGCGTGAATATTCCATCCCCCTGAGTGGTATAAGTTTCGCCAGCATGAGTGATAGTATGCACAGCACTATATGGGCTGGGAGAGCTTCTCCGGCCAACATAGCTACCACCACCTGTTGAGGTGGTGGTGTTATGATGTTGACAAGAGAGCTCTCTCCCATCGGCATAGAATAGCTACGCAGGAGATCTTACAACGGCGTAGCTGCATCGGTACAGCTGTTCCGCTGTAGGCTTGCTAGTGTAGATGTACTAATATACAAAATGGGAGTGATGCACAGAGATGGGGAGAAAAGCAGAGAAATGTAGCCATTAAATGGGCTGCTAGCGCGTCCCTATTAGAACTCAGGTATCCCCCCCCCCTCCTTGCTTTGAGAGTGTGTATGGAAAATCTGCATCTTTTGTCTGATGCTAATACAATTTAAATAAGCCTGAGAACTATGTCAGTGAGTGCAGGTTAAGTAGGTGTGTCATTGTGTGGTGGGCGTTTTTTATTTGTTTTTTGGTCCGGGGAAATGTGGGAAAGACACTAAATTTTATGCATGTGGAGTATGGTTCTAATACTTTGGTGTGTTAGAATATCTACCATCGTCTTGAAAAGATTGTTTAGGGACTAATCAGTTTTCTGAGGGGTAGGGAGAGTTTGACAGATCAAAGACATTTTTTCCACCTTCTTTCTTCCTTCCTCCCCAGAAATTGAGAATTCTACTCCCTCCTTCTTCTCTACAGAAGCTGAGAATTTGTCATTTACTAAGATTATAGATAATTGGATCTTTGTGACTCACTAACTGATACAGAGGTAGATTGGTAATGTTGTTTCAGTCACAAATTTTAGATGAATTGATTTTAGAGAGTCTGAATGTTGGATTAGACCCAGATTATTAGACTCAAGTGTTTAGATTGATTTATAGAATGACTAATATGATGAGAAGCTGAGGTAATGGGTGCATTATAACAGGGAGAAGTATAGAACAGAGAGGGAAAAGACTTTGATAGCCTGTGGTTTCTTCACAGCACCAGTGAGGGGATCCAGTTATTTATATAATGTGTAAGCAGCTGCTGGGATCGCACCATAGCACCTATTTCTTGCTGGAACATTTGCAAGGAAAATGTCCTCATAGAAGTAACCTTTCTGAATCTGTCTTTCTGTCTAATCCAACAGGTATTTGTGCTGCATAAATACTTAAAAAGTGTAGGTTTATTTTTGTAACATGATCTAATTTTTTTATTGAAGACCTTAGATGGGGAGGAAAGTTAGGGTATGTCTACACTTAGGGGAACTATACTGCCATGTAGGTGCAGTCTGCACCTCCCCAAATGATGTTGGCTACATCCAGTGGAAGCACTCTTCTGTTGTCATAGCTGCATCAACACTGGGGGTTATGACGGCATAGCTACGTCACTTAGGGTGTGGTTTTTTCACACCCCTGACCAACACAGCTGTGTCGCTATAACTCTTAAGTATAGACCAATACTTAGTCATGTTTTAATTAGTCCTGATACATCTGTAACCACTTATACCTGACACTGATGGTAAATGTAATTGGACAGACCCAGAATTTCAAGTGGTTTGGAAAGTTTGGTACTTGGTAACTTAATAAAACTGTATTTTGGAGCGCTGATGGAATGGTGTGAGAGAAGCCATCAATCCAGCTCTGTTCTGAATTGTATTGCCCGATCTTCATGTCTGGGAGCCTTGAGTGTAAGACTGCTGCAATGTTCAGTATGTGTGTGTTAGCAGTAGTAATTGAGAGGGCTGGAGAGAGAGGAAAATATGAACTGATACTGGGCCCCAAGCCTGCAACTGAAACCATTTGGACAGCCCCCTGCACTCCTTGTGGAGTCCTGTTGACTTCCTTATGGTTTTATATGGGCACAGGAATCTGTCCACATGTTTTGAATTGGAGTCTTAGTTTGTACCGTATGCTTGTGTACTGCAAAAGTGGGAGCTCCAAAACGGAGCTACAGTAACTCCTCACTGAACGTTGTAGTTATGTTCCTGAAAAATGCAACTTTAAGTGAACTGATTTTAAGCAAATCCAATTTCCCCATAAGAATGAATGTAAATAGAGATGAGTTAGGTTCCAGGGAAATTTTTTTTTGCCATACAGTACAGTACTATAGCTGGGAGGTGCCCACACCTTACCCCACACAGGCACAGCCCACTGGCACTGGAGACAATGAGACAGGCAGGGAGGCTGAAGGTGTGGTAGGCTAGGAGAAGCATGTTGCACAGCAGCAGCTTCCCCTACTCTGCAAGCAGCAGGGGCGGGGGGCTCAACCCTCAGCCTGCCCACGCCCCTCCTTCCTCCAAGCCCCTATCCTTAACCCACCTCTTCTCCCCCCCCTTTACTCCGCACGCTGCGTCCTCACTCCTTTCGCCTCCTGCCCGCGGGGCTGTGGGGGGTATGTAGGGGAGCTGATGGGGGGCTGCCAGCTATGGACAAAGCTGGCAGCCAAACAGTGGTATAGCAAAGCATTGCACAACTTTAAATAGAGCATGTAATTGAGCAGGGATGCAAGATTGAAACAATGTTAAATGAGAGGATGTTAAGTGCATATCCATAGCCTTCAGAGATTAGTCTGCCATGCTCTAGTTTTCAACAGTTGTGCTTGTGAATCCTCAATTTCTGCTGATTTAGCATTGTTCAGAACTTGATGATAGAACTGGCTGTTTGTTTTATGCTAACTTGCCTACATGATCATATGTAATGAAGCCACTAACTAGGTAATTAATTAGAGATGCCCTGCAAAAGATTAAAAAAATTATTGGACTTGAGTGCCTTTTCCACCAAGATATATAGAAACTGTGAGAACATTTTAATCCCCGCCCAACTGCTTCTTTACATTTAGAAATATCAGGAGTGAAATGTCTGGTCGTTCCTAGAGGGCTTCCTGGGTATGCGATAATGTATGTATTGTGTGCTCCCACACTGTAGCTGAGCTTGGTTGGATCTTTGACAAAGTCTTCCTTTGTCCAAAGTGTATTTTAGTCATTGAAGTTGAATAGGTGTTAACAAAAAGTACAGATTTAAACAGCCTGGTTAAAATATATATGTATATTTTTCCTCTCTCGGTAATTCAGCTTTCACTCTTAACTCAAGTAGTGGTGTCATTTCACTAATTGGCCAATCTTCCAGGACAGATGCAAAAGAAACAAGCAGAAGCTGCCCTCCACCAACTTTCCCATCTCTTCTTACTCATCATACAGAAGCAAACAGTAGCACAAACATATTAACTTCGCCCCCCCTTTACAGGTCACCATTAAATACCTTTGACCTGGCCTGACTTGTCGATATGGGCTAACGTAGGGGCCCCCTCCTTTGGATATTTTGGTTTATTGATTGAGCGGTAGTTGAAACAAAGTAGTGTCTGGACCACTGGTAGCTTTGTTTTGGATCTTGAATGATGAGGCAGAAGGTGCTGAGCTAGCTGATTATGCTTGTTATAAACTATGCTTGTTATAATTTATAACAAACTAATTCCTAGTTTATTGTAAGCTTTTCAGAGGTTAAGTTGAAGCCAGGTTTGCAAATGGAATTTTCAGATTTTTGAATTAATTATTCATTAAAATGTATTCTTGCTAGGTGCTGCAACAGTTATATAAATGATTCAGTAGCCAAAAAAGCTCCAAAACACTTTGTGGTCTATGTACTGCAAAGGACCACTTCGTTCAACCTCAATTAATTTTGATTAGCAGTTTCTAAAGGCCATCGAACAAATTTGGTGCGATGAAAATGTTTCTTACTTGCTTAAATTACTTTCTGGACTCTGTTACTTCTGAGTCTGTAAAGCAAATTTGAAATACACCACCTCAGATTTGTTTTACATACTTATTACGCAACTTCCTGTCTTGAGACTCTTCCAAATATACAATTCCAAATATACAATTACTTTTAATAAAGCCACTTCTGTTATGCAACTTATTTATTTACTTATTTTTTGGTGTCTATAATGCTATCAAGACAGGTTTCATGGGAATATTTCTTGATAGAACTATCCTTGTGAGTTCATGAAAAGCAAGAAAGGAATCTCTGCAATTTTCACAGAATATGTATACAGTACTGTTCACACCCATATGGCTTAATTTAACTTCACAGCAGAGTATTTCATTTTTAGATCTAAATACCACATTCATCCTAACTTTTCAAGCTTTTGGTAAGCATCTCTATCAAGTAAGTAGCTGGCAAGCTATTTAAGTACAGTAGAAGCTCAGAGTTACAAACACCTCGGGAATGGGGTTGTTCGTATCTCTGAAATGATCGTAACTCTGAACATAACATTATGGTTCTTTCAAAAGTTTACAGCTGAACATTGACTTAATACAGCTTAGAAACTTTACTATGCAGAAGAAAAATGCTGCTTTTAACCATCTTAATTTAAATGAAACAAGCACAGAAACAGTTTCCTTATCTTGTCAAATCTTTTTTTTAATTATCCGTTGTTTTTTCGTCTCTGCTGCCTGACTGCAGTACTTCCAGTTCCAAATGTGGTTGATTGGTCAGTTCGTAACTCTGGTGTTTGTAACTCTGAGGTTCTACTGTAGGTAATTGACACGTGCAGTTTCTGTTGAAAAAGCTCAATCCTGTTTAAATATGTATTTGTATTTGTATTTTATTTTCTGTGGTGGAAAGAGGGAGCGCCTAAGGTACATTTTTTAAAAGCACCTCAGTTCATCTTCAAAAATGAGATGTTGGAAGCAATATAAGATAACCTAAAAAAAAATTCGCTAATTCCAGAATAAGAGAGTCCACATGTGGAGTCATCCCGATATAGCTACAGCTTTGTAGTTATACTGGCATAGTTATGTGGGTACATTTCCTCATGTCCTAAATCACTTAGGCCCTTTTGAAAGATGCCACCTTTAGAGTCTGGGATAGGCTTTTTCAGTAGAAATTAAAAATAAATCCTGGAACTGCATGTGTCTTTATTATTTGAAGTTAATGCTCTGCCCACATGTGCGCAGTTGCAGAAAGGGGGCCTGAAATTTGTAACAGAACAGGATAGGAACCAGAACTCATGCGCTGCTCTGCCTGCAGAACTGTTGCAGTGAAGGCGCAAGTAATAGCAAATTCAGGTTGTTCAGCTTAATCCCTTTCCATCCGTAGACCAGTTGGGAGGTAGATAGACTTCAGTCACAATGAGTTTATCTGAAAAGATGGCATAAAAAGTATTACTTATTGCCTCTATGCTTCAAGATCAATCACAATAATGGCTAATAATGAATGGATCTGGGGGGCATAAGAATTCTTTGCCACGGGCCAGAAACATTGATTATGGAAGATTGCTTAGGGAACATTGATTACACATGCTGACAGGTAACTTGTAGACAGGCTAAATCTTCAGAAATACTTGTTATTACCCAGGAGCATTATCTAGTTGTAAGGTGTGTGGCTTTTTCTGTCTCTTATTTGTCTTTTAACCTCTAGGTGAAAGCCCCCCTCACTCCTAAGATTTGCGTGTTAATTACATGAGGAAAATTCATTCTTCTTTACACGTATGAAACTGCACCTCCCCTTCCCCGCACCTTCCTGCTCTGGCATCCTGGAACCCTTTCCATCCCTTGCCCTCATTCAATGTCCCTGCCCCTCCATTCTTCCTCCCTTCCCACCCCCCAGTTCTTTCCCCATTGTGAACTCCCTTCTCCTTCCCATGTTTCCTTGATCCACATGGTCTCTCCCTCCTCTCCACAGTTCCCCTCCACTTTCCTCATGTTCTGCCTGGGCCTCGTATGGGGACAGGTTTAGCTGAGGGCAGTGGACCTCATTTCCACTGGGAACAATAAGAGATGGCAGCCATCTTTACGAGGAGCAGCCTCACTTCTACCTGAAAAGACTGTGGAGAAGTGGCAGTCGCCTTGGGTGAGGGCTATATATGGCTTCTGTTCCATTGAGAGCAATGAGACATAACAGCCATTTTAAGCAAGGGGAAGGGGGGAATGTGAGGAAAGCTCCTGCTTTCTGCTGGCTGGACCTGAGTTTAGCGTAGACGCCCAGAACTAGAAAAATGTAATAGTGTGAGAGTTGGCAACTCTGGAGCCGGGGTGTGGTACTGGGACCCCTGGGTTCTGTTCCCAACTGTGGGAGGAGAGCAGTTAGAACAAGGGGCTGGGCTGTGGAGAGTCTGGGGTCTGTTCCCAGCCCAGCCGCTGTTCCGGTGCAACTGGCGGCCTTGTAGCTGGGAAATGCCAGGCTGTAACGTGGCCGTATTGCCGCAGAAACCAGCAGGCCGATCTTGCTGGGGCAAGGGCCTCCTAAGCAGGGCTGGGTGCCTTCCTCTACTCCCATTGGCTTCACTGAGTCAAGGGTGCTTAGCCACAAGGCAGAGTCTGGCCCCAGGGAGTGCAGGTCCTGAAAGGAAGTGTCCTTTACAGGCTTACTTGGCTGTCCTGATGTACATAGGACGGTGAGCTTTACTTGGGTTGGGGATGGAGGAAAGATTGTGAGTGGGGAATAAAGTGGGACAGCATAATAAATTGCTATGGCCTAGTCTACACACAAACTTGTATTAGTTTAATGAAAGGTATAGTTATAGATGATTCAGTTAACCATTGCAAGTTAGTATGTAGATGTTCTTATTTCATGTTAAGGTTTAGCTTAATCCTGTAAAACAAACAAAAATATTAAGTTAAATCAAAACAAACCACTGAATTTGAAAGTAGTGTGCCCACACTAGGAGCTTGTACCAATTTAAAGCAGTTTATAAACTGATCTAGTTAATTCATTTCTCAATCCATGTAAACAAGGCCGTAATCAGTTTCTAAACCAATTTAATTAAATCTGAACAACTTTTGTGTGTAGACAAGACCTTAGTTTTAAGATTCAGGCAAACTGCGCAAATCTGCATGAAATATGATAGTTTAGATATCCAGATCACTTGGAGAGGGTCTTCAGGGTAGAGAGAGAGACACTGTCCTCTTCATAGTGTGGTTTTAGATTTGAGCCTGGAGGACGAGCCGCCGTACCAATTTAACTGTGGCAGCATGCACCTAGCTCACTTTTTTTTCTGTTTGTTTAAAAGCATCTTTGCAAGGTTCCTGAGTGATTCCCTTCTGCTAAGCCAGTGGAAGCAAGAAACTGCAGCAGCAGTGGTGGATATCCTATTACCCAGAAGAGAGAGTCTTGCCTTTTTATTTTTAATAGGCGTGTCTACAGAATATTATTGCATAAAGTTCTGTACCCTCTATAAACCATTGAAACAATGCACATGTTGTCTAATACACCTCTCTTTTCCATTCTCCTCCTTAAATCTTATATTGCTTAAATGGTATCTTGTGTGTTTACATTATCAATAGAATATACTGACCTGAAAAAATGCCCCCTAATTTATGAATGCACCTTGTAGATTGTGTTTATGCCTGATTGAACCTTCCTGTAGACAGCTCCTTGCTATGTAGTGGCCGCTTTGTTTTGCTACAATCAAAATCTCCATGGAAGGTTTTAGCTAAAACAAAGTTAGCTACATTCTTAGGCAAAGATTTTCTAAGAGTTTGCCTTGCACGTAAGGTATCTGCCTACTTTAGAATTAGGTTTCAAATGTATCCGGGGCATAGTCTGGCAACAGTAAAGTCTTTGTTAACATACTGCATGATTATAATAAATGGGCTAAATGCAAATGGTCTGTTTTCCCAATGCTTGTTTAGTTAGACATGAGAGCTTGACTTCTGTGTCATAGTGCTCTGTATGTTTTGTAAAAGCATTAGCATGGCAAAAGCACAGTGCAACCGCTCTGGACTTTAGTGTTAATTGACACATCTGCAGGAGTCTTGGGAAGTTTACTCATATGCAAACTAGTATATTACTAAAGGGGAAACTTTTGGACAAGCTATTTCATAATTTTTGTTTTGTAAGTACTTGACTTTGCTGTGGTTTGGGAATAGGAGCTCAGTGCTCTCAAAGGATAAGGATTTTGAATGCTCCAATGCTTTGAATGTGCAGCTGGCAAGTCAGAATATAGTTGAAGGCTGGAGAAACCTGCTTGTCTGGTTGTCTTGGGTGAGTAGAAATTTTGCATGTGTCGAATGGGATAGGAGTCTTCTGACACCACATTTAGGGACAGAGCAGTTTCTCCAGGAGAGGAGAGTGAGTGAGCAGTCTCCTAAGTGATCCCTCTTGGCGGATGGGAGCGGGGAGCAGAGGACAGAGAAAGGTCTTTGTGTAGAGTCAGTTTAATCAATACTAGTCATTTTCTCCCTTGTTGAAAACACACTTGTGAACATCAACAGAGGAACAGGAAAACCCTTGAAAAAAGATTTTTAAAAGGAAGTAAATTCAGGACATATCATCTATCAGAAACTCATTTAAAAATTGAGTCACCTTCACAAATGTGGTGTTGACAGTGTCCCTTTAAATCTAATCTCATGCCACAGGATACCAGGCTTTATACAGAATAGCTAAGCAGGCTTGTTTGTGCCCGTGCACATGCATTCAGTACTGTATCATCTCAGGGACTACTTTCACGCACACTATTGCTTTCTGTCCAGCTAGTGTTGTGCCCCAGCTAAAAACGTTTACAGAGAGCCCTGGTCTCTTCTTCATGCTCTGATATTACTGCACATGGAAACATTGGAATATACCAAGTTGAGTGTTCAAATGATAATCCCTTTGAAACTGTATGGACTGGATGTAGATGCTACTGTGTTTTGTGTGTGAAAGAGAAACTGTTCATAAGGAGCTGGTCTACCTTGGGAACTTCCATCGGCCTAGCTATGTGTCTCAGGGGTATGAAAAATCCACACCCCTGAGAGATGTAGCTATGCCAACCTAACCCCTGGTGCAGACAGTGCTACGTCTCGAATTCTTATGTCAACCTACCTACTGTCTCTCGGGAAGGTGGATTATGTATGCCAATGGGAGAACCCCTCCTGTCAGTGTAGGTGGTATCTACATCAGTGGTTCCCAGACTTTAACAACCCGCGAACCCCTTTCACTAAAATGTCAAGTCTCATGAACCCCCTCCTTAAAATGAATATTTCCAGGGATTTTCTCCCTTAACTCAGCATAAATTATAAAAGCAGTGATCTTTGACATACGAAATTTGTTTTTATGACATGCTTATTACACACTATTTAATAATTATTTATCATTACAGTATTCTTGTTACATTATGAAAACAGCAACACTCTTCCAAGATCTCAGTTTCGAAGCTTGTATCACTTTTGATTAAGCCTGTTATAAGACAAGGCTCCTATCAGAGGCGCCAGTAGTAACAAGAGGTGCCCCCCACACCCTGGGGTTTTTTTGGGGGGGGGGCACTGCCAGAAAAGTGGGGGGCATGTGAGGGCTGCTGGAAAAAAAGGGGAGGGACTCGCGGGGGGGCACGCCGACACGGCGGCGGCATGTGACCCTTGTATTGGTGCCTCTGGCTCCTATGTTTCATCAAGGAGTATCAGATGTGAAACAGCATGAAGGTATTTAAGAACCCTCCTACACAAGCATTCAGGTCTTGAGCAGTCTAGGCAAACAACGCAGGCAAACAGCAAAGCTTAATCTTGTTCTTCATAGTAATTTAAAAACAACACTAGGAGCTGTAATGATGCTGCCTCTGGCAGCAGTGGCATAGCCAGGTTTTCAGTGTAGGGGGAGCAAACATAAAAAAGGCACCCCCCTTGGCTCCTCCTCTGGCCACGCCCCCAGACCCTCCCACCCCCCACTCACCTTCCCTCCTGTGCCGCCGCCTGTCCCCAGCCTGCTCCCAGCGCTCGGCGCGCTCCATGTGGGGCTCGCCAGCCAGGCGGCCTTAAAGGCACAGGGGCCCTTTCGTCTCTCCCCGCCTGCCGCATTATCAATGGGGGGTGGAGGGCGGGGAGCGCTTGGTCACCGAGCCCTGAGCCGAGAAGCCAGTCCCCTTGCTCCTCCAGCCGCATTTGCCATCCCCGCATGGCTCCTCCGGCCGTGCTGTTGGCAGTGCCAGCCAGCAGGCACTGCTTCCGTGCCAGGCTGCCGCTGCCGCTCCACAGCTCCTCCGGCCGTGCTGCTGGGAGCGCCAGCTGGCAGGCACCGCTTCTGCGCCGGGCTGCTGCCCCAAGGCTCCTCTGGCTGTGGTGTTGGCAGCGCCGGCCGGCAGGCGCCGCTTCCGCACCTGCCACCCTGAGGGGAAGGGGCTGCTTCCACTGAACCCTGCTAGCTACGCTACTGTCTGGCAGGACACAACTGAGAGTATCAGTTCAGGGCAAAGTGCTTAGAGCAGGGCAGTTGCAGCAGCCAAACAGAGAGGACTTCGGTCTCCCTCCACTGGCTAACCATAAGTCATACAAGCAATTCCCTTAGACATGCCAATTTCCCAGTATCGCCACCAGTGCCACTCGTTATGGGGACAAATGGTTATGAAAACCAATACCCCAGTAAAAGAAAAAAGGTTCTCCCAATCCCGAAGTACCAAGCACCAGACCCAGGTCAATATACAAGTCAGCTCTTATCCACAAATCATGCAGTTGCCAATCCTTTAGAATCTAAAATCTAAAGTTTATTCATAAAAGAAAGAAATATAGATGAGAGTTGAAATTGGTTAAATGGAATCAATTACATACAGTAATGGCAAAGTTCTTGGTTCAGGCTTGTAGCAGTGATGGAATAAACTGCAGGTTCAAATCAAGTCTCTGAAGTATATCCAAACCTTGGATGGGTCATTCAATCCTTTGTTCAGAACTTCAGTGTAGCAGAGTCCTTCCAGAAGTAAGAAGCAGGATTGAAGACAAGATGGAGGGGTTTCCAGGGCCTTTTATATTCTCTGCCATGTGGAAGGACACCCCTTTGTTCTTACTGTGGAAAATCACAGCAGCAAGATGGAGTCTGGAGTCACATGGGCAAGTCACATGTCCATGCGTGACTCAGTTCTTTTACAGGGAGAGCAGCCATTGCTCACATGCTACCTTGAAGGTTCCCAGAAAGACTTCTCATGTAGATTGGAGTCTCCCAAGGTCCACTGTCAGTTAAATGTTTCTTGATTGGGCACTTAATCTGAATTCCTTTCTTAAAAAGCCGACCAAATGCTTCACTAATGCTGCTTAGAATCAAACACATTGAAATACAAGTACATAGCCAATATTCATAACTCAACTACAAAAATGATACACGCATGCAGATAGCATAATCATAACCGACAAATCTTAACCTTTTTATAGACACTTCACACGACAACCTTTGTACAACATTTGCTGCAAATATATAACAGTGGTTGCCACAATGATCTATACCGTTATGTAAATAACGTCACAGCAGCCTATTTAATTTTAAACACAGCAAAAAATATCCACCTCCCTTTCTATTTCGTATAAGGAGTCTTGAAGTTTAAATCTCCTCTGTGTGATAGATATGCTTGCTTTGATCTGCTTAGCTCTTGGAAGTCCAGGGGCTCCAGCTGCTGGCCCCTTGCTACCCGGGGCCCCTGTGGACAGCCATGTCTGCCATTAGGAAATTTTTTCCCGAGAACCCCCTGTAACATTTCGTTAACTCCCAGAGGCTCACGAACCCCAGTTTGGGAATCAGTGATCTACACTGAAGTACTACGGTGGCATATATGTACCCAAGCTGAGAGATTTTCTGAAATGTCTCACATACGTTGTCTGTTTAGTTTCATGGCCCTTGTCCTGGTCAAAAGTGAGATTAGATTTCCTCTGTAGTCTGTTATGGTGCCAGTAGGAATTCATCATTTTGGGAAAATAGTTTCTGCGTTTTTTGAGGGGTTGAGGGCTTCTTTTAGGATGTGGGGTGGAAAAAGAGGACAATGATAATAAAAACTGACTTTTTACATAGTCTGGAAGTAGGGGTATCTTTTACATAGTTAATATTCTCTCCCCCTCTCATTTTTTAACCTACCTCAGTAGGTTTTGTAGCACTTAATAGGAAATTTCAGAATAAAGATCACAATATCCCAGAGTAAGGAATAGCTTCCATGTACTTTAGTAATGTGACGTGTATTTGACAGATACTATACTTATATACCACAGGTTGGCGTTCCCATGTCATTCAAATGTTCTATTAGTTTGAAAAAAATAAATAGCAAAAAAAATGTATCCCTTTGTAATAGTAGAATATTCCATGATTTCATATTTAGTCCTATATCTAGACACACACTCACTCACTCACACTCTCTCTCGCTCTTCGATGGAAGATAACATTTGTTAATAATTAGAGTATTTTGTATTTAAATCTGCTTGTATCTTAGTTGACATCTGGGTGGGGTTAAAAGCATCTAAGTTAAAATCTCACACCGATGTATAAAGTTACATTGATGCTATAAATGGCACCATCTAAATATTTTTCTATTTCATTTATACATATTAATTATATCGGTTTATTGCCCCCAAAGCCCCAGGCATCTTTGAGGCTCCACTCTGTAGGCACCAGACAAACACACTGGAAGTCCATCCCTCAAAGTGTCTGCAATCTTAAAAGCAATAAATAAATAAATAATGCAAAATACAAGCATATTGATCCAGGGTTATGGTTGGAAAATGCCCAGTGAAGTATGTGTGTTTGTGTGTGTGAGAGAGAGTGTAAGTCTGTTAAAAACCGATGGATTTATTTTTCAGCAGGGAGCAAGAACTCTGCATTTTCACCTTCTGTTTCTGTTTATTTATTGGCATTTCCATGGCACTCAACAGCATAACATCTAAGAATCTCAGCAGAATCCTGAGTTAAGCCTCATAACCACTTTTGAGTTAACAAAGTATTGTTAACTCCAGTTATACAAGTGGGGAAACTGAGGCATATCATCGTTAAAGGACTTAGTCACACACAGAGATAGTAGTAGTGCCAGAAACGCCTTAATCACTGTTCTATGCCTTAACTTACACTTTCCTCTCTCTCTTCTGTCCTCCCCACGACTAAAACAAAGTGCCATCTACCGGTACCTGTGGCACTTTTGCAAAGGCTCAGTTAAAGAAAATGTTCAGATACCTTCAGAAAACCCTGCATTTATACTTCATGCCATCTGTTTGGGAATAGCTAGCACTGAACTAATGCATAGGGAGTTTTTCACATGGAACTAGACTGTGCCTTGTTGTTGGAGTAGGAAGTGAAAATAATACTCAGAGATAATGTTTTCCAGTCCACCAGTGTATGTAATTCCAGGCTGAAATGCTTCTTGCTGATGAAACCCCTGTTTCAAATGTAACTACAAGTGGATGCAAGCTGCCTTAAAACTATTTGTTCATTTTGAAAATGAGGGTTAGCTTGAACTTATGCAACAAACCAACTCTCCCTGTGAACCCTCAGTCATTGCAGAGTTTAAATTTGTTGGCCTAGAGGTATGATTCGTGCTCTGTGGATTTGAGGATCAGATTTAAATCCCAGAAAAACCTTTGAAGAGATTGTAAAAATTAGCTGCACCTATACATTTGTAAGCAAGGGTTGTCATGTGGCTGAGAAACCAGAGTGGAATGCAGGAGATTTGGGTTAAATTTCAGTGTCTGCTGTAGATTCGTGTGTGACCGTGGTCCGTGAATAAATCACCTAACCTCTTTGGACTTCCATTTCCCTGTCTATCAAATGAGGATCACAATTCCTGGCTTGCGAGTGTGTTGTGAATATAAAATTCATTACAATCAGTGCTCAGATACCCCCATGTTGGGGGCCATATTCGAATGTACAGAAATACATTTTTAAAAAGCCAAATGTAATGAAGAAAAATCTTTCAGTGGGACCCTCTGCAGTGCTGTCTATTGAGTCTGCAAACAGAGAATCAATAGTTGTGAGAGTTGTGAATTGTCCTCAGTTGTCTTACTATGTTCACAACATAAACTCTGAACCCTATCGATTGAACACTGAAATATCAACATTTTAGCAGAAACAGTCGCCTGTTTGGGATTGTGGGAAGAGCTTATAGAGTGTCCTCCCATCTGATTGAAAAGGTCATGAGAAGATTTCCTTCAGTCAAGACTATTCTAGAATAAATTTTATGGGATGGGATTTTAAGAGGAGTCTATAGGAGTTAGTGTCCATTGGGAGTTCATCACATGATTCCCTTACACTCCAGTGAAATCCAAGCTGTGTTACCATTTATCATAGTTTTGACCATGCAGCCTGACCCCTGCAGGAACCTATTTCAGCTCAGTGCTTTATGACATGTTTTAAATATATTAGCATAAACTTTGACATGATAGCGTTCTCCTTTTCAATAACATTGCTGATATTTAGAAAATACTTCATCTCACAGAGATAACATAAACTACAGGAATGCATCAAATTGTCCTTGACCAATGCTCCTACAATTCTTCCCTTGACTTCTTTGACGATAAAGTTGCTTTTGTCAATGGAATATTTTTGTCATCAGAATACATTTTGATTGTGTAAAACCCCATTTCCAAACAGTGTTAGGAATTTATATTTAAATTGGTTGGATTGTAAGTATTTTGGAAATCTTTTGTTTTTCACTCTGTGGAAAATATGCACTGGGGGCATCTCTAAAGAGTGTGTATGGTGTTGAAAGTTATAATGTGTCTAGTGAGTTTGTGGTTCTGGATTGTTAGCCCAGTAAGAAGCTGGAGATTAAGCCTCTTAAAGTAGCATTTCCCCTAAGGTTTCGGTGGTTCAGTTGGACCCGAGTCCCTCACTCCATTGATGAGTACAGACTGTGACTGATTTGAATGGACATTGGGTAAAATTTTAATAAGTGACTTAGGCTCCTAAATCCCATTGACTTTGAATGAGATTTAGATGCTTTTGAAATGTTGACCTGCTAACTATATTCTACCTGCACGGAAACAAGTGCCCCATTTACTTTAGCAGTAATACCCTAAAAAAACATGTTTTGACAAATGCAAACATTTTAAATTACCAGTACATACAAGGAATGTGATTCTTCAGGAAGTTATTGATTCGTATTATCTGTAATACTAATCAGATGCAATCTGGGTGGATTTGATTTTAATCATGATTTAAATAAATCACTAGTTAGGAAGACTCAATTTAATAATAGTTTTCTACATAAAAGTGCATTCTTGTGTGAAGAATATGTATTAAGGTTGTAACAATCCACAACTCAGAGGTAGATGTAGGTTTCATTTTTAGAAGGTACACACTATCCATTTTTAAAGTGGTTTATTTTGAAAACTTTTCAGATTAGTTTTACAGCTATATCAGAAAATGAATGATTGGTTATTTCTTTACCAAAGGTAACTGAAGCAGATATTTATGAAGTCAGTGAGAGGTGAACTATCTCCAATTCAACAGGTTACTCATTAATACTTGGAGGATTTTCTTGCCATGCTGTATTATGAGGAGAACATCACCAGACAGACATCTAAATTGTTTTATTTAACTAAAACAACGTTATATATTCTGGATTTTTTTCTTTGTCAGCAAACATATAATATTTTAACAAAACAAGCATATGAGTTTTTGAATTTAAACATTCAAGTTTTCTAAATTCAGGTTTGTTTTTGTTAAAATAGCTTTTAGCTAAAATAGTTAAATGAAATATTTTAAAAAAATCCACAAAAATTAAATTGACTATGTCAGCCAGATCAACTTGAAAAACGTCAAATATTCGCTTCTACAGCTAACATAGGGCTTATCTACACATTCATATATTCGAGGGGCACATACGCTTCCTCTGTTTCATGGTGGAGCAGGAACACTACCAATTTACGGTCCTCCCGTTTAGCCCGTCCACTGCCCCCAGGGTATTCAGGAAATGCGTGTCCATGGTGGCGGCCTACCTCAGGTGCTGGGGGGGTCCAGATCTTTCCCTATCTGGACGATTGGTTGCTCAAGGCAGCTCCCGGTAGCAGGTGTGGGATCACGTGGCACGCCTTCTGGCCACGTGCACCACTTTGGGCCTGTTGGTAAATAACACCAAGTCCACGTTAGTCCCGGTACGACACATAGAGTTTATCGGGGCGGTCCTGGACGTTTCGTCGGCCAGAGCCTCCCTCCCACCAGACAGGTTCGAGACCCTGAAGGGGCTCATTGATATAGTCAGAAGACTTCCGGTGACAACAGCCAGAGTGTGCCTCCAGCTCTTGGGTCACATGTCAGCTTACATGTATGTGGTCTGTCACGCCAGACTCAGGATGAGGTCCCTCTAGCTCTGGTTGGCCTTGGAGTTCTCGCAGGCCAGGGACAGGATGGACAAAGCCAGTGATCACCTCCCTATGGTGGTGGTCCTCCCTGAGAAACATGCTCTAAGAGGTTCCGTTCAGGGGCAGGGTCCCATTGCTGGAACTGGTGTCTGATGCATCAGACCTGGGATGGGGGCCGCATGTGGGGAACGTTCAGACCCAAAGTCTGTGGTCGGCTCAGGATCTGACCCTCAATAAACATCAGATATCAGAGGGGTAGCCATGTTAGTCTGGATCTGTAAAAGTGGCAAAGAGTTCTGTGGCACCTTATAGACTAACAAACGTATTGGAGCATCTGACGAAGTGGGTATTCACCCACGAAAGCTCATGCTCCAATACGTTTGTTAGTGTATAAGGTGCCACAGAACTCTTTGCTGCTTTTACATAAACATCAAGGAGCTCAGGGCGGTACGGCTGGCATGCATGGCCTTCCGCTCGCACCTGGAGGGCTGAGTGGTCAGGGTCCTCCTGGACAACATGGCCTCAATGTTCTACATCAACAGGCAAGGCAGGGCCTGATCCTCTGCCCTCTGCCATGAAGCCCTCAGGTGGTGGGACTTTTGGGTAGTCTACAACATCTGCCTACAGGCCTTCCATCTGCTGGGTACTCGGAACGTGTGGGTGGATTGCTTGAGCAGGGACTTCTCCTCTCAGCACGAGTTGTCTCTCCACCCAGAGGTGGTGCACAGACTTTTCCAAGTGTGGGGAACTCCCTAGGTGGACCTGTTCGTGACTCGGCAGAACTGTCGCTGTCCCTGGTTCTGCTCCGGGGGGACTGGGACAGGGTGCCATCTCCGATGCCTTCCTCCTGTCCTGGTCAAGCCAGTTTCTCTATACCTTTCTCCTGTTCCCGCTGATCGGCAGGGTCCTGAAAAATATAAATGTTTCCATAACTGCTGTTCTTCGAGATGTGTTGCTCATGGCTATTCCACATGCCGCCCTCCAACCCCTCTGTCGGAGTTGTCTGGAAAGAAGGAACTGAAGATGGGGGGAGTGTGCAGTGCCCCTTATACCATGCCATGGAGGTGCTACTCCATGGATTGCTAGGGCGCTTCCATATGGGTACTGCTAGAGGAGAAACTTCCAGCACCGGTGCACGTGGCGAGCATGGACACCTATTGTGGAATAGACATGAGCAACACATCTTGAACACCAGTTATGGAAAAGGTAACTGTCTTTTTCCTGTTTGTTCATAATCTGGAAAAGAAAAACAAGCTTTCCTGGTTTTCCAGGTCCCAAACCATTTCTCAGTTTGGAATGGATTAATCCAATGGAAGAAAATATTCTTTCTACACAGGCAGAAAAAGCTACTGCTGTTAAAAGTGAGATTATCACTTCAGCAGTCTCTGAATCCAAGTTCTTAAGTGACTTCCACCAGTTCACTTTAAACATCTTTAAAACATCATCAGCAAACATGTATTTCTTGAATTGTTCTTATTCCCAAAATGGGTCTCTTTTATGGCCCGCTCCCTTTATAGGTTTTCCCTTCTGGTGTGAGAATGGTATGGTAGATCTCAAATTAACGAAGGCTACACTTAGAAAGACCTCAAGACTTCTGGAATATGCTGCTCAAACAGTTTCACTTTTGTTTCTACTGCCAGTCCTTCCCTTCTCACATTTCTCTCCAGACTTTTTCTCCTTGTCCAGATCTGTTCCGCCCCCAACAATTTTCTATTCATTGAACTTTTTGAAACTTTGCACTTTTAGAGAGAGGTAAGGGATTAACTCTGTATACACAAATTTGCAGAGGGACAATAGGATTGAGATCTCTTATTTCTCACCTCTATATATTATTTATTTAAAAACATTTTTGTGGTTAACAACCATGTTATCTCTGGAGACACAAATCCACAGTTTAAGAACTGTAAAGCTAAGCATTTCTGATGGTATCTTCTAGACGGAGCACTGAGTCCCATTGAGTAGATAGATTAATCTATACTGAAGCCCATGGAACCCCATAAAATTGGGTTCCTAATCCATGAACTACTGGAACTCATTTACAAAACTTTTCTTAAACATTACATGAATAGATTGTCTTATACTATAGAATAAGATTTTATAATCCCTATTCCATGGGGAGATATCTTTGAGCTATAATGTATCTTAATTAAAATAATCTTTAGATAGGTTTTTTCCTCAAAAAGCATTTTATCAAAAAAATCAGATTTAAATAAAAAAAAATATATTTTTTATTTTTTTATTTTTAAAATCATTGATTTTTATCCACCCTGGATGCAATGCTCAAGCAAGTAAAACCCCAACAGAAACTGAGGAAAAATCATACAACGGTGTGAACCCTTCCTGAAATGTCTTGTCCAAAGGGGTTCCATGGCATGTAAGACATTGCCAGCAGAGTGCAAACTGGGAAATTGCTTTTATTTCTTTACATCAGTTGATTCACAACTATCTGGCTGTCCTTGCAGCTCTTCTAGTACTGCTGTCTTCACTGTCCCTGTCCTGTTCTTTTGGTTTATTTGTTGCATTTCCTTGTTGCATCGTGCTTGAAATTGGATGATTAGTCCTTTCAGGCAAGGCCTGTCTCTTGCTCTGTTTTTATTTAACATCCAGGTTCTGATCCTGATTTAGGACCTCTGGGCCCTACTGTAATACGAATAATAAGTGAGAGCCAGGGAAATGCATCCGCTTTGGTCATGGACGATGGGAGAGCTGGGGGGGTGGGAAAGGAGAGAGAACAAAGGGTTACATGTATGTTACAAACAAACTGAAAGCCCTTTTTTGGACCTTGATCACATTTTATTTTATGTCAACAATGCAAAGGGCACAGGTAGGATAAAGTGAAAGAGTAACGTGAGTCAGCACACTTCTAAATTGTTATAGCCTTTTTGTGTGTAAATATCTTTTCAGGTCATCTATAGATAAATGTGCTTCTGACTGATTCCCATCCTCCTCATTTTACAAAAACCGAGGGGTCCTTGTGCCACCTTCGAGACTGACCAATTTATTTGGGCATAAGCTTTCGTGGGTTAGAACCCACTTCATCAGACATATGAAGTAAAAGATGCAGGAGCAGGCCTAAATACATGAAAGGATGTGGGTTGCTTTACCAAGGGTTAAATCAGTCTAACGAGATAAATCAATTGACAACAGGATATCAAGGGAGGAGAAATAACTTTTGAAGTGGTAAAGGAGTGGCTCATTGCAGACATTTGACAATAAATTTGTTAGTCTCTAAGGTGCCACAGGGACCCCCCCTTTTTTTTTTTTAGGGGAAACACAGTTACCTTGTGCTTTGCTTATTATAGATATAAGCAAAATGCCAAGGGTTTCCTCTCTCTGTCACCTGACAAGTGGATTCAAATGTATATAACCTGGTAAAAGCCTTGCTTCTTTGTAAATGTTTGTACTGCTGCTGGTACAACAGCCCATATCACCTCTGATTTGTTCAGTTTTCAGACTGGAATTTTAAAACACCTCTGTTTCACTTTTGCTTTAGGGAATGCTCAGCCCTTGAGAGCAAAGAAAATAAATCAAGAGCTTTTAGGGTTTCAGTCGTAATACTGGGGTCTTTTCTTGACTTCCTCAGCAGAAGCTTGCTCAGCAAATCACTGGGAAAAAAATTGGGAAATCCTATGGCTTTGCCTCTGTTGTTCCAATCCCTGCCAAATGCTGAGCCCACTTACATCAGGGCTGACATTGGGCAGTGACTCTCAGGCTGTGTCTACACTACAGCCTTTGTCAGCAAAACTTACATTGCTCAGGGGTGTGAATATTCCACCTCCCTCCAGCAACATAAGTTACACCATCATAAGCATTCACATGCACACCATTGTGTCGGCGGGAGAGCTTCTCCTGCCAACATAGCTTATGCTGCTCGCGGAGATGGTTTTTTTTATGCCAACAGGAGAGAACTTGCCTGTCAGCATAGAGCGTCTGCACCGGGGCAGCTGTATCAGTACCACCGCCCGCTGCAGTGTTGTATAGATATACCCTAAAGAACCATCTGTGTCAAAATAATCTGAAAAAAGCATTTATTTCAAATGCTTTGATGCCCTTGAGAATGTGATGTGAAAAGTTCAAGCCTTGCTAAAGGGAACATGAGGCTCTTGTCTCTTCCACCTTACCCTCTTGACACCTCAAGTAATTAAACCAAAAAAAGTTTTTCCCTTGATGTCTTCATTCTAAAGAGACTGCTCTAATTTTATGCTTGATAGTTTCAATAAGGAACTAATGGGAATGGAATTGTATTGACAGCAAGAATGTGACTCTTTCAACTGTCACCTAAGGATTCACTCCGTAATTCATGGGAAGGGGTGTGTGGGAGTCTGAGTGGGGTGTGAGATGGGTTTCTTTTGTTTAGTTTGAAAAACTCCAATAAGCTTTTGGTCTTGGTGATATCTTTTCTGGAACGGTTCCATTGCTACAGCCTATAGTGTGGATGCAGTTATACCAGTATAGCTCATGCCTCCTTATTCCCAGTTACGCCAGTGTAGCTATATTGGAGTAATCACTTTTATTATGATATAACTGTGCCCACACTGGGGTAGTTGTACTGCTATATTGTTATAATTAAGCAATACAACTTCTGTGTGTAGAGGAGCCCTCAATCACATTCCTTCAAGTGGATGGGTGAGTGGGCAGGGGTGTGTCAGAGAGAGACTCAGTGCTTCAAAGTGCTGTTATTTACTCTTCTATTATTCACTGAAATATAGATGAAAGTAATAGAAAAGGGAAGCTTAAATCTTAGATGATGTTGTCAGTGGGTTTCTACTCCATGTACCAGCAGCTGTAGCAGTTTTTTATGTATTTAATTAAAAAAAAATGCTATTACATTTAAAAATAATTAAACTAGGATCCTTTTGCACTGCCATTTGAAACCAATTCAAGAGCTGCCTCACTCAGGAGAAATACACAGAGTATAAGCATATACTGTAGCCCCAACAAGAAGATGTCTGATTGTAACTGGCCAAAACCATTTTGGGAAGTTCTTCTTTCCCTGACTAGTCCTTTCAGTAAGAGGTTTTTATTTTTTCTGGCATTTGTATTCCTCATCACCACTCCCACGCCTTTAAATGAGGCTTTTCGTGTATGCAACGTGGTCTCAGTCCTGTAATGCTGGGAAAATAAACTCCTGAAAGTTTTGGATTGTTTGTGTAATTAGAAACACAGAATTTGAGATTGTTCAAAGTGGGCAAGGGAAAGACTGACTGGTGTTCATGGGATTGAGATTCTTAATTTAAATATGGAGTATTTGCCCCTTGGTCACTAGTCTGAATCAACCCAGGTGGTAGGGACAGACAGTTACCGTTGAACTACTGTGTGGTCTCAGTCTAGTCATAGTGGGTAAATATGTTCTTATCAATTTGACACCCTTTTGTGGAGTTTTGGCAAGAAGACCAAGAATTTGACTGTTTGGGAGAATCGGGTTGGTTCTGCACTACAGATGTTTCCCAGCATAGCTCGTCACTCATGAGTGTGATTAGTTTGTGACCTCTGACCAACACAGCTTTGTAGTGTAGATACAGTTGTATCAAAAAAACTGCACTTTTGTTGGACTAGCTAATTTCACTGGGATTGGGGGTGCATGGAATAAGGTATATTGACAAAGGTTTTTGCTGGTGTAATCTTTGTCTACTCAAGGAGCGCTTTGCCGGTATAATATACTGGCATAGTCCCACCAGCAAGGCGCTCCTAGCGTAGACCTGGCTTCTCTTATCTTTTCCCTACTGATGGTTCCTCCTGGTCTGAGCTGAGTTCTGCTGAATAAGTCTTGCACTGCCACTGCCTCTGCAGTACCTGTTCTGTGGTGTAAACAGATTTCAGTCTCCTAGGTTGCGAATCCAGCACTTTTCATACACCTGAAAAAATTCACTTCACGTTACAAAGTAAAAGGAAAGAAAAAAGAGCTGTGTGTTTTATAGTTCTCCAGACCCTCTGTTTCCAATAGAAATTCCACTTCTCATATGAATGGAGGCAGGCCAGGTCTTTGATTCTGGATCAGGGTTTAGGACCAATCCCAGATTCTCTGTCTCCAAGCTTGTAGAGAATGCAGTTTTTAATCTGTTTTATCAAATAAAAAATGTCTTAGGAAGGAACTTAGGAATGCTTTTTAATTTTGTGGGGTTTTTATATAGGTCTATTGTCAATACACATCAAATGAGACTAGCCACGTTGGAAATAAGGCAGTGAATCTGTGAGGCAACAGCTTGCCTTTGGATATTTTCTGTTGGAATTTCCCGATGCAGTTCATGAGAACTAGCTGATCGAAAATGTATGTCATATGATCCTGCACATAGCAGTATGCCTCGGAGCATTAATATGTGGGCCTATGAGTGCAGGGAAGTGACCCCGCTTTGATGACTTCATAGAAGCTGGAAACCGATGATCTTTACTGAAAAGGTTAAAATCTTGTATTAAATCAGAATTTCCTTCCCCCGGTAGATATTCCTCAGGGATCAGGAATGTCTTCTGAGCCCACATCTTCAGCTTCTGAGCAGTCCCCCACTTCTCCAGCGTCTCCACGTTCTCTCCACTTGCCCGAAAACCGCAGAACAAGAGATCGCTCTCCATCTCCCATGCGAGGTTACCTTATCCCCAGTCCCCTTCCAACTCGACGGACTAGGACATTTTCAGCGTGAGTATTGGGGGAGCAACAGGGGAGGAAGGAAGGAAGGACACCTATTGACAGTTAATGTGACCTCTTTTAATAGTGTTCTATGAATTTGCACAAAACCCAAGTTTAATAGCTTTCCTGGTATAACTCTGCCCTTGTTGGGTTCGGCTGGACGCTGCATTTGTGGGTTGCTTGAAGCTGCCTTACAAAGTGTGTGTGTGGTTGTGGTTGTGGTTGTTTTTAATTAGTTAAGACCCTGATCCTCCATTGCAGTCTGCCTTGTCCAGATCGTTCACCCTCCATCACCCACCCATCCGGTACAGGCCCCTGAGGATTCTACCAAGACAAGGTGGATCCAGAGTGGCTGAGTGAAATAAATATTGCAGGAGTGTCTTCCCCAAAGAGGTCACAGTCTGGTCACTGTTGACTGAACGTATGACATGGGCCTGTGATAAAGAGCCTGCACAATAAGGCTGCGCTCCAAAGCCCATTGAAGACCATGGGAATCATTCCCTTGATTTCAATTAACTTTGGATCAGGCTCTAACTGGTCCAATAAAGGATATTACCTCACGCACCTTGTCTCTAATATTCTGGGACCAATGTGGGTACAACTACACTGCATATATATAATATGAAGCTGTGTTCAGCCATTGGACCCCAGTCCTGGAATGAAGTATGGGAGCAGGGGTCTGTACAAGCAGACCTCACAGTAAAATGCTACATCACTAAGACCTCAATCTTTCAGTTTGTCTATATTTTAAGTGCATCTGTGGCTAGTTGGCTTGGCATGTTTGTCAGCTGTGTTTTACTGCTGTGTAATCCACCTTCTCTTGTCAGAAATTAACATTACTGATTCACTGCAGAATTAAGATTGAGGTTATTTATATTAGCAGTTGTGTTCAGTGAGTTTAAAAAAAACAACCCACACCAGAAGAAGTGAACTTAACATGATGTTAATTACAAAATACTTCAGTTGCTCTGAACTTTTCTAATGGACCATTTTATGGTTTAAAAAAACCTCATGAGGTGCTTGCCCAGTTTCATGTCTGGGCTTGATGTGACCATAAAAACTACTTCAGGGTTAGACTTTTCCTATGTCTAAATTATAGGTTTTAACTATCAGTCATTAATCTCCACTCCAGCTCTTAAAGACTTCATGGTGTTCGGGGTTTTGTTTTGTTTTGTTTTTTTGGGGGGGCTCCTGTAATTCTTTAATCACTGTTAATTGTCAGAATATTGCTGAATTTGGTAACCTTGAAAATTAAAACAGCTGTTTATTTTGATTACCCTTTTTAAACGAAAGGAGCTCTAAGCCAGTTCAAAGTCCTAAGCTGTATGGAAAGAAAGACTGTGGTGGCAAACATTTTGTCGCACCAGGTAGATTTTTAAAATTAGTTTCTGATGCGTGTGATCTGAAATTCTCCACTTTAGTTGGTTCAGATTTGAGGTCTTCTGTAAACATTACTGGGAGGAGTGCTTTATTTCGCTGGATAGGCTGATTTGAAGTCAATGGATTACTCAGGGCAGTAAGTGTTATTCCCAATAATAAATACTTGCAGGATCAAGCTCTTAGTTCGCGTTTGGAGGTAGAAATGAAGTTATTCATGGACGATTTTTTCAATACTTCATATTTAAGTTTTTCTGTCCCATTTTCCCACTGCTGGGACTTGTTGCTTTAAATGAGTGATTCAGGAACAGAGCAGATCATTTGAGATTTTTCAATTCACTCAGATCTAAATAAACCCTCTGAAGGTGATGTACATTGTGAAAATTATGACATGCTTAAGTGGCAATACAAATGACTTACTGGGGGTTGGCCATAATGGAATCCTGCCAGCAGCTCAGAAATGAGAGAGAATCGGCTACGGCAGGGGTAGGCAACCTATGGCACGGGTGCCGAAGTCGGCACCTGAGCTGATTTTTCAGTGGCACTCACACTGCCTGGGTCCTGGTCACCGGTCCGGGGGGCTCTGCATTTTATTTAATTTTAAATGAAGCGTCTTAAACATTTTAAAAAACTTATTTACTTTACATACAACAATAGTTTAGTTATATGTTATAGACTTATAGAAAGAGACCTTCTGAGAATGTTAAAATGTATTACTGGCATGCGAAACCTTAAATTAGAGTGAATGAATGAAGACTTGGGACACCACTTCTGAAAGATTGCCGATCCCTGGGCTGCAGTGTGAGCAAGGGGGAGGTCGAAAGGGCTACTGACAAACTGAAACGCTACATTCCCACCTCCCACCAGCTTTAGATTGGATTCTGCATGGTAGCAGCAGCTCAACAAACAAACAATACTGCAAAATCAGGGACAAAGTGAAAGGTGGGATGAAGAAGCGAATGCAGCCGTGAGTTGACCATGTTTCATGTCCTGCTGCTATGTAACTGTAACTCTATCTATTCAGCCACATCAGTGTTGGTGGAAGCGCACCTATAACTGAACATGGACTGATTATTTGTGTCCCTCTCCCTGTGCAGGACCGTGCGGGCCTCTGAAGGCCCCGTCTATAAAGGAGTCTGTAAATGCTTCTGTCGCTCCAAAGGCCACGGCTTCATTACTCCTGCGGATGGAGGGCCAGACATCTTTGTACACATTTCTGAGTAAGTCTTTCAAGCTGAAGAGCTGGTTGTTGGCAATGTCCTTTCCCCGTCTCTTTCCTCCCATTACTCAGGTTATAAAGGATCTGTGTAGTACAACTTTAATCTCAGTGCAGAAAAATGTGCAAATATTATGGAAAGTAGTAGGCTAAGCTGTTTATTGAGCAATACTATAAAGTCATAGATTTTTAGGCCAGAAGGGACTGTGAGATCATCTAGCCTGACCTTCTGTATTTCACAGACCTTTACATTTCACCCAGTGTGTTGTGCGTTGAGTCCAATTACTTGTTTGATTAAAAGCATATCTTCCAGAAAGACCAAGAACTCCCAATTTTCATTCACTTTTTTCCCTCTAAGTTTTCTTCCCAATCAATTTCTCTTATAACTTTCCTCACCTTTGGGAAATTAGCCCTTTTGAAGCATAAAGTATCTGTATTACTGATTGGGACAGTCCTCTCTTTGCCCACAATAAATGTAATCAGATCATGATCACTGGTCCCTAGGTAATTTCCAGGCTAGTAGTTAGTTCATTGTCATTTGTCATAAAGAACTTCAAAATCAAGGTAACTTGTGTTGGGTGCAATACCTTTTTTGTTAAAAAATTATCATCTATAATGTTTAGAAACTCCAAGTGATGTTTCCTACTGGTTTCATGAGACCTTCAGCATGAAGGTCATGAGACCTCCAATTTTTAAAAAGGGATCCAGAGATGATCCCAGCAATTACAGGCCAATAAGCCTGATTTCAGTACCGGGCAAACTGGTTGAAATTATGTAAAGAACAGAATTGTCAGATACATAGATGAACATAATTTGTTGGGGAAGAGTCAACATGGTTTTTGTAAATGGAAATCATGCCACACCAATCTACTAAAATTCTTTGAGGGAATGGACAAGCATGTGGACAAGGGGGATCCAGTGGATATAATTTACTTAGATTTTCAGAAAGCCTTTGAGAAGGTCCCACGCTAAAGGCTCTTAAGCAAAGTAAGCTGTCATGGGATAAGAGGGAAGATCCTCTCATGGATTGATAACTGCTCTGTGGATTGATTTGATGGCCTGTAACATGCCTCCACCAGTATCCCTCCCTGGGTTTTGTTAGTTAGCAATTGATCCATAAGTATTCAATGTCCTGTAGGTCTTAGTTATCAGTAGTCCTAAAACAGGTAATAGTGTCTTTAACGTAGAGTGACCCTCTCCTCCACATCTCTTTAACCCACTCTGTCCTTCCTGAGCAGGTTATAACTGATGATTTTAACATTGCAATTGTGTGAATCATCCCACGAGGTTTCAGTAATACGAGTTACAGCAAATTACAGCAAATGAGAATTTACCTAACACTGCTGCTACTCTGAAACCTGTTCCTCTCACTTGTATCCCACACACCTAGCACTGGTATATAAGCAACTGAAAATTGTCTTCTGTTCGTATCCTTTCCATATTGGTTCAATTTGTTCAAACACATGGAATTTGAGATTGCACCATGTTAGCCTCCTCAGCAACTCCCCTTTTGTTGATCTTTCAGTAATTCTTTGTTTAAATATGGGCACTTATGTACTCTGGCTCCACCTGACTCCTATTTCAGTGGTACTGGTGCTGTAGAAGTTGGAGCAAATGCCACTTCGATAATGCATGTCTAGAGTTGTCATGTGCATTATCAACCTCCCTTACTCCTGCCAGACGTGCAAACAATGCATGTGCTCTTCAAAACATATCTCTGGATGAAGTGGTTTACTGCTGGAGCTATTCACTGCACGGTCCCCAGTAGTGAGTGTCTGCAGGTTCACGCCCCAATGATGGTGATAGTGATGATTTATTTGTATTACAGGATTGCCTAGAGGTCTCAGTTGAGATCAGGGCCTCATGCTAGGCTCAGTCTGCACAAACACATTGGAAAAGATGACCCCTGCCCTGAAAAGCTTACCGTTGAAATAGAGAAGGCAGAAAGAGTGGGAGGGAAATGGGCAGGCCATTGGCAAAGCTGGGAATTGAACATAGGTCTCCTGAGTCCCAGTCTAGTGCTTTTTCTACTTACACTGCCTCTTGTTTGTGCTTTACCGAGTAATTCCAGGATTAGCTCTTTTTGCCTGATGATCCCACTGTTACTAGTGTCCAGTTTTTCTGAATGCATCATGATCTGATGCAGAGTTGCTTTATGTTTTCCTTCCTTTATATTTTATAAGTAGGTTAGCAAGTTTAACACTTCCAAGTTTTGTGGGACTGGAAGGCTGTATACGTCTAGGGCCTAACTCTTCTCTCATTGAAGTCAGTGGGAGTTTTTCCATTGAGATTGATAAGATTGGGCCGTTAGTTTAAATGTTCAGTTTCAGTTCTACAGTTTTAAAATAGTTGACATTTTCCTCCCTCTTATTAATATGTGCAATTACCAAAGTGCTGAAGATTCTGTATTCTTTAATTATTCTAAAGTACGGTTCAGGTAGGTGGAAATAGCTTTTGTGGTTGAAAGTGAATGGAAGTATCACCGTCTCTTACTTCTGACACCAGGCAGTGCAGAAACGATGATTTAATAACTCTTTTTGCTTTTCAGCATCTTGCATTGGGAATTCGAAACACTGTTCTTCATTAATGGGAATTGCTCATTTCAGGAGCGTTGCATAACCCATAATGGCTCAGTAGATTCTAGTGACTCAGTTATCATTATATAGTGTCACTTTCAACATACTATCTGTGTTTATATGGGTTCATTTCTTCTCTGTGTTCTTTTGAGCCTCCGGCGACTCTCAAGTGTGATTTGACTAGGAGTGGCATGAAACTGGTTGACCAGGTTTGCAGCACAGACAGTTTGGAACAAAACCTGAATGCTTTATCTGCACTCACCACTTTAGGGGTTAGCTAAAAAGGGACCCCATTTAAGTTTGCTTATCTCTACAATGGGGAAGGTCAGTGGATATTCTAAACAGCAAGTGTTAATCTGGCTGCTTCCCACCACAGATGAACATTACTTTAACTTAAAATCAGAAGCCCTGATTTTAATGTAAAGAAATGCAGTGTAATGGTTGGGATTTTGTTTTGTTTTTACCAAGCAACTTTGGTAAGATTGTCTGATCCTCTTTTGTTTGCTCCCACAGCTGTGAGGAATAGCAAGGTTACATTTCAATTTAAATGTGTCTCATAAGCCCATCAAACTAAAAGGATCTCATCAAATTAAACCATTCTTCTGTCTGTTTTACCTACCATTGTAACAGGTAACTCCTAAGTTTACTAGAGTTGAAAGAGATTAAAAGGGGAAAATTTCTCTGGTTCAGTTTGTTTTTACTTAGATAGCACTTGTGTATATTCGGTTTCACTCTTTCTCCTGGTGTGGGCAGTCAGGCTCTGATCCTGCAAACTGTTCAGCGTGGGCAGAACTTTTTGTGAAACCCAGTAATATTGGTGCACACAGCAGTGTGGTGGAATTTCCATTTGGAAGCATTTCTCAAATTATATCTCTCCGTAGTGTCTGATATGGAAACTCAGTATTGCCTGATATGTAATCAGACCAAAGGCTGATCCACAAAACTGGTGGTTTCTATTTTTCTGGCCTTCTGCATTAAGTATTGATTCCAGAAAACCAAGTACCTTTTTTGAAAAGCTTCCTGGAGATTATTGGAAATGCTTTATATTATTACAGGAAAAAGTAAGTAAACTAGAAAGACGTTATGGCCCACCGAGTGCTGTAAGGTTTTCATGCACTTTGTCTTTGTTTAGAACTGAAAAATCCACTTCCCAATGGGGGTATGAATCCCTGGCAGGGTCTTCTAATCCCTTCTCTTCTCTAACCACAAGGCAGTGCTTTAAAATGAACCACTATCTCCAAGGTAACGGTCTTATTGTAGCAGTAATGATTACAGCAAATTTTCTATCCTTTTGAATATCCTATCTCCATTGTTCTGGTTTCATAGCCAGCAATTTAATGGGGGCTAGTGGTCGCTCACACAGATGCTGGCTTCTTTACTGTCATTGAAGCATAACAACTCGTATGACTGTAATTTATTCTTCGTTTTCCATCTGTCTTTCCCAAGAAGACTGGGCGCAGTCCCTGATGGTTGACAATCTAAGGGCTTTGAAGCTTTTGTGTGGTAGTCAGTAGTAGAGGAGATCCCTGCAGAGCTTGCTGGTCAGCAGTTTCCCAAACCATCCTGCTGGTGCAGAACAGAATAGCCAGGGAAGTGTGTGGAAGAGTACAAGACAAGCTGCTGCATAGTACAAGCTAGACACTGCAGCATGGGCGCTGTGGGTCCTTTGGGGCTGTGGAGTGTGCATGGTGATGGTTGCTAGTGGTCTAGTGAGCACTAGGGGGCACGAAATGAAGGCTTGTTTATCCCCCAACCGTGTACAGTGCAAACCAGGATTTGTCCCTAGACTGGCCTGATTATAGAGGTGACTGGAAGCTAGCTCAGCAGAGAGCGTCACAAGTGAATGAACCAACATCTGCTTCAGAAAACACCATTGTAGGAGCAGCTGATTTCATGGAATGGGAAAGTGATGTGCCTTGCTTCTGTGGCTTTCTGCAGTTTGTTAGAACTTGGCTGCAATGAGAAATGGCTGCATTGCAGAGACTTCACATTGTCCTTCGGGCTGGAATGTACTGATCCCAGTATTAGTGAACAAATTCTCAGAACTGTGCTCTGTTTGCCCTCCCTACTGTACCTCTCCCTCCACCCCTCTGCATCATACACAGGCCTTGCACAGTTCCCCGGCTTGCTGTAGTTTCCTAACGTACTGGGGCATGCATTCTGGAAGAACTAGGTTTGTTACGTCCGTAACTAAGGATGCTATGTTAGCCGGAAACAGTTTGTAAATAGGGATGCATTTCCATCTCAGGCCACGCATTCATACATATGCGATCAGAAGAGATTACTGAAAAGCAAGAGTTTTACTTTGGGCCATGACATCCTTCTTTTGCACCCAGATATGTCCATGTCACATTTGTGTTGCATGAAAGAAATCAGACATTGCTTCTGTTACCTTTCCAGGTTCTTTGGCAGGAATATAGGGATTGTCTTTTTCAAATTCCTCTTTGACTTGCTGTCAGTTGAGTTGCAAGGCCAGCATCTTACCACAACACTCCTTGGTTGTTCTTGTTCCTGTGGAGTTGTGTATAAAATCATGTATTGGAGACACATGAGAAGTAGTAATTTTTCTCCAAAAGGCGAGTTTATTTCTGAGCTGAGGGACAGAATTGAAAGTGAATATTCCAGCAAAAGAATCGAAGCTTCAGCCCCCAGGAAAACTCGCAGTGCAATAGCTCTGAAATTGCCTTGGAATGGAGAATGTTTCTTTGCTTATTGGAATCTGCCAGTTTAGAACCTCATTGAGGTAAGCCAGGCAAATGTGACCATATCTCTTAAACGACAAAGAGCTACCAGGCTTATGCTATGGTGTGATTCCACTTAAAGCACCGAACCTGGCCTTGGTCTTTCTCACTGCTTTTCAAGTTTGAAGTATTTGTATTAGCAGGGGTTTCGCCAAGTGCACAGTTCATAATGTTTGACTGAGCACTCAGAATTTCTATGGAAGCAAAAAATGAGGACTAGCAGTGAGATGAAGTGATGCGTTGTACAACACAAGTGTTATAAATGGCTACATACTGCCTGTTGCTGTGCACAGTAATGAAATCTGTTCATGTTAAACTATGATTTCATGGAGTTGCCATCCCATTGCCATGCCGTATGAACATGCCCAAACGTGGACCAGGCATCCCTTTGGATTTTTATAGCTTGTTTTAGACTACTCTTGCTCCCATTTCTCTGCTCTGTGAAACACATGAGCTGAGTCATAGGTTGGATTTTATAATTTGAATAGCCCAAGTGACTTTTTGAGTGGGAAAAGGAAGCAGGGAGCTGCTCTGCACAGCCCTGCCCATGTTACACTTTAAAAGGAGATGGTCCTGAACAATATTCCCCAGTCAGACCTCCTGTCTTCTTATCCCTCTGCCCACCTGAATCTTGGGGTTGTTGAAAATCCAGATGTGGTTGTTCTGACTTGAGTCCATTGCTAGTTTTGAAGCCAGGCTGTGGCTTTGCCTAGCCCGGGGCTGCAGTGTCTCTTCTTCCCACCCTGCCAGTCCGATGATTTACTTCCATTGGTATACTGAAATATATCCAAAGCAGGAGCTGTTACGGCAGGTAGAACTAACTCCTATTGGAAGAGAGAGAACAAATCATTCAATGTTATTTGGAGGGGTATGGAAATGAGCAAATTAGTGAGCAGGATTCTCCGTAGGTTTTTTTGCCATTCATGTATTTTCCCTCCTCTCAATTTGAGTCAGGAAATTCACATAATACTAATGCAAAGTGGGCTTCCCATTGAAAACTACAACAGTATGTGCCCATAGTGATGTTCATAATAGCCCAACCCTGGACCCTTTGTCTGATGCACCCCAAGTAGTCAAGAGAAAAGATGAGTTTTGTGGCATGTCCTGGGGGCTGACAATTCTGTGGCTTGGTCCAAAGACAGGATAGCAAACAGGCAGCGACTCAGGTAGCCATAAGCCAAAACCATGGTTGAGCACTGGTGTCGTGTTCTCTGTGTGGTGCGCTGCTTAAGAATGTGGCTGCCTGGACTTCATCTTGCAGGTGGCCTCATGATGCAGCCCCACCTCAGACGTGTACATGCAGAGCTTGTTCTAAAATCTAGGCACTCATCCCGTGAAAGTTCTGTCTTTCGTGCTCATGAGTTTTCTGCTCTCGGTCATCACTTTCCTGCTTCTAGTTCAATGTCGCTGTTACAAAGGTGGGATGGAACTGACATGGAACGAGTGTTCTCTTTGGTAGCTAGGGTCAGTCTTACAGATGGCTCTGAATATCAGGACACGGACAATCTGTTCACTAGAGAGCTGACACCAAGAGCTGGGAATCAGGGTGAGATATGGCTATGGAGACTGTCGCTTGGTACCATTTGGAGCTTTCCAGGGTTTGTGGCTTTATTCAGTGGCATCAAGGATAGGTTTCTTTGGAATTGTGGCTTGTAGAATGAAGCATTGATTATTTAGCAGGGGACTCTGTTGTTCTTATCTAACCTTCCCCAGGTGCAAGGTCTGCTTCACAGATGATAGGGCAGAAATCCCTCAAAAATTCCAAGATTTCTGTTTGTGTGGTTGGCTCAGACTCCATTAAGGAAGGTGGATTGGGCAACTCTCTTTTTCTCTTCCATGGCTTCCATGGCCCCTTGTTTGGTCATCCCTTCTTTTGTTGATTGCAAGACTGGAGCTGTTTGCCTGGGACTGAAGTTGTACGAAGGCATTCAGGGTTGATAATCCAGGGTAGCTCTACTGGTCTCTCATGTCTTGCTACTCAATAAAAATATTAGTGTTGTAGGGGTATTAAATGAGTGTTACAAAGTGTGCAAGATACATAGAACTTAGAAGCATAGAAACTAGCTATCTAGGGCAGCTCTCTGCCATGCAGGATTGTTCCTTCTGACATATTTTGACCACACGGAAAGCACTTACACTAAAATGTTTCCCTTTGACCTTGTCTTTGTCCCTGGAGAACTAACTAGAGCCTTACTGATACGAATAGCGACTGTGAGCCTTTAACATTCCATATTTAGACAATTTCTTAATAAGAGCCCTTCCTTCGATTCACGTGCAGGCCTCCCTAAAAATAATGCAGTATGAGATTCTCACAATCATCACATTGGTGTTGTGATGGGAAATGAGAGTTGCTGGATAGCATAAAACTTAATATACATTCTCTGGATTCTACGCTGAGTCAGGGACTACATTTTCTATCTTAATATTTTTGGCTGAGATTTTCAAAGTACCCTAAGGGATTTAGATACAGAATTCAATTTACATTTAAAATGAAAGGCAGTTGGTGTCCAAATCCCTTAAGTGGCTTTGGACAAACTCAGCCTTATTTTCAAATATTCATCAGTCCATAAGAACAAGACATCGTTGTTTTATCCTCCTAGCAGATCCTCTGCTAGATTACATCTATAATCTGAGTTGCATTTAATGCAAGCATAGTCAAAAAGAAAATAGCTATCATATACTGAAACACTTTGATTCTTCTCGCTTAGTTTATCTGATCTCTTCAAGTCCACTTGATTTGCAAAACTAAGTTTATTGCCTCCTCCTGTAACTCAAAGAAGAGTTTCAAAACAACCTCTGAATTATCCCTTCATCTTAGACTCCATCACTCAATGCGTTTTTCCACTCTCTCTCTACTGCTGATTTGTCATCTTTCCCATAGCTATATAGTTTTCTTTTTGTCACCAATGGAGAGACTACTCCAGCTCGAATGTTGCTTGCTCTTTAACATCAAAACATCATTTAACCATATCACAAGGCAGGAACAATTCTCTGTCCGGTGTTTTGCAGCCTGTTTGTGTACTGTGGACACAGAGTTAACATTGCTGTATCCAGCGAGACACGCAGAGAGAAGATGCAGGGGAAAGAATCTCCATTCAGTAGGAAGCCAAGTGCATCAGTGTGTGAGAAATGAAGTCTGTCTGCAGCCCTGGTCCATTCTTGCTGGTTCAAAAGGACTGTCCTGTTTTTGATCAAGTAACTTTACGTCAACAGGAAGGGGAAGATGTGAGGCAGAGAAGCATTAGAGGGAGGAAGCACTTAGAGCCTTTCTAGGGTGGAGTGAGATTTTTCTCATAAACTTCAGTCTCCCAGCATGTCGGTTTGTATAAGGTTAGAAAAACACAAAATTGATGCAGTCAACATAATGCTCAAACATTTCCTGCCTCTCTTACTAACAGTAGTGTAGAACAAATTGAAACTGGACGATGGTGCTAGGGCTCTAAGGACAGCCCACTGTAAAACTCTCAGCACGCAGGCTGGGCACTTGCTGTTCTTACTGGCTGGGCGTGCTCACAGGCACCTCCATTTTGGAGCACGGTCACCAGCATGCCAAGGCAGCTAGCCTTGCCCATTGGGTTAATTACTCTGACCCAAGCTCTTTTAAGTGAAGTCCAGCTTTATTAAACTCACAATTTATGGATTACAATGATGCCAGCTTCTTGTTCTCTGTATGGGCGCCCAGTGGGCGAATAGCTGTGTGGATAGAAAAGATAACATGGTAATGGAGAGCAGGGCTTTGGAGCTGTGCTCTGGCTCCGCTCCAGCTCCAGGCAAAAACCTGCAGCTCCACTGCTCTGGAGCTGCTCCATGCTCCAGCTCCGGTTCCGCTCCAAAGCCCTGATGGAGAGCATAACCATCAACCTCTGTACCCATCCCATTCGCTCTTCTCCCTAAGACATAGTCTGCCCTGCAGGCAGGTGCAGCTCTCATGTTATGTGCATGTCGGTGCACATGCTCTGGATTATTAGGAAGAACTTTCTGTTAAAGTGCACCTGTTTCCCTTTCATCTTGAGAGCTAGCCACATACGTGTAACTATATGTGTCATTCAGATTTTATCACTAGTCAAACATCAGTACAAAACAGTAAACCAATAATTGTTACCACTGAGGCCAGTCTGTCTTTTTTTTTTTTTTTTTAAACTCTGTTTGGACAAGAACACAAGAGACTGGACTGCTTGCTCCGTTACTCATGTACTTAGCATGTTGCTCTGTGTTCAGGGTTCACAGCGCTGCAGGAGACAGTTCAAATCCTTTCGGGCTAATGCTAGTTGTCAGTGTCCCTTTTCAATGCCTCAACGTGCAGTTTTTAGATCGATGTCACCTGTGTTCAGAAAAGTTTTTAAAGCCAAAGCTGACACCTATCCGTGTAGCAGCTCCTTCAGCCAAACTGACGACAGTGCTTGGGAATGGCACCAGTTTGGGTAGAAGCCTATAAAACAGTGATCTGACCGTAGGCTCTCGACACCTAGCGTGCGTGTGTCAGTGAGATGGCGGTGCGTTTGGCTGTAGAGACGAGGAATAGATGCTGCTTTGTTTCCAAACCTTTCTAACTCTGCAGCTGTTGCTTTATAAAACATTGTCTGCAGTTGGCAGAGTGTGTGTGAAGCCCCATGGAAAAGAATGCCTCACTGCTCTTTGCTCCATTGCTTCCACTGGCGCAGGTTGGCCATATCTTTTCTTATGTTTATTTTTGGTCACTGTTTTAAGTATTTTATTGTCACCTGGAGTCCCTCACCAGGGGGCTGTGTGTGTTTAGTGGCTGCGCACCAGTCAGGGGCGGCTCCAGGCACCAGCGCTCCAAGCGTGTACCTGGGGCGGCTGGCCGTGGGGGGCGGCCTGCCGCTCGCCATGAGGGTGGCAGTCAGGCTGCCTTTGGCGGCATGCCTGCGGGAAGTCTGCTGGTCCCGCAGTTTCGGTGGTGGGTATGCCATAGGCGTGTGGCTGGCGGACCTCCCGCAGGCACGCCACTGAATCTGCCTTACCAGCACCTCCCGCAGGGACGCTGCTGAAAGCCGCCTGACTGCCGTGGGGCAAAATACTTAGAGCCACCTCTGGCACCAGTGCCCTTCATTGAACGGCATTTGGTCTGTTCAGGTGCATCTCTAGGCCCCAGGGACACTGAAGGACAAAAGAGAGTGTGAGTTTTGTTGCCAGTAATAGCTAACGGGGATTCTCCATTAGCCCAAATAGTAGAAGCCTGTGGGCTGTTGGGAGCTGATGGTCCTCAGGTTTGTTCCTCATGCACATGCATGATATGGTGTGACAGTGGAGTTATAGCATAGCTGCTGATTTGTTACATCTTATGGGCAACTGGCATTCACCATTGTGCCTAGACTACTTCTGGGATAGCATGGCCCAGTGCTGAGTCCTTTAGGTACTCATGTAAGTTATGTTCATCTCAGGTACTTATTGTAAACGTGCCATCCCCAGACGAGTAGTGATGAGTGGAACATGAGTCTTCTGTCTGAATGACTCAAGCCGATTCATATCAGGCTTACCACCTCCAAGGGTATGGCTGCACTGCAGTAAAACCTCTAATGGCTGGCCTGTGTCAGCTGATACGGGCTGCGGGGCTATAAAATTTCAGTGTAGACGTTCAAGCTTGGGCTAGCTCTGGGACCCGCAAGGTGGTGGTGGGGGTCCTAGAGCCTGGGCGCCAGCCTGAGGCTGAATGTTTGCACTGTAGTTTTATAGCCCCACAGCCCAAGCCCCACACAGGCCAGCTGCAGGAGTTAAATTACAATGTAGATAATACCCCTAGCTGAAGAGCAGCCACAAAAGCTGCATCAGCTGGTCTGTCAGTGCTCATTAACTCATTCTCTGCATTTTCCCACAGCACCTATTGTTCTCCAGTGATGTTCCGATTAACCCTTTGACACTGGGACTTTGGCTTTCTGGTGCCCGGTAGCACTGTGGTAGTGCTGTAATGCTGCATTGATAGTCAGGACCTCTCACATTTGTATCTAAGCCCCTGGGAGCGGCTTGTACTGCCAGGTACATAGCAAGAGTGTTTTATTGGGTCACAGTGGAACTGTTTGGGATCTAAAGGCTACAAGGCAGACTGGATGCTGGAGGGGTGGTAGCCATTTCTTTTGAGCACTTCCAGTGGTTCTGCTGAGGGTAGTCTCAGTAGTCTCTGCTTTCAAGAAGCTGCTTGTACCCACTCTCTACAGCAAGCACCTGGAGTCAGGAGATGGGTACAGTCAAGTCTCAAATAATCATATGGTTACTGTGATCAGAAGTGGATTAAGATTTACTGGGGCCCTGGACACAAAGAACTCTCTCCCCTTCCGCCACTCTCCCCCCGTAAGACCCCCCCCCCCATGGGGCCCTAAGAGGCATGCTGCAGGGAGGGCAGAGACATGGGCCGGGGGCTGCTCTTGGGCCCCTGTCCAGGGCTCCCCACAGCAAACCGGACTCCCTGGGCAGCTCTTACCATGGCTCAGATCCGGCTTCTGTCCTGGGCAGGGGGGTGGGGCTGGGGGAAGAGGAGCAGGGGCGGGGCCACTAGTGCTGGAACTGGCGCCCCCCCCCACCTCTACCCAGGTTCCGGTGCTCCTGTGATGGCCCCCAAATTGGCCAGAGCCCCTGGGCATAGGTCCATGCATTAATCCACCACTGAGTTGGATGCAGCTTGGGTTGGGAGGGCAGCTGGGAGCCAGGGGAGGTAAAGATCAGTTGGATCAGGCTATGTGGGGAAGGTGCATTGAATTTGGTGGAGCTGGTATTAAATCATAATGGAAGACTTTACTTAACTTTCCCCTGGGAAAGCTTTTTCTGCCTTATGTTGCCATTTCTCATTGCTGTAAAAGGCTGATTTTACGCAGGGATTGCTTCTGCAGAGGCCCTGTGTTGACTGTTTTGCTTCATGCTTCTCTGTCTGGAGTTGTATTCCCGTGGGAAAGAGGAGCTTTTCTGCAGCTAGTTTTTTAAACCTATGCGATAGGAGAATGTGTGGCTGAGAGTTGGCTACACAAGTATGATTAATCACTTGGGCTCTCACAGCCTTCAAGGGCGAAAAGCTTCTTCTGAGCTCTTAGCCCAGCTTTCTGTTATGTTTGCTCTGTTAGTGGCAGGCTGCTGGGGGGCAGGGAGGAGGGTCCTTGCAAAAGTTAGTAGCAGTCAGTGAAAATGTGGAGAGTTAGTAACCTTTAATGTTCTGTATGGCTGACCCTGCTATTGGGATATAGGAGGAGGAGATGCATTATTTTCAGTTGAGTTCTGCTTGGCTTGCATACAGTAAACAGCTACCAGTTAATGAGCTGACTATGCAGCTTGGGTGTACTTGCTCTGAGAGCCTTTGTACCCACCTTAACGCTACTGATTAATAAGAGATAAAGGGAGTGAGTGTTGTCAGTTGAAGTTGAAAGTGGCTCAGCATTTGACTGTTCCATGAGGCCCACATTTGGAATTTTTAGGGTTAGGGGAACTCTAAGGAAAGAACTCTAAGGCATTTGACACTCCCTTGTATATTAATTTTGGTGTCCATTCTGTTCTCTCACCAAAAATGTTAAGAGAGAATTAAGGTTGAGAGTACATCTCAGTAACTTAAGGGTTAACATAATCACAGGGATGTTGTCATTCTCCCAAAATCTAGGAGTGGAGATGATGCTTAAAAGAAATCCTAACAAGTTAAGGTAAGAACTGCACATTTAAGGGTTAGGCAACCTTTAACTGAAGCCTGCAGTGATGTCATGGAATAATCATACAATTCTGACTTGAGGCATTGATTCAGCTGGTTCGGCATTAGACTTTTCCCCTCTGGGTGTGATGCTGACTTGCCCCTCTGCAAAAAGCTGGGAAATATCTGTATTTCTGGACGAATAGCTGTGACAGAGTTTCCCACCTCACTACGTGAGGCGGGGTTAATTTCTTTCCTGGGACAGGGTCCTGGGGAAGGAGTCACATGGACTATAGGAATCTCTGGCTTGGTGGGAAGCAATGCTCAAGAACCCTCAGCATCTGAATGGAGTGGCCCTTGGAGATACTGTGGAGGACAGCAATCAGTCATTAACTTTTAATGACAGGCAGCTGAATGTGTGGAACCAGCATAACTGCAGCTTGAAACCAAGACACTGAGGTGTTAGCTCACTGTAATAAGAACTTGGCTGCCCAGTGCAGTACTGCAAATTGAGTCCTGGATGCTCTGGGCTAGAGGCAGGGGCTTCCCGTACTGTGGTCAGTGGACTAATAAATGCCGGCTTGTTTTGAGAAGGCCACCCTTTGTTGCTGCAAAACTTCTGCCGGTTGTATGGTTTCCCAAAAGGGGTAAGTCTCCAACAGGGCATAAAGTCCTTTGGACCCACTGGAGAAGCCACAGCAAGAAACGGAGTCGTGCAGCCAGAGCCCCAGTCTTGGTGTGGGCAGAGCCATGGGACTCTCCCTTGCAAAACGTGGAGGCCTAGGGCAGAGCACTAATGGGGTATGCTCCCAGAAAGAGAGGATAAAGGTCAGAGGCCTGGTAGGCCCTGGGGATCTACAGATAGCAATTTAATATGAAAGAAAAGTGCAGGTTATAGAGGTGCTGAAGCAGCTGTTACAGAGCAATAGCAGAGGTGGTACAACTAATTATTCTGCAAGTGCCAGAATACATTTACCTGGAGCTGTTCCCCCCCTCCTCCCCTCCGTTTTGTTTTTCCCTTAACAGTATTGAAGGAGAATATGTTCTAGTGGCTGGCGATGAAGTCACCTACAAGATGTGCTCTATTCCACCTAAGAATGAGAAGCTGCAGGCTGTAGACGTGGTCATTACTCACCTAGCACCTGGAACAAAACATGAGACCTGGTCAGGACATGTTATTAGTTCCTAAGTTACCCTGCATGGAGCTGTATCATTGAAGACACTCAACAATGACTTTCACGTGAGACTGACAAATGACTTGTGTGGGAAAATTTTGCATATTGTGTGGGAAAATTGTTAATAAGGTAGCGTTGGCCAAATTACCATTCTAACGATAGGCACGATACTTAAAAACAACATACAAACTCTAAAGGAAAAAAATAGCGTAAGGAAATTTCCATGCCGGGCTTGTCTGCTTTTGTGATCTGTGACCTGATTGATAGTGGCTGCCCAAAGGTGTTAGGAACTCTAACTAAAACAGATCGGAGTGATAGATTTTCTATCAAAATGGCAGCACTGAGGGACATAGCTTAGAGAACCAATATCTACCTGTAACATATTGTTCCCTTGGGCTAAATTTCTGTAAATGTGGTGAATGCTCAGGCAGCAGAATGTCAGCAGAATACTGCTAAAAAGTCTCTGCGTAAATGTACTCGAGAGAGAGAGAGAGAGACATTTAGTGCTGCAATTTCTTTTCTTCATAAGCTAAATAACAAGCACGCTGTACAAAGTCTTTATCTGACAGTTATCAGTTTTGACAGCACCTTCTGGTTAACTGTCAGGTGGAACAGTTGCAAATTGGCTCGCTGCAGGAGTGTGGAATTGTTAGCTTTATTAAATGTGGGTTGTTTGTGAATTTACTTCGTGTGCCTTGATGGGTGATTAGCAACAGATTTACTGGCCAGTAGTTACAAAAATAGGTTGCTTCACACTACACAGTGGAAAAGCAAGAGGTGGGAGTGGTTCACAGCCTCTGATGGTGCCTGAATTTAATGAAATCTTTAAACTGCCTTGATTTTTTTCATCTCTCCATGTTTGATAGTTAGTGTCTACCATGGTTCGTTAGCATTTACACATTCACGTCACTTATGAAAAAGCGAACTCTGCCATGTTCAGATCACTGTATATAAAATGCTGCATGAATTATTTAGTAGCTTGAGTTATAAAGCCTTGAGGTGGATTCTTCAGTCATGTTTTCCTGCAAAGCTTGCTCAGTGGTATATAGTGCTACCACCACCACCTAGAATCTCTTCTCCGCTTCTGTTGCTGCAGGCTTTCATGCAGACAAACTATTGTAACTGTTAATCTCTGCACCAGCTCTGATACTGCTTGTCCCCATAAGTTTTCCAAATGAAGCATTGTCTTTACCACCCTCCCCCCCCCCGAGTGAGCAGAAATTAAAATGGTTGGAATGAAACTCTCTTCGCTTAGTTACCTGGAATTTGCCTGTTCACTATAGTAACAATCAGTACTTGTGCTGTTGTGGAATTCATGAAGATGCTATTTTACAGAGAAAGGTGAAATGTCTCAAGCAATTTCAACCTACAGTGATTAAAAGAAAAGAAATGTGAAGGTTAATAACTACTGTGATGTTTTGTTTTACTTTTAATTCTTCTATATTGTACTAAATAGCTTGTAAACTACTTTGAGTTTTAAACCTGTATTTGTTGTGGGTTTAATATGCTGTAGATTGTAGATTAGCATACACTGCTTCCTTCACAATAAAAGTTTATTTCATAACTGATTGATAAGTTATCTTCAGCCTACTTACTCATGAACTCATGACCTGTTCTGTATTTAAGACTAGTACTAATTAAAAGTAGGGTGTGTGTGTGTGTGTGTGAGAGAGAGAGAGAGGGTGTGGTGAAGTTGTTTGCAATAATCACTTCTATGCAATATCAAATTATGGGTATTGGAAAATGAGTAACTTTACAGTTTCCTAGCTGTTCAGCACCTCTGGTGTATTTTATTAGACGACTTCAGGTTTAAGTAAAATCTGTGTTTTTTCCCAGGTGTTTACTTGATAATCGCAAAGCTTGTTTATTTATGAGCAATGCAGTCATGACCAATGAGACTTCTGCTGTCTGCAGCCTATATTTACCTCAGGCAAAACACGTTTAAGACCCAGCACACAAAAAAACAGTGTTTGTAGAACAGCCACATTGGTGATTATAAACATGGTGCTTGCTTTGGTTTGATATGTAATAGCGCATGTGAATTTCAGCCCTGTGTAGAGGTCAGTCTGGCCCACTTAGGGCTTTAGTGGCCCTCAGCACAGCACTTTACAGAATATGAATGGTTACAATTGTAGCATTTAAAAGTTTCAGTAGCAATAGCCTACACTATTCTGAGTGAGACGTTGGTTTTAAGAAAATGGTGTAACTATTTTCCTTATTTTTGGATGTCAAGGAGGACTAATTTATCCCTCCAGGAACACAGATGTCAGTGTTTCCAAGAGCCCGCTGGTTCAAGGTTGATAGTAGGTCTCATTTTAAAACAGTAGGTCTAGAAGAGAGGAGAGAGAGAGAGAGTGTGTGTGTGTGTGTGTGTTTCCCATGAGAAGAGCAGGCTCTGAAAACTCAGGCACTTTTAAGATTCTGCAGGGACCGGCCTAGGTCCAGAGCCAGACACAAGGAAGCCAGGTGGCTCTGCTGTTCTGCCTTTTGTGTAAGCCGCTAAGCTAAGGGAGTGGGTGAGGGATATTCACAGCAAGAATTTACTATGGAATCTGTGCAGGTCTAGTGGAAAGCGCCTATCGTCCCAGGCCTCTTGCTCTTCCCGCCTCCAGCAGCACAGATTCCTCAGCCCCCGCCCAGGGGAGTTCAGTTATAGGGGCCAGAAGAAAACTAGGCCCCAGAGGGCTGATGTTTCCAGGTACTTTTCTTTCCTGGTTTGTAATTTATTTTATCAGAACACGGGACTGCAGAGAAATTCACTTAACCTCCATGACGTCAGTTTTTCTTTAAGGGTCTCCTTTGTAAGGGATCTGCAGCCCTTTGCCTGAGGAACAGCAGTTAAATGGAACCCAGCACCTGTTCACTCTGTGTGGCACATTACTGCAGCATCCTCATTTCTTGAGTCTGCTGTTTGCTGACTTGGTTCTCAGACAATCAACAAATTCAGTAGCGAATGCTGTGCCATAAGGTTCGGTTTCAGAGTTACCATCAGACCCTGCCCTCATGTCTGCGCAGCACAGAGCAGTGGAGGAAAGGTACCATCACACTACTGGCATGGGAGGCCTTAAAGCTCTTCCTTAGTGGCAGGGGATGGCTCCGTTGATGATGGCCTGCACCTGGCATTGGCCACTGTTGGAAGGCAGGGTCTGGGGCTAGATGGACCATTGGTCTGACACAGTGTGGCTGTTCTTATGTAGAATTTAAAGCTGCTTTGCAAGCCACTTTCAGTGCCTGAGAACTTCGAGAGGCAGAACTGGCTCCCTGGCAAGCCTCCCCCACGCTGAGCAGCACTTGGCACAGAGAAAATCTAGCCCATCTCATGAAGGATCCAAACAGAAAATAAAATAAAAATACTCTTAGCCTCCAGGTGCTGTTGCTCACAGATTACTATCAAATAAGGGAAGGATCTTCTGCTTACATAGTAATCTGACTGCAGTTGGCTGAATGTTTCCTAGGCAATTTGTACAACTAGACGCAGTGGGTTTGTAAAAACCAGAATCTTCAAGTATACGTCCCTATGGCTGCCACGCTGTAGGATGCGCACACACGCATGCTCTTGCCTGCCTGCCTGCCTGCTGTTCTTAGCCTCCCGTTCTTAGCCTCCCGCCTCGCTTCACACAGCAGTTGAGTCTTGGTTTTTTCCCTTTGGTTAGGTATTCGTATTTTGTTTCAGCCGGGTTTTGAACTGGAGTTAGCCTTCCCTGCCTCTTTTCTTTAGGACCCCTGCTCGTGGTCCATTAGCACTCGGGGTTATGCAGAAGATCCTGGGCTTTAAGCTCTGCCAGACTTGCCTGGGGTCTTTTCCTCCCTAGTGACAGACATTTGACACCTGTAAGACACCCAGGTCTCATCAAAGTGTAAGGTCATACAGTGTTTAAAGGCAGGTCTTGGAAAGACAGAGATGTCTGAAATGCCTTCTAATGGATTACTCCCTAGTGCCAACAGGTTCCGCTTCTCCCACCTTGTGCATCGGCCTCAGCATCCCAGGCTGTGCCAGTGACTGTTGCAGCTTAAGCAGCACCTTTAGAGACTAGGACACCGCAGAAGCCACTTTCACTCACCAGGGAAATGGAGAGGCAGGGTAGGTCAGCCCCTTAAATCCTACTCCTACTCTAAGGACACTCATATCTCTCAAAGGGTGCAGCTGAGGCTCTATCTGATTCTGATACTGAGCCAAAGAAGCAGTGTGCAGAGAACTCTTCTAATAGACAGCACAGGGAGCCTTCTTCCTCAGTAGACACTGATACCTCTTAGCACCATGATGCACCTGGCCCTTCTACTCAGGCTTCACCTTGCCTGCACAGAACGCTGAGATCAGAGCATGGTTCCTAGATGGTTCTTGAGTATGGAGCTAACCTGACTGGATAACGTCCAGTGAACCTAGCAGAAAACCTAGTACTTGCAAATACCTTCAAAAGTAAAACGCTTCCATTCCTGGTGGTCTCTTGGGAACTTCTGATGCTTAAGAGTGCCCCCCACATCCTAGTGTGACTGGGGTCCCAGGTTGCTCAATTAGGGCAAACAGGCATGAGTACAGTTCTGAGATCAGTTTCATAGTGAACTTTGGAGTTAGAAAGAGTTCTTAGAATTAGATTCAGTCCACTGTTCATATCCAGGATGATCCAGCTGGGACTGGAGATCTCAGTCTTACGACTTGAGCTTCCCCTGCATAAAGCACCAAGCAGATCTGAGATTAAAAGGGATCAGGACCTAAGCATCACTGGTAATTAGCTACACAGGTTAACATAAGGCCTTATGTTATATATGCTTCAGTGAGAAATCAGTATGCTGTTATCACTATATTTAGAGTTTATTTACATGTTAAGATTTCTGAATTAGCAGAATACAGCATTACCATATATATGTAATCAAACAGGCCCTGTCTGAGGTTGACCGTGTGAAGCCTGCAGGATGCTTAACCCTTTCCGGCCGTCTGGCCCCTCCTAGACTGCCTGTTGGATTTAAAGACCATGTACTCTGTCAGAGTACATTTGGCCACTATCACAACTTCCCATTTAGGGCTGCTTGGTTGTTGCCCACGCTCCTACAGCCAAATTGCTGAGAGGGTTACACAACTTATTTTCTCCCTGTATAGAATCCAGCCCAAATGAGATTTTAATATGGGTCTCAGTGCCCTCAGGAACTCTCCCATCATCTTTGAAGCGATGGCTTTCCATCCCCTCTCCCTCCCCACCCTTGCTTCCTGTTTAAGGTCTCTTTGGAAACCATATTAATCCCACAAGCTGCCTACCAGTGAACTATCTCAAAGCCTTATGCCACCAGATAGGAAACCAGCCTCCCTACCCTAGATGATAGAAGGGCTCGCGGCTGTCTACCTTGTCAGTACTAAGACCTTCTGGGCCTCTCCTAGATCATTTGCAGAGAGGATGAAGGAACAATCTATTTCGACTCAAAGACCATCAAAGTGGGTTTTGGGTTGCTGTTTAACCGGTTATGTATCTGCTGGGATGCAGGCTCCCCCTTCCCACCCCACCCCACCCCATCCCAAAAGAGCCAGCATATTCAACTAGCACTCAGTCCACAGCTATAGTTCTACTAAAATGTCCCAATAGCAGAAACCTGTAGGACTGCAACTTGGTCTTCCATTTGCCAAGCATTATGCCCTTTTTACCTGCTGTGACACTCCTCTGAACAGCTGTCCCTCCTTGAGATGTTTTGTCCCTATGAGTGTGCCACTGCCTGTGTGCCTATCCCTCAGTGCTGCCGCTCAAGTGAGCAAGCATAGAGTGGTGGTAGGGGGCCATGCTTCCCGTTTTGTGTTGCAGAAACTGCTTTGCATTTTTCTGTTGCGCGTGCATGGGTGACTCTTACAGGGGTGTGCCCATAGGGATAAAACATCTTGACTGCTAACATCATCTGACGATAGCAAAAAGCTCACAGCTCAGTCTTTGTGTGCTAAGGAAGACAATTCAGACAGCTCGTACTAGAACAAATGTATGCTTAGACAGACTCAGGAAATTGTATATTGAAACATCAGTCAAAACTGTATCAGATGAGTCTCTTGAATGATGGGCTGAAAAACACAGGAAGGGTTGGAGCTTCCTAAAGTTCTTTTTAACCATCTTCTAGAAAATGGATTGGTAACAGTACAAAAAAAAAAAAACCACTACAAAAACAAGGTTAGTTCTGTGCCTTTTACACTGCTAATGAGAGCAATATGCAGAGCTGTTCCTTTTTTTAAAAGGTAATTTCAGTGTTGCCAGCATGCACACAGTGAGCTTTGTCTCAGGCCAGTCAACAACTTTGTACAAGAGAGGGAAAACAGCAATACCACAGAACAGGGGTACTCAATTATTTTTTTGTCTACATAATACAAAAACAAACACCACCACTAATGATACTGTCCATTCAGTCTGCATTTGGCCTGTGGTCCACTTATTGACTATCCCTGCCATAGATGACAAATTCAGCCCCATTCTCTTAGGACTAGGTCACTTCAGCAGTAATAAGCAGTATTTCCCCTTACGAAGCTGCAGATTGATTTTTTTTTGTTACGAAGAGGTTTCGTTTACGTATATAAGGCAATGAAAAACTAGGTAATACTGTAACATTCAGGACTCTGATACAAGACACATGAACCACAGTAACTGAAGAGTAAAAAAAGAGGGGACTGCAGTATTCTCAGTGCAGGTGCCTATGACAAGCTTTCCAGTGACTTAAATAACATTTGCATTGCCTTTTGACCAATGAAATTACACTAAGGTTGAACTAACCCCACCTGTGGGGCATTGTGGCTCCTTCTGAATACTTTGGTCAGGTTTAGTCATATCCTGTTCACTGGTTTGTCTGCAAGCTGTTTTTTGTTTACATAGAGGCTTATTTGTATGCATGAGACAAAATTCAGTACCTAACTTGTTTCTCAGTGCCTTGAAGTCTTCGGCTCACAGCAACAAATAGTAACTTGTATCCCAGGTTTTCCAAATTTCATCTTCCATTTAAGCTTCATACAAAATCTAAAATAGTTTAAAACCTTCAGTATGCACATTACTTTTAGTGTGCAATGCAGTGTGAACAATTAGTTCTTCTTCGAGTGATTGCTCACATCCATTCCAGTTAGGTGTGCGCGCCGTGCGTGCACGTTCGTCGGAAACTTTTTACCCTAGCAACTCCAGTGGGCCGGCAGGTCGCCCCCTGGAGTGGCGCCGCCATGGCGCCCAATATATATCCCTGCCGGCCCACCCGCTCCTCAGTTCCTTCTTACCGCCGTGTCGGTCGTTGGAACTGTGGAGCGCGGCATAGCTGTCCTCCACGTCCCTAGCTCTCCTTGTTATCTATCGTTTATCTCTAGCACTATTGTAGTTGTTAATTAGATTGTTAAGTGTAGATAGTAGTAGTTAAGTTCAGTAGTTTGTAAATAGTTCTTCGCCGGGGGCTTAGCCCTTCCCGGCACCCGGCACCGGGCTCATGCCTGGTTCGCCGGGCTTCAAGCAGTGTGCGGCCTGCAAGAAGCCCATGCCTACCAGCGATCCCCACGACGCGTGCCTGAAGTGCCTGGGGGAATCGCACAGATCCGACAAGTGCCGCATCTGCAAGGCTTTTAAGCCAAGGACAAAGAAGGAGAGGGATCAAAGGCTCCGGACTCTCCTTATGGAGGCGGCACTTGACCCGGCGGCTTCGCAGGCCGTGATCTCGGCGCCGGCACCGGATCGCACCGGCACCGAGAAGACTCCCCGGCACCGACCTTCTCCGGCACCGGGGACAGAGCCTAGGCCGTCGAAGTCTATTACTCCGGCCAGGCAGACCCGACTGGAGCGCCCGGCCTCAACATCGGCCGCGGCGCCGCCGGCACTGTCGACTCCGGGCCCGGCGGGTCCGTCGAGTCCGGTGCCGCCAAGCTCCCCCATGACATCTGGGGTTGAGATAGTGGTGCCATCCACACCGGAGACCTTCGCCTCGGCACGGGACCTCATAGCCATGACTGAGCCCACTCAGCTGCCACCCCCGGTACCTCCGGTGCGGGTCGTGTCCAGAGGCAAGCCTATGATGTTGGCACCGTCTCGGGACTCACGTTCTCGATCCAGGTCCCGACGTCACGGTCGCTCCAGATCCCGCCGCCGCTCGCAGTCCCGGCACCGCTCCCCTCAGCAGTACCGGTCGCACTCGCGGCGCCGGTCGACATCAAGACGATCGCGGTCGGACTCCAGCCGCCGATACCGGCACCGCGATTCCAGGAGCCGATCCAGACATTACTCGCCGCACCGGTCGACCTCCCGGCACCGAGCTGGTGGCAGGTCCCGGTCCCGGCACCGAGCTGGTGGCAGGTCCCGGTCCCGGCACCGAAGCGGCGCCCGGTACCGGTCCAGATCCCGGCACCGTGACAGAACCCGGTCCCGGTACCGATATGACTCCCGGCACCGGTCCCCGGCACCGAGAAGATCGTCCGTGCCGGCCCGCGCAGACCCTTACCATCCAGGGTCCGCCCCGCCATGGCCCTCTAGGCAGCCGTCCGTATCTTCGCAAACGGACAGCGGGTATGCGCTGGGCACCGACCGGCAGGCAGCGCTGTTCAGCGATCCGCCACAGCAGGACCAAGGCCCGCATCAATGGGGATTCTGGACACCCTGGGCATACCATCAGGCCCAGGGCCCCCAACAGCTCCCTGCTAGGCCGGCGACTGCGGAGCGCAGGGCACCTGAAGCCTCGTTGTCTCGCCCCCCTCCCTCCCCGGATGGGGAGGAAGGGTCCAAGCATCAAGACTCCGCTTTGTCTCCTGAGGCAGAGGCGAGGGCCGAAGGAGACCCGCCGTTAGACACTCTCTTGCCGGGTCTCCTCATCCTCCTCCCCGGATGAAGCGGTGGCTGGTACCTCCTCCAACAGCCCCCCCCCCGCTGGACCTCAGGGCGCACCAAGACCTCCTCAGGCGAGTAGCCCAAAATCTGAGTCTGCAAGCCGAGGAGGTCTCGGAGATAGAGGATCCAATTGTTACCATCCTCTCGGCAGACGCTCCCACCAGAGTCGCCCTACCATTCGTACGAACCATCCAGGCCAACGCCAACACCATCTGGCAGTCTCCGGCCTCCATTCCTCCTACTGCGAAGGGCGTCGAGAGGAAGTACATGGCTCCTTCTAAGGGCTACGAGTACCTCCATGTGCACCCGACTCCGTGTTCCCTGGTGGTTCAATCAGTGAACGATAAGGAGCGTCACGGCCAGGAGGCTCCAGCCCCCAAATCCAGGGAGGCCAGGCGGATGGACCTCCTCGGCCGTAAGGTGTACTCGGCTGGGGCGCTGCAGCTCAGGGTCTCCAACCAGCAAGCCCTACTGAGCAGATACGACTTCAACTCCTGGGTGGCAGCAGACAAATTCAAGGAGCTGCTGCCACAAGATGCTCGCCAGGAGTTTACGGCCATCTTGGAGGAAGGCAAGAAGGTCGCATGCACGTCCTTGCAAGCCTCTTTGGACGCTGCAGACTCGGCTGCCCGTACCCTCGCGTCGGGCGTAACAATGCGTCGTATCTCCTGGCTGCAGGTTTCTGGCCTTCCGCCGGAGCTCCAGCACACTATACAGGACCTTCCTTTCGAAGGCCAGGGCTTGTTCTCGGAAAAGACAGACCCCAGACTCAAGAGTCTGAAAGACAACCGAGTCATCATGCGGTCACTCGGGATGCACACACCCGTGACGCAACGCAGACCCTTCCGGCCGCAGCAGCAGCAACAGCGCAGGCCGTATTCCCAGTTCCGCCAGCGGCAGGACCTTAACAGGCGCCGCGGCAGGAACGGAAGGCGCAGGCACTCGGGGAACCAAGGGGGGCAGAACCAAGGCTCCTCTAAAGCCCCGCCTGGACCTAAGCCTTCATTTTGAAGGTGCGCCCGAGGGCGCAGTAACAGTTTCCCCAATGGATCCTTCCCCCCCCGTTTTCCAACCGCCTTTCGTTTTTCCTCCCAGCATGGTCCCTAATAACATCAGACCGCTGGGTCTTAAGCACGGTGCAGTCGGGATACCGCCTGCAGTTTGTTTCATTTCCTCCTTCCCGCCCCCCTTCCTCGTCCCTCTTCAGGGACCCCTCTCACGAGCAATTCCTTCGACAGGAGGTGCAGACGCTCCTCGGCAAAGGAGCTATAGAGGCGGTGCCGGAGAACGAGAAAGGCAAGGGGTTTTATTCCCGCTACTTTCTGATCCCCAAGGCCAAGGGGGGCCTCAGGCCTATCCTCGACCTGCGAGAGCTCAACAAGTACCTGGTGAAGTTGAAGTTCCGCATGGTATCCTTGGGGACCATTATCCCATCCCTGGATCCGGGAGACTGGTACGCCGCCCTCGACATGCAGGACGCGTATTTTCACATTGCCATCTGGCCACGTCACAGACGTTTCCTTCGCTTCGTTGTGGGGCCTCTTCATTATCAATTTGCAGTCCTCCCATTTGGCCTGTCCACGGCCCCGAGGGTGTTTACGAAATGCATGGCAGTTGTTGTGGCGCAGCTTCGGCGCAGTCGTATCCACGTGTTTCCGTATCTGGACGATTGGTTGATTCGGGGCACGTCGGAACAACAAGTCTGCAGCCATGTCCGCGTGATCACCGACATGTTCGCCACTCTGGGCCTCTTGGTAAACACGGACAAGTCCACCCTGATTCCCACACAAAGGGTGGAATTCATCGGGGCCGTCCTGGACGCCACTGTGGGCAGGGCCTTGCTGCCATTGCAGCGGTTCCAGGCCTTGTCGGCGATCGTGCAACGGCTGCGGACAGCCCCCTTAACGTCAGTACGGACATGTCTAACCCTGTTAGGCCACATGGCGGCTTGTACCTTTGTGACCGATTACGCTCGGCTCCGCATGAGGCCCCTCCAGTTGTGGCTCATCAGTCATTACAGGCCGACAAGACAGCCGCTAGATATGTTAATCACAATCCCCCAGAGGGTATTAGATTCCCTCGGCTGGTGGCTAGACCAGTCAGTGTTATGTGCGGGTCTCCCCTTCCACCCACCTCAGCCCTCGGTGTCCCTAACAACGGATGCCTCGGATCTCGGCTGGGGGGCCCACCTAGGGACCCTGAGGACACAGGGCCTGTGGTCCCAGGAGGAGGTGGGGCTACACATCAACATGCGGGAGTTGAGAGCGGTCCGTCTTGCTTGTCAAACGTTCTGTCATCAGCTTCAGGGTCGCTGTGTCGCGGTGTTCACCGACAACACGACGACCATGTATTATATCAACAAGCAGGGCGGCACCAGATCCTCCTCCCTGTGCCACGAGGCGATACGACTCTGGGACTTTTGTGTAGCCCACTCCATTCACCTCATGGCTTCCTTCCTCCCCGGAGTACGGAACACGCTGGCGGATCGATTGAGCAGATCCTTCCTGTCACACGAGTGGTCCCTTCGCCCAGACGTCGCCCTCTCCATCTTCCGGAGGTGGGGTTATCCCCGGGTGGACCTCTTCGCATCCAAGGGGAACAGGAAGTGCCAAGCGTTCTGCTCCTTTCAGGGCAGGGAGCCCGGGTCGATAGCGGATGCCTTCCTCATCCAGTGGTCGACCCACCTGTACTATGCGTTTCCCCCATTCCCTCTGGTTCACAGGGTCCTCCTGAAGGTGCGCAGGGACAGGGCTCACGTGATCATGGTAGCCCCGGCATGGCCCAGACAGCACTGGTACCCCATGCTGCTGGACCTGACCATAGCCGACCCAGTTCCCCTGCCGCTTCATCCGGACCTGATTACCCAGGAGCACGGGACCCTCTGTCACCCGGACCTGCAGTCGCTGCACCTAGTGGCGTGGCTCCTGCGTGGCTGACTGGCTCTGAGCTGCGCTGTTCCACGCCGGTGAGGGAGGTGCTCTTGGGCAGCAGGAAGCCGTCCACAAGAGCGACATATTTGGCCAAATGGAAACGCTTCTCCTGTTGGTGCGTGGAGAGAAATCTCCGCCCTTTGGAAGTTTCGGTAGCCGACATCTTAGACTACATTTGGTCCCTCAAAGGGCAAGGTCTGGCCATATCGTCGTTGCGAGTCCACCTGGCAGCTATCTCCACCTTTCACCCGGGTGCGGATGGTCGCTCTGTTTTTTCTCACCCGACGGTGTCTAGATTCCTTAAGGGGCTGGAACGTTTATACCCTAACGTCCGTCCCCCTGCTCCAACCTGGGATCTTAACCTGGTGTTGTCCCGGCTCATGGGGCCCCCCTTTGAGCCGTTAGCTACTTGCTCCCTGCTTTACCTCTCTTGGAAGACGGCCTTTCTAGTAGCTATCACCTCAGCTAGAAGGGTGTCGGAACTCCGGGCTCTTGTGGTAGACCCCCCATATACGGTCTTCCACAAAGACAAGGTGCAGCTGAGACCACACCCTGCTTTTCTCCCCAAGGTGGTCTCAGCCTTCCACGTCAACCAAGAGATATTCCTCCCGGTTTTTTTCCCGAAACCTCACTCCTCAGGCAGGGAGCAGCAGCTCCACTCGCTTGATGTCCGTAGGGCTCTCGCGTTCTACGTGGAGAGGACCAAGCCCTTCCGCAAATCCCCCCAGCTTTTCGTGGCAGTAGCGGACCGCATGAAAGGGCTTCCTATCTCCTCCCAGAGGTTATCCTCTTGGGTAACGTCCTGCATCAGGACCTGCTATGACTTGGCCCATGTCCCTACGGGCCGTGTGACTGCGCATTCTACCAGGGCGCAGGCGTCGTCGCTGGCTTTCCTCGCCCGTGTGCCCATCCAGGAAATCTGTCGGGCAGCGACCTGGTCATCGGTCCACACCTTTGCTTCCCACTACGCCCTGGTCCAGCAGTCAAGAGACGACGCGGCCTTCGGAACTGCAGTGCTCCATGCCGCGACTTCTCACTCCGACCCCACCGCCTAGGTATGGCTTGGGATTCACCTAACTGGAATGGATGTGAGCAATCACTCGAAGAAGAAAAGACGGTTACTCACCTTTGTAACTGTTGTTCTTCGAGATGTGTTGCTCACATCCATTCCACACCCGCCCTCCTTCCCCACTGTCGGAGTAGCCGGCAAGAAGGAACCGAGGAGCGAGTGGGCCGGCAGGGATATATATTGGGCGCCATGGCGGCGCCACTCCAGGGGGCGACCTGCCGGCCCACTGGAGTTGCTAGGGTAAAAAGTTTCCGACGAACGTGCACGCACGGCGCGCACACCTAACTGGAATGGATGTGAGCAACACATCTCGAAGAACAACAGTTACAAAGGTGAGTAACCGTCTTTTAGTGCAGCAACAAACACTCTAGGATCTGCTCTTAGACCAGAACATACAGTACAGGCAACATTCTGCTTTGCTACTATCTCACATAGTTGATTCTTCAACTTATTAAATATACAAACCCCTCTCTCTCAGTACAGACTAGTTTGCAAGGCATGATTAATGTTCTGACAAGTTAGTTAATTATCCTACACTGTTACTATCTACACTCATAGATGTGACAGTTACACTTTGCAAGGAAAACACAGTAAAGAGTGAGACATTTTAAAGGTAATTTACACAGAGATAAAGGTGCTGGGCCTTTTGTGACAGTTTGTTATATTTAAAACACACATCTAAGCATCAGTAATTTTGCTGGAGTTAACATTAGAGGACGATGGGAGCCATGTTGGATCTTTAGCTCAAATATTTGGTTGAACTGCAGTTAGCAACACAGCTTAACTGAGAAGGGAAGAGATGTTTGTTTATGGCATTGGAAGTGGAACTAATTGGTCCTCCAGGCTTTCAGGTAAAACAAGACGACTTGAGAAAAAAACCTCCACCCCAAACAAAAACCGCAGTGTTCTTTATAAAGTATAGAGAGCAGGAAAAAAAGAGAGAGAGAAGGGCATACATTAGTCCCTCCAGCACCCTTTTGCAGGTCATTTTTAAGGATCTTTCATCAGAAAACAGAATTTACTATAGCTTAAGTCTGTTTTCAGTATTTCCAGTGTTAAGAATTGGGCATTTCTTAATTGCCAGCTTTTTCCCACAGGTCCCATTTCCTTAGGTAAGAAAACCTCTTTGGATGCAGAAAGATTACTTTATTTGAAGGTCACAAGTCTCGCTCCCTCTTTTTTACTACACCTGTTTTTAAAGCACATTAGCTTAATGGTGTCATTCCTCCCTTATCACAGAATCCACTACATCTAAATCCAAAACTAACATTGCTAGGAATCAAATATGCCAGTGAATTTTTAATTTTAACCTCTGAGGAATTAAATCAGGTAGTGTTAATTTGAGCCAAAAATGTCTAGTTGTAGGAGTTTTCAATTATGTTCCTCAGTGTACCACTTCAGAGAAAAAACAGCTGAATCTACATATCCTAGTTAGATAACTCATTTTTAAAAAGACATCAGTACATAAATGAATTAAGCAGCAAAGAATCCTGTGGCACCTTATAGACTAACAGACGTTTTGGACCATGAGCTTTCGTGGGTGAACACCCACTTCGTCAGATGCATGAGTTAAACTTGTGTCTATGGGAATACAAAAGAGTTGTTCCTAAACAAAGTTTGCTATACTTGACAAATCAACATTGAATTTCGCTAGTGCTGTATGATTAACAGGACATTTGCTGTCTGTGAACCATTAAGAAAAAACACCACTGGAAAGAAGTGAAATTTCATGTTTGAAGGGATTGGTATTTGTTCGTGACTTTAGCTAACAGCGTGTTTGGCTGCTGTCAAATCTAAAGGAAAACAGTCATTTATTTAAAAAAGAGCTCTTCACAGATTCTTCTTGTGTCCTCTGGTGATGTGACGCTGTGGCCTACTGTTCGAGAGTCTGTGTAGATTTCATAATCATTTCCACCCTGTGGACAAGAGAGACAAGTCAGTCAGCTGCCTTCTTCCTAGTATACATGCATGCCTGCTTACATACATTAAGGACATTGTGTGTGTTGTGAAAAGGGTGGATGTCAATGGTTTTCAAACGCAAAGGGAGCAACAGTCCACTAAAAAGGTTGCTGGAGAGCCAGCTTGTGCAGCACAAACCACACACAGGTTAGGCTTAACCAGCATTTGAATTGTTGTTTACTGTGATAGTAACTTAACACATTTGTAACTTGAGGTAATCACCAAACCATGTATAAAATAGAAAAATACTAAACAACTGGACCAGTATGCTAAAAGCTGATTTATATACAAGTGATTAGATGGTGTACTAAAGTCAGTCTGTCACTTTACTGGTCAATACGCTCAGATTATTTTCTTAGAAAAATCTCTCCAGTGTATCATTTAACCAATTCAGTGTCCTTCAAAGATGGGAATAATTAAAGATATACTAAAGTCACTTTTAAAAAGCCTGAGCTAAATAGTACAAACCTTTTGGCCAGGTCTAACACTACAAAGTTTTGTTAGTCAGATGTGTGCCAACAGGCTCGCAAAATCCCCATGTATATGCTGCCATAAAAATGGTAAACATATGCTGTGTCTACACAAGGGAGATTAGTCCTTCAGATTTTACTAGCCCAACTGGACACTCACAAGTAACTTACTTATACCGCAAATAGGAAGCTTGTCTGTAAAATGTCTACTGTACAGTTGATAAGTGTGACAAATCACTACTGAGTTATGCATGTTATTTCCAACTCGCGCTAATAAACTTTTATCCCATCCCACAGCTTGTACTTTCCCTATCACATTTTACAGAGAAACTATTTTAGATGTTTTGTTTTAATAAAAGGTGCTTTTAAAAAAAAATCAGTCTGTCTTACTATTGTGATTGTACAGATCTCACAGCTACAAATAGATAAATGCTAATCTTTAAAGCCTCTATTTCAACATCTCGATTTATAAAAAAACCCACCCTCTTCAGCCCTAGAAAGATGCTTAATACCTTCTGATAGAAGGGATGTGAAAAGGCTGATGGGCAGGGGCAAGGTCTTCCCCCACAATTTGATGTTGGGAGGGAGCTGTATCACGCACTCTGCCAGCTACACAACACAGCTGTGTAAGGGGACTGGGACCTTACTCCTTCATATTGCCGTGTGTGACCACAATGGAGTTTAGTATCAAGTGGTTTTTAAAAATCTAACCATGTGGATATCCCTTCAATTTGATCTGTAAAAGCTGAGTTGGAAACAGAGGCAGAGGTTACATTAGTATTTCCAACATATGATTTTTCAGAAGCCAATGCAAGTCCTTGTTTTCATGGTGTGAACTAACTGTCTATGTGGACCCTGCTGGTGAGCACTAGGGAGTTTTTAATGCATGTTAGCAGGGGCCACTGGTGTGCACTGTAGACAAGCTAGGTAACTGCAGCTAGCTTGTTCTGTGCACTCTGATTTAAAATCACTCCAGCAGCACACCTGTACAGTTTAGTAACACTACACTGGAAGAGAGTTTGTTTCACGCACAAAGTTCTTGTGGTTTTGAGTCTGCATAGCACAAGCTGTTCTGACCCAACAGTGCTGCTGAATAAGTCTAATCCAGAGGTTCTCAAACTTTTTGTCCTGGTGACCTCTTTCACACAGCAAGCCTCCGAGTGTGGCCCCCCCCCCACATTCCTTATTAATAAGGGTGTAAAGCAGGAGCCCAGGCAGAAGAACTCGCTTTCAGTGTGTAACATGCCAGAGGCCCTTTGAGCTAGAGAATTTTTATTATTTTACACTGAATGGGTTAGAGCTCATGTCTAGTACAACTTTTATAAAGGTAGGGGGGAGAGATTTTATTCTGTCAAATGGCTAAACAGAAATTGGGTTAAACATTTTTGAGGAAGAAAATGCAGGGTATTAAATGGAGGTAAAAAAGTTCAGCAATGTGAGGAGGTGCCAATCCCACAAATGGGAGTATGCAGAGGCAACACTCTTGAACAGCATCAATTTGCAGTAAGTAACCCCTCTCTCATAGTAATACTAGAGAGAAAGTCGTCATTCTCATTTCCAGCTTGGGGACAAAGCCTTCTCTCCTTTGCTCTGCTTGGGTAGAAGTTAACTGTCTCAGATAATACAGTGAAACAGTTTTTATGGACCCTTACACCTAGATATAATAAAGTCTTCAGCTGACTCTTGTGAACTTCAAAATGGAATTCTGTTCCTTCGCCACCGTTCTCTCCAGCAAAGGGTCTGATCTGAAACTTACTGAAATCAACCGATTCTAACTGGATAATTTACTAAACTTTCTAATCCTTTTGCTCATGTGCGCAGAAACAACTTTGGTGAGTTAAGAATTGCTACAGAGGAAGCTCACAGTAGTAGATTAAAAGAAAACAACACAAAACTTGAGAGAATATTCATCAGTATATTTTAAAATAGAGTCTAATTTGGGGCAAACATCATTGATTTGCCCCAAGAAAAGAACAGTTTTAAAAGCTCTCTTTGCTAGCAGAACACATAGTAATGAAAACACCAGATACAAGAGTTTTCCTTTTAAATTTTCTGGACTGAAATTTATTAATCTGATTTAGTAGTTTCTAAACCCTGCATTTTCATCCTCAAAACAAAAAGTATTTAAGACAATTTCTGTGTAGCCATGGCAGAATAATTTGCAAAATCCCAGAAGTAAATTGAAATCTTTCCATATTATGATTTCGAGGTTAGGTGATATTTCATATTATAGCCCAAGAAGCAGGCAGATGCAAGCACCTTAGAAACATTTCACTTCTGAACTGATTATAAACTGCAATAATTTTAAAGAAAATGTATCATAAAATCTGATTAGGAATATTTTCAAGAAATATTTTGAAAGGGCATTCTGAAAATACACGAATGTTATGAAAATACTTGAATAGTAAATGCTGGAGCTGTGTTCATATCACTAAATGTCACTACTTAGACCAGAGGAAAATATGTTTTCAAATGGAAGATTTAATATATATTTTAATCTAAACTGAAATGTTAATAAGAGTGTTTTTAGGTCAGACACTTTCATTAAAATATGTTCTTGCTGAATAACTATACTGGAAAATCTCTTTTCTTAAGTATACAACCGTCAAGATAAATGGTTGGTGTATCTGGTTATGCCTTGTACATGTTGTCAATTACAAACCCATGTCAAAAACACAATGGAAGTAAATCATTTAGTCTGGAGAAGGCTTCAGAATAGGTCACCAAGTTCTCACCTATAGATTTCACCACAGTGTGTCATAGCTCTGAATACAGAGTACTGGTGTTGATCATTAACATTTACCTCTTTTACTAAGATGCCCCTCTACTCAGTATTGTTACAAGCTGGATTAAACTTTATTATGGGGTTGTGTTAAAATCCCATTGATAGCTGTGAACTCACCCTTCAGTTACCATAACTGTAAGCATAATCCCCCACCCAAGAATAAAAGTGTGAGAGAACCTGCCCAAGACATTTTAGCAGAGCACTGGGGGTATTGGGGGAGGGAGAGATCACACCAAATGAGAACAGAGAAGGGGCAAGAAAGCCAAGCAGCAGACTAAGCACAGTCTGACGCTGGAATAAGGCGCACAACGAGCTTTTGGGTCTGGTTTTCACAAAAAAATGCTTGGGGGCTATAAACTAAGCAACTGCTCCTCTTGTTCTTCTGCACTCAGAAAGTCAGGAATTGATACATTCCTTGTAAATAAACAAGATGGCATCAAAAAAGATACCAGACTATCAATTTCTACTTACAACAGGAACATCCCATGGGCCCTGAAGACTAGCTGCTCTGGTCGAAAAGGGGCAATAGTATAATTTGGATCACCTCAGTGAGGAATGAGGAGGTTCAATCAAGCTACTCCCAGTTTACAGACATGTGAAATCAGAATCAGGCCTAGATGTTTGAATATAGGATGACAGTAGTAAAATTCTTCTATCATCATCTCTGGTAGATGCTTTGTATTCCTTTCAGGAGAGGGAAAACTGCTCACACTCTGGAGGCAACTTGCTTGCTGTGACTGCCTAATATTACATAAGGCATGTTAAGGGAGGTAAATATGTTTGACGAAAGATTAAAGCCATAGCATGGATTCAGTCTCTAATGTAACTGATTAAAAAGTCCTGTTTCTGGAGCTTTCAGTTTGGGAAAGGGATTCTAAACGTATATGCAGAAACAGTGCAGTACTCACTGGCATGGTCTTATCTCCAAAGAAATAGATAGTCTTGTATCCATCGTTGCAGGCAATTCCTAAGCAGTATGTCTTATCCCAGCCGTTTGGAAATACATCAAAGCTTATCTGCCCCCCTAAGTAAAAGGTAGAAAAGAGGCAAGTGTTAAGGGGCAGGGGGAAGGAACTCTGCTTTTATGGAGGGAGAATGACGGAGGCTGAACTCCACTGAAGCAGATTCCGATAGAGGAAACTGAACAAGTCCGAGACAAAAACTACAATGAAATGGAGTTAAGGATGAGAGAGCACATCAAGACTTTAGTGTAAAACACATTACAGGGATATTACAATTGTTACCAACCCAAATGTTCTACTCAGGATATTCAGATGTTTACATTTAAAAGAAATCCAAACATCTTTAGCACACCCAACCCAACCCAACCCTGGCCTGGACCCACAGGATGCAAGACCATAGGATTTTGACTAAGGGATGTTAGTGTGTGTGGTCCCACATTAAACTGATTTTTAAAGGTTTAGATTTCTTCCTGTCCACGGTATCATGCATCTACTAGGACCAAACTTCAATTCAGACATCTCTCAAAAAATTTAAAAATAAATGTTTGAAGTTCAAGTGCCCGCTTCTGAGTGAAAGCAGATCATGCCACACCCTTGTTCTACACAGCAGAAAGGGTTTCAGGCTTGGCAGATTCAGATATTAAAGAAAAGGTAAGTGAAGCCTTTACTCCATTGGTCCCCTTTTTTCCCAGCCCGTAGAAGCTTCTCAGGCTTGCTTACAGGCTTGCTGCAGCATTTCTGTGTAGACATTATCTATGCCAACAGAAGGGATTCTCCCATCAGCATAGGTAATCCACCTTTCCAAGAGGTAGTAGCTAAGCTGATGGAAGAATTCTGTGTAATGCTGTCTACACAGGGATGTGGGCAGGCTTAACTACATCGCTCAGAGGTGTTGATTTTTCACACCATGACCGATGCAGTTAAATCGACCTAATTTTCAAGTGTAGACCAGTCCCCAGTGGGAATCAAGCTCTACAAGTGTGTCTGAATGTGTGCTAGGGGTGTGTCAGCTACTCTCCCTGACACCAACTTTGCAACCAATTCAGCAGAAAATGAGTGTAAATTAAGTTTTTTTGTATTAATGAGGACTGTCAGGTTATCACTTTATGGTTTGAACCAATTCATTCTGAATGGAGCCAATGCCAGAATCCCCATCACCTCTACAAAAACAATGACCATTTTCAGGGACACCATATATCAGGGACTGTATAATGCTGAGTAGAAATGTTTATGCTTGAGAACTTATAGATATACAATTAAACTCATCCACTGAGATAATCCCTCAGCATTGGAAGGAACCTATATGACTCAGTGCATACCATCTTCTGGAAAGATGCTTTCAAACACAAGAAAGATTTTCAGGTAAGAATTCTAATCACTGAGAAACAAATCCATTTGAATAGCCTGTGTGGAGTGCACAAGACCTGCTCTTACTCCTTTTCTCTATGTTCCAAAGGAATATAGAACATTGTGGGTGAGTTCCCGATTCTTTGAGTATGACTCTGTTTACACTGTCAGATTTCATAAGAGTTTTGAAACAAGCAAAAAGGAGGAAGTCAATCTTTTAAAAGGCTTTTTAGAGTTCTGGGAGACCTCTCTCCCAGCGTTCTGCTGCGACTACACAAGCCATGTTAAAGTGCTGCCGCCGCAGCATTTTTGCATTGCCAGTGTAGACTAGCCCTAAGATAGTGGTCTTATAAATCAAAGCTTTTCACTCTATTCTGGTGAACTCTGAGTTGCTAATTTTATTGTAAACCTATATGTTTCCAAGGGATTTTTAATAATGTCAAGCTTAACACTGGGCTGAAATTTGACCCAAAGTCTCAAACAGGAGGATTTCTTGATATTTTAAAACCATTTTGCCCAGTTTAAGTGGATGTCAGCATAGAGGATTGTTCATGGCAAGCCCTGTTTGAAACTCATTTTGCCCCAAATGTTTAACACTGCCAGAGGTAGAGACAGACAACCATTTGTTCTTTCTACTGTAAATGAAAGAGAAAGGGGAGAATTTGCCCAGAGATTTTTAGTAGGAAAAATTAGGAAAGAGAAGTCTAGAAAGACACATTCCTACTGTACAGAATCACTGTGCATCTTGTGTCTCCTGTTGAATTTCCTTTGTCTCAACCCCTCCGCCCCCGCTCTCCCCACACACACAATACAACCACTGAAATTAAAAGTCAAGGGCTAGTAATGGAGGCAGTGTTAATGCAGTACGGATTTGTAATGTACGTGGTGGACAGAAGAAACATCTCTCATTTGTAAAAATGTATTACACATTTCTGACTAATCAAGCAAAATCAACTGTATGAGAGACATCAGAAGATGATAAACTAATGAAAAGAGATGCAGTTTTCCTTTTGTTGTGGTGTCTTCTACCACAACGTACCTAATGAAAAAGACTTCATGTACAAAATGGCAGCAGCCACCCCCACCCTGACAACTGAATCATACAGCGGGAGCCAGCAAGAGGATATGATTTTTTTTTAAATGAAATTCTTTTTTTTTAAAAATGTGATACCTATAGAAAATGTGAGGCCTTTTCCTGCAAATTCTCTTTGTAAATCAGCTACAAATTTCTCTCTTATATGTTCCCTCTGTTAAAAACAAAAACAAAAGATGCATCAGTTAAGTGATTTCTATTTAGCAATCAGTATCAGAAAAGGCAATATTAAGCAGGGAACTGTGGTTCAGCCAGCCACTCAAGTCCACAAACGCAGTGGTGCAGTACTAGTATTATAGTGCTAAATTCTGCTCAGCATACACCTGTGTAGTCTGGAGTATCTCCATAGGGCTACTATGACATTACACAAGTATACAGTAAATGCAAACAGAAATTTGACCTATACCATGTTATTTTTCACTTCCATCTGAGGATCTCAACGTATTCTACATACTAATGAACTACAAATTAATTAATTATGTATTATACCCTTGCTGAAAAGCTCAGTTTCACAGATGGGGAAACTGAGGCATTGTGCGGTTAAGAACAAATTTTCAAAAGTGGTCTCTAATTTAGGGTGCCTTACACTTTGGGGCCTGAGACACACTGAAAATCAAACCCTAGTTGTCTAAAAGTCAGAGTACCTCAGTTACTGGATGCCTAAATTAGAGACATTGTTTGAAATCTTGGGTCTTGGTGACATGCCCATGGTCACAAACGTCTGAGACAATATAGGAAACAGAGCCCAGATTTCTCAATTCCCAGTCTTGTGTGTTTAGGCACAAAACTATCTCTGCCCTGGTAAACATAATTGCATTTTAAAGAAGGTTAATGCTGCGTAGTTTAACCTCAAGTTTAGGTTTTGTTTAAAAAGTATTTGAGAAGGTAATAATTTTTTTTTACTTTCATTAATTTTCAAAACATAAAAGCTACTATAGTGATTGGTACTACAAAAAACCCAAGATACACGGACAGATGAGGGTTTTTTGGAAGGACCTGATGCAGGGTGAGAAGGAAGGGAGATTTATAGTGTTGGAAACACCTCTCAACAGCATTGTGCTAGAGCACCAGAAAGACAAAGTGAAATCAGCTAATCTGTTTTTTACATTTCCTGCAGTTTGAACAATGAAACTCAATCAACAGCAGGGAGAAAGGTGTTAAACACAAGAAGAGGAGTTATTGAAAACATAATTTGACCACGACAGTGTCCTTTAGAACAGTGAGGAATAAGAGACGTGAAGCATTTTAAAAATTGACTCACTTTATCAAGTTCATAGAACTCAATTCGCTCTTCCTGGCTGCAGCTTCTCCCAACAGGGGAGACATTCAGCATCCCATTTCGGAACTCAATAAAAGTACCCCTGAAAAAAAGAGTCAACTGTCACTGCTGAAAAGGGACACAAGTCCACATATATCTGAAAGACAAAAACAGTTATGATCAGATTGTTGAAGTTTAATCTCAAGAACTTTTGCTCTATTACTGAGATCTCCAAAATTGGCATTATGTGATGAAAATATTAGTTTAAAGGAATTGTGTTTGCCCATTACATTAGTGAGAGCTGAGGAAAACACGTAAATTTGCATTTCAAATTGCAGAAGTAATTACCCAAGTAGAAATTTGCTTAGGACGTCAGCATAAACATGATTACTACATATCCTGCATTGTTGATAAAAACAGTTATAAGTGCTCAAGACCTTGTGGGTCAGATGCTCAGCCCCATTCCTCTTCCTTTGTGTAAGCAGCCAGAAACCCAGCAGGATTCGATTCCCCTGGCGTGGAGGAATTTTTCCTTGGTGCAAAGCCCCTTTAGTCATCTCTACACTACCCATGCTGATCTCTGGTACAGAAGACACTCCCAGTGAAAAAGAATGCATGGCGGTTGCACCCCTTCACTCTAGCAATCGCTCCTTGGCTGCTGGATCAGCTCTTCTGAGGCTGTGGCTGGACAGAACTGAAAGCAACCTTAGGACAGTTCTTAGCCAGCCCCAATATTGGGGCGCTGCAAGGGTAACAAACCTGTCTTTCACACTCCCTGTCCTAACTGTATGGAGCAAAGGGTCTAGCTCAGTATCTCCAGCAGCTGCATTCCCAAGTACGGTGCAGGGCAACTGGTCTCAAATTTTAGAAGAAAACTTGCAAATGTATAATTTATGGAAGAAATAATGCCTTTGAATTCCAACTGCATCAAGAAAATTCCTTTTACATCGACTTTAATTCCACCCCCCGGGAAATGAAAATAAGAGGTATCCCAAACAGCACCCAATGTTCTGTCTGTCTAGATTTTTATAGAACAATTTGTTCTATAGGGAATAAGTAATTCCCTGTTCCCTGGCAAGCAACTTTGGACAATCTTTTCTTTTGATCCTTCTTCACCTGCTCCAATAGCAGAACTTGTCTTCCTATGGATGGGATTGCTGGAACAATAATATATATCTATCTCAATTATACAGTGTGCCCTCAAACACAACCATCCAGCTCTAAGTGGACTGGACATTGTCTTCCCTACTGATGCTCAACATCCCAAAAGTGGAAATATCCTCTCCCCAGCGATGTGCATGCGCATATACCTACCTTTTCTTTGGCAGTTTAATCTTTGCAATGTAACTCAGACAATAGTTGATTAGATCTTGAAGCAGGTCCTCACCCAGGTGACTTTGAATGCTCTAAACATACAAAAAGACCTATCAGCTACAGGTCCAGAATTTAAGGTTCTGAAAGTAGCTAATTGATAACACAGATTTTGGATATTAATGAATAGCAGATCCCAGAAAAACATGCCTTAGATAAGTGATTCTCCGTTAGTATGAGTGCAGCACTGGTATGGTAGGCTCTATTCTCTACCTTAATTACATACTGCTGTGCTGGGCAACTGATCACCTCTCCTTATAACATGCTCCTCCAAGCCCCTACTTCAAACTGTGGGTTAGAAAACGCAGGATTGAATGGAAAGGGACAGACAGTGGTGAGTACAGTGTGGGATGCAACTGCCTCAGATATCAATCTGGGTCCTAAACTATTTTATTTTCCATTCTCCAATAGCTAGATTGAGACATTTAAGATTATCACAATATTAGATTTAATCAACAGTATTTTCTCATTCACTTACAGTATTTCTTGCAACTTATAAAATACACTAATCAATCAAGAGTTCACTCTATGAGCTACATCCTAAGCAGCAGCCAGGGTACACTCCACTCATTTGGAGGGTGGTGAGGGAAAGAAGATGAAGCCACCTTTCCAGCTTCCCAAATCTGAGGCCTGTCAGGGATCAGATATAATTTAGAGTAGCCTCAAGTTTGCTCTAAAGGAGGCCCAATTGTCATGGAAATTCTCTGAGCTGGGGCTCACTAGAGGGTTCCAGCTATGATCCCTATGCCAGAGGCTAGGAGAGATGTCACTCAAGAATTTCCCATGCTGAAAAAATTCTCATCTAACCAAATCTAGCAGGTTTTGAGCTGCACAAAACAGGAGGTCTGAGGCAAGGATCTGGCCCCATACCTTGTGTTAGTCTACAACGAGCAAAATAAACAGTCAATTATACAAATAAAAGACAACATATAAAATAATTTCAGACTTTATTAAAAAATGATCACTAATACTGCATACATACCTGCTTGCACAAAAATTTCCCATCTTTGTATGCTACAAGACCATTTTCTGGAAAGACGTAGTCAAATTTTTCAACCACTAAGATACAAACAAAAAAATGCTGCAGCTTATACTTTAATTTGTCATTCCTCATACTTTATAGTATGCAAAGCTTTTCAGGTCAAAATACAGTAGTTTTTAGAATATTAAGCCCAAAAGCTACACACTTGTAACGTCCAGTGAGAAACTCCAAGGACCTAATTCTGCACTCCTCTGTATTTGTTCCTCCTTCTGAAGTCACCAGAAGTCTAATATCATCTGAACAGCTTGTAGTTAAGTTACATGCATTTAGCGTTAAGGATCTGACTCCATCCTTAGCACATTTCTTTGCGCTTTATTACTGTAAATGGTCCTGGATCCAGTAAGTATTGCAAAACCTTGGAACAACTATCTGGATTTAAATTGATAAAAGGACGAAGGAAAGTTTACCTATTTGAGTGTGATTTTTTTTAATGCAACTCTGCCTTAAGATATGTGCGTGTGTGTGTGTTTAAATTGAATTATAGGAGTATTGAGTCTCCTCTGAAATATGTAAGTAGTATTAGAAGATGAAAACATATGGTTACAAAATGATAAATCCAAGCAGCTTGTTCTGGACCACTATGTTTCAATAGGAAAATGTACAGTACTATTTATTTCACTACAAGCTGTGTGATACCGCTGCTGAAATTCAGCATTTGGATTCAAATGAATTTGGCAGGAATAGGTTGAAAACACTATCAGATCTTTCCTTGAAACAGAATATTCTGTTCCACAACTGCTGTGAAATCACATCCTTATCTGAACATTTGCAGTAGTTGTAATACTGCTGGCGATTATTTCAGGGTATCAGGATCTTGCTAGTGTAGGACAGGATGACTTCCTGGAGGCCCCTTCCAGGCCACGGGAAACAACGATTAGATAAAATGTTCATGGCATGTAATAGGCTTGCATACTTGTGAATTATGGAAGGCTATTAACAGTGATCTTCCACATTATATAGAATTAAAAAGGAAAAGAACCAGATTTTCTTTTCAGAGCCACCATCTAATAAAATCAGCTCCTGCATGGATGAACACATTAGATAATTCAACAACCTATGTAATGAGATATACACAACTCCAATTTATAAAGATGTTAAAATATATATGTTACTACAATGCTAGTGTGGACTCAGTAATTCATTCTGAGTAGCAAGCCCTGAAGAAGAAATTTCAAGATCTTTAAGATATAAAATAATTCTATCCAAAAGCATAGGTACTAGATAGGACTTTTAATCTAGCTGGTAGCTGTCCACATAAGGTATAAAATCCAGCAATCATCATATGCTAACCTCGGCAGGTTCTGAGTGGGACAGTAAATAACTAACATTTCATGAAACTGGTGTGATAATAAACACAGAGAAACTGATACTCAGAACAAGGAATAAGGAAGCTTGCATTTAATATGCAACTGTTCCAGGAGAAAGGGTTTGTATTTACGCATCAGGACTTTTTCATAAACCATTCATTTCAACTTGGATTGCATCATCCTCTTTTCTTACCATCATCTCCCAACTGCTCTTGAACTTTGTCAAAGTCTGAACCACCTACAACTCCAACTCTCACCTTCTTCCGCAGCTTCTGCAGAAAATCTGCCATTTCTGCTGTAATTTTCTAGATTAAAAGAAGAGTTTACAATTTTTAGGTAGTCTAGGTACTTTTAGCATGAGTTATCAGTTGACTGTAAATACAACAGTTCAGTGGGAGAACGGTCACTGGGAACTAAACTGTGTGGGGCTTTAACAAACAATATGAACGCTTTTTAAAAATGCCTATGAGAACATCTTCTCTTAAGGTAAAAATGCCTTAAATAACAAGGAAGTCACTATAGCATTTGGCTCACTAATGTGGCGTGTTCCCTATTGCTAAAAAGTCAAAAAACTGCATTGGCTTCTGAGGTGTCTTCTAGGGCAGCCTCCACATAGACTGAACTAATCCCCCTCTTGGCCCAGTTTGAAAGTCAGAGGCATCAGTAAGCGTGGCACAACGTCCATATCAGAATAAATGTCTTACAATCATCACACAGAACTCACAGGTTAAAAAATGGCGCTTATGGGCAATGCTGCTTCCTGAAACCAAGAAAAATTGAGAATCCAGGAGCTCCCTCCCCTAAACTGCAAGCCAACAACATACTATACACCCTCAACTCTCTCAAGATGGAACAGTAGGCATTTCTTCCCAATTACTGGCATTATCTCCATTTGTAATTCACTGAGCTTCAGTTAGCTCACTCTCATTCCAGCCAGCCAGCTATTATTTATTGCGACAAAGTTATTCCTAAAAACAGAATAAAAGACTGTAAATAATATTAAGGTACCCCACCATCTTAAAGCTAATGAATTAAAAAAAAAAGTTAAATTAGTTTCAGGCCAGACAACTGCCCACAAGCATCCTTGCCAAATCTGTGTTGCTTTAGAATAACTTTTTTTTTTTAAGATGTCTCTTCTGTTACTGTGTGAAACGCTCATGCAAAACAAAGGAAACAACAAAACTGGCTATATGCGAAATACTGTCAAAGGTACAAAGTAAATAAACCGAAAAACAGTTGAAAATGTCATCTGTGTTTTCGATTATAATTACACTGAATATACAAAATATTCAAAAGTAATATGATTTTTATTTTGAAGCTGGTTACAAAAAAATCTCAGTTTGATATAAACTCAGTGCATATGACTATATAATTATTCATTTCCTAAACCTCGCATGCAGCTTGTTACTTTTAAATGAATAGAAAATAAATATTCCAGCCATCTGGGGAAAAAACGTGAACTGCACTTTTATTTATTTGTCTGAATCTCAAAGTGAGATCTATTAATTTCTGTTCAACAAAATCCATTCCCCAGTGGAATATAATTAGTGCTAGCAGAGGGGTTTTGGAATAATTAAGGAAAGAAGCTCCTGTGACAATTAAACATTGGAGCTGACAACACAACATGCTTCTTAAAGCAGAATCCCAATAATAAGGACATTATAAAAAAAGTTATAATCCAGAAATTATATTTTCTTCCTTGCCCACACACTGAACTCATCCCATGTGGCAATGGATACTTTAAGATTGCTTTATATAACACCTCTTCTGTCACTCCGACCCTCAGTGTACTGGTTCCTATCCTTTCAGGACTACTGTTCCAGTTTATCAAAGGCCTCACGTGAACTAGTCAAACAGTCTCCCATTTAGAAGTATGCACTATAATATCATGTGGCATTTGTTTTAATCCAGTCTCAAAAGTCACCTAAACTATTACCAAAAAATGACTGCAATCAGAATGGACAGGGCTCATCATTAAAAATAGCAACACAGAGTACTTGTCACAAAGCCCTAAGTTTCCGGGTGGCTTTTTCCAGAGTTTGCACATGGGACAGAACTGGCACTCAGGATATCACAGCAACAAATGATTTTTGTAGTGTAGTATGTATTTTCTAAATGGACAACCAACCTAATTCTCAATTACTGGGGGACAATCCCCACTCATTGGTATATTTTGCTTTCCACAACCAAATAAATCCCTGTACAACTTTTCATGAGTGATGTACCCGAGTATTTGAATTCTAATATCTAAACTGTATTGTTCAATCTATTCACCTAAATTTGGGATTGTGGATTAAGTACTCTATGTACCATATGCCTTTTGAAAAATAACTTCGTGTATGTGGCTAATTTACGCACTACACCCAGATGTACAACTACTCTTTTCCCAACCTATTATATAATTTTTTTAACATTAGCTTTAATACAAATTTTAAATCTATCACAAGTGCAGCTTGTGTGAATATTTTAAGCTAAAACCTATTTTTGCTGAAGAATACAGATTTGGGTCAACCAAAAATTAATGCAAAGCCATGACAAATTTGCAGAACAGTTTCATACCAAAAAACTTTTTAAAACAGTTTTGATTTTTTTTGTACTTGAAACGAGTTTTGTTCTGAAGTTTACTTCAGTTTTAGAGCTTTTTTAAATAAAACAGAATGAAATATTTAGTCTGACCCAAACTAATTTTTTTTTTAACATTTTGGTTAACTGAAAAGTTCAAAAAATGTTCATCTCATGTCAACTTGAAACTATTTTCTCCTCCAATTTTTCAGCATAGCCAGTTGAGTTGAGGGAGCAGGGAAATCAGTTATTTGCACGGCTCTAATCATAAGTCACGGTCACATGGTGTTGACAAGCCATAATATTAAAATGCAACGTTATCAACTTCCATCAATATGACAAACACAGCATGAAATGAAGATGCCAGTAATACAGGGTCCCCCTACTGGTGTAAAAGTGATGCAGGGAATGTTAGTACAGGAGGGCAATCGTAGGTGTCAGATCTTTGGTGGGACTGGAAACGGCTATTTTCTAGGTCTTTGATAAGGCTTTGGTGCCGGAGCCCGGAGCTGGAGCTCCGGGTTTTTGCGAGGAGCTGGAGTGGAGCCGGAGCACAGCTCCAAAGCTCTGTTTGATAGTGTAACTCTCAGGGTTTGTCAATTGCATATCTTGGGAGTCAGAACTGACTGGTCCGAGACCGTATCACCGATAACCCCGCCCAAAGACATCCCTCACCCCAGTAACCCACCCTATAACCTCCCCAGGCTCCCAGTCCAGCCAGACTCCCCTAATAACCACCTGCCCAGGTCCTTCTGCCCTGCAACTCCAGACTCTGTGCCCCCCCAGCTCATCCCTATACTCCATAACCTCCCATATGTCCCCCATGTAACCCCACAGCCCAGCCCAACCCACGAACCTCCCCCACCCCAATCCCATAACCTCCCATATGTCCCCCATGTAACCCCACAACCCACCCCACCCCACCAACCTTCCTCACCCCAATCCCATAACCTCCCATATGTCCCCCATGTAACCCCACAGCCCACCCCACCCCAACAACCTCACCCACCCCAATCCCATAACCTCCCATATGGCCCCCATGTAACCCCACACCCCACCCCCATAACCTCCCATATATGACCCCCCACCCCAGACCCCTCTCCAGGTCCAAAGCCCCAGGGACGCCCCCGCCGGCTCACCTGCCTGGGGGCGGTCAAGGTCCCGTCCACATCGAAGAGGCACAGGACGCCGCTGCCCGGCGCCGCCATACTGCAGATGAATGAGGTGGCTCAGTCCACCCAGACGGGCGCTGCACTGGCTTCCGGCTCTGCGCGATCCCGCCGCGGTGGATGCCGGGAACCCAAACAGCTCCAGCGAAAGGCGCCCGCCGGCCGCCACCCTCCCCCCGCGCCAGCTGCGACCTGGTTCCACAGGGCGCCGGCGCAGTAGAGTAACGGTAGCGGCGGCGGCGCACGCGCAGTGTGTGTTTGTGTATCCTCGTCTCTCTCCGCGTCGAGATGGTAAGGGGGGGCCGGGGACTGGCGTTGGGGGATGCGGCCCGGTGCTCTCCTCGCTTGCGGTTTCCGGCACGAGGCGCCGCCCGGACCCAGCGCCCGCTCGCCGGGCACGGCCCTGGCGGGATTCGCAGCAGTGCTGTCCAGGGAGGGCGGCAGGCGGCTCCAGTGGCCCTCTCGCAGACACGCCTGCGGCAGCTCCACCGGAGCCGCGGGACCGGTGAGCGGCAGAGCGCCCCCCGCGGCGTGCCGCCCTGCTTGGGGCGGCGAAATTGCTAGAGCCGGCCCTGCTGCTCTCGGTGCTAGGCGCTGTACATGGCGCACAGCGGAACGGGCCCCGCCCCCAGCGCCAGTTTTCCGCCAATCAAGGTCCGGCCCCAGCAGCAGCTGGGCTGGGGAGGGGGAAGAGGGAGGCAGGCCGCCCTAAGCCAGGGGGCGGGAGGCGCGGTAGTACAGTTTCCACGGAGGGAAGCATGTGGCACCTTGCCGGCGGACAAGCCGGGGACGTGGCGCTACTAGCGCCTGGACAGCCCCGACAGGCATCATGACGTTCACAGCGTGCTGGGGCTGGTGCCAGTCACCTTGCTGCCCTAAAGAGAGGAGATGGGGCACTCCAGGGCCCTTCAGCCTGTGTACACCATGCATTCAGGTGCTCCTGGTCAGATCTAGGTCCCTATAGCAAGTAATTTTGACTCTTCTGTGCTGTGTAAACAGGTCTCAAAGTGAAATATACATATGACTAAGTTTCTCAACAGGAACATGAGCTTCACCAGTTCGCTTAGAACAAGCTTAGGAATGTAACTTAGGGCTTGGCTACACTGGAGAGTTGCAGCGCTGGTGGTGAGTTTACAGTGCTGCAACTTACTCACCGTCCACACTTGCAAGGCACACACAGCGCTGCATCTCCCTGGCTGTACTCCTGCTCTGCCTGGGGTATAAGGATTGCAGCGCTGGTGATACAGCGCTGCTCCGCCAGTGTGGCCACCAAAAGCACTGTAATTGGCCTCCAGAGATATTTGGAGGTATCCCAGAATGCCTGTTCAGCCACTTCCAACAGCGCTGCAAATGTGGCCACACTGCAGCACTTTCCCTACACAGCTGTATGAAGACAGCTGTAACTCCCAGCGCTGTACAGCTGCAAGTGTAGCCAGACCGTTATATACACCAATTGTCCTTAAGCTGCTTGAGACACAAATATTGAAATAACTGCAATTCTCTTGTAATGCCAGTATTGAAGGATTTAATGGTGTGGTATGGGAATCTTCTCTTTTAGGCTGGAATCTTCAAAATTAGGACTAGACTCCACTTGCTACCTTCCTTTGGGAGATCTCTACCAAGGGAGTTATCAACAAGATTGTGGAAAAAAGAAGACAAGTGCCTACGCCGTTGCTTTGGGACCCATATGTTCTTAAAGCCACAGAAATGGCAACCTGACAGTGCTTATTTTTATCCTGGGACAGGGCTGGTGCCATACAGATGTGCTGGCAGCTTAACCCCCACCAACAGTGTCTTGGAAAAGTCGATGATTGAGAACAAAGAACAGTTCAAACTGGTCTACAAGTTTCCAGGAATTAAATATTGTAGAATATTTTCAAGAATGAAGTTGCTACAGACTGCTCTAACCATAGTCATCCTCCCACCTGTCTATCATCTCTATCTGCAGGAACAAGTTTCTCAGGGTTTTGTGTTGTATGTCACTGGCACTGCTTGCTTTGCTGCTACAATGCTGTATGGTATAAGTTATTTTCTCAGACGAATGATTGGACTCATGTACCTAAATGAAGCTGGCACCGTGGTAAAAGTGGCACACTTGACATTTTGGGGAAGAAAGAAAGAAATTTATTGTCCAGTTGAAAATGTGATGACCTTGGGTGACACTGGAGATACCAAGAACGAAGTACTGCTCCAGTTTAAACAGCATAATAGTACACAGGTTTTATATTTTACTCTAACATTTGGCCATATTGTGGATAAACAGAAGTTTGCCCAAATATTTGGAGGATTTTAGTAACTCATTAGATGCAGTGACCAACATTTTCCAAAAGTCTAGCTTGTTTAATGTTTTCCATTGCTCTTCATGCTGAATTCATCACAGCCATAGCTGAATAGATTTGTAAGCACACAAATACAAAACCTCTGAGCAAATATGCACACCTGTACTTGGATAAAAGGGATACAGCGATGTGGCAACCCACTAGATAGATGTTCCTGTACAACTAGTTTCAGATGAAAGCGGAATCTCATCCTACACACACAACCATTATGTAAAGAAATATAGTTTAATACTCATATCTGATGGTAAGTTACACAGTTGAAATCTTAGTCTTGCTAATATTTCATGTTAATATAAATAAGTTATTAAAACGGTATCTTGGGACACGGATTTGCAAAGATATTGTATGGAGATGCGGTGGAATTGCTTGCTCAGTCCCTTGTCTTCTGGGTTGGCACCAGCTGGGAAGTGTGCCACTCGCTTTTTTCTGAAACAGTTCTGTCAGATCAAAACGTGTTAATGGGATCCTGAGTGAACTTTGTCCATTGTTCATCTGTGGCTTGTGGATTCAATGCTTGGATGATTTTCACAAGGCGCTAAGCATTGCTTGGAGAAAAATATGTTGCAAGAGAATATCTGCTTCAACTATGTGAAAGCAAATAAAGTAGCTGAACAGTGTCTTGAGAGCCCCAGTAAAGCATTTTAACTTGTGTACATAGTGAAAAGGATCAAAAATTCTGAAGAGAAGTATGTTACAGTAGTACTATTTACAGACATCATCAGGTCCCTGTTCAAGTTTAAAAAACATTTTCTTACCCTGGTCTATAGACAATATCTTAGGTTATTGAAACAGATAATTTTAAGCATTCATTTTTCAGTGCTTGTGCTCTATTGGGATTTTCTTTTTCAATTTAACCAACTGAAACGGTCAATTTCATTTTCTCAGGTGTAGTATCATCATATGGGGGTTGTAAAAACAGCAGGGAAATGGTTATTTTTAAAAAAGATTTACATTAGAACAAAGAATCATGGAAATATTTGAATTGGGCTGTGATTTTATAAAACGTGTGTGCATACATAGCTTCATTTCATCACTGGTTCAGATCTTTCACCAGCAACAGTGCCCATACAGGAGCTAAATGGCACATCAGTTCAAAATATCTTTTCACTGACTGGACTACAGTTAGAATAAATTTGCTTTTCTGCTGTGTACTATAGATATCACAAATTAAAAAAACCCAAAGTTGTACTATATAAGTGTTAACAGACTCCAGATGTGTTGCTTACTGATATAGAATGACAGGTAATTAAGCAGATTTTTACAGCACAGTATGTATTTTAATAAAAATGTAATGGCTGCGTTTGTTACTATCATGTGAAAAATTACGAGTGTTAACACAAGCAGACCATATGGTACAGTGGGAGTTGTTTAATGAAAGCTGCACCACTTCACATAGTGTGAAAGTTCACAGGAGTAAATGTTGCCCAATGCCTCTCCAGATATGGAATGCTCTGGTTACAGAAGTAGTATGTGTGTTTGTGTTGGCTTTTGGCAGTCTCACAGAGGGCATATAAGGTCCCGTCCCCCACCCCCGCAACTGCGTGTACACCTGGGGAGGCTGGAAGGACCAATATTCAAATCCTCTATTTTCCCCCCTACCAACTGAAGATAGCAGCTTTACTGCTCCATGACCTTGGGTGGGGAATAGTCCTTACCAGCCAGCTGAAAATCAGGAGCAAGATTTATTCCATAATGAGAAGCAGACCTGTACATGGAGAAAATATGGACTCAGGGCAACCCCTGGTGAGGCAAAAGGGGCAGTTTGCCCAGGAGCCCTGTTTGAGAGGGCCCCCAAACCTAGTGGCATTGTAAGCTGATGTATCAGTTTGCAACATCACTCACTGAAATTTGGCCCAGTGAGCCTGGGACAGGTGAGCCTTACCCTGGGGTGAGCGTGGGGCAGGCTCACTCTCCAACCCCCGCCCCTCAGTGCTAATCTTTTTGGAAGGGTGGGGAGCCTCTGTTTTAGATTTTGCCCTGGCCCTGTATGGACTTTACACCTCTAATAAATTTCATTATGTATTAATGAAGAGCCTAATCCTGAGAGGGGCAAAGCACTGCAATTTTCTCATTTTCACATTAAAATAACTGAATTAGTAAAGGGAGAGGATGGCTGATGGGATAAGATAGATTACTCTGTACAAAAACACTTGAAATTGACCAAATAAAGTACTACACGAAGTCGTGGTCTTAGAAGCACAAAGTATCCTTCCAGGGTAGGCTTAGATAAGATCAGAGCAATTACAGAGCAGCTGCCAAAGGAGGTCACTAGGGCATCATAAATGGAAATGTTCAAGAAGAACATAGCTAATGCATGTGATCACCTTAGAGTTCATTCCATCTTTAACATCTTTGGAGGTTCCATTTGTCATTACATAGCTGCTCTTGATTATTCTGGAATTACTGATTTCTGTGACAGATTTACAATTCACTGTCAAATGTTTTGCCTAAAGTCAAATAATTCCTAAAAATGTACTGCACGTTACTGCAAAATCCTCTGTGCTGCACTGGTATGCAAGAGAGTGGAGGAAGAAAGGTAAGGATTAGGAAACAAGCAGCAAGGCAGGATCTTATGAGTGCTAGGATAAAAGGCCAGCCAATGTGAAATTGCCATGTCCCTAAGGATATGTCTGCACTTTGAGCTGGGGTTTGATTCCCAGCTTGAGAAGGCATCTCTGTACTAGCTATGATTAAGATAGCACACTAAGGGCTTGTCTACACTGGCAATTTACAGGGCTGCAACTTTCTCGCTTGGGTGTGAACCCCTCCCCCCCAGTGCAGCAAGTTTCAGTGCTGTCGAGTGCCAGTGCAGACAGCACTGGGAGCTATGCCCCTCATGGAAGTGGTTTCTTTAGAGTTCTGGGAGCGCTTTAGAGCGTTCTGCAAGGACCACACAAGTCACGTTAAAGCGCTGCCGTGGCAGCACTTAGCATTGCCAGTGTAGACTAGCCCTAAAAATAGAACATAGCCACGGAGGCACAAAGGGCAGGAGGAGCTAGCCACCCCAAGTACAAACCTGTCTCAGATGCTAGGCACATATTTGGGGTGGCTACCGCCTCCTGCTGCCACAGCTACACACAGGTTTTAATGCATTAGTTAAAGCTAGCACAGTTATGTCTCCTCAAAATGGGAATTACACTCCCAGCTTGAAGTGTTAGACATACCTTAAGGGATGGAGATGTAACCCTACCCCACTCAATCAAATGGATTATATGCTGCAGTCACAGCAGCATGAAGTGCACAAAGTGCATGTTGCTTCTGCTTGTAAGGAGCTCCAAAGAGCATTTCCCAGGGCACCTTCAAACCTGTCCTGTGAAATCCTGCTACAACTGGATGAAGTTCATAGTAGGACTTAGCAGGGAGTATGTCTGCTCCCTCCACTGTGCTGAACTGGGTAGGATTTTGCTCACTGATGTACAGTGAACCTTGAGGTCTGAAGGTGGGGATGAATTGTGTCTACAGTAGAGAAATGGGAGTTTGGAGTAAAATGTTCTAATCCCAGTTATCACTGACTCACTGTGTGAATGCTGACTGATATTTAAACTCTAGGTCTCAGTATCCCCATCTATGAAATGGATAAATTTCTTAGATTTTTTTTTTTAAATCCATCCTCAACTCCCATAATTACACCTACCCTGCTGGCATGTTGTGATACTTAATCAACTGATGTTGAGAAAACTACTGATTCAGAGAATGAAACGACAGTCATCTGGAAGGGGTTCACTCTGCGCTGAGTATAAATCAAAGACCTGTACATGAAGTCTGCTAGATTGTAACATTAACATTTCTATCACAAATAGAAGGAAAACTTACATATGTTGAGTTGTTCTGGAAGTGCTTAAGTCAAGTCCTTACAGCATTTTTTTAATCTGTCATGCATTTTTACGTCACGTAGCAAACCTAGGAGAATGGCAAATAATTCAGCTCTCCATGTTCACTTACCTTGTGTTGGGGTTCTCTCTATCCCAGACTTTTCAGGTTCGTTGTCTGATCGCAAAAGACAGACAACCCAGCAAAGTCCAAATACCAAGTTCTTTATTGATGAATGCACACAAACAACAAAGAACAAGCCCGTTTTCCACACAGAACCAGCCCCCCTTCCGCAGATTCAAATTGCTTTTTATTAGCTACTCCGTCGCGTCATCACTTACGTCACGTCATCACTGTACCTTCCCAGTTATACTTTCCCAGCATACAAGAGAAAAATAAAGAGCAACTGTTATTTCTTGATAAGCTTCAAAAAGGTACAAGTTGCTTCACAAAGTGTTTGCAAGCATTTTCCCCAGACTTTGCAAGCATTCTCTTATCTAACAAGGTCATAAATCTGGCCTGTCTACCCCAGCCAGTAAATTTTTCAGTAGGCCTTGATTGGTTGCTAGGCTGAACCGGTTTGCTAAGCAGAACAGGCCATCAAGGCAAACTCATCACGTGGAAGAATTAGCTATAATTTTCAGGGTTGGCTCTCTTTGGTATTTTCAGGGGAAAATCACCATCAATTAAACACATCACTCAGACCAACCCTGATTTGCAGTCTACTAACACAGAGCCAGTAGGGGGAGTTCACATCATTCATATGACTTGGCAGACCTCAATACTACTGCAGTAAAGCAAAAGGAACCGATGAAGCAGTCGTGTTGGCTAATGCTTCCTCTTGGCTTAAATAGCAATGCAGCCAGAGGTATCACCAGAATGAGTGGGCTATGTGTATGGTGTACAATCCCCCAAAGAGTATATAAAAATACAGAACTATGTAGTGAGCATAACATTTATGAGTGTATATTTTTATTTAAAAAGTGTATTTCTAACAATAAAAAGGGCTGCTTACTGGAGGAGTTCAATTATAAATATTTTATTTAATAATACTGATTACACAGGAAACCTACTTATTTCATGGAGTCATGTGCATTGTTACCAGTTACATCATGAAGTGCAGTTAGGTATTTTTGTTTAAACATCTATTTGGCACTGTCCACAATATGCTGTAAACAATATTACTTTATTATGCTTAGGCTGCAGTGCTCTCTGAGTATGTTTTCTAACATAATCTGATCAACATACATTGTGCACAATTTTACACAGTTACTGAGTGTCAGTAAAAGTTATTAAAAACACCTAGAGTATTTATAATAAAAGTGAGGATGTGATAAGACTTCATTACTGGACCTTTGATTCTGTAAAAGTACAAGACTTGCTAGAGACATTTACTAAAATCTACTGCACTGATATGTTGAATGAACTAATTCCCAAAATGTTGTCACAAGAGGAATTTCTTAGTTTGATTTTCTTCTTGATAGTATTATATCTACTAGGACTGTGATGACAATGAGGTTTCACTGTACAGTTATTTACCAACCCTCCATCAAGTCTTTTGTAATCTACAATTCCAAGTTTTACCCTGACTTTTGCTGGCTATTTCCCCAACTATGAACTTTTACAGATAATCATCAGAAAACTTACAGTCAAAAGCCCTGTCTACGCTATGAAAATTCTGACCAACAAGTTCCAGAACAGTGTGTAGCACAGACAGGCTTACATGGGCCTGCTTATTTTTAAATCAGCAGAAGTGAATTTCCTTGGTTGCTAGTTGCCAGTAATTTTGAAAGTTACTTGTTAGGCAGAAATATTTTCAAAGCAGACCAGAAGACTTAGACACATCTTTCACCGAACTTATCAGAACGTATGTCTAAATCTCCTATGCTGCTGTGCAGGTCTCAACCTAAATATTGAAGTGCTTCCACTGAATTACATTGTAGAACCTATTGGCCACTGGGAGCTTAATAGTTTAATTTGTAATACTTCTCTATTCTCTATCTGGACATGGAAAATTCACAAATCAGTTCAAAAGATTTTTCACCCTGAATAAGGTTCAGTCATTATTCAGTCAAAATTCAAACGTTCACTAGGGAAGAGAAAGGGAATACGTAACAGTATTAGTTCAGCAAATCAGCTTCATGAAAATATCCTTTCTACTAGACAGAGGAAAGCCATATATAAAGGAGCTATCCCAAAACAACTGTCTGATAGTGAACAGATTAACAGACCACCGACATTTACAGATCCTGTGATTTTCTAAAGGACCCTTCAAGCATGAGAGAAGAAATCTACTACAATAGAATTATTTTGCATTAGAGCTGTGCACTTAGTAAGGATCCCATCGCAACAGATCTGATGTCAAGTAATGGCTCGATACAAAACAGTGCATCTGTGGTTTTGCAAAATATCTTGAATATTTGCTTAGAAATTTTGCTAAATTAATGGCTGCATATTATGGGCAAGCTAGTTAAATAATCCTGCAGCCCAACATATTTTAGATTGCTAAAATAAGGCAGCAGTACATGCTTCATTTTATTTCTTAAGTTTCAGCAATTCGGAAACCTTTGGGTACAGTTGTGTGTGCACAAGGCTGACTTTTTACATTAAGAATAACTAATCAAGGGCCAGAAAGGAATTATTTCCCCTTCTCACTTCCATGTAGCACTCAACTGGCCAGATGCATCAGTGCCTCTGAAGAACTAGGTATAGGCCGAAGGTAGCAGATCTGATAGTCCCTTGGTCCAGTCTGGTATGGCAGATTGTGTGTTTGTATTTATGGGAACACAGCTGGAAGCGATTCTCTGAAATACTGTACTTGGCAGTGCTGGAAAGCAGAGCTTGCTTTGAAACATCTGTTCTTTCCTCCCAGTCACTGTCAGACAATAGCACTTTCTGCTTGGCAGACATCCCCTAAGCTTCTACCCCATACTCACAGGACCTGCTGCTTCGTCTGGACACAAAGTGGAGAAAGGAAAGTTACAGCATTTACCTATGAAAATATATATATTATTGTGTTATTTTTAAATAATCAAATATGCAAGGCAGTGCATGTCTGTAGGGTTTTTCCTTGTTTCCTGCTTTGACCCAAGGCTGAAAATGGAGTGCAATCTAGCACTCAAGTGCAATATCCCTTGCAAACACACTGCTCAGAGCATTTGGATGCACTTGCTGGGGGTCTATGAAACTCCAAAGCTCCATGTGCATCCAGAGATTCAGTTTAAAGCAGCCTGACTTGATGGTAAGCATGGGAAAAAAACAACAGCTTCATTTTATGAATTCACATTTTGTCCTGTAAGTGAAAATATGTACCAATTAAGTAAACTAATTCCATAATCTTAGAGGACAGGACAGGACTGTTCAGTGCAAGGAAAATGTGTGTTTACTTGAAGTCTGCTAAGATGTCACTGAAGATGTTCAGAAAGAGGTGCGCATGGTGATCCTTGAAGATCAGAGTTGGGCGGAAACGGATCGATCTGTCGCCACAGCCTCCCAGCACAACACCTAAGGCAATAAGATGTACCATAGTGACTTCCCTCTTTGGAGGATACACAACACATACCATTCTCTCAGGATGAAGTTCACCCAAGTGCTGAGGGCCAGTATAAGCTTCTACACAGCACTGCAGACCCATGTAAAGCCATAAATGGGGTTTCAGTGATGCAGCGGGGCCTGGAGCTGATCACCTGACACAATAACAAACATAAGCAGCATGGTAGCTGTTTGATGCTGTTCACCAGATGTTTGAAATGTTGGAAGTAGTCCTAGCCGTGACAAGGGAGGCCATATAGTATCACAAAGAGACTGATGCTCAGACAGTGACAAAGACTGAAAATGAGCATTAATACTCTCAACACAGTCATTGCCTACATCACAGAACAAGATGTTTGCTTGTTTTCATCTTTGGTGTGACGTTTTTGTATTTAATACACTGTTGAGTACAGGAGGTCAAGGGTAACCATCCAAAGAGACTGGCCAATCATTTCATCTCTGTTAAGTTTTTTAAAAAAATGTAAAGTGTTCTAATTCTGAAACAATCTATCCGTTTTCCCAATCAAAGGCTGCAGTACTGTTAAAATCTCTGTTGCTCAGCTGGGGCCATGTCTACACTACAGAGTTTTGTTGACAAAAGTTATGCCGCCCTAACTAAACTGCTTTAATTAAACCACTATTGCACATCCACACTATATTCCTTGTGCTAGCCGAGTGCTTCCACACTAGCAACTCTTGCATTGACACAGAGCAGTGCACTGTGGGTAGCTATCCCACTGTGAAACTGGCTGCAGGATGCTTTGGAAAGGGTTTGCAATGCCTCATGGGATGGGTACACTGTCACGTGATGTAGGTTCCTCAAACCCATTGTTCCATGGGCATCTTACGAGATTGCCAGCTGATTTTCAACTGAAGGTGGGGGGAGATAAGGGGGAGGGAGGAGGGAGGGACTGTGACAGGGATATGGTTGCCAATCCTCCAAGATTGTTCTGGAGTCTCCAGGAACTAAAGATTAATTTTTAATTAAAGATCATGTCATGTGATGAAACCTCCAGGAATTCATCCAACCAGCAACCCTAGACAGTTCTATAAACTATGAATTATTGTAAGCTACAATGCAAGAACAGTGGATTATATAGGGATACACACACACACACACACACACACACACACACACACACACACACACACACACGTGATTATGGGGTTTTCGATACACAAATACATTTTGAGTATTACCAGCCTAACTAGAACATTTAACTGTTATAGAAAAAAGATCTCATTTTCTAATTAAAACATATGAATTATAAATGGCATTATAAAATATTACTTATAAATACATGATAAATTAGCGTGGTGGTATAAATGTATTCACTAACAAAAAACAGCCTTGGTAGAACTAGCCTCTATTTTAATATAAAAATTAAAATCTCCACTGAAGTGATATCAGGCTTTACATAGAACATAAGGAGAACATTTCTGTTGTCTTACATCCCGAATGTGGAAACAACCTGAGGCTTTGGTATCATGCTTACAGAAATAGTATGTTATTTCCCCAGCCAGGGAAAACAAAATTTTCTGGAACTTTTCATTCATATGCCACAGGAGAAAAATCAAATGCATGAGGGGATGAGATACTGAAAGCCACTCTCCCGCATGACATGCAGACAGACTTTATCATACCTTTGTTTCTGGCTATTGCAATTAGCTTGTTCCTAGTTGTATCATCTGGAGTGTCAAATGAACAGAATGTCCCTCGCCCTCTCACTCTGCTGATGAGATGGGGGTAACGAGCCTAGAATAAAGAGAGTTAGGAGAACATTACTCTTACATCTGCTGTCAGACTTTTCCAGCAGAGAATTCAGGGCATCTTATTGGTGAGCAGTGCACCCAGGCATTCTAAAACATGGAAACTTTGCCTTCTCAGTTTCTGCAGACATGGAAACATTATACAGTTTTAATTTCTGTGACCTATTTACCCAGCTGCAAAAACTGCCTGGTGCTGCTGGAGAGTTTAGTAATCAGAAGATTAGATGTCTATGGCTGGAAGAAATTTTATTCTCTCTCTCTCATAAGGATATAAAGGAGTCTGACAGCGTTTACACCACAGAACAGGATCAATAGGCAATATTTACTTGGATTTTTAAAATGCACCCATTCCATACATTTAGGATACTACCAAGGCAAATCAGCACAAATGGCTTACTGAATGGTGCTAGAAACCAGCTTACCTTCATGTTGCAATAAGCTGCAAGTTTTGCTAGACACAAATATATTCAGTTGCTAAAAATACATATGGACAGTAGATATATTCAACCCCTTGGCCTATATGATGCTTATTTCTAGTGACGTGGTAACTCTATTTTCTAAGTGAGACTAGAAAGAGTTTAGCTCTTTATTCCCCAAGGAAGCATGCACTGCTGTGTGGCTGGGACATAGCCTTTTTAATGAAAAGAGAAAAAGGAAACAGGGCAACAGCGGGAATTTCTGTATAGGAAGAAAAATCTCATTCCTCAATATAACAGCATAAGAACTGCCATACCGTGTCAGATCATAGTCCATTTTGCCCATATCCTGTCTCCAACGGTGGCCCACTAGAGCTTCAGGGGGAGTGTACAGAACGGGGCAATTATGGAAAGATCCACCCAGTCTTCCTCTCCGGGCTGTGGTAGTCAGAGGTTTACAGTTGCTCTGAGCACAGAGTTGCATTCCTGACCATCATGACTAATAGTCATCCTCCATGAACTTATGTCTGAATCCATTATATTTTATATGCACCACACTTTGAGGTGATGGCCTTATGTACGACTGTCTCTGTGCAGCACATTGAACTAATGTCTGGTATATTCTATAGGATTGCTTTTAATTAAAAAACAAAAACACAACAACCCATGATCAATAGTTTAGTACAGGCAGCGAGATCTGTCATGTCCACAGGCAGAACCCATCAAAACTCAGCTTCAGGACACAAATCCTGCAAACTGAAGCTAAGGGTAAACAATTTTGATTTGCCCCATAAATCTCAAAGGAAAATAAACCACATTGTCACTTCTCCCTGTCTCCTTGGGCAGGATCATTAATAAGTAGATCCTGAGGGAGAACAGCGTTAACCATTTGCAAACAAACGTGCTGACTGTGCTCCTCTCTGCCCACCTACTATTCACAGATTGGACAATCCCCTATCTTAGTCACACAGCTAAGTGCCAATAGATTCCCAGTTCAGAAGTACTTCTAGCATTAGCTTAGTATCTAACAATAAATTACCATTAAAAAACATTTTGTGCTAGGACAGATTGGCCTGATTATTGTAAAGGCATCAGTAAGCCCAGATTTTATTTGTATTAAAAACAACTTCAGTGAATGCACCAGGATTGTATGTATGAGGCAGTCTGCAGGTGATCACAATGGGGCTCAGACACTATGCTGAGCAGTGCGATGAAGACCTCAGTTGATAAAAACCTCTAATACTTGTGGTGGAAAAGGCCCACTATCTCTTCATTTTCTTGTCTAGAAGACAAGTGGGACTTCTGTAGTACAAGGTTCATTTAATCTTAAAACACTAAAACTAGGACAATTAAATCTGTGAACACTGACTATACACCACATAGTAGAACTCAGACTCATAGACTTTAAGGCCAGAAGGGACTATTGTGATCATCTAGTCCAGGTGTGGGGAACCTACTGCCTGTGGTCTGGATCAGCCTGCAGCAAGTCTCCATGCTCTGGGCTGGAAGCCACAAGCTTCAGCACCCCCACACCCTCCCGGCGGGGCTGGAGCCACGAGTGCCGGCTCACCAGGAAGCTAGGGTTGCCAGGCCGTTAAAAGTCCGGTCAGCTCTGCATAGCTCCCAGAAGCAGCCGGCATGTCCAGCCCCTAGGCACTGGGGCGATTAGGGAAATGCATGTTGTCCCTGCCCTCAGCACCGGCTCCGCAGCTCCCATTGGCTGGGAGCTGTGGGGGCAACACTTTGGGCATGTACAGCGTTCAGAGCCACTTGGCCACACCTCTGCCTAGAGGCTGGACATGCCAGCTGTTTCTGGGAGAAGCATGGAGTCAGGGGAGGCAGGGAGCCTGCCTTAGCCCTGCTGTGTCGCCAACTGGGATCCGTCTTTGGTAAACGTAGCCCAGCTGGAGCCTGCATCCTGAACCCTCTGCCCCAGGTCGGAATCCCCTTCTGCACCCTCCAAGTCACCTGTAAGTCCAGCAGCCCGGCCAGTAGAGCTTTCCCTGCATGGGTTGCATTGTTTAGAAGGTCTTCCCTCTTAATAACATTAATGACTTCAGCAAGCATGAGGATCTTGGAGGGATCTCCAAGCCAGGTGTTAAAAATCCGATATGGCTGGAGGGAGAGGGGAAAAAAATTGTGGAAGATGGTGAGAGGCAATTTGAAATCAAAGCAATGCTCTACACAAAGGAGAGTGAGCATATGGGCATCAACAAATTTCTGGGGCACCAGAAATGAACACTAGGCGCCTCTTCTGTGCCGTAGGAACAGAAAGCCTGCTCAGAAGGGAGCAGATCCACAGCATTTAGGACGAACTACGGAGAAGCCACTCTGCACTGAGAATGGCACCCTGTTCTTTGTGACCTCACTGATATGAATGGTAGTGTAACTGAGGCCAGCAGTTAGCACGGTGTGGTTTTGCCTTAGTGTTTCCATTGTTGTCCCATTGGCTCAGTTTCCGTATGTTAAGTTTACAACTACGCACAGATTGCTAATTGTCTTAAAAAAATTCTGAATAAAAGAATCTGCAGATCTTGAAGAAAAGAGATATACCTCCCAAAAGTACAAGGTTAATTCTTACTCACATTTGGTGCTGAAAATAAAGCATATCAGAAATATCAGCTCTGATTCTTCACTCCCTGACACCAGTTTTATACAAGCAGAACTTCAGTGTAGTTAAACTAGTGTAAGGGCATGGAGAACTAAGCCCACTGTCTGTGCTTGTGAAACTACAATAACTCCCCACTTAATGTCCTTTCGCTTAACATTGTTTCGATCTTACGTCCCTGCTCAATTACAGAACATGCTCCATTTAAAGTTGTGCAACGCTTCACTATAACATCGTTTGGCTGCCTGCTTTGTCCACAGCTGGCAGCCCCCCTACGACCTGGCCCCCCCTCAGTGCCTCCCGCCCGACCCCGCGGATCAGTGCCTTCCCCCTCCTCCTCCCACCGGCAATCAGCTGCCTTGCGGTAGGAGAGAGGAGAAGCAAGGACTCAGTTCACAGGCTCCTCCTTCCTCCCCCACCTCCCGAATGCCACAAGCCAGCTGATTGCCACATGCAAGAGGCAAAGGAGGGAGGGGGAGGCAGCGCGCCGGGTCCTTGCTCCTCCCTCCTGAATGTCGCAAACCAGCTGATTGCCGCAGGCAGGAGGGAGGGGGAGTGTGCATGCCGTGTCCTCCCTCCTCTGCCTCCTGGCCGCAGCAATCAGCTGGCTTGTGGTGTTCAGGAGGCAGGGGGAGCCTGCGTGCCATGTCCTCGCTCTTCCCCCTCTCTCCTGAATGTCGCAAGCCAGATGATTGCTGTGGGCAGGAAGCAGAGGAGGGAGTGGGGAGGAGCGAGGACGCGGCGAGTGGAGTAAAGGGGGAAGGGGGAGAAGAGGTGAGATAAAAGTGGGGGCTTGGAGGAAGGAGGGGTGTGGGCAGGCTGAGGGTTGAGTCCCCCACCCCTGGTGCTTGGGGAAGCTGCCGCTGCTGCTGTGCAACGTGCTTCTCCTAGCCTACCACACCTTCAGCCTCCTTACCTGCCTCATTGTCTCCAGTGCCAGTGGGCTGTGCCTGTATAGGGCAAGGCGGGGGCACCTCCCAACTATAGTACTGGACTGTAATGTACTGCATGGCAAAAATAATTTCCCTGGAACCTACCTCTCCATTTATATTCATTCTTATGAGGAAATTGGATTCACTTAACATCATTTCATTTAAAGTCGCATTTTTCAGTAACTAAAATGTTCAGTGAGGAGTTACTGTATACAGAATGTGTGTGTCAAATAATAGCTCCATCGTATTCAAATAAGCAAATATGTGCATTGCCACATATCAGATGAACTCAGCTGCAGGACAGCTGAGTTTATTATACATGCAGCAATACTGTTCACCAGGCATTTGAGGACAGAAGCATGTCCCAAGGTTCAGCATATTTTAGAATCACTCCCAGAAATGGACCATCTTCCTTCACTCATTAACACTTAGGACTACAGAATCCAAGGCACACTAAAACACTTACACCATTGGGCCTGAACTCCTCCTTGTGAAAAAATCCTCCTGTCATCATCTTCTTACTAAATGTTACCACATCGGCTGGGTCATCTAGGCCCCAGTGTTCATGGGCCCAAAACTTCCCAGTGCAGCCGCCTCCTGTCTGTACCTCGTCCACCAGAAACGCACAGCCATGCTATTCAGAGAGATTGAGAGATCAGGGAACCTGAATCCATGTTTCCAAAACAAATATTCACCTCTCTTACTAAACACAAATTCTAAGAGTTAAAGAATAGTACACAGAACAATATGTCAGGAGAACTGTTTTGAACACCTCTCTCATGTCAGTCTGTAAAACAGTTGATCTTTTAGGTCTTTGTGACTACAGCATCAAAACAAATTCAGTTATTTTTCAGGAAGGTACACAGTAATTTGGTTTCTATACAAGCTTGTGAGGACAACAGAGAAAATAACTATGTTTTATATAGACTGTCTCAAAACATTTATAAGGGATATTAGAAAACGCTAGAGGAGAGATTTTAAAAAGTTCAAAAAGCAGTTAGACTTTAAACTCCCAATGAAAGTCAACGGGAGTTTAGAGCTTAACTTCCATTTGTGCTTTTGAATGTTTCCACCTACAACACTGGGGGCCAGTCATGTTCGATAGACACAGGAAACATCCCAGCACATCTGACTAGCTGAAAATTCCAGGTTTAAAAAAAAGATAGATGTTACTTGCAATGGACCACTCCACGGATCCTGTGCAGGCAAGGAAATTTTGAAAAGTCACATTAAAACAGATTACTAAGTGTTCTCAACACAGTATTGTTACAACATTGGCACATCCTCAGTTTGGGCAAGAAAAAACTGCTTGACTTAGCCTCATACTTGCCCATCTAATCTAAACTGCTCAAATGATGAGAAAAATGAGTGGGCAGTGAGAGCACTTGTTAACAAAGGAAAATGATGCTGCTTCATCTTACAGAACAGGGTTACTCAAATGTCATTAACATGTTTTTCCATGAACACACATTCAGGTTTCTCGCCTGGAACATTTACAAGAAGAAACTGAAAGGCAGGTCTCATCTCCTCTTTTAAATAGTTCCCATGGTATTCCAAATGTCATAAGACATCTTATCTATTTTTGTCATTTACTGGAACATCTGAACTTACATCTGGACTCAGCTTCTGCTTTTACTGTTGCTGGGTCTATAGTTGCAAGTGCAAATGTTCCAGAAAGAAAAATACTTCTTCACCATCCCAACTACTATTCCTGGAATTGCGTGAGCCTCTCTATGGAAGTTAGCTTTATAGCTTAAGGAACACGGATATGGAACCAGGATTTATCAGACTGGACCAATCCCTCAGTCTCCCTTGAGAGTGGGGGAATTTATTCAACAGAACAAGTCACTACTAACTCTCTGAGAACACTTCAAATGGAACAGGAGGTGTTACTGTGCTGGTGAAGAGGCACTGTTGGGTCTGAGCACATACACATCATTGCCACCAGTGCCATTTTAGAGGTCTTCCAGGATGTCTGGACTCTTACATTAGTCTTCAGAAGGGGATTATGGGAAACCCATTGAAATGGTCTGGAGAAAATGCTAGTTAACTTGAGAAGCAAGAATGAAGTCTGGCAGACTGAACTAACCAGTTAGTGGACCTCTAAATGTTTGACTTACCTTCCTGGTAATGTCCCGTAGCTTCCTGAAGAATTTATCTGAAGCATGATTGTCTCCCCCTTCTGACTGAATTGGTTCGATGATTATTCCAGCAACAATCCTCTTCTTTTTCCTGTACTTTACAATCAGATCTTCTACCTGTATCAATCACAGATATTACATTTTCTTTCCAAGACATAATGGCAAGTTTCTTCCCAGAAAAAACTAGTCCTTCCTAGCACTAGAAGCTGGACTTCTTTGGTGCAAAGAGCATTGGTGATATCAAACCCCACAAACATTAACATGTGGTTGCTGCAGAAATTAGAATGGTTACCTACTTCTTAATTTTAATTATGTTAAAGTGCTATAATTTTAAACCATTTTAAACACAGCTCACATTAATTTACAATAATGCTTATTTGAAAGTTGTAGCAAAACTCAGGGAAATAATGGAAACCACTTTTGTTTATTAAGCCACTCAAATGATGCTGAAGAAAAAACAGTTATATATTGTGCTACTAAGTGAAAGCTCATCTAATCATTTTGAATTATTAGTATTACAAGGAAATATACTGCAGATGCTTTGAAATTAATCAGATTAAATAGTGCAGAACTTTTGTTGCTGAGAACATCTTATAGAAACATTTTAATTAATCCCAGAGTACCAGTTGTTGATGGTTAGTAATATAATTTGTGCCTGGTAATTTCTACTCCAAGCTTCCTGGGGCTGGTAACAGTTTATGCTATTTAAAGTGACACTTTTCTGAAGGTGCTGATCAGCTACTACTGGGTCTTTCAAACAAATCACCATCTCTTTATAATCTTTAAGTTTGTGAACTGATCCTTTGCATCCTTGCTTTCTCCACTGACATGTTGTTTTTTGCTGTTTGTCATAACAGCATGTATCCCCAAAGCATTTTGCTAGGCTTGTAGTTTTTCCTGTTGTTATCCAGTGTGACAAAGTTCCTTCTCTACCTTGTATCAGAGGAGTAGCTGTGTTAGTCTGGATCTGTAAAAGCAGCAAAGAATCCTGTGGCACCTTATAGACTCAGACATTTTGGAGCACGAGCTTTCATGCATCTGACGAAGTGGATATTCACCCACGAAAGCTCATGCTCCAAAACGTCTGTTGGTCTATAAGGTGCCACAGGATTCTTTGCTGCTTCTCCACCTTGGTGGGTCCTGTGCTTATTGGCAGATTTGCTCACCTCAGTGATCTTCTCCATAGTCTGGGTCAACTTCTCCTGTGTCTGATCAGGAGTTGGGAGGTTTGGGGGGAACCTGGGCCCGCCCTCTACTCCAGGTTCCAGTCCAGGGCCCTGTGGATTGCAGCTGTCTATAATGCCTCCTGTAACAGCTACAACTCCCTGGACTACTTCCCCATGGCCTCCTCCAAACACCTTCTTTATCCTCACCACAGGACCTTCCTCCTGGTGTCTGATAACGCTTTTACTCTTTAGTCCTCCAGCAGCACACCCTCTCACTCTCAGCTCCTTGCTCCTCTTGCTCCCAGCTCCTTTCACACATTTCCTCTCCTTTAGCTCCCCCTCCCTGACTGGAGTGAGCTCCTTTTTAAACCCAGGTGTCCTGATTAGTCTACCTTGATTGGCTGCAGGTGTTCTAATCAGCCTGTCTGCCTTAATTGGTTCTAGCAGGTTCCTGATTACTCTAGTGCAGCCCCTGCTCCGGTCACTCAGGGAACAAAAACCTGCTTCTCCTGTGGCCAGTAGATCTCCCTTCTATTCCTCTGCTGTAGAGGGAAGGAGAGAGAGGGCTGCTGCTGCTGTTCCTGCTGAGCACTGGGCCCTCGTTGCTGCTGCTCTTCCTGCTGCTCCCTTGGCTGGGCCAGACACCACCACTTCCATCCCAGCCTCCCCCCTTCTCTGCTACCCTCTAGTCGGCTGGCTGCTGATCCCCTCACCGCCCCCACCCTCAATTGCTGCTGTTACTCCACCTAGAGCCCTGGGGGGGAGGAGAAGGCTGCTGAAGGCCTGCTTTCCAGAGAAGGAGGAGAGTGAGGGACCCCAGCTCTTGTTGCTGAGGACACCACCATCTGAGGAGGGTCCCTCCTGCTTGGACACCAGACCACCACCACCTGGAGCTGCTGGGACTACTGTGGCTGTTGCTGGGAAGCTGTTGGAGCCCCAAGGAGAAGGAGGAGGAGAAGAGGACCACCCGCTGCTGGAAGACCACGTGAGGACCGTTGTGGAGGGGGCTTTACTGGACTCAGTCTTTTTCGAACTGTGCTCTTCTGGTGGGGGTTTGTACTGTGTCTGTTGGGACACCGGGGGTGTGGCGTGGAGCTTGCCCACAGTCCATCCGTGTCCCCCTTCGCCCCCACCACCATTGTTGCCCCCTCCACCACCCCTGCTGGCTGCTTTCCTTCTACTTTGACCTCCTATCTTTGGGACTGAGCTGCTTGCCTGGCTCACCACACTCACTTCCACCATTTGAGCCTGCAGCAACAGCAGCCAAGCATTTACTTTTGTGCATGAGTGCCCGTGGGCGCACCTCCCTCTGCCCCCTGGACGTGACGGAGGGCGGGGCCCTTGCAGCCCAACGGGAGAGGGCTGATGACGGAGATGGGGCGCCCCAGGGCAGAAAGGGTGGGCAGCAGGGTGGCATTGGGCAGGAAGGGAGGGATGGACGTCAGGATCAAGCGGACCCCCAGGTCTTCCAACGGCTTCAGGGGGACGAATATGCCCCCCACCGCCAGGCCCATTTCTACCACCTCCTGGGCAGCGGCCTCCGATGCCAGAAAGACGACCACCCTCCCGTACATTTTAGAGGCCGCCATGATGTCCGTGGGCTCCACCACCCTCGTCAACGCCCACACGTAGGTCTCCACATGGAGCGAGGCGGGCACCAGGAGGCAACGGATGCCGTGCTTCCTGGCCAAGGTGGGGAAGGGGCCCCAGCCGCTATAGATGGAGGAGATTGAGGCCCTGGGTCTGACTCCGGTCACGCAGGAGGAGGATGACCCTCTGCCAGTGGGCCTCGATCTGGGCGACCTCACCTCAGTCCCCTTGTCCCCGTGTTCCCTTCCCCTAACCGCTGCTTCTGCTCCCGCCTCTGAGGGTCCCCTGGAATCTTCCATCAGCCTGGCTGCAGGTGGCACCCTGCTGATGGCCAAGCCCATTGAGGCGACGGCCAGCGCCCTGCTGCTGGGACGCGGTTCCCAGGAGGTGTCCCTCTTGGGTGTGGAGCAGGGACCCAATTGACGACCATTCATCTCCTGATGTCGGGGCTACCGCCCAAACCATAGTGGCTGAGCCTGGCATCATTGGGGGTCTCCTTCCCACTCCCCAGATCTCTGAGCCTAACCAGGAGGGGCCAGCTTCCAGCGGCCCAACTACTGAGGCTCAGGATCCTACTTCTGCCCCCCTCCCCGGTTCCCTTCCTGATCCCCGCCCTACTCCTGTCCCCTACCCTATTCCTGATGCCAGCTCTGTCCTTGTCCCCTCCACCTCCCATGCTGCCAGTGCGGCCCCTGGGGATACTCCCTAGGGAGCGGTTTTAGTTGTTTTTCCCCATCCCGACCCATTGGGGGCTGCTGTTTTCCTTACGCCGCCCCTGTTGAACCGGGGAGTGGGGCAGGTCGCGTGGCGTCAGCCCATCGGACGCCACGTCGGGGGTCTTCCCCCTCCCTGCCTGCCTCGGTGGGCCACAGGGCTGCAACAGGGGCCCCACTGGGGGACAGTCGTAGATCAGTGACCCCGCCCCCCCATGCACTGAAGGAGAATCTGCGGGAGTTCCTTGAGGATGTCCGTGGCTCCCGTAACAAAGTCCAGCTTGCGCTCCAGCGGTGGGGGGATTTCCATCAGGTCCTCTGGGCCGCAAGAGCCCTCATGGGGGAGGGTAAGAGGACCGGAAAGCAGGCTGCTGCGGCCTACCAGCGGGTCCGCCTTTTCCGCGACTCTTTACTCACCTATGGGGTAGGTCACGGACTGCTGTGTGGCCTGACGGAGGCCGTGGGCGTGTCTGCTGGCAAGGATCCCCCCCAGCCCTCCTCATGGCACCGATCATCTTTGCCACATTAAACACCCGGGGTTCTAGGATGGGTCTCCACAGGAGCCAGGTGCTCAACTTCCTTCAGGAAGGGGGGGGTACTCTGTGGTTTTCCTTCCTGAGACCCATACAGATCCAGCCGCTGAAGCTAGCTGGCGGCTGGAGTGGGGGGGACGGGGTCTACTTTAGCCACCTCTCAGTCTGCACGGCTGGAGTGGCGACCCTGTTCTCCCCCGACCTACGGCCCGAGGTGCTGGGGGTCGCCGAGGCTGTGCCGGGCCACCTGCTGTGCCTCCGGGTCCGTATGGAGGGGCTTGTGGTTAATCTCGTCAACGTTTACGCCCCGACGTCGGGCCCGGAGAGGCTGCGTTTTTATCAGCAGGTGTCCGCCTTCCTCGGCTCCCTGGATCCTCGTGAGTGCCTGGTCCTGGGAAGGGACTTTAACACCACCCTCAAGGAACAAGACCGCTCAGGGACCGAGCAGTGCCCGGCCGCCGCGGACGTCCTCCGGGAGATCTCGATTGCCACTCGTCTCGACGTTCACCTTCGTCCAGGTGGAGGCCCATCGGTCGCACCACTCCCGGCTGGACCGCATTTACCTGTCACGTTTCCACCTTTCACGGGCCCACTCCTCCAGTGTTTGGCCGGCCCCCTTTTCAGATCACCACCTTGCCACCGTGACGGCCTCTCTCTGCGCGGACAGGCCGGGGCCGGCCTATTGGCACTTTAATAATAGTTTGCTGGAGGATGCGGGCTTTGTGGCGTCCTTCCGGGAGTTCTGGCTGGCCTGGCGAGGGCAGAGGCGTGCCCTTCCCTCGGCGCGGCGCTGGTGGGATATGGGGAAGGTGCGCGCCCGGCTCTTCTGCCGTGACTACATTCGGGGCGCCAGCCGACAGAGGGATGCGGCGATAGGGCAGTTGGAACGGGAGGTCTTGGAGCTGGAGAGGCGTCTGGACACCAGCCCCAAGGATCCATCCTTCTGCAGAGCGTGCCGGGAGAAGCGGGAGGAGCTCCGGGCCCTCGAAGACCATCAGGCCCGGAGTGCTTTTGTTCGATCCCGCATCCACCTCCTTCGGGAGATGGATTGCAGCTCCCGCTTCTTCTATGCCCTGGAGAAAAGGAGGGGGACCAAGAAGCACATCGCCTGCCTCCTGGCGGAGGACGGCACCCCCCCTCACGGATCCGGCGGAGATGTGCGAGAGGGCCAGGGCCTTCTACGTGACTCTTTTCTCCCCGGATCCGACCGATCCTAATGCTTGCAGAGTGCTCTGGGACGGACTCCCGATGGTCAGCATGGGCGACTGAGACCGGCCAGAGCTGCCTCTCACTCTGGCCGAGTTCTCGGAAGCCCTCCGTCACATGCCCACCAATAAATCTCCAGGCATGGATGGGCTGACCGTGGAGTTCTACCGCGTGTTCTGGAACGTCCTCGGCCCAGACCTGGTCACCATCTGGGCCGAGTCTTTGCAGGGTGGGGTCCTCCCTCTCTCGTGCAGGTGAGCCATGCTTGCCTTATTGCCGAAGAGGGGGGACCTCCGTGACTTACAGAATTGGCGTCCCGTCTCGCTCCTCAGCACAGACTACAAAATTGTTGTGAAGGCCATCTCGATGCGGCTAGGGTCCGTGCTGGCGGACGTGATCCACCCAGACCAGACCTACACCATCCCGGGCCGCACGATTTTTGATAACCTGTATCTGGTCTGGGACCTTCTGGAATTAGGGTGTAGGGATGGTCTGTCGTTCGCCCTCTTGTCCCTGGATCAGGAGAAGGCGTTCGACAGGGTGGACCACGATTATCTCCTGAGCACTCTGCGAGCGTTTGGCTTCGGACCCCGGTTTGTGGGTTTTCTCCAGGTGTTGTACGCTTCTGCGGAGTGTCTGGTCAGGCTCAACTGGACAGTGACCGAGCCAGTCAGCTTTGGGCGAGGAGTGCAGCAGGGGTGTCCCCTCTCGGGTCAGCTGTACGCTCTGGCGATCGAGCCCTTCCTCCGTCTCCTCCGTCGGAGGCTGATGGGGTTGGTGCTTCGTGAGCCGGAGCTGCGGCTGGTCCTGTCGGCGTATGCCGACAATGTGCTCCTCGTGGTCCAGAACCCGGGCGACTTGGTGCGGGTGGAGGCTTGCCAGGCCATCTACTCGGCTGCCTCCTCCGCCCGAGTCAACTGGGTTAAGAGCTCTGGCCTGGTGGTCGAGGACGGGTGGCAGGCAAGCTCCCTCCCACCCGCGCTTCAGGCCATCCAGTGGAGCGCAGGCCCGCTGCTCTATCTTGGCGTTTACATTTCTGCCATGCATCCGTCTCCGCCGGAGAACTGGCATGGTTTAGAAGGCAGGGTGATGGAGCGGCTCCGGAAATGGACGGAACTACTCCGGTGTCTCTTCCTTCGAGGGAGGGCGCTGGTGCTCAATCAACTGGTCCTGTACATGCTCTGGTACCGGCTCAACACCCTGGTCCCGGCCCCGGGTTTCCTGGCCAACCTCTGGATGAAAATTCTGGAGTTCTTTTGGCCAGGGATGCACTGGGTCTCTGCAGGGGTCCTCCACTTGCCCCTGGAGGAGGGAGGACAGGGCCTGAAATGCCTACACACTCAGGTCCATGTCTTCCGCCTCCAGGCCCTACAGAGACTCCTGTATGGTGCTGGTAGTCCGGCATAGAGTGTATTGGCTCACGCCTTCCTCTGCTGGTTCCGAGGGCTCCGATACAACCAGCAGCTCTTTTACGTCCATCCAAGAGGTCTTCCGCGAGACCTCTCCGGGCTGCCGGTCTTCTACCAAGACCTCCTCTGGACGTGGAAGCTCTTTTCAATGACCAGGTCCATGGCGGCCACTGTGGGGGCCGATCTCCTCACAGAGCCCCTGCTACACAATCCCCAGCTTCGTGTGCAGGTGGCGGAGTCCCCTGCGGTGTGCCAGAGGCTGGTTTTGGCGGGAGTCACCAGGGTCGGAGACCTCCTGGACTATGACCAGGGAGACTGGCTGGATCCCCTGACGCTCTCCAGACCTCGTGCTTCCCGGCGCGTACTTCAGGAGGTGAAGGCTGCTTTACTGCCTGCTGCTCAGGCTTACCTCAACTGGGTCCTGCGAGAGGGCATGCCCTGCCCACCCTCCACCCCAGGCCCCGTGGACATTTTTATCGGGCCCCTGTCCCGTGGACCCAATCAGCCCCCTCATCCTTTCACTGTGAGCCGGCTGCACGAGCTGCAGCTGGTTCTGTTCCAGGCCGCGCCACAGAAACACCTGTACATGCTCGTGCTCCACACTCTCCACTACCTCACCCTCGCATCCCGCCCTGATACCAAATGGCGGGACCTCCTGCCACCTCGAGGGTGAGAGGCCCAAGTGGGCCAGCTTATACTCTGCCCTGGTCCCGAGGCCCGCCGGGGATGTCAGTTGGTGGCTCCTTCACGGGGCCGTGAGCACGGGCGTGTACTTGGCGCGGTTTACCCGTCCCCAACACCTGCCCTTTTTGTGGCATAAGAGAGACCCTGGTGCACATGTATTTAGAGTGCGCCAGATTTCAGCCCCTGTTCCGGCTCCTCTTGAACCTTTTATTGCGTTTTTGGTTGCACTTTTCCCCTCACCTGTTTATCTACGCACTCCCCATCCGTGGCCCCACAAAGACACGGGATCTCCTTGTCAACCTCCTCTTGGCCCTAGCCAAACTAGCCATCTACAAAACCAGGGAGAGGAGGTTGGCCGACAGGATTTCCTGCGACTGTGGGCCTATTTCTGCTCCTCCGTCTGTTCACGTATCCGGGCAGAGTTCCTCTGGGCGGCGTCCACTGGCTTCCTTGATGCTTTCGAGGAGCAGTGGGCGTTGTCTGGGGTTCTCTGCTCGGTGTCCCCATCAGGTTCCCTTCATTTAGCCCTATGACCTCACTCCCAATCCTGTTTTTTCATTAGTTGTCCCCTGTACTTATTTGGTGTCACGGACCTGTGGATCCTCCCCTTAAGCTAGGGGGAGGTCCTTTAGAAGTGAGTGGGCTTTGCCCGCCCACCTCCTGGATACCAATAGGACCAGACTCCCGTACCCCCACTGGTCTGGGTCTGTCACATCAGGTTTGAATAAAAAAAAATAATAAAAAAACCTCTCCAGTGTAACCCAACGTGCCCATCTGAATGATCCTGTTGTGGAGTGATAGTGCTTTGTTTAGGATATCCTAGCCTGTTGAAGTATAAACAGTTATGAGGTCTCAAATTCATCACTGTTGTGTCTGAGATCACAGAGCTGCTATGCCTTGTAACCCTCTGCAGTCTTTTGGGAGGACGTGCTTCAAGGTGATGGGCTTGGGGCCTCCACTTCATTGCCACTCTCAGGGCAGGTCTACACTACAGCAGGGATTGATGCTCTGAGATCGAGCCACTGGCGGTCGATTTAGCAGGTCTAATAAAGACCCACCAAATCGACTGCAGATTGCTCTCCAGTCAACCCATGTACTCTACCCCTGACGAGAAGAGTAAGGTAAGTCTATGGGAGATTTTCTCTCGTCAACTCCCTGCGGTGTAGACCCCGCAGTAACTCGACCTAAGGTACGTTGACTTCAGCTACGTTATTCACGTAGCTGGAGTTGCGTAGCGTAGGTCAACTTACCGCAGTGGTGTAGACATAGCCTCAGACTGGGTGTCCCTCGGCTGCGGCACCCCTGTTTCCCACCATGGCTTCTTTATCAGTGCCAATCTGGCTTGGCTCCTTGCAGGAGTATTCTCTCTTGGAAGTTCTGTAACCACAAAATGTATGTATTCAGCCTTTTCAAAACAAAGTACTTCTTATTAGTCAGCAAGAACACAGTAGTCAGAGAAATGGGTTAAAACAACAAATAAGGCTGACATGCAGGAACCTTACTTAAACTTCATTTTCTCCTTGCAAGTTATGGGTAAGTTCCAATCAGCCGAGACATTCCTACTCTTGGGCTGGGAGAGACAGCCCATGCAGCATACCCTCAGGGTATGTCTACACTGCAATTAAAACCCCATGGCTGGCCCATACCAGCTGACTCTGGCTCATGTGGCTCAGGCTAAGGGGCTGTTTAACTGCAATGCAGATGTTTGGGCTCAGGCTGCAGCCTGAACTCTGGGACCCTCCCACCTTGCAGGGTCCAGGAGCCTAGGCTCTAGCCCAAGCCTGAACCTCTACACTGCAATTAAACAGCCTCTTAGTTTGAGGCCGAATCAGCTGGCATGGGGTAGCTGCGGGCTTTTAATCGCAGTGTAGACATACCCTCAGTATCTCTGTCACAGCCTTACGTCCAGCTGCTCCTGCCTGCTCACTAGACAGAGGACTTTAAGGGTTTAGTATCCTTTTGATCCTATGTTTGGATCTTGGAAAAATAAACTAGGTACTTGATTGGAGCCATGCAAGGGCACATTTCCCTTTTAATAGCTTAGTTCGGTTGAGGACCCTTGGTATTCTCTGCAGAAATACCTTATCTGTCATTGTTTTATTTCCTGTTTGTTTTCCCAGTAACAACCTCCTCTGCTTTACTCACATGCAGTGTGACAGACCCAGACCAGTGGGGTACATGAGTCTGGTAGAGGGCAAATATACTGGTCACTGGCTGAGTAGTTTTCTGTTCCCTGAGTGACCAGAGCAGGGGCTGCACTAGAGTAATCAGGAACTTGCTAGAACCAATTAAGACAGACAGGTTGATTAGATCACCTGCAGCCAATCACGGCAGGCTAATCAGGGCACCTGGGTTTAAAAAGGAGCTCACTGCAGTCAGGCAAGGAGCTGCCAAAGGAGAGGAAGTGCATGTGAGGAGCTGGGAGCAAGAGGCGCAAGAAGCTGAGTGAGAGGGTGTACTGCTGGAGGATTGAGGAGGATAAGCATTATCAGACACCAGGAGGAAGGTCCTGTGGTGAAGATAAAGAAGGTGTTTGGAGGAGGCCATGGGGAAGTAGCCCAGGGAGGTTTAGCTGTCATGCAGCTGTTACAAGAGGCACTATAGACAGCTGTGATCCACAGGGCCCTGGGCTGGAACCCGGAGTAGAGGGTGGACCCAGGTTCCCCCCAAACCTCCCAACTCCTGATCAGACACAGGAGGAGTTGACCCAGACTGTGGGGAAGATCACTGAGGTGAGCAAATCTGCCAATAAGCGCAGGACCCACCAAAGTAGAGGAAGAATTTTGTCACAGCAGTTATACAGAATAACACTGAGCAGCTAAATTGGGGCAGATATAATATTCATAGAAATAACACAGAAACCTACCATGTTCTGCATAACTTTGCTGCAGGATTGTGCAGAGGAAAGAAGAGGGTTTATAAGCAGGATAAAACTCTTCCTTAAGCACAAATATCTAATAATCAGGAAGAGTTGACCAGAATATTGAGAATCGTGAAAGGGGAATATTTAAGCTATGTTAAGATCATGCTGAAAAGTGTCTATGAAAAAACGATACACCTCTTTACTCAACAACATGTGTCTGCCCAGAGTCATTTCTACTAATAAAACAAACATTTACTTATCTTAGCACAGCAACCTGGACTTTGTTCTGCATTACGCTTCAACAGAAATATCAGCTATATTCTGACTGCAGGATTGCTATTAGTGATGATGAAGGCTCCGTGTTTGTCACAGAGGTCACGGAAGTCACGGATTCCATGACTTTCCGTGACCTCTGTGACTGCTGCAGTGGCTGGTGTGCCTGGCCCAGGGGCCACCTGAGCAGCTCGGGCAGCCTCTAGGCCAGTTTTGCCTCCCCTTCTCCTGCCCCGCCCTCCCAGCAGCAGGAGTTTAGGTATGGGAGGCTGGGGATAGGGTGGTGCTTACCTAAGGCAGCGTGCTTACCACGATTCCCAGCCAATGGGAGCTGCAGAACTGGGGTTTGGGGCAGAGAGGAGGTGCATGTGGAGCTCAGGAGCTAGGCAGGGAGCAAGCCCCAGCCCCATCAACCCCACAGGCCGTCTCCCCCAATTCCCCCCCACACCTCCCAAGTTTTAGTCAGGAGTATATAGTAAAAGTCATGGACAGTCACGGGCTATGAATTTTTCTTTACCGCTTGTGACAGGTCTGTGACTTTTACTAAAAATAGCTGTGACTAAAATGTAGCCTTAGCGAGGATGTGAAAGGCAGAATGGAACAAAGCTTAATTTCCAGATTTAGTATGGAAATGAAGCCTCAGTCCCACAACTGAGTCTGCATAGGACCTCACTACACCTGCACAGGAAGACCTCATTGGCTTCACTGGGGAGCCACACTGGCATATAAGTTCATGGAGCTGGTTATAGGATCAGAGCCTGAATCCAGAAATTTTGGATAGAAAAGCAGGAAAATCCATGTCACTTTTACAGAGATGCTTTTCAGAGGACTAAGCACACTGAGGTTTATCCTAGTGCACATTTCCCTCTCCCAAATTTGGGCAAGAAAATTAATTCAGACATTTTTAAACAAACCTTTCCTTGTATATGAAATTTCACTCTGGGGCAAATTTCTGCAGACCAGTCATAATATCATAGTAGACAGTTCCTTTTAAATGGCAGCGGAGGCAGGCTATTAACTGTAACAGCTTAAGGAGTACTGCTTTCATCAAAGGCCATTCCAATTCCTGAAAATTTTCTTCCAAGTTAACAGCAGCTAATCCCACTAACTTCATTATTTCAAAATGAAAACAGAATGCAGATAGTGAAGTACTCACCTCTTCTAAACAGCGGGCTTCTTCCTGTTGATTCTCTTTCACAAACTCTTCCAGGGGGTATTTTAGTCTTGGGAATGGAGCAATTGGCCAGTCAAGTGATGGAATGTCTAATTTGTGAATTGCTTTAGAGTGAGTTGTAGCTAAGCAACCTAAAAACCAGAAAAACAAAAATTAGAACAAAAATTCACTAGAAATAAGGAAAGAAACATTCTGAGAGGTGAGAAACAGTCTTCTTCTGAGCTACTGGAAAGAACTGGATGGTTCCATTTTAACTGCAGTGTTCAGATTAATTTATATTTGATTATTCTGGAGTACTGATTGATTGGGTTTGGGGATTTCTACTAGGCGGAGCATCATTCTGAAGTGTTGGAAGGCATCCACACTATTTAAAATGTAATTTAAAAAAAGCTAGGAGAATCTGGTTACAGGATGGTAAATGGACACCACGGTTAAATCTGGGTTTCATCTTCCCAGTATTGGAGAAGACCAAACCATGTTCTGAATCACGCTACAGCCCTGCAAAGTTCAAAGCAGCAGCAGAGTTAGGTAACGTTTAAAATATGACACTCTCCCATCTGCACTGGCAGGACCAGATAATATCCTGTAAAACAGGTCCTCCCCAATACGGTAGATTTTTAATAGTGTAGATAGCAAAACAATAGGCCTAGAATGAAATTGGGCCATCTCCCGAAGATGAAAATCCACAGTTAACCACACCTCCAGTTGAAATAAAATGCTGTTTCAGTACATTTCTAACAAATTCCATTAGCATCAGATTTAGGTTCCAAATATTTTAATAAATCTATGTTTTGTTTTGTTTTTTTACTGATCGTATTTCTATCACCAATTCATTGCAAAAGAACCTTTCATTTAAAAAATATAAATACAATGAGATAAATATGCACTGCTGTGTCCAATATCAGCTGAGAAAGGAAGAGGGAAAATATAGAGATTACTGGGAGTGTTTTACTTACCCATGGTTCTTCCATGGAATCCACCCATAAAGGACAGAATACTATAGTCAGGGCACCCTGGATACTAAAATAAAATACAGGCTATGTCAATGAACTATTCAAACAACAGGAAGGTGGCAGTGTAGCTTATTGGAATGGAATCATAAGCAGCATTACATAACTGGACTGAAGAACACACAAACATCCTACTTGTAATCAAATGGTCAGTCAAGAATACGTCCATCAGAGCATTAGGAAAGACAGGAAGATTTTTACTACTTTTGGCTGTTGCCTCAACTAAAATGCAAGTAAGTTTCACTCTGCAGGCAGCAAGTTCAGTAAAGTATATTCACACATTTCTTTGCCAAGAAATATTTTTCATCCCTTTAAAATTATCTGACCTCCTGTAAATACCATGAATATTAAAGACAAATATTGGCTAATTTAGCATTTCATCTTCAGAATGCTTTGCAAATACTAACTAATTAATCCTCCCAACAGACCGGGGGTGTGCGTGTGTCTCAATCAGCCCAATTTTTTAGAAATCAAGACAGATGGTAAATTGCCAAAGGTCACAAGGGAATTAGTGCCCAACAAATGGATCAATGACTTCAATACTTATAAGCGTAAGCATGTATCTAGGTGTTTGCAGGATTGGGTCCAAAGCGGCAATTAGACACAGGAATAAACTGCAATGAGCTCACACAAGATGTAGCTGTGTGATAAAAGTACTTCTAGCACATTTACTACTTCACTCAATCCTAGGGTTGCTGATATAAATCAGATTAGTCATAGGGCTGCTTTAACTCATGCCAGCTGGAATGGTCCCTATGAGATCATTCCATCAGTCCAAGATCGCAAAAACACAGTGTGTTCCAGTACCCAGTTCTCTCCCTGGCTGTGGCCCAATTTAAAGCACATCCCAGCTCCCCTTCCAGCAGAACCACCTCCAGGAGCCTCTTCAAGACAGTTTTAAGCATTGCACCACTGGAGCAACACAACAGGAACATACCCTGGGCCAAGGATCTGGCCCTGGAGTTATAGATCCTGTAATTTCCAAGATGCTCACATCTTAGAAGGTGTCCCAAATTAAACACATCCCCTCTTCATTAGTAACCTTGTGTATTAAGGTGGCTAGAGCAACACAATCTGGGTTAGAGCTGAATTGGCACTGCACAGGCTTTCCAACTGTATGTTAATTTCTTGCTGCCATGTGATTAAATGATTATTCCATGGCAAACTAGCTTCTTGATTAATTTTAAGACATTAAACCCCAGTTTTGGAAAAAATTATGAGGACTGTTAACGTTCTTAATCTTTATTTATAAAATCTGTGTATATTAGTGCTCCCCACAGTCTCTCTCAGCACATGCACGTCTCTCTAGCAGATGGTGTATCACATAAAAAGGGCAGTTTTAACACAAGTCACAACTACTATCTTGGAAGGTAGCAGGGTGCCAGTAGCAGGCCTAGAATTTTGGTTTGGAGTGAGTTATAATTGGCCATTCTTGAGGCTTTTGTTAGAAATATTGCAATGTTAGAAAGCCCTGGATTTTTTTCTGTGAACAAATCAAACACTAACCATCTGGGTAAGATAACAGAACAGTAAAGTTACCTGGTTAATCATGCACGTCTCCAGTTCTTCCTTTGTGACATTATTGTTACCCCTTTCTTTGTTCTGCAAAAGTAATGAAGAAGTTTTCATGAGGTATCCTACATGAATCTCTCATTACTTGCTGGTGAAGTCTTGCTGAAAAATCCTAGTGTAATAAAGTGTCTGAAGGATTAACCAGCAGGTAAAATGACAGACTTGATGAAACCATATATGGATTTTTAAGCCACAAATTACATGAGATCTCCAAAGCTTAACAGGCACAAGTCTATCTGGAGTGGGCATGAGAAAACAGTCAGAAATTCCTTTTTATGTCTCTTTTTAAAAAGAGAATAAGACTTTTCAGTATTTCAGATGTAGTGGAAGCACCAGGGTTTGTCTGTGCGACCACTCTTCACTGCCCGTTTGTCGCTTCTTTAGCTAATTATGAGTTTGTTTAGTCTAAAGTGGACAGTAAGTTTTTCCTCCCAAGAGCTACATACATTGTTTCTCGAGTGTCATGTTGTGTGGGATGATCTAGCATTAGAGGCATTATATGCTCATTCTGAAAGTCAAAAGGAGAATGAAGGGACTTATCTATTTTGTTATTAGATGAATTTAGAGGGGCCAGAGAATGGCTTAGAGAACTAGTAAAAAGATTAGCTTCTTTCAGATGGTAAGCTCTACAGAGCAAGGACTCTCTCTTTATCTATGTTAGCATAGGGACAATGGGGCATGAATCCTAATTGGGACCTTTGGGCTCTACTGTAATATATAAGGCAATAATTCCAGCATATGGATTTAAATTAATGGTTGCTGCAGCTTTAACTGGTTGACTGTATGCTACCGTCACCCAAAAACATTCCATTCAGTATATATCTTCTATGCACAGATGTTAAAAGATTGGCCAGCACTAGTTTAGTTAACAATATTAGGAGAGAGAGACTGTGAATGAGCACAGCTACTTGTGACATAGGCTTTGTTTATACTAGCACTTCTTCACACCCCTGACCGACGGAAGTTTCACCAACAAAAGCGCCGCTGTGGACAGCACTATGTTGGACAGGACAGCGTCTCCCACTGACATAGCTACCACCACTCTTTGGGGGTGGTTTACTTATGCCAGCAGGAGAGTTCTGCTCCACCAGCATACAGCAGCTATGCAGGAGACCTTACAGTGGTGCAGCTGCAGCAATATAGCTGTGCCGCCTTAAGGTCCATAGTGTAGACGTAACTTAATACTGTATTTCCAAACCAGGGCCAAGGAAGATTTTATATCAGCCCCTTGCATTTTTAGTTTAGGAAACACATTTTAGGACAAAAGCTTGAAAAATATGTTTGTTTAAAAAGACAGCCTCACTGGTACTTTTGTAACCAACTTCTTCTAACCCCTTTTTGTCCTAGAATCACACACAGACCTTGGAATGCCGGAAACAAAAATGCACTGCAACAAATTTAAAGAAAGAAGCTTTTCCAAAATCGTTTTGCTATGAGCCGTATGGGCCTACTGGCTTCAGGGGGGAATTTCACGTGTTGGTTTTAACCTAAAAAACCCAGAAATTGCTTGGTATCTGTCCCTCCCTCCCTCGCCTCCCCCCCCCCCAATGCCCTACTATCACAGTTGCATCAGCTGCTTTCCTTTCATTTGGAATGTTTTTGTCCCTTTCTTCCCCTCACCGCACCCAAGTCTGAAATATCCCAATTTTATACACTGCAAAGCCCCTTTGTTTGCATAAGCATTGTCAGAAGACAGTTGAGGGTAGAATTTCTGGTTAGTGCTGGAGGGTTTGAAGCTGCATCAGTCACATGATTTCTGACAGTAAAGAGGGAGGAAGGAGTGCTGCTGCACTGGCTGATCTTTACTCTATCTCCTGTGTTCTTATGTTTTTAAAATGCATGTCAAGGAAGCCCAAAGCCCTATATGGGTGCCTTTCAATGTGGAGTTTGTAGCAGACTGGAATCTAAATAAATATTGTAGAAACCAGGATAGAAACACAGCCTCTGTTTGGAGCCCTGCCAGCTCATGAGAGAGCAGATCTTTAAATATTCACTTGTTCAAGCAAAATGTGAATTTTATATCTCTATTTTAACCTGATCCACCTAATTCTGACCAGGGTGAGGCGGCGGCACAGGGAGAATAAACAATAGTTTTGTAGTGAGAAAGCTGCTGACACATCTGGGGTCTTCCAAGTGAGAAAGTCGAAAGTGCAAAGGTCTATTCTGGTTTCTACAGTTTAATCCATAGTTGTATAACTAAAGGAACACATTCCATTCAGTTTTTACGAAGCACTGTCGATGTCTAGGTTCTGCAGTATTGTAAAGAGTCATACTCAGTATTTTGACTCACCCTGTACCACATGAATATTGCTTTAAAGGCATTTTCATTAGAACAGGATCCACAGGACATGGTAATAACCTGTTGCAGGCCCTTAGGAGCCACCTGTCAACAAAGAGACATAATAAATCTAAATTGCAGTTATGGAACTAAGCAATAATACTAACCAGCCCCATTTCATTCCCTTACTCAAATAAATTCAGTGTGGGGTCTGCATGCAGACACACCACCACCTCTCACATTCAGCTCTTAAGAGAATCAAAGGTTTGATTTCATCATGGTGGAGGGTGGGAGGTTCTCTTTGAAATTTCATCTGCAAAGTTCTCTGCATGGGAACATCCAGCTTCATTTATGGATCCTATTCTCTTGAAAAGGGGAAGGCAGGTGATTCAGCTGCTAACAGTTAAACCACCTCATATCCTATTCAAATGCTTTTATTTTTACCCTGGTAAGTCTGTACCCTGAATACCATGTGTTTCTTCATAAAAATTGATCACAATTTTAAGAAGGAAAGAGAAAACACACATTCCCTTACAGAATAGTTACACAAATAACCATCATCTGCAGAAAGCACACATGGAAAATAACCTCAATGCCAAGCTCCACATGCTCAGCATACAAGGAAAAGAAGGTTGACAAACAGTGCCTCACTTGGAGAAAGCCTCTAGTGAAAATACAGTGAAAGGTTTGGAGGCCTCATCTTTAGCTATTCACACTTTGAGCTAAAGGATTGTTAACTTTAGCCTTGTACTTTCTGGGTTCCATGTGAAATTTCCCACTTATGAAAGGGCATTCATAAACCGGAAAAGGGGTAGAACACTAACAAAGCAAAACCATTGCTTCCTTTGATGCTTAGTTCTTCAATCTGTAAGCAATGATTACTCGCAACACTCAGTCTCATTATCCGTAATTTCAGTTGACATCTTCAAGAATATAGAATAATGGTTATTTAATAATAGTTCCAACTTTTGAATCTCTTCAAGAGCAGCACCATCTGGTCAGTTCTCTGATGATCTTTAAAAAAATTCCTATCATTCCTTAAAATCTCTTCAAATCCTGTTTCCATCATGGCTTTCAGCATTGTAGGTTGGATTATGTTATGCTCTTTAGGCCCTGATCAAGCAAAGCAGGTAAACACATGCTTAACTTTAAGAATATGAGTAGTCTCATTAACTAAAGCAGCTACTGCATTTTTCATTGCGTTTGATACCTTCTGAACCCCTTCATTGGTGTTAACATGGATGGTAGGAATATTCTAATGGGGGGTGTTTAAGATAAGTGCACAGAGCTCTATTTCTTATTTGTGATTAAGTAACTTTGCAATTTACTGCTGCAACAGAAATTTCAGATCCTTCCTCTCGGGGCGGGTTCATACCATACATGCACTTTGGAGAATATGCAGACTTAGAATACGGTAAATGATCATAGTTCATTCTTAAACTTACGGAAAGCAAAGATTCCTTTAATTTTTCAGCAAAATTCTCTGGAGGTAAAATCCCAAGAGCAGGTCTGTTAACAAATGTACTCTGAAAAGTGAAAGAAGGGAAACAGTAAGTATTTAACATCATAAGAAAAAATCTGCGATGTTGAGACTGCGATTCAAAAAATATGAATATAAATTAAAGTCTAAAGTTCAAGTATACTAACATCAGCAAATTCTTAAATATTTGTAGTCATGATACAGAAGTTTAAAAAAAAAACTGAAAATATTCAAGTCTCAATAAATTCACCCATTTTTCTGTCTAAGACCAAATTTTATTCTCTTTGAGGATCAACTTTAAAGAGAGAGGTTCTAGACTGCATTAAATGTTTTTTCTTTAACACTGATTTTTTTATCCCTTCACCCTATTCTTTCACCAAAATCTCAGTTTCTTTTATACAGAGGAAATAAACTTTAAAGCCTTAATTATTTGGCTTCAGTTAGAATGGCTAAACCCAAATTTAATTAAGATAGTGTAACAGTTTCTTCCTTATCAGGCTTCAAGAGAGACCAGTTCTGAACACTGTAGGTATAAACACCCTCCAGATATTATAACAATATAGGATTTTGAGGCTGGGGGAACTAGACAAAGATATGTTCAAAAGACAAGAGAGAGATAAGCTGCAAGAATGAGCAAAGCAATGTTGCAATAAAATAGTTTTCCTGCAATAAAATTATGCACACACACACACGCTCTCTCCCTTATAAAATCCTCTCATACATTTACAATAGTGAGTGTACATCAAGGGAGTAACGTGTTAGGCAAAACCATGTCTGGATGAATGGGGATTTGTGTTCTGATTTAATGAGAGATACTGCTACACCATATTATGTAAAATTGCATTCAGTGGCTTTGTGCAGCTTAGTTTTAGTAGCAACTTGATTCTGCACTCGTAGGTTGATCAGATTGGTACTGGATTGTGAGAGAAGGGGGTTAAAAACATCAAAACTACTGGCCATAGTTACCATTTTGAGTTGATTGTGTCGACTCAGCTGCACATAAGTGTCTCAGAATGCTGTTGCAGACCTGAACCAGTTCCAATCCCCAATACTCGTGAAGGTAATCTCACTGGTGAGACACAGCTACGCAGAGAAGACTGACATGAACAATGGCTGAGAAAGCAGAGATGATATTCACAGAATCACAGAAATGTAGGACTGAAAGGACCTAGATAGGACATCTAGTTCAGTCCCCTGCATTGAGGCAGAACTAAGAATTATCCAGCTCATCTCTGACATGTGTTTGTTTAACCTGTTTTTAAAAACTTCCAATGATGAAGATTCCACAACCTCCCTAGGTAATTTGTTCTGGTGCTTAATTACCCTAAGGCCTGGTCTATACTGGGGCGGGAAATCAATTTAAGATACACAACTTCAGCTGCGAGAACAGCGTAGCTGAAGTCGACGTATCTTAGATCGACTTATCTCCTGTTCTCATGGCGCGGGATCGATGGCCGCAGCTTCCCTGTCGACTCCGCTTCCGCCTTTCACCCTGGTGGAGTTCCAGAGTCGACAGGAGTGCGTTCAGGGATCGATTTATCGCATCTAGGCGAGACGCAATAAATTGATCCCCAACAGATCGATCGCTACCCGCCGATCCAGCAGGTAGTGTGGACGTGCCCTTATAGTTAGCAAGTTTTTCCTAATGGCTAACTTAAATCTCCCTTGTTGCAATTTAAACCCATTCCTTCTTGTCCTGTCCTCAGTAGTTAAGGGGAACAATTAAATCACTCGCTTCTTTATAACAACCTTTACATACTAGAAGACTTCTGTTCCCCCAACATAAGTCTTCTCATCTCCAGCTTAAACAAACCCAATTTTTTCAATAGTTCCTCATGTCATGTTTTCTAGACCTTTAATTAGTGCTTAATTTGTAATGAAAGAGGTGCCAAGGCTCAAGCAATTTTTTTTAAAACTTTTATAACAGATGCAGCAAGCTCAGAGGTGCAAGGGCGATGAACTGCCAAGCCTAGAGGTGCTGGGTCTCAGCCTTGGCAAGCCCAGACACAAATTAAGTACTGCCTTTAATCATTTTTGTTGCTCTCCTCTGGACTTTCTCTAATTTGTCCACATCTCTCCTGAAGTGTGGTGCCCAGAACAGGACGCAGTACTCCAGTTGAGGCCTTATGCTGAGTAGAATGAAAGAATTACTTCGTGTGTCTTGCTTACAACACTCCTGCTAATACATCCCTGAATGATTGTTTGCTTTCTTCAGTTCTGTTTTCCATGCTGTTTTTGGGAGATACCTGGAAGGCTCTATTGTAGTGTAGTATATTTGTGTTTGCTATTTAAAGCAAATGGCATGATAAATAATATTTAACACCTTTCACCCATAGATCTCAAACACTTTGCAAAGGAGAGCAACATTATCCTTATGTTATGGATGCGGAAGTGGAGGCACAGAGAGGTGAAGTGCTTTCTCCAAGAGTCCACATCCGGTCAGTGGCTAAGCTGGAAGTAGAATCCAAGACTCTTGGATTCCCAGTCCATTGACTGATCCACTGGACCATTGCCACTGTACGTGTAACTCTCTCACACATTAGGATGTGTGGGTAAGGATAAAAGGGGTAAAAACAAGGGTGATGTCTTGGTAGGGGTCTACTACAGAACACCTGACCAGAAAGAAGAGGTAGATTAGGCTCTCTTTTTAAACAACTAACAAAATCATTCAAAGCACAGGACTTGGTGGTGATGGGGGACTTCAACTACTCAGATATCTGTTGGGAAAATAACACAACATGGCACAGATTATTCAACAAGCTCTTGGAATGTATTGGAGACAACTTTTTATTTCAGAAACTGGAGAAAGCTACTAAGGGAGAGGCTGTTCTTGATTTGATTTTGACAGGCTGAGAATTTGAAAGTGGAAGGAAGCTTGGGTGAAAGTGATCATGAAATGGTAGAGTTCATGATTTGAAGGAATGGCAGGAGGGAGAATAGCAAAAAAGAGAATATGGATTTTAAGACGGCAGACTTTAGCAAACTCAGGGAGTTGGTAGGTAAGATCCCCTGGGAAGCAAATCTAAGGGGAGAAACAACTGAAGATAGTTGGTAGTTTTTCAAAGAGACATCATTAAGGGCACAAGAGCAAACTATCCCACTGCATAGGAAAGGTAGGGAGTATGGCAAGAAACCACCTCTGGCTTAATCAGGAGATCTTCAGTGATCTAAAAATCAAAAGAGAGTCCTACAAAAAACTAGGTCAAATTACAAAGGATGAATATAAACAAACAATACAAGTATGTAGGTACAAAATTAGAAAGACCAATGCACAAAACGAGATCAAACTAGCTAGAGACAAAGGGTAACAAGAAAACATTCTTCAGATACATTAGAAGCAAGAGGAAGACCAAGGACAAGGTAGGTCCGTTACTCAATGATGGGGAAAAACAACAAGAGAGCATGTGGAAATGGCAAGGGTGCTCAATGATGAGTTTGTTTTGGTTTTCACCAAAAAAGTTGGTGGTGATAGGACATCTAACATAGTGAATGCCAGTGAAAATGAGGTAGGATCAGAAGCTAAAATAGGGAAAGAACAAGTTAAAAATTAGACAAATTGGATGTCTTCAAGTCAACAGGGCCTGATGAAATGCATCCTAGAATACCCAAGGAAGTGACTGAGGAGATATGAGCCATTAGCGATTACCTTTGAAAAATCATGGAAGACGGGAGAGATAATGAAGCAAATAATTAAGCAATCAATTTGCAAACATCTAGAAGATAATAAGGAGATAAGTAAACAGTCAGCATGGATTTGTGAAGAACAAATCCTGTCAAACCAACCTGACAGCTTTTCTTTGACAGAGTAATGAGCTTTGTGGATTGGGAGGAAGCAGTAGATGCGTTATATCTTGACATTAGTAAAGCTTTTGATCCTGTCTCGCATGACCTTCTCATAAACAAACTACGGTAACGCAACCTAGATGGAGCTACTATAAGGTGGGTGCAAAACTGATAGAAAAACCGTTCCCAGAGAGTAGTTATCAGTGGTTCACAGTCATGCTGGAAGGGCATAATGAGTGGGGTCCTGCAGGGATCAGTTCTGGGTCCAGTTCTGTTCAATATCTTCATCCATGATTTAGATAATGGCATACAGAATACACTTATAAAGTTTGTGGACGATACCAAGCTGGGAGGGGTTGCAAGTGCTTTGGAGGATAGGATTAAAATTCAAAATGATCTGGACAAAGTGGAGAAATGGTCTGAAGTAAATAGCATGAAATTCAATAAGGACAAATGCAAAGTACTCCACTTAGAAAGAAATAATCAGTTGCACACACAAAATGGGAAATGACTGCCTAAGAAGGAGTGCTATGGAAAGGGATCTGTGGGTCATAGTGGACCACAAGCTAAATATGAGTCAACAGTGTAACACTGTTGTAAAAAAAGCAAACATCTTTCTGGGATGTATCAGCAGGAGTGTTGAAAGCAATACATGAGAAATAATTCTTCCGCTCTACTCCACGCTGATGAGGCCTCAACTGGAGTATTCTCTAGTTCTGGGCGCCACATTTCAGGAAAGATGTGGACAAATTGGAGAATGTCCAAAGAAGAGCAACAAAAATGATTAAAGGTCTAGAAAACATCACCTATGAGGGAAGATTGAAATAACTTGGTTTGTTTAGTCTGGAGAAGAGAAGACTGAGCGGGGACATAACAGGATAGGACAAGAAGCAATGGGCTTAAATTGCAGCAAGGGAGGTCTAAGTTGGATATTAAGAAAAACTTTCTAACTGTCAGGGTGGTTAAGCACTGGAATAAATTGCCTAGGGAGGTTGTGGAATCTCATCATTGGAGATTTTTAAAAGCAGGTTAGACAAACACTTGTCAGGGATGGTCTAGATCATACTTATTCCTGCCATAAGTGCAGGAGACTGGACTAGATGACCTCTTGAGGTCCCTTCTAGTCCTATGATTGTATGATTCTATGATGTGCATTTATTCTTACTCAAGGAGGCTGGCTTTCACCAAAGATTGGTTGGACACTGAAGATTCTGGTTGTCTCCATGCTGCCTTCCACTCAGCTTAGCAGCTCAGGTTCAAAATGTTTCCAATGAAATCAATGGTTTGGTGTTCTGGTTCCTTTTATTTGTGTGGCCAACCTCCTAGGAGCCTGAAGCACGCCCCTTTACCACAACTGCATTTTAGGGATGTCTTCCTTGGTGCACTAGCACAGTAAATTTCTTCTCTCAGATTCATGTGGCACCTTATAGACTAACAGACGTTTTGGAGCATGAGCTTTCGTGGGTGAATACCCACTTCGTCAGATGCATCTGAGGAAGTGGGTATTCACCCACGAAAGCTCATGCTCCAAAACGTCTGTTAGTCTATAAGGTGCCACAGAATTCTTTGCTGCTTTTACAGATCCAGACTAACACGGCTACCCCTCTGATACTTCTCTCAGATTGTGACAATGGGCTAAGCAGATGATGGTGTTCTCTACTCATCGCATTAATGTTGTGGGTAATTAGTCTCTCTTTGACCAACAGCCTCTCCCAGCATTACATCTGAGTAATTTGGCTGGCAGTTGCAGAATTCCCTGCAGACAAGAGAGGGGAATCCATTCTTTTGGTCCAGCCCTGAGCCATTCAGCAGCCACTAAGGCTGGAGTAGCCTCCATAGCTGTAGCACTCTCTCTCGAAGCTGTGGAGAAGATTGGATGATCTTTGTAGCAATGGATTCTCCAGCTCTGTCTGGGTTCCCTCCCCACTCTGAACTTAAGGGTACTGACGTGGGGACCCGCATGAAGACCCCCTATGCTTATTTCTACCAGCTTAGGTTAAAAACTCCCCAAGGCACAGATCCTTCCTTGTACCTTGGATTAGGAAACGCTGCCACCACCAAGTGATTTAAACAAACATTTAGGGAGAGCCACTTGGAGCCGTACCTTCCCCAAATATCCCCTTGTGACGAACTAGGAATGTTCTTAATGTTTTCTCTTAATACTGTGTTGGTGCCTCAGTGTCCCCTATGCAGTTCTTAAGTATCTAGGTGGTGGAATAAGGGTGTATAGTTGCTGCAGAGCAAAGGGCCAGTGTACATAAATGCCTGAAACTCTGTCTCCTAGCAACTGATGGCCTAGGCCCCTCCTCTGCAAAGGTGCCAACTGAAGGTGTTGGACACAAAGAAATCAAGTGACTTCCTGGCCCCGGAAAGGAACTGAGCAGAGGAGGAGGGGCTAGAGGGGGTTCTCAGTCTGGAGCTGGCTGGGGACGAGGAGTGAAGTGCAGACATGGGTGTCTGGCTCACTGCCCCCCAAAATGGACCTGGCTGAGGGGTCCGGTTCTCTGTACCTACAAGCTCTGTTTTAGACCATGCTCTTGTCATCAAATAAACCTCTTTTTACTGATTGGCTGAGAGTCTCGTCTGACTGCGAAGTGGGGGTGCAGGACCCTGTGGCTTCCCCAGGACCCCGCCTGGGTGGACTCGCTGTGGGAAGTGCACAGAGGGGCAGAGGATGCTGAATTCTCCAAGGAGAGACCCAGGAGGTGAAGCCATGTGAGCTTCTTGCCCTGGAGACAGTCTGCTCCAAGGGAGAGGAGGCTCCCCAAAGTCCTGCCTGGTTTGGTGGGGAGCAGTTCCAGAGCATCACTTGTGACACCTCCAAACCCCTACATCCCTTTTCCTGGGGAGGCTTGAGAATAATATCCTCACCAATCGGTACAGGTGAACACAGACCCAAACCCTTGGATCTTAAAACAATGAAAAATTGATCAGGTTCTTAAAAGAAGAATTTTAATTAAAAAAAAAGGTAAAAGAATTACCTCTGTAAAACTGGGATGGTAAGTACTTTACAGAATAACAAAACACTGAAGAAAACAGAGGATCTCCCCTCTAGGCAAAACCTTAAAACAGTGGTCCCCAACGTTTTTCATCTGAAGGACCGTGGCGGCAGTCGAGCATCTGCCGAAATGCCGCCGAAATTTGGCGCATTTCAGCAGCGACGCTTCTGGATGATGTCACAAACCAAAATAAAAGTAAGCTAACGCATTCCTTCGCTAGTACTTACTAATACTAATGGAGTTGGATAGCTTGTTTTCTTGATCAGTCTCCGGCAAGCACACAGAACAGACAGACAAAGAACAGACAAAACAAAGCCTCCCCCACAGATCCTAAAGTATCTTGTCTCCTTATTGGTCCTTTTGGTCAGGTGCCAGGTAGGTTACCTGAGCTTCTTAACCCTTTACAGGTAAAAGGATTTTGTGCCTCTGGCCAGGAGGTGGATTTTATAATACTGTATACAGGAAGGTTGTTACCCTTCCCTTTTTTATTTATGACAAGCTCTGTCCCCAATTTTCTTCTGTGCAACAACATGCAGGGACACACTGCGGAGCTGGACTCCTCTTTGCTTACCAGGGATAGGGTCCTCCCCAACTCTTCCCTCTCTTACTCAGTAGAAACAAAATGTCTCCACAACAAGAGTCCTTGGCACCTACAGAGGTGGCAGCAGCAAGATTTGCCCCACCACAGAGAAGCTAGCAAAAGACTAACTACAAGCTCATCTAAGTGAAGCCAACATACTAGACCCAGCACAATCTGGCTTTAGTGGCACTAATGGATGATCTCCTGACAATGGATTCTCATCACCCTACACCCCTGTGCAGCATTCAACACTACTGACCATGAGAGACTGCTGTTTCACCTGACAGAGGTGGCAGGAGTTCAGGGTGATGCGCCAAAATGTTTTCAGTCCTTCCTGGAGTGATGCACCAAAGAACAGTAATGGGAACTGCACTTCCATCACCACATCCTTCATTTGGGGGGTTACACAAACATTAATTCTCTCTTTGGTTCTTTTCCACATCTATATGGAACCATTGGTGAACTGATCAGATGACATGGACTCAAGTGCCAGTGATATGCAGATGATACACAGTTCTTCAACACTTTTGACCATATCAACCACCACCAAGATGGCTCAGTGCTTGGATGAGATCAGCTTATGGATGAACAACAACTGGATGAATCTGAATCCAAGCAAAAGAGGGCAAAGGAAAGTATTCTGAGGAGTTTTCAGCCATGATAGAGTCTTCTGTGATTGAAGGTTCACATCCACAATTGGTCAATTCAGTCCATAGTCTAGGAATACTCTTGAATTCCTCACACCACAACAGCCACAAGTAATGCTTTCTACCTTCTCTGGTTGGCTGGGAGACTCCATCCCCTCCTGAAGAATGAAAACCTGTCCTTAGTTATTCAGGACTTCATAACCTCTCAGATGGACTGTAGCAATGTAATATACCTGGGCATGAAACCTTCAACACTTACAAAACTCCAATTAATACAAAATGCTCTTCAGCAACACAGAACAGGTGTGATGTGCTCGCAGTAGCCTCTGTACTCTACACTGGCTTAGGAAATTAACTCTCCAGGACAGGACTATCACAAACCTCACCACTTTCCGTTCCAAGTGAAAGGTGGATTTCTTTGACCTTGCTTTCTCTAATATATACACACAGAAAAAAAAACAAACAAAAGAAATCCATGCTATCAAAACAAGACACTCCACTGCTTCTTCCTCTGGGAATAGGATGAGTGAACAAAACATGACAGCAGTTAGTCAAGTTGCTTAATGCACTCCTAGAAGGTACTCGATACTATGATATAAAAACCCTTATAGAATAGAGTTTGGTGTTGGTGGTCAGTAGGTGGTAACTGAGTGGGGAGTCAGTAAGCACCAACTTGTACAGTACACTGTTTGAAAAACAGTTTTTGTTCTTCAAAATCATTGTTAAATTATTAATACAGATGAATTTGGTAAATTTATTCAAGTGACTTGAATGGAATGTCATGGATTGAAGTGTTCCTCCATAGCACAGATTTTAATCTTTGCAGATGTTCTATTGTCAAACAATATGCTACTTTTATCGGTATATTAAAAGTGAATTAAGTACAAGTCAATAATGTTTGGCAATGAATTCATGTATGAAAGCAGGCTCAACAACCCATGAGTACTACAAAACAATGTTACTTTTTTCAAGTTCTCATTAGAATTACAGTCTGAGCTCCAGTGAAGTAAGTCCTTATAGGTCTCCAGAGAGAAGAGACTGTTTTCCTAAATCCTCTATGTTTTTCAGTGAAAAGCAGTCTGCATGTTATCTGATATTTTTCAAATCTCTTTCTTTGGGAGAGAAGCTCATCTTATTCAGGAAATGCATGGAACATGATCAGAGCAACGAGAAATGTGAATTGCAATATTTACAATGTGTAAGGAAAACATCATCAGAATTCTTGAAAAATACACAGGGTCTAACTGGACACTAGCCAAAATTTCATAATTTATAAAAATATGTCATTTCTGAAACAATGTTTACTTCTGTAGGCCCAGACTTAAATAAATCTAAATACAGATATTCCTCTCCAATTGTTTGAACAGCAAATTTTTTTGGTGTGTACTTGAGCTCTTATTTAACTTTTGTCTTTACTAGAGAAAAGTTGCCACATAAAACTAGATGCTTGAGAAAAATTCACAACAGATTAATGGATTATGGGCCATTTTGAGAAGAAAGTGTGTTTTTCTTTTGTTGTTAAAAAGAGACAAGCCCAACAACAAGAGAAACAGAACATTCAAATCATCTGCCACCATTTCAAATTAATGAGAATAGATTCCTCACAATGGGATAAAAATATAGTATATGATGCATTAAAAAAATAAGGACAATCCCCACAAGTAAATTTTATTTTTATAATTAACAATAAAGTCCCTGGAATATTTTGGCGCCTCAGGGGAGATTACTCCAGTAAGACTAAGGGCTAGTCTACACTGAAGTGCTACAGTGGCACAGCTACGTGCTTCAGCTGCACCACTGTAGTGATTCAGTGTAGATGCTACCTATACTGACAGAAGGGGTCCTTCAACTGGTGTAGACAATCCACCTCCATCCATCTAGTACTATCTACACAAGGCCTTAGGTTGTCTTAACTACGTTGCCCAGGAGTATGGATTTTTCACATCCCTGAGTGACACAGCTTTGCCAATCAAATTTTCTAGTGGAGACCAGCCCTGGGAACATGAATGGATTTTCAAAGTATGGCTGACACTTAGCAGTCTGCAATCACACCCCCATATACCAGTTGGCTGCAGTAGGTTTCCAGAAGCCCTTGCTTTTCATAATTCCCTGACTATAGAACTAAATGCTTTCAGTATACTTCAGTGCAAATGGACATATTGCCTACAGTTGCCAAGACAAAGCATTGCCAGAAATAGACAATGCACAGATGGTTTCTGGCTGACTCAATTCTGTCTTTTTTCCCACTGAACTGATGGAGGCCTATATCATCCACTCTAGAAATAAAACCACAATACTAACAGTGTCTGTGCAGATCATGTTTAGGAGAGGTGGACCGAGCTATAAAATTCCTATCTGGACTTTGCAGGCATTCTGATCTGAGATTTGTTCCAAGCTTTTCTCTGACATTTAAAGTGCCAGTAGACAAATAGGCTAGTGCCACTAAACACCATGGTGGTAGACATCTCTTTTTTAGATTAATGCTGCACTGTTATTAGGGTGTTTTGAGCTGACCTAACTCTCCATGTTGGTTTTTAAAAAAGTTTTGAGGCACTTTGTTTTACCTTCAGGGAAGGTAGAATCACCCACCCTGGAGAAATGAGAACTTCCCTTGAGAATTCACTGGTCTGGTCTTTCACATCTACACAGTGCTGCTGAGCTTTTGCGTTCAGACTCTCAAACAGTTCAGAGCTTAACTTGGAATCATGCAATGTTTTCAGTTAAGTTAATTCAGTTCATCATTCGATGCATCCAGGGGCGGCTCCTGGCACCAGAGAAGGAAGCAGGTGCCTGGAGCGGCCAACAGAAAGGAGCGGCACTCTGTCCGTTATTGGGCGGTACGTCTGGGTCTTCAGCAGCACTTTGGCGGCAGCTCAAGCACTCCGTTTTAGTCTTCGGCGGAAATTTGGCGGCAAGTCCTTCACTCCATCTCTTCCTCTTCAGTGGCACTTCGGCGGCAGCTCATTTGGGTTTTTCTTTTTTTTTCTTTTTTTTTTTTTGCTGGTTGGTGCAGCAAAATACCTAGAGCTGATCCTCGATGCATCTACTCATATGCACAAGCTAAACTCAAAAGTCATGGAAATTAAAATATATATATATATATATATACACAAAAATCATGGAACCCATGACTTCCAGAAAAGCCATGGCAAAAAAGCAGACTGAATTAAAATGCAATATTATTCAAACATCGTTCATGTGGGATTCCCTCCCATAATTTCCACTTCATAGGCAACAAGGGTGTAGGATGCTGTTCTTTTTGATGACTTAGGCTTTGGCTACACCTGCGACTTACAACACAATAAAGCTGCCCCGGGTGCTCTAGCTCCCCATCCACACTGGCAAGGCATGTAGAGCGCTCTGACTCTGCAGCTACAGCACTGCTGGTATCACTGCTCTACAGCCAAAGTGCTTCTGAAATAAATGTAGTCCAACTTTACTAATTCTGGGTCACTGAGAACGAAAATGATGCTTAAAATTGTCGATTGGCTCAAGATATGCTATTGGGTCAGTATATATGACCCTTGACTTGGGAATGGCGGAGGATAAGTGAGTTATAAAGGGAAGGGATCTCAGTTTAAACCAGAAATGACTAAAATACATCTTTGACTGGATTTATGAATAAATCTATGACTGGGTTTGGACAGTACTTGCTTTTTAGGCAAAACAATGAATGATGCAATCTGAAGCTGGTATTGTGTCATACATGATATGAATTGCATCATGTTATTCCTAGAAGTCATGGATGATGCAATCATAAAGAAGCTTACATCACTCTGCTGAACAAATTGCCCTAGATCAGCTCTAGAAATCATATAGTGTCGTGCTCTCTTATTTGTCAGTGTTTGATTTTGCAAAGGGACACATTTCTGTTTAGCCAAAGTGAGCAGAGATGCCTCGTGCTTGTGTGAACAGTGCAGATAACTTCTGCTATGTTTGTGGTGAAGTGACTTTTGCATCACAAAAGCGCAGTATAACCACTATGATTAAGAAAGCCTATCACTTTTCTTTTGGCTGCAAAATTGGAGATCATGACAAGAGGTGGGCCCCACATATATGCTGCAACACTTGTGCAACAAATCTTTGCCAGTGGTTGAACAGGAAAAGGAAATCTATGCCTTTTGCAGTGCCAATGATTTGGAGAGAGCTAACAGATCAGACCAGCAATTGTTACTTATGCATGGTGCCTCCAGTTGGGAAAGGTGTGTCAAAGAAGAAAAAGTGGACTGTGCATTATCCAAACATTCCATCAGCTATACGCCCAGTACCCCACAGAGAAGGACTGCCGGTTCCTGATGCACCAGAATCATTCTCACTTGAGTCAGATGAGGAAGAGAAAGAGGATGAAACTTCTGGTCCTGAACCATCCATGTCACAGGACCCACATTTTCTCCCATCCTCCTCCTCTGAACCACACCTCATAACACAAGGTGAACTGAATGACCTTGTCAGGGATTTGGAAATACCCAAGAGTAAGGCAGAGCTGTTGGGCTCCAGACTACAGCAGTGGAATCTCCTGGCAGGCTATCAGGGCAAATGGAGCCCATCAATGCTTGCAGACTATTGCTGGACAGTGACAAGAGATGCTCCATTTAATGAATCCAAGAGACAAGACAAGAAGCGCCGAGTAGACACCGAATAGGACTAAACTATGTACACAATAGTTTTTTGCCTTTTGTTTCATAATACATTTTATTTATATAACCCTTTTGCTGATTTTTAAAGTGTTACATAAACAGGACAGGTAAAATATTATCATGTAAAGCAACCATAAACACATGGAAAGACCTAGGTTTACAATTTATGATTAAAACTCTACTATTTCCACAATATACATAGATATAAAATGTAAAAACTTAAATATCTTAGAAACAGTAGCCAATCAGTTGTTTTAATTGTCATATTTGAATTCAGCACATCAAAATACATAATAAATATCACATTTTATCTCTGAAGCAGATGACTTCTCAAAAATTGTAAACCAGTGTATTCCACCTCGGTGAGTGGAATAATGTTTGCTGTGCCCCTGCTGGAGCACCGGGGCACCAGTGTGAACAAGGTATTACATTACTGTGCTGTGATCAGCCTCCGGAAATGTCCCATAATCACCTTAAGTCAAGTGGCCACTCTTGTCATTGTTGTGAAATCGGCTGCAGGAATACGGAAATGCCCTTTCAAAGCTCTGTTTTGGAGAAGCCAACTGCTTATCAGCTCTGAGAAGAGCAAACATTTACTGTTTGCTTTGAGTGAGTGAGAAGTGGGGGGGCGGGTCTGAACTTACAAGACAGCATGCTGACATACTCTCAGCACCCCAAAAATCCACTCTCCCCCCCACATACACACTCCCTGTCACACTCTCCTCTATCCTCTCCCCCTCCATTTGAAAAGCACATTGCAGTCACTTGCATGCTGGGATAGCTGCCCATAATGCACCACTCCCAAAGCCGCTGCAAGTGCCGCAAACATGGCCACGACAGTGCGCTTGAAGCTGTCAGTGTGGACAGACTGCAGCGCTTTCCCTACTGCACTACGAAGGCAGGTTTAACTCACAGCACTCTATATCTGCAAGTGCAGCCATGCCCTTACACTGATAAACAATATATTCACATTATCTGCATAATTACTCCATATCTGACATCCCAGTCCTTGTCCTCAAAGGACACCTGCACAACACCTTCAAAAGACAAGCCTGAGAATTTAAATTTACAACTCTGCTAGACACTGAAAATCATGGACTTAAGACACTGAATTTATGGCTCATTACAACAGTCTATAAGCCACAAACCCTCCTTTGTCCTACTCATATCACTTTGAATGGTCTTCTGCAATATGTGTTAAGTCCTTATCTGTTCCACCATCTATTTAGCTGTAAGCCTTGGCTACACTTGGAGGTGTGCAGTGCTGGGAGTTACAGCTGTCTTCGTACAGCTGTGTAGGGATAGCGCTGCAGTGTGGCCACATTTGCAGCATTTGCAGCGCTGTTGGGAGTGGTGCATTGTGGGCAGCTATCCCACAGAGCACCTCGTCCCATTTTGGCGCTGTGGGTTGTGGGAAGGGGACGGAAGGGTGAGGGTCATTCCGCTTCCTGTCCCAACGCCCCATGGTGTATCGCTTCACATCCCAGCAGTCACTGTTTTTCCGCCCATGTTTGGTGCCATTGTGAGTCTCCCAACGGTTTCAGTGCAGCGTGATTTCTGTAGGAAATGGAGCCCGAGTTGCTGAGGACTTTGCTGATGAGTGTCGCCAGCACATCACATTTGGCAGTTGAGCTATTCCTTCAGCTGCAAAGTGACAGTGAGGAGTCCGACGATGATAGCGAATCGCCTGACGCGTATGACACTAAATTGCTTGTGGCAGTAATGGAAATGCTCAGCACCGTGGAACGCCGCTTTTGGGCTCGGGAAACAAGCACTGAGTGGTGGGATCACATTGTCATGGATGTCTGGGATGACGAGCAGTGGCTGCAGAACTTTAGGATGAGAAAAGCCACTTTCATGGGACTGTGAGAGGAGCTCATCCCCACCCTGCGGCGCAAGGACACAAGATTGAGAGCTGCCCTGCCAGTGGGGAAGCGGGTGGCTATTGCAATCTGGAACCTGGCAAATCCAGACAGCTATCGATTGGTCGCGAACCAGTTTGGAGTGGGAAAGTCGACCGTTGGAATCGTGTTGATGCAAGTTTGCAGGGCCATTAATCGCATCCTGCTAAGAAGAACCGTGACTCTGGGGAAAGTGCAGGACATTCTGGATGGCTTTGCACAAATGGGTTTCCCTAACTGTGGAGGGGCAATAGATGGGACGCATATTCCTATTCTGGCACCACCCCACCTAGCATCTGAGTACATTAATCGGAAGGGGTATTTCTCTGTGGTTCTCCAGGCGCTTGTGGATCACCGTGGGCGTTTCATTGACATTAACACAGGCTGGCCTGGAAAGGTGCATGATGCACGCATCTTTCGGAACAGTGGTCTGTTCAGGAAGCTGCAGGCCGGGACTTTTTTCCCAGACCGGAAGATCACAGTAGGGGATGTTGAAATGCCCATTGTGATCCTTGGAGACCCCGCTTACCCATTAATGCCTTGGCTCATGAAACTGTATACAGGGAAGCTTGACAGGAGCATGGACCGGTTCAACTACAGGCGGAGCCAGTGCTGAATGACTGTAGAGTGTGCGCTTGGCCGTTTAAAAGGGCGCTGGAGATCTTTTTATGGGAAGCTAGACTTGGGGGAAAGCAGCATCCCTGCGGTTATATCCGCGTGCTGTACCCTCCATAATCTTTGTGAAGGGAAGGGTGAAACATTCAGTCAGGCATGGACCTCCGAGGTTCAACGCCTGGAGGCTGAATTTGCACAGCCAGAGAGCAGGGCTACTAGAGAGGCCCAGCACAGGGTTACAAGGATTAGGGATGCCTTGAGGGAGGAATTTGAGGCTGAAAGCCAACAGTAATGTTTAGTGCCTTCCACAGGACTGAAGTGCAGTGGTTACAATGATTTGCAGTGGCTGTTTTTTCCTTGGAGTACGGTATCTTTCACTTTCTGCAATAATAAAAACTGTTTTAAAAGCCAAGAAATCATTTACTGAAAAGAAAGTAAGTAAAGGGCAAGGGGGTAGGGTGGTGAACTGTACAGTCAGAGGTTTGAATATGTCCTGCCTGGAGTGTTGTGCAATGACTGCTGCACTTCAGGATGAAAATGCTACATGGTGATGGGGGTTGAGTGCAGAGGGTAAGGGTGGTAGTTCTCAGGGCTGGTAGGTGAATGTACAGGTGTTGGGGGCAGCTGGTGGTGGTAAGAACCTGGATGCTGGAGAAGGGGGTTTTGAGCTGACATTGGGGAACGAGGGAGAGAGCTTTGGGACGGGGGGAGAGGTGGCACGGTAGTGCTCTGCCTGCATGGCTACGAGTGACTGGATACAGTCCGTTTGGCGTGCCAGGAGGCTTATCAGCTGCTTCGTGCTTTTCTTCTTAGCCAATGCCTTTCTCCTGCGTTCTCTTTCCCTCCAGTGCTGCATTTTTTCTCTCAAGTCCTGCAGCGTCTTACTCTCTCTGGCAGACTGATTCATAACTGCTTTCACCATATCTTCTTTGCTTTTTCGTGGCTTTTTCCTCAGGTTTTGTAGCCTTTCAGCAGTCTCTGATATGGCCAGTCGAGTAGTAGTAGTAGTCAAGGACACTTATTAGAAAGACAAAAATTGGAACATTTAACAGAGAGGCAGCATTGTGTATAATCACAGTGAAGGAGTTTACAGTCTCACTTTAGCATACTTTCCACATACCAAACAGAGCACAGAAAGCCCACAGCAGCAAAGACATGGTGAGTAAGGGGGAATGAGTGCAGGAGTTAATTAATCCTGGAAGCTATCTTGCTGCTGCGGGTCACCTGGGAAGGGGGACTGATTGGTTCAGGGCTGCACTGGGGTTTCTGTGCGTTGGGGAAAGCAAAGAGCTGCAGGGGAACCTACACTGAACACTATCCCTACATTTTCCACAGGAGTTAATCCTGGAAGATATCTCACTGCTGCGGGTCACCTGGGAAGCAAGGGATGGTCTTCTACAGCAATGCGGATTCCACCCTGGCCCCTATGCAGCTTGCCTGTGTGCAGCAATGGTCCCCCCACCCCTCGTGGCACAGTGGCGCGGAAAGTGTTAGCCTGACTGGGACAAGGACCACAGTGGCTCTCCCTATAAACTTGTGCAAGCGCATTGCCCATGCTCTGGCAGAAACTTTTGAGGAGATTACCGAGGCCGATTACAGCGACGTGATAGACCACATCAATGGGCTATTCCACATCTAGGCATGCATGCATGAAGCCCTAACACCCCTACCCCCCCCTCCCAAAACATTTCCATCATGAAAATAAAAGCTGCTTACCGGGAACCCGCTCCTCTGCTTCTTCTTCACCAAAAAGCTCCAGCTGCTGCGACTGGCTACCTTCCTCCTGGCTTGAGAAGAGCTCCTGGCTGCATGCCTCCTGGGACTCTGGGGTGTCTCCCCCCACCCCAGTACCCTCACTCTCGGTTTCCTCCCCCCCCCACCTCCCTCTCCTCTCCCTGCTCTGAACTGTCCAAACAACCAAAAATAATGAATTCAAAACAGCCTGGCTTTGAAGGGAGCATTTATTTTAATTAGTCTGCATCCACAAAAACAACAAGGAATCCAGTGGCACCTTAAAGAACTGGGTTTTTTACCCACGAAAGCTTATGCCCAAATAAATCGGTTAGTCCAGGGTCCCCAATGCAGTGTCCGCGGATGCCACTGAGCATCCGCCGAAATTCGGCAGCATTTCGGCAGCGATGCCTCTGGATGACGCTGCTTGCCGCCGACAAGCAACATCATCCAGAAGCATCGCCGCCGAAATGCTGCCGAAATTCAGTGGCATTTCGGCAGATGCTCCACCGCCACCACGGTCCTTCATCTGGCGCCCACCAGATGAAAAGGTTGGGGACCACTGTGTTAGTATTTAAGGTGCCGCTGGACTCCTTGTTATTTTTATCTGAATTCTCTCTTTCAAATATGTACAAAGTGATGCATAAATATGTCACATCAAATTCCCTTCTTCTGAAACTTGCATAAAGTCATTGTTGTTGTCCGTAAACTTTACAGAGCTTTTTTTTAAAATAGTGAGTCTCCCCACCTACCCCCAAAAAATAAAGCCTGTCCACTCACATACAAAAATGATTTGCAAACATGTCATTTTTAAAAAGTTAACACAAGATAAAGCAATAACAAGGGTGGGAGAAGTGAAGAACTGATTTAAATTATTTTGTGTCTTTTATACAAACCACTTACCAAGTTCTGTGGCTGCTGAAGAAGTTTCATCAGAGATGGATGGCTGTAACCTAAAACAAAAGAAGGAGACTATTTCCATCTGGTTTCAAGTAGCCTTTTTGAGATTTATTCATCAGTATGTACTGTAGGGAATAACTTTATAACTTTATAACTTGCTTTTTCCTTAGTATCAGAGGGGTAGCCGTGTTAGTCTGGATCTGTAAAAGCAGCAAAGAGTCCTGTGGCACCTTATAGACTAACAGACGTTTTGGAGCATGAGCTTTCGTGGGTGAATACCCACTTCGTCAGATGCATGACATGCATCTGATGAAGTGGGTATTCACCCACGAAAGCTCATGCTCCAAAACGTCTGTTAGTCTATAAGGTGCCACAGGACTCTTGGCTGCTTTTTTCTTAGTGTCATCTCTAACCTTTGCATGTATTAAAGTATTAAAGGTTGATTCTTTTCTAAAGTGGCACAAACTGTTATACCCCTATGACTGACAAACTTTTCAGTGGCTTTGGGACAAATGAAGCATCCGATTACAGGGAAGCATGCAATACCACCAAAGACTCTGGTGTAAGACTTCACCAGTCTTAGGGTTTATCACCAAATTGACAATCAGGTTGAAATGGACACAACATGATCAATCTGCTCTCTGTATGTATATATCTCTCCTCAATATATGTTCTAGTCTATGCATCTGATGAAGTAGGCTGTAGCCCACGAAAACTTATGCTCAAATAAAATTTGTTAGTCTCTAAGGTGCCATAAGTACTCTTGTTCTTTTTGTGGATACAGACTAACACGGCTGCTACTCTGAAACAACATGATCAGTTGCCCTATTAAAGTTTGATTAAAACAGATAAAACAATTACAGACTGTTTGAAAAGGAATCAGGCCCACAGGTGACACATGTGAATCTTTCTTGTACAAATTAAGCTCTTTGGTATTTAGTTTGAAGTGCTACCATCCACTTGAGTGGTGGAAATTTGCTTCCTCTTCACTCTGGGGTTACCAAGTTAACACTTCTCATTTCTCTTTAGTATCAAATGTATCTGTCATCCACTTTCTTTTACTGAGAATGGTATCACTGTCACTAGATCAGTACCACTAATGTTTTTCGGCTCAGATTCTATTACTGTCAACGTTTAAAATGCATGCACTGTGGATTGCTTATTTTCCCACTCTGAAGAGATTCTTTCCAAGAACAGAGGGATAGTAATCATAACCATGGCTTGTTTGAGTAAAATGACCTTCATCAAGCACTGAACATTGTACTTTTGTACACAGTTATTTGTCCACTCAAAGTCAGTCTGGAAAATTATGCTCCATCCTTATGCTTCTCAGCCCATACTAGTCCCCCAATTCCAAGCACAAAAAGGATACAAATATCACCCAAAATTGATAGTAAAGTGGGAGGAAAGGACCCTATGTAGCATCATTCCACCTTTCACCCTTCAACTTGTGGAAGTTCATACACAAGAATGGAGCATAGTTTTGGCTCTGATTTGGTGAAGGAGGTATCTGATGTAATCCCAGGGTCGGCCTACAACATTTTAGCATCTGAGGCGGGGAGCTCAAATGACACTCCCATACCCTCTCGCTTGGGCCAAAACATTGAAAGATCTTAATTCTACCTTCTTCCTGTTCTACTCCTCTCATGGTAGTGCCCTGCTACTTACCCCGATAAAGAAGAACTAACAACTTAAAATGCCTTGTTCAAAAACTTTAACACTTAACTTTCAAACACCTGAACAGCAAATGTAACTTTTCTTGTCTGCATAGTAAACACTGGCATTTTTATCTGTTTGAATAATCAAAGTGGTGCTTTCCATGCCTTCTTGGCTACGAAGATTTGAACTGCTTCCTGCTGAAGGGCCAGCTTATGCTCTACTGAGATGGTTGCAAAGTTGACCAGCCTCTCCTGTGTCATTGTGGAGCGTAGATGTGTTTTTATTAACTTCAGGTTGGAGAAGCTGTGTTCTCCCACAGCAACTGTTACAGGAAGTGTTAGATGTATGCACAGAGCAACAAAAGCATTTGGAAAGAGGGTGGTCATGTTATTTGTGCACATATATTCCAGAACAGCTTTTGGAGTTGATCCTGCTGAAATGTATCGTGAAAGGGCTTTCAGTTCATCACCTAAATCACTTGCGTCAATACTGCATATCATCATGAGTCAACACTGTCTCTAGTGCCCTGCATTACTGGTGTAGGTCTTCTTCAGGTACAGTCAGGAGTTTTGGAATATCATACAACATCCCAAATATACTGCTGTGTTCCTTGAGCTGCATGAAACGTTCTTCAGCTAACTGTATTGTATAATCTAGCACCTGGTTAAAGAATTCAACTTTGAACTGTTGTTTGGAGTCTCTTATGGGATTATCTCATGCCTCATAATCAAAATGTCTTCTTCTTCGGTGACTCTTGTATTCTTGAATGGGAAAATAGCTTCAGTGTGAAGTTCCTCTGCCAATTTCCATGCACTCTTTAGAACGTTTTGAAATCCCTCATCTGACCAGTAAGACTGTAGGTATGACTTTGCTTTGTCCAGTTGTTCCATTGCTCCAGATATATCAAGGTCAACACCTTGGAGTCTCTTGCTTACAACATTTATTTCAAAGAGTATGTCATGCCACAACACTAAGCCACACAGAAATTTAAAGTTATGTATGTTTCTGGTGATTCCATTTCCCTCTGCTACTGTTCTCCCATGAACAGTTAATGTCATAGCATTATCCTCCATAATGGCAACTATGGCATCATCTATCTTCCCAACTTGGTGTTTGATAGGCTTTATCACCTCCACTCGACCTTCCCATTGTATGGCACTCAGTGGTTTCAGTGTCGGTGAGGATGTTCCCAGATGTTGCTTCAAAATTTGCCATCAATGAGTTGATGCAGAGAAAAATACATAGATGCTTTGAATTACATTAAAAAATTCAGCAGTTTCACTAGAAGCTGATGCTGCATCACTGACCACCAAGTTCAATGAATGAGAGCTGCATGGGACAAAAAAAGCTGGAAGGTTTAACTCTCAGATCCGTGTCTGCACTCCTCTGTTCTTTCCTCTCATGTTGGCACCATTATCATAGCCCTGATCTCTCATGTCAGCTATCGCAATTCCCGTATCTTCCAGCTTTTTAAGAAGCATATTTGTCATACCAGCACCCGTAGTATCATCAATGTCAATAAATTCTAGAAAATGCTCTCTGACAGTCACCATGGCAGGGACATTTTCACTAGGTTCTGTTTCTGTTACAAAACACACCATTAAAGTCATTTGTTCTGTATGGCTGATGTCAGGTGTGCAGTCCAGAATAACAGAGTAATATCTTGCTGACTTCAGATCTGCCACAATCTTCTGTTTGACTTTTGTTGCCAGTAACTGTATGATCTCATTTTAAATTGTTTTTCCAAGATAGTGGTGTTTGTACGTTTCTTGGGTGGTGATTCTTCTTAGATGTTCCTGGAGTACAGCATCAGCTGCACAATTTTAAGGAAGTTTCTATAGTTTGGCACATACAGCTGATCTGAGTGCCATGCAGTGCTACGTTTTGGGTAGTGCAGCAAGCATTCTCACAATGGCAATGAGCCTTTTCAGAACATTTTGCCAGTAAAGAGACTCCGATGCAATCTTCTCTTGATGCTGATCATCTATGGTGGCCTTTAACCTTAGTCTCATCTCAAGCTCTTTCCACCTACGGAATGCTCTCTGGTGATTTGCTTCCTTCTCATGGCATGCCAGATTTCTAGCCATATTTTTCCAGTCCTTTGTTCCTGTAGAACCCAATGTGGCTGGAACATTAGACTGGAAGAGTCTGCAACAAAAACAGTATGCGGCATTCTGGTTTTTTTAGTACATAAGCCATGGCCTCTCTACTTTGTCACCATTGGGGATTTCACGCCAGTAATGTGTTGGATGGAAACTTCTATTTTCATTGTCTTTGGGGAACATGAAGTTTTTCACTTGCTGTTGGCCCATGCTGTATAAGGAAGTCCCTCAGGCTACTGCTCAAGTGAGCCCACAGTCCTGGATCATCTAGCCTTAAAAAACTAAACTCAGCAGCCTCCACCACACTCTTCTCTGATCTACACTTTTCTTCAGGAATGTTCATGGTTATATCCATTTGAGATGGAGATATGGATGCTGCAGTAGCTGCCAGGTCACCTGCACTCTAACTGGAAGATCAGGCATCTCCTCACCAATCACATCCTCACTGGAGCCAGAAGGCTCACTGTGAACATTTGTGTCTATGTATCTCAGGAGAGCTCCTTCCTGCTTAGATAGAAAAGCTTCCTTCTTTTTCTGAATGCTGCCTCAGAGGGCCGTTTTCTTCTTTCACTCATGACTGCTGTTCTGTGCCAGCTATAGTGGCTCTCAACACTCAATTGAAGGGGACAAATAAGCAGGCTGTTGGTAGGGCTTGAGTGAGGGAAGATATCAGCGTCTTCAGGGCCTAACTGGCTCCTCCTGCTTCAGTTGACTGCCTGTTCTCCCCAAGTGGATTCAGGGAAGCAGCAGGAAACAGGAAGCTCCCTGAGAAGCTGGTGTTAAACAGTCTAGGCTCCTGGGGGTGTTGGGGATTTACATAAGAGGTTCCTCCTCCTCTCTCTCCCTGCAGCTCCTGCTGCTTTCTGTTACTCCCTCTCACCTTTTCTCCTGCCTGCCTGGTATGTCTCTTGTACCCTCCTTGCTCCAGCACAGCACTCCACCATCTCTGTGCATCTAGAGCAGAGAGAATACATATACACCAGCAGCAGACACAATTTTCTACACTCTGGGTCCTAGGGGTGCCCTCCACAGTCTGGCACCTGAGGCGGTTGCCTCAGTTCACCTCATGGTAAGGCCAGCCCTGTATAATCCCTGGCAAAGTAGCATATTATATCCAAATGAACATCATGAACTGACACTGTAAAGCAACAGGGTTTGGTTGCTCTAGAGCTATAAGAGTTCCTGTGGCCAATGAATACAAGAGCATCCAGTGACCTGTCACCCAACAGCAGACCCACAAGTTCACTGTTCCCTACGAGAACTTTTGGCCAGGCCCACTTCCCCAGTGACATGCTGCCTCAGAAAGCCAGCTTCAAAAACATGAAGTTGTGAGAGTTATTGTTCCCTTCCCACCTGTTTTTTTCCCCAAAGGGAATAACAGTTTGCAGGAAAAATAGCACTTTACTTAATTAATACTGAGGACTTCAGTTACTCAGCCAGAGGTTAAGGCCCTATTACAGTAGTGGGTGGGAAAGGTTCTGTGGCCTGCAACGTGCAAGAGATCAGACTGGTGATCATGACTGTCCCTTCTGAACTTAAAGTTTACAAATCTATAAAGGAAAGACAACGCCAAGTAAGTCTGCGTTAAAGTAGGTGTGGGTGGCAACTACACATTTACTGAACTCTTAGGGTAAGTTCATTTAGCTATTATAAGTTTCATTACATAATGCAGCCTATCAGAGAATTATGGACCAGGTTTAAATAAAAAGGTTCAGTTATAATTGTACAGCACAGGGGAAATTCAATGGCACAACAGCACTGTTCTAGCGAATGTTTTGTACTGATACCAACAAAGCTGAGGCATACTCAGCAGCGAGAAATACTAGGCATCACACAGAGCTCTGCCAATGGCTTGACAGCTCTCTCTGGCACATCTGTTACATTTGGATAGCATTCATAGCTACTTTCCCACATTAAGCATTCATTCCACACAATCGCTGAAAGAATCTGCCTTTTTAAAAAAGAACATATATTGGGCCACATTCTTAGCCATGCCTTCATTTGTGCACATGCATCTACATAAACCTACATTTTGCAGGTACAGACACCAGGGCATGATCTTTGATAATCCTAATACAAGGTGTGGGTAAACATGTACATATCAGGGCCGGCTCCAGGCCCCAGCAAGCCAAGCGCGGCTTGGGGTGGCACGCTGCGGGGGGGCGCTCTGCCGGTTGCCGGGAGGGCGGCAGGTGGCTCCGGTGGACCTGCCGCAGGCGGCTCCGGTGGACCTGCCGCAGGCGTGCCTGCAGAGGGTCCGCTGGTCCCACGGCTCCGGTGGAGCATCCGCAGGCACACCTGCAGGAGGTCCACTGGAGCCGCAGGACCAGCGGACCCTCCGCAGCCAAGTCTGCGGGAGAGCCACCGGAGCTGCGGGACCAGCGAGCGGCAGAGCGCCCCCCGTGGCGTGCCGCCGTGCTTGGAGCAGTGAAATGGCTAGAGCTCGCCCTGGTACACATACATCAAAGTACATGGACAGGTGCATGACGAGGCAGTAAGTCAATCCTACTGTATTTGTTTGAGGTGTAACACACGCAGTAATGCTACAATGGCAGTGGAGTGTACAAGTCTTTGTAACGTTATAACAGTGGTTCACCTCCATTACCACAAGAGATCCCTAGTTATGAATTACTTTTTAAAGTCAAGAAAACCATACCAAAACTTATGTTAGATGTGCTGATTTTATCATCTTTCATTATGCTGGGGATGGGAGGAGAGAAGACAGGAGCTAATCTTTATGCAAGATGTATGCAAGTGCAAGATCACTCAATCCATCTCAGTGTACAATAAATCTCTCTTTATAAAACTGCTGCTAATGATCTCTTACTCACGCTATACATTTCCAAGTAAGAGGTGGCAGACATTTTTCATACATGGAGGTGAAGTACACATTGTGCAGGATCAGCAGCAAAGAATCCTGTGGTACCTTATAGACTAAGGGACGTTTTGGAGCATGAGCTTTCGTGGGTGAATACCCACTTCGCCGGATGCATGTAGTGGAAATTTCCAGGGGCAGGTATATATATGCAAGCAAGAAGCAAGCTAGAGATAACGAGGTTAGTTCAATCAGGGAGGATGAGGCCCTGTTCTAGCAGTTGAGGTGTGAAAACCAAGGGAGGAGAAAACAGGATGTGCAGGATGTGGTCCAGGGGCTTAGAAAGGTCCTCATCAAGGTATCAACTCTGCTGAACTCAACTCCTTACTACCTTTAATTCCCTGGCAGTATCTCAGAACATGCCACAGATCTAAAGTGAGACCAAATCCAGGTCATCCTCGTTACTTAAAGTAATATTCCCAGTGCATTAGAAACACACAGTTACCGAAAGAAAAACTATATATTCCTCTTACATGTCAAATAGAGAGGCACATTTGCTAAATTTCAGGGAACAATACGACTGGTACAAGACAGGAAGGCAGAGAGGGTTGGGAAGGTGAGCAGACTGGTACCTAAAATGCTATCAAAGCAAGAAGAAATTATTGCTGGTGGAATTTTGCACCAAAAAATTAAAAATTCTGCACACGATATTTTAAAATTCTGCATATTTTGTCAAAATAACACAATATAATCACACCAGTTTCAATTATAATTTATTTCAAATTAACTGCCAGCAAGTATGTCAACAATACAGACAACAAAAATTATTCCCCCAGGAGTAGAGAGTTAAAGAAACTCCTATGACAACCCAGTTCCAGTTGGGGAGTGCTGGAGAGGGCTGCATGGTGCCTCCTCTGGTCCAGACACGTCTCTCCCCTACCCGAGCCCAGCCGCAGGCTCCCCTGGCCCAGATACGTGCCCCCTCTCCTCTCCAGAGCCCAGCGACAGAGACCCTCAGCCCAGACACGTACCGGGGGACATAGTGCAGCCCTGCCCTTCCTCATCCTTTGCCAGAGACAGGTCTCCCAAGCCCACCTCTGTCCCCAAGTGGATGAGGCGCAAGCCCTGGAGCCAGAGAATGCAGAACCTCCATCCTCATCAGGTTGGGCACTCAGCTCACTGACAGCCAGGCTCTGCAGAGTGCAGCAGCCTCTAGTGGTGGCCAGCAGCTCTGCAGCCCAAATTCTGAAGGAAAAGCATGACATTCTGTGCAGAACATTAATTCTGCGCAAATTCCTCATTGCTCACTGGCACCGAATTCTCCCAGGACTAAAAGATTCTTGGCTGGCTTCTGGCTTGCTTCTTCCCTCCCCTGCTCTCAGTCCCCTGCTAGAGGCAAGCTGGTAGCTGGTTATCAGCTCAGGACCCAGAGCTGTCATCCAAATTCGCTGTATCCTAGGGATGACTCAGAATGTGATATTACATTTGCTCACGGTAGTTAATTTTTAACACTACTTCAGAATATCAAAACAGGAGGATTCTTCTTCAGCTACAATACAGTTGATCTGGAACTCAACCTGTATAACCTGTGGCTACTGATATATAATATACAGTAGGAGTTGAGTGGAAAAGGAGAATTAAAAATATTGTTTTGATTTTCCAACAAGCTTTGTTCTCCAACATCACTCCAATGAGCTCTCTATGAATTGGAGGCCTGATATTACAGGGTGCTGAATGCCATCAATTCACACTGATTTCACTGGGAGTAGAGGGTATTCAGTACCTAGTAGGATGTGCTCACGATCTTTCAGGATCAGGTCATCAGCAGGGCCAGTCCAAGGCGAAACTTCCACCTTGTGCCCCTCCCCTTCCCCGGAGCATCACTTATTATAAACTTTCAAAAATGAATACTGCATAATGTGGCATTGTTCATTAGAATTAATACAGAGGGGGAGGATTTGGCCCATGAAACAATAACTGTATTAAGATGCGGCCTGTGAAAAACTTTGAGAAACCTTGACTTAAATTTCTTTGGTGACATGATGTAATATTCAGTATTGCCAACCTCAACCATTCAGAACTCATGAGTTAGGTCAGATACCGGTGATTTTATGGGGGCCCATCAGTCCTCATTCTCAAAGGAAACCTGCAAAATGCTTTTCAAAAGATGAGCCTGGAAGCTTGAATTCAAAACGTTGCTAGACATTAAAAATCATGATCTTCATAAAGATATTGGATTAATGGTTAATTACAACAACTTGAAACCTACTAATCCCTCCTTTTGTCCTGGGATTACAAGGGAGTTAATGGGCTACTTCACCTTGAATATGTGCTAACTACTTGTGCTAAACTAACTGTTAGATCTAGTGTTTAGCTGTGACACTGTCAGTACCTTTTCAGACCCAAAAAAACTGTGTAGCTGGAAAACTTGTCCATCTCACTAACAGAAGTTGGTCCAGTAAAAGATGTCACCTCATCCACTTTGTGCTATCATATTATTTAAAAGAGACAAGGGATTGTATAAAATCATGTGTCCCTGTAGCTAAACCCCATCAACCTGATCCTTTTCAAGTGTTCATAGTAATAAGTTCAATAACAGATTTGCAGACCTTTGACATCTCTACTTAAAAATGAACTGTTCTTTATAAAACAGGCGTCTCCCATATGATTTCATATTGTAAAGTTTGTCTAAGTTTAAACTAATATTTACGGAAATTTCTGTTTCTATTTGACATTGACTCTGCTTGTGCATAATGTGTTTCTTACTTTACTAATCACTTCCTTATGTGGGAAGTGTGAAACCAACTGTCTTGGCATGATTTTCCTAGTTTTGTGGCCGTGTTTTATAATCACTTGAATTATAAAATTGAATTACTTTTTAAAATGTTAGCTATATTAATTTCTTCGTATGCTGTGGGTTTCTGAACAGTTTAAAGAGCAGGACACGTCATTGCAGCTGGAATTGTTTTCTTGATTTAAACACTGCAAATAAAAAAAGTTGGAGCATATTTTTGAAAGTTAGGTTAATGCAAATATCAAGTTTTTAATCATGTAACTTTTAAAATAGGTTGTTTTCTCAGATTAATCCATACACGGAAATACAACTAAAAAGTCCAGGGTTTTTTGAGCGGTGGAGGCTTGGCCCATGCAACATGCAGGGAAGGGGACCCGAGTGGCTGCATCTTACAACTCCCAGATTCAGGTTGGCGCCGGAAAGGTTTCCTGCCAAACCACCTAGACAGAAATACCAAAATGCCCCAAAAATACTATTGCAAGGTATTTCCAACATAATTGAAAAACACGGGAAGTTACATGAAAGTATGTCCTCACCAGACATGCCAAACCCGTGCAAAAAAATGCAGAAATTCGGCTTGTTTTTGGCTTAAGTGGCTCGTGAGTTGCTCGTTGGCTAGTTTTTGGCTTGTAACTTGTTGCTTGTTTGGCTTGTAGCTTGATGCTTTTTTTTTTTTTTTATCAGCTCCTGGCAAGCAGGGGTAACGGAGGCAAGCAGGGGCAAGGGTGGGAGAGTCAGGGGTGTACAGTGGGCCTACCACAGTCCCAGACTGCTCACCAGGGTAATCTAGTCACAGTGTGTTAGGGTTCTTAGGGATTGGCTTGTTTTGGCCTTGTTTTGAAATGGAATTAGCTTGATTTTTGGCTTACTGTGAAAGTTGGGATGCTTATTTACCGTGTGAAAGTTGGCAACTGTGGTTCTCACCAGTTTTTTAGATGGAAAAGATTCAGGAAAGCATCAGATCTTTAGAAGTTAATCTGAAAAGAACCCCCCTGAGTCTTTTGAGAACTGAACTTCCCTAATAGGACACCACTGTTCCACATTCTCACAATCAAGAATGCAGATCTAATAATAATCAATAATAATAGGGCAAGTAATTAGAAGTGGAAACAATTAATACACTTGTCTTCAAGCCATCTGACACTCAGTTATTGGTCTGACATCTGGGAACACTGGCATTCAGATCAATTTTCAAATAAATTGCTGACAGTAAAAATCAACTGAACCCAGCGTTTTCTTTACCTTTAGCTCAGACTGGAACTTTGAGTCCTTTTAAACATATTTTTATTTTAATAACAACCCTCATCAAAGACCAAGATTAAATCTTGGGCTGTTTCAACACTGAATACTTAAACTTCTGCATTAATATTTCTCTTCCCTACTACAACAACGTGTAAGAGAATACATTAAATTTTTAAGACCTAACTCTGATAAAACCTGGAAACGCTAAATATGAAACAACGCTCATATGGCACACAGTTCATTTGTTACAAAGCAACATGTCTGAAGGCAGCATTAGACAGAAGTCAAGCAATGCTAACTGCTGTAGTTTGGGCCCCAGGAATTTCTCTGAACTTGGAGAGAAGTCATGATCAAATTTTTTTTCAGAACTTAAAAAAAAAAGGACCCTTAATCTGGGTCTCAACCCATAGTTGAGATCCCCTCTCCTAGTCACACCTTCTCAAGGCTTAACTTTTTCTTAAACATTCTTCCCACTCTATACATCAGACACTGCAGTGCTCCACCATCTAACACCTAAATGCAACTTTTCAATCATGACCAATACCACGCACACTGGGCTAAATTCTGATCTCAGTTACTCTGATAATGCAGAGTAATGTCAATGAGGTCAATAGAATGACTCAATTCACAAGAGTATAACGGAGATCAGAATCTGGCCTTATATTTCAAAGGAGTCCCTAATAAAGACACTACATAGGAACACCATTATTTTCTTGAATTAAGTTGCTCTGAAAATACAGCCTACTTCCTGTTCTCCTCTGCATGTAGTTCCTTTTATACTAATTTCTCTTTACCTCTGTTCCAGCTATACAGTACATCATCCTTCACTTGTCACTAATTCTACAGCAGATAATTATCTTTCAAAGAAGAAAAATCTGGCAGCTAGAAGGTATCAAGGAGGAAAAACCAACTTCCTAACACCCTAGTTTTTACGTACAAAACGCATCATACTACATTCTTCCACAATTAATCACCACACATTTCTCAAATATAAGAAAAAGGAAAAGCGAAAATTACATTAGAAAAGCCCCCACTAACATACATACTAATGAAAACATCTCCCTAATTATCTCTAGTATAAAATTACGTAACCACAAGTGGAAACTATGTACCTAGCTGAAAGACATCTGCCCTGTGTTCTGATACACTAAACAATAGCTCTGACTGATCCAACTGCATGGCCTTTCCACTGAAAATGCCCTCATACTATGGCTACAAGGATGTTACTCCCAGGAACCAAGAGCAAGAAAGACTTTAAGATCTGGAAAGTCTGTGACTAGATATGGGTGATATTTTAAATAACTCTACCGCAAGCTATTTAGGGCTTTACAGACTGTACTTGTGATGGGTTCTGTAAGGGAACATAACCTCCCCCGCCCCCCTCACTGGATAGAGTTTTGCAACTGTTTATATGGGATCTTGTCTTGCCACCAAAGCCTTTTGGAGGTTGCTGTCACTGGTTGGATACTGTAGCAGGGCCTTGACTGAAATAGTAAACTGTCAGTCCCTGCTGCAGAGCCCTGCCATTGATATAAGCATCTGTGATTTTAACATATAATATTGCAACAATTATATGCTTTTAGCTTTATTAGTTTACAGGCCCATGCAAGCTAAAAAAAAATGCAAAATAAAAGCCATGGTTTTAGTTCTCAAAGAAACTTGTATTACTGTGGCACTGGGTGTTCAGAAACTAGATATGAGGAAAGCAGGGTATGGAACACTAACAAAAGAGGAACTAGGAGGGGACAAGGGGTCCCTTGGAGGCCAGTTCAGCTATAGGTAAACATAGTAGCTTTGCTTGCATAAGGTAGATCACAAGGAGAGGTCACAAGATAACCAGCTCAACACTGCCCAAAACACAGGATATCTGTTAAAACAGCTTGCTAATTTGCAATATTCTATATGGTAATGCTTTTGCAATATGTAATTGCAACCAAGGGGTCATAGAACAGTCAGCATAATTAATGATAACTGGAAATACCCCAAGCTAAACTTACAGTAAATAACCAGCTGATTTGCAATATTAATTACCAAAAAAAGGCAAATAACTTGTGTAATCAATATGACGTTTTGCGGTTTTAACCTTTATACGCTTGGTGAAAATTGTGAAGGGCAGAGCAGCCTACCTCTTGCGTGAGGTTACGCTGTCTCTCCCTGTATGCTTACTTGTAATCTTGTTTTTATTAATAAAGGTGCCTCCGGCTGTCTGAACCAAAATCAACTGGGTGGTGGTCTTTTCCACAATAGTTCGGTCACAGAGACCCCCTTGGGACTGTCACTTGATATGCTGAAATTAGCTCTGAGCCCCATTTTCCCTGCCAGCTTGTGACTTTCAGAACCCTGTCTTGTGGAGCCAGACACTCTAGCCTGCTGCAACACAGACCCAGGGTTTGGTCCATGCCCCCAAAGCTTTAGACTTAACTGAAAACAACTTAGCAGGTTACCTGTCTTCAGCACCCAGACACCCAGTTCCCAATGGGATCCAACCCCCAGATAAATCTGTTTTACTCTGTATACAGTTTATACAGGGTAAACTCAAATTAACCACCCTCTGTAACACTGATAGATAGGCACAGCTGTTTGCTCCCCCAGGTATTAATCACTTACTCTGTGTTTATTAATAAATAAAAATGATTTTATTAAGTATAAAAAGTAAAATTTAAGCGGTTTCAAGTAACAACAGACAAAACAAAGCAAGTCACCAAGCAAGATAAAGCAAAAACATGCAAGGCTAAGCCTAATACATTAAGAAACTGGATTACAGGTAATATCCGAACCTTAGAGATGTTCCAATAAGCTTCTTTCACAGACTAGACTTTTTCCTAGTCTGGACCCAATCCTTTCCCCTGGTACAGTCCTTGTTAGTTCCAACATACATCTCAGGTGGTAAGCAGGGATTTCCTCATGACTGCCAGCCTCTTTTGTCCTGCTCCACCCTCCTTTATAGCTTTGGCACAAGGTGGGAATCTTTTGTCGCTCTGGGTCCCCACCCCTCCTTCTAAATGTAAAAGTACCAGATTTAAGATGGATTTCATTATCAGGTGATATGGTCCCATGTCACTGTAAGACCCCTAGTTTCCTTTCCCCATGGGTTGGCCCACACGTACACAGAAAGGCTTTCAAGTAACTATGGCCATTTACAATTGATTGTTTCTGAAGCACCCTTAATGGCCTCCACTTAATATGTTTATATAAGTGATACAAGTTCATATTTTATTCTCCTAACTGCAGATATAGAAATAATACATGCAGACAAACAGGATGAACACACTTAGTAGATTACAAGCTTTCTAATGACACCATACAAGGGGTATTTAGCATAAAGCATATTCCAGTTATGTCATATTCATAAGCATATTTCCATTAAGCATATGGAGTGCAACGTCACAGTACTCTCACATCTGCAAAAAGATAGCCAATGCGGAGCAGAAAGCAGATTGGTTTATGAATTCAATGTGGCTCAGCAAACTCAAGAGAAGGGCAGCTACATTCCATTCTACCTGCAGGTCTTGAGTCCCTGTTATGGGTAGCCCCAACCAGAGTGCATATAAATAATCGAGCCTGAGAGTCATAGGACATTGATTAATGATGCACAGTCTGCTTTTGAGAGAAATGTTGCCAGCCATTAGTGACTACACCATCTATGGTAGCTACTTCCTATCTGTGAATCTACAGCCTGTAATGGATCCAATGTAACCTTGAACAGGTATCTATATTGTTAAAGGTCAGACAAACTCCTGCAGTCAAAGCTGTACTCTCAGCCTTAGCCTGTTCATCAAAATGCTTTCCTTACCTATCAGCATCAATTTGTCTTAACTTAACTGAGCCCCAGCCAGTTCGCATGCATCCAGTCTCTTCCATTTGCTATCAGTTGCTGTTCTTTCCCATTGTTTAAATTAGAAAAGATGTAGACCTAAAGCACTGTTATCACTGCAGACCAAAGTATGTTCCCTAAAAAGGCACAGATATACATTGAACACAAGAGTCAGAAAATGGAACCCCAAACACAACACTCTGGGGAAGAAAAAGAACCTATTACCTGCTCTTTGAGCACTCCAGACAGAAGGAGCAAACCTTTGAAATACTATTTCATCAACAGTAAGTCACTGCAGGAAAGACGATCAAGCCTTGTGGTCAGTGGTAGCTTTAATGTATGTTGTATAACTTACGATTTTATTTTCTCTGTACTAAAACTTTAAATTCCTATGGTTCTGCCTGTCTGCAGAAGTATTTCTGTTCTCAGAGCTGCTGTGGCGTATTATAGCTGAGACCATGCACTCTCCTGGTTGCTTCTTGCTTTCCTTAAACTAAAACAAGTGAGTCTATTTGAGACTGAAAGAATACATTCTGCTCTTTTCACAGGGAAACATTACAGTATTGCAGGCTGCTGATAGGGCTAACTAAATCAAAGGATGCTTAACTTATGCCCATCACTAGTCAATTGGACTACTTGCATGCTTAAGAGTAAACAGACATGTAGATATATGCAGGACTGGGGCCAAGTATACCTATTTTAAAGTCTGATTTTAAAATAATATAAGGCCCCAGGCAGGAACTAGTATATTATTTTATACTCCCTCTGTTTGGTAATTTGGAAACCTCATTTTCCTTGGTACTGACAGACCCTCACTTCATATTGATTCATAACTAAGCACATCATGCCCCTAAATTCCTTGTTCTAGTTTCATCATAGCAGCCTATCTTTTCTTTCCAAGCACTGACACATTAGACTAACATGAGAGAGGATCAATTTTAAATACTGTTTTGAATATTTTGGTCTACAGTGAGTAAAATCTCAACAGTATTTTAATTGTGTGTCATGCTAGCAGGAATCAGTTAAGATTATTATGAAGAAAGTAGATCTGGTTACTCAGACAAAGACAACACAACTGAGTATGCATTGAATCTATTGGGGAAGTATCGGGGGTATGTTGAGGGAATGAAGAGATTAGCTGCTGCTGTTGAAAAACTACCCGCTGTATGAGAGACTTCCAGATTAAACTCTATGGAATACTGACATTAACAGAGGCTACTATCCAAGAAGCTTAGATACTAACTTCCATATTGCTTGTAAAAATGTGTAGATATGCTGCCTTTATTCAGATGCCCCCTCCCTCTCCAAAGCACAAATTCAGAGCGTCCTCTCCCCATTCTCCTTCATTTTTCCATCCACACACAATGTCCATCCTGACTCATGCCATCCTCTTCTTAATCTCCATACCCCAGCCCCTGTCATTCTGAACCCCTCCTCACGTTGTTCATTCTTCTCTCTTCTCTGGTGCATCTTGTTGCTTTCCTACTCTGCATACAAACCCCAGACAAGTGAGGTGGAGCCCCTGAAGCCTGACTCTTTCCCCAAAGCAGGGCAGCTCCTACTAGGCTGCTGGATTTGTGGCCCCCCAAGCACTTCTGAGCAGAACATAATGGACATTTTAGGCTGGACATTTTAAGCTGCTGGCACTTGGGTCAGCAGCCTCAGGGCTTCCATTCTCCCAGCTTATGTCTATACTACTGTTAGACACCCACGGCTGGCCCAGGCTCACAGGGCTAAGGCTAGGGCTAGGGCTAAGCGAGTGTTTAACTGGGGTGCAGACGTTCAGGCTTGGACTGCAGCATGAGCTCTGGGACCTTCTTGCTAACCAATTCATCCCTGTTGCTCAACCCCAGATCCAAAATGGATGACCCTCTAGTTGTTTCCTTGTCTTCCTGAAAAACTGTGCCTGTAGGGTATGCCATAAATGCTCCAATTTCACCAACCCACCAGGCAGAAGTGATAGCAACAAAAAATGCTCTTTTCATAGATAAATGAGTATAGGAGCATATTGCCATTGGTTCGAATGGAGGTCTAGTAAGAGAGTGTAGGAAGAGGCCAGGGTTGGATCCTGTATGTGAGGGTAAAGATTTTGGAGGCCTTTTAGGAATCGTTCCATGGGTGAAGACAGAGTGGCCGTCTATCTCTTAGTGAAAGGTCATGATGGCTGCCAAATGCACATGAATGGAGCTTGTGAATAACCCCAATTGCTTAAGTTGTAAAATATAGTCCAGGATAAGTGGTAATGGAGACTCATTGCCTTGACTCGATTGGAGGTGCACCAGGATTGGAATCTAGTCCATTTGTGGAGGTAAGTGTGTCGAGTCATAGTACGCCTGCTATTAAACAATATTTGTTTAACTGCTTCCCAACAGGTTATTTCCACATTCCAGAACCATGGAGGAGCCATGCTTTCAGGTGGAGCAGGTTGATTGGGATGGAGGATGTGACCTGTAACCTGTGAAAGGAGTCAAGGAGTTGAATGGAGAGAGATCAGAGGGCATACCATCATGCAAATGAAGGAAGTATATCAGATCTGTTGTGGCTATGTCAGAGCTATAAGGATGACATGGGCTTTGTCCCCCAGGATCTTGTGGAGTACTCTGAACAGAAGGGGAAAGGGAGGAAAGGCACAGGGAAGCAGCACATCCCATGTGATGAGGAATGCATCTCCCAGAGCCTTGTTTTAGCTACTGGCATTTGGCAGGAAATAGTCCAGTGTCTTTAGTCTAAAGAGTCTTTCAAACTTCATTTCTCATCTCTCTGCACAGGAGCTTATTACTTCTTGGTCTTTGCTGATAAGGATGTTCTAGCCTGGCAGTCCATTATTAAATCTTGTGGCGTACAAAGTCTAACAGATCCATGCAAAGTTTATTGGATTTACTTGCAGAGAGATAAGTACAAAAAAGACTAGTGCCCTGATCCAAGTATTCACATTCATGCTGACTTTGACATAATTTTGCTCAAGTATCCTTTTCCAAAACATGCAATCTACAGCTCCACCAGCATCTGTCTTATCTCTAGCAGTGCCTTCATGCTCCTAGAGACCAGTCATCCCTACTGACATGTTGTTTTTCACAGCAGATCTCCAGCAAAGATCTACACAATTTATTAAATATATGTAGTTCAGGAAGCTTGCTGTTTCTGCACATTTTAAATTCATATCCTGAGCAGCTGTCAAGAACTAAATTACAGTTCCTTAATTGTAGGATTTTCACCATGCTCCCAAGGGAGCAAAACAAGTGGCTTTTGGAGCGTAAGAGTTGGGTTTATGGTAATCAGCTATGATTTGTGATACCCAAAGCAGATCCAGAGAGGTAAAGCTGTACTGAACAGAGTAGAGAAAAGCCAGTTTGCACCATGTCACTGTATAAGAAAGCTGAAGGGTGTAAAAAAACCAGGGGAATTGTATGGAGCAATTAAACATTTTTTTTTTTAAAAGATGCCTTGATTGCGGAGACAAGGATGATACTGAAGAAAGGGGCCCAATGCTGAAATAATAGCACAGCCAATGGATTCTGACATCTTACAACTTCATATGGACAGAGAGTGAGAATGGAGGAGAAGATTTTTCTAATAGAAAAGAGCCCACAGACTTTCTTTGGGATGTATACACTTTTTGTACCACTTTACATTGGTTTAGAAACCACTCAAGTTAAAGCAGTACAACCACTGAGCATGGGCACGGTTATACCAGTATATAGGTATTAGCATCTACATTGCATGTTTCTGTAAATTTACAGAAACTGATATAGTTAATGACTTTGCTGCATTGCACATAGGGGAAGATTGGTATAATTTTAAACGTTCATTTGCTGAAAATGTATGGTAATGCTGAAGGTTAATGCTGAAATACAAAAATCCAACTAGGGTCATTACAAAAAGGAGTTGGTGCCGTTATCATCATATCTGTGGCACTGTGGCCACATTTTTAATGCACTGGCACAGTTAGTTCCTGCTTAAGAAAGGCCCAGAATAGGAACAATAGTGATTACTCGCATTACACCCAGCTCCAGCCTTTGAAGTTAGGCTCTCCTTGCTTTTATATGCATCAAACACTCAAACTCACCAACGGCCTAAAACAGATATGGAAGACACAGTATAGGAATATAACAGACAGATCAGATAGCTAAATCTCTCTTCCTCAAGCAGGCTTAAAAAGGTATTGAACTAAGGGCAATGGATGACTGAGGGGACTGGTAACAGGTTAGGGAGTCTTCTACACTTAGGTCACTGGTTTGAACCAAGAAAGTGAAGTCCAGAAGTTCTTTCTATCTGTTGGGGGTTTCACTGTCTAGATGGAGGTGAGTTGGTGGGTTTCAGTCCAATTCTAGTCATACACTATATTAAGGGCACATTTATGAACAATTTATAGAGGGTTAATAAACTATTAAGAGATGTTATAGACCTGAGCAATATGTATTATAGATGGTTGTAACAACCATCTCTAATACCTTCTGATGTGATTAGCAGCAACAACTTCTTTATCTCTTGGATTCCATAACCACTCATTATGCATTTATTATGATGTCTATCAATCAGTTATTAACCCATTATAAGCTATATATAAATGTACCCTAATATAAAGCATGCCCCCAGTTCTTATTTCACACCTGTTCATATCACAAAAGTCATGAAGTGCTAAGGATGGGATGGGCACAAACAGTGAACTGCCCCTAAAGATCATCTCTCTGATTCAGATTGGAGGCACACTGACAGAGCAATGTAAGTGGGTGCTACACTTCCACTGTCTGTGCTGTACTTGTTCTGCAAGTAGAGGATTTAAGTCTCTGATGCAGTCTTGTCTGGCATTAAATTCACTTAGCAGTTATAGTCTATCATCCTCATCAGCTGACAAGAGGATGGTCTATTACAATTCTGAGAAATTCATTACCTATCAGATAAAATCCTGGACTTTTTCCAGCTAGCTGCAGAGCTCCATACTGAATTCTGAAAAATCAAACTAAGTGAGACTTGCCACAGTTCTGTTTTTCATAAACAGGAATGGGGGAAGGAAGAGCCACACTTGACTAGCCAAACAGCCTGGAAAATTTAACTTCAAGCCATAATCTTTGCTCACTGTTTCGACTCTTTTCTATCCTTGAAGCTCACCACTGAAAATTATGTAAAGTATTAGAATGGATATATCAAACATTCCCCCTCCTTCACCTTGGATAGGCATATCATCAAATCCCATTCATTTCTCATAAATCTACTTTTCCATGTTTTAACCCTATCCCAAGAATATCACCCAAAGTTGATTGCACTTCATCTCTGTAGACACCATGCATCCAATTAACCCATTCCTCCTCATTTCTCATTAGACAGCTACAGTGTGAAAACAGAGATGTTCATATAAAAATCACTTCTGGGTAACAGTGTAGTTCAAACAAACATACTCACTTTTTTTTTTTTTTACACAATAAACTGGGAAAGAATTTTTCTAATTTACATTTTAGGGAAGAATTATTACTTGTTTTTTCAGATGTGTGGATGGGATGAAGTTTACCACAAAGAAGAAGAGAAAGAGAAGAATGGAGGGAAGAATTTGACTTAGTACATACAACATAGCGACCTAAGCTACCATATACTGTTGAAAAATCCAACCCACTTGCTCTGTGCCAGAAGAGGATGCTAGCAATGGAGTGTTAACAATACACAGCAATGGGCAAGTACCATTGTCTACTTAAATCATTTAACCTGTTATGGAAACTTCTTCTCCATTGACTAAGCAAGACCATCATTTCTCATCTTATTTGTTCATTTTATTTTAGATTTCACGTGAAAAGGAGTTCGAGTTGTCAGGTATTTTTCATTATTAAGTTAAAGTTTTTTGAGATCTTGTACCAAAAGTGATTTTATCCTAACAGATTTGTTTTCTAATCGTAATAATTTGTGTTTCAAATATTAAGCCATCTCCTTTTGCAAATTCCTGACAGGCATCTAAGAACTGATAATGCTCCCATTACTGTGGCAATTACATGCAAAATACAGTGAAGACTAGAATAACTTTAAAATATAATTGGTGATTAGTACACAAATTAAGAAACCAATTCCTTAAAGGATCTGGACTACATACACCCAGACATATCTTTCATGAATGTCATTACCTGATTCCAGTAATAAGAACATGAGAACAGCCATTCTGGGTCAGACCAAAGGTCCATCTAGCCCAGTATCCTGTCTTCCGACAGTGGCCAATTTCAGGTGCCCCAGAGGGAATGAACAGAACAGGTAATCATCAAGCGATCCATCCCGTGATTGCCCACTTCCAGCTTCTGGCAAACAGAGGCTAGGGACACCATCCCTGCCCATCCTGCCAAATAGTCATTGATGGACCTATCTTCCATGAATTGATCTAGTTCCTTTTTGAAGCCTGTTATGGTCTTGGCCTTCACAACATCCTCTGGCAAGGCGTTCCACAGGTTGACTGTGCATTGTGTGAAAACAATTACTTCTTTTTGTTTGTTTTAAATCTGCTGCCTTTTAATTTTATTTGGTGGCCCCTAGTTCTTGTGTTCTGAGAAGTAACACTTCCTTATTTACTTTCTCCACACCAGTGATAATTTTATAGACTTCGATCATATCCCCCTTGGTCTTATTAATCTCTCCGCATATAGCAGCCATTCCCATACCCCCAATCATTTTTGTTGCCTTTCCTGAACCTTTTCCAAGTCCAATATATCTTTGAGATAGGGCAACCACATCTGCATGCAGTATTCAAGATGTGGATGTACCATGGGTTTATATAGAGGCAATATTATATTTTCTGTCTTATTAGCTATCTTTTTCTTAATGATTCCCAAAAAGCATGGCATATGTGCTCTAGACATATATTTCAAAATATAAGAATATACAATATATATATATTGTGTAACAACTTTTTGCACATCTACATCTCCCCCCCAAGTTAAAAGAACACTAAGGTTGTAGAGTCATGCACTTTAAAGTTAGCATTAATTCTGGCAGTTCCTATCTACAACCTCAATCTGGCCCTCTTGTGTATTTGTATTATGATACAATTTTTAATTACAGAAATCACACAATTTTTTCCCCAGGACCCCTGTCTCATGAGGCAATTTTGTGATGCAGATGAATGGGAGACTAGGATAATAGTAAACTCATTTACATTTCTAGAAATCCACGGTCAAATCCATTTAGATTAGATGTAGTTAGTGCACAAACACAGTGTTCCCTAAAACCATTGTTACTTCCGCATTAGAAACAACCCAATTGGTTTCCCAAAAGCAGCCTCAGAGAGAAAGCACAGCAATTGTCCTAACAGACCTGGGTCAAGATCAGCAACCAGTTGGCGTATGCTAACAACTTTGGTTAATGCATCTTACCTTTCAAACCAGAGGGTAAGTACTTCCTCCTCTATTCTAAACTTCCAGACTCACTCCCCAGGTGACCTTTTACAAAAGTATGTTATGGGACCAAAACAGCAAGAGAAAGTAGTCATGAACCTGAATTCTGGGCAATACAAGACTTGATATAAACAACATTGTTTGGTTTAATTTTGGATTCTTTCCAGTCTAATGATGTGCAAACATATCTAGCAAGTCCATATAGGATGACCTAGCTTAAATACTTTAAAACCAAATTGTTTCAATTGCTGTGATCAACATAATGTACAAAGTGGGCTAGCACTGGTCAGGTATATGATAACACCAAGGGAACTCTGCAGGGCTAGCCCCACAGTATGCGAATAATGTATTTCATCACACAGACTGATAAGGAACTAGAGAAAATGGATTTCAGAAGCAAGATGTTTGGTATCTACAGAAGAGAGATGTGAGGATAAGAATGCCTTCAAATGAATGTGTTTTGTTTGCAATTGGGAAGAGGTCGAGTGGGTGGACAGTCTGTCTCAGAAGGGCAACTGTGTTTACGGCAATATGAATGGTCAAATATTGCATTTAGGCCATTAAATTTAATAAGGAACTTGTTTTAAAAGTTATAGAACCCCCATGATTCAATCCAAAATTAATACTATGGCTCCTTCTAGGTCCCAATATATGTTTCAAGTGAGCCATGTGTATTGAATCCTAAAACAGTTCCTCCAGCTATATAGAGATGCAGTTATGGAATACAGAGCATTGAAACACTGTGACTGCAATGAGGCATACATGGTGTCAGCTATTTCACTGTTTAATCAATTAGCTTCTCCAGCAGAGACTGAGAGAAAGAAGCAGTTCCACAGAAAACCAAGAGCTTTAGCGCAATCCGGCTCTTACCTATTGGGATGGATGATATCTGAGAGTAGAGATCCAGCATGCGGTTGCCATCTACGTCTACAAGGTAGTTCCCTCGGCTCTCTTGATAATTGCAAAAAAAGTGCACGGCTTCTGCATTCTTACAGGAAAAAAAAAAAACTAATAAATCTAGCAGGTGGCACAATATTCAGTTCAATCTGGAGATAGTAAATGGGGGACACTTACAGCAAAACCTTTTAAAATATCTATTGATAAAATACAAATATACACATCTCTGTTGTATGGGAATTAAGTTTACTGTAGCCTCTTATAAAAATGGATTTTAATAAGAAGTGCAGTAAAGACACAGGAAGGAACAGTATGCAGTACAGTAGTATTTCACAACTCCTCATCTAAGGCTCTCAAGGTGTTTTACAAGCATCAGTGAATTAAATTAAGATAATGATTGCCCAAGGTCAAATACTGAGCCAGTAGCAGAATAGAAAATAAACCACAATATTCTTGACTCAATCTGTTCCTCTAATAATCCGCACACACTATATGTGTGGGGGGAAGGCCTTGCAAGTACCAGTTGGTGAGTAAAGTTGAACAATTGCAAGGGTGCAGTTTCTGCACATAAATCAAGTGTGCACATTGCAGAATTGCTCTTTTGATCAAAGAAATATATAGTTATATTGATAAACTTTTAAACTCAAAGATTGCAATGCTCATATCCTCTGCTTAATAGCAATTAAAAAAAACCCCACCACATTCAGTAGGACTCCCTAAAGAGGTAAATAATAAACAGACAATATGGTACACTGATTTCACAAAACATTTCAGCATTTAAAACCTGTTATAGAGTTATTTTCTATTAAACACTGTACAATAATTTAACCATCAAATACTACTGTCACAATTCAGGGCAACTGCACCTGTATTCCCCCTTCAGTGGCCCATTTCCCTATGTTACTCTCAGCAATGATAGTCTGCTTAAACAAACCTGCATCTCTCTCTTCAGAGGCTGGTAACAGACTGATTGCTACAGTTGTAAGTAACATACAGCTCTTTCTAAGCAAGCCTATTTTATTCTTAAGGTAAAAAGCATTACAAAGAAAACATAATAAAAACAATAAAAGAATCTACACATATGCTCAGAAGTTAACCAGAGACCACCACAACTCTAACACAGGCTCAGGCAAGAGCAGTCTTTCAACACCCCACCCTGGTGGCTTCCTTGTGGTTACAAGTTCATGACAACTTCAGCTCAGAACAAGCACACAGTTTTATAGGCCCCAGTAAGCCAAGTTCTTCCAATCCTTCCCTAAGGATGGGGCCTGCTGTGGACCAGAGTTCCTTTCCATTGGCTGTCAGTCTTTGGAGAAGTTGGTTTGAACTAGTATGTGTGTGTCCGGGGGGACGGAGGGGAGAAATAGCTTCAAAGGCTGATAATGGAGGAAGTATATTAGCATCCCCCTCCCTATTTGAAACTGTACATACAATGCCACAGTGACACATACACAACTGCACTTGTAATACAGTTTACTCCAAAGGTATTAAGCCCAATCCAATAATGTTTAACTTTATTGAATAAAGTTTATCTTAATTCCATAAGGTTTGTTCAGGATATTATCAATCTGTCACAACTACTCCTAGATTTAAATCTTTTTTTCCTAGTTTTGCAGCATGAACATAAAGCTAGAAAATCTGATTTTAAAATGGAAATGCTGAGAGATTGGCAGCAAAAAATAAATTTGATGAGTTACCTGTATTCCATTTAGCTGTTTCATTAACTCCTGAAAGGAAATAATAAAAAAAAATCAAGAGCATGATAAACATAGTTTGTACACTTCAACTGAACGGCTTTAATGATTCTATTAAATACTTGACTCTATCAGAAGGCAATAGTGTCCAGCTAATTGAAACCCTCATGCCACTTTCAAAACTTAATGTATCAATTTGTAATCAGCACAACCAGTCCTGTGCTCCAGCTGGAGGACTAGGAGACAAGCAAATACACTGTGCTCTCCTGCAGATAGGAGGTTTCATTAGACTCACTTGCTTCTAATTCTTAATACTAGCAATAGATGTTAGGAAACCAGGGAGTTAGACACAAAGGGCAAAATCTCCTCTCTGATCAGCCATTGCGAATCTTTACTCAGATACTCCGCCATCTCCCCAGCAGCTCCTTTAGTTGCCCCTCCTCCACATATTGCAGACCCTGATGCAACTGGACCACTTGCACCACTGAAGTTACACTGTAGAAGCAGAACTTTACAGGTGAGATCTTTCATGCAGATCTGGGAGGAGAGTTTTGTCTTAAAATATTTTGACATACACCTTTGCCTAACTTTTCATAATCTGATCTAAGTGTGTGCACAGTTATTTACTTGCTGCTAGGAACACTGGGGTTCTTCAGTGTTGTTTCTTCCATTTTAGTATCTCATTCTGGGGGTCTAGAAAGAAAATGGATTCTGTGTATTGTGTGATCATATTTATTTAGCAATAACAATAATCTTTAGCTCCCGGTTTTTATATATAAAGGCATGGTACTGTGTTTTGGTCAATCAAAATATGGCTAGGGGAATGTGGTGGGGTGGTGGAACTAAAACCACCTCACTTTGTGAACTTACTCTGGACCTAGGCCCAGGAACTTCTGTCTTCATTAACGGTCCATCATAATCAAAGTCCACATCAATTTTAGCTGCAGTTTGACTGATCAATCTGTGCCCTGTAAGAAATAAAAACAATGAAAAAAAAAAAAAACTAAATTAAACTCCCCCTGAGAATAAATATCCAATTCTTCTTCTTTATAAGAATATCCATTAGCTGAAGATATCTATGTTGTACTCTGTGAAGAAAAAACTTTCAGGGCCTGATTCTGATCTTGTACCAATGTAAATTAAGAGTAACTTCAAGGAAGACAATAGCATTATCCCAGTACAAGTGAGATCAGAAATGGGCCTCCCCAGCTCTGCACTAGAGAAGAGGAGACAGTCTACTTTGTAGAGAAGGGGGAAAGGGAGTCAGGAATCCTAGGTTCTATTTCTGTCTCTGCTACTGACTTGATGTGTTACATTGAGCAAGTCTATCCCTGGACTCTCATCTGTAAGATGGGAGTGATTCACTGCCTGCAGAAGTGCAGTGACCATTTGAAAATTCCCATGGAGTCCTCAAATGAAAGGTCTTACGTTATGCTCAGTAATAATTCTAAGGGTGTAAAAGAAGATGTGTATATCAGAAAAATGACTTTGTTAAACAAATGAATACTGCATGACGAAGACAGCATGCACTGCAGCTCAGAGAGCTGGATCATATTGTGGTTATCTTTATTCTGACCTATGGGTAGACTGCTGCTCTGTAGCCATGCGTGTAATGGAGGAACGACAGCAGACCTGACATCTCTAATGAAGCAGAAAGGCAGAAAACTACCATGCTTCATCAGTAATAGACTGCTTCAGTTTTTTAAAGGAACTTCTACAAAATACACCTCTACCTCGACATAATGCTCTCCTCAGGAGCCAAAAAATCTTCCTGCGTTATAGATGAAACTGCGTTATATTGAACTTGCTTTGATCCGCTGGAGTGTGCAGCCCCTCCCCCCCGGAGCACTGCTTTACCGCATTATATCCAAATTCGTGTTATATCGGATCGTGTTATATCAAGGTAGAAGTGTATAGGATTTGCATGTGGCTTTTTCTATTGTCCACACCAAAACTGTAAGATGTAATATTCAAGAGCAAAACAGTTCACGGGATACAATCTAAGCAGTATTTACTGAGTAAAATCTGAGGCATTCACATGTGATGAAAAAGAGCAAGGCAAATCTTGTAGGATCTTAAGGTTTTTAAACTTACATCATATTCAAGGAAACGTTATCAGTGGAGTTTCTGGTCAAGGGTCCACATTAATTTCCTGTGTATACTGATATGAACACAAAGTATTAAGAGTGCCAAAGTATGTAATAAGCAGTACTTACAGATCAAAAGTGCTAAGCAAAGTAAACTTTGCAAACCTGATATTGCTAACAGTTAGCAGCAATAGAAGCGTGCTCTACATTTGTGATGCTCTGTACAAATACTAATTAATCAATCAGCCCTTAGCAACAGAGTATCCTCCTCTTACACAGATTATTTGTAGATTATACCCCTAAAATCATCCCATCAATTTGCAGCATACATTCGAAAATGTTTAATAAATACCAATTTCCTTAATAGCTAGATCCTATTATACATACATGAGATTTTATCCAATAATAGACAACTGTCCAATACTGATTTACTTCACTGAATGTCTGATGTAAAACATTAAGTGTATATTCAGAGTGAGTATAAAATGCATTTGTTGTGAATTTTTCTATGTTCCTGTTAGAGGGCAGACAAATGAACTGCAACAACTGAGCACTAGAGGATATTTAAAGTGATACATACTCTGAGAAGTCCCTTGCCATGTTCAGGGATGCAGGCCAAAACTGTTTCAATGTTACATTTTTCCAGATTATAATTTGACACTTCACAATTAAACAAAAGCAATACTTTATTTATTTATATCTCCTGTCACTTAAGAGCAGGGTGCCTGAAGTCAAGAAACAAAGGGATGTAGAACCAATGTAGGAGCCTGAAGGCCACACATGGGTTGATTAGTTTCTCATTGGAACCAGAGTCTTTCCACTGCCTTTATTAGGAGTTGGACTAGCCCCATAGTTTCCATATAATTTTCATTATTACAGTAGCTTTTATCTGCAGATCTCAAAACCTTTTATACAGGTGAGCATCCCCCTCCTCACTTTACACATGGGAAAACCAAAGTACAGAGAGGTTAAGCAATAAGAATTGGGAGGCCCATCTGTGCTCAGGTCAACAGGTGAGAAGTCATTTTATGGAGTGGATTTCTGATTTCCTGGCAGGGAAGATGTGGGTGTCAGGAGGTGGTTCCAGCAATCAAGATGGGAGATGATCAGGGCTCAGATGAGTATTATAGCAGCCAGGATACATAAAGTGTAGCACCTTTGAAAGAAAGCATAGGAAGAAACAACAAGCTTTTGAGGACATGGCCTGGATGTATGGGGAGGAGCAGAAGAGGATGAAGATAGCCCCTAAGTGACAAGTCTGGACGAAAGGGAGGCTGCTTGTGTAGCCATCAGAATATGAGGAAGTAGAGTGAGCTAACAAGCTCAGTGTAGGCTGTTGCCTGTCCCTAAGCCCAGGAAGGACTAACACCATCGCCGAAGTCTGAACAGACCCCTCCTTCAGGGCACAAATTCAAAACACAAGACTCACAAAGTAACACTAAAACAAAGCTATTGCCATGACCGAAGTAGGCTGTAGGGGCATAGAACCTTTTCCATTGCATCACCCCTGCCACAGGAGCCCACTTCCTTCTTGCAGCTCCCTCCTTCATCTGAGCTCTCTCAGCCACTTGTCCCTTCACAGCTGGATCTGAATCCAAGAGCTGGCTGTTCCCGGTTCCCAAGCCCTCCCAGTCCCAAGGGGCAAACTACCCTGTTACACTTGGACCTAGCCATGTTAAGTTCTAAACATGCATGTTTGTAATCTCCATTAAAGTAGGATGGGAGTTACATCCACAGCAAGGAGAGTACAGATGCCAGAGCATTACCAGGAAACCAAGAAAAAAAGACAAGTTTGTCTCTGTACTCTTCAACTACAGCAAAATTATTAACTGTACAACCAAACTAACATTCTCATCCACAGTTTTTGCTGCGGGGTATCCAAGGGCCATTCCCCAAGCAACTTATCTGCTGTCAATTAATCTCAATTGGTGTAACTGATTCAGAGCTTTTGTAGCATCACTCCTACACCAGGTCAATACCTGGTAAATGGATGCTAGCTGGATTCATCAGAGCACAGGTAGAAGTTACCACTCAACAATATCACATTGAGTGCCAGGAACAGATCTGTCAATCACCCCTAAAGTGAAACGCAACACAGCAGGGCCGCCCAGAGGGAGGGCAAGTGGGGCAATTTGCCCCAGGCCACACAGGAGCCCCCACGAGACTATAGTATTCTATAATATTGCAACTTTTTTTTATGGAAGGGGCCCCTGAAATTGCTTTGCCCCAGACCCCCTGAATCCTCTGGGCAGCCCTGCAACAGAGTGTACCAGAGCTCCAGAAAGATGAACATATGGGAAGGCAGGCAAATACCCAGGTATGTGGAAAGCATCCTGTAGCAGAGTGCAGTATTATCAGCTGTCTAACCCTCTACTTTTCTACAGATAAATTATACTGCGGAAAAATAATACAGAATTCCACAGCTCCATCCTGGAGGCTCACTTTCCCCCACAAGATTTGAGATTCAGAAGAGGCTTGAGAAGCTTAGAGTCATTTTGCTTGAAATAAGTATTTAGTAAAAGAAATAATGGAAGGAATCTCAGACCTGCATTTCTCAGCAGAAATTTTACATTTTGAATAGAACCATTTGGCCAAGATTTTCAGAAATGACTTGTAATTTTATATGCCTCCGTTTTTGCGTGCCCAACTTGAGACACCTTGAAGAGGTCTGATTTTCAAAAAGTGCTCAGCACCCAGCCTCAACTGGTAGCCATGTTTAACTTATCTCTAGTTGAGTTCTCAACTGCTGCTCACTTTGGAAAATCTAGGCCACTGAGTACAGTTATTCTCATCAGTTTTAATTCTGAGTGCTACACCTTAGTTTAAGTGACAACACCATAAAGAAGTGCATTATTAATGAGCTTTGTTTGGAAAGCAATGTCACTCCCTTTTTGTACCACTCCTGTTTAGCAATGGTATAAATAGTGGGCTGCACGACAAAGTAGTTTCACCAGAGAAGTTACTGGATATAAAAGTTCTGATGTTCATTAAAAGCAACATAATTCATAGCCGATAAGGGCTGTACATTTAGTAGCTCAGCTATAAAGTCACAAAGATTAAAAGGCAGATAATAGACTAAAATAACCTTTAATTTTGCCCTCAGAAAATGAGATCACAACGTACCCTATGACACAAATTGATCCTCTCTTCCTCCAGCACTGCAGTTTTCCTTGGCAAATAGCTCTATTTCTCTTCCCTCAGTCCCACACCTTCCAAACATCTATTTACTGCCTTAGTCTCTCCTTCAGTCTGCCCTGCCCTCTCTCTCTGCACAGGAACACATCACCTACTTCAAAGACAAGATCCTCTGCAGTCTCCCTCCCCAATTCCCTTTTCCTCCTTCCCAGTGTCACTACAGCTCTCTCTTATTTGCACCAGCCTATGTATCCAATCCAGCTTTTTATAACTTTCAACAAACAGCCAATTAGCTAATGAAGACAGGAAAGGCGTGGGTACAGTGATTCAAACCCCTTCACAGGGACATAGTACTACTTTTCCGCCTTCTTGGATGTAGGCGGAATGGAAGGCAGGGACTCCTGGGTGGACAGGCAATGCGACCTGGGCTGGGGAGGAGGAGAGGATGACACTGAAGAGGTTGTCGGATTCCCCAGTTAGTTTCTTGACCTCCAAATTCAGGCTGGAAGCCACCCTCTTGAGCAGGCCTTGGCATAGGTGCCAACTTTTCCTGGCGCTGCTGGGTGCTCAATCCCCCCTCCCCCAGCTCCACCCTGACTCCACCCCTGCCCTGCCCCATTCCAATCCCTTCCCCAAAGCCCCCAACCCAACTTCACTCTCTCCCTGCCCCTATTGGACTCCTTCCCCAAATCCCCGCCCCAGCCCACCTCTTCCCTGAGAACACCATATTCCCTCTCCTCCCTCTCCCTCCTACCACTTGCTGCTGCAAAACAGCAGCTCTGCGGTGGCAACCACTGGGAGCTAGGGGGAGAAGAGGAGCCGCGGTGCACTCAGGGGAGGAGGCGGAGTGGAGGCGGAGGTGAACTGGGTCGGGGAGCTAGCAGTGGGTGCAGAATAAGCACCTATGGGCCTTAGTGCTTCCTGAAGTCATGGGGGGTGGGAGGGACTATTGATTTGTGAGGGCTCTGCCACCACCTCATCCAGGGATGACGAGGACGACTGAACCACTGGAGGGTGGGGAGCATCCCCTTCCTCAATTGAGGACTGCTCTGTGGCCTCTGGAGCCTCCCGCGAAGCTCCCGCATCCGACTCAGTACCATGTTCCAACTCTGGTGCCAGCTGTGCTGGGGGTGTCCAATGCAGCCTGGAAGAAGCGATGGGAGTAAGATGCCGGTATAACAGGTACACTCCCACAGGTTCCAGCATTGCCATGGGGCAGGCCATTGCCCTTGACCCCATGTTGGTGCTGCAGGCGCCCTGGCGAGTTCCCGTCTGGAAGGCAATTTGCCCTTTACAGGGGAAATGTTGAACTGGCCCTCCGACCTGGACTACTGCCTTTCTGGTGACCAGGGCAAGGCCGTCAATGCTCGAGTCTGTCAACTGTCCCTCGTCGGCACCAGCATGAAGAAAGCGAGGACTGGAGCCTGCCTGAAGAACAGTACCAGGACCCCGGCAACCGGTACCATGACCAGGAATGATCCCGTACTGGAGGGAACCGATGCCTGGGAAACCTGTGAGGCGATGGTGATTGGCACCTTGCCGATCTCTGGCGGGAGAACGTAAGCTACTGTCAGTATGAGGATTGGTGCTGTGACTCCGGAGTCCCATGTCTTGTTGGTGGGGACCATGGCATCAGAGATGTAGACCTCCTGGCTGGAGACTGAGGCTGCAGTGCCAGGTTCCTGGGCCGTGGCAAAGGGGAATGATGCCTGAGGTCCAGAGACGCTCCACTGCTTTCGGGGGTGGCCCCATAACTGGCCTGGCCATCGGGACCAGTGTCATGGCAGAACCCGACATGCGGCCAGGAGTCTGCGGTGCCGGTCGGCCTAAATCTTCTTTGGCCGCCGGGCCGGCTTTGGGCGCAGATGGTCCGCTACCGCTCCCCAGAGTCGGAGGCGGGTCCTTGCCTGGGCAAAGTGGTCCCACCACAGCAGTATTCCCGAGAGCCTCCGTAATGGGCATGAGGCCTAACACAGGTCCTTTGCCCAAAGTTCCCTTCTTGCATGGTGCCAGCGGACCAGTCGACTTACACTGCTTCTTTGGTACGAGTGAGGGGGAATGGTGCCAGGCAGATTCTGGTGCGGGCGGTGCACTGCATGGTGAAGCCAAAGTAGCGGGCATGGAGTCTAAGTGTGAGGGCTCTGATGTTGGGTCAGAGCAGCCTCCATGAGGAGGGCCCTCAATCAAATGTCCTGGTCTTTCTGAGTCCGGGGGTGAAAGTTTTTGCAGATCCATCCCTTGTCTTTTCTATGGGATTCCCCCAGACACTTTAAACAGCTATCGTGAGGGTCACTGATGGGCATTAGCTGGCTGTACTCAAAACATGGCTTGAAGCCTGGGGAACAGGGCATGCCCTGCTCCGGTACAAAGTCCCAGTTGGGACTCTAACTACTAAACTACTACTGAAACACATAACAACTAACTAATCACTCAACTAAATAAAGGAGAATGATCTAAACAATGAAGAACCGCTAATGCTCTTGCGATGCAAGACCAGACGCTCCAACCAACAGCTGCGGGCGGAAAGAAGCAACTGAGAGCGCGTACGGCCGGCATGAGCGCAGCACTCCAGAGGGCCCCACAGCCAACCCTATGGATATCACTAAGGGAGAAATCTCTGACAACTGTGCATTTGGGCGTGCACACACCTAGAATGGAATCAAAATAAGCAAGCACTCGAAAAAGAAAGGAAAGTTTTAGGAGAGTTTTTTAAGTTTAGAGATACTACAGAAGGGTCAGACTATGATACCCTTTGCCACATTAAAAACATCAAAGAATCCTGTGGCACCTTATAGACTAACAGACGTTTTGGAGCATGAGCTTTCGTGGGTGAATACCCACTTCCTCAGATGCATGTAATGGAAATATCCAGGGGCAGGTATATATATGTGTGCTAGCAAGCAAGCTAGAGATAACGAGGTCAGTTCAATCAGGGAGGATGAGGCCCTGTTCTAGCAGTTGAGGTGTGAAAACCAAGAGAGGAGAAACTGGTTCTGTAATTGGCAAGCCATTCACAGTCTTTGTTCAATCCTGAGCTGATGGTGTCAAATTTGCAGATGAACTGAAGCTCAGCAGTTTCTCTTTGAAGTCTGGTCCTGAAGTTTTTTTGCTGCAGGATGGCCACCTTAAGGTCTGCTATAGTGTGGCCAGGGAGGTTGAAGTGCTCTCCTACAGGTTTTTGTATATTGCCATTCCTAATGTCTGATTTGTGTCCATTTATCCTTTTCCGTAGAGACTGTCCAGTTTGGCCGATGTACATAGCAGAGGGGCATTGCTGGCATATGATGGCGTATATTACATTGGTGGATGTGCAGGTGAATGAACCAGTGATGGTGTGGCTGATCTGGTTAGGTCCTGTGATGGTGTCGCTGGTGTAGATATGTGGGCAGAGTTGGCATCGAGGTTTGTTGCATGGATTGGTTCCTGAGCTAGAGTTATTATGGTGTGGTGTGCAGTTACTGGTGAGAATATGTTTCAGGTTGGCAGGTTGTCTGTGGGCAAGGATTGGCCTGCCACCCAAGGCCTGTGAAAGTGTGGGATCATTATCCAGGATGGGTTGTAGATCCTTGATGATGCGTTGGAGGGGTTTTAGCTGGGGGCTGTATGTGATGGCCAGTGGAGTCCTGTTGGTTTCTCTCTTGGGTTTGTCTTGCAGTAGGAGGCTTCTGGGTACACGTCTGGCTCTGTTGATCTGTTTCCTTATTTCCTCGTGCGGGTATTGTAGTTTTGAGAATGCTTGGTGGAGATTTTGTAGGTGTTGGTCTCTGTCTGAGGGGTTAGAGCAGATGCGGTTGTACCTCAGTGCTTGGCTGTAGACAATGGATCGTGTGATGTGCCCGGGATGGAAGCTGGAGGCATGAAGGTAGGCATAGCGGTCGGTGGGTTTTCGATATAGGGTGGTGTTAATGTGACCATCACTTATTTGCACCGTGGTGTCAAGAAAGTGGACCTCCCGTGTAGATTGGTCCAGGCTGAGGTTGATGGTGGGGTGGAAGCTGTTGAAATCATGGTGGAATTTTTCCAGAGTCTCCTTCCCATGGGTCCAGATGATGAAGATGTCATCAATGTAGCGTAGATAGAGAAGGGGTGTGAGTGGACGAGAGCTGAGGAAGCGTTGTTCCAGGTCGGCCATGAAGATATTGGCATATTGTGGGGCCATGCGGGTGCCCATAGCAGTGCCACTGATCTGGAGATATATATTGTCATCAAATTTGAAATAGTTGTGTGTAAGTATAAAGGCACAGAGCTCAGCAGCCAGTTGTGCTGTGGCATCATCAGGGATAGTGTTCCTGACAGCTTGTATTCCATCTGTGTGTGGGATGTTTGTGTAGAGAGCCTCTACATCCATGGTGGCTAGGATGGTGTTTTCTGGGAGGTCACCAATGCATTGTAGTTTCCTCAGGAAATCAGTGGTGTCACGGAGATAGCTGGGAGTGCTGGTGGCATAGGGTCTGAGTAGAGAGTCCATATATCCAGATAGTCCTTCAGTGAGAGTGCCAATGCCCGAGATGATGGGGCGTCCAGGATTTCCGGGTTTGTGGATCTTGGGTAGTAGATAGAATAACCCTGGTCGGGGCTCTAGGGGTATGTTGATTTCTTCTGGTGTTAGTGTAGGGAGTGTCCTGAGTAGATGCTGTAGTTTCTTAGTGTATTCCTCAGTGGGATCTGAGGGAAGTGGCCTGTAGAATTTGGTATTGGAGAGTTGTCTGGCTGCCTCCTTTTGATAGTCAGACCTGTTCATGATGACAACGGCACCTCCTTTATCAGCCTCTTTGATGATAATGTCAGGGTGGTTTCTGAGGCTGTGGATGGCATTGCGTTCTGCACGACTTAGGTTGTGAGGCAAGCGATGTTGTTGTTCCACGATTTCTGCCTGTGCACGCCGGCGGAAGCATTCAATGTATAGGTCCAGGCTGTCATTTCGACCCTCAGGAGGAGTCCATGTGGAGTTCTTTTTCTTGTGCTGTTGGTGGGAGGGCACCTGCGTATCAGTGCACTGTTCAGTGTTGTCCTGGAAGTATTCTTTGAGTTGGAGACGGCGAAAGTAGGCTTCCAGATCGCCACAGAACTGTATCATGTTGGTGGAGGTGGCAGGGCAGAAAGAGAGTCCCCGAGATAGGACAGACTTTTCTTCTGGGCTGAGTGTGTAGTTGGATAGATTGACGATATTGCTGGGTGGGTTAGGGGTACCACTGTTGTGGCCCCATGTGGCAGGTAGGAGTTTAGACAGCTTACAGTCCTTTTTCCTTTGAAGAGAGGTGAAGTGAGTAATGTAGATCTCCTGTCTTATTCTAGTGAAGTCCGTTTGTACAGAAGTTTGGTTATTAATGAGAGTCTCCAGGTTGGAGAGCTCTTTTTTGATGTTTTCCTGTTTGCTGTATAGGATGCTGATCAGGTGGTTCCTCAGTTTTTTTGATAAGAGTATGACATAATCTCTCACTGTGGTCTGTGTAGTATGTAGATAGCAGTGGATTTTTTACCTTTAGTCCATTTGGTATGATGTCCATCCGTTTGCATTTGGAAAGGAAGATGATATCTGTCTGTATTTGTGCAAGTTTCTTCATGAGGTTGATGGATTTCCATTCCATACGGCTAAATGCAGTGCCTTGCATGGTGTCAAGTATCAGAGGGTAGCCGTGTTAGTCTGGATCTGTAAAAGCAGCAAAGAATCCTGTGGCACCTTATAGACTAACAGACGTTTTGGAGCATGAGCTTTCGTGGGTGAATACCCACTTCCTCAGATGCATGTAATGGAAATATCCAGGGGCAGGTATATATATGTGTGCTAGCAAGCAAGCTAGAGATAACGAGGTCAGTTCAATCAGGGAAGATGAGGGCCTGTTCTAGCAGTTGAGGTGTGAAAACCAAGAGAGGAGAAACTGGTTCTGTAATTGGCAAGCCATTCACAGTCTTTGTTCAATCCTGAGCTGATGGTGTCAAATTTGCAGATGAACTGAAGCTCAGCAGTTTCTCTTTGAAGTCTGGTCCTGAAGTTTTTTTGCTGCAGGATGGCCACCTTAAGGTCTGCTATAGTGTGGCCAGGGAGGTTGAAGTGCTCTCCTACAGGTTTTTGTATATTGCCATTCCTAATGTCTGATTTGTGTCCATTTATCCTTTTCCGTAGAGACTGTCCAGTTTGGCCGATGTAGAATCTAAACGGGAGGTCCACTTTCTTGACACCACGGTGCAAATAAGTGATGGTCACATTAACACCACCCTATATCGAAAACCCACCGACCGCTATGCCTACCTTCATGCCTCCAGCTTCCATCCCGGGCACATCACACGATCCATTGTCTACAGCCAAGCACTGAGGTACAACCGCATCTGCTCTAACCCCTCAGACAGAGACCAACACCTACAAAATCTCCACCAAGCATTCTCAAAACTACAATACCCGCACGAGGAAATAAGGAAACAGATCAACAGAGCCAGACGTGTACCCAGAAGCCTCCTACTGCAAGACAAACCCAAGAGAGAAACCAACAGGACTCCACTGGCCATCACATACAGCCCCCAGCTAAAACCCCTCCAACGCATCATCAAGGATCTACAACCCATCCTGGATAATGATCCCACACTTTCACAGGCCTTGGGTGGCAGGCCAATCCTTGCCCACAGACAACCTGCCAACCTGAAACATATTCTCACCAGTAACTGCACACCACACCATAATAACTCTAGCTCAGGAACCAATCCATGCAACAAACCTCGATGCCAACTCTGCCCACATATCTACACCAGCGACACCATCACAGGACCTAACCAGATCAGCCACACCATCACTGGTTCATTCACCTGCACATCCACCAATGTAATATACGCCATCATATGCCAGCAATGCCCCTCTGCTATGTACATCGGCCAAACTGGACAGTCTCTACGGAAAAGGATAAATGGACACAAATCAGACATTAGGAATGGCAATATACAAAAACCTGTAGGAGAGCACTTCAACCTCCCTGGCCACACTATAGCAGACCTTAAGGTGGCCATCCTGCAGCAAAAAAACTTCAGGACCAGACTTCAAAGAGAAACTGCTGAGCTTCAGTTCATCTGCAAATTTGACACCATCAGCTCAGGATTGAACAAAGACTGTGAATGGCTTGCCAATTACAGAACCAGTTTCTCCTCTCTTGGTTTTCACACCTCAACTGCTAGAACAGGGCCTCATCCTCCCTGATTGAACTGACCTCGTTATCTCTAGCTTGCTTGCTAGCACACATATATATACCTGCCCCTGGATATTTCCATTACATGCATCTGAGGAAGTGGGTATTCACCCACGAAAGCTCATGCTCCAAAACGTCTGTTAGTCTATAAGGTGCCACAGGATTCTTTGCTGCTTTTACAGATCCAGACTAACACGGCTACCCTCTGATATTAAAAACATCTTGAGCCATGAGTGGCCCCACCAACTTCAATGAGACTACTTGTATGGTGAGGCACTAGCCAAATCTGTTAAGTATTGTAATCTGGCCTTAATAATAATATTCATCTGAAAATTTTCCTTTTAATTTCAGCCAGACTCTCCAAGTAAACATACTTGTTCTGAAGGCCATTCAAGGTTTGCTACCTAGTTTAACAATCAAAGCATGCTCAGAAAAAAACAAACATGTATGCTTCCTTAAGGACAGACACATTACAACTACCCCAGTAACGCACTCCCCACTTGCAAAATGGGGGAGGGGGATTTGTAAAGCACTGAGAGCTAGGTATTCTATCCATCCCTTGGATTTATTTTATTTATAATTGTTTAATAAAATAAAAATCTAATGTCAACTCCATGGGCAAATTCTGCTCTGGACGGTGCAGCAAAGGAAGCAAAAGGTGTTTCCCAGTGCATCCGCCTTAACATAAATCTCACCAGCCAGGACAAGAGCTACACTGTGGGGAAGCTATCTGGAGTATTCTCTGCTGCTCCCCTGGCTAGTGGTTTTCACAGCATAAGTCACTAAGGATTCATTTCTTTCAGCAGCTAGATTTATTGCATAGTGAAATTGATCTACATTGCACTGCTTTTCAGAGGTTCTGAGCACTTCTGAGAAATCAGGCCATATACTGAAGAAAACAGACTAGGTGCAGATTAAGAACACCTTTTGAAAACACTCACTTCAAAAGCAATAATCCATAGGTAACTGTGCATATGCGCTCTCTCTCTCTCTCTCTCTCTTTGAAGGGATCAGTTTAGGAAAAAAAAAGTACATTACAGCATTCCAAGGAATACTGAAAGGAAAAACAATAAAATACTCAGCAGAGCAGCAAAGAGCTAAGCAAGGGTCATTCCCACCCCTTTTTGTTGTTGGTATTTATGCAAAAGTTTCTGTGAACTAGATATTTGCTAAGGGCACGTAATAGTACTTTAAAAACGAACAACTGTACTGTGCAGTGCTGTATAAATTTACATTGTCATAGCTCATGTGTCTTATTGTATGACTAAACTAAATCTCTGGTACACAGTGCAGGAATTATTCAACTGATCTGAAAACATGTTACTGCTCCCCAGTTAACACAATCGTCCTTGTGCCTTAAAGGTGATTTCATCAAATTAGAAATGTTGATCAATTTGTGGAACAGGTTTTTTTGTTGTTGTTGTTTTTTGTTTGTTTGTTTTTTTAATAAAACCTTTTCGGGGCAGTTTAACCAAACTATCTTAATTTTCAGTAATCCTGACCCATTTGAAAATGAGACATGCAAATATCAATTTTCTCCATTTGTTTGCTGTTGTCTGCAATATATTACACTTCATTTTCCACCAAAGGCAAATAACTTTTAGATTGTTTCACAGATATAATATACAAATGCATTTTTTACTCATTTTCTAAACAAGAAGCCTACATATCCTGTTAACAGAGCACCTGGATTTATGAGAACCTGTGTAATGGCAGATTTGATTTATTACTCTCTACTATTTCAGAAGGAATCTCTCCCCTTCTCCTTATCATTACACCTTCCCCCCGCCCCTTTGAAATTGAGAAGCTTTGCCATATGCAACACAATCGAATTCCCTTCTCTTCTTGGGTTGAAAACTGAAGAGATGTCCAGGTGGGAGGGGGGAACCTAACAAAGCCTTTGGTGAATTAGTCCCAGTTTGGCTTCAGACAGATATATTTTCTGACTATCAATACCTGTAAATTTGTTTTAACTTCTGGCCACTTTGAGCAAGTGCTGGGCAGATTATGGATGCACAGTAGCTCACACATATTTTAGCAGTGCCAAGAACAGATATATTCTCTCAGCCTTGCAGTATTCCATGTTCCCACTTACACAGGACATGCATTTTTGTTTAAAAAGGAAACAAAATTTTTAACTGAAGTAAATCATGAGTCTGTGCACATATACTTTCATGACAATTCTGAGAGGCTGATTTGCTGATCTCTTGTGTCTTATCTGAATATCATCATAGTCAAGTTCTAGAATAAATTTGCATAGGGAAGTAAGTAAAGAGCTCTCACCTTAACAGCTAGGAAACAGATTAAACCAGGGGTCAGCAATCTTTCAGAAGTGGTGTGCTGAGTCTTCATTTATTCACTCTAACTTAAGGTTTTGCGTGCCAGTAATACATTTTAACGTTTTTAGAAGATCTCTTTCTATAAGCCTATAATATATAACTAAACTATTGTTGTATGTAAAGTAAATAAGATTTTTTAAAATGTTTAAGAAGCTTCATTTAAAATTAAATTAAAATGCAGAGCCCCCAGGACCGGTGGCCAGGACTTGGACAATGCGAGTGCCACTGAAAACCAGCTCGCATGCCGCCTTTGGCACCCGTGCCACAGGTTGCCTACCCCTGGATTAAACTATTGTCAAGATGGCCCAGAAAGCACATTTGCATATTGCTCAGGTCAAATCCTACAACAAGACCTGGGGACAGATGCTCAACTCATGTAAATGGTCAAAACTCCATTGAAGTCAATGAAACTGTGATAATTTGCACCAGCTGAGGAATCTCCCTCCAAGCTAGTCTGACACAGCACTGTTGTACTGAAAGAAGAGATACTGATGCTGCACTGTTAGAGGTGATGTCCTTCAGATGATGTGTTAAATACAGGTCCCTTCTGAAGGACACTGTCCAGACAAAATTTAAGGAGCCCAGGCCAATTTGTAAAAGAGTAAGAGATAAAAATTTTCTGCACAAAGATTCCCACTCATGTCCAAAATGGTGTCCATTATTCCTGAGCGCATAATGGTTTACACATTGACCCACATGTTTGCAGCTTTATCATTATCTATATTGTTACAGAATGTTGTGGATCTTTTCATCCTGGAGGGATCCCATAAACCCAAATAGACTAAGCAAAAACAGAATAAGTTCTAGGAATTTTATGGCTTGTCAGAACTCTCTCCAAAGTCTTTGCTCTCTGTAACTGGTCTTATATCCAATTGAGTTAGGACCTACCAGATAATTACTTGTTATGTTTAATGTTATGGTTATTTTTAATGAACTTTTGTTCTATATATCCAAACAAGAGAGACTTGCACACTGAGATTATAACCAGATCCCAAACTACATTTCCCAACAAGTCTGATATTTTAATATTAATGTAACCTGCAAAAGGAAAGCAACAGGAGTACTGGAGTTGCTCTGAAAATCAGGCACATAAAATGGAAGTGACCTACCTCTGGGCACCAGATTTTGAAAAATGTGGCCTTTGTCCTTAAAAGTTAACTGTAATTGCGTGGTTGAAAAAAAAAAAAACAACAACAACACAGTTTTAGGTGTTCCCTGCTCCCGATTATTAATACTGTCTTTACTATTATAGGATGCTCACACATGTGAAATGTCACTGGGGTTATGTTACAGCCTCACTCCTCAGAACTAGAAAGCATTAGCGTCTGAAACTTCCCTCCAACAATCCCATGTACTTTGCATACTTATGCTGACCATTTGCCAGTAGCAGACTAAGTGCTTGTCTACATGGGAAAGTTTTATCATTTATGCTGATGTTGTTACACCAGTATAACCGCCTGTGTGAACACTTTTATCTTGGTCTAAGAGTGGTTTTTTTGGTTTAGTTTAAACTTCTCTGAATGTGACATAAGATAAACAAACAAACAAAACAAAATGAAAGAAACAAAGAAAGAAAAGACCACTCTTAGACTAGAATAAGAGTGGCTGTGCAGTGGCATACTGGCGAGTTAAATTCACAGGTTTACTTTACAGCAGTATAACTTTCTTGAGAAAACAAGTCCTAACTTATAGCTGGGTTTGTAAATTTCATCCAGTGGGCCAAATTCATCCACTGACTTTTGTAAAATGCGTAGGAAATGTCTTGACTGGCAAAAAGAGGTACTTTCTTCACTGTGTTAGCTTACGACAATTGTAAAGCCTTCTGTACGCTTGTTATGCTAGGCTATGTCTCTGAAGTTGTTAACTGTTCCTGATATAGCTGCAGGTATTTAGTCTGAAGTCTTGGCCTGTGAACAAGCATTAAGAGGGCTTTTCAGCCGTGTTTGACTAACATAACAGCACTCTTTCTGCCTGTCAGATAGGGCCTTGGAGATCCTCAGATAAAAGGTGTTATGTAAATATAAGTATTACTACTAATATACTATATAATTTGTAGAGAATTTTCTAGCAGCAAAACAATCTTCAGTTTAAAGATTGTCAGTATATTAAGTTAAATTCCACCCTTCCTTACTGCTGGCTTTTCAAACTTCTACAGTTCTACGAAGTGTAACAATACTTCACATTACTATAGAAACTTCCAGCCAAAGATCTCAGATATTAATTAATAGCTTCATCCTTTTATTAGCACTGCAGTGTCATCGGCAGTGCCACTCCTTGTGCTCCAGCCTTGTGGTTACATGTCTACATGGTAAAAGGGCAGCAGTGATGGAGGGAGCTGTGCTTAGTATAGGCCTGCAGAGAGAGTGCTTACCCCTGAAAGGCCAATAGGAGGATGGATGTAAACACCATAGTTCAATTCTGGTCTCTAAGAACACTGATATAAATCAGCAGTAACTTCACTGAAGGCAATAGAGTTAAACCAGTGTAATCAAGAGGAAAAACCAATTCAAGGAAGGAGAAGAGAAAACTGGGTTTGGGAATAAAAACTTACATTTAGGAATCCCCATCCTTCCCTAGGGTGACCAGATGTCCAGATTTTATAGGGATAGTCCCGATATTTGGGCCTTTTTCTTATATAGAGGCCTATTACCCCTCACGCCCATCCCGATTTTTCACACTTGCTATCTGGTCACACTATCCTTCCCTCTGCAAGAGCATGGGGAGTGAGAGCTCCTTTTCCCCAAAGGCAGACTGTCTTTCTGCATTGCCACATGATAGCAGTAATACTGCATATCATAACATATGCAGATCTATTACTGCAATATTCACTGTCCTACATCATTGTGTTCGATTAAAAAAAACAGCTAGGAGCTGGAAGGCTGCAAGCCTATGCAAGAATGATTTTGATTTTCCAGGCTCTCTCTTTCAGCTGCCAGAAGCAGAATCTACTTACTAAGGGATCTTGACAGGGAGAGGTAATAGGCCAGGCTAGCATGAGCTGCTTGGAGAGCAAACACTGCTATTGCATCACACCCCAAAACCTGAGACTGTTTATACAGAATGCTTACAGTGTAACATTAGAGCCAGTAAGTGCAACAAATTCCATATGAGGTGGCTTGTGCTTTGGTATCCCCTCCCCCACTCAGGGCTAGCTAGGAATAGGGAAAGAATTCCCCACTGCAGAGAAACACAGAAACCTGATACAAACAGGCTGTACAGTGGAAATGCTCACCCCAAAGAGCAAGGCAACAGCAGGTGCCAGGCCATGCAAAACCTGAGAAAGAGAGGGCCCAGATGAGTGGACTGCTGCTCATGAAAAGTATGTAGTATCAGTGAGGACTATAATGCTCCAAACACCCTGGACACCAATGGGAAGGAACCACAGTCAGGACTGCATCCTTTCACACACTGGACTGGACACAAGACAGACCAAAATCACCTCCTCCACCCCCTGAGAAGAATGAACTACTAGAATCTGTCTCAAGATACAAGAGAAACAGGGTGCACAATGTAAACTGTCCCCTAGAAGGTAAAAGGGACAAAACCCCTGGACTGGAAAAGGCAGTGACCCTGTATATACCCAAGGATCCCAGCCCCACTGCTCCTCTCCCACCACCTCCCCAGCAGCACAAAAGTAGAACTTCGAGACCCTATAGTTATAGCAGATGCTAGGACCAATTCTCTTCTTACATCAATGTGTACCAGGAGTTACTTCACTGAAAACAGTGGAGTGATATCGGCATAAGTGGGAGGAGAATCAGGCCCGAAACATGGTGGTGAGAGTACAGATCACTCTGTCCCAGGCCCTAATTTGTTCAGCATTTCACTTTAGGCATCTCCCTTACATCTATAAAAAAAACTAAAAGCAAACTTTAAAAGTGCGGGGGGGGGGGAGAGGAGGATGGGTGGCAAATATTAATATAGACAAAGGAGTAGGACTGACAGTGAGGAATCTTCAGGGCTTTTCATTTTACAATTAGAGATCAATAGTATCTGAAAGCCCTACAATCTTTCACATGTTTATCCTCACAACATTCCTGTGAAGCAGGGAAGTGCTATAATTCCCATTTTACTGCTGGGGGAATGGAGGCACAAGGAAAGTGACTTGCCCGGGATCACATAGGCAGACTGTGGCTGAGCAGCAAAATGAATCCATGTCTCCCAAGTCCCAGGCTAGTGCCCTACGACTGTGTCATCCTGCCTCTCTACAACTGCTTTTTCAGTGAAAGAAAATGTGTGTGTATGTGTGTATATACATATATATGGCAGAAGACTGTGTTCATACCACAGCGAGTGTATGCATCGGAGAGCAAAGCAAAAACTCTGCCAGTGCTAGTGAGAAGCGGAACAAATATTTAGACTGAAACTACCAATTCTGATTAATTTGCAGTGTGTTGGACTGGTGACCGAAACAAAAATTTTATTTTATTAAGAATCTAAATCACATGCAATCCAGAGAGGAAGAACTACCTAGAGCAGAGGTGGGCAAGCTACGGCCCATGGGCCATAGCCAGCCCGTGGGACCCTCCTGCCTGGCCCCTGAGCTCCTGGCCTGGGAGGCTAGCCCCCGGCCTCTCCCCTGCTGTTCCCCCTCCCACGCAGCCTCAGCTAGCCCCGCCACTGGCGCAATGCTCTGGGCAGTGGGGCTGTGAGCTCCTGGTGCAGCGCAGCTGCAGAGCCAGGGCCTGACCCAGTGCTCTGTGCTGCACGGTGGCGCGGCTGGCTCCAGCCGGGCGACACAGCTGCCTGTCCTGGTGCTCTCGGTGGCGTGGCTGTAGCACGGCCAGCCGCTGGTGCTCCAAGCAGCTCAGTAAGGGGGCAGGGAGTGTTGGATAGAGGGCAGGGGAGTTCGAGGTGGTGGTCAGCGGTGTCTAGGGTTTGGAGCAGTCAGAGAGTGGGGAAAAGGGGGGTTGAATGGAGGCAGGGGGGTTGGATTGGGCAGCATGGGGCCGGGGTTCCAGGGGTGGTCAGGGAGAAGGGGTGGTTAGATGGGGCAGGTGTCCCGTGGAGGCAGTCAGTAATGAGAAGAGGGGTTGGATGGAGTTGCGGGGGCAGCCAGGGGCGGGGGTTCCAGGAGCGGTCAGGGGACAGGGAGGAAGGGGTGGTTGGATGGGACAGTGGTCCCAGGGGGACAGTCAGGAATGAGAGGAGGGGTTGGATGGGATGGCAGGGGGCAGTCAGGGACAGGGGTTCCAGGGGCTGTCAGGGGACAGGAAACAGCGGGGGTTGGATGGGACAGGAGTCCCAGGGGGCCATTAGGGGGCGAGAAACAGGAAGGGTCAGATAGTGGGCGGGGGCCAGGCCACACCCGATTCTTCGAGGAGGCACAGCCTCCCCTAACCGGCCCTCCATACAATTTCGGAAACCCAGTGCGGCCCTCAGGCCAGAAAGTTTGCCCACTCCTGACCTAGAGTCGCTATTGTTTCTATAACATAAAAGCTCTCATACACAGATTTCCTGCAAGTTATTCTACTGATCTCTCAGGAAACATTACAACAGGATGACAAATTTCATATAAATCTACACAACCTTTGTGCTCAGTCTATTTTGTTTAAGTTAAATCAGCCATCTTTTCATTTCTGGGATAGAAACTATTTTTAAGGACAGCCATCTTGAGATCAAGTAGCGAAGAAAAATAAGGGGAGACTGGTTAAAAGTCCTTTTAAAAATAACAGATATTTTAATGGGTGTTTTTAAATAAATACTTTAGATACCAAAACAGAAATTTAAAAGTTCAGCTTGCTTTTCAGATTAAAATGCAAAAACAAAGTCAACAGAATCAATCAGCTTGGACTGTGAACACACTAGTCAGTTTCCTCTCTGGTTCTCTTCTCATGGACTAGCACAGTCCTGCACTGCCATTGCTTTGAAAACACTGCAGGGGATGTTTACATTAGAAATGAGCTCCCACTCCAGAATCACATCTCCACCCCTCCCTAAAGCTTTTGGGGAGTTAATATCTATCTTAGTTTAAATGCAACCATTTCTTTTTCCACTGACACAAGTTCCCTGAACTTTTTTTTGATTAATATTATGTTCTAGTGAAAATTTTCTCCCACACACTCTTCAACACTTAAATTCAGTGCAGCAGGCAAATGTAAAAAGATGAGTAACCCCAAAATTAAGCTAATCAATTTCCCCATTTCTTCACACATACCCCTTTGTCAGATGACTGGTTTATTTCACTCTGATGGGCAACACAGTTCAGATTCCCATACTTGTGCTTTTGAAGTCAGGAATAATCAAGCACAGCCATCCTTTTATTGAGAATACATTTGTTGTAGAGGCAAGCCGTACATAATTATTCTGCTCAATATGTGCTCACAGCTGAAGCATGACAGCGCACAGCCACACAGATTTCTACCAGGGAACAGTCAATTTCTCCCCCTCCCCCAAAACTTACATTTTGTCATTTAAATATTGAAATATACAAACATCCAGCTTATTTGATATAATTGTAATGGCTTTGATACCCATCTGAGCGCTTTAGGTTTTGCTGCAATTGAAAACCAAGGCAATCTGTTATATTAATTTTGATGGAATAAATGGGCCCAAAGAGTCAAAGGGGTTAATATGACCCTATCACCATCCAACATTAAAAACAATTTTAAACAAAGGTTCGAGGTTTGGTACCATGGCAAACAACATTAAAAATTCTTTTAACCTTTTATTAAAGATGAAGAAAAAAGGAAAAAGAGGTAAGCATCTGAAATATAAAATATTAAGTAAAGCTTACTTTTTAACAACATCCCTTATTCCTTTTCTCTTCATCCGGAGAGAATTTTTAGAAGGAATTCTGCCCTATTTGACAGTCTTTTAGATAGTAACAACTGTCCTTTTTGAAGAAAAGAGAAGTTAGTTGAGATGGGTTGGAGCTGTTAAAATCTGATCCCATTTCCTAAGAGACAAAACAAGACACATACACACAAAAGTGAAGAGAAAAGAACCGCAAAAATAGAAAACGCAGCTTCTAGGCCTGGTGTTAGTTCTCACTTGCAGCCTCACTGCTGGAGAAACACAGACACAGCACACAGTCTTAGGGTACGTCTTCACTACCAGCCATATCGGCGGGTAGCAATCGATTGCTCGGGGATCGATATATCGCGTCTCATCTAGACGCGATATATCAATCCCCGAATGCGCTTGTATCAATTCTGTAACTCCACCAACCGGAACGGAGTTGCGGAATCGACAGGGGGAGCCGCGGACATCGATCCAGCGCCGTGAGGACGGTGAGTAATTCGATCTTAGATACTTCGACTTCAGCTACGTTATTCACGTAGCTGAAGTTGCGTATCTAAGATCGATTTTCCCCTCTAGTGTAAACCAGCCCTTAGCAGCCACTGCAAGACTTGGGAAACTTGTACCAGCATTGGGCTGTTTAAGGCATTGCTGTTAGCTGCCATTCTGGTCTAAGACTCACAGCAGTGTTGAAAAATATGCAGTCTTGGCCGGCTAAGCCAGATTCTTATTAAGCAGAAAGCAAAAGAGGAGGGATAGGAAAGAGAAGAAATAAGGTAGGGAAAGAAAAAGACACACAAGTTGGGGAGGGAGGGGAAAGAGTAAGCACACACACCGGTGGAAGTGGCAATGTCATTTGGGTCCCTCTTTCTGGTCAGGACAACACTCAGGATTAGGACAGGAAGGCCCAATGGTGGATCCCAAGAGACAGTGGAGGTGACAGCCATGATGGTGAAACTCACTCCTTCCTGTTCTTATCTCTTTCAGTAAGCCAGTGCCCATGGTCACCAATTTTCATTCCCAAGTCTCTCTCTCCCTCTTTTTTTTTTAAAAAGGACCCCAAAAGGGAGTGATGGGTGCAAGAGCACAGCCCCTCATTATTTTCTCAACCAATTAGACCTAATTTCCAACGTACCAATTTTGGTCTGTTAATTTCCAGTCCCACATTTCTCTTGTTTACCAGACATGAGATTAACATAGTCCTTGAGTTATATCATCAAGTCTTTTTGTTTAGACTAATTAGTCTGTGCCCCTTTTGCAACTTTTCCAATCAACATTTATTGTGACAAGTTATTCTGACATTTTATGAACTTTTATTCACTGTTCCCACAGTTAAGCTCACAAGTGAAATACATTTATGGCCCAATTATCAATAAAGCTCCCAGGGGCAGGTCTTTCTCTGTTCTGTACAGCACTGCACACTCTGAGTGCTTAATAATAATGGAAAATCTATGGAAGAGGGTTTCAGTGGTGGCGTACTCAAGGTGGTTTCCACATATTGTTCTCCAGAGTGGAGAGCTGTAACACCGTGTTCCTGGGTATCTTGTAAACAGCAGGGATTAAACCTATGATCTCTGCCTCTAAGAACATGAGCCTGCTCCCACTGCCTAAGCTAAAAGACACCATTCTGTTAGCCAAGGATGTAGTAGGCTCATCAATCTCGATGTGGCCCAGTCACCACTAGAAGGGGACAGAGAACCACAAAAAGTGGGTGGGGTTACAGATGCTTGCCCTCAAGCCTACTATACTCTTCAATCTCAGGGGATACATTCACAGCACAGAACTACCCATACCTGGTTCCAGGATGAACTGCTCTTCCCTCTAATTCCCTGGTGGGGCTTCTCCACATTCAAGAAAGTTCCCCAATGTAGACAGAACACTTCTGAGAAGTGGTGGAGCCATTTACTGCAGATTTACTGCCATTTGTGGTGGACTGGCAAGGAAGACAGGGCAGTGCTCATCCAACCCAACCCTCATCACACTGTCACCAAAGTGGATCCCCAGACCCATGGATGGGTGGAAAATGCCATGGAGGTGGATGACCTACTACTCCGAACCTCTCAGACTTCTCCTCCCTCCCCCACCCCCCCACTGCAGTGTAATTATTGTCCTGGTTTGGGAAGCATAATTCTAAGACACAAATGAACTCAAAGCACTGATAGCCAATAAGGGCTTGGTTGCTCCAAGCACTTTCCTTTGTCCATTATTGACTGGATGACCCCTGATTTACACAACACAGACCATCAGTGCGTCACAGGCATGAATACAACTGTATTTTCCTGACTGCAGCATTGACCTGATGCAGTCACATGGTTACAAGAATAGACTGAGTATGTCAGGCAGAGGTCAGCTGTTCTCTGAAGTACAGCATTTGAAAGGAAGTCAATTCCTTCAGCATGGAGTTTAGTTTTTGAGTGGAGGTGAGGCTTCTTTGTTTGTCTGGGTTTTTTCAGGGTGGGTTTAACATTTATTAGCAAAGAAGCAGCAGCCATTCAGTCCAAATTCTATTTGATATAAAACTGGATAAAACAGATGCCGGATCTAAATTTTAATACTGTTTTACCTATCACACAACACCCAGCTCAATCTACACCTTTAGAAAAGATCATGAGGGCCAAGGAGTTTAATATTTGCTTTGAAGAGATTGTAGGCTTAATATTTCTATATAGTATACTAACATACAAGGCAGAATCCAAGCAAGAACTTTTTCATTATATACCTAGGATCAGATAATAGTTTGACACTTTATATAGCTCTTGCATGAAATACATAGCTACCTGGTGCACTGTCAGAAAAGTAATGTGCTCTCAATAAGGGAGCTCTTGCTAATGCAAAACTCCCACTGACTTCACTGAAGTAAGGAATGCAGGATCATACATAAAGTGCATGAAAAAAAAAAAGAAATAAAGGCCACTTTTGATGGTTGATTTCTCATGTCCACACAGTTCGATGTCAGAAAGATGTTCCATAAAAGCAGAATTCAGTGTTTGAAAAAGAGATTTGTTTCAGTTAGTAAAAATTCTATTGTAGCACAAAACAGCTCCTAACTGAGTATTTCTTCCACTGCTTGCAGTCTTTAAGAACAACTGTTTCTGACATTTCTGGGCTATGACTGCAGCATTAGCTAAAGCTGCTGACAGCAGTGGTAATTCTTCAAAATCTGGGGGACTGAAGACTATTAGACAGAACCTGGCAATAGTAAATTACATTGATAATATTTTACATAAGCATGAAGGCAATACTCACCACATGCAAACAGCCTGGAGTTCTGTTGCAGAGAACAAGTCAGCTGTCGACTGAGCAACATCAAGGCCATTTTACTTTCTTTAACCAGAAAAACCTCCAACTAGAGAGAGAACCTTATTCCAGGTGATGTTCTGAAAAAAAAAAAACAAAAAACTATCTATGTTCCCATTGATCTAGTCATCACGATTACCATTTCACTCATCCAAATGGAAAGAGCCAGAAAGGATGTCAAATACAGTGGGGTGGTACTGGAGTCTAACGAGAGTGCAAGGACTGAGAACACAACCTATCTGATGACGTCGTCTTCTCCAGGCAGATGACTCCGAGCCATCACCTATACCTTTTATCCCTAATAAAGGCTTACAAGTCCCGTGGATGCCAAACCAAATCTTACAATTTACATCAGCCACAGAGCTCACAGATGACCTCATTTTAGCAACATGAAACAAGATCAACAAGCCATGAGTTAACTGAGAGAAGGGGATTTCCCTCCCCCTTATTATTATTACAAAATAAAAAAATATTAGTGTTATCTAGTTCTTATATAGCACTTTCATTAGTAGCTCTCAAAGCTCTTAAAAATGTCAGTATCATTATCACCATGTTGCACATGGGGAAACTGAGGTACAGGCAGAGCAGGTGTCTTGCCAAGGTTACCAAGCAAACTAGTGACAGAACCAGAACTCAGGTCTTCTAATTCCCAGTTCATGTACTAAGCCACAGTGCCTCCCTGTGGTAGCTTCAATTCCTGTTGGCAACTTACAATTTGTGACCCTTGTCCTTCCAGGAATTGCAAACGTCAAGCAAGATATAAGATCCCCTTTGTGTTATGAACTAAGGTCCATCATCTAACACTAAAAGACTCTTTTTGCACAAAAGATCACCTTTCATTTTACGTTATCTCTCTGGCATGCTTTGTTGTGGAACTATATTGATTAAAAATTGTTACTAGTCTGTGGCTCTTAAAGAGATTTGTCATTTAGATTCATCATAAATTATGGGACGTGGTTGTGACTTTTTTTCCTTTTGACTTCACATAATAAAACACATCCAGAGAGACTCTGCAAAAGAAGCTACAAAGCCAAGATGAAGGAAAGGACTTCAGGAAGGGAGTAGATGGGGGGCAGAACAAATCCCCTGAAAACATTCAATATCATCTACAGATAGTTCAAAGACCAAATTCCATCACCAAAGCCATGGATGCTTGTGATGCTGTATGACTGGAACATGATCATTTATATCATTAGTACTGCCACTACTGGACAACTGCAACAAATCTTGTACAAAGTATTATCACGTGAGGTGCTGGTGAGAAAGCTAGGATTTGCTGAGTATGATTATCCTTTTGTATGCATGTATGATCTTTGTATCTAAAGTTATGAATATTGACTATGTAGCAGTATTTCAAATGTGTTTGCTCCTGGGGTAACACTCACAAGATAGTTTACATCCACTATAGCCAGCACAATGTGAATGGACCATTCAAGTAGATGGCTCATTAAAGAACACGTAACTCTCACAATGGGCCATAGAAGAAATTCATCCAGCATAGCGAGCCTTCCTGTGGATGCTTTAGCCAGAATACAGGTAATGGCTGCTCCTATGAGTCATCAAAGCATGCAAGGGCATGTGACCGTGGACTCCATCTTGTGCCTATAATTTTCCACAAACTAAGACTGAGAGAATTCCCTCCACATGGGAGAAGTTATACTAAAGGACCATAGAAGTATCCCCATTTTGGCTCTTTCCTGCTCTGATCTCTGCATTATGGACTTACACTAAAAGGAGCATATTGACTGAAGAGCTTCCAATTTTTTGGAAGTTACCAGAACCTTTACAAGCCAGCAATCTGTAATATCATTGCTATAAACCTGATCCAGGAACTTTGCAATGGATTGTTATGTATATGACTTCCTTAACCTTTTAAAATCTCTCCTTCTTTTCTCTTATACATAAACCTTTAGATATTAGATGTTAAAGAATTGGCAACAGTGTGATTATTGGGTAAGATCTGAGTTATATACTGACCTGGCTATGTGGCTGATCTCTTGGGATTAGAGGACCCCGTATGTGATGGTTTTCAGCAATAACTCATCATAGAGTTCAGTGTCTGGGTGGTGAGACAAGGCCTGGAATGGCTAAGGAGACTGCATTTCTGACTTCTTGCTAACCAGTGCGGTGAGACAGAAGTTTACTTTTGTTACTTGCTCGGTATACCAAATGGAACAATAACCACCAGTTTTGGGTGAGTCTGCCAGCTTGTCCTGAATCTAGTATTCTCAGCTGTGACCCATTGAGGCACAGTGACAGTGCAGCGCACAGGTAGGTATCCAAGGGAAGACACTGCAGTCTAAGTAGCCTTGCTAGTGAAGACTTGGACCTGGACTGTAATATGGCTGTTTTTTTACTCTGAATTATCTACAGTAATTGGAATAGTGTCTAGCTGAGCTATCATCTTCATTCATGACTGTAGACCAATTAGCCAATGCGGGCAAGGGGATTTAAATTAAAATCTTATTCTTAAAAACATGAACTCATGTTTGACTCAGTGCAGCAAATATCTTTCCACCAACTTCCCTCCCCCAACACAGCTCATGGCAATTCTTATGCTGCTGCTTTTCATGGGCCTCCTCTTGATTGCCAGAAGTTGTTGGAACAGTTTTATGAAGTTTCAGGTATAAATATGCAGTTCACAGACAAGGTCACTTGTACTCTCCATAAGTCACCATGGGAACAGACCTATATCTTGTTATGTGATAGGCCATGAAAATGCATCTGCTTTTCCAGCCTCCTTTCACAGAAGCATTCTGCCTTTACTGCATATATCATTTCTATACATCTAATAAAATATTGGAACTTACGCTTATGACTAGATGCCCAGGAAGCTGCTAGTTTATTGTTGCATGGATGAAAAGTATGTTTTAGCAAACACTAAAAACATCAGAAGTTTAATCTCTATGTTACCATTATCCAAGATGGCATTTGCTTTACTTTACACATCAGTATTTTCTGACAATTCCAGACAGTCCCTGCCAATCTGAGTTTATTAATTCAGAAAGACAATTTTTGTGTTGAAAAGAGCCCCTATGTCTTCCCTAAGATAATCAGCCTGACACTTGGTTGCACTTAGATTAAACATAGTTAAATTTAAAATCAAACCTATTTTAAAATTTGCCAAGCTGAGAAAACACATTTGTTGTGTACTTTGGAAAAGTTAGAGACTCACTGTAATGACATGACACCCACTTCTCATGAGCGCCTCTTCTGGTTGGATATGTCTGTGGTCTTTAAACAGTCCCAGCCCTGGTATCAGGTCGTACCCACAAGGCTTCCTCCCTGGAGGCAATGGTTTTGCCATTTCTAGGTCCTTCTGGCCCCAGCTGGGTCACTAAGTAGTTCAGATCCCCTTCTGGGTGTCTACCGCTGTCCGATTGTAGGCCATTTCCCCAGTGGCCTATTGGGGGAGAGGGGGGCAGCACCACCAGGCCCACTCACTACTCCGGGTCCCAGCCAGGGACCTCAAGAATAGCAGCCACGCACCACCCTGTCCCTTTAACAAAATTACTTTCAGTTCCTTTGGCCACTTCCCCGCAGTCCCAGCCTTCATGGATGCTTCACCCTTATCTAAGGGCCCTCCTGTTTTCAGCCCAGTAGCCAGCCAGGAGTGCTTCCACACCCCCTAACCCCATCCACCAGCACTGAACTGTCCATGGTGCTGCAGTTCCCTTTAGCCAGCCTGGAACATCGTCCACTCCTGAGGGCATTCTGCACTAAAAATTAATAATTCTGTGCACAGTATTTTAAAATTCTGCAAATGTTATTTGTCAAATGGGGAAGCTCCAGCGTGGCAGCGGGGAGCATAGGACACTGGCTGAACAGAGGTGGGAGATCATGGTGCAGCTCCCCTCCCGGGACACAGACTCAGTGGTGAGGCTGCGTCAAACCCTGACACAGTGCAAGGACTGGACCTGCCCCAGAAATACCCCAGGCCCTGCCCCTCCGTGCCAGGTGCACCAGGTGTGGGCAGGCAGGCTCAGCATGGCAGTATCCAAGTATTGAGGGGCTTAGTGTGGGGGGTTCCAGATGTGGGTTGAGAGGGTTCTGCAGGGGGCAATCTGTGTGTGGGCGGCTCAGTGAGGGATCCAGGTGCACGGGGAATCTGGATGCACAGGGGCTTGTTGCGGGGTTCTGGGTGCAATGGTAATAGTACTCTGCAGGGGGGTCCAGATGAAAGGTGGTTGTGGCTCAGCAGCAGGGTCTGAGTGTCGGGGGGGAAAGAGCTCAGTGGGAATCGTGCAGATGCTGGGGGAGTGGGGCTCAGGTGCAGCTGGTTGGGGCTCGGTTAGAGTGGGCAACTGGATATGGATGGCTTGTTGGGGTAATCCAGGTGCAGAGGGAGTGAGACTTGTTGGGGGGGCGGGTTTCTAGGTATGTGTGTGTGGGGGCTGAGGCTCGGTGAGAGGGTCTTGGTATGAGGGGGGCTGGATGCATGGAGGTTGGGAGGATGGGGGAGCAGCTCCCTGTACAGTGATCCTTCCCCCTGCAGCTGAGGAGTGATGGGTGCAGGAAGCACAGGGGGTGGGGGTGGGAGAGTTTGCAGAGCTTACTACAGCTGGAAAAGAAATCTGGGGGTGGGTCTGACATTCCCGGATGCCATGCAGGGGAAGAGAAAGTCTCATCTTCCCCAGCCCAGCTGCAATTAGCAGCTGAGTCTGGCGCAGGGTAGGCACCACCAGCTGGGTCTTCGAGTCCCAGCCCCTGCCCCACAGTGATTTACCTCTCTGCTGGGTTCCCTTGGCACCCAAAACATACTGCTGGGGAAGGTTTTATGACCGCTCTTGTGGCTTCCCTTTGCTTCCCCATCAGAAAGTCACTTTTCTGCGAGGAAACAAAAATCTGCGGGAAACAAATTCTGTGCATGTACAGTGGCGCAAAATTTCCCCAGGAGTAATCAGCTGCACTCCTCTGGCTCCTGGAAGAAACTGACTGGCTTCTCCCTGCAGCCTCTCTAGGCCACTTAGAGGACTTACCTCCACTGCTCCGTTCCTCAGATGGGCGTGACAGGACCCTGACGCCTCCAGCAGGGGGCCTCTGGGCCTAGTCCACCCCATCATACTTATGATATACATTTATTAATTTTTGATCAGGAGCTTAATGAAGCTGGAGTTACCACTTGTTGAAAGCAGAGTTACTTGGTTTCCAGCAGAAGGTTCATTTAATTTGGTCTCCCTTAATGCCTATTAATATTTTCCATCACAATTCCTCTCCATTTCCTCCATACAGGCTCAGACCCTTCAAAGACTTACACACCTGCTGAACTTCACACACTGTGTATTCCCATTTACTTCAATGAGACCCCTCACCAGTGTATAAAAAGTTAAGCATGTGCTGTATCAGAATTGTACTTTATATATTGATTTTATGATATATTCTGTTTTTCTGGCATATGCCTGGGTCAAAACCCAATGTCACTATGGTAGGGAATTGTTTTCAGGAAAAAAAAAAAAGTCATGTCCCCACCCACTCCCTCTCTAGTTAATAAGCCAGGATCTTACAGCTCTGAGCTATCTACTTGTTCTTTACTACTGTAATCCTTGGTTTCCTTCACAGCCCTTAACTAAATTTGCTTGATAAGACATTGCCTCAGAAACCTCCCTAGGAAACTGATTAAACTGTAATCAGCCATTATTTTCTGTAACAACAACACACAAAACATGGCAATGAAGTTCTACCCATGGCACAATGCTAAAATTTAACTTGGGGAAAAACAATGGATTTATTATGTTTATTAGGTCATCTAGTCTAGTCCCTCTCAGGATTGATCCCTTCTGCACGTTCTGCAGTAGTTTGTCTAAGCCACCTTCCTTCTGAATTATGAGATGCTTCTGTGTATGCAGATCAAACACACACTGGCTTTAGTTTTGCAGCCATATCACACTGCATATCTACTTTTTTTCCACTATCACCCCTAGTTCTCTTTCAGCATTATTGCTTTTCACACATCTTCCTTCCCACTAAATCTCTGTGTTAGCAACTGTTTCCCCTGAACAGATTAGCTCATATTTTTGCTGGCAGAATTTTATTTTATTTCCTATCTAGCATCCTTTAAGTTATAATGTTCATGCAATGTTTAAAATTACATTTTGAGATGGTATTGGCTTTATGTAAAAGCTCCTTGAAGACAACACAAAATTATTATTACAAGAGTTTCAGAATTAAGTAGCTTGCTTTAATTTTGTTTGATAGCTGTTTTTAAAAGTTTTATTATTTTGCAGCCTGAGGTCAGATCATATCATAGATAAGGCTAAAATTTAATCACAGGTATTTTTGTAAAAATCATGGACAAGTCATGGGGCAACAAATAAAAATTCACAACCTGCCCATGACTTTTACCAAAAATACCCCTGATTAAATCTCCAATTCTGGGGCTCCATTGCATTAGGGGGGAGCCTGCTCCAGTGCTGGGGGTTGACTGTCACCCTACCCCTGGGGACCACTCTCTGGATGGCCTCCAGGCACCCCAGGGTTGCTACTTCAGCTGCCCAGGGGCCGCTGTTCGGGCACTCCCCAGAGTCAGCCACATCGGTCGCTGTTCCAGCAGTCCCAGGAGCCAGCTACCCAGGATTGCCTGAGCAACGGCCAGTGCAGCTGGCCCTGGGGCAGCCCCCAGGACCACTGCTCAGACATCCCCCTGGGGCTCCCCAGAACTGCTGCATGGGTGGTCCCCAGGACCAGCCGCACTGGCCACTGCTGGCCAGGACCACCGTAGCACCTGGTCCTGGGTCACTCCGGCAACAGCCGGTGCGGATGGCAGTGGAGTGCCCAAGCTTGAAGTCATGGAATCAGTGACTTCTACAACCTCTAAAAGAATCGCAGCCTTAATCATAGAAATATAGACCTGGAATGCACCTCAAGAGGTCATATAACCCATCCCCGCAGGCTGAGGCAGGAATAAGTATATTTAGACTATTCATAACAGGTACTCATCTAAACTGTTCTTAGAAACCTCGACTAACAGGAATGCCACAATCTCCCTTGGTAACCTGTTCTTCAGATTAATTATCCTTTATCATATAGTAAAGAAAACCAACTCCCTCTCTACTTCCATTATGCATAGCTCCTCTCACAAAGCTGTATCTTTTAACTGATTGGTACATTTGCCTAAATGTCCATTAAGTTGTTGCTATTTGTGAATCCTGTCTGCATTTAGGAGTTTTCTTCTAATTTCCCATCAGTGTAGCACTATCAATGCAAGCAATCTCAGTATAATTCACTCTACAGGGCATGTAAACTTAAGGGCATACGTTATTTATTTATTTTAGGTTTACCTGTTGTTTTAAATACATAAACCCAGTTTAGTATTGGGAGTACTTTTCATTTTACTAAAACATACCCTGCAAGACAAATCTACATTTCAGAATGGAGTTCACAGGATCTGTATCTGAAACCACTGTTCAGCAAAAGTGCCAGAGTAAGAGGTAAAACACACATATTTTGAGAATGTGAGACAGAAGATATCGTTGCTGCGGACTGCAGCCTTCTAGCTCATTCTTTCTGTTTAAAGTACAGGAACCTGTTTTAAATCCATGGGGGCAGATTCATTTCTCCCTCAACTGCTGAAAAACCATTTAACCGGGAACAATGAAGTGGTTTAGTAAATTGCAGCACAAGCAGTGCAGTGCAGTTACACCAAAGATCTCCACAACAATTTGGGGAGAATGGGCTCTCTAGATGCCCTCACTTTTGAAAAACCTTGACTTTGCTAGGCAGGCATGGCAGTCATGCCACTATGCGAGGAGTTAACTGTTCATACCCTCAAGCTCACACACTGTTCGTTTGCTTCCAACACAGATCTCAGAGCAAGAAGGGCTTTTTAATTTCATGTAGAAAATTTAGTGCTGGTGAAAGGTGGAAGATTGACAGCCCTAGGGACTGCAGTTCTGTCATTAGCCATTGAGCTGGTTCCAAGCAGGCAGCCACAGTGCAAACTTTCCCATACCATTCCATCAACATGCCTAAAGGCAGAAGTGGAAATACAACCTCCAAAAAGCAAAAGAGTAGCTCCTTTTCCAAGCACCTTGGATCATTTATATGATAGATATTTACCCAAAAGCTGCAATGAATAGTTCATTTCACAATTCAGTACACTGTTGTCAGGTGACATTTTAATTTAAAAAAAGGGAGGGCAAAGTGTAGACTGCACTAGGTCAATGGATGAATTCTTCCATCAATCTAGCTGCTGCATCTTTATGCCAATGTGCTGCTGTAGCATTATAAGACTAGACGAGCCCCAAATCACCTAGGATAACTGCTCCTGATCCTAGAGTCAACAGTCAGGAATGGCACTATTCACAGCAAGAAGGGACATAATTAGAAGCTAGGCAAATACTGCAAAGAGGATTCATAAATACTGTTTGGAATAACCCCTGAATTTGCTAGGATGATCTATACAAGCATTTTTAATACTTCTTCACAAGAATATTCATGGTAAGACAAAGTGTCCCGAATAATGTACAAATATGTATACGCAAGCATTCACACTGCAAATAAATATTATCTCCTATATAGGGAAGTGGCACTTATGAGAGCAGTTCTCCCAACCCACAGACACAATAATCCAAAAGGAGAGAGATGTAGATGTGTCATCTCAATGCACCCTTTGCAAAACAGACTGCGCATCTGAATGCAAAACAGAATTACTCTGTGTGAATGTGACAAGAAAAAAAACATGAACAGTAAGTCTGCAAAAGAGCCAATACATCTCTCTTTAGAGCATGAGGATTCAGTTGTTTTCAAAGCTAGGGTCCATATATGTAGCTAAATGTAATACATTCTCTTGTGGAAAAGAGACTAGGGAAAGCTTTAAAAGCATCCCAAATCTCCCTCAGTCTTTATCTCCTGCTGGCTCTCCCCTTCCTCATTCCCATCATAACCTTCCCCAAAGAACATAAAAGTCCCCCAATGAATTAAATCAGACTTCTTTCCTGTTTGTAGATGTTAGGTAACACCACCATCATATTTAATATTGAACAGATAATATTGGAAAAATAGCTCACAAAGAGCCCAAAGGCTGAACTATTTTTGTATATTTCGCAGACAGCTGGGGGTTAGGGCTGGGTCCAGTTCTCAGAATAAATTGCTTGTTCATCTAGCCTCTACTCATAGTCATGTTCTTCCCCAAGATTTATCCGAGCAAAGGTGGGTGAATCTAATGACTTCCTGCCAACTACATCAAAGAGAGACTACTTATACAGGGCCTCAAAATGCATGGCACTCATTAACCATCACCACCCTTGTGAAGTAGGTTATACACCATTTCACCAGTGAATGAGAGCAACTTGACAACCTTCACGTTATTAACCTTGTTACACGTTACTGATTAACATAACGAATGTCATTAAAGGCTACCAGACATTGATCAATCAATCTACCCGTAGGATTAGCAGTGTGAAATCTGTTAAGAGCCCTTGTCCAGGACAGCATCAAAGAACATAGAACAAGTGCTGTGTATGTACCAACTTAATGCTTAAGAGTTCTTAAGGAGAATGACACTGATTTTGTTGCTTTGCAAGAAACTCAAGCTGCAGACTATAAGCAAGCTGTAAAATATAAAATTAATGGCTATGAACTCATTGTCACCATGAATGATGCAAAATATGGCCTCACCAAGTACATCAGGCATGGACTTAAGATGTCTATCCTGGAGGAATCCAGGATGCTCATTATGGTCTGTTGTCTGATTCTTAGGTCAGCAACAGAGATTCCCATGTTAACTTGTAAGTTAATGGAGAGGGTTTTATTGGCCCATCTCGGCCCATCTTTGAAGTCATGCTACCAAAGGAACAGGCCAGTTTCGGACTGGGATGAAGTTGCTGCAACCAGGTTCTCACCACTACTAGTTATATTGAGGGTGGCTGCCAGCAGAACGTAAGAATCAAAACAGCATTGACTGATTTATCCACTGCCTATGATGCAGTATGGAGATATGGGCTATTGCCCAAGGCATCAAGGGTCATCAAATACCATAGCACTATGTGACTCCTGGCCACAATGTTGAGCAAATGTAACTATGGTGTCCTTTTGAATGGGCAGATCAGCAAAGCACATGCCCTCTGTGGTGGTTTACCTCAAGGATCTGCGTTGTCCCCCTTTCACTATACAATACCTATATTAATGTTTTACCTGACACAATTTTGGATATGTTCATTTATGCTGATAACATCACTCTTGCAGTACAGGCAAAGACCTCACTGACATCAGTGACACCCTCTCCACCAGCTTCAAGATAATGTAAGAATACTTTCAGTACTGGAAGCTCTGCCCCAGTGCCACCAAAAGCTTATTAAGAGCTTTTTCCCTAAGCAACAAATCTGTCGAGGGACCACTTAACGTCATCTTTCACCATCAACAGATCCGAAATGAGCCCTGTCTGAAGTGTAACTCTAGGGATAAGCTTGTCTTTTAAAGCTCATCTGGAAAAGACATGTGAAAAGGTATAAGCAACAATTAGCCTTATCTGAAAACTCACAGGAGCAACATGGGGTGCCAATGCGCACACACTTCGAACAGCCACTGTAGAACGGATATACTTGATCACTAAATTTAGTACACTAGTTTGGGCAGGCAGCTCTCACATTCCAAATCTCTGGATGTGTAGCTTAATGCCACAAAGAGAATTACAGATGCAACATTAAAATCAACATCTGTTCAATGGATGCCCACTCTGGCATATATATCTGGCTGCACCCAAGATCTGGCGTGACAGGCATCGAGAGAGAGACAGTTACAAGTGAACCATGACCAACTTGAACTTATCAATCCATGAGGACCTCCAGAACTTTACAAAGACATGCAAGAAATCGTGCAAGTCTTTTTGGCATTGGGCTAAAGCTCTTAAAAAGGTCCAAATTCAGGGGTTCTCAAACTTCATTGCATGGGGACTCCCTTCTGACAACAAAGTTACAACATGACCCCGGGGTTGAGGGAGGCATGGAGCCTGAGCCCTGCCACCTTGGATGAGGGTGGAGCTTGGGCATCAGCTTCAGGTCCCAGCAAGCCTAATGGTGACCCTGACAAACCCTTTAAAATTGGGTCACAGCCCACTTTGGGGTTCCAACCCACAGTTTGAGAACCACTGCCCTAATCTGATCTGGAGGCACACTGGAAAGAATTCTGGGCTAATACTAATGTCTCAAACAACATCTGATTGCCAACCCACAAAAGAACTTCCAGGCTTCAATCTATTCCAGAAACAATGATCCACACTGAACATTTTCAGAACATAGCTTGGCACATGCTGTCATCTCTGACATCTCTGGAAGATGAGACACAATGTAACTGTGGACACCAGTCACAAACTATGGACCACACTGTAAAAAATAGTGCCTGTGTCGATCTTTTGCTGGTGGCATCTCAGACTTACACCAAGCCACTTCTGAAGCTACTCATTTATCTAGACTCGGCTATTTGAACATTGCTAATCACTTCTTTTGCCATACAAAGATGATGGCAGGTGAATATATCAAAGCAGAGAGAAAGTAAGCAACTTGCCTGAGGATTACACAGTTATTAGCAGAACTAAGGATGGTACCTAGAAATCCTGACTTACTGCTCTAACCATTAAAAAAAAAAAAAAGAGCAGAGGAAAAAAAACTGGCAGTATGTTAGCTAAGGGTATTTGGGGATTGTTTAATTGTAATTCACTCAGCCACAGGAAGAGAGTGAAGAATTCAGCAGTCTGTGTATGTGCAATGAAAGTACAATAGACCACGTTAAGTCTTTTTCCTTCAAGACTTTTTCTCAGATCATTCATGGTGTTATTCTCTGTCTGCATGTCCAAGACTGGCAATGAATGGCACACTGGTAAATATTGCTCCCGTTTTTCCAAATACTGAGCTTGAGCCTGACTGTGAATTTGGGAGGGAAAAAAAAAAAAAAAAACCAGCAAGAAGCCATCTTCCAAAGCAGGCTAACAGCATTTTGGACTGTATAAGTAGGAGCACTGCCAGCAGATTGAAGGACACGATCATTTCCCTCTATTCGGCATTGGTGAGGCCTCATCTGGAGTATTGTGTCCAGTTTTGGGTCCCACACTACAAGAAGGATGTGGAAAAATTGGACAGAGTGCAGCGGAGGGCAACAAAAATGATTAGGGGGCTGGAGCACATGACTTATGAGGAGAGGCTGGGGGAACTGTGATTATTTAGTCTACAGAAGAGAAGAATGAGCTGCTTTCAACTACCTGAAAGGGGGTTCCAAAGAGGATGGATCTAGACTGTTCTCAGTGGTACAAGATGACAAAACAAGGAGTAATGGTCTCAAGTTGCAGTGGGGGAGATATAGGTAGGATATTAGGAAACACTATTTCACTAGGAGGCTGGTGAAGCACTGGAATGGGTTACCTAGGGAGGTGGTGGAATCTCCTTCCTTAGAGGTTTTTAAGGTCAGGCGTGACAAAGCCCTGGCTGAGATGATTTAGTTGGGGATTGGTCCTGCTTTGAGCAGGGGGTTAGACTAGATGACCTCCTGAGGTCCCTTCCAACCCTGATATTCTGTGATTCAAAGTTCCACACGCTCCTTCTGTCAGAAGTCGTCTTTTTCCACTGGTCAGATCTGGGTCGTTATTGAACAGTTTGTTCAGCCCCTGCCGGAGGGCCTGAGCCCCTGACTGTTTATTGCCCCGCCCTGATCCAGGGCTGGGGCTTGCTAATATTAAACTGTTCGCTCAGCCCCTGCCTGAGGGCCTCAGCTGGTGACTGTTTGCTGCTCTGCCAGGCTAATTCCCCCGATTCGCTGGACCTAAGTAGTGAGGCAGCCTGGTTCCCAATCGCCGAGAAGGAGGACAAACCCTGACCGAACCCCGACAGGCTTCCTTTCCATGGGTCCAGATGATAAAGATATCATCAATGTAGCGCAAGCAGAGTAGGGGCATAAGGGGACGAGAGCTGAGGAAGTGTTGTTCTAAGTCAGCCACAAAAATGTTGGCATATTGAGGGGTCATGCGGGTACCCCTAGCAGTCCCGCTGACTTGGAAGGTATAAATTGTCACCAAATCTGAAATAGTTGTGGGTGAGGACAAAAGTCACAAAGTTCAGCCACCAGGTTTGCCATGATGGTATCGGGGATGCTATTCCTGATGACACCTACAGAATCTCTGTCAAGAATTCTTAAAACTGCAATACCCACCTAGTGAAGTGAAGAAACAGACTGACAGAGCCAGAAGGTTATCAAGAAGTCACCTACTACAGGACAGCCCCAACAACAGTAACAGAACGCCACAAGCCATCACCTACAGCCCCCAACTAAAACCTCTGCAGTGCATCATCAAGGATCTATAACCTATCCTGAAGGACGATCCCTCACTCTCACAGACCTTGGGAGATGGGCCAGTCCTCGCTTACAGACAGCCCCCCAACCTGAACCAAATACTCACCAGCAACTACACACTACACAACAAAAACACCAACCCAGAAGCCAAACCCTACTACAAACCCCAGTGCCAACTCTGTCCATATATCTATTCAAGAGACACCATCATAGGACCTAACCACATCAGCCACACCATCTAGGGCTCATTCACCTCCACATCTACCAATGTGATATATGCCATCATGTGCCAGCAATGCCCCTCTGCCATGTACATTGGTCAAACCGGACAGTCTCTATGCAAAAGAATAAATGGACACAAATCTGACATCAGGAATCATAACATTCAAAAACCAGTAGGAGAACACTTCAATCTCTGTGATTACTCATTAACAGACCTCTAAGTGGCAATTCTTCAACAAAAAAACTTCAGAAACAGACTCCAACGTGAAGCTGCAGAACTGGAATTAATTTGCAAACTAGATACCATCAGATTAGGCCTGAATAAAGACTGGGAGTGGTTGGGTCATTACAAAACCTAAACTTAATTTCTCCAGTACTAATTTCTCCCTACTGTTATTCACATCTTCCTGTCAACTGTCTGTAATAGGCCACTCTCTTACCACTTCAAAAGTTATTGTTCCTCCCTTGGTATCCTGCTGTTAATTATCTTATCTCGTTAAACTGACCTAACACTTGGTAAAGCAACCTCCATCCTTTCATGTATTTATACCTGCTCCTGTATCTTTTACTTCATACATCTGATGAAGAGGATTCTAGCCCATGAAAGCTTATGCCCAAATAAATTTCTTAGTCTCTAAGGTGCCACAAGGACTCCTCATTGTTTGTCTTTTTTTGTTTTTGTTTCTTTGGTTTTTTTTTTTTTTGGTTTTTTTTTGGTTTTTTGCTGATACAGACTAACACAGCTACCACTGAAACTTATAGCAACTGAGCCATGTTCAGTGGAAGGATTCTGCTCAGTATGTGCTGGGTTCATAGTATGACAGTCCACAGCCATCAGTATCTCAGAGAGAACAGGATTCCTCAAGGCTTCTCAGCATTTGAAGGAGGAGGAGACACTTATTTGACAGACAAAGTTTCCCAGGGAATAGTCAGAAAACCAGCACAAAAAAGAACCACCAGTGAGTATTCTACTTTGGATTGCACAGTTCACCAGAAGCATTATTAATAATGGAATGAGCAATGATTATCAGGGAATGGAAACATGCATTCCCACAGGGTACATCCACATTGTACCTGGGAGCATGCTTCCCAGCTGAGGCAGACAAACACTAGTTCTACTCGAGCAGTGTAGTTGGTGGTAGCTCAGGCTAGCCCAGGGGTTCCAGGCAGGTTTGTACTCAGGCAACCAGCCCAAGCTACTGCCCTTACTGCCATTTTAGCCATGGATACATTTTGCACACTGTACTTACTTTAAGACTATTAGAGGAACAAATAGTCAAAAGGTTCTCTGTAGAACAGGATATAATTGGGTATGCCACAATTGCATTTGAGTTCTCAAGTACACAGGTTGTCATAGTTACAAACAAGCCTGAGCTTTTGTTCTTCCTATGTGCTTATTTACTTTCATTTTCTTGCTCAAACACTCCTTCCCACCACCACCCTGGAAGATGTTTACCGTTTAGAAAATAAGTGGGCCTGTTCTACTTTTCACAGTCTTGACAGTGAGCAGCAGATTTGCCATGGTAGTGACATACAGGTGAACATAGCAACAGTGAGGACACAGTGACACGGAAGGGCTTTGGCAGTGTGTCTGCTCTCACCCACGCTAGGTCAATCTGGGTGCTCAGACGTGGAAGCTGATCACACAAGTTAACTCAGCATGAAGACATATCCTAATGGATCACACTATTAGAAAAATCTCCTCCACAATATTCAGCCTGACCTTATGAAGGCTTTTGACCTGGTCAGCAGAAAAAAAAGTCTTTTCCAATTGCTAGAGAGGCATAGTTGTACCCCATTCTCCTCAGTCTGATTCAATCCTTCCCCAATGGCATGATGTCTGAAGTTCAGTATTATGGTGGCCAACCTGACAGCTTTGAAATCTGCCGTGGTGTCAAACAGCAATGTATTTTGGCACCAACACTCTTCAGTACATTCTTCTTTCTCACCTAGCACCAGCGATGTACATCACCATATGTCAGGATTCCTTCCCCACTCGAAACTCTAGGGTACAGATGTAAGGACCCGCATGAAAGACCCTCAAGCTTATTTTTACCATCTTAGGTTAAAAACTTTCCCAAGGCACAAATTCCACCTTGTCCTTGAACAGAATGTTGCCACCACCAAGTGAGATAGACAAAAATTCAGGAAAAGGACCAGTTGGAGTTCCTATTTCCCCAAAATATGCCCCCAAGCCCTTCACCCCCTTTCCTGGGAAGGCTTGAGAATACTCTACCAACCAGATAGGTAACAAAGTGAGCACAGACCAGATCCTTAGGTTTTAGGGCACTAAAACCCAGTTAGGTTCTTAAAAAAACCAAATAGACTTTATTATAAAGAAAGAAAAAGTAAAAGAAGCACCTCTGTAAAATCAGGACAGAAGATAACTTTACAGGGAAATCAGATTCAAAACACAGAAGATTTTCCCTCTAAGTAAAACTTTTAAGTTACAAAAACAAGGACAAATGTCCCTCTTAGCATAGGAAAAATTCACAAGCTAAAACAAAAGATAATCTAACACATTTCTTTGCCATTACTTACTATTTCTGCAATACTAGATGCTTAGTCCAGATATGCTGAGGGAGATGTATTTGCCCTGCCCTGGTTCCTTTGCTGACTGCGAGAGAACAGAACAAAGACCTTCCCCCACAGATATGAAAGTATCTTCTCTCCTTTTCGTTCCTTTTGGTCAGATGCCAAACAGGTTATCAGAGATTCTTAACCCTTTACAGGTAAGGAAGGATTTTATGCTACCCTTAGCTGTATGTTTATGACACCATATCAGATCAGATAGAAAACTCTTCAACTTTACACATGTAAGAGCAAAAAGCAAAGTCAAACTCCTGTGATAACTGAAGTTTTTTTCCACCAATGATGCAGTGTTCATCACCTACACAGGAGTTCCAGCACCGTGGCAATAGCTTTGCTCTAGCTTTTGTTGAATTTTGACTAACCATCACTCTAAAGAAGATAATGGTTATGGCACAAGGTGTGTTGACTGCATCAGATGTTTTAATATCTAGTTCCACACGAGAAGTTCTGCTTAAGTTCTGCTATTCAGGATCAACTTTGAATAAGCTTGTCACCTAGAGACAAATTAGTTCTTGCACCTGAAAGGCAGCTACCCCATTTGGTCACTGACCAAATGCATGTGGGAAAACAGGAAACTAACACTGAACACTAAGATGTGGGTCTATTAGACATGCACTCTGAGAATGCTTCTGCATGGTAGTGAGACCTACACCACTTACTTGCAGGATCAGAGAAGACTAACCACTTTCCACACTTGCTGTCTTTGTTGTATTCTAAATATCAAGTGAGAAACCTGAGTTCCTGACACCAAAGTACTTGAGAAAGCAAAATTGCCAACTCTAATTTTTTCCCCAACTCATATGTTTCTGTTGGCTTGGTCATTTGTACTGGACAGACAATGGATGCATTCCAAAGGACCTCTTGTATGAGAACTTGCAAAAGATCCAAAGCCACTGGGATGACCTAGGCTTAAGTTCAAGGATGTTTGTAAGCAGGACTTGAAAAGTTTGAACATCAACACTGCAAGCTAGGAAGATGCAGCTAGCAACAGGACACAGTAGAAGGTTGTGCTGCACCAGGGAGTCAAAGAGGCTGAAGAGAGTTGTTTAAGAGAGAGGAAAGCGAAGATGGCATCAAGGGCTAGTAGCACACCAGTTTCATCCTCTGGTCTTGCACTTTTTGCCTGCATTATTTATGGCAAGGACTGTTGCTTGAGAACTGGACTTTTTTGCCACTTGCGATGCAGCAGCATGACATGCAGTAACTGAACTGCTTTGGTGCTCACACCATCATCTTTCGAAATGGATGGCTGCCATATAACTCACTGTGTCACCCTGAACTATGCCTTGCTTTTCTTGGTGCTTATATTCCTCAAATACTTGGCAACAATTAAGTCTCCACCATGCTCCTTATCTATTAACCAGAATATTGTAGCAAAAATGGTAAAGATATGAAATGTCATGAAATAATATATGTGAGATGGGATTCCCAAAAGAACAGTAAAACCAGTCACAAAATATCCTAAATATCGTAACCCACTAAGCTAATGAACCATTGCTTAAAGGAACATCAGTGGGGAAATTTAGGTCATCCTTATGTCAACTAATGCCTCACTTATCAATCCAAAAGCAGAGTTTCTTTTCAAACATACTAAGTAGAATAGAAGGTAGTAATGCCATTGAAAACAATGAGGCCAGGCCTCCCCTCTAAGGCTTTGTGTAGACTAGGATTTAAAGGTGTGCTGTTTGACTGGTTTAAGTATCTGATTCCAACACTTTCTAAGACTCATCAGGACAAGACAAGTTATGCTTTAGCATATGTTTTGACAGCAAACCCTCCACAACAGGGACCATCTTTTTGTTACGTTTATATAGCGCATAGCACAAGAGTGCCTTAAGGCCACATACAAGAAGTTACCTAGTCAAGTTAAGGCCTAGTCTTCATTCGAGGTTTTAACTTGGCTAGTTTAGCATCTGCTAAAGTACAATTTAGTATATCTCATTGCCTAAGAAGGTGTTCAGTAGATTGAGCTAGTTAATATGATCTAACATCACATCTTTAATCCAAGTCTACATAAAGCCCTAGGGGGAAAAAAAGCCTGAAGCCCAAATTCAGACACATTAATTTGAAGTCCTGAGTTATTCTGAATGATAACACTTTGTGGGAGAGATGAGGTGTAGTAACAACTTTCCCACAAAAAATAAACAGTGAGTTGGAAAGACATAAATGCAGAAATACTGCAGAAGTGGGAGTAGTGTCTTGGATGTAGCATTAAATCAAAAGAATACAGTCTGACTGGGTACTTGATCGGAGCAGTTTGCTGGAGTTGTGAGAGCATTGTCCTATATGTAAATTATAAACTGGGTTTTCCTATTATCATCTGATATCCCTTATCCACAATACACATACTTCTCTGATTAATTAGACTGAAAACAAAGTATCCTGTGTCTCGATCAAATCATGTCTACTGGAACAAGGAAAATAGCCCACTACTGGTGTTCAATCTTTCTTAACCGCTCAGAAGCCAATCAATAGAAGTTGGTGGTGCCTAGTTTTAGTGAATCAGGTTTGTGTGCTGGGCAGAATCTGTATTTATGTGGGGGAGGAAAGGACTGAGAAACATCAAGGACCTGGGGGAAAGGTGCAAATAGGGATGGTTAGAACTCAGGCTGGAGACCCAGAGACTGAGGGTCTAGAAGGAAGGAGTTGGTAGGGAAAGGACATAGGCTTATATAGTGTGTGTCAGCACAAGGATGCAGACTTAACACTAACAATCCACTAAAGTAGTATACATAATGGAAATAAATAGCATATGTGTGAGCTTGCACACCTCAGACCATGCAGCAGGTCAGCTGTGCCAAAGGATGCTCCCGGCCTCATGGATCTTACAGAGTAGTAGTGATGGTGCCTGTGAACAAGGAAGCATCATGATGTGAACAGCATTTCTTTCCATCCCACAAAAGCCAAGATAGGGTTTTGGGATAGGGAAATGGAACATCAGTAAAAATCTAATAGAGTTGTCAGTTTCTGTGCCCTTATAAAGAGAGTGACAAGAAGGTACAGATTTAAAAGGTTTGGGTTTTATTTATATTTAAAAAGTTTCTCCTCTGAAGTATAATAACTAATATCTATATTTTAAGTGAATTGTAATCCTGTTGAAAGGTGCCAAATGGACAGCCCTGGAGACAGAAGACCTTTATTTAGCCACAGAACAGATACAGCAAGGGCAATAGCTGTTAAAGTTCCATACAGACCCACAGGGACAACTTTGGGGGTCAGAGTATAGTTCAGTCTAAATAGCCCCTTTAGTCCTTCCCTGTTTACTAAGACTACTAATATGGATACCAGTTAGAACAGGGATTGTCTGTTTTGTGTTTGTTCAGTGTCTAGCACAATGAGGTACAAGTTCATGAGTGGGGCTCCTTAATGCTACATAAAAAGACCGTTACTTACCTTTTCGTCACTGTTGTTCTTCGAGATGTGTTGTTCACGTCCATTCCACATTAGGTGTGCGCACGCCGCATGCATGAGCATCAGAAACTTTTTCCCTTAGCAGCTCCCAGTGGGCCGGCGGGGCCCCCGCCAGAGTGGCGCCACTGCACCATGCATATATACCTCCGCTGGCCCAACCTCCTCCAGTTCTTTCTTGCTGGTGACTCCCACAGAGGGGTAGGAGGGCGTGGCGGTGGAAAGGATGTGAACACCACATCTCGAAGAACAACCATTACGAAAAGGTAAGTAACCATCTTTTCTTCAAGTGCTTGTTCACATCCATTCCACATTAGGTGAATCACAAGCTTATCTTTAGAGGAGGGTAGAAGTCACGAAACAATAGATCGGAGGACCACCCTGCCAACTGCCGCGTTCTCCTGTGCCTGCTGGTTGACCGTGTAGTGGGTCATGAAGGTCTGCACCAAGGACCAGGTGGCTGCCCTGCAGATCTCCTGGATCGGGACCTGTGCCAGGAAGGCCGCAGAAACTGCCTGTGCTCTGGTCAAGTGGGCCGAGACTGCCGGAGCCGGGCTGAGATTTATGCTGACCTTGGCTCTGGCTCGGCCTATTGGAGGAGTTGTTATTATTGCGCTGCCTTCTGTTGTCTCCGCTTCGCCTGCGGTAAGGCTCCTGTCGAAGATAAGGCTGGTACTGGCGCTGGGGAGGAGGCTGCGGCTTAAAGGGTTTCCTCTGAGTTGCCAGGGCGTGCATACCCAGCGACTTGAGTGTAGCTCTAGAGTCCTTGAGGCTATGCAGCTTTGCGTCTATCTGGTCCGAGAAGAGTCCGGACCCTTCGAAGGGGAGGTCCTGGAGCGAATTCTGGACCTCAAGCGGCAGACCTGACTCCTGAAGCCACGCCGCATTCCGCATGACCACGCCTGACGCGATTGTCCTGGCTGCCGTGTCCGCTGAATTCAAGGACGCTTGGAGGGAAGTTTTCACTATGGCCTTGCCTTCCTCCACCAGAGCCGTGAACTCCTGTTGGGAGCCGTGCAGGAGGTTGTCCTTAAACTTCTCCACTGCCACCCAGGAGTTGAAGTTATGCCTGTTAAGGATGGCCTGCTGGTTAGCAATCCTCAACTGGAGGCCCCCTGACGAATACACCTTCCTGCCGAACAAGTCTAGGCGTTTTGCTTCCTTGGCCTTAGGGGACGGGGCTTGTGGCCCATAGCGCGCTCTCTCGTTTCTCATTTACCGCCGTTTTCTACCAGGGAACATGGGCTCAGGTGGCAGAACAAGAAGTTGTTTCCTTTTGACGGGGTGAAGTACTTGCGCTCCCCACCTTTGGCTGTTGGTGCTCTGGATGCTGAGGTCTGCCACATAGTTGTGTAATTAGACTGAATGGTCTTAATGAGCAGGAGCACTACTCTGGATGGACCTTCTGGGCTCAGAATATCCACCATGGGGTCCTCCTGCTCAACCGTCTCCTCGGCTTGCAACTCCAAGTTATGGGCCACCTTACGTAGCAGCTCTTGATGGGCTTTGTGGTCTATTGGCAAAAGTCCTGTTACTGCCGTGTCTGCTACTGCTTCATCCGGGGATGACGAGGAAGTTAGCAGCTGCTCAGTTTCCTCCAGCTGGTCTCCTTGGTCCCCCTCCCCCAGGGGAGGGGTTTCCGGCTCAAGCTGGGGCCGGCGGCCTTGGGGCGGCACTGGGTATGGTGCCAGACTCTCCGGTCTCTCACTCGGCGAGGCTGTAGGTGGCTTGGACACCGTAGCTTCCCTTATGGAAGAGCATCGGTGAGGGGAATGCTGTACCAAACAGCTAGCCCTGGAGGGAGCACCTTGTTGCCACTGTGGTTGCCAACCAGTTTGTTGTTTCCTGCTGTTCAGAGCCCGTTGCAGGTAGCTATATTGGCCTGAGTTAGTGCTGGACTTTGGTGACACAGAGCGCGAGGGCCACAGCGGTGCCGTCGATCGGCTTCTTGCTGATCGGGAGCGGCACTGGTACCGCTGCTCTCTGGACAGGGACCGATGCTCCCGAGACCAGGACCTTCTGGGAGCCCTTGGTGACTCCCGGCTCGTCTCCTCCTGGTGCCAGTCTCGGGGCGGCGCCAGGGAGTGCCATGCACTAACCCCATGCGTTGACTAGCCTCTGGTACCGAGACTTCCTTCTGAGTGAAGGGTAACTGGGAGTCCACAGACTCTGATCTTGACTGGGGCCAACGCCGGGACGGTGTCCTCAAACGGCGCACCATTGCCGGCTTTCCCTTTGACAGCACCCTTGGTCCAGGTGCCGGAGGCTTCTCCCTGGCCGGGAGGGGGCTCGCCGCCAATCCGATGAGGTCTTTTGCAGCCTCAAAGGTGTCAGGCGTGAAGGGCTGATCTATTATGCTCTCGAGCCCTTCGTCCGCACTGAGTTCACTTATGGCTGGACTCGGTGCCACTGGTGCCAAAGTAGGTGCAGTGTCCATCCCGCTCTTCCCAGTACCCGGGGCCTGATATGGCGCTGGCCTCCTTTGCAGGGAATGTCCGCGCCCCTCCTTTGGTTTTGCCTTGGGCCGCACCGGAGAGGATGAGCAGTGCCAGGGTCTACTTTGGCATTTCGAGGCTGACGGCTTGTGGTGCTTGGCCGGTACCGGGTCTCTTAATGACTCCGGGGCACTCTGCACTGAGTAGGCGGGGGCTGGCATCAGACGTTCCCCGCTCAATGGCTGCAGCACAGCCTCCATCAACCACTGCTTTAAGCAAAAGTCTCTCTCTTTCTTTGTTCTCGGCTCAAAGGCCTTGCACATCTTACACTTCTCTGTTTGGTGAGCTTCCCCTAAGCAACGTAGACAGGAGTTGTGAGGGTCACTAAAGGCATAGGCTTGTGGCACATGGCGCAAGCCTTAAATCCTTGGGCCTGTGGCATGCCCCACGGCTCACAGCGGGCACTGGAATCCTTCAAGCACCTAATCTATTAAGTGTCCAACAACAATGAAATGTTAACTAACATAACTAATTGATAACAGGGATGCAACTCTAAGGTTGCTTCTCTTACAAGAGCAAGAGGTTGCTCCAACACCGCCATGGACAGTAAGAAGGAACTAGAGGGGGTCGGGCCAGCGGAGGTATATATGCATGGCGCAGCGGTGCCACTCTGGCGGGGGCCCTGCCGGACCGCCAGGAGCCGCTAAGGGAAAAAGTTTCCAACACTCATGCACGCGGTTCATTCCCTAATGTGGAATGGACGTGAACAAGCACTTGAAGAAGACTACAAACATAACTATAATGCCACTTATATTCAGAAGTGGATTTAGGCTAAACAGGATCTGACTTCAAATACTTAAGTTTTCCCAAGGCAGATTCTTACTCCCAGCCCTCATCTTCTAGCATAGTGTTTCCCAAACTTGGGACATTGCTTGTGCAGGGAAAGCCGCAAACCTGCGGATGCGGCAGGTAAACAAACCGGCTGGCCCGCCAGGGGCTTCCCCTACACAAGCAGCATCCCAAGTTTGGGAAACACTGCTCTAGCCCTGTGTCCCCACTTCCACTTTTTGAGCCCTTCGTATTCCTCTAAATGAGGTTGCTCAAGCCCAGTTCCCTGGCAGGCTGTGCCAGCTGACAGAAATTAGATATGCACCGGGTCACTTCCTACTGCTACACCTGTGAGTAACTGCTGCATGTGGAGTTGGACCCCTTCTACTCCCAGTGTCTTCATCCAGTGATTCTCCATTAATATATCCCTGAGCGAGGGGGTGGTGATTTTAAAACAAAGATCTGAACAAACTACCACCCTGTGATTTCAAGCCCAAAGATGGTGGTAACTTTTCATTTCTCAAATCTTGAGCTAAATGATAGATACATGATCTAATTAACATACTGTTGAAGCCACTTGTGAGGACAACCTCATTACTTTCTCCGCTTTGGAGCACAGTACAGCCTTCCCAAAGGAAACAATGGCGAATCAGAGTACAAAACTAAAACTGTACTGGAACAGAATCAAATGCAGGAGGTATGTTTGAGGGTTTAGAATCAGTTTCTTACAAGTTCAGTGAGTTCTGGTTACAGTTGTGGGACTATTCTTATATTTGGCATAAACCTATGTGTTAGGTTCATGGATAAATGACTGGTAAAACACACAAAATTATACACTTATTACTCTGTTAGCAGCCAAATTTTAAAAAAACGTCTTAAAATGCATAAAATTGAGATTGCAATGATTACCTTGGTTACTAATCTGTATGTACAAATCCTAATTCTCAAATACTTCCTTTAACTGGCATATTTTGACTCAAACTGTGCACTTTATTATTCATTTAAAAAAACTGGAAAAATACCCCAAATTAAAACCTCATTATGAAGCTTCTGATGTTTCACAAAAAGGAACATCCAGCCTAGTTTTCAAAGGGGTCAAACAAATCAACCCCATAATGACAGACTCATACTTTTAGATTAATTTTCCCACAATTATTTCCAACCCCCTAGAATGCTAAATATAAAGTAAAGGTTTATCTGCTCAAACCTCATCTGTATTTGTTCACCAACCCAACAATCCACCTAAGCTTTCTAAGAGATCATGAAACTAACAAGATACAAATTGTCAAATGAAACTGATTCTAAAAGTGCCATTCATTCTTCTGTTTCCTTAAGACAAAACTAATCCATATAAAGCAAAAAACACCCCACACATTACAGAGGGAGGATTAGAAACGTAAGAGAGAGCTCTAGCTTCCTTAAGGTGACCCTCTTTTTATTTGAAGGAACAGGAAAGCAAATGGTGACTATAAGGTGACTAGCAAACATTTCAAAAAATAGTTACACACACGTACAAAGACACACCTTTGAATACAGCAAAGGATGTTAAGGGTAACAAGAAGGGTTTCTACAGGTATGTTAGCAACAAAAAAAAGAAAGTCAGGGAAAGTATGGGAGGCAACCTAGTGCCAGATGATGTGGAAAAAGCTGAAGTACTCAATGCTTTTTTTGCCTCTGTCTTCACAGACAAGGTCAGCTCCCACACTGCTGTCCTGGGCAACACAGTATGGAGAGGAGCTGAGCAACCCTTAGCAGTGAAAGAACAGGTTAAGGACTATTTACAAACTCTGGACATGCACAAGTCCATGGGTCCAGATCTAATGCATCTGAGGGTGCTTAGGGAATTGGTTGATGTGACTGCAGAGCCATTGGCCATTATCTTTGAAAACTCGTGGCAATCAGGGAAGGTCCCAGATGATTGGAAGATGGCAAATATAGTGCCCCTCTTTAAAAAAGGGAAGGAGGAGAACCCAGGGAACTACAGACTGGTCCTCAAGTAAACCATTTTGAAGCACTTGGTATAGAGGAAGGTGTTCAGGAACAGTCAACCAACCTGATTTCATTCTATGATGAGATAACTGGATCTGTGGATATGAGGAAAGCAGTGAACATGATACCTTGACTTTAGCAAGGCTTTTGATACGGTCTGCCACAGTATTCTTGCCAGCAAGTTAAAAAAATATGGATTGGATGAATGGACTATAAGGTAGATAGAAAGCTGGCTAGATTGTCGGGCTCAAGGGGCAGTGATCAACAGCTTCATGTCTAGTTGGCAGCCGGTATCAAGCAGAGTGCCCCAGGGGTCAGTTTTGTTCAATATCTTTATTAATCATCTGATGATGGGATGGATTGCAACCTCAGCAAGTTTGCAGATGACACTAAGTTGGGGAGAGAGGTAGATACACTGGAGGGTGGGTATAGGGTCCAGAGTGACCTAGACAAATTGGAGGATTGGGCTAAAAGAAATCTGATGAGGTTCAACAAGGACAAGGCCAGAGTCCTACACTTAGGAAGGAAGAATTCCATGCATTGCTACAGACTAGGGACCGAATGGCTAGGCAGCAGTTCTGCAGAAAAGGACCTGGGGATTACAGTGGATGAGAAGCTGGATGAGTCACCAGTGTGCCCTTGTTGCCAAGTAGGTTAACGGCATATTGGCTGCATTAGTAGGAGCATTGCCAGCAGATTGAGGGAAGTGAATATTCCCCTCTATTTGGCACTGGTGAGGCCACATCTGAAGTATGGTGTCCAGTTTTGGGCCTCCCATTACAGAAAGAATGTGAACAAATTGGAGCACATCCAGCAGAGGGCAACAAAAGGTGCTGGGGCACATGACTTATGAGGAGAGGCTGAGGGAACTGGGCTTGTTTAATCTGCAGAAGAGAAGAGTGAGGGAGGATTTGACAGCAGTTCTCAAGTACCTGAAGGGAGGTTTCAAAGAGGATGGAGCTAGGCTATTCTCAGCGGTGGCAGATGACAGAACAAGAAGCAATGGTCTCAAATTACAGTAGAGAAGGTCTAGGTTGGATATTAGGAAACACTGTTTCACTAGGAGGGTGGTGAAATCTCCATCCTTAGAGATTTTTATGACCCGGCTTGACAAAACCCTGGCTGGGATGATTTAGTTGGTGTTGGTCCTGCTTTGAGCAGGGGATTGGACTAGATGACCTCCTGAGGTCTCCTCCAACCTTAATCTTCTATGATTCTATGAATATCTAAAAACATACATACGCACACACCTTTCAACAACAAATTTTCTTCTTAGTAATTAAACCCTTCAATTTGTCATTTTGTAAAAAGCATTCAAAGTAAACAAATTTCATGACACTTAGGGTACGTCTTCACTACCCGCCGTATCGGCGGGTTACAATCGATTGCTCAGGGATCGATATATCGCGTCTCATCTAGACGCGATATATCGATCCCCGAATGCGCTTATATCGATTCTGTAACTCCACCAACCCGAACGGAGTTGTGGAATCGACAGGGGGAGCCGCGGACATCGATCCCGCGCTGTGAGGACAGTGAGTAATTCGATCTCAGATACTTCAACTTCAGCTACTTTATTCACGTAGCTGAAGTTGCGTATCTAAGATCGATTTTCCCTCGTAGTGTAGACCAGCCCTTACATTGCTTGGTTGAAAATATGTAAGTTAAGTTGTACTTCCCTTTTATTCCTTTTAAAGCAGCTGCTGCTAACTGCATTGTAAAGAAATATCATTGATGTCAGCTCCCTTCAGTAACTGCCATAAGACCAAAGAGCCATCAGAGAAAAGAATCTAGCAGCAACTCTGCAGTTCAACTGAAGAGAAAAAACAGCCATCTATTTTAATGCATCTAGCTCTTACAAATTGCCAGTGCTCAATCTAAACCCAGGCTGAATGAGGTTGGGGAGAAAGATAGCCAATTCAGTTCAAAAAAAGGCCACATGACCACATAGGGTAGCACTTTAACTAATATCTGTATAAGATTCAAAATCAACTCAATGAATGTTCTTGTCCAGAAATAAAGTAGTGACAGATCTAGAACTGGAATGTATTTGTTTCAAATGACCTCCTAGTTTCCAAATACTGTATCTTCCTTATAACTGTGGGATTAAAAAATAGCTAATGTCTCTAAAGATTAGCTCTGTAATGCATCACTTGTGCTCTGGTTTATAATGCCACAGCTGTAATATCGGGGAACACGATTCCTACAAAATATCTAGTTTTATATTTGTTTCCTTGATATCCTGCACAGTAAGCATGCATGCATGAATGCATGTATGTCTATATAATTAGCCATCATGAGGCAATGTACTTTCATCTCCCCATGGTGATTCATTCTCTGAACTGTGGAGTTAAAGAGAAATACATATGCACACAATAAAAGCAGTGACTATGTAGTAACAGTAACAAAAACCAAGAGCTGGCTGTCTTGCTAGTTGCACCAAGAAACACAGCAGACTTGAATGCCACTGATGGGTTGCCATGGCTGCAAGGGGGCAGGGGAGGAAACAAGAGGAAAGATGAACCAGTGTGCAGTAAAAGGCTAAGCTATTTCAGTTTTAAATCACTGTGACAGCTCTTCAGCTGAGCTATTACATGGTTGCTGTGGTAACAAATAGGAGAAAAATCACAGAGGAAATCTGTAATTATTACAAGGGAGATAGTGACTTACCCAGTTCAGTAACCAGCACATTACAGTGATTCAAGCTGTCATGAACGCCTAACCACTATGGAATAATGCAGGGTCATCGAGCCATACCTGCTGCAGTGCCACGCTAGAATGAAATGCAAGCAAGATCCAGTCTTGGTTGCTTCACACTATGTCTCAGTAAGAGACTTTTCTAACAGCTCTAGGTAGCCAAGTCCAGCTGCTTTGCATTAATGCAGTGGTCCCCAACCTTTTCATCTGGCGGGTGCCAAATGAAGGACCGTGCCAGCAGTTGAGCATCCGCCAAAATGCCACCGAATTTCAGCCTCTCGATGACGTCGCTTGTCGGGCACCGCTTTGGGGACCCCTGCATTAATGCAATGCTTAGTGTAATGCTCCCTCACTCTCGGTCAGAGGGAGGCCACTCAGGCTAGTCCTGTGAGGTCAGGACCAGAGACTGTAAGACAGGCAAAAGTCCCAATAGGGCTGCGCGGTTAATAATCAATATTGGGCTTTAGCCTGGACTTGGGTAGCGCAAGTAGTCAGCCCTTAACTACATTCTATCAGTGGAGCTCAGGCAGCCAGCAAACAAACAGTCTCTAAAGATGAGTGGTAAGGGAGCTCCTGTCCTGGGCTGGAGCCTCCTTGCATCGTGTAGGAGGTCAGCCAACCGGGGTAGGGTGGCAGGGGGACACAGGCCCACCCTACTCCACTGTGTCCCAACCCAGGGCCTTGGCAGGGGCAGGATTGGCTGCCCCTGTGTCGGTGGGGATCCAGAAGCAACACACCGACAGCCTCACTGGGCTCTGCAGTCAGCTGCTCCGTGGCTGCCCCGGGCTACTTCCTGCCTCTCCGCGGTTTGGTACCTGCAGCCTCCAGGTCCCTTCCAGCTCTTCAGGGTAAACTGCAGTGGGTACTCCGGGCCAGTCGTCGTCCATGTCTGGAGATTGGGAACAGCCAGGCGCAGGCTCCTCTCTGGGCCCTTGGAGAACAGGCCGAGCGTCGTCCTCCATTGCAGGCTCTCCCCCAACTGTGCTGCAGGGCCGGCCTCTTATACTCCCAGACATGCCCCGGTGCTTCTGGCGATGGGAGCAGGGCAATCTACGCTCCACCCTCCAAGGGGCACATAATGCTCCCTCACTCTCCCAGTCGGAGGGAGGCCACTCAGCCTCACTACACTTAGACACATGCAATATTAGAAGGGAAGAAAACCATGGAACTGGATTCAAGAAGGAAGAGGAATTAAACTGTATACCATGCATGATTCAAACATCACTACACTGTTCTTTAATTCCTTTCTCAAGACCTCTTGTAATAAATGGCCAACTGACAACATCCGGACTCACTGCCAGTAGGAATACCGATACTTATAAGGAAGAGAACTCCCTTCTGCACAGAGCCAGGGGAGGCTGTTGCTCCCCTCTCCTTGGCCATGCAACCATTGCCTGGGACCTCAAGTGGCTCCTTGGTAGCAGCCAGGGAGGGAACACAGACGGAGGCAGCATAGATCCCTGCTATGTTGCCTATACCATGTGGAAGTCTAAACACTGAGCAAGACATGGTGACTTAGAAAATGGATCAGCCTGTGCTCCACTCTGGGAAATCTGTGACGGGGTATATATGGAACCAGGAAAAGCAGAGAGTGGTGATATCACATCACAGGGGTAGCATGCCACTCCATCCCTCCATGGAAATCACTGGAAAGTGATCAACCTTTTGTGCATACATGCATGTGTGCACTGTACATATGGGATTTTCTTTAACATCACAAAATAATATTTAAGGTATACCACATCTCGTAACCTTTGACTATTTATTATTCAGTGAAGCAGTGAATCTGAAAACTAATTTGGGGTTCTGATGGATAATCAGCTGAACATGAGCTCCCAATGCGACACTGTGGCCAAAAGAATGCATAATCATGGGAATCTCAAGCAGAAGTAGGGAGGTTATGTTATCTCTGTATTTGGCACTGATGCAACTGCCGCTGGAATACTGCATCCAGTTCTGTTGTCCACAATTCAAGAACGATGCTGATAAATTGGAGAGGGTTCAGAGAAGAAGCCACAAGAATAATCAAAGGATTAGAAAACGTGCTTTATAATGGTAGACTCAGGGGCTCAATCTATTTATCTTAAAGGGAAGGTTAAGGCAGGACTTGATTACAGTCTATAAGTAACTACATCGGGAACAAAACTTTGATAACAGGCTTCTCAATCTAGCAGAGAAAGGTAAGACATGATCCAATGGCTGGAATTTCAAGCTAGACAAATTCAGACTGGTAATAACATGTACATTTTTAACAGGGAGGGTGATTAACTATTGGAACAATATACCAAGGGTCATGGCAGCTTCTCTATCACTGGCAATTTTAAAATCAAGATTGGATATTTTTCTAAAAAATATACTCTAGGAATTATTTTGGGGATGTTCTCTGGCCTGTTTTATACAGGAAGGTAAGACGAAATGATCACAATGCTCCTTTCAGGCCTTGGAATCTAACAGTGGTATCACAAATGTCAGTCATTTGCTAAAAGTATACCAAGCAATCCACAGATCACAGGCGTTCAAGATGATTTGGATTAAATATTGATGTTATTCCCTTACCCCCATTTATTCTAGGGCTGAATGCAGATTTCTTAGTTGAATATCTGTTTAAACATATCAGTTATCCCATATATTATTATTAATATAAAATAGGGTGACCAGACATCCCGATAAAATTGGGACTGTCCTGATATTCAGTTGTTTGTCCCGTGTCTCGACAGATGTGAGGTCAGGACGCCATTTGTCCCAATATTCTGGCAGTATTATGGAGATATTACATCACCGATGGCAAACACTCAGCTTGATGAGTTATAGCTGAATTCATTAAGGTTTATAAGGCAATTTGAAATCCTTGGCTAGGAGGTGCTATCAAAGCTCAAAGCATTATAGTAATAGTAATTTATTATTATTATTATTATTGTTATTTACATTGCAGTAGCACCAGAGGCCCCAGTCAGGATAGGGACTCCGTTGTGCTAGGCACTGTATAAAACACAGCCCCCTGCTCCAAAAATATCACCATTGAATTCAACACGAGAGACCGATTTTGTAATTCCTGCACCAAAAGAGTCAATGTAAAGACTAAATTATATCTTCCTACCAATCTCAAGCTGGAATGTACGTTCTGAAAGAAGGTGTGGCTGCTCTGAATCCCTTCCCCCCGCCCCCCCGTACATTTTACCACATATATTTTCTACACCAATATCCATCTAGATACTTAGGCTTCCCCATCACCATAATATTTGAACATCTCACAGACATTAACAAATGTATCCTTAACGACGCTGTGAGGACAGGAAGCATTATCATCCCCATTTTCAAAGATGGAGACTCAATGCATGAGATATTAAACAACATATCCAAGGTCACACAGAAAGTCTGTGGCAGAGCAAGGAACTGAACTCAGATATGCTGAGATCGAGTCCAGTCATCTAACAGGACTATCATTCTTTTCATGATTGCAACAAAACTGGGTCATAACACAAGCCAGCCATTGACTTCAACACTAACTCATCAGGACTAATGTTGGTAATAAGCTGGGGGAGGAATAGCTCAGTGGTTTGAGCATTGGCCTGCTAAACCCAGCGTTGACAGTTCAATCCTTGAGGGGGCCACTTAGGGATCTGGGGCAAAAATCAGTACTTGGTCCTGCTAGTGAAGGCAGGGGGCTGGACTTGATGACCTTTCGAGGTCCCTTCCAGTTCTAGGAGATAAATAAATAATTGGAGATATACCTAAGGAAAGAACACAGCCAACCAACAAAAGTAGTAGTGCAATCTCAAAACAGCACATTGGATTTTTCCAGGGAAACTTATAGTACATTTTCTGCTCTTTTAAACGGATCCTTCTACTTATTATGTTCTTATTCAAAAGCAAACTTTTCTATCAAATGTATTCTTTCATACGTGCACCAGTTTCAGTGTATTATCATGAGACGCATGTGCTAAAAGGAAAAGGATCAAGATCAAGAAAGATTGGTGCACAGTAGCAAATGAAAGCACAAGGTAACTATGAAGACTGGTTATTTGTACCCCCAGTAATATAAGGTCTAGTCATGTTACTTATTGCTGTAAAATTTACAGACACATGGTTTTACTATAAGTGACCAGACATACCGGCAAAGAAAATGATTTATTGTATACACCTTCAATAGGCAGTGGCTCCGACATATTAGAAAGAAACAGCCAGAGACCTGTTAGGAAACACAAAATGTTCCATACAATACACAGAACTTTAACACTCGAGAAAAACAAAATACCCAGACATAGCAGCTCCTAAGGGGTAGAGACAAAATGTCAAAAACATAAATGTCATATATGCCTTCAAGAAATAAAAATAGAACACATCAGCATCAAGCAGTAAAGGGCAAAACAAACTGGGACATTCACCACCACATTCTGTTTATAATTTAAAACACTGACTTGCTAAGAGACTAAAAAGTAAGCCCTGAGAACTCCAAACTTCTTGAGGAGGAAATGTCACTCATTTAAAATGCCTGCAGTCCTTGAAAAGGAATGGAGCATCTTGTTTTCACTGGAGTATCAAATCAACATTTACTTTGGCCTTGGCTACACTGGAGAGTTGCAGTGCTGGTGGTGGCTTTACAGCGCTGCAACTCACTCACCGTCCACACTTGCAAGGCACATACAGCGCTGTATCTCCCTGGCTACAGCGCTGGTTGTACTCCACCTCTGCCTGGGGAATAACGACTGCAGCGCTGGTCATGCAGCGCTGCTCCACCAGTGTGGCCACCAAAAGCGCTGTTATTGGCCTCGAGGTATTGGGAGGTATCCCAGAATGCCTATTCAGTCACTCTGCTCATCAGTACGAACTCTACTGCCCTGGCCTCAGGTGACCCGCCCTTTAAATGCCCCGGGAATTTTAAAAATCCCCTTCCCGTTTCCTCAGCCATGTGTGGAGTGCAATCAGTGAATCTTTCCAGGTGACAATGCCTCCACGTGCCAAACGAGCCCCAGCATGGAGCAATGGCGAGTTGCTGGACCTCATCAGTGCTTGGGGGGAGGAAGCTGTGCAGTCACAGCTGCGCTCCAGCCGTAGGAATTACGATACCTATGGGCAGATATCAAGGGCCATGCTGGAAAGGGGCCATGACCGGGATGTGCTGCAGTGCAGGGTTAAAGTGAAGGAGCTGCGGAGTGCCTATTGCAAAGCCCGTGAGGGAAATCGCCACTCCAGCGCCGCTCCCACGACCTGTTGTGTTTACAAGGAGCTGGACACGATACTTGGAGGTGACCCCACCGCCAATCCGAGGACCACGATGGACACTTCAGAGCGGGGGGGGCGGGGCAGGAGGAGGAGGGGAGGGGAGGAGGAAACCGAGAGTGAGGGTACTGGGGTGGGGGAAGACACCGCGGAGTCCCAGGAGGCATGCAGCCAGGAGCTCTTCTCAAGCCAGGAGGAAAGCAGCCAGTCGCAGCAGCCGGTACTTGGTGAAGGACAAGCAGAGGAGCGGGTTCCCAGTAAGCGGCTTTTATTTTCAGGATGGAAATGTTTCGGGAGAGGAGGGAGGGTTAGGGCTGCATGCATGCATGCCTAGATGTGGAATAGCCCATTGATGTGGTCTATCACGTCATGGTAATCGGCCTTGGTAATCTCTTCAAAAGTTTCAGCCAGAGCACGGGAAATGCGCTTGCGCAAGTTTATTGGGAGAGCCACTGTGGCTCTTATCCCAGTCAGGATAACGCATCCGCGCCACTGTGCCGCGAGGGGTGGGGGGACCATTACTGCACACAGACAAGCTGCACAGGGGCCAGGGCTGAATTCGCATTGCTGTAGAAGACCCTCCCACTCTTCCCAGGTGACCCTCAGCAGCGAGATATCTTCCAGGATCAACTCCTGTGGAAAATGTTGGGAGAGTGTTCAGTGTAGGTGCCCTCTCCAGCTGTTTGCTTTTCCCAACGCACAGAAACCCCAGTACAGCCCTGAAGCAATCAGTCCCCCTTATTCACCATTTCGGGGCTCCTGTGGGTTACGTGCGCTCTCTTTGGTATGGGAACATTATGCTAAAGTGAAGACTGTAAACTCCTTCACTGCGTGGGAATAACTGTCTGAGATATAAACAGTGCTGCCTCTGTTGTCTTTTTTTGCCTTTCCACAAGCAACCTTGAGTTCTCAGCTGCCCGTGTTATCAACAGCTCAAAGACTCCAAAACCTCCAGAAGAAGCCGCGAAAAAGCAAAGACGACCTGCTGCAAGCCGTTATGATCACTCTGCCAGAGAGAATCAAAAAGTGCAGGATTGGAGGGAAAGGGAAAGCAGGATCCGCCAGAGAAACGCAGCGGCCAGGAAGAAAAGCACAAAGCAGCTGATAAGCATCCTGGCATGCCAAGCGGACTCTATCCAGGCGCTCGTAGCCATGCAGGCAGAGCAATACGGCCCCGTCCCCGTCCCAAAGTTCTTTCCCTCGTGCCCCAATGTCAGCTCCAAAACTCCCTTCCCCAGCACCCAGGTTCTTACCACCACCAGCTGCCCCCAACACCTGTACGTTCACCTACCAGCCCTGAGAACTACGACCCTTACCCTCTGCACTCAACCCCCATCACCATGCAGTATAGGCATCCTGAAGTGCAGCAGTCATTGCACAGCACTCCAGACAGGACATATTCAAACCTGTGACTGTACAGTTCCCCACCGCATCCCCCTGCTCTTTTAGGTTCCCAAAATGTTGTGTGTCTGTCAATAAAGTTATTTTCTTTTCAATAAATGAATTCTTGGCTTTGAAAACAGTCTTTATTAATGCAGAAAGTCAAAGATACCTTAGCCCAGGAAAGAAACAAGCACTGCAAATCAGCTTAGGAAAAACAGATTCCTACTAACATTGTAACCACTGCACTTCACTCCCGTGCAAGGCACCAAACATTACTGTTGGTTTTCAGCCTCAAATTCCTCCCTCAAGGCATCCCTAATCCTTGTAGCCCTCTGCTGCGCCTCTCTAGTAGCCCTGCTCTCTGGCTGTGCAAATTCAGCCTCCAGGCGTTGAACCTTGGAGGTCCATGCCTGACTGAATGTTTCACCCTTCCCTTCACAAAGATTATGGAGGGTACAGCATGTGGATATAACCACAGGGATGCTGCTTTCTCCCAAGTGTAGCTTCCCATACAGAGATCGCCAGCACCCTTTTAAACGGCCAAAAGCATACTCCACAGTCATTCGGCACCGGCTCCGCCTGTAGTTGAACCGGTCCTTGCTCTGTCAAACTTCCCTGTATAAGGTTTCATGAGCCAAGGCATTAATGGGTAAGCGGGGTCTCCAAGGATCACAATGAGCATTTCAACGTCCCCTACTGTGATCTTCCGGTCTCGGAAAAAGTCCCTGGCCTGCAGCTTCCTGAACAGACCACTGTTCCGAAAGATGCGTGCATCATGCAACTTTCCAGGCCAGCCTGTGTTAATGTCAATGAAATGCCCAAGGTGATCCACAAGCACCTGGAGTACCATAGAGAAATGCCCCTTCCGATTAACGTACTCAGATGCTAGGTGGGGTGGTGCCAGAATAGGAATATGCGTCCCATATATCGCCCCTCCACAGTTAGGGAAACCCATTTGTGCAAAGCCATCCACAATGTCCTGCACGTTCCCCAGAGTCACGGTTCTTCTTAGCAGGATGCGATTAATGGCCCTGCAAACTTGCATCAAAACGATTCCAACGGTCGACTTTCCCACTCCAAACTGGTTCCTGACTGATCGGTAGCTGTCTGGAGTTGCCAGCTTCCAGACTGCAATAGCCACCCGCTTCTCCACTGGCAGGGTAGCTCTCAATCTCGTGTCCTTGTGCCGCAGGGTGGGGGCGAGCTCAGCACACAGTCCCATGAAAGTGGCTTTTCTCATCCGAAAGTTCTGCAGCCACTGCTCGTCATCCCAGACTTCCATGACGATGTGATCCCACCACTCAGTGCTTGTTTCCCCGAGCCCAAAAGTGGCGTTCCACGGTGCTGAGCATTTCCGTAACTGCCAGAAGGAATTTAGTGTCGTACGTGTCAGGCAACTCGCTATCATCGTCGGACTCCTCATCACTTTGGATCTTAAGGAATAGCTCAACTGCCAAACATGATGTGTTGGCGAGACTCGTCAGCATACTCCTCAGCAGTTCAGGTTCCATTTCCCATAGAAATCGCGCTGCACAGAAACCGCTGAGAGAGTCAAGATGGCGCCAAACGTGGACGGAAAAACAGGGATTGCTGGGATGTGAAGCGATGCATCACGGGGCGTTGGGACAGGAAGCAGAATGACCCGCACCCTCCTCCCCCTTCCCACAACCCACAGCGCCAAAATGGGACGAGGTGCTCTGTAGGATAGCTGCCCATAATGCACCACTCCCAGCACCGCTGCAAATGCTGCAAATGTGGCCACACTGCAGCACTGGTAGCTGTCAGTATGGCTACACTCCAGCGCTTTCCCTACACAGCTATACGAAGACAGCTGTAACTCCCAGCGTTGCACATCTGCAAGTGTAGCCAAGCCCATAGTGACAACTAATACAATCAGAGTGATTTGATTATACTTAATCAAAACCTACACCACCATAGGTGTCCTCCATAAAGAGGCACACCACATACGCTAACAGGAGATAGACAATCATTTCTATTTACGACTGCTCTTGAAACAGGAAATCAAACCTTTAAGATTCCTGCAGCAAAGGGATTGCAGAACTTTATGGCCCTATCTTCCTTAATCAGCTATTTAACTCCTTGAGCCAAGTCACTGTTTCAGGGAGAGGAAGACACACCTTTGGACAACTTTTAAATTTGTCTTCATCGTCACTAATTAAGGACTTTCCTGTCTCTCAGCACCCTATCGGGGATAGGATCAGTTATTATGATTACTCCTTGGGGCTTTCTGCACCAAAAAATTAAAAATTCTGCATACAATATTTTAAAATTCTGCAAATTTTATGTGTCAAAATAACACTACATAATAACGCCATTTTCAATTATTTTGGTAATTTATTTAAAAAACCTGTCAGCAAGTATGTCTGTAACAATACAGACACAAAAACTCACCCAGGAGTAGAGAGTTAAAGCAATCCCTATGACAACCCAGTTCCTGTTTCTCTGCCCCTTTCCCCCACCAGAGCCCAGCCGGGGAACCAGACACCCACAGCCCCTCCCCCCAGAGCCCAGCCATGGGTCCCCCCTTTTCCCAGATACCCGCATCCCCTCCCCTCCATAGCTCAGCCACAGGGGTCCCCAAGCCCAGATACCCGCACCCCACCCCCAAGCCGCAAAGCCATCCCTTTCCCAGACACCTGCACCCCCTCCTCCCTAGAGCCCAGCCCTGGCCCCCCCAGCCCAGATATCCGCCCCTCTCCCCACCCAGAGCCAAGGGATCTAGAGGGAGAAACAGACTGATGCTTGGCCCCAGGCTTGCACAGACTTTCCTGCATGCCGCCTTCTCCTTCCCTCAGGGCATGTTGGGAACTGCAACTGACAGGAACCCTCTAACTTCCTCTCCCTCCCCCCGAGAGTCTTCTACGTGCGAGCTGGGCTCTGCCAGGTCCAGTGGTCCCTACTGGCAGCTAGCAGCACTGCAGCCCATTTCTATGGAGGAAAAGGAAATTCTGTATGCATGTTAATTTCTGCAAAATTCTGCATTGTATAGTGGCACAGAATTCCCCCAGGAGTAATTATGGGGAGTGATGTGGCAGAAAATCACAAGCAGAGGGACTCATGGCCCAATACCACTTTCTATTACACATGTGCAACTCTAATTAAGCCAATTAGCTTGTATGCATAACTAAGAGCAAAATTTGGTCCCCAATCACTATAAATAGTCCACAAACTTAGGTTATCTGTTGTAATAATCAATACCATAACTAGCCTAACTAGTTTGATCACTAGCTTAATTGTAAACTACAGCTATGAAATTTTCAGTGTAGCTGGAAGGGAATTATGAAACAATGCAGACACTGGCTAAGAATTAATATGCCAGGCCAACTTCTTTGCACTTTAGAACTTAAATGTTTAGATGGTTGCACTTTTCCTTTACTCACTGGTGCAAGAGCTACCAAAAACAAAACATACCTACTGAAGCTCACAAATGGGAATTACTATTGTAAACAGCATGCAATTTTCTAGCAAGTAGAAACTGGGGAAAAGAGTTGGAACCTTATTTGGACAAAAGTGACGGGACAACCTCAGAGAAAGGCACATCAGAAAATGGAGTGAGAGAAAAAAAAAACCCAGCGTTCGATTGCTCAGTTTCAGTGGATATCCAAATAGCCACAGTGGTGAAAAATGCTCTCTTCCATTTATGCCTGACTAAAAGACTGTGTCCCATACTACTGAACTCTTTCAAACTTTGAAGCTAAACCAATTTTCAGGACACAACTGTCCTCTCTGAAGAGAAAATAAGCATCGTGAATGCTGGATATTCAGTGCAATCAACCTCAGTACATCACTAGGAACCTGTTATTTTCCAACAAATTTGAGGGATGGATGCCTGTATGTATGCATGGCAGGGACAGGTTTGCATAGTGTCACTCAAGTATCAGCTGTATGATATAATTCACTCAGACAAGCAAAACCAGTGTCCCAGTCTCCGTTTTAGGACTAACTTGGAGTTGTAAGTGTCAAAGCCGTTTAGACACTAGCTACTTAAATTCACATCAAAGAGGAGAGAAGTCAAATCTTTTTTAAAAAATGATTAAATAACGTGAAAGAATGAACTAAGGGGCTACACAGAAGTCAGGCAGGGTCTCGCATACCTATACACCCAACATTATTTCATCATTGCTCGCTTGTCAGAATTAGGCTGAAGCAAACCTTGCAGCATTCAGCTTGAGATTTTCAAAGCTAGACACAGATGTTCTAATAAATTTAAAGGAAAATGTGTCTAAACCCCTAAACTATTTTGAAAACCTCAACAACCATCTCCAGACTCCAGCTGATGAGACTCCTTGGACACCAGAATTAAATTAACATTGATCTAATTCAATAAAGTACTTAAGCTCATGTGCAACTTTAAGCATATGAATAGTCTCAATGAGATAAATGAGACTACTCATGTTTAAGATTACTCATGAGCTTAAGTATCTCACCAACTCTCGGCCACAGCGCAGAACCTCACAAATATCTGGAAGACTCAGTGGAAATCAGCAAATACTGCAAATCAGCAAGGGAACAAAGAAAAAGGCTTGGCAACTAAATCTAAACTGCAATGTATTCACTTACTTGACAAGTGTAGTTTAATGATCATAGTGTAATTGTAAGTGGTCTGCAGTACATTTTGACAAAATAATTAAGCTATTTTTACAACTGCTAACAAATCTGATGAAAAATGGGAATAAATGGTCTTTTTTGTGGGTGGGAGAATTACAAGATGCATGGAGTAGGCAAACATGAAATAGCCCAGCTCATATTTTAGTTTCTTTTTAGCCCCTAACTCTTTCAAAAGCAGCACATTCATGTCTACTAAACTTTGGGCAGTTATTTTCATTTTTAATCTTTCTATCACATTTCCAGCCAATTTAATATACTGTCATAATAGCAATCCCCATCAGAGTCCAGATAATGAGCTGGGAGGTTATTTCCTCCACTCTTCATTTCCTCTTATGACATCAGTATCAATGTTTATAATGCAATATCAGTTCATATATTATTTTTGCAGCAGGAGAGTTTAACTCTTTAATAAGTCACAGGAAGACAAAAGATTAAATGCATCAATTCAATTCTACACTAAAACTTAACATGCAAGATTGGAGTTTTCAAGCACGTGTGGCAGGGATGGGTCATCCTAGCCCCTGCATACCCTAAGATTTTGGCAACTGTCTGCTGCTCTTTATACACAGTAGCCTATATCCAGTTTACCAAGGTATGTATATATCAAGTTCCAGTTTGATACAAAAATAAGAATGTATTCAATGCCTGTAATTACACATTTGCTCTTAAGACAAAACCCAAGCCCAGCAGATCTCAATAGCCACAGAAGATATTTCCCATTTCTGAAAGTAAACACCCTTTCTCCCATGGTTGCAGACTGACAGATCAGTTATACAGTGGCTGACAAGAGATTCCCCCTTCCCAAGAGAACAGTCTGTGTTCCATCCAATATGGCAATAACTGAAGCTTTGAGAAGTGTGTCCACATGTGTAAAATACCTATTTTAATTATAGATTCATAGCAGTTAGAAATGGAGATGGCCTATTTGGTCAGGCTGTCCAGTTCCCTGCTAATACAGCACTGATCCCCGCAATACATTCTCCTAGTAATGTTTATCTATTCTACTAATTTAAATGTCAAAAATGATGGCACTGTCTCCCCTTCCCTTGAAATCCTGTTACACGTCTTAGTTGATCAGAGCAGAGAGTGGGAATTATGGTCAACGGTCAATTAAATGTAGGCATCGAAAAACAAAAGCTTTTTAGTGGTTTGGGGGAAAATATTGTCTGACTGCTGAGGAGCAGCTACTTGAACAACAGTCAACTCATACATGTTCAGATGTTCATTACATTCATTAGCTTTAGTATTTTTTGAGTAAACATTAGAAAAGACTGTATTTGTTTGCTGACGTTCCCATGAGAAAAAGACGGCTGCTATATGTTTGACATTTGTTGTGTTGCAAGTGGAATCCACCTTTAAAGCTCTCATCTCAATCCATTTTTCTTGATCATGACTTTTAATGGGAAAGATCTGAATAACTGCAGAATTTCCTGGCTGAAAGAGAGGATTTTGGTAGCAGGAACTACAACATAAAATAAAGTTTCCAGTCCTTTTTACAAGTCACTTGACATATTCAAACTTCATTCTGCTAAAGATTCATGGTTCCAATGACAATTCTTTCATCATATTCATTTCAATTTATTCTAAGAGAACCTCCCAAGCTGTGTTTTTACAATAAGCTCTAGAGAGCAGGCTCAGTCCATCCCTAAAACTGGAGAGATGCCTTACAAGGAGACCTAATTTCTATAGTTAGGAGAATGGAAATCTCAAAATAAGCTATGTCAGAGGTAGGCAACCTATGGCACGTGTGCCGACGACGGCCCGCGAGCCGATTCTCAGTGGCACTCACACTGCCCGAGTCCTGGCCACCGGTTGGGGGGGCTCGGCATTATAATTTAATTTTAAATGAAGCTTCTTAAACATTTTAAAACCTTATTTACTTTACATACAACAATAGCTCAGTTATATATTATAGACTGATAGAAAGAGACCTTCTAAAGACATTGAAATGTATTACTGGCATGCAAAACCTTAAATTAGAGTGAATAAATGAAGACTCGGCACACCACTTCTGAAAGGTTGCCAACCCCTGAGCTATGTGCTGCTGTAGAATATGATACAAAAGAACAAATATTACAGGTAGACATTTTTTATTTGGAGGCTAGATAAAAGAAGAGGTAGTACAGAGGAGGAAAAAAGTCTGGGGAGAACTGAGTATAGGAACTTAAGACCACAGAAAAAGGAATAATATATAGTGGAAAAAAGGAAGCCAACATTCTGAAGTCTCTTTCACACTCCAAGAGCCTTCCTTTACCTCACGCTGCTGACAGACTCTCCCTACAAGAGCTGTAACACCCAGATTACGTAGATTCCTGAATTAGGCCCCAGTTTAACCTCAAGCACATATAGTATTTAAATGCTTTGCTGAATAGGGATGGACCGCTGAATCGGAGGCCTCCATGAATTCCTAAGTCAAACCTCTTTTACTATGGTCAGATGAAAATAAGACATTTTCTGCACTACACAGTGCTGTAGCCATGTTGGTCAGTGGCATAGCCAGGTTCTAACATCAGGGGCAGCAAATACATAAAAAAGGTACCACCCATTTTGGGAGGCTAAAAATGCCCCGGATGTGATTGATTTAAAAAAACAAACAAAAACAAAAACAAAACAACACACTGTCTACACAGCAGCCAGGTCATTTTGAACACAAAATTGAAAATGTCTGAATTTCTGGAAATTCTGAGTTTTCACTAGCTCAAGGTGAAATTCTTCACAGAAAAATAAATTCCCCAAAAAATCTCTATTCAGAAACATCCAAATATTTTGCTTGGGCCTCTCTTCATTGAACAGAAACATTTTAATTTTGGTTTGTGTAGTCAAAATGAATCTGTGTCCAACTGAGCAGCCATCGTGCCTCAAGGAAGTTATAATTCCAGTTCCCTCATGCTGCCTTTCTCCTTTACATGCCTTAGTCCCCAGCTACACTGTCTACCATGATGCACCACAGTCTCTCCCTGTGACTGAGCCACCAGAGTGCATTGTAAGACTCCCATCAGGCATGGACCATGGCAAGATATGTAACTGGCAAAAAAGCTAACAACAGATTAACGTTACTCTTGGCCACTGCTGCTATCTAAATATCTAGATCAAGATTTCCCAGTGTGTAAACCTGAGTAACAAAAGGTAGGCATAGTCCTTCAGGTAAAAGAACTGCTGTAAATCTCGTCACTTCTTCTGGCTGATTCCCCCAGACTACTACTATTATTTCTTATTCAAATTAAGAATAACCCAGCTAGTTCACATCTAAGTACCCACCTCTGTTAGAGACTGAGAAGGCTCACCTCATGTACTGTATAAGTCACATAAAATGAAGATGCAGAACTGTGTATCATCTGCATACTGAAGGCTCAACAGCCCACTGATGGTTACATATACACAGAATTAGAGGGGCGAGAGAATAGAACCACCTTGTATCCAGTATGAGAATTCCCTCAATGCAGATGAACATTTGCCCCAAAGCTGTCTCTTTGACAGGCTAGAATGGGGTTACTCAAGAGACACTCCTTATGTCCCTACTCCGGTCCTCAACCTGTCAGCAAATGGTGTCTAAAGCTGGTAACATAAATAAAAGAATTAGAATGGGCATCTAAGGCCAGATTCTCAGTTGAAGTGAATTGGTGTTGCTCTATTGACTTCAGTGCAGCTACACTGATTTACACCAGCTGAGTATTTGGCCCATTTTAAGCCATTTTTAGAAGGACATCAAATATTCACACCAATGTAGCCTGTGTGTCACATCCAAGCCTAAAAACAGATTGACAGTGACCAAGAAAATCTTTGGACTCTGGATTTGTCAGAGTTGTCCTTTCCACATAACATTTCCAACTATATTCTCAAGAAAAGGAAGATTAGAGATAGAAGATACAGGGCTGAATTCTGAGAATCAAGGTATCTTCAGCAAGGGCCAACCAAAGGAAGGGATTGACAGTCTCCTCAAAAAACAGCCTCAGGACTTCCCTACTTGATCTTACCAGCCTGGCAGGACACAGGTCAAGTCTGCAACTCATAGCTCGGAGCTTCCCAAGCACCTCTAGCTCCTCCATGAATAACAGAGGCTTATGGTCAAACAGGCAAGATTCACATTTGTCTGTACCTAGGGTGACCAGACAGCAAGTGTGAAAAATCGGGACAGGGTGTGGGGGGTAATAGGAGCCTATGTAAGAAAAATCGGGACAGCTGGTCACCCTATCTGTACCAGGCATGACTTTGCCTCCACAGAGATCATTAATCGGAATCTGACCAGACTTCTCTTTTCAATAAAGAAAACAGACAGCTCCTCACAACAAGAAACATTCAACTCTTTCTGAACAATGTTCAAGTTTGCGAACCCCAAGTTCCCTAAGGCTATTCACCAACCTTCATGGGACAGGGGCTCAGCAGTGTACTCTGGGATTAGCACCATCCGGCTAAGTACTCCTTGTGGGACAGCTCAGACCACTCACATTTCACCAAAATGGAGATGCTGATGTATTTATCTTTCTCCTCAGGGGATGGAATGGTGCAGTGCGCTAATTTATTCCCCTAGATTCAACTGCTACTTTCACTTACTTCAACCCCTGGTTAATTTGATCCTCCTTCTAATTATATCAGCACCTCAGGAGCTCAGTAATTTGTGCTAACATGAAGACAACTTCCACCCTTTCTTTTGATCAATGCCGATCCCTTCAGGAAGCTATTACAGGATAATTTGATCACTGGTTGTAAAAAAAGCAGCCATTTAATTGCTGAGGGCCAGATCCTCTTCTCAGTGACACTAGTGAAAACTTGGAGAATCCTCTCTGTCAAATTCTTTTGTGGCATATCTGGGCACAGCTCCATAGGCTTCAGCTTTTGCACAGCTGAACCCGAGATCAGAATCCAGCCCTAAGGCTGAACCGTAATTCTGCAGTTAAAGAAGAAAGAGACCAAGGAAGCCCCTGAAAATAAAAGACAACAGAATATGACTAACAGGCATTGGAGTCTGGAGGACATTCCCCAGTAGGTCAGGACCTTGTGAAAGTAGAGCCTATTTTGAGGCTCTGCAGTATTGTCTTTAACTTTCTGGGGTTGACATGAGCAGCCTACCCTATTCAATGAAAGGCCTGATCCTGCAAGACGCTGAGGGAGTAGGAAGTGAGAATTGCTAGCAGTTCCCAGGCTCAGCCCCCAGCAGTTTATTCCAAGAGACCCCTGACTCACTGATCCAAAGCCAGTAAAGTCAACGGGAGTCTTTCAGCTGACCTCAGCGGGCTTTGAGACTCAAACCCTATTATGATGGACTTAGCAGGACTGGGAGATTTTTGCTCTCCCTCCTTCATTCCATGCTGCAATGCTGGCCCTGCTGTTAATTATTATTTAGCATTACCTCTCCCCTCCCTATTCCCCCCAACCCAAATGTCAGCTGCATCTGGACATTATCCATAGCGGTGAGGCCCTCATACATTCATGTAATAGCCACCAGGCAGGGATGATGACCAGTGTCATCTGTCTGCCACCCTTCCTCCTCAGAGATTGCATCTCCTCTGTCAGACTCACAGCAGAACTCCAGAGCTAGTTGGCTCTGTCATAACATATTCCCAGATTTGGACCTTAGCGTCCAAAATATGGGTGTTAGCATGAAAACCTCCAAGCTTATTACCAGCTTGGACCTGGTAAAGCTGCCAACACCCAAAAAATTAGAGTGTTTTGGGGCACTTTGGTCCCCCCAGCAACCTTCCCTGGGGACCCCAAGACCCAAATTCCTTGAGTCTCACAACAAAGGGGAATAAACCATTTCCCTTCCCTTCTCCCTTCCAGGTGTTCCCTCCCTGGGTTCCTGGAGAGATACACAGAAGCAAGCTCCGTGAATCTAAACGGAGGGATTCCACCCTCCCTATTTCCAGTCCTGGAAAACACAAGTACCGATATAGCTAATCTCTCTTCCACCTCCCCCCTTCACCCAGAGGGAATGCAAAGTCAGGCTAGTAAATCTAACACACAGAGATTTTCTTTTCTCCCTGACTTTTTCCTCCCACCAATTCCCTGGTGAGCTACAGACTTAATTCCCTGGAGTCCCCCACTAAAGAAAAACTCCAACAGGTCTTAAAAAGAAAGCTTTTTATAATAAGAAAGAAAAAAGTACATAAAAATGGTCTCTCTGTATAAGGTGACAAATACAGGGTCAATTGCTTAAAAGAAATATGAATAAACAGCCTTATTTAAAAAGAATACAATTCAGAACACTTCAGCAACTACACACATGTAAATACAAAAAAAAACATATAAACCACTGTCTTATCTTTTTGTACTTACAACTTGGAAACAGAAGATTAGAAAGCCAGGAGACAGAAAATCCTTCCCATAGCCGAGAGGGACAGACACAAGACAAAGAACTCAGACACAAACTTCCCTCCACCCAGATTTTAAAAAGTCTTGTTTCCTGATTGGTTCTCTGGTCAGGTGTTTCAGGTTACTTCTTTCCAGGTGAAAGAGACATTAACCCTTAGCTATCTGTTTATGACAGGCTCAGATCCTCAAAAGGTTTTTAGGCACCTAAGGCCCATTGGGAATTAGGAGCCTAAATACCTTTAAGGATCTGGGTTGTTGTTCTCAAACCCACTCTCTCCTGCAGGGGAGAGCAGGAGTTTACTGAAGAATTAAACAAGAGAACGCCTGTCCCTAGCTATTTTGGTTCCCTACACAGCCCCCCTGCAGAAATACTGCAGCCTATGGGGGGAGGGCTGTGTGGGACCCCAGGCCTCTGTGGGTGGGAGCGGGGGACGGGCTGGACCCAGGCATCCACAGGGGGGATGGAGGGGCTGGCCACTTCCTGTGGGAAGTGGAGTGACCCAGCCCCAGCCTGCTCTGCTCCCCTGGCTCCCAGCCCCACCACTGGTGAGTACTGGGAGGGTGATTCCCCCCTCCTCCAAGCCTGGGAACCAGGGGAGCAGAGCACGCTGGGGCCAGGTCACTCCACTTCCCACAGGAAGTGGCCAGAGCCCACCCCCCACGGAGGCCTGGGGGCCGGGGCCCCAGCCTGCTCTGCTCCCCTGGCTCCCAAGCTTGGGGGGAGGGAGAACCACCACCCCCCCCAGCACTCGCCAGCAGCACGGGTGGGAGCCAGGGGAGCGAAGTAGGCTGGGGCCGGGTCACTCCACTTACTGGTAAGTGCAGGGTCGGGCCTGGCTGCAGTCCTCAGGAGAGTAGGGGCAGGAAGAGGCAGGGCTGAGGTGGAGCAGGGGGCCATGGAGGAGAGCCAGAGCAGGGGCTGGAGCAGGCACAGAGTGAGACCTGGAAGCAGCCCCAAGTAAGTATGAAAATTAAAAAGGCGCCACTTTTGGGGAAAGTGCAAAAGCTTGTCTCTCTCACCAACAGAAGTTGGTTCAATAGAAGATATCACCTCGTTCATCTTGTCTCTTCAGTTTTCTGCAGAGTCAGACAAGCCTGTCCAAATTACTTATTATTTTAGAAAGGCACTGATGAATATCAGTAATGTGGCAATCTTTCTGAGACATTGGGCTAAATTCACTGTCAGTGGGACTCAGTGTGACTTCAAAGAAGTTACACAGGGATGAATTTAGCCTATTTGGACAGTGGAAGAAATAAGCCATTAGGTTTAGCATTTTAGTTGTTACAGACTCTGCAAACTGGAACTTTTATTTTTCACTGACAGTATGCTGAAACAAACAGCCCCATTGCAATGGCTCAGCAGAGCACTTTCATTAAGGGTGTTTCCTTTAGTTGTTCTTGGATTGTATTTAACTTCCCTTGTGCTCAGCTATGCAGTGGGAGCATTGTTGTACACAGCTCAAAAAAAGGTAACAGTCCAAAGTGTATCCTCTCACCTATAAAACATACCTTATAAGTGAGACTCAAATGTAGGGTTTAACAAAGTAATTTTACAGGACACTGCCAAGTCAAAATCCTTTGATAACCTACTGAAGCCTTGAACAAAAAATACTGCAGCCTGCACCTCCTCCCTTGCTGCTTCTAGTTAATGGCAGAAAGTTAATCAGAAGCTGAAGTTTTATGATATGCTTTGGGAACACCATTGCATGCCTGCAACGCCAGCTTACTAACTGGAATGTAGAAATCCATTATATCAGAGCCATTTGTGGATTTTGACCACATTAATAAACCAGTTACTTTCCCTCCCCTCCCCCAACAGTATAATAAAACTTAACCTTAAGAGCTGATCCAAGTAATTTAACAGACAGTTCAGGAACATTGCACTGCAGAATTCCTGCATTCACACCAATGGCCATACAGAGGAGTGAAAATCATAATTTTTAAGAAACTGCACTCTACACAACCACTACATTCAGATAATCAGGACACAGAAGCTTCTTGAGTTTGCTTAAAATATTGCAGTATTTCATCTGAACTTGGTTCATTCCTCAGCACAGAGAGGACAAGTATTGAAGAAACCTTGTGAAAAACTGATGCTAGAAACTAATGTACGTTTGCTTGGTTATTTTGTTCCTTTTACAAGTTTTATTGCAGGACCTTTGGCTAGATAGGATTACATGAATATGGAAATCAAGACAGAAAAACACAGGGAGATATTATTTCTCTTAAATACACACGGACCTTTCTTGGACTGTAAAGACTGGCCCATACACTAAAAAGCTGGGTGTGCAGAAAACATGCTTTCTATCCTACCCCAAAAGCCCTTCCTTTTATCTTTACTGAGTCCTCGTTATTTGCTCTTCTTCTGTACAAATTCCAAATTATCTTCCTACTGGTGTGTAGAGTTTCTCTCCTCTTATCTTCCTCCTTCGATATCCATCCCAGCCTGGCCTCTAACAGTTTGGAAAGCTGCACATGCACCAGTTCCTTCTTGCCTATTACTTCTGGCCCATTGTGCCTCCTGTCTGCTTCTATGATACCAAAAAAACCAATATGCACACAGAGTAAAGGTATCAGCAAGAGCATGCATGTGTTTGTAATGCGTGGGCGAAAGAGGGGAGAAAATAACAAAAAAGCCCAAAGAAAAACATCCTTCCTTCTGTTGGTGCCACTAGGTAGAAATTCTCTTGCTTAAGGCCTACGTGAACCAAAGTACCTCCATGTTAGAAGCCTTTGTGTTAGCCTCACTAAACTTTCGTAACCTTTTGTACTAAAGTGCTGACTGTAACTTTCTGTACTAATGTGCTGACTGTAACCACCTGTGTTATAAGCTAACTGCTAAACAATAAGGCCGTAGTTAGCAGGGCCGGTTAATACTAGACACTACTAATACTAGATAAGATAGACGAAAAGCAGATGTTATGGCCAATGCCATGTGCATGAGAAAGTAGCCCACACAATGAATAGCACAGAAAGAAAGATACAAGAGGCGGGGTATAAAAACTAGTGCCCTGCCTGCGTGCGGCGTGCAGGATTTGAGATTGTTATTTCTCCCGTGCACCTCATTTGAGCTCAAGTAAACTTGGGTTTTGCTTCTCCACCCTGGTGTGTTTATTCGAGCCGGGCACACCGGGCCACGAACCGCTGTTGCTTGGCCTCTGGCACTTTGTGTCGGCAACACTTCCTTCTCTTTGCTTGGACTGTTCTGAGGCTGCCCATCAGCTGGAATTCTTGCCATATACACACTTCCCAAGACTTCTCAATGACTCTGCTGTGTCTCACACATAGTCAAGCATGGACTCTCAGGTTCTCTCTCTCCCTTCCAACAGCAGAGCCAAGCAATTTGCTACTTTCTTGGATCAGTCAAGAAACTGACTGAGCACAGAATAGGGCCACAGGAGCTAGGGTTACCACCTGGCCAGTATCTGACTGGCCTGAATCTTTCTTTTTTTTTAAATGAATTTGCCAGTTGGCAGAAAAGTAATGTAATCTTCCTAGTTTTTTTTACCTGGGTTTTAAGATTTGCATTATTATCACAATACACTGGGATATCTAATGTTAAAAGTTTCTGTGTTCAGCTGAAGATGCTGCAGTTTTCCAACTTCTGCAGTTTAAGCGATTACAGATCAAAACTGTTGAAAATACAGCAGCTCTTTGCCCACCAACACACAAGCACACCACACACGTGCGAGAGAGGATGTGATTCATATGAGAATGAGGAGATATACGAGGCATATTAAACAATGGAAGATCAGGACAATGGTTCAAGTGCTCCTACTACACCCCTGAAAAAAAACTAGCATCAGAAACTGCACATTCAATGACAACTAGCTAAATGAAACAGACTGCAAAGACTGGCTAGCAAAATGTGCTAATAAAACAACCCCCCGTTTGTTATCAATCTTATCTGTATGGGTTCTCTATCTAGATATTAAGCAGCTGTTGAGGTGGGGTTGTGAAGTTGCCTTGTGGCTGGGGTTGCAGGGGCTTGCCTTGCGGGGGGGGATGCTTTTTTTTTTTGCGTTCATTTCAAAGGTGGTCGCTCTAACAAAGCACCTCCCAGCTTAGCTTAGCTTAGCTTCTTAAAGGGTCTGCTTCCAACCTTGCTGTCATGTTCTGTAATGTAGATATGAGTGCCCTGATCTCACTGTGCGCCAGATTGCTCCACAGTTTAGAAAGACGACACACAGGGACGCCGCACTGATGCAGCTTGGCCCCAAACTCCGTTTCAGAGGAAGGGAATAATCTCAGTGAAAAAAAATCTCTGTAGATGGTGTATGGGGCAGAGGCCTACACAAAAGCTAGATCCTCCCTGGAACAATGGCTGGAATGGCCACTCCAAAATTCAACTCACAACTCACCCACATCAAACACAGAGTAACAAGTAACATTCTTATAATGTGAAGAGGTAAGAGACACAAATAAAGCAGTGATTTGGTCCCTCTAATAATCAGTATTGGACATCTCTTGAATAGCATTGTCCCTCATTTTAGATATTTTATGATGCTGTTAGACATACCAGTCCTGGCTGCATTCCAGAAAAACTCAAGAATGGCAAGCTAAGACTGAGAACTAGGAGAGCTGTACATCCAGATGGAGGTACACTAGCAAAATAATGTTGCAGATGCTTACACTATACCTGTTTACACCAGCACTGTTCATATTAATTCTTTCTTAAAATCAGCTTGTTATTAAATATATGGGGGTTTCAAATGAGAGATGAACACCCACCCACCCCCAACCCTCAGGATGTTTATAATCAGTTTCACTTCTGTCTGGGGACTGAGTCCCACCACGCCACTGTGGACAGGCCTCCGGACAGCAATTCTGGGCCCCAATGCAGAACAGTCAATGGCCCCCACAGAAAGGGATGGCTGAGGTTTATGACAACTTTTTATCCTACGTACTTTGACAGCATATTAGAACCGACTATACATAAGTTGTGGAGTTGTTTGATCTAGTTAACTTTTTTTCCCAGTTACAGCACCAGTATTAAACAAACTGTGAGCCTAAATATAAGATGTAGAATTTGTTGTTCTGAATTATATATTCAAATCAAATAAATACATTATGGAATAAAATTAATTAAGATATGAAACATTTAAAGAAGCACAAAGTAAGAAAACACCTGAAGTATCAAGTAAGCTAATTAAACACCTAATCATAATTTATGGGTGATCTAAAGACAAGGAAAAAACAGATATACCACATGTAACTGAATATGAACAATAAAGTTAAAATATACAATACAATACTTGCACTGTTGGTGTCGTGGGACATCAACACCCAGAGCAATGAGGAGACAGCAGGTATCGTGTGCCACATCCCCTGGAATATCTCTGAGGAGGTGGCCGGGGCGAAGGCAGAGGGAAAACCTGCACCTCGTTCCCTGGCTGAGCGGTGAAGGCGGCCCCTCATCCTGTGCTCTTGATAGTGGCTCGTCAGCCAGTGCTAGTGGCAGTGAAGGGAGGGCTAGCCCCAGCTGCCTCTCAGCAAACTTAGGGCGGCTCAATTGGGTGGCTGAACTTGCTGGCTTGTGTTTGGCGACGAGCTGCAGCCCTGGGAGAGAAAATCTGGTAGCAGAGGGAGCTTGTTCCTCTTTAAAGTCTCCCTGTCCTCAGCCCCGCAGCCAGAGCGCCAGCACGGCAGGCACAGCGGCTCCTGAGCAGTCAGAGGAGGGGAAAAGCTCCATGGTTCCCAGGCTGCTGCTCCTGATGCTCTGCCAGACCAGTAGGGTGAAGCAGCACTCTGACAAACTGTTATTGTCACAATGAGACATGGTGCTCTGTCCAGAGCAGCAGGAGGAGGAGACCAGATTTCTTTGGGTACGTCTACACTATGGGATTATTCTGATTTTACAGAAACTGTTGTTTTTTTAAAACAGATTGTATAAAGTCGAGTGCACCCGGCCACACTAAGCACATTAATTCGGCGGTGTGCGTCCATGTACCGAGGCTAGTGTCAATTTCCGGAGCGTTGCACTATGGGTAGCTATTCTATAGTTCCTGCAGTCTCCTCTGCCCCTTGGAATTCTGGGTTGAGATCCCAGTGCCTGATGGGACAAAAACCATTGTCGCGGGTGGTTCTGGGTACAGCCTCACTCCTCCCTCCGTGAAAGCAGCAGACAACCGTTTCGCGCCTTTTTTCCTGGGTGAACTGTGCAAACACCATAGCACAGCAAGAATGGACCCTGCTCAGATCAAGACCGCAATCGTGGACATTGTAAACATCTCGCGCATTCTCGTGCAGTCTATGCTGAACAAGGACCTGCAAAACCAGGCGAGGAGGCGGCGGCTACGGCAGCACGGCGACGAGAGTGATGAGGTCACGGACACAGAATTCTCTCAAACCGCAGGCCTCTGCGCTTTGGAGATCCTGCTGGTAATGGGGCAGGTTACAGCCATTGAACGCCGATTTTGGGCCCGGGAAACAAGCATAGACTGGTGGGACCGCATAGTTTTGCGGGTTTTGGACAATTCCCAGTGGCTGCGAAACTTTCACATGCATAAGGGCACTTTCATGGAACTTTGTGACTTGCTTTCCTCTGCCCTGAAACACCATAATACCAAGATGAGAGCAGCCCTCACAGTTGAGAAGCAAGTGGCAATAGCCCTCTGGAAGCTTGCAATGCCAGACAGCTACTGGTCAGTCAGGAATCAATTTGGAGTGGGAAAATCTACTGTGGGGGCTGCTGTGATGCAAGTAGCCAAAGCAATCATTAAGCTGCTACTATGAAAGGTTGTGACTCTGGGAAACGTGCAGATCATAGTGGACGGCTTTGCTGCAATGGGATTCCCTAATTGTGGTGGAGTGATAGATGGAACTCATATCCCTATCTTGGCACCGGAGCACCAGGGCACCCAGTATGTAAACCCCAAAGGGTACTTTTCCACGGTGCTGCAAGCACTGGTGGATCACAGGGGACGTTTCACCAACATCCACGTGGGATGGCCGGGAAGGGTTCATGACGCTCGCGTCTTCAGGAACACTACTCTGTTTAAACAGCTCCAGCAAGGGACTTACTTCCCAGACCAGAAAACAACAGCTGGGGATGTTGAAATGCCTGTAGTTATCCTGGGGGACCCAGCCTACCCCTTGATGCCATGGCTCATGAAGCCATACACAGGCAGCCTGGACAGTAGTCAGGAGCTGTTCAACTACAGGCTGAGCAAGTGCAGAATGGTGGTAGAATGTGCATTTGGCTGTTTAAAGGTGCACTGGCACACATTACTGACTCGCTCTGACCTCAGCCAAATCAATGTCCCCATTGTTATTGCTGCTTGCTGTGTGCTCCACAATCTCTGAGAGAGTAAAGGGGAGACCTTTATGGCAGGGTGGGAGGCTGAGGCAAATCACCTGGCCGCTGATTATGCGCAGCCAGACACAAAGGCGATTAGAACACACCAGGAAGCGGTGCGCATCAGAGAAGCTTTGAAAACCAGTTTCATCACGGACCAGGGTACTGTCTGACTGCTGTGTTTGTTTCCCCTTGATGAACCCCCGCCCTTGATTGACTCATTCCCTGTAAGCAACCCACCTTCCTGCTTCGATTACAGCTTGCTTTCTACGGAAATAAAGTCACTGTTGTTTAAAAATCAGGTATTCTTTATTAATTCATTATAAAAAGAGGGAGAGAACTGACAAGGTAGCCCGGGTGTGGTTTGGGAGAAGGATAGGAGGGAAGGAAAAGGCCACTAAAAAAATTTCAAAGTAATGACAGCCTTTTGGTTGGGCTGTCCACGGGGGTGGAATGGACGGGTGCACGAAGCCTTCCCCCACGTGTTCTTACATGTGTGGGTGAGGAGGATATGGAACACGGTGAGGGTGGTTACACAGGGGCTGCAGCGGCACTCTGTGATCCTGCTGCTGTTCCTGAAGCTCCACCAGACGTCGGAGGATGTCAGTTTGATCACGCAGCAGCCCCAGCGTTGCGTCATGCCTCCTCAGATCTTCCTGCCACCACCTCTCATCTCGAGCGTCCCTCCTGTCCTCACGTTCACTGGCATCTTTCCTGTAATTTAATACCACATCCTTCCACTCATTCAGATGAGCTCTTTCATTGTGGGTCACTTCCATGATTTCCGAGAACATTTCGTCTCGCGTCTTTTTTTTCCATCGCCTTATCTGAGATAGCCTTCGGGAGGCTTGAAAAATTTGCAGCTGCATGAGGGAGGGAAAAAAGGGAGAGAAGTATTTAAAAAGATACATTTTACAGAACAATGCTTATACTCTTTCACGGTTAACAACACTATTCACCTTACATAGCACATGTGATTTCACTACAAGGTCCCATTTTGCATCTTAATATTGAGTGCCTGCGGCTCTGGTGTTAGAGATCTCACAGACACAGGTCTGGGCAGCAGAATTCAGCTTGCATGCGTCCATGGTAAGCCACTGTCTTTCGACTTCTGCAGCCTTCATATACACAGTGCCCTCCTTTCCCAAATACCAAGCAAATCCCGTTCAGTGCTGCTTTTTTCCTGTTAACATGCAGCAACAGAAACCACGCCCCCATCCAATTCTCTGGGATGATCGCTTTACCCCTCCTCCCACCGCATGGCTGGTATCATGGAAGATCATTGCTAGCCAAACGTGAAAAAGCTCAGCGCCAATCCCCCCTCCCTTCCCCCACTTGGCTACCTGCAAGGAAGGATTTCTTTTAAGCAACAGGCAAACAGCCCAGTAGGAATGGCCATGTCTGTCCCCTTAATTGAATTCCTGAATTTCAACTAGGTTACCATGAACGATATCACTCTCCTGAGGATAACACAGCGAGATAAAGAACGGATGTTACTTGAATGCCAGCAATCACCAAGACCATACGCAGCTAGGCTTTGTCATGCAATGATACCAGATTACTTGCTACATGCATGGCGTGGTCAAGTGTCCTACCATGGAGGACGGAATAAGGCTGCCCTGCCCAGAAACCTTCTGCAAAGGCTTTTGGAGTACCTCCAGGAGAGGTTCATGGAGATGTCCCTGGAGGATTTCCGCTCCACCCCAAGACATGTTAACAGACTTTTCCAATAACTGTACTGGCCACGAATGCATCCAAAGTCCTCAACTAATCATTAAAAAACACTTGCTTTTAAACCATGTTTTATATTTACAAAAGGTGCACTCACCAGAGGTCCCTTCCATGGCTTCATTGTCTGGGCTAGTGGCTTGGGAGGGCTGGGAGAGTAATTCCATCAGGGTGAGAAAAAGCTCCTGGCTGTTGGGGAGAAAGGACTGCTGTGTGCTCTCTGCAAGTTCGTCCTCCTCTTCCTCCTCCTCATCTTCCCCGTCCGCAGAATCCTCAGCCACAACTGAGATTACCACCCCCACCTCGGAATCCACAGACAGGGGTAGGGAACTGGTGGCGGACCCCCCTATAATTGCATGCATCTCAGCATAGAAGCAGCATGTTTTTGGCCCTGCCCCGGACCTTCCGTTTGCTTCTTTGGTTTTCTGGCAGGCTTGTCTGAGCTCCTTAACTTTCACACGGCACTGTACTGAGTCCCTGGTGTGGCCTCCCTGCATCATGGCCTTGGAAATTTTTTCAAATGTTTTTTCATTTCGTCTTTTGGAACGGAGTTCTATTAGCACGGAATCCTCTCCCCATATAGCGATCAGATCCAGTACCTCCCGTGCTGGAGCTCTTTTTCGATTCTCAGGAGACTGCATTGTTACCTGTGCTGATGAGCTCTGCATGGTCACCTGTGCTGGTGAGCTCTCCATGCTGGCCAAACAGGAAATGAAATTCAAACGTTTGCGGGGTTTTTCCTGTCTACCTGGCCACTGCATCTGAGTTCAGATGGCTTTCCAGAGCAGTCACAATGGTGCACTGTGGGATACCGCTCGGAGGCCAATACCATCGATTTGTGGCCACACTAACCCTAATTCGACATGCCAATACCGATTTCAGCGCTACTCCTCTCGTCAGGGAGAAATACAGAAACCGGTTTAAAGAGCCCTTTATATCGATATAAAGGGCCTCGTTGTGTGGACGGATGCAGGGTTAAATCGGTTTAACGCTGCTAAATTCGGTTTAAACGCGTAGTGTAGACCAGGCCTTAATCTTAATTTTTATGACAAAAAATATACTCATCTATCCCATCTGCTGCTGGGCCCCTGAGCAAATAACCCCTTTGCCCCCCGTCCATTGGCGGGCCTGAGTGTAGAGACTGAGGGCCAGATTCTGATCTCAGTTACAGAAGTGTAAGTCCATAGTTACCTCTCTTATTTACTGAGATCAGAATCTCACCCTTTGGGTTGAAATGGAGACATTGTACCTGCATGTGTGGCCATTTAAAAATTAGGGTACTGATTACAATTAAAGAACAAGAACAGCTGATCACTTCCTGTGGCTGCAGACAGACATGCAAAAAGAATAGTTATTTTGGCTTTAAGAATGGGAAGAAAAAAAATAGTACTAAAAGGTTTCTCACCTACAATTATTCCACCAAAAAGAAAGCATCTGAGAATGTTATTAATGTATAATTCAAGGCTCTTCCCAACCTAATAAAGTCCACATCCAAGGCATCACCACATTTTGAATACAACCACTACTGCTACTTGCCATTACCTCAAGTTCACAGAACCCTGTCTCTAAACACTTTTATAACAGAAACAGGATCTATTAGAATTCTTTGAGGGTGTCAGTAAGGGGGATCCAGTGGATATAGTTCAGTGGATTTGATTTAAATCATTATTTAAATCACTAGTCAGGAAGACTCAATTCAATCATGGATTTCTACATAAAAGTGCATTCTTGTTGGTTGTTTTAATCTTAAAACACATTCTTCACAACTCAGAGATAGATGTAAGTTTTATTTTTAGAAGGTTACACACTATACATTTTTAAGTAATTTTGAAAACTTTTCAGATTAGTTTTACTGCTATATCAAAAAATGAATAATTATTTAGTTATTTCATTTACCAAAGGTAATTGAAGCAGATATTTATTAAGTCATTGGGAGGTGAACTATCTACAATTCAACAGGTTACTCATTAATATTTGGAGGATTTTCTTGCCAAGCTCTATCAGGAGAGCATCACCAGACATTTAAATTGTTGTTTTAGTTAAATAAAACGTTATGTATTCTGGATTTTTTTTTCCCCAACAACAAACATATAATATTTTAACAAAACAAGCATATGAATTTTTGAGTTTGTTTTTGTTAAAATTGTTTTTACTAAAATAGTTAAATGAAATATTTAAAAAAAACAACAAAAATTTAATCAGCTATGTCAGCTAGGTCAACATGAGAAACTTAAAATATTGGCTTCTGTAGCTAACTCAGTTGTCTTCACCTTCATTTCCCTGTTTGTTCACAAGCTGGAAAAGAAAAACAAGCTTTCCTGCTTTTTCAGGTTCCAAACGATTTTTCAATTTGGAATGAATTAGTCCAAAGGAAGAAAATATTCTTTCTACACTGGCAGAAGAAGCTATTGCTATTAAGTGAGATTATCACTTCAACAGTCTCTGAATCCAAGTGCTTAAGTGACTTCCACCAGTTCATTGGTATCTTTTACGGCCTGCTGCCATTATAAGTTTTCTCTTCTTGTGTGAGAATGGTATGGTAGATCTCAAATCAATGAAGGCTACACCCAGAAAGACCTCAAGACTTTTGGAATATGCTGATCAAACATTTTCACTTTTGTTTCTACTGCCTGTCCCTCCCTTCTCACATTTATCTCTGGACTTCTTCTCCTTGTCCAGATCTATTCCACCCCAACAATCTTCTTATTCATTGAACTTTTTGAAACTTTGCACTTTTAGAGAGAAGAAAGGGGTTGACTCTGTGTACACAAATTTGCAGAGGGACAATAGGGTTGAGATCTGTTATTTCTCACCTCTATATTTTACTTATGTATTTTAAAATATTTTTTTTGCTGTTAACAAGCAGGTTATCTCTGGAGACATAAATCCACAGTTTGAGAACTGCAAAACTAAGCATCTCTGATAGTATCTTCCAGACTGAGCACTGAGTCCCTTTGGGTAGATAGAAAGATTAACCTAAATAATCTATACAGAAGCACTGGAACCCCATAAGATTGGATCCCTAATCCATGACCTATTGGAACTCATTTACAAAACTTTTCTTAAACATTACATGAATAGATTGTCTCATACTACAGAATTAGAATAGTATAATTGAGCTATAATGTATCTTAATTAAAACTATCTTTAGATAATATTTTTGAGGAAAAAACTTATCAAAAAATCCAATTTTTTAAAAAATCATTAATTTTTATCCACTCTGATATAGTGTACTTAGATTTTCAGAAAGTCTTTGACAAAGTCCCACACCAAAGGCTCTTAAGCAAAGTAAGATGTCATGGGATAAGAGGGAAGGTGCTCTCATGGATTGGGCAGGGTTTAATTAAGTTCCAAGAATAAATCTTAGCAGATGCCAAGTGAGTATTGCTCAAAAGTGATTACTCAGCCTCTTCACTATTATCCAATCAATTTCCCTCCCCAGATTTGAATTATGGAAATATTCCAAGATGAGTATTACACATATGCCAAATTTCAAAGTTCAGCCGTTTCAAGTAATCTGTGCAAAAAAGCGTGGCTATTTTTTTTTTTTTACACTAGGGGTGGGAAAAAAGACTCTTCATCCTCACAGTTCAAAAGAGCTAAACATATTTTCCACTTAAACTTGCAAAAAGAAATTGACCTTTTGGCTGAGAACCAACATGGAAGGTTTGTTTTTTTTTTAAAGATACAAGTAAGCAAAAACACAGATAACAGGGTAATAAACAAATGTCTTGCAACAATAATTATAGCTATACATCTTATATAGTAATTTTTCCATGTCATATTGCCCAGACAAGGAGACACACCACTGCTGTTCCTCACTGGATCACAGTAGAAAGCTCAGAATAAACGTAGCCAACTTTGTGACTCATGGATTAAGAAAGCTTGAAGACGTCAGGATTTATTTATGTTTTTGGGTAAATGAACTACATGTGTTTTTTTTAATGGAGACAGAAAGCTTTAATCAGTATATCTCACCAACACATGAAATCTTGAACTTTCTTGCCTTTAAATTGCCCAGAATCTTGCCACAGAAAACGAAATGAGCTGCAGTTCCATGGACTTACACATTTTAGACCCAGAGGCAAAACCACAAACTTTATGCAGTACAATACAGCCATTCATCTGAACAAATGCTTCCTTTTTGTATTAAAACTCAGATGTATATTTGTGATGGGTCCTTTGAAAGGTCTGTGCAAGACATTCTAAAGGCAGGCAAGCTATTTGGGTTTGAGGGAAATTCTGTATCAGTAACCGAAACATTGAGAGTTCATATACCTGATCACCTATTTTCTCTTTGTGCAATAACAAACAACTATGCAGCAGGCCCAGTAAGCACAGCACTTTAGCTAGCACACTGTAGCATTGTCTTTTATAAAAGCCAGCCTAGTTATTAGGAGTCAGATGTGCGTCCTTAATACTACAGGTGAAACGCTTTCAGCCGTGTCCCCAGTTTACATTCACTAAGGCAGTTAGTGAAAAATTTCCTGATCTGCTGTAGTAGAAGAATGAACAGATTCAACAGCCTGAGCTGGAACAGCAGCTGCACAGGAACATTTTCACTGCAGTACCTGTCACTATGGCAGCTATCAAGTACTATGGAGAAAAAGACTAAAATCCACACACAATAGGGACAGAGAAATTTACCACTGCATGTCTATGTGTCACAGTTCAAGGAACCATGTGATCATTTATTCTAAGGTGCTGCAATATGTAATTTCATGGAATAGGATGAGAAACTAACAACATTGCAATAGCCTGTATTTCTTTGTTCTCTTGGTCACAGGTAGCAAGTTTATAAACTTTTACTAAAATCTTAAAACATTTTTAAAAAATTCACTACAGTAAGTTTGCTCACCATCTAAGCGCACAAGGTCTTTTCTCACAAAGCTAACAAATGCAATGGTTTTAGCACAGAATATGCCCACATCCTTGCCTTCTAAAGTACATTAGCACCAGTGAGCACATCTCCACAGGGCACTAACCCAATGTACTATACAGCAACAGGCACACAAATGATTAACCACCTCCTAGATGTTCTGTTTGCTTTGCTAGGTTTCTAAGAAGTACCTCCCTCCTCTAAGGATGGGGGACTGAGGGAGACCTGAGGAGCAGGATCCTACTTTTCCTAAGGGGATGGGGTCATGAACTAGCACTGAGGCAAGATATAAACTCCAGCTCCTATAAATCAGAAAAGAAGTTAAAAGCTACAAAGAAAGAATTTATGACAATATTTTGACTTTGAGCCATTTTGCAGGCTTTGGAAAAAACACAGAACTCTTATTTTAGCACAAATACCATATGCCCAACAAATACATTGTTTTTACCTTTTTCCTACCCCCTGAGTATCATTTCAGGCAATGGGCAAAAGTATCCACATACAAACGATTCACATTGGCAATGCAATTACAGATGTTTAGTGCTAGGATTTATGGGGCATATCCCAGCTTCCTAGCACCTCATCAAGTGGATCTGCAGTATATTGTGGGAGACCTTGTCTGTTCTTGCTGGACCCTTGTGTATATGTGGTTTTGCTCCTGGATCTATTCCTGGGACTTTGCCCCCCACGGCACTGTAGTCTCCTCCAGTACTGGAGAAAAGCAGGCCACTAAGTAAGCAGTCTTCTTCAAGAAGAAAAGGATGGGTCTTTGCTTCACACATTTGCTGCAGAGCATAAGCCCTTGGCAAGAATTGGCAAAGCTCACCAGGCATGTAGCTGTGCCACAGCTGCCCACAAGAGAACAGCAGAGGTATCAACAGCACACCACTACTCCCTCCCCTGAATCACACACACGGGGCAAGGGGCCACCAAGTAAGAAGGGGAGGGGGCACAGACCACCACCAGCAACCTGCAGCAGCTCCCGGGGTGCCCAGCAGCCTCACCACCTACTGGGTGAGCAAAAGGTGCCAGCAGCCACCGCCCCCAGGGTTAAAGTAAAGGTTGTGAGGAAGGCAGGGAGGGAGACAGAGGGAGCCTATCAGCCCCCCCGCCCCAAGCTGAAGTGGAGGCTGAAGAAGGCAGGGGCAGTGGGATACGCCTGGCAGCCCCCGCCCTGCTTCCAGGTTGAAGTACGGGCAGTGAGGAGGGCAGGGATGGAGGCAGGGGGAGCCTAGCAGCCCCTCCCCAGGCTGAAGTAGGAGCTGTGAGGAGGGCAGGGGGCGGTGGGATAAGCCTGGCAGCCCCTCCCCGGGCTGAAGTGGAGCTGTGAGGAGGGCAGGGGGCGGTGGGATAAGCCTGGCAGCCCCTCCCCGGGCTGAAGTAGGAGCTGTGAGGAGGGCAGGGGGCGGTGGGATAAGCCTAGCAGCCCCTCCCCGGGCTGAAGTGGGGCTGTGAGGAGGGCAGGGCCAGGGAGACAAGTGGCGGGGGGCTCCCAGAAGCGGCTCGCGGGCGAGGCATAGGACGGGGCAGGGCTGAGGGGCGCCGGGCCAGCAGCCTCCCCTGCCTCGCCCGGCCGGGCGGTTTGGGGACGCCCGGCTGCCCCGATGGGGACGCGGTACTGGCAGCCAGCCTCCCCTAGGGCCTGGACCTCCCCCCCCGGCTGTGACCAGCGGTCCCCCCGCACTCACCGCGGGCTGCCGGCGGACTCTCCCTCCCCCGGTTCGCGTTCCAGGCTGAGCGCACAGAGCCACAGGGCCCCGCTGCTCGCTCTCGCCGCGGCCCGGCTCTGCTCGCCACAGCCAATCCGCGCCACCGGCCCGGCCAATCAGAGGCCACAGCCCGGGCTCCCGCCCCCAGAGGGGCGGGGCTGCCTGGCCGGAGAGGAGGCGGACAGCGCAGTGCGGGCAGGGGTGAGGACGAGCCCGGCTGGGGAGGGGGGCGGGCAGGTGGAGTTGTGTAGGGATCACACAGGGTCAGGGCTAAGCCCCACCCACTCTGAGCATCGCCTGCGGTCCAGTGCCTGTCAGGAGCCTGCAAGGTGCTGAGCACATCCCGTTCCCCTTGAAGCCCAGGGAGGGGCTGGTGGCACTAAACGCCGCATCGCGGACCCCTAGACAGTGGCACAGCTCAGTTAATTAGCAGAAGAGAAGCTGGCTTGTTTTGCTGCCTGTACCAACTCTCAGGAATTGATAGGGGGCGAGGCAGGACCTTGGCAGCCTCTAAATACTGGTGCAATTCCTAGGCTGGAGCTGAAATGACATCATCATAGTGACCTACTTCCCCTGCTGATCGCTCCAGTCTAGATCACACTTGTCCCCAGGCAGGATCATTCACAGCACATCTCATTCCAGAATGGTAGGGGTGTGTGAACAGAATCAGCTCAAATATGAACTGAGCTGAACCCTGGTGGTATCTTCCCCACAAAGCCCAGGAATCTCTTCTCTGAAGCAAACCTAATCTTAAACCTATGTTCTTAAATCATGTGTTTTTCAGGGTTATCAGTAGCAAGCCTCACATGCACCTATTGATTATATATGTCAAGAGCACCCTGCCCAGAATAGTGTGTTCATTTCTGGTCACCTTCTTTCAGAGACAAATAACCAAAATGTTTATAGATACACAAAAAGCCCTAGAAACTGAAAGGATTTGGACTGTTTAGAGTGGACACATAATAGGAGTTGCATAAAATAGGTAAATGCGGTGCCCCCCTTTACCCTTTTTCATCATAATACAACAAAAAAGGAAAGGACATTCAATGAAAATGAAAGGAACCAAAGTTACAACTAATACAAGCAAAGGTGTTAAATGTTTTTTGTTTGTTTTACATAATGCATAATTATTCTATGGAACTCATCCCTGTATGATCTCACGGTGACTCAGAGTTTAATGGGATTAATACAAATATTAGATCTTTCTCTAAATAATGAGACTGTGTCCAGTTGTAACATATTTATTTCTGCAAGAGTTATATGCCCATAGGTTACAGAGCATAAGCCAATTACTGTCTGATGGGGTTAGAAAGAAACTTCTCCAAGGGCAGTTTTTTTTTCATAACTGTCTCCTAAGGAGTCCCACAACTTCCTTCATCTGAAGCCTCTGCCACATCAGAGACAGGATACCGGGATAGATGGATGACTAGTCTGTTGCAGTATGGAAACTCCTTGGTTCTCAGGCATAAAAGTTAATAGTACAACCCATGGAGATCACAAATATCTCTGGACACAGAGAGGTCTGAGCAACAGGGTCACCTCTCAATCCCCTACTTGTTTTTGTGTGTGAGAACTTTAAAACCATTTTCTATGGGTTTCCACTGTTGTGAAGGAAAGGCAAAAGCCTCCACCAATATTTTACAGTTCATGTCTATGCTTTTACATCCTTGCACACCATTGTATTAGACTTTAGGATTAATATCTGTTCCGCGTATTGGCCAAATCTGATTATACATCTGGATGGAGAAACTGAAGAGAGGGGTTTCAGCAACTGAGGAACCATGTTTAGGCTGCCCCTTTGAGCACTGTAGATTCTTTTAGGCCCAGATCTTACAAAGTCTTCAGCATAGATGTTACCTTGTATACAGGGGTGGTGGGTATAATAGGCCAGGACTTAGCCTTCCCTGGCGCTGCCACCAACCCACAATCGGACACCTGGGCTGCAGTGGCCCCACCCCTTCCCTGAGGCCCCCCACCAGCAGCTGCTACCTGCCTGCCATGTCTCCTCCACTCCACACCCCGCCTAGATGTCCCCACTGCTCGCTGCAACCCTCCTCCTCAGGGACAGGGGGATTGAGGAGGGACGCAGAAAGCAAGCAGTGGGTAGGGGGGAGCGAGGAGGCTCAGCTGGGTGCTGGGGGTTGGTGGCCCAGCCAGGGGGGGCTAGCAGGGGTGGGAGGGTCCGGTGGCTCAGCCTGGCACTGGGGCCGTCCTAGTGCGGGGGGGGGGGTAGCTTGGCCCAGCACTGAGGGAGCCTGGTGACTCAGCTGGGCGGAGGGGAGACTGGCATCTGGAGCTGGCCCGGTGCTCAGGAGGGCCACTAACTCAGCCCAGTGCTGGCAGGGGAGCATGGGGACTCAGCTCGGAGGCCCTTAGGGGTAGGGGGGGCAGTAAATCAGAGGGGCTGGCAGCTTGGCCCGGGCTGCCCCTTCCTCAGGGCTTCTGTTACAGGATGGGATTCAGGGCTCCAGCATGCGCGGGCGGGGGGGTCTTAGGCAGAAGAGGCATGGCTGGCAAGCTAGCCTCCCCAAAGCAAGCATTCAGCTGCTGCCCATGCTTGTATATCAAACATGTATAGCCTTGCACTGAGGTTGAGACAGAAATGGGAGGCAAGCCTGCTGCAAGTCTCTAGGTAAGAATAAAGGGGGTAAAAAACCAAGGGTCAGATCATGATAGGTGTCTAATATAGATTGCCTCCGAGGAAGAAGAGGCAGATGAGGCTTTTTTTTTTTTTAAACTAAAGAAATCGTCCAAAACCTAGGACTTGGTGATGATGGGAGACCTCAACTAACCAGACATCTATTGGGGAAATAATGGAGCAGGGTACAGATTATCTAACATGTTCTTGGAATACAGAGGAGACAACTTTTTATTACAGAAGGTGGAGAAAGTGACTAGGGGAGAGGCTATTCTGATTTGATTCTGACAAAAAGAAAAGGAACTAGATGAGAATCTGAAGGAGGAAGGCCGCTAGGGTGAAAGTGATCCTTAGAATCATCAACTTGATCATTTCATGAATTGTAGGAGGGAAAAACAGCAGAATAAAGACAATGGACTTCAAGAAGGTAGAGTTTAGTAAACAGAGAACTGGTAGGTAAGATTCCATGGGAAGTAAGTCTAAGGGGGGGAAAAAGAGTTCAAGAGAGTTGGCATTAAGAAAGATACAAACATTATTAAGGGCACAAGAGCAAACTAGACTAATGTGTAGAAAAGACAGAATATACGGTAAGAGGCCACCCTTCCTTAACCGAAGATCTTCCATGAATCATACAAAAAGTAGAAACTAAAAAAATTACAAAGGATGAATATAAAAATACAACACGAACAGTTAGAGACAAAGTTAGAAAGGCGACGGCACAAAACGAGATTAAATTAGCAAGAGCTCTAAAAGGGTAACAAGAAAACATTTTACAAATACATGAGAAGCTAGATGATCAAGGACAAGGCTCATTACTCAATGAAGGGGGAAAGACAATAACTGTAAACATAGCAACAGCTAAACTGTTAAATGTCTTTTTTGTTTCAGCTTTCACCAAAAAAATTATGTTATCAGATGACAAATATAGAGAACACCAGTGTAAATGAGGCGGGCTCGGAAGGAAACTAGGAAAAGAACAAAGTTAAAAATTACTTAGGCCATGTCTACACTAGAGAGTTTACAGTGGCACAACTGTACTGATACAGCTGCGCTGCTGTAAGAACTCCCTTTTAGCTGCTTGCTCGTCGGAATAATTAAACCACCCCCAACGAGCAGCAGTAGCTACATCGGTGGGAGAGTGTCTCCCACTGACATAGCACTGTCAACACTGGCGCTTCTGCCAGTGTAACTTATGTCACTCAAGGGTGTTTTTTTCACATCCCAAGAGACATAATTTATATCAACAAGTTAGATGTTAGATCCTGATAAAATACATCCTAGAATATGTAAGGAACTGGCTGAAGAGATCTGAGCCATAAGCAATTATCTTTGCGAACTGATGGAGGACGGAGGAGATCCCAGAGGATTGGAAAAGGACAAATATAGTACCTATCTATGAAAAGGTGAATAAGGACAAATTATAGACCAGTCAGCTTAACTGCAGTACCTGGAAAGATAATGGAGCAAAGAACAACAGAAGAGGAAAACGTTACTGAACTGAAAGAATTGCTGTACAGTACATATTACACCTTCGTCACACAAACAAAACCCCACACAGATGATAGAAAGGAAGCAGGAGTATGTAGTAGGAACTCACCTTATTGAGGCAGCAGAGGTTATCTCACATCTCACCTTTCAGATGCCAGTAGAACTAACTGAAGCAAGCAGTTTGTAAAAATACAAATACATGTAGATAATTTTATTGCTACACTTGGCTGCTGATGTTGCTGTTAATAGAGACTCCATATGCCACCTGCTGGAAGAAATTTCTCTCACTCTCAATTTTGAAGAAAATGGGGCAGATTCTCATCTTGTGAAATCCTTGATGTCAAAGGAGCTGATGATTTACCTCAATTTATATTTACACCAGCTGAGAATCTGACACATTGTTGGATTTGACCCCAGAAGTCATCATCATTTTACTGCATGCTTCTGACCTGCAAAGAATCTAAAACATAAGAGGAGAATTTAACTGGTCTTTGACAAAAATGCTGGAAGAAAGCCTAACTGGGGGATTGAGGATGATGATGAGGAAGAATCTTTTTTTAAAAGTAACACTGGGCCAGCTCCTCCACTAGTGTAATTTGGAGTAGTGCTATTGTAATTAGTTGACTGATTAAAGCAGCCGAGGATCTGGCCCGTGACCTGAATTATCTTTTTAATTCCTATCCTCCTGTGTCTCTCCCCCTCTTTTCCCCCCTCCCTCGCATATGGGAGTAGACTTGACTGAATGAGGCACTAACTTGGGCATTTGTATAATCTTGTGCTACAGAGAACTACAACAACTTGCTCACATAGTCCCCATTTCCTCTGTTACTTTATCTAGGCTAGCAGAGAAACTCCTTTTCTTTAGCCTGTTGGAGTCCAATTGACTTCCTCGAAAAAAGCAGTTACTCACCTTCCCGTAACTGTTTTTCTTTGAGATGTGTTGCTCAGATCCATTCCAGTTAGGTGTGTGTGTGTGCCACGTACACAGTTCACCAGAAGGTTTTTCCCCTAGCAGCACCCGTCGGGTCAGCTCTGGAGCCCCCTGGAGTCACGCCTTCCTGGCGCCACATGTAAGGTCCTGCAGACTCGCCTTATCTCCAGTTCCTTCTTGCCAGATACTCTAACAGAGGGGAAGGCGGGTGGGTTTGGAATGGATATGAGCAACACATCTCGAAGCACAACAGTTACGAGAAGGTGAGTAACCGTTTTTTCTTCGAGTGCTTGCTCATATCGATTCCAATTAGGCGATTCCCAAGCCTTACCTAGGAGATGGGGTTGGAGTTTATGGAATCGCTGATTGAAGCACTGGTGTGCTGGATGATGGTGTAATGTGAAAGGAAGGTGTGGACCGAAGACCACATACACGCTTTGCATATCTCCTGGATCATTACCTGGGCCAGGAAAGCCACCAAAGATGCCTGAGCTCCAGTGGAGTTTGCAGTCAGAGCAAGGGCAGGGACCTTAGTGAGGTCGTAATAAACCCGGATACAGGATGTGATCCACAATGATATCCTTTGTGTGGACACTGGGAGGCCTTTCATCCTGTCCGCCATAGCAACAAACAGCTTAGTTCGTTCAATATAAAAAGTCAACGCATGCTGCAGATCCAGAGAATGGATGGGCTTCAGGGGAAAAAACAGAAGGAATATGTCTTGATTGGTGTGGAAACTCAAGACCACTTTCAGGAGGAACGCCAGGTGGGGTCGCAGTTGCACCTTATCTTTGTAGAAAATGGTATATGGAGGGTTGGATCTGAGACCCTTGAGCATGGACACCCTTCTGGCTAATGTTATTGCAATCAAAAAGGCCACCTTGTAGGAAATGTAGAGGAGTGAGCACGTAGCTTGGGGCTCGAATGTGAGCCCCATCAGCCTTGAGAGTACCAAGTTAAGGTCCCAAGCGGGGATGGGTCGGTGAATATGAGGATATAATCTGTCTAACTGCTTGAAGAAGCGCCACACCATTTTGTTAGTAAAGATGGTGCCTCCATGCTCTCCTGGGTGAAAAGTTGAGATGGCAGCCGGATGAACCTTTATCGAGGAGTGAGACACGCTCTGCTGTTTCAACTTTTGGAGGTAGTCCAAGATAAAGGGGATCAACGATTGTGTTGGAGGGATATGACTCAGTAAACACCAAATCATTAATCTCTTTCACTTGGCTAGGTAAGTCGTTCTGGTTGAAGGCTTTCTGCTACCCAGTAGAACCTCTCTAACAGGGTCTGAGCATGTAAGCTGTAGCGGGTTCAACCGCACAGCTTCCAAGCCGTGAGGTGGAGAGACTCAAGATTGGGGTGTCAAAGCCTTCTGTGATGTTATGTGATGAGGTCCGGAACTAGCAGTAGTGATTGGAGTGTCCACAGATAGCTACAGTAGGGTGGTGTACCAATACTGACATGGCCAGGCTGGTACCACCAAGATCACTGAGGTTCCATTGCTCCAGATTTTGAGGACCACCTTGTGAATCAGTGGTATGGGAGGGAACGCATAGAACAAGCAGTCTTTCCATGGAAGGAGAAATGCGTCTGCCAACAAATCTGGGCTATGGTTTAGGAAGGAGCAGAAGAGAAGTTCACTCACCTTGCAATAACTGAGATTCTTCAAGATGTGTCCCCCTGTGGGTGCTCCACTGCAGGTGACAATGCGTCCCCGCACCATTGATCAGAGATCTTCAGTAGCAGTGCCTGGTCGGGATGCACGCACTCAGCTGCTGTCTCATAGCATCGTTAGGGTCTGCCTGAGTGCTTGCTTCCCGCACCCTCCTCAGTTCCTTCTCTACTGTAGAGATGTCAGAGTAGTACTCCAAAATAGAGGGGGGGGGGTAGTGGAGCACCCACAGGGACACGCATCTCGAAAAACCTGTTACTGCAAGGTGAGTAACCTTCTCTTCTTCTTCGAATGCTGTCCCTGTGGGTGCTCCACTCCCAGTGAATGTGAAGCAGTACCCACTATGGTTGGTGGGAGTTTGGAGTTGCGACAGTGGCAACTGTAGAGTACTATGTGGCCTACTATGGTGTCTTCTGTGGTATCCTGTGTGATAGCATAATGTTTGGCAAATGTGTGGTCAGATGTCCATGTGGCCGCCTTGCAGATGTCAGTAATAAGCACATTATGGAGGGAAGCAATGGATGTTGAAATTGCCCGAGTAGAATGAGTTCTGATGCCCTTGGGTGGTTGAGCATTCTGAATCTGGTAACAGGATCTGATGCAGTCAGAGATCCACTTGGAGAGTCATTGCTTAGAGATAGCCGCACATTTCTTAAATCCTTGGGGACCCTAGCATTATCAAACTAGGAATGCCTTGGGAGGGTCTCTCAATGGGAAACGAACCTGAGGAAAAAAGTTTGTTTTGTTTTAAATAGGTAACTATTCTAAGGGAAGGGAAAAAGCTGAGATATTTCTATCTATTTCTTATGTCTTTGTATTTATTTCCTTCAGTGACCAGAGAAGAGGTTCAGCACTGCCCCGAGTCTCATCTTCAGCTGAGCATGGTTGAGAAGGAACTGGGGGGGTGTGTGTGCGTGCAAGACGCACACACTCAGGCAGACCCTAACAATGCCACGAGACAGCAGCTGAGCGCGTGCATCCCAACTAGGCACTTCCTCGGCCTCGCATGTTGCACTACATACGTTCAAGATGCCATGTGACCTAGGAGTTTTAAACAACTCCTTACTGTGGTTATAGGGAATTGTTTGAGGTCCTATATGATGTCATGAATGGCCTGGAAACGGGGTTGCAGCAGGAATGCTCTGGCAGGTACAGAGTATAGCACTTCCCCTATGAACTCTATTCTCTGAGTAAGGGTGAGTGTTGGCTTTTGAGTGTTTAGGAGGAAGCCCAATGCATTGAAGGTGGATCGTCTGAGGGAGACATGTTGATCCACTTGTGTTCTGGACCAGCTCTTGACTAGCCAGTAATCTCAGTAAGGAAATACCTGAACCTGCTTTTTTCATAGAAAAGCAGCCACAACGGACATACATTTGGTAAACAACCGAGGAGTTGATGATAGGCCAAATGGTAGTATTGTGAATTTGTAGTGGGAACTCCTGACTATTAACCTTAAGAAGTGCCTGTAGGGCGGGATTATGAAAATATGGAAGTATGTGTTCTTCAAATTGAAGGTGGCATACCAATCTCCTGCATCCAGGCACGGAATGATAGTGGCCAAAGAGACCATTGGAAACTTTAGTTTCTTCATGAACCTGTTGAGGTTGTGCAGGTCCAAGCTGGGTCTGAGTCTCCCTTTTACTTTCGGAATTAGGAAATACCAGGAGTAAAACCCCTTTTCCCTGAGCTCCAGTGGAACCTCTTCCACAGCCCCCACTAACAGGAAGGTTTGTACCTCCTGAACCAGAAGCTGCTCATGAGAGGTGTCCCTGAAAAGGGATGGTGAAGGAAGGTGGTAGAGGAAAATTGGAGAGAATATCCCATCTCTACCGTGCAGAGGACCCGACAGTCTGAGGTGATTTGGGACCACACTTGGTAGAAATGAGATACATGTTCTGAAAATGGGAAAGAAGGATCCCGTTAAGAGGCTGGTATAATCCCCTCGAGCATATCCTCCTCAAAATGTCTGCCTAGGGCCTGGTGGCTGCCTGCATCATCCACATCCCGTTATCCCAGAGTCCTTCCTCTGCAGCTCTGAGACTGAAGCTGGCATGCTTCGCACCGATGCTGAGGAGCCCCATCCATGGAGCTCACCTCAGACAGAGTGTGGTGAGCTGCTTCTATTAGCTGCAACTTTAGTCTGTGATCATGGGAGGGAGCGAGCATGAAACCTCCTCCCTTCTAATTCCCATCCAAGCTAGTCCAGCTTAATGATTTTGTCATCTACCACCTGTAGTTTGTTTTGCAGGCTATGTGAATGGAATCTGAGGTCTCATGGCAATTTCTAGTGGACAGCTATCTGCATCATGAAAACGACCAACAAAATTGGTATGCTTGATTGTTGTCTCAGTAGAAAAGGACAGGCAGTGAAAGAGAAGGAAGGCTGAAAAACACTCAGACAAATCAGCAGGAATCTGAGCTATAGCTGTTTGGGGTTGAGGGTTTGTTTCCATTGCAGCATCTTTGCCTATGTATTCAGCTCCTTCCACCAACGTTCAAATTCACTGGAAGAGTCACTTGCTCAAATTACCCACTTAGGCTAGGTCTACACTGGGGGGGGGAAAGAGGGGTTGTCGACCTAAGACACGCAACTTCAGCTACGCTATTCATGCGGCTGAAGTTGGCGTATCTTAAGGCGATTTACCTAGCTGTGAGGACGGTGGCGAGTCGACCGCTGCCGCTCCCCCGTCGACTCCGCTTCCACCTCTTGCCGCGGTGGAGTTCCAGAGTTGATGGCAGAGTGATTGGGGAATTGATTTTATCGCGTCTACACTAGACACAATAAAATCGATCTCCAATAGGTCGAACACTATCTGCCGATCCAGTGGGTACTGTAGCCATACCCTCAATAAAAAGGGAGAAAAAACTACCAGGAGAGATCTGATGCCCGTTGCTTCAGCTACTGAACCCTAATGAGCTATATTGTTACACTAAATATTCTGGCCAACATTCTAAGATCCGAGGTTGTGTCCAAAACACAATTCAAGCACCAAACAGTTTTCATGTCTGCCACCATCTAGGGACACTACAAGTGGATGTTTTTCAAAGGTTAATTACAACACAGGCTTAGTAGCATTTTCTAAATCATGCTTTATTAGGAAAAAATATCATCTTGCCAAATATACAATGGAAGTCATGTTAGAGAAGGTGAAAACTAAATTTATGGATGCATCACTCGTGTATACAGTTTTGTACAAACTTTTGGTTTTGTTGCTCTCAATAGAACAAATTAAATTGCTTTAGGCTGAAATGTGCATAGTAAGTCCTCAGTAAGATCACATGGTATTAGTACTACTTAAAAAGTGCTGTTATGGTCAGAAACATGGCTATGTAAGCACTGCACATTCTTACTCAAAACTTTTACTCTAGGTATGCTGAGTAATACCTGCCTAACTTTCTGGCATAGGTTTTTCCTTTTTTTATATGCTAGTACTGGACAACTAAGTACATTGATGAGAGCGAAAGTTCCCTTTCTGGCTTTTGCACCCTCAGAGCTGTTACTCACTTTTGGTTGCAGAATCTGTTACTGGTGATAAGGAGCAACACAGCAGGACTTCAACTGAAACTGCAGCCACAGCCATTTTTAATCATAATGGGAGCAACTCTAAATGAAAGTCATTAGTTCAAAAACGTAACCAATATTTAAAAAAAAAAAACAGCATCACTTTTAAAGTATAGCCAAACTTAAACATTCCAGAGAGATAAAAGAATTACCTTTGATTACCTACAAAATTATTTATTTTAAGTGAATAAATACCACTCTCTCTTTTATTTTAAACGTAAGTGGCTTTCGCTTTCCCTCATACAATGGATCTCAGTATGCAATACTCCATTTAGATCTAATCAGAACCAGTTATGTTAAAAAAGGTGAATAAATCTACCATGTCACTCTACCTGTATGATCCAAAGTTTCCTTCTGCTGGTGGTTGGGTTGCCTTTTCAAGCTTCTCTGAAAGTAAAAAATCTGCATAGAAATAGTAAAAACCTTCCCTTAAGCACACACAACTTTTCCACATAAAAGTGCTGTTTCATTTATCTTGTTACACCACACTTTCAAAACACACATTAATTTTCAAAGTAAAATCATGGCTTTAGTATTTGCCCAAGAACAACAAAAGCCTTTCGCCACATTAATTACGCAGCAAAACAGTTTTGCAAAAAGCACATTCCACAACTGCAAAGGCTGCCCTTCCTTTCAGCAGTCACCACTGACCCAATTTCTCCATATTTTCTAAACCTTATAACTTGGTTGTAAAAGTTTGCTTCTGGCTGAAACTTCTTTGGCAGCAATTTATTGACATTATGCAGCAAGCTAAGAAATATGAAACAATTGCTCGTTTGCTGTGTTAATATCACTTTTAAAAATGCAAAAACTGTAGAGTTTTGATATATTAGATAAATGCTGTAAGGCACATTTCAGCACACCTATTAAATTGTCAATGTACTTCATAAAATTAAATACAAGTTTTTCCCGTAAAAGTGATCAACACAAACAGCTCAGCTCCAGCTTGGGTACCTACATGAAGTGGCCAGACTTTTAACACTGCTCAGCACCTGGCAGCAGCTTGTCTACTGCTGGGCATGATGCAGTTTTAGAGAGCTGGCCACTTCTTTAGATGCCCAAATGGGAGGTTCTGGGCTCTTGAAGTCAGTCTTACCACATATTATCCAAGATACAATATGTAGCCTCTCTGATCAATGCACCTATCTGGTATAATGAACTACACCTGGACTAAGATCATCATTACAAAATAATTACCCAAGTGTTTTAAGATGGTTAAATAAGGGTTTTCACAGACTGATGTGCTACACAAATCTAGTCAAGGATATATTAAACCATATGGTTAATGGATCAACTATGCTATCTAAAGTGCTTCTAACCCAAAAAAACAAAACAAAACAAAAAAAAAAAACCACCACCAAAACCCTCCCACAAAACTCTTTTAACCCAACTAAGAACATCACATAGAAATAATATCCTCATGCATGTAAAGAGAAAAGCAGTAATTAATTCCCTAGAAGAATGAACCAAATCAAGCATAAACCCTCTTTTAAAACTACTACTAGAGGCCTTGTTTGGCAATCTAGTATAAAGCGCAACACATTACTACATGAAAGATCACAGCTCTCTGGGCTGAAAGAACTATGGAAGCAGCACGTTCAGACACTGGGGAGCAGCATGCAGCACTTTAACCCACTAAAAATGACTCTAGAGAAGTCTAGAGCTCTTCAGCAGGAGGAAGAGTTCCCATGACTGCAGGTGTAGGGAAAGTGGGTGACCATGATGGATTACCTCCACCCAAAAAAAATTATGGCAGAAATATAAACATATATTGTGGGGGTTGTTTTTATTAACCAGAAGAGCTGTGAACAACAAACCTTACTTTTATTTAATAGCCAAGAGGTCCAAGAATGTGTGAGTGGGCAATGCAGAAGAGTCTCAATGGCATTAACTTCCTCCTTCTCCTATAATCTCACCCACCCACAGGTATGTTGTGAGGCTAGAATTCCATGGACTGAAAGAGGGTGGACAATTCATGCCACCCTCAGCTTAGCAGGGATTGAACAGCATAAGATGTGAGCAGGATTGCTCCAGAGGGAGGCATACAAAACCTGCAGGCTGAACTCTGTGCGTCAGTTGAAATCCTGGCCTCTACACTAAGCCCACGTCCAGACTAACCCGCGGCATCGGTGGGTTAAAATCGATTGCTCGGGGATCGATATATCGCGTCTAGTCTGGACACGATGTATCGATCCCCGAGCGCGCTTACATCGATTCCAGAACTCCATCAACCCGAACAGAGTTCCAGAATCGACATGGAGAGCCGCGAACATCGATGCCACGCCGTCTGGACGGGTGAGTACCTCGATTTTAGAAATTCGACTTCAGCTACGTTATTCACGTAGCTGAAGTTGCGTATCTCAAATCGATTTTAATACCCTAGTCTGGACGTGGCCTAAAAAGGTCCATGTAAGGGAAAAGGTAAAGGTAGTCCTCCATTTTCATAGTTCATTCCAAAGTTTTAAAAATAGATCGCTCTGAACTGAGGAAACAACCACCTGGTGAAAAGCAGCTTGGCCTATTGCAGATCACTCCATAAGAGTCTATAATATCAACATGGTATGGAAGTAGAATCTGGGTCTGACTGAGTTTACTGATTATTAGATATAAATGTAAGTGTATGAGACTGACATTTCTGTAACATGGAAAGAGGTTGGATAGGTGGTTATTAGGGTACAGGGACAAAGTCATAGGAAAAAAAATTACTGGTCCCAGGAGTAGAGACACCTTATCACTACTATTAGACAGCCAGTTATCTGTGGATCCATCACAAAGTTGACAGAAGTAGTTAAGAGCAGTTTTCAGATCTGTACTATGAGGAGCAATTTAAAAACAGCATCATATAAATTAAACTATAAAGAAATCATCCTCTAAGTGATACAAGATATATTTAATTAAATTTAAGGCAAATCTGCATAAAATTCAGTTTCATGGCTTATGGTTCCATTGGGAACACATCTTCTGGAAAAAACTCTCAATTGCTTTATTTGTAGAATAGCATTAATTTTCTGCGTCAAGGTTTTCAGCTGTCTTATGTGAAAGAGGTCACATAAGTGGTTCAGCAATGATCTTCCATAGCTCCTGTGAAGAGGGAAAAAAGCGTATTTTCAGAATGCACTCAGGTCACTGTATCATGATAATTATTAAGGACTATTAAATTAGTTTCAACACCTGCCCCTTATATAATTTGGCTTGCAGCATGCATAAGGTAAGAATTATCTTTGAAGACTAATTTAATTTAGCTATTATTCTTGGAGCTTTGTACTTTTAGCTGCAATAAAAGAAGTTGAATCTACCTATTCCTGAAGTTAGCAAGGGAATTTTTGTATTCTAAATAATTAATATTGCCATAAATTAAATATCATTACAATAATTTCACAAATTCTGGGGTCTGCAGAAAGTATGTTTTCTCTGATAACTTGTTCTGTATTCTTCGCTGGTTCTGCAAATGGTTCCTCATAATGCCTTCAAGGGTGTAACAGAATATGTGCACTCAATATATTTTACTACAAAAATGTGAGGAACAGGAGACATTGAAAAGTATCTCTATTTCTGGATAATGAACAGTAGCAGATGTGTGTTTGCTAAACGGAACATTAGAAAGAAGACTGTCTTGGTCACAAGTGTAATTTATAAGCAATCCTCCATCACCACATATTTTAAATTGTGATTGGAGATTTTACCTATAGTTTCAAGTAGAACGGAAACAGTACATTAAGTTTTTATTACATACAGATCACTAAAGACCTACATGATCATAATATAATCTTTGGCAAAAAAACATGAAACCTAGAAAATACGTAACACAAAAATAGTGTGTTGTTATTTCTTATGGTTTTGGTCATCTTACACATCAAAGCTGAATAAAAAAATAATTAACTATGAAACTAGGGCTCCGTCCAAATCAGGTCTCATTACAGACTTTAAAAAGAAAAAAAAATAGAATTTGACCAAATTAGTTTCAATCTTTATGAACCTCCAAGAGATTTAAAATCTAGTTTAAGGTTACTTATTTCTTCTGCAACAACAGATAATAATCACTAATGTTTAAAATGGTAGAAATGGTTACATTCTTTACGTGACTTCAGGTATTACAGCTACAGGTATTACAGTTGGGAAAACAGAGCCCTCTGGTAAAGTAAGTAAATATGGAAACCATTTTAAAATTACTGCATTTGGTAATTTTTAAGATTATTAAAATTTATGATAATTTGATCTCTTTCAGTACACTTTAAGTAGCAATGTTTTTTGACTGAAAACTTGGAAAGAAGCTTTCCTTACATAGAGAAATATATCTTGGCACTATTATAAGCATTTACTAGCAAATAAATGAATATATTTTAGTTCTGTTTTGTAGTTACTGTGAAAATCATGTTTTCTATTGCTCCAGTGAGCATGTTCATGATGCAGATTATATTAATTTACTCAAAGGTAAAAAAAAATGCTTATCAACAGAAGCTTTCCTATGCTATGACATAACCCAGCATAAAAAATGTAAATATAAATGATAGGTCATTTCTTGGGCAACAAATAGCTTCTTTATGAACATAAATAAAATGGTGAATTGTTTCTGTTTTTCCTCACTATAATGACTAAATAACTGAAAACTAATTTGAAGTGATTCTCTTAACACATTACATTTAGTTTGATAAATACCACTCACCAAATGCTCAATCCGTTCATAAACGAGAAATTGGCAGAAAGCAAGCTTAATGGGCTCAGAAGTATATTTCATTTTGCTATCTTGTAAGTTTTCCAGATCATTCAAAGTATTTCGAAAATGATTGTAAGCTTCACATGTAATGTCCATATGTCTTAAGGTGAAGTTCAGCCTGACAAGAAAATATCCATTTAAAGTGATATCTCAAAACATTTTTCCTGACCCTTGTATCTTAAATAGCTAGTTAACTTCCCCAAATATAGCAGCAAATAGAAAACGTAATATAAATTCTTTTTATTGATGTCAAACAATAACGACCATGTTCTTTTCATGGCAAATGTGTTATCTTAATTAGGATCAGAATACTGATAAGTTCTGGATAATATTTCTGTCTCAAAAGAAGAAACTCCCTCCCTTCCCACCAATTTTAGGCCCTTTTCTCCACGTGAATTCAGTCTTGTGGTTTGTGTTTCTACAGAAATGATGCCAATGCTCACATAGCAACCCATTACTTGCAGATCTACAGAGACTCGAACAAGGCCTGTTATTCACATTTTAACATGGGAATAGGCAGTCACATTCATTCTTACTCAAAAAAGAACACAAGGCAATTTAGTACAAGGAATTATATAAAAAGACTATTATGGCAGTGAATTAAAACCCACAAATAGTCTATATTCGTGTATTTAGCAATAGTTGCATAACTCTATCCAAGGATGGCATGACATGATACATAGCAAGAACAATGATAAAGAATCGTAACTCTTTCACTTGATTTTTATAGATTCAGAACCTTAGAATGCTAGGAGGCTAAAGAACATATAGTGCACTGAATATTCATTGAAGTGTCTGATCAGTTACCACTGAGTCAAAAGATTTAATTCTGAAGCAAAAACAAAGATCTTAAAGAAGGTCAAGATGGCGCTTACCTCTTTTCTATTGATAAGTAAATTGTACAAGAGTTTTTCAAGTTGTGGGTGATTTTGTACAGTGTTTTGAATAAAGCATCTGTTAAGTCATCATCATAAACAACTAAAATACAAAGAAACATTAACACAGCAATGAACGTTTGACTGTTTTAGTCATACATGATCTTAACATAAAACAACCATCCTTACTTATGCAGATTATTTCTAATGAACAATCTCTGGGATAAATCCAGACACTGGTGTAGCAGAAAGTAGGAAGAGCTTTTAATGGCAACAACTGACGCTGCTATATTAATCGCAGCTGCTTTTTGTCAATCCTTCACTGGTTTCTCAAATGTCAATGCAAATCATTAGTCTGGCAACTTGCATTATCCATAAACAGGCTGTCTCCTGACCAAGAAATCTTACTGAAGTTTTAAAGGAAGGAGGAGACATAAATCATGGGGCCTTATGTCTCACATAAGGACAAAATGGTAGTGGTTCCATTGAATTCAAAGTTAAACTTGTCTGAGAAGAGAATCAGGCCCATCAATTTCCTTAAAGTCAAAAGATGTAGTATGCAAAAAAAAAAAGCAGCAGCCATCCAGAGACTGGTTATATCATCAGCAACAAAATCATATGATATATAAGAAACTTTGCCTTCTGATCTGACTGTCTAAAGACACTAGGCTGGACTTACACAAATAACTGAGTTCAACAAATTCAGGCACTACTTACTATGAAACATACTGCAGAACAGCTACACTAGAAAATTATCACCAATTTAGGATAGAAATGAAAGGCTGAAAGTGTGATCAAATTCATAAAAAAGAGTAAACAGCATGGTTTTCGAGGAAAAACATCTCTTGTTTTTCCAACGTCTACAGTGAATGGTACAGAGTTCAAAAAATACCATCTAGATAATTTTCATTTTCTGAGAGATAAGGTGTGGTAACTTCACTACTGACTGTATGAACTGTGCTGAGTTTACAACAAGTTTGTTTCAGAGAAGTTAAAATTTCGTATGTGGTAAAAGAATATCAACACAATCCCAACACTGCCTGAAACTTGGTATTACCCAGTATTGTTAGAAGTAACACCCACGACAATTAAAACATGTCCCATCAGTCAATTTACTTCACTGTCAATATTTCACTGTTTCTCCTATATGGTGAGGTCAGTCTGTTAGCTTGTTCTGTTATTTGTATGGGTCTTTCACTCAGCAACAGGACAGAGAAAAACATGTAAGAAAATAGGAAAATATAAAACCACACAAGTTGGCAGGGAGACTCTCGGCAGATGTAGTTGCAACTGTTTTAAAAAATTTAGTAGGTTTCAAGTTGCTGCTTCCATTAAACAGTTTATCCAGATTTTGTAACATTGTTTATCACCACAAATGAAAGAACAGGCTATGTTTCAGAAAGTTTTTCAATTTCTAAATTGTAATTATAACCTATAATTTTTGAAGACAGACAGCAAGATACTTCAGATAGTGAAGACTATCATAACTCCTTGAAGTCAATTAACTTCAAAAGAGCTGTGATAATTTAGATCAACTGAGGATCTGGTCTACTTTTTAAACAAAAACCTGAGTAATCATATTCAAAGTTAAATATTTGACACTTGCACATTCAGTTGTCACTTTCATCAAGTTCCCTGGCTTCAGCTACTTTCTCTTACCATCAGCTGCCAGTATCACCGTGGTGCGGTCATGCAAATCAGCAATCTCTGCTTCAGACCAACTGTAGGGAGCTTCAGGGTCTATAACAAAGAACATACAAATGGCCTTACTGGGTCAGACCAATGGTCCATCTAGCCCAGTAGCCTATCTTCCAACAGTGACCAATGCCAGATGCTTCTAAGGGAATGAAGAGAACAGAGCAATCATCGAGTGATCCAGCCCACTGTCCAGTATTTTCTAAACCCAGTTATACTTTTAGCCTTCACAATATCCCCTGGCAATGAGTTCCACAGGTTGACTGTGCATTGAAGTAGTACTTCCTTTTGTTTGTTTTAAACCTGTTGTCTAATAATTTCATTAGGTGACCCCCGGTTCTTGCGTTATGTGAAAGGGTAAACAACACTTCCCTATTCACTTTCTCCACATCATTCATGATTTTATAGACTTCTATCATAACCTCCACCTCCGAGTCATCTCTTTTCCAAGATGGAAAAGTCTTAGTCTTTTTAATCTCTCATAATCTCTTCATCATTTTTGTTGCCTCTCTCTGTACCTTTTCCATTTTTATTATATCTCTTTTGAATTGGGCAACCAGCACTGAACACAGTATTCAAGGTGTTGGCATACCATGGATTTATATAGAGGGACTATGATATTTATTGTCTTATTGTTTATCCCTTTCCTAATGGTTCCTATTCTTGTTAGCTTTTTTGATTGCCGCTGCCCATTGACTCAGATTTCTCTCTTGAGTGGCAATAGCTAATTTAGAACCCATCATTTTGTATGTATAGTTGGGATTGTTTTCCAATATGTATTACTTTTTATTTATCAACACTGAATGCCATCTGCATTTTGCTGCACAGTCACTCAGGTTTTTGAGATTTTGTAATTCTTCAAAGTCTGCTTTGGACTTAACTATCTTGAGTAGTTTTGTATCTGAAAACTTTGCCACGTCACTGTTCATCCCTTTTTTCAAGATCATTTATGAATATATTGAACAGCACTAGTCCCAGTACAGATCCCTGTGGGACACTATTATTTACCTATCTCCATTATGAAAACTGACCATTTATTCCTACCCTTTGTTTCCAATTGTTTAACCAGATACTAATCCATGAGAAGACCTTCCCCCTTAAGCAAAGTAAGCAGTCATTGGATAAGAGCCTTTGATAAGGTACCCTGTCAAAGGTTTTCTGAAAGTCCAAGTACACTATATCAACTGGATCCCCCTTGTCCACATGCTTGTTGACTGCCTCTAAGATTTCTAATATATTGGTGAGGCACTATTTCTCTTTAAAAAAGTCATATTGACTCTTCCCCAACAGATCATGTTTATTTATGTGTCTGATAATTCTGGTTGTTACTATAGGTTTAATCAATTTGCCTTGTTCTGAAGTTAGGTTTACTGGCCTGCAACTGACAGGATCATCTGTGGAGCCTTTTAAAATAATTGGCATCATATTAGCTATCCTCCAGTCATCTGGTACAGAATCTGACTTCAGTGATAGGTTACATACTACAGTTAGTAGTTTTGGTATGGTCAATGCAAAAGGCACATGGCCTATTGAGTGAAGATTCCACTGCCCCCACCCCACAATAATCTATCTCCCATAACAGTTTGGGGGATATGGTGTTACTAGGGCAGCAGTAAAAGCCACAGCCACAATGGGGAGAAAGGAGTGGATGAGAATTCACAGAAGGCTCCTTGGGGTTGGGTACTGATGCGTTTGTTTACATGAAACTCCTATCCCCTTCAGGAGCATCAAATCCCACTCTAATGAATGCTCTGCTTTCCTTTCTCTATTAAGACTGATTCTTAATGGGGCAGGGAGTTCTGGGGGGGCAGTCACCCAGCCCTCTGCCCTGCACCCTGACCCCCACACACACCCCCAGGCCCCTGCCCTGAGCCTTGTACCACCCAGCCCTCTATTGACTCCTTCACTCCACCCATGACCCCAGCCCTGACTGGCACCCCCACACATACCCAGCCCCCCTATCCTGACACCTGCACTCCCCTCACATGCCCCCAGCCCTCTGTCCTGACTCTTGCACTCCCCACATCCCCCCCACATCCCATGCACCCTGCACATCCCCATCCTCATCCTCAGCACCAAACGGGAGCCCCTGCACCCTCACTCACATTCCCACCTGCACCCTTCACACTACATGGGAGCTGCCCAGGTAAGTGCCCCCACACCCAAACCTCCTGCCCCAACTCTGAGCCCCCTCCTTCATTCTAGTTCCTGGCCAGACCCTTCACTCCCAGCCCTGTGCTTGGTCCACTCCAACTCTCAGCTCAGTGCAGAGAGAAGAAGAGAATGGGCCAGAACCAGGGAGAAGGTATGTGGGCAGGGCCGGGACCCCAGACTGGTACTGGGCTGAGCGGGTCCGGCAGCCAGGATCCCGGCTGGCAGGAGCTGGAGGATGGAACCCCTGAGCGGCAGTGGGCTGAGCCGCTCAGCCCACTGCCAGACCCCGGGGTCCTGGCTGCCAGACCCTTCCCAGCTGGAGTCCCAGCCGCAGGCCTCACTCAGCCCACTGCCGGCCTAGGTGAACAGAACCCCAGACCAGCAGCGGGCTGAGTGGGTCGGTGGCATAAGATCAACATTTTAATTTAATTTTAAATGAAGCTTCTTAAACATTTTGAAAACCTTGTTTATTTTACAATACAACACTAGTTTAGTTATATAATATATAGATTTGTAGAGAGACACCTTCTAAAAAACATTAAAATGTATGACCGGCACACGAAACCTTAAATTAAATTAGAGTGAATAAATGAAGATTCGGCACACCACCTCTGAAAGGTTGCCGACGCCTGGTGTAGAATATACTGGTTTGTATGTTTTTTCATGTAATGGTTTTGTCCTAAACAAATTTACTGTACTCTTAAAGCTGGATGGTCACTCTCATAAGCCCCTGGGAGATAGCAGAAAGGCAGGAATAAGACTAAGGTCAGAATTGCTGGGATAAACACAGTACATTGCAATAAGACTGCAAGTGAGTCCCCAGTCTGGAGGGAGATGGACATGAGTCCCTGCTCATAGAGAACTGATGGTTGGAGGCCTGAGACCTACGGGGGCACCCTTGAGGAGACCACGGAGGGAGAAGAGGTGCAATTAGCACCTGTGACACTTACTGGTTTAATGCAGACTTTTGAAACTCAATACTCCCACTCTTGGAAACGATCACTAATTTCAGAAGGGACCACTCCGACTTATTAAAAAGTCATTTTTACTAGAACCTGATGTAACTGAAGAGTTGTTAGTTGCAGTTTAGTATGCTATTATGGAAAACAGTTTGAATAAAACACATCACAACTACTTACCTGTACAGAACTCATCTTTCAGCCAGTCCAGCTCTTTTACCTTAACTTCACCTCCTGTACACACACACAAAAACCACACCTGATGAGCAAATTAATTGCATCCACCCTTCAAATGGCAACTTAGTGGAGATCAAAGGCCAAAAATCAGCAGTGAAGCGGTGCAGTAAGTGGAGAAATTGACATGAACTGATTTGGCATTCAGCCAAATCAGATAGCTGCACATGCAGGAGAAAATGATGGGAGATATGCAGAAGAGGGAGCTTGCTTTACCTTATGCTCTCCTGTTAGCTCCCATCCCTTTGACATCTATTTTATACATTCCAATGTGAAACAATTACACCACTTCACCATTGACACTCAATTTACACCACTGCTGACTTTGGCCCAAAGACGTCATTGACTCCCAATTATTCTAGGTGACTCTTGAAGGATTCCGTATTACACAATAGCTTTGTGCAGCAACCATGGTTACCTGTATCTGATTGGAAGAGAGCAGTGCTCTGAGTCTCCTGCGCTGTGCTCAGAAGAGCAGCAGCCCCAATGTGGACCCTATAGAGTTTTCATATCTTGGTTTCTATGAGCCATATTTTCAATTAAGATAAAAAAGTTTCATTATTTGTAAACATTTATATAGTGACATCAACCTATGTGGCCACTACTCTATATGCTAGGAACAGTTCTACTGACAAAGACACAAACTTGCAATTGAGAAACAACAAATGGTTCTTACCTGTTGGCTCAGTAAGATGTTTGTTTAATGTTACATTTTGCTCACACATAGAGAGAAGATCTTCACCAACATCTGGAAATAATTGATAATTGTACTGAAAACAATATTATATTCAGAATGTGCTGAAACTCTAACCTACATGATTGAGCGATCCTCTCATCCCAAGAAGGAGTCAATCTCCAGGGCCTGTTCATAGTTCTTGTGCTCTCCACTGACACTGCCAATAACAAAGCCCAATATTAAGGCCAGCAGTGATGAGCATATTGTATGATCTGGACACCTCTTCACGAAGAGCTGAACTTAAGACTGCCAAACATTTTCACACAGACAACTAGCAGTTAAATACCTAGAATGTATTTGAACAGGAGACCTAGAGTTGAAAGGCTCTCTCTATCCATAAGAGCAATCATTTTTTGTAAAAACAATAGTTTTCTAGAGAGTTACAACCAAAGGCAGATTCATTTATTCTGGAAAACAAATTTAGGCAGGATCCACAGTTAGTTGTTCTTAGTATTATCTTTTTCAGACTTTTTGTCTCTTTTAGAACTGCAGTTTTAGGAAAAGCTAAGCTAATACGTAATTGAATGACAAGGTTATCTCCAATGAGTAGCTGAAATTTCAAATGGTATATCAATAAAATAAGATCCGCAAATGAATACAAAAATAGCCATAGAACTGCTTTTTCATTTGCTGGTATCAATCAAGTTTGAGATACTATGCAAGCTGCTCAAATAAAGTTAAAATCTCTAAGTTTCTTAACAAAATATACAGAAGCTAACTTTCCAAAATGCTGTACATTAGAGACAAGCTTTTTGGTGTACACAGCTTCCTTATGAGAAAAGTAGCTGTTACCCAGGCATGTTTTATTTAAATTCAATGTAAAAAGGTAACATTCCCTAAAATGAGGATCCTGATTCCATTTCACACTTATAAGAAGGCACTACTTCTTTTTTGTGTCATCTACTGAGAAATTTCGTGCACGGTATTATCAATAAATTGAGAACCTGTTACTTGGTGTCATTATGTATAACCAGAAAAAAAGAAAGGACTAAAACAGAAAAAAACAGCAGAAATAAGAGATGCTTCATTCAAATTTCCTGTGCTTTTACACAATTAGACTTTTTTTCATGTTAGTGTTTAATTAAAAATAATTGCAAAGTACCTGTGCAGTACACAGTCTTAGCAACCATGGCCATGACAATGCTTGTAATTCCAGTGCCTCCTCCAAGCTCTAGTACCGTGCAACATCTGAACATATCCCGTTTGAACAAGATATAATCTGCAAGAAGAAAGGCTCCTCGCCAGACCTTCAGGAGAGAGCAGAAGCCACAGAAAGTTAAGGCTCTGATGCACAGTTCACGAAGTGCAGGATACTATGAAGAAGATACGTACTTGTTTACCAACATCTTCCAATGGTGTTGCCATTGTATGCTCTAGTAAAATGAAAGCAAAAAATGAAGTAAGTGCTAAAAAAATAAAATCCTTAGCTATGACTCTTATTTATGTTACTTGTTAAAAAAAATGTGGTTAAACTTAATCTTTATCATCTGGGATCATATTTTTTAAGTTACATGAATAAGGACATTTTTAAAAATTGTATTTTTAGACTTGCACATAAAAACACAGTAAAAAGTAGTGTGTGTAACACTATACATGCAGTCTCTGAAAATAAGCAAGGAACTATTTACAGTAACATAACAATGAATAGGTATTTATAAGTGGCTGGTCTTATGTTAGAACATTTATCACAGATCTTCCATTTAATCATATAACAGGTGGACTACAGGCAGCGGTAGCATAAGCTTCTTTTGTAATTTATCAACCTGCCTCAATCCTGACTTGAAAAAGACAAAACTCTAAGGATGAGAGAGATTTTGTTGCGGAGGTCTGAGACCATCAAAAAGTATGCTAAGGTAGTGCCAGCTATAATGGTGGTTTGAGAGGTGGACAACTACCCTCCAACAACTGGACTAAGATCACATTTATGCCACTGAAGAGCCAAATGATAACAGCTTTTGTTCAGTAACATCTTAATCTAGTATAGTTCAGCTGAAAAAGCTTTCTGGAATTTTGGATCCCTGGAAACCATCGGACCAACCCTGATTCCCTGTATAATCAATCCCCTTCCTAACTAAGAAGTTTTAAATAGAGTAACAGAAGCACTGTTATTGTAGCCATGTCGGTCCCAGGATATTACAGAGACAAGAAAAGTGAGGTAACATCTTTTATTGGACCAACTTCAGTTGGGGAGAGAGACAAGCTTTCCAACTTACACAGAGCTCTTCGTCCTGAATGAATAATCATACTATGTAAAGAACTACACACCTGAACATTTTGCTTTAGTAGCTAATACATGAAAGAGGCAAATATAAATAGTTCACATTCTTCTTGCACTACTGATAAATACCAGCAAAGGTTAATTGACAATACAAACTGCCATATACAGCAGCATGTTTATAATATGACCCCTGTATTTAGAATTTATTATAAATTGAAAAAGAAGAGAACCCATTTGAACCATATTAGCCATAAAAACTACACATCTTAAACCAGCCTTAAAAAGAGAAGTGTCTGTTTTTCAAGCAAACGAAAGGATTCCAAACGTAAAGAATGACAACTACAAGCTTGAGTTTATGCTTTGCAACCACTAAAGGCCAGTAATAGCTGTATTTCAGAGCCTTGACAGGTGCAGAATGTCAGGAACTTCCTGCGTTACAAGAAAATTAAATTCCCCATCAACCAGATGTCAAAAAGAAAATTTCATATTTAGGTAACAAAGAGTTACTACTCAACTAAATATCAAAGCAAGAGCAAATCAAGTTGGGAGCACTTGTTCATTTGGCATAAAATAACTCAATCGATTTGAAAAAACTAAATGCTCAGTGTCAAGGCCTCCAGTTAACAGCCACAGACACCAAACCTAAACAGAATGCCTTAATGTAGGGCTCACCAGCATCCCAGCACTAAGAGAAAAGGGGTGATTTTGCAAACCTATAGCGTGAGTTTTAAAGCATAAACAATAATATGTGGTTGTTTTGTTTGATTTTTCTTTTTAGTAAAAAAAAAAAAAAAAAAAAAAAAAAAGTATTTTTTAAAGGTCCTCCTTGTTACACAGATGGTCTGCATAAGGAAAGGAGATGATAGGAATAAGCACTTTTCTTGGAACATTCTGAATTACCAAACTCCTGAATCAATTAGTACTGAACAAATTTATGAAATGTGCCTAAGTATTCGAAGTACATGTAGTTTCACAATATTTGGTGAAAGGGGATATGTTAAGCATGAGAGCTTCTTCTTGCTCTACAGATTAGCACGAAAACCATTGTGCTACAGTAGCACTCTTGCTACCGCTGTATTATATAGCCCATGTTTTCTTTTGTATGAACAAAAGTAAGTGATTACTGTCTGTGTATAAGCCTATAGCTTTGCTTACCTATTTTAATAATATTATTGTAGGTACTTTCTTGCTTTGCATCTTCAAAAATACCTTCTCCTCCTTTCATCAGAATTATGGGATATACTTTGTCCCTCGAAAGATCCTCCACTTCTGGATCAGACACATATTGAGGTCTTCTGACCACTTCCAGATCCCCATCATCATCCAGCAGAGCTTCTATCCCTTTAAAATTGTTTGCTTCTCTTCCATTTTTGTTGAGAAAATCTAGATCATTACTACCTTTGTCACACAATTCCTTCCCACCTCTGGTTTGGTATCCCGTATTTTCTGTTGTAAGTTCTTTTTCATTTTCTCTCTCAGACTCCCAATTATTTTTGTTCAAAAGAAGCTGAAATTGTGACAGAAATACTAAAACAAAAACAGAAAAAAGGACGTCAAAGACAAACAACAAAAGATTAAAGAAAGAATCAATATAAAACTTGCATTTTAAAAATGTATTTCAGTATAACATATAAAAATAAACGTAACATGATTTTTTTTGATAAATCACTTAGTTTACATGAGAGCTAAACCAGGAGATTATGAGACACCTCTCTGTAGCTGGAAAACTTGGCACTATGATTACAGTGAAATATGTTACTCTGTAAACATTAACAACTATTAAAATATTTTATAACTAAATATAATTAACGCTGACATTTCTGTTTGGAGGCAAATTTTTAATGACCAATTAAGAATTTAATTTAATCCTTGAAACCAGGTTTCATTGTTAAAAATAAGTAGGTACATTTAAGATAAGATAAATACATGCAATATAAAAGCTAGATATTTATTTTTCATCTGTACATCACAAAGCACTTTACAAAGGAGGATATCATTATCCCCATTTTACCAGTCGTGAAACTCTAAGCATCCTCTGACTGTAAATTACCTGGCTGTCCAACAGTATTCAATCGCACCATGAGATGTCTTTTGCTTGGGATGTGCAGATGAACATCAGAAAGTACAGTGTCACTTCTAAATGTGATGTCATCCATAGTCTCTTCCTTTGCCACATCTACCATGGTATGCTGAGGACATCTAAAACAAGACAGTACCTTGTGAAATGCTGTCACAACAGGAGATGCTTCTCTTCTCAATACACTTTATTTAAAATGTTTGCTCATTGGAATAACCTCACAATACAGTTCTGGTGAAGATCCCAGGTAAGTCAGAATCATGCAAACTTAGTACATCACTCACCAATAAGATATTTTCAAAAAAAGCAGGATGTTCACTGTAAAAACAAATCAATATAAATATAGCTTTGAGTTATAGCCTGGTAGTTTTAAAAATTGCCATATCATTCCTTATAAGAAAAAACTATAGATGTCAGCAACTTCACTGAATGCATAAATGATATCATCTCATTCTGTCCTCCACAAAACCAAGGCTTCAATGTGCTGTCAATACCTGTTAAAACCCAGGATTTTACAGGCTGGCACAAATGGTGCACCAAACTGTTTGGAAAGGGAAGTTTTGTTTGTTGTTGTGTAAAAAAAAAAAAAATATTGTACCACATTCTCAAACCACATCAAACAGGTCTTTACTTTGGTACGTATATACACAGCTCAAAGTTTTCAAAGAGACTAATGGCTTTTGGTGGCCAGGTTGAGACAGCTTTAAAAGGCCTGATTTTTAAGACGGTGAGTGCTCAGCACTTTCAAAAAGTCTGGCAACTTCAATGCATTTCATTTTGGGCAACCAAAATCACCAGTCATTGTTGCAAGCTGTGGCCAGAGTGTCTAAGTGCTTCATTACAAGAGCAAAGTAAACCCCAACTCTTGGCAACATCAATATTTCAACATACTGCAGTGATCATAGGCATTCACAAATCTGATTTTCTGTCCTGCAGCTTCAGAATTAGAGGCAAAGAGCTTTAAAAAATATTAGTTACATTCTTTCTAGTAATTCACCCATACATGCTTAGGTGCACTAATGTCAAGGGCAAAACCATGCTCCCTCTACAGAGACAAACACACAAATTAATAGAAAATAACCCCTCACTATGGAAATGCTTTTCAACATTTGAAAATCTCTATAACTTACATGATAATTTTGAACCTTATCTGGGATCCTGTGGATAGACAAACACAAACATCAGCTGTTTGGTTTCTCTTTTTGAAAAATGGAAACTTTTGGCTCCTTTCTTAGAATACATTTTGTGAATAGTCTGTTCTAACCTAAAACTATAACTGAATCAGTACAAAAAATGTATTTAAAAAAAGAAATGTTCCTAAACGTGGTCTTTTATCAGAGGTGTTAGGGAAGCTGATGTGTAGACCCTAGTAGAAAAGAAGAAACTAGAAGAATGTGGTAAGCTCTGAGGTGAATATAGAAGGGATCAAAAGTATCTTGTATTTGGCCCTCGGTCTTTGTAACCAATAAAGCAAGGAGTATAAGCTATTTCAACTAAAATTTGGGCTCCTATGTGTCTTCTCAAGCAAATAAACTCCCCCCTATCCATGACTCTTAAAGAATCTCCCCGTCTCTCTGCAGGTAAGAGTTACATATTCTAGTGCAGGGATGGGCAAATTTTTTGGCCTGAGCGCCACATCGGGTTTCTGAAATGGTAATGGAGGGACAGTTAGGGGAGGCTGTGCCTCCCCAAATAGCTAGACGTTGCCAGGCCTCCGCCCCCGACCTCCTTTGCTTCTCACCCTGATGGCCCCACCAGGACTCCTGCCCCATCCAACCCCACCCCCGACAATCCCCCTGGGATTCCTGCCCCATCCTCTCCTTCCTGACTGCCCCCCCAGGACCCCAACCCCATTCAACTGCCCCTTCTCCCTGTCCTGACTGCCCCCGGCACTCCATCCAACCCCCCCTCCTCCCTGACTGCCTCCCAGGACTCCTGCCCCCATTCAACCCCCGTTCTGCACCCTCTGACTGCCCCGAGCCCTATCCACCCCCCTCAACCACCACCCCGAACTCCTCTATCTAACCCCTCCTGCTCCCTGCCCCTGACCACGCTGCCTGAAGCACTGGTAACTGGCAGCGCTATAGCCACGCCGCCCAGAGCACCAGAAGAGACAGCCATGCAGCCCAGCTGGAGCCAGCCATGCCACCGTGCAGCACAGAGCACCAGATCAGGCCGCAGCTCTGCAGCTGCGCTGCCGCCCAGAGCTTAATGCCAGTGGCACAGTGAGGTGAAGCTGTGGGGGAGGGAGGACAGAAGGGAAGGGGTAGTCAGCACAGGAGGGACCAGGGGCTAGTCTCCCAGGCCAGGAGCGCAGGGGCCCCACCAGGAGGGTCCCACAGGCCGTAGTTTGCCTACCTCTGTTCTATTGGAAGGAGATGACAACTAAAGGGAAAAATGGAGTGATACAAAATCTTTTGAATGCATTTCTGATGAGGAACATGAGATCAGGACAAATTAAAAACAGGATATACACAGGGTGGCAATTAACTCTTGGTGAAGCTGCCAACAGTCAACTTTCGAATTCAGCACACATCATATAGGCATACTTTAGCTCCTGCTCAGAGACAAAAGTATCACAACAAGGACAAGCCACTAAGGATATCACCACTGGTTGGTCCTTTAAATTTCAAATAATAGGTATCCCCCGCTTTTCTCATGAAAGCTCAGCTGCTTGTGCACTCCTCCAAAAAATGAGGCCCAAACCCCTCTATGTGCTTTTCTGATGAGGAGTAGGCTTTTCCTCCAAGGCAAATAAGATAAATTTAGATTTTCTATTTGTTTTAAATTAGGCGTAGTGTTTCCAGTCTAAAAAGCAGTGTGTCAGTATTACAGCATAGAAATGTTCTGAGAACATAATTGTTGTTTTGCGGTCACAGAACAAAAATAGAAGGTAATCTCTTGCTAAACATCTCTTTACCTCATTTCATCTGTATCACGTTCATTTTAATTCATTCTTATTCTGGGATTTTTAATACACAGGCCATGTGCTGAGTCTGTCCAAGGACACAAACTAGAGTGTAAGCCTTATGAATACTAGATAAATGCAGACAGGAGTAAGAAACATTATCACTTGTTTGTGATAAGCAGTATTTCACAGGCTGTATACTTTATAAATAAAATAAAAATAGTTAGCCCACTCAAAAAAAAAATCCCATGAACCACTGTTTAATTAATGAACATGAAAGACAATTTCTGTCTGAATAGCTACTACCACAAATAAACTTACTAGACAAATAAAAATGACCAGAATTGGTAACTAAATATTTTGTTTCACATTAGCAGAAAAACTCCTTAATTTCAAAATACAGTAGTAAAATGAAAGTAGAATGATTGCTTTATTTTTATTCTGGAGGGGGGTGTAAAATTCCCTAGCAAAGACAAGACCTGTAAGGACAGCTACAAGCTACACACTTCACAACTTGGATGCAATTGCTGTATGTTGGGCGTTCCCCACCGACAGGCTTCTCAATGTTTCAGGCAAGGAAGCAAGATGCTATTTCAAAGAAGTAGGCGGCAAGTCGTAAAGACAAGCTGTAAAGAAAAAATAGGACTCGTGCCTCCTCTCCCTCTACCCCACTGCTTCTTGATGACAATTCAAGCCGGCATGGGACATTTTGTTTTCCCCACAGCCGTACAGAAAGGAGAAACCCGAATTCTGCGTCTCTTCCCCAACTCTGACTGGGGGTGGGGAGGGGGTTGCTAACTGACTTCTTTCTCCAGAACACTCGTACTTAACCAAACAAAACACGCCGGGCTGCCACAGGTGGCGAAGAACCCCTTGTTTCAGGGACTCCGCTTCCCTTCCCTGCAGCGCGGGGCGGGCTGTGCCTGCCAGAAACAAAGCCGCGCCGGGCTCTCGCGGACAGCACGTCCCACCGCAGCTGCGGCTCCCGCAGTAGGACAGACACCGCCCCCGCCAGCCCCCGCACCGCCTGCCATGGCTGCGGCAGCGCCGCGGTGTCACGCGCTCCCAGGCCCGGCACTCCCAGGCCCGGCCACTGGTGCGGGCCCCCGCCGGAGCGTCAGGCCTGGGCCCTTGCGGGGAAAGGCCAGGCAGGCTGCGCGGGAGCCCGTGCGGCCCAGCCCCCGCGTTACGGAACCCGAGCTGGCTGGGAGGAGCCCAGCGCTGCGATACTTCCCGCGCTGCCCCGCCGCTCACCTCTCCCGGCAGCGCTGAGGCGGCCGCCGCCTCCGCCGCCCCCGCATGACGCCATCACCCTGCGTCCCGCCCAGGAGTTGAAGTGGGGGAGGGGCCTTAGCAGGGACGCGGCCTGTCGCGAGCCAGAGGGGAACAAAGCGGGCAGCAGGGCTCGGGATGCTGCCGTTGCTGCTCCCCCACTTACCCAAGAGCCCTCTCGCTAAGGGGTGGGGCCAGGCTGCATTCACGCCTTTAAGGAGCCTGGCTTGGTGGCCCGAGTCCTGGCTTTTAACCTGCCCTCCCCCAGGCTTTAGGCACCTCTTTGCTCTTTGGATCTTCACCTCCCACAGGGCTGCCCCACTGGCTCCTGCAGCCTCCTGCATTTTTACATGTGCCTGCACTCCCCACCTGTGTATGGGCATTGAGGGGCTTCAGCTCCAGCACCACATCTCTCTAATGGGCTGGCTGCCATGGCCGCTGGGTGGTTTGCACGGTCACTGCTAGCACTGCATATCTGATGAATCGGTGCTGATGCAGGATGTTCCCTAAAACCCTTTGGAGACACACCATGGGATTGTCTCCACATTGTGGCAATGCAGGCTACAGCAGTGTGATTGCTAAGGCACACTAACCTATTACAAATTAGTTGGTCTGTAGTCAATTGTTTTTTGGCAAGGTCCAAATTTCTTGGTCAAAGTATAGTCAAGGTTCAGACTCCAGAGAAAATAATAATAAAAAAGAATATAAATATTAGGGTCTGTACAAAAGTGTCTGGCACTCCAGATCTAGCCCATGGTTTGCCTATTGAATACCTGCTGGTGCACACTAAAGGTTCCCCAGTGCACTGTAATGTAAAGTTTGAAATGGCAGTACATTAAAGTTCACTAAAGAATCTTCAGTGCACACCAGCAACATCCGCAAGGACCAATTAATGCACAACAGGTTAGTGTGCTTTCAAAGTCACACACCTGTACTGCACGTTGCCCCACTGTGTAGACAAACCAAACCCTTATTAATTTTCTATAAGAGTGATAAGGGGCTCAGAGGATGAGGTAGCCTAGTAATTAATGCATCCAACTTGCAGCTCTTTGCCCCTTTGTCAGGATAGTAGCAATATTTGTGCCTGACCTTAAGCCAGGAATCTGCAGCGTTCTCTCCACTTCTGGGCCTTTACCCTTGTAGGGTGCGGTAGGGAGACCTGGGCCCTCCCTCTCCACTGTGCCCACCTCAGGGCCCCGTGGGAAGCAACACAGGCACGGTTGTCCCTATAGGAAGTCCAAATTAATCTTTCTGGGCTACTTCCTACCACAATATCTCTTCAGTTTGGGGTGTGACCCTTATAGTCCAAACAGTCTCCCCTTCTACCCCCAAAGTTTCAAGGCCCTGCATGATCTGCTGGCTCTCAAAGAAAGACATATTTAAAGGAGGCATTGCCTGTGGGCCTTACCTGCTCTCCCCTTTCAGGCTCAACCTGCAGGAAACCAGTCAGAAGAATGGCTCCTCTCTCCTGCAGGTTGTCTACCACTCTTCACCTTGGCTTCTGAGTCCCCTTTTAATCAGCTCCTCCAGTCACAGCATGTTCTGCTGGGGCAACATAGGCCAAGTATTGTCTTTTAACCTGTTCAGACAGTGTTAGGGTTTTGTACCCCATCACAAGGCCCCATGAAGGTCCTTGGAATTACATGTATCCGGCTGCAGGAAAATCAGGTCAAAGAGCTTTCAGCTACAGCAGACTTAACCTTGACCTGATTTTGACAGCTGTGCCTGTAACTGGTCCTTGAGAATCCCTTACACCTTATAGGGTTGCCAGGCATCTGGTTTTTGACCGGAACTCCTGCTGACCGAGCCATTAAAAGTCCTCTTGCACCCTAACTCTCTCCCTGAGCCTGTACCCCAACCCCCTGCCCCATCCCTGAGCCCCTTCCTACACCTCAAAACCCTCATCCCCAGCCCCACTGCAGAGCCCTCACCCCCAGCTGGAGCCTTCACCCCCTCCCACACTCTGAACCCCTCGGTCCCAGCCCAGAGCCCCATCCTACACCCCAATCCCTCATCCCGGGCCCAACCCCACAGCCCACACTGAGCCCTCACCCCCTCCCACACCCAGTACCCATTTCTGTCCCCACCCCAAAGCCCTCACCCCCTTCTGCACCCCAAACTCCTGCCCCAGCCCAGTGAAAGTGAATGAGGGTGGGGAAGAGCGAGTGGACAGAGGGAGGAGGGATGGAGTGAGTGGGTGGCAGGGCCTCAGAGGTGGGGCGAGGCATGGTGAAGCCTTGGAGAAGGGACGGGGTAGGGAGTGGGGCAAGGGTGTTCGGTTTTGTGCGATTAGAAAGTTGGCAACCCTAAAACCTTAGCTGCCTCATTTCCTTATATGTCTCTTATAAGGGTTGTCTTGGGCTAGGCAGGGAGGGGAAAGGTTGTGAGGGTTAATGAGTTAATGTTGGTAAAGCTCTCTGAAATTGCAAAGCATTCATTTATAGACTTTTTCTGACTCTCATCACCATAGTAGCTGAGCCCTCCTATACATACTATCAGCAGTGCCGACTTCCTAATGTGCTGTGGGGTGCTCAACCCTGGCTTTCCCCAGTCCCCGTCTCTACACCGCCCCTTCCCTGCAGCTCCCATCCTGCCTCTTCCAATCCGTGTTTCACCCCCACCCTGCCCCCACTCCACCCGACCCCACCCCGCCTCTTCCCACATGTTCTCCTCCTTCCCTTGAGCGTGCCCAGCCCTCGCTCCTCCCCGCTCCCCCACAGTGTCTCCTGCATGCCACTGAACAGCTGATTGCAGCAGGTGGGAGGTGCTGGGAGGGAGGGGAAGGTACTGATCAGTGGGGCTGCTGGGGAGCAGGAGGCACTGAGCAGGAAAGGGGGTTGGCTGCTGGGGGGGGCTCAGCATCCACCATTTTTTTCCTGTAGGTGCTCCAGCCCTAAAGCACCCATGGAATCGGTGACTATGAATACTATGGAATATTAGGAACTTCAGGCTGTGGAACTCTTACGGTCCACAATGTACAAGTTGTAAGGGGAGAGAAATATCCAGCCTTTCACATCCATTATTGTAATTACTGTTATAAATTATTTTGGGTCAGCATCAGAGAAAAGTGCTTTGAAGATTTTTTTCTTCCTTTCATCTGCCTCTCGTGAAAAGACCAGAATATTATTTTGACTCATGGGGTGCTATGCAGCCACTTAAGTTATTACAGGAGCCTCTCTATGCAAGCATAGTCCCTGCTGCTGCAAAGTGCTAAAACCATTCGTAGAAGCAAAGCAGGTCATGTTCATTATGAAATCTTATCAATTCACAACAGAGAAAAACAACACAAAAACTAAATCAGTAAATGTCACTAACAGTGTATCTAAAAAGTTAAATACTATTTACTTTACACAAAGACGTTTTTAGACCAAAGTGCAAATTATATAACTATTAATTAGTTTTGGAACTTCTGTCCCAGGGAGTCTGAAGAAGAATGACATTATCAGGCTTCTATATGTTATTTACCCAGTAAGCGCTATAGGCAAATCTTGTGGGTGTCAGAGGGGTCTCCTAGGAACCGGAGTTGCATTGTAGAGAGGTCCAGTTGTGGAGAGGCTCTGCATATGGGGGCTCCTTTTGTGGTACAGGATTCCACAGTAGCTCTCTGTGTCTCTGCCCAGGAATGCTTTGGGGACAAGGTAGGCCATGGATGGGAAGAGGTAGGGCACTGGGCCCAGGTGCTTGATGTTGGCCTAAGTCCCCTGCAGAGGGAGAGTAGAGGATGCTAATGACGTTTCAGGGGACAGATATTGCAGAGTGGCACTGCCAAGGATTTTAAAACTAGGCAGAACTTTTATAGAAATTAATCCTATTTAGTGGACAGGAAACGACCAGACTCTGTGTCTGCCAAATCTGAAGCTAGGAAAATAGAAGCCATACGTAATGCTTACATTTCAGAGCCTTTTGTCCAGAGTTTCCGGGAGACCCATTCCTAACTAAGCTGCTGCAGCCTCTCATAGAATTCCCAGCAGCAGTCATAGCTCAAATGAAAAATGAAAGTGTGGGGATATGTACAGGGCTGTCCTTAGGCATAGGCAGAATAGGCAACGGCTAGGGCTCCACACTGCCTGGGGGCACCACTCAGCAGGCAGCCCAGACAGTGTAGAAGCAGGGCTGCTGGGTCCTAGAGAGAGCCGAATGCAGCACAGTCTGAGGGACGGGATTGGCTGCTGGGGTCTCTGGGAAGGGGAAGGGGTGGGGGTTGGGAAAGGAGCTCACCTGTGAGTGTGACTCTTTCCCCCCGGCTGAGGTCAGGTGAGGCAGGCTCTGTGGCTCTGGAACCAGTATCCTTTGTTGTCTCCCATAACATCCATTCTTCTCCCCCCACCCCACGGAGCACCCCTTCCTTTCTCCCCCCTCCCCAGGAGCACCCCTCTCTCTCTCCTCCCTCCCCTCCGTCAGGGCTAGGTTGGGTGAAGTGCTGGGGGGGAGGCGAGGCTGGCTGTTTGCTGAGGAATGAAAGTGAAAGTAACTCACTTCCTGGGCAGGCAGCCAGAATTGGAATGTCACACAGGGTTTGGATGGGGTTAGCCAGATGTGTGACAAATCGGGATTGGGGTAGGGTGAGCAGATATCCGTATTTTACAGGGACAGTCCCAATTTTGGGGTCTTTTTCTTATATAGGCTCCTTTTACCCCCCCCCCCCCCCCATCCCTGTCCTGATTTTACACACTTTCTGTCTGGTCACTCTAGGTGGGGGTAGTTGGTGCCTATATAAGACAAAGCCCCAAATATCGGGACTGGCCCTATAAAATCAGGACATCTGGATCTGGCCACCCTAGCTGGGGAGCGCCTCTCCCCCGGGCTGGCAGTGATCATCTCATCCGGGGGGAGCTGCACAGGGCAGGACGAGCTGCTGTGGCTCCATGGGTGCCCTGTCCCTGAGATCAGATGCTGTGCTAACTTCACCATAGTCCATAAGGCTGGTGGTGGTGCCCATTGGTGTGTGATTGGACCTGAGGGTTTGCTGCTGCTGTTGCCACTCTGCACCCCAAGAGGTGGATTTTGGGGTCCTGCAGTTTTCCACCTATCTCTTCCTCTACTGCAGCTGTTGGACCAGCGGACTGGGGGGTGAGCCAAGCATGAAAGCAGTACTGTGTTGCCATTTAGATTGTCATTTAACAACTTTGTTTGCCAAAAATTTTTGCTAACAATCCTGAATCCAATTTCAATATTATTTAAAAAAAATCAATATCTTAGCCAAAAACAGAAAATTAAGTTGTTGACAATTGTTAGTGACAGGTTTGGTTTGAGGCAGGGAGTGGGCCAGTTTTCATCAGAGAAACAAAAAATGTTGACTGACTTTCCTGTAGGCTGTTACTCCTGATAAGAGCCCAACAACTGTAATATGCTCATCTCCTTACTAGTGTATAAAGCAGGGGTCGGCAACCTACGGCACACGTGTCAAAGGTGGCAGGTGAGCTGATTTTTGATGGTATGCAGCAGCAGGCTGAGCGGCTCAGCCCATCACTGCTCTGGGGTTCCGGCTACTGCCCTATTGCCAGCTGGGATACCAGCCATCGGCCCCACTCAGCACCTGCTGCTGGCCTGGGGACCCCCAAGGAACCCCAGGCTGGCAGTGGGCTGAGCAGGCCAGCCGAACCACTCAACCTGCTGTCAGCCTGGGGTTCCATTCACTCAGCCGGCAGCGGGCTGAGTGGGCTGGTGGCGGGCTGAGCAGGGCCGATGGGGGGTTGAGTGGCTCAGTCTGCTTCCAGTCTGGGGTGCCAGCAGCACTCAGCCTACTGCTACTCCAGGGTTCCGGCTGCTGGCCCCTTGCCAGTCAGGAGCTCAGCCGCCAGCCCCACTCTGCCTCCTGCCAGCCTGGGTGAGCAGAATCCCAGGCTGGTAGCGGGCTGAGGGGGGATTGGCGGCCGGGATCCTGGCTGGCATGAGTTGGTGGTCAGAACCCCAGACTAGCAGCAGGCTGAGCAGGGCCTGGGATCCTTGTCTAGGATTCCAGCCACCAGCCCGCTGCCGATTTGGGGTTTCATTTACTCAGCTGGCAGTAGCCTGAGCAGGACCGGTGGCCAAGACCTCAGATAATAACAATAGTTTATTTATATAATATAGACATAGAGAGAAACCTTCTACAAACATTAAAATGTATTACTGGCACGAGAAACCTTAAATTACAGTGAACATGGCACACCACTTCTGAAAGGTTGCCGACCCGACCCCTGGTATAGAGTGACCATATGTTGTACTAAGATTCTCCTGCTTTTTTTTCTCCCTGTGAGTCAGTATAACTTTTGCCAGCCCAGAAGTTGGGCAGCCAATGTTTTACGTTTTCACAATGTTTTCTCCAACTTTCATAAAGTAAATACATAGTTAATATGAGTTAAAAAGGCCAGGGACACTTCTTTGTGAAGAATCTGTACAACAGATCATGCCCATAGACGATCCAGAAAAGAAATTTGAGGTTGAATTTTTTAATGTTGTGATGGTTAAAGCAGTATCTGCTATTGATGAAAGGTTTAATACCTTGCAAGTACACCATGAACAGTTTGGATTTTTGTATGACATGACTAAATTCAACGAAATAGGAAAACAAGAGCAACTAATGACAAAGTGCAAGAACCTAGAGAGCCTCCTGAAGCACGGTGATAGTTTTGATTTAAATGGACTTGAACTGTACGAAGAATTGAGTACACTGTCATCAATGTTGCCACATGCAAAATCGGTGATGGACATTGTACAGTTTATTCATACCCGCAAACTTGTTGACATATATCCTAATGTGTACATTTCCACTCGTATTCTACTGACAATTCCTTTAACAGTAGCGTCAGGAGAACGGAGTTTCTCAAAACTAAAGCTCATTAAAAACTATCTCCGCTCTACAATGAGTCAGGAACGCTTAACTGGTCTTGCTATTCTTGCAATCAAACAAGACACGACTTTGTCTTTGTCATACGATGACATTATTACTGATTTTGCAGCCAAAAAAGCCAGAAAGATTGCTTTTATTTAAAAACAAATCTTTGTTTCAATACCTCTTCATATAAATTTCCAATAAAATTTTGATAAATTAAAAAAAAATTTGCATCATTCTGTCATCAGAATTTTTTCTATAGTGCTGCTTCTTTAGTGCTAGTCCATCAGCATTACAGTGTGCTTAATTAAAGTTAAACTGGTTTTAATAACGTGAATGTGGCAAGTTTTCCAATACTGTAAGCTTATGTTTGTGTTGCTAAGAGCAGATCAGGCACAGGGGCACCAGTTTAATAATCTCGCCTAGGGCACCATAAATCCTAAGGCCGGCCCTGGATATGTAAGCGTAAAACAGAAAACTGGGAGACCGCTGGTGTGTAGACATGCCATTGGGGAATGGAGGCATGAGCAGGCACTGCCTCTAAGCTTGATAGATAAAGTGCAGGCACCTGTCTCAGCTTGATAGATAAAGTGCTACCACCCTCCCTGCCCTTCTCCTTGTTACAGGATTGATAAGCTTATAGCTGCATAAGGAATGTAGGAATCTAAGGAATACCCTTTAGGTAAAGCAGTGTTATCTCCCCTTCCCTTCCTTTCCCAGCTACACAAATGAGCTTGGGGTCATGGCCACTTCTTCCCTTCCCTGCAAACTGCTGATCCAGGGAATTTGTGGCTGCAATTATTGTAAAGAAATGTATCTTTAAAGTAAAAGTTATCTGTAGACTATGTTAATGCTGTAAACAGTAATCAGGGGCGGGATAATTATGTTCAGTATATAATTATTAATATTCATTGTATGGGCATTCATATTACTTAATAAGGGTTTGGGGGGGTGTTGTAGTAATTGTAAATATTTACATACTAACTTAGATTAAAAGAGTGTGTTGTAACTAATGCAGTGCTTACTCGACAAATGAGTCGAGGGGAACAAGTACCACAGTAAAGAAGACCATCTACTCAAATCCGCCTTTGGGTCAACCTGCTCATTCTCTAACAGATAGCGTGTTTATATCTAGCTGACATTTTCATTGTGTAACTCATTTCAGTTTTTCTCTCCTGAGCTCTCTTTCTCTGCAGGTACTGTACATTACTGCCAGGAATGCAAGCAGAAGCATGATGAGAATTCAAACAGTTTTTAGTTTTAATTGATAAAATCTCTCATCCACAAACTGATGATTTCTTTTCTTACATCTCATTTCGTCCTCTCCCCTCACCTTGTTCCCCACCCTCCGCTGTGTATCAATCACATGCTGCTAAATAACAGTATTATAATTCCTGTAGAATTAATGTGCCATAACTTAATTACTGAAATAAATTCTACATTCACTTTTAAAAATTAAATTGTAGAAGTGGTGTGAGGTGTCTAACAGACAGGCCTGCTGAAGACCAAAGCCCTCTGTTTATAAAACATGGGGCTGGGGGGCACCCCATTGCTAGGCTCTGTGGGGTAGGGGCTGAGGGGTGTTTGGGCTGGGGGTGGTCCTGAAGCAAGACTCTGGGGGTAAGGGTTATGGGTGTCTGGGTTGGGGTATATTCCACAGCTGGGCTTGGGTGTGGGAGGTGTGAAAGTAGAATGAATTATATTGTGAAAATAGAAAGGATTAAAGAAATGCTGTCTGTACCTTTAAGCAAAACTGTTGGAATGCTGCAATCCAGGTGTCAGGAATACAGACATTAACATAGAACAATTGCCCTGTTTAAGAGCAATTGGTGAAGTATTAGCCTTAGATCGATAAGAGTTAGTAAGGAAGTAGGATATGCATGCTGTGCCCCAGATGAATTTTACTGTTTTGCTTTCGTTGTCCCTTTGTCTAATTCCCACTCTTTTATCTGTATAAATAAGACTGTTTGGGTCTTGCATGGCCACTCACATTATCTGGGTGTTATTGGCGGAGCGCTGCGCTAATAAAACAGAGTGGTCTGACAAATTGTGAGTCCTGATTCTAACTTTGACAATCTGGAGGTTCCACCGAGATGGCAACCGTCTTCACTGGGGCTGTGTGATTCCTGACCGTTTTTGTAGGATGACCGTGGCAGCTGGCACCTGGGCATTTGGCCTGAGCGGTCCTCCACTAGAGCGGAAAGGCGCACAGCCACAGTGAGATCTACGCCATCAAACCTGTTGGTTCCCACTCTGTTCTGGTAGGGATCCCAGGATCTGACATCAGGAATCTGGTCAGGTAATTATTTCTGTGTTTTGTCCGGACTGAGGACTGTCCTGTCCCTGTGTCTATCCATTGTCTTGTGGAGTGTTTGAGTCTGGGTACCGTCTCTGTCCGGGGATCGGCAGACCAAGGGATTCCTATCCCTGCGGTCTGAATAAGTGGAATCTGCACAATCGCAGCTGCACCGCACTTTGGGTAAAACCCCTGGTGTGAAAGCAAGGGCAATTAAGGCAGTAGCCTGTGGACTCCTTTTGTGTGTTGCACTGGGCATCGCTCTGACGAACCCGAATTTCCTTCTTGTGTGATTGGTGTGTGAAGTCCTCCTGTACTGGTAACCAGATGTCTAAGTCGGGACAGTTCCCTAAATGAATACCGGCTCATTTTATGTATTTAGAATGGGTCCGAACTCCTCTAAAAAGGGTCCAGACTCCTGTAAATTTCTGGAAAAATGGTCTAGGCTAACTCAGGGGGATCCCAAAACTCAGTGGCCACTGTTAAAATCTTGAAACAAAGACTGAGTGGACATCTTAAAAGACAAACTCAGCCAACCTAAAACTAAATTGGCTAATAGATAACAGTTATGCTCTTCTTGATACAGGAGAGAAGGAATCACCCCCAACAGTTAAGGAGGCGAAGCCTCGTACCCCTAAGGCTGGGAGGTCTGCTGCCACCACTGATAATAAGAAACGTAGGGTAGTGGTAGTTGGAGACTCTCTGCTGAGGGGGACGGAGACACCCATCTGTCGCCCTGACCGTTCATCCCGGGAGGTATGCTGCCTGCCAGGGGCCCGTATCTGAGATGTTACAGAGGCATTGTCGAGGATTATCTGGCCTTCTGACTACTACCCTATGCTACTCATCCATGTGGGCACAAATGATACTGTGAGGTGTGACACTGAGCAGATCAAGAGTGACTACAGGCTCTTGGAGTACGGGTTAAGGAGTTTGGAGCGCAGGTGGTATTCTCTTCGATTCTTCCTGTCAAAGGTAGGGGCCCGGGCAGAGACAGATGCATCGTGGAGGTGAATGCCTGGCTGCGAAGATGGTGTCGCCAGGAGGGCTTTGGCTTCCTCTACCACGGGATGCTATTCGAGGAAGGACTGCTAGGCACAGATGGCGTTCACCTTTCGAGGAGGGGAAAGGCCTTATTTGCGCACAGACTGGCTAACCTAGTAAGGAGGGCTTTAAACTAGGTTCGATGGGGACAGATGAGCAAACCCCACAGGTAAGTGGGGAACAAGACCTGGGAGATGGGTTGGAAATAGGAGGGAGCACAGGCTATAATGGCAGAGAGAAAGGAGGGTCAGGGCAAGGCTGGGAGGCAAGATCAAACCAGTATCTTAGATGCCTATATACAAATGCAAGAAGTATGGGTAATAAGCAGGAAGAACTGGAAGTGCTAATAAATAAATACAACTATGACATTGTTGGCATTACTGAAACTTGGTGGGATAATACACATGACTGGAATGTTGGTGTGGATGAGTATAGTTTGCTCAGGAAGGATAGACAGGGGAAAAAGGGAGGAGGTGTTGCCTTATATATTAAAAATGTACACACTTGGACTGAGGTGGACATGGACATAGGAGATGGAAGTGTTGAGAGTCTCTGGGTTAAGCTAAAAGGGGTAAAAAACACGGGTGATGTCATGCTGGAAGTCTACTACAGGCCACCTAATCAGGTGGAAGAGGTGGATGAGGCTTTTTTCAAACTAACAAAATCATCCAAAGCCCAAGATTTGGTGGTGATGGGGGACTTCAACTATCCAGATATATGTTGGGAAAATAACACCGCGGGGCACAGACTATCCAATAAGTTCCTGGACTGCATTGCAGACAACTTTTTATTTCAGAAAGTTGAAAAAGCTACTAGGGGGGAAGCTGTTCTAGACTTGATTTTAACAAATAGGGAGGAACTCGTTGAGAATTTGAAAGTAGAAGGAAGCTTGGGTGAAAGTGATCATGAAATCATAGAGTTTGCAATTCTAAGGAAGGGTAGAAGGGAGTACAGCAAAATAGAGACAATGGATTTCAGGAAGGCGGATTTTGGTAAGCTCAGAGAGCTGAAAGATAAGGTCCCATGGAATCAAGACTGAGGGGAAAAACAACTGAGGAGAGTTGGCAGTTTTTCAAAGGGACGCTATTAAGGGCCCAAAAGCAAGCTATTCCGATGGTTAGGAAAGATAGAAAATGTGGCAAAGGACCACCTTGGCTTAACCACGAGATCTTGCGTGACCTACAAAATAAAAAGGCGTCATATAAAAAATGGAAACTAGGTCAGATTACAAAGGACGAATATAGGCAAATAACACAGGAATGCAGAGGCAAGATTAGAAAGGCAAGGGCACAAAATGAGCTCAAACTAGCTATGGGAATAAAGGGAAACAAGAAGACTTTTTATCAATACATTAGAAGCAAAAGGAAGACCAAGGACAGGGTAGGCCCACTGCTCAGTGAGGAGGGGGAAACAGTAATGGGAGACTTGGAAATGGCAGAGATGCTTAATGACTTCTTTGTTTCGGTCTTCACTGAGATGTCTGAAGGAATGTCTAATATAGTGAATGCTTACGGGAAGAGGGTAGGTTTAGAAGATAAAATAAAAAAAGAGCAAATAAAAAATCACTTAGAAAAGTTAGATGCCTGCAAGTCACCAGGGCCTGATGAAATGCATCCTAGAATACTCAAGGAGTTAATAGAGGAGGTATCTGAGCCTCTAGCTATTATCTTTGGGAAATCATGGGAGATGGAGGAGATTCCAGAAGACTGGAAGGGGGCAAATATAGTGCCCATCTATAAAAAGGGAAATAAAAACAACCCAGGGAACTACAGACCAGTTAGTTTAACTTCTGTGCCAGGGAAGATATTGGAGCAGATAATTAGAGAAATCATCTGCAAACACTTGGAAGGTGGTAAGGTGATAGGGAATAGCAAGCATGGATTTGTAAAGAACAAATCGTGTCAAACTAATCTGATAGCATTCTTTGATAGGATAACGAGTCTTGTGGATAAGGGAGAAGCAGTGGATGTGATATACCTAGACTTTAGTAAGGCATTTGATACGGTCTCGCATGTTATTCTTATAGATAAACTAGAAAAGTACAATTTAGATGGGGCTACTATAAGGTGGGTGCATAACTGGCTGGATAACCGTACTCAGAGAGTAGTTATTAATGGCTCCCAATCCTGCTGGAAAGGTATAACAAGTGGGGTTCCGCAGGGGTCTGTTTTGGGACCGGCTCTGTTCAATATCTTCATCAACGATTTAGATGTTGGCATAGAAAGTACGCTTATTAAGTTTGCAGATGATACCAAACTGGGAGGGATTGCAACTGCTTTGGAGGACAGGGTCAAAATTCAAAATGATTTGGACAAATTGGAGAAATGGTCTGAGGTAAACAGGATGAAGTTCAATAAAGACAAATGCAAAGTGCTCCACTTAGGATGGAACAATCAGTTTCACACATACAGAATGGGAAGAGACTGTCTAGGAAGGAGTATGGCAGAAAGAGATCTAGGGGTCATAGTAGACCACAAGCTTAATATGAGTCAACAGTGTGATACTGTTGCAAAAAAAGCGAACGTGATTCTGGGATGCATTAACAGGTGTGTTGTAAACAAGACATGAGAAGTCATTCTTCCGCTTCACTCTGCGCTGGTTAGGCCTCAACTGGAGTATTGTGTCCAGTTCTGGGCACCGCATTTCAAGAAAGATGTGGAGAAATTGGAGAGGGTCCAGAGAAGAGCAACAAGAATGATTAAAGGTCTTGAGAACATGACCTATGAAGGAAGGCTGAAGGAATTGGGTTTGTTTAGTTTGGAAAAGAGAAGACTGAGAGGGGACGTGATAGCAGTTTTCAGGTATCTAAAAGGGTGTCATCAGGAGGAGGGAGAAAACTTGTTCACCTTATCGTCCAATGATAGAACAAGAAGCAATGGGCTTAAACTGCAGCAAGGGAGATTTAGGTTGGACATTGGGAAAAAGTTCCTAACTGTCAGGGTAGTTAAACACTGGAATAGATTGGCTAGGGAAGTTGTGGAATCTCCATCTCTGGAGATATTTAAGAGTAGGTTAGATAAATGTCTATTAGGGATGGTCTAGACAGTATTTGGTTCTGCCATGAGGGCAGGGGACTGGACTCGATGACCTCTCGAGGTCCCTTCCAGTCCTAGAGTCTATGAGTCTATAAAGGAGAGGTTAATTGCTTCATGCAGTGGTGGCAAGAGGCAAATCACAGGTGGACAAAATCAAAACTCGCCTCTCTCAAATATTCAAATAATAAGTTAAAAGCTTTATTAAAAGCCTCCTCTCCCACCACCAGACTGAGCGCTCCCCTTTACCCTGTTCTCCAAACCCCTGATCGATCCAACCCCTGATCGATCCAACCCCCTTCATACTCCCATCTCATTGTAAAAAGGACAAAAAGCCCCTTGTTCTGTTCCCCTTTGTTGTCTGCCTCAAAAACTGATTCTTTAGTGTTCCACTACCAATTCAGCAAGGAGGGTGGGCTCCTCAACTAGCCCCCACCCTTCCTGGTCCCTTTCCTTGAACATGTCTTTCAAAATTGTAAAATGACCACAATATCACTCACAAACAGTTCATTGAAAAAAAAAGCAGGATCGGGCCCAGACAAGCAGGCAAGCAACAGATAAACAAACTGAAAAACAGGTTGAAAGCCCTAAGAAAATAGTGTCAGGAGTAAGAAAAGCAGTAAGTGCAGGTATAAACCCCTGGAACAATACTTAAAATGGTAAAATCTGAAGTAATAAAGGTGTCATTTTGGGACATAAACAAGTAATTTAAGAAAAGAAAGTGAAAAGTTAACTCTACAAAGGCTGGAGAAAAGTAAGCAGTTAAACTTTGTAAAAATGTTAAAAAAGGACCATGTTAAAAAGAGAAAATTCTTGGTTTCTTTGCAGCCATTCTGAAGGGAAAATGGGCCCTTTTTCCAGAAGAATGCCTGTAAATAATCCATATATATATACAGTTATGTAAAAACAAAGCAGTGTAAAGAAATGTTAAGGAAAAGAAAATGTGTATGTATCTATTTGTCTGTGAAAATATGTAACGTTCTAAGAATCTAAACCAACACCTCTGGTTTGTAAAACTCCTGTTTTCTAGGTGTGAGATAAATTGGTTTTGTTTTTGTTTTTAATGCCACTAAAAATTTATTTGACTCTTTAATTCAAAGTTGCAAAACTGACAGACCTTTTTGCAAGACCCAGATAATTAGTGCTGTTTGGCTTTGGAATTTAGCATTTAACCCTTAAGGGGTAACTTGATTCTTTACAAAAATTAAAATGTTTTTAAATAAAGACCAAGTCATGGCTGCAATAGGGCAGTCAAAATCAGGAGAATAGGGAGAGATTCTGAAGTCTTTTTGTTTGTTTGGTGTGGTTTTTTTTGTAACTGTCATAAACAGATAGCTAAGGGTTAATGTCTCTTTCACCTGAAGCACCTGACCAGAGGACCAATCAGGAAACCGGATTTTTTCAACTCCACCCAGAGTTGAAAAAATCCGGTTTCCTGATTGGTCCTCTGGTCAGGTGCTTCAGGTGAAAGAGACATTAACCCTTAGCTATCTGTTTATGACAGTAACAATAGCAGATAAAAGCTGTAATAAAAAAATAAGAAATTAACAGTAACCCTCTGAAGCAACAGCAGAGGTGAGGTGCACAAAACAAAAAGAAGCAATGTTAAAAACACTGAGCCTTAAAATAGCTCTGTGTAATGAGACTGTCACTTTTATAAGGGTACATAAAAACTCTGTAAGAACAAAACAAACAGTTACACCTTATGTAAAAATTAATATGGCTAATGTTTTTTAAAAGTTATAGCATAGAAGAAATGTGCATTTTCCCTAGGACATGTGCAGTGTATATTGTAAAAAAGGGTTAAAAAAATGCAAATTAAACATGCTGCTGAATTAAAATCCTATTAGGGCTCCAAAAAGAGCCGCAATAGGCTGTCTTTTCTTTTTCAGATCCCTGTGTGTTAAGACAGAGGGTATGGCTACATCTGGAATTTCAAAGCGCTGCCCCGGCAGCGCTGCGGGAGCGCTGCTGCGGCAGCGCTTTGAAGTGTGAGTGTAGTCAGAGCAGCAGCGCTGGGAGAGAGCTCTCCCAGCGCTGCATGTAAACCACATCCCTTACGGGTGTAGCGTGCAGCGCTGGGAGCCGCGCTCCCAGCGCTGCTGCCCTGATTACACTGACGCTTTACAGCGCTGTATCTTGCAGCGCCCAGGGGGGTGTTTTTTCACACCCCAGTTGCAGCGCTGTAAAGTGTGAGTGTAGCCAAGGCCAGAGTCTCTGAGCTTTGCTGATGGCTTTGAATCCAAAAGCCAAGCCTATGTTAATGCAAATTACCTAACTGATAAAGAAAGGTAAAAACTGCCAGCACAAAAGAAGCTGCAAATAAAGAACATACCTGGTCAGCAAACAAATTGCCTACATAAAAGGCATGGTATAACAAGATACCTTTAATAAATTTGATGCTAATGTTACTGTTAATATTAAACATTAAAATAACTTTAATGTTAGTAAGTACCCCTGTAACAACTTACAGTGTGTATGATTTTTGAAAACATCCTTTAAAATAATATGGTAATAGTGCTTCTCAGCTATTACCTGTGAATAAACTTAAAGCTTAACACAGCAGAGAAAACATTACAAACTGAAATGTTTAAAATGTGCTGGTGAATAAAACAAATGTATGCAGAGCGAAAGCCACAGGCCCAAATCACCTCCCAGTATTTTCTACTATGTGGACTAAATAACAAGTGACACTGGCGATTAATAATCTTAGTGTCAAAAGGGGGATATGTAAGAGCAGGATTTTGGGGGATATGTAGGAGCAGGATTTTATAATGTCCCATAAGAATTAAAGTATAATTTGATTTCATCCTGTTAGCCACCTTTTTTAAATAGCAGAAAGAAATGACCCCCTGGGACTATGAGATTCTGTTTTCCCATATGCATTACAAATTGGGCCCTCTCTAACTCTTTGTTTTAAAATGTAGGTAGTAAGAGACGGATTTTCTATTGTGTCTATGTTAAGTAAATTAGAGATACATTGAAGGCCTGGGTCTCTATGTAAATTGTCTTGGTTATTAATTGTAAAACTTAGCAAGGTTTAATTTGCAATGCTTTTTTGCTCAATATAAAACACTACTGTTTGTGTTCTCAGTCTATTTGTGTAAATGAGGAATGTATGCATCAGGAAAAGATAAGGTGTGAAGGCCATTGTTATAGCCAGAGTCAAGGAAGAAGTAGTAAAGAAACTTAAAGAACATCAAAGAATCATCAGGCACTGCTTACTACCCCGACAGCTGTTAAACTGTCTGGCATCTCAGGCCATGTCTACACTTACAGTTTTGCAGCGCTGGTAGTTACAGCTGTGTTCGTACAGCTGTGTAGGGCCAGCGCTGCAGTGTGGCCACACTGATAGCTACCAGCGCTGCAGTGTGGCAACATTTGCAGCACTTACAGCGCTGTTGGGAGTGGTGCATTGTGGGCAGCTATCCCAGCATTCAAGTGGCTGCAACGTGCTTTTCAAAAGAGGGGGGTGGGGTGGAATGTGACAGGGAGTGTGGAGGAGACAGAGAGAATGGATTTTTGGAGTTGACACTGTTCTCAGCTCCCTGCCTTGCAAGTTCTAAGGACTGGAAGACACACAGTGCCTACCTTCAATCATTTTAAAAGTTCTAACTCCCTTCCCCCACTCCTCTCTCATTCACTAAATGCAAATTATGTACTTCTAAATACCCGTCAGACCAGATAAGCAACTGCTCAACACGGACTTCCCCCTCCCCCTCTGCCGTGTGAGCGTGCTGTTTCTCTCTTCAAGCAAACAGCTGTGAACATTCCAAAGTAATTCCCCTGCCTGCCTCCGCTTGCTCAGCAAACAGGAGCTGTGTTTGTTTTTTAAATAAGCAGTTTGGCTGAACTCCGAGCTCTCCCTTTCTTCCGGTTTGTCGTGGACAGGAATTCTGGGATACCTCCTTATACCCCAGAGGTCAATAAAAGCGCTGGCGTCCACACTTGCTGACCAGCGCTGGATCACCAGCGCTGGAATCCCTACACCCGAGGTTCGACCGGGTGTACAGCCAGCGCTGCAACCAGGGAGTTGCAGCGCTGGCCGTGCTTTGCAAGTGTGGCCACATCCTAAGTTGAAGCGCTGTAACCCCCTCACCAGCGCTGCAACTCTCTAGTGTAGCCATGGCCTCAGAATGGATACATGCTTCGCAGTGTAAGAATGCACCACTCCCAGTGAACCAATCATCACCTCAAGACCACGTAGAGTCAATTTTAACTCCAGAAGAAGACGTAGAAAAACAGCCTGCAATACCTTACAATCTACATTCTCATAAGGGTTGCCAGAAGCAGATGACTACATAAAGCAAGGCCCAAGAAGAAGCAGTAGTGAGCCTAGCGCCTGCTGCCTGGTGGGCATAAAACTGTGACTGCAGTTCCCTCAGTTGAGGTTGTCAGAACCAGAAGGGTCCTGCCTCCAACATGCACCTCTGGTGGTGCCTGTTCCTTGGCTGTTGGTGTCTTAAGGTCTGGGGACAATTATTTTATCTGGCAGCAAGTGTGGATAGCTCAGACTCTTATTATTTCTAAATGCTGGGTCTGCAGCCACATCCCAGCCCACTCTCAAACTGGTGTTCCCATCCTGGCTATCCCACGTAATTCCCCAGACCTCACTGGAGGACCTTGTCCATTTAACACAATATGGAACAGTAATGACACCTGGGAAGAGGCTATTGGCAGATCCTTTATCCCACTTGGGGGAGTAACACACCAGGCAAAAAGGCTCCTGAGGTTAAAAGCAGTAGTTAAAATAATGGCAAATAAAACTAGAGAAAGTTTAAGAGCCCTGGCCAAAAAAACAGGGGTGATCCGACAGGTGGCCCTTCAGAACCGTCAGGCTTTGAACATAGTGCTGGCGGCCAAAGGAGGGACCTGTGCTCTCACTGAAAAACAATGTTCTCTTTTTATACCTGACGATACCAATAAGGTAATAGATCGCGCTAGCCACTTAGAACAAATTGCATATCTTTCCCATGAAAAGCTGAGTTCTTTATGAAAGTGGCTAAGTAACCTGTTCAATTTCTCTGGCATAGGAAACTGGTTGTTTCAGGGAGCCCTAACTATCCTGTTTGGAATCTTAGTGATTTTTGTATGCTTTCAGTTAATCTCCTGTTGTATCCAGAATTGTGTCACCCAGGTGACTGCCCCAAAACAGAGTGCTAATATGATAATTTTGAATATCACTGATAAACAAAGAGATAAGGAACAGTTAATTTGTGGAACCCAGTAATTGTTGGTCATGGCGTGCGCTTGACCAAAAGGAGGGATTGTGAATGTAGAATGAATTATATTGTGAAAATAGAAAGGATTAAAGAAATGCTGACTGTACCTTTAAGCAAAACTGTTGGAATGCTGCAATCCAGGTGTCAGGAATACAGACATTAACATAGAACAATTGCACTGTTTAAGGGCAATTGGTGAAGTATTAGCCTTAGATCGATAAGAGTTAGTAAGGAAGCAGGATATGCATGCTGTGAATTTTACTGTTTTGCTTTCTTTGTCCCTTTGTCTAATACCCGCTCTTTTATCTGTATAAATAAGACTGTTTGGGTCTTGCATGGCCACTCACATTATCTGGGTGTTATTGGCGGAGCGCTGCGCTAATAAAACAGAGTGGTCTGACAAATTGTGAGTCCTAATTCTAACTTTGACAGAGGGGAGGGAACAGTTGTCTGAGCCGGGGGCGCCCTGTGGTGGGATCTGGGGGAAGAGATATGGGTGTCTGAGACCGGAGGGGCAGAGTTTTTCCCCAGATGTGCCCAGCTGACACACCCAGACTGAGGTGCACAGTTGCCAACTTTCACACAGTAAATAAGCACACCGACTTTCACAATAAGCCAACAATCAAGCTAATTCCATTTCAAAACAAGCCAATCCCTAAGAACCCCAACAATTCACAAGCCAATTAAACCAAGAACAACTGTTTTTTTTTTTTACCAGGTTTGGCATGTCTGCTGAGGTGCCCAACAAAGAAACAGGAACTGAGTTGTCGTAGGGATTTCTTTAACTTTCTACTCCTGGGGGAATCTTTTTTGTTGTCTGTGTTGTTACAGACATAATTGCTGACAGGTATTTTGAAATAAATTACTAAAATAATTGAAACTGGTGTGATTATATTGTGTTATTTTGAGAAATGAAATATGCAGATTTTTTCAGAATTTTAAAATGTGTGCAGAATTTTTAATTTTTTGGCGCAGAATTCACTCAGGAGTAGTAAAGTTTTCGAATGGTTAATTACTCTCACTGCTAAAATGTTATGCCTTATTTTCAGTCTGAATTTGTCCCTCTTCATCTTCCAGCAAGTGGATCGAGTTATACCTTTATCTGCTACACATTATGCAGCCATGGATTGCCATAGTTGTTTTGGCCACAGAGTGTCATACTAGGAGCTCATGGTCAGCTGATTATCCTCCGTGACTCCCAAATCATTTTCAGAGTTACTGCTTCCCACGATAGTGTCCCCCATCCTGTAAGTATGGCCAACATACGTTGTGCCTAGATGTATATACCTTTAGCTATATTAAAACACATATTGTTTGCTTGCACCCCTCTTACCAAGCTATCAAGATTGCTCTGTATCAGTTTCCTGTCCTGTTCATTATTTACCATTCCCTCAATTTTTCTGCTATCTGCAAACTTAATCAGTGATGACTTTATGTTTTCTTCCAGGTCATTGATAAAACTGTGTTAAATTGCATAAGGCTGAGAACTGATCCTATATAGGACTCCACCGGAAACATACCTGCTTGTCAAGTATCAGAGGGGTAGCCATGTTAGCCTGGATCTGTAAAAGCAGCAAAGAGTCCTGTGGCACCTTATAGACTAACAGACGTATTGGAGCATGAGCTTTCATGGGTGAACACCCATTTTGTCGGATGCATGATATCAAGCATCATACCTGCTTGATGATGATTCCCCATTCACTATCACAGTTTGAGACCTGTCAGTTAGCCAGCTGTTCATCCATTTAATATTCTAGTGTTCATTTTTTAAAATTAGTAGCTGCTGGTTAACATCCTCTCGAGCAACTAGTGAAATGGAAACATAATGGTCATCATATGATATGCAAGTCTTCTACCTTATTTCACTGCTTTCTGCTTCTAGTCCTTAATGTGTTTGCATGTTGTAAAGAGCTGCAGATGCTTTTAGAGATAGGTCTACAAATCAAATGAAGTCTGTTTATAAACCTTTATATTCTTACTGCATTCTTTTGTGTCTGATGCTTAGATGGAGAATTTTCCTTAAACAATTGCTGCAAAAAACCCTCTACTTCCTGCTCTTGCACTTCAGTCAGAGGCCAGCCTTCCCCTCTGTTAAAGCAGTGTTGAGTCCGATGAGACATTAGACACAGTAATCACATCAGGGTTTTCAAGCTGACATTCTTACTTGTCCATATTTTATATTTTATTAAATTGCTTCACTCTGGTCTGCTTCTCTTCCTACTAATAGACTATTATAGTTACTATTCTCTTTAGGCCCTTTGCTACTAGCATAATACAAGCTACACACATTTTCCCTTATGTTTCCCTATAGATTAAACAATTTTCTCTTTCTTATCTTAAAATGAAAAGCATTATCTTTTTCTGAGCAGTTCTTAACAAGTGTATTTTTCCCCTCAGCATTTTGATGATACCATCTAATTAAAAAGCTCCCTTTAGATTTTGAAACATTACAAGGCAGAGCAATCTTTTGTCAGCAATAGATTTGTGATGCTAGCTTTCCTTATTCAATACAAAAACATAGAACTAAAACTCTATTAAATGTCAGTGCTTATTTCTTACACAGTCCCATATATCAATAAATCGCTGTCTCTTGTCTGAGCCTTACTAAACTTTTATTGCTTTCTATGCCAACTATCCATATTGCGATTCAGAATGTCAGCACTGTCAGCCTCATTTGTTAAAAACTCATGAGACAGACACACAGACAAAAAATCATGACACTGGCTTAAAAAAATCACGAAATTTTTAAAAATACATAAGTATATTTTAAGATTTTTTTAATTTGCCTTCTGGTTTCTGAGCTGTAGGGTGCACTGTGACCATGTTTCCAAGCTTTTCTCCATAGCCATCAAGGCTAGAAACATGCTTTGTTTGAAAAAAATAAAAGCAGAGGGTTTCCTGTAATCACATGATTCCAGAAGCTAGGGCTTTAAGAGAAAAAACAAATCTCATAAGAATTGCAATAAGATCATGATATTTGGCAACACTGGATAGCAGCAGTAATAACTTTTACCCGAAGCTGCATTAATGTTTGCCCAATTCTTCCATGCTAGGAAACTGCCCTTAAAAAGGGACATTACTACCAGGGCTGTTGACAGGAAATGTCCTTGCACGGTGGCTCCAAGGGAGCTGTGCTATCAGGGCACAGGAGTTGGTGCAGTAGGAATCAAGAAAAGAATATCTATGCAGATGACCCTAGGACAACCATGTAGTTTGGGGCCAATCCTAGCCCTTTAGAGCAATTAACAATATGTTTACACTGAAGTCAAAGCATGTGATTGCAGGACACATGGACATACCAGAGCTAGCTTTAATGGTGCTCGCTTGCCTACTGATAGAAGTGAAGCCACGGCAACATGGGTGTACAAGCTCACCTGAGACCCTGGCAATTCCTTAGATTGCTAGTCTGTGCTGAAGTTTATGCTGCTGTGGCTTCACTGTTATTAGTATGTAAATCAAATTAGATTAAAGCTACTCGATATTCCTGGTGAACCAAGATGGAACAATAATGGAGGTACCTGCAGAAATCAAAAATGGCCAGCAAGATAAGGCCTAAAACAGGAGCTGGAGGCTTCATGAATGGAATTCAAGGAGTATCTGAAGGTTTGCCAGAAAGGGGTCACAGAGAACTTGCAGCCAGAGGTGAAATCTCTGTTGGAGCAACAACTACAAAACATCTGGGCAGATCTGCAGCTGGGCTTTCCAAACTCCTAGTCTAGAATGGTAAAACAGAATGATAAGGTGACCAATAATCTGGCCGCCATAGACAAGAAGCTCTTCCGTGAAACAGTGGAGACCAAGCAAGTTTTAGTCAATCTGGAATTTGCCTATAGAGATGAGATGCAGCAAGGACTTTTGAAGCTAAAAATTCAGTGACAGAAGGAAATCCAAGGGTCATAGACCACAGTGGAAGACAGCCATCAGGATAAAGAATTGAGTCAGCCAGAGGACTAGGGTAAAACCAGACATTTACAACAGTTTTCTACCCTGCTTGTAACCCACAGAGACCCAGAAGAGAGAGGGCAGGCTATAGCAGCTCAGTGTAAAAGCCCACGATTTTTGAGGGGGAAACTCTCTTGGTGGGCTTATTTGACTCAATTAAATATTATAGCTCAAATGAATGGCTGTGAAAGGAGACAGAATGGTGGATTTCTAGCAGCCAGCTTGTGTGGCCCAACTCTGATTGTGCTGCAGAACTTACCCACATAAAAGAGACTGAACTAACCAGACCTGGTACAAGCCTTGGGCCTATCCATTAATCTGAGTTGGTTTGGGCACAGCTAAGGGCTTGAAGAGGGAAAGAAGAAACACCACCTGAAGTGGCAGAGGACCTGTGATGGCTTGTGCTCCTGGCATATCCAGATGCCACAGATGTATAGATGCTCAGCTGGACTTGCAGATCCAGATCACAAAAAGGAAGCCAAAGACACTCCAGCAGGCTGAGGAATATGCCACAGATAGAACTTGAATCTTTTCTTGCAGCAGTTCCCCAGAAGGAGAAGCAGCTGCTAGTCAGGAATATGGGAACTGATTACCATGAGCCCTCTAAGTACAGGTCTTTGTCTAATATGTATGCCGAAAGAGGGGATCCTAATCTGGTTCAGGACCATATTCAATGGTAGAACAGACAATAAATGTAGTTTGAAAAAAAAAAGAAGGGGAATTGGGCAACAATGTAAAAATCATAGGAAACAGTTCAATAAAAAATGCAGGTAGTGTGACAAAATTGGCCACAAAATTTAAAGTGGGAGAAGACAGACTACCGCAGGTGTCTAGGTGCCTCTCTCCCAGTTTGGGAAACTGGGGGACACCAAGCTGAAGGGGCAAAGCTTGGAGATAGAAGGATCAGCTCCACAGTTTTAGTTTAATCTTGGCAGTTAAACAACAATAATAGAAGTTTGGCTACTGAGTGTATAATAGAGTCTGTGATGTGTATAGGGCTAATTGACACAAGCTGAAACATAACAGTTATTAGACCAGAAACACTAAAAAGGTACAGGAATAGGGGATCCAAAACTGAACCACCTAATTGGTCTCCAATGGAGACAGTGACTGGAGCAAAGGCACCAGTCCAAAGACTGGAAAATTGAGTTTGAAGACTGGACCTCTACAATTTGAGCAAGAAGTCTGGGTAGCTGAAATAGTGGATGAGCTAATAATTGGCTTGGATTTTATTGTGCTCTAATAGCTGTATAATCAGGAGAAGTGTCTTGAAAATTCACTCAGTGGAAATCCCTTTGAAAGACATGGCCCAGGCAGACAAATGTTTTGTAGACACTTAGTTTGCAGTGAATAAATTGCCCTGCCCTTAGGGACAGTAGCCATTATAACAACTATATGCTGTGGTTGCTTTCCTCCAGGGGACAGATGGTAAGTAGTTGAAAGCTGTTTTGAGACTTAGGGTCTCGGTGGAATCTTAGCTGTTAAAGTTCTTGTGGATCTGAACTGATCCCTATTCGTTTACTGAATGTTTCTGATAAGTAGAAAATAGTAAAAAAATGGAAACTGCAGTTGTAAAATAGGAATCAGTGGGTATTGGCCAGTGGAAGTTGATCCAAAACACAAGGAAAAAAACTGCTTTCACAGCAGGACAAAGCCTGTGGCAATTTAAAGTGACGGCTTTTGGCTTGTACAATGCACCAGTCACATTTGAGAGGCTAACGGGAGGGAATTACATGACATGCCCCTCTCAGCCTGTCTGTTGTCCACAGATGCTATCCTTTTACATGCTCCAGGCTACGTCTACACTACAGCATAAAACTGAAATTATTAAAACTGGTTTTATAAAACTGGTTTTATAAAATCGGTTTTACGTGTCCACACTAGGGCACATTAATTCGGTGGTGTGCGTCCATGGTCCTAGGCTACCATCGATTTCCGGAGCGGTGCACTCTGGGTAGCTCAGTAAAAGAATGAGACCAATAACTTCGATTTCCGTCCACACTAACCCTAAATCAATATAGTAATATCGATTTTAGGGTTACTCCTCTCGTTGGGGAGGAGTACAGAAGGGGGTTGCAGTGCATTGAAGTTGGAGAACCCTTGAACTAGGCTCTCATTGTCAAGTGTTCCTAGATACCAAGGCCAGAAGGGACCATTATGATCATGTAGTCTGACATCCTGTGCAATACAGGCTATAGAGTTCCCCCAAAACAATTCCTTCTTGAACTAGACCCTACCTTTAAAAAGACCACATCCAATCTTCATTTAAAAATTGCCAGTGATGGAGAATCCACTACGACCCTTAGAAAATTGTTCCAATGGTTAGTTGCTCTCTCGTTAAAAATTTACACATTATTTCTAGTCTGAATTTGTCTAACTTCAAGTTCCAGCCTTTTGCTCTTGTTATACCTGTATCTGCTAGACTGAAGAGCCCATTATAAGTATCTACATGGGAAACAAATATTTGATAGATGAGACCAATTCAACTCAACTTTCCTCTTTGTTAAGCTATACAGATGGAGCCTTTAACACAAGGCAGAGCTCAGTTTGCCCTGGTACAGTGTGTCATCCCAAAGAGCTACTGAATGTGGGAGAGGGGATGCCATCTTTCAGCTCACATTGAGGAACACAAGCAGACTGTAAAAAAATCAGTATTCTGAGAAACAGGCCCACAGTTTCTCAGACTCTTACAGAGTGGAATGTTACAGTCTGTACATAGCCAAAGCTCTCCTACTGCAGCGCTCATTCTATTTTATGTCAGACACGTCAATGGGTTACATAGAAGGCCTCCAACCTCAGAGTGCATATGGGACTTGATCCTCTGCACAGTGTAGGCTTAAAGAATTACATTTTAGTGCAAGGTAAAAACCATGATGAGCAGGGTAGGGACCACACAGGAACTCGATCCTGCTTGAGTGAGAGCATCATACTGCCCACTGCAGGAGTAAAACCAAAGAAGGGAATGTTTGGCTAAGACCCCCATCAAGAATGATGGCTTAAGCCTATGATTCCTCAGAAACACTCATTCTCTGCTGCCATCCTTTGCTTCTTGCTTTCCCTCCCCTCAACAAAACCCTCTGTACTCTTGAGAGTAAGGAAGTGGGCATGTAGGTAGCCTGAGACATACTCTGTTTAGTGCGATCAAAATAAGAACCCATGGTGAAGTTCTGGTCCCACTAGCTCTTATCCTTACTTCCATGGAGTAGCCTTCACCCATGTTTGTGCTGCAGTGCAACAACATTGCAATCTCTGCTCCCAGTTATGTAAGCAGATGCTATAGATAATGCAGATAGAAGATGCCAGGGAAGCTGTTGCCATAACAGGTACAATCTCTTTCTTTCATAAGTGTATTATTTTTCTAGTCACACCTCTCCACTGCCAGATAACAATACTCTGGTGTTTGAATTCAACTTCCTACCTGCCAGCATCTGAGGGGAAGTATGACACACTGCCTGACACTTGCTCCTCTAAAGATCTGCTTTGATCAAGCAATCTGAGTGGTAGGATGAAGCTGACACACACACACACAAAAAAAAAAAAAAGGAGAAAAATCCCAAATAAATTGATATTAATATGCTTTTGTTCAGGATTTAGTGCATCTCTAATTTCCCAAGGCATACTGACAAAGTGAATTGCATTTTTCCATAGATATGCCATTGTCATGAGCCCAAACACTGAAAATATTTTAAAGTTTAAGAAACAAATAGCTGAAAGTAAGTTCAAAGCTCTCATTTCAAATTGTATTTAATCCAACATGGACGCTGACCTTCTGATCTTCCTGTTTTAAATTAATAACTGTGGAAACTTGCAAAGACTGCCAGATTTGTCCCATTATGATTATTGCAATTACATTATTGGAATCAATGACAAAACTCCCATTAATGTCAATTTCATCAAGGGGCAGGATATTTAGTACTGCCACATCATACAGTTCTTAACCGTGACCTGCTACTCCCAACCTCCAAAATATAAACACCAATTTGTTAGCATGTGTGGAAATGACAGTTTAAAGAAGACTTTTTCTGGTTCAGTATCATTACAAGTTTGACACAAAGCCAGATTTTTATTTTTATAAATATCATATTTGTTTTTATCTCATACAAAGTAGCACCTAACACAATCAAGAGGAGATATTAGAATTAGCTCGATGGGATCACTTAGCAACTGTGTTTTCACATGAGGGGAAAAGTAACAATTTCTCTCCCTTTATCTTATTGGCCTCCTTTAGTGTGTAGATTCAGATTTTGATTTTCACTTGAGGCAGCACTGGGGGTTGGGGTGTATGTGCAAGATACTGTAGTTCAGATTCAAGCTCAAAGCACCCTCCAAGTGTCCAGATTATTTTACTATTTCCAGACAAGAATTACATTAAAGTGGAACTAAAGCCGAGAGTACACGCCAGCAATTTAGTGTAAAACATCAGATGAAATATGTGGCTCTGTGTGGCATATACTCTGTATTTCATTGTATGAGTGAGAGCCACAAGAGCCTTGATACACCAGCTGGTGTGCGGAATCCATAAAATTAAGTTCCTTGCACCATGTTCTTGTCAAACGGTATGGAGGAGCAGCAGGCAGCATAGCTAGCAACTGGCCTTTGGGTCAGTGCTCCCCCCGCCCCACAGTAAACAGTGCCAGAATGGTATTGATCTCAGATGTTCAGACTCTCCCAGGTGGAGTTCCTAGGTAGCTGATGAGAATTTGCCTCTGAAATAAAATACTTGCAAAACGGTTGGGTGCACAGCATAGGGTGGGGTGAGGGGAGACTCTAAAATCCAATAGACAAACAGGGTCTCTCTGCAGCAGACATCTAATTTTCCAAGCCTGCAGGAAAACAGTACGCAGTAGTTTCTTTTCTCCTTCTCCTTCCCTGCCTGAGCTGCAATTCTGCCCCGTGTTAGTGTCTTAAAAGGTGACTTACAGTCCATGTATACAGGCAACAAAATATCCTTTATCTCAGAGCACATAACCCTCAATGCATTTCTTTTCTTCATCAAATATGATATGGCTATTTAACGCATGGATTTACTCTACTTGCTTTACAGCATCTTCCTACCATTGAATCGTTCAAGATAAAAGATAGAGAAGACATCTTAGATCATCTTATCTGTACTCCCAGGGCCCAGTCCATGTGGGTTCTCACAGGTTATTTTCTAGTGATCTTGTCCAAGCTGATTTGAAATATCTTAAGTGATATTTAGAACAACAGGAGTCCCAGGATTTGGGTTAGGAAACAACAAATGAATATTTCTGCAGCAAGAAAGAAGTAATGTCAAAGAGCATAAAATCTTGTCTTCAGCTTCTTTCATTTCCACTACACTATGTCACTAAGCAATTTATCACAGCCTAATGCTTGCTAATAGAGGTTTCATATCCTTCTGCAACCAGAGAGAATTAATTGGTTCTTGACCCTAAATGAACTGATCCCTCTAAACTAGATGATGATGATGGAGTGCAGAGACATGTTTCTTTGGGCTAATCTGGAGTGTATCTGCTCTGCAAACGAGAAAAGTCTCAGGATTTTAGCAGACTCTCTCTAATATAGAGTCATGGTCTAAAAAGGTAAGAGACGACTCCATCATTCTGCTCAGCTCTGTGATCCAATTTATTTTGGAGCACTTCAGACTGAAAGGTTAGCCAATCAATGCAGTCCTCAGCAGGAATAAGCTGTGCAACATATTTCAAAAATATTGTGTAAAGTTTCATTTAAAAAGAAGGTACTATCTAAACATATCATCCAGCAAACATAATGGTGTGTTATAAAGGTTAAAGGATTGTCCAATCCTACAGCTAGAATAGGTCAAATTCATCCCTAACATAACCTCAGGGAAGTAAATGAAGTTATACCAGGGATGCATTTGGTGCAATAGAGCCATTTAGTACAGGCAATACACATCAGTGCCCCTGATAGAAATTACAGTTGTCTGCAGATTTTAAGATCAGAAGGGACCATTAGATCATTTAGTCTGACTTCAACCTTGTCTAATCAGACTTTCATTTTCCATTTCACATAGAAAGATCAGGCCCTGATTTCCACAGTCTTGGAAAAGTCCTTGACTTTTCCTTCCCTTCCTTCCACATTTGTTTGAAAATTTACATTCTCAGATTAGGCAGAACAAAATACTCAAAAGATTTGCACAGGTTGGTGTTCTTGTTTACATTGGCACACGCTCTTGGCAAAGAGCTTACTGGAGAGGCTCCTTTCTAAACAGTAGCTGTCTGTTGCCAGATTTTAACTAGATGCAGAAGATTTTCTACTATGGAGGATTCCTATCCAGTGCTCAACTGCTTAGAGCAGCTTTCCTTTCCTAAGGGTTGGCAGCTAAGCATCTAGCTGCTCTTTAGAATAATTTTCTATTGGACATCCCAAGAACAGTATCTGGGCCAGCTAACATTCTGTAAGCAACTTGATCAGTTCTCAAATTTCCACCATGCTTGGATATGTGGACAAGATCTGCAATACGCTGGTGTTGGTGGCAAGGTTCCAGCCTCCAGTCATAACTGGCCTTCTGAGCTTCCCATTGAATATCACTTCTGAGCTGGGAAGTACACATCTTGCTGGAATGTTGTATTCATGACTCTGGCTGCCCCATACAGCAGACCATGAGGTTGACTGAGAGAAGAGAGGTAGGAGTGAAAATGCGCCACAGAGATGGCACTTCTTTCCTGCCTCAGCCAAGATCCTCAGGCACAGCCAGGGATCTCTCAGTGCAGAAACCAAGAACAAAGCCATGTGCAAAACCAGCCAAAACAGAGCTGAAGTGGTACATTGGCCCTCTGCACAGGAGTGAACTTGATCCACAGAAAACTGGAGGGAAACTGTTGACTCTCAGTTCTAGTTCAGGAAAAAGCCTCCTGTTAAAGTCATTCCTGAGAAAGGTCTACATAGTGCAGCTTATTCCAGGGCAAATGTGTTGTTTTTTCCCTATTACAATATATTTAAGCTGTTGATCTGAGCAAGATGAGGGTCATATTTTAAATATACAGGCCGGGATTGCTATTAGCCTCATTTCTTCAATTCATATCTGGAGTCTCTTTGTGCATTGAATTACTTCCACGGGAGTCTTCTCTTGTCTCCAGTGCAGTATACTTCTAGTTTCTCCAGAACATTTTTACTCCTTACCTTGAGTCTCTCTCACTCTCATTTAATGAATGTTCTCACTTCAGCAAATCAGCACGTGTAACACATCACTGCTTTGCTCCAACTGGAACCCTCCCACATTGATATCATGGATGTGATAGTACCTGAGAGCAGAGGTGCCTGGATTGATTTATGCGTGGTCATAGATCATTATTTACAACTAATCACCGTGCACACATTTGCTGAGATAGCTGAAAAACGTGTGACCTATCAGATACTACTATTCATGTGTCATAGACTGATCCACTGAGGGGCTGAGTGCCTTCAATGGGAGTCACACGTTCTCAGGACTTTGTAAGACTGGGTCCTCAGGTATATTGCCACTACCTTTAGTAAATGGCCTTTTTGTGGTGGAGAAATATCTAGATATGACCATCAGCAATTCCCCTTTCGTTTGATATTTATTTTTCTACTCTTTGTTTAAAGATTGGGCCAAATTCAGAGCAGACTCTAGCCTAAGTTGGCATAACTTCACCTTCTTCCAGCCTTCTCCACCCATGTATTTTTACACCATTTTAGTCTCTGAAGTCTTGAACCAACATATTAGCGGGTAACTCACACCTTTCCCATGCATCGCCTCTAATTTGGCTCACTGCGAGTAAACTGTTGTAATTCACACACCAAGGGGCCCCAGGAGAAGAACACAGCAAGAAAAGCAACTAACAAAGGGGTGTAAGAATGTATATAATTAAAGAAGATCATTCCCTACTTTAAAAAATGGTTACTCACCTTTGTAACTGTTGTTCTTCGAGATGTGTTGCTCATATACATTCCAATTAGGTGTGCGTGCACTGCATGCACGGCCATCGGAAAGTTTTACCCAAGCAACACTTGGTGGGTTGGCTGTGAAGTCCCCTGGATTGGCGCCCTCATAGCGCTGGAGATATACCCCAGCTGACCCAGTGCCTCCTCAGTTCCTTCTTGTTGGCTACTCCGACAGAGGAGAAGGGGAGCGGGTTTGGAACGGATATGAGCAACACATCTCTAAGAATAGTTATAAAGCTGAGTAACCATTTTTTCTTTTTCGAGTATTTGCTTATATTGATTCCAATTAGGTGACTCCCAAGCCTTCCCTAGGCGGTGGAGTCAGAGTGAAGCAACGTGGACTGCAGTACCACTCTACCAAACGCCATGTCATCTCTTGTGTGCCGGACGATGGCTTAGTGCAAGGCAAAAGTGTGTACCGAGGACCAAGTCACTGCCCTGCAGATCTCCTGGATTGGCATCTGGGCCAGAAAAACCACAGATGAGGCCTGGGCCCTTGTGGAGTGAGTGGTGAGGGCCAGGGTCGGTACACCGGCAGGTTCATAGCAAGCATGGATGCAGGACATGATCCATTAAGAGATTAATTGAGAGGCAACCGGGAGGCCTTTCATCTACTCTGCCACTGCAATGAAGAGCTGGGTCGTTTTCCTGAATGGCTTTGTGCGCTCAACGTAGAAGGCAAGGGCCCTAGGGATATCGAGGGAATGCAGCCGCTGTTCCTGGGGATCAGCATGGGGCTTCGGATAAAAAAACAGGAGGAAAATGTATGGAAGGCCAGTACCACCATGGGAAGAAAGGCTGGGTGAGGTCGAAGCTGCACCTTATCTTTATGGAAGACCGTGTAAGGTGATTCCGAGGTAGGGGCTCTCAGCTCGGCAACATGCCATGCCGACTTCATAGTGACAAGGAAAGCCGTCTTCCAGGAGAGGTAGAGGAGGGAGCAGGTGGCTAGCGGCTTGAACAGGGGCCCCATGAGTCTGGAATGGACCAGGTTAAGGTCCCACATGGGGACCGGCTGCCGGACCTGGGGTTAGAGGTGGTCCAAACCCTTGAGAAACCTGTCAACCATGGAACTGGCGAAGACAGAGCATCCAGACATGCCCAGGTGAAAAGCTGAAATGGCCCAAGGTGAACCCTGACAGAGGACACTGCCAGGCCTTGCTGCTTCAGGTCCAGGAGGTACTCTGAAATGAGAAGCATGGATGCTTGGAGAGGGGGCGCGCTGGGCACACCAGCACGAAAACCACTTCCACTTAGCCATATATGTGGCCCGAGTGGAGGGCTTCCTGCTACCCATCAGTACTTGTTGTATGGATTTCGAACACAGATGCTCTGAAGGGTTCAGCCATGCAGCAGCCATGGCGTGAGGTGGAGAGACTGCAGGGAAGGATGGCAGAGGTGACTGTGATCCTGAATGAGCAGGTCAGGAAGAAGAGGCAATGGGACTGGGGTGTCCACGGACAGTTCCAGCAGTGTGGTGTACCAATGCTGCCTGGGCCATGCCGGAGCCACCAGAATCACTCACACCCTGTCCCTGCGTACCTTGAGCAGGACCTTGTGCACAAGGGGGAACAAAGGAAAAGCATAAAATAGTCAACCTGTCCATGGGAGCAGGAAGGTATCTGTGAGAGAATCCGGGGAGCGACCTTGGAAGGAGCAGAATGCTGGGCACTTCCAATTGCTGCGGGAGGCAAACAGGTCGACCTGGGGAAACCCCCACTTTGGGAAGATGGAGTGGATGACATCTGGTCGAAGCAACCACTTGTGGGAGTGGAAGGACCTGCTGACACGGTCCGCCAAAGTGTTCTGGACCCCGGGCAGAAAGGATGCCATTAGGTGAATGGAGTGGGTTATGCAGAATTCCCACAGTTGAATGGCATCCTGACAGAGGGGAGAGGAGCGAGCCCCCCTTGCTTGTTAGTGTAGAACATTGCTGTGGTGTTGTCTGTGAGGACCACCACACAACGACCTTGCATCCGCTCCTGGAAAACTTGAGAGGCAAGGTGCACCGCCATCAGCTCCTGGATGTTGATACGAAGGGAGAGCACGGACGGAGGCCATAGGCCCTGTATCTGAATGTCTCTGAGGTGGGTGCCCCATCCCTGGGCTGATGCATCCATGACCAGGGACAAGGAGGGTTGTGGACTGTGAAAGGGGAATCCTTTGCATACCAGCTGGGGATCTAGCCACCAGTGGAGAGAGGCTAGGACCTGCTTCGGGACGGTGATCACCAAGTTCAGGCTGTACCGACCTGGGTGATAGACTGATGTGAGCCAGGCTTGCAATGAGCAAAGTCGAAGTCTGGCATGCCTGGTTATGTACACACAGGATGCCATGTGCGTGAGAAGACTCGAGCAACTTCTCACCAATGAGGCTGGGAAGCTCTGAAGGCTCCGGACAAGGCCTACTATAGCCTGGAAATGAGCATCCGGCAGGAGGGCTCGCGCCTGCACGGAGTCCAGAACTGCCCTGATTAATTCTATTCTCTGGGTCGGTTCTAAGGTCAACTTTGCCATGTTGAGGAGGAGGCCTAGCTGAAGAAACGTGTCCGGGACCAAGCGGAAATGGGATTGCACCTGTTCTCTGGTGTGTCCCTGGATTAGCCAGTCGTTGAGGTAAGGGTATACCTGCACCCACCATCGACGGGTGTGTCCAGCGTTGACAGCAGCTGGACTTCAACCATGATGTGGGTCAGGGAGTCCAGTGGTACCAGACTCAATGGCTCTCCTCATGGAGCCGGAGACAATGGTGCTGGGGCCCTAGCCTGTGTCCTAGATGCTCCCCTGCAGGACGCATCTCCACGGGCGGATCCAAGGAGGCAGGCCACCCTTTTCCAGCTTCTGGTGCCACTTCTGGTCAGGAGAATGGGAGCAGTGCTGGGCCGATATTGCTGGTTGCAGTGCCAGGGAACGTCGGTACTGCGGGTCTCGATCTAAGTCCAACCGTGGTGCAGCTTCTGCTGCCACTGCTGGGGCACTGTGCACCTAGGTGCTCGGTGCCGGTTCTTGGCATGCTGCAGGAGGCTGAGGGCTAAGAGCTGTCTCCATGAGGAGCTGCTTTAAATAAAATTCACACTCCTTTTTAGTCCGGGGATGAAACCCTTTACAGATCTTGCACTTCTCTGCTCATGCCTCCCCAAGACAGAGCTGTAACAAGGAATTTTTGCGCCTGAGACAAGGGCCGGCTCCAGGCTCTTTGGCAGCAATTCAGAGGCGGGCTGCTGAAGTATGAATGAAACAGCGGAAGCAATTTGGCGGCAGGTCCTTCCCTCCGAGAGGGACTCAGGGACCTGCTGCCAAATTGCCATCGAAGAAGCGGTGGCAGAGCTGCAGCCGAAGCGCTGCCGATCATGGTACAGCTGCGCCCCTCCACTTTGCACGCCCGAGGCAAGTGCCTCAATCGCCTCGGCCTTTTTACGGCACTGCCCCCTGACACTTCAGGCAAGAGTCATGGGTGTTGCCTGTTGGCATGGGCTTAGAACAGGAACCACAGGGCTTGAATCCCAGAGCTTTGGGCATAAGCCCAAGAGAAAAAATTGGGGAGGAGAGGAACCTCCACCCTAACCCCACTAACACTAAGTAAAACCAACTATAACTGACTGACAAACAACTATTAACTATTAGGTATACGCTAGGGAGAGTGGAGAACAAGTGAAGTAGGACTCCACAGTTCCAATGACTGTCATGGGCGATTAGAAGGAACTGAGGAGGCACTGGGTTGGCTGGGGTATATATCCAGTGCCATGAGGGCGCAACTCCAAGGGGCTCTACAGCCGACCCACCGGGTGTTGCTAGGGTAAAACTTTCTGACGGCCGTACACACGGCACGCGCACATCTAATTGGAATCAATATGAGCAAGCACTCGAAGAAAAACATACAACTTTTTCTGGTTGCTTGACATGTAAGTATACACCACTTTAGGCTTCCTGACCGATTTGCAAATGGGGCTAGTGGAGTCTGAGCTAAATTCTGCTCTTGTTTACATCTGTGCAACCCTTATTCTTTCAGCTGGGTTGCAAGGGTGCAAATGAAGGCCACAGAGCCAAGGTTATAGTCATTCACATCCATGTTAAGTGACTGTTCAGTGCTACCACTCTGATTTGATAGCATTTTATACCCACGCTGGTGTAAATGACTGCACAAGGTGCAGAAAAACAGAGAATCAGGCCCCTTTGTTGAACTAACCACCACCTTACACCTCACTGCTAAACTTGGCCCTTTTAGGAGATTCCTTGGCACATGCCTTTTATTTCCTCCCAGGATCTCTCTATTTTAGATTAGGATTGTGGATACAAGAGTGGCTCAGTGTATGCAGCTGGATATGTAATCCAGGTCCTGCATGGTCCCTACTCCTACAATTGGTACTCTGCTTAACCCATGCACCAAGTTCTTTAGGTTCTCATTGTTTCTAAGAAGCATTTTTAAAATGAATGTTAGCAACTTAGCATTGCAAGGTGCATGCTTTCCTTCGCCTGCATGAATCTGGCTGGCAGCCAGGCCTGATGGAGCACACACCGTTGTTTGCTGACCAAAGGACACAACCTCTTCAGCAGACCCAACCAAAAGTAAAACATCTTGATCCTGGAGGTTGTGCTGATGAATTCATCCACCGCCATAGAAGGATATTGAAACACCGCAAGGTCAAGTGCATTTTCTAAGGGACATGACTCCAGGGTCTTTTGCTCCACATCTGTCTGCAAGTCAAAAATTGTTTGGTTGTGTTGACAGAAGCATCGATTCCTTCCTGTTTCATCTGTAGGGCTTTTACACCTTGGACTCGCTGGGCTTTATTTTTTTCCCCTGAATTGCTTCCATCTCCATTGTCAGAGCTGTCAGCTTTTAGTGCTGTAGGTTATCAGCATCTGTTCCACCTGGTCTGTTTACTCTTCTTGTCTGTGAATCTCTCTCTTAAAGGGTTCTGTTAAAAAACTCACAAGTCTAGACTGTACTACTCTGTGCTTCCTCTGATTGCTATCAATGGACCAAATTTTGCCCTTCAGAGCTTGTTAGCTGGAATCCCATGTATGCATCTGAGGACAGAATTTAGCTCTGTCTCTGCAAACTGATTTCAAGAGCACCCAACTTGCCAGAGAAGGAACTAGGCAGGGAAGGTGATTGCTTTTTACCTTCAACACTCATTTCTCTTACTGTCTGGGATTTTTCCAGTGTTTCTGAGGGGTTTGAAGTGGAGGCTAGTTTTCCTTGTTTTATTGTGATTATTAATATAGCACTTGAGATGTGCATGGCACTTAACAAGGGCATGAAAGACAAGACACCTTCTTACTTATGGGAGCATGTCATGCAGCAGACTTGCATGATTGAGTCCTAAATTAGAAAGTTAACACACAAGACATACATCAGAATGTGCATGTGGGAAGGGAAAAGTGAGGCCCAAACCAGAGGAAAGGGAACAATGATATTAGGAGAGCTTATTTTTATATAATAATTACTATCTAATTTTCTTTTAGCGAGATCATGAGTAAGGCTGTGAGTTTGTCACAGAGGTCACGGAAGACATGGATTCTGTGACTTTCCAGGACCTTGGACCTTCTGCAGTGGCTGGTGTGATGGCCCAAGGGTTGCCTGAATTACTCAGGCAGCCCCTGGGCCAGCTTCCCTAGCCACTGCTGAGGCAGTTTCAGGCCACCATGTCCTCCTCCTCCAGTAGCAGCAGCAGCAGCAGCAGCAGGAGTTTGAGTGGGAGGCTCACAGCAAGGGGTTGGTGTGCTAGAGGGAGTGAGGGCTCTGTGCAGTACTTACCTTGGGGGGTGCTCCCTGGAAGTGGCAACATCCCTCAGCTCCTAGGCAGAGGTGACACCAGGGAGCTCTGCGTACTACCTCTGCCTGCAGGCACCACCCCTACAGCTCCTATTGGCTGAGGTTCCCAGCCAATGGGAGCTGTGGAGCTAGTGCTCTGGGCGGAAGCAGCATGCAGAGCTGTCTGATTGCACCTCCGTCTATGAGCTTTGTGAGGGGGATATCGTTGCTTCTGAGGAGACATGGAGCCTGCTAGCCCCGCCACCCCCCAACAACACCCCCGCCACCTCCCGGCTACATGCCATCTCCGGGCCGTTGTCCACCCTCCCAGCACCCATGGCACCTCCCTGGCTGCCCCTCCCACCCAGGCTGCCCCCCCCAACCAGGGGTATATAGTACAAGTCCTGGACAGGTCACGGGCTGTGAATTTTTGTTTACTGCCCGTGACCCGTCCACGACTTTTATTAAAAATACCCATGACTAAAACATAGCCTTAATCGTGAGATAAAGATCTATTATATAAATCTCTTTCTATATCATGATTAGATGGCAATGGGGAGTATCAGAGTGGAGAGGCGTAGCATAAAGCCATAGGAGCTGAAAGCAGTTGGGTGGGGTGGGGCAGGGGGCTCTTATATTTCACAGTAATGATGCTTATGCTAGGATGGCACTTTACATATTCAAAGCACTGTGCAGACATTTACTAGCCCTCACAACACCCCTAGGAGATAAGTAAGGATCATTCCTATTGTATAGATGAGGCTGACTTTTCCAGCTATGTGTTATATTGTTTATTAGCTACACCCCTCCTTTCAAAGAGAGGTAGGTAAAAATATAGGATTTTTTGGCTCTAGTCAAGCACTCACAAGAATACATAATATAATTACTTCAATGAACTTTTCCTCTCCTACAAAAGAATGTTGAGAATCTTAAAAATAGAAAGTATCTAAACCAGCTGCTTTAGTCAGTTTCTCTCCTAATACAAACTGTTGTATGTGAAAAGTGCTAACCACTTGCAAGCCACAGAAAACTAAGGTAACGTTTTCCCATATTTGCTTATGTCTCATATGTTCCTTGTCAAATAGGATAAAAGCAGGAGTTAAATGGCATCTAGGGCCCAGTCCTGGTTCTCTCCGAAATACAGGTACAAGTAATAAAAGTGCACTTAACTGAATAAAGTAGCAAGGAATAGTGCAAGAATGTTTTCTTTAGCCTGTTTTGGAGATAAACTGGATGGGAAACATTTTTCCCATCCTGCAAAGATTTTGAGATTTCTAAAGTGTTTCCCATCCTGTGGAAGTAGAGAAAGAACTGACAGGGATTTGTAGGGGATCTTAATGAATGACAGTCTCTGTTAGCAAGAGTTAGGCTAGCTGTAACCCTAATAACGCGAGATTTGTAGAAGTGAGGACTGTGTGAGGCGAGTGGGAAAGAACTGAGTGAGAAGTTGTTGCGACCTTGTGTCGATAATGAGGAATGTAGACTGGCATCTAAACAGAAGTGAGAAAAATAAGATATCAAGATGGCCTACGTATAAACAAAATGCAGCTGTTGCTTATTATTATATGAAACAAAAAGTATAAATGCTTGCTGTAATTGTTTACCTGGAGAGAGACCTGCCTACGAGGAGGAAACCCTGTGTCCTAGCGCACTTCATCCCTCTATACAATTGTAAAGAGAAAAAAAAGTATCTAACTCTGCTGCACACAACCAAAAAGTGAGAACTAAGTTTTTCTCCAACATATCCCAAACCAGGACAAAAAGTTAAAATCTCAAAATGTTTCACAAACGAAAAAGCCAAAAATGTTTCTGTTCCAGTTGATTAAAACATTTCATTTTTTATAAATAGTGATTAGCTTCCATTTCAAAATGAAAAATCATTTCAAACCAGAAAGACAGAATTTTTTTTTAGAAAATGTCAAAACACCAGCTTTCAAAAAATCTCAAAACTTCTTTTTCCAAAAATACTTCAAGTCAAGAAAGTCAGCAAAATTGAGCCGTTCCCATGAAAACTTCCAGTTTTGATGAATCTGCATTTAACAAAAACATGTTTTGTTGAAAAATTCTGAACAATCTGTACCAGTTGATTCCTGGCATGTTTTAAATGCAGTTCACAGGACTAAAGCTAGAGCAGTTAGACCACAATTCAGCAAAGCAATAAGCACATGGTTAGAGTGCATTGACCAGCGTTGGACAGGGATGGGGATCACTCTCATGCCTAGAGTTAAGCATTGGCTTAAGTTTGTTGAACTGGGGCCTTAAATCACTAAACATATTTAATTCAAATAAGTCTCTCTTCCTTTCTTTGCACTTTGATGAATACTTCCTAGCACGCTGTACCTAGTGATTGGGGAGGCTGACATGAAAAAGACATTTCAAACTTTGCAGGTCAGAAATGTCAGAATAAATAAGCCACTTTCCTGGGGTAACAGGTGCAAAAATAAACAAAAATAAAATGGCCACCAGTGGCCCTTTTTTATTATAGCTACTGTATTTTTAAAGTGTGGGGAGGATTTTCTTGTGGCTAAAGCACAAAATTAGGCATCATGAGTTCTAGGTTCAGTTCCCAACTCTGCCACATATTTCCCATCAAATGCTGGACAAGTTACTTAACTATTCTGGGTCACAGTTTCCTGTATAACAGGGATAATACTGGAGCACTGACAGGTCCAATTTATTACTAACTTAAAGTACTTTGAGATCCCCTAGTGGAAGGTGCTACAGAAGTGCCAAATATTATTATCTGTGAGGATAATGCAACTAATTGCATAAGGACACTTTGTAAGGGAAGATGCAGGGCAGAGAACAGCACATGCTGCAATGTTTATAGAAGAGGTGGGCAGGAGGTTGTAACTGAGAGGCAAAATGATCAGAGCTCTTTGCAGACTGATAAAGCCCAAACAACCCCAGCATTTGCAGGTGACCTCCTATATACATTCAAGAGTCCACTGAAGTATTTCTTGTCATTTAATCTCCTGATGCAAACGTCTGTCAATTGTAAGTGATCATTGCCCATAGCAACCCTGTCTTGTGTAATGACTTACATAATATTTCTAGGCTATCATAACAACTAGTGGGGCTGTTCTAGACTTCGTCCACACCCCATATTTGTGCCTTATGCGCATCATTAGAGAATTTTCCACATGAAACCATTTGTGTGATGTAAGATATGATGGCAAATAGATTTTTTGGCTCCTGCCTGGATTCTGAGGCACTGTTTGTAGCACATTACTGTTCTTTTTCAGTGTTCAGAGCCAATGGGAACACATGGGCTACAATGGTCATATTGCTTTAGTTTCAACAAAGGAAGCTTTGGAATGATTGAACAGGGATGTTCTGAAGTAACTCTTTTTTGACATTGCCTCAAACTAGACTCTGTTTTGAGATGTCTATTTCATCAATACAATTTAAATAATTCTCTGATGACACTACTTTGAATTGCAGGGTTAAGGAGCTGTATTTCCAGCAAATAGCTAAAAAACCCTTCATTATAATTTGTTGTGTTTGAGCTGAACAGGAATTTCCCAGTGCTACACACACATCAAATGCCACCCACTTGCAAGCATTCCTTCTCTTGTCATGGATCAATCTAGCTCTAACCATACAGACAGAGCCTCTGTATAAATCATTTCCCCACTACACTGGTTTCAAGTACATTTTCCTACATTGTAAAAAGCAGAACAAAGGATGTTTCAAATGTCATAAACTTAGTATTTCTACTGAGAGTCCAGAAGTACTTAGTGTTTTCTTTTTTTACAATTACAATTTTGATAACTACAGTTGTATCTGACTTTTCACACTGTTATGATTAATTGGTTCTTTCGGCGCCCATTATCTAAAAGTGATGATTTTCCCAGAGAGAGCTCTCCAGGCATCCTTAACCAACCTATTCATGTTGTGCAGGTTGGATGGAAAGCCATTTGACACATTGCAATGGGATCAAAACAAGCCAAAAAATCCACATAGCACATTTCCACTTAGTGCCACAAGAAAAATAAAAATGTAATGACACCACTGTTATTCTGCTACTTGAAGTAGCTGGTAAATACTCAAAGACCGATCCAGCATGCCATCACGTAGCTTGGGAACATAAGAACATAAGAACGGCTGTACTGGGTCAGACCAAAGGTCCATCTAGCCCAGTATCCTGTCTACTGACAGTGGCCAATGCCAGGTGCCCCAGAGGGTGTGGACCTAACAGGCAATGAACATCCTGCCATCCATCTCCATCCTCTGACAAACAGAGGCTAGGGACACCATTACTTACCAGTCCTGGCTAATAGCCATTAATGGACTTCACCACCATGAATTTATCCAGTTCTCTTTTAAACGCTGTTCTAGTCCTTGCCTTCACAACCTCCTCAGGTAAGGAGTTCCACAAGTTGACTGTGCACTGTGTGAAGAACTTCCTTTTATTTGTTTTAAACCTGCTGCCCATTAATTTCATTTGGTGACTCCTAGTTCTTGTATTATGGGAATAAGTAAATAACTTTTCCTTATCTACTTTCTCCACATCACTCATGATTTTATATACCTCTATCATATCCCCCCTTAGTCTCCTCTTTTCCAAGCTGAAGAGTCCTAGCCTCTTTAATGTCTCCTCATATGGGACCCATTCCAAACCCCTAATCATTTTAGTTGCCCTTTTCTGAACCTTTTCTAGTGCCTGTATATCTTTTTTGAGATGAGGAGACCACATCTGTATGCAGTATTTGAGATGTGGGCGTACCATTGATTTATATCAGGGCAATAATATATTCTCAGTCTTATTCTCTATCCCCTTTTTAATGATTCCTAACATCTTGTTTGCTTTTTTGACTGCCTCTGCACACTGTGTGGACATCTTCAGAGAACTATCCACGATGACGCCAAGATCTTTTTCCCAACTTGTTGTAGCTAAATTAGCCCCCATCTCATTGTATGTATAGTTGGGGTTATTTTTTCCAATGTGCATTACTTTACATTTATCCACATTACATTTCATTTGACATTTTGTTGCCTAATCACTTAGTTTTGTGAGATCTTTTTGACGTTCTTCATAGTCTGCTTTGGTCTTAACTATCTTGAGCAGTTTAGTATCATCTGCAAACTTTGCCACCTCACTGTTTTCCCCTTTCTCAAGATCATTTATGAATAAGTTGAATAGGATTGGTCCGAGGACTGACCCTTGGGGAACACCACTAGTTACTCCTCTCCATTCTGAGAATTTACCATTAATTCCTACCCTTTGTTCCCTGTCTTTTAACTAGTTCTCAATCCATGAAGGGACCTTCCCTTTTATCCCATGACAGCTTAATTTAAGTAAGAGCCTTTGGTGAGGGACCTTGTCAAAGGCTTTCTGGAAATCTAAGTACACTATGTCCACTGGATTCCCTTGTTCACGTTTGTTAACCCCTTCAAAGAACTCTAATAGATTAGTAAGACACGATTTCCCTTTACAGAAGCCAGGTTGCCAACCCCAGGGAGTCAAGCCAGGTTGACTATTGCTCAACAGTTTATGTTTTTCTATGCGTCTGACACTTTTATTCTTAACTATTCTTTTGACTAATTTGCCCTGTACCGATATTAGACTTATCGGACTGTAATTGCTGGGATCACCTCTAGAGCCCTTTTCAAATATTGGTGTTACATTAGCTAACTTCCAGTCATTGGGTACTGAAGCCGATTTAAAGGACAGGTTACAAACCTTAGTTAATAGTTCCACAACTTCACATTTGAGTTCTTTCAGAACTCCTGAGTGATTGACAAGATCACAATCAAGGTGTCATGACAATATTGTTTACCTCGACGTATGAATAAAACTGGGTCACAGATGTGTTAAATTTTTGTTTCATAATTAGAATAGGCTGGATTCTGCTTTCACGCTGGACTTCAGTGGTGTTTATTCCTGATCTGCACAGGTGAAAGACCTTGATCTAGCAAACCGTGTAAGCATAGGCTGACAGCATGTGCGTAGTCCCAGTTACTATCCAGCCACTTGATTTCAAGAGGACTACTTAGAGTTAAGTGTATGCTCAAGTGGTTTGCTGGATCAGGGCCTGAAGTGAGATCAGAATCAGACCTTGTAGAGCAGAGAAAGAACATTTAGGAATTATTGTGTTTGCATCTGAAAGCTATGATTTAAAACTAATTTGTGACGCATACTTAGAGGGGAATTTTTGCATATTTCTCTCAGTGAAACTGCTCAGCCATAGTCAGATGTATACATTCTTCTTCTGGGGATACATGCTGTCTAACACCAGCCATTCCCTGTCTGACATTCATATTTCAATACTAAGCTGTCAGTGTATTTGAATTTAAAATGTTACTTTTCATAGATTTTCATGTTGGCATAATATTCTATGAAATTCTAAAAAAATCTAAATAAATCCAAACATTTTTGTAGGTCTGAGTTCTAAGCATTACATAATACTTTTGCTAATGCCACTTTGAAAACCACTGGGGACAGGGGCAGAGGGGGAGAAAAGAAAGAACCTCTGTTTATTAGGATCCATTAGTTCCTAATGTAATATCTCCACTACTTAATGACCCTATTCTAGTTTGATCATCCTTATTCAAGTATTGCCTCTAGATAGAAATTGTAGTTCCATCTATAGGTGCACAATGAATGCATAGATAGGAAGATTTGTTCATTCACTGGTAAGTGGTTACAGAAATTGTGTACGTTTATAAAGAAATACCTTTTTTGTCAGTCAGTAACACACATAAGCATGTGATTAACTTTAAGCATGTGAGCAGGCCTGTGCTAGAGCAGGGTCAAAATGATGTGCTTATTTGTACTTTAAACTAATAACTATTACTAAAGGCTGATCTAAGGCAAGGAAGCTGGAACCCAAGGAGAGGAATTAGCCCCCTGTGAGGAGCTGGTCCACTGTGTTGTATACCCTGTGCATTCTCATAGATAAAGTACATTTACCATGTTCCTGATGCAAAGTATCTCCACATCGACTCATCAACTTCCTGACAATATAGCATGTTGTAGGAAAGTGTTCAGACATAGTCGCACAGTGAATAAATCATATCTAAAGAGGAACAGCCAGAGCTCAGACAATCCAGTCAAGCAATAATTATTAATTACAAAGAGATTGAACTTGATTATTGTACTGTAGTTTCCACCAATGCTCTTTTGAGTCATTTGGTAAAGGTATTGCAGATGGGACCCTGAAACAGCTATTTAAAAAAAAAAACCCTTCTAGAATTTATTAAAATTTCTCACTGGCTTTTAATGGAATGTTGAATGGTAAACAGGTCTTGTCTTAAGTTCTATAATTGATTAAGACAAAACAGGGAGGAGAAAGTGACATTTCCTGGGAAATTTTTTTTGAATACCACCAGTTCAATTGATTCCTGTTCCCGGGGTATATTTTAGCTGCGATGTATTGATGTTACAAGTATGCATTCATCTAAGTTTGAGACCATAACTTCATTTCAATTGGACAAAAGTATCCCTGAGTTAATTTCATTGATTTAAATGGAGTTACATTGGTCCAACTTGAGCCTAGGGATCTTTAACTTACTGGAAGTCCTATACTGTATGCCTGGGCAGAACCAATCATCAGCATGGACGCATGTCCTCTGGAATGTTGGCTGGAGCGTGAAGGGACATATGAATCTTTAGTGCATCTGGCACTAAACATCTCGCAATGCCAGCTACGACAGTGCCATGAGAACACCTGTTCTCACTTTCAGGTGACGTAGTAAATAAGAAGCAGCAGCATTATCTTCTGCAAATGTAAACAAACTTGTTTGTCAGAGTGATAGGTTGAACAAGAAGCAGGACTGAGTGGACTTGGAGGCACTAAAATTTTACTTTTTTTATTTTTGAATGCAGTTTTTTCCACATAATTCTATATTTGTAAGTTCAACTTTCATGATAAAGAGATTGCACTACAGTACTTGTATTAGGTGAACTGAAAAATACTATTTATTTTGATGTTTACAGTGCAAACATTTGTAATGAAAATAAATATAAAGTGAGTACTGTACACTTTGTATTCTGTGTTGTAACTGAAATCAATATATTTGAAAATGTAGAAAGTATCCAAATATTTAAATAAATGGTATTCTATTATTGTTTAACTGTGCGATTTATTGTGATTAATTTTTTTAATCTAGAAATAATATGAGTGGTGGAGGAAACTGAAAACAAAACCCAAAACCCAACTGATTTGGAGATTTAAAAACAGATTTTGCTGGGTAGCAGTAATTAATACAAGTTTAGATAACCTGTCTGAAAGGAGGAACTATGGCTTTAGCAGAAGAATTGCTATTTCTAATCCAGGCAAACAGTGACATTTTGCCAATATTAAGTGTTTGTTTACTGAATATAAATGTTAAAAGTGGTAGCACACAATCAATTTCATTACAATTTGGACGTTCCTGAATGAATGAACTCAAAGTTCTAAAAATCAATTTCATGCATTAATCTCTCCATTAATAACATATTAATCTCTGTAGTACTTCTGAAGCACAGGGATTTCAAGGATCTCAGTTGGACTATGTAAACATTAATTAAAAGTAATTGAACCAACTAGGGCTGCCCTCAACATAGCTGTCAGGGAGCTAGTTATGGGCTTTCAAATGCTCAGGCTAGTATTTTGCCAACCCCAGGGAGTTTAGAGCAGCCTGCTCTCAGCTACAGCAGCCAGTGATGGCACCCAGGCAACTGTCAGTCAGACTGGGATTGTCAGAATACAGTACACTCTAGCCACATACCCCTCAATACCCAACGTGCCGAGAGGTGGAAGTGTGGGGGCAGAAGTCATTTAGGCCAGCTGTGATCTGCCTCACACCGCAGGAATACCCAGTTGACTAGATTCAGCTGTTTTCTGGCCCCTGTGCACCACTATGTCTAGGGATCCCCATGGTTGCAGTTTTGGCAGCATCCTCCAAACGGTTACTGGTTGTCACTGACTTATTCAGTAAAGGCAAGTGTGACTAAGCACAAGTGATCATTTCCCCCTGTCCACGAAAGCCAGTTCAAATCAGAGGCTCCCTTGGTCAAAGATCCTATGACCGTACTGTCCCAGCTTTTGAAGATTTTTGGAAGAATTCAATAAATCAGAAATTAATCTCTGGAAAGGGAATTTTACCATTTTTGATTTCCCCGTTTTCTTGATGGGATCCTTATAATGATGCTTTGATGCAGAATTGCCTGTTTAAAAATGTGCAGCAATTTAGTTTTCTTCTGGGATTTCATCTTCCCTCAGGACAAGGATTTACATTTGAATAGACCATATTGATATGGAAATTAATCTTCCTTTGATATATCCTTGCATGTTGGCTCATCTATCATTATGGCCTAATCATACAAGCACTAAGTGTTTACTTCAAGATATTAATTACTATGTTTATGTATACCCAGATTCTGCAAAGACATCCACAGTGATTTAGCTTTACAGTTAATTCTCCTTGTATGCCTAAATTGTGTGTGGGACAGTAAATTCTTCAGGGTAGGGACTCTCTCTTACCATGTATTGTACAGCACCCAAAACAGCTGGGTCACACTCCTCATCAGAAGCTGCTAAGAAAGGCACCAAAGACTAAATAATCCTGCATGCACTTTTTTTTTTTAAAACCACCGCTACTCATTATTGCTTGGCATCCTGTTCTGAGACATGAATTGAATCTGCCTTCCTCCACTGTGAAAATATGGGAGAAATACATGCAGTTATTTCATGTAATGGCACAGCTTGCTACTGCTATGAGTTTTAAGGCTGAAGGAAAAAGTTAGAAAGAAACTAAAATGTTCTTCTTGTACAAAGCTTTTCATGGAACTTTTCAACAAAACAAAATGAAAAATTTGAGGAGTATTTTTCTCCTTCTCTCTGGAAAAAAGAGGGGAATCCCCCAAACAACTGAAAATTTAGTCCAGATCTAGTGTTTTTGGCATGGCCGGTGTGTGAAACTTCCCTTCGGTGAGGCTAGCCCCTGCCCTCGCCCCTTCTGCCTGAGGCCCTGCCCCTCCTGCCCCCCATCGCACACTGGAGCCTCAAGCCTTCCCTACGGTTGAAGGAGCCCCGGCTGTTCTGAGCCCCAGACCAGTCCACCCCAGCTACCCTGCATCCTGGGCCGCCAGCCGGCCAATGCTCCCCCATGCCGCCAGCTGGCCCAAGCACTGGCCCGAACCCTGGGCTGACTTCAGCTACCCTGGGCTGCTGGCCAGCCCAACCCAGCCCCGGGCCACCAGCCAGCCCAAGCCCCAAGCTCCAGGCCACTGGCCCAAGCTGAGCCTCCACTGGCTTCAGGGGAGCGAGGGTGAGGCCTTGGGGCAGAGGTGGGCAGGGCCATAGCCTGGGTTAGGGAAGGCTTAGCATTCCCTGGCCTATTATACCTGCCGCCCACGGTATTTGGATCAGCCATTTCAGCAATTGTATCCTCTGACATCCTTTATTCCTCTGGATTTCATTGAGAGAAGAATAAGGGCATTTGTTCGAGACTTTGAGTTAAGGATTTGCTGGTATGAAGGGGTTTGTACACTTCTGGTTTATATTTATGAAAAATAAGCTAATAACATTTCTCCTCTTTTGTATACATTTTATATGGCACTTCTCTTTTGTATGTCTGAAAAGACTGATAGAGCAAATAAAAAGTATGACTATTTGATTCACTGTAACCTTTGAACACATTGTCTAATAAGGAAAGACTATTGGGATGCTATCAAAATATGTCCCTAAGTCTGTTTGCATGCTACAAAGTAGTATCTGTCTGATTTTGAAGAATATTGTATTTGAGTAAGAACTCTCCTTTGCATAAGGCAGCTTTTCCTTCTGATCATCTTAGGTTTATGACAGTCCATTGACATGGAATAGATAATTAGGTCACAAATTCTGCCTTGTGACAGGCACTTTTAAAATAGATTTATTTCAGAGAGCAAGTAAACTAAGATTGTTTGTAAACGATTAGTGTTTGACCCAGGAAGACCCCGGAAACTCAAAGTGAGTTACATTCAGCAAGAAAAGAAAATGCCTCAGAGGCCCTGTCTATAAGATGTATATATTTTACACTTGTGCAGCTATAGCAAAGAGAGCCTCCAGTGTAGATGCTCTGCACTGGTTTAAGCATAAATTTAAACTGGTGCGATTCGATCCAGGTAAGTGACTGAAGTCAACTGACTTCAGTCATAGGCTCAGCACCATAAGCAGGAGATAAGGTGGCAGCATGGCCAACGTGTTGATTCACTCAGAGACACACACTTATTGTATCACATGCACATTAGTCTTTCAGAAATCTTGTGATGGAAAGAGATGCACACATCAGAGATAACTATGCTCTCAGATGCCATATCCACTGAAGCACGTTGAGTTTACTGCAGCTTTATATAATCAGATGCTCACTGCACTTTGTGCTCTATTGGAAGGGGATAGTCAGAGGTAGCAATGATTTGGCAAACAGGGTCAGTGTTTAATCCATATTTAAGTTGGTACTTACTCATGAGGTAGCAAAAATGCTTAATTCTTGGTGTTAAACTTACATATGATTATTTTGTTACTGGACACAATCTAGCGCAGAATGATAAATAGGATGTATCATACTGTTATCATCAATGTCTTTTGGTAACATTACAGTGTCCATATATTATGAAATAGCAAATGTTTTGCACATAGTGAGAATATTTTGTCTGGCCATCTTAAAGCATTTAATGGATATAAAGCCACACAACACAACCAGTATTTTGCAAATGGGGACACTGAGGCACAGTGTCAATAGCACATGACTCAATGGCAGAACTGTAAACAGAACCCAGAAGAGCTGGCTCTTAGAAATATGCTCCCTCTTACAAGATGTGTAGTCACAGCTGCTCTCATTGCTCATATTTTCAGTGACTTTCCCCCTCCCCCCCAACTACAAGATACATAGCTGAGCCATACACTACCTGAAAGGTATGTATTGCAGCAGGTCTTCCCCTTTGCCCCCTCCGTTCTGAAATGGTTTAAAGAAACCCACTTCACTCAGACCTATATTTGGAAAGGCCAAAACAAACCAAAACCAAAACAAAAACCAAAAACAAACAAATCAAATACATCTCATCATCAATTAGCTGGAAAAATAGACCTACAAAAGTGTTCAAATGTAAGAAAACATTTCCAAACCCTTTACAAGCTATTTTAGTCTGCGCTCCCACATCCTCCTGATAAGTAAGAGTCTGATTTGTACCAAGGGAAGATTTTCCATTCCTGTGTGAGAGCTACGCTGAGATTTTCAAAGCTCCTAGGAGCTCTGGATACTGAATTCCCATTATTTTCTAATAAGTATCTAAATCCGTTAGGGAGGCTTTGGATGCCAACCCTACCCCAATAAATCCATTCCTCCTTTAAAACGGTTTTGAGAGGTACCGATGAAAAGGGCTATATAAGTACCAGTTAACAAAGATGATTTTTTCACATCTTAGCGAACGAACAACAGCTGCAGGCATGCACCTGTTAAGGAAGACCTAGAGGCTCACGATTAAGATTGCTCTCAGTTGCACTTATCCAGTCCCCGGGGCTTTGCTGCTGCAAAGCACCTCTGCTCCCGACATCAAGCACAGGAGGGGCAGGAAAGTTCCCCCGTTAATGCTGCCGTGAGGACACTGGACAGGTCCTTCAAGCCTGTCACGGAAAGGCTGGAGGGAGAGCAGGGCAGATCCAGATGCACATACAGTGTAACTGCCAAGGAGAGCAGGAGACGCTGGCAGGGCTGAGAGCCAGTGCAGAGGGGAGAGTGTTGTAGGATCTTCCCCAGCAGCAGGAACTGCTCCTAGCAAGAAAGCCAGCTGGGCTGGAAGCTGCCCCCCTTGCATCTGGCTGCTACGCGCTCTCCCGTGCCTTACACGTGGCCAGCGCGCCCCTTTCCTCCAGGCGAGACTCTGCGGCGGAGCTGTCAGTGGTGCTGACCCGTGCGCCCAGCCCCAGCGCACCTCGCCCGGCGAGGGGTAGGTGAGACCAGGGCTGGTCCAGAGCCTGCTGGCCGGGGAGTTGCCCGGTTCCGCTCGCTGCCAGCCGTGCTCGGGGCTGCAGGCGGCAAGCGGCGCTAGTGGCTGAGCTCGCGGGCGAAGCGAGCCTCCCGCCTGGCCGGGGCGGCGGGAGCTGCACGTGGCTGGGTCCCGCTGGCAGCCTGGCGGAGCCGCGGCGAAGGGGGCCGGTTTGGGCGCAGCAGGGCTGGCCGCGCTCCGGGCAGGGGCTGAGCGCCGGGGCTGCCCCGTCAGGCGCTAGGCAGCCGGAGACCCAAGGCAGCAGCACCATGGAGATCAAGTTAAGTGGCCTCGCCGTGTTCGTGGCCCTGGCGGGCGGGTTAAGTTTCATCTTCCTGGTGGTAGCCGTAGGGACCGACTTCTGGTACATCATCGATGCCTCCAAACTGGAGCGGTTAAACAATTCCTCGGCGGCGCTGAGCTCGCACTCGGGGCTCTGGCGGACCTGCAGACGTGAGTACCCCGCGGCCCTCTAGGCATCCGCAGGGCAGCTGCATGCAGCAGCCTTCGCGGGGCACAGCCCCCGGCGGCTGGGCGTCAGCTCGCAGAGTCGCACTGAACAACACTCCTGGACGGAGCGTGTCCCCAGCCCTGCCACTGCCTGGAGAATCTGCCCCCGGCCCAGGGTCTCTGACTCCTGAAACGGGGGCTACTCCCCCCCCTTAATGAAAGTAGGTTTATTAAATACACACAGTACCTAGGCATTATGACAATTCCCACGGCCTAATAAGCATAGTGCGGAAGATTAAACGCCAGAGTTGCATCTCTTTATCTGTATTTAGGTACTGTAGAAATCTCACTAATTGATGAGGTGGCATATGTACCAGAAAAGCTGCACTAACTAGGCACAATAGACAATAAGAGAGTGAACCTATGAAGCGTTCCGGGCTCTTAACATAATTCATTCCTCCCCCGCCCCAAGATTTAGGGTTTACAATAATACCTTTCAAAAAAAGTACAAATGTATTTTTATGTAAGTAAAACTTAAAAAAAAAAAGTATACATTTTCATCATAAATGAAACCAAAATTAAGAAAGGGATCTCATGCCCTCTAGATTAAAATGTAAAATTGTGTGGGTTTAAATACTTGGGTTGACTGGGGGGTGGGGACTTAAGACAGTTTTGCCTTTTTTTTAGATAAAAGAAATAATTTGAACATTAACCCCAAATTGTAAGATTTAAAATGACCAACAGTGATATTTTAAAGAAGGATATATGTTAAATTGAATCTTGGGCATATTTTACAGCCTTGGTCTATATTGGAAGGCTGATAAACTCTTTTGCTGGTGTGACAGGATTTTCCATTCTATTTACCTTCTCCAGGCATGCAAATCATCATGATATCTGAATGAATTTAAATTAAAAAAAATCACAGACAAAACACACACAATGATTAATGTGTATCAAGTGGGGAGGAGAAAGGATGTTGCTGGGATATGAAAAAGTATTCAGGTGGGATTTTCAAAAGCATCAGGGTTGACCTTTGCTCCCATTCAGCAAATCTTAGCACCATTGAAATCAATGAGCGTTTGGCCCTCCTGACTTCAATGACAAGGATTTCACCCAGTGAGAACACATTTAGGCCAGTACTGAAATTCTCACTCTTATTCTCAGCACACAAAAATAACTGATTAAGGGGAGGACATAGCAGGATCTGTATGCACGAGTTGAGGAGAACACACTCTAAAGTCTTCTATTTTCATTTGCAATACAAACTTCACATACTATTTCCCCACTTCTCTGTTAGCTAGGAGCAAATGCTTCCCTCTGATGAACCCTTTCTGGTACGAGAACATAAACTTGACTGCTTCGCACAAACAACTTTTAAGTGAGTAACGTTTATACTATTTGCATGTCTTCACCCCCCTGCAACACATGGGATGAAAGCAAGGACCTATGTCTGGGATATATTGTATGCACTTTGGGGCAGGGTTTTCACTAGGTGTGTACACAGCACCTACCACAGTAGGGCCCTCATCCCTGAGCAAGGCTGTAAGGGGCTGTCACACGCAATTATTAATAGCTCAGATGATGTCAAGTGTGTTCCTAAAGGACTTCAGTAGGATCAGGTCTGGACCCAGGTAATTGTGCATCAGTGTATGACCTGAAAATCTCTTCAGTACTGACAATGGGATGTGCACACTTTAAGGCTCGATATTGCAAGGTGCTGAGCACCTCGTAGGAGGTAACAAGCACTGTCAATTCAAATGAAGTAAGTAGTTGCCTGTTTCTCAGGATAACAGATCTACTAGTGATATTTTACTATTAGCAACTATTTCACCTCTGACCCTGGATAAGTAAGTTCTCTGTGCATCAGTTTCCTTGTCATTTAATCGCTCCTGTTAAGTGATTTAAGAACTACAGATGGAAATAAAATCCAGAGGCATAGCGAGTGCCCTCCGTACCCTCCAACCGGAGGGGGCCCCGCAAGGAAGGGGGCCCCTAAAAGTGGCAAAAAAAAGTAAGGTATAACTAGGTAAGTGACATTCATTGACGCGATTGCAAATCCATGTCAGTTTTACTGACAAAACTGTGAAGTCATTATGATACATCATAATGCTGTTGGCTACATCAGTTGTCTGTCGGTCAGTTTCGAATTTTAGTTGGATCCATTCAAAGAATGTGTATTTGCGTTCATAATGGCGGTCGGCGGATAAATGTTATTAATTTAGTTGTTTAGTTTTTTATCGTTTCTGCATTGCAAGGGGCCCCGGACATATGTTCGGAGGGGGCCACGTTCTTTGTTCCTACGGCCCTGATAAAATCACACCACATGACTACAGAGTTATAAGGAGGATTCAGCAAAGAACCACCAACCTGGTATTGGCTACCCCATCAATCCTGCATTGTAGGAGAAGGCCGATTGGACTAGCATTTTTCTTCTGCTGCTGCTCCTCCACACTGAAACCTCCCCAATGTTTTCTTGGGGACTGGAGAACAAATAGCAGCATGGCTCCCAAGTGAACCATGCTGCCACAAAAGAAGGCTGGGCAGTAGTGCAGAGTCACTTTGCTTGCACACAAGCTTTACTTGGCCTGACATCTGTAGGATTTCCTAGTGAATCTTGTGTGGGATTCTGCAGGTTTAGGAGGCCACACAGCCTGTCTATTCTTCTTATGGGTCTAATCCTGCAAGGTGTCAAATGGCTCCAATTCCCATCAACTTCATTTGCACCATGCAAGATTAGGCCCTGGGCAGGTTGGGAAGTTGCAAAGCCCCACTATTTCCCATCTGCTACAATGAGTGGAAGGCAGATGAGAGCTTTTTGGCCTGTTTCTTGTTGTGCTAGGAGGATGGGATAGGGGTTGAAACTTGGCGCCAATGGTGTCAATTGTAGACAGCATTATTACCTTCATTACCATACAGAAATGCCTACCACCAGTTGTTGATTGTTACCATTAGAAGTAAACATAATGGCATTTAAGACAAAGGAGATAGTGCCTATATATATATGGCAGGCAAACACCTAGTGATTGGCAAACAAAAGATAAGTTGTGGGCGAATTTTTTTTAAAATGTCAGAGATGTTTGTCTCTGAGTTACTGGTGTTTGATTTAAATTGTACCCCAAAGTATAGTTTTCTTCACAAGCCTTTACATGCTTTTATTAAACAGAAGACTCAGGCAGGATGTCTATTTCCCATGGGATTTTTTTTTAAACGAACAAAAAGACAGACTAACAATCTTAACTAGATTAGTTTTCTATATTTTGGCATGGCATTCCACTTTGCACTAAAGTTCTTTTGTGAGTGGGTTTTTGGGCTAAGTCCTCCAGTTCCACTGAGCTTGATTCTCCACTGGCTTGCATCTTGTGTAGCAATTTGTACCTGCACAAATCAGTTGTAAATTGGTACTGCTCATGCTAGTAATTTTGCATAGAGATAAACGATTATGTAAAGTACAAGGTAGTGGAGGATCAAGCCCCTTGACATCAGTGGGAATTTTTATCTGAACAAAGTTTGCATAGTGTTAGAGCTCTGTACTTTTCAGACATGCAAAATAACATGAAATAGAACATCAACAAAAAGATATTAAAAATGTGAACACTCACCCCACAGCAGCATCATGACTGGGAGCGGCAGGCACCTGGGTCAAATTTGAGTAAGTGGCATTGCAACCTGGCACAAGGGGTCACAGTGTCTCAGGTGTGGCCCAGCTGTCCTTCTGCCATGATGACAGAGGGGCAGCCAAGTCAAACTTGAGTAGCACTGCGACCCCATACACCAGGTTGCAACTCCCAGAGCATGGGGTTGGAAAGGAGCTGCCACTGAAGACTTACTCTGCAACCTCGCACCAGGGCAGGACCTAGCCCCCCCATACATAAAATGAAGTAACATAAAATTCCAGAAATATATATAAAAAATCAAAATAATTTCCCCAGGGTCCACATTGCATCTTCTCCTGCAAAATGTTCAACTAGCATCTATGTGCTGCTGCATGGATCCCAGTGTCCAGTGCAACGCAGATAGACTGAGTCCCAACCCCAAACTCTACATGTTCCATTTTCAATATGCATAGATATTTGTATGGACAAAACATGCTTCACAGCAGTTGGCAGGGGGAAGCTGGAGGTTTTGTCAGCAGGAGATGTTGGGAGGGTCGGGTCTTCATACTTTGGAAGGCATAAGTAGCAAAGTGATTGGCTGTTGGCACTTAAATGAGGGTTTACAGGAAACTTCCCAGTGAAATGAACTGGACAGTGAACACCTCAGTTCTGGTGTCTCAGCTAGTTTAGGCTGTTTTCAGACACAGAAAAGCAGTGTACTGGTTGGCACTCAATTCACATTTGGAAAGTTATTTTCACATTGTGAGGGCTAGAAGTGTAATTCAAGCAACAAAGCTTAGATTTCAAAGCACAATTTTCCAGCAAGAGCTGGATTCTGCAGCCACAGAGTTGTAGAATACAAGGGGTTCTGCTGATGACTAGACAAGTCTTGTTGGTTTGGAAACAAGAAAGCAGGTTTTCAAAACTGTCAGGAAATGGGAGAGAAAGAGGGGATGGAATGGACATGAATAAAATTGGATTTATAATGATGGTTTAGACTTAGGGGATATTGTGCCTCTTAAAGAATAAAATATTTTTTCATTCTAATTCAATTCCCATTTCTAGAAAAATTGTAGAATGGCCACTAACTTACAGAGTGGCTCACATATTTTGCATGGACAGTAGCAGTTTATTTAGAAATGACCTGTTCATTGGTTAGCCTGATGAAAGACAGCCCAGTTAGAAGGACTCATTCCAATAACACTTTGGTTAGAATATAATACAAACTGAGTTTAGAGGTTTTGCATTTCAGCAGAATTAGACTTTGTGTCTGCCTTTATGCAATCCATTTACTTGGGCTCCACACAGATCCTAGAACTTGGCTGTAAAAAATATAACAGTTTGTCCAGAATTGACTTACACTTCAGTTACTCTGAGCTGGTAATATTGGCTGATTAAATGAATTGGAAAACATTTGGATACAGATTCATGTGTGTTTTTTTTTTAAAAAGGCTGTTGAGTCAACTAGATAGGCAAACACCCTTAAGGGGTGCACCACTGATGTATCAGCTAGAGCAGCGGTTCTCAAATTTTATCAACCTGAGGACCCTCATTTTGATTTAAATTTTTTCACAGACCCCCAAGTTGCCCCACTCAGCCCCTGCCCCTGCCCCTACTCCATCCCTTCCCCCAAGGCCCTACCTCTTCCCTCCCCCACTCCACTCCTGCCCCTCCTTTTTCCCACCTCTTTCTGCCCCTTCCCTCCCAGTGCCTCCTGCATGCCAGGGAACAGATGTTCCAGGGTGTGCAGGAGGCACTGGGAGAGAGGAGGAGGAGTTGATCAGTGGGACCAGCAGCCCCAGACATGATTCCGCTCCAGCCCCTGAGCATGCCCCGTCCCCACTCTGAATAAGTCTCAGGTTATCAAAGTCTCTTTCAGTGTCAGGGGTTGAACTGATAAAAATAAAGTAGTGATGCTCTCCTAAGCTCCATGCACAAACCAGCTGCCTCAGAAGACAGATGCCATGCACAGATGATTGGGAAGTTCTTCTTAATAACCCAATCTAAAGCCAATTGATGTCAACTGAGACACTCCCATTCACTTCAATGGAATTTAGATCAGGGCCAATAGGATCATCCTTCATGTGCTTACAGCAAAAGTGAAATATTTATCAACACTGACATTTAAATCATCATTGTCAGGCTTCTGTTACCATGTAGAAACTGTACAGGTGCAGTTCAACCCCACTCCTTACATAACCTCTTTCCATATACATCTCTCATCACAGGGTTCTCACAGTGCTAGAAGATAGCTCCAAACACCTAGCCAGGCCTAGAGAAAATAGAGGTCAAAGAAGATAAGTAGTGCCTTTCAGCCATTGCCCATTCTAGAATCTAGCTCTTTTTAAATTAGAGCTGTAGCCAGATATGAGCACCCATGAACTTTGGCAATGTGAGGTTCTGGATCTAAAATCAGCAGCCCAGCCGCCTACCCTGAGTTGTCTTCCATAGGTAGTGAGTACAGCATGCCCATTCCATATGGAAGACATATTTCAGATTCAGCAAGACAAATAATGACTATAAAGCCTCCATGAGAGAGAAAGTTGAGATGTCTTACTCTGTGATCCTCTATGTCAAATATCCTCTCACAGATCAGAGCCCTAGATGGCAGAATTCTTACAGAGAAAGCTGCAGCACACTGAAGTTGTAGCTACACACACACACACACACACCTGGTGTGTAAATGTTCAGATACCTTTTTGGGCACTTTTGGTTTCAGGCTGAGTATGGAACTGGAAGAAGGCCTGGGAAAAATCTGTGCACTGGGCATGACAGAGCAGGAGTACTGGTGAAAGCAGAATTGTGAAAAGCCTTAGCATTCCCTCCCTCAAATATCTAATAGCTCATGCCTCCTAATCGCTCGTTTCCTTTACAAAGGGACTCTTCTTACTGTCTGCTTCAGACAGAGCCGCTGAGTCCTGACAACTTGGGAAAGATCAGGCGTGTAAGCCAAAGCTGTCTGTGCTACCAGTGCCATTATTCATGTAATCACCTCACGTCTTCTTAACCTTGATAATAGGAGACGTCATTTTGCACATGGTTAAGCTACTCAAGCAATTTCTCTAATGGAATTGATACAAGCTACATTTTCTTCCACATTAGGCTTCCATTTCCTCTCTTTCCACTTTTCTCATTTTCCCTCCAACCTCACAATCAAATACCTCATGGGATGTTTATATGTTCTTCTAAAAACACTGGCCACTGTCAGATATGGGATGAGATAAACCAGTCATTTGTTCCTGCAATGCAATTTCTAAAATTCCTCTCAACTGGAGATGTGGGTTTTCCTCTGCCCTGCTAACAATAGCACTTGGTGGTGATGGAAGAGATGATCTCATTCATGCTTCTTCTCTACTTTAGAGAAACTGATCGTTCCTTTTCCTACAGTTTTGACTTTGGGGCATGACAGACGCTTGTTGGCCTCATACGAAGAGTGCAGATCAAATTGTGCTTTTTGGCTCATTTCTGCAGGGATCCACTTTGCCAACAGCAGCACAGGACGTGTGGTAGATATAAATACCTCCATACAAAGGGTCTGAAACTTGCTTGCACTAACAGAGTAGCTTATATGTATATAGTGCATTCAAAAATTTATGAGTCATTATTAGTGGCTTATAGACAGATCACTTGGTTTACCTAACAGAGGTGTTTACTGGAGCACAACAATTACAGGCGGAAGTTGAATGTGAATATTGTAGCCAACTACTATTGCAGGGGGAAATTCAGATACAGTCTGGATATGTAACTGTAGTCAGGATACAGTTACATAAGTGCAAACCAGTCAGGACACCCTGACTATTACAGAAGTCTACCATAGGATCTTTAAACCTAAACTGTTAACTACTTGTGAGAATTAAATTAAATCTGAAAGACAGAACTCCTGTCAGCTGGCTACCTTAATACTCTGCTGGGGCATTGGTTCAAGAGTGATACAGAGGGAAGATCACCTTCTGCAGAATGGAAAGGTTGTTCTGCAATACCTGGTGTTGCTTTTCCTTTACAGTAGGACAAAGGAAAGCACTAGCATTCAAGATGCAGTTATCATAATCAAGATAGTAATTAGAGTCCTGTGGTTACCTTTACGGTTAAACAGCACTTGCCAGTGAGAGTCTCTTTTAAAAGGTGTCTGTCAGCTATCAGCAAAACAAAAGTCTGTTCTAAATTTCTAACATGATTTCCTGTGTCTGGTTTGGGAGGTGAGGGGAGAGAGAGAGAGAGAGAGGCCTAGTCTACACTATGCGTTTAAACCGATTTTAGCAGCGTTAAACTGATTTAATGCTGCACCCATCCACACAACGAGGCCCATTATATCGATATAAAGGGTTCTTTAAACCGGTTTCTGTACTCCTCCCTGACGAGAGGAGTAGCTCTGAAAGCGATATTACCATATCGAATTAGGGTTAGTGTGGCCACAAATCGACGGTATTAGCCTCCAGGCAGTATCCCACAGTGCACCATTGTGACTGCTCTGGACAACAATGTGAACTCGGATGCAGTTGCCAGGTAGACAGGAAAAGCCCCGCGAACTTCTGAATTGCATTTCCTGTTTGCCCTGCGTGGAGCTCTGATCAGCACGGGTGGCGATGCAGTCCCAAATCCAAAAAGAGCTCCAGCATGGACCGTGCGGGAGATACTGGATCTGATCGCTGTATGGGGAGACAAATCTGTTCTATCAGAGCTCCGTTACAGAAGACGAAATGCCAAAGCATTTTAAAAAAATCTCCAGGCTATAATACAGAGTCCACAGCACAGTGCTGCATGACAAGCGTAACGGAAAGCCAAAGAATCAAATGGATGCTTATGGAGGGAGGGAGGGGGTACTAAGGACTCCAGCTATCCCACAGTCCACAGCAGTCTCCGAAAAGTATTTGCATTCTTGGCTGAGCTCCCAGTGCCTGTAGGGTCAAACACATTGTCCGGGGTGATTCAGAGTATAGCTCGTTAATTTACCCCCCTTCACCCCCCCGTGAAAGAAAAGGGAAAAAATCGTTTCTTGGCTTTTTTCAATGTCACCGTATGTCTACTGCATGCTGCTGGTAGACACGGTGCAGCGGCAGTGAACAGCAGCATCCTCTCCCTTCCCTTCCCCGGTGGCAGACGGTACCGTACAAAAGGACTGATAGCCGTCCTTGTCATCATCCCGTTAGTGCTCCTGGCTGGCCTCAGGTGAGGTCAGCCGGGGACACCTGGGTGGAAATAGGAATGACTCCCGGTCATTCCCAGTAGATAGTACAGAATGGCTGGTAACTGTTTTCATCATAGCAACTGGGGGCTGAGCTCCATCAGCCCCCTCCCTTTCATGTGTAAAGAAAAGATTCTGTACTGCCTGGACTATCATAGCAGCGGGAGGCTTCCTCCCCCTCATTTTATCTCACTAACAAGTCAGTGTTTCTTATTCCTGCCTTCTTTATTACTTCATCACACAAATGGGGGGACACTGCAACGGTAGCCCAGGAGGGTTGGGGGAGCACAGAAGCAATGGGTGGGGTTGTTGCAGGGGCACCCCCTAGAATGGCATGTAGCTCATCATTTCTGTGGGATCTGACACGGAGCAGCTGTGCTCTCTGGTGCACTGGTTCTCTAGTACACTTGCAACATAATCTAGGCAGGACTGACTCTATTTTTAGATACCATAAAGGAGAGAGTGACTCGGGGAGTCATTCCCATTTTTGTCTTTGTGCCCCCGGCCGACCTCAGCCAGGGGCACCCATGACAGCAGCAGACGGTACAGAATGACTGATAACTGTCATCTCATTGCCAATTTACAATGGCATAGCAGACAGTACAGAACTGATAACTGTCTCTGCTGTCTTGCAAAGGCAAATGAATGCTGCTGTGTAGCGCTGCAGTACCGCGTCTGTTAGCAACATCCAGTAGACATATGGTGACAGTAAAAAAATGCTGAATGGGCTCCATGGTTGCCATGTTATGGCGTCTCCCAGGGCAATCCAGGGAAAAAGGGCGTGAAATGATTGTCTGCCATTGCTTTAACGGAGGAAGGAATGAGTGACGACATTTACCCAGAATCACCCGCGACACTGTTTTTGCACCATCATGCATTGGGGTCTCAACCCAGAGTTCCAGTGGGCGGGGGAGACTGCGGGAACTATGGGATAGCTATGGGATAGCTACCCACAGTGCAATACTCCAGAAATTGATGCTAGCCTCAAACTATGGATGCACACCACCGAATTAATGTGCTTAGTGTGACCGCATGCACTCGACTTTATATAATCTGTTTTACAAAACCGGTTTATGTAAAATTGGAATAATCCCGTAGTGTAGACATACCCAAAGAGTGAGAAAGAGAGAGGAGTTGCCTTCATTGTAGACCCAATCAAGCTCTCAGTGATAACAGAGGGGTCCCCATAGATTTCAAGGTGAACTGGATCAGGCCCTGTGAAAGTAGTTTCTGTCATTTGTGAGCAGGAGAGGCATTGCTCCAAATCAAAATAACATCTAGGGTCAGATTCTGCAATGACCAAAGTCAAATGCAATGGGAGAGAAGTGTGTTCATTCCAGGCATGTCAGAATGATAGCTGGGTCCTTGTTTTGAAATAAAGAGTTTGCTCGGGGGGGCGGGGTGGGGTGGTGGTGTAAAAACAGTCTTTTTTTAAAATAAACATAACTTTTGGAATTTCTCTTGTTACCATGAAAAAGTATTGGAAATACATTTTCATTTACCAAAACCCCTAATTTTTGCTAAGCAAAAAAAGTGTCTAATGATTTAAGATGATTTTTAACTCTGCAAAATGGACACAATTTCAAAAATTTTCAACCAGCTTTAATGAGAATTGCTCCCCACACTGGGCCCAGTTGAAGATGACAACCAACCTGACCTGCAGGTGGAATTCACCAGCAATCCTTACTGCACACCTTCTGTTAGAATTTTCTGACAAAAAGTCTGCTATAAACTTGAGTTTCAGTTTTCAAGAAGTAAAGAATCTGACCCTGGGCAAACATGCTCATACTACTATAAGTTGTACAGTGCTCCACCTGTATGACACTGCTGTGCACTGGTTAGATAGCCCAGTCCGGTGTGCCCCTGTATAGCTCTTCGAACTGAACTTAAGCACCAGATCCTACAAACAGGAACCCTAACTGATTTCTGAACTAACATCAATTTGGGACAGGGCTCACGTGTTCCTATGTATATACAGCACCAACTCTATGGGACCCTGATGCTGACTGGAGCTTGTGGGTGCTGCAGCTATAAGCACATTTTAATAAAAGTGACTTCAATGTTGTATAATTTTCAGATCCCTGAAAACGGATTGGGGTTTTCTCTTCTCAAATCATGGGCATCTGCTAGTATACCAAGATCTTTTAGTCAGTAGCTTTTTTGCTATATTTTCTAACGCTAAATTGATAAAGGCTTTTCAATTCTGTTTTGATTTGGGTTTAAAAATACAGTCAAAAGAAGTGTATAATTATTTGCTGCTTGAGCAAAATTAGGCCTTTTGGCCAAATGGTGCTCTTGATGCCAGCAGATCCAGTTTCCCACCCTATGAGGTCCAACCCAATGGGCACTGCCACAGGCCTGTAGGGAGGCGCTTTAATGCAACAATGATCTTTCATCTTGTGATCCAGACGCAGGGCTGGGGTGATCGTGTATAGGGAAACAAATGACAAAGATTAATGAAAAGTCTAGAGGGAAGACCGTTATTAATGGCTGAAATCTTGGTTTGCTTTCACATACTGTGTGCACCAAAGCAATAAATGCATTAGATACCTGCAAAGCATGATTAAATCATTGTCAATTCCAAAGTCACTTAAATAATGTAAACCTCATAGCCAAGGAAATCAGCCCTGTCACAACTCATTTGTTACCATTCTTAGGAGCTCCAAAGACATCCAGTGATCAGGTGTTAATGGCCACACAGATTTTCCATTCATGTAGCTAGGAGAAAATGCTTTCCTTGTTATGATTTTGAGAAGAGTGTGTGCAGCTGGGCATGAATCAGCTTTTTAGATTATTTTTACATAAAGTACCTCTTAACATCAGCTTGCTTGGAACTATATAGCTATGGGGAATTTAATGTTTCCCGTAGAGGGACAATGAATCTTTGCTGCTATGGCTTACCTCCTAGTTATAACACAGCAGTTGCTGCTTCAGTTTCCCTCTCAAATCAAGTTAATTTAGCCCTCTTTCCAGCATAAGGACAGTTCAACCACCAGCCAGAAGTCCACCTTAAAAAAGAGTTATTTATTTCTACTCCCCTCTCGGGAGTATAACAGAGATACCCAGCCCCTTGATTCTCCTCTCGGGTTGGATCACTCTGGCTTTCTAGTCAGAGCATCACCCCTGACATGTGGTTCTTTACACAGCCCTGTCCCTTTAGGTCTCTCCCAGAGCTGCTGCCCCCCTTTCATCTGAAGAGTCCCAAGAACGGTTTTGTTCCCTTTATGAATTAAGGGATCTTACTTACATCTCTGCCTCCTTTCCCAGCACACCTTGTTCTCAGGCCTATGGTACCCATGATCCCTTGGAATTAGAGTCTCCAAAATCTCCTCTTCTAAGCTGAAATCAGTAACCACGCAGAGCTGGACCATGCTTCTTAAAGGGCCAGTTCATCGTGGTACAAACTAAATGAAATTAACTAATATAATTAAGTGTTTTTAGCTTCAATCATGTAGTTGGTATTTAGTATGCTGTACTGATTTTATTTGTTTCTGAGCTACTGTGCTTGGCTCCCCAGAGAAATTCTTCAGTGGTTTAATGAGATTATCTCAGACTCCGAGAGATCTGCAGTGACTATTACTCCGAAAGAACTGCACTACTAGGTGAATGTTTTAGGTTAATGAAACTCTCAACTCAAAAACAAACAGAAAATGGGGCTTGGGGGAAAAGAGAAAGGGAAGGACATATTTTATTATGTATTGTCATTCTACAATGATATTTTCTTCATCCTTCTAAGGCAGTAATGCTTATGTAAGCAGAGTCAGGATAAGCTCTACCCTGACATCTGGTGGAAAGAATGTCAGAGAGTTTATTTGCATAGACACGCCTACCCTATCCCAGATTGCTGAGCGGTGGGACTGCTTGGTGACAAATGACTCACCCTCAGTTGGGTGGTACTTGCTAGACAAGGATCATGGGTTCCAAAACCCAGTGAAGTAGAGAGGCTGGGGACAGGTATCTGTGCCTGGTGGTGCAGGCTCCTTGTGGAGCCAGAAGCACCAGTTGCACCCCCTCCTCTCTCCACTGTAGAATGTCAGAGTTGATTTTTTTTATTCCCTCAAGAATCTAAATACAGGTTGCTGAGCTGAACTCACTTTGGGCTAATGGTGCACTAGCACTGGGGCTCCCCCACTAAGAGCTGAGATCACTAAGAGTTGAAATCACAAAAAAGCTGAAATGACTTAGCTGAGAGCACTGAGCATTGTGCTAGCTAGTGGGGGAGCCTGAAGATATGCTGTGGAACAGAGCAGCTGGCGGAGTGGAGCAGTTGCGGGGACGGCTGGAGCGGATCACGGGACAGCTGGTGGCAGAGTGGCTGGCAGAGCGGAGTAGCTGCGGGACGGGTGGAGCGGCCCACAGAGTGAGCGGAGCCGAGCAGTTTTGCAGAGCAGCTCATGGAGCAGAGCAGCTGGTGGAGCGGAGCAGTTCCTGAGGACGGCTGGAGGAGCAGAGTGGAGCGGCTGGTGAAGCGGAGCAGTTCGTGGAGAAGGCGGAAGCAGAACCCACGGAGAGGCAGGGCAGTTGGCCCTGGACCACGTAAGGTGCCCCTTTCTACCCAGGCTGGGGGGAGGGACCTCTACAGATAGACTCTCGAACTCTGGGGTGGCATTGACCAGAGACTTTTGGGTTGTTGGACTTTGGGGTGATTGGACTTAAAACCCTAAGCGGAAAAAGGACAGTGCCAAACGTACTTGGAGGTGGGTTTTTGTTTATGGTATGTGTTATAACCCTGTTTGTGGTGTTTCTCCAATGGGATGCCGCATTGATTCCTTCCTTTATTAAAAAAGATTTTGCTACACTCAGACTCCGTGCTTGCGAGAGGGGAAGTATTGCCTCCTAGAGGCGCCCAGGGGGGTGTGGTATGTGAGTGTCCCAGGTCACTGGGTGGGGGCTCGAGCCGGTTATGCATTGTGTTACTGAAACGGAACCCCTGGATACTGAACCCGGCCCTTGTTGCTGCCAACTAGAGGGGCAGAAGGGTTACATTTTTGGGGGCTCGTCCAGGATCCCTGGGTCAGTACCCCTCGCAAGCACTTGTTGAGTGTTCCACTGTATTGGGAAATAATTATGTTTATATTTTGAGGAAACTACTGTTTGTATAATGGCTAATATGTCGGGTTTGTTGGGCCCCAGTCCTGCAGCCTCTAGCTCAGGGGCGGCAGACTCAGCCTATGATTGGGCAAAAGCACTGGGGCATATATTGGAAAAGATTGTGTTGGCCTATGCTACGTCAAACTCTTGTCGTAAGTTAAGGTTATTTGATGGGGAAGAGGAGTTTGAACTTTGGTCGGAGCATACTACTGAAATGCTGTGGGAGTGGGCCGTACCCGATGTAGAAAAGCGACGATGTCTAATAGAGAGCCTTAGTGGCCCAGCATTAGATGTAATTCGCACCCTGAAGCTCACTGACCCTGAGGTCAGTGTGAAGGACTGCCTAGAGGCCCTTGATAATACCTTTGGGAGCGTAGAGGGCCCTGAGGACAGTTACTGTAAATTCATTAATTCTCGACAGCAAAGGGGTGAGAAAATTTCAGCCTACATACAGAGGCTGGAGAGACTACTTCAGAGAGCTGTTATGAGGGGAGCAGTGACTGCTGAGCAGATGGATCAGACCAGACTGGCTCAAGTTGTAAGAGGGACTCAGTATCGGAACCCAATCCTACTTCATCTCCGACTAAGAGAACGGCAGGAACATCCCCCAAGTTACTCCCAGCTGATAAAGGAGGTCAGGGAAGAAGAAGAAAGGCAGGCAGCCAGCGAGTGTTGGGAAGCCCAAACATTGGAACGAGCCAGTACGACACCACCGCCAATGGCCAGTGTACTGATGGTGAGCACCACAGAGGAACTTGCCCAACAAATGCAGGTCCTGACAGAACGGATAGCTGAGCTGCAAAGCATCATTGACCAAGCTAAGACTTCCCGGAATAAGGAGCCTCAGACTGTGATGATAGAGAAGTCAGTATCTAGAGTCACCGTCCCACCTCGCCGAATGGGGAAAGGACACTTCTTTTGCTACCGGTGTGGTCAGGATGGGCACAGTGCTGCTAACTGCCATAAGGAAGAGAACCCCTCCTTAGTGTATGAAAAGCTGAGGATCAGTTGGGAGAGATCCAGTAGCTGCCAGAAGGTCCGGGGACAGAGACCATCTAGGCCTAGAGGATTTGAAGATTCCCCCAGAAGAGACCAACCAGCTGGGATCCCTGCAGGACTGATAGGGCCTCGAGCAGAGGTCATGGTGAGGATTGAAGGGGCGGAGTGTAAAGCTGTGCTTGACACTGGATCTCAAGTGACTATTATATTTCAGTCATTCTACCAACAGATGCTTAGGCACCTGCCCATACAGCCACTGACTGGCATTGGTCTGTGTGGCCTCAGCATGGATGAATACCCTTATCAGGGCTATGTCATAGTACACCTGGAATTCCCAGAAGAGATTGCTGGGGTAAGACAGGAGGTGGACACTGCTGCTTTAATATGCCCTGACCCCAAAGGAGCCTCTGATGTGTCTGTGCTAATAGGGACCAACTCCAGCCTCTTTAGGATACTGGCCGATTACTGCAGACAGCAAGCAGGAGACCAATATCTGAATACCTTGGTGATACACACACACTGTGCCGAGGCTTACAGAAAAATTGAGGACACGAGAAAAGTGATGCCTGATTTGCCAGTCGGAGCACTGAGGTATGCGGGCCCGGTCCCTTTAGTGGTGCCTGCCATGTCAGAAAAGGAGGTGATTGTCAGGAGTACCTGCCTAAAAGGCAGTAAGGAAACATTAGCTGTGGTAGAGCAGCCAACCAAGGGAGGGCTCCCAGAAGGAGTGCTGGTTCTCAGCGGAGTCATAACCCTACCTGCTGAAGCCCAGGAGGAGGTGACGATACTGGTTGCTAATGAAACACGCCGTGATGTGTTTGTAAAACCAGGGCAGAAGATTGCAGACATTTTTGAGCCTGAAAGCGTTGTGAGACCCCAGTGTGAAGCTGAAGTTCCAATGATAGATCCTGCGAAGTTTGACTTCGGGGACTCACCGCTGTCTGAGGAGTGGAAGGATCGCCTGAGGAAGAAGCTTTGCAAGAGATCCAAGGTGTTCTCACTACATGAGTGGGACGTGGGATGTGCAAAGGGAGTGGAACACCATATCAGGCTACAAGATCCCCGACCCTTCAGGGAGAGGTCTAGGAGGATTGCCCTCTCTGAGATGGAAGACGTGCGCCATCATCTTCAAGAGCTGATCGCAAATGGTATCATCACAGAGTCACGAAGCCCCTATGCCTCACCCATTGTGGTCGTTCGTAAGAAGAGTGGAAAAATCCGGATGTGTATTGACTACCGCACCCTAAACAGGCGCACTACAGTTGATCAGTACACCATGCCTCGAGTACAAGATGCCTTGGACTGTTTGCTGGGTAGTCAGTGGTTCTCTGTGTTGGATCTTCGGAGTGGATACTACCAGATCCCTCTGGGTGAAGAAGATAAGGAGAAGACAGCCTTCATCTGCCCATTAGGGTTTTATCAGTTCGAACGCATGCCCCAAGGGATTTCTGGAGCACCTGCCACATTTCAACGTCTTATGGAAAAAGTCGTGGGAGACATGAATTTACTGCAGGTGTTAGTTTACTTGGATGACCTGATTGTGTTTGGAAGAACCCTGGAGGAACATGAAGAAAGACTTCTTAAAGTGCTCGACAGGTTGGAGGCATACGGTTTGAAGCTTTCAATTGATAAATGCCAGTTCTGCCAAACCTCAGTGAAGTATGTAGGTCACATCGTGTCCCAAGAGGGTGTGAGTACTGACCCCGATAAAATAGAAGCACTCACTACCTGGCCACGTCCCATTAACTACAGAGAACTCAAGACGTTTCTTGGATTTAGTGGTTACTACCGCAGATTTGTGAAGAACTATGCTACGATTGTAAAACCTCTGAATGATCTTACCAGGGGATACCAGTCCAACAAGAACAAATCTAAGACCCAGAATAAGCGGAGGCCTCCAAAGCCGCCTTTGCAGAGACACTATGGCCCCTTCGAACCATTTGGGCCGCGGTGGGATGAAAGATGTGAGAGAGCTTTTCGGGAAATCATTACTCGCTTAACTCATGCTCCCGTCCTAGTCTTTGCTGACCCAAGCAAACCGTTTATCCTGCATACTGATGCCAGTTTGGAGGGTCTGGGAGCAGTACTGTATCAGGAAGTGGAAGGCAAACGCAAACCGGTAGCCTTTGCCAGCCGAGGACTGTCTGACAGTGAAACTCGCTACCCCATCCACAAGCTGGAGTTCTTGGCCTTGAAATGGGCCATCACTGAGAAATTCCGAGACTACTTGTACGGTGCTCAGTTCCAGGTGTGGACAGACAACAACCCACTGACCTATGTGTTAACAAGTGCTAAATTGGATGCTACAGGCCAGAGATGGGTGGCCGCCTTGGCTAGCTATGAGTTCAGCATTCAATACCGATCAGGGAGGAGCAATGTAGATGCAGATGCCTTGTCCAGACGTCCGCAGGCACCTGATGTTGCTGTGATACCCACGGATGGCGTGAGAGCTATTTGCAGTGTGAGTCGCCGAGAGCCGGAGGCCCATGAGAGCCTTCATGGATGTGTTGCTGAAGCTTTGGGCCTACCCCCTGAAGGCGTGCCTTCTGCTTCAGTGAACTACATTGCTTTGGACCAATCTCCCTTGCCCATGCTCAATACGGCTGACTGGCAAGAGGCCCAACTACAAGATGCTGACATTCGTGATACACTACTTGCCAAAAGAGGGGGGCGAGGCCCAGCTGAGGTTGTCCCACCTACCCCAGAGGGCAAACTACTATTGAGAGAATGGACCAAACTAAAACTGATTCAGGGAGTGCTACACCGCACGACCACAGACCCTCTACAAAAGCAACGGAATCAACTAGTGCTGCCAAAAGATTACAGAGCCCTGGCCATGAGGGCCCTGCATGATGACTTTGGACATTTAGGGATGGAGAGGACCCTGGAACTTATCCGCAGTAGATTCTATTGGCCACGGATGGCTGAAGATGTTCGCCGGAAATGTGAGACCTGCGCGCGATGTGTGCAAAGGAAAACTCTGCCCACGAGGGCTGCATATCTGAAGAACATCACCAGCAACAAACCTCTGGAGCTGGTTTGCATTGATTTCTTGTCTTTAGAAGTGGACAAGAGGAATATTGGGAACATCCTAGTAGTGACCGACCATTACACGCGATATGCGCAGGCATATCCCACACGTGATCAGAAGGCCACTACCGTCGCTCGAGTACTGTGGGAAAAATATTTCTCAGTTTATGGATTCCCAGCCCGGATACACTCGGATCAGGGACGAGACTTTGAGAGTCACCTTCTGAAGGAGGTGCTGAGGATAGCAGGAATTAAAAAGTCAAGGACAACGCCTTATCACCCACAGGGTGACCCTCAGCCAGAGAGGTTCAACCGAACCCTGTTAGATATGTTAGGGACTTTGCGGCCAGAGCAGAAGGCAACCTGGAGCCAACATGTCGCATTTCTAGTGCACGCCTACAACGCCACAAAGAACGACGCTACGGGAGTCACCCCATATCTCTTAATGTTTGGGCGAGAACCAAGATTACCCATAGACCTGTGCTTTGGTGTATCCGAGGATGGAGATAGCTATGAAACTCACCAGCAATATCTATCCCGTCTACGAGAAAAGCTGCGGGATGCTTATCACTTAGCTACATCTGCAGCTCAGAAGAATGCAGGCCGCAACAAACATCGATATGATGCTAGGGTACGTCTGCAAGAGCTCCAGCCAGGGGACAGAGTCCTGCTGAGAAATTTGGGTATTGCTGGCAAACACAAGATAGCTGACAGATGGAAGGCAATACCTTACTTAGTGATGGAAAAGCTAGGAGACCTGCCGGTCTACAAGATAAAACCTGAAGAGGGTCCAGGGCAGACCAAAACCGTGCATAGAAACCTTTTGCTCCCTGTGGGAGAATTGGTAAGCAGCCCTTATGAGATGGGCCACAACAGGGCAACTGGGCAGAACAAAGGTGCTGTACCAAAGCCGCCTTCCAATGTGGACAGCCGGCCTCCTGCAGCTAACCTACCCCTACTCGGCACATCTGACAGTGAGTCTGAGGAGGAAGACACAACCATGGTGTATCCTGGGATGAAGACAAGATTTCAGTCTCGATCCGCTGAATCAGAAGAGAGCACATCCTCTTCCGCCCTAAACCCTATGGCAGAAGTATTTAGGCCCATTCCTGACATCCCTGAGCCACTGGTGGGACCCCCGTGTAATGACTTACACAGGCTATTGGACAATGGTGACATACAGATGGAGGATGTCCAGAGCACCTGCGACCCTCCACTGTTAGAACTAGAAATGCAGGAGCCTATGCCAGTATCTGAGGGGAACTCACAGGAAACCTCCCCATCCGGCACTCAAGAGGATGTCCCCCCTACCATAGCAACAGAGATTCTTAATAGGCGAGACAGGGTAATAAGACCAGTGAAACGGTTAACTTACGATGCACCTGGGGTGATTAGTGAGGAGCCTATACATTTAGCACACAGGTTTGTGAAAGCTAAAGTGGGCTATCTAATGCCTTTTGGAGGGGACCAATAAGTTGGTATAGTAGGGAATGTGATTTGTCGGGACGACAAATTCTTGGCTGGGGGAAGGATGTAAGCAGAGTCAGGATAAGCTCTACCCTGACATCTGGTGGAAAGAATGTCAGAGAGTTTATTTGCATAGACACGCCTACCCTATCCCAGATTGCTGAGCGGTGGGACTGCTTGGTGACAAATGACTCACCCTCAGTTGGGTGGTACTTGCTAGACAAGGGTCATGGGTTCCAAAACCCAGTGAAGTAGAGAGGCTGGGGACAGGTATCTGTGCCTGGTGGTGCAGGCTCCTTGTGGAGCCAGAAGCACCAGTTGCACCCCCTCCTCTCTCCACTGTGGAATGTCAGAGTTGATTTTTTTATTCCCTCAAGAATCTAAATACAGGTTGCTGAGCTGAACTCACTTTGGGCTAATGGTGCACTAGCACTGGGGCTCCCCCACTAAGAGCTGAGATCACTAAGAGTTGAAATCACAAAAAAGCTGAAATGACTTAGCTGAGAGCACTGAGCATTGTGCTAGCTAGTGGGGGAGCCTGAAGATATGCTGTGGAACAGAGCAGCTGGCGGAGTGGAGCAGTTGCGGGGACGGCTGGAGCGGATCACGGGACAGCTGGTGGCAGAGTGGCTGGCAGAGCGGAGTAGCTGCGGGACGGGTGGAGCGGCCCACAGAGTGAGCGGAGCCGAGCAGTTTTGCAGAGCAGCTCATGGAGCAGAGCAGCTGGTGGAGCGGAGCAGTTCCTGAGGACGGCTGGAGGAGCAGAGTGGAGCGGCTGGTGAAGCGGAGCAGTTCGTGGAGAAGGCGGAAGCAGAACCCACGGAGAGGCAGGGCAGTTGGCCCTGGACCACGTAAGGTGCCCCTTTCTACCCAGGCTGGGGGGAGGGACCTCTACAGATAGACTCTCGAACTCTGGGGTGGCATTGACCAGAGACTTTTGGGTTGTTGGACTTTGGGGTGATTGGACTTAAAACCCTAAGCGGAAAAAGGACAGTGCCAAACGTACTTGGAGGTGGGTTTTTGTTTATGGTATGTGTTATAACCCTGTTTGTGGTGTTTCTCCAATGGGATGCCGCATTGATTCCTTCCTTTATTAAAAAAGATTTTGCTACACTCAGACTCCGTGCTTGCGAGAGGGGAAGTATTGCCTCCTAGAGGCGCCCAGGGGGGTGTGGTATGTGAGTGTCCCAGGTCACTGGGTGGGGGCTCGAGCCGGTTATGCATTGTGTTACTGAAACGGAACCCCTGGATACTGAACCCGGCCCTTGTTGCTGCCAACTAGAGGGGCAGAAGGGTTACACTTATTACCTGTTTTATAGCTTTGGCATGGCTATGCCACACACTCAAAACCAAACTATTTTTCTCTGCAGTCAAACACAATAAGATTAAGCAGAGAATGGAGTTAAAAATACAGGGCCAGATCCTAAATTGGCATAATCAGAAAATCAGCTGATGTAAATGGGAGTTAATTCAGTAAAACGCTTGTAGGGGCTACTTCCAATAATCAAGTCCATCTTGAATGATAACTTTAAAATATTTTCAGATCTGGACAAATACTGCAAGAAATTCCCTGCAAACATTTGGCTGACGTTTGAAATGAATTAGTTTTGGCCACTTTGTAAGTTTTAGCCACTTTTGTAAGTTTTAGCATTTGTTTTCCAGAAACATTTGAATTATTTAGTTTGATTGGCTGATGAGATTGTCCAACAAGCAGTGAAAACAAAAAATGAACAAACAAAAACTAGACTGTTCCAATCACACTGCTAAATATACTAAGGCCTGGTCTACACTATGAGTTTATCTCAAATTTAGCAGCATTAAACCAAATTAACCCTGCACCCATCCACACAACGAAGCCCTTTGCTTCGATATAAGGGGCTCTTAATATCGATATTTGTACTCCTCCCTGCTGAGGGGAGTAGTGCTGAAATCGGTATTGCTATTTTGAATTAGGGTTAGTGTGGCTGCAATTCGACAGTATTGGCCTCCGGGAGCTATCCCACCATGCACCATTGCTGTCCGGAACGGTCACAATCTGAACTCAGATGCAGATAGACAGGAAAAGTCCTGTGATCTTTTGAATTTCATTTCCTGTTTGCCCAGCGTGGAGAGCTGATCAGCACAGGTGACCATACAGTCCCAGAATCAAAAAAGAGCTCCATCATGGACCGTACGGGAGATACTGAATCTGATCTCTGTATGGGGAGATGAATCTGTTCTATCAGAATTCCATTCCAATAGATGAAATGCCAAAGCTTTTGAAAAAAAAATCTCCAAGGCTATGATAGACAGAGGCCACAACAGGGACTCAACACAGTGCTGAGTGAAACTTAAGGAGCTGAGACAAGCGTACCAGAAAGCCAAAGAATCAAATGGACGCTCACGGAGGGAGAGGCAACTGATGACTGTAGCTATCCCACAGTTCCGCACTCTCTGAAAAACCATTTGAATTCTGGGCTGAGCTCCCAAAGCCTGAAGGGTCAAAAACATTGTCTTGAGTGGTTCAGGGTATATGTCATCAGTCCCCCCGCCCTGTGAAAGCAAAGGGAAAAAATCATTTCTTACCTTTTTTCAATGTCACCGTATGTCTACTGGATGCTGCTGGCAGACGCGGTGCTGCAGCGCTACACAGCAGCATCTCTTTCCCTTGCCTTGCGGATGGCAGACGGTACAGTAGGACTGGTATCCATCATTGTCGTCCTGTGGGTGCTCCTGGCTGGCCTCGGTGAGGTCAGCCAGGGCAGGGGCAGCTCTAGGTATTTTGCCACCCCAAGCACGGCAGGCAGGCTGCCTTCGGCGGCTTGCCTGTGGGAGGTTCCCGGTGCAACGGATTCGGTGGCATGCCTGTGGACGGTCCACTGAAGCTGCAGGACCAGCGGACCCTCCGCAGGCATCGTGGCGACCGGCAGAGTGCCCCCGTGGCTTGCCGCCCCAGGCACGGGGTTGGCATGCTGGTGCCTGGAGCCGCCCCAGCCAGGGGCGCCTGGTCAAAAATGGGAATGACTCCAGGTCATTCTCTTCTTTAAGTTTTGTCTAATGGAGATTCATGGAATATCATGGCAGCTGGAGGCTTCTGCCTCAGGCCGCTCTCCCCAGTCAGCAGCACCGCGCGGTCACTCCTACCCCTTGCTACCAGGGCTCACAATCAGATACTTAGACCTCTACATTTTGTGCAAATAAAGAAAATTAAGCTGCTGTTTAGAACTGTCCCCCAACATACATATCCTGGGACATTTTGTATTTTACCAGTGTCAACCAAAGGCCCACACACAAATGGAGATTCAGTCCTGCCTGTGCTTCTATCCCAGTGCTTATCACAGATTCCCATTTTCAGCTATAGGCTGAGTAAGCGCAGAATGGTGGTTCACTCTACTTTGCTGTAAGCCAGCCGCCCTCCCCTCCCCCCTTTGATCTCTGCTTGCAGAGGCCATAAAGTCAGTGTTGTTTCTTATTCCTGCATTCTTTATTACTTCATCACACAAATGGGGGGATAACTGCCATGGTACCCCAGGAGGGGTGGGGGAGGAGGGAAGCAATGGGTGGGGTTGTTGCAGGGGCACCCCCTAGAATGACATGTAGCTTATTATTTCTGTGGGATCTCTGGGGCTCTGACCCAGAGCAGTCGTTTGCCTCTCTGGTTCTTCAGTAGGCTTGCCTGATATTCTAGGCAGGACTGACTCTCCATTAGACAAAACTTGAAGAAGAGGATGACCTGGGGAGTCATTCCCATTTTTGTCCAAGCACCCCTGACCGACCTCACCGAGGCCGGCCCAGGAGCACCCATGACAGCAGCAGACTGTACAGTAGAGCTGGTAACCATCTTTGCTAACTTGCAAAAGGCAAGGGAATGCTGCTGTGTAGTGCTGCAGTACCACATCTGTCAGCAGCATCCAGTACACATACAGTGACAGTGAATAAAGGCTGAATGGGCTCCATGGTTGCCGTGCTATGGCGTCTGCCTGGGCAATCCAGGGAAAAGGGCGTGAAATGATTGTCTGCCATTGCTTTCATGGAGGGAAGATTGACTGACAAGATTTACCTGTAACCACCAGCGACAAATTTTTGGCCCCCATCAGGCATTGGGATCTCAACCCAGAATTCCAATGGGCAGAACTGCAGGAACTATGGGATAGCTACCCACAGTGCAACGCTCCGGAAGTCGACGCTAGCCTCGGTACATGGATGCACGCCACCGAATTAATGTGCTTAGTGTGGCTGTTTGCCCTCGACTTTATATAAATCTGTTTCCAAAAATCAGTTTCTATAAAATCGGAATCGTTCTGTAGCGTAGACATACCCTAAGGGTGAAATTTATTAAATAAAGCAATAGGTTTTTAACCACACAATCTCTCCCTGTTACCAGCATGATCATGATTATAGGACACGACCATGTGTTTCAGTCTGCCCCAGAAAAGCAGGAAATGGAGTGGGTATCAGTAGGAATCACACCTAAGCCTCTTGCATTGATGGATCACTGAGGCCAGAAGTGTTCTAAAGCTATTTAAAATAGTATCCTTCCACAGACTAGTTTTGTCACGTATGGCACAGCGTAATAGCTTAATGACAATCCAGAAGGCCTGAGTTTGGATCACTGAACAGTTTCCATGGCAGCATTTCAGAAAAAGTTTCCCAGGAAATGACTGACTGTAGTGAAGTGGAACAAAATCAGTATTAGGCTTTAGATTCACACAGTATAAATGCTAAATGCATTGTTTAACCTGATGTTGCACAATTAACTAGGAGATTTCAAATCACCACATTTTCTCATAAGCCACTGGAACCCAATACTACACCTAGAAAGAGCAGTACTCCATCCTGGGAGGATGCCTGGGTTTCACCTAGGCTATCCCTGAAATTTGTTTCTAGTGGAGAAGGCATTAAAGAGTCTGTGTGATTTTGCATGTGACTGTCACAGGAGATTAACATTAGCTAGCCAAGTCTGCATGGTTAGACATGGAAAGTGCTCCAACACTTTGCGAATCCATTTGGAAGGAGGAGGATAGTCTGAAGTGGATTTCTGGTCCCTTTGCAATGGGTTCTGTCTTTTAGCACAAGAGGACATATTGTATCCAGATCCACTTCTTCTTGCAACATGATTATATTTTAATCCACATTTCATTAAGGCCTCGACTCACTGAAGTCAAACTAGAGACTGGAAACTGTTCATTAGCCCTTCTATCCTGCTATATCAGCTAGTGAAGCACAGCATTCTGAGACGCTGTGAAGCAGGTAACAGATCTGGAACGAAGTCAGCGTTGCTGCTCATGGTCTCATTCTACAGATCCAATGATAGCCTTTGTTTGCATAGTGCTATTCCCAGCAATGTCAGTTCTGAGAGTAGAATTGGGCCATTACATTTTTACTCCTTTAATTTAGTTGCAGAGTGATATTACGTTTTGCCCCCAAAAGGCCAGATTCTCCTCTGACCTGCATAGGAATAAAATAACCCTATAGAAGTCAATAAAGTTATGCAGACGTAAAACTAGTATGAAAAGCAGAATCAGGCTCAGTGTCTACTGGAAGCAGAAGGCTGGGCTTGATCCTGCTCTTATTGTGTCCTAGGAATACAAGATTGTCACTCCTCCCAGCTCCCCTAGCAGAATCCATGCCATTTGAATTAAGTTCTGGAATAGTTTTGGAGATACTTTTATTACTGCCACTTTTATTACTGCCACTCAACACCCCATGTTAGGTTCTATGGTACATATTGAATACCAGCTCGAGTTTAACTCTAAGTGACATACTGAGTCATAGCCTTTAGTTTGTGGGAGTTGATCTGAAGATCCTTTGGCTCTTAACATTTGTTGACACCTGGCACTGTTAGCTCTAAAGTGATTCCTAGGGTTTCTCAGATGGCAACAGAACAAATGGCTGGTCAAACATATCACTCTACTGTCCAAGGAAGTTCCAGAGAGCATCTAAGGAATGAGTAACCCTAAGGGGAGGCCATCCATCTGCTGAAGATTGCATCTCATGTAGACTTTAGCTTGAGGACCAGAAAGCATTAACACAGGGGTTCTCAAACTGGGTGTTGGGACCCCTCAGGGGGTCACGAGGTTATTACATGGGGAGTCATGAGCTGTCAGCCTCCACCCTAAACCCCACTTTGCCTCCAGTATTTATAATGATATTAAATATATTAAAAAGTGTTTGTAATTTATGAGGGAGGAGGGGGGTTGCACTGAGGGGCTTGCTATGTGAAAGGGGTCACCAGTACAAGTTTGAGAACCACTGTATTAATGTACACAAGTGTATTTAATCTTCAGGAGTCCTAAACTTCTCCAACCAATGCAGCATTTAGAATTAGAGCCAAGTTTCCTTTAATAGGGGTATGTCAATTCAGGACAGGTCATACTCAACATTCAAAGCATGTGAGAGGGTCACTGGCTGTTAAAGAGCATCCTCTGCAAACTTTGTTTATTTTCATCTAGTGTGCAGTGGGTGAGCACCAAAGTGAGCCGATAATGGGGATCTGGTTTCACACCTTTAGGGTGACGAATCAGAGGGGAACAGTTTGAGTGTGTGGTAACAAAGAACTCAGGAAGAATGCACTTAGGGAGACCTGTGACAGCAAGGGCAGTTGGCATCAATCTGCAAAGCATAATGAGGCTGATGAGAGCCAGGATGAGACTTTATGCTCATGGGCAGGCTACTGGTGTCAGGGACTAGACCCATAGCTGCACCACACAAAGAGGCCAAAGTTCTAGGGCAGGTGATAACATAACCCCTTCCTGTTCTGGGTGGACCCCAAAGTGTCAGAGCCAGATTCTTAGCTGCTGTAATGTGGCGTAGCTTCGCTGCCTTCAATGGAAATCTATTGATTTATACTAACTGAAGGTCTGGACCATTACATTTAAACTCTGCTCCACTACTGGCAACCCTATAGTGCCTTTAATCTTCAGGAAGCCTAAACATGGGGTGGTTGTGGTTAATGATTTTATGGGGATGATCATGTGAAGCACCACATCTGAAAGCCACATGATAGGCTCATGTAGATAAAGGCTGATGGATGAGGGGTAGGGGAAGGACCACATCGATCATGGCCCCATAGGATTATGATACCATCCTCTACCCAGTGAATGTTTCCCCTGTCCCACTGTGGGGAGAGCAGGGTTGTGGTGGAGGTAGTTGGTGGGCTACTCAATGTGCTCCTCCAACTCCATGTTTGAGACATACCTGTCTCCCCATGTGTGCTCATCTCCCCCAAGACACCCACTCTGAGTACACGCCCCTGAGAGATCCGATTGCTCTCTCCTGCAACATACAACCCACATCATGCTACAGAATGGACCAAATAGGCAGGTAAGATTTAAGGGGGCTCGGTGGGTTGCAGCAGCTGGCAGGTAGGTGTCAATGGGGCAAGCAGGTGGATCTCAGTATCTGGATGTCAGAGTGGGCTGCTGACCATCCTTGGGGGCAGGTGGACTGGAGCAGTGAGAATAAGGGTGTGTTTCTTGATCTTGGGGTGAGCTATGTAGAACATGGTAGGTAGGTGCTTCCTGATCATGGGAGGGGGAGTGATGAATATGAATAAAGGCGGCTTATGAAGGGAGTTTCAATGCAATAGGAAAATAGCAACTCTTTGTTTACACAGCTGTTAGAATACCCCACCAAAGTGGGTCAGGGTGAAAAGGTCAACACAGACAAATGTGAAACATTTAGTAGGGGAGGAAGGACTCAACCATTTCATTTAGTACATTTGCCTTATCTTATCTAAAACACTGATAGCCAAAGAGATGCAAGGGTTATGGAACAATGCAGATCAACCATTAACCCAGTGAACAGCTGCAGGGAATAAAAGCAAACAAGATACTATGGCAATTTAGCAGAAGGACATACTATTAAAAGATGACACAGTAAAGTATTTGTTGGATCCCTCTAGGAATCTGATTAGTGCTGGTCAGAATGTTATTAATTATTGTTCTATTGTAGGTAGGGCTGGTTGCCCAACATTTCCCATTGTAAGACCCTGCTTTCAGTTATTTATAGTTTTGTCAAACTTTCATTCTGAGTTATCCAGCAACCCAAATGGTTAATTGTCTTGGAAAATTTCAGCCAAAATGATTCAGCTGTTTCTGAGAGGGTAGCTAGGAAAAATGTTTTGCTGATAAAGAGTTCTGAAGACTTCTTTTTTTGGAACATCTCCAGTGGCCCCTCTTTGTACAGGGACTTGAAATTTGACAGAGGGTGACCTTTGTATCAGGGATAAGCTTTTTGCCTTCCCTGTGAAGAGTTGCTCAAGTCATAAGCCTTTGGGGGTGGGGGAGGGGAGGAATACTGCAGCTTGCACATGCTCAGTAAAGACTTACATTTTAACATTGAATTCCCTGGAGATTCCCTGCACTAGGCATGTTTCAGCCTGGGGCTGAACAGGACTTTCCTTGAAATTGCAACTAAGACTGCTGTGGGCTCTTCTGGCTCCAGGTTCAGACACCTGAAGTGAGAACAGGGAGCCTGTCTTTCAATTTTCCCCATGCTGGGCACCCACAGTGTGAAGGAGGAAGCTGTCCCGTTCAAATGAAGAGTGGACAAGAGCCAGACCAGAGAGGTGGGGGAAGAGAAGACTGGTACTGACTCAGCAAGGAGACTGGGATGAGAAACCTGAGGAGTGGAGACAAGGATAATGGGACTGGGACAGGGATCCAGGACATGGACAAAAATTTGGAGGGGGACGGGACAGAAGAGTCTGTGCCCATTAGAGAACACTCCCTTCCAGGGCCTGGAATGGAACCAAGATTCTCCCCATTCCTCTTCAGCCAGCAAATAACTGTGAAACCCACTAGCAAAGTTGCAGGTCCACCTACAAGATAACCTACTATTGCTATCAGTTACAAGTAAGCACAAATAGCAGAGGTCTGTGTGGTGATCTAAAGGTTCCAGCCCTGCTGATGACCCATGTAGGGGTTGGTATGATGATATAGTGGAATTTATGTTTTCATTTTTCTTTAAAAAAAAACTCTATAAAATTATGTACAAAGCAACATTAAAAGATTAAGACTGAAGAGTCAGGTATTCAAAGTTAAGAAATACTAGAATTAAGGCTACCCAGGCAACCTTAATTCAGCCCCTTTGTGAGCATGCATTATAAGACTGTCTTTAATTACATGATCACAATTCCTGCTCCTTCCCCTCTTCCGCCACTGGACTCCCTACCTTGTTCAGAGCCCAGGATGGACCTGCTCTAGGGATGAATCCTGGTTGTATAGTGAAGAAGTCTGTTGTCAGTAAGACCCCGTCTCAGTTGTTGAAGTTGGAAGGTGTGCAGTGACTGAGACAAGGGATTGCAGGAAGATAAAGGATGGCCTCATGGTTAAAGAAGTTGAATCCTGTCCTGAAGACTTGGACTCTACCTCAGACTCTGTGTGACGCTGGGAAGGTCACTTCAACCCAACTTTTCACAAATGGTCACTAACTCTGTGTTCCTCATTTTCTGGGGACTTGACTTGATACCCTGGAGTCTGATCTGCACAAGAGCTGAGCACTCACAGCTGCAACTGAAGCCAACAGGAGCTGTGTTTGCATATATATTAAGTGCTATATAATGGTAATTTCTCTGAAAAAAAAAAGTCAGGTCCTAGGCACTCAAAATTAATAGATACCTTTGACCTCTGTGCTTCAGATCCCCATCTGTGAAGTGAGGATATAGCCACCCCTTCATCTCACAGGGACACTGAAAATAAAATACTGTTTGTGATGCCTTCTGACACTGCAGTGATGAACAACATAGAAAATCCCAGGAGAAAATTAATAATTCTGTCTTCAGAGCTGGGTTTGAATAGCGTGCAGTAAACAAGGCCTAGGGCCACCCACCCATTGAAAAATGGATAAAACAAATCTTGAATAGTTTTCATTAAGTGAACATCATAGGTGCCGACTCTGTGGGTGCTCAGGGGCTGGAGCACCCATGGAAAAAAAATAGTGGATGGTCAGCACCCCATCAGCCACAGTTGTTCAGTGGCACCGCTACCTATCAGCTGTTTGGTAGTGCCCCGATGAGCTAAGCGGCAAACATCTGTTTGGCAGCTTGGGGATAGGCTTGGAGAAGGGCAGAGAGCAGTGAGAACGAGTGGGCAGGGGCCTCGTGGGCAGGGAGTGGAGCAGGGGCAGGAAGAGGCAGAGTGAGGGTGAGGCCTTGGGGGCAGAGCAAGGTTGGAACACCCCTGGGGAAAACTAGAAGTCGGTGCTTATGGTGATCATCATCTATCTTAGGCTTTAAGCGAGGCAGAGATGTGGTGGGCTAAGAAACCCAATATGTGGTCACATAACTGGAGATGATCATAAGGTTTATGCACAAGGCGGCTGAATTATGACGACACAGGTAGTGTCCTTGTGTTAAGTACATAGAGAGGTTGGCTGGGATGAAGTAGGACAAAGACAAGGAAAAAGGGCTTATAGGTTCATGTGGGAGGCTATCAGACCACTTAAGGGAACTTTGGCTTTGGAGAGGATCCCATGGACAGCAGTAAAGAGGAGTCCAAGTCTGGAGAATCCACGTGATGAACTATTAAGGGAGCTGGGATGAAGACAAAGAAGGTGTTTCAGTAAGCTAATGGAAGTGCTCAGCGTTCTGAGGAGGACTAAGATGAAGGAGAGTGCTTCCCCCGAAGGACTGAAATGCATCTATGTGAGGAGACACACACTCCACAAGGGGAGAGGGGCACAGCTGTCTCACACACGGCATAACCAACCTATACAGAATAGGGTACTACAACAAAAGATGGAAGAGCAAGAGGCTGGTTAAAATAATATTAAGCAGAAAAGGGAAGGCATGCTGGGTTAAACAATCTTATGCTGTCACTAAAGTTAATAGATAAATATTCCTGCAATGTCCTCAGAAGCTGGAGAGTATTTATTATATAGCACTGGCATTAGCGGAGGTAGTAGGGAAAGGACTTGCCCACATCATCATCTGGAACATAGGCATGCACACAGTTTGCTATGTGTATGGACTAATGCTGCCCTGATTTATCCCTGGGCAACCCCAGTGATTTATGGGGCTCTCGCCTATTCTGCTGAATGCCTTCCATGCATGGATCTCAAACTGCATTACAACTATTAAGGGACGAGTTCTCTTAGCCCTTTAGTGGCTGCAGGCCAAAATATAGCAGAATCCTGTAGTAACACTACATGGGCAAGGCTAGGAAACAGAAGCTATCAACTGAGACCCTTCAGCACTCAGCGTGCACTGGAGCTGGGCTCTGTGGTGGTTGCTCATTGGGAATGTGGCCACTATTACAATCCATGGGCAGGCATGGTAGCCTGGGATTGGCAGGTGCACTGAACTCTGCCTCTGGCTTGTCCTCCTCAGCCATTGTGCTGGTTTCTCACACAAAGCCTTTCATACAGGCTTGGTGTGTGGGCAAAACCAAGGTTTCAAGCTAATGAGTTAAGCTTCACATCACCCATATCCAAATACTTACACCGAGGCACAGAATCCAGTAACCTGTGACTTATCCAAGGTCCCTGCATGGCCATGGTAGAGATGAGAAGAGATGCCAGGGGTCCTGGATCCCAGCCTCTGCTGCTTCCATCACTCTACGCTCCCCCATTCTTCTTCAACCCCAGAACTTACAATAAAAAGCAGGGATAATTGAGTATTCTAGGAGGTAAAAGCCCAGCGTTTGAAGAGCAGAAATCAGCAACAGTGATGGGAGACAGGGTGAAAAACTAACTTGAATCAGAAGAGTTTCAGCCCTCTGACCATTGCCTTGTGCAGAATTGTCATTTAAAAGCTTTGATACGAGTCTTTCAAGGGAATTCTGAGATGCATCTGACAGTGAGCACCCACTTCAGATATCACCCTAGCCATCTGCTGTCTCATTATGTCAGTAAACTCTCATCCCTACCACAGATTCTTCGAAGTTAGTCAGCACTAAGAATATTCCATGTTGTATGGAATCTGAGAAAACCAGGACCTGGAACTAACATGAAGCTTGCAACCCATCACTTTGATCTTTATGGGCCAGATTCTGATACCCTTACTCACAATGAGAAGCGCAATTGGTAGAGCTGTTCACTGAATAAAGTACTACTAAGTGTAAGTGAAGGGATCAAAATCTCATTGTCACATCTCATCTCTCTCACCCTTCATCCTGTCTATTTAGACTAAACTCCATGGAGCAGGGATGGCCTTACTATGTGTTTGTACAGTACCCGGCACAATAAAGCCCTGATCTTGATTGGACACTACTGTAATATAATCAATGCCAGTGATAATGAAACATTGACAACTTTCATTTCTCTCTAGACATGCATGGGACATTTGTAATCCTGCTGCCTCTCAGCCTGATCCTGATGATTTTTGGAGGAATGACTGGATTTATCAGTATGCTTGCCAGGGCCTACCTGCTGCTTCTAATGATGGGATGGCTTTTTCTTTTTGGAGGTATTGTACTGAGTCCTATTTATTGTTAATGATGAGACTAAGGGTGACAGCTTAGAACTGTAGCACTTCAACTACCAGAGGGTAAAGAGACAATGAGAACAGAACCAGCCAAGTGTCTGCTGTCAGACTGAGTGCCAGTGTTTATTCACTTCATGTGCTTTCTCATTCATCTCCTTGCAGACTGAAAAGCTAGTAATGTGGATTTTGAGGGAATCAGCAGACATTTACAAGGAGGAATAGCAGAAAGTTACATGTAGTTGTGTCTCATGGAGGATTGAGAGACATCTTGAACACAGTATCTTCATCCTTGAAAGGTTAAATACCCTTTCAGCAAATGTTATGTCAATTTTTTCTCTTCTAGAGACAAGATTTTTTTTTAAATCTTAGTAGAATGCAAGTGGCTTTGGAATTTATGAAACTTGGCATTATACAGCTTTGAACTGTAGTGAGTTAAGGCTTGATCTTAAGCTCAAGGGAAAAAAAAAACAACCAACCAAAAACAGCCATCAGTGGGAAGATTTCCACTGACTTCAATGGACTCCGTATCAGGCCTGTAAATTGGGGCTTACATGGTCTGTCCAACCATTTCATTTATTTTATCCTTACTATTTGCTTTGAGCTAGGAAGCTACTACCCAGCCCTGTGAGGTAACAAATGCCCTCAGTTCTCTGCTGAGCACCGTGCATGAATGGCTCCAGTTAATACAAATAGCATTAACAGCAACAGGTTCAAGGCTTCAGGTGTCCCCATCAGTACTCTAGGGAGAATGTTTTTACTTAGGAGCAGGAAGGTGAGGATTCCTGGAGCTGGATTTATAATTGCCCCCTCTCCTATTGTAAGGATTTTGATTGGATGGAATCAAAAAGCCGCAAGCCAGATTGTGACCCAGTGTGAATGAGTATCAAAGCCACTTCTAATCCCCTCTAACGTTTTCATGATCAAACTGTAAGCTAACTGAAATGGACTGCCCTGCACCGTCTTCACTTACGCAAGCCTCCCACTACCCATTTCTACACTGGCTATTTTAAGGAAAGCTACTATTGCCCTGGCACACGTGCAGCTTCATCAACACCAGCAATGGTGGAAGAACCACTGTAGACAGGCCACTGTAAGTTCTCAAACCACCATGTCATCTACACTTGCTTGGAGCATCCCAAAGCATCATGTCCTTAGCAATGGCTTGCAGTGTAATGGTCTGATTTTCAGAGATGCCAAGCACCAGGGCCCATTCTGCTGGAAAGTGAGGCCATCACAAGGAGAGAGAGACATTCCTTCCTGATAGTTGCACCCACTTTTAACTTGTCTTCATTTTGGCCAGTTTATATTTCCCCATGATATTAAGGTAAACTCTGCCAGTAGGGGATTTGGGATCATACAACATATATGGTAATAAGTAGTAGAATGCCCATCACCATATTTAGAGTTTCCAGTGTGTAATCCTGCTCCATGCTAGCACATGTGGAAAGCAAAGTGTCCACAGATGGGGCTCCCACTCTTCTCCTAACAGTACACATTCACTCTGGAGAGGTTCTAAACTCCTTTCTGTGATTTGCCTTTATTGTTAACAAAACAAGCCTCAGACTAAGATTTCTCCCAAGGTTGGTCCTATAGTTTTCTATTGCAATTCTCTATTTCTGCAGTTGCTCAGAGACAAACAATCCCCTGTATACATCTGGATTTAATCTAATTGCTAATAGGACCCATGTGGTCTGGGTGACACTGAGTAAGAGTAATTGAGTCTGTTCAGGGTCCTAGCACCCGACATCAGCATGAGTCAGCAAAACAACTCTGCATTTCTGCCCAGATGTCTGGAACCTGATATCCTGTTACAGTGACACAAACATTTTGAGAGGCTCAGATGGCAAGAGTTGAGATATGCAGGCCAGGATGCTCTGACATCTAATCTAATATAAAAATGTCTAACTGATCTCCATAATACCGGCATACAATCAGAGTTTTACAGTGGTGCTCACTATGGAATCTGAGCAGCAAGCCAAAGCAAAATTTAAAGCAGATTCTCTTGAATGAGGAGTGTAATCCTTTATTTCATCAACCTCCAGTACGATTTTGATCCCTACTTCCTAGTCCTACTTCTTTCCAGGGAATTTGCTACAGGCATGATGTTAGCTCTGGCATTGTGCACACCGTGCTAACTGCGTACACACAAATCGGTGAATTCTCTCTTGGAAAAAGAGAAGAAACATGGCAGCAGCCTTAATGCAGTGTTCTTCCATAACATACATTGCCCTGGTAAAGCAACAAAGCCTATAAATACTCGATAGCACTCTTCTATCCAAGTACCTCAAAGTGATATACAAGTTACTTAGGGCAAGACTTAACAATACTAATTAAATCTCACAGCACCTCTTCCACCAATAATATAAAAGTAAACTGGCTGGAAAGGGCCAGGTAAGCCTTTTTAATTCACTGCAGAACAACAACTTGACACCCCCACCCCCTCATCTTGACAACAGCCCTGTGTGGCAGGATTATAGGGAATATTTCACCTGTGACAAGAAATGCAGCCACCTCTGCGGTGGTACTTGGTAACTGTTTTTAACAGTCCACAAGGATGCTAAACCCAAGTGTAGTGGAAGTTGGTGATTGTAAAATGATCACATATTGGTGTGCTCAGAACTTAGTAAAGGGTGAAGGCTTACACTCTAAGCAGAAAATAGAGTTGGGGGACAGGGAATACATCCTAATAAAACTAATAGCTAAGTGTACAGAATTTTGCCCTTACAACTCTGATGTTATGTGCTTTTGATACTTTATAACCAATTACCACTTGCTATTAAACATCACAAGAAGTTTCTCCCCAGTCAAACAGGTGCAATACCTTGGTCATGCTAATGCCAACAATAAAACTTCAGTCTCACGCCCTCCCCGCCATCCCAGTGCTAGTGGGGGTCAGGAGTCCATCTTAGCCTAGATCACTCTGCTGAAGGTTCTTGCAGAGCGCTACTCTACAGCAGCCGCTCCACAGTTGCTTGTTACTTTCCCCCAAAATCAACGGTAACAACAGCAGCACTGTTCGCTCAACAGATAAGTGGGCCAGAAACAGACCTACCTGCTGAGCAGTTCCAGCAGGTGGCATGCTGCTGAAACCTGACCCACACCATGCTGCCTGCCACCCACCTCTGTCAGTCTGCCAAGTCCTGACCCTTTGGTCAGACTGAGCTTAGGAGGAACATCCAGGCTATCCCTGACAATGGCCTTTTCAGCAGGTCACTAGTCATGTCTGCATTATTAGGATCCAATTACACATGGGTCGGTGAATCAGAATGTCCTGTTTCTAAAAGTGAAAGAGAAAGAGGACCAGGGCTGCTGGAAGCAAACAAGCAACTATTTCAGGGCTTTAGGAGATCTGGGCAGAGTGAAGTGCACATCACTGTTTGCGCTTTCACAAGACCAGCTCATCATGTTAGCTCCTTGTTTCTGCAGCTGTTCACGAAGCACCATTCAACAGAAGTGCATAAGAGAAATATCACAACAGATTTTGGGGATTGGGAAACCACTGAAGATAGTGTTAAGTGAAAAGCTAAGACACAGAAGATTTGTAATTTACAATGCAGTTTTTCCACTTGGGTTTGATTTGGCCCACTGACTGCTGTACTCAGAGCTCAGTTGAAAGGAAAATCTTGAGCCAGAACCTTAGCTGGTGTAAATGGCTGTAACTACAAATTCTTATGCTGCAGCTTAATGTGGCACAGTTTCATACAGAGTGCCACTTTGTATTGTTCTACATTGTCAATCAATATGGAACAGCAGCTAAAGAGATACTAGGTTACAGACACAAACACCAGGGCCTTTTCCTTGCCAGCACAGTTTGTATGTTCCAGGTTTTGGAACAATTTAGCTTGCCACCTCTTAAATGCACCCACCATGGTTAGAGACTATCAGAATCTAGCAGACCTTGCCCAAACCCCCATGAAAATAATCCCCTTATCCTTATTTGGTAGTTTGTGTACAGGGGGAAGAGATTCACCCTCATGCCAAGGTCTAGTAAGGCCCATGCACTCCTTCAACCACAAGTATGAATGTGTTTTACCTCACTGATGTCCAGATGCATCTGTGCCTCAGTTTCCCACCAAAGAGGTCTTTCGCAGGCTGGTAGGGCAATTTGACCTATAGTCAGACTAGATCTCTCATTCCTAGGCAAACAGGAGCACAAACAAAACCATCACAAATCTTCTCTTTTAAGTGCTCTACAGATAACTTCAACATCTCTGAGCCATAGTCTTTAGTCACATAATTGCAGCCCTTTCAGGTGGCACAGCTGAGATGTAGAGGAGCCCATGTCCTTTTACCTTTTTGTTCGTTAGCCTTGAGAACCTAAATAAAAATGCATTCCTCAGCTCTAGCCTCCACATTTTCACTGGGGTATTCCCTACACTAGCTCACTTGCCAGCATCCTAGACCCTCTCACACATCCTCTATACAGTCCTTTCTAGGCTCCTCTGCCAGTAGGGAGACACACCAGCTCCAGGTCAACCCTTACATCTGGAGAGCTTCCCAGGCTGCTGCTATTGTCCTCCCTGGGTCTCTATCAGCTCTCTCCTGCCAGAGAGCCACTTCTAAGCACTCTGCAAACTCTAATTACCAGGGAATCATCCAGTGGGCTGTTCCTGCCACCTCTTTTCCACCCTTTATCCTGTTTCCTTCTTCCCAGCAGGCCTTGCTCCCTGCCCACAGTCACATGATCCAGGTGGAGAAGAGCCAGGCACAGATGAGAGCTGGGACTTTAAAGGCCCTGCTTACCCTATGACAGTGAGGGAGAAAGTGAGACTTCAGTAATAGACTGGCCTCATTCTAGCCCTGTGCACTAGGAGGAATTTCTCTATTTAACATCTGGCTTGGTAACTCTTGATTGCTTTTCACCAGCTTAGGGCCTCATCCTCCCCTATACAGGAGCAGGGGACAGGAAGCTCTGAGAATTTTAATTTACACTGCTCCCTAGGGGTTCTTCCATCAGGGGAGTGGGATTAGGGTATCTCCCACCTCCATGCAGAAAAGGCCTGGGGTTCCAGCCCCCAGATATCATGGATCTTAGCAATTGTCTGGTGAACTAGGCTATTTACATGGAGGCCCCACCCTTTGTCTAAACTCCGCAGATGCATGACTCCATTGCAAATGCAGGGGCAAGGATGCCCTGCTCACTGCTGCTGCTGGTGGGAAAGGGAGGCAAGCCAGCCCAGAGAAGTCAGGGAGTAGGAACTTTTAGAGTTTTCTCTTGGGGTTGTAGCAGGGAGACAATCTGGGAGGAGCTGAGATGGCCTCCCTGCCCTCAGCCCTTTCTGCCCTCACTGGAACAGAAGCACCTGGGAGGGGCCTTGTACGGAGCTAGAGGAACATGCTGCAGAGGTGGAAATCTCCTTCTCCATGGGCAAAAAGTCCCCTCTGCATCTGCATGGAGAAAGCAGCATGAGGCTGATTCCACAGCAGGCTCTATACACTGCATCTAATTAAAGAGTTGTCCTGAGTGATCATGCCCCTCCTAAACAGCTTTATACTGCAATCCTTTCTTGAATTTAGATTTCACTACCCATCCTGCAGCAATTGACAAATTATGCAGCCACTCTTGAAAAATGTGGGTGCTTATTTTGAGTGCCTTGATTTTTCTGGAGCCCAGATTAACGTACCTACAGTCTGATTTTCTGGAAGTGGTGAGCAGTTCCAGTCCAGTCCAGGAGCTGACAATAAGGCTCAAGAGATGAAGTAGGTGAGGCAGTATCTTTTATTGGACCAACTTCTGGTGGTGGAAGGTAAAAGCTTTCAAGCTACACAGAGCTCTTCTTCAGCTTGTGCCTTCCACCAAGAGAAGTTGGTTCAATACAAAAATATTACCTCACCTACCTCCTCTCTCTCATATCTTGGGACCAATTCTGCAAACAATAAAGCCCAAGGAGTTTTAAGCTGGGGACTCAACATTAGAAACCACACTTGAAAATTTTAGCCTAAATACAAGCAGCATCATTGAGCTGAAATGTATAAACCAGTTTCTACTTGCACCGGGTGTAGACATTACAGCTGTGCAAAGTGTCTATAAAACACTCCCATTCGCACCCACTTTTCACATGAGTACACAACTATATAAGGTGCAAAGCAGTGGAGAATCAGGCCCATTATATAATATAATTTTGTAAGCTGGGCTGTATATGTTTTCAGAGTCTGAAACACACATCATTAGATGTACATTGCAGGAAACATGCTGTTCTACGTTTTGATTAATCACTTAAGTGGTACAGAGACCAAAACAAAACTAGAGACAAGAAACAAAAACAGGGCAGAAGACAGTCCTGCCTGTGTATACAGGAAGGGGTGGGAAAAGAGATCTAGCAGAGCCCTAACCACACAGTTTTGACTCAGGTAAAGTGGACCCCAACACTATACTGTATTTGTGTTGTTTCCTCTAGGCCTTGTTACGCTCACTGGGATCAGTGTCTACATTGCATACTCAGCGGCTGCCTTCAAGGAAGCTCTCTGCCTTTTGGGAAGGAACAATCTCTTGGAGGAAGTTGACATCAAGTTTGGCTGGTCTTTGGTGCTTGTGTGGGTCTCCTTCATTGCAGAGGTGCTGACTGGGGCAGCATTCCTGCTGGCTGCCCGAGTAGTAGGCCTCAAACAGAGACAGGAGCAGAGGATCTGAAGCAGCAATGCAGCCTAAAGATAATGTGGAACTGACTGGATCAATGTGGATAAGAAGAATGGCAAAACTTCTCCTGAGCGTACCATGCTGCTGAGCTAGCTCTTCTCTTAACCAGTGCGCAGTGCTCACTATGGCAACAGTTCATTGTTAAATGTTAATGAAGTGGCTTCTTGTCTTTAAAAGAAAATAAATTATGTGTATTTAGTGCTCACTAGACAAGCCCAGAGACTGAGCTGTCCCCTTTTATTGCAGGACAGGTCTAGCACAACACAGCTTCTCTTCTTTCCTTTCTCCCATCAGCTGACCCGACAGAGTGCCTCATGACTGCACAGGAGTCCTGTCTCCACAGCCCACTTAATCCTGGGCCTCTGCTGAGACTCCTAACAAAGGTGCCAATTAGTGCTAGCTGTGATGGAAGCCTCTCTCCCTCAACAGCTGGCCTGAGACCATCACTACATTTATTGTACATAGACTACTAAGCAGCCCTTAGGCATTGTGACCTTCATGTCTACTCTAATATAGATTCTATATAGCTGAAGATTGGTTAAGAAAGAGTGAGAAAGACAAAAAACACATGAATAATAAATATGTATATCCTAGCACAGTTTCACTGCACAGAATGAGATTCATTCAGATTAGTGATTTAGCATGCCATTGACTTCAGAGCATTTGAAGGGTGACCTAAACTACCCAAATGACAATATAGAGTACTCAGGCTTCCAGCATGCTTGAGTGATATCCCAGGTACAGTAGTAGGACTTGGTCTGAAGTGCAATTCAGTAATTATCAATGGTGTTAACACTTTACTAATTACAGATTAGTAATTAACAATCTTTACTAATTACAGATTCTCTCTGTTCCCTTACATCTCACTTCAGACATGGGAGACCTTCATCTCGTATACAACAGTGAAAAGTGCAAGGTCATGCACTTAGGGATTAATAATAAGAATTTTAGATATACGTTGGGGACACATCAGTTGGAAGCGACAGAGGAGGAGAAGGACCTTGGGGTATTGGTTGATAGCAGGATGACTATGAGTCGCCAATGCGATACGGCTGTTAAAAAAGCAAATGCGATTTTAGGATGCATCAGGCGAGGTATTTCCAGCAAGGATAAGGAGGTGTTAGTACTGTTATATAAAGCGCTGGTGAGACCCCATCTGGAATATTGTGTGCAGTTCTGGTGTCCCATGTTCAAGAAGGATGAATTCAAACTGGAACAGGTCCAGAGATGGGCTACTAGGATGATCCGAGGAATGGAAAACCTGCCTTATGAAAGCAGACTCAAAGAGCTTGGCTTGTTTAGCCTGGCCAAAAGAAGGCTGCTGGAGGATATGCTTGCTCTATATAAATATATCAGGGGGGTTAACGTTAGGGAGGGAGAGGAATTATTTAAGTTTAGTACTAATGTAGGCACGAGGATGAATGGGTACAAACTGGATATAAGGAAGTTTAGACTTGAAATTAGACGAAGGTTTCTAACCATTAGGGGAGTGAAGTTCTGGAATAGCCTTCCAAGGGAAGTAGTGGGGGCAAAAGACTTTTCTGGCTTTAAGACTAAGCTTGATAAGTATATGGAGGGGATGTTATGATAGGATAGTTTAATTTGGGCAATTGATCTTGGATTATCACCAGATAAGTCTGCTCAATGGTCTGCGGGGAGATGTTGGATGGGATGGGAACTGAGTTACTGCAGAGAATTCCTTCTTGGGTGCTGGCTGGTGAGTCTTGCCCACATGCTCAGGGTTTAGCTGATCGCCATATTTGGGGTCGGGAAGGAATTTTCCTCCAGGGCGGATTGGCAGGGGCCCTGGAGGTTTTTTACCTTCCCCTGCAGCGTGGGGCATGGGTCACTTGCTGGTGGATTCTCTGCAGCTTGAGGTCTTCAAACCAATTTTGAGGATTTCAATAACTCGGTCCTGGGTTAGGGGTTGTTATAAAAGTGGATGGGTAGGGTTCTGTGGCCTGTCTTGTGCAGGAGGTCAGACTAGATGATCATGTTGGTCCCTTCTGACCTATGAGTCTATGAGTCTATACCATAGCTATGATTCTGTTTTCTGACACACATGTGCATGTGCATACACAAAGCCCAAGGAACCTGTAAGCCAGGTCAGGTATTTCTAATTTCAAGGGAGTTCCTTCAGAACATAGCACTCACTTATATGGTAGACGATATTTACCCCTCACCATTTATTACATATTGCTAGTAGGATTCTTGAGATGCATGATTCTTGGGCTGTATTACTAGGAGCATTGCTAGCAGATCGAGGGAAGAGATTATTCCCCTCTATTTGGCACTGGTGAGGCCACACCTGGAGTATTGTGTCCAGTTAGGGTCCCCCTACTACAGAAGGACAAATTGGAGAGAGTCCAGCAGAGGGCAAGGAAAATGATTAAGGGGCTGGGGCACATGACTTACGAGGAGAGGCTGAGGGAACTGGTGTTATTTAGTCTGCAGAAGAGTGAGGGGGGATTTGATAGCAGCCTTGAACTACCTGAAGGGGGGTTCCAAAGAGGATGGATCTAGACTGTTCTAAGTGGTGGCAGATGACAGAACAAGTAGCAGTGGTCTCAAGTTGCAGCGTGGAAGGTCAAGGTTGGATATTAGGAAACACCATTTCACTAGGAGGGTGGTGAAGCACTGGAATGGGTTACCTAGGGAGGTGGTGGAATCTCCAGCCTTAGAGGTTTTTAAGGCCCGGCTTGATAAAACCCCAGCTGTGATGATTTAGTTGGTGTTGGTCCTGCTTTGAGCAGGGGATTGGACTAGGTGACCTCCTGAGGTCTCTTCCAACCCTAATATTCTATGATTCTCTGATACTTCAACATTGTAAATTACTTTGTTCTCCAAAGTGTTTTTATGTCTGGATTTGTAATGTCAATGGGAACTCTTATGCGTTGTGGTAGGATGTATTTAACTTGTGCAAAATTATACATACAGCTCAGCTGTAATTTATCTTATGTGCTGAGTACTTGTTTTTTGTATCCTGGCCAATAATGCCTAATAGAGGGCCTGAGCCAGTGCCATTAACCCTCAAACTCCCAGTGACTCTAGGGGGCTTTGGATCAAGCCCATATCGAGTCTCATGCTCCAGTATATTCCTATTACAGATGTGAGTTCCTTTATGACTTCAGTGTAGTGATCCAGATGAAATGGACACATGGAAAACCATTCTGAAATAAGGAGACTGTGCAAATCTAGCACAGGACTGAGAGTCAGGATGCTGCGGTCACATCTCAGAGGTGCCCCTGATGTGCAATGGGACCGCGGGCAAGTCCCTTTACCTCTCTGCACTGTAGTTCCTCCATTACTGAAAATGGGGATAACTGTTTTCACCTGCTTCTGTTAAATGTTATAGCAATTCTTTATTTGTTGTATTCAAAAACTGCATCATTAGTGATACTGTAGCACCTAGAGACCCCAGCTGAGAGCAGAGTCCAATTATGCCAGGTGCTGTATGGACAGAGAGAGAGAGAGAGAGAGAAAGAGAGAGAGAGAAAGGCCTTGCTCCAAAGAACCAGCCCTGTAAACAGGTTTAGGCAGGAAAAAAGGGAATTTAATGGAGTAGGAATAAAGAGATTAAGTGATTTTCCCAAAGCCACACAGGAACTCTGTGGCAAAGCCAGAAATCAAACCAGGTCTTCTGATTCCTAGTCCAGTGCCTTACCCACAAAACCCTCTCCCTCCTTTTCATCAGGATGAAATACTGGTAGGATTTTTTAAAGCTCCTCAGTGATTTAGGATCACAAGTCCCCTATGGACAGTCATCAGACTTGAGCTCCAAGGTCACTTAGGTGCTTTTGAAAGTCTCACCCCACCACATTCCAGTGTTAATGTATTTTCAACATGTTGCCGTGCACTTGAATTAGGCAGGATATATTTCTGTCTGTGTACTATCAACATACAATCACTTGACCAGTGCAAAAATACAGTAACTGCTTTAAAATGGAAGTAGGGAAAATTCTTCATTACCAAACTTACACACACTTGAGTATGGTACTTTAAATGTTATGTGTTAGACTCAGCACCTGCGTATTAACAAAAATCTCTGTATGCGTGAGATCATTATTTAATGCTGTGCCAAAATTTATATGATGTAACTCTAAATGTTTGTTACTTATGAATGTACTGTAAGCAGCAGCTTCATGCTGATCTCTGAATATGTATTACCTCTACTTCATTAAAATGAGCCTGAGTTGTGATGAACCCCTTAAAATGACATCTCACAGCTACGCATGATTTACAAAAGCACAGGAGAACTAGGATGTATGTTTTCCATAAGGAATGAGACAGCTTTCTGTGCAGAGTTATTATGCAATTAATATGATATGCTTTCAAAGTGCCTCTATAAAATATCTGAATTGTAGCTGCACAAAGTTTTTATAAATATAAAATATATACGGTCATATAAAGGAACTGGAGTGGTCTGAACTAAGTACAAAACAACTGAATTTGTCACCATAAATCACTAATGGATTATGTTTCTGTGTCTTCTAGGAGCTTTAAAAATCTTCCCCTTATTCCTTATTAGAACTTCCTGCACTATTTGGATGTGATGATGGCCCAGAGTTATTCTTACTTGAGAGTTTATGAAAAATCCTTAAAATTTTCTGAAATAATTTCCCACATGCAGCATTCAAAAACTCACATATACCTAGAGAGAGATTGGGTGGAACAGTCCATGGGAATTAAGGGTCCTCACTCAGCACGTTGTTGGGTTAGGTCCAGAGAGAGGAAATAGTGTGGAGGCAGCTTTATAAAGGCTGACAGATGTGACCGCCATGGTTCTTTCTGCCAGCAAGATTAATGCCTGTTTGATACCCAGCAGTTTGCTGTGCTTCCCCACAATGTGTTACTGAGCCTGGCAGAGTGACTTGTCCCATTAACCCCTGCTGACATGTAAACATGCTTAGGTAAAATGACCATGGTTAAAAGGAAGGAAAAAGGCAGACCAACATACTTGGGGCACATGAGAAAAAGGACCCTTGGCCAGGTCAGAGGTCGGAAGCCAGAGCCAGGCAGTGTCCAGCACTGGCTGCTTGCAGATGCTAATAGCTGCCTGGGTGGCAGCAGCTGTGGAGGGCAGGGCCCAGGAGCCCAGGCTGAAGTAGATCAGAACCGGCTGCTGTTGGTAGCCCCAGACCTCCCACCCCATCCCGGGCAGTGCGTCCTGGTGGGCGGGGACACGGGCCAGGGGCTGCTCTCGGGCCCCCCGAACCCTTGCCTAGGTTTACTCTTGTGGTGCTGCTGGAGCTGGGCACCCAGCCAGCAGCTGCTGCTATCCCCACTCTGTCTTCAGAGCCGGGTGGCTGGAGAGTGGCACTGTGACAGGCTGGCTACAGGGTGGCTAAGGCAAATTTTGGGGTGGCTAGAGCCCCTGCAAGACCCCCTTTTGACAGGATACAAATAAGTGGAAACAATGCAATTAACATCCGATTAGTCTTCATGAAGTTAAAACACCAAATCCACACATACATTTAACAATCCCTTTGATTATACTAATGTGCAAGAGAATAGGCCTGTGGTTTTGGCATAAGCTGGTACCTGGACTGCCAGAGTCACAGTCACAATGACAGAGATGATGGGTCAACCTCCATGGGAAATGCTTTTGAAAGTAAAATAATGTTCATGGATTTATGCATACAACGTTCAGTGAGATAGGGAAGTACTATAGGGAGCTGAGGCATGGGGTAGATTAAATAACTTGCCCAAGGTACCATAGAAAGTCTGTGGCATTAAATCCAGTGTCTCCCAGGTCCTGTACCAGTGCCCTGCTCACTAGGCCATCCTCCCTTCCCTCTAATCTCTTTCACTTATTTTAAACACTATCAAATACATTCTTTCATGCTCCAAGGATGGAATGAGTTTTCCTAAAAAGTTCCCATCAGTTCCATGTCCTTGCACAGAATATTTGGCTCCACAGGAGAATTTATTTTTAAAGTTATTGAAAACAGGAAGCTATAAGGAAAATTCTGACGACTTTTACTGATGCTTTAGCCACCAGAAAAGCATTTACTCTAGATCCAAGCTCTCTTAAGACTGTATTTTATTCATTTTGGTAACAAAAAAAAAATGCTATATTGATTTTTTAAATTGCTGGAGTGGTTTTCTGTGTCATTTCTCTCTTCATCTTTTTGCATTCAATATTTCATCTAAGAGAGCGGGAAAAAGTCTTTAAAATCTTTTTCTTTCTCGCACTATACAATTGTTTTGCAAAAGAGGAACAGTGGTCTCTGCTGACATCTAGTGGCTACAGTACATCACTGACTATACCTAAAGAGTTATTACATTTTATGAAAATACAGCACATTGTTACATAACCATTTAATTTTTCCATAAATTTTAAAGCCAGAAGAGGCCATTGGAGTCATATATTCCTACATTCCCTGAAAAGCGCAGTCAAGAGAATTTCACCTAGTGATTGCCGCATTGAATCCAATAACAGAGCATATCTTCTAGAAACTTAAGAATTAAGAATCAGTGAAGTAATGGTAACTCATTAAAGCCATTTACTGTACTACGGTGATGTGTGCAACAGAAATTACATAGCCTGATTAAATAAAATAAGATTTGATTAGCTCGGATTGAATTAGTTTTACATGAGTTTACATCAAAGCTGAAACTAAGCCCCTCTCCCATACAAAAACACCATTGAAGAGAGGCCTGCTGTATGTGTTTGGAGAACAAGTTCCCCCTGCATTACCTCTACTCTCTGTGCAAGCACTGGTTCCTGTCCCCTGGGGCTGGGCCCAGCCCCCTACCCCAATGTCTCCTGGAATTGCGCCCTGGCACACACAGTCACAGTACCATTCAGCTTGGGCCTGGACACAACGGGGTGCCCGGGCCAAAACTGAGTGAGTGGCATTGCAACCTGGAGCACTGGGTCACAGCACCATTTAAATATGGCCCAACTGCTCCTCCATCAAGGAAGGGCAGCTGGGCCAAATCTGAGTGGTGCAGCGACCCTTTATGCCAGATTGAGAGGGCCATCAAACTAGGGTTGCTGCCAGGCGTCCAGTTTTCGACTGGAATGGCCAGTCGAAAACGGACCCTGGCGGCTCTGGTCAGCACTACCGACTGGGCCATTAGAAGTCCAGTCAGTGGCACAGCAGGGGCCCGGGGCTAAGGCAGGCTCCCTGCCTACCCTAGCTCCACGTGTCTCCCAGAAGCGACCGCCAAGTCCCTGTGTCCCCTAGGTGCATGGATGCTCTGTGAGCTGCCCCATGCCCTGAATGCTGGCTCCATAGCGCCCATTGGCCTGGGAGCCCTCATCCTCCCACACACCTTAAACCCCCATCCCCAGCCCCAACTTAGAGCCTACAGCCCTAGCCAGAGTCCTCACCTCCTCTCACACCCCAACCCCCTTCTCCAGCCTGGTGAGAGTGATGAGGCCATGTCTACATCTAAAATTTTGCAGCGCTGGTTGTTACAGCTGTATTAGTACAGCTGTATAGGGCCAGCGCTGCAGAGTGGCCACACTTACAGCAACCAGCGCTGCAAGTGGTGTTAGATGTGGCCACACTGCAGCGCTGTTGGGCGGCTTCAAGGGAGGTTCGGGGAACGTGAGAGCAAACTGCGGCGAAGCTGGTCTCCTTTCCCGGTTTGCTCTCTCGTTCCCCGAACCCCCGAACAAGCAGGTCTCCTTCCCTGCGGTTTGCTGGGTGGTTCGGGGAACGTGAGAGCAAACCCGGGAAAGGAGACCAGCTTCGCCGCGGTTTGCTCTCGCGTTCCCCGAACAAGCAGGTCTCCTTCCCTGCGGTTTGCTGGGTGGTTCCGGGAACGCGAGAGCAAACCGGGAAAGGAGACCAGCTTCGCCGCGGTTTGCTCTCGCGTTTCCCGGAACCACCCTGCAAACCGCAGGGAAGGAGACCTGCTTGCTCGGGGTTCGGGGAACGCGAGAGCAAACCGCGGCGAAGCTGGTCTCCTTTCCCGGTTTGCTCTCGCGTTCCCGGAACCACCCAGCAAACCTCAGGGAAGGAGACCTGCTTGTTCGGGGAACGTGAGAGCAAACCGCGGCGAAGCTGGTCTCCTTTCCCGGTTTGCTCTCGCGTTCCCGGAACCACCCAGCAAACCTCAGGGAAGGAGACCTGCTTGCTCGGGGTTCGGGGAACGCGAGAGCAAACCGGGGAAGGAGACCAGCTTGATTACCAGAGGCTTCCTCAGGTATGCTGGGATACCTGCTTATTCCACGGAGGTCAAGAAAAGCGCTGGTAAGTGTCTATATTTGATTACCAGCGCTGGATCACCAGCGCTGGATCCTCTACACCCGAGACAAAACGGGAGTACGGCCAGCGCTGCAAACAGGGAGTTGCAGCGCTGGTGGTGCCCTGCAGATGTGTACACCTCCTAAGTTGCAGCGCTGTAACTCCCTCACCAGCGCTGCAACTTTCTGATGTAGACAAGCCCTGAGTGAGAGTGAGGGAGAGCGAGTGATGGAGGGAGGGGGGATGGAGCGAGTGGGGGCGGGGCCTCAGGGAGGAGGTGGGGCAGGAGTGTTCAGTTTTGTGTGATTAGAAAGTTGGCAACCCTACCCCAAACTGAGCACACTGCAAACAGGGGAACTGGGGCAAATCACTGCACCCCACAACTGGTCCTGAGCTTTGAACGCTAGGACCAGATACTGAGACTGACTGACTTAGAACTGAGCAATAACTGAGTAGGACGGACACTGATATCTGTCCTACAGATTTTAGTGGAGGTTTGCAGGACAGAGAAGAGCATTTTAGTGTTTTCAGTGGCTGATAAAAACACCCTCTAGTGCAGTGGTCACCAATTGGTCAATCCTAGCAGGGGCGGCTCTATGTTTTTTGCCTCCCCAAGCACGGCAGGCAGGCAGGCGGCTTTCGGCGGTGCACCTGTGGTTTCGGTGGCATGCCTGTGGGAGGTCCGTCGGTGCCATGCCATTGGCGTCCCCACCGCCGAATTGCCGCCGAAGCTGTGGGACCGGTGGACCTCCTGCAGGGGCGCTGCTGAAAGCCGCCTGCCTGCCACACTCAGAGTGACTGGCAGGCCACCCCCTTGCAGCTTGCTGCGCTGACGCCTGGAGCCACCCCTGAATCTTAAAGGCTCCCTGTCGGTGGTGCAGCATGGCTGCTGCTAAGGCAGGTTCCCTGCCTACCCTGGCCCCACGCCACTCCTGGAAGTAGCCAGTGTGTCCCCAAGGGCAGGGGCAGGGGGCAGCAGGGGTCTCCCTCTGCATGCTGCTTCTGCCTGCAAGCACCACCCCCACAGCTCCCATTGGCCAGAATGGGGAGCTGTGGTAAATGGAAACAGTGGACACATTGGCCCCTTCCGGGAGCAGCGTGGGGCCGGGGTTGGCAGGGAGCCTGCCTTAGCAGCAGCCACGCTGTACCACCAACTGGGAGCTGGCGGAGGTAAGTGCTGCCCGGCAGGAAGCCACACTTCAACCTCCAGCCCTGAGCCACCTCCTGGAACCAGCACCCTAAATCCCCTCCTGTACCCTGAACCCCCTCCTGCACCCTGAACCCCAGTCCTGACCCCCACTCCCAGAGCCAGCACCCCTTACCCCCTCCTGCATCCCAAACACCCTGCCCCAGGCTCAGCCCAGAGTCCCCTCTGACACTGAGAACCCTTGTCCCCAGCCCAGAGCCCGCACCCCCTCCCGAACCCCAACCCCCTACCCCAGTCCAGTGAAAGTGAGTGAGGGAGGGAGAGAGCCAGTGATAGAGAGTGGGAGGATGGAGTGAACAGGGCAGGGCTTTGGGGAAGGGCAGATCCTGGGCTTCTCTTAAATTAAAAAAGTGATCTTGGGCATAAAAAGGTTGGACACCATTGCTGTAGTGGTTGAAAGATTTCCTCTGACCAATTCAGAACAAAAGTTCTGGATTCTGTAAAACCTGGGCAATTTCAGTTCAGTGCAATGAGACTTTCTTGGCATGTCAAGCTACACAAGTGTTGCTGAACTAAGAGACAGATACCGCCAGGCATCTGTCAGAGAAGAGATGTGATCTGCCTGCATTTCACGTTTGATCTCCTGTGTCCATTTCTGATCCAATGGCAGGTTGCTACATAGACTGGTACAATGGGTCACACAAAGTTTTTCCTCGTTGCATTTTGATGGGAAGCCTTTCATGATTACTGATCATCTGAGGAACTAAATCTCTCTTGCACTTCCTTGTAATTTGGATATTGGAACAGAAAACCAGAGCTGGTCAAAACTTGGAATTTCCATTCTATAGGAAATTCTCATATTTCAAAATTTGTTTTTGCTCCAATTCAGAACAAAAAGTTTAGAAATTTCCCACTATATTAAAGTTTTTGAAAAAAATTGGTGTGTGAAAAGATTTAATTTCAATAAAATTGAAGTGTTTTGTTCTGATTTTGGACTTTTAAAATTACACTATAAAACACATTTCAAAACAAAAAGTCAATTAAAAAAAATCAAAGTTCATTCCGATAAAGTCTAAACAAAACATTTTGACCCCATCAAAATACTTTGTTTCAATTTTTTATACGCTAAATTTCATAAAAGACTGACATGTTTTCAGGGATTACGCTGAAGTGATCGAAAGCCACTTTAATTCTGAATGAGAGAGAGTCCACAGAGGGGTTTAATGCCCTCTAATATGCTTTAACTTCTCACCTTTGGTTAATTTAGTTATCTTTCCTGAGCCTCTGTGAAGTCATGCACTGCAGGAGTCTGCACTGCAGGAGTCTGTTAATGTGATAGTTCTATACAGGGATCTCTAGATACTGGTCTACAATCGCCAATAAATTCATTGGGCTCAACTCTGCTCTTATTTACAATGGTTGCTCAAATGCAGAAGAACTAGACTGGGCTCCATTTACACCACTAAACTTGAGTAGGAGTTGGCCCATATGATTCAGCAGGTACACAAGTGTAACTCAATGAATTTGGCCCTCAAGTTAATGCAATGTTATTGTTATGTTGCTGTTTGAAGTGTATGTATTTAATCAAAGTATTTTATTCAATTAGTTAAAGGATCCAAATAGTTGTCATGTAGGTGAGTATTATTATTATTTATTCCCAAGTCCCAGATGAGAATATAAGTAAAACTCTTGATGTGCATTCTGAAATACAGCTTTATGTGGGGTAAGGCTTCACCTAACCCACCTCACTGTGGCCCAGAAGAGGCACCTGGATAGGCCATAGTGAGTAATTATAAAACCCGAATAGCAATATGTATTAAGCAAAACATCCATTTTTATATTGCACCTTCCATTCCCAATGAGCCGAAACTGCTTTACGAATGTAGCCTCATCCCGCAAAGACTTACCCACGTGTTTAGCTTTCAGCATAAGAGTGATTGCAGTGGACGCAAGACTTGGCAGGATCAGGGCCTTAAATTAGTATATTACACAAGCAACATTTGGGGATTTTACTTTCCCCACCATTGAAATGCAGCCTCCATTGGGGTGAAACATGGCAGCTGGTTGACAGCCCACAGCTGCATTACACAGTTATGTGCGGGAAGAGAAGGACAATTAAACTCTGTATCTCATTGGAACTACAGCAGGAGCAACACCCACTTCATGAGGTCATATAATAGACACCATACAGCAGACTTTAAATGAGCCCTTAAGGTTACATCTACAACTGCAGTCTGTGGTGTGACTGCAGCATGGATAGACATACCCACGCTAGCACGACTAAACAGAGCAGCGCGGATGCGGAGGTGTGGGCTTCTGAGCAAGCTGTGCAAGGACCCAGGACACATACATGTGTTGCTACCCCAGACTGAAACCAAGGCTCTGAGTCTACTCTGCTAACCGGACATGGATCCTAGTGTCCCAAACGGTGGCAGAAGAGGAGAGACATTCCAATTTTTAAAACTACTAGATGGAAGAATTTGCTGCTGAGGTTTTAAAAAAGGGAAGATGTTTGCTGCAGAGATTTAATACTTCATTATTTTATTGTTTTTTCTTTTGCTCAGAAGGTAGCTTATCACATAGCACTGGGACTCGCCTAGTGTAATGATCCCTAGGTGTTGAAAGGAATTTATCTGCCACTAGCTACACAGCATTTTGCAAATGACTTATTTCTGCTTCTAGACAACACAGCTGGCTGCTGAGGCAGCGGACTTGCTACTCCATCCAACCTGGCCTCCTCAAATATTTACAAGGTAATATTCTCTGCAATGCATGCAGCACACTGAGGGAAGAAGCTGTACCACACTGTGGAGTAGTTTCATTTCCATAACATTTTGGAATTGGCTGCATCAGCACTGTGAAAAACCCTTGGTGTAATAAACCTTTTATTGCAATGACTCCCATTTGACTAGCATTATACAAAGAGGAAATTTAATTATGCAAAACCACATTAAAGTAATATTATAACTGTCAGACACAAACCCATGGAAACAAACTTTGCAGGACTCACAAAAAAATCATGCCTTTCAAGGTCTATTATGTGTCTTCCTCTTTAGAGACCCTAATCTATACAGCAAACATGCCCACACCAGCTTTTGGGATGAGACTTGTATTAAAATTCTATGAGGCTAAATCCTGTTCCTATTAAAGGTAAAATTCCCACTGACCAGGGTTTTTGAAAGCATAGAAAAGCTTCCACAGGAAGAGAAATCCAAAAGACCGGGTTTAGAGAGGAGAAATTAAGAGGACACTTGAGAGGGGTCTATGATAACGAAAAGCATAGAGCAAGTAAGTTGGACGCTCCCCTTTGCCCTCTCTGCTAATACAAGAAGGGGGATGTCTGATGAAACTGAAAGATGGCACATTTAGAACTGGGAAATGGACTTTTTCCAAATGTACAAGTGGCCAGTAGAACTCAAGGCTTTTGCAATGCTTTCTTTGGAACCCAGACCCAGTCACAGAAATCCACATCATCTTTACCTGCAGGATGGCTTCATTCCCCATTATTAATCCCTTGAGCTTCTGCAGTGATTCTCTAGAATTCATGCACACGGTAACATTCCCTGGCAGTTGGGTAACCGTGAGTTACATTCTTCAGAGGGACACTCAACTTTAAATAATCCCCCTCTCTTTGAATCATTCCAAACCCTAAACCATATCCCCAGGAAGGACATATCACTCTCAGTCTTGAAGTACTCACCCTGCAGCAGCACCCAGGCCTGATCTAGATCCCATTAAAGTGGAAACTCTCCCATTTACTTTACTGGGGGCCGGATCCAACTTCCATTGCAGAAATATGGAAGAGCATTGTCAGGGGGATCCAGTTCTATATGGAGCCACTTAACCTGATCTGTGACCCGCCATGAATGGGCTCATGGGCCTGGGGTAGGGTGACCAGACAGCAAGTGTGAAAAATCGGGACAGGGGGTGGGGGGTAATAGGAGCCCATATATATAAAAAAAGCCCCAAATATCGGGACTGTCCCTAAAAATCAGGAATCTGATCACCCTAGGGCCCTAGGGGGTGGGAGTAAGTATTAATAATCCAGGTGGATAACAGCCACAGTGGGTGGATTGATTAACTAAGGGCATGGTCTGATTTTTTTGAACGATCTATTTTGTAGCATGTCACTGTGCACATGCTTTGTTACAGTAGCATCCAGAGCCTCACCAAGCACTGTGACCAGCAGGGATTTAGCCAGTCAGGCTTCAGGCCCATCTTCTGCCTCACTTTATCTCAGATGCTGACTCACTGTCTTCCTCCAACCCCAAGTGGTCCTCCAGCTCTCCCACTGTGATTAGGTATCTGAGGTGACTTAACCTTACAGCTAATTTACAAAAGTTGATTCCTTCTGGAGTTGATCAGTCAGAGTCTACAAGGAAATATAAAACTCAGTCCGTCCTCCCCTCTTCCCCTGCCAGGCAAAGCCATTCCTCTCTGGGTCTATGCTCTTGGGCTCCAATCAATCCCTCCTCCCCTTTCAAGAGGGCTCCAGCCTCTGCTACAGCTGACTTTTGGTGCTAGAACTGGGGGTGCTCCCGTACCCCCTGTCTTGAAGTGGTTTCCATCATATACTGGTTTACAATTTGGTTTAATCAAGGGCGGCTCTAGGTATTTTGCCACCCCAAGCACGGCAGGCAGGCTGCCTTCGACGGCTTGCCTGCGGGAGGTCCCCGATCCCGCGGATTCAGTGGCACGCCTGTGGGAGGTCCGCCAAAGCTGCGGGACCAGAGGACCCTCCACAGGCATGCCGCCGAAGGCAACCTGCCTGTTGCCCTTGCGGCGACCGGCAGAGCGCCCCCCCCATGGCTTGCCACCCCAGGCACGCGCTTGGTGTGCTGGTGCCTGGAGCCACCCCTGAGTTTAATGGCTCTCAGCACCCTCACTATACAAATTGTTCCAGCACCCCTGCAGTGGGGTAGCCTTGAGACACTAACAATTGGGGTGTCTGCCCCATCACCCAAGGTGCCCTGCTTTCTTTCCCGGGGCCTCTTCCTAAATACCCAGCCTTTGTCTCCTTCCTGGCCAGTGTTCCCATCCTTACTGGAGTGCAGATTGCTAGGCCTGCAGTCTGTGGGGTCTCCCTCCAACTGCCAGCAGGCCTGATTTTTGATCACATGCTCTCCCTGTCATGTGACTCTCGCACTCATCCCAGCCACCTGGGAAGATGAGCTAAAGCTGGCGCAGCTAAGGCTAAATCGTAATGCTCCCTTCCCTGAAGGGGCCAGATCACCCTGTAATTGGCTCCACTGGGCTGTGCACTGCAGAAAAGATATGGAAAAAGACAGTCCACGGTCCAGAGGGTTTCCAAGTTAAGAAATGATTTCCCTCTACAAGTTATCTAAACAAATCATACATCACAGGCTGATAGTAACTCACTGCTCTTTACATTTTAATTATAACAGGCATGTTAAAGAAAAGGAATTAGTATGTTCCTTCAAAATAAGAGCAAGAAGTCCCTGCATTCTATACCTGATTCAGCTATTGATTCACTGGGTGGTCAGCTCATTTAATATGTCCATGCCTCAGTTTCTCCATCTATAACTGAACTATTAGTATATATTAGCCTCACCAGCTAAAATGCTTTGGATAAAAGGTGTCATACAAATGTTGTCATTAACTTGTTTGATAGATAAGTGGCAAAGGTAGAGACTGACGCCAAACAGGTGGAAAGAAAATCTAGGAAGTTTTCAGTTTGCTATACCAGTTAAAGCCAAGACAAGCATTATAAACCAATAAAAAGATGTATATTAATTTGGGAATTGAGCCAAAAATATAATTTTTACAGTGGCTATATTTTAATAGCACTGTTATACAAGGAATCAGGATAAAGTGTAAATTAGTAACAGGACTGCTTTTACGTGTATAATGTAACTCAATATTTCACCAGTCTGTCATTTCTGTACAGCATTATAGCTCCTTAGACATATAACTTAACCATTAGATAAGATCTGATTCCTGCAATAGTAGCACATCCTGATCTAGCCCCAGCTACCACATACCTGTGATTAACCCAGCTAGCCACTGCATGTCACTGTTGTTCCATATAGTGCAGTCTAATAATATTATCCATATGAACAGGTGGGAAGAGCCCCTTTGCTCTTCAAGATTTGGGAGTTGGGACGAAAATGTACCTTGTTACTGCTAAGAACCAAGGGCTGGATTTCATTCCCATGGAATTAAAGAGTAATTTTGCCTCAACTCTGGGTCTCTGATTTGCTACTGAAGGAAAAAGATACTTGTTGCTCTTTCTCGCTCTTTTTAGCATGTACTTGAATTGGGAGACTTTTCCTCCCTGTCTCCTCTTCCCCCTATTGATGTGAAAGGAAGGACAGCCTACAGGTTAGTACACAAGCTTGGAACTCAGGAGACCCTGGTTTAGTTCCCTACTCTGCCATAGGCTCCCTGTATGACCACAGACAAGTCACTTAGTCTCTGTGCCTCAGTTTCCCCTCTGTAAAATGTGGGTAATAGCCCTGTCCTACCTCATAAGGGTGCTGTGAGGAGAAATATATTAAAGACTGTGAGGCGCTCGCATACTATGATAATGGGTGCTCCTTAAATACTTTTCCATTTATTTCCTTTTTTCATCCTCAGTGGAATCTTTTGAAGTGAAAGGAAAACACTTGAAGGTTTTGTTGTAAATGTAGAAACAAAAGAGCTGCTTATGAATTGGTCAGGTTTTCTAAAGTCTATGATAGGAACTGGAATAAAGTCTCAATGATCTTTCTGGAGGGCAGGATATAGTCCGAAAAGTTTCTTTTCACAGGCATTTAGTTCAAGTTAGGTGACACAACTAGAGCCTATGACCAGGCAGAGATTTCAGGTGGCAGTTAATAAATGCATGCTAATGATGGTCTGTGATCACATGATCAGAGATTGCAATAGCATTGGGCTACTGTGCCATCAAAGCAGAAGAGCAGAGACTGGCAGCTTTTCAGTGTTTTCTAGATGCCAGGGCTTTAACTCTATGAGCTCCTTCCTCCAGGCAAAGATAATTTTATAACATGACCAATGGGACAAAAATCAAATTCAAGTTTTTCAAATCACATGTGAGTTTGTCTCAGGCCTTTCAGCAAGTGCTCTCTTGTGTGAAGTGCAGTGTGAAGACTCACTCCCTAATTCAAGTGGGATTTCATACTACACAATGTGTTTGGAAGACAAAGTTGAAACTGTCAGCAATGGAGATTTTCACTGCTGGTGGGAAAGAGGAGACTGGAAGACAGAGTGGAAACAAATAAAACCAAGACATTGGAACATTTGGGGATGGGGGAGAATCTGCTATTAGCGATAGAAGGTATATATAGCTTGAACTAAAAAAATGGCCCAGCAAGTAAGGACCTGCTTCACTGGAAGGGGAAAGTACATCTTAGGAAACACTCAACCTAGCAGAGCCTGAAGCAGGGTCTGGGACTCGAAAAAAAACAACAGGGGCTAATGGCAGGTGCTGGGTGCCTAACTCCCTTTGGCCCCTTTAAAGCCTCAATAAGAAAAATAGGCATCAAAAATCCTGTGTCTATTAAGCTATATGGAGTGGACATTTTGGGCAGGAGGAGGAGATCATCCTAAAATGTTTCAGAATTCCAGAGAGGAATTCTATTACAACTGCCAACAGTGATCTTAGCCTTCTGGAATATCTAAGTTCAGGCCAGAATTTGCCATGCAGCCCAAGAATAAGATTTTGTTTTTGAAGGGAGTAAACCAACATTCATTGTATAAATCCAGTTCCAAAAACCAGAGAGTGAAGAAGACCAGGGAGAAGGAAAGCTTTTCCTGAAACAAATGACTGAGCTGCAATGCTGTATCCTGCTGAGACAAGGGTTATTTATAAAGAGGAAACATACAGAGCTTAGAGGTCAAAGCAGTTGCCAAACTAAGTGAAGGATGGGAAATATGAAGGTGAATCAGAGTCTAGACTTCCAGACAGAGGATTGTGAATGTCTGTTTAGTGGACATGGGGGGAAATTTTGCATTTGTTGAATTGTTTATTGGATGAAAAATGCAGTTTTGATTGGGCTGAAATTATTTGCAAATGTGACAGAAATATTTTTGGTCATTAGTAAAATGTCCAGAAAGGGAGGAGGAGCAGGATGTGATGCTGGTGGCAGTGTTGGCCCTCCTCCCCAAACCTCTCCTGCCGTGGTTAAGGCACACATCTGGGATGTGGGAGTCCCAGGTGTGAATCCCCACTCTGGCACAGACCCATAATGGACTTTTTCAGTTTACTGAAAATTAAAAAAAAATAATTCAGACCTGAGCCAAAGTTTTCTTCAATATTTCAAAACTGCCACTGTACTGGAGAATCAGTTATTGACTCAGCTCTAGTGCTTAGCCTCAGACTTTGTGCAAAAACTGTTGCTTTCGCCTATAGCTGTGGTTCCCCATTCCTCTTGTGCTGCGAAGGGAGATTTAATTCCAGGGATTTAGGTCTCTGTCACACAGTGGCATGCACCAGTCAAGATGACTCTTGCTGCTGCCCTGCTTTTCCATGTACAGTTGAGCTGCAATATACTTTTCTTTCCTACAGTAGTGGAAGGATATTTAGAGGAATCCAGTACAAATGACTGGCCAGATTCTCTCCTGAAGCACAGTTCTCTTGGAGCAGGAAGTGGGACATCAGGGAGTTATGACCTTCTGATTCTCAGGATGTCCAAGAGCAGAGCTGTGTTCTGTCTCACCCCTAACAAACCTCTGTGCTGGAGTGGGTTGTCAGAGGAGCCAGCAATACCAGTTTTACAGGTGCTGAGAGCCTCCCTCTGCTGGTGAACTTCAACAAGGCATTTGTGGCCAGATTCCGGCCCCTTTGTGCCATGCAGGTGGGGCGTAGGGGTGGGAATCAGGGCAGAGAATCTGGCCTGATGTATTCTTTGCCTGCTGTTTGTCTATTCTTAATGTAATTGAAAGATTTGCTCCCTTGTTATGGCCAAATAGAAGCTTGAAGAGACTTGCTGCTGGGGCTATGTAAAGCTCTTCAGCATACTGGCTGCAGGTCTAGCTTTGTATTATTTAGGGCTTTTGCTGTTGTTTTAGGTTTAATGTATTTGCTCTCTTGATGGCTTCGTCAATATACATTCCATGCTGAAAAAGTGGAAGTGTCAATAAAAAAATAAAAAGAGAAAGGGCCCAAAATACCCACCCAGGAGTGTGGAGATGGAAGGCAAAAGGCAGGTTTGTCAATAGTCTATTTGGGAACAATTTAAAATGTGAATCGCTTCATGATAAGTGCTGTAAATATTGGCTTAGGGATGCTATCAAATGGACAGTGCTCAGTTAAACCTTCCTCATAATCTATTTACACTGCCATCACTTAACTTCAATGGACTTTGGATCAGACCCTAATGGGAGTCTTTCCAGTGCTTTCAATAGGCTTTGGATCAAGCCCTTAAAATGCTAAAGCTACATCATGCACACCTGTGGATCCAGTATTGGGGGAACTGCAGGTTCCTCTGTGACTTCTGAGAAACTAGGCACACACAGTTGCTGGATGTACCTTTAACAAGGTGCATGCCATTGTTGGATGTGCCTTTAGCTTTCCGTGTAGAACGTGAACCATGCCAATGCAGAGCAGCCTTAAAAGATGACTTGGAGAGAAAAATTGGAAGGTAACCGATGAACCCTAGTAGCACAGCGTTTTGCAACAAGGGCTTATAATGGTGTGAAACTTTCACTACATACCCAAAGCTCAGGGTAAGGAGCTGACATCTGAGTTTCGAGCAAACCTGGGCTGATTACTGGTTTGGTAGCAAGAACCTCCATGAGAAATTTGGTCATTCTGGCCAAGTCTTGCTTTGAGTTTTTGGTTCAGCCAAACAAAACTTTGGGTCACCAAAATGAACATGCCAAAAAGTTTGTGTAAACCCTGCACACTGAAATGGTTTCTGATATAGTCACGTTTGAGGGAACTCACACAAATAAAAGAAAAAAAACAGTGGCTGCTTCAGAAAATTTTGGCCTTAATCTCTCTGTGCCCCAGTATCTTCTTCTAGAGGTTTTGGGGCTTGATTGGCTGTAAAATGCGCCAATATAATATAACCTGCCATCTGAAGATAAAGACAAAGAGCTAGTAAGGGCTACAGTTTTCACAAGATTCAGTAACCAGGGCCATATTTTCCAAAGTGCTCACTATTCTGGGTACTTGTTGTATATTGAGCTTTTGGGAAAATCTAATCAATAGTCTCACAATGGGAGCTATTGTTTGTTGTTGTTTTTTTGACAATCTGACCCTTTTAAGGTGCCCCAGTGGGAGCTGGAATTGTTTCATAAATCTATTTTCAGGTTTCGTGGGTGCTGGACACCTGAAAATCTGGCTCCTGGTTTTTATAAAGTCTCCAGTTGAAATCCTGGTGCCACTGAAGTCAATGGAAGTTTTGTTATTGACTTGAATGGAACCCCTGATCTCTAATATCTGTAAATGTCTGAATGAAAAGCTCCTTCCTCAGTTCTAGAAAGACAAATGTTCAGCATACAGTATTTCAACAGAGACATTCAAACACTGCTTGGGATATCAGAATGCCCGGCCTCCAAGGAAGGAATTAGTTCAGGAAGCAGAAAATATGACAGCAAATTTGCTCATGCTTATTTGCTTTAGGTGTAGTAGTCTATTTTAGTACATCTGCATTTTTCATCCCCTCCCCATCCTCCTCCTTTTCCCCAAGGGAATAAGGTTAAGCGAATTCTGCTGTGGCTAATCTGGAACCTGTCTAGTTCTCCACCTCTGGTGTCCATCACAAGGAAAGCTGTGATTAAGGGTGACAAGGCCCTTAGGAAACCAGAAGGTGAGATGGCAGGCTGAGAAGAAAATGACAGGGACTCTAGAATTATTTGTTCCCATATAACAGGTGTCAGCAATTTCAGATAAAGGGAGTGCCGAGAGTTCCACTGCTCCAGGCAGCACTTAGAGGGAAAGATGTATTTTTAAAAGGGCATGTTCTCTCAATGATAGAGTGCATGTGTTGTGCTAAATGTCCTTAAATCCCTCTGGTAATGCAGCCGTCTGTAACAATAAATAGCAAATAACTATTGTCTCCTGTGAGATTGCAGCTATCATGCTACCAAATAGGAGTCGTCCTGTTCTAGGCTGAGGTGTAAGAGCCCATGCATTTATTATGTTTGCAAGGGAAAGACACAAACACTGTATTTATATATTTAACCTGGAATCTTAGCTTGCTTGTGTCCAAACAGGCAAAATCAACAGTGACACTTAAAAAAAATCCTTCCAGATTCAAAAGGAAATAAAAATTAATCTATGTTAGAAATAGTGGTATCATCTTCCTGTCTGTGAATTCCAGATATTACCCCTTAGTTTCCAGGTATGTTACAATTTTAAATCATCTCACGATAACATTTAAAGACTCTCAGTGGTTGTAGTCATAAGTATCAATATAAGAACCTGGATTTACGGAGGTGAGATGTCAACTGCTGATTCATGATCTGTTTTGGTCTCTGCAGCAACTCAAAGGCCAGCTATTTGTCCCATTTTAAAATATATACACATTGTTTGTAACAACCATAAGAGAAATATAATCATGGCAGAAAGAGACCACTGTGCCAAGCTGAATGATTCTAAGCATTTAGAGTCTAAAAAGCATGTTACAAATATTAACTAACCAACCACCACAACATACCTCTAAGTATCATTATCCCTGTTGTCCAGACGGGAAAACTGAAACACACAAAGAGATTGAGAAATTGACCTAAAGCAAAGCAAGCAATTGACATAGTCAGCATTAGAATCCAAGACTTTCTGACTGCCAGCTTTGTGTACAGACTGCCAAACTACACCATAACCCCTCACCCCACTATATATGCCGAACATCTATCTGAAGGGATTTTCAACCTTTAAATATAGATGAGAACAATTCAGAACCAGAGGGCACCCACAATGCATAAGGCCAGACTCTTTCTGCTTTTTATGTGACTATGTAAAGAGCCCCTCTCTGCCTGCATGCCCCATAGAATGCTGGACACAGTTGTTGACTCCCTCCCTGAGGACTCTGGTGTGGGGGGAGGAAATTGGCTTTGCCTCCTTCACATTAGCCCATGGTGCTGTCCAAGCACAGAGGATGTCATGAGGAGAGGGCTGCACCATTACAAGGGGTACCTATGGCCAGAGTAACCATTCAGTGTGGTCTCTACACTCCAAGTGCCTAAGAAGAGGTCTCTGCACCAGCCTTATAGACTGGTGTGGAGGGCAGCACTGGGGCTGGTCTGTGGAAGCCAGGATGCTGCAGTGATGTAGTGGTTCCAACATAGTAGACAAATGGTACCGAGGTATGGAGGCTGCTACTCTTGGCCTCATATTCATGGTAGGCTGGGCATTAATTCACCAGGACTGAATATCCTGAGTGATTGGAGTTGGTTAGGTAAGGAGAGCATATCTATTCCAAAGGAAGTCTATAGAAGGGATGGGGAAACTGGTACAGAAAACATAACCTCTCACCTACCTGTCCTTACTTCCACAAAACTTTGGCCCATTTATAGACCAAATCATGAATCCTTGTGGGCGTTCTGAAATGTTTGGTTAACACTTTCCCTTCCCACCTCTTCCAATTTCCCTTAGTTTTTCGGTACATCTGCATCTCCCAGTCCCTATCAGGACTGAAAATAGATGTGCTGAAAGCTCTCCCGGGGATTTTCCAGCTCGTACAGAAGCAGGAAACACCAGAAATGTCACAAGAAAACTATTCTCCTGAGATTTCCAGCCAAATGTTATAGATACGAGAAGTTTAATTATGGCTTGAGAAAGCATAATTAAGCATCTGGGCTGAACCTGAACTTAGCATGTGTGGTTCAGCAATCACGTACCTATGTGATATTTTGAGGCTGAGAAAAAAAGGAAATAGATTTCACATATTCAGTCTGATCTGCCCATTCAAAGTGATTGTTATTGCTAACCACTGCACCCACACATCCGTCCCAGAGCTAGGAACAGAACCAAGGAATCCTGATATCCCACAGTTAATTTCTGTCTCCCAAACAGCTGTGTAACTGACTGCAATCGGATGGAATTTAAGGCCTAAATCAACGCTTGCTGGCTTCAATGGGCTTTGAATCAGCCCCTTAAAGAGCAACACATATAGACTGGCACTTGCTGAAGATTATGCCATTAATCAAATGATGGCAAAATTCAATCGCTCCAAATAGAACCTGGCAAACACAAAGACATACTCAGATTAAAAGGCTGTTTTAGGATGAGTTTGGCATAGGCTATAAAGGTGTCCATATGTGGTATTACAGGCACTTTTTGTACTATGCATCAGGCCTGCAGCCAAGTAATCCCTTCCCCACAAATTTTAGTCTGCTCATAGAGATTGGAACTGTAAAGTCAGATATGGACATCTAAAAATCATGCTATGGCTTAATGGAGCACAAAGGTCACTTAATCATAGGAGTGACAGCTATCACGTTTAGCATGACGAAATGGCAGTCACAACCTTCACACGACTGATGTGCACTCTCCGCAACATCACGTTGATTGGCTGGAAGGTAATGGATGAAGCACTTACAAGCCTGCACTACTTACGAGGATTTAGTGCCTCATCAATAGGGATAACAAGGTCTACTGGTCTAGTTTTTCTTGTTGCTATAAAGTAAGATTCAAATGATTTGCTGGTGGGTAGAGCTCTGCAGTTCTGTAGAGTTCAGCTATTGTGTACCATATAACATGATCTAAATTAATTGGATGGGCCAAAGTCCATCCCTGGTGTAACTCCACTGCCATATGGGTGCCTGTCCCTTAAGGACCCTCCACAACTGTTCTCTTAGCATGGTGACCCATGTTGCATTATAGGTGAATAATGACTACTGCCAATGCCAACTCCTACTCATATGGAATGTTTGCCCTTTTCTCCCAGTGGTAGACATGGCCATGGACCTTTCTGGGAGGTGCCAATCCATAGCCAGGGGCTGCAGGGAGATTTTCTTGTTGCTGGAAAGAGATTTACAGGACTAGGATGAAGATCTGGATTTTGTCTCTGCTTTTGTCTTCCTATTGGTTGTTGTCACACCCTTTTTTCTCTTCTCCCCTGATTTGCACCCTCAGTCCTGTTCATTTATCTCCTCCCAGTGTGAATCCCACTGACATGTGCTTCTCCCTCAGTCCCTCTGCTCACTGACTTTCCCTGGAAAGACACGGCCAGAATGGGGAATGCAGCATCTCTCAGAAAGGAACTACTATGCAGTAAGCAGAGAGAGGGATTCTCTGTTCAGCAGAGCTCTTCTGCCCACTCAGGCTAGGCATTTTAGACAGAGCTGGTGTTTGGCAGAGGATGGTGCTCTCACGTCTCTGACAGGTCTGGGGCTTAGAGGAAGACAGATAGTACCAGCTGAAGTCTACTGAAGAGAGACTTTTCCCCTTATAAGATTCAGCGAGTGCTCAGGAGGCAGGTGGGTGAGAAGGCCCAGCACTTTTATTAACTGCATGAATACTCAGCTTAGTTTGAATCTGCTCGGCTTCTGAAGACATAATGAACAACAAGCATGCGCAGAGGCTTAACACAGACATTAGCAATGTCATTCCTATACACAACATCTGTCTTTCCATGCTGTTTGCTCCCTCTCGTTTTAGGACATAGCAAAACCACTCCCAGTTTTTTGCTGGCTCTTGTGCTTTTATTTTGCTCACTATTCCTGCTTTCTGGCCTGCTCTTCCCTCCCTCCCATGTTGAACCTTTTCCTGGCCCTTCCCCCATTCTATCTGGGTGGTTTACCCAATTGCTCTCGGTTTGTCCTTATGCCAGATTTCTTACAAAACTCTCACTTGGCTGTGTATTGTATTTGGCTTGCTGGATTTAAATTGTTTTTGTTTTCAGTTTTTTACTGTATGGGGCTTAAAAATTCCTATACAATGGATTAAATTATGTACGTATTATGAATACACACAGATGAAAAAGGAGTGCTGTAATGCAAGAGTGTGACTGGGCTGACAATGGTATTACAGAGATCAGCTACCTTAAAGTACTTAAAATGGTTCCTATGTTTTGAGTGGATACTGTAGTTGAAGAAAAAAATTCAGATGTGTGTGTGTATGTATAAACACATACATATAAAGAGCAGCAAACACAGAGCAGTCAGTGTGCATACACTTTTCAATAAGTTATACATAACTGTTACCTGTGCATGCACTTTCATCAGCATGAAATTCATTAGTCATTTGCACTTGTTGAGTAAGTACATGCTCTGTCCTGTGCCAGCAAGAGGAAGACTGATCGAGAGGTTCCCTCAGCTTTTACTTTCTTTTCAGGAGGAGTGTTTGACTTGAAAAGAGGTCCTGGCCTGCACACTTTTACAATCTTTTAAAACTTCTGTGGCCCATTTTAGTGCCTGAAGAGTGACAAAATTTCAAGCTAGCAGCAATTACTGGAAGAGGGACTAGATAAAAAGCAAGGAATGTAGCCTCAAAATCACCCTGACTCTCTTAACTTCACACAGTGGCATATAATTCTCCCCAATTGCTAAGGTAGGTGCTTAAATCCTAAACCCAATGAAACAGAGAGGAACATAAGTATTATTTATGTCTCCTCCTAATGGACAACTGTTCCTCTCCTTTGGACAACAGGGACAGGCACCTATTTTCCTTTCACTCTGAAATGAGGAGAATCAAGATTACTGTCTGTAGTGAGGATCTCTGGGTGTGCACATATGGGCAGGTCAGGTGTTTGCGGGATACCTGTAGTTAAACTAATGACCTTTACCTTATAACACCAACTGACTTTCCCACCCCTCCCCCCTTTGGTTCTTTCTTGTATGGATCTCAAAATCCTCATTTTTTCCTTGCTACGTCTCTATAGAGAAGAAACAAAGGGAAATGTCCTATTCAGTTTCAAAGGCTTCTAATGTATTGACATCATTAGTGCTGGGAACAGACAACTGGACTAGAGATAGTGGTTTTTGCCAGAGAGCCATTCACCAGTCACGTGTATAAGGAAAAAAGCTCTGGCACTCATTTGTCACTATATCGGATTGTTGGATCACAGGCATAATGACTGGGACGAGGTATAACAGGTTGGGTGTTCCCCTAAGTTTTGCATATATTATAAGTCTCTCAAAATGCTTTGTGGAAAATCCATGATGTCAATTCTCTTTATCCACATATGCAGTACTAGGCAGCCTTGCATATTGTCTATTTTAATTTTGGTATGGCTTTTAATTAATAGATAGCTAATTAATGTGCTATAAGGTTATCTTGTTAAATGTTAATTGGATGTGTAAACATTTCTTACGAGTTTAATATGTTAAGAAAAAATGTAATCTGCATTTGTTGCTTGTGTCATTCTGAATTAATTGCGTGACAGCCAGATTTCTCCCTTCTCAATTTGAGAACCTTCAATAAGTACTCTTTAAAGAATCAATTGATATTTAATTAATATGTACTGACTGTCTTATTTAATCTAAATTAATTCTTTGAATGAGTTACAGTGTGGCTGAAAGACACAGCATGCTCACACAACTTTCAATGCTGCAGACTATTCCGGTCATTAGCACCAGAGGGCGCTTTGAGAAAAGACTCCAAGCCATCAGCCCATATTTCATGAGGAGGCTCCCCACCTCTTCCTTTCATTTTGCCAAGAACAAAAACTATCCACATGGAATTCTTTATGCGAGTTGCATGGACTGTGCTGCCTCATTCTGCAGGGGGTTTCAGACTGCTCAGGGCTTTACCAGGATGGCTATCCGGATGATGTTTTGTTACATTGGATGATGAGGTCAATAACCTTATCTCCTCATCAGGTAGGGAGCTCAGTCCACATTCCTTCACTCCTCTTTTATGTTACCTTCCTAACACCCACAGATGAAATACAAGTAGATTTAGCTCATTGTTTCCATGCATTGATCTTCCTAGCTTCAGGAGAATAGGATTATTGAGTCCCCGAGGGGCTGAATTCTGAAATGGATGCATGGCAACAACATTCATGTTTAATTTATTATCTGAATGAAATCCTTAACATCAGCAAAACAGCCATGGAGTTTGTTTTTCCTTTCATCACACAGTAAGCTCGTTAATGAATAAGAGACATCTCTGCACAGAGTAGTTTAACACATACCTGTTCAGAGCAATGGTAAAGGGGATCTGGATGGATTTTTGCCTGCTAAGCCTTGAGTTCACCATCCTGAATATTTTGTGCAACAACAAATAATGATTTTAACTTCAGTAGCACGATTCATCCAAGGAGATCAAAGCCCGTTACCACAGTAACCAAGTCGCAGGCAATAAAGGTATGACTATGCATTATTAATGATGGGTTAACTGATGCACAGATATTTTAAGGATTTTGCCCAAGGCCACAAAGTGATTCAGTAGCAGCTCCCAAGAGTCATGGTTCTCATTTCCTCCCTCTACATACAAGACAACACTTCCTATCAGAGGCAGCTGCAGTCATTGCCCAGCTCTTGTATTATGATCAGTCATTAAAGGGGAAATAAAACCCTGAATGGAGGCCCTGGCTAAAAGTTTAGGCCTGTTCTAACCCTCCACCCCCACCTCAAGGTAACAGAAAGTATCCCATTGACTTCAGGGATGGCATTCTGGAGAAGACAGGCCTGATTTTCAGAGGCACTGAGCACCTGCGGCTGCCACTGATGGTGGTAGGTGCTTTAAGCACTCATCATTTCAGAAACCAGGTCCTCAAAATGACTTGCCACAGTCACACAGGAAGCTTGTGGCAGAGCAATGGTAGCAGTAGTTTTGCCCTGTTGTCATATCTCTGGATTTGCTAGTACTACTGATCCACCCTCTAAAGAGATTTGCTCCATTTCTTGCAGCCAAGAAGGCTGTTCTCAACTAGAAGTAGCTGAATGAGTCTAAATGCACTGCACCTGTAATCACTAAATACCAGCTTTCTGCTAGATGTAAGTGGCACACTCCTCTCTAACTAAGAAAGCTGCTGTCAGGTTAGAGGGTACCTTTTATGGCTGAAATAATGCAGCAAGATGGCACAATCCAAATGTTACTCGATAGCTTGGCAACTGAATAACATCATGAATAGCAGGTTGATCAGCTCATCTCCAGGCTTTTAGCCAGTAATAATAATAATCATCAGTGCTTTAAATATTTTTCTCATGTGAGTATTGGAATACTGTCAATCTGATCATGCAGTTTTTACTGATGCATAATTGCTATCAAAGTTCCATTGTCTTCAGCCGTCTTTTTTTTTAATTGACATTCTCCTAGTTTTCCCATTGCTGTAAGTTCCAAAGTCTCCTGCAATGTTCTCATTCTGAGTTTAAACCTCTTACGACCAAGGGTAAAATCTTCAAAACCACCTACATGACTTAGGAGCCTAAACCCTAGTGACTTTTCCTTGATACTTAGGTCCTATATCACTAAGGTGTTTTTGAAAATTTTACTCTAAGGCCTCTGGAAATATGCACCCCAAAAAATACATGTTCTAATTTGGATTTATGGTCTGTCTACACAGTTCATTAAAGAAAGTGGTTTCCGGAAAATTTAAGATTTCAAACAAACAAATGAACACAAACAAAACAAAAGCCTTTCTAGCTCTTCTGTTGCAGTTTTTGAAGAGGACATTCTATATGTGACCCAGTGCAATGCTGCTAGCCTGAATCTGCAGAAAGATAGCATAAATCCATAGATCTATGAGACACATAAATGGCAACCACCATCTCAATGATGTATTAATGTAGAAACCCCCTGATTATGATTTAATTGTCAACAGTGTTAGCTAAAGTGATCAGGAGTGAAATAGTTAAGAATTATCCTGTCAGTATGTTTCATTTAGGGATAATTCACAGGAATAAGGGGCTAATCTTCTAACTGTTACTCCCACAAGCAATCTTTTGCTCACATATGTTGTCCCATTAAAGTCAACAAACTAGATTACATGGCTTTGTAGGTCACATGAAGAATTTATGTTGTGCTTTTCCCATATATTTCTCAAAGATATTTTCAAAGGGGGGGGACTTATTTCTCATTTTAAAGAAGGGGTAACTGACCTGCAGAGAGTTAAGTGACAGTGAGTCTAAGTTAGGAACATAATGCTAGGCAGGACACTTTCTGTCTATTTCTCCTCTCACTCCTTTTTCTGTACTGCCTATATAGATTGAAAAACATTTGGAATAGGGACTAGCTTTTCAGATAGTTTGAAAAAAGTGCAGCTTGATTTAACTGAAGGCAATTGCAAATGCAGGCTGAATTCAGTGAATAATTTCAGCTGGAAAACTTTTTTCCAAAATGTCAAAACACGCTACATTTTGCAAAGAAATATTTTGAAAAGAAATAATATTCCATTTCAAAATGATGATTTGTTTATACATTTAGCTAGGTTCATTAAAACACACACACAAAGGCAAGAAAACCCCACCCAACAACAACCCTAAAACAATGAAAAGAAAAAATGGAAAAAAATTCAGGTCAAACAAAATGTTTTGTTTGAGCCAAAAGAAAACTTTTATTGAATTTTTCATTTTGGCCACTGAACTGAAAAATCAATGGTTTGCTCAGCTGTAATATACGGTGCCTAAAATGCTAGGATCCTACTGGGATCCAGGAAGTGAGTAGGCGGAGCCCGCCCACTGCTAAAGGACCTCCCCCCAGCCTAAATGATTCCAGGGGACAACTAATGAAATAACAGGGACAGGAGTGTGGCCAAAGGGTCAAACAAAGGGAACCTGATGGGGACACTGAGCAGAGAACCCTGGACAGCGCCCATTGCTCCTCGAAGGTGTCAAGGGAACCAGCAGATGCCGCCCAGAGGAACTCTGCCCAGATGCAGACAGTCACAGGAGTCTCCATTGGCCAACCTCCTCTCCCTGGTTTTATAGATGGCCATTTTAGCCAGGGCCAGGAGGAGGTCGACCAGGTGGTCCTGTGGCTTTGTGGGGCCTCAGATGGGGAGTGCATAGATAAGGAGGTGAGGGGAAAAGTGCAGCCAGAAATGTAACAGAATATTTGTGAGGCGCTGGAATAGGGGCTGCAACCTGGTGCACTCCTGGTAAATGTGCGCCAAGGTCTCCCTCATGCTGCAGAAGGGACAGGTGTCTGGGATGGGGTGAAACCACACCAAGTACATGCCTGTGGTCATGGCCCCATGAAGGAGCCACCAGTTGATGTCCCCGGCGGGCCTCGGGACCAGGGTAGAGTATAGGCTGTCCCACCGGAGTGCCTCACCCTTGAAAGGTGGCAGGAGGTCCCGCCACTTTGTGTTGGGGTGGGATGCGAGGGTGAGGAAGTGAAGGGTGTGGAGCACAAGCATGTATACATGTTTCCTTGATGCAGTCTGGAAACAAGCTGGCTGCAAGTTGTGCAGCTGGCTAATGGTGAAGGGGCGAGGGAGAGGCTGATTGGGTCCATGGGGCAGGGGCCGGATGAAAAGGTCCAGAGGGCCTGGGGTGGAGGGTGGGTGGGGCGTGCCCTCTCACAGGACCCGGTTGAGGTAGGCTGAGCAGCAAGTGTCAAAGTGGCCCTCACCTTCTGAAGTACGCGCTGGGAAGTATGAGGCCTGGAGAGCCCCATGTGCTGAGCGAGCATCAGGGGATCCAGCCAGTCTCCCTGGTCGTAGCTGGGGGTTGTGTAGCAGGGGATCCGAAAGGAGATCTGCCCTCTTGGTGGCCACGATGGACCTGGTCACTGAGAACATTTTCCAGGTCTGGAGGAGATCCTGGTAGAAGACTGGCAACCTGGAGAGGTCTCGCGGAAGACCCCTCGGAGGGAGATAAAAGGAGCTGCTGGTCATATCGGAGCCTTCGAAAAGCAACGCAGGAAGGCTTGCGCCAGTACGCTCCACTCTGGCCTACCTCCACCATAAAGGAGCCTCTGCAGGACTTGGAGGTGGAAGACATGGACCTGAGTGTGTAGGCACTTCAGGCCCTGACCTCTCTCCTCCAGGGGTAGATGGAGAACCCCTGCAGAGACCCAGTGCAGGATCCCAAGCTTGGTTAGGGGCTCCAGGCACTAGTGTAATACAAAAAATGATGATAGCATCAGATTCATTCTTGTATCTACCTGCTATCTTTCCTGACTTGGCATTGGTATTCCAAGTAGCCTACACAAGTCTCGAGTCATCATTTTTGCTTTGTACATTTAAGAGGAAGTGGTGTAGGACTATCTTTAATCTCAGTCAGGATAATAAGGTTAATCCATCATCACACCCCTCCCCCTATCTACTTTTGGGCTTTTAATGGGTAATTTGTGAATCAAGGAAAAGTCTGATCTGTGGAAAATGCTTTAGGGGGAAATTGATTTCTGTGTTTTTAAAATATGAACCATTTACTGGTTGTCCACATGTAGTAGCTGCTTTTCCTTTAAAAAAAAAAGGGGTGGGGAGAGTCTAACACTAATGATTTTTAGTACCACTATATATCCTGAACAAAATATATAGCACTGCAGAACTTTTCCACAAGGGGACAAGTTTTTCACCCTCCTTCTTATTACAAGATGTAACAGCATGGCACCCACCTCTTGTGAGCACCCCGTTCTGGTCGGATGTACCTGCAGTCTTTAAACAGTCCCGGCCCTGGTATCGGGCTTTATCCCCAGGGCTTCCTCCTTGGAAACAGTGGTTTTTCCCTCTCTGGGCCCTTCTGGCCCCAGCTGGGCCACTAAGGAGTTCATATCCCCCCTGGGGGTTTATTGCTGTCTAACTGTAGGCCAGTTCCCCAGTGGCCTATGGAGGGAAGCAGAGGACCCTAAGAATAGCAGCCACATACCACCGTGTCCTTTTAACAAAATTACTTTCAGTTCCCTGGGCCATTTCCCCACAGCCCCAGCCTTCACCAAAGCTACACCCTTACCAGTCTATGTTCAGGCCTAGCAGCCAGCCAGGAGCTCTTCCTCACTCCCTCAGTTCCTGCAAGCACTGAGCTGTCCATGGTGCTGCAGTGCCCTTTGCCAGCCAGGAGCACTATTTGCACTTCTCTGCCTCCAGCAAGGAACTGACTGATCTGCACTGCAACTCCTTTTATACTAGCCTGCAACTCTCTGACTGATTAGCCTCTTGAAGCCTCCCCCTGATGGGCTGCTTCCCACACAGTCTCTCTAGGGTGCTTGGAGAAGGAGGACTTAGCTCCACTGCTCCTTTCCTGAGAACGGTGTGGCAGGGGCCTCTGGGCCTAGTCCACCCCATCACACTAGGAGTTTTAGAGCAAGTCGAAAAATGTTTTTAAGAGGTTTATGAAATCTTAATGTGGAAACTGACTGTTATTCTCAGCTTTCATTAAATACTTTTATTTGCAATTACATCAATATGATGGATGAAATCAGACTATTTTACTTTGAAAATCCCTGAATGCTACAGGCCAGACTCCCATTTGGATGAAGGCCCTTTTACCATGCTCTGGTAAGGTAAAGTGACCTTAAATCTCACTTAAAGTCCCCTTTTCAGTGCCGGAGTGGTGTAACCTTAGTGTAAATTAGAATCAGGTCTTTTGCTCCATCTCTAGTGCAAATGTCTTTGAAAAATGCAGCCCTTTGTGTGGAAGTCCCTATGTTTTTTTTGGCAGCAAATGCCAACTATGTTGGATTAAAGTATGAATTGTCACCAGATTTCAGCGGCATGCAGAGTGGATTCATTTTACAATATCCAAGCCAGCTGTTTACAAAAATAGCTTTCACTTTCCCAAAGCTTACTAATCATTGCAAAAGACAAGTACAGAAGAGGATATCTCAACTGACATGGAAGAACACAAATGTTGACACCAATATGAATCTGAATGTGATGACAATTGATTGTGTTGCGTTAGCAGATTTAACAGAAATGCCACTCAGCAGACTGGGCCCGGTTTAATGCTTCACTTGAAGGATCTGCATGATCCTTGGGGCTGTCAATTGTGGGAACTGAAGTTCTTCTTCTGTCCCAGGACATTATACATGGTAAGAGTGTGATATACGCTTGCTTCCAACATGCTGGCCTGTTGGTGACCTCAGATCCACTCAAAAAGGATTCCTCTTTCTTGGGCACAAGATAATTCACTCTCAGCTCTGTCCCTAGCCTGTACTGAGCAGATGGTATCAGTGTCACATGCTGATTATCCCAAGCAAGACATGTTTAGACATAGTGACTTTCTCATGTTGTGTGATGCCTTCTGGGGCATATTCTAGGACCAGACAGCCCAGACCAATTTAGATTTCAGACTGATATTACACTGGGGTGAATGAAAAAATCCCATAGTGACTTGAATACACAACACCTATTATAAAATTATTGAGGGCACCTCATGTGGCCCAAATCCTGGAGGATCTCACTGAGGAGAGGGGAGCTCTCCAGTGAGGTAACTGTGCTGCAGCATGGCCAGGCTAGTGGGACTCAGAGTCAGGATTGCTGCCAAACTGGCATATAGCGGCCCATGAAGAGGCAGTCATGCAAATGAACCCCTGCCACTGGGCCTCTGATATCCCTCTCTTTTGACTGCATGGTAGCCTCTGTAGAGCAGCCTTATACTGAGGCAGCACTGGTGAGAACAAGGTAAAATCCCCCAAATGCTATCTGGTGAGTAGAGGGTGGCAAGAGGGCTTTGTGTGACAGCAAATATAAATGTGGACTAATTGCATTAATTAGCACTTACTCTAGATTTGCAGCAGTGTAACTGGGATGAGAATGAAGCTGACTATATCTAGATAATAGCATTAAATCCAAAAATGCACTGTGTAGATAATTGGCATTGTATTGGCCCATCTATGCTTTCCTTGGGAAAAAAAATACCTGTCCTTTCTTGGGGTTGTGGAAAGGAAGTGCAAAAAAACTATGGATCCACTGCCATACTACTTAACTGGGCAAAAATCTTATATCAGAGAGAGAGAGAGAGAGATAGAGAGAGAGAGCTTTGCCTCAATAAGGAGTTCAAGGGCTTAGATATGCTGTGTTATGGTGCTTTTGAAAATATCTGCTGGAATCAGGCTGGGTTTTCTTTTAAGAAAATGCACAGTATAGTGTAGCTGAATGGTATTTGTAAAGAGGAACATCTGCTTATGAAGAGACAGATATGCTGAAACATTTACTGATGTTTTGCTTCCTCCCCTTGTGTCACCTGAAATCTATCATCACACTGTGGTATCATGCTCCTGCTTGCAAATCTAGGGAAGCAGGGCAGTGGTGCACATCCTTCAGAAGATGATAAGTGATGTGTCATGCTAACATATAAACATGGGCACTGACTCAGACGTGTTACCTATAAATCTGCTCATCAGCATCCGAAGAACCATATGTGCCTTCTCTTTCTTAAACATAAAAACATTAATTACATTATATTGTTCTGCAGTAACGGGCAACTCATTGCCTGAGACTTGCCAAAGCCTTAATTTTAACCATAAATCTGCAGGAACTGAGCTGCTTTAAACTGATGAAGATAAAATTGAAGTTGTGTTCAGTAGCTGCTGGCAGGAAAGGATTGCTGCAGACTGACCACAGCCACTGAGGGTGCGATCAGAACCTTATAATCTGCCCCATCCCAGGAGTAGCTTGGAGCTGTCCTGGACCAGGAGCTGACCAGACAAGCTACTGCAACTCAGAGTAACAATTTATCCCCTTCCCCTACAGCTCTAGGGGAGAAGTTTCTGCACCACCATGGAATAGCTTATCCCACCCATGTGGGCCTGTCCAGCTATGCTGGTCAGTGACTGGCAGTGAGACACAGCCAGGGATCCTCCCACAGTGGGGAATATTAAATGAGGAGCCCTTCCTCTGCTCTTCATGGCTGACATTACAGTCAGAACCAAGCTGAAGAAGAGAGCTGGGGTTGGGAGTGTGGCTGAGTCAGGGCTGGGACAATCTAGCCGTAACTGAGTTAGTGAGTGGAGTCTGGAGGAATATTAATTACTAATAATACACACGCTTCCATACCTGCATTGTAGTAGTGCCTGGAGGCCCGATGGGTCAGTACCCCATTGTGCTAGGCACTGGGCACACAGAGAATAAGAAGACAGTCACTGCTCCAAAGAGCTTACAATGGGAAGAATCCTGCTGATTTGGGGGTACGAGAGATAAGGAATGAGGCAACTGTGGATTAACATTCCCACCTCTTCCTGCACATGTCTATTCCTAACCAAGTCACTTTTAATCTAGAATGAAGTGTCTGTACAGGGAATTATACCAGAATAGTGATACAGGAGTAACTCATTCCACTATAGCTGTGCCAACCAATTTCCCATATAGTTTAGCCCCAAGTTGATGGGCTGTTTCACCATCCCAGGAAGGAAGATGATCCCCACACCCAAGTCTGAGGCCCTTGCCTCAGGGCACCACTTATGGTTTGAAAACAACACGGGAACAGATAATAGCAAACCTATAGCTCCCCTGAAAAACATGGTCCCGTCCACAGAAGCTCTCTTATGCTGCCCCCATCAAGGATAACAGGACTCACCCTTCCCTCCTTGACCCAGTTTCCTCTTCCATGTATATGCCACTTGGACATATTATAGGTGAGAATCCCTTAACCCTTTCCAGGCTGCCATTTCATCTTGCCATAGATGGTTTTAAATAGCTCAAAAACATTTGGTTCAATTGATCTTGGAGTGCTTAGAAGCACTGGGCCTGATTCAACACCCCAAAGGTGGTGGTTGTGCATGGAAAATGCTCTTTCTCTGTCTCTTGATTGAAATGCCATAGCTGTATTAGCCTAATGAGGAGTATAGAACAGCAGAAGACAGGAAACGATTTGGTATATATCAGGTGGTAACTCTTTCTAGGGAGGGCAGAGGATGCGGCTGGTGTGATGAGCATTTGTGGTTGTTCCCCCGCCCCCACCAGATCAACTCCGGAAGTGCCAATCACAAAGCACAACACTGGATATTCACTGTGCACAGGACAATAAGATTTCATTTCATGCATCGTTAAGAAACCACATTGATTCCAACAAGTCACAGCACACATCCTACACTTGCATTAAGGCAAACAAATCTCTCTTTGGCTTGTTGTTACTACACGGTTTAAAAACGTGGGTGCCTAAAGCAATAGGCTTTCCGGGCTTAGATGCTTTTGGGGCTCAGGATGCCTAATACAGCACCCTGTAATTTGTGTTCTCTCTTAGGACAGTAGGGATTCAGTTCTCTGTAACAAACACAGCTCAGCCTTTGTTATTTAGCACACTCTCACTGTCAGGGGGTGTAATAGTTCAATTAGGTCTCATCTTCCCAGGCAATGTGCTGGAGGCTATAAAGCTGGGAAAAAGCTCAGTCCAAATCCTAATGAAAAGGGGGAATTCACAAGAGAAAAAACTTGGCCAGAGTAACCATTTTTGGTCTTACTCTTACAGGCTCAGCTGGTTCTGAAGCATTTGGTATGGGACTGTTGTGTTGTTGTGTTGATACTTTCTCTGATGCTGCGGTCTCTAGTGAAATCCCCTGAATATCAGGCACCGTCAATGCTGAACGTTAAACTGAGAGCAAACACGATAATACTGGAGCTTGGCCAAAGCAACAGCAGTTGTAACCATATCTACATTGCAAACATCCGAGAATTCAGAGCTTGGGTTTAGTTCAATCCATTCCAGAGCTGGGAGCCAACTGTGGATTTTGGATCTGGATTAAGGTCAGGAACACCACCAAAATGCAGAGGTGTTAGGTTTGTGGTCAAGATCACAGCTAGATAATACTGCATGACACTCTTCTGGCTGAGAAGAGACAATGCTCAGCTGCAAGAAATACAGACACACTATGGAACACATCTCTCTCCTCAGTTCACAGGCTAATTAGAACACTAGGATGCTAGTGTCACCACACTGGGTCTCCCCCAGTTCCTGGCCTATAGTGAACAGTCATGGAAAGGATTGTTAAACCCATTAAAAACTCAAGAGCCCTGCAGTGCAGCTGGGAGGAATTTTCTGTAGTGGGTCCGAGGATAGGAGCAGCAGCCAGAAAGTCATAAATTCTATTTTTGGCTCCATCACTGACTCCTCTATGGCCTTGGGCATGTTACTTAACCTCTCTGGTTTAGTTCCCCAGAATCATAAGCACTTACCTACCTTGAAGTGGTATTTGTGAGGGTTAAGGAGTTAAGGTAAAGAGCCTTGAAGATGAAAAGTGCTACACTATGTGCATTAATAAATCACATTACTCAGATTAGGGGTAGGAACTATCACTGTTTCTTAGCTAAATTCCTCATCTTGTAAAATGAACCATGGCTCAGAGATCTAAGTTTCACCTGCATCTTTACTGATGGCTTGTAATGACATCCAACTTCCTAACCGGAGACTATTCTATTCTCATTGCCATAGCATGTGAGTGCTTTCCAGTAGTGAATTAAGCAATATGGCTACCATCGGTCACATGTTTGTTCTCTCATCTTCTCCCCTGTGGAAGAAGGGTGTGTAGGGGAGCATTATGGTTTTGGATTTTTTTCTTCTGGGATCAGATGCCAGCAGCTGTTTGGCTGGCTGATTAGCCCCACCAACTGCCCCTGAGAAAGAGCTGGAACTTAATTAGCTGACTCTTATAAAAGGGCAGCAGGAAATGGAGGGGAAACTGCAATACCTTCCAGAAAACCAAGGGGTCAGAGACTCTGCTCCCAATGAACTGCTACTGGAGCTACTGCAGAGAGAACTTGCTCCAGAAACCAAACAGACAGAGGGGATTCTGTGTGGCATTCTTTATTGAGGAGGCTCTGAGGTAAAAGCCAGGACATTTTGGTTACTAGTGTGAGGGGCAGATTTGGGGAAGGGACTATCTGGCCTGCACAGACTTTGAGGGAAGAGTCTGTGAAGTTTTGATTTGTTTATTAAGAAGGCTTAAAATAAAACAACTAACTCTGCTGGAAACTGCTTCCAGGATTCCTTGAAAGAGCTGAGATGGAACTAACCCAGGGGATGAGCTAACTCAGCAACACCAAAATCTGGTCCAGTATGAGGACGGCTCTATAAGATAGGCCCCAATGCTTTTATGTTAGACTTATCTAATCACGTTTCTAAAGAATTTGAGACCTTTTTGATTTGCCTGTTGTACCACTTGCAATCCCACATGCATTAGGCAAGGCTTCATCTACAGAACAACCCCTCTTCTAGAGTCCACTTTTTATTAATGCTAAGAAAATCTCATGCCTGTATCATTCAGATAAGGAGGAGCATATTCAAATGACAGCAGAGGGGACTGGCTAAAATCACTTTGTGATCTTTCTAGATACACAATGTGGTAACAAGTCTGAACTGTAAACACAAATGACAACTTATTTTTTTCACTTTCTTTTGGAGAGCTTTCCTAAACCTGTGCATGTGGAGAGCAGGCGGTGGGAGGACTGGCAGGAAAAGAGTTACACCTGGGCTTGTCTTGTCACCAGCTCAGCTCCAGTAGACAAGGATATTTATGACTGCTAGCTTAAGGGGGAGGATGCCTTTTAAAAGTTGGGAAAACCCTGCCAATGACTCATCATGGCCAATTACATGGTTCACTGCACAATGCACTCACGCATCAAACTCAAGGAATTTCACAGTGTACAGTCAAACTAAGAGTCTTAAAAATTATATACAGTGCAAACCTAGACACATGAAAGTAATGTATACTACCTATGGCATGCACATCAACAAATTACATCACAGAGCCATGTGAAAATCTAAACTTATCACTGACTTTTGACCAGCTCCCATGCACTCTGCCCACCAACCTGATCTCCAGTAGTACTACTGTCTACCTTCCAAATTGCTCACCACCTTCAAACATCCATTATTTAAATAGGAAAACAAAGAAACACAACAGAAAATGTTTTTTCTTTACCATGCAAAACAGAATTTCTCCTCCAAAATCACCCTGCTATCAGGTGCAGGTCAGACGACAGGCAGGCCTGTAACAGGGACCGGTGTGAAGTATGATTTCTGACCTAGAGAAGCCTACTACTGACAATGAGAAAATAGTTCTGATTTCATGCCCATTCCATCTGAATAGCAAATATGTGCAAGATTAGTGGCAACTGTTTTTGGTGAGGAGGACACCAGTTCACTAGGAAGTGTCTGAGGCCAGCAAATCATTTCATAAAAGGCACCAAATAAGAATAGATAGCTCCTGGCTTGGCTTCAGGCTGATATTATCACTATGAAAGGAGGTATGGATGCAGAGAAGCATGGTTTGGTGGTTACGGGAACAGGTGGATTCAGGCAATTTGTGTTCTATTCCCAATTTAGCCACTAACTTGATGTGGAGCTTGGACATGTCACTTAACTTTTAGTGGAGCTATAAATGAGGATGATGGCAATAAAGTACCTGCTTCACAGCTGGGCTGCAAATAGAGCTGGTCAGAGTGTGCCAGTTCACTGAAGCTGAAATGGTCCATGAAGATGGTTGGATTTTGAGAAAGTTCTGACAGAACCCTTCCTGCTGGGCAGAGTTCCACTTGAAACCTGCCTGGCTTCCTGCCAGCTCACCTGCCCTCTTCCTCAGAGCCTGTCTGGCAGGCTGACAGGGATCTCAGAGTCTGGAAGCCCAGGTTCCCAGCTCTTCAGCAGTTCAGGTTTCCATGGCCCCTGGCTTCCTGGGGCAGCCCACTAGGCTGACTGCCCCAAAGTTGAGGGCCCCAGGGCTTCCAGGGTCCATGCCTTCTTGGGGGTAATTGGCCAGACAGACTGCCCCAGATGTAAGGCTCCATTCTCTTTTGTGGAGAATGCTGGAATTTTTCGTTTTTGATCCAAATTAGAATGAAACCAAAGGTTGAAATATCAGAATTACCTTTCTCTACACAGCTCTAGTTGTGAGATTTAATTAATTCAGGTTCATTAAAGATGGAGATGCTTGAGCAGAAGGTGGAACAGAACTGCTGACTGTCACACTATAAGGGATCATTGCACTCGGATTCCGTTTGGGGCTTCCAAACCCTGAGAACTGTTGCTATCACCCAATGCCTGCAGATCCCTTTCTGGGATACTCAACCAATAAGAACACTGCCCTGAAACATACAAAACCATTAAAGACGTTTCATTACTTGTAAATGTTGAGGGTCTTTAAAATCATTAAAACATGCCAGCTAAAGAGAATAACTTCTCCTCTCTAGTCGCAGCTGCCTTCGAATGGTAAAACTTCCCCAAAGCTGTGAATAGGCAAAGAGCTCATTGTACACCTCCCACAGAGCCATTAGGTAGCCCCTGCCATGTTCAGAGATACCATGCAATTATCTCCTTTTGGCATCTCCTGACTGAAGGCACACTAACAAACGAAAAGCAGGTTAACTGCAGGTTCCTAAGTACTTGCCCACCATCAAGAGAGAGCAAATGTGTACAGTGCCTGGTCTGAATTGTGGATTGCAATTTGCTTAATGGCTTATAACAAGACTTAACACTTACATGACACTTTTCATCTAAAGAACTCAAAGCAGCTTACAAGGTGGATAAATCACCATTAACCCCATGAGAGGGATTATCCACTTGCCTGGAATGGGGTGACAAATTCTGCATTATGGGATTGATCCTGCATGGTGCTGAGTACTCTGGTCCAATCCAACAAAGCACTAAACATGGGTCTAACTCTCAGCATGTGAATAGTCCCACTGGGGCTCAGCCCTTTGACCCAGATCCTCAAAGGTATTTAGGGACATAATGCCCACTAATTTCAATGTAAGTAGTAGGTCTATCGGCATACCCAAAGCACGAACGATCCAGACTGTTCTATGCTCTTTTCCAGTGCTGTTTGCATGTGGATCCAGGAAGATTTTAATGCATAAGTGTTACCTCAGGAAAGTAAGAAGAACTGGCATAACTGGGGCCGTGAAAGGATATCGTCCACAGTGATCAATTAGAACCAGTGAGGATTCAGTTCTGTTTGATTTCCAAAAAAAACCCTCTCAGCTTTGGTGGCCTGTGATGGGGTGGCTGCCCCTCACTGGCAGAAAAGAGATTAAAGCAGCCCTAGGGAGCTGTGCTGGAGGCAGCCAATCAGAGGAGGAGTGAAGGGAGCAGCCCATTAGGGCCAAGTAAAGCCATATAAAAAGGGAACTGCAAGGCAAAGGAAGGCAGCTCTTTGCTGGGAGCCCAGGGAGGAAGGACTGTTTCCCTGAAGTGCCAAGAGAACTGCCAGCACCTTGGACAGACAAGTGCTGCAAACAGGGACCAAGAGAGCCAGAGACAGCTCCTGGCTGGCTGCTGAAAGGGGTTGCAGATGGAGGCCCTGACACAAGGGTACAGAGGATGCTGGAGCCATGTGGGAAGTGGCTAGACTGTGCCATTGATGGGAAGTGGCTGAACAATGGTCTGCAGGTCTGCCCAGGAGGGCGGAGCACAGTGTGTGGGACGGCTGGAGGGCTGTCTCATTGAAGAGGATGCCGCAGTCCTCGGAGAGACGTGAGCCGAAGAGCAGGAGTCATGGGAGCAATGCACTACCTGAAGGGGGTGCACTCACTCGCAGAGCTAATTCCCAAGACAGGCTGAGGAGGTGCCAGAGTGGTAAGTGAACCCTGTTACATGACCATTTAAAAATATTATTTACTCCTGCATAGACTCATGTTCTAGTTGCATGGAAAAACCAGTCACTATCTCCTGCTCCTCCCCAATGCCAGGCTGTTGTGAAAAGAGGTGTATCCATTCAAGTCTCCTTATTGTATCAAGGGTCCTTCTTTCAGTTCCTTTCCCCTTTGCCTCTCTGGGGTCTTCTCTGTCAGCTGTCTGCCTCCAAGAGCTCCATTCATTTTCCTCTTTATGCCATTCTTAACTTCTCTCCATTTAGCTCTGCCCCTTCCTGATGGGCAACTCCTGGCCTTTTCCTCTTTTGTGTTCCGCTCCTGTAGCCCCTGCCAAGCTCTTCTCTGATCAGGAGCTCATCTCTTATCTGGAAGGAGGCCATGTGCCTATGCCATGGGGAACAGAGGGTTGATGCTGTCAGAACAGTTGTTCCAGTTGGGCAGGGCTAGTGGTCACTCAGAACTTGTTTGAGATAAGCACAAGTGTGGAGAATGTCAGATGTGGGCTTTGCAGTGTTCTGTTTTAGTCTGGTGACCAACGGGTTAATTGTCTGTGCATGTGACCTAAACTCGAGTCCATGTGAGCTGCTTTTTTTCTTTTTTTAAAAAAAACTATTGGCTATAAGTGCCTGAAAAATGCACACTGCAATACAATTATATAGTTTATAGGTGTTTAATGAATGTCTGAACTCTGGATGCAGAGCTGGGCTGGCTGAACTGTCGTATCAATCTCTGTTACTTCTCAGGAACCTGGTGAGGAATTTCTCTAACTTCCCCCTGATACTTAATGGTCTGACCCTATGTAAGTGAGTCAGTGAGGTCATGCAGTATCTAGCAGCCAGTCAGCAACAAGCAGGGACAGACCCCAAAACAGCAGTAGCAGTAACGTACACGTGCACACAGAGAAAGATAAACCAATGTATACTTAGGTCAAATATAGATAAACAGAACTCAGGGCAAGGTACTCTATAAAAGAATGCCTTCCAATCAAGCATCTCAAAGTCTTTAACAAACTGTTTTTAACTCGAGCTGTGCAGAGAAAGGTAATATTGATATTCCAATATTTGGTCTCATTCCAATTTGGATCAAAAACTAAAAATTCAGTTTTCTCTGAAGATAAGGTAATTATAATTGTGTACCAACAATGGAGGGAAATGTTTCCTAAATCATAATTTAAAAAGCTGGCAAATTGCTTATCCCATGCTATACTACATCACCACCCACGGCTTCTTAACTGGAGGTCTTGCTTTGTGCAGCATCTAACTTTTAAAAGATAATCCTAACCTGATTACTCTCTGTTTGAGAACCACACTCAGTAACTTTCAAGCTAAATGGATTGAGGAATATAGTAACTGTCAAATTGGTGTATACATTGGTTGCAGAGGGAAGACACTCACCACATGTGGAAGCCCATGTGATGAATTGCATTTCCAGATGGCCCACTTTATTTAGCACGCACCTTGTTATGAAGAGGGACTGTTCTTAACGTTTCCTCTGAATACTGTGTGGGTGCCTCAGTTTCCCTATGCATTTCTTAAGTCTCCAGTGTGCATAAATGGCTGACACTCTGTATCCTGGCAACAAATGGCCGGGGCCCTTCCCCACTGCAAGGGAATAGCTAAAGGTGAACAAAGAGATCAGGTGACCTCCTGGCCTGGGAAAGAGACAAAGGCCAGAAAGGAGGGGCTGGAGGAAGTCAGTTTGGAGCTGGCTGGGGACGGGAAGTGAGGACAGATAGGGTTGTCTGGCTCACTGGGCCCCAGAATGGACCCGGTTGAGGGGTCCCGTTCTCTGTACCTACAAGCTCTGTTTTAGACCATGTTCCTGTCATCTAATAAACCTCTGTTTTACTGGCTAGCTACGAGTCATGTCTGACTGCGAAGTGGGGGTGCATGCAGGACCCTCTGGCTTCCCCAGAACCCCGCCTGGGCAGACTCTCTGTGGGAAGCACACAGAGGGGCATATGCTAAATGCTCCAAGGTCAGACCCAGGAAGGTGAAGCCGTGTGAGCTTCTTGCCCTGAAGACAGTCTGCTCCAAGGGAGAGGAGGCTCCCCAAAGTCCTGACTGGCTTTGTGGGGAGCAGTTCCAGAGCATCGCCCGGGGACTCCATGACACACCTTTGACTACTTCACATGTCTTCTGCCCACTAATCCATCTCTAGATTTCTTCTAACATTCAAGTTATGTGAGAAGTTTCAAACAGCTGCCACTTTCTTTCTCCAAATGTGAATCCCCCCGGCAAAATTAAATGTTCCTGAGGCTACAGGTGGACAAGATTCAATCCTGGGCCAATAACTTTTCTATACTAGAAAATAATGTATAAAGTCTATCTTGCAACCTTGCAGAGGTGGAAATGAAGTGGGGAAAATGCCCAACCTCCCACTGGGATCCAGCATTCATTTATTAGCCCTGGAAAGGCCTGAGATATTCAACTTTAAATGATGACATTTTTAGATATAGAGTTATTTTTAGAGGCGTCTGTGTCTTCCTGTAAACTCTGTTCAGTTGGGTACATTAACTAAGGCATCTGGAAAAAGGATAGGAATATTTACCTAAGAAATTCTGCTACCAAAAACTTTGTTACAGGATAATTAAGGCTAAAAGGATGTCAGCGTACAGCTAACACCGAACTAAATATTTTAAAACTTCCCTTTAATAGATGCATTGAAACAAAACACCCAAAACCATATATCCCAAAGACTGGAACTGCACAATCAGGGTATCCAGTCAGTCCCAATTGCCATATCATAATTCGCTACCACCCCAATCAATTTCTACTACCCAATCAACCTTAACTTTGATTGTTTAATTAAATCTGGATGTTGGTCGCCTCACTGTGACTGTCTGATGTCTGTGAAATGCACACACACACTTCTGTTAAAAGCTCTAAGGCTTTTCTCCCACCTCTCCAATTTCAGCAGATTCTGTTCGTGTTCTCAGCTGCTCCTCTTCCCCAGTCCCCCCAGAAGGGCTAAGGATGTTGCATCTAGTTCCCCTTGCTGCCATCCTTCTGATGCTGGCTTCTCCTTGCCCTAGGTCACAGTTCTGGGCAGACTGGAACTGGGCACTGCTTCCGGTTGGTCTTGTTTTCTTCCTGTTCTGGTTGTTTCTACCTAGCATGGGTGAACCTAAGAAAAGTGGGATCATTATTATTCAGCCATGTTCGGGTGGTTTAATATTGAGTATACTCTGTTCTTCCATCTCTATTGCCACATTTGTTCATATATACAAACCCTGGTTTCACCTGCGTCACTCCAGAAGGTGCAAAAGCCTGAAATGGTGAGATGTGGCACTGTCTGCCTATTACTTCCATTAAACAGTTAAAGTAAAAGGGGAAATATGTTCTTTAAATAACAACAATAACAATAATAATAAGTAATGTTATGAGCTGAGTGAAAGACATCCTTCAATTAACAAGCATCAGGATGAGCTAATCCGAAGCTCCTCTGCCCCACACATGTAAGACAAAAGGAGGTTGCGAACCTGCCCAAGAGTTTGGACTGAGTGGGTGAAGCTTCGTTTTGCTCAGTTTAGTGAGGGTGGGTACAGGGAGGCAAGACACAAATTGAGAATAGGGAAAGGCAGAGGCAAAAAGCAAAAAAACCAAACAGAAGCCAGCGAGCACAGCATAACCCTGGAAAAACTGAAAGCGCGCTTTTGGGTCTGATGCTTAAAGAGGTCTGGGGCATTTGAAGAAACAGGGCTTTCTACGTTCCCTGTGAATAATCAAGATTGCAGCAAAGAAATGCTGATCACCACCTTCCCCACCTAACTGGAGCATCCCAGGGCCCTGAACTTTCACTGGACGCTTGGGTCAAAAAGGGGCAACAACAAAAAGGTGTATTTGATTGGGATTTAAAACATATGGCCTGATTATCAGAGGTGCTGAGCCCCTTCAGTGCCTACAGGGGAACTGCAGACGCTTAGTCTCTCTGGAAAAGCAGGGAGGCAGGTTGTAACCTGAGAGTCGAGAAATCAGGTCAGGAGAACTCATCACCCATTTAAGAACAAATGTGCAAAGTTATCACGGCTTGAGATTTGCTGTGCTTTTAGTCAATTATTTTCAGCAGTCCTGCAAAGAAAATTTTGTCTCACTGTCAGCCAGATCCTCAGCTAATGTACAGTGGTATAGCTCCACCGAAGTATATGAAATTATACTGGATTATAGCAGCTGAGGATCTGATCTAATGGCCACTGCTTGCTCAGGCTCTGGTCCAGCTAAGCACTTTAGCTTAAAAGTAGCCCAATTTGAGTTATTTGCGTGCTTAGAGTTAAGCTTGTGCTTAAGCATTTGCTGGAACAGGGCCCAAATGTATGACATTTCAGATAAAACAGGTTGTGTACGTAAAACCTGCTCCACTTAGCTACAGAAGATGACTTACATGGCTTTCAAAATCCAGGTATGGCAAGAAACTGATGTACCAAGGACTGCTACAGAAAAGCAAGCACTGTTCCTATAAATATGGGAGCAGGTATTGACCAGAGAGGAAGAGCTCTTTCTGCATATACGACACTTTCAAGTAACTCTGCTGCTGGTTATGATAGAAGATTCCCAATAAAGAGTTTCTTCCCCTGGACTGTCATTCTCAACCTCTTCCTTCCTCACATGTAGGCCAATTACTAAGATATCTTAGAAGTTTTCTGTCACAGCTCAAGCAGCTTTGGAAAACATGTATCAGGTTAAAAAAAGAATAGCTGGAGGAAACAAAGAGCTACAGGGATATAGCTGAGGCAGAGTCGGGGGGAAGAGGGTGGGAGGGAAGAGAGGGAGTCCTCTACTTCCACAGCAATTGTGGCTATAGATTAAATGAAACCCTTCCCATCATCTGACAGGTCTATCATGGGAGGGTTCATCTGCTTCTATGATAGTAATTATCTGAACTAGAGATCGATTTAGTTTCTAGGTGAGACTTTGCAAATGATTGGGAAATAAGAGGAACATTGGTAAAAGTTTAATGTCCCCTCTCTGCTCTAACCAAGCTACGGAGAACTCCCTGCACAGTTCAGATTTAGTGATTCAGGCAGTATAGTTACAGAGCCAAAACATGCTACAGTATGTTGTGCAGGAAGGGCTGCTTTTGTCTGGAAGAGAATAGGCCGGAGCTACCAAATTTAGATCTGGAGATGGGGTTTGAACTCTTCAAAGTTCAGGGGGATTAGATGCAGCCCTTTGCAGTGCTGGTTCAGCCCATTCTACAGATAAGCTATGAAATGGATCTGGCTTTGAATTCTGAATCTCTTTGGATCTGGGATTGGGGTTCATCTCTTCTTTTCTGTATATGAATCTTACGTTCTTTTCTGATTACACAATTCCTGTGTACAGCTTTATACTCTGAAGACAATTGGCTCTGGGGCTCAACAGTGTGGTGCATAACTGCACTAGTCTTACCTCTATATACCACAATTTGGCTCCAAACCACAAGTGAAACGATTCTGGTGGCTCATGGACAGAAGGATCCGACTATCAAGTTTAGATCTAGAGCTGAACTTTCCCAAAGCCTGGGGGTGACTTATTCACTCAATTGAAGAGACATATGCCCCCTGCAAAGCTAGCAGGTAAACTCTGATCCGGAACTGGGGTTTCTGCTTGGGCTGATGTCTAGCTTCAACTCAATTCCTAGCAGACATTTATCCCTCCTCCAATCTAAGACACCAGTTTCAATTCAATAACTTGGAAGCCTTAGGTAAGTCCCATTACTCACACAAAAGCAGGCGTATTTTAGATGACTTTTGAGAGGCACTGGCAGAGTGGCTTGAGAGGCATATACAGCATCATCACAACATCATTCACTAAATACCCCTAAAAGAGCATGGGCATGTGTGACACTATACACGATGCCCTACAACGTTCTGATGCACTAAGCATCAATGATTCTAGTTATAAAAAATGGACTCACTGCCTAAATTAAACCACCATCATCTCAATAACTGAGAGACTTGCTATTCCTTCTCCATTTCAGATAACGCATTTAGTTTGAATTACTTGCTGTTGTCATTAATTAAAATTCCCTCCATAGTGAAACTATATTTTATTCAGACACTGAGTTCAGTTAGGCAAAGGGATGCATGCCCTCATATCAATGGGAATGGAGGGTATTAAGAAGCAGAGCATCTTTTGCCAGTGCTTCTAGAGTACTGGGGCCTTATTAGCTAATGTGACCCCTCCCTTAAACAATAAAGTACCAGTTACAAAAACACATTACACTTATGAGCCATCACAAGAGGCATGGCATTACCCTTTTGCTAACTAATAGGTGGTTGGTATATTACCATCTGTAGGCAGGAACTCATATCATCTTTTACCTGCAATATCTTTACTGTACAAGAACTGTAAAGCCACCCACTGAAAGCCTGCCCCTCCTTCATGGTTTACTTTGTGGTACCATTTTTGCATATGCTGCAGTATCTTGCTCCTGAAAGGGAGCTCATGAATAACAAATGAGGACTTATGTTTGTGGATTGTGAAATAATATTAACATGACTATTACTTTTAATCTTCCTTCTTCAGTGGTATGTGGCGCTGCCAGTAATCCCACAGGGATATTCCTTGGGGCTGGAAACTGAAAATGTCTCATCCTTTGTCTTTCTTGGTGTCAAGCAGGGAATTGAAGGTAGAAAAGTGAAGAAAGTAGAACAAATGTGTTTTGAGGTCTGTAGATGGGTCAACTTACTGCTTTAGTGCCCCCTCGCAGCTAGGTGTGGCATAGTGGGTATCATAACCTAGTCTCAGATTTGGACCTTAGCGTCCAAAATATGGGGGTTAGCATGAAAACCTCCAAGCTTAGTTACCAGCTTGGACCTGGTAAAGCTGCCACCACCCAAAAAATTAGAGTGTTTTGGGGCACTCTGGTCCCCCCAAAAACCTTCCCTGGGGACCCCAAGACCCAAATCCCTTGAGTCTCACAACAAAGGGAAATAAATCTTTTCCCTTCCCCTCTCCAGGTATTCCTGGAGAGAGACACAGAAGTAAACTCCGTGAATCTAAACAGAGGGATTCCACCCTCTTTATTTCCAGTCCTGGAAACACAAGCACTTCCCTCTTCACCCAGAGGGAATGCAAAGTCAGGCTAGTAAATCTAACACACACAGATTTCCCCCTGACTTCTTCCTCCCACCAATTCCCTGGTGAGCTGCAGACTCAATTCCCTGGAGTTCCCCACTAAAGAAAAACTCCAACAGGTCTTAAAAGAAAGCTTTATATAAAAAGAAAGAAAAATACATAAAAATGGTCTCTCTGTATCAAGGTGACAAATACAGGGTCATTTGCTTAAAAGAAATATGAATAAACAGCCTTATTCAAAAAGAATACAATTCAAAACACTCCAGCAACTATAGACATGTAAATACAAAAAGAAAAACAATAGAAACCTTACTGCCTTACTATATTGTACTTACAACTTGGAAACAGAAGATTAGAAAGCAGGAAACAGAAATCACTTCTCATAGCCGAGAGAGCATACAGGCAGAAGACCAAAGAACAAAGGACTCCCACACAAAGTTCCCTCCGCCCAGATTTGAAAAAGTCTTGTTTCCTGATTGGTCCTCTGGTCAGGTGTTTCAGATTACTTCTTTCCAGGTGAAAGAGACGTTAACCCTTAGCTATCTGTTTATGACAGTGGGCTCTCCTCATCTACTAGTGCCCCCTGTCGATGGTCACTGGTCCTATAGTGGTCTTCCTTTTCTTGTGACCCAGCCCTTCCAGGTCATGCTTTACGCCCACCCCTTCTGGGGTAACAAAGTCCAGCAAAAACAAATGTCTGATCCCTTAATCTATTCTGCCACTCTCAGTTATGGACCCAGAAGTTCTCTCAGGGTTTCCAGTAGTCCATATCCCCTTCTGAGGGGCTTCATGCCACCTTATCAGTGGCTGGTATGGAAACCCAAACCTCAGCACTGGGCTCCAGTCCAGGGACCTAGAACAGACCTTCAAAGCTTATCTCACCAGACTCCTTGCTGCCACCTCCCTGACCTTCTTCCTAAAAAGTCTCTTTGGATGTTCTCCATAGCCTACAAGAGCCTTCCTCTTCCCTAGAAGTCTCTTTACTCCTTACTACAGGAGAGTGACTGTACAGTTCAGTCCCCTTCTGCTCCAACCTTTCTTTATTCATATCACTATCCAGCCTCTCCCCAGCTGTGTTTCACCATTAATTAGTGCTGGCTCCAGGTGCAACCAGGTGGGTTAATTGGCCTCTCAGCCACACAGTAACCCTTTCACCTTCTGTCTGGGATCATCACAAGGTCTTTTTAGTTTCTGAGCCTCCAACAGCTGTATAATCTGTACATGTGGGAAGAAAATTCTCAAAATCTGAACATTGCCTATCTTTTTTTAGAGAGATTATGAATGTCTCTCCAAAACTATACCCTGATCTCCAGCAGACATGGATGACAGTTTAGATCCTTCCAAGAAGCTTCATACTTTTTAAGAGCCAGACCTTTCCATGTATCCATTCCCTTTCCAACTGCAGACAAAAGCAATAAAACCCCTGTTGGCTTCATATATCTATTGCTCACCTCCTCATAAATAAATTCTGCAAACCAATAATATTGATATTAAGCCTGTTGCCAGGGCAGCAATGTTCACTGCTGATCAGAACTGGTTGGAAAAATACTCAAATTCCTAAATTTGGACAACAAAATAAGGAGAAATGTTTCACATTTTTATTTCCATTTTCAACCAGTTCTGCTTTGAATAGCTTTCCAGTACTTGTTAAATCAACACAAACTTCTATAGTGGTCATAGTCTTACTTGTGAACAATGCAGAGTATATACAGAGATTGCTTCATCTGCCCCTCAAATGCAACTGCCACCTTAGGGGTAATTCATCAGTGCAATGGCACCCACCTCTGGCCAAGCATAGCGCATCCCCTGAGGTCACATAGAGGGGCTGTCAGTTTATTCCTGGTGCCCAGGAGTCTGAAAACTTTCTCCATGCCTAAGTCCATCGGGGGCTGGTAGGGGAACCAACACCAGTCCACTCCTCTGGGCCCTCAAGCTAGATAAGCAGGGTCAGGGTTCTTCAACTCTGACAGTGCCCTGAGCTTCTTCCTGCCTGGCCCTGGATCTCTGTAGGCTCTCCAGCCTGTCGGTCAATTCATCCCCTTCTGGGCAGTTGTCACTGGGCAGCTCTTTAGTAACTTGCTTGCAGGAGCTCCTTTCTCCAGCCTGCTCACTACTCTGAGTTTCCAATCAGCAGTTGCTGGTAGTGCCTGTATTAACGCTTTGGTCACTGGGTCAGTGTAGGGTACATAAACCCCATGACAGATACCTATACAGATCTGATGAACATATAACCGTGGCTCTTTGTTTCCTTCCAGTGGCTGGACCGCAGAGAGCTTTGTGAGTCTGCTGCTCTCTTCAGGCTAACAGCTGCAGGTCTTTTAGTTCAGACTGTAGAGGCTCAGACGTTTAGATTCAGGGTTTGATTGCTACTCCTGACAACCAATCCAAGACGATGCATTACACACGTGTATGCAAAACTCATTTACAAATACATTAAACTAATGTGCTATGTTACAAAATCAGGCTGCCAACATATTCAAGAAATACAATGAATTTTAATTCCTCCCCCCCAAGGCTGTGCCAATCCCAATGGTATTGTCACTGTGTTGCAGCTGAAAACATTTTTGCCAATATTCAAAAGATAAGCTTGAAGCGTAGCTCTCAACTTATCAAAGCCAAAACATGGGATCCAATGAGAGACAAAGACCCAGAAAAAGAAGCACAAAAAAGCATTCATGCAGGAAACAAAGTGCTAGGAGATGGTTTCCTCTAGTACAGGTCATTCTTTTCACAACCTTAGTTCAGTGACTCTTTATTTCTGATGTAAGGTCATTTCCAACAATAAAAGTGAGGTCATTGGAGCATCTTGAAAAATGGGTTCCCTTTTCCCATCCCAGAAAACTTAGATAAAAATGAAAAATAAAGATGAATTTAAATCTTCCAGGGAATTTTTTTTTTTGGCAGAAGTTTGCAAAACATGATATTTTAATTTGAAAATGCAACTCCCATGAGGTAGTGCAACAGCAAGTTGGATGCCTCATGCTCCTGTTGCCTTAGCTTTGTGGTCATACAACATCTCCCATGATAAACTATGGTCTCCTGCCTGGAGAGGGGAAGAGGTGGCATCATGGGAGTCCCTGTCCATCGTGCATCATGGGAGGTGTAGTTGGCTGGGGGGCCCAGCTCAAAGAGGAGAAGGGATATATGAAACAACTGAACTTCATCCCTACTAATTTTTGGCTGAAATAGTCTGGTTTTCTGACATCTGTTTTTTTTTTAATGAGGGCAGGAGAATAAAGATTTTCCACAAAAAACCCAACAACATTAGACACACCTAATTGGCCTGGAATGTATGCAATTTTGGGGTAAGATGAGTGCTATCTTGCACAGTGAGATGTTTGAGAGTTACAGCTTAGTGAGCTCTGTTCTGCAAACACAATCAGATACTGAGAGATTTCTGCTCTAGACAGGAGTACTAGCAATACCCGAGGAAGGCAGGAGGAAAGGTTTAAAGAGGAGGACGGTCTGAATATTTCAGGAGCATTATGGATACAATTCTGTAATCCTTGTGCACTCAGAACTCTCACCAATAAGAATGTTGAACAATGAGGCCCTTTGTCCTTTCTAGTTTTACCTTAATCACTAGTTTAAATTTCAGTGGGAATTATTATGAATGGTAAGAAAATCCTGTCCTTGCAATCTGATGTAACTAATTTTGATAAGCTGATAGCAATGGCTATAAAGATCGTCTTTATCTCTTCAGTTAATTGTGATATATAACATATGGCAAATATTGTCTTGTTTCTTTTATAATCTGAGTGGGGTGAAAGGAACCCAGAGACAGGAAATGCAATCTTTCAATGGATTAAGAGAGAACTAACTAACATGAACCAGATCATTAGCTTTGTATTCTCAGTTCCACTTTCTGATGTCCGTATTTGACTCATGAGGACGAGCTGGACTGACTCCAAAAACTAAGTGGAAATTAATTTCTCGAAGGCTGATCTGGAAGATAAGATGCATTTCACAATCACTTGCTGTAAAGATCCCATCTATTTGCCACGAAGAAAGAAAAATAATGCTTTACGTAGCAACTCATAGTACAAGTCATAATGAAGCATCCACTAAAGGAGGAAGGAAATGTACCTTAGAATATAACAGCCACTGAAGCCTGCACTGGTAAACAATATCATTAGTTTTGGAGAGGAGGGAGTATACAATGATTCTGCATGTTAAATCCACATCAAGGAGCAAAATTCCTCCCTAAAGTCAGTGCCTGTTAAAATGGTAGAGCCAGGCTTCTTGAAGGCGGTGAATAGAGCTGTGCAGAGAATGGAAATTCCATTTCACGGAGGATTTCAATATTTACAAATTTGTTTTCATTCCAGTTTGGTAGGAAACTCCAACATTTAGAAATTCTCTGCATAGGAAAAGTCTAACTGCCTTATTTTTGTTTTAGGCCCATTAGTTGATTACAACTTTTAAAAAAAAGTTGAAATAAAAAGCCATTTTGCAAGAAAAACAATTTTTTTTGTTCCAAAATATTGAACCACCCCATTTTAACATTTGTCAGAGCTTTTTCCCTCCAAAATGAAATTTCAGAAGAACTGAAATGATTTCAGGAAGGATTTTAATTTTCAGTAAAACTGCATTTTCTGGTGGATAATTGTTCCATCAAAGTTTTTCTGACCAGCTCTAGTCATGGGACATTTCAGCCACAAGAGACAAATTCTGCTAAAGGAATTAAGAAGCAATTCTTTATTACTAACAGGTTTGTTTCTGACCACACTTGGGTATAAATCAGGAGTAGCTCCAAATAAATTAACAGCTACGCCTCTCTGACACAAACCCTCTACAATAAGGATAAAGCCCGCCTGTGCAGAAAACAGGGCTTTCTTAGAGGCCAGTCCGAGACTGTGAAATGAACTCCTTCAGGAACGGACCATCACAAACCTTACCAAGTCCATTCCACGTGCAAGGTGCACTTCTTGGACCTTGCCTTCTCTAACTATCAGCAAAAAGCCACGTGTAAACTAATAACACCTAAACCCTACCAAAACAAGACACTACATTGCACATATTTGTTGCCCTGGGGAAAACAAGAGAACAACCAACATGTGACAGATGTTAGTTGCATTGGGTAATGTACTGCTGGAAGGTGCTCAGATACTATGGCGATGAACCTTATAGAATAGAAGCTTGCTTAGTATAGAAGAGTAGAGCTGATGTAAGTGAGATCACAATCGAGGCCCTGATCCAGCAAGGTACTTAAGTATGCATCTAACTATAAGGATGTGTAGTAAATGGGACAATATATGTGCTTAAAGTTAGGCATGTAGCTTGTTCCTTGCAGAACTGGGGTTTTAATCTATAGACAATAGAAGTCACAATATTAATTGGTACTAGTATAGTTGGATCTCAGAGTACTTTTAAATATTCGTTAATCATGCTTTACAATAACCCTGCCAGGCAAGTGCCATTATACCTTTGTACATATACGTAAACTGAATCACATGGAATGAATAGCTTCATTTTCAGAAGTCCTGAACACTTATGTCTGCAAATTTAATGAGTGCTCTGAGTACTAAGAACCTCTGAAAATCATCAGAAATGCCTTTGCACAAAGTCACGGGGAGATCTGGGAACTGGATCCTGCCACCCTGCCTCCTACTCTAACCATTAGACCCTGCATATCACACGCTAAGAGAGGCCTACTGATGCATGGAGAGGCTGAATGGCCTAGGACATTAATAATGGGATAGGGATCACTGCACCTATAGGCCACCAGCTCAATTCATGTTGTTAATGAAGCCATGGGGTGAAATCCTGGCTCCAAGTTGATGGTGAAAATCACATTAATTTCAGTGGAACCAGGATTTCATTGGAGGTATTAAGGTGTGTTGAGCTTGTGAGATGATAGGGTGGGGCCCAGTCTAAATGGACAAGTGTCCACATCACAACCAGCAGCCTTTTTGACAAGAGTCACCAAAGCCTAAATGTGCATGAAGACTTAGCTGCCTTCTCACCTGACAGGCATTTCCTTCAGAAGAGGGATGAGGAATGTTGGCAGAGCATATATTGCTGCTGCCCTTATTGTATCCTCTTTCTGCAAAAACATACATCTCTGGTCTCTAAGGCTGGTGATCAAGCACATTCCCCCAGGCTTAAATTCACTTAAGCAATGCAGGACTCCTGAGCACACATCCCTTTGTACCATTTGGCTGTATCTTTTTGACCCCTTCAAACATATTTGCATTGGCTTAAGATTGTAAATTGCTAAGAATCCTTTAGGGCGATGTTATTCTGGGCAATTTAGTGCGATTATCTAGCTCACAAACACATGCAGCTCTCTAGGATGATGTCTCCTATCGTCACATACACCGTTCAAATGCCTGATGTGTTTAATATCGCCCCTTTTATTAGCACATGCTCCCACTCCCATTGACTTCAATGGTGAATGTTCAAGCCCTCAGATATTATTCATCTTGCTGCAAACACAGGCATTGTTTTTATTCAACTCACTAGATGGTAGCAACATACAAAGTGTGGATTTTTGGATTTGAATCAGGCTTAGGTTCAGAGCCCCACCTCCCTCAGATCCCATACACTGAAGTTTGGGGGATAAAAGACAAAAAGCCTTATTATTATGATGCTGAATGGATTCCAAGGTTTGGCAATTTCTTACCATCCTCCAGATGTTTTCTTGTGATGACAGACACTAGAGTATGTCAGGAACTGCAGCCACTGATGATCATAGCAAAGCATCAATCTCTAGTTCTGTGCTAAATTAAATTCTCTTCTCCAACGTATGCCAAAAAAGATTTTACATCTCCATTAGTTCCCTATCTCTTCCACCATTTTTGAACTGAATTCCTTACAATGTGTCAGACAGCGTGATTAAGCTATTGTCGATTATGATTATATGCTCTCTTGGGAAAGGCACCATTTTTAATGATGCCCAATCTATATGACAATTGACAAGAGGACTCAGACATCCAAACTACTAATGTGGGCTGGGGTATTGCTGGTGAGATTCATTAATGTCAGTGTAGAAGATTAAATAAAAAAACGCAAATGATCATGCTCAAAGTTCTTCTAAAAATACATGCTCTACGAATTATTTTGGGAAACTCAATGGCCTGTGTTATGCAAGCGATCAGATTAGATGATCACAATGGTCCCTTGTGGCCCTGGAACTTATGAATACAGTATGTGTCACACTACTGTCTCATGACCCTTTGTCCTATACAAAACAATGGGCAGCACTCACTGCAGTTCTTACAAATACATGGTAATATTCTGACAGACAGTACATATTTTACTGCATTGCAATTTACTGATTTTTTTAAACTTTAATAAATTGCTGCTAACAGCGCTAGAGAGAAAGAATGGTGCCATCTTGCAGATTGATGTAACCTGCAGTTCTTTATCATCATCACTAGCTTGCCCTGTGCCTTCACTGGTCACAGCCAGTATCTGGGAGGCATTCTCCAGAAATATCCCAGTATAGGTACTGCTTGCCTCTCACAAGAAGTCAGAAGGCCATTTTCCCTTCAAGAAGACTCTCCTTGGGATTTCAGGTCTCCCTCTGCTCCCTCTTCTCTCATAGCCCTGTTGTTCTACCTTTCTGGCTTATTATTATACTAGACAGCTCCACCCAAAAGTCTAGCCCCACAATCATCCAGATTTAGACGCAGTACTGTTTCTATGCAGTTTCAGGTTTTGTTCCACTTTTTCACTATATCAACCCTAATAAGCACCTCCCTTCCCCTTTTGCGCTGCCTTGAGCAGTCATGATTTGGCACATTAGTTGTCTTGGGGCTGTCATACTGAAACTAGTTTGTTTTTAAACATGCAAGGGTTTCATAACTATATAATTCATTCTTAATATTGATTCCATTTTCTATATCAATTCTGAATCCTGGACAGATCAGTTGATGCATCAGAGGTGCACTGTCAGGTTAAAACAGCATACTACTAAAAACACAAGGACATTTGTTTACTGGTGGATGATGTCTCTAGCAGCTAGTGGCCAGGCAATAGAGTGGATATAACCAGTTATTACAATCCCCCATCCAGTGGTGGGAGTTGCACAAGCATCCTGTGTTACCACAGTTGACATTACAACTTGAACCCTTGCAGGCCATATCCAGCAGCCGTATCAGTAGGACAAGACAGAGTCCTCCTGACTGAATCACAAAGCTTGCCTTTGCAGAAGTTGATCTCTACACAGCGTACAGTGAACCTATTTTCCAGTGGCACACAGAAATAAATTCAACAGACATTCTCTCAAATGATAGCTTTCAGAATTCCCCCTGACATGGAAGAGAGACTTTAGTATTGGCACAATCTTGTTTTGTGGGAAGTAGTGTGAGATGGGCAGAAATTAATTTTAGATGAGGAACCATAGTCCCGCAAGAATGCTTAAATATTGGGTGCCTTCTTACTAACTCAATACTTGAGTGATGATAGTAAATATACCACTGGTCATTGTTCTTGATTTTCAGTGGTTTTACTCAGCTGGGTTGTTTAAATTTCAATAGGAGCACATGCACACATGAAAAGATATTTCAATGACAAGCTCATTGGGGCAGGGACTGTCTTTTTAATAAGTGTTTGTGTGGCTCCAAGCACAATAGGGCACCAATTCCTGATTAAGTCTATTAGTTGCTACCACAATACAAATAATATGAATAAAAGAAGAGACCAAAATAAAACAATTATTTTCTTTTGGTTCCTATAATTTCATAATTATGAATGTAGTAACATTTCAGCTAAGACTTGCAATCCAAAATTTCAGCACTGAAGGCAAATTCACAACTGGAAAAACAGGGTCTTGTTAAAATATTGGGTGAAATAGTTTAGAGTGTCCATGCTGTGTGTGTGTGAATCAGAGGGAAACAGGATGTATGCTGATTTTTGAGCTATACTAATTTTAATATTAGCATTTAGAAATGAACAGAAGATATAACATGCCCATCTCTTGCAGTTATGTTCCTGCTGGCTACTGCTATGGTTATACATTGCAATAATACGCCAGTGATGATATTCCAGTAATAAATGATAGCAATACACCATCAGACTGTCATCACTCCAATGATGTATTATTGTAATACATCAGACAATGGAAGGCAGAATATTAGTGGAAGAGAAAACCTGTACATCCATATAATGAACATTGTGTACTATACTGTATATTATGTACCTTACACATAAAATATGATGTAAGTATTTATAATTGGTATATATAAAATGTATGCTGCACACACATACACACAAACAATTCTCTCATCCATCTGAATCTGAGGGAATCTGAGTTTTTGAACAATTCTATTTACTGAAGAAAAGTGCACTGTTATAGATTTGTATTTTTACACACATGCTCCATGTTTTGTTTAAAATGCACTGTTCTTTTTGCTATTTATAATGATCACTGCACAGGATACTAATAAGTAATCCTAATCTATGATGTTCTGTATTTCTTTAGCAAAGTATTTATCCTATGTACTGTTTGGGGCAGAGACCTTTTCTTCATCTCTCTCTCTCTCCACAAAGCTTCTATTGTGTGCTGTTGGCACAATATAAATAATATTCGTCTAGTGCCTTTTATTGCAAAATATTACAGTGCTTTGCAAACATTAATCAATGCCACACCCAATTAATACAAGTAACTTGTTCAAGATCAGAGTATCAGTGATGGAACCAGAACTAGAACCTATATCTCCTGATACCATCATGCTCTATACAGACTTTCAGATGGTTCTCCAGATGACATTAAGGAATGGGATTTACAAGTTCGATTTTTTTTAACCCCCCCCCCCCAAATAACTGTTTTCTCTTTCAGTTTTTACTCAATAACATAACATGTAGAACCATTCTGGCACAATGGGGTCCAAATAAGCATACTTACTAAACATACAAGACCTAACTACTTCCATACTACTCGTCTGGCTGGTTTCTAAAACACAGAACACAGTGAAAGTCACTAGAGAGTGCACAAACTATTTAAAGATATACCACACAATTAATCTACACTACAATAACAAATAAGTAGCATGGAATCTGAATTGTATACAGATGGACAGAGCACCCGGGGGAAAATTAAAGACATTAAAACAAAAAATCAGTCCTGCACTATTTCCAGCCCTTGTCATTAGAACCTCCATTTGGCAGCGTTCTTCACTGGATAGCATGAGAAGACAAAAGTTGTTGGCAGGGAAATAACTACAAGTGTAAGAAATGACATTGGTTACATTTTTGTTAAACTGCTCTAGTATGACTTAATTAGCAGGTTAATTGCTAATGAAGTTTTCAGGAGAGCTGGAATGTCAGAACATGTTCCAATCCTGTATACTCTCAGAAAATGAGATGCAGACTAGACTGTCCTAGCGCCTTACAAATCACACATCTGTTTCTGCATGGGGTTTTCATTAGCAGTCTGTAAGCAGGAGTTCAGCTGAAAGCTAAAAGTTAGCGCAGAAGCTGCTGAAACACTAACATGATCACAGCCAGGAAGAGACTCCTCTCAAGCTAGTAAGTGAAAAGGGCAATCTTGGAGGTTGAATTCTTATGGCAAGAGACCAGGGAGTGAAGCGACATTGCTTAAAGATTTTGTTGGTCTTTTCTGCTGGTGCATTTCTCCAGAGGAATTCTGTGCCAGACAGCTCTATGATCAATATATATGTTATCAATAGAAAAACAAGGAGAGACTTAAAGAATCATTAAAGGTCACTTGCTTTGTCCCTATAGTTTGTATGCTCAGCATCTGTGTGCTACTTAAAAAGTCACATATCTGACACTGTGAAGTTCTTTGGGGAAGGAAGGTTGTTTGTGCGTGACCAGCTGTAGTTTGTACGTCCCAATATAGCGAATATCAATCCCTAGGAGCCAGCTGAAGAAACTTTTGCATGAGCAATCAAACCAATCAATTCTGTTCCTAGTATCCTTTGAACTACAAAGGTGTTAAACAATTCCATTTAAGTTAAAATAATAATGATCACCATTCATACATCTATCTGTTTTGTAGTGATGACGGATACCTGTGACATCCAAAACATTTCACGTGCCTCTACACTGCCACACATTCAGTTCAGCTATAGAGACTAGTCTTCTTAGTTTAATTAAACTTCTTAGCAAAGGCAGAGGCCATTTAATAGAATCTAATTTGATAGGAAGAAAATGGGTTGGTTTACTTCTGTAATAAAATAGATGATGTAGCTCAGCAGAGGACTATGGCCACATGGGGAGAGAGCAGCCCCATCTAGGCTTGGACACCAAAAGCACAATTGGATCCAGTTCTCTGTTGCAGTGTTTGGGAGGGTGCAGGGGGAAGAAAAGAACAAAGATTTTCACAAGCAGGTTTTAAATAAAAGCCAAGGAGCTGGCACAGCTAAAAGGAAAAACTAAGGATGTCCCCTATAATGATCAAATCTGTGAGTCTATATGGATCTAAGTTTAAAAGGGACCATTGTGATCATCTTGTCTGACCTCCTGCATACCATGGACCATAGGATTTTCACGAATTAATTCCTGCTTCAGGTCTAATAGCTGTACTGAACTAGAGTGGACCAAGCCTAAAGGATACATGATACAGAGTTAGGTCAACACAAGACAGCCTATGTTGACCTAGTGATGTCAGCATACACATTACAGCCTTGCTCCTGCCAATGGAAGTGCCCTACCACACCTACGTTACTCCACCTCCATGAGATACAAAGGGCTTATGTCGGTGCAGTTAGGAAGCCAGTGTTTGTGGAGACACTGAGTTACCCCATCAGCAGTTGGCTGTCATTTTTGTGAATTTCATGGCTTCATGCTGGAGCCTTGAAATTGAAAAGAAAGCCGTGAGGCAAGTGAGGGGCTCCAGCTACAGCCCGGCTGCCCCAGGCTCTGCTGCTCCCAGCCCAGTTGCTGCCCGGGTTCCCCGCTCTGAGCCAGGTTGCACCAGCTGGGCTGCTGCCCAGAGGCTCCCTGCCACTGGGAGCTGCATGGAGGCTTCTCACTCCCTGTCACCAGGAGCCCGGCTACCCTCCAGACTCTTGGCTTCTTGTCCCTGACAGCCAGGTTCTCAGTGGGGAGCCAGGAGCCTTGGGGCAGCCACTGGGCTCCCTGTGATGAGCCGGGTGGGTGCAGCCTGGCAGCTGCCAGAAGGCTCTTGGCTCCCTGTTGGGAGCCGGCCAGGTTCAGGCTGTGGAGCTTGCAGCTGGGAGCCTGGCTGTGGTGGAGAGTGGGAGCCAAGAGTCCGAGGGGTGGGGAGGAAGCTGGGCTCCCACCCACAGGGAGTCGGGCCAAGAGCCCATGGGCTCCTGGCAGTGGGGAGTGGGGAACTGAGAGTGGGAGGGGGCAGCCAGGTTTCTAGCAGGGAGCTGAAGGTGGAGCTGAGAGTGGGGGGGGGCAGCTGGGCTTCTGGTGGGGAGCTGTGGGTCTAGCCAAGAACCTGGGCTTCCAGCCCCCGTCCCATTGTGCCTCTTAAATTCGTGGAAGTGCTCCTGATGAGGACGTGAACCACTGACAGACAGTGTGTAGTGTGGACATGAGCTCAGTGGTTGTAAGTCGACCAACATAGATCAACTTACCTTTGTAGTGTAGACATGCACTTAGAAAAACACCTAACCTTGATTAAAAGGTTTTCAGTGATGGAGAATCCACCATTGCTTACCCAACAAATGTAATGAAGTCACAGAGTGAGTCGTGGAGTTTCAGTGCAGAAGTGGCCCTCAGATCATCTAGTCTGACCTCCTGTCTATCACAGACCATCAACACCACCCAGCACTTGCATACTAACCCCAACAACCAAAATTAGACCAAAATATTAGCTCACAGGTGACTAAACTATTATGTGTTATAGGCACAGAACAGGAGGGACTAAGGTGCATCAGTGCCTGAAGCCCCCATAGTAGCAGATATACTCAGATAATCCTGACCAGTGACTCTCATCCACACGCTGCAGAGGAAGGAAAACCTCCCCCCAGGCCACTGCCAATGTAATCTGGTGAAAAATTTCTTCCTGACCCCACATATTATGATTACTTAGACCCTGAGCATATGAGAAAGAACCAGCTAGCCACACAGAATGCTCAGTGTCACCTCAGAGCCCTGGCCCACCCTGGCTAGTGTTCCATCTTCAGCTGTGGCAATCCCTGATGCTTCAGAAGAAGGAGATTAAAAAAACCCTTCCAGAATATACATTCTCTTCCTGATCCCTGCAGGTGGCTGGCTGAAACCCTAAAACATGATCTTTTAGAAACATCATACGTAAACTGGAAGTGAGCCCAGGGCTGTTTGTCATGATCTCTTGTAACTAAGCAACTAAGCTAAGATTGCTCCCCAAAATAAGAAAAATGGTTCTCTCTAGTCAAAAGGGCTATAAAAAGTAACTCAAAAATCCAGTTTCATTCACTGCTGCCACTGCAGTCCCCCTTTCCAGTAAAGATCCCTCCCTCCGCTTCCTTTCCCATAGGAAGAGTCTGTCTGCTAAGCTAGACTAGGAAAACCTGCCAGCCTCACCAGATTAGTTTCATAGTTCCCTATGGGATAAAGTAATTCACTCCAGCTGTGCCCAGGCATACTTCTCCCTTTGGCTGAGTTCGCTGGCAGTTCCTGCAATGAGGCAGACAGCTGTAATATGCTCTCAGCCAAGGGAGAAGGTTAACCCTGTCTTTGCCAGTCATGTGAGGGCTTCCACACACCCAGTAGCATGTGTCTGAGAAAAACAACTCAGCCTAGATTTCCAAGAGAGGGATCTCATTCCGTACAATGGAGTTTTCATTCCATTATTACAACAGTTGCCACAGCCCAGGGATCCTAACAGTCCAGGCCTACTGTATCTGCAAAATAGAGCTAGAAATACTGGAACAAGCTACCTTTGGAAGAGGGCTGATCATTCCTGCTATCTAATAGAGACAGCTCCACAATCACATGACCTCTTGACATTACACTTCTTAAAAGGGAATCTCGCTCCTGCACAGGTGAGTAAATTCAAAAAACATAGGGTCTGTTCCAAAGCTCACTGAAGTTAATGGGGAATCTTTCCACTCAATCCAGTGAGCACAGGATTAGGCCCCTGTGACTTCAGTGGGGCAGGACTGGGCCTAGGCTGCGTGACAACTGGCACTGTATAAATATCTCATCTCTACATCCTGTTTTGATGTAGCTGGAGGGGAAAGATGGGTGGTTTTGTTTTAAGGAGTGCAGTATACATGCTCTCCAGTGGTTAAAGACTGAAACAGGAGAGGAGCTCTCACTGGGCCACTCAAGGAGTAGGACGATGTTTCTCAAACTGGGGTCACCGCTTGTGTAAGGAAAGCCCCTGGCGGGCCGGGCCAGCTTGTTTACCTGCTCCATCCACAGGTCCGGCTGAGGTTCGCTGCTCCAGGCCAATAGGAGCTGCTGGAAGCAGCTGCCAGTATGTCCCTCGGCCCGCACCACTTCCAGCAGTTTCCGTTGGCCTGGAGCAGGGAACAGTGGCCAGTGGGAGCCGCGATCGGCCAGACCTGCGGATGGGGCAGGTAAACATACTGGCCCGGCCCGCCAGGAGCTTTCCCTACACAAGCGGTGACCCCAGTTTGAGAAACACTGGAATAAGAGGTGGTGCATAGCAGAACTGCTCCTCCAGTCCTGGGAAAAGGGAGGGAGCCCTTGCTGTACTCTTAGCAAAGGAGGGGGGAGCTGTGTCCCTTGCCAGGTTCCCTTTCTTTCACCCCTGACATTATGGGTTTAAATGAATACCTTTTCCTAGGCTTGCATGGCTGTATTCCATGCTCTCGCATTTGCACTGTCTGCATGGGTACTTTTTTTCTCGACTATAATGAGAAATGAATTACATGCAATGGGTGCCTCTTGTAGACTAACACCAGTGCCTTGAGTATTCACCGGGCATTCTGGGAAAAATAAATAAATCCTCCTGTGGTTACCCTGGGCAGGCAGGACTGCTCTGCTCAAAAGGACTCTGAGCTTATATGTAAAACAAGGAAATCTTTATGAAGGGAAATGGGGACATAGACTCTGGGAAAACTCAGCAATACAACATTCAAATAAAGATTTGAGTATTCTAATTCTGCAGGAATTCATTCAGCTCCCTCCATGCGAGTCTCTGTGAAGGCGCAACAGGCAAGAGTTCCTGGGCCATGTCACTCCACCCACCACAAACCCCCCTCGCAGTTCAGATCAGTGATTAACACCACTCGAGGTGTGTAAGGGCTGTGCTCTGTGCAGAACTGGCTCAGGCCCTACTGAAGCTGCTCAACAAATCTCACCTTGAGCTGTCACTACCTGATCCAACTTTATGATTCAGCTCAGGAGAACTCTGAACTCACGTCAGCTCTGTTACTGCCCCACCTGCATGCCACTGAGAAGTCTGTTCTAAGCTATCTCCTGCCAAGAAGGCCTCACTGCACCATCTCTCCAAGGATCCTCAGCAAAGGAAAGCCAAGAGCATCTAGAAGAGATATTGCTACTTGGAGATGAGCTTCTCATTTCAAGGAGAGAGCCCTTTCCTTCTCACAGTTCAAACTTCATCTCCCTACCAAAGGCTAAATCTGGTACAGTTAGGGTAATTTCCAAGTGTGACCAGTGGAATTGTGGGTAACATACATAAATGAGGCTCTCTATAGCCATTCTTCTCCCTTTCCATCAACAGAGAGCTCCTTTCACTCTAAGCATCTAACTTTTATATACATAAGTAGCTCCATCTGTGTTATATTGTAGCTGATAAAGCTCCACAGCATAAAGGATAAACAAACAAATATATAAAGTGTTCTTCAAATTTCACCATCTAAATTCTGCTACTTGCTGTGCCCATCAGAAAGTTAGGAATAATTCCTTCCTAACATCTTGGTTTGATGATACATTTGCCTTTATGCTGGCAAATGAGCCATTAAAAAAACAAGATTTACTACAAATTAATAAATCCCCTCTGCTGAATACGTTATTTCTATGAAAATTTTAAAGAGTTTGAAGAGACAGCAAAATGTCTTTTTTTAAGAATACTTTCCATAACAATTGCCAATGGCAGTTATTCCCTTACATACACACACAGCTAGTTAGTTGACAACAGTGTTTAAGCCATGAAACAAGATAATATTGCAACTGTTATGCAATGGTAGGCTCTTTCCTAAAAGAAGTATTTGGGGCTTTAAGCAGAAAGTTGGCATTTGTTCCATATTCATTTATATTTTCTTTATTAGAAAAGTATAATTTAATGTAATATTCAAAGCCCTTAGGGTATACACTCTGTTACCTATAAAACATTTATGCACATAGAAGACTTTTTTTTTGCCAGTTCCTGGTTTTGTACATCTGCTATACAATACTGAAAGTATTCTAACAACACGGCTTAATTAAGTTTAGGTGTTCAAGTCATTTATTTAAATTTGCTAGTGTGAATAATTTATTTCAATTTACATTTTAATTATTTTACCCACTTTTTTTTGGGAGTAACCTCATTTTCTAGCTCTTTTTTTTTAAAAAAAGTCCAGGCATATGTTCACTGCGGCAGTGTTCACACTTACTAAGTTCTCTGCGAAGGTCAGTTCCAAACAATGAATTATTAATACACCAGGCATCAGCTGGAATTAAAGTTGAATGTCCAAACCAAAACTAAACTTGTTCCTGTAATATGTGATGGTACCTATAGCTCCCTCAGACCTTGTGATGTCTGCCAAGACTAGCTGGAGAAAGCTCCATGCATGAATAGCCAAATACTGGTCCTACTGAAGTCAATGGGCATATCAATATTATTAATTGTTTCTATTTACAGTAGTGCCTTGTGGCTCTGTCTGAGCTAGGGACCCCATTCTATTGTTCCCTGCCCATGAGAGCTTCCAACCTAAATAAAACAGACACTGAGTTCATAGCAATGTTTCCCCCCCATCTGATGCTGTTGATATTTGTATTTCATCATGTGCAAATAGACTAATTGAGGCATTTTCTCTTCAAATAATTAATTGAATTGAATGCTAAGGAACATATTCAGCTTCCCATATCTCCTCCTCCAGTTCAGGTGATTGGCAGGTAAGGGAGCTGCACACGCACACACACACAGCGTGGCGGTAGCATCTTGAAATTTCAGAAATACCCATTAAATGCCAACATTGCACATGGTTTGCACTTACTTAAGCCACATCAGTGCAGAGAGTGCACGACACATTTCACAGGAGGATCACAGGGTGCTTTAGAGCCAGAAGGGCTTCTATTCTCTGAAATGATAGCCATTTTGGATCCTCAGCTTGAGGCATCATGAAGGGCCCCTTTATTTTGTTTCATTTTGGGAAAGTGCTGAGCACCTGCTTTCTGAAAATCAGGCCCCTTTAAAAGTTGGAGTCTGAAAAAACAGAGAAACCCCAAATCAGTTGTCATTACTCAAAATGTAGACCTCATGAATTTAATCTAATCTAACATCACAATGCCCATGGAAGTAAATACTATAACCCTTGCTACACAGATGGGGACAATGAGGCACAGACAGTTTGTGATTTTCTACCCTAGGTGACACAAAGTTAGCAGTAGAGTCACAAAGAGTCTCGTGACCCATAGTCCCCTACTCTCGTGATTCGACTGTGCCATTTCCTTAAGGGAGGAGGGAGAGGAAGGAACTGATGGTTTTAAAAACCTGATTAGTGTCTGTGGGTAGCAGTTTTGTTATGGAAAACTAGAAATGTAATAAGTTCCTGCGATCATCTGAAACATGAATGGATCTGAGCAGCAAAAATCAGTGGATTGCAGGCAGATGGGAATTTCTTTTGTTCTGCAGTAATTATGGGCCTCCTTACAGCACTTACACACGTGAGGGATTTAATCGAGTTGAGTGGGGCTACTCACATGCATAAATATTTGCAGAATGTGTACCTTGATTACCTACCAGTTTACCTAGAATACATTGCATCTGTTTTAACCACTGTATCACTGCTATATATAATGAAAAATCCAGGTTGCTTATCCATTGCACAGTTCACAAAAGGGAGCCCAGAATAGTTCTGTCAATATTCTTAAGGGTCACACAAGGGATTCTGCTTCATGTAATGTCCTAAACGTTATGGCGTAATCTTACAGTATGATTATTACTACTAGTAGAAGTACTTATTATTATCATAGTGCCTAGGAAGCACTATTAGAGAGATGCAGGATAAAATGAAAGTCGTACACTGGCATTCAATAATTATAATACTTAGCTCTCAAATAAAATTTCATCCATAGATTTCAAAGCACCTTATCCCCATAGCATTATACCCATTTCATAGATGGCTGGAAGTGGTGAGAGTAGCTGAGTTAGCCATGGAAGGTTCAGTCAGCATATATGATTTGTAGCTGAGTAGCACTAAATAAATGAAAATTTTCTTCTGGCAATAACAGTCAGTGTGTGGTACTTAGCCATCAGAATATTTTTTGTGCCCTCAGTCATTACTTGTTATTTTCCTAATAGTCCTTTCCTAAGAAAATCTGATCAGAAGCACATGTGTTTTCTGAACATGAATCTTTTTTTGTTTTGTTTTTTTATAAATAAATATTCAGCACCACTTTTTAAAAAAAATAATCTAAAGTCTATGCTGAGATGTTATGAATTCCCCTTCCTGTAAATGTCAACAATTTTCAACACCTTTTACTTTAAAATATAATTTTTAAAGACTCATTTTGATTGCTAACATAGCACATAATTATCCATCAGTAAATAAATGTAAATAAACAGTTAGCCAGAAATATTAATAAAAAAACACTTTTGGTGTTAACCTACAACAAGCTCAGTTGCATCTGTTGCTTTTGAATATTAATTGACAGCCAGCCAAGAGTCTCTTCTTGCAACTGATATGTACAGCAGAACGTAGCTGTTGGGCATAATAAACTCTGCTGATATCATCCAATGGTCTTTATTTAGGTGCAGTGACTGCTCCTGGGCCAACATCAGGGACGGACTAAACTGGGGACCTCCAGTTCAAGCTAAAGAGCTGGGTCCAGAGCTGACAGCTGTGACACTCTCACATCCTCTGTTGAGGCATGAGGCAGTCGGTGGGAGATCCGCCTTAGAAAGGGCTGATCTGGCTCATAGTGAAGTACAATGAAAGTTCTAATTGTTTTCACTGCATCACAGACTGCAAATTCCAGTTTAAGGTACTTCAGCACCTGACTAATTTTAAACACATGACTGTTCACTTGCTTAAAGTTAGACAGGTATTGATGTGCCTTGCTGAATCTGGCAGAAATGAATCCTTATTCATGGTAAAATAATTGTGGGGGTTGGTAGGAGAAAGGGCAGGAATATGGTTTCACTAGAAATATAGTAGAATCCTGGATCAAATATGTATATATTTAGGGAATCGACATAAACAGGAGGCAACAGAATAGAAACATAGACTGGCAGTTCAATAGAAAGTGAGGCTTAGAGAATTGATATTCTCCTGCAAATTCACTGCATTTTAAAATTTACTCCAAGTGCCTGCTCTGTTTCTACCGCTCCTTGAATGGCCATTCCTCAAGCCCCACACTCACTCACTCAGAGATGCTTGTTAAATGTGAAGACTATAGATTCCCATAGATGATAATTCATAGATTCATAGATTCTAGGACTGGAAGGGACCTCAAGAGGTCATCGAGTCCAGTCCCCTGCCCTCATGGGAGGACCAAATACTGCCTAGACCATCCCTAATAGACATTTATCTAACCTACTCTTAAATATCTCCAGAGATGGAGATTCTACAACCTCTCTAGGCAATTTATTCCAGTGTTTAACCACCCTGACAGTTAGGAACTTTTCCCTAATGTCCAACCCAAATCTCCCTTGCTGCAGTTTAAGCCCATTGCTTCTTGTTCTATCATTAGAGTCTAAGGTGGACAAGTTTTCTCCCGCCTCCTGATGACACCCTTTTAGATACCTGAAAACTGCTATCATGTCCCCTCTCAGTCTTCTCTTTTCCAAACTAAACAAACCCAATTCTTTCAGCCTTACTTCATAGGTCATGTTCTCTAGACCTTTAATCATTCTTGTTGCTCTTCTCTGGACCCTCTCCAATTTCTCCACATCTTTCTTGAAATACGGTGCCCAGAACTGGACACAATACTCCAGTTGAGGCCTAACCAGTGCAGAGTAGAGCGGAAGAATGACTTCTCGTGTCTTGCTCACAACACACCTGTTAATGCATACCAGAATCATGTTTGCTTTTTTTTGCAACAGCATCACACTGTTGACTCATATTTAGCTTGTGGTCCACTATAACCCCTAGATCTCTTTCTGCCATACTCCTTCCTAGACAGTCTCTTCCCATTCTGTATGCGTGAAACTGATTGTTCCTTCCTAAGTGGAACACTTTGCATTTGTCTTTATTAAACTTCATCCTGTTTACCTCAGACCATTTCTCCACTTTGTCCAGATCATTTTGAATTATGACGCTATCCTCCAAAGCAGTTGCAATCCCTCCCAGTTTGGTATTATCTGCAATAAGCGTACTTTCTATATCAATATCCATGTCATTGATGAAGATATTGAACAGAGCCGGTCCCAAAACAGACCCCTGCGGAACCCCACTTTGTTATACCTTTCCAGCAGGATTGGAAACCATTAATAACTAATCTCTGAGTACGGTTATCCAGCCAGTTATGCACCCACCTTATAGTAGCCCCATCTACATTGTATTTGCCTAGTTTATTAATAAGAATATCATGTGAGACCGTATCAATTGCCTTACTAAAGTCTAGGTATACCACATCCATCGCTTCTGCCTTATCCACAAAACTCGTTATCCTATCAAAGAATGCTATCAGATTGGTTTGACATGATTTGTTCTTTACAAATCCATGCTAGCTATTCCCTATCACCTTACCACCTTCCAAGTGTTTGCAGATGATTTACTTAATTACTTGCTCCATAATAGTTGGATGCAAACACACAGATAATGACAAGCTGTACTAAATGTGTGACACCGCACCGAGATTTTTTTTTTTTAAATGGCTGCACTTACCTGATGTGGGTCAGGGTTACAAAAGGTTAGTACCAGGGTCACATGACAGAGAGCCATATCCATTGTGTAAAAGTAGCCACAGGAGTCAAACTGCCAATGTGGCCTTCCATTTGCAGATGACTAGAAAAAGATTGTAGCTAGAGGTGGTAGGAAGTTTCCTGGATTTTTGAGTTGATATTTTTCATTAAAAATTAGATTTGACAACTCTTCCTCCACCATCTCCCTTCCCCACAAAAAATGTGATCAAAATTTCTGTGTTTTTTCAGCTAGCTACAGAGGTGGTTGAAATTTCTTGGCAATCCAAAAAATGTCAAAGTTTTTTGAATTATGTCAAAAATTCCACTTATAAAAATAGTACACATTTTTTAAAAAATCCAGCAAAATTCCAGCTCTAATCATAGCATCATTTTTTTATATTGTGCCCAAAGCATGCTTGTCACTTTGCAGACAAAAATGAGTCTTGCTCCTTGTCCTACAGCACTTTTAATCTAAAATTTAGACAACGGGCAATAAAATGAACAAATAGTAGTAGGGTCCGGTTAGGGAAAAGATGTGATTACCAGTGAAAAGATGTGGTTGCCTTGTTTGGCTGTGAGCATTTCTTCAAATGCAGTTCTACTCTGGAGAGTGACTGATGTGAAAAATGTGCCTTCTTAATGGATCTGATGCCTGGGCCTGAGTTGACTCTGTGTTACACTTTGTGCAAAGTGGGTGACAATCTTTGATGGCTTCTGCAAATCTCCACTGGATATTGTATCAAGCTGTTTCCGCATCCAATAACTTAACAAGCACAAATGGACAACAGGGTCCTGGACATAGGGCATTGTGGATACGAAGACAGAGTCAAGTATCATACACCTGACAATAAAGCAGGTTGAACTTGTAACTTTCAGCTTAAAATCTTATCAGACCTGAACCCACACATAGGAGCAGATGGTTTGTATTAAGGTGGAGGAGAGATAAAATGAAAAACAGGAAAGGGAGGTGGAAAATGAGTAGCTAACTGGTTAGAGCTGGTTGGGATAATGCAGTGGCCAAATAGACAGATTCCCACCAATCCAAACAATAGCCCTCAGTACTTGTTTCTTTTCATCGCAGAGTTGAAGCTGCGCTACAAGATTGCCAGTCACAGCTTTGGCATTGCAGGCAGGCTGTTTAACTTGATTAGTAGATTTCACTCACTGTCTCTGTTGGGTGGGTGGGTGGTGAAATGAGGCAATTAGGAAAATAATGCTGCTTTCCATCTGGGTTCCAGCAGGACCCTGTGAATGAAACCTATCAATCATGTTAGAAGGATCTTCAGCACTGCTAGAGGTGAGGAAAGCATATGTCTCCTTCCCACCTATGCTATTAGTCCATCCGCTTACTTTGGAGCAGGAGATGCATTTTCATAAGCAGTAGCAGCAGCAGCTTTGAAAATGTCGGAGAGGAGCTATGCCTCTGAATGGGACAGGGAGAGAACTGAGCAACAGCCAGGGGGGGGGGGGGCGGCAGAACAATCTGAAAAGCTACTGAAAAATATTAAAAACAAGCCAGTATGTACGAGTCACACTACTTACAAAGTCTGTTAGGTGTGTGGCTGTGTGTGGGAGGGGGACGGGAGTAGGGATTAGACTATGGGGTCAAACAACAAAGTGGTGGCTTAATATTGGGACATTTGCTCACACCCCTCTGGCTATTTAGTGATAAGCTATCAGATGTTCCATATCTTCTGCCTCTGCCTTGCATATCCTCTATTAATCCTTCTACGGAAAATTGTTTACTAGCTCTCTAGCCTACCCTTCTGGTAAATCTTTGGAACTCATTGAGCTGTGACTGCAAAGCGAGCTCTGCCCTTCATTCCTGATGCAAGCATCTACTGTTTATTGAATGACCAAACCCCTGCCCTGCCAACAACATTGGTAGTAGCCTATTTTTAGTTAACCTCTCAGCTTTAGAATGTATTCCTGAGACAGATTTGGAGCTGGCTGTAGCAACCCATGCACCTCATATGCTCTATACGTTTGTCTGATGCATGTGTTGAGTTTGTGCAATATAGAATTATAAGAAAATGGACTCCAGGAAGCAGAAGGGAGGGTGGATCCAGATAGTCAGCAATCCATCTACCAAACACTCAGGATCCCAGGTGGGCTTGTCCAATGAGTTTGGCAAGTGATGAGACTCATATTTGTGGAGTCAGAGAACAAAGAACTTTGCCTGTTCTAGAAAGAACTCTCCCTGAAGCAGGACAGAGACAAGTTTTGCAGGAGATTGAGATGGCCACTCAGACAGATGGGGAGAGAGAGATGAGCTAAAGGGAAACTGAGGCTGGGATTGCAGAACCTGCTAGCGTGCCTGAAGAAGTGGGCCTACCTTGGATGCCTACTAGGGTGACCAGATAGCAAGTGTGAAAAATTGGGATGGAGGTGGGGGGTCATAGGAGCCCATGTAAGAAAAAGCCCCAAATATCAGGACTGTCCCTATAAAATCAGGACATCTAGTCACCCTAAATTGCCTACATGAGTAGGACACTGGAGAAGTGAAACATTTGCTGGCCTCTTGTTGTTTTCATTCTTTTTCTTTGAAATACTTTGTTCCTCAATAAAGCATACATTCATTCTAAGAAGGTGGCTCTGGTCACCAAAACCCACTGGTTACAAGCTCCTGGAGGGGCAGAAGAACCACAAGTAACCAAACCCAGTCAGATCTGTAAGGTAAGAATGGTTGGGACTCAGGGTACTACAACCCAGATCCCTGGTCTGAGAGTGGGGGAAAACATACAAATGTAGAGAGGTAAAAGGCAGAGGCCTGATTTCTGAAGGGATTCATTCAGAGAGAGAGTAGGAGAGATAGATATCTCAAAGGGGACGGAGGTGCAGCTAGCTCTGAACCAAGACAATTCCTTTATAAGACCCAAACAAGCTGTCATACTGCAGAAGGATATAGGCCATAATCTAATTCAGTTCCACCAGTGTGAATCCAGAATAACCCCATTAAATCAATAGTTACTCCAAATGTGTACCTGCTAGCTGGCACCTGAGAACATTATATAGATCGATATCCTGCCTCTGGCAGCTGACAATGCTGAATGCTTCTGAGGACATCTAAGCCTCCCCTAATACTAATTTTAAAACAGTATACCACAAAGTAAAGGTGAATTGCTGGCTCATCTCCTGAAGCATGAAACTGACAGCCCTCATGACATTATCCTAGCAAGCGTAACCACGGAGAAGATTCTTCATGCATATCATTGTCTGAGCCTTTCAATAAATCAATAAGCTTTGTGCCACATTAATATCTTGTGCCAGAGAATTCCACTGGTTAATGATACATTGTGCTAAAAGCGGGGATTAGATGTTGGCTTAGATCAGAGGTCAGCAACTTTTCAAAAGTGGTGTGCCGAGTCTTCATTTATTCACTCTGATTTAAGGTTTCGCGTGCCAGTAATACTGTAACGTTTTTAGAAGGTCCCTTTCTATAAGTCTATAATATATAACTAAACTATTGTTGTACGTAAAGTAAATAAGGTTTTTAAAATGTTTAAGAAGCTTCATTTAAAATTAGGACCCAGGCAGTGTGAGTGCCACTGAAAATCGGCTCGCGTGCTGCCTTTGGCACACACGTCCTAGGTTGCCCACCCCGGCTTAGATCATTGGTTGTGGCCCTGGAGCGCACAGTGCTCCCTCTTCTTTGAGAGGTGAACACAAAGGAATATGTGCATGTGCCAAGGTGGCTCTAAGCCAGTTTTGCACTCCCTCAGTCCTGAGCTGGCTGGTCCTGGGCCAGCCTGGTCCCTAGCCCTGAAGGCTGCTCCAGATTACACTCACTGCCGATCGCTCCTAAGGGGCTGTTGCAGCAGCATGGGTGTGCTGAGGTGCAGGGAATCCCATACCCCATTTCTCTTGGCCAGGCCTCCTACACTGATCTTAAGGATGTCGGGGTTGTGTCTATCCTGCAATGCTGGCTCTTCACATCAGGCAGATCCCTCAGCATTGGGCCTTGAAAAAGCCAGTGCTGTGTGAAGTGGCTCCAATACAGTCAAATATGAAGCTGCTGCCTTTTCGTTCCATCTACAGTTGCACTATTCTTGTACTATGGGCTGAAGAAAATGGGAGATCATTTCTCTGTACTACATCAGGTTATAATTGTTGCCGAGCCCTCTGTGTTAAGCTTTCCTGTATATACACAGCCATTTGCAGCTAGAAAGCCATTGGAGAGGCTCTCCCTATTAAATTCCTGTTTGAAACAAAGAGCCAGTTTTCACCTTGCCCCTTAATTTTGATTTTGAATGACTTTCCACTCTCATATATCACCATAAATTGATTTGTTATGCTGTATTCATACCAAGTAAATAATGAGCATCCAAATTATCCCACATGTAATATGGGAAGGATTAACTAATTCCAAACATTCATATTCTCTTGGCCCTCAGTGGTAGGCTGCTAGAGATGCTTAGTGCTTTTAAGTCACTCCACTGAGTTTTCTTATTAAATGCCGCTGTTTTCAGCCTGTATCGCATTATTAGCACGGTTGTCCTTTAGGGACTGATGTTAATGACGACTGAAGGAACTTAATCAGAGCATGTGCCTTGGCTAAGCTCTTTATACCCCTTATACCATAATTACTCACATTTTATTGAAAATTCCACAGGGCCAAGCTCACAAATGCAATGCGGGTGTGTGTGTCTGTGTTTGTGTGCGTGCACAAGTTGTTTTAATAATTACAGGACATTGTGTTACTCAAATAGGGCCCAATTTTTCCAAAGTTCACCTTCTTCACTACAAATGACCGCAAACAGTCTCAGAATTGCTAAGCACATGACTGTACAACAGTGACCATTCTAACTCCCAAGAACATACAACAAAGGCACTTGAGTTTAAGAATTACAAATCATGCTGTTCATGCAAATAAACTTCTCTAGCAAGAGAAAGAACAATGGCTACAGAAAAAAAGCAGTTGAGTGTGTACAAAGAGGTACCTGCAATAAGACTTTAGATGATCCCTGGTGAGAAGTAATTTATCAATATTAAGTTGTATTGAGCATAATTTTAAATACTGTTTCAAACTAGTAACCTTTTTCTTGCCTTGTTGCTATTCAACCCAGGTCAAACTGTCAACCTATGTAAATAGATACTTGCAAGGTAAGTGAAATGCAGTCTTTTCTGGGATGGCATGTAGACACTGTCTTTAACAGTGCACAAAAACACTGCACAACTGTGCAATGACCGGATGTAAAGAAGAACACAAATACAAAATCCTTTTGTCTTCTCATTTGGGATAGATTATGTGCTTAATTAGATACCAACACTGTAGTCTGGTGGAACAGGTCTTTATCATTTTATGACTTTAAGATATTTTCAAATGCAATTTTAAATACAATGCTTATTCAGTGTATGGTAGAAGGAGTTCTCACCATGCAAGCTCTTTCTGTGGTTCCCTGAGCAAAATGGTTAGCACCTCATTTCACAAGATGTTTTGTTTTTAACAGAATTTTCCATACCAAGGGAAGTTCTGTTGTTTTGAAATTTCCTTTAGTTCCTAACTATGACAAAAAGTTGAAATTTCAAAATTTACCCTGAAACAAAAATTGTGAAGCATCTAAAGAAAGAAATAGAAAGTCAAAATGAAATGAGACAGTTGAAATGAAATGTTCCATTTCAATAAAATTGAAAATTGTCTAAATTGACATATTCCTGAAAAACCTTTAGATTTCAATGAAATGGCATTTTCAGATGGAAAGCTGTTCCATTAGAAACTTTTCAACCAGCTCTAGCTTTTAATTGATTTTATTTGTACTACACAGAGCTGGATTATGACATTCTGAGACCCTAAGCTATGTCAAGTAAAAGAGGCACCATACCATAAAAAATGAATTTATTATTTTCACAGAAAGGAAATTTAATATATAAACACAAAAGCTTTATATTTGCATATCTACAAAGGCAAAGTTGTAAAAATAGAATAATCATCTTCATTTTCAGCAGTCATCTCTGTAACAATGACATCATGACAGAAATAAGTTTTAGACTAATTCTTTGAACTAATTGCATATGCAGGTAAAGTAGAAGTAAACAATATAAAATATATAAAAAATACAGTAAATACTACAATTTACTAGAATAGTTTTCAGGAAATTTTTCTTCTCTGTTGGGGCATCTAAATTGTGGAATTCCTTGTCTGAAGATGGAATGAGACTCTTAGAAGATATAATATGGCAACAGAGGATACAAGAGGCAATAGAGGATATAGGATATGGATAACCCACAAGCTTAAAGCTCAACTATTTAGTTATATTAATATGAATTACACCCAGGCAATAAGACAATCATCAGGAAATTGTATGTGCGTTGTATTTTTCCAATAAATTGATTTGTTTTGTTTTTATAGAAGGTTATGCGGAATTACCTAATATTGGTACTAAAATTAGTAGCAGAAATTTTTTTTATTGAAACAAGTAAAAAATGTAACTTTATATTATAAATATTGAGATTTACATATCTATACAACAAACAATATTTTTATTTTATTATATACTTGTGCTGAAATTTATATATTTTAATATATTATATACATTATTTTATGTATATATGCTGAAAACCTGTATTATTTTACCAGGATATTTTCTGTGAAAGTTTGTGCTATTTTGTCTATGTTCTCACAGGAAAACAAGAGAGGATATATAATTTTTTTTAATATCACGAATAAGGAAAATTATCCTTCTTTTCACATGAATAAATGAAAAAAATGTTTGATTAATTTTGTTAGGGAAATACAAAGTGGATCCAGACTATATATAAAAATGTATTTACAAATGTTTATTCTGATTTAATTTTCGCTATGGAACAATGAATTGCTGGGATTTTTCTTTTGCTATACTATAAAAATACAATGTATTATGCACATGATATGTGATTTATAAGAATTTTTCATAGCATACTACCTATAATAAAATATTGCCTTGCGTACTCCAAACCCGGCGAGCAGAAAATCCGTCTTTTTCTAGGCAGACATCTCTCTTCGCATTCACTTCTGTATCCTCTGTCTCCCCCAGGACCACTAATTAATCTTGAGTAAACACCTTGGACACACAGAGTGACAACAAGCTATATGTATAAAAGAGAGAAAGAATTTACTAGAAAAAAGGCTGGCAATCTCTAGACAGGCATTGAGAAAGTGAGAAAAACTAGTCTAATTCAAGCAAATATAATGAATATTATAGGCTTTAATAGCCTATACATCATATATGCACATACTTTGAAATAACTTGCTTACCAAGTACGCAGAATAGTTTGATATTTATATGCATATCGTCCTTCACTTCTTTCAAAACCCTCGATTTATCCTTTCATCAGCATTCTCTCATATTTACTGTGAAAGTTCTCGAAACTGATGGAGGGAAACCAACGCAAATTTATCCTCCTCAAGATCCACTTGACCCAAATCCATAAAACCCACTCGACCCAAGTCCATAAGGATCACCTCCAAACTCAATCCCATGAAGCATGGATAGCACACGATGCAGAAAGTGGTGTGCGCACTAAAATACACAATTATACGTACGTACAGATCAAAAGAAGAAAGAACACACTGACATATGAGTATGAACTTGGCAGGATTGCTTCATGACACTGCCATCTCTGACCTCACATTTTTCCCGATTTTGTCGACAGTGAGATTTATTTATTTAAATAAATTATGATGGCACAGTCAGAATTTTACCAGTAGCAGCTCGCCAACAAAACACTGCCTTAGGAGACTGATAGACTTATTCGCAGAAATACTAATTTTACAAGTCTCATTATTATTTTTTCTCAGCCCCAGATTCCCGCCTGTCAATATTGAACAATTAGTGAAGGGTAAGAATAGGGTAAGAGTATTTGTGTAACCAGATGGATATATTTTTTACATATCTGAATAAAAATATTTAGAGAGAATCTTCTTTTCCCCGTATCTCTTATCAACTAATTTTGATGAAATTTGAAATGGAGTCAGTTGTTTCTTCTTTAGAGGCCCCTCATATTGCGAGGCCCTAAAATGTAGCTTAGTTACCTTGTACCTTAATCTGGCACTTATACTACAGTTGTACCTAAAGATCCTGTCATGTCAAAATGGGCCCATCACCAAAATGTGTTTTTTTTTGGCTATGCAGCATGTGCAAACTTCTCTGCACATGCACAATGAGGTACTGAAGCTTCAGTGAGGCCCTCACTGACCCTTTGCCCTTAGGTTCAGTGTTTCATTTTTCATTTTCCAAGTCAGTGCATGAATTCTAGAACAATATGTGAGACTGGAACTGTCGCAGATAGGGACAAAACACTCAGGGCGGTCCAGTCCATCCAGATCTCAGGCACTTCTGTGTGTACCACAGAAGACAGACACCACCTGGAAACTCACAGCACTGCAAACCCCAAATGCTCAAAAATTGTGAGACAGCCTCCCTCCATATCAAGATAGTGGCTTTAAAAGCATGAGGATTTTTAAAAAAAATAACGTTTAGGCTCTTTTTCTTTGGATTATGTTTGATTCCCCTCACACATCCATCTTCTGTGTTTTATCTTCAAAAGGCCCTTGATGAAGCAGCTACTAAGAGTTACATAAACAAGAAAATTATGTAAACAACTTAAAGCCAACGGTTCTTTTGTTTCACTGACTAAACAGGGTATATTCTTCTTTACAACTCCTTCTGCTAAACTTGGCCTCATTGCCCCTTGACTTGTCTTTACTCCAATTACCACTCTAGTTTAGCTGATTAATTTGTAGCCACTGGCAAACATGCACAGTTGCCAGGACATCATTCTATTTCAGTGACAAGTGCTATAAAAAGATCATTTTCATTAGCATAAATAAGTGCATGTTGATAGAACTCTGGTTTCTGAAAATAGGTTACAGTCTTAACTGTCTTTATTCATTACCCAGACAGAACTGAAAGTAAAATTGTCACATAAGTGAACAATGGGCTATGTGTAATGCCTAATGGTTGAATGCACAGTTGCAAGAGTTTGGAATTATTGTCTTATGGTCAGGGCCAGCTCCAGGCACCACCGCTTGGGGCGGCCAATGGAAAGGGGTGGCATGTCCAGGTCTTCGGTGACAGGTCCCTCACTCCCTTTTGGAGTGAAGGATCCGCCACCGAATTGCTGTGAAAAAATGAAGCGGCGTGGTAGAGCAGCAGCCAATCACGCCTTTTTTTTTTCTTTTTTCGCGTTGCTGCTTGGGGTGGCAAAAGAGCTGGAGCTGGCCCTGCTTATGATAAACACTCCACTGATGTAAATCTCTGAACAGGCATTCAGTAAATGCAAAGAGAATTGGCTGAGAAATGACAGAAACTTTATTTTGAGTTACTTTGGTTTTTGTGTAGAATAGAGTATTTCTGATCACTGGTCTCAGTCCAGTGGTTTGTGAGATTCATTGTCCCTGACTGCATTGGTTCTGACCTTTCAGCCAAATCATCTTTGCAAGAGTTCTTCCCACATGATTTTTAACAGCTAATATTGTATCAGTTGACCATTAATGAACTGAAGCCTGATTCTGACCTCCTTTAAACAGATTTTTCCACCATAGTGACTTCAGTGGGGTTGCTCCTGATTTACACCAACTGAGGGAAGTGACAGCAGAGTCAAGCCCTGATGTTTTGGGGGCAGGCACCACCTGTTTTTGCACAACAACTATCCCAGTGCTCTGTGGCTGGGGCTCCTAGACGCTAAGAGAATACAAATGGATAATGTTTTAAAAGGTGGGGATTTTCAAACTGGCAGACACTGTTTTCTAGCTGTAGTGACTCTAAAGCTACTGAAATAAGTCAGAATGCAAGCAAGGAGAATGGCAAAATTGTAGTTAGAATGATGCGCTTTAAAGATTTTGATAATTTACTAGAGCTAAAGTCAAATATTTGGAAATGAGGACACACTGCTTTCAGCTGTTATAGAAACAAATGTTTGATAAGACCTTAAAAGCTATGTCAGGCCTTCACAGGTTTCTTAGTCAAGTGTTTTGAGAGTGAATGATTTAGGGCTGGATAAATCAAGTCTTGCAGCTTGGACTTGTGTAATTTTCTCCCTGTTTGACTGTTTTGCTGAACTGCATGTGTGAAGGACTTAATGGAGAAAAAGGATGTTCACTCAGAATCCCAATTACTGGCTCCTGACATAACTGGCTAGTAAATATGAACTGTTATGGAAAAATCAACTGTTGCTCTTTATTAATAGGGTAAAAGCATTAGAAAAAATGCTGTTGAAAAACAGAGAACAAAATATGGGAAACTGCCTTGACCACTCAGCTAAGTTACAGAGGCATCTTCCAGCCATCGGTGGCCTGCTCTGCTGGTTCAGGCCATGTGTCCTCCAGTCCTGCCCTGCTCCTTGCATCAGCAGCTACCAAAGGGGAATAAGGTAGGCTGATGATGTCAGTCCATCAGCAGGGCAGCTCCTGGTCTGGGGCACGGTCACTAAGGTATTGCTAAATCACCATATAAAGGGGTCACAGCAGAGGCCAGCTGGGGCCGGTGGCTCTCCCTGTGTGTGGGATGTGGTGGAGGCACGCATGGACCAGAAAGATTCAGGGAACTCCCCCCTACCTCTTACACTGCATGGTATGAGCCAGAATCCCAGCATCCAGGGAGCACAAACACTGGGTAAGTCATAGTGGTCCCGTCACAGCTTCATAACAGCTGACAGGCTCCTAAAGAGGCTGCAGAGGGCTCTCCTCAGTCATGAACAGAGATGACTGTTGCAGTTCAAATGCTTCTAGCAACTGTCACCAGTGTGCTGCCTGCCTGCACCTCATACCCCGCCTTAGAGCCACAATGATTTAATAAGCCAGTATATGAAAGTCTCTACTGATGGTGGCGGGAACTAGTGCTACTGTGGTAATGCCTACATGGAAGTTGGGGGTTAACAGCATAGAGGGGCCTTTAGGAGGATTATTTCCAGTGGTTAATAACTGAGGCATGTAGACAATTTAGTCCAGTACTACCTTAATACTGTACAAGCATCCCAGCAGGCACTGACAACAAATAAATAATACACCCATAACATCCACCAACCCAAGGTGTTGTCAAATCAGGCACATTTGATGCCCAGAGTGGAAGGCATTAAACCAGATATACTAATCATTACTAGAGAGCGTCAGCACAGATCTAGGTAAAGGGAAAAACTGGTTACCTAAGACGCTGAGTTGCTGTGTGGCAACTAGTGACTTTTTCATACCGGTCACTATGGGTCTTCAAAGTGCAGAAAGAAAGAGGCTGCTATGGATGTATTTTGCTTTTTATGGTAACAGAGGGCCCCAATGAGATTGGGGCCCCCTTGCACTGGACGTATCCATTCTTTCAAATAGCCAGGACCCAAACTATATAGTTTCATATATCAAAGGTAATAGCTTTCATTGTACCTAGGGTCAGACATAGAACCAGTGAACTCTCCAGAAAATAGGCACGCTATGTTTCCAATTACATGTACCGCAATAGCTTCTGGACAGGGGTGCTGAGAGCCATTGAACCAAACTGTAAACCCTGTATATAATGGAATCCACTTCAAGCCACAGGGTGTGGCAGCACCACCAGCATCGATAGTTCCAGCACCTATGCTTCTGGGAGACTTCAAGAGCAGGCTAATGTACAGTGCATTAAAAAGATCCAGCCAAGAAGTCACAAAGATATGTGTAGCTGAGGCCTGGCCTGACCTGGGTAGTTAACATATGGAGGAAGGCCTCATTTTTTGGAAGACAGAATTAGAGGTAAATGAATCATCAGGTTGAAAACAGAATGTTTGTGCTAAATAAGATAAGTAAATAGGTCAGTAGGCTAAGAAGACAATGTCTGAGCCAACTAAGATAAGAAGGAGAACAGCCAGGGAATTATTTACTATGAACTAGATAAAGGACAAAATAAGTTAGGAATGTAGAGATGAGGTAGAGGGGAAGTCGAACCATGGACAGTACATGCTTCACAGGGATTGGTTACTGCAAAGCAATCAAGCCAATCAAAAAATGTGTGATGTTATGTGTAGTAAATGCAGTGAGATGTGTACTGTATATAAATGGAGAAGATTTCTGTGTAACTTTGGAGCTGTGATATACCCTGTGTTCGAGTCTAATCAACTGTGCATAGCACTGCTGTACGCCAAATAAAGATACCTGAGTGACGAAGGCTGGAGTTGAACTGAGTTCTTGGGAAACTGAATGGAAAGAGGTCGTGGAGGGAATCCCAACACTATGGAAGACTCAGGCAAAGTCCAAGTCTAAGAGAAAGGATTGTAAACATGTGATCAGAAGTTGCTAGCTCACCAGTGCTACCTGAGATCCCAGAGACAACCAGGGGACTAAAATGAAACACTCCTAGTTTATGAACCTGTATAATGAACAATGGGGAAACTCCCTGTTCTTCTCAGTTTTGATTGAAGATGAGCCAAGCTTGGAGCGCTAGTACTCTCATTTTTGACTAAAGTCGGATATGTATTGTTAGCATGAGACCATTAACATTTCTGATATTGGTTTGATATGTAACCCCCTAACTTCGATTGAAAGCTTTCTGGGGAAGGGACTGTCTCTCTGTTCTATGTTGGTACAGCGCCTAGCACATTGGAATCCTGACACCAGGGCACAATGGTAATAATCATAGTGCAAAATGTTGGGAAAAGGCTCAATTTTGCAGGTAAGAAGTTGCTTGAAAGAAAATTGGGATATAGTATCAGAGGGGTAGCCGTGTTAGTTTGGCTCTGTAAAAAGCGACAGAGTCCTGTGGCGACTAAGTCTATAAGGTGCCACAGGACTTTGTCGCTAAAATTGGAATATATTTTTGGGAAAGCATTTTACACAGTCCAGTGAGAGTCTTTAGAAGCAAGGACTGCAGGTAAGACCTTAAAGCAAGGCACCTCGGCAACTGTATAATAGTGTTAGTCAATTAGAAATGTCCAGTACGGTGATGTCTTCACCGGGAGTGCTGCTTTTGGGAATCATGGCAAAGTTTCAGATGACTTATCTGAAGGCAATGGTATGAGATTTAGAGTATTTGAGAACAAACCTCGGGCAAACTCTTAAATATCTGATCCAAGTTTGAAATTCATGCAACCAGCTTGATACCTCTTTAATCATTTCCTAGCACCAGGTTAGTAGCTGCAGGCAGAAGTTACACAGAGTTGAAGGACTCTAAAAAGAAAATCCTGTCCTTTTACTTCCAAGAGAGATTCTACAATATTTGTTTGAAAGAGAGGCTCTGCAATCTTACTGAATCCCACCAATCAGCCAATAGTAATGCTCCAGAGACTCCTGTTCCCCAGCACACAGGTTAGACAGGGCCTGCCTTTTTTCCCCAGAGGCCACCCAAGGAAAAGAAAGGAAAAAATGACCTAAGTTATAGATAACAGTCATCTGGACTAAGTTTGCTTACTCACATTTTGATGACATCAGCTCACAGTGGATGCATCTGACATATAAAGTGGTATTATGGTATCAGTGTTAATAATGCCCATCTCACTGATGACTTGTACTGTGGCAGCACCTATGAGCACACTGAGCAAAGTGTTGTACCAAAACAGAACAAAATCACAGTCCCTGCCCCCAAAGATATGTTGCAAGAATGAGCATGACAGAGAGACTTTCGTTGTTTTTGGTATGACTATTTCAGTAAAAGAAAAGAGTTTTTTTCTTTCACAGTACAAAGCAACACAGCATCATTCTAACATCACGTCCCTTTGCTGGGAGGAAAACATTTTGCTTTCTGTTTGCATCTTCCTCAGCTGTTGCCACCCAGCTGATGGGTGAACTCATGATGGATCAGACTCATTCCTGCAAGATGGTTTGCTTGGAATGAAGGATTCAAAATGCTTTAAGAAATATCCATGCTGTTCTCAACATATCACTCTGTTGGCTGCCTTCCAGTGGCCTTATCTGGCTAATATAATATTGCAGAATAAACTCGTGGAGGGAAAGAACCCTGTGTATGGACATGGTACTCTAAAGTCTCTGATTATGGGAAACATTTCTCATGTAAGGCAAGTGACCTGGAATTTCTTTAGTTTCTGTGTACATTTCCTTACATGTAACACAGCAGATTTAAACACTTTTTAGTCCTTTGAGCAAGGCTTTCTGAGCTGGAGGATCACAATGAAGTTTTATAGCCCTTTCTTATGAAGTGTGGCATTTCTGACATTTGATGTGCAAGAGCAACTGCATTAGTCAAAGGCTACGCTTGAATGGTTATCACTTTAAGCCCATGCCCTGAGAGTATTGTATTCAGCTCCCTCATTATTTCCAGCCCTGCAGGTTATACCAAGACTTGCTATTAGTAAATTACAATAATAAAATGAAGGTAGTCACTTTCTATAAGAGTCAGGCTTACTCCCGGAAACAGGCAAACTTCATCTTGATGCTCCAAAGGACCAGTAATCTGCTATTCTTTTCCATACCATTAGGCTGAGCAGTAGTTTTGCATGCAGTTCTCCTTTATCAAGACTCATAAAACATTAAACTGTTTTAAAAAAAACTTACTCTACAATGTCCATTTGACAAAGACATCATTCTCTTATGATAAATGAGCTTCTAAGTAGTCTACATATGCATGTATACCATCATGCCATCTGAGCAACTGCTGGTTTGCTGATGTCAGTGCTAGAACCAGTCATAAGAAAGAAGGGGTGCAAATACATTTATAATTTTTACTACTTGATTATATTAAAGAACAGTCTGCAGTTACACAGCACCTTCCATTCGATTAACTCAGCACATCCCTGTGAGGAAGAGACATGTTACGGTTGTACGAAGAGCCTTATAGCAGTTAAGGGCCTGATTCAACAAGCACTTGGGCATGTGCTTCACTTTAAATCCTACTGATGTCAACAAGAATTATATGCTTGATTAGACACTTTGCTGAATCACTGGTGCCTGAAGTGTCCTGGCTGTGGTCACAAAAGATGTCTAAAAGGGGACAATCAGAAATTAAAAGGAATCTCATCATGATGAGTCCTGCTCCTTATCATCAAGACCATCATTCCTCCTATAGATAGAGCCTGCGTGGATATAAAATTTGTATTCACTTCCAACCCGCCATCCACAAACATGGTCTGCAGCTATCCACAGGACTTTACTTACAGATAACCCCCACTGATGTCACAAGGGGCAGCCCATAGTTCTGAGTAAAACTCACAGAAAAACAGAAGATTGTATACAAGTATCTGCTCATTTGAATTGCTTTAACAGAAGGTGTAAATGTTTAAGTATGGCTGTATGTGGGAGAATACACGGGTACCCATACTCTGGTCCCCAGATATACAGATGGTAAGTGTGGGTGAAACACTTAAAATAGAAGAAAAAACAATTTGCACCTTGGCCTAAATCTCAAACTAAGAGAAAGTCCTTATGATGAGGAAAAGAGGGAATAAGTAGTAGCAGGTTATTGATTTCCATGCTGTCTCCTCTTCTGATACTCACAACCAAGAGGCATCCGAATCAGCAGCACTATTAAGGCCACCCATACAACAGTCAATGCAGAAACCATCAGGTGAGGAGATTTCCCCGGTTCACCCAATAACTTGTGTGTGCCATTTGTTCTACTGAGTCATGTGACAGCAAGGGTCCAGTGACACCCAAAGACTTGGAAACTCAGCACTCAGATCTAGCTGCAGACAATGAAAAGAAAATCAGGGTATGCAAGAGCAGCAGGGCTTTGGTAGAAGGGGTCAGGACAAATGGCCCTGTGAAGAAGGCTGAGCAGCATCTGTAGCATCAGCAACAGTCCATAATCTGACCTCTAACAACATTTTTCCTCTCTCTATTTCATCTCCAACTGGATATTTTTTAAGTTGCCCCACACTCAGCTTTAGCACTTGTGTCACAAAGAGGCTTCTAAGCCTCCATGATGGTAATGTCCCACATCCCCTATTTTTTGTTGCAAATCCAGTGAGCAAACATTTGATTAAACTGTATTTAAGAGATGCTGCTCATATTTTATTACCATTAAGCAGTGTTCTGAACTCCCAACACCTAAAAGACACAATGTATCCAGCTGATGGTGCTTTTCTCTTGGAGGTCAGTGAAACAGCCCTAATTGGTTGTGTTATTTTCCACACTCAGCAGTATTTTGATGTCTGGTCACTGCAGGTGGCACTTTTTACTACACCTTTTACAGTGACAAAGAAACAAAAAAAGGAATGAAAGTATCATTTAAAACTATCTTCTCTTATTTTGTTTAAAAGTAAAGCAAACAACTTGTTTAATTTAGGGTAATGCAGTAGTTCATAGTTTACCATTCACATTTGTTAACTGAGATACACAATGCACAACCCACTTGGGAGATGCTTTGTAAACAATAGTTTACAAGTTAATATTGTGCAAACAAGATCTATGGATTTAAAGCCAGAAGATCAAGAAGTCTGATTTCCCACAGAACACTCTCTATAGAATTTCATCCAGTTACTTCTGGGTTGAGCTCAATAACTTGAGTTTTGGCTAAAGCACTCCAGAAAAGCATCCTGTCTTGATCTGAAGACTTAGACAGACGTAGAATCCACCACTTCTTGCTAGTTTATTCCAAGGGTTTATCACCCTCACTATTAAAAATGAATGCCTAATTTAAAAATGAATGCCTAATTTAAATTTGTCTGGTTTTTGCTTCCAAAAACCATTGGTTCTAGTTATGCATTTCCCCAGTAGATTAAAGAAAGTCCTTCAGGGCCCAGTATGGTACTTATACACCATAATCCAGTCACCTCTTTATCTTCAGCAAAAAACCTGCAGGACAGGTAAAGGGAACAGAACTGGTGAGCTATCTCCTAGGAAATGCCATGAGGAGAGATGTGACAGGAAGGATTTTTCAAAGAATGGTGGGACTATCCCACAGATTATCATTTTCAGAGAGACAACTCACACAAGTGAAGGGATTTTTCATTGCAGAGTCAAGGATGACTTCAGAAATCTAGGAAGGAAGCTACAGGCAATTTTCACAGAGATATACCCAATGCCATGCACAAGTGAAGAAAGAAAAATAATGAAGAGATGATTAGTGTGGTGAGAGGAAAGTATGTCTTAGACTGCCCTTTGATGAATGGTGATGGATTAGATGGCCTCCGTTCAAGTACCAACTTTCTGCTTTCCCAATTGTCAGTGCTTCTTAGGTGGGAAGTGGATGAGGGGAGGTTTCATATAACTAGTCTGGAATGTTCTTCCAATATGAAAGAAAGATGATGAGTTGGTCTGCAATAGATGATGTACTAGAATATTAATGTATTTAAGTGTCCAGGCACAAATTCTGGGACTACAGAAAACAAGAAGGAAGTGATATTAAATATTGACCTTGAGGGAGACAATATGCAGATGAATTTACTTTAATGTTATGGCCATGACTGCTTTGTTATAGCTCTATTCTGTATCTCACCTGTTCCCTTCCTTTAGGAGGGTTTACTGTTATTAATACAAGAAATGGGCCTGAGCTGCAAAATTCAGATTAAGATTTCAAACTCTTTCAAAGTTCAAGGTCTCTAACTCTGTAGATTTGCTTTGGGCCTTCCTCTTATTAGCTCCCAATGGTTCCAGCTACTGGGATTTCTTCAGGTCATTTGGTTCCATCCTCCTGTGCATCTACCTCTTCTCCAATTTTGGTGTTGTTCACAAATGAAGTTTTAGCTGAAGTGACATCAAAGTGGCAGCACATGGCAAAGAAAGATCTGACTCTATAATGGTAGAAACAAGGTGATCAGGTGGGGAAGAGGAGGGAAGAGCAGGGAGAAGGAATTTGATTCTAAAGGTTGACATTTATTTTTCAGGGGTATGAAAGCTGGAAGAGTTGTTTGTAGAGTTTATTTATATTCACAAGTATAATTGGGTGTTTCAAGGGATAGAACCATCAAAGCAGTTTAGTCACTAATGCAGTGTTCATTTCTGAGTTTGGTGGGCAAGAAACCAAGAAGAGACTAGAATGACAAACTCTCTGTTCACTGCATTCTCCAATAAAGGTGGCAAATGCAATAAACGCAGCTTCTTAAAACCCCTTCAGTAAGCTGGATCAGCTCTTGCACATGGCTGGAATCGCAGACTGATGCACAACCTTTCAAAACGGTCAAATGAACAATGATGACAATTTCAATGGGTAGCACAACACCTACCTGAAAAACTGAACTCTGTTGTGGACTGTGCTCACAGAAACCTCCTCCTGGCCAATTTTAGAGAAGCATTCATGACTTAATACTTAAATGCAAAATGAATACAGCATGAATTCCTGTACAATAACCTTAAGCAGTATATATAAGGCTGCCATATTGCCATCAGCATTGCAGGCCAGTCATTCTCTGGTGGTGTAAACTGGCTTAAACCCACTGCCATCAATAAAGCACTACCGATTTACATCACAAGAGAATTTGATCTACAAATCTGTTAATATTTCATGAGACCAGAGCTTTCTTGGGGGCTGACCAAAGACTGTGGTAGTAACTCCCCTCAGGAACAAAGGACCATCATAAACTTCACCATCTTCCACTCCAAGTGCAGCATGCATTGCTTTGACTTTGTCTTCTCTGACATAAAATATGTATAAACACTTGTCGCTATACATTTCAAAACTTCTCAAACAAGATACTGCACTGCACATACTTCTCCCCCCCGGGAGACGATGAGAGAACAAACACATAACAAATATGAGCCATTTTGCTGAATGCACTGCTGGAAGGTGCTCAGATACTACTCCTCAGATGAGTGTGATAGAAGAGCCCATAGAGAACAGATCATCATTAGTTTCACACGGATACCAGAAATGCTTTAGTATCCCAAGTTAACCAATGATGTTAACTGATACAAAGCTCCAGTTTCAAGAAATTGCACCTCCAATGACAAGAGTCCCCAAACTGGGCATGTGTATTAAGATAAATGCTAGGAGCAGCAGATGGAAGAATTAATGGAGCATTCATATGTTAAACACAGCTTCAGCTGAACTAATTGACACATGGCACTAGAAATGGCATGTGGCTTTCTACTGTTAAAGCATGTGTAGGAGAAGAGAATCTCAGAACAGCAACACTACATAACGACCCAGGAGCAGTAAAATGATCTACGATCACTTCTCTCGTTTTCAGAAGGCAGCGGTGGAACACTAACTTGTTTCCATGGCAACTCTGAGAAAGAATTACAGCCTTAAAATTGACTGAATAGTAGCCTCATGAAAATGTAAAGGGCAGACCATATCTTTCTAAAATATAATTTAGTACTAAGTCACCTGAACAGTATTAGCTAAAAGGATTTCAGCTTTAGATTTGGGAAGCGACCCATTTGGGATATGGAGTGTTAGGTTTTTCTAATAGCATGCTTTAGATCTGAAGAGCTACTGGAAATACCATTGAATACACTATAAAGGAAGTGGGAAAACCTTTGTGTATGAAAAATCTTATCAGCAAAACAAGAAATTATTGAAGGGAGAGGAAAAGGGGTCTAACCTGATATACAACTGGCAGTTTTGCAAAGAAATGCAAAGAATAATGCAAGAATTTACATGTATGGAGGAAAATGTATTTGGGGAAAAAAAATCAAACATTCTCTTGCAACAAATAAATGAAAGGTCCTATTGACTGAAAACATTATTTAATGATTAGAGCAAGTAGCTAGGATTTTACTCCAGAATGACTCATTTTTCCACCCCGGGAAAATTCCTCAAGTCAAACCTTGAGGTCCCTGCTCAGTTTTTAGACAGATTTTCCTCAGGCAAACTCCCACTAATTTCAGAGAGAGTTGAGAAAGGTCTAAGAAGATAGTAATACTTACTTACAGACCTGGGTAAAAAAAAAAAAAAGACTGTATCTACGGATAGAAAGTTATGTGTGTAATTGCAAAATCATATTTTTTGGGGAGTTGTGACTACCTTACCTGTCAACTTAATTGTATATGTAGATAATATTAGAAATGTCTGCCAAGTTCAGTGCATGTTTGTTACTGTGACCCATTACCATTAACCTAATATTCTGATTCAAGCCCATTACAAAGTTAGAGGGCAGGATCCTTAGTTGCTGTAATTTGACTTCAGTAGAGTTATGACAATTACACAAGTTGAAGACTTGATCCAGAAACTTTTATTGTATTTTATAAGCAAATTATTGGAGTCAAGTTTCAGCTATGATCAGTATTCTTCCCCAGGAGATATGTGCAATACAGTATTATTAACAATGTGCAAAATTGGCTAGTGTTGTGCACAAGAAAACAAACCTAATTCCCATTGAGGAGTCTTTCCATTAACTTCAATAGGAGTTGGATTGAGCCCTTGGGGCCCCTTTTCTCTTCCAGGGTCTCACCATGAAGAGATTTTCTAGAAATGAGTAAATGCAGCACTGAAAAATTGTTTTAAATAAGAAACATAATCAATTACCTCAATTTTCAGAATGGGCCACCAGATGCGTGACTATTTTTAGATGTCCAAGCACAGACAACTATGGCCTGCCTGATTTTGAAAGATTTTCAAAGGAGCCAAAAGGAAAGTCTCACTGAAAGTCGATAACTCTGGCAGGAACCATGAAAAACCCAGAAACTGAGCCAACTGAAGTTAAAGGCTACTCTTGGAAGTTTTGCCCAACTGAGTGTAGGATTTATTTGCCCTCCTACTGGAACTCTTACTTAACACACCATGTTAAGATATAGGTAGAAACAAATTGTGTATTTAATAAGATATTAAATAGCTTAGTAAAGTTGTCGTGAAAATTTAAAAGCCTGAGTGCAAAAAAAAAAAAAAAAAAAAAGGCTACACCTCTGCCATTTATACTGAGGAGAACGATAATGACAAAAATAATGGTGTTTTAACTCACTCGTCACCCTGAGACAGCAGAACTTTGCAAGGCTGGTAGAAAAGTTAGACATACTTGGAATTTATGAATTGGTAGTTCTGCTTCTGACAGAGAGAAACACAGAATCACCGTTTTCCTCATTTATTTTTATTCATTCATTCATCCTAAGCCATTTTCAGCCAAGTGGTGGCAGATTCATTGAAGTAAAATGGAACTTACAAAAGCAAAGACTTTGGCCCTCAAAATCAGCTGAGTTCCACTGTCCATATGCACATGTAATGTCAACTTCAGTCAATGAAAACTGTGTGTGTGTGCAACAACTGCAGCTTGGCACCCTGTGCATTATAGGTAACCTCTAGAGTAGCCCTCAGGTTAACCCCCACTGAAAATGTAACTCTCATTGTCAGAGAAGAAATCAGTTCTAAAAAAGAATTGCTTCCTCAGATTATCGTCCTCTATGGATTGCTTTACCTGAGAGCATTATAACAATTCTTTCTACTTGACACAACATGGCAGTAAATATTTTTGATGTCAGAGGAGTAGTTTTCCTTAGTTAGACAAGTTGGCAGCAAATCAAAAGAGATCAATAAGACTATAACTTTAAAAAGGAAAAAACAGAAATGACATACAGTTCCATAACAGATTTAGATTTTTTTTTTAATGGACAGTGCGCTTTTGAATATATGGGGATAAAGAGAATTCCCAAACTACATACCCAACCTTTTAGCACTTCTCTTTTCTTAGTTCCTCTTCTGCTAAGAGAGATCTCTCACAAGTACGCTGGATAGGATTGAAAACATGTCAATGCTGGGCTAGATCCTCAGCTAGTGTAAGTCAGCACAGCTTCATTGACATGGGTATGCCAGTTTACACAAACTATGAATCTAGCCCACTATTTTGGGCATCATTAACAAGTAAGCAGGTAGCAAAACTCCTAATGAAGGACTGAGTTGGGGAGTTCTGCTTAAGATATACATGGCATGATACAGCCTTCAGTTTTCACTCAGTCCTTACTATAAACCCGTGGGAGATTGCCAGAGCAAGAACTGAGAGAAAGTGGTACAGAGATTGAAGGATCTGATCCCAAGAAACTCATGAGAATACACAAGTATTTTCTTTTATAGGAGCTTCAAAATTCCAGAAATGGTTTGGTCTGACAGTGAGAAACAAACACTTATTTTTCCATTCCCCTTGGGTTTCAATTCTTGATGCTTCTTGTAGACTCTTTATACTGGTCCTGGAAGCTGGATGGTTTCCAAATCACTTCTCTATCCCGGACTAGAGTTTTTGCCAAAAGTAATGTAAGGAAAAAAAATAGAACAAATTAGAAGTAATTTTGGAAATAACAACTGTCTATGAGGTGGAGGACTCTGGGATCAGGTGGGTTTTAAAGATGCCAGAGAATTATAATGTCATATTCAGTGATGTCATTAAAGTTTGGAGCAGCTGGCATAAGAAAGAAAAAACAATGTAGTTAATACCGAGAGGATATTATGGTACTTGATTACACAACTTTCCCCCTCTGTCTTTTTGGTAACATGCCATTTGTGAAAAATAAAACAACCTATCCTGAGCTTCTAGGGACTCACTTGGAAAGTTGGAGAAAATCAGAAAGAAAAACAGATATCAGGAAGAAAATCTTCTCTTGCTGTCAGCCAAGGTCCTTTTAAAAACCATAAAAGTTACTATGTTTTTTAATGTAATGCTTTGGAGACTGTACGAGAGGTGGAGGAGGAATTTGTTAAAAGGATTTATATGCATTTCCTGACAGAAACACCTGCTGTTCCAAAATTCTCAGGGGTTGCCTTCTGGTTCAAGAAGATTTTGTGAGGGTTTTGTATGTAGAAAGAAAAGCTGCAGTGTTCAAACTCAGAGGATTTGAAGGAAATCATGGCTTTAGTCAGCTTCCTGTAGTTCTAGGGTCCCAATGTCTCTAAACAGTGGGAGGCTATGTTATAGGAAAAGAAAGAAAAACTTTGGTGCTGTCTGAACAAAAGCTCTGTAGCGGACTTTTAGGGAAATTGGCTTCTTTGTCGCCAGAAAAATGGAGTGTGAGTTTTCAGCAGGGCAGGCTCTCTACTGTGGATATATTTTGTGCAAACCTGAGCACTTGTGCCAGAGAATAGGATATGGACTGGAACTCAGGAGACTGGGTTCTATTCCCAACTTTCCCATTGGCCTGCTGGGTGACTTCGGGCAAAACACTTCACCCCTCCATACCTGTTTCCCAATATAATGTAAAACATGGACAGTTATATTTTTCTCTTTTGTAAAGTGCTTTTGACATCTATGGAAGAGGAGTGCTATATAACAACTAGGTGGTATTATTATTTACTTCACCTGATTATGAGAGATATCAGAAATTTTCCACTGGAACATTTTTCTCTGTCACAAAATGCTGATTGGTCAAAGTAAAAGAGTTCTGTGGGAACATGTTGATTCTGACAAAATTTCGATGGAAGCCTCTTGGCCCATCTACCTTCCTGGCTCCTCACTTCCTGGCAGGTGGCTGGGGAGCCTGGGCTTCCAGGCACTCCAGTGCACCACTAATGAGCCAGGAAATCCTGAGAACCCTGGCTCTGTGGCAGCCTGCCCAGGCTCCCAAGCTCCCCAGTTCCATGGTAGCTCGACTGGTAGGATGCTGGAAGCCTATGAGCATATTTCATTCCAGAAATCACCAAAATATTCATTTTGCAGGGAACGTTTAGTTCTTAACTAAACAAACTGCCATTAAATAAACTGCCATTAAAAATGTTGAGGTGTTGGATTTCCACCCAGATTTGGAATAATAAATTTTCCAAAAAGTTGAAATTTTTCATGGAAGTGGGAGTCCATTTTTCCCAGCCAGTCCCAGTACTAATCAAATACTGCAGTAACACATTTTTCCAGACACAAATTGCACCTGCAAGAAGTGAGGTCAGGTCTCTGCCCTTTGGAAAACATACTATTCATATCCCAATAATAACTTGTGTGGCAGAAAAGTATATTGCCATTGCTTGTTTTACAATAGCACCCAATGGCCTCAATAAAGATCCAGGCCGGATTGCACTTGGTGCTGAAGGACACAGTCCAGCCCCAAAGAGCTTACAGTCTAGTCTGAATCAAGAGAACAAGTATGGGGAATGAGGAGGAAGGTAACAGTAAGGAGGTGACACAGTAACACAGGTGAGCTGTGTGCCCAGCTTAGTGATTCCATGTCATGTGAAAGGTTTGTTAATTATTAAATACAGTCAGCTATGCCCAACTACTGGTCAGCTTAGGTGGGTGACTGGCTTTTGTAGGTGTCAGGGCAGAGGTGAGCCTTGAAGAGGGATTTGGAGGAGATTACAGCCGGAACCACTGGAGGGAGCAGGGGCTGCCCCGATAAGAGACAAAAATGTAGTGATAAGAGTTGTGAAAGCCCTTGAAGAAGAAAACAAGGAGCTTGAATTTGATGGGGTAAAAAATGGGGAGCCCGTAAAAGGATCGAGATGTATCAAAGGGGTCACTGTGATAAAAGAGGAGGCACTCCTTCCAACTCAAGACCTAAGTCTGCTCCTTCTTGGCCCCGGGAGTAATAAGAAACCAGAGACTGTAAAGTGATTCTTGTGTGGCGGTGCACAGCATTAACTCACAGACCTAGCCTGACTCTCTAGAGCATTTCAATGTAAACAGACATGCACATCTAGTATCAAGACAGCATACAATCTAACGTACAGTTCCAGCTCTTCAGTCCTGTGGGACGAGGCATGAGCAATTCTTGCTATTGCACATTCAAAAGAATCAGAATCCCACCAGTAAATTGCTACATGCAGTGCCCAGCAGCAGACCTTTTAAATGGCTACGATTGAATCCATTCTAAATTAACTTGGAAGTGTGTGGGATTTTAAGACTGAAGAACTGAACATAGCATGTTTAATTGGGCCTGCCACTTAGTTCCATGTCACATCATTCCAGCTAAGTAGCTGTCCCAATAAAGAAAAGGGCCATTTGAAAACAAAACAAACACAAAAAAAAGGGCAATACTTTAAATAAAATAAAATGGCCAAATTGTCTGTTCCATTGACTTCAACAGAATTAGATCAGCAGAGAATTTGGCCCGAGTACCACAATTAATGACAATCATAGGCATTGCATTTTGTCTCAGCCCAGTGCTGTGAGTTGCTGAACACTCATTTCCTGTTGACTTCAATGCGACTTGAAAGCATTCAGCAACTATAGACCTTAAATTGTTGTTCTATGCAGAACAGTGACTATGGGGAAAAAAGGCACCTACTCATCATATGTATTCAGAATTGTATCTGTCTGCCTTACTGACAAAAAGAGGGTTTTCCTGTGTTTCCTCCCTAATAGACATGAACGCTAAGACAGAGTGAGAAATTCTATTCTTTCTTGCACATCATCCACAGAGTGGCTTACTAACTTCCAAACATTAACACCTATTAGAGCTCATTGGGCAACACTGGGGTCCAGCGCCAGTGCGAGGAAGTTTTACGCCCTAGGCAAAACCGCCACCTTGAGCCCCTCCCCGCCCAAGCCCTGTGGCAGCTCCGCCCTGAGGCCCCCCCCCGTGGCAGCTTCCCCCCCCACCCTGAGGCACCCTCCCTGCGGTAGCTCTCCCCCTACCCCTAGGGAGCCATCCGGCACCTCCCCACCCCAGCTCACCTCTGCTACAGAAGCCCTGCTGTCAGGAACCCCTGGGCTGGATGCCGGCAGCTCAGACTCCCTCTCCCTCCCAGCGCAGTGGCCACTGAAAGGCTTTTAAAAAAAAATTGGGGGCACCACTTTTTGACGCCTCCAAATGTTGGCACCCTAGGCAACCACCTAGTTGGCCTAAATGGTAGCACTGGCCCTGCTGGGGTCACTGAGGGCCTAATTTGGTCAGTAGAACTGTTATTACTGATGTTGATGGATAAGGCAGCAGAAATCCAGATTTACTCTCAGTTCCCAAGGGGAATTTGCAGGGCTGTTCAAGGAAGAGAGACTTTAAATGTGTAAGCAGAGCTCATTTAGAACACAATTCCTCATAGACAATAAGCACGCCTTACCCTGCTATTGGACCATTTCTACAGTGTGACTTTTTGGAGTAGAACTGCATATTTTTTATTTGATAACTTCTGTACTTAAATAGCAGAGCTTGGGAAGTGACACCTATATGAAGCCTGGTTAACTGCCTGTTATGTCTGGGAGAGTAATACCTATTGAGCAGTTGGCTTACCCTTTAGGTGATACTAGATGAGAGATAAGTGCCCCTCATACCAAATATTCAGATTCCCCTCCATATATGAACCTTTGCCTTTTAGTCCTGATTAACTTTTTCATGCTAGCAGTGAGTGTTGGTATGGAGGATTCCCTCCTCCCTTCAAACTCTACCCTCCTGAGCAATGCCACTCAAAGGATCCACTTCCATTTCAGACTGCCTGGAGCAGATGAACTCAATGCCTGCCTTAGGTGGCTACCTCATGTTTTACCCCAACTTGGCTTTGCACTGTTGGGCTGAGGACAGCTCAGCCCTGGAAGATATTGGGGTAAGTAATAAGGTGAAGACTTTGCACTATCAGACAACTTTCAACTCAACATCTCTCTTACACACCATCTTCTGGTTGCAGAGTGTGGTCAGAGACAAACACCAACCAGACCACAGATGTTACTACATATCTGCAAGTACCCTGGATTCTTCTCTCACTTCACCGAAAGACATTCATCTGGTACAAAGGCCTAAATGCCTGAAGGATTAATATGAGCATTAACTTCCCCTTACTCAACGTTCCCTGAAGAGTGGTCCTCCCTTTTGGCCCAGACTGTTGTTCACCTGACCTCTCCCAGCAGGACTGTGATACCCTCCTCTTCTGCTCCATCTCAACTGGCTGAAGAGTGGGTGCTTGAGACTTATACATCCAAAACACAGATGCAAAATGGTTTCTCTGTGACATGACTTGGATGGGAGGGCTTCCTGTCTGAGTGGGAGGAGCTTCCCTCTCAAACAAATGCTGAGCATAATGAAGGAAAGCCATCAGACAAGACCAGTGCATCAATAGGGCCACCTAGGGGCACAAATGGACCTTGAATTTGCATTTCCTTGATTACCCAAGAGCAAAAGAATACTGTGCCATTACTGCTCTCCTACAAATAAAGTTACCTGATTTCTGCATTTGGTTGGGACCAAGAATTGCAATGAAAAAAAAATCAATCAATTGGATGTTTCAGACAAAGGAGTAAGCCTAATTAGAACTCAGTTCTAAAAAATGTTAATATTTAAGCAGCAGTTCCATCACTAATTAACACAAGTGCAGAGGGAAAGTCAGAGTTTAAATATTATAATGACAAGTGCATGATGGGATCATTTAGTGGGCTTTCATGAATAATTTTGAGGCACTATCATCCTTTCAAATATTTATTTGAAGTTTCTACTTGAGGAGTTTTACATTTTCAGGATTGTTCTCATCACAGGTCATGCAAAACTCATTGCAGTTAATAGAATGACTTCAGTGAGTTTTGCATTAGGCCCGAGTCAACATGTCAAAAAGCAAATACAAGGCACAACAGAATTTTTTGGTGCCCATTTGAGATCAATTACAGGTCCATTATTTTGAAAAAGTGAAAAGCATCCTGCAGCAAGGCAATGACTCACCGACACAGTACCTCCTGCTGGTCATCCTAGGAATTAGCTCTTCCGGCCCAGAGTGCCCTCTGCAGGCCGGTGTCTTGCCAGCCGCTGGCCCCCATGTCCCTCCCAGACCCCAGTGCCCCTCTACATCAGGGTTCTGCCCCCAGCAGTACCTCCACAGTCTCTGGGTCTTCCCTCCCAGGGGAAACCCCAACCCTCTATCCCCATCTTGCCTCAGTGGCTACTGCCAGTGATCATCTAGCCCCCGCTCCCTGGGGCAGACTGCAGTCTGTAATCCACTCATCACTGGCAAGGGGGGTATGGACCTGCTGCCTTTGCCTAACCCTGGGCTGCACCTCTGCAACCCCAGTACCTGCTCTAGGCCTTCAGCAAGGCCTGCAGCTGTTGCCTCACATCCCTTTTATAGGGCCAGCTGTGGCCTGATTGGAACGTGGCTCCAGCTATGGCAGTTTCCCCAATCAGCCTACCTTTCTCAGTTGCAGCCCTCTCCAGGGCCGCTTTTAACTCCTCTTAGCCAGAGAGCGGGGTCACTACCATGCTATACATCCACCCTCTGAAAAATCAGGCCCCTTTATATCTCATTTGGGCTCCCGAACTCTTAGACAGTCACTAGATCACTTTCAAAATCTTGGCCAGATCACCCGCAGGGTAGCCAGATGTCTGGTTTATTAACCAGAAAGTCCGGTCAAAAGGGGACCTGTGCGGTGTCTGGTGAGTACTGCTGACCGGACACTAAAAGTCCAGTTACTGCAGTGACTGGCCTCTGCTGCTGGAGGAGATCAGCTAATGGACTGGAGAGAGGCTTAGGAACTGGCTCCCAGCTCCAGGAGAGAGGAGGTATGTACTGTGTTCTCAGCTGGGTCCTGGCTCTTTCTGGCCCCTCACTACGAGGAAAATCACCTCTCTGCTCCGTCGTGCCTGACTGTCCCTGGCACCTTGCTCTGAGGATTGACCTCCTCACCCCGCTATGCCCTGATTTCTCCTGGCCCCTTGCTCTGGGGTCTGCCTCCAGTTAGCCCTGCCATGCCCTGAATGGGCATGCAGGCAGCTCCCAGACCACCCTGCAGGTGGCCGGTGAGTCCCAGGCAATGGGGGAGTGAGCAATGGGGCGGCCTGTAGTGTCCAGTTTTAAAATATTGGAAAGTTGGCAACCCTACCCATCTCAACCGAACTCCACGTACTTGAGCACCTTGCAAAAGTTAACAAATGTATCCTCACAACTCCCGTGTAAGATAGAGAAATATCAGACTTTTCAGTTTACTCTTATGGACTGAGACAGCCTATATTCTTATTCATCATGTTTAAGGCCAGAATGGACTATTAGATCACCTAGTTTGGCCTCCTGTATGTTACAGGCTCAGGTACCCCCATATTGACCCCAAAGACTTGTATTTGGCTAAAGTATAGTTCTGTGACTTACATACACACAAAAATTGGAGACAGGCTAGAAACCCAGATCCCCTGCATCCCAGTCCTGTACTGAACTAGTAGTCTATTCTTGTCCAGGTAACAGAATTCTTGTCACCAGCACATCTTTACCTCTAAGCACCTCATCCTACAATGCTTACATGTGCACAGCTCCCTTTGAAATCAATAAGAGTTTTGTATGCAATGCTGGATAGTTAACACAGGGAAGCAGGGGATGGTTTTCCTATTGAAGTAGAGTTTTCAAGATTTAATTCCCACTCCACCCCACCATCTGAAATCAGGATGAAAAGTCAACATCTCAAAAAAGATTGTGAACTGAAAATCGAAAAAATGACTGGGTCATTCAGAACATTTAATTTGTATAATTTCAAAATGTTTTGATTTTGGCCTTCTATTGGTTTCAGGATAAATTAATTTATATTTCAAAACAAAGTCATTCTGAAACAAAAAACAAAACCATTCCAAAATCATTGGACTACAACACTGACAATTTCAAAACTATTTTTTGCCATAAGTTTTTCAAATCGAGAGATGTGTCAAAAGTGACCCTTTCCTACAAACAGTTTAAGTTTTGACAAATTGGCATTTTTCTGACAAAAATGTTTATTTAGAAAATTCCTGACCAGCTCTAATGGTTAATGGTACAATTAGCTGTATATGAACCATGTCACTGGAGAGGACTTATATTCTGAGTATGTCAGACCTGATAGAGATTGAGTGGTATAGGAGTAAACTTTTTTATTAACCTTAAAATAGACTTCATCCATGACTTGCTAGCTTTTTTCACCATACACCGTTACATAGGAGCATAACAGTGCCAGACTAGATCAGACCAAACGTTAGTCTAGTCCAGTACACTGTCTCTGACAGCCGCCAGCATCATATGGTTCAGAGGAAAGTATAAGAACCCCACAGGAGGCAAATTCAAGATAATTTGCCCCACATAAATCTCATCCCAATCTCTAATAGAGGCTAAAGCCCTGTTCCATATTACCTGGCTATTTAGCAGCCACGTAATATTACATGGTAAAGAAAATACCTTTAAAACTGCTTGCAAAATCTATTTGCAAATCATGTACTGTTTTCTGGACAACAGCTGGGCCAAACCCAACCTCTGGTAAATATAAAAGACCGTATATAGCCAGTCTTTCACTTGATTTCATTCTTGAGGACAATTAACGAGTCTGATATGCAACGGAAGCTCTCCCTTTCCATCGTCTTTGAATAATTTGCCACACAGAGGGTACTTTGCTGTCTAAACACCTTCAATAACATTGTTGTGAATATTTATACATATTTGTCACAAAGATGGAGGGATTTTGCACTATTCATTAATCTGCTATCTTCAGTTAATTTGCTCTTATCTGCTATTGTAGAGAAACAGTTCATTAAGCAATAACAGTTCATCGGCAATATTGTTCTCTCTAACCTTGGCCTCTTCCCTTTGTGGCTGCAGAATTCCTGATCCAGGGGTGCCATTGTGACTCTGCTGCCAAAGAAGAGTATTCTAGGATCCTCTGCATGGAGTTAAGTCCTGCGTGCCATGGAGAGATGTTCTGTCAGGGCTCGTGGTCTCATTACGTGCAGGGCTGTCTAGGTGGCATGATTAGGGAAGAGTCAGTGAAGATGCAGTAATGGCCAGGCCCATGCAAAACTCCTCAGTACACAGCCCTGACATTTGGACCGTGCACTGGGCTAAGGATTTGACTGTTAGACAACATAAGATCCTGCCTATCCAGGTACTGGATATCTAATAGTCAGAAATGGGCACCTCTCTGTGCCCTCTGGGATGGTATTCCACAGCCAGCACAGTATGCATCACCTCGCAGGATTTTTTCCCTGACGATCCTGCTCCAAACTCATGGGTTAAATAAAAGACAAGAGACTGACTCATGGATCCAGCTGCCAGCGTTCATGCTGAGAATGTGAAGCATGGGTCTGCCACATATAAAAAAATACTGTACATATGGAAACAACTTTTAGCCATCAAATATGACCTGCCCACCAACTTTCCACTGAAAGATGAAAGAACAGAGTGGAAGGAGCATAGAAATGTGGTATCCACCTAACTGTGTTTTCTCTGCTGCCTGCTCCACATGACACTTGTTACTCAGAAGCCCTGAGGCACAAAGGAATTCAGGGAAGCTAAGATGTGTAAAACAATATGTTTAGGTTTGGGGTAATAATATGTCTTTCCAATGTGAATGGCATATTGCTGTAAACTGCAAAACTAGGCCTTTTACCATGCAAAGGATAAATCCAGTGTTGAAGATACTCAGATTTCAGGGAAATACAGCTGTTGTTACAGTAAGAGCTAGGCATTACTGTTGGGGGTGGGGGGAATGCTGCCCTCCAGTAAAAGGGTGTGAGGGGAGGGAGGGAAGAGCATGGGGAGAGGGGGGAAGCTCTTCCACACACTACGCAGTGGCAGACAAAGATTGTTACCTAGCATGCTGAAGTGTGCCCAAATAGAGACCTGCTCCCACTCCACTATGTTCACATGACCAAAAGGCAGTGTAATCGGATGGCGAAGTGGGCCTGAGCAGGCTGCCATGTAGCTATAACACAGGTTGCAGGCAGCAGCAAAGCATTAGCTAATAGTTCAGCTCTGCTCTTTTTAAGGCACTAATTCAGCAAAGCACTAAAACACATGCTTTACTTTAAGCACAAGTAGTTCCACAGGCTCCAATATGACTAATTACTTGCTTAATTGGGACCCAAGAGTCCAATGTAACTCTTACTGAAGTCAAGGGGATGGGCTTTCAGAGGAACAGCAAGGTATGGGTAGTAATGCATTTCCCCTGCCCCTCAGCAAGCCCTGAACTGGCAGGATGGCTCTTGTGCCACAATGTCACCCATTCTCCTCCCATGACTTGCAGCCACGTCAATTAAATGTAAAGAGCTTCCTTACATTCTTTTGCCATGACAAGAAATCCATAACTTCCTAGAAGATGGATCTAAAGAAAACTGAGGGTTTGCCAAAAACTTGAAACAAGGAAACAGAGTGGGGATTTTGTTTTTTGCCTGTTGTGCTTAATCTGTTTAATTTGCAATTGTCCAACACTTTAATGATTCCTCATCCTCCTCTCTCCACTGCAATTCTCTGTCAGATAAAGCAGGCTCCTCTGCAGCTCTCAGAATAAATACTAGTCTTGAGATTGTTGCCAGGAGGTTTTCACTGAAAAGGCTACTTTCTCCAGCACAGCACATAAGGGATTTAAGTTGGATTGCAAAGGAATGATAAAGCATATCATTATAATTACAAAAATAAGCTTATCTTGTAGAATTTCCCTCCATAAAGCAAGCTACCAAGGGAGCACTGCTCTAGCAAAGACTGCAACAGTAGGGACTATTCCATAATGAGGAGCACTCCTCTAAAGCAAAGTGATGAAAGTCAAAGCCTGTGCTTTTAGCATGCTAAGGTTTGCTGGCAGACACACAAACAGCATTTAGATGGATAATTTCCTAGCAATCAGCTACTGTCATAATTTTATTAAGGGAGACTACACAGGAGAGAATGATAATCGAGTGTTGTGTCTGGAGCTTGGTTTGTGGGGAATGTTCTCAGAAGGGCTTCTTAGCACATGCTTGGTCGAGATTATTCTGTTGGTAATTGAATGAACCTCAGTGCAGTTGGGTTCACTCCAGAAGTAAACTGCAGAATAATTAAATAATAATAATACTAATATACAAAAGATGGCACATCAAGTGAATGCTAGAGACGTGATGATACAGAGCTATCAGTGTTTTTGGCACAACATCCAAATACTTCAGAAAGCTCTTTGCAAATGTGATAGCAGGTTGGATTGGAGCACTTTAATTCACAGTTTATCACTAGAGCTGCCGGACAGTTTGAGGAGTATCTGCTTAAAAAAAAAAAAAAAGGAATTTGACAGTTGGGATAATGACAATCCACTTCCTTCAACAAACATACTCAGTTCACGAGGTTTTGAATTATGCCTCTAAAAAATTCATCATTTATATTGTCGCAAAATAGCTCTTAACTGAAAAAGTACCACAGATATCAGGAAAAAATAGTGAAACTATAAATGCCCTACTCAACTTTTTCCAATGTGTTATTTTACATAGGAACCCAAGAGAAACGTTATCATATTTTTAAACCTGAGATACTTGGTAAGTATTTGTTAAGATAAGAATAAACACAGACTATAGTACTTGCCAATGACAAACAGAGTTAAATGCTACAGTTTCCATCTTATTCAGTTGCCCCTAGTCACCCAAATGCATTCCTGCTGGGCTGAAGTTTTCCATGTTCAGCCTCAGCCCAGAGATGATGTTTTCTAGCAGTGTCAGTAAAATTGGTTTAACTGTTTTTGATTTATGTGCCTCTGTGTGTGTGGAAATACACTTTCCCTTATGTTGTGATGAAGCGTTGCATTTGCATAAGTAAAATAACTGCTGTAACTATAAACTTCAAACTCAGCTTGATTTATAGTCCTCACCAAAAAAGGAAAAACAAAACAAGTCTTAAGACAATCAGTTCAGTGGTTTACAAGTTAAAATATGAATGCTAAGTGTGATGGGTTGGTTCACAGAAACCACCTTGGGAACTGCCAACTGATGTGCCAAGACTAGTTCTGCCCCTGCTTTCCCTGCCAGCTTGGGACTCCAGCACCCTGTCTTGCTGAGCCACACACGCCCGTCTGCTCCAACACAGACCCAGAGTCTGAATCATGTGCCCCAAAGTTGCAGACTTAACTGAAAGCAACTTACAGAAGTGTTCCTGTCTTTAGCACTCAGATGCCCAACTTCCAATGCGGTCTAAACCCCAAATAAATCCGTTTTACCCTGTATAAAGCTTATACAAGGTAAACTCATAAATCGTTTGCCCTCTATAACACCGAGAGAAATATGCACAGCTGTTCCACCCTCGCCCAGGTATTAATACATACTCTGAGTTAATTAACAAGTAAAAAGTGATTTTATTAAATACAGAAAGTAGGATTTAAGTGGTTCCAAGTAGTAGCAGACAGAACAAAGTGAATTACCAGGTGAAATAAAATAAAACATGCAAATCTAAGCCTAATACAGTATTCCAACTGAGTGGGAGTTTTGAGAGCTTTGATTCCTTCCTGTGTGTAGAGCACTTTGAGACCCTTGAGGAAAAGCTGGTATAGAAATACAACATGTGCATTCATTAGTAGCATCAGAGGTAGGATGGGCAGGTGTCATAAACAGATAGTTAAGGGTTAATGTCTCTTTTACCTGTACAGGGTTAACAAACAGGGAACCAAAAACACCTGACCAGAGGACCAATCAGGAAACAAGATACTTTCAAATCTCGGTGGAGGGGAGCCTTTGTTTGTGTTTTTTGGGTTTTGCTTTGTTCTCTCTGGGTCCTGAAAGGGACTAGACGTGCAACCAGGTTTCTTGCCAATCTCCCTGCTACAGTCTCTTATATATTCAGAATAGTGAGTATTAAGTAGAAAGGCGGTTATAGTCTTTTGATTGTTTTCTGTATTTGCAAATGTGTAGTTTGCTGGAAGTATTTTAAATTGTATTTTGCTGGGGGGAGGCTTCTCTCTAGTGTCTATAAGCTGAAAGACCCTGTAACTTTTACCATCTAAATTACAGAGACAACTTTTACTTTTTTTTCTTTCTTTTTTACTAAAAGTTTTGCTTTTTAAGACCTGTTTGATTTTTCCCCTTGTTGAGGCTCAAGGGAATTGAGTCTGTACTTACTGGGAAATTGGAGGAAGACAGGGAGAAAGAAGGGAGGGGGGGAAAGGGGGAATCCCTTTGTTTAGATTCACAGAGCTTGAATCTGTCTATCTCTTCAGGATAGCCCAGGGAGGGAACGCCTGAGAGGGGGAGAGAAGCGGGGGGGGGGGGAAACAAACCTGATTTCTCTGTGTTGTGATTCAAGGAGTTTGAATCACAGTAATCTTCCAGGGTAACCCAGGGAGGGGAAGCCTGGGAGAGGCAACGGTGAGGGAAAAGGTTTACTTTCCTTGCGTTAAGATCCAGAGGGTCTGGGTCTTGGGGGTCCTCGGGCAAGGTTTTGGGGAGACCAGAGTGTACCAGGCATTGGAATTCCTGGTTGGTGGCAGCGCTACAAGATCTAAGCAGGTAATTAAGCTTAGAGGAATTCATGCTGGTACCCCAACTTCTGGACTCTAAGGTTCAGACTGGGGAATTATACCATGACAGCAGGGCATATGGGTAGTGCAGGGATACTAGGGACAGGGAACCACTCACAAGCATGCAGCAGCATGGAGTTCACACAATTATTTTAAAGATGATCTCCAAAGATTTTGCTTAAAATCACCTTGTTGGCAAAATTCCAGCCATTCCTCCAGAGCACTGACTCTTGACAGCCAGTCACCTCCTTGCCCCTCAGAGCTGCCATCTCAAGTGTAAATGCTGCCTATGAGGTCAGCAGGATTTTGTATGTGAAAGCTCATTGGTTTTGCTGGGGAGCTCTGGGTACGCAAGGCCTCCAGCATTGGGCCCAATGCAGTGAGTGCAGATTTGACTGTTTGACCTTCCAATCCCCTCCTTGGCTTCATCACACCCTACCCTGTGCTGCGCAGGTTTCGCTTTCACCAGCAGACATTGTTTTCTCACTGTCAAAAAACGAGCCAAAGTCTGCAGTGTAAAATGATTTTTTTCACCTCTCTCACCTTTCCCTGGCAATTTGCAGGATTTGCAGGTTTCACATTACGCGTCAAGCTGCTTCCAGAGCCTCCAAACTCCCAGTCTCTTAAAAATCAATGAGCTAGACAGTGAAAGCTCAGGAATTTCTTGCTTCATCACGTACCATACAGCATATAATCTGTTTTCAAAGAAACAACACACACACATACACACCTCTACCACCTAGAGCTTTAGCTTCAGCAGCGGATTGTGGGCCTGAAATTTCAGGAGCCTCCAGAACCCATTCCTCTACATTAGGGCCTTTCCAGCACAGTACCCGAGGTGCAGATCTCACCCATCCTTTGTAGACAGTGTGATTGTTTGGGGGGGTGGGAGGAGGCAAGTATCTACTAAGAACCATCGCCCATGTAGCGCTATCCATGGCTGGGGTGAGGGCTAGCAGGCAACAAAAAGGAGATAGATGTGATGCCAGCAGCGAAGTACTGAGTGGTATTTATCACCCTCTGTGTTAGATACAAAACACAGAGGAGGGCTGGGATGGGTCAGAGGAACCAGCTAGTGGAAACCCCAGCAACATGGCTATAATATACTGTGCGGGAGACAAAGGGAGGGGAGAGTGAAGGACTCAAGAGCAGGCTCAGAGGCACTGGCCCACCATGCAGAAGAGCTCTTCCCAGATCTGTGGGTGGAGCCATGGCTGGTTCAGCTGGGGGCAGCCCTGCCCACCATCCTTTCAGGAATGATTTGGGGGGAAACTCAGGACAGATGATCAGAGAATTTCCCCATCCTCCTCTGCCCCATGGAAAGAGACAGACTAATTAGCATGCAAGTGCCTAAAAAAGTAAGCAGGCAGGAAAATGGTGATTCATCATCCCAGCCAAGAAAAACAGAACTACCTATATGTACATTTCAAGGCAATCTGTTCTTCTCTGTTACTGCAGTAATGAATCACCATTTGTTTACATATGGGAAGTAGCACCTTACAGTAAATGGATGAAATGGAGACTAATTGGAAAGAGTCATTTTGCAAAGGGCACTGTTAAAGTTGGTGAAACATTCTAGTTCTTGACCATCTGGCACCGGAGAGGATGAATTAATGTATAAGCCTTGGGAGACCACATTCATAGCAGGAACTGCTTTAAACTTCAAAATTTTAATGGAGTGAGATTTCAGATCAATGCTGGCTTAATAACTCTGAATGGATTTGGTCCAGGAGCTAATGCTGTTTATATTGGCATTCTCTAAAAGGCCAAAAGTATATATAAAGAAGCTGCATGTTTTTTTCTTAAATTGGGGAAGATGTATTAATAATTATTATTTTGAGCCAAGAGAAAATCTGGACCCCATTAGGGTCAAAAGAATAGGCAGAATATAATAGGGAGTTCATTAGTTTGAGCTTTGCATTTGCTATCTAACAGGGCCTTCCTTTCAAACCTATCAGGAATTTCCCTCTAATGATTCAGCTATTCAAAAAGTGTCAAGAAGTCTAAAAGTCACAGAGACAGGCACAGAAAGAAAAATGAGGAAAATAAAAAGGATATTTGACAGGAAAGTTGTAATGGGAAGCAAGATGGAAGGGGAGCAATGATGCCTAGCAGACAGGGCACTAGATTGGGACTTGGTTCAATTCCCAGCTCTGCCATTGGCCTGCTGGGTGGCTCTGGGCAAATCACTTCATTCCCTGTACTTCAGTTTCCCCATTTGTAAAATGGGGATAATGATACCACCAACCTCCTTTGTAAAGTGCTCTGAGATCTACTAAAAAAACACTATGTAAGAGATAGTCATTACTATTAAATAGCCTCATATTAAAGAAGTAGCTTGCATACAAGCTGACAACCTTCTAACGAGAGCAAGTGTTAGTTACACCTCAAATACTGATAATTACTTAGCTCTTAGTGGGCCTGCTCTGACTCCCAATGAAGTCTTTCCATTGACTTCAGTGTGCATTCATGGATCTCAAAGTGCTCTACAAAGGAAAGCAAGCATCACTGTCTCCTACTTAGAAATGAGGTACCTGAGGCACAGTGCGACTAAGGGACCTGCCCAAGGTCACATAGTGAGTCAGTGGCAGAGCCAGGAATACAACCCAGGTCTCCCAATCCACTGTTGTACTCATTGAATCACACAGGTTTTAACACTAAATTTAAAGCAATAATTAAGGTCACAATTCTGCAACTTTTACACTAAACAGTATTTACTCATTCATGCATACTCACTCATGCATCCGACGAAGTGGGTATTCACCCATGAAAGCTCATGCTCCAATATGTCTGTTAGTCTATAAGGTGCCACAGGACTCTTTGCTGCTTTTACAGATCCGGACTAACACAGCTACACCTCTGATACTTACTCATACACTTAATCCCACTGAATTCTATGTGGACTAGCAGGGTGAATAAATACGATTAAAAGTGAGTAAGGGCTGCAAAACTAAGACCAAGAAAACTGCTTTGGTTTAACAGTGTCCCTTGAAGTGTGTTAGCAGGAGGTAATGAGGGTCAGTGCTGACGATTAAGATTTGAATGTAAATGCTGACATACAGAGGTCCTTGGAAATTTTGTCTTCAAGGAAAAAACTATATAATTAAAGTTGCAGTTTCCTTTGTGGGACCATCATTTCCTTCCATAAACAAAAAGATAAATTTCTTGGACATTCTGTCATGAAGCCTTCTAATGTAATGAGGCTTGACAGACTGAATAAGTAACTCAACATCTTTTAAGAATAATCTTTTTGATTGAAGCGATTCCTGGAGATGATAACCTTGTAAAGACAGCTAAGAAGCCTGCCAATGAGCTGAGAATTCTGGTTTAGAAGGCCATGAAGGAATTGCAGTCATGACCTTGTCCAGCTTCTCTGACAGAATTTTGGCAACCACAGTCTGAATCAGAGACTCAGGAGGAAATGTAAATCTGTTGGTTAGATTCCATTTGATAAGCAATTCAACCAGTGTCCCTGGACCAAGCTGGAGGGCTCTTGAAATCTAGCAACTACTTTCAGATGAGAAACAAGTAACTGTATCAAAATAAAGGTGTCCCTCATCTGAGGTAGATTAAATAATACAGGTCTTTCAAAAAGACTTCTTCTAAAATACTGTTTTCCTTTGAGAAAATGTCTACATGATTCCTTCTCCCCATTCTCCTCCCAGCAATTGAAATTAACTAACTTTTCAGAAGCTAACCAGATTTTCAAGTTAGAAATCCAAGGAATAATGTCCTAAATTAGCTCCTTCTAACATGTCACATTCCCCTGTCCCCAAGACACATGAATGCAGTTGCTTAGGGTGGTTATCGTACCAACATGTACAATCGGGAATAGGGACCTATTGTGCAAGGTGCTGTAGCTTTGGAGAATACTTCCCAGACTCCCTTGCCGACCCCCAGTTCTAATTTATTTGGGCCAAATTACAAATCACTTCTCACAATGACATAGATGGGATTACCCTATATCCAGGGCCAGCTCTAGCCATTTCGCTGCCCCAAGCACGGCGGCCCGCTGCGGGGGGCGCTCTGCCACTCGCCGGTCCTGCGGCTCCAGTGGACCTCCCGCAGACGTGCCTGCGGATGCTCCACCGGAGCCGTGGGACCAGTGGACTCTCCACAGGCACGCCTGCGGGTGGTCCACTGGAGCCGCCTGATGCCCTCCTGGCAACCGGCAGAGCACCCCCTGCGGCATGCCGCCCCAAGCACGTGCTTGGCGTGCTGCGGCCTGGAGCCGGCTCTGCCTATATGAATAACTGCTCACCACTGTGACTAAGGGATTGGCAATGTGACCTCTTTACATACAGATTCCAAAATGAGTGTGGAACACAAAAACCTTTGTTTGTGAATACACACATCCTGGCACCACTTCCTTAACCAGAAACTCAAATATCCATCTTCATAGACTAATAGATTTTAAGGTCAGAAGGGACCAATATGATCGTCTAGTCAAAGGGTCGGCAACCTGCCGCATCCGTGCCAAAGGTGGCATCCGAGCTGATTTTTAGTGGCACTCTGCTGCCAGCTGGGGTCCCAGCAGCCGGCCCCGCTCAGCCCGCTGCTGGCCTGGGTGGATGGAACCCCGGGCCAGCAGTGGGCTGAGCAGGGCCAGTGGCTGGGACCCCGCCTGGCAAGGACCGGCAGATGGAACTCTAGAACGGCAGTGGGCTGAGTGGCTCAGCCCGCTGTTGGCCTGGGTCCTGGCCACCGGTCCCACTCAGCCCGCTGCCTGTCTGGGATTCCATCTGTGGGCCCCTGCAAATGTAAAATGTATTACTGGCATGCAAAACCTTAAATTAATGAAGATTTGGCACACCACTTCTCAAAGGTTGCCAACCCCTGGTCTAGTCTGACCTCCTGCACAATGTAGGCCACAGAATCTCACCCACCCACTCCCGCAACAAACCTCTAACCTATGTCTGAGCCACTGAAGTCCTCAGATCATGGTTTAAAGACCTCAACTGTGCAGAGAATCTTCCAGCAAGTGACCCGTGCCCCATGCTGCAGAGGAAGGCGAAAACCCCCCACGGTCTCTGCCAATCTGCCCTGGAGGAAAATTCCTTCCCAACCCCAAATATGGTGATCAGTAAAAGCCTGAGCATGTGGGCAAGACTCACCAGCCAGCACCCAGGAAAGAATTCTCTGTAGTAACTCAGATCCCACTCCATCTAACATTCCATCACAGGCCATTGGGCATATTTACTGCTAATAGTCAAAGATCAATTAATTGCCAGAATTAGGCTATTCCATCATACCATCCCCTCCATAAACTTATCAAGCTTAGTCTTGAAGCCAGATATGGCTTTTTCCCCCACTGCTCCACTTGGAAGGCTGTTCCAGAACTTCACTCCTCTAATGGTTAGAAACCTTCATCTAATTTCAAGTCTAAACTTCCTGATAGCCAGTTTATATCCATTTGTTCTTGTGTCCACATTGGTACTGAGCTTAAATAATTCCTCTTCCTCCCTGGTATTTATCCCTCTGATATATTTATAGAGAGCAATCATATCTCTCCTCAGCCTTCTTTTGATTAGGCTAAACAGGCCGAGCTCTTTGAGTATCCTTTCATAAGACAAGTTTTCCATTCCTCAGATCATCCTAGTAGCCCTTCTCTGAACCTGTTCCAGTTTGAATTTATCCTCCTTAAACTTGGGAGCCCAGAACTGCACACAGTATTCCAGATGAGGTGTCACCAGTGCCTTGTATAATGGTACTAACACCTCCTTATCTCTACTGGAAATACCTTGCCTAATGGATCCCAAGACTGCATTAGCTTTTTTCACAGCCATATCACATTGGTGGCTCATAGTCATCCTGTTATCAACCAATACTCCGAGGTCCTTCTCCTCCTCCGTTATTTCTAACTGAGTCCCCATCTTATAACAAAAATTCTTGTTATTAATCCCTAAATGCATGACCTTGCACTTTTCACTATTAAATTTAATCTTATTCCTATTACTCCTGATTACAAGGTCATCCAGATCTTCCTGTAGGATATCCTGGTCCTTCTCTGTATTGGCAATACCTCCCAGCTTTGTGTCATCCACAAACTTTATTAGCACACTCCCACTTTTTGTGCCAAGGTCAGCAATAAAAAGATTAAATAAAATTGGTCACAAAACTGATCCCTGAGGAACTCCACTAGTAACCTCCCTCCAGCCTGACAGTTCACCTTTCAGTACGACCCATTGTAGTCTCCCCTTTAACCAGTTCCTTATCCACCTTTTAATTTTCATATTGATCCCCATCTTTTCCAATTTAACTAATAATTCCCCATGTGGAACCATATCAAATGCCTTACTGAAATTGTGGTAAATTAGATCCACTGCATTTCCTTTGTCTAAAAAAATCTGTTACCTTCTCAAAGAAGGAGATCAGGTTGGTTTGGCACGATCTACCTTTTGTAAAACCATATTGTATTTTGTCCCAATTACCATTGACCTCAATGTCCTTAACTACTTTCTCCTCCAAAATTTTTTCCAAGACTTTGCATACTACAGATGTCAAACTGACAGGCCTATAGTTACTCAGATCACTTTTTTCCCATTTCTTAAAAATAGGAACTATGTTAGCAATTCTCCAGTCATACGGTACAACTCCTGAGTTTACAGGTTCATTAAAAATTCTTGCTAACAGGCTTGCAATTTCATGTGCCAGTTCCTTTAATATTCTTGGATGAAGATTATCTGGGCCCTCCGATTTAGTCCCATGACTAGAGGAGAAGTACGGGGATAAGGAATAAGGGTTCCTCCATACCATGACTCCATAAAAAGGAGGGTAGTCATGACCCCTATTAACCTATTCTTTCCCACAGATTGAGAACTCTGGGGCTGAGGAATGACCCGAGCAGAAAGGGACGCACTTTCAGTGCTAGTAGGCACAAGGTGCAAATATCTATAAGATAATTTTAGTGGAAACTTAACCAGATCCTCTTAAGTAAATGACTGACCCTACCTACGTGACCTCCATGACAGCATCCCATGAGAAAATGTTTTTGTGTTACATTTAAATAGAATTTTCTGACAATCTTCAATGCCAGGCACTTTCAGCATGAGGCACTCATAAAAATCATGTATTTCAAAGTGTAAAAACCCTAGATTTTATGTGGCAAATCTATGTGACACAGCTATTCCCTGTGCCTTGGCAGCTACCCATCAAAATAGCTCAGCAAGGATGCTATTTATATAAAAGCACCTCTTTGTCCCCAAAGAGACAAATGGTCCTCTGATCACTGGGAAGCTTCTTAGGGCTAGAGAGAAAAATGTCAAATTACAGTGATGTAAAAGCATATTTCCAAGGGAATCTTAAATAGTTCCTTCACCTAATTCCTGACAAATGCGTTGGGATCCAATCCAATCCAGCAAAACACACAAGCATGTGGACTAACTTTAAGCCTGTGACTCATCCCATTGACACGAGGGGCATGCAAACAAGAGAATGGAAATCAGGTGCTCGTTTTTACACTTTTCTTATATTACAAGAACAAGGGGCCATATAATGAAACTGAAAGTCAACACATTTCAAAACAGATACAAATAAATACTTATTTACTCAATGCATAATTAAGCCTGTGGAACTCACTGCAACAAGATATCACTGAGGCCAAGATTTTATGGGATTTCAAAGAGGATTAGACATGTATCTGGATAAGGACAATCATCAGTTTCATCAACAGATTTAAAAAATACAGTGCCAATTATCCCCCATGCATCAGGGCACAGGCCTATCTCTAACTGAAGGCTGTTAGGAAGAACAATTCCCCTTTGAGCAGCCTATTCCACAATTGTCATCTGTGGACTTCCCATGGTTCTGGCTATGATCAGAGACAGTCTGCATAGTTAGAGAGACCATTAGCATGCTCCAAAGTCATCATTTCTATATTGGTTGTAAGAATAAAGTTCCAGGATTTGATAGTGCCAAATAATATTCCACATCAAATTTGGGCCTGTGCAGATAGTAATGGGAGCATCGTTTCTCTAACTTGGCTTTGAATCACTACTGTGACTTTCATTAAGGAGCTTCTTTGTCATTAGGAATGAATCATTTCCTGTTAGTGTGCCACAAAAGTAACCATGTGCCATGGTATACCAGATGTTAATAGCATTGTTGTATCGGAATATATGGGTGCATAAATGCACATCCCTGACTCAACCACCAGATGGCATTCCATATGGTGATGGCATATAGACAAAACTAATGAATGCTCAGCAGATGTTTTTCAAGAGCTAAATAATGCAAACAAAGGCTGGTGTGATCAATATACAGCCCTTATATTTCAGGCACTGTTCTCAGCCAAGAAATACACTGAGTGGGCAAAACATTTAGAGTTGTCTTAAAAAAAAAAAGTGCTCTGGAATTTTAAACAAGCAATTACAAACAGTACTGAACAGAGGGTTACATGTTGGCCAACCTTCAGTACTTGGGTGGTGTGTGTGTGGATGTTTGTTGATTTTTTTTTCCTGGAGGAATCTTGTGCAAATGCATTGATCCTTCTTTGGTCCTGTCCTATTAACAAAAACACTTCTGCATTTGTCTGAAGCTGCTCCCCTTACCCCAGTTCAGGGGGCATGCCAAAGGTACTGTGAGAGCATGGCAGGGCTGCCCAGAGGATTCAGGGGGCCTGAGGAAAAACAATTCCATAAAAAAAAGTTGCAATACTATAGAATACTATATTCACGTGGGGGTCCCTGGGGGGCCCAGGGCAAATTGCCCCACTTGCCCCCCCCGGCGGCCCTAGAGCATGGCTAGAGTTCACAGTGATCCCCAGCTGCTAAACCAGTCCCATTCAGCCCCTTTATCATGTCCTGCATAGCTTAGCTGGACTCAAGGATCAGGGTAAGATTTTACATAATCCAAAGTTAATCACCTTCCTGTAATTTGGTTCTATTGAAATGGAAGTAATAAAACATACATCTCAGCCTCAGCTTTCTCCCCAATACTGAATGTTCCTAGGATTTTCCCTGCTGGCTGTCTTCTATTCCTGGCCCCTATTTCTATCTGTCCCAGAGACACACTCCACTGCTTCTTGTAATCTGGTTGCAGTTGACCAGATCTGCTCACCAGCATGATCTAGCAGTTATTACTCTATGCCTTTAAGCCCAGCTTCTCTCTCAAGATGATGATGTGTCCCTGAAAGCCTTGCTAGTCTGATGGAAGAATCAGAGAGTGAGACTCAAAGATGACAAACGTAAATCCTGCATAGAATAGGTGAGGTGACAAGTTCTGCACCCAATTTTAATGGCAAGTCAGGCTCCTAAAATAAGCAGAGAAAGAGAAAGGAGGATTAGAAATTGTTGAGCAAAGAAAGACAGGCTGAGTTGGAAAGTCTTGAACCAAGGAGAGATGTGGGTTTCAGACTTGACAAAATTAAAACACTGAAAACTGTAGCAAAAGATCGAATATTAGGTCCATAGTAGGAGGATCAGAGGGCAAACCTCCCTTTTTGTGTATGTGCATCATTACTTAATTATGTTTTCAAATGGGAATAAGGATTGCTAGTTTTGAAATGGGCCCTATGAATTCACGGTGCCCCTTGAAGCTAGAGAGAAAGATAATGAGCCTCCACCTGACATTATTGCTAAACTGTTTTGGTTTCAAGATAAAACAGACTCCGTAAGTTAGCGTAAGCAAATTTCCTTTCATCCAGATATACCGTAAGTGGTGAAAATTTGAAATGCCATGAGAATGGAATAAACACAAAGATGAACACGTCAAATGGGATATTTATATGTGTGGTAACCAGCCATGCTGACCTTTTTATTTGAAGGAGAGCATCCCTTTTCCAATCCCCTTCAGGAACTGAGAGACTGTATGCAGGATTGTCCTTCACTAGTGCACCACATGGCTCTCCACAATTTACTTCAGGGATTTCTGCGACTGCTTTTCTTTGGATCCTGGAGATAAGTTGATCAATAGCTTTTAGCTCTGCATGGCTGGCATTGTATAGCCTGGACAGCAAACTTGGAGATTGGGTAGAATCTGTCTGCCTACTCTTTTCCAGCATCTCTCACATCTGTGGTTTGGGACCTGCACAGGTTTCTAGTTTGTTTATGGGTGCAATTCATTGGGCTGTTTCTGACCTCTGATTCCCTGGATAGCTTGGTTCCTGTCTAATCCACTTCCAAGATAACGCTGATAGCAGCTGAGGTTAGCCAACAGTTCATTGGGTTAAATACAAGATCCTCGGAGGATGGAATTCACTTTCCCCTTAGACTGAGTCCAAGTTTGCTGAACCTGCTGGCATTTTGAAAGGTGTATCCATACAGGTTTCCAGGAGTAGATGGTAAACTACTCTTTCTGGTGCACCGGATGAGTGGAGAGGATTCTGTTATAGCTATTGGTTCAGTCTAGGGTTTGGGGAATGTAACTGGTTGTATATGCACCCAAATAGTGAAATCAGCACATTTCTGTTAATAGGAACAAACATTGGTTACAAAACTATTAATAATAATAATATATGGAGATATACCTCTCTCATAGAGCTGGAAGGTCATCAAGTCCACCCCCCTGCCTTCACTAGCAGGACTAAGTATTGATTTTGCCCCAGATCCCTAAGTGGGCCCCTCAAGGACTGAATTCATAACTCTGGGTTTAGCAGGCCAATACTCAAACCACTGAACTATCCCTGATCTACCTAATAGCACTTTGTCAAACCTTTACTTATGTGATCAGACCAATTGACTCCAGCAGCTAGGGTTTGTATGATTAGACCCTTATTTCTATGGGCTTAGATAGTTAGACAGCTTTTTCCTGACCCTCTGGCTCCAGAATATATCTGGCTGAGTTCATCCCCAGCCAACAAGAAGTTCTTTCAGTTGTTTCTCTTTTAACAAATGTTAGAATTTCTTGGTGCATTTTTACAATTCCAAGCTAAAAGGCTCTTCATTGCTCATTCCAAGTTTTAGAAATAAAAAAAATTCTTATTTATTGTGTTTTCATGTATAATCCCCCACAGAAAGCATTAACCACCTTTTGATATTAGCATCTAAGTTTTATTTCCCTGTGGTTGCTTGCCATAGCAAGGAGATGGAAAGTACGCCAGTGTTGGCAGCTAATAAACATTTTGTTGGAAGGCAATGATGTCACATGCATGTTCCTTTGTTATTTTGTTTTGTATGGTGTTTTTTCTTCTGTAAAATTGTGCTTCTGTCTCATACCGTGAATCCAAATGATATCACCACATGGAGGTTTGTACTACTTTCCATGGGAAGGGGATTTTTATGCATACTGTGCTAATATTTTTATTGTGCCTGGCTGTGGTTGTCCATATTACAGGTTACCTGATTGATTTTTATTTTGCTCCAGTTGCCAGTGTTTTTGCTGTGCCTGACCTAATCTCAAGCAGTGCAGATGTTCTGGTAAATATTACAAAGAGCAGAGTGGCCACTTTGGCATTACTGTGACAACAAAAATAATTCTGTCATTGACCCACTAAAAGCCAGATTTTATACGCACACGGAGTAATACATAGGAGCACAGGAATTGCCAGACTGGATCAGAACTGAGGTCCACCTAGTTCAGTATATTTTCTCCTATAGTGGCCAGGATCAGATACTTCTGAGGAAGCTGCAGAGGTAGATGTGGAGTAATCTGTGCCCTACATTATGTCTCATCCTGATCTCTAATAGTAAGAAATTGACTTAGGCCAAGAATAAGTAAAGAACACGTCAGACATCTTCTGGCTAATTTGAATGAATTCAAGTCAGTGGGGTCAGGTGCTGAAGGAATTAGTTTAAGAAATCTTGGAGCCACTGGCAATATTATTTGTCAACTCATGGATGATAGGAGAGGTCCTGGAAGGCTGGAGAAGGGCTAACATAGTGCCCATCTTTAAAAGAGGAAAAGAGAGGAGCTGAGAAACTATAGACCAGTCAGCCTGACCTTGATACCTGAGAAGCTACTAAACAACGAACAGAACATTCAATCTGCAAATACTGGGGGATGAAGAAGTAATCACTAGCAGCCAGCAAGATTTACTAAGAACAAGTTATGCCAAACCATCGTGATTTTCTTCTTTGACAGGGTAACTGGTATGGTGGATAGGGGGAATGTGGTGGACATAATAGGCCTGGACTTTAGCAAGGCTTTAGACACAGTCCCACATGACATTCTCATAAGTAAGATGGAGAAATATGGGCTTGGCTAAACTACCAATCCATTAAATGGATGTATAATTGGTTAAACAACTGCAAACAATAAATAACTAATAATGGAAGGATGTCAGATTGTAAGGAGTCTCAGGGACTCTGTTCTGGGTTAGGTGTTATTTAACATCTTTATTAATTATCTGGATGTTGGAATATCGATCATATTGATCAAATTTGAAGATGACATAAAGCCCAGGAACCAGTGGGAGATGTGAAAGTGGCTATAATCCTCCTCTGAACTCCCCATGTTGTCAGAGCAAGTGAAGGCCAACTCTGCCCTCCTATAGCTTAAAGTAGCCTTGGGCTGGTGTAAACTATGCTCTGGTCTAACAATGGCCATCCACCCTCTCCTCACATGCCTGCCTGGTATAGCCAGCAGTGGTTGTGCTCTGTTGACTGAGGGAAAAAAAAAGAAAAAAGACTGCTTCATAACAGAAAAACAGGCAAAATTCCTGAAACAAGTCCTTTGTTGTGATTTGGCTTTTCAGCAATATATATATATTTTTAAATGCAGATAACATTAAAAAGAAATAGAGTAACATAAAGGACTAGGCCATGCCCAGCCAATCAGGGGGAACAGGGCCCCTCTCACCTCTTTGCCAGACTGACTAAGACCTATCCAGACCTTCAGGAGGAGTCTGGTGTGGAGCACAGCCCCTGCTCTCCAGGTACTCTTCCGTGTGGGCAACTGGCCTTGGTTCCATTCTCTTGACGCTCTGCCCAGAGTATCTAGCCATGTGGCTAAGCCATACTCCTTCAAAGGCTGCAGTAATTTATTCCCTCCACTCCTTTCCAGAGCAAGAGGGGAGCAGGGATAGAACTGTGCCTCAGAGATGTGTTTCTGATGGAACAGTTCCTCCCTGGGCTACTCCAGAGGCAGTGCACTTTACAGGACAGTGCCTAAAATCTAAGAGTCAGGGCCCAGATCCTCAAAGGGATCTAGGTGCCTAACTCCCATTGATTTTTATGTGATTTAGGTATCTAAATACCTTTGAGGATCTGGATCTAGATTTATAAAAATATTTAGGCACCTAACTATGCAGATAGGTGCTAAGTGATTTAAATGGGAGTTTGGCACCTAGCCTGCTTGAGGCACTTATGCAAATCCAGATGCCAATCTGCATTATTAGGTGCCCAAATACCTTTGTAAATCTGACCCATAGTTTATTCTGAGTCCTCCTGCAGCACATATGGCTCTGTTTTACAGGAACTGTGCCATTCTGGATTTCCATTCATTAAGATCTGTATTATAATTGTAAACCTTAGAATTCATACACATTGGCTGATTCGTCTGTGTTTCACTCCAGTTTCATGCGGGTGTAACTCAATGGAATTACATCAGAGTAAAACTGGAATAACCAGTGGCCCTTGTTCTGCCTGCAGGGCTAGCTGCTAGTAGCACTATACATGAGAAACATTATATATGATAATTGTAAGAATGTAGATGATAAAGTTGACACTGAGATCTTAGTATAGATAGCTTTAATATTCCTGAAATACAAGAAAGCATTTTTCTTCTGCCAATAGTGCTTTTTGGATGATCCTAGGTTGGAAATGTCGGCAATGCATTCCATGTTGATGTGTAACTTAGGGCTCAAAGATGTCAGTTTTACTGATAGAGCCATACCACGGAAAAGTAGAACTGAAGCAAAAATAGCCTGTAGGTTGATATTTTATCCTTTTGTTAAGGTTGTAAGTGCTTAGTTGAAAATATATAAGCCTGCTTCTCGTTGGTGAGCAACTGAAGAAGGTAACATTTATCTAGCCTGTTTTGTATGAAAAGATAAAGGCATAGGGAAAATCTTCTATATAGCACAATTACCTGAAGAACTAAAAACAAAAAATCAAAGCAATTTGTAAATCGAAGTCTGTCTTGAAGGTTAAGATCCCTGTACTGACACTGTTGATTATGGCCCCAGTTCAACAAAGCTTTTAAGCACATGTTTAAATATGTGCTTAAAATCATTCCTGCTCAGTAAATCTCTTAAATGTGTGCTTAATGTCAAGCATGGATTTACAGCTCTTTGAAGTCATGATTAAGAACTTTGCTGAATAGGAATGTACTTAAATACATGCTTAAGCACTTTGTTGAGCAGCTAATTTCTGAGCTCGCACACCTTCTGCAGGCTTTGTGGTTTTGTTCATTCAGGGGAGGGGAGGCACAGAATAGTTACTCCAAAGGGAAATATTGTATTAATCTTTCATTGATTTTCAAACTGCAGTTGCAGCAGTAAGAGATATTATATGGACCTGAACCAAATCCCACTGATTTTGCAGACCTTTCTGGGGTGGAAGGCAGCATCCAGATACACAACTGTCATACAGATCTTAATGACCAGAAAGCCAAAATGGCACAGCAATAGTGAAAGGTGGTATCTTGACCAAGCACCCTGGGTTTATTAAGAGAGCACATCTACTTCTATACAGAGATCTAGTGAAACTTTAATCCCTAGGCAGAGGAGATAGGAACTTGTTTTGAAAGTCTTGTGTGAAAGAATGCTAGAGTCAGCATAGAAATTAATTAGTCAACCACAAAAAATGCTGTCTCTGCTGGGAATCATATCTCTGTATTTTAAACTTAAAGTCCAGATGTCTGTCTCTTACAATAATGGGTTCTAAATTCATCTTTGATTTGTGGTTCTTTTTGTATCATTCAGTGACACCAGAGTGGTAAGAGCCATTATTTAACATTGTAACTAAGCAATATGAGGCTCAGTTGTCCTCTCATACTAAGTTGACACTGTTGTAACTCCATTGATTCCAATGCAGTTATTCTTGGTTTAAGCTAATGCAAGTGAAATCAGTTTGATGAACTTGAGGGAGAAGTTAAGAAATTAGCAAAATTATATAAAATAATATGCAAAAAGTTAAAGCATTGAAAATAGAAGATCTTAGGTACGAGGAATAAAATATCCAAATCTATTGAAAGGAAAAATCTGCATAAAGGAGACTACAACATAAAGATGTGGTTGAATTCATTAAGCTTTTAGAGATCCAAAGCCAAAAAACAGAGACACCATCAGAAAATACAATATAAACATGATCTAAGACATTCTCAAGCTGGTTAATCAATAGCTTGAAGAAAATAAGATGACAACTGGCATTGGATTAGCAATAGACTTTCTCCGTAAGCACAATGATAGAAATGCAATCATAGATACATCACCTTTCAAGATATGAAGACAAAGTAATGGCTGGAAAGATGAAAGTGACCTCCCAAAGAACTGGTTGAGTAAATACTGAAAATAGAGGATGAGCTTGAACATATCAAGAAAACTCTACAGCATTTCTAGAGTTGAACTGTGCTGCTGTACAGCAGCCTTTCAGTAGAGGATATTTAGATCAGGAAACTTTTCACATGGGACTAACCTCAGAGTAAAAAATGTCTACCATAAAGGCACATTTCTGGTAAGAGGCGCTGATGCACAATAAGTAAAACAACAAAGACAATGGGTAAATTGATAGAAATGAATGAACAGTGATAGAAATGTTCCTGCTGGAGGGTCCAATAACAATGGATAGACACTGAAGACTTGAAAAAGGCATAAAAAATAATCATGATTGGAAGACCAAGGCAAATACAGGTGGTCTGTGAGTGGCCCTGGGAGCACTACGTTCAAAGAAACACAAGAGTAGTAGAATTTACTGTAGTTCTCAAAAAGCTTTGATGCTTTGAAAATTTTGAAAAAGATTAAAAATAGTCTCCATGATATCAGCTTAACTTTCTGCCTATGCTGTCTAAAGCACAGTTATACTTGGAAAAATGATTCTGTAAAAATCAACATGGAATTCCATTTTATTTCCCTCTCCAAGACTTCCAGATCAAGTGTCTAATCCCCCAAGCCTTCCTCACGCAATTAGCCCTGAATCATGCCAATGGAATTACTCATGTGAGTAAATATTGTTTGTGAAAAGGTTCCCACTAAAATCAATGGAAAGACTCCAGTGGAGGGCTGTACATTTTGTTCATTCAAAATAATGATTTTTAGTGTCTGCACCACAAACTCAATTGGAATTATAAAAATCAAACTAATAATTAACACCCAACTACACCAAGCTGATCACGGCTGCCCCCCCACCCCCAGCTCATCACACCAAATGCTGCCTTCATTTACATGTGCACAGCTCCCAGGAATGTCAATGGGAATTGCATGTGTGAGGGCCACCATGTTGGCCAACACACTGAACCAGGGACCTCAAGACCTAAAAGCATGAGATGCTATAGATTGAACTAGAGAGACAAGGCTCCCTAGCTGCACCTGAAGCCGACTCATATCCTGTGTCGATCAAGTACAGAGGGGACTCTCAGCACACTCACCAGTGGATTACACAGGCACATAATCAATACCAGAATTTGGCATTAGGCATAGCACAATCCCTTGTGCTCATAGTCACCACTAGTCTGGGGATACACCAATCAGTGTGTTTTCACCAATATAGTTATACCATTATAGCAGGGAATAGTCAACTCTGAACCAGCTAAAAGTGACATTTTCTCTTTTGTTTGTGAAACTACCAGTGCCAACCACCCCCAAAAAAAGTTTTGTTTTAAAGCAAAATGTTCAGCTCCTCTCCAGTGCTGAGAACAGGGGAGAGGGACCGAATTGCTGGTAAATTCTAAACACCTAATAAAGATACAGCTAACAATGTATTTCAGAAATAGCAAATACGCAAGCCAGAGGCAGGCAAGAATAAGCCACTGGGGAGAGGAAAAGGCTCTGTACGATGGATAGAAGTGAAAGGATTGCAATGTTTGGTGACCAGAAAAAAAGTTTCCTTTAAAAACAGAAAAGAAAAGAATAACTATACTTTGTAAGTCTTTCCAGCTGATATAGGAATATTCTTCTGAACTCCCAGTCCCCACATCCCTCTGATGCTATTTTCTAACCTTTATCTATTTTGCACCTTGGGGATGCCACAGAGTGTTTACCAGTGTGCATTTATCTCTTGACTGCAATACCTCAATGAACATCAGCAAATCAATGTAACGTTTAAATGCATTGTCTCATGTGCATTGCAACTAGATAACAGGACATGTTTTGGAAGAGGTAGTACTGTATATAGAAATAAATACAACATAGCTGCACCTAGAGGAGCTGGAGGAATACACAGGTTAGACACATGAAGCACGGGATACATAAGGGATCATTCCCCCCTCCCCCCGCATCAACAAACTCATCTGGACTATTCAAACTGTAGAACAAAACATTCAAAGAATAGATCAAGGTGTCTTTTTAAAATTCAGGTGCTATTTGCATTTGTTTCTGAACTAGAATTTCTATGACAGACAGTTCAGTCCCAGTTACCGAATGGCATTAGGGCCTTCCCAAAATCTCTGGGTGAACAGAGGCTTCTGAAAATTGGGTGGGGACAACTTTCAATTGCTGACTTCAAAGTGAGATATTTTGGTATTTTTAAAAAATAACCTAGACTTTGCTTTTGGGCAGCTAGAGCTCCTCTGAAATCAACAAGAATTATGTTGCCTTACCTTCTCATGAGAACAATATTAATTTCAGAAGAGAAAGTAGGAACAGAGAGAAAAACAACATCAATGCTCCTATGATCCACTGTGTCCCGTCCTACTGATTTATTCACATAAAAGAGTCTATTAACAACATCTGGGCCTGGTTTAAAATCTGATTCTTTCATTATATTTCACTAGCTAGATTGTTAATAATATGTTAATGAGGTTAAATTTTATGGATCAAATAGTACAGATTCCTATGTGTGTTCAGATAGGACCAATATGCTTTAGAACAGAGATTCTGGGCACTTTCATTGATTTAAGTGCAGCTAGGATTTCCCTTTCAAGGTCCAATTCTCTTCAGACTTGCACATGGGAAGTGGGAGTAGAATGTGCTTCATCTACTTTGTGCAGTGTCAATGACCATATAAGGTACCAGGCCAAGAAGAATCAGGGTTTCTCTAGTGTGCAGGGGATGATAACAAAGAAGGGTGAATCCAAAGAAGGGTGGGTCTGGGTGTTGGGCACCAAGTTAGATAATCCTGAATTTGATTGCTGATTCCTGGAATGCATTATACTGGAGGGGGACAGGCTTCTGAAACAAAGGCTTCTTCTGAGTTGGCTTCCTGGGGAAAGATTGGGCCCACTCCTCCACAGCACAGCATCTGACATTTGCATGCTGGTATCACAGTGGATTGCAATACACATCTTTCCTGAACACATGCCATTGAAGCAGGACTTTGCTTGTGCAAAGATAGCTTAGAAAACCTAAGCATGTGCTGTACCCTTATTCAAGCATCCAACCAAAAGTGGGAGGAAAAACTCTGAGCTTAATATACACAAGCCAGTTTGAGAATCTACAATCTAAAGAGATGTTTCCACCACACCAATCAGCTGTTTAGCTCGCTGAGTTGAAGCCCTGGGGTTAAATTCTGGTCCTGACTTCAAGGAGCCTAGGATTTGGCCCCAGCAGTATAGAATGATGAATTAAACCATAGAAGACTAACACTAGCTGTTTATCACCTCCAAACATCCAAAACACATCTTTTTCAAATAAAATAGTTCTTTATTAATTGTGACAAGTCCTGTTTGACAGTCTGGCAAAAGCCTAAATCTCCTACCTGTCCTAGGGTATGTCTACACTACGAAATTAGTTCGATTTAATAGAAGTCGATTTTTTAGAAATCAATTTGATACAGTCGCTTGTGTGTGTCCCCACTAAGCACATTAAGTCAGCGGCGTGTGTCCACAGTACCGAGGCTATCATCTACTTTTGGAGCATTGCAGTGTGGGTAGCTATCCCAGTTCCCAGAGTGTCCGCCGCTCATTGGAATTCTGGGTTGAGCTCCCGATGCCTGATGGGTCAAAAACATTGTTGCAGGTGGTTCTGGATACATGTTGTCAGGCCTCCCTCCTTCAGTGAGGGCAACGGCTGAGAATTGTTTTGCACCTTTTTTCCAAGCAGATGTCATACCACGGCAAGCATGGAGCCCGCTTAGATCGCTGCGGCAGTTATGAGCACTGTTAACACCGTGCACATTATCCTGCAGTGTATGCAGCACCAGAACCTGCAAAGGCAGGTGAGGAGGCGATGGCAGTGCAGTGACGAGAGTAATGAGGACATGGACACAGACTTCTCTCAAAGCACGGGCCCTGGCAATTTGGACATCATGGTGGTAATGGGGCAGGTTCATGCCATGGAACGCCAATTCTGGGCCTGGGAAACAAGCCCAGACTGGTGGGACTGCACAGAGTTGCAGGTGTGGGATGATTCCCAGTAGCTGCGAAACTTTCGCATGCATAAGGGTACTTGCATGGAACTTTGTGACTTGCTTTCCCCTGCCCTGAAGCACAAGAATACCAAGATGAGAGCAGCCCTCATAGCTCACAAGTGAGTGGTGATAGCCCCCTGGAAGCTTGCAACGCCAGACAGCTACGGATCAGTCAGGCATCAGTTTGGAGTGGGCAAATCTACTGTGGGGGCTGCTGTGATCCAAGTAGTCAATGCGATCACTGAGCTGCTGCTATCAAGGGTAGTGACTCTGGGAAATGTGCAGGTCATAGTGGATGACTTTGCTGCAATGGGATTCCCTAACTCTGGTGGGGCAACAGATGGAATACCTATTCCTATCTTGGCACCGGAGCACCAAGGCAGGCAGTACATAAACCGCAAGGGGTACTTTTCAATGGTGCCGCAAGTACTGGTGGATTACAAAGGACGTTTCACCAACATCAATATGGGATGGCTGGGAAAGGTACATGACTCTCACATCTTTAGGAACTCTGGTCTATGTGAACGGCTGCAGCAAGGGACTTACTTTCCAGACCAGAAAATAACAGTTGGGGATGTTGAAATGCCTATAGTTATCCTTGGGGACCCAGCCTACTCCTTAATGCCACGGCTCACAAAGCCATACACAGGCAGACTGGACAGTAGTCAGGAGCTGTTCAACTATAGGCTGAGAAAGTACAGAACCATGGTAGAATGTGTCTTTGGACGTTTAAAAGTGCACTGGCTCAGTTTACTGACTCAGTTAGACCTCAGTGAAACCAATGTTCCCATTGTTATTACTGCTTGCTATGCGCTCCACAATATCTGTGAGAGTAAGGGGGAGAAGTTTATGGCAGGGTGGGAGGTCAAGGCAAATCACCTGGCTGCTGATTACGCACAGCCGGACACCAGGGCAGTTAGAAGAGCACAGCAGGGCGCACTGCGCATCACAGAAGGTTTGAAAACCAGTTTCATGACTGGCCAGGCTATGGTGTGAAAGTTCTGTTTGTTTATCCTGGATGAAAATCCATCCCCTTGGTTCACTCTACTTCCCTGTAAGCCAGCTGCCCTCCCCTTCCTCCTTTGATCACCTCTTACAGAGGAAATAAAGTCGTTGTTTCAAATTCATGCATTCTTTATTACTGCATCACACAAATGGGGGGATAACTGCCAAGGTAGCCCAGGAGGGGTGGGGAAGCAGGGAAGCACCGGGTACGGTGGTGGAGGAAGGGAGGACAGGGCCATACTGCACTTAAAAACTTATTGAATGCCAGCCTTTTGTTGCTTAGGCAGTCCTTTGGGGTGGAGTGGTTGGGCGCTTGGAGGCTCCACCACTGCGTTCTTGGGTGTCTGGGTGAGGAGGCTATGGAACTTGGGGAGGAGGGTGGTTGGTTACACAGGGGCTGCGGCAGCAGTCTGTGTTCCTGCTGCCTTTCCTGCACCTCAACAATATGCTGGAGAATATCAGTTTGATCTTCTAGTAGCCTAAGCATTGCATCCTGCCTCCTCTCATCACGCTGATGTCACCTATTATCTTGATCCCACCACATGTCCTCGCATTCATTTAGTGCTTTCCTGCACTCTGACAGTGTCTGCCTCCATGCATTCTGCTGGGCTCTTTCAGTGTGGGAGGACTGCATGAGCTCAGAGAACATTTCATCGCGAGTGCGTTTTTTTCATCTCCTAATCTTCACTAGCTTCTGGGACACAGATGATACAAGGAGCTTTGAAACATTTGCAGCTGCAGGAGGAAAAAAGGGAGAGTAGTATTTAAAAAGATGCATTTTAGAGGACAATGGATAGACTCTTTCACGGTGAACCAAGCTATTAACATTACATGGTTTCAAACAGCAGTGCCCTCCTTTCGCATACCAAGCACCCATTGGGTTGGCCATTTAAAATGCATTGTCCATTTAAAAGGAGGGGCTGTGGTTTTCGGGTTAACGTGCAGCACAAACTCAACTAAGATCCCCCGCCCATTCTCTGGGATGATCACTTCACCCCCCCCCATTGCGTGGCGCACAGCGGGAATGATTTCTGTTCAGTCACAGGCAAACAGCCCAGCAGGAATGGCCACCTCTGAATGTCCCCTTAATAAAATTCTCCTATTTCAACTAGGTGACTATGAATGATATCACTCTCCTGAGGATATCACAGAGAGATAAAGAATGGATGTTGCTTGAATATCAGCAAACACTGGGACCATACACTGCCATATTTGTTATGCAATGATTCCAGACTACATGCTACTAGCCTGGCGTGATAAAGTGTCCTACCATGGAAGACAGAATAAGGCTGCCCTCTCCAGAAAACTTTTGCAAAGGCTTTGGGAATGCATCCACACACATTACATACACATTAACAGACTTTTCCAGTAGCTGTACTGGCAACGAATGCATCCCAAGTCTTCAGGGCAAATTAATCATTAAACACACGTGCTTTTAAACCACGTACAATATTTACAAAGGTACGCTCACCAGAGGTCCCTTCTCTGCCTTCAAGGTCCGTGAGCCTGCCTTGGGTGGGTTGGGAGGGTACTGGGTCCAGGATGATAAACAGTTCCTGGCTGTCGAGGAAAACATTTTCTCCGCTTGCATGCTGTGCACTATCATCTTCCTCATCCCCCAAAGCCGCATCCCTGTTGCGTGAGAATCCATTGACAGAGTCCACGCATGGGGTGGGGTAGTTGTAGGGACACCCCTAGAATGGCATGCAGCTCATCACAGAAGCAGCATGTCTGGGGCTCTGACCAAGAGCGGCCATTTGCCTCTCTGGTTCTTTGGTAGGCTTGCCTGAGCTCTTTAAGTTTCACGTGACACTGCTGCAGGTCCCTGTTATAGCCTCTGTCCTTCATCCCCTTGGAGATTTGTTCAAATATTTGGGCATTTTGTCTTTTGGAATGGAGTTCTGATAGCATGGATTCCTCTCCCTAAACAGCGATCAGATCCAGTACCTCCTGTTTGGTCCATGCTGGAGCTGTTTTGTGATTCTGGGACTGCATGGTCACCTGTGCTGATCAGCTTGCCACGCTGGCCAAACAGGAAATGAAATTCAAAAGTTTGCAGGGCTTTCCCTGTCTACCTGGCCAATGCATCGGAGTTGAGAGTGCTGTCCAGAGTGGTCACAATGGAGCACTCTGGGATAGCTTCCGGAGACCAGTACTGTCAAATTGTATCCACACTACCCCAAATTCAACCCAGCAAGGTCGATTTCAGCGCTAATCCCCTTGTCGGGAAAGAGTACCAAAATCAATTTTAAGAGCCCTTTAAGTTGACAAAAATGGCTTCATCGTGTGGATGGATGCAGGGTTAAATCAATCTAATGCTGCTAAATTCGACCTAAACTTGTAGTGTAGATCAGGGCTTAGGGTATGCCTACGCTACCCACCGGATCGGCAGGCAGCGATTGATCCAGTTGGGGTTGATTTATCCTATCTAGTCTAGACACTATAAATTGATCCCTGAACGCTCTCCCGTCGACTCCTGTACTCCAGCGCCATGAGATGCACAGGTGGAATTGACGGGGGAGTGGCAGCAGTCGACTCACCGTGGAGAAGACACTATGGTAAGTCAATCTAAGTACGTCGATGTCTTCTACATTATTCAAGAAGCTGAAGTTGCGTAACTTAGATTGACACCTCCCCCCCCCAGCTGAGACCAGGCCTTAGCCTTTATATTCTAGTTGCTAATATACAGTATGTCCAGATGGTGGCGCCTACAAATCACATATCAAGTCTATAATTAGATAACTTGTTTCTGATGGGTTTTTTACACTGTAGAATGTACAGTTTATTACAAAGGAAAATAAAACCTCATATTTCACCCCATCAATCGCCAAACTCCATTGCATTGCAGTCCCTTGCCCCCCAGCAAAGTGCATTAATTGATCATTGCACAGTGCAGTGTCAAATTAGTGTTCCCAGCTCTGTACTGTCTGGGTGGGGGTGGGGGTGGGAATCCTTCAATCACAATAAAGGTATAAGAAAGGAAAACACGAAGGTTTTAAACAAAAGATTCTGGATCCCAACGGGAATGCATAATTCAAATTATTTCCAAATGAGTTTGTGATGTGCTGAAGGGCTGTGCTGGAACAAAATATATTACACAGGGAATTCAGGCCCTAGAATTCCAATCTTTGATGGAAATCAGACAGGCAGCTTTAGATGTACTCTTGAGGGGACTGGGAGATTAAAATCAGCACACTGAAAGCCTGCCCTGGACAATGACAGCTTCACAAACACATGGAGCTGAGAAGAACTTTGTGCCACCTTAAATTATTGCTCAGAAAGTGTCCATTTTATGCGAGAACAGGAAGAAATGAGTTAAAGGTACTGGGGAAGGTGGGGGGAAAAAGCACCTTTGTTTACAGGTTATATCACTCTGGCACCCCATTGGGGGGCAAGGATAGGTGCTTCTCATCCCAAATATCCTTCCTGGGATGATGACATATGTGTAGATCAGTTTCAAAGTCTGGGACAGAGCCCTCCAGCTGTGTCTCTAAGACCTGGTCTACACTGGAGGGGGGGATTGATCTAAGTTACGCAACTTCAGCTACGTGAATAGCGTAGCTGAGTTGACGTACTTAGATCGACTTACCATGGTGAGTCGACTACTGCTGCTCCTCCGTTGTCTCTGCCTATGCCACTCGCAGTGCTGGAATACAGGAGTGAATGAGAGTGTGCTCGGGGGTTGATTTATCGCATCTAGACTAGACACAATAATTTGATCCCCGCTGGATTGATCACTGCCCGCCAATCTGGCAGGTAGTGTAGACATACCCTTAGAGAGTCTGCTCTCTTGCAGGAGTGTAAAAAGCTATCCAAATTAAAATGGTAAAACAAACAGCACTGTTGGTAGTGCCATAGCATTCATTGCCTGCACCCATCTAGCACAGGTTCTTTCTCCTTAGCAAGTTACACCATGATGTGTGAGGTTTTGAGCTGAGGTCAGTTGAGATCTGGCACTGCTCTCACACTCTTCTTCAAGCAGCTCTTTTTCTTGGGGCTGGGTAAGCTATTTTGGAATAAATATGAATGAGCAAAAAGGTTCACATACCTTCCCCCTTGTCCCCTGCAACTCTTGACACTGCTGGGAAGGTATCAGACTGGATAAGTTGCTCTCATTCCGATCTCTTCCTGACATGGACACATCTCCCATTTTAATGCCCATAAGACCTTGCCTTTCATTCTTGTAAGTCTTTAACAGAAATGTGGCTTCCTTTCCTTCCATAGCCATCTAGTAGATCCAGTTCTTGTCTTTCCTGCTGTTTCTCCATTAGAGTCCTTGCAATGACCTCCTTATGTGTTCGAAGGCCCCATTTCAGGGACAGACTAGCTTGTTTACTTTCTGCTGAACTATACACAATACGCTCTAGCGTGTATAGCCACCGAATACACACAATATATATTAATTCCATCAAAGGGGTTGCTAAACAATAAATAAAATTGTTCTAATCGAATGCACGCGTCTAACATTGCAGGTTTGAAAGGAGTGATGCCAAGATTTCAAGACTGAAGACAGAGCATCTTGAAGCCTGACATGTTCTTATTTTGGTAGATTTTACCAATACATAATTCTGCTAAAATTGATCTTTTCCAGTGCAAGTTTTCAACAAAACTTCTTTTCCAATGGGAAAGTGTTCCATCTGCAATTTTCGGACCAGCCCTAATAGCCACTCAGCCAAAGACACATTTCCCCACTAAATATATGTGCTTTAATTTTGAACCGTGTAGGACATCTTCCTCTATGATGGGTTACATATAACACATCATCCACTAAGTCCACTTCGTATAAACTCACCCTCTCTGCCTAAGGAAAAATAAGTCCTTTAAATGATGTTTTGGGGATTCCATCTGATTCATACTTCCCTTTTTGTTTCTCTCTCAAATCTCCGCTCACGCAGACCAGAAAGAAACAGCCTGTAATCTGCATCAGTTCATAATCCATGTCTGAACTTTCATTTTGTTTGGAACAGCTCCTGCTTTGAAAGCTTTTTCAGATCACTGTGGCTCCAGGGCAGAGTTGTGAACTGCCATGATGAGTTGAAATGAGCAGAGCACTGTAGAATGAACCAATTTTGGTTTGGGAGTGATCATGTAGTCCTCTAACCTTTCATTTTCAGGAAAAAGTTTGAGGAGAGAAAAAAAATGCATCATGGATTTTACAGGCATGGAGAATTTTTGTCGTGGTCCTGAGGTTAGCCATTTGTTGGAGCACAAGCAACTGGTGAAGAAGTCACTAGCTCTGACCTCTGGCCAACACATCAGAATTCTGTGTATAGAGACCCTTTCTTTCCCTCTCTCCAGGAGTGTTTACAATTAAGATTCCAGGTTTTCCCATCCACAGCCCTGGATAAATGTTCACGTATTTCATAACTCAGCTCTTATGAGATAGCACTTCCTATAGTCATCAGGGTTAGCGATTTGCAGACTAACACATCATCACTCATTCACTTTGCTCTTCTAAAAGTTCTGTTGAAGGTGACATAGTCAAGATAAAAACACACACAGGTTTTTAAAGCCTGAGTCACAGAAGCAGTATCGGAGGCAGGATGGACCAGTGGTTAGGGAACAGCTCTAGGACTTTATTGACCTGTCCTCAATTCCTTGCTCCATCACAGACTTCCTATGTGATCTTGGGATTTAGCCTCTCCAGGCTTCAGTTCCCCATCTGTAAAATGGGAACATCATCACTTCCCTATCTCACAAGGATATTATGGAGAATAAATACATTAAAGATTGTGAAGTGCTCAGATACTATGGTGATGGGGTCATATAAACACCTAAAGTAGACAGACAGATAGATTATGGCCCAATGCTGCACATTCTTATGCCTCTGTCTCACTTTACTCCCACTGATCCTAGTCAGTCTTCTCACATGAGAAATGTGAGGCATGTTGTTATGCATTTGCCTGGTCAGGTCATCAGATTTTTAACACTCAGAATGTTAAGAATCCAGTTTCCTTTTCAGCAGTGTTTGTTTATGTTTGACACTTCACTCAGCTTAGACGGCATAACAAAGGCTGGTCATGTTCCACTTGCTAGCTCTCTTACTGTTGGCACACTGCTGTGATGTGTGGGTTTCTATATCTACAGGCAAATGTAGAATTCTCTCTGTAGATTTTAAGCAAGAGCATATGAAATACTTTAAAACAATGGAAGCTGTTCTAAATAACTGAGAGAAAACAGTTTGAAAAGACCCTTTGAAATGACAGAAATATTAACATCCTGAGCTATGATACTAATGGACATTATGTAAAGCAGGGTATCACAGCCAGCCCTGGTTAACAGAGTCCCAGTTCATCTGGATTAAAGCTAAATAGATTAACAGATCAATGCTATGTACAGCCAAGGAGAAGGAGATTGGTCACTCTTTCAAGTCAATAGGACTGGGAAATTGGATGTTTCTCCAAAAGTGAACCAATAGCAATCAGTCAATTCTCTGGGACTTATTTGCCAGTTCAATCCTACCACCTTAGTGGCAAACTTCACTCTCATTTGAAATGATTGTTCCACTGAAAAGAACGGAATTCTGAGGTGCTGTTCAGTGAATGTGGATGCAAAGGAGAAGTGCACTGGCTGGATGCACCTGATTTGATGAACGGGTCCGGGAAGAAATTTCCCATCCTCTATAGTAGCACACGCACATTATTGGGTGTTTTCACATTCCTCTGAGAAATGAGGTCCATTGCTAGGCAGGATACTGGACTTGACAATGAATGGCCTGATATGGGACAGCAAATAAAAGTCTTAAGTAAGGGGCACTAAAGAAAAAAAACAACAACAGGATTTTCCAAAGCAAGCAGTGATTGAGAGAGTCCTAGCTGAAATAATTTAAAGGGGTCTGATTTTCACAGGATGGGTACTCAGCACTTTTTAAACAATCAGGCCCCTCCCAGCATCTCAAGCTGGGCATCCAAAAATCACAAGGCATTTTGGAAAATGTTGATCTAATTCTGAACACCTTCACCTTCTGTCACACTTACTCTGTTTTACTTACATACAGAGAGTGAGCAATATCAGAATCTAACAGCTAGTCAAATATCATCAGAAAATCCCTCTATTGGCTTGGACGGGGCAAATATCCAAAATGGTTTTACTGGGCACAGGGCCACAACATAGTTTAAGGTACCTTAGGTGTAATATTGTTGAAATTAATGCAGGGATGAGCAAGGTATTTTATATTTCAACAGCACCAACCAAAGTTCTCAAAAATAAGGAAATGCACTTCGGGACACACGACAGTAAACAGAGAATGAAATACAGACATCAGGGCTAGTGTCTAGAGAAAGCAAAGCAAAACCTGCTCTACAAATCCCAGAACATGCTGAAATAGAATGGAGGATTATTTATTACATTAGCTGAGGGTCAAACAAAAAAAATCATTGTGATTTCACAAGGTGGGAGATTAAGGTTGGGTGTGATCTGTTAGTTATTAGTGGAGGGACAACTAGTACTTATTTAAATACAAAGCAGAATTATGAGACTCTCTCGGGGCTTTATTTGGTCAATAAGAATGATATTCTTAGATCAAGTGCTACATTTAAAAACGCTTTATTGATATTTTGCAATAAAACAGCCCACAATGTTAAATGGCAAAGGGTGTGTGTGTGACATCATTTCCTTTTATTATTCAAGAAAATGGGAGCAGCAGGCCCTTTGCTAATAACCTCTAAACACCTCCTGAGCATTAGCACTGATATTAGATTCTTTGGAATCATTTCCCAGCTGAAAGAGCTCATTTGGAGGAACAATGAAGTTCTGTTACCCTAAATGGTTCCCCTTGAAGAAGTCTAGTAGGGAAGAACTAATAAGAAGAAAGGGATGGAGTAAAGAAAAGGAAAACAGACTGAACAGCAGGTAATGCTGGTAGTGGCAGAATCTATAAGTCTGTTGGAAAATTTGCAAAGAGAAGGGTAAAAAACTTCAAAGCTGGAGACAGTTAAAACTAGGACTAACTTGGGCCCTTGAAATTGTACCTGCAGGGAAGTACCATTTTTGCTTTTTCTCACCCACGCGTGTCCCACTGAGATTCCCAAAAAGGCCAGAGGAATTTCAGTTCCCAAGGATGGCTGAGCTGAAGATCATTACATTTGCATGTTAAGGGTGCTAAACCTTTAAGATTTGCCTCTTTAAGGGAACTTCTCTTATTGGTGGTGATGTGAGAGCCAGAAAGATTCAGATCCCAAGTTGAGTTTGCAGAGGGAAAACAAACGAAAATCTTTCTACCTGTAGACTGAAAAAAAATCTAACTGAAAGTTATTGCCAGGCACTAAACATGGCCATGCATGAAGCAATTTGTGCAGACAATGTGGGAGAGATAATATCTTTTAAAGGATCACCCTCTTTTGGTGAAAGAGACAAGCTGTCGAGCTTACACAGCTCTTTTTTGGGTCTGGGAAACTTACTATTAATACAGTCAGTTTTGTGAGCTCAGCCCATTTTAAAGAATACAGATAACATGTAAAGGGTTCACAAGCAGAGGAGAATCAAGCAGCTATGCTTATCTATGATGTCTGTCACTTAAAAACACAAACGAGCTGCTTTACTGAGATACTGCTCCATATTAGAATAGCTGGTAGTGGCAGAGAGAAATACAATAGAATCATAGGGCTGGAAGGGACCTGAAGAGGTCACCCTCCCCCCTCCCCGCACTGAGGCAGGATTATGCATACATAGAGCATCCTTGACAGGTGTTTGTCTAACCTGTTTTTAAAAACCTTCAAACACAGGGATTCTGCAGCCTGATAGGTAGCCTATTCTAGTGCTTAACTAGTTAGAAAGTTATAGTTATAGAAAGCTTATAGATTCATAGACTCTAGCACTGGAAGGGACCTCGAGAGGTCATTGAGTCTAGTCCCCTGCCCTCATGGCAGGACCAAATACTGTCTAGACCATCCCTGATAGTTCAAAAGCTTTTCCTAATGTCTAACAGAAATCTCACTTGCTGCAGACAAAGCCAGTTACTTCTTGTCCTATCTTCAGTGGACATGGAGCACAATTGATCACCGTCCTCTTTATGATAGCCCTCAGCATATTTCAAGGCTATGTGCCCTTTCAGATGTCTCTAATTTCATTACTATAGAGTAGTAATGAGCAGCAATGACATCTGCCTCTAGATAACTAGTTAAGTCACTCTCATCAAGTCACACTTCGTCCTTAATGAATTCTGCTGTTTACTTATAAAGGGATACAGATAATTCACCTTTGTTAGTCACAAATGAATTAATTGCTTCAATCTGTAGGGATACATCGAACAGGATGATGGGTCTCAGTCTAGTTTCTATAGACAAGCACAAAACCAATCACAACGGACAGCTTCACAGACCTGTTGGTATTCTTAGAAGAAGGATCACCATCATTATCAATCATCATCATCGTGTACATTACAGCAGTGCCTAGAGAACCCAAATGAGGGCAAATCTACACTACAAAATTAAGTTGACCTAAGTTACATCGATGTACAGCCACTGTAATAATTAAATCACTTCTGCATGTTCACACTACACTCTTTGTGTCAGTGCTGCACATCCTCACCAGGAGCACTTGCACCGAATCAGTGTGGGGCATGGTGGATGGCTTCTGAAAGGCAGCAACAGTCAATATAAGCAACACAATGTCTACATTGACATCATGTTGACCTAAGTACAGAGATCTAAGCACTACACCTCTCAGAGGTGGAGTTATTAAGTCCATGTAGTGAGTGAAGCACATCAGTGAGAGCTACATTTTAGTGTAGATGCTTACAGAATTAGGTCAACGTAATCTGCCTTATGTGACCTAACTTTGTAGTGTAGACCAGGGCTGAGAGTAGGGCCTGTACAAACACCGAGTAAGTGACTTATCCAAGATCATACAACAGGTCAGCAGTAGAGCTTGGAACAATAGGCGGAACAGGAAGTATAAAAGGCAGGTCCTGGAGCTCAGTTGGGTGGCAGCCATCGAAGGAGCCAGATGTCTCTTGCGGGCTCCCAAGTTAGGAGACAGCCATGGAGGTGAGGACTGGCCAGAGCTCCTGGAGCCACCCGCTGACCAAGCCACGGAGGAGCTGCCGGGACTTCTACAGGCTTTCTATCTTGATGACCCAGAGGACCCCCTACAGATCCAGGTAAATCCTGAGGGGTAGGTAGAAGTAGCGTAGGGACAGCTGACCCTAGCCCAGCTGCATTTTTTACCAGAGACCTGGTCAGCGTGTTACGGCTGGATTCCCCGCTAACCCAATGGCAGACCATTCTGCCACTGGGCTGGAACACAGTGGAGTTGGATGGGCTTGCGTTGCCCTACCCCTGCCACCTACCCTGCCCACCCCCAGGTGTCATTCCCCCTCTTTAGTCCAAGAAGCCTGCGTTTGTCAGTCCGAGCCTCTTGTTGCTCAACCCTGAATACAGGCCCAAGCCAGAGACTCTTACTGCCCCACTCTGACTAGGGGCTTGGGCTCTTAACGGTGTTCGCTGCTTGGCCCTGTGTACAACCCAAAGCACAGACTCCTTACTACCCCACCTGGACTAAGTGCTAGAGCCATAACTGTTTGCTGCTCTGCCCTGACTGCAGGCCAGAGCCACAGGCTGTGTGTTGCCCTGCTAATTTCCCACACAGGGTGGGTGGGTGACACACAGGGATGTAGTGAGGCAGAGTGGCCTCCCACTGACCCAGAGGGGGAGGGACCATCATCAACCCACTACACCCCCAAAGTCACATTGAGGAATATAGGCTGGCCTATACGGAGCAGGTTGCATTGCCATCACCTGTGCTGAACCTGCAGTATGCATGGAGGACTTTAATATCTAGTCTGGCATCCAAACACCTTTTGCCAGCACCACATTCACTAAACACAAAGGAGAGGAAAAGCACTAGACTTTTACATAGGGCTTTAATTCTTATATCCACTGAAAGAGGAACTAGCCCAACCCATCTACACCTGTGCTCAGAGGACATCAGCTTACACTTTGATTTGCAGGAATGACAGTTCAAGTTAGCCTTCCTCTTGATCTCCCCATTGCCTGTGAGCAGGGAGTGCATCTCCTTTCAGATGCAGACCACACAAGAGCACTGGGCCCAGCTTCTTGGATTTGATTAACTGTGGAACGGATTTAGAAACTAATTCCAATTAATTACAAAAACTATTTCAGACTTTGCTAGGGCAGCTCGCAGAGTGACCCATTTCAGGAGCATACAGGGCTTTACAGGCGAGTTTAAAAGCAATTCCAAATTCACCACTTTAATTAAAATTGACCCATTTTTATTTTATGTCTCTGCTCAAAGTTGACTTCTAGGAGAAAATAGAATGATTGATAAAAGCATGCTTTGCTGGAGATGAAAATGGGAAATCATTGATGTGTTCCCTTAAAAAACAAAAACAAAACCCCCCAAACAACTGATCAGAGCCTGGAGATACAGAAACTGTATTAAGGATAAAAACAAAATTTAGAAAAATACATCTGGGACCAGCAAATACCTTTATTTAAATCCATGCAAAGCAAAGCTCTGTAAGCAGGAGTTATGGATTATGGATGTGCTGCCTCATATCTTGGCAGACAAGGAACGAATTTCTAGGGTAGGAGAACCAAAAAGCTGAGTGGGTTCCTCTGCCAAGACCAGGATTTGCAAGATGACATTGCCCCTCTGCCAGCAAAGGTGGAAGTACACCCGAGACCACGGTATAAACCACTGCCTTTCAAAATTGCTCCTGATTTGATAAACTCATAGGAAAGCTCTTCATTCTCCTGTTTTATATGCACTGAGACAATTTCGCACAAACAATTAAATATTGTCTGTCCAAACAGGAATCTATTTCTTTCTTAAATGTTCTCTTTACTGATTTTAACAGCACTGGTCACCATTTAAAAATAAAGATTACCCTTTGCTAACTGTGTGCTAACAGTTGACAATCATAAAAAGAACAAGGCTCTGCCAGGTCTGTGAAATATTTTTTCCAAGTCTGTGATGTAGCACTATGCTGACAATCAGAAGACTTTGATCAAACTCCCAGCTCTTCCACTGAGCTGCTGTGTGAGTTTCAATATGTCCTTTTTGCTTCTGTTTCTCCAACATCCTTTCTTTCATTTCTCCATTTTGATGGTATGCTTTCCAAGGGAAACACTAACTCTTGCTAGGTATTTGTACAGTGCCTACCATAAACACATGACAGGGCCCTAATCTTGGTTGGGGCTGAAGCTGGTCAAGATGTTTTCTGCAAACTTTTCATCTGAAAAAAGAATCTGGTTTTGTTTAAAAAAAAATAAAAAAATTTATGACAAGCTTTTGGAGGTGTGGGTTTTTTGAGTTTTTGTGTGTGTGTTCATTTTACACTGATGTTTCCCTTCTTTCCTTTTTGCTACTGAATGAAATAGAATGAATGAATGCCTAGATTTTCTCCTTTTTTTATTTTCTTTTGTTCTTTATTTTTCCTGTTATGGATTTTTCAAAGTTTCCCCAACTTTAGAAAAGTTAGAAGGGGAAATGCAACTTACTCTGACTCTTCCAACTGCAACTTTCCTATGCTGGAGATGTTTACAAAATATCCAGAGTAACAAAAAAACCACAGAAACATATCCTGGACAACATTAATTTTACTGTGTGCACACCCCCTCCCAAAAAGAGACATAGAAAAAGAAAAATTTGAAATTTTGAAAATTCAATTAAAAATTCACTTTTGAAAAAATGGTTCCATTTGGAATTCTACAAGGTGGGAAAAAATTCCACATTTTGAATTTTTCATATTTCACCCTTTCTTTGACTAGCTCCAGGGGAGAACTCAGTCTAGACTTGAATACAGATAAATAATAATTTTACCACCAACTTCTCCCAAATACTATTTCCAAAAGAAATGCTCAGCACTTCTAAAAATCCTAGCCCTACTGAAATCAATGGTAAAATTCCATGGGATCTGGATTATACCCCAAGTGTCTCAAAGGTGCTTCAATTTGTGTATCCAAAAACTGGAGTGTCAAACCTTAGTCCCAGATTTGGACCTTAGCGTCCAAAATATGGGGGTTAGCATGAAAACCTCCAAGCTTAGTTACCAGCTTGGACCTGGTACTTGCTGCCACCACCCAAAAAATTAGAGTGTTTTGGGGCACTCTGGTCCCCCCGAAACCCTTCCCTGGGGACCCCGAGACCCAAACCCTTGAGTCTCACAACAAAGGGAAATAAATCTTTTCCCTTCCCCCCCTCCAGGTGCTCCTGGAGAGATACACAGACACAAGCTCTGTGAATCTAAACAGAGGGAGTCCCCCCTCTGTAATTCCAATCCTGGAAACAAAAGCACTTTCCTCTTCACCCAGAGGGAATGCAAAATCAGACTAGTAAATCTAACACACACAGATCTCCCTCTGACTTCTTCCTCCCACCAATTCCCTGGTGAGTACAGACTCAATTTCCCTGAAGTTTCCCAGAAAAGAAAACTCCAACAGGTCTCAAAAAGAAAGCTTTATATAAAAAAGAAAGAAAATACATAAAAATGGTCTCTCTGTATTAAGGTAACAAATACAGGGTCAATTGCTTAAAAGAATATTGAATAAACAGCCTTATTCAAAAAGAATACAAATCAAAGCACTCCAGCAACTATAGACATGTAAATACCAAAGAAAAGAAATCATATAACTCACTATTTGATCTTTGTCCTTACAACTTGGAAACAGAAGATTAGAAAACAGAAATCACTTCTCAAAGCTGAGAGAAAAGCAGGCAGACAGAAAACAAAGACTCAGACACAAACTCCCTCCACCCAGAGTTGAAAAAATCCTGTTTTCTGATTGGTCCTCTGGTCAGGTGTTCAGATTACTTCTTTCCAGGTGAAAGAGATGTTAACCCTTAGCTATCTGTTTATGACACGCCCCCCAAATTGCAGACAGTGGGGAAGCTCACTGGCAGCGATTTCCTTCTAGAACTTTAAAATAAACAGATTAATACAACACATGCACCTTTACATATACCACTAAGTATATAACTAACAGACTTCTACATTTTAAGAACACTGTTCAACTACTGGATTCTGGGAAATTCTCACGGGAGAGTGCATCAGCTACTTTGTTAGAAGCTCCTGAGATGTGCTGAATTTCAAAATCAAAATCTTGGAGAGCTAAACTCCAACGAAGAAGTTTCTTGTTGTTCCCCTTGGCAGTATGGAGCCACTTTAGTGCAGCATGGTCAGTTTGTAGTTGGAACCGCCGTCCCCAAACATATGGGCGTAGCTTTTCCAGGGCGTACACAATGGCATAGCATTCCTTTTCACTGACTGACCAGTGACTTTCCCTCTCAGACAGTTTCTTGCTGAGAAACACGACAGGATGGAAGTTGTGATCTGTTGCTTCCTGCATGAGAACTGCTCCTATACCACGCTCAGATGCATCCGTGGTTACTAGGAATGGCTTGTCAAAATCCGGGGCCCTGAGTACAGGGTCAGACATGAGCATTGCCTTAAGCTGGGTAAAGGCCTTTTGACACTCATCAGTCCACTTAACTGCATTTGGTTGGGTCTTTTTGGTCAGGTCGGTCAGTGGGGCAGCGATTTGGCTGTAGTGTGGTACAAATCGCCTGTAGTATCCGGCCAAGCCTAAGAAGGATTGGACCTGCTTCTTGGACCGTGGGACAGGCCACTTTTGGATAGCATCCACCTTGGCCTGTAGGGGGTTTATGGTTCCTCGACCCACCTAGTGCCCCAGGTAAGTCACTCTGTTTTGGCCTATTTGACACTTTTTGGCCTTAACAGTTAGTCCGGCCTGCCTGATGCGCTCAAAAACCTTTTCCAGGTGTAGTATGTGTTCGGGCCAGGAGTCTGAAAAAATGGCCACATCATCGAGGTAGGCAACTGCAAATTCTCCCAGTCCTACTAGTAGACCATCTACCAGCCTCTGGAAGGTGGCGGGTGCATTTCGAAGGCCGAAAGGAAGGACATTGAATTCATACACCCTCGCATGGGTGACGAATGCTGACCTCTCCTTGGCAGGTTCATCTAGTGGTACTTGCCAGTACCCCTTGGTTAAGTCTATTGTAGAGATGAACTGGGCACGTCCCAACTTTTCCAATAGCTCATCGGTACGTGGCATTGGATAGTTGTCCGGACGAGTTACCGCATTTAGCTTACGGTAGTCCACGCAAAAGCGTATTTCCCCATCTGGTTTGGGTACCAGAACCACTGGAGATGCCCATGCACTGGTAGATGAGCGGATTATACCCATCTGTAGCATGTTCTGGATCTCCCGTTCTATAGCAGCTTGGGCATGAGGAGACACCCGGTAGGGTGGGGTTCTAATGGGGTAAGCATTACCTGTGTCAATGGAGTGGTATGCCCGTTCAGTCTGTCCTGGGGTGGCTGAAAACAATGGGGCGAAGCTAGTGCACAGCTCCTTGATTTGTCACCGCTGCAGACGTTCCAAGGGTGGTTGAGGGGTTCACCTCTTCCACGCCACCGTCTTTTTTCCCTTCGCAGTAGACACCGTCAGGCCACTCAGCATCATCTCCCTGGACTGTAAACTGACAAACCTGTAAGTCTCTGGAATAGAAAGGCTTGAGAGAATTAACATGGTACACTCTGGGCTTTAGTGAGTAATTGGGAAATGCTATGAGGTAATTCACAGTTCCTAGGCGCTCTTGGACCGTGAATGGCCCTTCCCATGATGCTTCCATCTTATGGGCCTGTTGGCCTTCAAGACCATTACCTGGTCTCCTACCTTGAAGGAACGTTCTCTGGCATGTCTGTCATACCAGGCCTTTTGCTCTTCCTGAGCATCCTTTAGGTTCTCTCTAGCAAGGGCTAAAGAGTGTCGGAAGGTGCTTTGTAGGTTGCTTACAAAGTCCAGAATGTTAGTTCCTGGAGAAGGCGTAAACCCCTCCCATTGCTGCTTCACCAACTGTAATGGCCCCTTAACCTCGTGACCATACACAAGTTCAAATGGTGAAAATCCTAAACTGGGATGTGGTACAGCCCTGTAGGCAAACAGCAACTGCTGCAACACTAGGTCCCAATTATTGGAGAATTCGTTGATGAATTTTCGTATCATGGCCCCCAAAGTTCCATTGAACCTTTCCACCAGGCCATTGGTTTGATGGTGGTACGGGGTGGCAACCAAGTGATTCACCCCATGAATTTCCCACAGTTTTTCCATGGTCTCTGCCAGGAAATTAGACCCTGAATCTGTAAGGATGTCGGAGGGTCAACCTACCCTGGCAAAGATGTCTGTTAGGGCCAGGCATACAGTGTTAGCCCTGGTGTTGCCTAGAGCTACTGCTTCCGGCCATCGGGTAGCAAAGTCCACTAAAGTCAGTACATACTGCTTTCCTCTGGGCGCCTTTTTTGGGAAAGGGCCCAGAATATCCACAGCTACTCGCTGAAATGGGACCTCAATTATGGGGAGTGGCTGGAGAGGGGCCTTGACCTGGTCTTGAGGCTTTCCCACTCTTTGGCATACCTCACAAGACCGGACATACTTGGCAACGTCCTTGCCCATCCCCTCCCAGTGGAAGGACTTCCCCAACTGGTCCTTGGTTCTGTTCACCCCAGCATGGCCACTGGGATGATCATGGGCTAAGCTTAAAAGCTTCCCCCGGTACTTAGTTGGAACCACCAACTGTTTTTGCAGCTGCCATTCTTCCCGGTGTCAACCAGAAAGAATTTCCTTGTATAAAAGTCCTTGGTCTATAACAAACTGGGATCGATTAGAAGAGCTGAGAAGCGGTGGGGTGCTCCGTGCCGCCGCCCACGCTTTCTGAAGGCTGTCATCTGCTTCCTGCTCAGTCTGGAACTGTTCCCTTGAGGCTGGGGTTACCAGTTCTTCCTCAGACTGTGGACTTGGGCTTGGTCTCTCTGGAAGCAATGTAAGTGATGGGGTTGTTTCCGTTGCTGGTGGACCGCTCTCCGCTGGTGCACCTGAGGTTATTTCAGGCTCTGGCTGAGCCTTTTGGGTATGGCTGTCTGCTGCTTCTGCCAGTTTTGGCTCGCTGGCGCCCTCTGGCTTTGAGTTTGAAGATGTGGTTGCACTTGCTGGTGCTGGTTGCTGTTCAAGTTCCGGGCCTGGGACTGGAGGTGCTGTGGCTGTTTCAGTGGTTGGCATGGAATCTGGGTCCACTACCTCTGTCTGGGTCTCTGGTAACACAGACGGGGCATCTGTGGACGGTTCAGGAACAGGAATGGGTCTGGAAGCTTGCCTGGTTTGGCTACGTGTAACCATTCCCACTCGCTTGGCCCGCTTCACCTGGTTGGCCAAGTCTTCTCCCAGTAGCATGGGGATAGGATAATTGTCATAGACTGCAAAAGTCCACATTCCTGACCAGCCTTTGTACTGGACAGGCAGTTGAGCTGTAGGCAAGTCTACAGCTTGTGACATGAAGGGGTAAATTGTAACTTTGGCCTTTGGGTTGATGAAATTGGGGTCAACGAAGGATTGGTGGATAGCTGACACTTGTGCCCCCGTGTCTCTCCACGCAGTAACCTTCTTTCCGCCCACTCTCAAATTTTCCCTTCGCTCCAAGGGTATTTGAGAGGCATCCGGGCCTGGGGATCTTTGGTGTGATGGTGGTGTAATGAATTGCACTCGCATGGTGTTCTTTGGACAGTTGGCCTTGATATGTCCCAGTTCATTACACTTAAAGCATCTTCCATCTGATGGGTCACTGGGCTGAGGTGAGTTACTGGAGACTGGTGAGGTGGAAGAATAGGGCGTCTGTGGCTTTACTTGGGTTGTAGGTGGGGTCTTTGGCTGTCCTCGGTTGTAGGGTTTATGGTCGGTGTGCCCCCTGGGGTATTCGTTCCCCTTGACCGTAGCTTTCTTGCTTTCTGCCACTTCCATCCATCTGGCTCCAATCTCCCCCGTCTCAGTGAGATTTTTGGGTTTTCCATCTTGTATGTACCATGTTATGTCCTCAGGAACACCATCCAAGAACTGCTCCATTTGTATGAGGAGGTGCAGTTCTTCCAAGGTTTTAACATTGTGTCCTGATATCCAGGCCTCATAATTTTTCCCAACGTAGTAGGCGTGTTTGGGAAATGACACATCTGGTTTCCACTTTTGGGTTCTGAAGCGCCGACGGGCATGATCCGGGGTTATCCCCATTCTGTATCTGGCCTTGGTTTGAAAAAGTTTATAGTCATTCATTTGCTGCTTAGGCATTTCAGCTGCCACCTCTGCTAAAGGTCCACTGAGTTGTGGCCTCAATTCTACCATGTACTGGTCTTCAGGGATGCTGTACCCAAGACAGGCTCTTTCAAAATTTTCCAAGAAGGCCTCGGTGTCATCACCTGCCTTGTAGGTGGGAAATTTCCTGTGCTGTGGAACGATAATTGGCGCAGGGTTGTTAGGGTTGGCTGTGTTTTGCTTAGCCTTTTCTAATTCCATGGCCTGTCGGTGGGCTTCCCTCGGAGTTCCAGCTGTTTTTGGTGGTCTGCATCTTTGGCTGCTTGCTCTCTTTTGTAGGCTGCCTCTCTTTCTCTTTCTCTCAGCTCCATCTCTTGTAGTCTTTTTTCCAGTTCTCGCCTGTGTTCAGCTTCTTTGATTTGTTCTTCGGCCTCCATTTTTGTCTTGGTAGGCATGGTTCCTGTTTTCTTGTGTTGGGGTGCCCTCCGGTGTTTATCTTCTGAACTGCAGGCTCTGTTGCCTCCTGGGGTCTGCCTAGCAACAAGGCTTTTGCCCTTTGTTTTCAATGTAAAGCAAACCAGAAAAACCACTTTATTTGCATGTATATAGTGCTGGTAATTGACTCCTAATGGGAGTGCTATTGTGTGACAAAAGACCCTTAACAGCCTCTTAATGGCTTCTTGCTTACTATGCAAGCCACAAACTGCCAGAGAGAGCAGAAAAAAAAATTCTCTCTGGTTCCCTTTTAAAACCAAACTGTTTCTCTCTTCTAAAAATCCCTTAGCAGAGAAAAGAAAAATATAATATTCCTACTGGCTTCTGGATTCTGTCTATCCCGTAACCGCTGCCACTCATGTCAAACCTTAGTCCCAGATTTGGACCTTAGCGTCCAAAATATGGGGGTTAGCATGAAAACCTCCAAGCTTAGTTACCAGCTTGGACCTGGTACTTGCTGCCACCACCCAAAAAATTAGAGTGTTTTGGGGCACTCTGGTCCCCCCGAAACCCTTCCCTGGGGACCCCGAGACCCAAACCCTTGAGTCTCACAACAAAGGGAAATAAATCTTTTCCCTTCCTCCCCTCCAGGTGCTCCTGGAGAGATACACAGACACAAGCTCTGTGAATCTAAACAGAGGGAGTCCCCCCTCTGTAATTCCAATCCTGGAAACAAAAGCACTTTCCTCTTCACCCAGAGGGAATGCAAAATCAGACTAGTAAATCTAACACACACAGATCTCCCTCTGACTTCTTCCTCCCACCAATTCCCTGGTGAGTACAGACTCAATTTCCCTGAAGTTTCCCAGAAAAGAAAACTCCAACAGGTCTCAAAAAGAAAGCTTTATATAAAAAAGAAAGAAAATACATAAAAATGGTCTCTCTGTATTAAGGTAACAAATACAGGGTCAATTGCTTAAAAGAATATTGAATAAACAGCCTTATTCAAAAAGAATACAAATCAAAGCACTCCAGCAACTATAGACATGTAAATACCAAAGAAAAGAAATCATATAACTCACTATTTGATCTTTGTCCTTACAACTTGGAAACAGAAGATTAGAAAACAGAAATCACTTCTCAAAGCTGAGAGAAAAGCAGGCAGACAGAAAACAAAGACTCAGACACAAACTCCCTCCACCCAGAGTTGAAAAAATCCTGTTTTCTGATTGGTCCTCTGGTCAGGTGTTCAGATTACTTCTTTCCAGGTGAAAGAGATGTTAACCCTTAGCTATCTGTTTATGACATGGAGACATCCCAAATCACTAGTCACTTTTTAAAATTTAGGTCACTGACATTTATTCCACTCTTCCCATCTCCCCTGCCAAAAACATGACATACTTCTTGCCCACTACAAATACCCTGCTGCTAACCATTTCCGTGTTAATGACAAAACATGTTCACCGTCTATGTAATGATCCCGAAAATCAGGAATGTCTCTGTTTTCAGTGCCTGTTCTGCTGTAACTGTTGGTTTTACACAAAACAGTGTTTTGTCCAGTTTTGCACCTTGAACCCGCATCCAACAGCAATTAATTTGTCTTTTGGTACTTAATTTGAAAAAAATATCACAAGCTTTCCTCTTTTTAAAATCCAACCTCATTTAAAAAAATTATGAGAAAAATATTGAATGCCCCAGTTCACACAAGACTACATGCGATTCATATTCATTGGGATCATTCACACCCAAACAGAGTTAAGGCAAATACTTTGCAAAACTATCACATTTTAACTTTTTTCAGCTGACTCTAGAGCAACTAAATAATCTCTTTTCAAACTGGCAATTTAGTCCTTAGGAAAAATAATTACAAAGTTTGTTTCCTACCCCCCAAATTCTTATTGTTAAGGAGACAGATGTCATTGAGTACCTCAGAAATTAGTCTCTTATGTTGTGCAGCATAAAGAACTTTGGTCTGTTAATGAACAGATTTTTTGGCTATCATGCAATTCCTAACTTTATCTAAAATCCATATACTGATGAAATACCCTTATTTAGTGGCTGAACAACAGGTTTCCACACACCCATAAAATGTCCTCCTGTTATATATATATATGCCACCACTGATGGGAAAGAATTCTTGACCTAGGATGATGTAGCCCCAATCTCTGCATTATAAGTTTGTCTTTGAACAAGATGTTATTCTTACACTGAGGACAAGCTGGAGAAAGAATTATTTCAGAGGACACTGGCTCATTTTAATTCTCTACAGTGCAACAGTTCAGCCAGCAGCCTAACAATTCTGAACTGGGCAATACCATATCTTATTTTAAAAAAATAAAGTGTGGTTCCCTCTTTTCTGATCACTTGTTCTCTTTCCAAGCTGTTCTGCCTTAAAAACACTGCTTTACTTCTTTCAACTTTGTTAATATCAGATAAAAGAGTACGTCAGCAGCTCTGGGCCTTTGGACCAACTTCATTTAGTGACAAACCTTGATTCGCTCCTGGTTTGTTGTTTACGCTAATCTATATGGCAACACTGCTCTCTCTCTCTCTCACACACACACACATGCCTTTCATTCCATTTTTCCTAACTACAGCTGTGAGCCACTAAAAATCAGCATGTAGGGGTTGCGTCACAGCCTAGAGAAAAGACTCAGAGAAAAAGCAGCATATTTATGGAAAGTATGATGGCTGCTGATTAAGACTGAAGAGAAAACACACAAGTCATTTCTATGGTAGGGAATTATAGAAAACCTTCACAGTGGCATTATCGCTGTTGGAAAGTATAGGTTGGGATTTTCAAAAGTTCTCAGATCACTGTGCATTCAGTTCATACCCCTTTTGCAGCAGGAAAAACTTTTAAAACAATATTTATATAATAAAACAATTGAGGACTCAAATAAGAAGTAAGAAAATGCTATCTTAAGTCTCAATGCCCAGAAAGCCATCGACAGGGTGGAGTGGATTTTTTCAAATACTAAATAATTTGGATTTGGACTTTATTTTTAAATATGTAGTACAATTGATAGAAAAACATCTTATGGCTAGATTAAGAACCAAGAAAAAATTATCAACCAGTTTATAATTAGAAAAAGTATGTCAAGGTTTTCCTTAGTATTTTCAGTCTTCTGAGAATCTTTTGCTCAACTAATTCAAAATCAACAATATTTTGGTGTAAGCCAATGATACATCCCCTACTTTCATTGAGTGAGCCATACTCTGTCTTATCCATTGCAGTATCAGACACTTTCAGATCCAGAAAGCTATCATGGTACAAACTTAATATGAAAAAAGTAGGGCTGTCATTTAATCGCAGTTAACTCACGTGATTAACTAAAAAAAAAATAACTGCAATTAAAATTAATCGTGATTAATCGCACCATTAAACAGTAGAATATCAATTGAAATTTATTTAATATTTTTGGATTTTTTTCTACATTTTCAAATATATTGATTTAGATTACAAACACAGAATACTAAGTGTACAGTGATCACTTTATATTATCATTTTTATTACAAATATTTGCACTGTAAAAGTGATAAAAGAAATAGTATTTTTCAATTCTCTTCACGCAAGCACAGTAGTGCAATCTCTTAAATGTGAGAGTGTAACTTACAAATATAGATTTTTTTTGTTACATAACTGCACTCAAAAACAAAACAATGTAAAACTTTAAAGCCTATAAGTCTACTCAGTCCTACTTCTTCTTCAGCCAATTGGTAAGACAAACAAGTTTGTTTACATTTACAGGAGATACTGCTGACTGCTTCTTATTTACAATGTCACCTGAAAGTGAGAACAGGCATTTGCATGATACTTTTGTAGCCGGGATTGCAAGGTATTTATGTGCCTTATATGCTAAACATTCGTATTCATGCTTTGGCCACCATTCCAGAGGACGTGCTTCCATGCTGAAGATGCTCGTTAAAAAAAACAATGTGTTAATTAATTATGTGACTGATCTCCTTGGGGGAGAATTGTATGTCTCCTGTTCTGTTTTACCCACGTTCTGCCATATATTTAATGTTATAGCCGTCTTGGATGATGACCCAGCACATGTTTGTTTTAAGAACACTTTCACAGAAGATTTGACAAAAAGCAAAGAAGGTAAGAATGTGAGCTTTCTAAGGATAGATACAGCACTCAAACCAAGATTTAAGAATCTGAAGTGCCGTCCAAAATCTGAGAGAGACGAGGGGGGGAGAATGATTTCAGATGTCTTAAAAGAGCAACACTTTGAAGAGCAGCTACAGAACCTGAACCATCAAAAAAGAATATTAACTTTCTGCTCATGGCATCTGACTTAGATGATGAAAATGAACATGTGTCGGTCTGCTCTGCTTTGGATCGTTGATTAAAGTCAATAGGAATTGATCCTGATCCTATTGTGCTTATGATCCCAGAGAAAGTAATTACTTAGATTTAATTGTTTTGAGTAAAAAACATTATAAAATACAGGGGTTGAACTTGAGCAGAAATATTAACTATATCCCAGTGTTTAACTTTAACACATTATATTGTCTTTGTAATTCCAACATTTCTAAAATCAAAATGTTTTGTTTTGGTTGTTGAACTGACTCAAAATGCTTAATTTTGAATCAGTTGTTCAACATTAGACTGCATTTCCCTTTTATGGCATATTGCCTTTAATGGTTGTAGTTCAAGGATCTGATGCCCCTTTTATTTTCTACAGCCCAGGTTCCTTGGCCCAACTAAATTGCACATGATGCACCCATGATCATGTGACTCCAGTGATGCACCACACACTTTGGTCAGAGGAGTCTGCATTGCATTACAGGAGACATAATTCTCCAGATGACCAGCCCGTAAGAAAAAATGGGGTCTGCACTAAAACTCTCACAATGCAATACACCACAGCAGGGAAATGGAGTTTAGTGTTCAGCTGACTCAAACGGAAACATTTTGGGTCAGGTCAACGAAATGAAATATTCTGATTTGGGTTCAAGCCACCTGAAATTTAGTATTTCATTTAGATTTTCCTGGTAGTAACCTGAAAATGTTTTCGCAAAATTGAAATTTTCCTGTGGAAGATTCCTGACCAGCTCTAATCAGAATGCAAGCTATTTTTATACCAAAATGTGTTATGATACCAGACTTCTGTAGCTATCACCCGGGCAATAGGCTCTGCTCTATGATCAGTTTGTTTTAGAACCTACAGTATAAACCACATTGGTTAAACACTTGAGAATTATTATAGAATGAACAACAGCCTGGGTTCCCCTAACTTTGTGCTGCTGTGACAGGCTCTGAAGCCCCCTTCCAGCACACACAGGTAGGGACACACCCAGCTGTGGAATCACACAGTCTGCAATCAGCTCTGTGTGGGAGGATTCAGCTCGGGGAATTGCCCAGCACTCTGGCGCACACACCCCTTGGAGGGTAAACCCAAAATTATATTGTCTTGCGCTGTACAGAGAGCTATACAGCATAAACTCATGAAATTCATCCCTTCCCTCAATGTGGATGAAGATCTGCACAACTTGAGCCTCCCCCGCGCCCTTGTTATGAATTGCACAAACTGGGTTTTAGAGTAAACAAAAGCAAGTTTATTAACTACAAAAGGTAAATTTTAAGTGATTATAAGGGATAACAAACAGATCAAAACAGATTACTGAGCAAATAAAACAAAATGAGGCCACAAATAGTAATTTCTCACCCTAAATGTTGTTTTATGCAGGTTGAAGAGTTTCTTGAAGGTAAATTGTACTGCTTGTAACTTAAATCTCCACATATATCCTTCACAGGCTGACCTTTCTCACGTGGGCTCAGCCCCTGCCTCTCCCAGCTTAGTTCCTTTGTTTCTTCAGGTGTTTTCAGCAGTCTTCCTTCTTGGGTGGGGAGACAGTGGAGAGGTGCTCAGATTAACTCACTCCCCAGTCTTAAATAGAATTTCTATAAGACAGGAATCCTTTGTTTCCCAGTTTTGACCCCCACTCCCTTCCAGTGGAAAAATACCAGCATCTCAAGATGGTATCCTGTACCACTTGATACGATCATATGACCCTGCAGTGTCAAAGCTGCATCCCAGGAAACTTCTCAGGAAGGAGGGAGATTAGTATCTTCCAAGTCCTATTGTCCTTCCTAATGGCTCATCCAGGCTTATTGCATACTGTCTGGTGGGTGTTCCCCAAGGACATACACAATTGTAATTGTTACATAGTCAATATTCCTACTTTCAGATACAGAAATGATACAGGCATACAAAGTGGTTAATCACATTCAGTAAATCACAACCTTTCCAATGATACTACACATGACCCATCTTGCATAAAACACATCTTAGTTATGCCACATTCATATCATAACAATATCTCTATGAAGACTATGGGGTGTAATGTCACACCATGATGCAACTGCGGTCATCTTCAGAGTATGTCATTGCCGAGTACCACTGACTTATTTTGATGGCAGGCTACCAGCTCTCCACCTGGCTGATGACGCCATTGAATGGGCACATTGTACATACATGGATAGAATGAAGAAAAACTTATCTATTGTGCATGCTAGAGTGGGTTTTTTTTGAAACTCGTTGGCAGGACAACCCTTCAATACCCCTCGCCACCCATTATGTTTTAAACACAAAAATTCAGACCTCAAGAAATGAAGAGAAATTGGTGTATATTTTATAGGAGCTCTGTATTTGAAATCTTGCCAGCAATTCAGTTGTCAATTTCTAATGAAAGTTGTTGTTGTGGCTGTGTGTGTGTGTTTTATCAATACTTACAGATATGATTTGGGGTTGTTGCCATACACAGCAATCCGAACACACTTCCTTAACAAATGGGACAGAATATTTTAAGCTAAATGCACCCAGTGTAACTAAATTTGTTGCTCATATACTAGATTAAAATTGAAACCATGAAAAATGTCAGGGAAACATACCTGTCAGTTTTCATAACATTAGAGGAATAGAAGAATTTTTGTGCATTGACACCGAATGTAGATATCTGAAGAGCTACATTATGTCTTTTCAAAGAAAAAGGGACATATGGAGATAAATAAATGTTGGTGATTAATACAGAAAGCACATGGATTTACTATAGCACTGAGAGGCAGCATGGTCTATTGGCTAGGGAGTTACCAGAAGGCAGGGGTCCTGGGTTCCAATCCCATCTCCACTACCAATTTACTAAGTAATCTTGGGCACATCATAGCACCTTTCTGGCTTCCCTCCCATCTTTTGTCTGTCTTGACTATTTAGACAGGAAGCTGTTCAGGTCGGGGCTACCTCTCACAGTGTCTATCTGTACAGCACCAGTCACAATTGGTAGAGAGGTGTCTGGGCACTTCTGTAATTCATATATACAATACTAGGTGATTGTGCAGAAGTACAGCAGGAAACATGCAAGAGGTAGGCAATGAACTGTTTGAACACAGTGAAAGACCTCCATTGTGTCCAAACGTGGGTTTCTTGGGATTCCCCCAAAGATGATTCTGCCTAATTTCACACATACAAATTTCTGCATCTTCTTTTTTCCTGAGCATATTGATATAAATACAAAAAGGTATAAAATTTTACTTTGAATAAATAATTAAATATTTGTTAGGACAGAAACAGAACGACATTCTAGCTTGGTGGTTCAGTCACTCCCAGGGAGGGGAGACACCCTAGTTCCAGTCCCTGCTCCAATGAATATATAATTGTATAAATAATTATATATTATATATGAAAGTAGAACATCTTCAACTGGAGAGACTGAGATCCACCAGGGAGCAGCCCATAGTCTAATGATTAGGGTACTCATGGGATGTGGGAGACTGGGATTTATATCCTTGCTTCAGAGCAGGGATTCAAATGTTTTGTTTAACTTCAGATTTCCTTTCCTGACTTTTTGATTTCAGAAGGACACAAAACGAATTTTTGTTGATGTTTGGAAACTGCCAGTGCACCCAAATAAATAAAAATAAAATAAAATAAAATAAATAAAATCAGTTATTGGCCCCGATCTATTTTATACACAACAGTCTTAAAAGGTAGCAGGAACTGCTATGATACACCTCTTTTATACACACTCCAATAAGGGCACATATACTAAAAATACAGCATGCAATTAAATAAAAACAGCAACCCCTGTTCTCTTTGGCTGTGGCTCAGAATACACTGAAGAAACAAATACATTCATATTTTGAAAGAAAGTTGGGGAGAGGGCTTATGGACAAAACCCTAAATTTCCCAAACCTGCGTATGTAAAATTGCAGTCACTTTTTTTGGTTCAGAATGAGCTTGTTTTTATAAATCATATTTTCTCCAAAAAGACTGCATTCAACTAGGCAATTAAACATCACTCTCCTGAACAGAAGTAGCCACACTGAGCTCTAGTCCAACACCCCCTGCAAGATTTCTCTTGGAGTTCAGCACAATAATTAGCTCTGATATTGTGCACAGTGATTTTTATCTATTACGGTTTTATTTTGCCTTCTCTCAGCGGTCGTCTAAGAGACATTTTGAAAGTTTGTCTCAGGGGTATAATCATCTTGTTGAGGCTGAGAGCATTTAAATGCAATCTGTAGCCCCTTCACACTTTGACACTTGAGTTCCTAAAAAAAACAACAACAGATCTTTTGGTAGGTGCTTAGCTCAGACTGGTTCTTTCGACTATAAGACTTTTGCCTGTCTAATTAGCTGTGGGAAAAAGCTGAGGATGTTGACAATCTGAGGATGTGAGGTAATAAAAATAGATAATTTACCAACAGCAAATTAACCCCTCGAAGAACCAGTGTGATGAGTTGTGCCCCTGGGACAATTCCGTGTAGCAGATAGACAGGCGGATACAATAGTATCTCTCTAGCCCACAATGTACCTGATGGCACGTTTCTAATCTATTTCTCCAAGCAAAAGAATCAATTCACCAAAGCCTTAAGAATGTAACTTCTGCAGTGACAAGAAACAAAACGTGTGCATTTCCAGACACCTGTGGGCTAGTGCAAATAATTGGTCAGCCTCACTAACTGCTGTTCACAACTGGAGGTTCAGGATAGTTGTGCCTTCTTGTTTGAACTGGCAAAAAAATAAAATAAAATAAAATAAAATAAAATAAAATAAAATAAAATAAAATAAAAAGACGTAGGAGGACTAGGCAACTCTGAATAATTAATTCATCTTCACTTCAGAACAACTGGCTTTGTTACTTGATATGCTGGGTGTACTACACAACGGCAGCCTTTGTCTGTCTCTGGCTGTGAGGAAGGCAACATGGAGTCTGTGGTCCTCGGTGAACAAACAAAAGCCCAAACTTAAAAAGAACAACCACCAGTTTTAGAAAGTTAAAAATAGTGGTGGGGGTCAGTATTCAATGTCACTGACACAACATGGTATGTGGGTCCATGGGGGGGTGAGTAGCAGAGATGTGGGGTACTTTGAAAGATTTTTTTATGCAGAATTCTCTTTTGTAAGTATTAATGTGAGAAGGAGGGCTAATAAACACTATGAATCAGATCCAAAGCAGGTGTAAATCATGACAGCTCCTTTGACTTCAGTGGAGCTATCTCAATTTACACCAGTTCAAAATCTGGCTTGATTTATTTTTTTAAAGATGGCATTGCTTTCTACACTTTTCCTGGAGACATGTTATCCCATAACTGCCTACCAGAGCATCGCTGGCTCCTTCCTTTTCAGAAACAGAGTTCTGAACTAGATGGACCAGTGATCTCATCTAGTACAATAGAGGAAAGAGGGTCCGAGTAGTTAGAACATTAGCCTGCAACTCAAGAGACCTAGATTCAGTTCACTGCTCTGCCACAGGCAAATCACTTAGCCTCGCTGTACCTCAGTTTCTCATCTGTAAAATGGAAAGAATAACTCTTCTCTGCCACACAGCAGCACTGCACGGATAAATACCTTAAAAATTGAGAGATGCTCAGCATGATCTCCATAGCCAAAGTTAGATAGGGAATCCCTATGTTTTCACTAATTCTTTTTTAAATAACATCTTTTGGCTTCATCTTGCTCTTAAAAACAGCTACTGACTAAATTTCCCCGCTGCAGACACTTGAGTTCAGCAATTGCTACAGTGAGAGCGTAATGGCGAGGGAAGGAAAATATTTTTTTTTCTTCCTCAAATCACTTTGTCCTTTCTAGTGAAGCAGAAGATAGGAGAAAATATGTATCTTGACCTGATGAACTCTAAACAAAAAGGAACAGGTCTCTTTTAATAATGCATGGCCTGTAAGATATTCACAGAAACAAATCTCATGGAGTCTGCTAGTTTGTCAGAGATATTGGCTGATGGCTTCTGTTAAAAGAGGAACGAGAGAGAGAGAGCGAGCGCTTGCTTTTTTACCCTTATTTTCCTGCAAGTAACAGAATGGGTTGAGAAAGTTGAAAAGTTCCAATGCTATAGTTAACTTGTGGGGGACTTACAGAGCTGTCGACTTTTCAGATAATTTTTTGAAAGTTACTGACAACATGTATGACAACCATTAGGCTTTTCAGTGAGGCTCCAACATTGTGAAATATTTTTTATGACCTTTTCCCCATGTTGTTTAGGAGCTGAACAGGGGCTTTTTGTCCATTTCGTCTCCTAACCTATTACATTATATAATATTGTACTGAAGAAGCACTTATGGAGGCAAATTAACTGTCAAGGGATTTTTGTTTTACAATTAAATAATTGAGTATCAGTTTGTAGACAGGCCAAGGATAATGCATTTTCCCCTACAATTACAGTGATTTGTTGTTTTAAAGACTTAGGCTATTGTTATATGCAAAATATGATCAAACCTTTGTCTGGGAGGTTAGGATCTGGGGTGTGAAACTAAATTTGAAGCTAGGGACAAGCAAATGAACAAATACAAATATATAGAAATAACTACAAGTTTTCTTTTTACAATTGGGAAAAAATAGGTCAGATATTGAAACTTTATAATACAAAATTTTAGCTAGAAGCGGTTTTTAATGCTGCATTATTATAGCAGAAGAAAATTTATTTATGATAAAAATAATGATACATCCTTAAAGTTACAGTCATAATATTTATTGCAGTTGGCATAAGCCAAACTGGACTAAAAAAGGACAGAAACATAAGGCAATCATTCATGGTTCCAGGTACATAAGGCACACATTAAGTATTCCTTATCAAGAGATACAGGGCATAATTCAGATCTCTCTTAGACCACTTTTACAGTAGTGTAGCTTCCACTGACTTCTCAAAAGTTATTTCTGACATTTCACCTCATAAGAGCTTGACTATTCTGGCTTGTCTAACACACAACTTGTGAAGGTTCTGATTCTAAGTATCACTTACTTCTTTCCAATCCACCATGGGACACAGACCCTATAAAACACCAGTGCAACACTCATGATATGAAACCCTGCTCCCGGCCCTGCCATCAAAAGCAACTCCTCATACAATCACACACGCAAATTTGTCCAGCTATCTAAAACATAATTAAGCCTGAATTTGTTTATGGCTAGTTTATTCCCCTTTGCACTTGTGTCAACATTGTCCTTGAGTTTAAATAGCTCTTCACTGTCTCTCTTGTTTATCCCCCTGTGTATTTATAGAGACCAATCGTATCAGCCTTCTTTTTGCTAGGTTAAACAAGTCAAACCCTTCCAGTCTCCACTTATAAGGTAAATCTTCCATTCTCTTGATCATCTTCTATTTACCTGTTCCTGTTTGAATTCTGAGAAAAATATTCCAGGAAAGAGGGGAAATTCAACTGAAAGGTGGCAAAGTTGAATGCGAGAAAGGAAATACTTGACTTCACAATACACAGCTGGCCTCAGGAACTCATTGCCATGGGATATCGTTGAGACCAAGAGCTGGACTGGATGTTTATTGAGATAATAAGGATATCCAAGATTAAAATTATCAGGGTTAAACATCCACCCAACCAATCCTAAGAATATTTGGATGGTACATACCCCCCTCCTCCTCATGTTTCAAGACACGGGGCAATCTCTAACTAATGAGGCTTAAAGACATTTTCCTTGTGGGCAGGTTCTTCCAGGACTGGCTTCTGCAACATTTCTTGCACCTTCCTCTAAAGCAATTGGCACTGCCCACTGTCAGAAACAGGATACTAAACTAAATGAGCCACTTGTGACACTGCACCCCATATTCATCATAGTAATATTATTATAATATGGTTATGGCATAATTATGATGCATTTTGTACAAGATAGGTCATGTAAGGGGTATGGTGGCACCTCAAAGACTAACAGATTTATTTGGGCATAAGCTTTCGTGGGTAAAAAACCTACTTCTTCAGATGCACGTAGTGAAGACGTGAGCTTTTTTATCCACGAAAGCTTATGTCCAAATAAATCTGTTAGTCTTTAAGGTGCCAGCGTACTCCTTGTTGTTTTTGTGGACACAGACCAACATGGCTAACCCCTGATACTTGATGTCATGTAAGGGGTCATTGGAAAATTTATGATTTGCTGAATATGATTATCCTATTTGTATGCCTGTAAGCAATGGCTGCTATGACACTGCAAGGGCATGTGACTAGACCACATCTCTCTGGACTTCATCTTGGGACGTCAGTATTTTTCCACAAAGTGCTCTGGGAACCAAGTTTTGAAACAAAGGGTTCCCGCCATATGCTAAAGCTATATAAGGCAGGGAGTGACACCATCTGTTGTTCTTCACACAATATGACTCCTGGAAACACCGGAGGAACAAAGAGTGAACTGGGGGAAGTGCTGGACCCAGGCTGAAGGGATTTCTAGTCTGTGTATGAAACACAGGGGACTCCTAGTTGCAAAGCAAGTGTAGTTATGCCTTAAGAATGTGCACCTCACTTGTATCATCCATCAGGGTGAGACATTGTTAATTCAGATCCTATCTTTCTACTATGTTAATCATAGTTTGCATTTTTGTTTATTTACTAGGTAATCTGCTTTGATCTGTTTGCCATCACTTATAATCACTTAATATCTATCTAACTTGTTTTTGCTTTATCTAAACCAGTGAGTTTAAGTGAAATGCATGGGATATCATAGCTCAAGGGGCAAAGGCTGTTGAATATTCCTCTCCATATTGACGGAGGACATGGTACAAATCCCTGTGCAGTGCAATACAGAATAATTTTGGGTTTATGCTTCAGAGGGGGTGTGTGTCTGGGGAGTTGAGAGTTACTTGGCTTTAACCTTTCTACTGTTGGTTCATGCAGCGGCCAGTCAGAAAGCTTGCATGTAACTGCAGCTGGGTGTCCCCCTACCTGTGTGAATGCTGGTGGAAGTGTAGGACTGGGAGTGGGTCTGCAGCTTGTCACAGAAGCACAGTGAGAGGAAGAGCCCAGGCTGGTGGGTCAGAGGGCTCAGTGGTACCCCAGTTCCAGCTGGCACCCGGGGGGGAATCCGTCATACCAATGATCTGACTTGGTTCCTGCATTCCTATCTAAAAAAGCTGTCTTGCTTTGCCTGTGGCCTTGTCCAGTCCTTTGGACAACACCCTGATCAATATATTGGTCATCTTTGCTCTAGACCATTATGGTTGCAGCAAGGTCCATGGATCAAGGATCCAAGATCCATATCTAACAATTGCTTGGCTGTGGCTAAAAGCAAAATCGCCTGGTCTCTCTGCTCTTTCTCCAGCTTATATTGCACAGTCAGAGTAGAAAATCAAGGTAACAGTCTCATGTTGAAACATGTGAAATGTCTCATTTTTGCCTCTGTACAATAAGCAAGTATAGAACATTGTTCAGAAAGGGCCAGCCGGGGTGATGGACCTTTAGTGCTTTTCTCATTTCCCAAGGCATATGAACAGCTTGTTTGCTCCATTGCCTTGACTCTTACATGTTTGAGTTGGTCCCTTGGTGTCAGTACCTGCCATGGGCATGCCTTCACAGTGCCTGTGGCCAGTTCTCTTATGAAACACACACGATGTATTTTACAACCCATGTATTCTTATGGGATCTGTGATGAACCTGTCTTGTCTGCAGACACAATTGCCCTCTGATTTGTGTCTTTCTTTCCTCCTCTGTTTGTGTAATGTGCCTTGGCATATACATTTCAACAGGTGTGATGCAATGTAGCACAGTATACTTTAAATTAGTATTCTATTTCAGGCAGAAAAAGGTTTAAGGTAGACAGGGAAACTTTGGCAGTGAATTTAAGGCTATACCAGACAGCAGAAGGTGACGTTAAAACTAAATCTCATGAGTTTTGTATGTTCCCAAGTTCTCAGGTGTAGAAAAAGCACATGACATGTGAGTCAAGGTCATACAGAAGCAGGGGAAGACAAATTGGGATTTTCAAAACATCTTAATAGGAAGCTATGTCTAAATCCTCTAATGTTCACAGAAGATGATCCAAATCCCCTAGAAATCTCAGCCTCAGGGGGAATGATTTATGTCTGAGATAGTTCTGTTATTTTGATGAATGGAGAGGGGACCTCCTGACCTGATTTGAAAAATGAGGGAAAAGTTCAGGAATCATGCCACAGTTATTTAACATGGTGTCAACTTGTTCAAAGGACAAGGAAGATGAAAAAAATGGAATCTGAGATTGTGTGAAAGAGAGCATGTTATTTGCAAGGCACAGAAACCCTTTGAAACTAGATTGCAACTAGAGTGGTGCAAAATTTTCAGACACAACTTTTTTTCCACTGAAAAACGCAGCTTTGGGTCTACCAATACATTTTGTGCATGGGTGTTGAATTCACTGAATTATTTTGGTTGAAAAAACAAAAATTCTGAAAAACCTGAAATGTTTCAATTTGTAATTAACTTTCATTTTGAAATGTATTTAAATTTGATTTTTTAAAATTAAAAATCTCAATAATTAAATGTTTCATTTTGGGTCAAACAAAATGTTTTCTTTGACCCAAAATGATTTTTTAAACTTTTTGGTTCACCAAAAAATTAAAATTGATATCGCTAGTGGATCGACGATACCACCAAATCAATTGTTTGCACAGATCTAATCACAACACATATAGTAACAGCAAAACACTTAACAACAAAGAATAATGTTATCTTGGAACAAAGTTGTGATCAGGGTTTCAAGCTAGGCTAAACAAACTTTAGGCACCTGCCGCTGCACAGGAGCTCTTGATTTGGAAAGATGTTGTTTTTAGAGGCATATTCCAATAATCAGGGCAACTTACAGGAGAACTGAGCATCACAGCAGTGACTCAAATCTCAGAAAGAAAATGAGCGTTATTTATATGGAGTCAAACTACATGGGGAATGTGAAGTACAGCTCTGACAACAGCAGGCACTGGAACTTTGTGCATGCCCCATGTGTACTATATTTTGTTTATGGATGTATTGAACCATTCTGGTAATAACAAACTCAGCTTAATAGGGCAATGGTCTCATTTACTAAGAAGTTTACAGCAAACTTTATGAAAAGCTTCATTCAGCAAAGAAATATAGGTGAAAAGTAAATTTCATACAGAAGAAATTTGGTATTATGGGCATATTTGAAAGCAATCCAGAAAGTAAAAACAATTAGAGGATTATTATTATTAAAAGATAGATGTTATTTAGAAAGAATAAGGAGGAATATAAAGAATGTTTTAGGTCACAGTGTTGGAGGATTTTAGTTCTTGAAAAGGGAAATTTCAAGAGGAACTTGTAATGAATGAGGGAGTAATTGCATACTGAGGTTGTACAGAATAAACTACCATAATTAGAAAAACATGATATTATAGGTCTGTTATTCATCCAAAAGAAGAACCAAGTTATGAAATTACAAATTGTAATTACACTGTTACCATGCAAGAAACACCAATTTTTCTCTCATTTCAAATGGGAATCATTATGTGCTATGATGAGATTCCATTGTCTCTGTCAGTATCCCAATGTGTCATAATTGCGCAACCCCTGAATCAGAGGGCTTGTCTAGAAATGAACAAGTTAGTGCATGCCAAACTGGATGTAAAGATACCTTGCACTAGCATGTAGGGTGACCAGATCACAACAGTAAAATATCAGGACACTTTGGGGTGCCATCAGCCCTGCCCACGGTTAACCCCTCTCCTCCCAGGCTCTGCCCCAGATCCTGCCCCCTCCCCGCTTGGCCCCACCCCCACCATGCCCTTCCTCATCCCCTGGCTCCCTGCTGGCTTGCTGCGTCCCTCCTCAGTCTTCCACCCACCGCTCGCCTCCTCACCCCCCCAACCTGCCCACCGGTCATTTGCTTGCTCGCCTCTTCACCCTCCCCACTCACCACTCGCCTCTTCACTGCCCTGCCCATAACTCACTCCTACAGCACCAACCTCTGCTGGTTGGGTGCTCACCCCCTCACCTCTTCCTGCCCAAGCATCTGCTCTCAGTCTGCCCCCATTCCACCCCCTTCCTCCAAGTCCCTGCCCCTGCCTCTTCTCCACCTCCTCCCCTGAGCACACTGCATCTCCACTCCTCCCTGCTCTCGCCTGGAAAGCGCTAAGCACTGCCAAACAGCTGTTAGGCAGCAGGAAGCGCTGGAAGCAGGGGAGGAACAGGGATGCGTGCACTGGGGAAAGTGAGGGGGAGAAGGAGGGAGGGAGTGGGGAGCTTGGCTGCAATTTTTCTCCATGGGTGCTCCAACCCTGGAGCACCCACAGAGTCAGCGCCTCCCTCCACTTGCCTCCTTACCTGAATATCAGGACAAAATGGCATCACAATCGTACATTGATAGGGACACGGGACAAAGGGTTAAATATCGGGACAGTCCCGATTTTATTGGGACATCTGGTCACCCCACTAGCACTAACTGTCCATGTGGATCCTGCTGGCTCACACAAACGTTCCCTAGTGTGCTTTGATCTACTACTCCTGTTTCAAAGTGGAGTGAATCAAAGTGCACTAGGGAATGTTCATTGTTAGGCAGCAGGGTCCACATGGACATTTAGTGCACAGCATGCTAGTGTGAAGCAGATTTACACCACAGCTTGCCATGCACTAACTGCTTATCTAAACAACTCCTTGAAGCTATAAAAAGGAAGTGACAAGCTGAAGGGGGCAGTGGTGGGTGTTTTTAGCTTGGCAGAAAGGGGATAAGCACCTCCATTTTCAAGAGAGACTTAGGCAGTTTAGTTCCAAAACAAATGGCTAAATCCCCACAAAACCATTTGAAATGCATCTGAGAACAACTGGAAGCTGTTGGCTCAGCTCTCTACATAGCACAGCTCGTGGGATTAGTGTCTAAAATCACCCTCTGGCCCCACAGATTTCTTTTATTCTTAATTTAAGACCTAAAAACATAGATGTAGATTGTGCTTCTCTTGAGCCACCTATTTAATTTTTTCTTGTGAGATCACTCACCCGAAGGCCCCCCGTTGCCTAGAGGCCGCACCTGCTATATTCCTGATATGCAGCTATCAAGACCTGTCTGGTCCAACTGTAAGGCGGAGTCAGTCAGATGAACCCTGCACACCTGTGAAGGGGCTGTATAACCTAACATGCTATCACAGCTGCTAAGAAGAGAAAATACTGGAAATCTATCAAAGTTGGGCGTTAAGTACTTGAATACTGCAAAGTTTTAATTTTAACTTGATCAGCTTTTGACTGCTAGTTACACATTTTTTTTTACCCCTCACGTTGCTTTGCTAATCACTCCACAATGCTTTCCTAGAGGGTGCTATATACGCAGCATAGTTTGACATATGGTGCTGTAATTAAAATGCACAGCGCTCCACCTCTTCTTCTGGATTCTAGTCTCAGAGAGAGTCTTCTGCCACCTTCAACATATGATCTGGGTTTCCTGAGTGAATCCCCTTTTCCTCTTGCATTCACCCAGTAAATGAGTTCTCTCTCTTCTTGGATAATAAAAAAATAACTATTATCAGTCAAAAACTTGAAAAGCAATTATTAAAAGTTCCACTGTTTTTGCCATTTGTTGCAAATACATGAGGAATGGCTGTAGTCACAAAATCCCTGCACTGAACTGCAATTAACTTTGATGTTACATGCAGCCCTAGGTACTCTCAAAAGTAGTGTTTCACAAGCCCCTCATCTTGGCCCCAATCCAGTAAAGCATTTAACTTTGAAGTCTTTGAGAAGTCCTATTAAAGTCAATGGGACTCCTTATGTGCTTAAAGTTGAGTCATTTATGAGCATAAATTTGATCTAGTTGGTATTATCGAAACCTGGTGGGATGATTCCCATGAATAGAAAGTTAAAATCAATGGTTATAATCTATTTAGGAAGGATCGAGTGGGCAAGAAGGGAGGAGGAGTGGCACTTTAGGATAAAAATGGCATTATCTTTTTCTGAGTCACTGCAAACTTGGAACAAAATGATCTTGAATGCTTCTGGATCAATGTCTTTACAGATAAAGCACAAGACAGGGTATAGACCACCAAATCACACTAGGGAACAGGATGACCAAATCCTTACGTATCTATCTATAACATGTAGGGAAAAAAACCTCAGTGATTCTGAGGGACTTCAAATTGAGTGACATATGCTAGAAGTCTCATGGTGCCAGTACTAAAACAATCACTGAAATTTCAGAATATTATAGCTGACTATTTCCTAACTCAAAAAGTATTGCATCCAACACAAAGGAATTCTATATTAGACCTCATGTTGACAGATAAAGATGAACAGATCACAGAACTAAATGGTAACTTAGGTAGAAGTGATCATGACTTCATCACATTTATAATGTGCAACCAGAATGAAGTCCAGACCAGCTATATATATATATATATGTGTGTGTGTTACTTTAAAAGGGGCCAATTTCACAATGCAGGAAACAAGCATGAAGAGGAAGAATTTAAGCAGAAAAATGTGAATGATAATTGAGCCCTGTTTAAGATCACTTTACCAGATACCCAAAAAAGCCACAACCATGGTTAAAAAACAGACCTGGTTTAAAGAAATGAAGACAGCTATAACACATAGGAAGCCAGGAATTTGAACCAAGGATCGGAACAGTTACCTAGGGTGAGGCAAGGCAAAAGCTGGGAACAAAGCAGGAGCTATCACAGCCCTACGTGAATGCTTTGAGCAGTCAGTGAACTGCTGCTGGGCTTAAGAGCAAGCCTGCTTCCTCAGTCAGTGAGGCGGGGTGTTCCGTCCAGCACAGCTGTGCTAAGCACGCTGTCAGGAGACTGAGCAAGTGCAGCTGCAGGGCCTTATTCCTGACAGAACTTTAATGTAGATTTTCAGTAAGTCTTGGAACACAGGGAAGTTCCAGGAGTCCGGAAGAAAGCTAATGTTGTGCCAATATTTAAAAAGGTTAAATGGGATGATCTGGATAATTATAGGCCTGTCAATCTGACGCTGATCCCAGGCAAGATAATGGAGGGGCTCATTCGGGACTCGATTAATAAAGAATTAAAGGATGGTAATATAGTTAATGCCAATCAACATGTGTTTATTGCAATAAGAGCATATCAAACTAACTTGATACCTTTTTTTTAATTGAGATTACAAGTTTGGGTGATAAAGGTAATAGTGATGTAATACACTTAGACTGCTGTAAGACGTTTGACTTGGTGCCTTATGACATTTTGATTAAAAAGCTAGAGAGAGAGATAAAATTAAAAATAGAACATATTAAATGGATTAAAAGCTGGCTAACTGTTACGTCTTGAAATGTAATTGTAAATGGGGAACCATCATCAAATAGTTGTGTTTCCAGAGTGGCTCACTGGGGTCGGTCCTTGGTCGTACACTATTTAACATTTTTATTAATAACCTGGCAGAAAACAGAAGATCATCACTGATAAAGTTTGCAGGTGACACAAAAATTGGGGGAGTGGTAGATAATGAAGAGGGCAGGTCATTGATTCAGTGCAATCTAGATCGCTTGGTAAGCTGGGCTCAAGCAAACAATATGCATTTTAATATGGTTAAATGTAAATGTATATGTCTAGGAACAAAAAAATATAGGCCATGTTACGGGATCGGGGGCACTCTATGCTGGGAAGCAGCGACTCTGAAAGAGAGTTTTGTCGGTTGAGTGGAATAATCAGCCAAACATGAGCTTCCAGTGCATTGCTATGTCCAAAAGGACTAATGCAATCTTTGGATGCATAAATAGGGGAATCCTGAATAGGAGTAAAGAGGTTATTTTGCCTCTGTATTCGGCACTGATGCGACCACAGCCAGAATACTGTGTTCATTTGTGCTGTCCATAATTCAAAGAGGTTGATAAATTACAGAGAGTTCAGCAAAGAGCCATGAGAATGATTAAAGGATTAGAAAACATGCCTTACGGTGAGAGACTCAATGAGCTCAATCCATTTGGCTTCACAAAGACAAGGTTAAAGAGTAACCTGATTACAGTATATAAGTACCTATATTGGGAACAAATATTTAATAGTGGGCTCTTCAATCTAGCAGAGAAAAGAACAACAGGATCTGATGAGTGGAAGTTGAGGCTAGCCAAATTCAGACTAGAAATAAGGCACAAATTTTTAGCAGTGAGAGTAATTAACCATTGGAACAACTTATCAAGGGTCGTGGTGCATTCTACATCACCAACAATTTTTAAATCGAGATTGGATGCTCTTCTAAAATATATGGTCTAGGAATTGTTTTTGGGAAGTTCTATGGCCTGCGATATACAGGACATCAGACTAGATGATTACACTGCTCACTTCTGGCCTTGGAATCTATGAATTCATGCTTAATAAATGCTTCACTGGATCCAGACCTTTCAAAGCAGACATCCAGTTTCTGAAAGCTGATGGGAGCCACTGAACCATCCTAGTGACGTAATTCCTGATCCAGATTCTACACCCTATGAACAGTCCAGGTCCAGAACAATTTCTGGGACCTGATCCAAATCCCATTAAAGGCATCCTTCCACTGACTTCAACTAGCTTTGGATCTGGACCTTTAGCTAATGGTACCAGCACCAAACTAGCTAGTTGCAAGAAACCTACACAGATACAAGGTGGCTACAACATAGACTCATAGGTCAGAAGGGACCAATATGATCATCTAGTCTGACCTCCTGCACAAGGCAGGCCACAGAACCCTACCCATCCACTTTTATAACAACCCCTAACCCAGGACAGAGTTATTGAAATCCTCAAAATTGGTTTGAAGACCTCAAGCTGCAGAGAATCCACCAGCAAGCGACCCATGCCCCACGCTGCAGGGGAAGGCGAAAAACCTCCAGGGCCCCTGCCACTCCGCCCTGGAGGAAAATTCCTTCCCGACCCCAAATATGGCGATCAGCTAAACCCTGAGCATGTGGGCAAGACTCATCAGCCAGCACCCAAGAAGGAATTCTCTGCAGTAACTCAGTTACCATCCCATCCAACATCTCCCCACAGACCATTGAGCAGACTTATCTGGTGATAATACAAGATCAATTGCCCAAATTAAACTATCCTATCATAACATCCCCTCCATATACTTATCAAGCTTAGTCTTAAAGCCAGAAAAGTCTTTTGCCCCCACTACTTCCCACGGAAGGCTGTTCCAGAACTTCACTCCTCTAATGGTTAGAAACCTTCGTCTAATTTCAAGTCTAAACTTCCTTATATCCAGTTTGTACCCATTCGTCCTCGTGCCTACATTAGTACTAAACTTAAATAATTCATCTCCCTCCCTAACGTTAACAGGAGATTCTCAACAATTTTCATAGTCTGGGCTACATCTTAACAGATAGATTGCATCGAGGACATTCATCCTCTTGCATCTGCAATCACACTGATCATTTTCCATTCCATAACATCCCTATGGCAACTGCTGACATGGGAAAGCAATATTAGGAAAGTATTTAAGATGATATTTTCAATTCCTGATTTACACAAGGAAAGGCGATCCAGTCTCCATAAAAGCAAAAGACCTTGGGCATACAAAAACACTGGGGCAGGGGGGAGGGAACAGGATGGCAAGGAGCAGTTGGTAAGATAAGGTACATTCCAAGTTCTGAGATTCTTTTATTTTCAAATGCCCTGTGAAGCCAATACAGTCATTGGCCTGGATTCTCCTTTCACCTACAAAACTGTAAATCTGGAGTAACGCCTCTAAAATCAATAATGTTGAAGAAAGAGATGTTAATCAAGCCCATTAGCCATACACAAGTCAAACTGAGTGAAAGATGCCTGCCTAAGTCTTCTGGTGTACCTCCTTGGCACCTTTCCCCACCAGCTTCAGAAGTGAACTTGCCCCGCAAAGCATATGCCTAACTCCCATTAATATTAAAAGCGTGCCTCAAGAGAAGAATAGATCCTTCATAAATAATAATAAACTGCTTCTCCACTCCAGAGGCATACAGAACTTCCCTTTCCATAGTAACAATGTGCATGCAGAAATCAGACAAATACAATCCTTCTTATACAGTGATCTTATAGTTATTTGTATCCCCAACACGTTAACATTTAGTAAACACTTTAAATGACTTAAAATAGGATGAGGCAAAAGGCTGGATATTGAAAATGCTTATGTGTATGAGTAAATTTACCTGCCTGAATAGTCTCACTGAAGCCATAGAACTACTTGTGAGAGTAGTTAAATGACATCTGAAAAGTTAAACACTCATGTAACTTCTTGCAGGATTGAGGCCTGCAGCCTCAGAATGCACCTGAAAAAGTGCAAAGAGGATGCAACGATAGTGGGCTGCTTGTGTGTGTGTGGGTGGGGGGGGGGAGGGGTTATTTTGTTTGTTTTTTTACACAAAAGGCAGGGATTTAAATTGAACATTACTAGAAGGCTAGTTAATCATTGCAGCAGGTCACCTGGGGAGGTTTTGAAATCCCCATTAGTGGAGGTTTTTAAGACTAGATTGGACAAACATGTCAGGGCTGCTCCAGGTATACTTAATCCTGCCTCAGCACAAGGGGATGGACAAAACAATCTCTTGAGGTCCCTTCCAGCCCTACAGTTCTATGATTCTATTACCTTGTGCACAAATATTCACCTTATTTCAGTTGCTGACTCTAATTATGTAAAGCAGAGTCACCTGGCTCACTTATCTAGCCATTCTCATCACCAATCAATGCCTGGAGGAAGCAGATTCAAGTGCTGCGTGCGTGCGCGCACGCACACATATATTATTTTAGGTGCATGGGGATGAGCTAAATACGTAGCACGAAACAGCATACAGAACTATTTCAGACAGTCTAGTGATTTTTATCATGTAAAATGGAGTTTGTCTACATATGAGATGGGTTTAAACACTGAGTATGAACCATCTGAATCCAGATCCAAACACTATGAGTCAGATCACATTCCGTACAACCTCTTCTCCTCCCCTCCTGTCCCACCCCCTATCTAAATACGAATCCAGATTCCAAATTTGCAGCTACGCCTCTCTGTATAATTGACTGAACAGAAACTCTGGTTCTGGGACTCTTGTAGTTTGTGAAATTCTGGATTCAGATCTGCACTTTGCAGCTCAGGACCCTGTCGGATGTACACAAGTCATAATTAATCATAACACAGTTTTCCTGGTAAGAGCTTTAAGAGCCCCATTATCTGATATGTCACTTAGTCAAGAGAAATAGCATTACTTTGAGAAAGGAAAGAGAAGACAAGCAGTTACTGTCTGGACTAGGTAGCAAGATGATGACTAAGACACACAGTCCTTCCAAGCACAGGGCCCTGTTTATATGAGTACCACAGCAGTGATGGAACAATTTTTATAGTGTGGGTGCTGAAGGTGGAAAACATGTATTTGGGTTGTTATTACTACTTCAAGCCAGAGGGTGCATCAGCACCCCCACCACTCCCAATGAAATTCCATAACACCTATGAAATACCGTAACAAGCTGGGCAGTGTTTATATGTATGACTACCCTTCCTGTGAGTGAAATCAGAACTGCACAGCTATCTGTGAAAGGCCCTATTCTGTTAACAGATGATGTAGTTCTCCTTTACCAGCAAATGGTAGGGACATCTCCTTTTGGAAATGGAGGATCTAGGTTCTGTTCTTTACTCGTGACATGATATTCCAAGTGGGCATGATAGTGTGGTGTCAGACATGAAATTCCTATATGGTTATGGGTTTGTTACAATAGCTTTCATGCTGAACCAAGAGAAGGTAAATTACGATTTACAAAGGTACACTCTTAGAAAACAAATGGCATTTGTTTTTGTTTTCTCCAAAAAGGCAACCGTCCCCCCAAATTTTGTGTCCGAAGGGAAATTTATAGGATTGTAAAGCTAATTCAATCAGAAAATAGTAATTGTGCTGTCTGTGTGAAATGAAATAAATTGGTACACTCATGGTTTAATTTTCCATGGTGCTGAGACCTGAAACGCCCACTCTAATCGATGGGATCTGAATTTCCAACATGTTTTGGGGCATTCAGATTTGTTTTTCCAGTTCAGCTCATTTTATCCAGAGAGACCTAAGTCACATTGTTTCAATCTGGATCCAGATATGAATTACCTAAAAGTTTGGGAGCTATATAGCCAACCTTGTGGATAGAAGCTATCTCACAATCCTGCCCTGCAATCACACATGCACACACAAGGTATGTAGTCAGGCTCCAGTAAGTGCACTGGTAATCATTCTGGTTAGTGAGAGCTGCACGTATCAAACCCTTTGAAAGCCATGCCATCACTGATTTATTAAGTCAGTTGGTGATTGCTTCTTTGAACTGCTGAAGTTCTCTAAGTCACAGTAATTTTTGTATTAGATGAACCTACCAATAAGATGCCTTTAAAATCAGTAACCAATACAGAGCTAACAGTAGTTCTGTTTGTAAGTTTAAGTGTTCAGCCTGTATTGCTAAAGATTTTCCTCTGGTTTCAATATTATCCTCAGAGCATTTTGGACATGGCACATCTGTATTATGCAGTGTTGCCCAGGTGAATAGCAAACCCAATGTCATCTGTTGAAAGTTGGTGTAGCTGAGATTAATTGAAAAGCAAACAAACAAACCAAAAAATCCCAAAGAGATTTTCCCCATTTTAGTATATTAGGAAAGCGATTACTACTGACAGCATCTTGAGAGAAGAAAAAAAAAAAAAGGACAGTGGAGAGGGAAGTAGTTTGCAGCATTCAATCAACATGCACCATCAGACTTTTAATTTGCAAAGCTCCACTGTAGAAAACATTCTAGCATCACTGATAGCCTCTTTGCTGCAAATGATTGTAGCTGCTGCAGAGGGAATGTAAAGATTTTTGAGGTCATTGAAAGATTTCCCCAAATGAATACAGGAGATGTTAAAACTTTGCTTTCCCACTCAGTGTTTGGTAAGTGGGAACACACACAAAGTATAATCTACTCCTTTTATTGACTTCCTCCTGACATGCAAACATAAACCTTGTGCTGGAACATACCGTATATTCAACAAACTTGTATTAATTTTACATGGTTTATCACATAGAATGGCTAGTGAGAAAAATCAAGAAGAGCTAGGTGCTAAGCAAGGGTTTTGTCTTTTTTTGTATCCTACAATCCTCACAATCACTCTTGGGGGCACAGTGACTCAGACACACATTTCTACTTCATCATTGCTCCAATATTAGCAAATTAGGATACAGACCACACCAGCTGGGTTGTGCTGGTGAATGAGTGCCCAGGGGGGAGGAAGTAGGAGAAGGTTTGTGTATGGAATCAAGGCTCCATCCATTCCCGAGCCACCAAGGAGAGAGATAAAACAGGCACATGGCTGCACTTATTCATGAAACTAAGCTCTAAGATAACACATTGGGTCACAGAGGATGGTGGTAGTTCTTACTCACTTGCACAGGTTCACAGTACCAAACACAATCTGCTTGACAGGGGAGATCCTGCTTGTCTCTGAGAAAAATGGAATATCCGCCACAGTTAATCATGTGTTTAAATTCTTCTGCTTTTGAATACTCAGACACAGGATAAACTTGATAGCAAAGGATTTCTTCTTTACTATTATTTCTTGAATTAAAAATCAACGATAGACATAATAAGTGACCACATCTTAAAAATATCCCAGATGCTGCATGGTGGGCAGGGCTCTCATTATACAAAGCCCAGTATGGGTCACATGAGACCCTACCACGGACAGACACATTTGAGAACAAAGCATTCTGAGGAGTTAATAAAGTACAGAAAGCACTTGTTCCCAAACCCAGTGATCTGTGCATTCTCCATCCACTGCTGAGGTGTTTTGTGCCACAAACAGGACTCAAGGTTATTTTATTTCTTTCCAGACCTTTCTGCCCTAATGGTTATAACAAGTGTTTGCCTCTGGTAGCAATCTAAAATGTCTGTTACCAGCAACGCTTCAACCTTGAAATGTCTGTTTAAAATGTTGCAGTTTCTCTAAGTAAACCCATTTCCATCAGATTTCATCCTCTGTGTTGTTCTTCCTCTAAACTGAAATGTGAAACATTTAAAACAATAAAAACCACATACTGGAAAGCTGTGCTGTTTATTTTTCCTTATATTGCATGTAAGCGTACATCAGATCTTTAACGAGCCTAAATTCTTTCTGACCTTCTCCATTGGTTATTTACTTTGGACCTTGAGGAAACGCTTAGCTTAAATGGCCTTTTTCCCTTTCAGAAATCTAATCTCCCAGAAAAATTCCACTGGACAGCAGGTTTTGTAATGGAATTACTGTAGTTAATTCCTATCACAGCAGTTACTTAATGAAAATCTGGAAGAAAGTCAACAGGTGCCACACTCTGCAAAGCTAGGGTAAACATGAATGCCCCAGTTCAAAAGGGGGTGTCATATTCCCATCAAGATAATTAATGGTTTCCCGAGACAGGCAATTCAAGGTTGCAATAATAATCTACAGGATCTCTCCCTTTGTTTCCCAATTAAAACCTTTCAGACTAATTAAAAGCATGATTGTGTCATGCAGTGTAGTCATTTCAAACAAGTACAATAAAATAATGGATCTCAGCCAGAGAAGATAGATGCTTTAAAAAAATTATGGATTTAAACACCACATTGTGTCAAGGGTGATATATGAAGTTCTGCTGCACATAATGGTGGCGACCATCCCTTCTTAAAGGTAACCCCGCAGCATCTTTCATATCAGCATATAGCCTCATCTTTTATTATTTCTCTTTAGAGAAACCTTTATTTCATTCAAGTACCAACACCAGCAGCCATCTGCTTGGTCTCTCTGGAAGAAATGAGCCTAAAATAATGTCAATTGTATGAAAAGGAGAAAAAGATTAATTAAAACTTTTCAGGAGGCTCCTTGGTATCCTTGCCCAATGCACTGGTTACCAGCAGAATTCCTTTCTTTCTTCTGGCAGCTTCAACAATATAACAATTTTAGACTGTATGTAAGGTAATTATGTCAAATATACTGAAAATGATGGGCAGCAACTGGCATTCATTTCAGATTAATCTCTGTACATTCTGGCATTTCAGTTTTCCCTTCAGACATGGAGGTGACGTTTTCTGAGATGCTGGTCTATGTGATTTCTCTTTAGCTGATTTTTCTTTCTTGATAATTGGGAGCTTTAAGGCACTCTGTCTCCCAGTAGTTTTACAACACAACTGGGTTAGCTTCCATTACAAGTTCTCTGTACCCCTCCCTCTCTTGTTGCATCTCTAGCCTCAGCCAGGATTCAACATGTGCAGAATGCTACTGCCTGGCTTCTCTTATGGACTATAATCACCCACATCCTCAGACAGCTTCGCTGGCTACCATTCTCAAAGAGTGCCCATTTAAAATTGCCATCCTTACTTTTAATCTCTTCCACAGAGATGCTTCAAGCCTACCTCATACACCTGAGGACACAGACCTCCCTGGTGGAACTCAAGTACACACAGAAGCCAAGTTACACCAGGGTATATCTTGGACGACTTTGGTGTCTTGTCTCTACTTTTATCCCTGACCCCTCTTATTTCTAGCATTAGCTGGCTCACACTATTATTGGTATGAGAACCTTTGCCTGTGCAACCTCTACTATCTTTAACAACATTAAGGTATTTCTTTGTCTCACTGCTTTTCCATCTATTTTTTAAAAATATGATTTCTTATATCATTAAAATATATCTTGCATGGGACTGGCCCTAGCAAACTGAGAAGGTGCCTTTCACTAGATCCATCACAGTTGCATTCCATTGGAACAGTGCAGCTGCTGACCAACGTGCAGGAGTCTCATGAGCCTGGCAGACTGATTCTTCACAGCAGCTGGACCTAGATTGTGCCACTCACTCCAGCAAGAGATATGAATGGTCACGAGGTCTCAGCATATTGAAAACTGAATGAAAAATACATCTCAGTGATTTGGCTTTCCCTAAATAAAGAAAGCATACACATACCACCCTTCCTGCAAAGATATTGCGAGAGAGACTTGTTTCTCTCTTTATATAATTGGGACACCACTACAGTGAAGATACTACCGTACCAGATGGACAGACTTGTGTTCATTTTATTCAGATTCTGCTTCATGGAAGCATGCAACATGTTGGGTGACTCTCTGAATTGCATTCAGCCGCCTCTCTTTTTAAGACTTGTTTATTATTAGTTTCTAACTTTCCTGGCAATTCCCTGGCCCTCTTCTTGTTCCCTCACTGATTGAGTCCATTCAAAGCCTATCCTAAATCTACTGAATTCATTGGCAAAATTCTATGGATGCAGAATCAAGGTGTCAGTCTTTGGATGTCGCCCTCTGAGTTCTCTCTAGTTCCTTAGTGCTTTATTGGCTCCTATTCTTACACTCTTTGCTATTGCCCAGACTTCCTGCATTTTACCACTCTAAGAGGATGCTGGTCAGAAATACAGTGCTTTCCTTGAACTTCAGTAACAAAAGCCAACACCATTAAATCTGAACAGTTATTGTATTTTCCTATGCAAACACTTCATATAATTTCTGTACTTACAGTGTGTTATCTAAAATAATGTACCTAGGCCAAATCGTCACTCTTCAAAGGCATACAAATTCCACTAAATGAATTTGTTCCAGCTCCAGGAAATAAGATCTTGATAAAGAAATCCCACTAGAATTACCCAAATGATTCTTATTTTCTGAGATGTCACCAAGTTTATGAGTAATTTTAAGTTAAATTGGGGTCTTGTTACTTAGATCAGTGATATAAATCAAGGTCAGTTTCGTCAATTGAAATGCAATGGACACTGACATCTGTGTGAATTCCCTGGATCCCATTAAACATATCCTAATATAATAGCTCATTCCAGCTCTTCTGGAGCAAAAGGGAAAAATGAAAACAGTGGGCTAGATAGAAGGCAGGCAGCTGGATTCATTGGAAAGGGTAGACTTGTTTTATAATGATAGCCAAATTATTTTCTTGGATGCATCTAGAGGATCGATACATACTTCTAAGGATTGAATCTGAATCAGAGAGACATTAACTATTAATTTAGTTTATTAACCTGATAAACCCCTATTATGAAAAATCTGAGAGAGAATAATAGTCTTGCAAAACCCACTCCATTGACTTCAAGCTAGCTGGGCCAAAATTAAAAGAAAAGAAAATGGAGTCACTGAAGTCACACAAGATCTAAGTCTGTAGAACTTATGGCCCATCATGGCTACAAGCCCAAGCTGTATGTATTGAACTCAAAGCTCTGGGGATTTTGGACCCAGGGTTTTGGCCCAGCCCACTATAAAGAGGAAGGTGTCAGAGGTAAAGCTCCACCTCTAGCTGTCCTCTCCCTGCTTTTCCCCTTCACCCGCCCTAACCCTGCTGCTCCTCCATATCCCACCCCTCCCCCCCCGGCCAGGTTTGCTGAAGCCCCTGCAGTCAGGTTCCCTGGGCCCTGGTGCACAATGAATTCTTAGGGCTTAACTCCTTCCTGCCTGTGCTGTAGCTAGGCGACTGGAGGCAGCTGGGTTATGTTGGTGGCCAGCAGCAGTCTGGAGATATTAGCTGCCTTTCAACACTGTGTGGGCAGGAAGGGACAAGCTCCTTCCAGCCAGAGGGGATTGAGTGTGTATGTGTGTGTGTGTGTGAGTTCTGCAAAGATACAGGCCAGGTCATCCCTCCCCCCACCCATCCATGAGGCCAGAAGCAATTCCAGTCCCTTCCCTCCCACACAGTTTGGAAAGGCTGCTGCTGGCCACATTCTGGCGTGAACCCTGACAGAAATCTGGGACGGGAGGGGCACATATATAACCCTATGTGCTCCCCCCCATGTGTTTCCTTGGGAAGACACGGCTCCAGGTCCCAGGAGAGGCAGGCCCATCCTAGCGACCCAGCCAGGCATGGAGGGCAGAGGGCGCTGGGCAGGAAGGGTCAGGGTAGGGGTGTGTGTGTGTCACTCCTCTTGGTGTGGACCCTAAAGTCTTAAAGATAAGAAGGCAAATAAAAAGAATCCAACTATGCAGTATTTCTTTTTGACAAGGGCTCAGTCAACTTGATATTAAATTTGAATGTTTGTACTGCATAGTTCTGCTTGATTGCCATTGAACTTGCTTGAATACGAGTAATTTTACCAAGTGTCTCGTATTCAACATAGGGAAATATGGTCACACTAATCATAGTACTCTTGTGGAAGAGTGGAAAGGAAAGCCTTTATAATTCCTTGCAATGTTCATGGATTACTTGTCTGCTGCTATCACTCTCCCCTGAGAGAGTCATCATTCCCATGGCATTCACTTTCTCTTCTCTTTTGAAAAGTTAGCTTCTGTTTCCAGAACTCGCAATCTTTTCACAGCCAACTCATGAAAACAAAAATGGTCTAAACTGGACAAATAAATTGTTTGGTATAAATAGTTCCAATTCTAGTTATAAGATAACTATTGCAAATTGTGTGCCTAAAACAAAGCCCATCTCAATCAATGGGAGGCTTTTCATTGGCATGTATAGTCTGGATTAGGCCCTAAAGTTAGCCGCCATGTAGTGTATCTGATGCTTTGCCTAATATCTGTAGTTAGAAATTTATGCTCAGCAAATAAAATTCCCTTGCTTGCCATGGAATGTATCAACTAGACGGCCATAGTCTGTGAAAATGCGAGCAACCAATCTTCCAGAAAATAGAGAACTGAAACAAAAGTTCTTGAGAACAATTAAATATCCTTATTAATCAGCTTTTCCAAAAATTACTTTGAAGAATGCTTAGCAGGTTTACTTTCAAGTACAATATTTCTGAAATAAATTAGGCTGAAACAGAGAAAAAGCCAGTCTAGGGGGAAAATTCCTCTCATATAAACAGGATGGACATTGATAGAGATCTTTTGTACTGCATATGCCCTGCAGATCCGAGTGGAACATTAGGCTTGAGGTCTGGTTTTAAAAAAGTTTCTGGTTTTTAAATTGAAGTTGGAAAAGTGCTTCCAGTTTGAATACCACTCCCCAGTCTTAAATTTCCTTTTGTCTGCTGCCTTTCAGGCAGATGTCCCACAATGCTGCTCTTGCAGCCTGCTCGCCTATTTCTGCAAACAGAGATGTCACTACAGAAACAGGCAGGTAGCTAGGGAAGCCCAAATACTGACTGAGAGACAGAGTGGTCTTGCAGATACTAGAGCTTGAAAGTCAGGTGAGCTGGGTTCTGTTCCCTGTCAGCACACTAACCTGCTTTGCAACCTAACCCCTGCATCTGTTTCCCTCCCAGCTTTTGTCTGTCTTGTCTATTCAGATTATGAGCTGACTCTCACTATGTGTCTATGATAATAAAGATGCCTGAGGAGCTCCAGAACTGGTTATGGAATTCAAAGACAGAGAAACTGCCCACAACTCGAGGAGTCCCAGTGCTGGTTGGCATGGATACTTGACTAGGATGGATGCAAAGTTGAATTGGGGAGGCGGAAGCAAGGATACTCTTTCCAAGTTCTGTCCACTCAAACTAAAATGATATGCCGCTCTCAGCAGATATTTTATTCTTTCCTTTTCTTTCTTACATGCTTGGATCACTGAAATAGATGTTAATACTGACATTTAAATTACCATCTCTGGAAATTGTATTAAAACCCTATTCATAGACTCATAGACTTATGGTCAGAAGGGACCATTATGATCATCTAGTCTGACCTCCTACACAATGCAGGGCACAGAATCTCACCCACCCATTCCTGTAACAAACCCTTAACCTATGTTTGAATTATTGAAGTCCTCAAATCGTGGTTTAAAGACCTCAAGGGTGCAGAGAATCCTCCAGCAAGTGACCCATGCCCCAGGCTGCAGAGGAAGGCAAAGAACCTCCAGGGCCTCTGCCAATCTTCCCTGGAGGAAAATTCCTTCCTGACCCAAATATGGCGATCAGTTAAACCCTGAGCATATGGGCAAGACTCATCAGCCAGCACCCAGGAAAGAATTCTCCACAGTAACTCAGATCCCACCCCATCTAACATCCCATCACAGATCATTGGTCATATTTATCTGCTAATACTTAAAGATCAATTAATTGCCAAAATTAGGCTATCCCATCATACCTTCCCCTCCATAATCTTATCAAGCTTAGTCTTGAAGCCAGATATGTCTTTTGCCCCCACTACTCCCCTTGGAAGGCTGTTCCAGAACTTCACTCCTCTGATGGTTAGAAACCTTCATCTAATTTCAATCCTAAACTTCCTAGTGTCCAGTTTACATCAATTTGTTCTTGTGTCCACATAGGTACTCCCTGATATTTATCCATCTAATATATTTATAAAGAGCAATCATATCTCCCCTCAGCCTTCTTTTGGTTAGACTAAACAAGCCAAGCTCTTTGAGTCTTCTTTCATAAGACAGGTTTTCTATTCCTCGGATCATCCTAGTAGCCCTTCCTTGTACCTGTTCCAGTTTGAATTCATCCTTCTTAAACATGGGAGACCAGAACTGCACACTATATTCCAGATGAGGTCTCACCAGTGCCTTGTATAACGGTACTAACACCTCCGTATCTTTACTGGAAATATCTTGCCTGATGCATCCTAAATCTGCATTAGCTTTTTTAACGGCCATATCATATTGGTGGCTCATAGTCATCCTGTGATCAACAAATACTCCAAGGTCCTTTTCCTCCTCTGTAACTTCCAACTGATGTGTCCCCAATTTATAACCAAAATTTTTGTTATTAATCCCTAAATGCATGACCTTGGACTTTTCACTATTAAATTTCATCCTATTACTATTACTCCAGTTTACAAGGTCATCCAGATCTTCCTCTATGATATCCCAGTCCTTCTCTGTGTTAGCAACATCTCCCAGCTTTGTGTCATCCACAAACTTTATTAGCACATTCCCACTTTTTGTGCCAAAGTCAGTAATAAAAAGATTAAATAAGATTGGTCACAAAGTGATCCCTGAGGAACTTCACTAGCAACCCCCTTCCAGCCTGACAGTTCACCTTTCAGTATGACCCGTTGTAGTCTCCCCTTTAACCAGTTCCTTATTCTATCTTTCAATTTTCATATTGATCCCCATCTTTTCCACTTTAACTAATAATTCCCCATGTGGAACTATATCAAATGCCTTACTGGAAATTGAGGTAAATTAGATCCACTGCATTTCCTTCGTCCAAAAAATCTGTTACCTTCTCAAAGAAAGAGATCAGGTTGGTTTGGCACGATCTACCTTTTGTAAAACCATGTTGTATTTTGTCCCAACTACCATTGACCTCAATGTCCTTAACTACTTTCTCCTTCAATTTTTTCCCAAGACCTTGAATACTACAGATGTCAAACTAACAGGCCTGTAGTTACTCACCTTTGAGTTATTATTTCAGTCTCTCTGCAAACTCAGGCAGACTTGGCTGCATCAGTTACAGTGGGCCACATTTTGAAAAAGTCGTAATTCAGCCATAAATGGCAGAGAGTTATATTTTAAAGGAAAGCTGAGATTCTATATCAACAGATGTCTGTTCAGGAGAGATTGACTTGCCATTTATCCCTGTACTTCCACAATTCGAGTCCTGAAGCTAATTGATAATGGAATTAGAGGGTTTAGTGAGTGAGTGCACAAACCTTTTACCAGTTCAAATTCCTGCCTGAGGTACAAGCTTTGGTAACAGCGATAATACTTTCCACTGATATTGTGCCTTTCCTCCAAAGATCTTAATACACTTTCTGTGTTTCAGTTTATGTATAGAGATGGGTAAACTGAGGCATGGAGCGATGTGATTTGTCCAAAGCTCTTCTGAGAGAATCAGTTGCAGAGCTAGGAAAGGGAGTCGTGATGTCCAGACCATGTTCTAACCACTATGAATATGGTGGTTTTATTTTAGTTCCAATTTATGGTCCATTGGGAGGGCTATATTAGGAAAGCTAGAAGAGCAAAGTGCCTGCACTCACACCAGACCTAACACACCCTCACTTACATGGTCAAATCATGATTTTTTTTAAAGTGATAAAACAATAAGAATTGAAAACAGTCAGTTTTCTGGGATTTAAATCCTTAACTTTTTGTCTTCCTTAAGATGTTAATTCAAAAGTGCAAATAAGTGCCAACTAACTTGTAAAACTTCTAGTAACCCCACATTGACAGAAGAGAAATATTGGAGAATGTGCTCATCCCCTTTGATCTATGATATATTGATGTACAGGATGAAATATTCATTAAAACAGACTGCTATTTCTCATTGATTTGTCATGTTTTTAATTCATATTTGAGCACATTAATAAAACTGACACTATTAATTATTTTTTTTGAAATACCACATATATTTGAGATCTAAAACTCGCATGGGTTATGTTTGATATTAACATAGCAGGAGGAATTAGTTCAAGCAAAATATGATCTACATGCACTTCGATTGATATTCTGTAGCCCCAAACAACTCCCTGGCTCCCATCACTGCTTGGGGGTGAGGGGGGGCTTTAAATTACAAATGCAGGCTTCACTTAGAAGCAATGGTAACATTGAAGTCCAAGCTGGCTTGGCTTCTCATGCAAATACATGTGTTTGGGAGTCTTCCCTTTGATACAGAGTCATAGTGTCTGAGGTTAATGTCAGAAAAGGACCATCAGATCATCTACTAACCTCTCACACACTGCAGGCTATTAATCCTCACCAAGTTATCTTTGCATTGAGCCCAATGACCTGGATTAGACTAACATATTACAGCCCCCCAGAGAATAAACTTTTGTGTGCCACTGATAGAATAGGAGTGTCCTAGGTACACTGATGCCCCTGCAATAGCAGAAAACTGATTTGACACAACACATACAAAACGTAATGAAGGTGTAGCGGAAGGCGGATTTTTCTGGTGCAATTACCAATAGAACTGAAATGATTTTCCTGACCAGTGAATATTTGAGAGTTTGAAATTATTCTCCCATCTTGAATTGGGCCAAAAAGTCAAAACCTGAACAGTATTCATGAACAGAAACATTGACTTTTTATTTTTTAGTTCCATGTCAAAATGTTTCATTTCAGTAATTTCAAAATGTTGTGTGTCAGTTTTGACTTATTTCTTTTTTAAAACTTTCAGTATAATTAGCTTAAATATCTAAACAAAAAGCCATTTCAAATCAGAAAAATCAGAATTCTTCATTTAAAAGACATGTCAAAACAACATGCTTATTTCCTCAACTATTTTGGGTCAGGAAGTTCAGGTTTTGATGAAAAAAATAATTTGTTGAAAAATTTCCTACTGGCTCTAATTGCCTCTGGCTTCAGTGCTGCTTTTACTTAGGAGCACGTGGGCTTGTTATCCACACGGCAGTTGTGGTTTACCACCACATCGGCTGTCCAGCCACAGGAGGAGCACTTGTGCATTTTCAGGGGCACTGTGGTCTGCTTTATGGAAGGCAGACTGATGACTCCAACTTGAGATCTAGGGAAGGGAAAGGAATTTAAGGTATCTAATGCAAATTAATGGCCATATCCTTAGATGATCAACAAAGCTCCAGCTATGATGATTAACATCATGGGGTCCTTAGAGTTGAATTCCAAAACACTGCTCAAAATTAGTTTTGTCTGCAGCTGTGCACTTTTTTGTGTAAAGTAATAACCATCTAGGTCATGCTATTTTCTCTGCATGTGTCTATTCTCTGCATCTTGAATAATGAGTCAGGATTTGAATATCTATGAACTACTCCAAGCTACTAACCTGAATGTGTCAAGGTGCCGAGATTTGTGAAGCCAACTGCAGACTCAGAGCTCAGATACTAAGGATTTGGTCCAATTCCACAGTCTGATCCACCCAGGTGGACCCTTGAATGTGTGCGGAATGTGCACTGAAGGCAGCGGGTTATTAGGTACAGGGAAAAAGAAGCAGGGTTTGGTGGCCAACCAGAAGAAAGATCTCTGAAGGAAAATCAGCATTGCCCCCCTTTTCTTGGTTTCTGCTCAGCCAATCCAATCTCCTCAACCAAGGGAGCAACACAACCCACTGCTACTAATTAGCTCCTAGCTGAGAGTGCCTCCCTGACATGATTCTAAACCCTTGCTGCAAATTAACCCCCAGAGGCCCAGCCTGCTCTCTGTAGTGTGACAGGGTCACTTTCTAAGGGTACCACTAAGATAGGCAGAGACAAGGCTACAGATCCTCTGAATCAAGCACTGAAAGATCTGTACCCTATATCACAGCAACCAAAATACAGTGTTGTTTTTTTTAAAATGATACAAGCCAAACTACAGTTCAGGTTCTGTCCTCCTCTTGCAACCAGTGATTCCTTACCAATACTGAATGCAGTATAGGATCTGCATTTCCTGCAGTTCCAGCACCGCTTTGTTTGCTTGGTCCACTGCAGCAGAAGAAATGCAGAACTCTCGTCTGGGCCTTGCCAGTTAAATAAATAAAGAAGTGACACACTTGTGTGTGTGTGTACACACATACACATGATGTGTGCCATTTAAAAATCCACGTTTTCTAATAATAATTCAGCAGCTGAACATTTTTGTATTGATTTATTTTATGATAAAGTAGCATTTCAGCTGACCTTTAAAATTGAACAATCTATGGTTCAGTTGTTCCTGAAGCCTTTACCATTACATTAATTATAGAACAACTCTTCGGGTCTGTTTAGCAACTGACCTCATGCAGGAATTTCTGCAGTCATATTGTAGTAGCTTTTTTTATTAACTGTCAACAATCATGGCTGCTGCAGTCCTAAAGCCATTGACATGGCAAGTGAAGTTCAAAAAAGTCAAATGCAGCTGGATGAAAGTAGAAATGGCATCATAGGATTAGAAGGGAAGTGTTTTGCAGAACACTTCCCGAATCCTGACATGTCCAACTTTTTCCTTTCTTTATGCTTTTCACGCTGGAGATGCCATTTCAAAGCCATCTTCTGTGTATCTCTATTGTGACATGAGCTGCAAACATTAAATGAAATATACCAGAAAGCTAGGATTATGTTTTCCAAAATGGACCCCATATCAGTATGCAATTTTGGGCACACAATAATTTGCACACAGAAATTTCACATGCCCACATGGGTTGCACATGGAATCCGGGCATTTAATATCTACTCAACTTGCTTTCACAAATCCTGCGTAAAGTCCACTTGTCCACTGATATCAATGGCACCATAAACTATCCACAAAAATGTGAAGTCCTGGTTGTGAGCCATTTAGAAATCTGCCCACATGTGCATATCTGAATATGCCAGAGCAGGGCAATCCAAGTTCCATGCTACCTGCCAGGTAATGCCAGTGCAAGGTGGTCTCTTGGACAGAAGCAGTATTGATTTCTTTTCATCTCCTTCTAAGTTTTTGATATGGTCTCCTGTAGTATTCTTGCCAGCAAGTTAAAGAAGCATGGGCTGGATGAATGGACTATAGGGTGGATAGAAAGCTGGCTAGATCATCGGGCTCAACGAGTAGTGATCAACGACTCCATGTCTAGTTGGCAGACGGTATCAAGCGAAGTGCTCCAAGGGTCGGTCCAGGGGCCAGTTTTGTTCAATGTCTTCATTAATGATCTGGAGGACAGCATGGATTGCACCCTCTTAACTGGGAGGAATGGTAGATACACTGGAGGGTGGGGATAGGCTACAGAGGGACCTAGACAAACTAGGGAATTGGGCCAAAAGAAATCTGATGAGGTTCAACAAGGACAAATGCAGAGTCTTGCACTTAGGATGGAAGAATCCCATGCACTGCTACAGACTGGGGACCGAGTGGCTAGGCAGCAGTTCTGCAGAAAAGAACCGAGGGGTTACAGTGGACGAGAAGCTGGATATGAGTCAACAGTGTACCCTTGTTGCCAAGAAGGCCAATGGCATTTTGGGCTGTATAAGTAAGAGCATTACCAGAAGATCAAGGGATGTGATCATTTCCCTCTATTTGGCATTGGTGAGTCCTCATCTGGACTACTGTGTCCTGTTTTGGGCCCCACACTATAAGAAGGATGTGGAAAAATTGCAAAGAGTCCAGCGGAGGGCAACAAAAATGATTAGGGGGCTGGAGCACATGACTTATGAGAAGAGGTTGAGGGAACCGGGATTATTTAGTTTGCAGAAGAGAAGAATGAAGGAGGATTTGATAGCTGCTTTCAACTACTTGAAAGGGGGTTCCAAAGAGGAGGGATTTAGATTGTTCAGTGGTAGCAGATGACAGAACAGGGACTAATCGTCTCAAGTTGCAGTGAGGGAAGTTTAGGTTGCATATTAGAAACACTTTTTCACTAGGAGGGTGGTGAAGCACTGGAATGGGTTACCTAGGGAGGTGATGGAATCTCCTTTCTTAGAGCTTTTTAAGGTCAGGCTTGACAAAGTCCTGGCTGGGACGATTTAATTGGGGATTGGTCTTGCTTTGAGCAGGGGGTTGGACTAGATGATCTCCTGAGGTCCCTTCCAACTCTGATATTCTATGATATGTTCACAATTCTGTTATTCCTTCCCTCTTTTCTTCTTTCCCCACAGCCACCACACAAAGTTCAGCTATGGAAAGAGACCCTCAGTTCTTTAGTGGGTAATAGTTTCAGGTTGCTAACACTCTAGATCACCTTAAAGAGTTAATATGGCCTAATGGATAGACTAAGACTCTGGGGTCTAATTCCCAACTCTGCTGCTGTCCTACTGGATGACCTTGGACAATCACTTCCCCTTGCTGACCTCAGTTTCCCCATTTGTAGATTAGGAATAAGGATACTTGCCTCCTTTGTAAATTGGAGCTAGGTTTTATCATCACTGCTAGACAAATTCAGACTGGAAATAAGGCATACCATATACTTTTAACAGCAAGGATAACTAACCATTGGAAAAATTTAGCAAGTGTTATGGTGGATTCCCCATCACTGGCAATTTTTAAATCAAGATTGGATATTTTTCTAAAATATATGCTCCAGGAATTATTTTGGGGAAGTTCTATAGCTGGGCTTGTACAGATAGTTAGATTAGATTATCAGTGTGATCCCTTCTGGCCTTGGAACGATGAATTTGAATCTATGAATTATTTACTATTATCGACAATCAATGGCATTTGGTCAAAAACACAGCAGTTCTTCATCCCTGAAACGTGAATCCTTTTCTAATATGGTGGGGCTGTGCAGACTGCCAGATGATTTTGTCATCTACTATCATTACCCTTCATGCTTACATATTTTTTGTTAGTTAATGCTATGGAGGGATGGGGGTTGAGGGGAGGGGAAAACAGGATTAGAGCTGAAAGCAGCTATGGAACAGCTATTGGATAGTGCATTCATCACACTTGCCGCATAGCTGGATTTCTCCTCTCTATAAATATAATCAGTCAGTGCAGGTAAAGAGTTAGTTGCAAATGGAAACATTTTATGGAGACTATGGTGTCTCTTGTTTTTATCAGTGTGCTGGGGAGTGTAGCTAGGGTTGGATAAGTTATGTGTTGTGGGCTTAAGCATTAATGAATATGAGAAACTAAATTATTGAATTTTGCAATGCAAATTATTTTTTGAGCACACATTTTTCATTTTTGAATGTTAAGGACTCATAAAAAATGTCAATGGTTTATGAATTAGGCCATTAGCATGTAATTTATGATTCAAACAGTACCAGGGCTGAATGTAGCAAGTGCCTTAATAGAGAGCAGTGTCTCTAGCTACAGTTACAAAATAGTTTGCAGGGAAATTCTGAAGGAGGATGTAGTAGGAATACATGCAAGGGACTCGATTATTGCCTCTATAGTCACACAATTGCCCTGAGGAAGGGATCCTGGAGTATGCCTCAGCAGAGTGCCTGGAGGCACTGAGGCAAGAAGCAGAGCATCTATTCAACAGGTACAGACAGAGGTCCATACCCTCAAAGGTAATTGGAAGTTAGATGCCTAACTCTGAGGATCTCGCTCAGACTAGCCTCTGGTGCTCTTCTACTGAATCATGCAGTCTCATGGGGAAGGATGGCCCAGGCCTAACCTGTTCCAGCTATGCCACCATTTTGGTCTGCCAGAGTTAGCAGCCCCCTTGAACTGTCAAAGGATAGATGGCTCCTGCGTGGTGCACAGAGACCACTTCTCTACTGGGGGTAATTGTATGTGCAGTGCTGTGTAGCCATTTGTTATGGGGATTTCTTTAAAAATGTACACACTGTTCTGTATTTGTATTGGAGAATGCAGGCCAAAGAAGTGCTCCTTTCACTTGGAGCAGAAGGTAGTGAGGTGTACGCTGGTCCTTAGTTGCTGTGAAAGAGGCATTCCCTCTGGAGATACCATTCACACCTTTGCAGATGCAAGAGGATTATACAGGTTCAAACAAGTATCAAGTAAACTTCCAATCATTGGGTGCTTATACATATCAACCTGGTGTACCTTCTGAGGTTCTCCCCAACCCCGTTACTCAAGTTCATATGTATGCTAGAAACTGTCTCCTTTTCTACTAGCATCTTGATGCTGGTTAAGTTTTATTATATTTAAGTTTGATTACTTGACACTTGTTTGTGTTCTAAGAAATTAACACACATTAGAAATTATTCCTAGTGTCTGTTTTGTGAGATAGGAAGGTTATTATTCTCCTTTTTTCAGATGAGGAAACTGAGGCAGAGAGATCAAGTGACTTCCCATCGTCTTGGAGAAAGCAAGTGTCAGATCCAGGAAAAGAAGTCCATAATGTCTAATTACCATGCACATTATTCAGGACTAAACTACACTTCTTTCAGCTTCTCTTAACCAATCTATGACTGGGATGATGCTCTTATGCAGAGAACAGTTACAAAAATAAAGTTTATCAAAGAAAATGAATCTTGCAATTACATTACAATTTAACCTTACATTTCCTTTTCAGTTTCTTTGTTCAAGTAGCTGATATGCAGAATTAATAAGCTTTCCACACTGCACTAATGCTAGCTAGTGATAGATGCTCCATGTGCACTGGCAGAAGTTAAAATATTACCCAATAAAAGAACTGCAAATTCACTGGGCTATGACCTATGATACTGAGTTTTCTTGGGTTTGCTGTCTTGCAAAGCTGAGTACTAAGGATAGGTGACTTGAATAATACATTTTGTGAATAACCATATTTGATGGAACAAATATTTCTGAATATCAGCTGGGAAACATCTTGCTGATTGGGAGTGCATGTGCCAAAATAAGGTTACCTTTGGGTCACCATTTATACAAGGGGTCAGTAATCTTTCAGAAGTGGTGTGCCGAGTCTTCATTTATTCACTCTAATTTAAGGTTTCGCATGCCACTAATACATCTTAACGTTTTTAGAAGGTCTCTTTCCATAAGTCTATAATATATATCTAAACAATTGTTGTATGTAAAGTAAATAAAGATTTTAAAAATGTTTAAGAAGCTTCATTTAAAATTAAATTAAAATGCAGAGCCCCCCGGACCGGTGGCCAGGTCCAGGGCAGTGTGAGTGTCACTGAAAATCAGCTCACGTGCCGCCTTCAGCACACATGCCATAGGTTGCCTACCCCTGGTTTATATAGAGTTTTCTATGAGAATATGGCAGCTGTGTGTGTATAGGAATGTATTAGATGTATGTATCAAAATAAGGCTACAACCAACTTCCATTTTAAAGCCATATTCCCCCTCCCCACCTTCCCCACAAAGTAACTTTGGCTTGGATGATTGGCTTAGCCTGAAAATGTTCAAATTTACTGCATAGGCCAATATTTTATAAAGTGTGGGGTCATGAAGGACTAGCTGGGGAAATGTGAACAGCCTTCTCACTTGTTCTCCAGAGACTCAATTGTCATGTAAAAAAAAATGTGGTTCAAAAAAGGTTACAAATAGTCCTTCAAACCTCACTATAACATGTAGAATGGATAGACAATTTCTGGAGGCTGCAGAGAGCCTCAAACAACTGTTCAGAGGTGTGACCTGCCCCATTCATTTCAGTGGTGCTAACTCAGATGCCAGTGATCACATTTTAAAAAGTCAACACTGGTTTACAGGACACTGAACAAAGCATGCAAGGAAAAAAAATCAGATACCATGAGGATATCAGCACAATACGCTCCAGGTGGCTGCTCATTTTGGAACTATGAGAAGGTGAGTTTGGGAGATGCCATCATTTAATTTTTTACCCCCCAGTTAAGAAAGAGCCAAGCCAAGGAAGTCCATGGGAGTCCCAGCTAGGGAATGACAAGCCCAAGGATCCCTTTGGAGCTCATAGACTCATAGACTCTAGGACTGGAAGGGACCTCGAGAGGTCATCGAGTCCAGTCCCCTGCCCTCATGGCAGGACCAAATACCATCTAGACCATCCCTAATAGACATTTATCTAACCTACTCTTAAATATCTCCAAAGATGGAGATTCCACAACTTCCCTAGCCAATCTATTCCAGTGTTTAACTACCCTGACAGTTAGGAACTTTTTCCTAATGTCCAACCTAAATCTCCCTTGCTGCAGTTTAAGCCCATTGCTTCTTGTTCTATCTTTGGAGGCTAAGGTGAACAAGTTTCCTCCCTCCTCCTGATGACACCCTTTTAGATACCTGAAAACTGCTATCATGTCCCCTCTCAGTCTTCTGTTTTCCAAACTAAACAAACCCAATTCCTTCAGCCTTCCTTCACAGGTCATGTTCTCAAGACCTTTAATCATTCTTGTTGCTCTTCTCTGGACCCTCTCCAATTTCTCCACATCTTTCTTGAAATGCGGTGCCCAGAACTGGACACAATACTCCAGTTGAGGCCTAACCAGCGCAGAGTAAAGCGGAAGAATGACTTCTCGTGTCTTGTTTACAACACACCTGTTAATGCATCCCAGAATCACGTTTGCTTTTTTTGCAACAGTATCACACTGTTAACTCATATTAAGCTTGTGGTCCACTATGACTCCTAGATCTCTTTCTGCCATACTCCTTCCTAGACAGTCTCTTCCCATTCTGTATGCGTGAAACTGATTGTTCCTTCCTAAGTGGAGCACTTTGCATTTATCTTTTTTGAACTTCATCCTGTTTACCTCAGACCATTTCTCCAATTTGTTCAGATCATTTTGAATTTTGACCCTGTCCTCCAAAGCAGTTGCAATCCCTCCCAGTTTGGTATCGTCTGCAAACTTAATAAGAGTACTGTCTATGCCAACATCTAAGTCGTTGATGAAGATATTGAACAGAGCCGGTCCCAAAACAGACCCCTGTGGAACCCCACTTGTTATACCTTTCCAGCAGGATTGGGAGCCATTAATTGGGAGCCATTAATAACTCTATGAGTACAGTTATCCAGCCAGTTATGCACCCACCTTATAGTAGCCCCATCTAAATTGTACTTTCCTTGTTTATCTATAAGAATATCATGCGAGACCATATCAAATGCCTTACTAAAGTCTAGGTATATCACATCCACCGCTTCTCCCTTATCCACAAGGCTTGTTATCCTATCAAAGAATGCTATCAGATTAGTTTGACACGATTTGTTCTTTACAAATCCATGCTGGCTATTCCCTATCACCTTACCACCTTCCAAGTGTTTGCAGATGATTGTGAAAGGTTTTGATTAGAGGAGAAAATTGCCATTGGGAAATGGCAACTATTAGAAAACCAAAACACTGTTAGGTAATATTATTTTAGACTTGAAAAGTAATATTCTCTTTCTAGTGTAAATAATAACCAACAGAAACAGTTGTTAACATCCCATGCTGAATGTGTGTTAATTCTTGAAATAAAATTTAAGGGCCCCTATTATATTGCTAGTTCATTTCATTAACATCTAAAAGATGAGTAGGCCCTTAACACCACACTGCAGGATTCAGGGTGGGGAGGCGAAGGAGGAAAATACATGATTGGTTTAGTTTTCCTGAAGAATGGAATCAGCTTTTGAAAGTTTGTGAAATACTATTGCATGTGGACAAGGAGAACATTTCTGTAAAATTTGAAGAATCTTTGTCAAATGATGTTTGAGTAAAAGTAATTAAATATTATGTCACTTGATATTTAATTTCTGTCTAATGGTTTTTGGGTCATTTCAGCTCAAGTGTGGTAAATCACCCTCCAAAACTTTCCATATTGTTATATCATCTTGAAAACTGCTGCACCAGCTGTACTAAAGAAATAGACTGCAATTAAATACAATTAAAGAGTTTTGTTTTGGGTATCTGGCGGCCAATCTCCTCTACCCTGAAGAAAAGCTGACCTAGGGCCCCGACTCTACACATATTGGAGCTTGTCTACACGGACAACGTGATTGTAATATAAAGTAGGATGTGAATTTAGAGCGCAATACTGTAGTGATACCAATATAACTCCCTGTGTGAAAACCTTTTTCTGGTCCAGTTTATATCACTTTGGAAATGGTTTAAAATAATCTGACTAAAGCTGCACTTACTCCAGAGTAAGAGTGTCTACATGGAGTGATCATAGCAGTATAACTGTAGTGGTTTAACTATACCGGTATAATTATACTAGAATAACTGGAAAAATCTGCTGTGTGTAGACAAGCCCTGAAGCGTTTTAGTTACGTTGCAAATGTGAGTAGCCCCACTAAGGCTACTCACATGTAAAATCACTCCTGGGCATAAGTGTTTACAGGAAGGGGGATAGAGAGGAAAGAGTGTCTAAGGAAGAGTTCACAATCTAATCTGGTATGACATCAACATTTTATTGGCATGAGTTTGGGATGTTTGCCTTAATCACTAGCACCAAAGCCCAAAGTGAATTATGCATGTCATCCTCAACGAGTGCAGATAAAACTGCTGAAAAAGCACCATCCCATTGTGTGCCCTGTTTGTATGATATAGAAAAACTATGTGGGGAATATTTTAGAGAGAGTTTTAAAAATGTCTTGTGACTACTTCTTATAGCCCTCCATTTGTAAAGACATGGTCATGAGTTGCCATGAGTACAGTTGTACCAGGCTCAGAAAGAGGCATAAACCACCACTGAAAGTGTCCTCAAATAGCTTGTCAATATATAACAAGAAAAACAATTTAACATTCTGAAACTCAGTGCTCTTCAGAGGGATTAGAGCTATTGGGGAGCTGGGAATGTTCCTTTCTAATGGTATAACGCTACTGTTTCTAGCCAAGTAGGTCCATATAATAACTAACTTTAAATATGTAACCTATTTATGGATGGAAGACTTGTCACTGACCCAGGACCAGGCTAACTTTGGGGAGAAAATTTTGCATTTGCGAGAAGACAATGGCAACATTTATATGGTTGGCTGATTACTTTAAAAAAATGTTGTCTCGCTGAAACAGCTCAGAGTTCTGGAATGTGTTCTAGGGCAGACAGACAGATTAGTCACAAGGAGCCAAGGCAGGTGAAGTGGTCAAAGGTGCATGATAAATATATACCATTATGAACAGTCACCCCGTTAAAAATAACACCTCATGTTTTGGTGTATGAGGATTGTGGAGGAAGGGACCAGAGGCTTTGAATCTCAGCTTTGAAAATACAATGCTGCTTGATTTGTGCCTGTGGCCTCAGTGATATTGCCATTCTCCTCTTACAAATCACTGGCAGGGAGGCTGAAGCTTATTCCATTACTCAAGCTGACCTTTGATAGCGAGGCAGAAGCTATCAATTGCATGGACCTCAGTAGGGGATGTGTACTTCTTACAATACAGCTGCATTCATCACAGAGCTAGTAGCAAAAAGGGCTAATCAGCTGTTGGCAGGACAGAGGAAGGGAAAGAAGTCTTTGATTCAGAATCAGTGGCTAGGAGGATTTTCTGCTGCCGGCTCTGGTTTGTCCTTAGAACAGACAGAGAAGATACAATGCTTAAGTAGCTTTACTGAATTTGCTATTAGCCATACGCCAGAATGTCCTTTACTGCTTTCAAAATTTCAAGAGCACGCAATCTGGATTTTCTCTCCTTTTCCCACATTCAGTGAAGCTATGTTGTGACCCTTCTGAACTGAAGGTGTTGCTGATGGTAAGAGCAGTGGTGGGGGTGTTGGTTTTCGTCCCTGAACTACCCTTTGTTTAGTGTTTCAAGCAGTTCATTATTACTAGATGCAAATCCAAAGCTAGGGGCTAGGAGATGGGGGGTGTAAAAAGCTTCGACACATTTCAGTGCTGATTTTGGTTACCTGGCCCCAGTTACGTGTCAGAATTACAAAATTTACCACCCCTGTACAAATCTACTCTGAAAACGTATCCAAAAGATCTGGTATTTCAGGTCAGATTGGTTCCTAGAAGGTTGGAGGGTTATTCGGACCATATCTAAAGTATCCCTATTTTGCCTGTCTGCAAGATTAGGCTGGGAAGTTGAAGAGAACGGGATCTCTCATAAGACTGATGTCCTCAATACTTCCGTCAGACTAGCAATTCAGGGAGGAGAGTCTCTCGCCTACTAGTTTGATACTTTGCTTCCAGCCCTGGAACCAATATGTGCCAGAGTGAGAGAACATAACATAAATACTGGGGGAAAATAATACAGAGATAATAAAGAATTTCAATCTACAGACATTTTTTTTGTCAAGGTTTGGTTAACTTCTGAGTGAAGGCTCAAGTCACTTATTTAACTCACCCTCCTGCCGTAGGACTTGTTTGAAGTAGACAGCATCTTGGACTATGCTACAAATTACTGTGTTTAAACATGGTTGTGGCAGCCCATGTTCAAACACAGGGCTTTTTGCCTATGAGAACCACATTATCAAAATCCAGCAAACTTTAATGCAACCTGAGCCCTAAGATAGCAGTGCCTGGCAGCTTCACCTGTCAAAAGAACACTTGAGGCTGGTCTATACAGCACATGGAAAGTGGAGTATGACTCTCCAGCACACTAACCTGTCGTGAACTAACTGGCTGCATGGACCTCCGCAAAACCAAATCTCTCAAACCACACCCACCTGCAACCCAGATAGTGGGAGAGGGCAAGCCCATTGCAATACTGTCATGAGATCATACTTGAAAGTAAGGTATCTACCGGAGTGCTCTAAAACTTAGCTACCAGATTCAAAACATGATTCCCCAATAGCTTCCACCAAAGCAATACAACAACTTTTAGCTCTAACCTTCTTTAGACATGGTTGGCTAGATCCTCAGCCAATGTAAATTGGCTATAAAAAACTCCTTTGACTTCAGTGGAGCTGGCTTGATTTACAGCAGGAGCGAAGGATCTGGCCCAATTACTTTTTCTTTGTAAATAGAGCTCTGGATCTTGATTTCATGAAAACATTTATTTGACTTTCCAATCATATGTTCACTAGAAACACACACATTTACTTTTAATATCAATGTTAACAGGTAGGTATAATGTATACAAATTAATTTGTTTGTTCTACTATCTTCACTCATCATAACCTATTAAGAATTAATATGTGCAATGCCATAGGGTTTACACACTAATCTTTTTGCTCCAGCAGAGGTTAGTAGCTGTAGATCAAAAGCAAACTTTACTGGAAGCTTGTGTTTCATCTACTTGCACTTCTCAAGAAGTGGTTAATTAGAATACTTGCATTTCCAACTAGATCAGCTCTTAACTTCTGGAAAACTTCTATTTGAGAAAGGGATCCCCCCTCCCGCACTCCTCTCCCCCACCCTACACTTATTTCCATACCAGTCAAAGCCTGTGAACTGAACTGCAATCTAGAGAAAACTCTAGGTAGTTAGTATGGCATTTCTTACAAGGTTCATGAATGAAGGCATTATTTATATGATAAATCACTACATAAAATGTAAAAAACCCAAAACAAAATAAGAAAAAACCTCTACCTCACTAAATTTCTAAGGTCATTTAGAAATAGCAATTACAGATACTTCTGTGAAATAACTGATGGCTAAAAAGCTCACCTCATATGAGAAAATGTTTAACTTAATTCTTTATAAAAGAAGAAAATTCATGAATTTTTCAGCTATTTTGAAATCATGCTGAAGGCTGACAATGAAGGTTAACACCTTGACTGACATATAAACCCCAAGTTAGTCCTGTACTACCATTAACACTGGGACTTGTGGGAAAGCTTAATAATAGGAGATATACCTATCTCCTAGAACTGGAAGGGACCTTGAAAGGTCATCAAGTCCAGCCCCCTGCCTTCACTAGCAGGACCAAGTATTGATTTTTTGCTCCAGATTCCTAAGTGGCCCTCTCAAGGATTGAACTCACAACCCTGGATTTAAGCAGGCCAATGCTCAAACCACTGAACTATCCCTTCCTGTAATCTTCTCTGACTGATCTGTCAGAAACCATATTCCACCCAATGAGATAATTTGGGGGTCACACAGTAGGATGTGGCTGCCTGGTAAATAGAATAGTATGAAGCAATGATAGCAAAGCTCAACCACTGGTGAGATGTGGATGGGGGTTTGAAATGAAATGCAGGTTTTTGGCTCATCTTTCAAACAAGAAATACTTAGTCTGAATTGAATTTATATTGGGGCTGCTGTAATTTCTTAGGTTGTTAAAAAAGGAACTTGGTTGGTGGTTTTGCTCTTGGGAGATGAAACAGGCAGATGCTAATCTGCATATCACAATTCTTTCTACTGGAAACTGTAAGTGCCTCCAAGAACAGAGGGATGGAGAAGTACTCTCCTGATTGGTGGTTCATTGGTACCATCCCATCATTTGCCATCTGGAACAAATCCTGGCTTGCCCCATTTCCAGGGATAAAGATTCTCTGAGGTTATGGTTGGGTGAGACACTTTGTGCATTCTCGGTCAGAGAAGCAGCAACCCATTATAAATGCCCCCCTTCCCAAAAGAAGTTTGCTTCAGTCAGCTACAGTACATGCACTTTCACAGTTAGCAAGGAGCTCCCCAATCAGAACACTCACTGCAAACACTGAAGGTTAGACTGTGTCCATTGCTATACAGGAGGCCCAAGCAAGGAAACAGGGAAAAAAAAAAAAAAAGAAAAGGATTGTCTTCCTCACACTTACAGCCTGGCATAAAACTCATCCTTGCACAGTCACTTACACCAGAGCAAATTTGAATCCAAATCACTACCGTTCTGACTCCGTAGCATTTTATGCCTACTTTGCCCTGGTGTAAATGACTGCATAAGGTGCAAGGCAGTGGAGATTTTGGCCTAGAGAATGCATAGACCATGCAAGGCTAGTGCCAAAAAAGCTATCCCACCGAAAGGGGCAGGACAGTTGGGAATGCATGGGATACAATGCTTTCTTCACCCTGCAAAAGGAACCCCCAGAACTCCCACTGGCATGGGGCACCTTCCCCTCCAGCTAGAAGAATGTTTCTATCCCTAATATTACAACTGACTTTTCATTCAAGTTCAGCAGAATTCGTCTAACAGAATCAGCCGGTCAGAATTTCACCTACTCAACTGTCATTTTGCAAAGCTTTTAACAGCAATTCCAATACTTGCAATCTTTTTTTTTGGGAAGTGGGAAAACAGGTATTTGTGTCTAAGCATTGCACAAGTGGACGTTCAATACTGCAGCAAGGACAGGGCACAAGCATCAGTGACCCTGAAGGGTGAGCAACAGCGCTGGGGAGTGGGTGGGAAACAGACTCAATCAACTTGAAAATATAGATACGTTTGTTTTTGTTTTTTTGAAAAACAGAACTTTTCATGGATGCTGCATGCCAGTTTTATGTTCTGTTCTATTCTGCATCCACCCTCATTTATGTATCACAACGTTAGTCACAACCATAGACAAGGCCTTCACCAGTGGTATATCTTAATACTTAAAATATTTAACCTGGCAAAACCCAAATCCATGGAACAGATTGGTTCCTTTCACTCAAAGGAAATTTTGTTGCTGCAGGAACCATTTTCCTGAGATGTTACAAATGAATCTACATAGCTGCTGAACGCTGATTATTGAGCAGCAGAGGAAGACACAGAGCAAGCTGAACAGCAAAACACTTAAGCAAAGTTGCTGATCTTATACTGTGGCTTCAGAACTGCTGCTGAATATAGCTGTAGCCACAGCATCACCCAGGAGTTAAATGAGGATGAGCTTGGTGTTATGCCAACAAAGTCATCAAGAAGCCGGGTCCATCCTGGTTACTGAATTGGGCTAGCAAATAAATGAAAGGAATTCAAGCAATAATGGAAGGCAGACAACCCCCAGGCTACCTAGTAAGCAGTGGCTCACAGATGTGGATTACTGAAAAAGTAAAGAGCTTGCCACTTGTATATAATAAAACCACAGGGACTTCCTCAATAACCTTTTTGTTTTAAAGAAGAGCAAAGGCATATATTGTCAAAACCATAAAGCTTGCCACAGTGAACTGCTGTACTGCTGCTGAGGCTATATAAAGACATCCTACGCTTTTGAAAGGAATGACAACTATTACATGATGAAATGTTTCTGTGATGCGCTGCATGGAGTAAGGAAGGATTGCATGGGGAACATCATCTATTTGTGCCTTGACAAGAACACCTGGATAACCTCTTTGAATTGGTCATTTGGTCTCATTGTGATTACATTGATCACTGCCAGAAGATTTCTTTTCAAAAAAGCAAGTTCTAGGAGAGTAATATTTTATTTTCATAAAGAACCAAGAGGTAGGAAAAATGTTGACGTGCTTGCTTTCCATCCTTGTCCTGGTGTGGTGCAATTTGTCACTGGGATGTGAGCTGCCATCTGAACCAGAGCTTGCCCAATAGTTTGGCACAAACTCAGGTACTGCTGTAGATACTATGCCTGCTGGCAGGATGTATAGTCATTGTCTGTTCTCACTTTTTGATTTGTTTTTTTACATCAGCTCTGCCAAGGTTAATGAAAGTATTATGGGTCTCCAGAACCACTTCCTGCTTTGTTGACATGATGGTGCTTCTTTAGACCTATCCTTGTAAAGTTAAAATATAGCCTATACTGTTTTAAGAGCTGTGGTTTTCCTGTCTTTTTTTTTTAATCTCTCACTTCAGTTTTTCAGTGCCAAGATATTCATCATGTCATTAAAAATTAGGAGATACTACTGATGGATACCTAGCATTAGCATATCAACTTGGTGTGTCTGTTTCTAGTATACTCAGACTACATGCACGGTAGCGATACATATATAATAAACTGAAGAGATGTGTGGAAAACTGAATGACTCTGCACTCTGGCCACTAAGCCATCTCCTCTAGAAACTAACATTCTTCTGAGAAATCAGATCAAACCAATCCTTCCAACCTGACAGATGATTCCTTCTTCCCATTTTCCTAAAAGCAAAATCTTCTCCTCTCTTCCTCAGTGTCAATATTCAGTCTTCAATCAATGACATCATTAAGGTCTGATATTTCTTGATCATTGGTCTTACAAACAGTAGCTTTAATCTCAATGGAAAGGACAGCTTCCCAGCTGGACGATGTACATCACTGATTCTAGTCCTGAAATATCACAAGATATCAGATCCTACAATTTCACTGGTGAGTGCTGAATGTTGACAGTCCTGGGCCTTAGACAAGTATAATTTTGGGGTAATTTAAATTGTAACATGTAGAATAACTATTTCAGAGGTTTACATGATGCTTTACAGGTTGTAAATTATATCAAATAACTTAAAATTGGGGTGGTTAAACAGTCTGGTGGAAGGATATGAAGAGCAGTACCAATATATTATTAAAACACTCTAGATATTCGTGAAGTCGTGTCCCCCCTACTGTCATTTAACAGCTATGTAACTATCATGTGGTAAAATTATTCTGACTCATGAAGGTAAATTTCATGTCTTTATTATATATTCCCTTTGAGAGCAAAAAACCCATGTGGCCAGATAGAGCTGGAAGAACACCCACATAATTAGTGGAATTTTAACTAAAGCTGTAGCAGCTATTTCTAAGAATAAATTCCCAGGGAAGGAGCAACTCAGCTGGAAAATGTCAAACACTAACAAACTTTTAAAGTATTACATCCATTATAATAAGCAAAGTATCTTGTTTCCTCTAGTCATCACATGATAAACCTCAACCCACACATCAATTTGTTAGAAGGCAAGTCAGAACAATAACAAAGACAGCCATTAGTGGACAAGATAGTTTCAAACACAATCTCACAAATAATATATTGTTGTTTGTCATCAGGACACTTTTAATACACTAGAGTACTTTCTAAAAGCACCTATAATCAGTTTACAAACTTGGTAGGACAACAAGTGTGATAGTAATTTCATATTTCACACACCCATAGACGTTATGACAATTGATCCAATTCTGCAAAATACTGTAATGACTTTGAATGCTCTTGAAACATTTTTGTATTTGTTTTCAGATGCTGTAAAATAAAGTAATTCAAACTCTGCCACATGGGTCCAATTTCTACATGGAAAGTGTGGACCTGCTTTTCAGAGAGAGAGAGAGAGCGAGCAAGAGAGCGTACTGTTCCTGTTATAACCCTTCTAGAAGGCATGCTGATCTCTCTGTAGTGACACTCTTGACTTCCATTTTTGTTTGTATCTTTATGGGATCCCAACACATTCCTGAATATCTAAAGCAAGAAAGACATGGAGGCAGGAATGGACAGCAATTAAAAACCCTCTAGAATGACTCTTAAAAATCAGTTATTTTTATGTATGTTAAAAGAATGAAATCCTCATGCCTTTAGGGTAACCAAAGTTAGAACTGTGAATAGTTCTGCTTGTTTCCATATTAAACAAGAATCCCTGGCAATAAATCAGAAAGAAATACGAATGATTTGGATCCCACATCATTTTGCTTTGCACCAAATATTTGCTCCCCAAATTTATGTATCCATCACCTAGCAGCAGTAGCACAACTTCAACCTATAGAGCAGTTTGTTACAATCTCACTTGGAAGTTGATCAAATGAGTGTGGGTTTTGTTTTGTTTTTTATTATTTTCAGTGGCCTGGGTGAAGTGTGCTTGGTGACCTCAGTAGAGTCATATTCACAAAACAAAAAGATCACTAACACAATTGACACCCTTGCTGCAGTCTTAGCACAAGAGGCCAAAGACTGACTTGGCTATTGAGACTCACCCTGCCAGCATTTGAGTGGATCTCTCCAGTTCAGGACTGAGTCAGACTGGGAGGGCAGCACATAACTGGCTTGTTGTGCACAAACAGAAGACTTTGGTCACCAGGACTGTTCAGACTTGAAGGAGTGCATTGTGGAGTTCAAAAGCTTGTCTCTTACCAGCAGAAGTTGGTCCAATAACAGATATTACCTCAGCCACCTTGTCTCTCTCATAGACTCATAGACTCTAGGACTGGAAGGAACCTCGACAGGTCATCGAGTCCAGTCCCCTGCCCTCATGGCAGGACCAAATACTGTCTAGACCCTCCCTAATAGACATTTATCTAACCTACTCTTAAATATCTCCAGAGATGGAGATTCCACAACTTCCCTAGCCAATCTATTCCAGTGTTTAACTACCCTGACAGTTAGGAACTTTTTCCTAATGTCCAACCTAAATCTCCCTTGCTACAGTTTAAGCCCATTGCTTCTTGTTCTATCATTGGAGGCTAAGGTGAACAAGTTTTCTCCCTCCTCCTGATGACACCCTTTTAGATACCTGAAAACTGCTATCATGTCCCCTCTCAGTCTTCTCTTTTCCAAACTAAACAAACCCAATTCCTTCAGCCTTCCTTCACAGGTCATGTTCTCAAGACCTTTAATCATTCTCGTTGCTCTTCTCTGGACCCTCTCCAGTTTCTCCACATCTTTCTTGAAATGCGGTGCCCAGAACTGGACACAATACTCCAGCTGAGGCCTAACCAGCGCAGAGTAAAGCAGAAGAATGATTTCTCGTGTCTTGTTTACAACACACCTGTTCATGCATCCCAGAATCACATTTGCTTTTTTTGCAACAGTATCACATTTTTAACTCATATTAAGCTTGTGGTCCACTATGACCCCTAGATCTCTTTCTGCCATACTCCTTCCTAGACAGTCTCTTCCCATTCTGTATGTGTGAAACTGATTGTTCCTTCCTAAGTGGAGCACTTTGCATTTATCTTTATTGAACTTCATCCTGTTTACCTCAGACCATTTCTCCAATTTGTCCAAATCGTTTTGAATTTTGACCCTGTCCTCCAAAGCAGTTGCAATCCCTCCCAGTTTGGTATCGTCCACAAACTTAATAAGCATACTTTCTATGCCAACATCTAAATCGTTGATGAAGATATTGAACAGAGCCAGTCCCAAAACAGACCCCTGCGGAACCCCACTTGTTATACCTTTCCAGCAGGATTGGGAGCCATTAATAACTACTCTCTGAGTACGGTTATCCAGCCCGTTATGCACCCACTTTATAGTAGCCCCATCTAAATTGTACTTTCCTAGTTTATCTATAAGAATATCATGTGAGACCGTATCAAATGCCTTACTAAAGTCTAGGTATATCACATCCACCGCTTCTCCCTTATCCACAAGGCTCGTTATCCTATCAAAGAATGCTATCAGATTAGTTTGACACGATTTGTTCTTTACAAATCCATGCTGGCTATTCCCTATCACCTTACCACCTTCCAAGTGTTTGCAGATGATTTCTTTAATTATCTGCTCCATTATCTTCCCTGGCACAGAAGTTAAACTAACTGGTCTGTAGTTTCCTGGGTTGTTTTTATTTCCCTTTTTATAGATGGGCACTATATTTGCCCCCTTCGAGTCTTCTGGAATCTCCCCCGTCTCCCATGATTTCCCAAAGATAATAGCTAGAGGCTCAGATACCTCCTCTATTAACTCCTTGAGTATTCTAGGATGCATTTCATCAGGCCCTGGTGACTTGCAGGCATCTAACTTTTCTAAGTGATTTTTTACTTGCTCTGTTTTTATTTTCTCTTCTAAACCTACCCTCTTCCCGTAAGCATTCACTATATTAGACATTCCTTCAGACTTCTCAGTGAAGACCGAAACAAAGAAGTCATTAAGCATCTCTGCAATTTCCAAGTCTCCCTTTACTGTTTCCCCCTCCTCACTGAGCAGTGGGCCTACCCTGTCCTTGGTCTTCCTCTTGCTTCTAATGTATTGATAAAAAGTCTTCTTGTTTCCCTTTATTCCCATAGCTAGTTTGAGTTCATTTTGTGCCTTTGCCTTTCTAATCTTGCCTCTGCATTCCTGTGTTATTTGCCTATATTCGTCCTTTGTAGTCTGACCTAGTTTCCATTTTTTATATGAGGCCTTTTTATTTTGTAGGTCACGCAAGATCTCGTGGTTAAGCCAAGGTGGTCTTTTGCCACATTTTCTATCTTTCCTAACCATCGGAATAGCTTGCTTTTGGGCCCTTAATAGCGTCCCTTTGAAAAACTACCAACTCTCCTCAATTGTTTTTCCCCTCAGTCTTGATTCCCATGGGACCTTACCTATCAGCTGTCTGAGCTTACCAAAATCCGCCTTCCTGAAATCCATTGTCTCTATTTTGCTGTACTCCCTTCTTCCCTTCCTTAGAATTGCAAACTCTATGATTTCGTGATCACTTTCACCCAAGCTTCCTTCTACTTTCAAATTCTCAATGAGTTCTTCCCTATTTGTTAAAATCAAGTCTAGAACAGCTTCCCCCCTAGTAGCTTTTTCAACTTTCTGAAATAAAAAGTTGTCTGCAATGCAATCCAGGAACTTATTGGATAGTCTGTGCCTCGCGGTGTTATTTTCCCAACATATATCTGGATAGTTGAAGTCCCCCATCACCACCAAATCTTGGGCTTTGGATGATTTTGTTAGTTGTTTGAAAAAAGCCTCATCCACCTCTTCCACCTGATTAGGTGGCCTGTAGTAGACTCCCAGCACAACATCACCCGTGTTTTTTACCCCTTTTAGCCTAACCCAGAGACTCTCAACACTCCCATCTCCTATGTCCATCTCTACCTCAGTCCAAGTGTGTACATATTTTTAATATATAAGGCAACACCTCCTCCCTCTTTCCCCTGTCTATCCTTCCTGAGCAAACTATACCCATCCACATCAACATTCCAGTCATGTGTATTATCCCACCAAGTTTCAGTAATGCCAACAATGTCATAGTTGTATTTATTTATTAGCACTTCCAGTTCTTCCTGCTTATTACCCATACTTCTTGCATTTGTATATAGGCATCTAAGATACTGGTTTGATCTTGCCTCCCAGCTTTGCCCTGACCCTCCTTTCTCTCTGCCATTATAACCCGTGCTCCCTCCTGTTTCCAACCCATCTCCCAGGTCTTGTTCCCCACTTACCTGTGGGCTTTGCTCACCTGTCCCCGTCGAACCTAGTTTAAAGCCCTCCTTACTAGGTTAGCCAGTCTGTGCGCAAATAAGGCCTTTCCCCTCCTCGAAAGGTGAACACCATCTGTGCCTAGCAGTCCTTCCTCGAATAGCATCCCGTGGTCGAGGAAGCCACTTTGGGTGGCACATCAATGGAATGATATAATTGGTTATACTTAGCAGTACTCAATCTCTGGTGTCTCTTCAGTGCACTAAGTGCTATTTTAGAAACTGTTCCTCTGGGAGTCTTTTTATTTGAATCACTGAGAGAAGAATTAGTAGATCATTCCCAACTCAGGCTAATTTAACACCTGGGGCGCCAAATGGAAAAGGCCTCACAGAGGCCTATCACCACTTAATAGAACATAATCTATTTTTTTGGAGCCCAGGTTTGTGTAGTAGTTTAAAGAAGGTGCCTATAACTTTGGAAACAGAAGAAATTACTTGTAATTGTGATGCTCAACATGAAAAGGTTTGAGCACACAGAGCATTAGTGATACATTTGCACTGTCTTGCTTTTTTTGTTTATGATGTTGCTGTACGTTACTCAAACTAATGTAACATACTGTTCTCTTGTGATAGCTGATCACATCTTATACATGTGTTAATCAAACAATAAATGGTAATGAACATTATCTAGCAAAACAATTTGCAGACAGGTGAACTAATTTCAATTAATCCAACAGCTACTTTTCCGACTAAGTGCTAGAAATATGGGTATTTATTGATATGGTCACCTCCAGTGTGTGATCAGTCTTTCTCTGGTACTGTGATGTAGACAGCACGATACATAGATATTATATGTGGACTATTTTAGCCCTCCCATCCACTCAATGAATGAAAGATTTGTAAGGGCCAGATCCTCAGCCAGTGTAAACAAGTGCTGATCTTCCAAAGTCAATGCCAAATTACACTAGTTGATGATCTGACCCATGATTTCCAAGGAAACCTAATATTTATCATTCATGCTGGGATTTCTAATAGCTCTAGGAGTTTCACCTTGTAAGACCAAATCATTTAAGATTTTTGTAACTTAGTTCTCCAACTATGTGGAAAGTACTCGGATAGCAGAAGCATAAAAAACTAATTTCCAGATCTGTAAAATGGGGATAATACTTTCTCCCACCCTCTGTCTATCCTGCCTATTTGGACTGCAAGATATTTGGGGCAGGGACTCTTCTCATACTACATGTTTGTATGATGAGATAACTGGCTCTGTGGACATGGGGAAAGTGGTAGATGTGATACACTTGACTTTAGCAAAGCTTTTGACACAGTCTCCAAGAGTATTCTTGCCAGAAAAAAGTATGGATTAGATGAATGGACTATAAGGTGGATAGAAAGCTGGCTAGATTGTCGGGCTCAATGGGTAGTGATCAATGACCCCATGTCTAGTTGGCAGCCAGTATCAAGTGGGGTGCCCCAGGGGTCGGTCCTGGGGATGGTTTTATTCAACATCTTTATTAATGATCTGGATGATGGGATGAATTGTACCCTCAGCAAGTTCACAGATGACACTAAACTGGGGAGAGAGGTAGATACAGTGGAGGGTAGGGATAGGGTCCAGAGTGACCTAGACAAATTGGAGGATTAGGCCAAAAGAAATCTGATGAGGTTCAACATGGACAAGTGCAGAGTCCTGGATGTAGGAAGGAAGACCTCCATGCACAGTTACAGGCTGGGGACCCACTGGCTAACTAGCAGTTCTGCAGAAAAGGACTTGGGGATTACAGTGGATGAGAAGCTGGATAGGAGTCACCAATGTAAGCTTGTTGCCAGGAAGGCTAATGGCATATTGGGCTGTATAAGTAGGAGCATTGCCAGTAGATCGAGGGAAGTGATTATTCCCCTCTATTCGGCACTGGTGAGGCCACACCTGGAGTATTGTGTATAGTTTTGGTCCCCCCACTACAGAAAGGATGTGGACAAACTGGGGAGAGTCCAGTGGAGGGCAATGGAAATCATTAGGGGCCTGGGGCACATGACTTACGAGGAGAGGCTGGGGGAACTGGGGTTATTTTGTCTATAGAAGAGAAGAATGAGGGGGGATTTGATAGCAGCCTTCAACTATCTGAAGTGGGGTTCCAAAGAGGATGGAGCTAGGCTGTTCTCAGTGGTGGCAGATGACAGAACAGGAAGCAATGGTCTCAAGTTGCAGTGAGGGAGGTTTAGGTTGGATATTAGGGAATGCTATTTCACTAGGAGGGTGGTGAAGCACTGGAATGGGTTACCTAGGGAGGAGGTGGAATCTCTATCCTTAGAAGTTTTTAAGGCCTGGCTTGACAGAGCCCTGGCTGGGATGATTTAGTTGGTGTTGGTCCTGCTCTGAGCAGGGGTTTTGACTAGATGACCTCCTGAGGTCTTTTCCAACCCTAATCTTCTATGATTCTCTAGAGTCTGACACAATAGAACTTTGATCTCCTTCAGGGCCTCTATGCACTATTGTAATACAAATAATTAAAATGATTAAATATTATTAAAAAGGAAAATGATTAAACATGAATTTTCAGCAATACTCTGAACTTGTTGATCACAGGGTAAAATCCTGGCCTCACTGAAGTCAATGAGAGTCCTGTCATCGACTTCAGTGAAAACAGGATTTTACCCATGGTATTTTAAAGCTTGACAAGTTAAAGAGACAGTGAAGTCAGAAGTTTGTTCTTCCCATCAGTCCAAAAGGGACAGGTGACATGGAAGAAACTGTCCTAATAGAGAGGAGGTATTTGTGAGACACCACACTTGAATGGTTTTACAATTGCTATTCTGTTTCCGATCTGTGACCATATCCATTCCCTGAAGATGAAATAGGAAGCAGAATAGCTGCATGTATATTTATTTTCACTGTGCTCAGGCTTTCAGGACAATGCCAAAGCCCCATGAAAATAATGAACTAAGAGCATGTTTACCCTGTCTCACTGTTCAGACTAAGGGGAGGTGAATAGCAGAACACACCAAATCACTACTCTAACTCCCTTGTGTGGATGCTGGGGGAGCAAACTTTAAGCTCCTGAATGCACACTAATGTAGTCAATGGGATTTTGAAGAGGATGACATTAGTGTGCACTCAGGACCTTTAAGTTCACACCCATGGCATCCACATGGGGCAGTTACAGTGCAGTACTTTGGTGTGCACAGCTATTCACATTCCTTTAGTCTGAACTGTACAGAAAATGTACAGAATTACACTCAGCTGTGAACATGTCCTTCTTCAAGCTCTCTTTGCTTGGAAACGAAAATGACTCTTTCACTGAGCCATGGACACTCCCTCTCGACCAACAGCACATCTCTGGGAGAATTAGAGGTTTCATTTTAACAGCATCTAGCAGCTACATAGGCAGAAAATGCAGCATCCTTCTTTTGTGCACATTTAACTTTGATCTTACGGATATCTGCCAAGTGAGTCTGTGTTCTATTATGCTATCTTAATGTGCTCTTTCATAAGCAAATCAAAGAAAATTGCCTACCCATAGCCTCAGGTGCAACATCATAATAAATCTAACAATAGTAGGCAATTGAATTTTTGAGCACAATTCCTCACTATTTGAGGAAATACATCACAGTTTGCCAACAGTGGCACATTAGATGCCACAGTTGAGATTTTAAAAAGTGGCTAAGGAATTTGAGTGCTCAATTTGAGGTACCTTAATTTGACATTTTTTTTTTCAAAAGCTTAGAACCACCTCTGAAAGATGGGTCCCTGTAAAGGTATGTACAGCTGGCCACCAAAAAACGGACACACACAAACTCATTAGTTCTTTAAAATCTTGGCCTCCATGTTTTGTGTTGCAGTAGATGGCTTTAATACATCTTTGAGTGTCTTTTAGAGTACTAAACAATTTATCAAGATTTTAACATCATGGACAGTCATGGAATATATGTCATATTATAGATTACCACTCTGAAGAAATACGTAGCTCATTACTAGCAACCATTCAGCAATGGGTATGTGCCAGTTATATTCTGTCTGTCTATTATGAAACCTGTACAGCAGATAGTTGTTGGTAGCTGCTCAGTGTTTCTTGTCAGCAGCACATGGAATGGTGATCCTCTACTATGGTCTGATTCTACACTTACTGAAGCGTATGGCAAAGCTCCCACTGAGTTCAATGATAGAGGATCAGACTCTGAGGCTTGGGCTACACTAGAGACTTTACAGCAGCACAGTTGTACCACTGCAGCTGCAGCGCCGTAAAGTCTCCTGTGTAGCCACTCTATGCCAATGGGAGAGAGCTCTCCCACCGGCATAATTAAACCATCCCCAACAGCAGCGGTAGCTATGTCAGCGGGAGGCGCATTCCTGCTGGTGTGTCTATCAATGTAACTTACATCAGTCAGGGGCGTATTATTTCACACCCCTGACCAAAAAGTGTTACTGATAAATGTTGCAGTGTAGACAGAGCCTTAAACACTACTGCCAAGGCTTTTGCAAGAATGGTACAAAACTAAAGTCATAAAGACCCTTCATCTCATTACGATTCCAATCCTGCAAGTGATCTGCCTATGTCGTTCTAAATGTAGGATGGCAGCCTAAAATAGCAAACTGAGATTATGTAAGATTTCCCTCTGCTCCCTCCCCAAGACACTAAGCCATATACAGGGTTGCTTCAGATCAGTTTAAAAATCTTTCTGCCTGGAAATCTCTTAAAAACACTTTGATAAACAAACATAAGAGATGTCTTGAAGATCATGATATACTGAGAAAGTTCCAAGTCTAGTTTTAGTCCCAAAGATATTGTAATGGCTGGAAAGTGGTAAATTATTTTGATTAGCCATAGACAAAAATCAAATTTGTGCCTCAATTGCCATCAATCTTAGTAAGACCTCTGATGCATTGATACTGTTTTATTGGCTAGACTAATGAACACTAGTATCAGTTCCTTTGTCCTCAGTTGATTTAAAAATTATTCACATCCTGTTCTCAGTATTTCAAAGCTAATGATCTGATTTCTGCAGCTAGATTTATTGCAGAGAGAATTCCACTAAAGTTTCTCTTTTTTTCTTTCTTAATTCATATTATTTTACATAAAACCACAAATGAGGAAACTGTTGGAAGTCTGTTACAACGGCACCATTCAGTCTGTTGCAGTTTCTCAGACTAGGTCTTCTGGAAGTCATAAAAAAAATAATTTGGACAGGAATTTGGTAGAAAAGGTTCTAGTGATCAAAACAGTTTATCCATCTTTCTTCTCCCCCTCAAATAATCATAATCAACAATCATTCTGTTCATTTCAGGTCCTGGAAATGCTGATGATCACATGTCACAACATTTGGGCCTGGAATTTTCAGTGACCAATCAGAATCTCACTTTTGCAATTATTCTTTTGCCATAAAGTAAGGCCTGGTTCTGCAAGCAATTCTGCTCAGTAAAAGGGTCCATGCTAGTGGACCTGATCACAGTATGTTGTATTTGATCATTGGTACCATCAAAGCCTAGAAACACAGAACTCAGCAGAATTATTCCAAATTAAAACAAAACAAAAACAACAGAACCTCTCAAATAAATAAGAGCAATGTATTGTTACCTACTAAAAGAAGTTCATTCCTGAAATGTATTGTTCATAGTCTAACCCCTGCATGTGTGTAGGGCCTCCCCTTTCATTGCCATCCCCCATTACAGGACCAGTACCCAATTTATTATAGTTCAAATCCTGCTCGCTTTATTCATGCAAGACTCTATTGGCCCTATATGTTTAGGTCTGTCTATACTATTTCACAAAATAATTAAAATGTGCTTCCACTCGGAAAAGTAGAGCTAGGAGAACAATACACAGCATATAAATTTATATGAGGGATTTCACCTCTTCTGCTGGTAATCAATAGCTCATGGACAGACCATTATTTTCACACAATAATTTTGTATTCAGAATTATTTGCAGAACAATTTCTGCAAATAAAACTTTTGGCTTGTAACAATTTTACAAGCAGCTTGATTAGAGTATTTAAATCTGAGCTGTATGATTTCACAGAGATCATGAGGCATGTTTCTGCTTCCTGTTTGGATAAATCAGGGATAGGCAACCTATGGCACGGGTGCCAAAGGCGGCACGCAGGCTGATTTTCAGTGGCGTTCACACTGCCTGGGTCCTGGCCACTGGTCTGGGGGGCTCTGCATTCTATTTAATTTTAAATGAAACTTCTTAAACATTTTAAAAACCTTATTTACTTTACATACGACAATAGTTTAGTTATATATTATAGACTTATAGAAAAAGACCTTCTAAGAATGTTAAAATGTATTACTGGCACGCGAAACCTTAAATTACAGTGAATGAATGAAGACTCAGCACACCACTTCTGAAAGATTGCTGACCCTTGGGATAAATATTACTGCTAGAATTAGGTATCTGGTGCAAATACCAGTGAGTATGACTGACTTGAATGGGGCTGTGTGCTGGCACAGGGGTCCACACCAGTGGGTCAGATCCCACAATGCAAGCCTAGAATGTAAATAAAATTACCTTTGAGGAAAAAAGTCTCTTTCTTTTGCTTTTAGCAGAGGACATTTAGAGTCCATTTTCTTGCATATAAAAAGCAAAGCAAGGAGATATTTGAATCATCATCTGTGCCCTCTTTTGTTCCATTTCTTTTTTATATATTATATATAAAATAAATATATATCCCACACCACATAGTTCCAGTATAACAATTCCAGCTTTTATCTGTTGCTTAAAATAATTAGCTTAAGAAATACTTGGAAGCATTAGATTTGCTTCCAGTGGAGATTCTGATGACCATTTCTTAATACCAGCTCATTTCATTATCTCTCTCCACAGCACGCTCCAAGTGTTCAAAACTAATGTTCTTTAACAATCTATTATGGACGAACTTACACATGTATTCAATTACTCACTGTAGATATGAACAGGCTTCCCTACTTTGAACACATAGTAAGAGGCAATTCCTCTCTCTCAAGCAGTACACCAGGGGTCTTAACAATACAGTGAATTAGTAATTGGAAGAGTTTTGCAATATAACTATCTCCAACCTTCCTCAGAGAAATGAGACAAATAACCTGTTGCTTTATTTGATTGTCTCATATCTCCATGACAGTAAAGGCATCTGAATATTTCAGGAAAGATTGGTTTGAACTTACAGGGTATGAGGGGCCTGAGACTGATCTTATTTATATTAATGTAAATCTAGAGTAACTCCACAGAAAGTTGGACATTCTGGGCACTGCCATGCACATAGCAACTGAAAGCAATGCAATGGGGTTATTTCGCTTGTGCCATTTGTTCCCAATTGGCCCTCCAGGTTTGTACAGTAAAGCTGGTTTCCTTCTGAAACCTGGGGTTTTTACAGTGGGACACTATCTGAATTGTATGTAGTTAGTGGCAGCAAACATACTGGCTGAGGGGGTTAGTGGGAAGAAACTGTACAAAGGGATTGATCGTAGTTATGTGGGAGTCTCTGTTTGTGGATACAGTACCTCACGTAATGTCTGTCTGAGGTCTCTCTATTGTGCCAATCTGTGGTATCCAAGAACCTGATCCTACATTTGTGTCCTACTAGGGTGACCAGATGTCCTGATTTTATAGGGACAATCCCTATATTCATGGCTTCATTTTATACTGGTGCCTATTATCCTCGCCCCCGTCCCGATTTTTCACACTTGCTATCTGGTTACCCTGTGTCCTACTGACTTCAGTAGGACTCCACATGGGTGCAATAGAGCATCCAGTTAGAGCCCTGCACAGGGCTGTAAGTGCTGAAACAGGTTAGTGTGGCAGTGCCCATACAGAATGGGACAGAAAAGTCTGTTTCTCTCTCCCCCGGTTTTGATACTTTCTAATGGGACTTTATAATTCTGCTGGGGTTTTGTTCTGTGCCATATTATTGGCATCAGACAATTCTATTGCCCAGTTTCAGAGCCAAGAGAAAGATGAGCAGAGAAATTGGAGGGTGGAATACAACAAAACCTTGTGGCTGTTTTCACATTGTTATATTCTTTATGAGTGGCTTAACAACCACTGTTGCTGCCTGTGAAATAATTTACATGCGGTTCTTTTCCATCAGTTGTCATTGTTAACTATTTCTAACCAGCCAGTTTTAAACTTGGATTGTTCAATTATTGCAGGATAAGTGGTACTAGTGAGGGATTCACAGGGAAAAAGTAATTAGTATTTCCATCTATCCCTATGAAAGAAAGTATTATTAATTAATTAATATCCCCACAAAGAAGGAGAAGGAGTTTTAAAAAATCTTCAATAGAGATATCTACAAGGGTCACATTTGCTCTGAGTGCCTCTTTGACAGGTACCCATTTATTATTTTTACAAGCCAAGATTGTCTGCATCCTCAATCACAGGTCAATCCTTCATTTCTGTCAAACCTTTGATAACTAAAGTGTCTGTATTAATAACTAAAAACTGAAAGAACAAGCTAAGATAGCTACTATAGGGGGGGTCAAATTGCTTGAAATTGCCAAGTAGCAGCCAGTTTGTTTTGCACGAAGAAAAGAGTTAATCATTGTATACAGTTGCAGTAATTATTTTTAGATGTGCTTTGGCACAAACTCTGCTACCTACTGGACCTTTACCTCCAAGTAAGCCCTTTTCTAGAACAGCTGTTCACTTCTAGAAAGAAAGGATGATGAATGTGCGTGAGGCAAAAAGGAGGAATTCTTCAAAGCCAGGTAATGTTTGACACTAATGGGTATAAAATTGCCCCAATGATCAGCCAGCCTGAATAGAGTGTTGACCTGGGCAGGGCATCCCTAATGAGGGTGCATCTTTGCAACCACAAGCGCATATTAGTCCACCCTTATTTATAAGTGGGACAGCACCAGGCTCTCTGTTGTTTAGGGCACTGTTTAACTGATATGTGTCCCAGAGAGTGGGCTCATTGTTGGAATCATCCTCCAAAAAGGAGGAAGTGGCTGAAGAACATTTAGATATAGAGTATCCTTGCTGTGTGTTTTTCCTACTTTTAACTAGAGGGCTTGTGTGACCATCCTACCCTGAGTCTGCACCTGACTAATAACTGAGAAAGGAAAATTCCTGATGTTTTCCTGATGCGTACGAGTAAGCAGTGTGTCTTAGTGGATAGATTACTGCATTTGAACTACTCAAGAGACATGGGTCTGACACTGACCACTGGATGGCCTGGGGTAAGTCATTCCTCCTTTCTATATCTCCATTTTCTCAGGATAGTGGTAAAGATCTATAGATGAAAACCACTATAACAGCTAGATATTATTTTCCTAAACATTTTCTAGGTGAAAAGTGACATTTTTAATCTTTTGGTGCTGTATGAAAAGACATAAACTGCCATACCAATGTCACTTATTGTTCTTTTTTTTTAAAATGATAGTAGCACCCAAACTGTGCTAAGCACAGTACAGCTGTATAAGAGGAGACAATCCATGCCCTGAAGAATTTACAGCATAGAAGGACAAAGACAAATCAAAGGGTTGTTCACCTAACTTACTGACTGTTCCTACTGCACTATGGTGAGAATGGATCGTTGGTTAGCTTCTCAAAAGGGGCAGAGCACTCTCAGATCTCACGGACCTCATTGTAGGTTGTCAGCACCTCTGAACATAAGACCACTCGTTCTTAAGTAATGTCTGGTAATTTTGGTGCAGGCAGAAAGATCCTAGTTGTTATTATACACAGAGGCCTCCTACTTAACCCTGATAGGAAGAGGACTCTTTGTATTCACATCTGAAAGAGATAGTTGCTGGGATACAAACAAAAAGTGCCTATATTCACTCAGCTGACTGTGCCACTAAAATCTTCTCTTTAAAACTTACATTGAGTAACCACCACCAGATTTGGAATTCCAGTGTAGTTTGGAGAAGCAGGGCCAGCTCTAGTTGTTATTATACACAGAGGCCTCCTACTTAACCCTGATAGGAAGAGGACTCTTTGTATTCACATCTGAAAGAGATAGTTGCTGGGATACAAACAAAAAGTGCCTATATTCACTCAGCTGACTGTGCCACTAAAATCTTCTCTTTAAAACTTACATTGAGTAACCACCACCAGATTTGGAATTCCAGTGTAGTTTGGAGAAGCAGGGCCAGCTCTAGGCTTTTTGCTGCCTCAAGGAAAAAAACAAACAAAAAAATAAGGTGGCCAGAATGCTGCCCCTGAAACTGTGCTGCCTCAAGCACACGTGCTCGGTTTGCTGGTGCCTAGAGCCGGCCCAGTGGAGAAGCATCCTAGAGTTTTGCATCACCGCCCACACTTCTCAAAACTGCAAAGCTGGCATGGAAATTTCTTCACATGAACCTTTCTGAGGAAATTGACAACATGCCTGGCTCTGGCCCTGCAAATGCAAAGGGCACATACAATCTGATATGTCAGAATCTTAAGAGAGTTTCAGTTCTAGAAATGGATAGAGCTTCATTGGGGTTTGATTGTATTCAATTTGGACTACCCAGTACTCAGCACCAGTTGTGCTGCAGGAGAGGGATCCAGTGGAAAGAGAACACCCTGCTAGCATAAAGCTAAGACACATTTTGTTCTTCTCATGTCTCTCACATTCCCTCTTCCTCTTATTTCCATGTTTTTGTTTTCTCCTTCACTTCACTCCATGGCAGCAAATAATGCAGAATACTAATGTAGCTCTAACTCTTTCATTTACAGATTATTTATTCACACACAGGTGCTCAGTCTTTCCAAGTACAAATCAAAACAGGTTACCTTAATTACTCAGGAGTTTTTGAGTTGTTCCGAGGTGCACAGGTGAGCTGGGCTTTTGTTATCCCTAAGCCTCCTTACTAGATGGAGTAAGATCTCTGTAGTCTTTCAATGGGCTTTTTTTCCCCCCTTAGAGAGGAATTCTTGTCAGAAGTAATTCTGTTTGCCTGAACAAGGAGTTTTAGGGTGACATTATTTTAAAGTCAGCAGAAGAAGAATAATCCTTCCAAGTGATTGCTTTGGGAGGAATATAATGAAGGAAAATTTAGTGACATTTTCACCCAATTTACTGTTTCATGGAATATCATAACAGAATTTAAACAAGTTAGCTGTGAACACAGACTCCGGCTTCTCTTTCAAGTAAATTGGTAACACATTATTAGAAAAATTCACAGAGGAAAATGGAAATGCTAACTATGCAGCAGCGCTTACGTTTTATACAAGCCAGATTATGACTAGATACATAAAAAAGTCGGAAATCTGCAGCTGAGAAGAGTTTACTGCATAATTATTTTCCCTCACTCACCAAATGACTCCTGGGTTGGAAGGATTTAAAACAGAAAGCGAATGATAAAAAAAATGCTGACTGTGGCTAATGTGTGCAGAACCAAGTAGAATTAACATTGCCAAAGGAGAAGAGAGATATGCTAGACTGTGTGAGCCTTGAAATGAGTGTTTCCTAAACAATATGCCCCCTATTTAAGAATACAACTGTTACTTACTAGGAAAAGCAAAGAAATTTAATTTCCAATTCAGCAAACTGGCTCACCCTTCCTCACATCCAAGAGTTGGCAAAATGGCACTTAAACTACAGAATTTCACAGTCCATTTTCCAGTGCCAGATTTTGCCAGAGGAGATTGCTTTGGAGAGTAAGCAAGATATATGTCCTCCTAACTGTAAGCATTCAAATTGCTCCGTTTTTCCAAATGCAGGAGAAAAAGTAATACTAAATGGTCATCGCTGAAGTTCCACTGGCCTGTAACAACACATTATTTAAGCCCTGATTCACCAAAATGCTTAAGCACATAATTAAACTTTAAGACCATCCCTATTTAGCAAAGCATTTAAGCATGTGTTTAAGTCCTGTTGACTTCAAAGTTTAAAGTTAAGCAGGTGCTTCTGTGCATTGCTAAATTTGGGCCTTAGACTGTAAGAATGGGATAATTTGGCTCTTTATAATTTGGGAACGACAATGCCCCTGAACATTAAATTTGCTTCTGTTTGCATACAGATGCACACACAGTATTGGGTTCTGCTTTCAAATAACGCTGTAGATATCAAAATACACATGGAACCTTACAGATTACTCAGTGGCAATTATGCTCCAAAATAGATTTGGCAGCATCACCTACATGCCATCTGAGTAAGTCCAGCTGCACTGAGTGAACACATTTGCTCAGGTTCTTCCATTGCCCTTGAACGTGCTTTGGTTTCACTTACTGCATAAAATACTATTAGATATGAGTTTATGAGACACCCACTCCCAGTAGTAAAATAAACCTCTCTTGTAACAAGGAAGTCTTCTGGGACTTGAGTTCTTGCTACATAGTTTGTGCCCACACATTGCTAAAGGTCTTGCTGGACACCCTGAAGTACCTTTCTACATAGCATATCCCTTGTTGGGCTCTCTTCTGGCCAGATTAATGATGTTATGCTTTCTGCTGTTCTTGGTTTCAGTGAGCATTAATTTGTGATGAAACTCTTTATTACTGTTTAAAGACAGACACTGCATAAATGGGCTGTACATTTCCACTGCTCACTCTCAAAAAATGCTTTTGATTTAAAATGCAAGGAACTGAAATCAGAGTTACAACACTGAAATTCCTAATTGGGGAAGGTCTAAGTGCCTGGTCATCACTTAAGTATTCTTGCATGGTTCATTGATGTGCTCCGATACTCATTTTCTCTATGTCAAGTGCACATTTATGACTTTAATGCTGAAACATCATCATAAGAATGAACATACTGTGTCAGACCAATGGTCCATCGAACCCAGTATCCTGTCTCCCAAGAGTGGCCAATGCCTGATGCCTCAGAGGGAATAAACAGAACAGGGCAACCATCCAGTGATCTATCCCCTGTCATCTGCCATTGTGTTGTCCAGTCACCCAGTAACCATCTGTTGTCTCCTGTTTTAAACTTAGATTGCAAGCTCATCAGGGCAGGGATCCTCTTTTTGCTTTGCCTGTGTACAGACACTGTGATAATACAAATAGCCTAACAGTAAATTAGCTTGCTTTAATATTTTGTAAAATTGGTGGCTAGTATACTTACAATAAAAGTTGTGACCCAAGGTATTTCTAGATATGAATCCTGTGGATCCATGATCTTTAGAAATATCTGAAAGCTTAAGTTATTTACATTGTTTAGGGATAGCATTTTGACTTTCTCAAACTTTTCAACTGTAAATTCCTTTTAAGGGTGGAGATAAACAGAAAAATGACCAGTGATGAGTGTACCACAAAAGGTTCAGAACTTGAGCTCTGCTTGGATATATGCTCCAAATGTTGAATGTTTATCTGAAACTGAAGCAAAGCCTGTGTCTTATGAAACTGAATTTAAAAATCTCAATTATAGTTTCTGTTCTGAGATTATTTTGGTAGTTTTAATCTTGGAACTGGTGAAGTTTGAAATCCTTCAAATTCCAGTTTATAGTATAACATATTGGCATTTGTGGTGCTGGTCCTGGCAGAGATATAAGCATCAAAAATAATAGGGGATTGGGAAAGGAAAGCGTTTAGATCTAAAATAGAGTTTTAATTTTGCAGGAAGGTTCAGGGTGGATGTATGTGAGAGAGTGTAAAAAAGGAACACATAAAAATTGGCTTGCCTAGCCCTAAAAAAAATTCTCCGAATTTGAAAAAAGGAGGACCATTAAAGCTACAGATTATACAGTAATCACACACACCATGCATGCTAGAATACCCTAAAGCTTGAATACACCTGAAATCTGCTTGCAGCATCCCATAAAAAATAGCTAGGGAGGGTTTCTAACACAGTACAAAGAAAAATTGGAGGGTGGGGAAGTCAACTTTAGAAAGTGTTCCCACATAGTAATTATTATGTCTTGATTGCTGTTTATGAGTTTGCTCTACTGTAACTTGCATGCCTTAGGCTGGTATTAGTGCTGGAGAAAATAAAACTAATTTAGTTTTAAAGGGGACATGAAAGTTTTAAGGTAGTTTAATGTTTTGGTAAAACTATAAGGGTGAGGAAGATTGGACTATCAGAGTCATTAAAAAGCATTAATTCTTATAATAACTCAAGCCTTAACTCCTTCCATATCCAAGAAACCCCTTTTCTCGGGTGTACAGTATAAATGCTCTTCAGACCACAATTGATGACAGCCAATGGAAAAGATATATTTTTCATTTGTGCCCCACTGAGATTTCACACCATAAAGATCAAATCTGTAGATAGTTATTTACCCATATGTAAACTGACTTGTAGGTGACTCCTCTTCACTGAACATTTTATCCATTTATGCTGTTTCCTTAAATTTATAGGCCAGATCCGCAGCTGCTGTCAATGTCCTCAGTGAAGCGATGCTGAGTGATATGAGCAGAGGATCTGGATCTGATATAGCAGATGGATGATTGTCAATATTACACAGTCCGTAGTACCAAGATACCATTCTGATGGATAGAGTATGGAGCAGAGGGAAAGAGTGGAAGTGGAAAAAGATGCATGAACTAGGTGTTTGGCTGGATTTCTGGATGAATAGAGCTCATGACTTCTTGTAAGCTATTAGCTAGGACTCTCCAAATGTCAGTGTTCCAGCTGCATGGGGCTCGGGAGGGCATGTGAGCAGTGTAGCTTGCTGTGTAGTTGCCACTCCTTTCCCTTTGTTTTGGGCTACATTTGTGTGTTTGCTCCACTCCATGATGCATAACAGAGGGCAGCATTTGGCCCCAAGAGAACATCATCTGAGTGACATGCCAAAGTACTGTCTTAAAACTCTCTCTCCAACTTTTTTATTGGATCAGTTACTGCCTCTCTGTGTTTCCTTCTGCAAACCCTACTGTAAATATTGTTGCGTAATTAACATGTTGAACACTAGAGTTGAACTTCCATAGGCAATTAGTGGACTGGAAACAGCCCACAAAATGCAATTCAATTTTAATAGTGAATTGTGACTCATTTGCCATCCTGCAAAGTGGTATCCATCATTGTGGTATCCCTAAAACGGATCAGTCCTTTGCACTTGTTTACCTTTCCCAGCCCTACTCCCTTTCCATATAACAAGGCTCCCTTTTCTGTTCAACTTTTCACTTCAGCCTTGTAAAGGATTCTGCTTGTTGATTACTTACAACCTGCATATTGTCCTTCTGCTGCATCAATAACTCATTGGCCTAGAATCTGCTTTCCACTGAGCACAGAAAAGCAGTTTTATTTTTATATCCTGTGTAACTCTTCAGGTCTCCAGAAAAATCACACCCTCCATCATTATTCTCACCCCAATGTTTGCACCCCTGCTAAGAAGGCTAGGAGCCACTTCCTAAGGCTAGATAGTGCATTTGTCTATCATAGCTGGGAAGGGCATAAGAGGGAGTCAGAAATGCTTCTATGCCCCCTGACTTAGGTTCAGGGAAACACAGGGGCTGCACCCCAGATACTTCCCCACAGAACAACAGGACAGGGAAGGGACAAGGAGGAGTGAGGAGTAAATGAACTCATGGTTCTATCCCAGCTATGCACTGGCAAGTAGAATCAGCTGAATGCATATGGTGATAAGTATGTTGCACCCCAAGCAGAGGGGTTATAAATTAGTCCCTATGCTGAGAGCAGGTGGACACTTACGCCTTACGGGCAGCAAGCATAATCTAACCCTATATCTTTAGATGGGTTGAAAGCTTAGCTTAAAAGCCCAAGTACAAAGACTTATCCAGGGAGCGCTCATTTCTTATGAAATTTAAAACCAAAGAAACTTAACCATTTAGAAGTTAGAGAATTGTGTAAAATATGGTTATATGCTATCCAATGTTTGAGATTCCTCTGCCTGACTCAAAAATGCCAGAGTTGTATGCAAAGTTTAGCTTAAAGACAAGTGACTGAAATTATTACATAGTTATAGAGACTTTTCAGTCTCTAGGACACAGTATACTAGTCTGATTGGTACAAATCCATTATGAGTTGGATATATCATAATCTGACATTACAAATATGAAATAACCTCCTCTTCAAAGACTATATTGTCAGGGACAATGTACAAGAGAGTGCCCTTACTAGGCAACTTCCTGTCTTAAGAGACCATGCCTAAGTGTTCCTCAAGTATTCTGAGTAAATTTTTATTAGAAGCCAACCAACTGTCACAGAACCATTTTGCCAGACCTTCGAACAGTGGTTAAGATAAGTCTTCCCATATAGCAGATATCTTACAGCCAATTAACATAATTAGGGTATTTATTGATTTTGAGTAGAGTTGTGAAATGTTCCTAACAATTCCTCCTTTCCCCCAGTACAATTTTCCTAGTAATAAGGACTTGTTAGTAACCCAAAATTTATTCCAGGTTCTATTAAGTGTTGTGTGAAACTTTGTGCTAACCTAACTCTGAATACAACTGGGCCAATTTATAGTTTCACATTAATTCAAAATTTAGGTAAAACCAACAATTAATAAAAGCAGCTGCTATTCAGAAGCAAGCCTAGAGTTCAACTGTACACAGCACAACCCAGAGCTTGGTTTTAGCTGAGACACTGGTCATGAAAATTTGTCACTTTATTGTGGAAAAAAAGTTTCACATTTTTTCAACAGGCTAAAGAACTGGTCAAAATAGGAGGTTTTTGGCAATTTTTTTCACAAAAAGTCCACCTTATTTTTCATTGAAATATTCCACAATTTGATTTGTTTACTAGTTCTAACACTGGTATATTATGGAATCAGAGGAAGACAAGTACCCAGATGCTGAATGCCACATAAAGGGTCTCTAAAAACCCTAGATGTGGTTAGGGGAAAATTCACCAGGCACAGAAACTGAAGGTTTGTCTTCACCACTGGGGAGATCCACGCTGCTGTAATTGATGCAGCAAGTGCCGATTTAGTGGGTCTAATGAAGACCCGCTAAATTGATGGCAGAGCACTCTCCAGTTGAGTCCAGTACTCCAACTCCCCGAGAAGAGTAAGGTAAGTCAACAGGAGCGCATCTCCCATCAACGCAGCCCAGTGAAGACACCGGGGTAAGTCGACCTGAGCTATGTCGACTCCAGTACGTTATTCACAAAGCTGGAGTTGTGTAACTTAGGTCGACTTACCCCAGTAGTGTAGACAGTCGCAGGCTGCCTTCCAAGGACTTTTTCACAAAACCAGCCATAGAGAGCATGCCAGGAGTGGGCTGAGGCTGGGAGAGGGTTGAGCCATAGCACTGTGATGATTCTGAACAGTGCCCCTGCTCACAGGCAGCGGGTGACAGGCAGCCTCCAGGACCGTGCAAGTCATACCTGGGTCCACTCTGATTTCCAGGGCAACCCAGAATTGGGAGGGCACATTGGGGGCTTTACCTCTCCTTACTCTTCCTCCCACTCTCTGGCCTCTAAGAGGGGCAGCACAGAATCTCCAACTAAGCTGCACCTTTCTGTCTCATACATAGCGTAGGCACAGGGTCCAAAATTAGGGAATTGAATTTTCAAGCACAATTCCAGACTGAGAAAATACAATAATTGCTAACAGTTAACACACAGTGGCACCTGAGATGCAAAAGCAAAAGTGACTAGTGATTTTGGGTACCTGGATTGAGCCACCTTAACAGGGGCCCACTGACAGTCCACACTTTGTCCCCTCTCGAGGCATTCCCCAGACTTTAATACTTTAGTCCTGCCATGAGTGCAAGGGACTGGACTAGAAGACTTCCAGTCCTACAATATGATTCTATGATCCTCAGTTAACCCACAAAAAATTACTACGTATCCTATTGTATGAGGCACGTTGCAACATTATAAAATATTTTTACACACATCGGATGAAAAAAATTCTCCTTTCCACAATCTTTATGTTTAGAGTGTGTGTTTGCACATGAACATACCCTCCCCAAACAAGGAATGTATGTGGAAAGGAGAAAATCTTTCCTATAATCTGCAGGATGTGATAAGATTGTGCCCCACCCTTTTCTCAGTCTCACGCTGGAGGAAAAATAGTTTTTTATAATAAGCTTAGGGAAAAATAAAATCCATTAAGGAGGATCACATAGAGCTGCAGCAGTCAGACCTTGCACAGGCAGGTCCTGCTACAAATCCAAGAAACAGCCAAGGAAAAAATGAATTGTCAACCAGACGATTGTACTTAAGAGAATCCTCCTGACGCTGGACATCTGGGTGCTTCAGATGCCAGCCTTAAATCAGGAGTCAGTTTAGTGCTGGGATAGGGATGGAGGGCAAAAAAAAACAAGTTTTACATTGCCAAGGATGGCATGGGATGGAATGTCAACTGAATACTGCAAGTGTATGCATTTGGAACTGTACTTTGAAAGCACGCTTAAAAACAAAGCATAAATTGTGCCAAGAAACTGTCTAATCAGTGCATGGAAATGTGCTCTTATGACAACTCTGTGCTATTGAACTTCATGAGGAAAGGGGGTCTAAGCATTTCCGAATGGCTGGGGATAAGCAAATGGCTGCTGTGTGCTGGGATAGGTATAAAGAGAACTGAAACATTAACCTCTGCTTTGCCAGCAAGCAGCAACTGCCTTTTTCACATGCCAGCTGTTTACTTTTTTGTTTTTCTGATAGGAAATGAATTATTGAATGAAAAAAAGGACAAAAAATGCTGTATTTTGTTATCATACTAATTACACTTATACTTCACTACCATGACATTTTGGCAAATTAATACTTCTAGTAATGTAAAAATTGCAAGAAATCTGCTTTCCTGCCCCTCAGCTTTCTGTATCTCTTGAAATCTCAGTCTGCAACTAGGACTAGAAGAACATTAGCAACCTGGTGTGAATCTTTTTCCTCAAGAGTTTTTCCAGTTGCTTTTTGCAGACCCAAGAGATCCATCCCAAGATTTTATTTACAGTATATATTCAATCAACCACTCATTTATCCAAATAAAAGGAAGAGTTGAAAATAATTCAAATAAATATAGTTCTGGACAAGCAGGGAACCATCATCTTTCTAGATAAAAATACTTCTTACACATGCCCCGCCTCTACCATAGTATCTAGGCATTCCCAGTCATTAAAGTATTTTTCTCCCCCAACACCCCTGTGAGGCAGGAAAATATTACATCCATTTTACAGCTGGGGAACCAAAGCACATAGACTAAGTGACTTGCTTAGGGCCCCACTGGAACTCCACTACAGTGTTTGGAATTGAACCCAGGTATCCAGAGACAGAAGCCAGTTTCTTAACCACAAAACCATCCATTGTTGCTTTAGCTTTCAATGTACTCTAACATGTATCTAAGAAAACTCTCTTTTCAAATAAAGGAGTTTTTCAGGTAATCAGAATTTGACTATATGCACAAATCTCTCTCAAACATCACATTGTGCAGACAAAGTCTCCATTGAAAACACATCTTTGCAAACACAATTCTTTTCAATAATCTGTAGTATGTGGATTCATTAAATGCTGTGCATATGACACCTAAGTTGATCTCAAGCAGATTGATTACTGACCTATGAGCTCTATAGTCTCAAAGTAAGCCGTTGACTAGATTCCAAAGAAGTTATCTCAACCAGTCAAAAATGTTGTCTACACATTAATCCAGGGATGGGCAAACTTTTTGGCCTGAGGGCCACATCCAGGTATGGAAACTGTATGGTGGGCCATGAATGCTCATTAAATTGGGGTTTGGGGTTTGGGCTCTGGAATAGGGACAGAAATGCAGAGTTCAGGGTGCAGGAGAGGGCTCCAGGCTGGAATGCCGGAGGGGGTGGGGTGGGGTGAGGGCTCCAGCTGGGCGTGTGGGCTCTGGGGATGAGGGGTTGGGGGTACAGGAGGGTGCTCTGGGCTGGGATCAAGGGGTTCAGAGGGGGATCTGGGCTGGAGGTTGGGGCACAGCAGGGGGTAAGGAGTGCAGGCTTCTGGCAGTGCTTACCTCAAGCGGGTCCCGGAAGCAGCGGCATGTCCCCCTTCTGGCTCCTACGTGGTGACACAGCCAGGCAGCTCTGCGTGCTGCCCCGTTCCACAGGCGTCGCCCCACAACTCCTATTGGCCATGGTTCCCGGCCAATGGGAGCTGCAGGGGCAGTGTGTGGAGCCCCCTGGCTGCCCCTACACATAGGAGCTGGAGGAGGGACATGCCACTGCTTCTGGGAGCTGCATGGAACCACAGCATACACAGAGCAGTGTAAGCCCCGAATCCCATTCTGCGGCTGGAGTGACGGCGGGGGGCAAACCCCAGACTCCGCTTCCTGCTGGAAGCTCGAGGGCCAGATTAAAATGTCTGAAAGGCTGGATGCAGCCACCGGGGCCGTAGTTTGCCCCAGGGGTGGCTCTAGCCATTTCACCGCCCCAAGCATGGCGGCACGCTGCAGGAGGCGCTCTGCCGGTCGCCAGTCCTGCAGCTCCAGTGGATCTCCCGCAGACATGCCTGTGGAAGGTCCGCTAGTCCCGCGGCTCCGGTGGACCTCCCGCAGGTGTGCCTGTGGATACTCCACCAGAGCCGAGTGACCAGCGAACCCTCCGCAGGCACACCTGCAAGAGGTCCACTGGAGCCGCCTGCAGCCCTCCCGATGACCAGCAGAGCACTCCCCGCGGCATGCCGCCCCAAGCATGTGTTTGGCGTGCTGGGGCCTGGAGCCACCCCTGGTTTGCCCATGCCTGCATTAATCCCTGTTTACTTGATGCTGCAAATAGTTTCATAGAATCATTAGGGTTGAAAGGGACCTCAAGAGGTCATCTAGTCCAATGCCCCCCCTGTTCAAAGCAGGACTAATCCCCAAATCTGTAAATGGCCCCCTCAAGGATTGAACTCACACAGTTGCAGAGTATATACACAGTATATACACAGTCTAAAAGCTAATTTATTGATTTACCTAATGACAAAGAGTCTGACAGCAAAAGTAAGAAAATCCATAGCAAAGGCAGAAAAATTTTGGCTAATAATCCAACCTCAACTCAAGCCGGCATGCCCTCCTTTGTACAATGGCAGAGTGATGACTATGATATCAGGCTACAATTTTAGTAATATGCATTTCCTCTCTTTTGTCAATTTGTGTGTGTTGGACCCAATGATCACTCTTAAGAACTTGCCTTCAGTCATAAGGGCCAAATGCAGACATGCTGATTCATGAGTAGCATCTTACTCCACAAGTAGCCCCAATGACCATATGTGTGCTACCACCTAAGTCAAAGTGATTCCGAATATTGCCTTAAATTATTTGAATTCTGTATTTGCAGTATTCTATGTATTTCTTAGTGTGAAACCAAGGTAACCTATCAATGTATATAAGGCAACTGGAATTATGAAACATTTGTGTTTGCAAAGATGCGTTTTCAATGGAGACTGTCTGTAAACTGTCTCTGCACAATGTAATGTCTGAGAGATATTGTGCACACAGTCAAATTTTGATTACCTGAAAAACTCCTTTATTTGAAAAGAGAATATTAGATACATATTACAAAAAAGAGTGACCACTACTGCATATTATTTCATCATGTGTTGAACATAAGAATAAAACATAAGAACGGCCATACGGGTCAGCCCAAAGGCCCATCTAGCCCCGTGTCCTGTCTTCCAACAGCGGTCAATGCTAGGTGCTTCAGAGGGAATTAAAAGAACAGGTAATCATCAAGATATCTATCCACTGTTGAAGATGAATTAGTAATAGTTACAGTGTCCATGGTGGTCTACTTCAATTTTATGTTACATGCATGACCAATAATAGGAATTTTCCAGAGCAACTACTGAGGATTGGGGTAATGGTCAACACTGATGGAAGACTATATAATGTAGATGTCATTTGATTCTAACACATATATGTATTTAGCTTATATTCCAATTACTTCAGAACAAAGTCCTGAAGTTCTTAATGTAATACAAATACCGGGCTCCTCCAATACTCCCATTGAAGTTAAATGGGAATTTTGTTGTAAGGACACAGAATTTCGCCTTTAGTCCTTAGACAACACTCGCAATGAAGTTAATGGGATGCTTTGCCAAGCAAGACTTCAGACTTGGCTCCTTTATCCTTACTGCTGATGCAAAATATGATGAAGACTTTGAAATACATGCATTTTTTTTTACTGAAGTCAAATCAATCACAACTGATAGGGCTGTGTGAAACTCATAAATTTCAGTTCACATCCACATCAGCCAACTTTTTCATTAACTTTGAGTTACATGTTTTCACATTCATTTCTGTCCAAATCCAGAACTGAAAATGAACGAGAGAAGTTATGCTCAGCTCCAGAATATTGCCTTTTAGTTTGAGTTTCATTCCATTGGAGAAAACCTACCATGGAAGTTACAAACAATGAGACAAAACCAAAATTCAACCACAAGAAAAAAAATAAAAATAAACCATGTGTGTTTAGAAGCAGCAAAAGTCTTCTAGTTTGATGAAAGTTGGTTCATCCTAAACTTTGACTTGTTCCATTTTTAGGTTCAAAGTCCAAACTTACAGACTTTGCTTAGTTTTAGGTTTCAAATTTTACCTTTCACATAGCACTTGTAACAAAGCAACAATAATAGCTATTTCAAAATCAAAATAAATCACATCACACTATTAAAGAACTACTACTAGACTCCCTTAAAAAGGAGCAAAATGTTCATAAGTTAATTATAGATATACAATGTAAATCAGAAATATTTTCTGACTTGTACAGAAATGTGAAGAAGATGGAGGTTGACAGTTCAATCCATCTGAGGTTTAAATGTACAGAAGGATTGTTATGGCCTCTAGTTTTTACTGAAGTGTGAACCCCAGTGAAATAACGCCACTAAATCAAAATGAATTACCTCTAAATAATTAGCAATACCTATTGTTTTTAGACGTTCATCTTTAAGGTGGGATATTACCATGAATAAGAACTAGAGGTCATTGTGCACCTTATGACATTCTAGACAATCTAGAAATTCTTAACCATTCTTCAATTTCAAAGAAAAGTCAAAGCCTTGATGAGAAAACTAACATAACCCGTTCTGTTTTGAGAAGTAAAATAAATGCAAAAATCTTCATGGCACAACGTCTAAAGTTCAGGACAAAGTATTAGTTTAGCCACAACATGGGGGGTTTTAAAACTTCAAATTACTTGCTTACAAAGTGTCTCTCCATCCAGTAAATACATTAATCAGTGGTTAAATCTAGGTGGGGACATTACTACTTGCTGAGTTATTTCAACTTACATACACAACATGACCTAAAAATCATGCTTGGAACTCAACTCTTCAAGGTAGTGTCACTTTATCTTTGATTTTGGCTGGCTGGGACAGCGAGTTTGACGTTTCACCAACCCCACTGATGTACAGGCTGATATAGCAGGCAGGACTGGTGGTCTCAAGACAAGGGAAGAGGGCAAACACCATCTGGAGCATCATGTGGCTGAGATGACACTGAGATAGTGCAAGTACTACAGCTAGAGAGAAGACAGATGAGAGCCTGCATCAGGAGAAGAAAGACAGCACCTGAAGGAGAGAAGTAGTAAGAAAACAGGAAAAGAAGAGGGAGAGTGGTTCCTGGAACCCATACAATACACATTAGGAGCTTGGAAATGAGCTCGAGTTCATTTCCCTGCTCTTCCATAGACTGCCTGTGTGATTTTGGGCAGGTCGCTTAGTCTTTCTGAACCTCAGTTTCCCACCTAAAACAGGGATAAGGGTCCTGCCCATCTCACAGGAACGTTGTGAGAATATTAAATATTGGGAGGTGCTCAGTTACTATGGTAATGGAAGCCATAGAAATATCATAGTTCAAGAAATAGATCGATCAGAACAAGCATACACAAAAGTCCTTATAATGAAGGGAGACGAGTCCTACCACTAGGTTCTGGTTTCATCCACATGGTATCATCCACATTGTGTTAATTAGGCACTTGCAAATGAGTGACATGATGGAGGCCCAACACAAAGAGGTAAATAGAAGTTTGCACTCAGCATGTGTCATGCATGGCGGACACTCAGTACCTATAAAACAATTTATGTCCAGTTTATGTTGTGTCCTATATGGGCTACTCCCATGTAGATGGTTGCCCTACCGATAGAGGCAGTAAGGGTTAGGTTTAAAGCAGATGATCTCTTGATGTCTGGTAGAGGCCAGGCCATCTTGTACCAAGGTCCTATATCTCTACGATTGGTCTTGTTCTGCCCACTCCAGTTTGTCAAAATGAATAGTGCAAGTTTACTGAGCCAGACCAAGCCGTCTGCTGCTCAGACTGATTCTTTGCACCACAAGGCACAGAAGTCTTTTGTCTCTCGCATGGTAGCGGTTATTAAAAAGTCAATGTTTGCTAAGATGTCACACCCATTCTCTTTGATTAGAATATAGAATTTCTGTGATAATTGTTGAGTTAATGCTGACCAATGAACATTCTTCCAGACACACCTCTCTCCACTTCTTTGGCAGAGGCAGCTAGGATATAGCCTTTTCTCCTGCTTCTTCCATCAGCCTGTGTCAGGAAAGCTCTCCTGGTTGTCCTTAGCACGGTCAACTGAACAGCAGCTCCTTCTCTTATGAGCATGCTCTGAGCAGTTGCTGGGCTAGCTAATATCCAAAGAGGCAGTATCCTGTTTACGTCTGAGATACTAGATATGGGTGCAGAAATCAGTTCAATAACTACACTAAGTTGCCTGTGCAACAGACATTATATGATGAATGGAGGCAACCTAGATAATTTGCTTTGCCATGACAGTTATTATACTATGTCAAAAGTAGTGTCAAGTATTCCCAATTGACTGGTCCAAGATTGTAGTCTTTAACTTTGTAAGGTTGACATACCTAGAACCTATATCCAATTTACAGTACCAGGGGTCCTGTATATTAAGTGAGCTATGCCTTTACATACCAATATTAGCATTTCAGCACCACAGTTAATTTTAAGATCACTGTTCTGAAAGATTAGTTAGGGAGAAAATGATCTTGGCAACAGAAATGTTTAGCTAAAAATGTATTGTCCCATGGCAGCAGCCTCACAGAGAAGACTGAACGAAGCCCATCTCTTTTACATGACAAAATTATGTTTGTAGCCATTTGTATTTCAGCCCTCAGATCATGAAACATGAACATTGCACTGAAACTATATGCAGCTTTTTTCTGAAAGATTCCACTGCATTGTGCTGCAAAGCCACAGATCTAAATTAGCCCCTTAAGGCTCAACATGGAAAGCCATAATCACAGGCTGAACTTTTGTTTTCCTACACAATGACCAGCACATTCTTCTTATTATTAGACTATTACATTTTAATACTACTACCTCACATGTTGCCTTTATTACCTGTCACCTTAAGTCTGCAGAGCTTTGCGTTTGCTCTTCTTTACATCCCATAGAAGCGATTCAGCTTACATTTAAAGCACAAATTGTAAAAAAAAAAAAAATCCCTACCGGTGTTAACAGCAATGAGAAAAAAATCCTCTTCATTAGAGCTAAGCAAACTGGTTCAAATTAATTAAGAATCTGCTTAAAATTCAAGACCAAATTTTGACCTGAACTTTAGAAAAGTTTGATCATTACCCAGAAATATTCCCTACCTGATCTAAGTTATTTTGTGGCCCCAGACCACCACTCACACTCTTCCAGTTCCTCCAGCACCTTCTCTGACATTTTAGAGACAGAGGAATTGCCATACCAGAGTAGTTCAGTAACCTGTGTCAGAAACCTTGCAGCAGGCAGGGGAGGTAGATACATATGCAAAGGAAAATGGCTTTCTAATCTCCATCAGTTAGAGGTTGGCTTGTGCCCTCAAGCATAACGGTTTATATGCTTCCAAAAATTTTATACATTTTAATTCTCAATATTCATATAAATATCCAGTTTTATTTAAAAAAATTGCTAAGCTCTTAGATTGCATATCTTGTGACAATGAGTTCCTCAGGCTAATTATGAGTCATGGAGAAGTATTTCTCTGTATCACCTGTAAAAGTGCTGCCTTCAGTTTCATTGAACCCTTGCCAAATATATTGCAGGGCACTAGATGTGTGTGTGACCTGGTCAGTTCTGCTGGGGTGGCTGCTAGTTTTAAACCTCAGCTTCCCAGAGAGGTACATAATGTGTGCAGATATCCCTGACCTGGGGGAAAAAACCTACATGAGCAGGATTTTAATACAACCATCAACTTGGCCCAGCAGAGAGTGGCAGACCTAACGAGTGCGAGGCAGCTAGGGTTGTCAACCCACTAGGATTGTCCTGGAATCTCCAGGAGTTAAAGACTATGTTATGATGAAACCACCAGGAATTTGTCCAATCAAAGTTGGCAATCCCAGCGACAGCCTGCAACAGGTATATCAGGACGGGTGGGGAGACAGAGAGGCAGGAAAGTGGTTGAAGGCAAATGGCAGACAAATAAATAGAAAAAGATGAGAACTCTTGGGCTTAGGCCATTCAACTGTACAGGGAGAAGGAGTAGAAGAATTGGGGTACTTATTCATACATTTCTTATTATTCCCCTCATTCATACCCCTCTGACATATAGGGTAGTAGTAGTTTGAGCATGGGATTGGGAAAAAGGAGATCTGAAGTCCAGTTCCTGCTCTGCTCTCTGTAGGAACTCAAGTGTGCTGCTTACCACCTCTGGGCCTCAGTTTCCCCATCCCTAGAGTAGGATTAATTATACTTTGTAAATCATGAAGATATTCATGATAAAGCTGCTACTGCACATAATTATAATTCAGATTCATTGAAGTACAAACAATAAAAAATTACCATTGGTGTCAGATAATAGGTTTGTGGAATGATAATACAAATAATGCTTGCTATTGCTCTTACACAAACCCATAAATCATTTGTGGATTAACCTTTCAGAAAGTCTTAACAAGCATTCATGCCACTGCAGCACAATTCAAAATCTATTTTAGGTTGCCACAAAAGCTAGGTGTTGTATTCAGAATGTAGGGATCAATCAATTTAAGGAAGGAAAGATGAAAGAACAGATTACCTAGTGATACAGTCATTAATTTTAGATACAAACACCCAACTTCATTTTATTTTTATTGGGAAGAGCCAACGGTATCTCAGAAAACTAGTCAAAGTTCTGACATTCTCTTCTGCAATTAAAGCATCACTTGAACTTAATCAGACTGTTGAGCTAATGACAAAGGGTAGGAAAAAATTGTGCTACAGCATAAGATTAAATGCTAGAGAGAACAGCTTCTACAAGAGCTGTGGCTCTCTTGTGGGAGAGAATTTGGAATCCAAATCCCTATGGCAGATTTGACCACCCACAGCATTTAATATTATTCTGTTCTTTTTAATTCAGTTAAATGCCTCACTGAAGTCACTAGGAATTTTTCTTAAGTACTGCAGGATCAAGCCCAATGACTTATTTTATATATATCTATGTCTTCTAGCTATAAAATTTCTTCCAGATATAAATCTAGAGATTAGATAAAATGATTCTGATACACATGTATCCTCGTACACACACACATACAATAATCATGCTTTATTAGTAGGGCCCTATCAAATTCATGGCCATTTTGGCCAATCTCACGGTCATAGCATTTTAAAAATCATAATTTCACGATTGCAGCTATTTAAATCTGAAATTTCACAGTGTTGTAATTGTAGAGATCCTGACCCAAAAGGGAGTTGTAGGGTGGGGTTGCAAGGTTATTGAAGGGAGGTGTTGAAGTACAGCTACCCTGACTTCTGTGCTGCTCCTGGCAGCAATGCTGCCTTCAGAGCAGGGCATCTGGAGAGTGGCGACTGCTGGCTGGGAGCCCAGCTCTGAAGGCAGAGCCACTGCCAGCACAGCACAGAAGTAAGGCTTTTTTTAAAAACTAACAAAATCATCCAAAGCCCAAGATTTGGTGGTGATGGGGGACTTCAACTATCCAGATATATGTTGGGAAAATAACACCGTGGGGCACAGACTATCCAATAAGTTCCTGGACTGCATTGCAGACAACTTTTTATTTCAGAAGGTTGAGAAAGCTACTAGAGGGGAAGCTGTTCTAGACTTGATTTTAACAAATAGGGAGGAACTCGTTGAGAATTTGAAAGTAGAAGGAGGCTTGGGTGAAAGTGATCATGAAATCAGAGTTTGCAATTCTAAGAAAGGGTAGAAGGGAGTACAGCAAAATAGAGACAATGGATTTCAGGAAGGTCGATTTTGGTAAGCTCAGAGAGCTGATAGGTAAGGTCCCATGGGAATCAAGACTGAGGGGAAAAATGACTGAGGAGAGTTGGCAGTTTTTCAAAGGGACGCTATTAAGGGCCCAAAAGCAAGCTATTCCGATGGGTAGGAAAGATAGAAAATGTGGCAAAAGACCACCTTGGCTTAACCACGAGATCTTACATGACCTACAAAATAAAACGGAGTCATATAAAAAATGGAAATTAGGTCAGATTACAAAGGATGAATATAGGCAAACAACACAGGAATGCAGGGCCAAGACTAGAAAGGCAAAGGCACAAAATGAACTCAAACTAGCTACGGGAATAAAGGGAAAAAAGAAGACTTTTTATCAATAAATTAGAAGCAAGAGGAAGACCAAGGACAGGGTAGGCCCACAGCTCAGTAAGGCGGGAGAAACAGTAATAGGAAACTTGGAAATGGCAGAGATGCTTAATGACTTCTTTGTTTCGGTCTTCACTGAGAAGTCTGAAGGAATGCCTAAAATAGTGAATTCTTATGGGAAGGGGGTAGGTTTAGAAGATAAGATAAAAAAAGAGCAAGTTAAAAATCACTTAGAAAAGTTAGATGCCTGCAAGTCACCAGGGCCTGATGAAATGCATCCTAGAATACTCAAGGAGTTAATAGAGGAGATATCGGAGCCTCTAGCTCTTATCTTTGGAAAGTCATGGGAGACGAGAGAGATTCCAGAAGACTGAAAAAGGGCAAATATAGTGCCCATCTATAAAAAGGGAAATAAAAACAACCCAGGAAACTACAGACCAGTTAGTTTAACTTCTGTGCCTGGGAAGATAATGGAGTAAGTAATTAAAGAAATCATCTGCAAACACTTGGAAGGTGGTAAGGTGAGAGGGAATAGCCAGCATGGATTTGTAAAGAACAAATCATGTCAAACCAATCTGATAGCTTTCTTTGATAGGATAACGAGTCTTGTGGATAAGGGAGAAGCGGTGGATGTGGTATACCTAGACTTTAGTAAGGCAATTGATACGGTCTCGCAAGACATCCTTATCGATAAACTAGGCAAATACAATTTAGATGGGGCTACTATAAGGTGGGTGCATAACTGGCTGGATAACCGTACTCTGAGAGTAGTTATTAATGGCTCCCAATCCTGCTGGAAAGGTATAACAAGTGGGGTTCCGCAGGGGTCTGTTTTGGGACCGGCTCTGTTCAATATCTTCATCAACGACTTAGATGTTGGCATAGAAAATACACTTATTAAGTTTGCAGACGATACCAAACTGGAAGGGATTGCAACTGCTTTGGAGGACAGGGTCAAAATTCAAAATGATCTGGACAAATTGGAGAAATGGTCTGAGGTAAACTGGATGAAGTTCAATAAAGACAAATGCAAAGTGCTCCACTTAGGAAGGAACAATCAGTTTCACACATACAGAATGGGAAGAGACTGTTTAGGAAGGAGTATGGCAGAAAGAGATCTAGGAGTCATAGTGGACCACAAGCTAAATATGAGTCAACAGTGTGATACTGTTGCAAAAAAAGGAAACGTGATTCTGGGATGTATTAATAGGTGTGTTGTAAACAGGACACGAGAAATCATTCTTCCGCTCTACTCTGCGCTGGTTAGGCCACAACTGGAGTATTGTGTCCAGTTCTGGGCACCACATTTCAAGAAATATGTGGAGAAATTGGAGAGGGTCCAGAGAAGAGCAACAAGAATGATTAAAGGTCTTGAGAACATGACCTCTGAAGGAAGGCTGAAAGAATTGGGTTTGTTTAGGTTAGAAAAGAGAAGACTGAGAGGGGACATGATAGCAGTTTTCAGGTATCTAAAAGGGTGTCATCAGGAGGAGGGAGAAAACTTGTTCACCTTAGCCTCTAATGATAGAACAAGAAGCAATGCGCTTAAACTGCAGCAAGGGAGAATTAGGTTGGACATTAGGAAAAAGTTCCTAACTGTCAGGGTAGTTAAACACTGGAATAAATTGCCTAGGGAGGTTGTAGAATCTCCATCTCTGGAGATATTTAAGAATAGGTTAGATAAATATCTATCAGGGATGGCCTAGACAGTATTTGGTCCTGCCATGAGGGCAGGGGACTGGACTTGATGACCTCTCGAGGTCCCTTCCAGTCCTAGAGTCTATGAATCTATGAATCTATAGCATGGTATGGTATTACCAGCCTTCCTTCTGCGCTGCTGACTGCAGAGCTGGGCCTTCAGTCAGCAGCCACCACTCTCCGGCCACCTTGCTCTGATGGTGGTATGGTATGGTAATGTCAGCTGTAACAGGGGGCAGGCCAAAGAGGTACTGAACCAACCCCTGTTAGCTCAGAACCTGCTAGCGTAGCTCCCATACAGAGGAACTGATTGGATCTGGCAGGGTGTGACTCATTAAAGGAGCCTAAGAGCAATCACCTGTGAGCCTGCTGAGAGGAAGGCCTATAAAGCCAACTGGAAGGAAGGGAAGTGGGTGAAGAAACAGGAGGAGTAAGGAATTGCTGCTCCTAGCTAGCAACAGGTACTAGCTGTCCCCTGGCTGGCTACCTAACTGCAATTGACTTGTACATAGAGTTGTATATAGATGGTGGAGGGAATGAACACAGGGAAATAAAAGGACACTGGGTTGCAAAATAAGAGATCTCTGGCTATTCTGTACAGCGAGCAAGGAGGCACACGTCTACACACCCTTACTTCTGCTTTGCTGTTGGCAGGTCACTGGCTTCAGAGCTGGGTGCGAGCCAGCAGCCGCCGATCTCCTGCCACTCTGCTCTGAAGGCAGTGCAGAAGTAAGGGTGGCAAGACTGCAACCCCCCTAAAATAACCTGGTGACCCCCTTGCAACTCCATTTGAGTCAGGATTCCCAGTTTGAAAAACACTGGTCTCTCCCATGAAATCTGTATAGTATGAGATAAAAGCACACAAAAGACCAAATTTCATTGGGGAGGGGGGCGGGTGGAAACCAGATTTCAAGGTTTATGACACGTTTTTCATGACCGTGAATTTGGTAGGGCTCTATTTATTAGATACACACACTATATATAAAATAAATCATGATTATGATGTTGAAAATATATGTATATATCTATATGTTTGATATATAAAAATATGATGTACATGTCTATATACAATCATACTTCATATTTTATACTTGTGAATGTATTATATATACACACACAAACATGTCAAAATCATGCTTTTTATCAAAGCATAATTGTGACTCATGATTTGGGCTGTCTAGACACTAATGTTTGATTTCTCTTAGGCAATATTTCTTTCAATCATTTAAGTCAGAAAGTCAATTATTTCTGTTATATAAATAATCAATTTTATTTATTTGTTTTTCTTAAATACCAGAGTTCTTGCTTAGTTTTCAATTGAACTTCCTTATTTATTTTCCTTGAGCCTCTGGGGAAGAATGCATGAATCTGTGACATAAAAATTAATGGAAAGGAAAAGAAACCAACCTGGCCAGACTAATAAACTGAATGATATTAGACAAAAGAGGGGAAAACATACAGTGGCTGCATTAAACATGAGCTCCAGTTTCCACCTCTCTGGCAGCAGAGCACCCTCTGTCTCTGGAACCAGTGCTGTTCCACAGCACAAGGGGGGAAGCTGGATTCTGAGAGGCCATGCCTGGATCGTGCATCTCTGGTATGAAACCTGTCACTGTAGGGACTCATGGCAACGTGCAAGGGGTGAACAGAGTAGGCTGCTGCCCAGATTCTACAGATCCTCCAACTGTAATGATGGCATACTAAGGCCCTTTCATCTACCAGGAAGAAGCAGTATCAGTGCAGCAGCTCCTCAGCACTGGGGGAGGATTTCTTCCACTCTAAATTACTCTACAGAGGTGCCTACCCTACAGCCTGCTAGTAGGGCTGTGGGCTAGCTTTCTGCATTGGCCCTGCTAGCACTATTTTCAAGAGAGAATGCCACTGCATCATCATACAGGAATATTAGGAACTGGTGTGCAATCTAACAAAGCATTTTAAGCATGTGCTGACTAGATTAAAGATACCCATGGTCACAAATACACAAATATTTAGGTGATTTCCAAGACTGGGACCTTGGGGCTTGATGCTGTGAGGGGCTGAGCCTCTGATCTGATCTAGCAAAGCACTATGGACTCCCATTGACTTCAGTGGTAAAACTCAGGCAAAGATAAACACGTGCTTGAGTGCTTTGCTGTGTTGGTGCTAGAGTGCTCAGCTAGGGTGACCAGACAGCAAATGTGAAAAATCGGGATAGGGTGGGGGGTAATAGGAGCCTATATAAAAAAAGTCCCAAAAATTGGGACTGTCCCTATAAAATCAGGACATCTGGTCACCCTATGCGCAGCACTTTGCATGATCTTTACAAGAAGGCTAAACACCTACTATTCAAGCTTATTTCCAATTAAAACAGATAATATTATAGATCACTCATGCTTTTGCACATGCAACCTACTGGTCACTGTGTGTTACAAATACCCTTCCGAGCTCAATCCACAGAGGATGTGTTCCAGGCTATGTAGCCTGGCTCTTTAGCTCAAGCTGCAGAGATGTGCACTTCCAGTCTCTGGCTCAGTCCCTGGTTTGTTGCATCAGCCAAGATGCGGAAGGACTACCACACATTTCCCCACTCCTCTGTTCTTCCTCCCCATATCTGTGCATTACTGCTGCACTAGACCATAACTTTCATCCCAGATACAGGGACAGAGACTAGTGGCAACATGACTCTCCATCTAGAGCTAGCAGCTGACACCACATGGCCTCCTGTGCAGACAATGAAACCCATTTTACATTTTGGATTTTCATCTCACAATCAGATTTCCAGCAGCATCACAATTCAAACTTCTCAAGTTTTTGAGTAGTCAAGTTCTGGAACCCCTCTGTACCTCAGTTTTTTTCCCCCTGTGATGTGAGGATTATACACTTATTTATCTACATCCCAGTGCAATTGTTAGTTAAAAGTCATCAGTGTTTGCAGAGCACTTTGATCCTAAGATAAAATGTGTTGCAAAACTATTATGATGTAATAATGTGAGTGTAATGAATGGAGTAGAAAGAGCAGGAGTCTAAATGTGCCTCCTGTATTTCTGTATCTTCTCTCAACATTTATATGCCTATAAATTAGCGCCTTTTCCAGGCACACTTTTTTCCCCAGCTGAAAGGTCTCCAAAGTCTGGTCTGAGATTTTCAAAGCAGTGAACATTAACAGAAGATATGTGGTCAAATCCCCTGCACAACTCTGAAAAATCTCAGACCAGATATTTGTGTTTGGGTCTTCTTTTAACTGCGGCTATTTAATAAAATGTACATAGCATACCTTTGAATCATGGCTTTAGAACAGCAAAGCAATCAAATCATTTCCCCCTAGAGCCTTCAGTGGGCCTGATTCTTTTATTTAGGGCCTGTTTATATGGAAAACTAATACATAGTAAACTGGGATATAAACTTATAGCACACTAGTTTGCAGTGCACTGTCTGGCTATACAGAGCCTACTATTGCACACTGAAAATACTGTAGCATGCTTTACTTCCATTTGAAATAGGAGTAAATTAAAGAGCATAGAACTTTTGGTGCACATTAGCACATTACTAGTGCACATTACTAGCAACCTAGGCCCCAGTCCAGAAGGCTGCCCAGAGGATTCAGGGGGCCTGGGGCAAAGTAGGGGAGCTGAGGCGCTTGTACTCACCCAACTGCGGTCCTGGTCTTCGGCAGCATTTTGGCAGCAGGAGGGCCTTCAGTTGTTCCAGGTCTTCGGCAGCACTGAAGGGCCCCCTGCCGCCAAAATGCCGCCGAAGACCTGGAGCGACTGAAGGGCCCTGCGCTGCTGAAATGCTGCCGAAGACCCGGACCACAGCTGGGCCAGGGCTCTTGGGGCCCCTGAGGGGCCCAGGGCCTGGGGCAAATTGCCTCACTTGCCCCCCCGGGCAGCCCTGCCAGTCCAACAAAGCAATTAGGCACTTGACTAGTATCTCTGAAGTCATTGCTATTGTTGTCCACTGACATCTTTGGAGGCAAGGTCATGAGTCACTGCCCCTGCATGTAGTTAAAAATGACTGAGCTCAATGGAACTGCTCACACGCTTAAAGTGAAGCATGTGCTTAATGCTTTAAGTAGATCACAGCATTGCATGAGCATAAATAAAATATCAGTGAACCTGACTCTCATTTCAAGTCGAACCTTCTAATTTTCTCAATCACACATCTGGTGCATTGGGAAGAATATTGTAAAATACTGTAATACAGCAAGTAATAATCTTCAGAGGTATACATGGCAGTTCTTACTAAGTCAAACAAACAGATTCCAAAGACAGAATAAGCTAAAACGTTCAAATATGTTTTCTAGTGTTTGAAGCAGTGCTTGCTTTCTTTAAGAAGCTGAGTAACATTTCTTTAACCATGCAGGCCTATTGAAGTTATCACTGCTGTTCTGTTATGTAATTTCAGAGTTCCCAAGATATAAAAGGACAGCTTGTTGTGACAAGCAACCTGGCGACACTCAGGGGCACAAACTATAGCTACTTTAAGGCTTCCCTAGGGTCAGAGAAATTTTCTAGGGGTCTTTATACATATATTCATTGATTCTGTGGTTGCAAAGTTTCCTACAGATTTTAGTTTTACTGCATAGGCTTTTTTTTAGTATGTCTAAGTTTGTTCTTCTTCTACTATATCGTGAAATGCTAAATATTATTCATGTTCTCCCAGAGCTGCTTTGTCTTGTCTTCAGGATGCAAGTGGCTGCTCTGAATTGATTTAATTGGCAGAGACATAGTTCAAAGAATAGCTATATCTGTGGTAGAAATAACATAGCACATTAGGAGTCAAGATAAGTAGCCCTTTTATTTCAAGAGGTAACACTTATTGGTACTGCTATGCACTACTATATTGATTTACAATCATTCAGCTTTGACATTGGTCGGGGAGTTCTAATTCTTTCTGATTCACATTGGGAGAGCAAGTATGGTTAAAAAAAAATTGTTCCAAAACACAAACACACAAGGAGGAAAGTTAGAAGGACAAAATATCATTTCTCATTACATTTTATATTAAGAAATAGGTTTGTAAAGCTATATTTTTAGAATATATAAAAGAAGACCACATTGAAAAAAATCTATGGAGCACCTGTATTATGTGGTACAAATAGTTGGATTTCCTCTTAGTTTAAATATTGAAAACATCTTTATAATTGCAATTCACTTCTAGGACAAAAAAGGTGAGGTTTCTTTATCTGAGATTCAGGCAGCATGACAGAAAGTGCCATCTCAGCAACAAGAAAGGGAAAATGTAACAGGTACTTACCAACTGGAAAAGAGAAAATTGCAGCTACCCATTGCAAGATGGCTACTGTAGCATTGCAGCTGCCTGGTTCTGCTAGATTTAAAAGGCTAGCTCCAAAAAGGCATGCTGAGTGTGTGTATGTGTCAAAGTGATAGAAGGATAACCATGCTTTCAGCAGAGTACAACACAGTGGCCTGGTGCTTTGTGGGGTTGGATACATTAGGCTACTCTTATGTTCCATGTAGTACGAGTAAGTGAGTGAATATGATATTAATGGAGTATGAAAGATCATATTGTCTGTTTTTTTCCCCCTCTCTCTGCATTAGGTTTATTTATGCTGCAGAATTTTTATGTTCTAGTTCCTTTTCTACTTTCTTTTCTGTCAACTGAGCAGCAGAGAATGTGGACATCTGGGAATCAGCTGGGTTATTTTAACAACAGTTAGGCAGGAAAGACATGGGCTAATTCCCTGATATATCCTGAAAGACCAGGTGAGGCTTGTTGAAGAAAGCAGAGTTTGAGCTCAATTACAGCAAGAGAAAGACCAAAGAAAAAGCACCAGACCACCCTGTCACAGAGAGTTAGAGATTGATCTAATATTCACTAAAGTCAATGGAACGAGATCACAGTCTTTAATAGGGTTCACAAAGTTGCCAATAGAGATATTGCATTCAGGTGATCACTGTAACATAAATATAAATGACTTTTAGAAGTTGCAGGGTAACAGTGATGGTTTAATGGGTAAGCATCAGTATGAAAGAGCTGGGGACAGATTCTCCATTGCCCTGAACTTTGTGTAGTTATTCAACCCAGTATGAATTGAAAGGAAGGTGGGAGTAAACTGAAACTCTATCAGAATGGTAACTGTTTAAAGTTACTTAGGAATTCCTGCGCAAGACATAGGGTAATAGACTTCTAGCCTCTTGAGAACCATAGCTTTCAACTCTCCCTTCTAAGAGAGAGAGAGACTCAGTTCTTCCCATAATTCTTAGATGTGAGTCTTTTGAATTAAACTTTAAATGCTGAGGTCCAGTCAGTTCTGTGTGGCTAGAAATTACAAAGTATTTTTCATAAACATAGTTACTTTCCTTGGCAAACTTGTCCAAAATTTTCCATCACCCAATTCTGCTCTGCAATGGTCCCAGTTCCATCATCTAAGGGGAAATATAAAGATGTTGCCACGCTAAGTTTATTGATTCTAAAGTCCCAGAAAGGGAACCTACACCTCCATTTATACCTCTGCAAAGGGTGGACATTTAAGAATGGTCATGATTTACCTGCACCATGTATGGCAGTATATCACCTTATCAGTTGCAAGGTAGTGAAAGATCAAGCTCTTAGGTTATGTCTACATTACGAAAATTCACACTGGTGTAACCTCATTGATATAGTTACACCTGCATAACCTGCACTGTAGTGGGACCCTACCCAGAGTAGCTTACTTTGCTATATTCCTGAACTAAGCTCCACTGGAGCACTTTGCACATCTACATTAGGGATTTGTGCAGTATAGTAGCACTGATGTAGTTACACTCAGTACAAGTTATTCTAATGGAGTTAGGGCCTTAGATTGGGAAAGGTAGCATTGTAACTAGTAGCCAAAAAAGGGTGGGTTTACTATTTGTATTACAGCAGTACTCAGAGGCCCCAGCCAAGACCAAGGCTCCATTGTGCTAAACACTGTGCAAACATACAGTCCCTGTCCAGAAGAACTTAAAATCTAAATAGACAAATGGGTGGGAAGGGAAACAAGCACAGAGAAGTGCCCTCTCCAAGGTCATACAGTGGTGAGTAATAGAGATGAGTACAGAACCCAGATCTCCCAAGTCCCAGTTCTATGTTTTAGCCACTACAACACACTGCTTCTCCATCTCTGGCTTTTTATGGCAGAAATCTTTTTCTTCTAGGACATTACACTGTTCTAACTAGAGGCTTAGACAGATCTGGAGTCAGTGCTTTAAGTGCTTCCATTTCAAACTGAAATGGAAAGATGGGAAGCAAGTGAGAATCAATAGTGCATATAAATGTATAAATGACACAGATTTCAATCATATTGTGCTTTTAGAGTGACAAAAAAGTTCTCCATACTGTCAGAACAGTAATTACTCTAAACACATTGAACTAGATTCTCTAGCCAGGTTACAGCCTCACTGTGCCACTGAGGCAATAATTTGGCCCTAGATACCCACCAACAGAATTCTCTGGCATATGGGACCATTACTCAAGGGGGTATCTGTGGCACAGACAGTCCTAGTACTTCTACTTCACTCCCTAGCATGGGGGTGCATGTCAGAAGTAGTAGTGACAAAGAGGAGGGGGGTGATGGAGCAGAGCTCTCCCACAGCTCTTTCCTGCTGGTGTAGGTTCCATTAAGAACCCTATAACAGTGATGGAATTTAAAGTTGCCTTGCAGCAGTGTAAATTGCATTGGGGATGAATCTGACGCCATGCATCAGAAAGCCAGAACTGGCTCCCTGGTGTGCCCACCCCCTCTTCATTTATGAATCTAGCACAAAGGACTGGTTTAGAAGCATGCTGTGCTAGAACGGAGAATCAAATTCTGCCCTTACTTACTTCTGTGGATGTAAATAGGTTTCCATGGGTGTAACAGAAAGCTGAAATTAGCTGGGATTATTCCCCTTTAATGTGATGTATGGGAAGTATAGTGCACTGCTTCCTAACTTTCAGATTTGTATTGCTTCTGCAATGCTGATCTCTGAACATAAAGAGAACATTTATCAGTTTAACTCACCATAAAGAACTAACTTTATTCTCATGAAAGGTTCTTATAAAAATGTTGTTTCTTCTTCATTTAGCAAGAATAACAATACCCCAAGGGAAACACAGTGTTGCAAGAATATAAGCTTCAAACTTCAATAAATAATCTAAACTCACAATAATTTTAGGGACAGACAGCTGGACTATGTAATGGTGAAAGTTTATTGTAAACACGAATTTTCAAACCAAATCTGGATGGTAATAAAGGGAACCTCTAAGAGATTACATAAAAGGAGACAATGGATGTCCTGATATTTTCTTAATAGTCTTTTCCTTTTACATCTATTTAAATTCTCCTTTGGTTTCTCTTGTGCAACAGTGTCAGTTTCCTGTATTATAAGACACTCTGATAAAGACATAACAAGAATACAGAATCTTCTTTTAGAAAGATCAGAATCTCATTGTCTCAAATGTAATTTCTTCTTTTATGATTTTCTCCCAAAAAATTCATTTGCAAAGTAACAGCATCACCATCCTAAGCATTCTTGTCAGCTTTATTTTAGAGCCAAATCCACCCTCCAATGCGTACATAGATCCCAGTAAACTCAATGGGAGGCTCTTGTGTATACCTGAGTTCATAATCCGGTCCCTTTACTAGTACATTGATGTACACATCTATTTGCACAGTTATTCCCATGTTGATGAACATTTCAATGGCATTGTGCTATACTCATAAGGACTTGGAACTTAGCTAGCTGTAATAGTTCATTTTTCTCTCTTATTGAACTGTTGAATACCTGAAACCCAGATGCTGTGGTGATAGATGCTTTGAATAATATCAGAATATTGAATTAAGCTCCATTATTGACTAGCAATCAGGCGATTCTCTGTATTCAAACGTCTCCTTTTCAACCAGCAGAATAGCTTGGCTGATTCCATTTTGAACAAATTAAGAGTAGAGGAAAATCCTTTTCCCTGTGTGCTCATAGAAACATAATCTTCCTTATATAACTGAGGGTAGACTTTTGATCTTACAGTAAACAAGAGCATGCATTGGTATTCTGGCAACGTACTGCTCTACTGCAGCAGCCTACCCTTTTAACTTGCACACTATCCTTAATTTATGTAAGAACTAATAATCCTCGAAGGCCAAAAATAATTGCTGTCTGTTATTTCCAAGTTTTTCTAGGGTCCAGTTTCATAGTGTTGTCCCTTTTCTTGACTGAAATACAGCTGTATGAGTCAGCTGATTGACACTTTAGTAAATCATCATACGCTAAACTGTTGAGTAATTTGTTACTAATTGGTGATTAATTTCTTAAGTTTCTCTTCTTTTGTAAAATACTTAAAGTATTGCTGTATTTTTTCAGGTTTTTTACTTTAATTTTTCCGCAACGTACTCTGAAAATATTTTCCAGTCTTCCATACAGATAAGATTGTGTTTGTTTTCCATGGTATGTAAGTGATTATTTAATTCATCCTACACCCTCTGGGTAAAATCCTGGCTCCACTGGAGTCAATGACAGAACTTCCATTGACTTGAATGGTGCAGGATTTCACCATTTGTGTTTTTTGACCTTGTTTATCTACTTTTGATTGAATCCTGATCTTCTAAAGTCAACGTCAGCCCTGAAAGGCACAAAGCAACCTTAAAGCTGGCTTAATGGACTACTTGAGAATTCCCATTAAGTAGGGGGATCCTTGGGTAGCAGAACTTCTAGTTATTTTTTTCACCCCCCCCCAGTACCTGCTGCTGGAGCTCTCCTTACCCCCAAAACAGAAACTTAAGAAACATAAGCAGCTGATGGAAGTTAAAGCAGCCCCAAGGCTGCTCTAACATGCAATGGAGGACTGAGCTGGGAAAGATCAGCTACATGATCCAGACACTGCAGAGACAACATAAAACCTCATTTGCTATGATCTGAGTCTGGCCGGACCAGAGCATCTGGCCTCATGGGAATTTTTAGCAGTAACTTCAATGGGAGCAGTTTAGGCTCTCTAAAACTCTTGTATTTAAAACAGACAAAAATATACAGTACACAATGAAGATCCAATAATCTAACCTAAAGCAAGCACAAACAATGTAATTCAATGTTCTGGCATCCTGAAACCCCAGTTAGTAACATGATAATATTCTACAGTGTATGATTATTAAGTTAACAACTTTTTTGGTCATGAGGAATTCTAGGTTCTCACTGAACCTCCTCTGATTCCAGTCAAATGACACAGGCACATCCTGATATACTATCTGTGTAATGTTGGAAAGAAGTCTAGTGTAAGAACGGCCATATGGGGTCAGACCACTGGTCCATCTAGCCAAGTATCCTGTCTTCTGATAGTGGCTAATGCCAAGTCCTTCTGAGGAAATGAACAGAACAGGTAATCAACCATTATTTTGTACTGCCCTCTGAATTTACGACAGCTTAACTAACAGCAGCATATAGCCCTTTCCTTTCAAATCATGGGCCACCAAGTGCCAACAAAATTAGAGAAACAGGACCCAGTCCTAGTCCCATGAAATTTCATGGCAAAGCTTTCATCATCAGCAGTATCAGGCCCTGGAATCTTAACCCATGATACATTATCCTACATAATAGAAGTTTAAATTCTGCCATGTTTTTGTAAATAAAATATTTAGCCATCTGGAATGGCTCTATCTTAATGTTACAGTTTTTCCTGTTCCCCAGGAATGGCTGTGCTGATCTCAGTTGTTGTCCTTTGGTACACGGAAATTAGTTTGTGGTCAGGAGAAAATATTGTCCCAAGGAAATTTTAGGATGCAAAGTTAAATGGAGTGTCACTGTCCTGTGAAGTATCCATGAAGCAAATCTCAAAAGTTTTGCACAGCTTTGCTTCCAATATAGTAAACGACCCTTTTGCTTCACACCATTTCATTTTACAATGCTAATACTTGTGATTCCAAGCATCTTTTTCATCAGCCATACATTGTCTTCCCAGAGTTCTTCAATCATCATCTTTCCTTTTGTCTGAAAGTTTGAATATTCATCTTGCTGCTCACTGAAATGCTCCATGTCTTTGAAGAAGAGGTCTTTTCTGACTGGCAGTGACAGTTACTGCAACATTAAACTGGAAACTTGATCATTTTGATCTTTGCCAACTTTGTTCTTTCCTCTGTAAAAGTCATGCACATGTGTCTCGTCATTGTACTCTGCACTCATCATCTATTCTTCTCATTATTCAAACTTTTTTTTTTTTGGAAGGGGTGGATGCCTTATAATTCTCATCCTGTCACTAATGTGGCAATAAATCTATCAGGCTGCTTCTCACTCATTCATCCATCCTTTCCCTCCCTCCATTTGTTTTGCACCCTGAAATGCTCTGTCTTATTTTCCTTTATGTTAAAACCTATTGTAATAAAAATACAAATCTACTTAAACAGATTGCTCTTTGAGGCAGGGACTCACCATTTTGTTCTCTGTTTGTAGAATGCCTAACACAATGGGGTCCTGGTCCATCACTGCGGCTCCAAGTGACATCTACAATAAAAAACAAACAACAAAATCCACTAAACTATATATATGGAGAAATGAAGGAATTTTTTTCTAGAATTGCTTCTACATCTGAGATAAAAAATGAAATCCCATCATCATAGTGCATTAATTTGGCTTGCCAGTCTCTACATTTTTTAAGACACCTATTACTTGGGGCTGGGATTGTCAAAAGTGCTCAGTGTTGGTTAACTTTGCTCCCATTTAACTGAATGGTAGTTATGCTAGGGTTATGACAATGGATTATCACTGAAAACCTACTACTCCTTAAAGATATAGAAGGATGAATTTTCCCAATATTCAAGCATATCATATTTTAATCCTTATGGAGAGAATACAATGATCTATTGGTTTCATGTGATAAAACAAGCAGTTTCACCATATACATTAGAGTTGTTTCATATCAAGTCTCTTCCTTCAGAATTACTAAATTGAAAGAGTAATAATGTACTTGTATAAATTGCCATTATTATCAATTCCTCAATTCTAATTCTTCTTTGAAGGAATCTATATAGCACTTTCCTCATCTAAAAACTAGTAAAAGGAAATTTGTATGGGGACAATGGCTGTGCAAAGGCATATATTTTGTAGGATACCTAAATTACAAAGCAGATTGTCATGAGCGATGAGTTATATGGGCCTGTGGTACCCAGGCTCCAGCAATATTCTGGCCCTGCTCCGTCAATGTTTGGGACCCAGTCTCTTCCCTGGCCCCTCCTGCTGCACCCATGTGTCCCCTGACCCCCATTTGTTGCCCCCGCATGCCTCCTCTCGACCACAGAGCATCCCTGTCTCAAGCCAATGGCTGTCCATTGCAGTTCTGCTCTGCTAGCTCCTGGCATCAACTGCCACCGTGGGATCCTAGTACCCCCTTTCCACTAGCGCCTGGGCAGACTGACCCTGACCTTGGCCTTCCGCCTCAGACTCTTCCCTTTTCTGGCAGGACTCTCTTCTAGCACAGGTGGCCCCCCCACGCACAGTCACCACTCCTGCCCCATGCTGGGCAAGGGGCAGCCCCATCCACCACCCCCAGTGAGGCACAACAGAAGGGGAAGAGGCGCACATGTGATGGCCACCTTCCCCCGGCACCCACCACAGGGGAGGCGCGGGGGTTTCCTGACCTGAGAGGGGCCCTAGGAGCATGTGCAGTGACAGTGGTGCGAAATGAATGTGCTTCCGGAGGAAGGATGGGCCCCTCTGCTGGAGGTCGCTGCTGCTGGCGGAAAGAGAGTTTGGGGGGTCCTCCTCTCTGGCCCCAGCCCTGGGGCAGCCTGCCTGCACCCCAAACTCCTCATCCTCAGCTAGAGTCCTCACCCTCCTGAACCCCTTCTGCCCTAGCCTGAGCCCCTCCCATACCCCAAACCCCTCATCCCCAGCCCCAGCCAATGCCCTCACCTCCTGCACTCCAGTCCTCTGCCCTAGCCCTTACATGCTTAAATATGCTTAAATAGGCCAACGTAATTTGGGAGAATACCAAAGCCTAATCCATAGTGAAAACCACTAGTATTTCCTATGCATTTGTTATACACGTTTTCTATAAAATACCGAACACGCAATATATTACAGATTCAGATTGCAAAATTCTGGCCCTGCTAAGTAAATGACAAAACTCCTATCGACTTTAATGAGGTCAGGGTTTCACTCCAAATGTCTCAGTGGTATAGACCAGTACTGGGTCACGGAATGCAAGGCACTGGGTCACCTTGCTCAGCACCAAGGGACCCTGGCAGCTGGCCATTAAAAGCTAGTAGTCCCTATCTGTTCTGACACCGCACTGTACCCTGGAAGCGGCCAGTAGCAGGTCCAGCTCATAGGCTAGAGGCCATTGGGCTCCATGCACTGCCCTGCCCCAAGCACTGGCTCCGCGTTCCCACTGGGCAGGAACTGGCCAATGGGAGCTTGGGTTTGGGGGGCGATGCCTGCAGGCGAGAGCCGTGCCTCCACTTAGGAGCCAGGCCTACTGCTGGCTGCTTCCAGGGTGCAGTGTGGTCCGCGGTGCCAGGACAGGCGGGAAGCCTGCCTCTGCACCCCGGCTGCATCGCTGACCGGGGGCCGCCGGAGGTAAGCTCCTTCCCCAGCCCTGAGCCCCCGCAAACCCAGATCCCCCTCCTACACCCCAAACCCCTCATCCCTAGCCTCAGTCCAAGCCTGCACCCAGACCCTCTGCCCCACCTGCATCCCACCTCCCTGCCCCAGCCCAGAGCAGCCTCCTATACCCTGAACCTCTAATTCCTGGCCCCACCCAGCAGCCCATATCCCAACCCTCTGCTGTAGCCCTGAGCCCGCTCCAGCACCCAACCCCCCTCATCTCCAGCTCCATTGGTTCATGGGAATGAACAATTTTCTTCAAATGGGTCACCAGAAAAAAAGTTTGAAAACCACTGGTATAGACTGCATGGGCCAAAGAAATCTTTTTCAGTGATGAGAGATTCCAGGTGACTTGTTTTATGATGTCGAGTTTCAGAGGGGTAGTCGTGTTAGTCTGGATCTGTAAAAAGCAATGAAGAGTCCTGTGGCACCTTATAGGCCAGGGGTCGGCAGCCTCTGGCATGTGGCTCATGGCAGGAAGCGGAGCGGGCCGAGGGATGTGCTGGCTGCGGCTTCCCGCCATCCCCATTGGCCTGGGATGGCGAATGGCGGCCAGTGGGAGCTGCGATCGGCTGAACCTGCTGATGCGGCAGGTAAACAAACTGGCCCGGCCCGCCAGGATGCTTACCCTGGCAAGCCGTGTGCCAAAGGTTGCCGACCCTGTTATAGACTAATACATGTCAGACGCATGTATTCACCCACGAAAGCTGATGCCCCAATACATCTGTTAGTCTATAGGGTGCCACTGGACTCTTTGTTGTTTTATGATGTTACCATGACTGGCCTTACTAATCAGAAGAAAAATGTTCTTCACACTGTACCTAATATTGGGCCAGATCTCTAGCTGGTGTAAACTGGCATAACACCCCATCTGGCCCAAATTCCACAAAAGTATTTCGGAACATCTTAAATCATGAAAGATATTCGGTATAATACAGAAATGGCTGATTTCTATCCAGAAGATACTGTCATGGTGGAGGCTGGGTGAAACCTCACTGAAGCTGGTGAGCCTCATAGTTACTGTACATTCAGGATAAATGTCAAAAGAAATCAAGTTCCTTTGAGTAAAACAGCTGAAACAATAAGAGCCAGGGCCCAAAATGGAAGGCTGGTCAGAAGCTGAGCTATGTGGGTGAAGGGATTTTGCTGGAGGTTGACTGCAAATGCATGAGCTGTGCGTGCTTGTGAGAGAGAAAAACTAGGAGAGCCAGAATGAGATGTCAAGAGAAGCACAGGTAACACGGTCAAGAGAGAGAACTTATAGGGCACAGCGCTGGCTGGAGAGAGGCATGGAACTGTGAGCAAAGAAACTGCCTCCTGTTGCTTGATTCCTGCTGTGTTCAGGGAAATAGGACTTTGTACATTCTTTGTAAATAAACAGCATTGCATCGGATAAATACCTGACTCCATCCTCAATTTCTCCTCTGAATGGAAACAACTCAGCAAAGCCTTGAATATTGACTAGCTGCTCAGGTCAAAAGGGATAACAATACAAAGAAAAATATCTTCAGGGAACATTAGGTAGAAATGGAAAGTTATGAACAAAACCAATAGTGAACTGAGTAGCCTAAAATAGTTTTTCTCTAAGCAATATTTACTAAATGATCCAGGGTACCATTTTCAATAGTGCCTAAGTGGCTTAGGAGACTAAATCTCATTGACATTCAAGGGGACTTTGGCTCTTAAATAACTTAGGTGCTTTGGAAAATTTTAACCCATGGTCCTTACAGTCTATAAGGCTGAGCTCAATAGACAGAGGTATCAGGATACTTTACTTCAAGTCCTATCTAAACACATTTACACTGTCTCCCTTATAGGTGAGTTGACAATTGGTTAGTGAACTAATCTGTTTTAATATGTTGCATTGTTATACTGAAGCCACACATGCACCTCCTGCTTAGGAAAGTTCTGAATTATGCCATTTTTTTGGATCACTAACAATTTTAAAATGACATGGGTAAGCTCACTGCTGCCATGCACTGATTGGCAAGCAATCCAAAATCCTCCAATGGCTGATTGGGAGGATGCTCTTCAAAAATGAGGTGTGAAGTGCTGAGAACTAAGTTTTATAAGGAGCAATATCTAGGAGATTTCTGAAAGTTACAGAAATAATATCAAGCTCTGAAGAACTAAGGTAAATGTGTGACCTAGAGCAGTGGTGAGCAACTCGCAGCACACGGGCCACATGCAGCCCATCAGGGTAAATCTGATTGTGGGCTGCGAGACATTTTGATGTTGGGCTGATGTTGGGCTGATGTTGTCCGTCCACAGCATGGCCCCTCACAGCTCCCAGTGGCCGGGAACGGCCAATGGGGGCTACAGGAAGTGGTGGGCCGCAGGTATGTGCTGGCCGCCACTTCCTGCAGCTCCCATTGGCCGGGAATGGCAAAGTGTGGTCACTGGGCGCTGTGGGGGGACATGTCTGCAGACGGTCAATGTCAGCAAAATGTCTCACAGCCCTCAATCAGATTACCCCTGTCGTCAGATGCCCCTGATGTGGTGCTCTGTTCTAGTCAATGTTGATATCAATTGGCTGTGTGCGTGTGTTCCCTCTGTGTGCTGCCACAGCTCTGCACAGATAGCTGACCCAGCAGACCCCGAGAGAACCCCAAGGACCATGGATTCTACTGAGGTATGAAGGCACCCGGACCAGGTTTATTGTAGAAGAGCTCCCTGGCATAGAAGTCCAAGATGCTGCTAAAGTGCTGCTAGCTAGGACATATGTGCTTCCTGACAATGGACTCAGCTCAGTCAGTGGCGGGACTTTCCACTGCTCCCTAGGCCGGATAAAGACACCGTCCCAGGGATGCATTCTTATACAGAGGTACAAACAAATTACACATCACTCCTGACGTATTGAGGTGCAACCCCACGACGTAGCAAGGTGCCGCCTCTCACCTTGTTACATGTTGGTTCGAACAAAACAACTCAATCAATCATATTACCCTTTTGGCCCTGTCATAGGGATGGGTCAGCCTGTTCCTTGTTATCTGTGTGGAATGTACAAGTATGCAAATGTTCTGATATCTAGTGTCCAGTACCTTTTAGGTATGTGTCTTTTTGCAGCATCAGCCCTTTCCTTGCCAGCTTCTGTGAGCAGGCCCTGCCTCTGGCTCACAGCTTAACTTTGCTTTATGTTAGCAAAGTCTTGACCATTACTTTAGTTCAGGCCTTAGGCCTCATACCAGGCCTCTGATACCAAGGTTTATATCTCAGGGCCTCCTCTTACTACAGCCCTGATGGGCTGCATGTGGCCCTGTAGACCGCAAGTTGCCCACTATTGATCTAGAGCATTAAGTGCCAAGAAACATCTTATTAAGATTCACATTGTTACCTTTTTTGCTTCCCATCTGATTTACAGACATTAAGGCAGAAAGGATCATTAGATCATGTAGCCTGACCTCCTGAATATTACAGACCATTAAATTTCATCAGTTAGCCCTGTACTGAGTCCAGTAACTTGAGTTTGGTTAAAGAATAGCTTGCAAAAAGGCATCCACAGTCTTTATTTGAAGACATCATGAGATGGAGAATCCACCACTTTCCTTGGTAATTTGTTCACTGGTTAATCACCGCCACTGTTAAAAATTTCTGCCTTATTTATAATTTGAACTTGTTTGGCTTTAGCTTCTAGCCATTTTCTGCCTTTTCCTGCTAAATTAAAGAGTTCCTGAGTACTCAATATTTTCACCTGTGTCTTCTTATATCCTGTAATCAAGACACCTCTCAATCTTCTTTTTGATAAGCTGAACAGATGAAGCACTTTTAGTGTCTCACTGCCATTAATTTCTAGAACGGGAAAAATATCTACCATTGGCTGCTGCTAGAAGAGTTTCATAACAAGCCAAATCCTATGTCACTGAAACAGGAAAATGCAATCCTACTGCAGTCTTATGATTAAATGCCAAGATTGTCAAAAGTGACTGATGATTTGAGACCCCACAAAGGGGCCATGTTTGCAGACAATTGGGAGCAGGAGTTCAACTCTGTCAGAAAATCCAGTCCCTTGAATCACAGAATATCAGGGTTGGAAGGGATCACAGGAAGTCATCTAGTCCAACCCCCTGCTCAAAGCAGGGCCATCCACAGATAGATTTTTACCCCAGTTCCCTAAATGGCTCCCAGAAGGACTGAACTCACAACCCTTGGTTTAGCAGGCCAATGGTCAAATCACTGAGCTATCCCCCCCAATAGTTCAAGTTGAGCACCCAAAAAGTGAAGCATGGAAAAATCACTAGTTGAAGACTACTTTTGAAACTTTTGCCCTCAATCTTCCTCCTCTGTGTGTGGATGACATTATCTAGCTGTCTACCTGTGGTAGTTATATGGCCCTGTGTGACTATGCGGTTCTGGCGGGACCCAACAGAGTGCCAATTCAGGACAAATTGCTTAAACAGGGCAGTTACAGCCCAAGGCTGGGGTTTTTCCACCTCTAAGACAAACCAAACCAGCCAGACAAGAGGACTTTGATCTCACCTCACTGGCTAACCACAAGTCACACAAGCAATTCCCTTAGACACTCCAGTTTCCTAGTATCACCACCAGTGCCACTTGTCATGGGTACAAATGGTTATGAAAACCAATACCCCAATAAAAGAAAAAGGGTTCTCTCGATCCCAAAGAATCAAGCCCCAGACCCAGGTCAATATAGAAATCAGATCTCACCCACAAATCACTTTAGAATCTAAAATCTAAAGCTTTATTCATAAAAGGAAAAAGACATAGATGAGAGCTAGAATTGGTTAAACGGAATCAATTACATACAGTAATGGCAAAGTTCCTGGTTCAGGCTTGTAGCAGTGATAGAATAAACTGCAGGTTCAAATCAAGTCTCTGGAGTACATCCCCCACTGGGATGGGATATTCAGTCCTTTGTGTAGAGCTTCCATTTGTAGCAAAGTCCCTCCAGAGGTAAGAAGCAGGACTGAAGACCAGATGGAGATGAGGCATCAGCCTTTTATAGTTTTTTCCAGGTGTAAGAACACCTCTTTGTTCTTACTGTGGAAAATTACAGCAAAATGGAGTCTGGAGTCACATTGGCAAATCCCTGCATACTTTGCTGAGTTACAAGGCATATCTGCCTTCTCTCAATGGGTCAGTTGTATAGCTGATGGTCCTTAATGGGCCATCAAGCAGGCTAGGCAGAGCTAACACCAACTTGTCTGGGATGTCACCCAGAAGCATAGCATAAGTTTGCAGTGCAGACAGTATATAGCCAATATTCATAACTTCAACTACAAAAATGACACATGCATACAGACAGCATAATCATAATCAGCAACGTATAACCTGGTCTTAGACACCTCATTTGATCCCCTTTATATAAGATCTGGTGCCACTACAGGACTTTGGTTGCAACCATGTTCTATATGGTCCCAGATTATACCAATAACGTCACACCCTGTCAAATATGTCTCAAGGTCACCTCTTTGAGGTGAAGGTAAGTGCCTCACTGATCACATAAAACGCTCCCTGAGCGCAAACTGTCCTGTAATCTGGTCTTGGGGAATGAGGTATAATCCTCCAGCAATACCTCTTAGCAAGTCTGCCCCTTTCAGGAGGAAGGTGATAATAAAACAGTCCAAACCGAAAAAGGAACACAGTTCCATGGACCATGAGGGGCCAGGCCCTCACTCTCACACAAAGGAGGGGAAGCAGAACACAGAAAGTCTCAGCTCCCAATCTCCTGCTGGCTAAAGGCCAAGAGTTAGTCCCGAGTATTTCATCAAAAGAAATAAATCAGCCCATCTTCTTTCTGCAGTGCTTGGGTAGGCAGTGCTCTCAAGTTGTTCCTCAGCAAGTAACCCAGTACCCTGGTCTGGAAACACTAGCTCTGCTGGCTTGAGTCCCACCCCAACTAGGCTGAATGCCTTCTTGTAGGGGCCTTACCCAAGGCCTGATAAGCCACACAGGTATGGCAGGCTGGGGCTGGCTGTGACCACAGGAGTTTTTTAACCCCTGGTTGACTGGGGGAGCTGGGGGTGGTGTGTGCGCGTACATGTGTGGTAGTAATCTTCTTTCCTACTACAGCCCCCCCATTAGTGTAGTATTTCAGCAACCCATAATTTTAATATATTTATCCTCACAACAGCCCTGTGCTGGTGTCCACTTTTAACAGGTGGGGAACCAAAGCAAAGAAAAGCTAAGTGACTTACTCAAGGCTCTGGCAAAGAAGGTACTCAAATGAAGGTCTCCCAGGTCCTGGACTTGCAACCTTACTACTGGACAATCTTTCCTCTCTGCTCAAACCCTCCAAGATAATTATCGACCTTCTGATCTCATCCCTTAGTATGCTGTGATTCTGGTACACTGATAAGACATTCTCAAAAGGTGATTTTTAAGTTACATTCTTTGAGATTCTGTGGCCTGCGATGTGCAGGAGGTCAGACTAGACGATCATAATGGTCCCTTCTGACCTTAAAGTCTATGACTCTATGACTTTCCTAGTCTTATTCCTTTAGCCTATTGTCAGAAAGTTACAAAATGGTGTGAAAAGGACTCTTCAGCAAAATCACTGATCCTCCCTGTAAGTTTCACTCTACTCTTTGCATGTAGGATTGACTGTTAGAGTGCCACAACAAGAACTGCATCTTTCCATAAGGAGGAATGTCTTGATAATCAACAGTTGATTTCTAATTGAGGCATGGCTCAACCATGAAATTAATGGGCCTGATTCTGATACTGTACCAGTATAAATCAGGAGTAGCTCCATTGAAGTCAATTAAGGTAAACCATGGTAACTGAGAGAAGAATGAGACCGAATGCACTTAGTTAACTAGATTAGGTTACCTGCCTTTAGCAACAATTCCAGCAAAGAAACAAAAATCATCTTCTCAGATCAAATGGCAAATCCTGCTGGGTACAGCAGTTCCCTTTTATATTACAGCAGGTTCTAAAGCCATGTGATCTTCACCAGCACTACAATGTTCTCCATTATTGAAAAGGATTTGGTTAGTAGTGCATTAAGATACCTGTTTTTAAGTATATCCAAGCTAAATGGACTTCAGCTTTCAGCTTCTGTAATTATCATTAATGATTTGTTCTATAGTCAATCTGATAAAGAGGGATGACCAAAGCTGTACTGATTAGATTTCCTTGAATGGAGGTGATTACATTCTCTGCTTTATATATCATTACTAATTGCAACCAGGGGTTGCTCAGCTTCAGTTAGTTTAGCTGATCCTTTTGAATAGGATAACATAGCCTGATGTTCTCTGCCCTTTCTGCTCTGTGTGCCAATTGCCCAAAAATGAAGGAAACCACTTGAGTTAGGAGAAGCCAAATAAGGTACTCCACCCTCCCTGAGATAGAGAGAGGAGAGTGTGTTCCTAGGGGAGGTGTATGGGCCACATGTCTCTATACTGAGATTTCACTCATAGGCACCAACTCAGTCGGTGCTTTTGGACTTGAGCCCTCACAGAAAAAATTAGCAGGTGTTTAGCGCCCACCAGCAGCCAGGTCCCCCCTGCAGCCCAGCTGATCAGCTACTCCCCCTTCCTCCCAGCCTGCTGCGGATCAGCTGTTCTGCTGCATGCAGGAGGTGCTGGGAGGGAGGGGAAAAAGTGGGGAGTGGGCATGCTCGAGGCAGGGTGGGAAGAGGCAGGGCGGGGATGCAGCCTCAGGGAAGGGGTGGAGTGGGGGCAGAGTGACAGCAGGAAGAGGTAGGGGGGTTGGGGTGGAATGGGGGTGGGGCTTGAGGTGGAGGGGTTGAGCACCTCCCAGGTAGAGAGGAAATTGGCACTGATTTCACTGCATGCAAGGCAGGTGGCTAGAGAGGCTATTCCATCCAGAAGGACCCCCTGCAGAGCCCTAATGACGTCTGTGGGGTTTTGCAGTGGGGGCAGGGGTTCACCCAGGTGAAACAGCTTACAGGCTCAGGGCCTTGTTCTTTTAAAGGAAAGTTTATCATGAAAGCAGGGAATGATCTGGGCAATGTCTTGTGGGATGTATCTAGACACTCACATAAGTATGGTAATTTAGAGAGCTGTCAACCAGGCCCCAGAATGTGTACACTAATTTTTAGAAAGAAACAAGAGGGAGTTACAAAAGGGTTTCCATTTTACATACTGTGACAGACCCAGACCAGTGGGGTACAGGAGTCTGGCAGAGGGCAAATATATTGGTCACTGGATGAGTAGTTTTCTGTTCCCTGCATGATCAGAGCAGGGGCTGCACTAGAGTAATCAGGAACCTGCCACAACCCATTAAGACAGGCAGAATAATTAAGACCCCTGGAGCCAATTAAGAAACTGCTAGAATCAATTAGGATAGGCTAGCTAATTAGGGCACCTGAGTTTAAAAAGGACCTCACTTCAGTTTGTGGTGTGCATGAGAGTAAGAGGAGCTGAGAGTGAGAAGACATATTGTTGGAAGACTGAGGAGTACAAGCGTTATCAGGTGCCAGGAGAAAGGTCTTGTGGTGAGGACAAAGAAGGTGTTGGGAGGAGGCCATGGGGAAGTAGCCCAGGGAGTTGTAGCTGTCATGCAGCTGTACCAGGAGGCACTCTAGACAGCTATAGTCCACAGGGCCCTGGGCTGCAACTTGGAGTAGAGGGCAGGCCTGGGTTCCTCCCAACTCCTGATCAGACACAGGAGGAATTGACCTGGACTGTGGTTTCTACCAGAGCGGAAGTTCTCTGGGCTGTCTCCTGACCAACATGGTGAATCTGTGAGGGGAGCAAATCTGCCAGTAAGCGCAGGACCCACCAAGGTAGAGGAGGAACTTTGTCACAACACCCAGGGTTCTTTCAGTCTTTTCAAAACAGAACACCATGAAATTTACTAGCTGAGCTGTCTCTAGTAACCAGCCTATCCTACAGCTGGATTGTTAAGCTTTTCTTTTAAGGTTTCCACTTTTATTATTTATTATAGACAGTGAAACTTCACTTACCCTAGCCTCAGCTATCTGAAAAAGCCTCATTTATGTGAAATGAGGTCATGTCACTTGATGTGTATTAAACAATTTGAAAACTCCCATTTATCCGAACACCCACTTATCCACATTAATTCCATTTGGATAAAGGAGGCTTCACTGTATTCAGTACTTCTATTTCTTTTTTTTAAAGAAAAAGCCAAGTTAATTAAACAAAACTCTACAGTATTTATGATTTTTTTTTTTGTAGCTTAGCCTGGTTTATAAAAGGTGATGTTAATATTGACATTAATTAATGTCAATCTTAATGTGATATTACATTAATAGCCTGGTGTATCTTTGAGCCTAAGGCAATGTACTGTACAGCTTAAGCTATTTATAACAAAGGTATTTTAAACAGCTTTACCCCCACCAAAAAAAAAAATCAATTTATACTAAATGTTGTTGCAAAATCAGATTCATCACCCCAGGGATTAAGAAAAATGAAAGACCAATTTAATGACAGGATTTAGTTCATTATTTATCTTCCAGCATGTAAATTATAGATTGTCATGAATTTTTTATCCTTTTGGTGCCCACCACCTAATTCATGCGAAAAACATAAGCCTGTGTTACAAAGAGCAAACTCCCTAGCTCTGTGTACAAGAGGCATCTCCTCTGCCTTTTGACAAACGATAATCTGTCAAAATGAAAAATTAATGGAGGCTCCCTTAATTCATCATCCTCTGCCTGTGTTCTATTAATGGCTTAAAAAACCTTCTATAACTCTGCTCACGCTGAACAGAATTGGTAAGGGGAGGGGGGAAATAAGAGGTCAGCTGACTGCTTGAGTTTATGCCGTGTGCTATAATCCAGCCAACAGCTGAATGATGAGTTATTTATTAAATGCATTCTGGAATTGTGCAGATTCCAGCACACCATGGAAATGTGCTGAGATTAAAACATGTGGTGGGGTGCTTTATTGTTTTCAGTTTTGCCATGACAGAAATTACTTTGTGTAAATGATTATAAAGAACATGGATGTAGTAGGTATGCTACATGAAACCACCATTTTGAAAAGTCTACCCAGGAGTAGACCAAAGCAGGGAAATAATAAGCAGGCTTCAGTTGTATCCCCTAAAATAAAATGTCCATGTCAAAAAATAACTGATTTTCTCTTTGACTGATTTTTACCTCAGTCAGGGAGGACTTCTAGCACTGTCATAAATAAGGATTTAATCACTATAGAAAATATACCATTATAAATGTTTCATAGCTGTCCTAGTCACTTTTACTAATGATCTTAAAAATAGGAGTTGGACCAAAGTCTGTCTGTCTGTTTCACAGCTCAACTACTTTTGCATGATCCTATAGATCTGAATGCTATGTTTGTCATATCACAATAAATTCAAGGACAACAGACCATGTCATAAATGTAAGATTATGACAACTTCACTACTAGATTGAGAAGCATGGAGAAGTGGCGTGGAAACAGAGTAAAATGCTATTCAGACATAAATATTGGCAGAAATAGCACAGTAGATTACAAGCAAAGTGGTTTCTTTGTGCACAGTACACTTGTATTCTTTGAGACAATATGCCTTTTTTCCAATAGTGGATACATTTTTGGTAGACTAAATCTGGAGACATTACACAGGAAGTAAGATTCAACTCTTTGTCATTCAGAATGCTCACTAGAATAAAGCACTAATCTAGCCATCCTTATTTATAAAAAATTGCAAGGAGGAAGGGAGGTCCTTAGTCACTCACTGAGTCACCTGACTGTTTTACTGAGACCTTGCTGTCTCATTAATCATTGTACATGGTTCTAAGGCACCTATTATGCTATCTTGGCTATGGTTATGTTTTCTGAAGCCCGATTCAGATCTCATTTACACAATGGAAAGATACCCATGGACTTCAGTAGGGGTTGGAGCCAGGGCCGGTGCAAGGATGTTTCACGCCCTAAGCAAACCTTCCACCTTGCGCCCTCCCCTGTCCCTGAGCCTCCACCCTGAGGTGCCCCCCCGTGGCAGCTCTCCCCTTCTGTCCCGAGGTGCCCCCCCTGCAGCAGCTCCTCATCCTCCACCCTGAGGCACCCCCCAGCCCCAGCTCACCCCTGCCCCGCCTTCTCCCCGAGCATGCCATGGCTGCTTCACTTCTCCTGCCTCCTGGGCTTGCGGCACCAATTAGCTTAGGCACCGCAAGCCTGGGGGGTGGGAGAAGTGAAGCAGCCATGGCATGTTCGGGGAGGAGGCAGGGCGGGGTGAGCTGGGGTGGGGAGTTCCCCTGTGTGCCACACACACCCCTTACTTGCTGCAGGCGGCCCTCCCCGCGCTTCCCTGCCCCAGCTGCCTCTGCCTAAATGCCGGCAGCGACTGGGGCAGCTGAAGATCCGGCTGCCGTGGTCGCTGCCAAAGAAAATGCCGCCCCCCAAATGCCAGTGCCCTCGGTGACCGCCTAGGTCACCTAATGTTTGCACCGACTCTGGTTGGAACAACCCCTTGATAAACAGGCTATGGCTGAAATCCTGTGACATTCCCAGATGGCTCACATTAGGAGCTGATTGGCTCATCAGCAAGAGATCAGCTAGGAAGAGACTCAATTTTTCTCAAGAGTTTTGTGAATAACAAGAATATGTTATACAAGTATAGCACCTTTTGTCTGAGGATCTCTGTGTTTTAAACATTAATGCACAGACCTTTGCAACATCCCTAAGAGATAGCTATTATCATTCCATTTAAAAAAATGGAGAACTTGATGCTCAAAGAAGTTAAGTGTTTTGCCCAAAGCCAAATAAAAAAGTCTTGGACAGATCTGGGAAGAGAATACAGATCTTCTAAATCCCAGTCCTGTGCTTAACCACTAGAACACCCTTTCCCAAATTTGTCTTCTCCCCTGGTTCAAAGGTAGCAATTTTGTCAGGTGAACTAGAAGAGATTCCATCTGGATAATTCAGCTGAAACTGCTGTGTTCTTTGTGTGTGTCTGAGGCATGTTGGGATTAAGACAAAACTCAACAAAACTGAATGTTTACACTATTTAATTGTTTTCCAGTCAACAGCAATTTTTATTTTCTGAAATCAGTGGTCAGAATATGTGGCTCCTTCTATGAAATATCAGGAAAAGAACATGGATGTGCTCAGAATTTCAAAGGAGACCAAGGAAATTAGGCACTCAAATACCATTGAAATGCAATGGGAGCTGGGTCAATAAATCCCTTGGGCTCTTTTGAAAATCCCAGCCACAACTGGCTACACTACAATTGAGGGAAAACAACCAGCAAAAAGAACTGCCATATACAAAAAAACTGCCTTCAAAGAACTTAACGTTCACTCATTTCCATGAGTAGCTCTAGACACAGGTGACCCAGAGCATGAATCATTCAAAAGCTCTTGAACAATGACCCTCATGAGTACATTAACATTTTGTGCATTTGTCACAGATGTTGATCAACAAAATTTTGAGAGCTAAAGATTTGTCTAGAGAAGTGTAATGGGAATAAATGGACTCCTAATGTGAGAAGAGCACAATGGCCTTGCTAGGCATTAGTGACATTTGCTCATTAGGGGAATATGCTTGATTGGGGGCTGTTTTATTTACCCATATTTTATGCATGCAGAAGAAGGGCTAAAAGTTTTTGGGCATCATATGCAAGTGAATTGAATGGCTTAGCCAACTAAAAGTGGTTATAGAGCCAGACTCTTCTAAGACTGGAGATACTGGTAAATGGCCACAGATCCAGACTCTTATCATAGAATGTCAGGGTTGGAAGTCACCTCAGGAGGTCCTCTCAGTCCAACCCCCTGCTCAAAGCAGGACCGATCACCAGACAGATTTTTTGCCCCAGACCCCTAAATTGCCCCCTCAAGGACTGAACTCACAAGGCTGGATTTAGCAGGCCAATGCTCAAACCACTGAGCTATCCTTCCCCCTCTTAGGATCTAAACTCATTACAGCCTGAAGAACATTTTGCATCCTATGTGAAAGTGAGTTGATGGTCACAGCCCATTTCCCCATAGACAGGTAAACCCATCACAGAAGCCAACATCTCAAAACCACTAGCTGTTACTTCGGCAGTCTCAGGGGTGAGACAAAGAATGAGCAGGCCATGAAGACTGAACTACTTTCAAACTCCTAGAGGTGGGAGATCCTGCCAGACCAGGGCTGGATGACACAATGACGCCTCCACTGCTACTCCCCATGATATAGCTGGTATGGGAACCTCATTTCTCTCTCCAAGGCCATCTGCCTGGTAGCTACTATTAGTGATTATTATTACTTAAGTTGAGAACTATACAGACAGGTATGTGTCCCCTTAAAAGCCAACATAATCACTTTGAAAAAACTTTGGCAAAAAAGAAAATGAAGTCCCTATGGGAGAACATTTGAATCTTATTCCTACTGTCATGGTTCATAAAAGAAGCCCCCTACACCTTGTTCCCTAGATCTAGTATTAAAACCTTCATATACCTACAAATTATGATGCTGATATGGCTTTTAAGGTCAAGGTTTAAAGTATGTGGATCTTACAAGAAACTCTAGTGATTGATGTAATATATCAGGCACTTGCCTTGGAAAAAAAAAGTATTATTCAGCTGCCTCCACTGGAAGATTAAAAGGGTGGGGGCGAAGAAGTTGCCTAGCTGGTTAAATGAAGGGTAGTTGTTCTCAATGGTCAATGTTGCAATGAAATCCCTATAAAAAATAGCAACTGATATTGAACTTGCTTGCAACATCTTCTGATCCCTCTAATACATGTCTCCAGGCAGCAATTCTCTCTTCACCTCAATAACCTTGTTACACCAGCTGGTTTCAAATACTGGCAATTTCCAAAATCATCTTTGAAAGCTGCTTTCTGTACATTCTGCTCTGCATGTTTTTGAAACTCCTCAGACAATGCAGGAAATTGCTTTTTATATTTGCTAAAGGTCCAAGTCACCAGAAGGAAGGTTGCTCCCATCTCATGCAATTTCTCTCATTATTTCAGGTGCTAATGTGGGTTTGCAAGCACAAGTATTTGAACCTGATGAACGATACAACAGGAACAGTGAAAATTGGATATTATTTTGCTGTAGGAACATAGAACTGACCATACCTAATCAGGCCACTAGTCCAACAATAGCTTGGGCTTTCACAGTAGTTAATACCCAATATTTCATAGGAAAGTGAAAGAAACCCCAGAGCACTAAGATAATTGTTCATCGCTGTATATGGAGAAAAATATCTTTCCTGCCCCTTAGGCTGACCAGCTCATGCATTCACACATGTAATATTAATACCCTCATTATAATGCAGACAGACTCAGGATATTGTTTCCTAATCTATATTTACAGTATGCACTCAGGCATCCAATATGGAGACCCAGTAGTGGACTATGCACAGAGTTATTATTGGCTGTATGTAGCCAACCTTTTAAAAAACATAGTCACAATATTTGACTTATATGATATTGTCCAGGAGTTGTATTTCAGAAGTTGATTCTTTCCTCAGTAGAGGAATAGTGAGCAGACAAACTCAGGATATTTTGCTAGTCTATAGTTACAGTATGCACTCAGGCATCCAAAATGGAGACCCAGTTGCAGACTGCACAGAATGCATTTGTGAGAGGTCAGCACTGGAGATGCTGCAGACTCACTTCAGCCCAGTGGCTGACACAGGCTCTCTCAGTGCTAACATAATTCCATGGGGAAGAAAATCAGAGAGTTTGACTGGCCCCTCTCTCTCCCCACTCCTCTGCAAGGTCCCCATAAAGGTTGGAAAGAGACTGAAGAGTTGCCGGCTGCTTCCCACAAGATATAGCTAAGTTGGAGTAAAACACTGCCACTGGGATAAGTGAATAGAGAATGCAGATTCAGTAGCACTTTACCCCCACTTTTTACACATGTAAATGAATACATAAGTGCAAGGCAGTGGAGGAACAGGCCCCAGATGTGTAAGTAGCGGCCCCCAGCACAACAGAATGCTGCTCTCAGGACAGTTTGCTGGGAATGTATTTGAAATTTAATGAGAGAGATGTAGAGAAAGCAGACAGCTTGGGTGTATGGAAGGCTAGGTCTACACTGGGCGGGGGGCAAATTGAATAGCTGAAGTCTGTGTATCTTAGGTAGATTTACCTGTCCGTGAGGTCGACCCTGCCACTCCCCCGTCGACTCCTCTTCCACCTCTCGCTGCGGTGGAGTTCCAGAGTCAACAATGGAGCAATCAGGGATCGATTTTATAGCGTGTACTCAAGACACGATAAATCGATCCCTGATAGATCGATCACTATCCGGCGGGTAGTGTAGACGTACCCTAAGGGGCTTGATTCATCATTGCATCCGTCCAGTTTATGCAGGCCTCACTACACAAGGATGGTCAGCTGGGCTAAATGGCACAACAGCTGTAAAAGCGGGTGCCTATTTTGTTACACTTATGTCAAAGTAGTCACACCGGTGGAAAACCCAAGTATTGTAGAACTAATGGGACGTAAGGTTCATTGTGTTGACCCTAATTCTCATTTACATTAAAGCTCTATCACAGCGCTCCAGCAATGTAAAGGAGCCCTAGTGCAGTGGCTCTCAACCTTTCCAGACTTCTGTACCCTTTCAGGAGTCTGGTTAGTCTTGCATACCCCAAGTTTCACTTCACTTAAAAACTATTTGCTAACAAAATCAAACATAAAAATACAAGTGTTACAGCACCTTATTACTGAAAAATCGCGTACTTTCTCATTTTTACAATATAATTATAAAATAAATCAATTGGAATATAAACAGTGTACTTACATTTCAGGGTATAGTATATAGAGCAGTATAAACAAGTCATTGTCTGGATGAAAGTTTAGTTTGTACTGACTTCACTAGTGCTTTTTATGTGGCTTGTTGTAAAACTAGGCAAATATCTAGATAAGTTGATGTACCCCCTGGAAGATCTCTGCATACCCCCAGGATACCCGTACCCTGGTTGAGAACCACTGCCCTAATGTAAATGTGGAAAAGCTTTTAAAACTCTGTAGAAGCCTTTGGGCCTGGTTTCTTTTGGCTTACATTGTTTTTTTATCCTAATGTGGCTCTACTGAAGTCACTCCTTTTTTACACAGATGTTCATAAGAATAGAATCAGGCCTTATACATTTTATACTCTTTATAATATTGATCTATAATCATGAAATATCCACAGGGAAAACTGAGTTCAGGAGTATACAATCAATATTGTATTCATTTAAAAAAAAACCCACAGAATTAAAAATACAAACCACCTGATTTTGAAATAAATTACCTTCATGGAATTATATCTTATCTTTAGACTGAAATATTCACAGAAAATTAATGAGATTGTCAAGTGGCCACAATGAAGATTTATGTGCTAATCTGGTGATGTTTTAAAACAATATAAAATAATAAAGAAATGTTTCTGTTAAAAAAGAGGCAGAGATACTTAATTTAAATGGAATCTTTTATTAGATTCCTCCTGTTTAGAAGCAAATAGCTCCTTTGTTTAAATACCCTTCACAAAGGCAAAGCCTCAGGAAACATTTTGTAAAAGAATTCTGAAAGTCAAAGTCATTTTGACAGAAATCAAACCAGAAATAATTTCTCCCTGAAGGAATTCTACTTTATTTTAATGATGTCTGGACTGTTTCCATTTAAACAGTATTTTTTGTTAATTACGATTCACACTGTCCACTTAAACAATGACTTTTTTACATAAGCTTAGGAACTGATTTGTCATATTCATTTTGTTCAAGTGGAGGAAACAAATATGAAAGGAAAACAATTTGACTAAAAACATCTTCCGTTCATTAAAAAGCTTTATGTTCTAATGGCTGAATGTGAAATTCTGCTCTTAATGGCAGCTGGGAGCTGGGGAGCTCTCTGTTAGACACTTACTGAGGCATTCTTTCCTGGTAATACAGGCTGTTTATGGGGCTTTTCATGACCTTTCTTTTTGGTACTGCCAACAGAGGAATACTGTGTGCATCTCTTTTACATCCACATGTCTGCTTGCTCATGGATATATATCTGTTTTGTTGTCTTCATTTTGAAGAAAAAAGCCAGGGGTAATTATAAGAGAATCAAAACAAGGTACGTGTGTTGTGTCACAAAACTAACACACACACACATAGAGTATGGGAATGTTAATGCTACAAACACAAAGGTACAGAGATAAAATGCCCAGTCGCCTTCTCCAGTGCTTGGGTGCATTACAAGGTGTTACTGTTCTTTGCTGTAGACGATGCTGGTGAGTTTCATGTTCAGGAGCTGGGCATTCTTCAGCTTCTAGTGTTACACGGTGGATATGTTTTTAATTAGAAATTAGCTAGAACCAGTAATCTAAATCCCACAAAATGTGGAAGTTAGGATAAAATAGATTGTACATCTAAACCCTCCACGATTTTGTTTTTGCAATTTAAGACTTATATGTACTAGCTTGAATGCGGGGAAGCATCCTTATTCCCACAAGCACTCAAGCACATGCTTAACTCCCTTTAAGCACTTCCCTGAATAAAGATGGATTTCAGAACATACATAAGTGCTTCCCTGGATCAAGACCATTCTGATTAAGTCAGAGCAACAGCTAACAGTTTGTTTATTTTTGGAACTTCTAACTAACCAATGACTGCATTTCAAACAGCCACTGAGCTTAGCTACATACCAATAGTCTCCAGTGCCATCCAGCAAACTCCCAAGGTATCTCACACAACAGTACAACCCCCCTGACCAACAAGGATACCACAAAGACAAGCCTTCGCCATTTGGCCTATATAAAACACATTTGTCTGCGTTTCCTTAAAAAAACACAAATATTTGTACTGTAGTTAGTTGACCTTTTTCAAAATGAATTCCATTCTTTTCCAAGTCTGAGTAAAGCTGAATGTACAGTGCTTGCAGATCAATAATTAAATGTTTTCTTCTTTAGAGAGTTATACTAGGATTAGACCCAGTCACTGTATTTACTATTTCCACATACACTAATGGTGACTACATTGGAGCCTCTTTTAAGTAATAGAAAATCATATGCATTAACTTTCCCTCAGAGTCACTGCATATTGATATCCCCTCTAGTAACAGCTAACACATCTGAATGCAAGCAATGACTGACAAGATTAGACTCTAATACTACAGACATGTCATGAAAATAGAACTAAAATCTGGTTGGGACCTGACTGGTATCTGCATTCCCCATAAATCCACATGGAACCATCTGATTTAGGGGAGATGTCTTTGGGATGAAGCTCAATTAAAACCAACTGTGGTCATTAAAGACTCCTTTAAACAATCAAGGGAGGGGGATTGTTAATCCATCTAATAGAAAATTGCAAATCTGGATAATTACCAGTACATCCTCCATCTCTGACCCCTGCTCTTGCTCCCTGACCTTTCCTCCTCCCTCTGCATTCAAAGCAGCCTATTTCCACCTCCCGCTGAGCTCCAGTGGGGAAGAAGGGGCATTGTGAGCACAGGAGAGAGAGCATGCCTGTTCTCTATACCGGTGTCTGGAGCTACTGTTGCTGGGAGAAGCAGTTGCAGGGAAAGCACTACTTAAGTCCTGCAGTCTTGGGCTCGATCACACCCCATGCAGATAGAATCTCTGGAAAATTTAGCAGCCCAGCCCTAGCTTTCTACTGAGCATGTGCAAACTTAATTTTTTCTCATGCTCCTCATACATCTTCTCACAGGGACAGCAAAACGCATATCCCTGGCACTAGTGCAGCCTCCCTGCCCCATTTCAAGTCCAAAACCATGGAGGCACCAGAGCTTCCCAATTAAATGGTTTAAGAATTTGTTTAACACGGGGAAAACAGTTCTTTCCCCAGTTCCAGTTTTGGAAATAGCTGAACCTTACCAGAACAATTCAGCTTGAGGCAGACACGCAGCATGACAATTTTCAGCTTGAAGGGGTAAAACCTGGCAAAGTTATTAAACTACTGAAAACAGAGTCCTATAATGGAAAGCGTTGAGCACCCTTAACTATAAGCAATATCACCAGCTCCACTCACAACATTTTATTAAACTCTTTAGGACAGAATGTTACAAAGCTTTCATTTTCTACGCAGATACTGATTTTTGCACATGTGGGATAACTCCAAATTTCACAGCTATAGGAGATATTTTATCATAGGTTATGTCTCCATTTACAGCAGCATGCAGACTATGTATACTACATGCCCAGATAGCATGGGCGTTAATAGCAGTATAGATGGTAAAGCGCTGCTTAGGTGAGTAAAGACACACCACAACCTTAGGGTATATAACTTACACAACTCTCTAGTCACTGATGCTGTACCTCTCATGTCTACACTGCTATTTTTAGCAGTATAGTGTCCTGCTGCCTCCTACTGCCAGAGCCTTTCCCCATCACAGGAGCCTTTCCCCACTGCAGTGACAGACTCCAGAGCAGCAGGGAAAAGCTCTGGCATGGGGAAGGCAGTAGAGAAAGGCTCCGGCAGTAGGAGGCAGCAGGACACCATTTGGTCACCATTTACATTAAGCATGCATTTATACATAGTTTAAAAAGGGGTAAAAAGTGATTCATGTGATACGTTTGTTACACTTAATGAGTAATGTATCCTAGATGGCTGTATACACATCAGTACAAGGTACTCCAGATAGTTGCAACCTATTGACCTGTTGTGCTTTCTAACAATCTATAACAATTGATTAACCGTTTCATTATCCATAATCATTTTATTAACACTTTATAAACTGCATATGAATGTACCTTTAATATAAAGTGTGACCAAAATTAATGTGGATTACCACATTTTGAGGAGGAAACAAATCAAGAAAGAAACTGTATAGCAAGTAATAATCCTGTATGGATGTGTTTTGCAACCTAAACACTAAAAATGAAGGTTTGTCGTGAAAATACATTTCTACCTTAGGGTTTGTCTTTGCTACGGAATCGTATCATGTTGGAACAGAACCTTGAAGAAATGAAATAACGAACACGATTATCACTCTTGGGGCAAGAGGGGTCACATTCAGCACAGAGTTGGCTACTCATAGTCAAACCTTGCTCCCACTCAGGTTCAAGCATAGCAAGCTGATGGAATACTTCATACAACTAACCCTCTGCACTTGTTGAAGAGTCATGGTCAGCATCATGTTAGTTAATTGGACTCTTCAAGGTCATCTGACACTATTACATTCTGTAGTGAAGACAAGCCTTAAGCTCCTGTGCTGTGTTCTGAACACAGCACTGAGAGAGCACCTGCAATGTGGCGTGAGGATAATGAATTCCTGAACCTAGGGGTTTGAAATATCAGCAAGCCATTTGATATGCAGTGATAGCCTGGGAGGTGACCTTGCCCTTGTAATTGCTCCCTTCCTCAGTTACAGGGTAATACAGCAACATCCAACTGCAGACTGTAAAGAGAGCAAGTGTACAACATTCACTGTTAGCGACTGCTCTAAACAAGCCTTTCAGGGACTACCCATTTTATTGTTGAGTTACTTGGAGGTGGGGGGGTTGCAGAATTTATACCGTCCACAGATTTCTTTGCTCCCCGCAGAAAAATGGTGGAACAAATAAATCTGTGGGAAACACATGCCCCTTCCCTGGCAACCCGGGCGCATCTGCCCAGAGCAGCCATAGATGTAGATCAGTGTGTGGAGGGGAGGGGGGGCTGGGTGTGCATGGAGAGACATCAAGGAGGCAGGGCTGGGCACGTGCATGGGACACTCTGTCCCTTTCACTCGCTCTTGCGATGTCCCTGGCTTGAAGGGGAAGGGTTTTGTAAGGCAGGCTCTGTCCCCTGAGCCAGAGCAGAAATGTAACAACTAAGTATGCAGACTTAGTCAAGTCCCCCAGGAGCCTAAAACACCAGTGGAACTCTTAACTGCTAGGGCAGAGATTGGCAACCTTTGGCACACGGCTTGCCAGGGTAAGCACCCTAGTGGGCCAGGCCGGTTTGTTTACCTGCCACGTCTGCATGTTTAGATGATCGCGGCTCCCACTGGCTGCGGTTCGCTGCTCCAGGCCAATGGGGATGGCGGGAAGCGGCGAAGAGCACATCCCTTGGCTCGTGCCGCTTCCTGCAGCCCCCATTGGCCTGGGATGTCGAACCACAGCCAGCGGGAGCTGCGACCGGCCAAACCTGCAGATACAGCAGGTAAACAAACCGGCCCGGCCTGCCAGGGTGCTTACCCTGATGAGCCATGTGCCAAAGGCTGTCGATCCCTGTGCTAGGGCAATGACCTCTCCTGGGAGGGTTTATATCCCTAATAAAACATTCCATGTCTGACCCAGCTGTCAATCAAGTCAATGGCAAAACTCTTTGCAGGACCTCATCATTAGGGTCTGATTTCCAGCAATGCTAAACACTAATAGCTCCCATTAAGTTCTATTTGAGTTGTGGGTGCTCCACACTTCTCCAACAAAAGCATGCTCTTAGTCTTCCCTGCTCCAAGGGGGAAAAAAATCAAAATACACATGATTTTATGGGGTTCCCTCTAAAACAATGCTGTTTTTTGTCCTTGACAAGAGTTCCCTCCTTATTCCTTGCTTCTCTCTTTCCTTTGCAACAATTTATGCAGCTTTCAAAACATCAGTGTCTCTGGGCTTTACGATCAGATGGAGCTGTTTTCCTTCCTCTCTTCACCTGACTGCAATTACTCTTTTACAGATTTACTGAACTAATTTTCAGTTGCGTTGCTTAAAATTAATTCCAAAATACAGAGTCCACAATTAAAAAAAACATTAATTCTTTGTGACATTCTGTTTCCAAAATTATTCTTGTAAATTATTTGGACAACTGTTGAAAAATTAGTTTTTTGTTCCCCAAACTCTATTACATCCATACTTAAAGAAACTATTTTTTTTCCTTTGGGTCTCTGATTTCCCTGGTGGCAGCAATATAAACCTTGAACTTCTTAAATGTCACTTAATTTATTTGATTTTTCTGTTTACCCTTTTAAAGTGACAAGTTGTTCTGTAGTATTTATGTCTGTTTGAAAATTAGATATCATAGACAAGCCAGTGCTGCAGTTGCATTTTTGTTATCTTAAGCTTACTAAGCACGGAGGATAAAAACAAGCCCAGTCTCATTTTTTTCCAGCCTTCACTTTTCCTCTAATGTCCAACAATTTTTAATCTAGTTATTTAACCGTTTACTTGCTCCTTTAAACTTCAGCAGTAACAGTGATTTCAAATGATCATGACCCTGCATTTCGTGAGCAAAATAAGAGATTACTGACCTGCTCTTAACTATCCATTCTTGACATGGGTTAATTAGTTTCACACCAAACATGTCAGATCTTGTCACAGGCCTGTGAGCCATCAGCTTGGGGCTGCAGTGGTTGCACACATTATGTTCCCTTCAGGGAACCTTGTGACAGAAATGAAATTAAATTGACCTGTGCTGCTGGTTTTATATTAGTATTGCATCTGGTCTCTAAATTAGGATGACAAGATTCCTGCTCTTCCAGTTCTGGTTGGGTTAGCACCTCCCACCTCCCATGATCATAGTAGTCCTAGCTTTGAATAAGTCCTTCTCTAAGCACCAATATCACAGTTTTCTCCAAAGTCCACCATGACTACCATGGAAAAGGCTTGATGGCAAGTACTTTTCCTAAACAAATACATTTTATACAGGTGGAGTCATTGGAGTTACTTCATAGCAGCAGAGGATCTGGGCCATAAACTGAAAGTTATTCATCCAAACCATTTGGTGAATAAAAGTACCTAAAATATTTGAAGGAAATCAGGGCCGACACTTTCAAAAATGGGTGTCTAAAGTTAGGTTTCCAACTCCATATTTAGGCATTCAAAAATTGGTCAGATTTTCAACAGTAATGGGAGCTACTGGGTGCTCAGCACATTTGCAAATAAAGCCTTATTTAGGATATGGATTTAGAATCCTAATTTTAGGCACCCATTTCTGAAAACTCGTCACAATCAATCCACAGATGGTTCTCTAACCAAAAAGTGGGGCTAAATTTGTAACCAATATTACCCATAATGAACAGGTACATCGTCTATACTTAAAGGTTAAAAGTTCCATTAGAAGTAAAGGAGGAGAAAGTAATGGACAGCAAGTACAAGATACTCATAGCTCTCTTATGAAAGGAATCTTCAAGGTATATGTTTTTGTAAATATTTATGAGGAGCCCAGACTAGCAGGAGTCCTAATTAACTTTTCATTGTATCAAAACCCAGGGGCAAAAAGAAACTGAACTAAGGGTAAGAAATGAAAGGTCAGAGATAAAACTTTGCATAAAATGTCACACACAAAGCAGAAATGACATATCCCACCTATTCACCAATTTTGTGAACAAGCTCAAAAGTTTGTCTCGCTTACCAACAGACGTTGGTCAAAGAAAAGATACTACCTTGCCAGCCTTGTCTCTCTAATATCCTAGGGCTAACACAGTTACACCAACACTGCATACAATGTTGTGAACAGGCATAAATGTTCATTTTTCACCTGTTGAACTTCTGTCTATTTCCAAAGAGGGAAGGATGGGGAGGAATAAGGAAAGGGACTGAAAGAAACAGAGTGAGATGATAAAACCCTGCTGCTTATCTAAGACAGCTGAGAAACTGGAAGCAGTACCAAGAAGGAATCTTCTATGAGAAGTTCATGGCCAAATATGCAACCCCTAGTGACTTTGGTGAGAGCTACACATGTACATCTCAGGTGGAAATAGGCTCTTATTATCTTATTTTTATGGCAACAGCAACAGTACTATCCACTGTATGTAAATTCAACCCAGAGAAAAAGTTCAAGAATTACTCATAGATGATGCAACAATTGTGGACAGAATAACTAACTGTTATTCACTAGCTCTGATCCTTGTATTGAATCTTTAATATAGAATTCTTGCATCATCCATGTGTGATTCCTGCACTGTTGTCTGTATGCGGAGATACAAAATAGGACATCTCTCTCCTAGCCTACTCTATGATCAGTGATCATAAAAGCATCCAGGTCTCCATATCTGAGAACTGCTGGAATGAGTTCAAGTCCTAAATCAGTACACATGTATTACTAAAGAGAAGAAAAAAAGTAGTCATCTCTTCTCTTTCAGAGGTTAAACAGTAGAGTATTACACAAGATGGCAGCTACTTTAAAAACTACTGTGGCTTTTGTTAAACACTACTCTCATCAGGACACTAGAAAAATCAGAGTGACAGCTATATAGCTAAAAACTCTTTCTCACCCATTTCTAACAGAACTTGTTAAGTAAGTTTACATAAAACAAGAACTAGAACAAGGCAAATCCCCCAAGAGTCTCCGCAAATATTTGCTCAACTAAAAAAATTAATTCACATCAGCTGTGTTCACCCCACCCCTTTTTGTGTTCACTCTCTGTTCATGTTCTAGTGCCTAAGTTTACTGCGAAGGGTGCTCCCAGATACAGCAAAGTGAATATTAGATAATTTGTCATAGAAAATTTGTCACATCAATATTAAACCTTGTGCTTCAGGGTTTAAGATGATCTCTAACTATTAGAGACCTGGATGAGATGTACATGGGGGGCATATTACCCCACAATTGCCTACTGTAGTAGTAGTAGTAGTATACCCTACTCTGAAGCATCTGGTATTGGCTGATATCAGAGGCAGGAAATTGGGCTAGATGGACCATGGATCTGATCCAGTCTGACAATTCATAGTTCCTAATACCTCTGAGATATATATTTTCCTGGAAGATAATAATAATAATAATACCTAGTTTTTATATAACACTTTTCATCAAGAGATCTCAAGAGTGATTTACAAAAGGTAAGTATCTATTTTACAGCTAGGAGAACTGAGGCGGGAAGTGACTTGCCCAAGGTCACCCCATAGGACTGGACTAGAACCCAGGTTTCCTGAGTACCAGTCCAGTGCTTTATCCACTAGATCACACACTGCCTAAAATCCTTCTAATCCTTCACTAGCAAAGTCTGCCTTGTTAAGAGGGCTCAAGCCCCACTGACTTGTATGAAGAAGCACCTACTTACATCAGGACTGAGTTTGACCCTGTCTGTCTTCTGGTTGGAATTTACAAAAGGTCATTTGCAAGCTCTTTGGGGCAGGGACTGTTTCTTGCTGCATATTTGTACAATGGAGCTTTCAGAAACTACGGTACTGTAATACCTACTGACAACTTCAAAAGAATTGCTGACATTTTAGGAGTTGAACTTGAACAACTTCTAAGCTACATTTCAATGAGAGCAGTCAATGGACTACAGTATATTGGCAATTACAGTCATCAAGTAAACAAAACTGAGTGGGTTTGAGAGCCCAGTACATATCCATTATAGTCTGTTGCCAGTTTGTGTGCCTGAAAATGAAAACACGCCATGCACCATTCTGAATGGCTGACAGCAAAAATAATTGAGGCTCATCTGAATCAGACTTTATTGGCCTGTATGAATTATTTTTGGTCTCCTGTAATCAAAGCTGAAGATTCACCTGTCAGGCACAGTATGGCAAGACTCATTAGAATCTCACCATGTGCTGTTATGAAATTGCTCCATATGGCTGTGCATGATTGTTTACTCGCTAGGTTAGGATATAGACAGCTCTGAAAAAAATAAAAAGTAATAATTATTTTCAAATTCCTTAAAGCAAAAAGTATATATGTGCAAATTACAGACTTTGGTAATAGTAAATATTTCCCTCCTACAAAAATATTTTGTTCTGGACAGCATTGACAATATCTATCATGCAACTGGAAATCCTCCAATGTGAGCACTCATTACGGTAAAGGTACATGAATCATTTTTTAATGACACCTTTTTGCTTTCAGCAGCTTAGCATGTGTCCTGGTTTCAATGAATGCACTGTAATTTAGGCAAGCTGTCTACAGATTTCAGCCATTTCTCTTGCCATATGTTTTCTTAAAAAATTACCATGCGCTGGGACCTGCTCACTGGATTCATGTAGTGAGGTGCACCCTCTGCTGTATCAGCACTTCAGCATCAGTTGAGAAAGCAAGAGTAATCTGTTTATTACAAAGAGAAATTCCCAATTAGCAAGTTTAGTGCATCTGTGTTAATGTGGACTAAATACTTGCCAATTATGGACAGCTCATTATTAAAGCTACAGCCAACTGTTTGCCAGAAATGTGAGATCTGGTAAACAAGTCTGTCTCTTTTCACTGGTAAAGGCACCCATATTATTTGTTCTTCCCATTGGCTTACAAAAATAAGGATGAATATTGATGTAATTTGCACTGCCATGGCACCCAGGTGGTTCAAAGCAGAGCAAGCGTAGGAGGCAGAAAGATCAGTTCCTGATCACAGCAGAATTAGAATGTAACAGCACTTTGAAAGATCATACATGCATAGGCCACTAGAGCCAGAACTGACTTTCCTATGTAGGACAACTGGATGAGAAGACAGCTTCACTACAAACAGGGAAGATCCTAATCTATAATTTCCTTCTATTTTGCTAGTCTTCACTTTATGTCTCTACCCAAAAGCTACAAAGAGTCCTGTGGCACCTTATAGACTAACAGATGTATTGGAGCATGAGCTTTCATGGGTGAATACCCACTTCATCAGACACATCCAAACTCTACCAAGTTTGTTCATTAATGCAGCAAACAAGTTGTTCTCCCACCAGACTGTTCTTGTTATCAACATTTTTTTTCTAATACTCTAGGTTAAAATGGAAGAGAGATATACATTCCTGTTAGCCTTTAACTGACTGTACAGAGCTGGAAGATCAGAGAGAAGATACTGAAAGATACATACTTGTTTTCCTTTTTTAAAAACTTTTAACTTTATTTGCTACCTGATAAATTTAAGGGTTGCTTAAAATATAAGTTCCCAAAATATGAGAGACACACAAGGTGGATGGGGTAATATCTTTTATTGGACTGGTGGCGGAGAGGACAAGCTTTTGAGCTTTACAGAGCTTGTCCTTCACAGAGGTCGGGAAAAGGTAACCAGAGGGTCACAGCTAAATACAAGGTGGGACGGATTGTTAAACCTAAGAGAGTCACAAAAGTGGGTTCTAGCCAATGAAAGCTTATGCCCAAATAAATGTGTTAATCTCTAAGGTGCCACAAGGACTCCTCATTGTTTTTGCTGATACAGACTAGCATACTACCACTCTGAAACCTGTCACACATGGTATAGGAGATCACTTAAAATGAAATAGCAACTTAACACCTCTGTAATTGTATAACAAAGTAGGGTTAGCAGGCAGCAGTGTGTTACAGATTGTTATAATGAGCCATAAAATCAGTGTCCTCGATAAGGCCATGATTTTTAATGTTCAGTAGAGTTATGAATTTAAGTTTTCATGCTCATCTTTTGTGCAGGTTTCCTTTGAGGATGAGGACTGAAAGGTTAGATATGGAGCGATCGCTTTGTGAAAAGTATTTTCCCGCAGGTTCCCAAGGTATGTCAGTGTAGATAGGTGGGTGGTTTGTTTCTCTCTCTCTCTCTCTCTCTCTCATAAGAATTAGGGAAAATCAGGAACTTTTCTGAAGCTCCAGGTTTAAGAATATGTTTCATGTGTGTTTGGAGTCTTTGGCAGGGAGATGAGGGGCCTGATTCTCCATTACCCTGTCCCTGGTGCGAAGTTTTGACAATAAAGCTTATTTCAGGGAACTGGTATAAACCAGACTGGCAAAAATACTCTTTTGCAGATGTGAACTGTGCTTTTATCAGGATAGTTTGTATCCTGTATTGGCTATATATCTACTACATAGGTATCTTGGCAACCCCTTTCTAGTGTATGCAAGGCCTGGGAGTCCATGTAACTCTCTGCTTTCTCCTGAGTGACAGTAAGTTACTGCTGGCCTGTAAAACCCTTGCTGACTCAAATGTTCTGGCCAGTGAGTAGGGAGGTATAACCAAGGCTCTGCCCATTGTTCACCCACCAACTCTAAGGGACGAGAGAGAGGGCACTTAGCCCTGCTTACTCCTTACACATCTGCATGCAAGGTAGCCCATATAAGGGGTCCTTATTCCCTTTTGTTCCCTTGCATTCACAAAGAGTCCAAGTCTGAATCTAGCCCTTACTGAATAAAGAAGATGGGGCACAGGTTGGTGGTGGCGGAGTGGGGCAGTAAGCTCTCTGGACCTTAGTAGCTGAGTTACATTGTAAGACATGAAATGACACTTACTCACTGCTGAGAGAAGAGCTTACTACCCAACATGAGCAGCCCCACTGAACTCAATGCAACTATTTGCAGTAATAAGCAGTGTATAATTTGTGCCAGGGTATGCAAGGGCTGAGTCTCGCACCTCTAGGCGTGGAAGTTCATAGCCCCGGCAGTTCATAGTCCCGGCCCCTCTAGGTTTGGCAGTTCACAGCCTTGATGCCTCTGGGCTTGCTGCATCAGTTATGAAGTAAAAAAAATTGCTTGAGCCCCGGCACCTAATTGCTTGTACCACTTTCATTACAAATTAAGCACCGGCAGTAAGCACTACTCCTGATAGTAAGTGTCTATAGGATCAAGTGTCTAAACCCAACTGCAGAGAAAAGCAAGACGTTTGTCTGATTTTGATACCAAATCTAGCTTCAGTTGTATGATGATCTATGTGCTGTTTATTGGAAAAGGATCAAATTCAAAGCTAATTAACATGTCCACTCTCCCCCCACAAAAAAGTCCATGCTAGTGATGCCTGGGATACACTAGGCCACGTAGTGCAAGTATTCATGAAATATATAGGCCCTCTATGTACAACTTCATCTACTTATAGCAACGACATTTAGCAGAACCAAGAAATAGGCAGAGAGGGAATATTTGTTTCATATCTCCCTATTATAAGCAATGGGAAAAATATCATTCACAAAATCATAACACATGGGGTACTTTTTTTTATAAAGGAGAAATATTAGATTTATTAAGTGTGGGCCAAAGCCAAAACACTGGAGGATTACGGAAAAAGTAATCCCATTCTAGGCAGTCTGACACTTTCACAGCATCATTAGAAAGTGCTATTTGGTAGGAGAGAAGAACTTATTGGCTCAAGAGATAATGCTATAGAGGTTTCTAGCACTGTTTGTGCATAATCCACATATAACAAATCCAACCTGGGACTGAGTTATGGTGTGGGAAATTACTTTTTCAGTCCTAGAAGCCAATAACTTAGCTCTGCAATCTTAATTTATAAGGGAAAAGGGATGGCAGTTGGAATGAAAATTTGGATCAGAGTCAGGTTTAGAAATGAAAATAAATAATGCTTCTGTGAAGGTCCCCTGACAGTTATTTTTTGATTCATGCTCTTTAAAGAAAACCTTTAATTTAGAGGCAGAAACTCATTATTTTGTTGAAAGACCCCAGCAGTACTAGTCATATTGCCTTCAGTCCATGTTCAAACATTTGTAAGGTCCAATCTTCCCTTTCTGTCTACACAGCTAACACACTCCTACAGACCCTGATTATTTACTGCCTCAGCATCAAAAGCTCCAGGTCAAATGCTCTTTGAATCCCATCACAGTCAAGTTTCTTGTCCTCGCCTTCCAGGCCCAAAATAGTTTGCTCCCTTTACATGACTGTCAGCGGCTCTTTTCACATTGCCCCTGTCTTCTTCAGTCTACCAATGACACCAGGTCCATTTTTAAAAACAATTCCCTCCAAGCTTCCTACACATGGAACACTCTGGCTGAACACTCTAGCCGCCCAGGCCACTACATTTTCCATTTTTCAACCCCCACCTAAGCATCCACTTCTACATGGCACCTACAAATTACTTAGCTGATAATGGCCAGGAAGGTGGACCTTTGGGAATAATTGAGATATAATGATTTGGAAAAAATGACAGGAGTTGGCTGCTTCTCACCTTGGCCACTCAGTGTTTTGAACATTTCCCCCCTGGTACCTTCATCTGTCTGTTTAGAATGCAAGATCTTTGGAGCATGGACTTGCACTAACTTGCTCATTCCTTAGCATATTTTGGGTGCTGTTAGGATGGGTCAAATGCACAATCTGGGCCAATAGCTCTTTGGTCAGATGTTTTAATGAGTTGAACATTTTTTAATTGTTCCTTCTATTTCAGCTTCTTCCATAGTACCCAGATGGTATCTCTTCAGCATAAGCTGGACCTAAATTCTACATCAATATTTCTGGATTCTTCAGCGCTATGGCTGAAAATTCACTGAAAATTCTGAGAAACTTCATTTAATTATTAAAAGTAGGATTTTAGGAACCAACCTAATACTTCTTAATGCCAATAGAAAGATTCCTGTTTTCAAATGGCATTGAAACAGGCACTCAGGGAATTCAATCATACCATCAATATAGCCTGGGAGTTATTTCTATTGCCTCACCTCTTATTTTCAGTGTTGGCTATCCCATAGATTTTTTGTACCGATGACCTAGGCACTGAAAGTTTTGGTAGTTGAGTATTGGTGTTTTGGCACCTATGGAAGTATAGGGAGACAATTTGGGATGGTGGGTTAAATTCATTAGTTCTCATCAAGATCTAAGCCTGGTAACAACAATTCTTTGAGAGTTGATATGGGATGTACACCGTTTTCTCTTTTTTTACTTAGTATGATGTCTAAGGATCCACTTCTGCCAATCATATGCTTCTCTCTAATGAGACTATTCACGTGCATAAAGTCAAAGGGACTATTCACAGTTCCAAAGTAAAGCAAACCTTTGCAGGATTGGGCACTAGTACAGCATCAAAGACTTCTCCAATCACATTATATTAGGAAAATCACTTAACGGTTATAGCTTTTTCAGCTCTTTTAGTAAAAATATAGGGAGAAAGCTGATCTTTGGTGGAATCATATACATTATTAGTTGGTGTAATTCTGCATAACTGAGTTTCAGAATAGCCTCTCAATCTCCCATCTCTATGTCTTTCTGAGATTGCAGTGAACATTCGCTAAAAAGTATGCCCACATCATGCTTTTCATTAGCCAGTGGGGAATATAGAATTTCAAATAACTTATCTGTTTAGATTTGGGTTTTGATAAATGGCTCTCTTGGAGAAATACTACTGAGCATTTTTTTTGAAGCATACAGATTTTTGCCCTGTTTTAATAAGGCTGTTATGACTTTTAACATACCATGAAATTAAATGTCTACATTGGGGATCCATAATTTAGCATAACAGTAGTATTTATAGCACTTGTTGGAACTATGAAGAATCAGAGGATGGTATAATAGTGACTGTAACATTTTAATTCTGGCCATACATTCTAGAGCCCCCAAAAGTTGACCTCTGAATTAAAAACATACTAAAGTGATAATCATGTTTCTCTGGAGCGGTTTGTACAAGGTGAATTATCATCTGCATGATAGTATTAACCTGGAATCTGCTGGCATATGAATAGCTGAAGTTCTAAAGATGGTCTTATGTACTTACCATACTTTGGAAGCTACAGTATCTGGTTACTTCAGACACATGTATCTTTCCTTCATGTCTGCATAACAAAAGTTACAAACAAACCAGGGATATATTTGTATAGTCTATGTAAAGATAGTTAGGGCCAGATCCTGCAAGGTCACGAGGGCCCCCCAACTCCCATTGTACTTGGGGCATTCAGAGCACTCAGCAGCTCACAGGAGACACTCATGGCCTGATCTGCAGAGGTGCTGGGTGCATTATCAACTCCTATGGAAGTTCATAGGAGCTGTGGTCCTCAGCATCTCTGAAAGTCAGGCCAGCAGCATCTTTCAGGACTGAGCCCCTGAATCAGGGAAGCACTTAAACACACACAAACACGTGCTTAAGTCATGTTCCAAATAGGGCCTGGGCACGAAATGCTTATTTGTGGCCCAATCATGCAAAACCCCAATGTGCAGAACCACAATGGGGTCCAGTCCTTAGTTTTTATCATCTAATATTTGTTACCCTGTCTTCCCTGATCCCCACCACAGTCTGTTTAGGGCAAGGATTGCTATTTACTATATATTTGCACACCACCTAGCACAATGGGGGCTTAATCTGGTGGCAGCATTTAAGCACTCTTGCAATATTAAAAAAAAGTGACAACAATATCTGTAACTCTTTTCAGGAAAGCAAGTAAGATGTGCCATACTCAGGGAAGCAGCAAAGTCCCCCATCCCGCCCAAAGAGAAATATATAGTGAAGTTACACATATATGTTTTCAGCAATGCTCACGTAAGACACATCCAAATGACTGAATACCACATTTCAGGTAAGGTGCTGGCTGGAGGGAGAATACTTAGAAAAACAAATAAATCCCAAATTGTGGAAAGTGCTAATTTACCCATCACAATTTAATTAAAATAAAGCCATCAGTCTTTCATATTCTGTAAGGAACTGGATTTATTATGACCTGAATCCCAAAAGAAACAGGACGAGAGCTGCAGCAAGAGTGGCCAACATTTTTCTGAAGTGTGCCAGGGTAAGTTTACTGTTGCTGCTGAGAACATGAAAGGCCACTAGTTAGCATCACTGAGGAGCTAGCAATGAGGTCAGAGAGAAATGTTCATTTTCATGACTAACTTGTAAAATGAGAACCATCAGAATTAATTCAGCTCCTGGTTATATTGATGTAAATTGGAATTGACCCCACTGACTTTACTGGGATCACACCTGGCTTACACCAATGTCCATGACAGCAGTATTCGGCCCACAGGACAAGTGTTACCATTCTTGTTAGCACCTTGTCTCCCTGCCAAATAGTGGTCAGATACTGAAAGACATGTAACCAATTAGTAGCATCCTCAGCCTATGGTCTCATCTTGCTGCATGTCCATCCTGCATACTACTGCAGCAGAGCCACAATGGTTTGTAGGAAGCAGTTGTGCTACATCATCCAAATGAGCATGCACTTCTGGCCTACAATAACTCTTGCTCTGGTAGGACCTGTGCTAAGCTGGAGTTGAACTGGGCTTCCTCATGGTGTCTTGGTGCACTAATATATTACCTGGTGCCTGCATTTTATGCATCAGGATCTAAGCTTCTATTTAAAATAATAATAATAAAGCCCTTCTGTAAAAGCAGCAAAGAATCCTGTGGCACCTTATAGACTAACAGATGTTTTGGAGCATGAGCTTTTGTGGGTGAATACCCACTTTGTTGGATGTATGCATGTATTCACCCACAAAAGCTCATGCTCCAAAATGTCTGTTAGTCTATAAGGTGCCACAGGATTCTTTGCAGCTTTTACAGATCCAGACTAACACAGCTACCCCTCTGATACTTAAAGCCCTTCTGATAACCTGAGCAGTGTGAAACAGATGTGAACTGAGGCAGTGACATCTGTCTGAGTGTGCAGAAACTATACATCTATGTATCCAACTATACATCGATGTTAATTGGTCCAATTCATGCCAAAAGTATAAACATTGATGCACAAATGGTTAAAATATCAGCATTGTTAACTCTTTCACTGATGATCAATGCAAGCAAAATAATAGGGTTGATCATCTTAAAATAGATGCACGATTGACTGATGGCATTCTCCTTTTGGCATCACAAGAGGGTGGAACTTTTCCCTATCTGACCCATGAAGTTGTCATGTTCAGCCAAGAAACTGCACAGGAACGATCACAGCAAGCAAGTGGCATTACCAAAATGACACCTATCAATTGGCAATACAAAGCCATGAGTAATGATGAGTGTTACATACGCACAGTATAATTATATGACAATATCATTGTCCATTAACTCTGCTGACATAGTCTTGACATGACAACTTCCTAGAAACTCCATGTTAAACCAGTCCCCATTTAGATTGATAATTGGAACTCATAAAACAATGGAATAGCTGGGAAATCCATTAAACATATCACGTATCTGCCCCCCAAAAATGCAATGGTTATTTTAAGTCACCTAAAGGGCCAGGTGGCACTTAAAGGATTATTTCCTTCTCTCGTATTCATGCTCAAGAGTCTTACCCCTTTGCCTAAAAAGATGAAATAAGTCTTAACCTGATGTTATCATGCAAGAAATTGCAGAAAGGAGTATGGGACAGATTCTTGTCTCCCTTACACTAATAATGGATATTTAGAGCAACTTCAATTAAGTGAATGAAGGTGCAGTATTTGGCTCATAAGCTTTATGCCTACATTTTTTTTTAAAGAGACTTAATTCTTGCTTTATGCATATTTTCTTTTATATACCACAATGCACTACAGTGTACACCCTGTCAAAAGGCAATTATGGAAATATCCAAGTGATTTATGCATCTTTAATATTAGTTGTTTTATTGTTTGTTTGTTTTTGTAGTGCTCGTTGCTGTGTGTGTGCTGTCACAAAATTGCCTGTCCATTCAACCATGACTCTCTTTTTGTTTTGAGCTATGTACCGTAACTACTATTGCTCCACCTTACCATTTTTATAGTTACTTGAAAAACAGGAGTGTCCTTTCATCACAGCTTTTTGCATTTCCTATGCAGAACCACTCACTTAACAACTGAACAAAGTATAAACATAAGAACGGCCATATTGGATCAGTCCAAAGGTCCATCTAGCCCAATACCCTGTCTTCCAACAGCGGCCAATGAATGAACACAACAAGTAATCAACAAGTGATCCATCCCCTATCACCCATTCCCAGCTTCTGACAAAAGTTCTTGACAATAAGGCAAACACCTGAAGTCAAGATAGATTTATGAGACAATGACCTGGAAAGGAACCCTGTCTTGTGTCCAAATGACTTTACAAGTGCTTTTCACTAATTAGCATTGTAAAATACAGGCAAATATTTTTGTTAACTCCATGGAAACACAGAATCATCAACCAAAGCCAGGTGAGTTTCATAAAAATAAACAAAACTGCAGTCAGATAATGCTTGGAAACTTCTTGTTTCAAGGAAGCACTCTCATTCCATATCTGACCATGTTCATGGAAATATGTTGGACCAAATCAGCTGATGCAAATCAGTATATCTCCATTAACTGTACAAAAAGACACTGATTTACACCAGCTGAGGATCTTGCTCTTAAGTTTTTGTATAGTGATTTTATTTTAGGCCACTTTTTATCCAGTATTATAAACAAATCCCTCTGTCACAATAATTTTATAAATATCTTCTTCATACAGTGTTGGCAAAGGGACAAGACAAGGTTGCTACTTGTCTCCACTGACATTTATGACATTAGAACTGCTCATCACAATTAAAAATAATGACACAATCAGGGGTATTCAAATTAGAGATAACCAATTAAACCACAGTTACATGCAGATGAAGTGACAGAGCTTGACCTCTACTTAACACTTCTAGGATTTAATTTCTGAGTTTCTCATTCTTGGACAATAAAGTGAATTAGCTAAATTAATGCTTTTACCTTTAAATGAACTTTTGTAATGGGCTCATTTTATTCTTTTGATTGTGACTAGATACATGGGGTATCAAATGACTGTACATGAAGCATTACAATAGATGGGTTGGAGGCCATCTTCTGCCGTCAGTCGTACTCTATGCATCTCAGTCTCTCATGCATTTTGCACTATTGAGGCAAGTTGCTTAGGTTTTCAGTGTAATTTTCGGGGAAATGGAATTCTGTCCCTTTCTCCCGCCCCCAAAAGGTTATTTTTATTCTAAAAGTTCAAAAGAAAAAGAAACCTACCCCAAAATGTAGATGTTTGTTTGCAGAGTCTATTGGATTAATCTAAATAAAATGTAGCAATATATATCTGTGCGCACACACACAAGTCTGGCTAAAGTTTGCATTGAAATTTTTTTTCAATGATAGATATCTTTTCAAATTTTTCAATGAAAAATGTTCATATTCAAATTTACTATTTTTAACTGATTTGAAACAAATTCCATTTCAAATGGATTCAAAAGGAAAAATGTTAATTTTGATTATAATCAAATCCTGATTTTTCTTTAAAGATTGTTTTATTTTGAACAAAATGAAACATTTTAATTAAACAAAAAAATATGTTTCTGTGGGAGACAATTCCCATTTTCCACCTTGTCATCATACATTCTGAGTTTCACATCTAAAATGGAAAATCTACCAAGACCACCTAGTGGCTTCACATTTAATTTGAATCAGTTGGTACATAATGGAAATTCTGGCAGACTATTATCCATAGGTGCCAACTCTGTGGGTGCTCCGGGGCTGGAGCACCCAGAGGGAAAAAATAGTGGCTGCTGAGCACCCACCAGCAGCCCTTTAACAGCTCCTCCCCAGCCCCCCAGGGCCTCTTGCCCGCCAGCAGGCCCCATGGATCAGTGCCTCTTCCTCCCTCCTTGTGCCTCCCATCCACCACAATCATCTGTTTCATGGTGTGCAGGAGGCTGGGAGAGAGTGGGGAGGAGTGAGGACATGGCATGCTTGGGGAGGGAGCAGGACTGGGCAGGAAGAGGCAGGGCGGGGGTGAAGCAGGAACGGGAAGAGGCAGGGCAAGGGTTGGGCCTTGTGGGAAGTAGTGGAGCGGGGGCGGGGCCTGGGTCGGAGCCGGGGGTCGAGCTCTCCCTGGCACTTTGAAAAGTCAGTGCCTGTGCTATTATTTATTGCACAATGAAATTTCCTTCAATGTTAAGTGCCTATTCAAATACAACAACAGTTAACCCAAATGGAGATGTGTGACAAAAAAATTCAACTATAATTGATAATCATATCACTAGACAAGGATTTCGACCATTGGCAGCTGAGAAATATCCTTCCATTGTTAAAAGGATGGGATTTTCAAAAGTACCCGCAGGAGTATGGCAGCCAACTTCCATTGACCTTGAGGTGGGACAGGGTGCCTAACTCCCTTCCCTGCTTTTTCAAATCTCACCAAAAATGATTATGTACTAAAACCTGGGCTCAGGAGCATTCATGGACCAATGACCATAAGAACTCTGGAGCCACATGCCATGGAGTCATGATGGATTTCACACCCAAGGATGCTGGAGCAGATTCTGAATGGACAAGAACCACCACATAAGGTGGGTGGAAAGTACCTCCCTAGATGCACATCTCCAATCCCTACCCAGGGGTGGGTTTCATTACTAGGGCTGGAGCAGCCACATAAACAAGGGAACAAAGAATGTTGCAGATTCACAGAGGTCTGCTAAGGAGTAGCAGGGTTGTGCGGAGCTCACCTGCAAAGTTACCCTAAGCCCCATGAGAATCTGTATATCAGTTCCCTTCCATACTAGGCCCAACCATCCTTGCCCTGAGTATGGTCTATGTAGACAGGTGCTATCACAGGATACCCCGTCGAGGCTTGAGATGACTTTGTGGGCACCCTGTGTCAGTTTCCTTCTAAGTTCCCAGAAAAATCCATTCATAGCCAAGATCTTAGAAATAATATTCCTCCTCCCCTGGATCTAATTTATGAAGTGTAATTCAGCTCCCCAAAAGGCCCATTCCACTCTCCCATCAGGTTTAGGGTTTATGGTCATCCTTCTTGAGACTGTGGTTTCCAGGTCTCCCTGGCCTTTGTATTCTCCCCTCAGGTTCAGGGAAGGAGGGCTGTGTCCTTGCTGATTTTTCACCTTCCCTTCCACCCCCGACAGCTCCTCCAGCAGACAGTTTCAGCAGCTTTCCTTCCTGGACTGGGCTTGGAGTCTCCTTTTTTAGTCACTCATCGAGTCAACTAATCAGTCTCTTGATCCTCCTCATGTGGGACTAGTAACCCCTGGCACCTCTCTGCACTGGCTGAGAGAGAAGAAAGTTTTTTCCTGCCCACTCTAAAAGGTTCCTGGTCCCAGGTCCATAAAGGAACAATTATCTGGGTTTTTCCAAGACTTCCCTCATCCCAACATTATCTGTTCCCCAGGACCAACTTCCTCTTCCTCAATGACTGCTTCATTTGCTTTTCTAGATACACAGAACAACTGCCTCCTCTGGCCATAAAGGGATAATTCCCTTTTCTGTTATTGGGTATGCTGTTAGTATTTATTGGATTTGGATCTAGAGATTGACTAGTTCAGTGGTGGGCAAAGTGCAGCCTGTGGACTGCATGCAGCCCATCAGGGTAATCTGCTTGTGGGCCACAAGACAGGTTGCTTACCACTGGTCTAGTTTGTCTTTCTCCATATGCCTCGGATACTGAAGTTTTCTTACTTTCAATAAATTATGTATATATTGTTAACATTACCATCTATGGGTACCCGTTGCCTTCTGCCTCTAGGACAGTCTGGTTTTAGCCCCCTATTATTTCCTGTTCTTTGACTTTCGCTATTAACTTCAGATGTGAAACCTTATCAATTGCTTTTTGAGTCTGTAAGTACTTTTCATGCCATCCATTGAATTTCCTTTACTGATAATGACAGTAATATTTCTGCCAAATGCCTGCAAGTTAACTAACGCATAACCCTCCCCTTGTGAGAATCATGCCGACCATCCTTGATCCACAGTGCTTTTCTTTGAGTGCACTCTCCCACCAACACTGGTTACAGAGTTGTCAAGAAGACATGGAATCAGGAATTTTGAGTTCTATTTCTCTGCCACTCACATACTGTCTGATGTTGGGCAAGTGCTGTAAGACCTGATTCAAAGCTTGCTGAAATCAGTGGAAAGATTCCCATTGATTTGAATGGGCTTTGGATCAGGCCCTTAACCTCTCCATACCATACAGTCAAATGGACGTGATAAGTTATCTCTGCTTCTGAAGTGGTTTGAGGCTTTTAGTTGAAAGGGTGCAAAATATTATTGCTTCACAAGGTTTCCAAGGTTCTCAGCACAGATGTTGAAATTCATTGCTTGAAAATCTGTCCTGAATCCACTATACTTCAGCACAATGAGCTTTTTATAAGTGAGCCTATGCCCTAGAGATGGCAAAGAAAGGAGATACAGAGGAATCTAATCTCTTCTCCACCCCACCAAGTGCTAACAGCTTCAGTACAATCACCCAAACAAGAACAGGTGGTCTGCTATTGTACTTTACAACATGCTCCATGCTATATCAAGGATGCAAAGAGAGAGAACACTGTCAAACTTTGACCCTGGTAACAAAGCTGCGTCTTTCTTCCTCACCATAGCCTGAAGCAAAATAGCTGATTCTCAGGTGGAAAAAATAATTAGTAATGTGGGAGGTCAAATGAATTTTGAGATATTCAGGAAAATGTACTTTGAGCTGCCAGGTTTACTCATTTACCCACAGGAACAACAAAGCAACAAAGAAATAAAACCCTCTTACAACACAGAGCTTATATCAACCTATTCCCTCTGGCTGATTTTTCTTCAAATCTCTCTTTTCCCAGTGGCTTCTGTTAGAAATGCAAATAGTTTCCCTCTCCACTTAGCAACAAATGTCATGTTACTTTGAATTCTCTAATAGTATTAAATTACCTTTTTTAAATTTCCAAGAGAGAAGGGATGTGCAATTTGTTTAGTCAAATATTCATAACAGACACATCTGGCTTGTAGGCTGGGAAATTGAAGGAGCCTAAGGGAGTTACACACCCAGCTCCCATTGAAAGCCAATATAACCTGGGGACCTAACTCTTTCAAATGCCAACCATACAGAGTTACAGCTCATACTAGCCTGTTCAGGAGTGGATCTTCTCAGATGCCTTTAAGGAGCATTACGGATTCATACAGATCATCTTACTAGGCTTTCTTACACTGCAACTGAAAGATGTGAAGAAATTCATTCTTTACACTGCAGTTAACTGTTTTTGCAGCTCATGCATTTCCCTGGCTCAGGTACCTCACCACTCTGGAGAAGTATTTGGGATTGAACAGAGCCCTCTGGGGTGTGTCAGATCCTCTCCTAAACATGACTTCTCTAAATCAGGGATTGGCAACTTTCAGCATGTGGCCCACAGGGTAAGCACCCTGGCAGGCCAGGATGGTTTGTTTACCTGCTGCATCCACAGGTTCAGCCGATCGCGGCTTCCACTGGCCGCAGTTTGCCGCTTCAGGCCAATGGGGGCCATGGGAAGTGGCGTGGGCTGAGGGATGTGCTGGCTGCTGCTTCCCTGTGCCCCCATTGGCCTGGAACGATGAACTGCAGCCAGTGGGAGCCGCGATTGGCCGAACCTGTGCACGCGGCAGGTAAACAAACCAGCGTGGCCTGCCAGGGTGCTTACTCTAGCGGGTTGCTGATCCCTGCTCTTAACCATGGAGTCAGAGTCAGTCTTAGTTTTTCTCTCTTCCTCTTCCTCCCCCACCCCTTCTGCTCCAGATCACCTTGCTTCCCTTTACCCTTGGCTGTTCCTGCAGTTAAAAGCATGCCCTTGTCTCCTATCCAAAGCTTTGAGGGTATGTCTATACTACCACTTATGTCAGTGTAACTTATGTCACTCAAGGGTCTATCACAAGCGACCTAAGTTACACCGAACTAAGGGCTGGCACTGGAGGTGGATTAATTAAACCAACAGGAGAGCTCTCTACTGCCAGTTTAGAATGAGTACACTATAGAGATTACGGTGGCACAGCTGCACCAGTACAGCTGCGCTGCTGTAAGCTCTCTAATGTAGCCATAGCCTGGGACTCCACCTGAGTTTATACATCCTCCCACCAACACCTGGTTTCTTTGTTCTGCTGGATTTTCCATTGCCCTCCCTGCAGAGAAGTAGGAGGGACTTGCTTCTTCTCGCTTCTGCCAACTCATTGTTCCAAAGTGTTTCCACTAGGGTACATGACAGTTAAGGTTTAACGATATACCATTGTCCTTGTCTGGCAGAGACATGTTACAGTACCTGTTAGCACATGGTGGATTCCACAGCCGCATTCCATGAGAAGAAGTAAACGACTTCATAACATGAACCAGAATTCACAGGCTGTACATAGACAGACGCCTCAAATCTTCACACTGGTTTATAGTAGTGTGGGTGAAAGGAGAACCTAGTATTTTATCTCCACATCTGTTCTTCTGCCCTGGTCTGACTCCTATACTCCTGGTTTCAGTCACTCTGGTCACTTGGCTCTTACTGAGGACTGTTCTTACTGGTCTGTCAGTCTAAATTCCCTCTTTCCACTAACACTTGCTCTCCTTCCATCTCGCTTAATCTGCCCTGACCTGAAACTCACTCCTTTTGAAATGAACTTCTTTAACCTCTCTGACTTTTCTACAGCTTCTCTCCATGACACTGCTAATGGGTTTCTCTCTCTTTCCAGCTCTGCCTTCTCTTTGACATCTGACTTGTTCTCTCTTCTCTCACACAGCACTGCTGCCCTCTAAACCCTAGCCTTGCCTCTCCTGCCACACTTGCTTCCTCTCTTCATTGTCTTGCACGGTTGCGCATCTGTAGAGATGGTCTGGTGACTACACAGCCTTCCTCCTCTGCGAGGCTGTTCTCCACTCTTCCTTTCTAATAGCTTTTCTAAACCCACTTCCTCTTTACTCCAGATAGGCCAATAATAGGCTGAGGGGAAGCACTGTTTATTGGCAATGAGTACTGCCTGCTATAAACCCAAGATAGCTCCAGCAGCCAAGATGTACTGCCACATGAAAATAAGTACCCGGAAAATTGAAGGCACCATACCAATCTCCAGGGAAGGGATAATGGAGGTGAGGGTGACATCTTGAATTTGATTTTGTTGATGAACTGGTTCAGTTTTCTCAGGTCTAGAATGGGACAAAGAACACTAGTCTTTGGGGGGAACCAGGAAGTACCTTTTGTGCTGGACAGGAATCTTCTCTCTCTCTCTCTCAGTTCCAAACAGACCATACTTCTTGATGCAATACAGTCTCGTGAGACGGGTCTCTGAAAAGGGATGTGGAAGGGAAACTAATTGGATGACATATCCCTCCTTTACAATGATGAGCACCCACTTGTCTGACTTGATGTCTTTCTAAGCATTGTAAAAGAGGAACAGGTGGCTCCAAAGGGAGAAAGGAGAGATATGCTCTGTTTTCCATCCCTGATCAAGCAGTCAAAATGACTGTTTCAAAGCTGAAGATATCTGGTGAGAGGGCCTGCTGTGGATGATGCTGAGTGGTGATGTCAAAGAGGCCTATACCTTCTCTTGGTAGTGTCCTGAGACCTCTGCTGAAAAGAAATTCTACAGTGAGGTTGGGGGCTTAAACTGTTTGTTGCTGGGATGTAGACCACCAGTGAATGGAGAGTCTCACAAAGGTCTTTTAAAATTCACACGCCATCATCCATTTTCTGAGAAAACAGCTTGGACTCTTCAAAAGGTAAATCTTCAGCTGTATTATGAAGAGATACCAGAGATCTGCAGCTAAGAGGAGCCATGGAATGCAAGACCATGTGTGTGGCATCAATGACCATTTGGAGCAATGTTTGAGCCATGAGATATCCTTTGGAAGCTAAGGCCAAAACTATTCCCTGTAGTCTTCAGTCAATTTGTCACCAAATTTGGAAATCTCTGATCAATTAAAGAATGTAAATTTAGACAATAGTACCTGATAATTAGCCATGCACATTTGAAGGGAAGCAGAAGAACAGGCCTTCCTGTTCTATGTGTCCAGTCTCTTAAACTCCTTGTCCTTCAGAGTGGCTCCAGAATAAGACTTTTTGGAACACTCATTAGTGACCATTACCCACCTAAATCCGAATTCCTTGGTAGTTAAGAAAAATATAAAGTCTCATTGAGGAACCTGGTACTGTCTGTCTACCACTTGGCAGTGGGTGGCATGGAGGCTGGGGTCTGCCAAAGGGTTTTGTCCAGTTCCTGCAAGGCTTCACTATTGGGAAGGGTTACTTTTCCAGGGCCAGGAATCTGTAAGATATACAGGAGCTCGTGTGGATTATCTTGTACAACCACCACCAGCAGAGATCTGGACACCCTTCTCATAAGGACCTGGAATAGTTTAATGTCCTTTGGAAGAAGAGATTTTGATTCTAGGGTGACAGCCTCACCCAAAGAAAATCAAATATAAGGGAAAACATCTGTTCCTTTGTTAAATTCCCTTCCCCAATAGGGTTGTAGATAGAAGGCTTCGGGATGATAGAATGACCTCTCTGGAGGTTTCAGGTACAGGAAAAGGAGCTCTCCTCCAGAGGAAGTCTAGCCTCCAAGCTGTCCAAGACCAATAAGGTGACAGAGGTTACTCCATTCTTTGAACTGTCCATCACACTGGACACCACACTGGGATTTCCTTATTAGAGTTCCTGTCTTGATCCTGAGATCCAGTAACCTTGGAACAAGATCTGTAAGCTGTCCTACAAGACCTGGATGGGAATGCTGGTCTCTTGTGGTCTGAATGCAAAGCAGAGATGTAGCTGTCTTCAATAAATTCCAGGGTTAGCTCCTGTTCATATTTCTGGGGGTCTTGGTGTTGAAGACACCAGCTACTGCCATAAGGACACCAAAAGAGAAGAACCATATGCAGGATCCAGCAGATGAGGCAATTGGAAGGTGACAAGATTGGTGCCAATGGTACTGGCTGGACAAATGGTGACAGTGCCTCTGAAGCAGACATCTTCAGTGCCAGGTGTTGCAACAATGGGGACTCTGGTAATGGGAGGCACCGGAGATCCTTCACCACAAGGAACTCCTGTGGAGTCAAAGGCACTGAAATTGGTGAGTGCTCAACCAGTGGTGCTTATGGTGCTAGAGTGAGCATTGCCATGACTCAATAATGGTGAAGACACTGATCTTGATGGCCCCAGAGGAGCTGGACTCAATGGATGGAATTTGAGTGACTGTCTCCGACCAGACCTCAACTCAGTACTGGAGGATTTACTAGGGGCCTTCAAATAAGGCAATAACTGGGACTTCAATCACCTATCAGGGTTGGACAAGGACTGTTCAGAGTACTTTGATGAGGATGAAGAACAGCATTGGTCTCTGGATTTGTGTTTGGAAGCCAGAGCAGCTAGAGGGGTGCTCCTCATTGATGTGGAGTCAGTCCTCTTGTGTTCCGGGTCTGTTTCTGAAGAGGGACACATCACCTCCATCAGACGGTCTGAGGCAGAAATACCTCTTTTTTGGTTCTGGTAGAGAAGGAGGTACAACTAGGGCATTTCTTCCTCACATGTCCCTCACCAAGACAAATCAAGCAACTCTTCACATATCTCTGACAAGAATAACAGCCCTACACATGGCACACTGCTTGAATACTGCTGACTTTTTCATTCGAAACCCACCAGTTTTCCATAAAACTGCAATCTATGCTAACTTATACATTAAGACTAACTACATACAAATATATACCATACAGTTGTTTTGAAAGATGGTGAACAAAAGTTATGAGGGGTTCCAACTTTTGCCACGGGCAGAGAGAAGGAACTAAGAGGAAGGCGTTACCCCTTTTATACCCCCAGCTTGGTACATGAGGAGAGCAGAGCATATGTACCATCTACTGGTACTGCTGGCAAAAGTCTCTGATTCGAATGCACTGGGTGCATATACACCTACAGTGGACTGTACATGCACAATCACTCAAAGGAGAACATGGCTAAAATCTTCTGATGACCCACAGATACAAGGTTTCTTCCTGATGAAAAAATGAAAGTGAATATGGAAATAAAACTTCAAATGATAAATTAAAAGAAGAGGCAGATTTCACTTGAATAGACCAGTCATACTAGCTGACCTTCAGAGAAAGAATAAGGGGAAAGTAATTGGCAGGGTGATGGCAGAAATTATTTTACAAAAACTGTATACAAATGATACCAGATATTGTCTCATAATGAAGGAAAAGATTCTAAAGTTTGCATAGAATAAAGAGAGAACACGACAATGAATGCAAAGGTTAAAATTGCAGTGAGGCTGACTAGTACTGTAGGGTATCTGGCAAGAAACTGATCAAAATTGCTAGTGAAACAAACCACCCAACAAAGAAACTAAATGGATAGAGAAAGATTTCATTGTGATAAATGTAGCTGAATACTTGGAGCAGGGTAAAGAAATCTAAAGCCGTGTGATCCAAGACACGGAAGTCACCAAGAAGATGAGAAGACAACTTGTCATGGAGTGATAATGGATATTCTTACTAGAGAACTATGCTGGAAAAGTAATTACAGATAGACTCAGGCTCCTGCAGATAGCTGAAGAGTTCTTACAGGAACATTATGAGAGTACATCTAGGCAAACATGATAAGCATCACCCCTTTTCAAGGAATCAGAATTAGAAACCATAAATGCCATTCCCTAATTACTTACTACTACGCTTAGAAGATGGGAGAGAGCGGAGGCGATGGGAGGTGCCAGATCCAAACTTACAAGTTGCTAGTACAAATTCCACACCATATATTGCTTTTTTAACTAAGGGAAATTGGCAGAAGCACTTTTAAAAGCAATCTTATTCAAAAGCTATTGAAGCAGCCAATCATTGTTAAATTGCATAGGGGAGGAAATATGCCCCAGAGGCACAGCAAACCAGAAAAGATTGACTTCTTCAAACTGGGCCTGCAATGGAGCAATCAAATACTCCAGTGCCAGCTTTCCCCAAGACATGACAACCTGGGGCCATGTGACCTCAACCTCGGATACGCACAAGGAAAATTCAATGAGAGATTTGCTGGAGGAACTGCTGTCTTGAAGTGACAAATTACAAGCTTCAGTGACCTCCCTGGAAGGGAAAGTTTGAAACTTTATCAGCACAATTGAGCAATTTAGATGGGCATGTGCAAGAAAGAGAACTGAGTCAACCCGCGGAAGATTACTGGGAAAGCAACTGAATCTCACACTAAACTTTTGGTTAGAAATAAAATGGCAAAAGAAAGACATGTTACATTTTAGGAACATTAGAGGCCAGATCCTCAGCTGGTGTAAATCAGCCTCAGTCCACTGAAGTCAACATCCGCTGGGCACCTGACCTGCTGTGTGAATAGATTATGATTCTGGACCTTAAGGGCTGATTTACAGTGCTACTGAGCAACCACAGCTCCCATTTGCTTCATTTGGACTTGTGGGTAACTCAACACTTCTGAAAATGAGTCCCTTCAAGTAGAGATGAAATAACTCATACAGCTTGATTTCAAATTCACTCACTCATCATGGCTTTGAAAATTCACCTCGAACTAAAAAGATTCTACATTTCATAACTGAATTCCACTCAGGAGAGACTGAAAAATGTGCCAGTGGGGAAAAGAATGAAACACAATAGATTATTTTTAACAGTGAAGTGTAGAGTGTGGTATAAATTCAGTTTACACGGAATATATTGGGCAGAAGCTTCTGCTAGATCCAATTCAACCAGATGATCATGTTTAACTTTAAGCACATGAGCAATTACATTTGAAGTCATTGGGGATTACTCGTGCTTATAGTTAAGCACATGCCTAACTATCTTGCTGAATTTGGGTCCTAGATTGCAAGGGGCCTTGTCTGTTCTATTCTATTCAGGTCCTAATATCATGCCAATCACTGGGGGGGGGATCCTTCAATGCCTTCCACAAAACATTCAGTGTTGATCACTAGTACACAAGACAGGCTTTCAGTTGAATTAGATCATTTTTCTAATAAATCACTCAAAAATGGGTTTAAAGTCCCCAATAAAAGAGTCTGTCAACTTCATCTAGGTTGCAAACTCAGCATACACCTCAAACATCGCATCAGAGGCCAAGAAAGACTCAAACTTGACAAGATTCATCTTTCTCTACTAAGGAGGCCCTACCCTAAAAGCATCTGAGGAGAAACTTGTTCTCTCTCATGTAAAGCCCACATTTATATTTTTGTATTATGCTAACTGGGCCTGCAACATTACAACACAAAAGGAACAAAGGGCAGAGTAGAATATAAGATAAGATAGCCACTTTGCTAACAAGAAATCTAAGCAAATATATTCCATCCAGAATACAAATTAGCTGCTTGGAATAGAACTGTTGCGGACAGTTCTTCAATTAGAGTAGAGAAAAATACTGCTAGACTTCAGATGATCCACTCTGTATCAAAAGATGTTTAAAAACTCCAACCAGTCACTTTTCCTGCGGGGGGATTTTAATCGAGCCACTAAATATCAAAGAGCACAACTAGCTACAAAAAAAAATTGAGAACCAAATGTAGGTTCCTGCTCTGTGTAGGCAGGAGTCAGCTGCAAGATTGGTGCCTTAGACCGGACATATGAAAATGAGAGAATTGTATTTGTCCCTAAAGTTGACTATGCAAAACCAGCAGAACTCAACAGTGATTAAAAAGAGATTTAAAAGCACTGTGGAGTCACAATGTGATTTTCTGAAAATGTGAGGTTTTTATAATGATTGGCTGTATAATCAGTTACTAAAGTGCAGTCCAAATCAGATACGAACACTTTTCTTCTGCAAGAGATCATGATGATAACTCAGAAACTTAAATTGAGCCTTCTTTTTTTGGATCATTGTCTGTACAGTCTATTGGCCAGTCCTTTGTAATACATCAGCCCTGTCCATTGAACATAGATACCGAACTTCTGGTACTTATCTAATCTATTCTGCAAATACTGAGATTCACAAGAAAAGGCTTTTCAATGAAGCTTCTAGTACTTTCTGCTCACAGATGAACCAAAATTACTATTACAACAGACACTGAGTGGAATAGGTCATTTCCAGACTCAGACAGGAGGTTCAGAAGTATATCTCCCCACCCCCCCACACACATACTTCAAGCATTTTGAACTTAAAATAAAGGTTTAATTTGTATTTTGAGTGTTGGGTGAAGCATTGCTTTAGTAAAATTAATAAACCATTCCTAAGAAATTATAACTCCATAATTACCAAAATAACTGGGGGAGATGTTAGAATTGCAAATAAGTTAGTTGATATCTCCAGCTGCCAAAGATTTCAGCCAGATCTCCCACTCCTGATCTCATAGAGTTAAGAGATCATATGCTTATTATTAAATGGAATACAGAATATCATGCTTTCAGCAGACAGACTTATGCATTAAAGTTACATATTTATCTTTAAAAAGGAGAATGTACCAAGGCACTTGATCTATGCCTCAAGAGGGCTAGCAAAATTTGAGGTGATGCTTCCTCCACCTCTTATTGCTGTAAATATAAGTGATCTAGAAATAAAAAACTCTCTTAAAATACATAAAATATTGTATTTTTTTCTAGATTGGCATCTAAAACACCAAACACTATCATATTAGAGTTTAAGAGGAACACATTGCATTAGGCATCTCCAGAAGAGCAGATAGCAGATAGACGAAGACAGGGATTATGGGTATTCAGCTTAAGATACCTGAAAGGGCCCTGGTTTTCAGAGGAAAGCTGAATCCCTTTAGTGTCTTGATGTTCTCCCAGGTAACAAAGCTGTTACTCTGTAAATATATGATACAACTATGAAATCACAGGTATCACCATGTGATTAATATTAGCAAGTACTGACTTTGACCGCTGTACATGATACATTTGGCTACTCACTTGGAACGTTTAAAGAACCAACCCCAGGAATAAGCTTCAAAGCTGTTAGCCTGTAACTGACTCCACTGTGAGTCTGATCCGACTCCTATTGACATCAGTATAAAGATTCCCACTGACCTTGATGGGAGGTTGATGAGACTCTACAAGGTTGGATGATTTTGTAGCTTGTTCAGGTCCAGACTGGATGATGTACCATAGCGTTAAATGTTCAAATGTCCAGAGAGACAAGATGGGTGAGGTAATATCTTTTAATAGACCAACTTATTTTGGTGAGCGAGACAAGCTTTTGAGCTTGCACAGAGCTCTTCTTTGTTCTCTCTCTGCAACAAAAACTGGTCCAATAGAGGGTATAACATCACTCACCTTGTCTTTCTAATATCCTGGGACCAGCATGGCTACAATAACACTGCATACAACAATGTTCAGCTCTCCAGGCGCACATCTGTGAGAGTCTAGGCCAATTAAAACAAACCAATAGGTTTCTCTGCTCCTCTCACTTTCTCCCAACCCATTGTCTCTCCAGTCTTGCTGTTCAAAAAGGCTGCAGAATCTACCCTGTACTTTATGTGCTTCTCATTCAAATACACCTAAATAATTCTCTAAATCATGCTCTAATACTGGATTAATAAATGTATCATGATAGTCAGACTATTATTATTGCAGGCGGTTCGTAAGTTTTGTGATAATAAACTGATGAATCCATGGAACACACAGACAACCTGGAAGGGTTTAATGCTACCAGTTACTAGGCTGTCTGAATAAGAAAAGTGCCATCAATAAAGATAAAACCCTCCAACTTTAATAGCTAGTCTTAATTCATACGTGCCTTTTTAATCTGTGCTGAATTCCCCTGGAACTTAATGAACATTTGTAATAATAATAGTAATTCAGGTTCCTAGGGAATTTAATCCTGCTTCAAGTCTTTTTTAAATTAGACCCTAGTCATTAAGAGATTCCAGGATAGTGAATGATAGTTAATCAATGTGTTTAATTTGCCCCCCATTATTTATTTGATATAGTTTCCTGCACAATGGCTATAAATCTCTGCCCTCCCATCTTGGCCACCAGTAGCAATGGTGAAATATTTAGTGAAAAAATGAGACTTGCTGATCCTTTTAAACACATAAAATATTATTAATATCTTTTCTGTACATATACATTACACACACGGACATATATGCAGATACTTAATATAAGCACAGCTGAACACTTCAGGTAGAATTTATCTCTCTCATTTCCCCCCTGTTAACTCTTAGCACTATCAGTCAAGATTTCCCAGCATTTAACACTGCATTAGTCCTAAGCATCGGGAAATCACATTTCTTGGTGCCAAGGGTTTAAGAAGATTCTAATTTGGCAATTAAACTGGAGGCAGCATGTGCCATCCCCATCGCACATTCACCTACTAATTCTGTCCCCTGGAAAAAATGACTACCTCTTGCACCAGTCTGATAAAATGAGGGAACACACTGATTATGTTTGCAGCTGCTATTCTTGACCCAACGAACAGTGACAGTCATCAAACTACAGTACCTAGAGTGCTGCAAGCTGTGAAAGTTAACCCAAGACATCATTAATTCTAAACACCAGAGCTTTCATCCAGGTACTGTGGTTCAGAGGAGCTTAAAAGCAAATCTCTTTGGTGGGCAGGAATTTTGTACATCATGCATATTAACTTTACAGATACCCATTGGAAACTTGTTTCTATGTCTGGACTAGGCAAATGCTGGAATCAAAGGTTGAGCATCCTTGTATTGGATCACTCAGAAGCTGAACTGTGAATGAATTAATAATGTTAGGGGGAAAGAAATCAAACCAAATGAGAGAGTGTTTTTGTTTGTTTTGCTTGTTTTTAACATAAGGATATGAAGGAGAAAAGGAAGCAGAGAGTAGGCTGGATAATATGCTCACCTAGACACGTGAGCACAGACATGCAAAAATCTAAGGAACATTAACATTTGTTCAACCCCTTTGATATTTTGATGGAAGGCATATACTGTCAGACTGTAGGGCCTGATTCACACTCCAGAGAAGTCAGTGGAAAGATTCTCATTGTCTTCAGTGGGCTTGGGATTAGCTATGTAGATGGGAATGATGGGAATGGAGGTGCCCAGGAAGAGCAGAAATAAGCATAATGCCTTCAGGAATGCTGGAGACAGTGTATTCACCCACCACCCTTGCTCCACCTCTTCTAAACATTTAGCATGTGCTTTCTTCAGTGCTGCCCTTGAACCCCAAGAGAAACGCATAGGGATAGGAGGGTTGGTCTATGGCCCCCCTCAACAACATATCCCCTATGTAGAGCAGAGCATATCCTAGGGATCACAAAGTCTGCTTGTGTCACCTGGTGGAAGTCCCTTCACCTCCCTTTGTGTGTCTTTGCCCAGCAATAAAATAAACATACCTACTCCATGGGATTGATGTGAGGGGGAGTTAATGGTTATGAAATATTGTGAGCCATAGATATGACATACTGTAGATGTGCACAGCACTGTCACCTGACCATCCTTTTATGTCTTCTCCTTATATTTCTAAAGCAGTTTCCTCTTCCATACTAAGGCAGAGGTGATGGATCCTGATCAGATAAAGACAGCTAGCCATATCCTGGTCATTTAGGCCCAAATTTTGAAAAGAGCTCTTTGGCTCTGATTTACGCACCAAAGTGTCATGACCAAGGTTTGGGCAGTCAGTCCTACTGGTCAGAGCAGGAGTGAATGGGGTAGAGTCAGAGAACAAGGGCACTGGGCAGGAACAAAGAACAGAGAACAAGGGCACAGGGTAGGAACAAAGCAGGACAACAGAAACAAGTAAGGAAAGCAGGGCTCAGGAGTCAGGAAAGAAAACAGTGTCTGATGTAGCAACTAGCCAGAAACTGACCCCGTTGCACAGACAACTTGCTGTGCCTCCTTCTGACTTAAATAGCACAGCCGGAGGCTCCTCCAAACAGGACACCAGTGGGCAGTGCATATCTACTCAACCCACTAGTTTCCATCAAGCTTCCAGATGGCAAGTGGGATGTGAAGGATGCCTGTGGACCAGGGTTCAACACCTATGGGATTCTCGCACAAAGTAAGTAGTCAGATTTTCAAAAGAGTTCAGGACATTGGACACTGAACCATGTGGAGAATCTGACCGTGAGTATCAGAAAGCAGTGTAGGAGACTGACTCGGTGACCACCATGCTTCCTTGTGACTGGGCAGGGTGTGGCAGGCTCTCTTCGTCTGTCTTCCCTGTCCTGTACTGTTCAGCCTCGTCACGTGATTCAGCTTTCTGGCCAGGTCACTTTCAAGTCTCAGCCCTTCTGTGATATCAAGATCTTGTACAGTGTCCCACTCAACTTTACTTAACAACATGGCATCTTCTTCCCATCCAGCCTCCTACAGTCTCACTGTTCTCTCATATCAGTGGGCTCCTAGGCTTCCACCAACAGAACACAGGAAACCCGAAACAAACCAAACCCAACTAAAGCAACCTCCACACATCTGGGCTTGAGCCTTTAGTTCTCCCCAGCTCCCTGGTGCTATTACAGAACAGTGGCACCTGGGTTACTTTTCTGGAGCTTTGCCTCTTCCCACTAGGCTAGCTCCTCTGCCACAGCTTCCTCAAGGGTCCCTTCCCAGAATAAGGAACATACATTCTAACCTTCTAGACCTTCCTCTGTAGCTTTCTCTTCCTTCCTTTACGGAGACCCTGCTCCTCCCCAGCTGGGTATGATCACAAATCAGGCCTGGCAAGTCCTCCAGGTGCAGTATAGTGGGGTTAATAGAACCCTCAGACTCCAGAAAACCCTTTATTCATCTATGTAAGGCTTACACCCCATCACAAGCAGTTACCAGCTTGATATAGGTGCACTCAAAGTACAAATACATCTGGGAAGGCAGAAGTTCCTTGCAAACGGGGTGGCGAGGGTTGGGGGAGAGAGGGCAAGGATAGGCGGCGCCTTAGTGGAAGTACTAAAACTCAGCTGGGGGGTGGAGAGGATCCAGGAGCACCCTGCTCCAGGCTGGTAAGGAGGGTCCCAGAGGTTCCTACCTGCTGCCAGTGCCATTTAATCCCTCCAAGTCCTGCTCCCTGTTCCAATTCTAGGCCCCACAGCAGCTGCTCCAGTCCTGCTGGGTTCCACTACCTACGCCTCAGCTCAATCCCAAGCCACATAGCAGCTCCAGCCTGTATGGGTCCAGTTCCCTGGATGGACCCTGGGCCCCATGGTAGCTGCTCCAACTCTTCTGGGCCCCATTCCCTATTCCCCAGCCAGATCCTGGGTCCCATAGAGGCTCCTCCAGCCCCTCTGGATCCTGCTTTCACCTCTACTCCCCCAGGCATGTGTGAGTTTACATGGGGGAAGAGAGTCCACAACATTTCCATTGCAGGGACGCTAGCCCTTCTGCTCCCTGGGTTCCACTGCCCCTGCATACATCTGCACACAACTAACTTATGGACATAAAGGCTTGAAGCCCACAAGGCCAGGTAATTGCTTTGTGAAACTGCACATGCAACACATAATCACTAAGTACCTCAATTTCTAATAAACCCACAAACATGGGGTATTTTTGGGTGCAATTTCAAATACCTACCTCTGAAAATCTTGCCTTTAATTTCAATCTAAAAACTATTGCTGTTTGTCCATTTGAAATACAAGCACTGTGTAATTCACATAGCAATAAAGATGAAGTTACGGGGCCAGAACTTCAGCTGGTATAAATCTGTATAGTTCCACTGATTTCAACGGAACTACATCAGTTCACACCAGCTGAGTGTCTGGCCTATTATTACTAGTTAAGCCTTTACTAAGTTGTCAAGGGATTCACTCACATTTGGGACACATCCTCGTGGCTATGTGTGGGGAATCAGCTCTCATCTGGTCTGGCCCCCTTTCATCGTTCGCTCTCCCCACAGGCCCTTTCCTTCTGTGACTCAGTGGCTCCCTCTTTGTACCTTGGCTCTCTGACCCAGGTCACTACGGTGTTTTCCCCATTCCTGGGTATCAAAGTCCCACTAGACTGTTTCTGGCAGTCTCCAGATCTACTACCCAGACTGTGCCAGCCCCTCAGTGGCTGGTAGGGAAACCTGAGCCTCTATTCTGGGTTCCAGCTCAGGGACCTTCTATTCAGCGGCCCAGATCTGCAACGTCCCATCTTACTGCCGTTTCCCTGGGCGCTTTCCTGCTCTGCCTCTTTCAGGCTTCTGTTCAAACCTTTCCTTCAGGGCCTGGATCCTTAGGGTTCTACTTTCCCTGGGTTTCCATCTTTCCCTTGCTAAAGCCAAGAGAGTGATTGCCAGCTTCCTCACTGCAGCCCTTTTTTGCTGTCAACTTCCTGGCTCAATACTAGTCGCACTGCTTCCTTCTCAGCTGGCTCCACCATCCATTCAAGGTTACTTAGGTCACCTAATTCCCCTCAGGTGTGCTTAATTGGCCCCTTCCCAGCCTCATTAACCCTACCCAGGCTAGTGTAGAGTGTACACCCCATCGCACAAGTCTATGCCAAATATATGGTCTGATCCCCACAGTACTGAAATCAATAGGGATTTTTCCATTAACATCATTAGGTGCAAGATCAAGTCTGTACTGGGTAAAATCCTGGTTCCACCAAAGTCAACGTGAGTTTTGCCCTTAACCAAGATTTCACACTCTGTGTTTTTGCAAAGTTACATTACTTCCTCCCTGTTTGAAACAGACCACCTTACAATAGGAAGTTTACCCTTTTGTTAATGTTAAAAAAAATCAATGGCTCAATTAACAATCAGGGATGGAGCTTAGAGGCAACAAGCATCATGATCAATAACTTATGTTCAGTGAAATTAAGCACTTGTTAAGTCAAGTGTTAAAAGCTGCACATGCTTAATATGGGAATATCAGTTAAAGACAGTCTGGCAGTTCAACTTGGAAAAAATCTGTAAGCACAAAGTTCCTCTACTATCTTCCACCAGATGAGTAACTAATGAAGCATGAATATTCACACAAATTAATTTCTGTAATACATTCTCAAATTCCTCCATAACACAACAGAAATGCTGAATTAATAGAAGCCCTTACTTTTGTTATGAGTAACACTTCTGAAATAAAGAACCAGAATGAAGATGGCAAAGTCAAATTCTTCTCTTGTGACAGTGAAATCACACTGACTGCCACTGGGATGCACCAGTGCTACTGAGAGAAGAGTTTGGCTAAGACAGTGCAAGAGGGAAGGGAAGAGAACAACATTTTGAGATTTCTCAAGATATTTTTCTCTTACATCTATAAAACATCCCATAGTTCTCCAGACTGGATATGATAGACAAATGAAAATGTACATGGTATGGAATGCGTGATACAAAAGTGTTTATTTGCTTCCATTTGAAAAAAAAAATTGACATGCATTACTGTTTCGAAACTTAAAGCCTAAGAAAATAAGAATCTGACTTATGTCTCTATTAGCTGCCTATTGCATTTCATGTTTTATGAGACTGTGTTTTGGGGAGATGTTCAAAAACAAAGGGAAGCTAGATGCCTGATCCCACTGAAAGCCAATGGAAATGGTGTGGTTAATTCCCATGTGTGCCTTTGAAAATGTCCCCCTTAACTTTACACTTCTACTCACAATAGACCCTTTCTTTGAGGAGACGGAGCTCAGTGTAATGTCAAAATTCTTATGTCTTGGTCAATTCTTGTTTTAGAGCTCTCTGTATAACAAGGGCTATTAATCAGAAGATACTCTGCCTGAGGATAGCCCATCAGGGGAGTGGCTAGCTGGACATAGGGAAAGATATAAGGTAGGTCTTGGAGGCTAAATTTAGAGTGTTAGGTAAGAGACTAAAGTCCAAGACCTCCATAGTAGCATTCTCTGAAGCACTGCCCATTTCATGTGCAGGGCCAGTTAGATAGGCAGAACTGCAGGGTCTCAATGCATGGGTGAGACAATGGAGTTGAGAGGAAGGATTTAGGTTTATTAGGAACTGGGGAACCTTTTGGGAAAGGAGGAGCCTATACAGGAAAGGTGGGCTCCACCTAAACCAAAATGGCATATACAATTTAAAAGTTCATAGAGGAGTTTTTAACTAAGAGCTGGGGAAAAGCTGACAGATCCTGAAAAGCACTTGATTTGGACACAGATGCCCCTTAGGGGAAAATTTATTAAAGTGGATACGCTTTATCCTAGAGAAGAGGAGAGGATAGAAGTTGCTAAAAATACAGGTAAGAACTCAAGAAAAACAGTCAAATGAAAAAGTGTCCCATTCAGTTACATCACATGAAGGCAGACAACTAAATATAGAAAATGTTACAAGTACTTGCATACAAATGTTATAAGTCCAAATACTAAGATGGGCTAATTTGAGTGCCTGGTATTAAATGAGGATATTGATATAACAGGCTTCACAGAAACTTGGTCAGATGATGATAATCAATGAGACACAGTGATACCAATATATGAAATATATAAGAATGACTGAGTGCCACTACATGCAAGAGAAGATGGAGTCAAATATAGCAAAAGTCTTAAACTGTACCATAGAATCTCTGTGGATAGAAATTACTCACCTGAATAATAAGAATATAGCAATAAGACTATACTGACCACCTGACCAAGAAGCTGACAGTCACTGTGAAATGCTCAGGGAGATTAGAGAAACTAAAAAAACAGAAGACCCAATAAATGAGGGATTTCCACTGTCCCCATATTGACTAGGCACATGTCACCTCAGGACAGGATGTAGAGATAAAATTTCTGGTCACCATTAATGATTGCTTCTTGGAGCTGCTAGTCCTGGAACCCACAAGTGGAGCATAAGATCTGGTCCAAGGGGTGAATATAGCTGAACTGCTCAGTAATAGAGGCCATAATATAATTAAATTTAATACTCTGGGGTCGGGGGGGGGGGGAATACCAAAGAAACCCACAACAGCAGCATTTAGCTTCAAACTGGGGAACAACACAAAAATGAGGAAGCTAGTTAACCAAAATTAAAAGGAACAGTCTCGAGAGTAAAATGCCTGCAAACTGCATGGAAACTATTTAAAAAACACCGGAACAGAGGCTTAAACTAAGTGTATACACCAAATAGAAAAAAAGTAAGAGGACCAAAAAAATGCCATCCTGCCTAAACAGCAGAGTAAAAGAGGCAAAAAGGCATCTTTTAAAAATTGGAAGTCGAATCCCAATGAGGAAAATAGGAAGAAACAAACTCTGGCAAGTCGAATGTAAACATCTAATTAGGCAGGCCAAAAAAGAATTAAGAGCAGCTAGCAAAAGATTCAAAAACTAACAGCATTTTTTTTAAGTATATCAGAAGCAAGAAACCTGCCAAAGAACCTGTGGGGCCACTGGATGATTGAGGTGCTATAGGAGCACTCAAGGAAGACAAGGCCATTGCAGAGAAGCTAAATGAATTCTGTGCATCCGTCTTCACTGCAGAGGATGTGGGGGAGATCCACATCCCAAGCCATTCTTTTTAGGTTACAGATCTGAGGAACTGTCTCAGATTGAGGTGTTAGTAGAGATGGCTTTGGAACAAATTGATAAATTAACAGTAAAAAGTCAGCAGGACTAGATGTTATTCACTCAAGAGTTCTGAAGGAACTCTAATAGTACATTGCAGAACAACTTACGGTGGTATGTAACACATTGCTTAAATCAGCCTGAGTAACAGATAACTGGAGGATAGCTAATATAATACCATTTTTTTTTTAAAAAAGGCACCAGACAAGATCCTGGCAATTACAGACCGGCAAGCCTCACTTTAGTACCAGACAAATTGGTTGAAACCAGAGTAAAGAACAGAATTATCAGACGCATAAACAAACATGATTTGTTGGGAAAGAGTCAACACAGCTTTTGTAAAGGGAAATCAGGCCTCATCTGTCTCTCAGAATTTTTTAAGGGAACCAACAAACATGTGGACAAGGACGATCCAGTCAATATAGTGTACCCAGACTTTCAGAAAACCTTTGACAAGGTCTCACACCAAAGGCTGTAAAGCAAAGTAAGTCATGGGATAAGAGGGAAGGTCCTCTCATGGATCAGTAACTGTTTAAAAGAAAGGAAAAAAGAGTAAGAATAAATGGGTCAGTTTCACAATGGAAAGAGATAAATAGCAGGATGCCCTAAGAATCTGTACTGGGACCTGTGCTTTTCAACACATACATAAATGATCTGGATAAGGTGGTGAAGAGTGAGGTGGCAAAATTTGCAGATGATGCAAAATTGCTCAAGATAGTTAAGTCCAAAGCAAACTGGGAAGAGTTACCAAGGAAGCTCACTAAAATGGGCAACAAAATGGCAGATGAAATTCAATGTTGATAAATGCAAATTAATGCACATTGGAAAAAACAATCCCCAAAATGCATACAACATAATATGGTCTAAACTACTCATAAAAAAGATCTTGGAGTCATTGCAGATAGTTCTTTGAAAACATCTCCTCAATGTGCAGCAGCAGTCAAAAAATGAGCAATTAAAAAGACTGGAAGTGTTTAGCTTGGAAAAGAGACAACTGAGGGGAGATACACAGAACTAGGCAATAAATAAATAAGCCAACACACCTGCATGCATTTCCCTGCCTCCAGTTCCTCACCACTCTGGAGAATTATTCAGACTTGGGCAAAGCCCTCTGGGGTGCCCAGAATCCACTCTTGTACATGATTTCTTCTCTGAACCATGGAGCGTGAGACACTCACTCTCACCTTGCCTTCGTTTGACCTCAGCTGGTCCCACAGTTAAACAGGACCCACTGCTACAAAAACATGGCCTTCATTCCAGCCAAAGCTTCCTGTGTGTGTCTCTGGGAGTCTCCCTGACTCATTCAGTCTCTGTGGTTTTAAAGGCCAGCATCAACTCCAGCCCCCCTCAGAGAAGTTGGAGAAAAGTGGTTCTCCTGGCTGCATCCAAACCATTGCATCAAGGTTATTTCACCTCAGTAGGTGACCATTAGCATCTCATGAGCCATCATTGTCCCTGGTCTGGGTGGGACATGCAATAGCCCTGACAGCCGATGGCTGACTCCATGATTCATCAGCTTCCTAAAACCAACTAGAATTCATAAATTGTCCACAGAGATTTCCTCAAACAGTCACACCAGGTCAGGCTCCCTGGATACCTTGCCCTCTGCTAGCACATTGCCAAGACCCCCCAGGACCCCTAGGAGATAGTATCCTATGTAGACAAGGTAATACAGCCTGGCCTGGCAATGTCTCTTGTCACCAATCTCCACAGGACTAGAGAAAGCCCAGTATACCTCCTTACCCTTAGTTGTCTGTCACACGATATGAGCTGTAAGAGCATTGCTTACCTCACCCCACTGATCTGGAAAAACACCAGTAAGGAGTAAGCTATACAAACTAAGCCTAATTCAGGCAGATTTAACCCCTGCTCCCCAGCACACACACACACCCCAACTTCAAGACCCCTGTGGAGGGTTTTCCTTGTGGCTCTGGGATAGCAGGAGGTGGGTTGGGGTGAGATGGCATGGGTCAGGCATTCACTTGAGCCTCCTGGTGACTTCTGGAGGAATGAAGGATGGCTTTGGGGCCTTTTCATATTTTAGCAAACAGAGAATTGCCTTGGGACTCATAATCTGTGTGCCAGAAGCTGGGAATGGGTGACAGGGGATGGATCACTTGATGATTACCTGTTTTGTTCATTCCCTCTGGGGCACCTGGTATTGGCCACTGTCGGAAGACAGGATACTGGGCTAGATGGATCTTTTGTCTGACAAAAGTAAGGCTGTTCTTATGCCCCAATCCAGTCCTAAGAAATTTGATTCAACAACAACTAGTGGGCTTGAAGTAATTACTAATTCAGGGAAGTCCTATGGCCAGTGTTATGTAGAAGTTCAGACTAGATGATCACAATGGTTCCTTCTGCCCTCAGAATCTATGAAAGAATCACTTATAAAATCTTAAATAATACCCATCCTGGCCAAATAGTTCAAAAATGGGTGACAAAAGTTAGGCTCCTAAATCCATATTCAGGCACCTCAGTAAAGGTGTCTGATTGTGAGAGGGGCAGAACACACAGTAGTTCCCACTCAATTCATTGGAAGCTGCTAGGTGCTCAGCACTTTGGAAAATCAGACTCCTTTTATAGGCAGATAATAATAGCTAACACCAAAGTCACTTGCACTCTTTCAAGTCTCAGACTTCTAATGGGCAAATCCCTCAATCAAATTCTTTTACAGATTTTTTAAAATGAAACTTGAAAGCATATGCTAAGTTCTTTTTTTTTAACCTTGACATGATGCAGCAATGAACAGGCTAGATATTAATGTTATAAATTTATCAATCCAAGACACTTGAGAATGCCTTAAAATAAATTATAAAATATTCAGTAAAATACAGAAGACTTTCAATTTTCCATCTCATGTCATTTTCTTTGGTAATTGCTTTCTTAAAATATATGCTCAAAGAACAATCTTTTCACTTCTCCTCTTGATTGTATTTACGATGTTACCTTAGGACCTGCTAATGACACTTGATAACACTATCTTCTATTTTTACAAAGAAAAATTAAAACATTGAAATCGCTTTCTCAGAGTCTTTCTATTTTTTTAAAAAACTTGGTAGCTGCAGAAATCACTGAGTGAACAGAACATTTTGTCACATAATCTAACAGCCACAGATTACAGCTTTGTGAATTTGTTCCCCTGGGGGCGTTTCAATGGAGTCTCAACATAGACTCATAGACTCCAGGACTGGAAGGAACCTCGAGAGGTCATCAAGTCCAGTCCCCTGCCCTCATGGCAGGACCAAATATTGTCTAGACCATCCCTAATAGACATTTATCTAACCTACTCTTAAATATCTCCAGAGATGGAGATTCCACAACTTCCCTAGCCAATCTATTCCAGTGTTTAACTACCCTGACAGTTAGGAACTTTTTCCTAATGTCCAACCTAAATCTCCCTTGCTGCAGTTTAAGCCCATTGCTTCTTGTTCTATCATTGGAGGCTAAGGTGAACAAGTTTTCTCCCTCCTCCTGATGACACCCTTTTAGATACCTGAAAACTGCTATCATGTCCCCTCTCAGTCTTCTGTTTTCCAAACTAAACAAACCCAATTCCTTCAGCCTTCCTTCATAGGTCATGTTCTCAAGACCTTTAATCATTCTTGTTGCTCTTCTCTAGACCCTCTCCAATTTCTCCACATCTTTCTTGAAATGCGGTGCCCAGAACTGGACACAATACTCCAGCTGAGGCCTGACCAGAGCAGAGTAAAGCGGAAGAATGACTTCTCGTGTCTTGTTTACAACACACCTGTTAATGCATCCCAGAATCACGTTTGCTTTTTTTGCAACAGTATCACACTGTTGACTCATATTAAGCTTGTGGTCTACTATGACCCCTAGATCTCTTTCTGCCATACTCCTTCCCAGACAGTCTCTTCCCATTCTGTATGTGTGAAACTGATTGTTCCTTCCTAAGTGGAGCACTTTGCATTTATCTTTATTGAACTTCATCCTGTTTACCTCAGACCATTTCTCCAATTTGTCCAGATCATTTTGAATTTTGAGCCTGTCCTCCAAAGCAGTTGCAATCCTTCCCAGTTTGGTATCGTCCGCAAACTTAATAAGCATGCTTTCTATGCCAACATCTAAATCGTTGATGAAGATATTGAACAGAACCGGTCCCAAAACAGACCCCTGCGGAACCCCACTTGTTATACCTTTCCAGCAGGATTGGGAGCCATTAACAATTACTCTCTGAGTACGGTTATCCAGCCAGTTATGCACCCACCTTATAGTAGCCCCATCTAAATTGTACTTTCCTAGTTTATCTATAAGAATATCATGCGAGACTGTATCAAATGCCTTACTAAAGTCTAGGTATATCACATCCACCGCTTCTCCCTTATCCACAAGGCTCGTTATCCTATCAAAGAACGCTATCAGATTGGTTTGACATGATTTGTTCTTTACAAATCCATGCTGGCTATTCCCTATCACCTTACCACCTTCCAAGTGTTTGAGGATGATTTCTTTAATTACCTGCTCCATTATCTTCCCTGGCACAGAAGTTAAACTAACTGGTCTGTAGTTTCCTGGGTTGTTTTTATTTCCCTTTTTATAGATGGGCACTATATTTGCCCCCTTCCAGTCTTCTGGAATCTCCCCGGTCTCCCATGATTTCCCAAAGATAATAGCTAGAGGCTCAGATACCTCCTCTATTAACTCCTTGAGTATTCTAGGATGCATTTCATCAGGTGCTGGTGACTTGCAGGCATCTAACTTTTCTAAGTGATTTTTTACTTGCTCTGTTTTTATTTTCTCTTCTAAACCTACCCTCTTCCCGTAAGCATTCACTATATTAGACATTCCTTCAGACTTCTCAGTGAAGACCGAAACAAAGAAGTCATTAAGCATCTCTGCCATTTCCAAGTCTCCCGTTATTGTTTCCCCCTCCTCACTGAGCAGTGGGCCTACCCTGTCCTTGGTCTTCCTCTTGCTTCTAATGTATTGATAAAAAGTCTTCTTGTTTCCCTTTATTCCCATAGCTAGTTTGAGTTCATTTTGTGCCTTTGCCTTTCTAATCTTGCCTCTGCATTCCTGTGTTGTTTGCCTATATTCATCCTTTGTAATCTGACCTAGTTTCCATTTTTTATATGATGCCTTTTTATTTTGTAGGTCACGCAAGATCTCGTGGTTAAGCCAAGGTGGTATTTTGCCACATTTTCTACCTTTCCTAACCATCGGAATAACTTGCTTTGGGCCCTTAATAGCGTCCCTTTGAAAAACTGCCAACTCTCCTCAGTTGTTTTTCCCCTCAGTCTTGATTCCCATGGGACCTTACCTATCAGCTCTCTGAGCTTACCAAAATCTGCCTTCCTGAAATCCATTGTCTCTATTCTGCTGTACTCTCTTCTACCCTTCCTTAGAATTGCAAATTCTATGATTTCATGATCACTTTCACCCAAGCTTCCTTCTACTTTCAAATTCTCAACAAGTTCCTCCTTATTTGTTAAAATCAAGTCTTGAACAGCTTCCCCCCTAGTAGCTTTTTCAACTTTCTGAAATAAAAAGTTGTCTGCAATGCAGTCCAGGAACTTATTGGATAGTCTGTGCCCCGCGGTGTTATTTTCCCAACATATATCTGGATAGTTGAAGTCCCCCATCACCACCAAATCTTGGGCTTTGGATGATTTTGTTAGTTGTTTGAAAAAAGCCTCATCCACCTCTTCCACCTGATTAGGTGGCCTGTAGTAGTCTCCCAGCACGACATCACCCGTGTTTTTTACCCCTTTTAGCCTAACCCAGAGACTCTCAACACTCCCATCTCCTATGTCCATCTCTACCTCAGTCCAAGTGTGTACATTTTTAATATATAAGGCAACACCTCCTCCCTTTTTCCCCTGTCTATCCTTCCTGAGCAAACTATACCCATCCACACCAACATTCCAGTCGTGTGTATTATCCCACCAAGTTTCAGTAATGCCAACAACGTCATAGTTGTATTTATTTATTAGCACTTCCAGTTCTTCCTGCTTATTACCCATACTTCTTGCATTTGTATATAGGCATCTAAGATACTGGTTTGATCTTGCCTCCCAGCTTTGCCCTGACCCTCCTTCCTCTCTGCCATTATAGCCCGTGCTCCCTCCTGTTTCCAACCCATCTCCCAGGTCTTGTTCCCCTGTTCCCTCATCCTCCTGAGAACCATGTTTAGAAAGGTTCTACTGCCTCTGCAGCATCTCACTACCCCTGGGCCCCTGACAGAGCTCTCTAAATGGCTATGGGTCCTCAGCATGGGAGGAGAGGAGCTAGGGTGAGAAGGTAAAAATTGGGCACTCATATAAATTCAGATTTCTTCTGCAGCTGTCCACTGCTCCCTGGAACTGCCTCATCCTTAGGTTTTTCAGAGAGGGTCTAGTGGTAGCAGCAGATCTTCCTCCCACCTCCTTAGATTTAGATCAATGTCCTTCCAAACTAATGGAGGCCAAGAGGGAGGTGTTGGGGCACTTGCTGATGGAAGCTGTCAACAAGCAGAACAAGGTGTCATGGCAGAATTCATTTAAAAATAAGTTTGATGGATAATATCAATGTTTATTTTTAAGCATTTTTTCCATTTTTATGAATTTAAATTTTCAGTTGTGGGAAATTATGGGGGAGTCAAACAATAATTATGTAATGATAGTAGATGCTGAGATTCAAAAAGTTGAAGCTTTAACATTGTTAATATACTGTCAACATTACATGGAAAAATAATGTACCTCTATAACCTTAAATCAAACTCTAATAAGTTCTCAGTCAGCATTTTTTCAATTATGATGGATGGAAATATTTTTTTGTCCGTTTGTGTATGCACGATGTGTACTGATTTTCACCAATAACTTGTCCTTCCAAGCTTGCATATGACCTTAAGGACAACTACTGGCCAACTATTAATCTGCTGCTCAGTCTTTCAAATTTGTAAGCTGCCTTCAATACCAACGAAAGGGATATTTTGCTGACACATTTGTGGTCCTTACCAGGCAGTTTTGATCTTAACATTTAAGCCTGAGCTTATGAAACAATTTTACAGAACCTACCATGTCTAATGGTAACAGCTTTGATAACACCACTTTGCCAAGGGTTGTATTAGATTTTGAGGACCAGGAAGTCAAGAAGAAAGTGCTGGATGAATTTAACTAAGCTGAAAGTATTTATTAATTTTAGAACTGAGCCTGGACATCAGAGGTACCAATAACATTCCTACTCTTGTAATATAGAACCCTATCTTCAAATGATCATGGGCTCAGTTTTGAATTCTAGCTAAAGCACAATGCTAACTAACATTGTATTTAGGGTGACCATATTTTCCCCAAAGAGAAAACAGGACACCACACAGGGCTGGCCCGAGGTCCTCCTATACCCCCTGCACAGGGCTGGGCTGGCCCAAGCTGCTCTCCCAAACCCTTCCTCCTGCACAGGGCTGGTATTGCCTCACCCTGCATATTCTTCTGTGCTCTGCTAAGGGTTGCATCCCACTTTTTTTTTGGCAAAACTGTGCATTTGTCCTGTCTGCTCTTGCCAACCGATGATCATTTGGCAGAACAAATGGGACAAATGGCCAATTTTGTGAAAAAATTCCGGGTGGCTGGGACGGGGCTTAAAAAGGGACTGTCCAGGCCAAAAGTGGACATATGGTCACCCTAATCTTATTGGTTCTGTGTGGATTCAGAGAGAAAAGCACAATCTATGAATGGATCTCCTGGAGATCCAAATACCAGTCCAATACTGCTTAGCTGGATCATTCACAGCAGTAAAAGCGGTACCCCGCTTACATACTATCTCTTCTTTTCTAATTTTATTTAGTTCTATGTGTAATTTGCCACTTCAGACAAATGTAATAAGCTGTTCTGCTGTACTGTTAGGTTCTGACTCCCCTCTCACCTACAACTTTCACTTTACTCAATGAAGTTACAACAGACATTGGAGGTCACATATTGTTAAAACTCAAAGTATGCAAAAAGTAAACCCTGGTCCACAATACAAGGTTAAGTCAAATTTAGCTGCATTAGGTTGATTTTATAAGCAATGCGTCTACACAACCAACCCTGTTCCGTCGACCTAAGGGCTCTTAAAATTGACTGCCGTACTCCTCCCCGATGAGGGAGTAGGTCTAAAATCAACCTTCCTGGGTCGAATTTGGGATAGTGCAGACACAATTCGATGGTATTGGCCTCCAGGAGCTATCCCAGAGTGCTCTAATGTGACCACTCTGGACAACACTTTCAACTCCAATGTACTAGCCAGGTATACAGGAAAAGCCCCAGGAAATTTTGAATTTCATTTCCTGTTTGGTCAGCATGGTGAGCTCAGCAGAATGGGTGACCATGCAGTCCCAGAATTGCAAACGAGCTCCAGCATGGAGCGAACAGGAGACACTGGATCTGACTGCTGCAGGGAGAGAAGAATCTAAGCAGGCCGAACTCCGATCAAAAAGAAAAATGCTTATATATGCCAAAGTCGCATAGGGCATGTTAGAGAGAGGTTACACCAGGGACACACAGCAGTGCCGCGTGAAAGTTAAGGAGCTGAGGCAACCCTACCAAAAGGCAAAGAAGGCAAATAGTTGCTCCAAGTCAGATCACCATACATGCTGCTTCTATGATCAGCTGCATGGCATTCTATGGGGGGACCCTACTACTACCTCACCACTGTCTGTGGACACCTGGAAGGGAGGAGTCTCAAGCAACAGGGAGGAGGATTTTGTGGATGAGGAAGAGGAGGAGGAGAATGCACAGCAGGCAAGCGGAGAATCTGTTCTCCCTGGCAGCCAGGACCTTTTCATCACTCTGGAGCCAATACCCTCCCAAGGTGGGTTCTCGGACCCTGAAGCCGGAGAAGTCACTTCTGGTGAGTGCACATTTGTAACTCCACTACAGTGTTTAAAAGCAATTGTGTTTAATGATTGATTTGACCTGAAGAATTGGGATGCATTGATGGTCAGTACAGTTACTGGAAAAGTCCATTAACATGCCTGGGGATGGAGCGAGAATCCTCCAGGGACATCTCCATGAAGCTGTCCTGGAGGTACTCTGAAAACCTTTACAGAAGGTTTCTGGGGAAGGCTGCCTTATTTCATCCTCCACAGTAGGACACTTTATCACGCCAAGCCAGTAGCAAGTAGTCTGGAATCATTGTAGCACAAAGCATGGCAGCGAATGGTCCTGGATTTTGGTCGCATTCAAGCAACAGTCAGTCTATATCTTTCAGTTTTAGCCTCAGGAGAGTGATATCATTCATGGTCACCTGGCTGAAATAGGGGAATTTTTGTAAGGGAACAGTAAAAGGACCCGGATCCTGCTGGGCTGTTTGCACTTGGCTAAAAGGGATCACCCCTGAGAATAGCCGCATGGTGGGGGGAGGAGTGAAGGGAGGCTCTAGGCACCCAGTCACTCCACTCCAGAGGATGGCCCAAGCAACAGAAGGCTGTCATTCAAACAAACAGTTTTGATTTGTAGTGTGGCTACAATAATCAATGTAGCCTTGTCTTTCCCTCCTCCCCACCCAACCTGGGGTACTTTATCAGTTATCTCACATTTTTTTAATTAATAAAGAAAGAATGTATGGTTTCTAAACAATAGTGACTTTATTTCTTTTGCCAGATGTGATCGAAGGTGGGAGGGTGGTTGGTTTAGAGGGAATTAAAATCAACAAAGGGGGTGGGTTTGCATCAAAGAGAAACACACACAACTGTCGCACCGTAGCCTTGCCAGTCCTGAAAATCGTTTTCAAAGCCTATCAGATGCGCAGCGTGCCTAGCTGTGCTCTTCTAATCGCTCTGGTGTCTGGCTGCTCAAAATCCGCTGCCAGGCGATTGGCCTCAACCTCCCTTCCCGCCATAAACATCTCCCCCTTACTCTCACAGATATTATGGAGCACACAACAAGGAACAATAACAATGGGAATATTGGTTACACTGAAGTCTAACCTAGTCAGCAAATAGCACCAGCGAGCTTTTAAACATTCAAAGGCACATTCTACCACCATTCTGCAATTGCTTAGCCTATAGTTGAACTGTTCCTTACTACTGTCCAGGCTGCCTGTGTATGGCTTCATGAGCCATGGGAGCAAGGAGTAGGCTGGGTCCCCAAGGATAACTACTGATATTTCAACATCCCCAAAGCTAATTTTCTGGTCTGGGAAGTAAGTCCCTTCTTGCAGCTGCTCGAACAGCCCGGAGTTCCTAAAGATGTGAACATCATGCACCTTTCCTAGCCATCCCACGTTGATGTCGGTGAAACATCCCTTGTGATCCACCAGTGCCTGCAGCACCATTGAGAAGTACCCCTTGCAGTTTACGTACTGGTTGGCAAGGTGGTCTGGTGCCAAGATAGGGATATGTGTTCCGTCTATCGTCCCACCACAGTTAGGGAACCTCCATTGCAGCAAAGCCATCCACTATGACCTGTACATTTCCCAGAGTCACTACCCTTGGTAGCAGAAGGTCAGTGATTGCATTGCCTACTTGGATCACAGCAGCCCGCACAGTAGATTTGCCCATTGCAAATTGATTCCTGACTGACCGGTAGCAGTAAGGCATTGCAGGCTTCCATAGGGCTATTGCCATTTGCTTCTCAACTGTCAGAGCAGCTCTCATCTTGGTATTCCTGCGCTTCAGGGCAGGGGAAAGCAACTCACAAAGTTCAAGGAAAGTGGCCTTACGCATGCAAAAGTTTTGCAGCCACTGGGAATCATCCCATACCTGCAACACTATGCGGTCCCACCAGTTTGTGCTTGTTTGCCTGGCCCAGAATTGGTGTTCCACTGTATCAACCTGCCCCACTCCCACCACGATGTCCCAGTTGCCACATCCCATGCTTTCAGGAATGTCTGTGTCCATGTCCTCCTCACAATCGTCCTCGTGCTGGCAACTCTTAGCTAGGTCTGCACATACTGCAGAATAATGTACAAGGTGTTTACAATGCTCTCAACAGCAGTGGTGAGCTGAGCAGGCTCTGTGTTTGCCATGCTACTGAGTCTGCACGGGTAACCAGGAAAAAAGGCTCGAAACGATTGTCTGCCATTGCTTTCATGGAGGGAGGGGAGATTGACGACATGTACCCCAAACCACCTGCGATAATGTTTTTGCCCCATCAGGTATTGGGAATTTAACCCAGAATTCCAATGGGAAGTGGAGACTGCAGGGACTGTGGGATAGCTACCCACAGTGCGCCACTATGTGAGTTGACGCTAGCCACAGTATTGAGGATGCACTCCGCCAACTTAATGAGCTTAGTGGGGACATACACAATTGACTGTATAAAATTGCTTTCTAAAAATCGACTTCTATAAAATCAACCTAATTTCGTAGTGCAGGCATACCCTTAGTGTGGTGTATTTTCTTCCAAATTCGGAGCAGTACATGAAAGGGAAAAAGAGAGACAGATTGTCTCTATTTAATACTTCCCTGAATGCTATTTTAAAAAGATTTTTCATCCCACCCATTATTACTGTTTGACTGACAACATCTGGGAAAAAATACAGGTCTCTTCTCTTACTGCCTGTGCAGTTCTAGACAATAAAAGCTCTTTCTGAGGCCCAAGAAGTTTTTGGACTGATATGGTCATATACATGTTTTCCTCATGCAATTTGCGGAGGAGTTAGCAGATGAAACTTGGGCAATATCAGACTTTTCCTGTGATCTTTTATATTTGCCTGCTTTTCATATAACAGAAGACTTAATTTCAAACCATACTGAAAATCGTAGCTGTTTTTTAGGCTTGTCAACACAAGATGGCATGTACTTTACACATATCTGACAGGATGATGGATAATGGAGGGGAAGCATAATTTTTTTTTTGGTAGCTTAATGCAACATAGGCACAAACACAGCCCACAAAGTAAATTATAATATTTCATCACTAAAATATGGGAAACTAGATGAACAAAAACTATTCTTCCTGCAGGGAAGGACCAGACAGAAGCAGGCCTGCCTTTTCTGGCAGAGACCTCCATACAGCCCTGCATAATGCAGTTGCAGGCTGTTTGCATAATAAACCATTTCACATACCTTCTGAGTGAGCGAACGATATCCTCTGCAAACCCCTAATGTCTCCAAAACAAATAAGAGTGTCAACACAGGAAATTGGGACCCAAGTGAAGGAGCCATAAATTGGTGGCATCCTGATTGAATGAGTTGCGCCCTGAAGGGTTGTTGAGTGCTGAACCGCTCTCACTTGTCAACCAGCTGAGGCAATATGAGGGAGAGGACTGAATTATGAAGAGGGTGTGGGGGATAAAGATTAGTCTTGTTAAGGATCCTGTGGAGGAAGCTGAAGGAAATTGTGAGGCTAGACCAAACTGAACAAAGAAATTGAGTACTTGAAGCGATATTTGTGGGGCTGATTATTTATCATGTTTGTCAATTTGATACACTCCCAAGTTTGCTTAAATGTGTAAGTGTGTGGCTACTCACAGGCATGCAAAAGCAAAGGGAAAGGAGAGCTAGCACCCTGCCTTACAATGGCTACTTACGACAGACCCTCTGTCCAATGCTGAGAGGCTAATAAGCCCCACTGTGTACTAATAACTTACTCAGATAGGACAGAGCGAGTTGAACCAGGGTCAAACTTAAGAACTACCGAAGATCCAGAGGAGCATTTTAAGCTCATGCTATCACTCACCTCTATTGAAAACAACTCTCTCCCACTGTCGAGGCGTAACAGTCACAGATGAGAGAGCTGCTAAGGTTACCCAAGGTAAATAGAGACATTAATGCTTGGGTATGGGATACTATAAACATCTGAACCAGTAAGGCCTTTTCTAAACTGAGGATTCACCTCTGTTACAGCCCTCAGTGCAACAACAGGAGTGCAACTCCCTACCAGAGGCAGGCAAAGCTATAATTCGCACAAGTGCAGTGTACCCCTGCTTGAAACTTGAGGCAAACTACACTGGTGCAAACTGCAAGTGAAAGCAGCCTTAGTGCACTAGGGACTGAACTCTCTATTGTAGCGGAGGCTTTGGTTTATTCTGTACTACGGTTTTGTAAATGCTGGTTCCTGCTGGCAAAGTGGCTCAACAAGGGGATCTCATTAGCTGTTATCTGAAATCTTCAGTGAAGAATGATTTCACAGTGCAGGTATAGGGAAATGTCAAACTGGTCCCTTCTTACTCAGTACTGACTCTTACTTACCCTGCTCTGTGTGTGTTTTCAGAGTGATAAATGCTTATTCCGATAAAAATACATTTGAACAACTTTTTGCTCCCACTAACCTGGCCCCCTTTTAAGAATGAGCGAGATTCTGTTGTAGCTCATCTGTCCTCAACTGAATTGTTAACTGTGTTCCCAGTAGAGCGACCACCAAAATTAGGAGTAAAATGCCCAAAAGCACTGCTTGGTGTAGGAGCCACAGGTGCATTTTAATAATGACTTCAGTTCATCTGAGAAGCATATGTATCAATTGCAATGAATATACCTAAATAGGCTTCATTTTAAGGGACATTTTGAAGCATAACATGCCCAATATTTGAGTCTTTTTCAAAAATACTTTTTTTTTCTTAAATTAATGTGTTTGCTGATATGAAAAATAAACTTGCGCTTTTGCCCATGGGACTAACAGTTATAGTATCCTGGTATTAACAGTCGTCTTTTCATAAGTAGAGAAACTAGAGAGCAAATGTGCAAGATGTATCATACATTTATACAAGTTCCGTGTTGTGGACTCTCATAGAGGTGTATTTGAATTGAATAAATTATGTACTTGGCATTTATGTGGCATCTTACAAACATTAGCTAATAAATACAACATCCTGTGAGATAGGTAAGGACAATTATTTATGCAGTGATAACAGGCCACAGCCCTGTGTGTGTGTGTGTGTGTGTGTGTGTGTGTGTGTGTGTGTGTGTGTGTGTGTGTGTGTGTGTGTGTGTGTGTGTGAGAGAGAGAGAGAAGGGGTGTCACTCACTTGTGATACACCCCCCTCATGGTTGAACGTGGCATAGCAGACTTTTTGGCTCAGTACCCCCATCAATGGTCACTCCAAGCCTAATGTGGCATGTCCCTTTTCATGCCAGGTCACTTATTGTCCTATAAAGCAGAAGCCCAGTGACTCCATCCCAGACCTTCAAGCAGAAGTTGAGGTGTTATATTGTTTGGTGCTGTACACACGTATCATGGAAGGACAGTCCCTTGTCCAGGACCCATCCAGCAAAGGCTTCTGACACAGCTAACTTAACACACCAGGAGTAATGCTATTAGAGTGACCAGACAGCAAGTGTGAAAAATCGGGACGGGGGTGTGGGGTAATAGGAACCTATACAAGAAAAAGACCCAAAAATTGGGACTGTTCCTATAAAATCGAGACATCTGGTCACCCTAAATGTTATTGATTTCAATGGGAATACTCACAGTGCCTATAGTTAAGCATGTGCATAAGTCTTTACAGGATTGGGGCCAAAATATATCATGAGAGACAACAGGTGGATGCAACAAAAAGATAGAGGTGCCCCAGTAACAGCAAGATGATGAAGATTGTTTTGAAACTATTACACTAATTTCCCTTAACGAATATAACCAATGTTCAAAATGATTATGAAGAACCTACTAAAAATATTTTACATCTCAGAAAACAACATTTCCCTCACACCGTCCATGCCTATGGTCACTGATTCTCTTTTTAAAACAATAAACTTATTTCACAAGTTGTTTTTTTCTAATTCACTCATAGCTCAGAGTAAATCCCTTCCATTCAATTAGTTACAGAACTGAACACACAGATACAGCAGTTTGTTTTGCATGCATTAAAAAAAAGCCACGGTTGGATTAAAGGATTCTGACATGGTTTGTGGAAGAAAAACCTGCATTCACAGTGAGTATCCAGCAAATCCCAACTGCTTTTCTGCCTCAAATAATCCCAGTTAGTTAGCACTGAGTTCTGATGCCAATATATGATAAAGTGATTTTGAATCAATTAAAACCCAGTTCAAGATGAAAGTTACAACATAAACCAACAAAACCCAATAAATTCCTTTGATCTCTTTCCACCATGATCTAAATTTTTAAATACAGGGTCTGATTCCCATCTCATTTACACAGATGCAAATCAGGTGTCACTCCATTTTGTTCAATTATGATAGATAGGCTCCCAATTTTATTTATTAAATAGGAAATCTCAATCTTTTCCATTCTGTGACCTGATGTTACACCTTCCTCCCATTGTTTTGACATTCCACTTTCATCAAGCCATTAACAAAGGGAAGGTGGTCATGACCCGGTTGGAGTTACAAACCCCAGGTTGAGAAGTCACGAACTAGAGAGTAGATGAGGGTCCAGTTTGTCTTCTGGACTCTGCCTCATTTGTCACAGAAGTTGGAAGGTGTGTTGTGAGGCAGTGGATTGTAGGAACAGAAAGGAGAGAGGATCTCATGATTAGGGCAGCTGAATGCTTCTCTGAAGAACTAGATTCCATCCCTGCCTCTGTTACAGAGTTCCTATGTCATCCCTGGAAAGTCACTTAAACTAGACGTATCCCAGTTGGTCACTAATTGTGTGTTCCTCATTTTTTGGGTGCCTGATTCAAGACCCATGGGTCTGATTCGAACTCTCATACTGACAATAAACACAATGGGTGCTTTGCTCTGAATATATGAAGTGCTAGATAATGCTAAATCATCTGACAAATCAGGCCCTAAGAGTCTCAGATTAGGTGCTCAGAAGGAGATGGGGACCACAAGGGACCACCTGGGGCGAGCTGACGGTAAGACCAAAATATTCCAATTTCTATGCCTCTGTACCCCATGGGTGAGGCCAGCATGACACATTCCAGTCTGTTCAGTCTCTCTCTCCTGATGTCTGACAGGTTAGGTTGAACAGGAATATTGAGCAGCTGCCCCAGTTTCTGAGCCCTGTCCATTTCCTGCCCCAAGCAGAGGTGCTGGAATTAGAGGGGTGTGTGTGTGTGTGTGTGTGTGTGTGTGTGTGAGAGACTGGGAGGGAGGGGTAGTTTCCATTATATACAGGGTTTGCTGTTTGGTTCAATGGGTCTCAGAACTCCCACTATACAAATTGTGCCAGTACCCCTTGTAATGAGTGAGACAGGGGACTGGTGGGACAAACAGAAAGTGTTCAAACATAGCTGGGACCCTTCTGAGTCCCTCATGTACCTCATCATTGGAGATGATGCAACTGTGTTGTGACCTCAGCAGCTCAGACTGTTGTTGCCTGAGCCTCACAAAATTCTGACCTGAGACAGCAGCAGAGGCAGGTGAGCCTGGGAAATCTGGACTAAATTAATTTAAAAACTGCACTGGGAGTAGAGACAACTAGGGAGAGAGAAGGAAGGCTCAGCAGAGAGAGACGTGACAAGGCAGACCAAAAAAATAGGAGCCACAAAAGGCTCAATGGAGAAGCAATGATGCATGGCTTTGGGGACTGCAATGAATCCCTCCCAGGGAGCAAGAGGAGCAGAAGAACAATGAATAATCACCTGGAGTAGGCAAATGCAGCACGAGGAATCACCCTCAGATGATAGCGGAGCACAGGGCACATCTCAGGATGAAAAGAGGAGAGCGAGGGTCCACCTGAGGTGACAAGAGGACCCCAAAGGATCCCCTCAATGTGGTCAGGGGACCCAAAGGCACCACCTGGCAGGAGCAGAGAATGATGAGGAACTACCTGGCGGGAGCAAAGGACCATGAGGGATGGCCTGGTGCACCAAGCGGGGCTGTGAGGGATGTCCCAGGGTCATCATCTACACTTGTGCAAATGGAGTGCAGGGCATGTAAGTGCTACCAAGGAGCCTTTGTGCAGATGTGAATGATGACACAAGGGCCATGATACAAAGCAGGCCCATATATTACTAGCAAATTTCATTCTGCATACGCTTCCTCCCTCCCATCACTCATGCTGCTAAATGGCTGTTATAAAAAGTCAGTAACAAACCTTAGCCCTCATTTATTGGGTCTTTTTAAAACACTAAAAGGTGATTTAAGAATAGTTCACTTCTGTAATAACTTTAGGGTGAGGAGGGAAAGGTCAGGATCACTGCGTTCTCCAGTCTTTAACACAGGCGACAGGTTACTTCCTTTGTAGAAGAGTTATGGCAAAACTTTCTGTGCACCCTCCAGAGCACTTTACTCAGAAGAGCAGCTATCAGATCAAAGAGTGCTTCTGTTTATTGGTTCAATCTCCTTCATTAGATTCCCTCTATCATGTGCTTCTTCCACAAATAGTGATAAAAAAAATCTGCTAAAATCCACCGACAGCTGTGGCTGTGATAGACTTCCCCTTAATCCGATTAGCTGCTGCTTCCCTGTTTGCACCAGTTTCTGTAAGCAGTTACCGTATTACACTACAATCTGCTGATTTCATCTGCACCGGCATCAAGCACCATTCAAAGAAAGCCAGGTTCCATAATAACAGGCTTTGAGAGCAGGGAATCTCCACTACACACATACGCACAAGCTGCTGTCTCTCAGATTTTAAAACCTGCATGATTTAGGATTTCAGCTTTTAAATGATTATGGCATTTTCACAAGAAGTTGTCTTAAACTATTACCGAAACCGTTCTCTGCTCCTGCTTGTTTTTTTTCTCTTGGATTATGATGCTTAGTATGTTCCAAAGTTTTCAAAGAAAATAGAACCCATTTTGCTCAATCTAGTGGCTAGTTCAAAAGGCAAGAACTGATGCTCAGGGTGTGTGAGAGAGGGGAGAAGTATTGATGTATATTTGAACAGCAAGAGCCTAATTCTCTTTTGCTCTGCACCTCATGTGATATCTTACCATTCCAAGCCAGAATGGAAGCATTCTATACTCATTTCGTACTAGTGTGAGGCAGCATAAAATTACAAAGATGGTGAAGAGTCAAGCCCAGCGTTTTCAAATTGCCTAGGGACATAGTGGATTTACCATCACTTGCACTCTGTAAGTCAAGACTGGGTGTCTTTCTAAAACCCATGCTATAGCTCAGTCAGATGTTACAGGCCTGTTGCAGAAATTACTGGGTCAGGTTCTATGGCCTTTTTTTGTCAGAGTAGGTGATCTAATGGTTCGTTCAGCCATTAACGTCTATGAATTAGGGTGAGTATATCTGTACCTGGGCTGGTAGCAGACACACAAAGTGATGATGCTTAACCCCGTCACTACTTGATTAACCTGCACCATGATGGCATCTCACACGATGCTGGGCAGAGGGCTAGGGGAAACAGAGTGTGTGTGGGGAAAGAAGTGTGATTCTGGTGGGGAAGGAGGTCAGGGAGGGTGAAAGGCTTGGGGAAGGGGATGCAAATAGAGCCAATGTCCACCATAGCCTATGCCAACACAGAGCTACCCCATATTGTTTCATTGGTGCACAATTTCTTCAAAGGGACAGAGTTCAAAGGATGATCCTGCAAGATGCTGCAACCAGCATATCATGGGGTTGGACTCGTTAGTGGAATTTCATACCCCTATAGAACATATAACATTATTATTGCATGTGACACACCTGGGAAGAAAATGGGCATGTTCAGCAGATGGTTAAAAAAGTTTTATATCTAAGCGATCTACCTGTCATGCCAGGAAATGTTGTACGTGTGGGTATGTGTGATGGGACACCCACTACCCCATCCTCTTTGCTTCACACAGACTGCTTAGAGACCTTTCCATATGCACATACCACCAGACAGTTTATTTACAATGTCTCACTCCACCTTTACATACTAGAGCATTCATAGTATTCACGATGCTATCCAGCTTTACTATCCCTTCTTAGGGGAAGGTGGCTCCTCTCAGAAATTCCCTTTTGTCAGGCCCCTCTCTCTTTCCTACTTCTCCCTCCTTGGCCTTCCTTCCCGTGCTCCTTTATCCAGTCTCCTTGTTAAAGAGTTCATTAGCTCCCCCACACCTATCTGATATGCTAATCAGGAACTCCTCTCCTTAATTAGGCCCTCCTCAGGGCCTAATGAGTTAAACAGATACCAGTGTGCTGGTTCTGTTGCTGATTTCCAGCACTGTGTCATAGTACATTGTACAGTTTATTGGAGGAAAGGAACACAGAGTACAGTTTTGTTATCTGGCTAAACATCTTGGCACCAGAACGCTAGTTAACATCTCAGATCAGAACAAGCTGCAATTCAATAAGTGGCCGGATAGACTGGGAACTTGCTAGAGTGCCCATCTGAAGCAGCAGATGTGTTTGTTCAGAGATGGATGAATCCAACGGTAGGATACATTAACATAGCTAATATCCTAAACACAAGAGTTAGTGGTAAGGAGAAAAAGAAAAGAAAAGATGATCCTGACTTAAAAAAAAAATGCTTCAATAGTTTAAAAAGGCAGCTAGGAGAAAACCAGCAGTATCAGGTAACAGTGTGTAAGTTTATGATTGAGAATTTCATTCTGAGAGCAAATGGTTCTGACAGAAATGGAAGGTTACCAGTACAAAGCTCACAGTTAGATTTTGATCTGGCCCAGGATTTTTTTTTTTTAAGGCAGCTCTTCAGATATTATCTAATTTAGTTATTTTGAAGAGAAGCATGGACGCAGGCACATGGAAGGTACAACTGGTTAGTTTGTTCTCATTAGTAGAATTCGTCTTAATGAAACGTTGGCCTTGGTTTCTTATTTCTGTACATTCAGTTTTATAAGATGATTAAAAGGCAAGTTTCAGTAAATTATCCTCAGGTTGGATATTAAAGTCCTTCTTTAACCTTGCTCCTGCACACTCAGTTAACTTTAAGAGTGAATCGTTGCATTGGCTTTAGTATAACTGCTTACAGCAAGCAAAGCACTACTGATTCCAATGAGACTTAAGCATGTGCTTTCCTAAATTCTGGCCTCTCTGCTTAAAGTTAAGTGTGTTAATAAGTGTCTGCAGGATTGGGGCTGAAGCAAAACTCCCACTGATTTCACTGGAGGCTCTTCCTAAAAGCTGAACAGTGACTATAAGGGCTTAATTCAAAGCCCTTTGAATTCAACAACAATATTTGCATCAACTTCAATGGGCTTTGGATCAGGTCCTTACTGTCCAGTGATTGATTCCAGTTTTGTATTTGGAGGCATTGGGCCTGATCCTACAAACACTTACTGATGGCTGTTATGGCTACTTCTGTGAGTAGGGCCATTGAATTTAGTGGGATTACTTGTGATAGAAAGTGTTGTGCTTAATAATAAGGCCGTGGCCCTTATGCACATGCTGGACTTTACAGGCATGACTAGCCCACTCAGTCGAACAGAGAAATACTGATCTTAGGCAGTTTACTTATTACAACCTCAAGAAAAAAACATTCTTTAAAGCCACAGGGCTCGATCCAAGGGGCATTAGGGCTTTTTACAAATATTATACTGCACTAAGCCAAGTGTGTATTAGCAAGGACTGATGAGAGTAAAAAATATTAATATCACTTGGCTGACACAGAGCCCTTTTGAGACACAGATCTCGGAGTAGTTTACAAAACAAGGTCATATCATTATTACTGTTGTACAGGTAGGGAAACAGAGGCACAGAGCAGAGTCGTGACTTGTCCAAGGTCACACAGCCATGCAGTGGCAGAGCTAGGAACAGAATCCAGGTCTCCTGACTCCGAATCCAGCACCCTAACCGCTAAACTATGCTGCCCCCTTCAAACCCTTTAGATGTTTACAATAAGACTCATTCTGTGTTTACAAACTTTAAATACAATAATACAGACCCACTGGTAATCAAGTCTATTTTTTCCTCTGTGTATATCTTTTCCAATTAAAGCCTTTTACTATGAAGAAGAAACCACGTATCTCAGGGGACTTGAAAGGACTCCTGAGTTGGGCAAACTTATTTTTAAAGCCAAAGTAATAAGTTTGTCAATCACTTCTTTACTATCAGTTGCTCTCTAGTGAACAATATTCAGACTTTAATATCAGTGAAGAGACAATCTGAGAAATGACAGCTTGAGTAATTATATGTGGGATTTTTATGGTCTGATTCTGTTTTTAAAAATGTATACGCAATTGGCTAATTTACCATCAGTGAGTCTTACAAACTCCCTGTGGCAATTACATATGGGAATTACTTTTATTTTCCTCTTGAAGTGCAGAAAACTCCCATTACTAGCACACGTATGTAGCAAGGGGAGAAAAGGCCCTTACATTTTTGGTTGTAGACTTGTCCTACATACTTTTAAATGAGTTAATAGTATGCATCTATATGAGGAAAAAAATCTAAAGACTGGGTTACTGGAGTGAACCTTCATGTTATGAACACATTTCTGATTTCTTGTTCATCTTTTGCTCAGTCATATTTACTAAATCAGATTCCCTAGAATTTTCTAGTGCAAGATTCCCAAGCAAGATATGGAAATAATTTATCATTTTTCTTATAAATTAGTAGGATGGTGTCCCTCATTGATTTAGTGTATGGGGTTATGCTTTTACAGAAAGACAGAATTTATCAAGTGAAACCAACAGGGTTCTTTAGAAATTACTCTGAAAAACCTATTGAAGTGAGATTTAGATCTATGTCTAGGTCAAGGATCAGCAACCTTTGGCACATGGCATGCCAGGAAGCTGGCACTGCTTGCCCATCCATAGAACTGTCCCTGTCCCCTTGTTCAATAGAAAGACAAGATGGGTGAGGTAATATCTTTTATTGGACAAACTTCTTTTGGTGAGTGAGACAAGCTTTCAAGCTACACAGAGCTCTTCTTCAGGTCTGGGAAACTAACTCCAAGTGTTACCACTAAATACAAGATTTATCGTGTTTGGTAGTCAGTTTTGGAAATCACACATAGTTTGTTGGTGGCTCTGGCCTAGAAATCATGGAGCCAAATTCAGGGCTAAGTCTGCTTCGGTAAGTGTAAGTTAGGGCACATTTACACTGCAGTTGGCGGGTGTCACTGCAGCATATGTTGGCATACGCAATCTAGTTTATTCTAGCTAGCTTGCATATCGCCAGCAGTGAAGCCACACAGCACAGACTTCAGCTTGGCTAGCCACATGAGAAATTACCCAGGGTCTCAGGCAGGCATGTACAGACCACATTGAAATCCATGCTCTTCACTGTTATTGGTGTGCATGCTAGCTAGAATAAGCTAGCTCAGGGATGTCTACATGCCGTGCAATCACACCCCTAATTGCTGGGTAGACAGATCCTTAGACTCCTCGTGCCTCACTTTTACACCAGTGTTACTTCACTGACTTCAGTGGATTTACTCTTGATTTACACCAATGCAAGTGAGAGGAGAATCAAGCTCAGCATGAGGAATTCATCCCTATGCAATGGGCACTTTGTACCAATTATCCACTGCAAAATGGCTGCTTATGGACTTAAAGACCCTTTGGAGAATACCTCCAGTGCAGGGGCCATTGTAGAAGGGGAACAAGTTAGTGGAGCCCTAGAGGCTGCCTTAGCTTGTGCAAGGGACCAACTTGTACCCCAGCAATGCCAGAAAGGTTGGGAGGGGGGACGCTAGCCTCCAGCACCATGGTCCCATCTCCAAATTCTACAGCAGCATAGAGATAATTTTCATTCAGCTAGGAAACGTACCTGTCCGTACATATCATCTTTGCATTTCGTCCACTCCAGCTAATTTAGTAACAACTGACATTTAAAAAAGAGGAAACATTCTTTTAAAAAACCCTATTCCCCTACCTCCCCCATTTCCTAACTAGCTCTTTAACATAGTTGAGGTTAGTGTAACACACCGTGGGAGGAAACAACAACAACAAACTCCACCAAGAAAGTGTATCTATTATATTTGGATTGTCCATATTTAAATGCAAAGATGAAAACATGTAAGCAGAAGATGCTTTGTTGCTCTTCAAGATGAGAACTGATAGGAAATTACACAAGAAGGGAAGGGCCTGGTGAGGATGTAAGAACTGGAGTTTTGAAGAGCAAACCTGGAACCCCAGATCTGAATTGTGGCAAAGTAGCTAACCTCAGAGCCCTGCAATTTTCAGAGGAAACCTGAAAATCTAAGATGTTCTCTATGCTGTGATGACATTTAAGTTTCCTGGAACACTTTGTGAGATTAAGGGTTAATCCCCACTGTTCCTGGCCAAGTTGTGCCCTCCTTTGACTGTTAAGAAGTGTGCTGAACACCAGATGGCTTCTGCTTTCTATCCCAGAGGTAGCTGAGTCTCAGCAATTGTACTACGCTGATATCTGTGATGTGCTTCGGGGCTAAAACAAGACTTTGAATCTCTACTTTTATTATTTTATTCTCCATTCATTCCCATTAGCTGCTGATTGTTTTATCTTATAAACTAAAGACAACTTAATTTTTTTTGAAATCCTCTCCAAAGAGAACAATTCCCTTTGTATACGATCAAATTTAGACTATGCAGAGTAAGGGCTGCTGCTGTAGTTAACATAATTTTGGCTGGATGGCTGATTTTCCAAGGCTTTTCCAGACTTTGTGTTTTTAATGTGCCTTTAGCACTGCAAGTCTGATCAAAGGGAATAATTTGTGCTTGTTTCTAAATGGCTGGCAAGAATTTTAACAGATATTTTTGAGTAATAATTAATTAGGGATATAGTATGATAATTACTACAAAAACACAGGTCTTTTATTGAAATAGGATGATAATCACTGCTGCAGTGAAGGAGTTATTTGGATTATGCAGAGAATCACATTTGTCAAGTAGAAGTTTTGGTTTATGCAATAAGAAAAGATCACAAAGGGTTCTGAAAGGCTTCATTGTCAGGCCATGTTATCCAGCATGAAACATTTTTCATTTTATTTTTGGAATTGTATAATTGTTTTATTTTCCAGGGTTTCCCTAATTCACTTTTCATTGTTCCACCAGGGAATGAGTCCCCAAGCTGCTCCCTGCTTGTTTCATGGAACGACCAACACAGATTTAGTAAAAACCTTGCCTTGGTCGTTCTGCCTAGGGTCTGATCCAAAATCTAGGGAAGTCAGTGGAAAGACTCCCACTTACTTCAAGTAGGTGTTGAAAAAGGCAAGACAGGGCCCCCAAAATTCTTTAGATTCTCCAGAATCTTAAGACATCATGGTCTCAAGCTTATTTCTTGACCATATGGTTTATTCATGGGAAAGTGTGATAAGCTTGTTATACTCACCCATTTTCCTAACTGTCACTGGAACTGAATATATAAGGATCTGAGATTAGCATTTGGTTTACACTTTATATCAGAAAAATGTCACCAACCCATATTCCATTGAAGAATGCAGTTCTGTCAAAGTCAGAGCACTCTGTGAAATCGTGCCAATTCTGCTGAAATTTCACTTACCAGAACAAATGGGGAAAAAGTTTCAATGATGTTGGAAGAACCTTGTGATGTCTTGTGCCTTTAAATATTTTAGCACTCCCTACCTACCCCTGTGCAAAGCCTCATGTTCATGTTGAAAGAACGAGGAGTACTTGTGGCACCTTAGAGACTAACAAATGTATTTGGGCATAAGCTTTCATGGGCTAAAACCCACTTCAAGATACAGTAGGAAGATACTATATATAGATACATACACACACAGAGACCATGAAACAATGAGTATGCATCCAACAAAGCGGGTTTTAGCCCACAAAAGCTAATGCCTGAATATATTTGTTAATCTCTAAGGTGCCACAAGTACTCCTCATTCTTTTTGCTGATACAGACTAACACGGCTGCCACTCTGAAACCTGTTCATGTTGGTTTCAGTTTTACATCCTGAACAATACAAGTAGCACAGCAGACAGCTGGGTTTCTATTCACTTCCTCTGTGTCTATCTTCTTTTCTGTTTGGGTGGGTCCAAATATAACATTTGGCAATGGAGAATTTCTGTCCCACAAGTGGTCAGTGCTTCCATTGCCTGAACAACAATAACAACAAGCAAGCAGATAATATACAGAAAAAAAAAAAGTTTATGTGGGAACAGAAGGTGCAAACTACTGCTTTTTACTGTTGGGAGAGCGTGAGCCAGCTTCAAGAAAGGGTAAAATAAGCAAATAAAAGCAGAACAAAGGAGAAGTGTCCTGCAATTATTACCTGAACTGTTCAAACAAAGCAGCTGGGGGGGAAAGCAAGCAGCCGTATTGACTGACCATGTGCAATCAGAGAGAAACAGGCAGCATAGCCTGCACTGAGGGTCTATAGCCAGCAGAGGGAGCCCAAGTACAGCCAAAGGAAGAATTGTTCAGTTTGCAGCATAAGCAGGCAGCCAGAAGAGGCAGAGCTAGCGCAGACGGCGCAGGAACAAAAAAAGAGTTTCCCTGTGGCAGAGATGATGTCCAGGAGGCATTAAGTCCAACAGCAGAGCAAAGGAAGGACAATTTTTGTGGGCAACATTGGTGAATTAGACAACAATCGTGCATCATGGGTGGTGTATCTCTGTTTTAAGTAATTTGTAACCTGCAACACCAGAGCAGATGGACAAGTTTCAGCTTTGCTGACAGTGATGGACCCGAAGGAACAGGGACTGCTGCATAATCTATTGTCCCCAACTGTGCCTGGAACTACCACGTATGCTTCAATTACTCAGTTCAATACAGGAATATTTTTCTCTTACTCTGTTGATGATAGCAGAACAATATCGGTTTCATCATCAACATCGGGGAAGTGGAAAGATGGTAGCATCATTTGTTGAAGCTCTAAGGAAGTTGTCAAAACATTGTCAGTTTGGACAAACATTTAGTGATGCCCTGCATGACCAGTTAGTCTCTGGATTATGGAATGACCAGATCCGGAAGAAGTTACTAACTGTAACAGTGCTTACATTCAAAAAGGCCATGGAAGTAGCAATTACAATGGAAATCACAGAGAAGGCTTCTCTGGAATTTAGTGTGAACTGAGAAGTGCATCCTGTGAGTCAGCGAGATATACAACCATAAGAATCTAAGGAATTTCCACATGGGCATTGTGCACAAACTATGCAGGCTGGGAATGCTAGGTTATTTACAGAAGAAAGGACACAACACTGTGACCTGTCGCACAGTTCAACAACTGAATAACCATCTATCTGAGAAGGCATCCATGAAGGCTGAAGCTAAGAAAGGACAGAAGTCAGGAATTCATAATGTGGCAAAAGACAAGTGCTCTAGTAACACTGATCAAAACCTAGCACTGCACATGTTATTGGAAGCTGGAGTGAGAGATGACATCTGGGTCACATCCTTGATCCAAGAAGTTTCTGCAAGAATGAAGCTTTATACTGGAGCTGCTCTTTCACTGATTTCTGCATCTACATATCACCAGACTTTATCATATGTTCCTCTGGAAGAACCCTTCATAATTTTGAAGACTTAAACCGGGAAAAAGTTAGTCCCAAAGGGGATTCTCTAGGTAAAAGTTCAACTAGATGGACAGTCAATCATTTACCCTTGTATGTGACTGAAGGGAAGTATCCACCATTATTTGGCAGATGTTGACTTAAGAAGCTTATGTGAATTGGACCAAGATCAAGGCAATCATGGAAGCAACATGAAATCTTCAAGAAATACTAGGCAGTCACTCCAAGTTTTTGAAAAAGAAGTAGGAGAGATAAGCGGCGTGTCAGTGAAGCTCACTGTTAAGTCTGACAGCCAGCCAAAATATTGCAAGCCCGGAGTGGTGCCTTCTGTTCTGAAGCCTCTGGGGGAAGTTGTTTTGGACTGTTCAGGGAACACTGGAATCTTGTCACTGAATCTAGTTTTATATGCAGGCCAGCATCCACTACCTTGAATTTCGAATTTCTTTGCTACTCTTTGTAGAAGACAGTGTTTCTATCAGCTCCCTCTGTTTCCCTCTCCTTCTCTGCTGGGTCTAAATATAACACAGCCAGTTATCTCATTAGTATTATACAATATAAAATAAAAAGGCAAAATAAAACATTTTAATTTTGTTGAAATGGTACATTTTGAATCAACCCAAATCAATGTTTTTTTCAGAATAATCTTTCACTGAGAATTTCTCAGTTTATTGGTTTTGTTCCTAATCTGAACAAAGACAAATGCCAAAATTTTGAAATCCTTTGCAAAATGGATTTTCCGTCCTCTCTGCAGCTCTGTTGCCAGTGTTGTAAATACTCTCATTGGTTATGAGAGCCAGTCCTTCAGAGCTAAAGATTGTACAGGAGCATGGTGTTTGATTAGGCCTTTCTTGGTAGCTGCCTGCAATGATGGCTGCCTCTTCTACTTCTCCCTGGGCTGAGCCTTCCTCATCTTTGCTTGTTTCTCCTCATGTCATTAATATTGGCTGCCTTCTCCTTATATCCCTAAAAACCAGCCTTACGTCCCAAATCCCTCCCCAAGTCATTTGAGTTGCCATACCATTTATCATAAATGACACTTCCTAATCCATCATAGGGGATTTACTTCCACCAGAATGAAGGCTTGGTGTGGAGAATAAGATCTGGCTCTTGAAATCTGACCTGTGCAGAATGTTTCTGCTAACCATTCCTGATTGTTTATTGATTATTAGGGATATACTGGCCTCTCTGGAGTATGGACCTACTGAGGGACTACAGTATGTTTTTCCTTGTAATGTTTGACACCTGATTGTAGTTTTAAATAGACACAAATATATTGATTCTGATTATTTATGGTGCATGGCCTTAAAGGGTCAATTTTTATCAGCTGTTATCACACAGAAGTTTTCAGATAGTACAGTTATTTCCTATGTTATCACTGCTCGGGTAATGGCTAGCATGTGGAGACTGTTGTACATGTGTATGTGTAATGAACTTTGGACTTGATTCACTAGTACATTAAAGCTACTTGGTGTCCTGGTGCCTGGCTGATCTTCCTCTGCCAGAATAACTCCTGTGGGCTAACAGCAGCTGGCCTAAAAAGCAGCCTGTAATTTATTCTAGGCACTGCACCAGCAGGATTGGGGGACATAAAGGTGGCATTTAGTTATGACTCCACCAACTTCTGTTAATATCTCCATGACAACATCAGAGAACTGGGGTCTTCATTTTTAGAAGCTCCACTCTGTGACTGGACAGATCCATTTCCAGTTCTGTTCCATCACTCTGTGGAACTGCCTTCGTAGCCTGGTCTACAATGCTGGATACAGTGAACCATATTGTTTTATTAAATAGACTTACAGTTATTTGAGCTTTTTCCAGAGCTATCTTTAAACAGTGTGTTAAATCAGACAGTTTTATTTCCCAGCCAAATCTGATTACTAATGGAGTTGCAGAAGAGTCTATTTTAGTCCCAATATGACTTTTCAGTTATAGTAATAATATAGTGCTGCAAGCTCTTCAGTTCATTTTTATGCTGATAATACCATTTTGTATTCTGTAGGTACTTTTTGGTCATCAGTAAAGAATGAATAACAACATAACTTTAATGAAATCTGGCAAAAATTTTCTGGTTTGCATTCCTTAAATTCAATTAAAGCTACATTTATTTTTAGCAGGAATATTGCATCTAACATGGCTAATGGCAGCTCACCTAAATTGCAATAACTATTAATCAGATGGTGAAACAAATCCCATTTTAAAAATATATGGTTCCATGCCAAGACTATGCTTTCAACTTTAATACCCATCTGGATTCTTTACAATAACAAAATCAAGAGTGGGGTTTCCTCCTTAATACTAAGCCCTATTGCATGTAGCTGAACCAAAGGACTGCTGCTTCAAATTACATTATTCCCTGTTCAGTCATGGCGATATAATGTACAGATTGTCTAAGAGTATACTGAAGAGGCTACACATTTTGGTCCCAATCTTAAAGCGTTCCCATTAATTTTAAATGTCCAACTTGAGACACTCAAGGTTACTCAGAATCCATGACTCCAGGGAAAATCAATGGGAGCTGCAGAGACTCAGTGCCTCTGAAAATCAGGCCCTAAGTTGCCCACCCAAAAATAAAGGCCTCAAAAAATCAGCATATACTTTTGACAATTTTGGCCTACATGCCTTTCAGCAAATTGAATTGTTAGTATCTTATCATATATGCTATTCTTTATATTCTGTATTCAGCAGGCCCACACTGAGCACACGCCATTGGAGATCCTATATCTGCTCATCAATATAGGCTATTGCCTATTTATTTGCAGAATCTGCCTGTGCTGTCCTCCTCACTTCACCATCTTAACCCTGGAGATTTTCACTGAACTGCTCATTCAAAGGCTGACCATGTGATTTTCTACAGCTGTGAGCTAAACCTCACTACAAAAAGATTTAAATCTAAATCTTCCTTCCTATGCAGTGTCTGAAGCTAAAGCAGTCATTAAGTAGAACATTTTCCAGGACATATTTAGTGTATTGAGAAATATGGTCAACCTAATTAGGTATGGAGACACTGGTTCTCTACCACACAGAAAACCACCAAAATCTAGCTAGGTAGTATACATACACATAGTAATGAGTCAGCCCAGACCCAAAGATCTTAAAATCTAAATAGACGATACATACAAAGGGTGAGAGAAGAGAATGTTATTATCCCTATTTCACAGGTGGGGAACTGAGGCACATTGACACGCTCATGGTCACTAGAGTATGGATTTTAAACTATTGTTTTGGGAGGAGTCACAAGCAATGCTGTTACACATAATCTTACAAGTTCTTTTTCTTAGCACATGACCCTTGTTCAGTCTGAAGAACTACTTGTATTGTTAGTTTTAGGATGCATTTTTCAGGAAGCTGTGGCAAGGAGCAAGGGAATTTTCATTCTGTATCAATCTCTCTAACTAATAGTCAATTTGTGAGATAGATTTGCTTTCTGGAAACTGGCCATTAGGAATTTGGACTGAGATTCCGGAAAGAAGGAATTGCCTGCATGCCATTTGGGACCACCTCTCTTCCAAGACTAGTATATATATCATGTAAATGAGAGTAGTTGTACTAAGGATACACACTAAGATGCTTCATCAGTGATTTCTCCTGCAACAGGAAGGCAACCTATAAGGTTCTAACATCTACTAATAATTGGCAGAGGGGTGGCATTATGAACATAAAGGAAAACATTCAATATTCCATAGCAATTTCAAACATCATGCGTAAACTAAACTTTAATTCAACAACCATTCACATCCACCATTAGGTCTTTACATGAAAACCACCAACTTTCAGTTGTTCAATGGCTTGTACAGTGAGATAAAGACATATGTTTTTTCTGTAACTGTGGCTGCTTACAAAACTAGAATGTAATTATGTTTTAGCTCATTGACATGAAAAGGAGTTCACATAGGAACCCGAGTCCTTTGTTTCTATGCTGCCCACAGGAACTGGCTAAGCTTAAACATTTTGGCACAAAACCACAGAAAGAAAAAAAAAAAACCCAAAGAGTGTAAAGAATGAACAAGGGTAAACCAGACAGTATTCTCAGTTGGTACTTGGTGTTTGTTGAGTGATGCTGGGGGAGATCCACCTGTCACAGGGTTTAAATATCGATACTTCCATGCACCTACATGGCTAACTGCGGTGGCTGCCTAGGTGGAGGTTAAAAATATTAGGACACTTTCTGAAAAGGAACAGAGAAAAACTCCACCCTCTGAGGTTCCAACATCCAGCAGCGTGTGTGCATTAGTGCTAAGTGCATAAAAGCTGGTGTGGCAACTCACTACATGGCTGTTGGTGCAAGTCAGGTTTTGTGGGATGGATATTTTTCCCCCTGCTGTGGTGACATGCAGGGCATGCTGAGGGCTTGGGAGAGAATTTCCCCAGTGCCAGTGTAACCTTTGGGTGGGCTAGAGTTAACTTCACTGCCCTTCTCCTACGGCCTAAAAACAGCTCCCATAGAAAAGCACCTGGAGACCCAAGATTCAGTCACTGAGGATTTTCAGCAAGGATTTCACAGGGTCAACCTCCCCACAATCAAGTCCAAAAAACAACAAAAGGAATGAACTTAACTCTTAAGTATCAACTGTAGTAGGAAGAGAGCCTGAGACATAAGCCCTTGTATCAGAGGCCTGGTGTGAGGCCTGAGCTAAAGTAGTGGTCAAAGCTTTGCTAATACAAAGCAAAGTCAGCAAGAGACAGGCTGTAAACAGAAGTCAGGCTCTGCCTGTGTACACACTTACACTCAGAGCCTGACAAGAACAGGGGAGGTATTGCAAAAACACACACATTCCTAAGAAATGCAAGGCACAGGAGACTAACACAAACACATCCAGAAGGATGGTACCAGAACAGCCCAATACCAAGTATGGTACAAACACTGCCATCCCAAATATAACAGGAACATGCTGACCTCTCTTAAAGATAAGGTCAGGATGACAGTATAGAGATGTTTTGATCGAACCAACAGGTACAAGGTAATGGTAGTAACAACCCATGTCAGAGGGCAGTAACTATGTCAGAGGGGCAATATGTAACTTGTTTGTATTGGTGCACAAAATGGAGTCTCAGAGGGAGTGTCTTTGGCCAGCCCAGGGGGGAATGGAAAGTCCCTCCATTCACTGAGCTGCGTCCATTGTCAGAGCCATACATGTGCTTGTGTAACTACAGACATTGATCCAGGGAGCTAGGACCATGCTTCGTTGACAAGAAACCTGGCTGAGCGCCTTTGTACCTTAACAAATCTTGCAGTCATTGGGCAGGTCACTTGAGGTCTGCTGTGTCAGGTGTCTGCGCACAGCTGGGGCAGCACATAGAGAAAACACAGAAAGAACACACACACACACACACGCACCTGAACATCTGACGACACCAACTTTATAAAATCTTATGCTAAAGAAACAGAACAACATCACCATCACCTTCATTTCTCTACAAGATAACAAGGCTACTTTATAATCCACATACATTATCTTCACAGTTATACAAAAACACACACAAAAACAAATGAAATCTAAACAGGTCAGTTTCCACAGAGACACAGTGAGAAGTAACTCAGAGTTCTCAAAAGCTTTGAGTTCACCCAAGTCTTAGTAACAATCTTTGATCACCAAAGTCTATACAGTCTGCTGACTCTCAAAAGTACTACAGTTCCATCTTCCCTCCACTTGCTTGTAACAATCTCCAGCTGGAATCCATGCAGCCTCTTCCTCATCTGAAATCACTCAATTAACTATTCAGCTAACTAATTAACTAATCACTTAGGTTAGGTATATAGATTTTAAAAAAACCCTGCTGCAAAATGCTTCAGAGTTAGAGGAAAACAGCATGCTTTCTGCTCTTGTGGCTCAGCTTCTTCCAGCTTGCACAGGGCACATGGCTTTTTGTAAAGCAGCTGCCCTGACTACTTGCACTCATGGCGTCTGAGTCCAGCAACAGGGAATCTATTGAGCATACCCAAAATTACCACACCCAATTCCAGAAACTTCGGAGTGTGGAGTGCTAACTACACATCTGCCTAGCAACAATGAATCAGATACAACTCATTCCCTCCCACACCCCTCAATACACCTCTTACAGAGATATCTCCCTTATAGGCTCATGGCAGCCATCATGGGGATGGATGAACAGATGGACAAATGGACGGACACACACAGAGCTTTACGTTGAGGCCACGTTCTGTACAGCACACCCATTTTACTGCTGACATGCATTTCACTTCCCAGAAACCAAAATTCTAGTTAGAGCTGGAGGACACTTGGGCTTTCCATGACAAAACAAACATTTTAACAAGAGGAGTTTTGAGCATGAGATTTCACTGCATCATGTATAACTTTGAACCTTTGCCATCAATTGGGAATTCTGCTATGATTTTCTGTGAAGTCTTTTATTAACAATTAGTTGTATACGATCTACTAAAAATGAAATGGCTCTCCATTTTCTGGGGATGGAATTGGTGTGTTGACAGCTGGCATGTTATTACTGAAGTGCAGGACAGAAAAGTGGCTAGCATTGTTCTTCCCAATGCAGTGAGTGAGAGCACCTGGTGTAGGAGAGAGGGTACTTAATACCATCTCTTGCCTTCAATCACATGTTTTTTATTCGTGGTGAGTGAATCTCAAAATCACCTTGTGATGGTGAAGATGAGCACTTATAAGCCTGAATGGTTATCTGAAGCTTATCTGAACCACTTGTATCAGTAAAATTAGGAGAGGAATTTCACAAGAACAGATTCTCTCATGAGACTTCTGGTCCTTCCTTTTCCTGATTAGGTAAAACAACTATCGCAAGAACATGCAGCAGTGGAGAACTAGTTAGCTATCAACGTACAGTTTGAATGTGAATCTCATAGAAGTCTTTCCTAATGTTGACCCCACAGTGGGTTTGAAATTAGGCTAAAATGAATTTGCCTTGTTCTAAAAAATTACACTGCTAATTTCCAAAGCAAAAATCAGATGCAGATAGGTAACACTGATAAACTGCAATTTTTTCTCTGCATCCACATGTACACAATAAGATTAAGAAATGGAACATTTTGATTAAGTGGCAGGAAACATTTGCTAAGGGTTAGGACAATTAGACCGCTGAATAGTCCCTGCAAGGGGAGTGATGAATACTTTATTGCTTGGGTCATTTAAAACTAGACAAGGTTTAAAATATGCTGTAGTTAACAGTCTTGAACAGGCTGTAAGATAGATAAGATGGCCATTTCTAACATCTAGGATTCTCTGCCCCATCATACTGCTGTTCCCAAGGTGTACGTGAAATTATGCAATAACAGATGCCTAGTTCACATGGAGATGAGACCATGTGGCACATCCTTTGATATTCACCTTTCCAACTTTAAGCACAATGATAAAGGGTAGAAAAATCTTGTTACCGTTTGGCACAAATCCAATAAAAGAACAAAACTTCAGCCATTTTTATATTCCATGTGATGCTTTATTTTAATAGAAATACTGCTCAAATTCAGGTCATTTGACCTATAAGCAAGTTTGGATCAATTTTCTGAAAGGCTTATTTACCTCACCCACCCCTCTTATGCATTTGATTTTAGAGCTACGCATAGATCAGCAAGATTTGTAATGTCATTTTGATTTAGACGGCCTTTCCTCTTCCCACTGCAGTGAATAAACTGATCCACAAGTGGAGAAAGTGCAACTTTACACTTAAGTACTGAGTATAGTAAGATTTTTTAAAACTCTCCTATTTTTCTTTCAGGGACATGGTGTTTCTCTATAAATCTGCATAATTATATTCTTGCATAACACTGGCTGCCTAGCCAGTGGGTTTGCTTCACCCTATAGGTGTGGGGTAATTTGTCAGGGTAGCACAACTTAACAGGTTTAACTTAACAGCTTTAACTGCAGAGACTCCACAGGAGATGCACTGAGTCAGCAATCTCTCACATGTTCTGGCCTTGTCCCGTTCAGTTAGATCTACTCATTAGTGAGCTGTACTGGTTGGCTCCATTTGCCTGGCAGAGAAAGGGTTGGTTGCAAAGCAGAACCTCGCTCCAGGTGGAATTGCTAAAATGTTGTCCCACAGTCTGTCAGAAGCTGGCAGTTACTCTGACCCACTGAGTCCTGTTTGTAAAACAGTAAGTATTGGATCTTTTCCAAAACTCCCAATTTACTTTTCTCCTCGTTCTTTGAGATTTTGTGTATTTGCATCTTTGATAAACAGCAACAACAAAAAGATTGTTCTTAAGCACTTGTTTCTTTTAGCAGAGTCTAGGGTCATGCTATGTATGTAGGAATTAGACACATCACAATTCTTTTGTTGCATTTTTAAGGAAACATCAATTAACAGATATCGCCAAAGGCGGACTTCTTGCTCAACAGCTGTTCTTTCTTTACAAAGAAATCAGCAGAATATATTGTGGATAGGAAATACATCACTCACTGGAAGATGGACTCAGATACCTGGGACCAAAGGGAGCTCCATATAGGATTGGCCCCTGATGTATCTTCTCTAAAGTTTGTTCAATTTAAATTGTTTTTTTCCACTGTGATATGTAAAGGGTAGTTTTAAATGTAATGCATCAACTTCTTTTACACATCCAAATCCCTAACCTATTTTTTCACATTAGTTTATTCCACGCAAGTAATTGCCAAAGCCCATGTCATGCTATCAGTTTTTAGCGCAGAATTCCCCAATAAACGCAATAGGGCGTGCTACCTGACAACTGATGCCACACATGACCTCAGGTTCTGTGCAGTAGAAACCTACTTACGGGTTTTGAAGGAGAATGCTTCTCTGATTTATACTGTCTCCTTAATGTGCTGAGTAATGAGGGACCCAGACCAAAATCCCATATCTGAACATGCATGAATACTTTACATCTAGTAGTACGCTCTTTTCAACTTGATTGTATAGAATCAAACATCATATCCAAACACAGCCACATTTTCAGGAAGCTGGACACACAGTAGATCTAAATTTGGCAATTCAGTCCTGAGAAATTAATTTTGTAAAGTTCACAATATGAAAAATGTTCACTTTGTCTCAGTTTTCCATATGGCAAATATATAGCTACATTAGTACCATATCAAAAAAGGAAAGTTCAGAGTCAACTAGTAGTAAGTTACATCAGCACTCATCTCACAGCTGAGCTCTGTCATAATTATGCATTCAATTTACAATGGGGGAGTGGTAGCAACCCATTATACCCCAATGTTAAGGTTATCTAGCAGGTCACATTATAAATATTTTTCCATTCTTAAAAAATACCTCTAAATGCATGTTTGCAGCAGGACTTTGAAATAAAGCAGGGGCAGATTCTTGCTATCAGGTAGGTGCCTTTTACCATCCTTATGGAAGTCCATTCAGATTTGGCCATGTTAAATATAAACTATATAAGCAGTCTGCATTATGCTTGTAGAGGTTGCTAAAGGCTTGCTGTTATAATTACTCAACCCTCCATCCAAAATGAGCACACAGTCTCCACTGTCTTGTTGCATCATGCCACACAGCTCTGAACCTCCCGATGGGAGCACAGACAATAGGAAGAGGGAGAGAAGGGTGGCGACAACGGCATGTTTCCTTTCACATCGAAGTATCACATCTCCTAGTGACTGGTTTGAATAATTCTGTGTCCAACACAGTCCTTGTTGGCCAAAACCTCATATGCCACTAAGAAGTTACACAGACTGGGACTAGAACCCAGGTCTCCAATCTGGCAGACCCAAATCCCATTTATTAGTCATACTGCCTCATAGAAAAAAATCTGTCAAATCCACATGCAACCTTTATTCTGTCTCCTTGTACATTATGATAAAGGGTTGGGTTTTTTTTAAATCATGCAGTGCTTGGCAACTTGAATTTTGACATTTCGTAACTTTTGGGTCCTTGACTTTGTGACTTTAACACAGCCGTTAATGTAGGCTTTTGGGGTTTGTTTTTAAACATAAAAGTATTTCAAATTTCTACAAATTTAGAGCTGGATGAATGCAAACAGGCAGTTGAACACTTTCACAGGCAACTGAACACATTTCAAAGTAAGCTGGCACTAACTGTGTACGCTCACATGTGGAATTCTAGCCTATGATGGTTAGTTGTAGTTTCTTCTCTTCCAATACTTTCACCTTATGTCTTTCTCTCTGGCAGTTTGCTTTTGACAAAACAGAAACATATCACTAAAGTAAATTCTATATTAATTTCCCAGTTTTTAAATTTATAGGCTACTATATTTTATTGTCCATTAGATTTTTGGATTCAGAGGTTCTTTACAGTAAACAACAGCTCTCAAGATTGTTCATTTTGTTGGCAAAAGTAACAGTGAAGATGAATTGGACGGTTGGTTTAAATCTCTCTTTAGATGATGAATTTGCAAGGTCAGGAAAGTGATGGTCTCACCTACTGGACATGAGAAAGGAGAAGAGGCAGTCATCATGAGTAAATGTTTGTAGCAATATGATGATGCTGAGCTCAGATTTTGAAATAGTGTATGTTATTACATTAGTAACATACAGGAGAGTTAGACAGACCAAGGTCGTGAGTTGCTATTGGCATCTTCAGAGGCAGCAGAATAAAAAGGTCAAGAAGTAACACTGTTAAATTGTGAAGATAAGAGGTAGGATATCATCTTGAAAGGAAGAAAGGAATCTTTGCAAGCCTCCTTTAATCTAAAAAAAGAAAGCGATCTGGAACAAAGAAGTATCACTCCATCAAACACCTCAACAGGTTCCCCATTTATTTAATTCAAAATTACCTTCCTAATTCTGAGTGTCAGGTAGTACACATTATGTGCATTCACATACACAGTGTATCTTACTAAGGTTTAACCGCATTTGAGCCTGATGCATTTGAAGCCAATGACAACGCTTCCCTTGAGTTTAGTGGAAACAAGAGTGGGCCTTCTCTGTGTTATATGAGTAATGGTTATGTGTACCAAAAATTTATTTATCTTAAATGTCTGGCCTTTCACTTGAAGTTTCACTAAGATGAAAGTAACGCTTCCTCTTACAACATAATGTAGATGCTACCTGTTGTTAAATCAATTGCCTCACCAAACTATAGAAAGTGAGATCCTCTTGTCTCCTGCCTGCCATATATAATCTACAAAGTCTTGATCCAAAGATATATCTTGGAATTGAAAGTTTAGGTCAGTATTTTGCTTGGGATAATACAAAGCTTTCCACTCCCATCAGGAGAAATCCATGCCCTGTCAGCAGAAAATTGACTGTTTAATACAGTGAAACAATTTACTGAGGTGCAAAGACAGCTAATGCCATTATCCCTACATGCTTTAGATATTAATATCACTAGAGCATTCAAAGTGTCCAAAAAGTGTTTCATCTCCTCCAGCAAACACAGTATTAGCTGCTTAGAAATAAGTGTGAAATCCCTTGGGCCCTGCCATAATAAAACAAAAGCTACCTGAGAGCTTGAAAAAGGGAAGAGAAGCCAGATTTTAAAACAAATTAATAATGAAGATTTCAGCTTATATAAACCATTGTTTTCTCCCTAGTTCTAAAACTCATCAATTGATTTAGAAATAACAAAATGCATTGATCTTTGATCTACAAAGCAAACCTTAATGCAGCTCTCTGATTATGTTGGCCGCAAATCTTACTTGTTGTAATTAATATTCCAGAACCAAAATCAATATAATTATGACCTCAACATTTCTTGTAGTCCATTTGCCTTGCACACTCTTACTGTGTTACAATAACTGAGCCTTGTTAGAACACAGACAAGAAAATGAAAAATTAAGTATCTGATTTTTAGTACCTTGTACTAAATTACACACATCTCATATTACATATTGTGTGTGTGTGTGTAGTCATACATACACCTCCCCACTTCAAACAGTGAAAAGGTACAAGTTCACTCTATCCCTCAGAAGCACAATGGGCAAGATAACATTGGACATGGGCAGACAATAGATACATCTAGGGAGATATACCCTTATGCGTGATCATCATCAGTCTAGCAGTAATTAATTATGCTAGTTGCTGCAGGCATATCACTACCCTGGTTGCTTTGCTATAGTTTTGCTGTTAAAGACTTGTAATATACTGTGACTTGAAACAGTGTTTCAAAAGCCAGTTAGAGGCTCATTAGTGACAACAATGTGGCTATTCATCATTTCATTTACAAAACCCAAGTGGCTCCATCCTGCTGAGTGCTGGGAGTTGAGGGAGCTCAGCACCTTGCAGGATCAATTCTGTAAAAAAAGGGAACTAAGTAGTTAAGAGCATCCTATGTTCTGCACAGTCCAGATAATAAACATACTATTGCTTTACTTCTTAGATGAGGAGATCTCCAGAAAGGGACGGGGCCTTCATTTGCATTTGTACAGCAGATTGTAGGACACTACTGGAATCAAACAGAACAGATTGATACACATGTGCACACACATTTACTTTAGTAAATGGTAACATCACTCCAGAAAAAGATGGAGATTTGTTAGAATTATTGCATTGATCTTCGAGGGGATGTAATAGTAGGTAGCATAAAACCATGTTTTTGTACAGAGGTTTTCAAACTGTGATCCAGGGAGCATTAGCTCATGGTCTGTCACAAGCTACCTGGTGACTTGATGCTAGCTCACCACTTCGATTCCATCTGCTCGGCTACATTGGAAGAAGCTCAAAATACATTACAAATTCTTTCACAATGTTACTTTTCTATATAAGTAATTGCTTTAGTTGCCATGGGGATTTTATGCCATCATGGAAGGAACTGTAATGGTTTACACAGGCCTGTTCTACACTGAAAAGATATATTGACAAAAACCCACACTCCTGACTGCTGTAGCTATGCCAACATAACCCCGCAGTGCAGTCACAGCTATGTAACAAAAGAGTGCTTCCATTGACATCGCTACTGTTGTTTGGGGAGGTGGTGTTCCTTCGCCGACAGAAAAGCCTCTTCTACTGACAGGTGAATCTTAAAAGACAAAGAGTTTAATCCAGTGGTGGGCAACTTGCGGCCTGCATGCGGCCCATCAGGGTAATCACTGGCGGGCCACAAGACAGTTTGTTTACATTGACTGGCTGCAAGCATGGCCGCCCACAGCTCCTGTGGCTGTGGTTCACCGTTCCTGGCCAATGGGAGCTGTGGGAAGCAGTGGCCAGCACATCATTGTGGCCCACGCCGCTTAAAAATATCACGCCTGAAGTCTAGTTCAATATATAGTACGGTAACAAATAAAACCACACCCTGAGCTTTTTAGGGTAAACTCTATGTCATGTGTGGTGTTTTTATCTGTTCTGTGAAGCACTGAGTACATTTTGAGGCACAATAAATCAACAAACACTAAGGACGGTGTTCCTCAGGCAGCAGACTAAGTCTCTGGAGATCTGGGTTCAATTCCCTACTTTGACAAAGAATTCCATTGTGACTTTGGACAAGTCACTTATTCTCGCTGTTCCCTATTTTCAAAATGGGACTAATAATACCCCCATTCGCCCACCCTTTTGTCTGTCTTGTCTATTCAGGAGACAGGGATTGTTTTTTAACCAGTGTTTGTGCAATGCCTGGCACACTGGGGCCTGATCTCAATTGAAACATCTAGGTTCTACTGTAATAATAATTCCTTAAGTACTGACAGTTTCAGATGGCTATCAAAAATAAAGCTACTCTTAACTGAATTTCTTGGATTTAAAAAATTGTACTGGACATCTCGTGAGAACAGCTTTATCTAGGAGATTAATCATTTCTGCTTGTGGTCCTGGTTTGAATCTAGATGTGCCAGTTTTATAATCTCTGCAGGATCCCATTTGGTGGTTATAACCTCTGAAGGAGTGTATGTGGTGTTTTTAAAAGTTAGAACAATGTTCAAAAAGTGAAATGCCTCTGAGTTTTCAAACTGTCAAATTTCACAATTTATCCAAAATCTTCTCGTTTTTCCTCTTTCCTAGTAAAGGAGTTACTGGCAGATTGGCAGGTTTGTTCAGTATGGAAAGATTTAGGTAGGAAAAGAGGATTCAAAAACTAGGATTATCACACAAAAGTAGTCAAGCCCTTAACTGTGGAGAGACTCCTCCTCTCCATAATACAGTGAGGAAAAAGTAAAAATCATGTTTGGGGGTGAATGGGTGGCAGACAGATGCTAAGTGAACCACAAGCAAGATGTTATCAGGTACACTGAGTGTAAAGTAGCAGCAGAATTCCCAGGTATGAAATGCACTTTTAGCATTAAAAAAAGGGGAAAATATAACCCATTTATAGCAAAATACTCAACACACTTCACAGCAGGAAACCCTGAATTGGCAGATCACCAAAAATACATGTAATATTCGTTCTGTGCACTGTCTTAACATAATTTTGTGTCACCATCAACTTTAACTTATCTAAATAACTACGGAGAGAATGCATTAAAGTATGATGGCATTTCCATGTAGCTTCATGCATGCTTGACTGAAACAATATGGTAGTTAAGTTATTGTTTGGTAATGCTATTTGTTGAATTTTAGGGCAAAAGTTCAATCTCCCATGCTGCTCAGTGGAATTCATAAACTCGCTAAGCTCTGTCTGAGAACTTGGTTACGTTAAGAAGGATGGCCCCCGTTATTATTGGTGGAAATCATGGTGTTTGTTTTGTTTCTGAGTCCTATACAAATTAGGATTGGTAAGAATGTGATACTGAAAACAAATGTGAAGCCCATTTGAGCAACCCACGGAGTCAATGTTTCCAAGACTGAGCTGAATCACATGACATTCAACTTCCACTATATGTTATTTCTCCAGAGAGGCTGCAGGAAGGGTATTAAAGACCTCACTTCCCCGGCACTGACCCAGCCTATCAGAAAGCAGTCATCAAACTGAGTGCAAAGGCATGGATATTTCTGATTTAAAGGGATTTCAGATCTGAAGGTCTCCAGAGAGGGCGACACAGGTGACAGGAAAGTTCAAAGAAAAACAACAAAACAGTTCCTTTGTAATACTGGTAAACATTGGTCCTGATTCTCAATTCCTCTGTTCCTGCACTTGGGGCAGGAACAGGAGTGGAAGAACAAGGTGACTAAGTCACCTTCACATACCCCATATTCTAAGGCCATAGGCAGGGACTGATTACACCAACACTCTGCGTCCGGTGGTTCCTTACGGGCCTGGGAAGCAGAGAATAGAGATAGTGTCATGCATTCCAGCTAGGATGACAAGAGACTTATGTGAGTCTTGACAGTTTTGGTTGAAAGAGGATCCATAGAACCTTTCCTCCATATAAGTTCACAACCCCCACTGCACTTGCTTTGAGTTTTAAATGAGCCTGAAATCTCAGAGCAGAACCAAGCTGAGACTCTTCCATTTCATGTCTTCAATATCCCTGAGAAACATGGTCACCCCAAACTCATGTCAACAAAGCCCTACGTACATCCTGCAATATATATAACAGAGTGCTCACAACTATACAAGGGAACTGCCCAAATCAATAAATGTTTACCTCAAGGAGACTTTCAATCTAAAGACACAAACAGGTATACTGTAGCACAATATAAAATGGAGCATGCTTAGAATTCAGTATAATCACTGGGGACCCAGTTCTGTTCCTATTGACTCCAGCAGGAGAGTCCTAAAAAGCCACTTTTTGATGTGGATAAATCTATTGGATGCTTTGAAATCAAGGAATATACAACTAAAGCTAAATTCACAAGGAAACAAACTTTATTCACAAATAAATGGCAAAGATTATTCAGCTGCTGGAATGGTAGACAGCGGGCGGCCTTGTAGTTTACTATATCTGGTTTACTTTCTGCTTTTACTTTACATACTTTCTGAGCATGTGTGTCATTGGAGAGAGCAAAAGGGTTCACTTTGCCCATCCAGTCCTTATCAGAGTGTATGCCACACGAGGGGCAGTCACCGCACTTCCAGGCAGTGATTTGGAATGTAAGTTTAGGGTGAATGGTCCCATTGTTTGGGATGCTGGAAATTCACTATCCTGTCTCATAGCTAGCCTCTGATCTTGCCTGCTGGGCAAAAACATTTAGCTGGGCAAAAACGTGTGCCAAAATGCACCCCCTTTGCCTCACAGATAAAAAAGGCCTTGAAATGGGGAACATCGTGTGGAGGGGCATGTTGACTCTGGTCTGTGGTGGAATATGGCATCCAGGGCTGTGATCAAGCCATTTTATCTCTGCGGAAGATGGTGAGTGAGAATATGTAGGAGGAAATCGGGCTCTCAGGATCACTTCTTCTATTACTCGTCAGAAGCACCGGCTTCCTCCTGCATCCATCAGAGAGTCCATGCCAAACAGCAGCCAGCTATGATTCAGGCCATAATTTTCAAAAGGATCCACTAAATTTGGGTGCCTTAATATTTAGACATCCAACCTAACACACACACAGCCTGTTTTTCAGAGCCTCTGAGCAACTGATCCAAAAGAAATCAATGGAGCTTCTCAAAAATCAAGCATTAAGAGTCTCAAGATGGGTGCTCAAAATCTGAGGCACTTTTGCAAATCTGGATTTTCATGCTTTCTTAGGCTGTATCTTCTTGTATGATTGACTGATTATAAGACTTTGATGGTGTCATGTTCTGGGGTGCAATCCAGACCAGTGAGGGTTGTGTCACTGCCTGCCATGTAACCCCAAGTATCTCAAAAGGCTCTGCTGCTGTGGTTCTCTTGTCTGGATGCTCCAGCCAGCATACAAGTCTGCACTGGTGCCTGTGGATTAAGCAGCTCTGACTCAACAGTTCTGAATCCAGAAGCTTGCTTGTGCTTACACCTCCACACTCTGATTACACCTGGTAAGACGACCCAACACACACTCAGTCCTTAAATTTCCCAAAACTGTGTTTGCTGAAGTGTCCAGCCCTCTCTTGGGACATTCAGAGAAATAAGATTTGTTTGCTCCTTTGAAGAGAAAAAATCCAACAGCATGCACCATTAACTGGAGTTAATGTTCACTGTAAATCAAACAGCGCTGGGCTAGTTTAAATTAAAAATAAAACAGGTTTACTAACAAAAGGAGATAGGATTTTAAGTGAGTTCAAGTATAGAGTGCAAAATGGTTACAAGCAAATAAAAGTGAAAAATGCTTTCTAGAGGCTAAGACAAAACAAATAAGCTACAGCCTTTGTTCAAGGTAGTTTTCTTACAAGTCTACCCTTCCAGCAAGATGGCTGACCACTCTTCTGGTTAGGATCTCCCACAAAGTCCAAAGTGCTCAGATCCTTTGTCTTCTTTGGTGAAAGATAACTTGGGGCTCTTTGCTCCTTTCTCTTATAGTCCAGTCAATCTTTGAAATGGATTCTTCTGAAGATTACCCCTCACCCCAAAGTAAAGTTCATTTAAGCTGTGAGGAAGGCAGCCTAGAGCCTGGCTGGTTTCTTCCCTCACTGGTGCTTAGTAATATGCAAATTTATCAGTTTCATGAAATTTCCTCTCCCTGTTACACAGAAGGTCCTGTTACCGTCTATATAATTTGCATTTTCATTGTCTCTTAATTGAGATGCCTTGCAAGTGGCTGAACCTTTGCCTAGGATGGAGTAACTTTAGCTCTGCCTGGCAGACACAGAGTTTTCAATAGGTTTGTAATTTTGAATTTGTCCTCTGTACATACACCACACAATAATATTAACAATCAGAATGTTAATTGATATCTTGATACCTTTAGGTACAGATTATGACATTAGGTGTATAATCGACTGGTCAGGCTAGCTGAAACTTAATACCAGATACCAATGAGTCCCTTGCCCTCTTGCACTGAGATGGTGTTAGAGTTACACCTCAGTCACATATGATTCTCTAAAACAGGGATAGACATCAGGGCATTCTGAAACTTGGCCTCTTGCTGGCCACCTTATTGTAACATCAACATAAGAGATGGAACAGCCTTTATTTGTTTATTGTGGCCTTCATAGAGTGATTAATGTGCTAGAGAAATATACCACATGAAGGGAAGGTCTGGCTGATTCTGTTTTTTTCTTTTTTTTTTTCTTTTTTTTTTTTACTGAAGAGCACATAGATGGAGTCAGATGTCAATTACAAGATGTCTATATTCAGTGTCAATGAATATTTTTCTTCATGCATGTTGAGGAAGAAATGGTAGTATAAGTAGGCCCTTGGGTAGCCATAAAAATCACTCACTAGCCTTAATAGAAATGGGCACTGGATAACACTGTTTCTGCATACAATTAAATTGAACATGCCTTTTAATCAGGCTGTATAGCAGGAGATTCCTCAACACAAAGGACTGAGTTCTGTCCTGAAAGCCAAATTCCGGTCTTACTTCCAGCAGTCCTGAAGTTGATCTGTTCAGGGACTTTGGCATGTGCCTTTTAAAATTTCTATTTAGCAAAAAAGGGTATTTCCCAATAAACATATTTCACAGCATTTCTTAATCCCACCCATTTTCACAATTCCCCATTAAAATGTGAACACCCGACTCTGCCCACCCTTGCCTCCTGGTCCTAGCCATGTCTGTGAGCCATAGTCCTACTATCTAGACACTCATTTCCATTGATTCTGTGCAGATTCTGAACATCCCAGCTTAGTCTAGGGGAATGAAGCTGTACCGTGGGCACTGCTGGTACAAACAGGTCATGCGTGTTGAGCACAGAGTTTCTAAAATTCTTCTCTTTTGCAATCTAAGAGTTTAAGGCCCGATCCTGAAAATGCTTTCCCAAATAAGAGTATCTGCAGCATCAGGAATCCTTCTGAAACTAAGGGCCATCACACAGCCCACTACCTTCCACTCCAAGTGCCAGGTGCAGTCCTTGAACCCCACCTTCTCTGCATTTAACAAAATAAAACCCTACCAAAACTAATCATCAACAATTCTGTCCCTGAAGAGGGTAGAAGAAAGAAAAAATAAACCACATATGACAAATGTTAGTTGCATCACCTAATGCAATGAGAAGACATGCAGCTACTACAGTGATAGAGGCAGTAAAAGAACATATGTAGAACGTATGGAGGCAGTCAGCTTAAAATTTTAAAGATCTTTCTTTGAAAGGTCAGTGTATGAGCAGAAACATTCACTAAAGGTAGACATATTGTTCACACAGGACTCTCCAAATGTATTTAATAATCTAGAAAACCAAAACCAACACACTCAGCCCTTGAGTCTGTTGCTCGCTCACCAGATGAAAGTGCATGGTAATGTTGCAGATTTTTCATGCTGCTCTACACCCTGGATATATTTCCTGAAATCTTTTTTTAAAAATGTATGTACATCTTAAGGTCTAAGGTATAACATGAATAATAACTGAAAATATACATAATTTAACATTTTGCACATCTGTGTGTGATATTGATGGTTTAAATATTTGATGACTAATATGTTCACTTAGTTTTTTTTTAAACAAAGCTACTAAGTTTTTTCTGTCTCACCTCCAGTGCACGGCATCTGAGAATATCAATACAGCTTTCATCTAACCTGAGAAGTAGATTTCAAATTTACTTACCAGAATATGGTTGAAAAAAATCCTGCTCTGCTGTAGTAAGGAGTACTCTACCAATTAATAATAGGAAAAGGGACTTCCCTATCATGGCAAATGCATTACACATCCCCCTCTATACCCACACTGTTGAGATATTAATAATTTTACATATATATGTTTTTGTAATTTTATAGGTATAGATATATCCCCTTTTAGGCCCCAAACCAAATCAAGTCAACAGAAAGGAATATAGAAGCTCAAGCACCAAGGACAAGCTCATTAAAGCTAGCCTCCCTGTATCTCTGTGTGAAAAGTTACACATCCACAGGCAAAAAGGCTGTTCGAATAGGTGATAAAAGTTGTTGTAAAAACAACTGTGTTCTGAAATTGGTCTTGCAGAAATCCCTTACCCCCTTCGTTTATTATCCTGCTTGTTTTCTGCTATTGTATTAAAAGGTTAAATAGACTGATAAAAGTTTGGCACATCTGGAAAATAGAATTGTAAAATAAGAATGTCAAGGAAGAGGAAGTAGTAAAACAAAAGTGTAAGATGTGACTTAAAGATAAAGGATGAATGGTCAGGGAAATTACAGCCTAAGAGTTATATCTGTGATCTCCCATGGCCGAAGAATGCGTAGCTCGGAAATAACTGGATGACCCACAGGGCAAGCCGGAATCCACCCAAGTGCACCCCCGGATGGAGGGCTGAAGACTCGGAAGAACAAGATAACACTCAGCCATCAGGGATGAGCCACCTGCTGATAAATAATCACTTCAAGCAAACATCAGCATGATGAAGCAATTCCCATAGACTTGTATAAGGACAAAATCCTATAAGAACAGAACCAAAAACTCAGGGACTTTGAGTCTGGTTCTTCAACCACCCTCCAGGAGCACTGGATGCGCATCTGACAAGGACTCAGCTCCACCCTTGTGCGCAGGCTACCTGGCCAGTACTCTGTCACGAGCAACCTCTAGGCTGGTAACTATAACAACTCTGCAGAACTTGTATGAATGAGTGTGTGAATGAATAAGGAATGGTAGTGAAATAATATTGAATTGCATATCCTGATTTCTCTCTCTCTCTGTATTTGCAATAAATGTGGTGTTTTGCCTTGTCCACCTTATAAAATCCTTTTGGTATTATTTTATTAGTGTAACAAAACTGCATAGGATATGAGTCTGTCAGACATCCAGCTACAGAGTCTTGGCTTATTAGGTCATGCTGTGGAAATCCCTAGTTCAATCCCCAGCGTGTCAGCCATGATAGTGTCCATCCCAATGGCACCATGGTTATAACTGTTTATTAGAACCCGTGAAGACTATGTCAGAGCCAAGGCACGATCCCTGCTTAACCCACTGGTTCAAGATGTGTTGCATCCCCCTCTCATGGCTCCTCCACAAAAGATGAGAGATTACTATTGATATTAGATAACTGAGCTTTTATGCTTTTCCTGCTGAAGGTAACTAACATGGCATCGTAGGGGTCCATGCTTACTAGTGCTCAGTGTTTTCACAGGATTATTCGTCAGTTTGCAAATAAAGGGATTTGGTTTGGGTTTTGTTTTTCTAAGTGCCTCCTCTGGGATCTGAGGCTCAAACTGGAGTCTTTTCTTATTACATAAACACCAGATGACACTTGCACAACCTCTCTTCAAGAGTGGTGGTAGAAGGTTGTGGAAGTCTGCAGAAATGGTAAGTTCCACCGTGCAAGCGAGTTTAATAAGGCTGGCAGTGGAAACTGGATGAAATCTAACACCTCAACCCTGCAAACATTCACACCTGAGAGCTGTATTCATGACTAAATAAATCTGGGATTTTCAGAGGGGATGTAATAGAGTTGGGCACCCAACTTCTACTGACTTTCAATAGATCTAGGCACTAACACCCTTAGCCAAAATACATTCTTAAAATGTGATCCAGATAACTCTTATGTACATAGTCCAGTAAGAAGACTTTAATCAAAACCAAAAGGAAACAATGCCATACAGCCATTCTGGGCAGTAATTAACAAGGTATGTGTATTCTGAAAGGGTTAACTACTCTGGGATAGATGCCAATGCCAATATCATACAGGCTGGGTACAATGCCAAGTGTGCTGTCAATTGGTGACCATAAATGTGTGCTAAAATAAGGGATATACAAGCAGCCTATACAACAGGGAGAACTATAGAAGGGCACATTCACTGGGAAAAAATCAATTTTAATTAGGAAGACAATTATATTTTTTCCTCAAAGGTTGCCAAGGTCTCAAGATTTATCTCTAAGGTGATGGAGAGCTAATCCTTTGACATTCTGTTCCTAGTGAATAGAGAGGTACTGTGGTAATATTTGAGATCCTAGAGAAGACCAAAAGGTCCCTCAAGGTGTTACAACCCTAGATAATACAAATCAGTGCTACATCATTAGCCTGTCTCCTACAACAGCAGTTTATAATTCTACCCTTTGATTCCTCCTATCAAAGCTTTGTTCAGTTCACTCAAACTATTTAGCTGTGGTTTCTTTACAGTGTTGCTGACTTTGTTCCCTGTTTACAGCTTTAAATAACCTTAGCTGGGCTATGTCCTCCACCTTAATATCAAGGCAAAATATATATTAAAAAATTAACTGTGAATCAGCTCCCTTGTCAACTAGGTTTATTTTTTTTTAAATATGATCTGTTTTCCTGTTGTCTAGAAAACAAACTGGTTGCATTGCCCAGCTCTCTCGAGTCAGCATCCACCTGGCTATTTCTAAGCCTTCCTATTTAAGTGAGGCAAGAGACAGAGTTTTAGTGTGAATGGATATTTTATCCTATTTGGGCCTTACAGATTATATGATAACAGGCCTCATCACCCTCTCTTTCTCTCCTTAAATCCAAGTACCAGCTCAGTTATCCGACTCCTTTTTCCTTGGTGTTCTGCTCACAGAGAACTATTTATTCTTGCGGTTAAAATTCCAGAAACTGTGGAGGAAAGGTTCACACTCCCTGTTTCACCTGAGAACTCCCAGCCCCTTCCCATGTTCTCACATTGTGGAAATGGCCAGCTGATTGTTAAGGCTCAGAAGAATGCCTGACCAGAAAGAGGCCAAAAAGCCTGTCTCTGAGACTACAGCACATCCCAGTGTGGAATTATTTTTATTCAAGAGTTAAGTAATGGAATCATTCTTATTTTCTTCTGGTCTAAACCATGGGTTTTATTAGCCTTCTTGATATGAAAACTCACTTAGTGACAATTAATATAGCAAAGCACGTCCAAGCAGAAAACCCATTAAATACTATTCTTGCTTTGTCTGAGACTTTGCACTTGCATATTATTTTATTCAATATTTCAGGGCCGAATCATGAAGATCTTCCTCAATTTCCATCCCCTTTGTTTTCATGCAGGCAAAAAAAATTCAGTGAAGTCACTTGGAGTTTTTTTTGCCTGCAATGTGACTTGGGCCACTGACTTGGGCAGGGGGTACCAGAGAGTAAGAAACCTCTTTACTGCCCTAAGGAGGCTATCTTGACCTTGGCTCCAGGTTCACAGGAATCAGTTGCAGATGGGAGGGGGAGTAGATAGTCTTGGCTTCACACCCACCTGTCAATCCACCAGCCAGCACAGCTGAGTCAGTGGAAGGCAGGCATAATCTGTTATTGGTAGGGGCTATCATAAATTACAACCCCACTTCTAGTAATGGGAGAGCTGTGTCTCAGAAGGATGTCTCTGAGTAACAATGCCCTCGGGTGCTACTCCTGTGATGGTGCAGTTTGTGCAAAACACCTCTTGTCCTAGGCTATGAGTAAAGGCACAATGTAGCTCCAAGGAAGAACTTCAGGAACTAGCCCAGAGTGATTAAGGTCACTTTAAATATGTTGAAACCTTGGAATGTTGCCATGCAAAGGGAAATCTTCTGCAGGATGTGCATGTGTCTGAGAGGAGAAGTGCTGGGATTATTTAGGTAACCCATATGCAAAATTTAATAGAATAAATGCACTGTATTGCCTATAAAACACACACGTTGCTGTTATATATTTTAATGTTGCCAGATGTCAGTCCTCACATTTGCTCCTCCAACTTTCCCTGCCTTTCCTGTCCACCTGTCAACTTCACCCATGGACACCCCAGTGCTTTCTCACACTGCCCCTCGTGCATTGGAAAACCTATCTGATAAAATTGGAAAAGCTATTACCTTATCCTCTTTCAAATCCCACCTCTTAAGATTCACCTCTACCATGATGCTTCTTGATCCTGCAACCTGCAGGCAGACTGATGATTACATGTAAGCAGGCAACAAGCTGTGATTACATCTTCATCCTCTTCTTTCTTTTTTTGACTCCTTTCCTTTATGCCCATAGGAAAAAAAAACCAGTAAAAATAATGAGCAGAGCTGTGCCAATTCTTCACCAAGTCCATTGCTTGTATGTTATGCCCCCACCCCTTCCACTTCATCTGTGTGTTTAGGCTGTAAGTCCTCCAGCTCTAGGGCTTATCTCTTTTCTGTGTTTGTACTGTCGATAGCACAGTAAGGCCCCCAATCCTGACTAGGGCCTTTAAAATATTATTGTATGTGGCAAGGCCCACTCAAGTGCTTAGTTCTGTGTGCCACTAGGAAGCAGACAACATGGTGTTAGTCTGAAAAGTTTACACCCATGATTTTGGGTGGCTACTATGGGACTTAGAACAAGAAAGTAGGAGCCTATGTAAACATGTGATAAAGAGTCTGTTATTCACCCTAACCACAGTGTCCTGGGTCCTTCAGGGATGAGGACTTCCAGCTGCACTTGCTCAGTCTCTGGGTAGCCTATGAGCACAACTGGGATGCAGCAGGGCCACCTGATCGACCACTCCACCTGACTGGTTGAGCTTCTTAAGCAATAACTGATCTCGATGCACATGCCTGCAGCTGCAATTTCTCCTATGCCTGCCCTGCTTCTAACCTTGCTTCAGCTTTCTTCCCAGCTTTGCTCCAGTCCTGCTCAGTTTGCTCCAGTCCTGCTTCATTCCTGACTTGGGCTATGACAACTAGTTCCTGTCTCGGACTCTGATCTTCAGCACTGTTCCTGTCCACTGATGCCAGTTAGGCATGACCACCTCATAGACTTAAGGTCAGAAGGGACCATTATGATCATCTAGTCTCACCTCCTGCACAATGCAGGCCACAGAATCTCACCCACCCCCCATGTAAGAAACCTCTAACCTATGTCTGAGTTACTGAAGTCCTCAAATCATGGTTTAAAGACCTCAAGGTGTAGAGAATCCTCCAGCAAGTGACCCGTGCCCCACAGTGCAGAGGAAGGCAAAAACCCTCCAGGGCCTCTGCCAATCTTCCCTGATACAACCATTAGGCTTGACTATCTCTGCTCTGATCACTAGGCCTGACCACCCACATCCCAGGTCATGACAGGGTCTCTAATCTCTACAGACAGTACAGATTCCTACATAGTTGTTTCAAAGAGACTTTTTCCACTGGACCTGTCACAGGTTACAGTGCCCACCATTGTTGGTATTTCTTCATCAGTGAAGTGGGAGTGTGTTGGAATGTCCAAAGTACAAGTGAAAAAGATTTGTCAAAACTACAGACAACATACCCTCTTCTCTCAGCCCCATGGATCCTGACTGCAGGATTTTAAACTCATCCTGCTCCAATAGCTCCCATTGACATCAATAGAATTGTTGCATGTGAAACAAGTGCAAAATATAATGACAAACCTTTTCAATTTAATTCTCCATACTGGAAAAATGCCTGACAAGTGCAGAAAGAACACAGGAGTCCCTACCTTCAAGCACAAAAAGAGATGTGCAGCTGATATTCTTTAAAGACTTAATTCAGCAAGTCCTTACTATGATGAGTAAGTGTTAGGGCAAAGGTAGGATAATGGGTTTTCAGGGTCAGGTTTTACAGAAGCATAATTCCTGCATTAGCATGAGCACAAAACAAGCTAATAAACAGATATTTGATGGTTTATGCTTATGGGACTACTAATAGCTGCTGAATTGCAGGGTGGCCCATAGGATGGGGCACTGCACTAGCCTGAGACTCAGAAGACCTGTGTTCTATTCCTCGCTTGACCACTGGCCTGCTGTGTGACTGTAAGCAAGTCACATCCCTTCTGTACCTCAGTTTCCTCAGCTGTACAATGAGGATAATGCTAGCTCCTTTGTAAAGTGCTTTAAAATATATGGAAGAAGAGTTCTACACATCAGAGGAATGGGCAAGGTAGCAGCAGGTCACAAAATCCATAAAACCTTTTGGTGGGGCACTTGAGAAGAAGCTGCCCCTTTTGTCCCTGGGCAGCTTGCCCAGATGCTGCTGCAAAAACATGCTCCAGAGGAGCAAGTCCTGCAGTGACCCACTGGGTCACATACGCAATTTAGCCCAGGCCCCCGATGCCACCCCTGGTCAGTAATCTACATTTGCCATCCCAGAGCAAGTCCACTGCCATTAGGGAGCTGCTGCCTCCTGCCCTTACTCCAGTAGGGGTCAGGAAGCAGCCTTCTCTCCTCAAAACAGTGGGAAGAGCTGCCTCACACCCCCTTTCACTGTAACCCACTTCATCCTGGCAGATCTGCTCACCTCTTCCCTCACTCCAGGCACTGGCAGAGCTGTCTCCTTTGGTGGGTGGGCCAAATAAAATGATCTAGAAGGCCAGACGTGGCCCCTGGACACCAGTTATCCAGTCCTGACTTATGTGGAAGGGGAACCCTCACTGGGGTTTTAATGGTTAATTTGAACTGTAAATAAGCTCCTCATTTTAAGGAGCATATTTATTTGTCCCTGTACAAAACATTGGACAAGGCCTTTTTAATAGTGCTCTATCATTGTAAATGTTGGCAAGGTTTTTGATTAAAAGTGATTGAACCCAGAGAGATTATGATTATGCGATTTGAACAAACAAAAATTCAATTTAATTTTGGGAAGGAATCAGAGAGAGAGAGAGAGAGTAAATTTAATGGGAACATATTGTTCCATGCATGCTCTCATGGCAGTCTGCAGACCTTGAGCAAAGCAAGCCACCTGAGAACAGCAGGAGAGAGACGGAGGGAGGTACAGAACAATAGGGAGCAGGAGAAGACCATGGAGAAAGAGACAGACAGAGAGGAGGGAGCAGCTGGAGGAGAAAGATCTTGCTGGATTTTCATCAGAGGAGACAACACAGTTGGACACACTGATATAAGGAAAAGGACACACACTGAATAGACTGAGTATAAAATGGAAACAGTGGTACATTAAATTTGAGGCTACAACAAGGAAAATCAGGAGCCAAAGGTCTGATCCAATTCCCACTGATGTCTATGGGACTTGGAGCAGGCCCCAAGCCACAAATATCTAGGGTCCAGATTTTGCCACCCTTTCTCATAGTCTTCTAATGGAATATTCCAGGACCAAGGTGCTCCTCAGTTTAAATGGGGAAGAATCTGGCCCTGGGTAACCAGTCAGCTAGCTAGCTAATGTTGAGTGTCCCATTAGGAGGCTTAATCACATTACCCGATCCTCTGAAAACTGGAGGACCATACATCAGGTTCTTCCACACTTCCTCCCACCTAGTAGTATCTTACTCCAAGGATGGGGAGACACTGGTGAGAAAAGGAAGTCAGAGCCTGAAGGCTAATCTCCAGGGAAAGACAGCAATAAGAGGTGATCCTGTGAAGAGTAGGCTGTGGCAGGGGAAGATCACTATGTGGATGGCAGAAGAGGTAGAGAAAAGCATGAACCTTTGGATTGCAGTGATGAACTTTATTGGTGGGACTGTTTGGAACCAGTCTCAAGCAGAGGGTCATAGGACTTGTAAGAATGGCTGTGGAAGGTCGGTAAGGGGCACTGAAGAGGGAGAACAGAGCAAAGGGAACTCTGATCCTGAGGGACTGCTCAACAGGTGGCAACTCTGCTACAAAAATCAATGAAGTTACTTGTAGAGGTAGGTACCACCTCAATAAGAGAAGGCAGGAGAAACACACTTGGAACATGAAGTTGATCATTATTATTATTAGAAATTGTCAAAATGTTCAAATTTCAAAATTTTCCATCAAAAAAGGGCATTTTAAAAAATGTTCATAAAATGTTTCAATCAGTTCTAATTATTATTTAAAAAAAAAACTTTCCTCAGAAACATGTGTGCGCACAGAGCTAAATTGCATTAGACAATCTTGTTACTGTTTTTCCTTCACCTCGCTTTGCTACTGTCTGTTACATTTACTAGACCTGCTTCTAGAATGTTTTGAATACAGACCATCTCTCTTTATTTCTTTTATAACGCATCATACACACTTTTGGGTGCTGTGAAAACTACCATCACCACCACAAAATACTAATAATGAGAACGCTCAGCAGTACGTGATCAGCAGAGATCTTAGTTTTCTATGATAAAAAATAAAAAATTCTCCAATAAAGAAATGCATAAAAGTCTGAATTTTTCCACGATTAAAATGAAATGCTGAACTTTAGTTTCCCTATTCATAATAAATATATGTATCAGTTTAACAAAATGTTTTATCAATACACAGTGGAACTCCATTAATCAGATTTAATTAGGATCGAGACCAGATCAGATAATTAAAAATTTGGATAATCTGGAGACCAGTGGGGCTCCTGCTGCCAGCCCTGAGTGGTGGGAAACCCACACTGAGCCCAGAGATTGACAGCCTGGGCTCCCACTGGCCAGGGCTCGGGCTGTCAGTCCTGGTTTTGTTAATATGGAGAGCTGGATAATGGAGGCTCAGATAAATGGGGTTCTACTGTATATGTTTTTATTTTTTACACAAAATGTAAAAACTAAAGATTCTTTGTAAAAATGCAAACTATGCATTTTTCTGTGGCAAATAGATTTCTAGGATCCCTGGTGATCAGGTCCTACCAGAAGAAAGGAAAAACAATAATGAAAGCTATACATTAGGGCTGTCAAGCGATTAAAAAAATTAATTGCTCAATTAATCGTGCTGTTAAACAATAATAGAACACCATTTATTTAAATATTTTTGGATGTTTTCTACATTTTCAAATATATTGATTTCAATTACAACACAGAATACAAAGTGTATAGTGCTCACTTTATTTTTTATTACAAATATTTGCACTGTAAAAAAACAAAAGAAATAGTATTTTTCAATTCCCCCATCACAAGTATTGTAGTGCAATCTCTTTATCATGAAAGTTGAATTTACAAATGCAGAATTATATACAAAAATAGCTGCATTTAAAAATAAAACAATGTAAAACTTTAGAGCCTATAAGTCCTCTCAGTCCTACTTCAGCCAAACGCTCAGACAAGTTTGGTTACAATTTGCAGGAGATAATGCTGCCTGCTTCTTGTTTACAATGTCACCTGAAAGTGAGAACAGTCATTCACATGGAACTGTTGTATCTGGCATTGCAAGATATTTATGTGCCAGGTGTGCTAAAGATTCATATGTCCCTTCATGCTTCAACACCATTCCAGAGGATGTGTGTCCATGCTGATGGTGGGTTGTGCTCAATAATGATCCAAAGTGAAACAAACCAACGCATGTTCATTTTCACCATCTGAGTCAGATGCCACCACCAGAAGGCTGATTTTCTATTTTGGTGGCTCGGGTTCTGTAGTTTCCGCCTCTGAGTGTTACTCTTTTAAGACTTCTGAAAGCATGCTCTACACCTCGTCCTTCTCAGATTTTGCAAGCCATTTCAGATTGTTGAACCTTGGGCTGAGTGCTGTTGCTATTTTTAGAAATCTCACATTGGTATTTTCTTTGCATTTTGTCAAATCTGCTGTGAAAGTGTTCTTAAAATGAACATGTGCTAGGTCATCATCCAAGACTGTTATAACATGAAATATATACAGAATGTGGGTAAAACAGAACAGGAGACATACAATTCTCCCCCAAAGAGTTCAGTCCCAAATTAAATTAAAGCATTATTTCTTTAATGAGCATCATCAGCATGTCCTCTGGAATGGTGGTCAAACCATGAAGGGACATATGAATGTTTAGCATATCTGGCACGTAAATATATTGCGATGCCAACTACAACAGTTCCATGCGAATGCCTATTCTCACTTTCAGGTGGTATTGTAAATAAGGAGGCAACATTATCCTCAATAAATGTAAACAAAATTGTTTGTTTTAGTGATTGGCTGAACAAGAAATAGGACTGAGTGGACTTGTGGGCTCTAAAGTTTTACATTGTTTTGTTTTTGAGTGCAGTTTTGTAACAAAAAAGATCTACATTTGTAACTTACACTTTTATGATAAAGAGATTGCATGACAGTACTTGTATGAAGTGAACTGAAAAATATTTCTTTTATCATTTTTACAGTGCAAATATTTGAAATAAAAAACAATAATATAAAGTGAGCACTGTACACTGTTGTAATAGAAATCAATATATTTGAAAATGTAGACAAATATACAGAAATATTTAATAAATTTCAAATGGTATTCTATTGTTTAACAGTGTGATTAATAATGATTAATTTTTTTGAGTTAATTGCATTAGTTAAATGTGATTAATCGACGGCCCTACTATAAATACATGCCAGTGAATAGAGGTGAATTTTTCAGATTACTTGCTACCTAGTTACCCTGTTCTTCCTGTAAATATTAACTGAACGAACCACAGGAGCTAAGAGACAGCCATTTGGGTAATAGAGTAAGCTAGTAGTATAAGTACAAAACTAGGATCTCCTGTGTGCAAATCCTGGTTCTAACACTGACTCCCTCTCTGGCTGTAAGTTGCATAAGTTACCGTTACTGTGGGTGAGTAGTACTTCATTCCATGAGTTGTTCAGGGCAAGGTACCACATACAATGAGCAAGATTGGCACATTCAAGCCCTTGTTCTCTTTTCCTCAGATTCCCCATCAGTAAAATGAGGAGAATAATATTTAGTTTTTACTTACTTCACTGCATACTTGTGAGGGTCAGTTAATTTTTGTAAAAGAATCACAGATAAATAACCATTCTATACATACTATGTATTAATCCTTCGAGCTCCATTGCGTTCTAATTAAAGTTGAACATCTAACTCCCTTAGGTTTATGTGAAAATCCCACCCTGAAACCGCAGAGTTTCTTACAGTGCAGAATTCTTGGTTTTCTATTAACACGTCCTCAGTCACTATGGCAGTTGTCCTATGATGTACAATTACACTGGTCTACAATTTTTGAGAAGTCGTCTGCTTCAGAAATAAAATGTGCTATTTATTATGTATTTTGATGTGCTGAATTCAAATATGAGAATTAAAACAACTGATTGGCTACTGTTTCTAAGATATTTAAGTTTTTACATTTTATGTCTATGTCTATTGTGTAGATAGTAGAGTTTTAACCATACATTGTAAACCTAGGTCTTTTCATGTGTTTATGGTTGCTTTACATGATAATATTTCACCTGTCCTGTTTATGTAACACTTTAAAAATCAGCAAAAGGGTTATATAAATAAAATGTATTATGAAACAAAAGGCAAAAAACTATTATGTACATAGTTTAGTCCTATTCAGTGTCTACTCTGTGCTTCTTGGCTTGTCTCTTGTATTCATTAAATGGAGCATCTCTTGTCACTGTCCAGCAATAGTCTGCAAGCACTGATGGGCTCCATTTGCCCTGATAGCCTGCCAGGAGATTCCACTGCTGTAATCTGGAGCCCAACAGCTCTGCCTTACTCTTGGGTAGTTCCAAATCCCTGACAAGGTCATTCAGTTCACCTTGTGTTATGAGGTTTGGTTCAGAGGAGGAGGATGGGAGAAAATGTGGGTCCTGTGACACTGATGGTTCAGGACCAGAAGTTTCATCCTCTTCCTCTTCCTCGTCTGACTCAAGGGAGAATGATTCTGGTGCATCAGGAACCGGCAGTCCTTCTCCGTGGGGTACTGGGCGTATAGCTGATGGAATGTTTGGATAATGCACAGTCCACTTTTTCTTCTTTGACACACCTTTCCCAACTGGAGGCACCATGCAGAAGTAACAATTGCTGGTATGATCTGTTGGCTCTCTCCAAATCATTGGCTCTGCAAAAGGCATAGATTTCCTTTTCCTGTTCAACCACTGGCGAAGATTTGTTGCACAAGTGTTGCAGCATATGTGTGGGGCCCACCTCTTGTCCTGATCTCCAATTTTGCAGCCAAAATAAAGGTGATAGGCTTTCTTAACCATAGTGGTTATACTGTGCTTTTGTGATGCAAAAGTCACTTCACCACAAACATAGCAGAAGTTATCTGCACTCTTCACACAAGTACGAGGCATCTCTGCTCACTTTGGCTAAACAGAAATGTGTCCCTTTGCAAAATCAAACACTGACAAATAAGAGAGCACGACACTGTATGATTTCTAGAGCTGATAGAGGGCAATTTGTTCAGCAGAGTGATGTAAGCTTCATTATGATTGCATCATTCATGACTTCTAGGAATAACATGATGCAATTCATATCATGTATGACGCAATACCAGCTTCAGATTGCATCATTCATTGTTTTGCCTAAAAAGCAAGTACTGTCCAAACCCAGTCATAGATTTATTCATAGATCCAGTCAAAGATGTATTTTAGTCATTTCTGGTTTAAATTGAGATCCCTTCCCTTTATAACTCACTTATCCTCCGCCATTCCCAAGTCAAGGGTCGTATATACTGACCCAATAGCATATCTTGAAAACTAGGGCCAATCAACAATTTTAAGCCTCATTTTTGTTCTCAGTGACACAGAATTAGTAAAGTTTGATTACATTTATTTCAGAAGCATTTTGGCTGTAGAGCAGTGTTATTTATGGACAGGAGTGGGGGAGTAACACCCCTTGTGAAAACCAGCACCTTTCCATTCCCTTCCCCCCTCGCTCACCTGAATAACTTACCAAACCATTTAAACAAATTAAATTAGTAATTAAAAGTGACTGGAAACATCACTGGACTATTTAAGTAAACTACAGAGAACTACACTGGATAATTTATTCTTGTGAGCAGCATAATGATCACCCAGCAAGTTTGGTTAGGAAGATGGTTTATCAGGCCCTCTTGACGTACTAGGGCGAAAATTACAAACAACACCTACTGATGATGGATTGCAAGATTTATTAATACAGAAAAGGATTGAGATTTACTTTCTATAGTGGATTAAGGTGTTTCAATACACTCAGGACTAGTTCTTTTAAAAACAGCAGGGGACTGAGTTTCCTCCAGAGAAGGACTTAATTTTTATTGAAAACCTACCACTTTCAAACTGCCCAAAAGTTGAAGCACTATAAAACTGTCAAACAACACCATTATTAAAAGCTTTATTTGAAAAATCTTCCACTGTTGGGATAACTTGCGTGTTTGCCTCCTCTCTCACATGAAATAAAATCACTCACTTATGCGAACTGCTGACAGGAACAGAAACAAATGGGGTTCTGAGTGCTGGGAGAGACACACTATCCCTTTTCTGCAGCCTAATGGAAATCACAGTCATTCATAAATCATTAGGAACTCAGAATGTGGATCTACTGTACAGATTGTCATATGGTACTTTTGGAAAGAGTTGGGGAGGGCTCCCAGGAAAGTCTACCACATTTTAGTGCATCCGGGATTTTTTCAGAAGTAACCTGCAGATATGGGACATCTGCATGAAACTATTCAAGGAGGAAAAGTTAGCTGATCACCACCCAGCAACAAAAGGCAGGATTTGAGTTAATCCTTCTTAACACCTTATAACACCAAATAATAGTCAAAATATGTTGGTAGGTTCAATAGAAGCACAGCAGTTGGATTGTTACCAGTGAGCTTCTGGTAGTGCAGGGTATAAATTAATAGATTTTTAAGGCCCTCAAAAGACCATTATGATCATCTAGTCTGATCTCCAAATTAACATTAACTTGTGTGAGCTCCCTTCTGTGCTCTGAATATCATTCTGGAGTGTTTTGGGACCAGCAGCTAGTGGGCAACACCCTGACAGCACGGCTTCATTGAAGTACTGCCGAGCAATTCGGGCTGGAGCACTGGACTGACTTGTTAGCTATGCCAAGCAACCTTGAGATACCCATAAACTCCAAGACTGTAGTTTTTGGTGCAGAGGGGGTATTGCCCGTGCCACTCTTCTTTTTCAATTAAATATTTAAACAAAAGCTAAACATTTTATGACTTCTATCCTCACTTTCAGAAGCAAGTGCAATGCAGCCTGTGCAAGTGATGCTTTATGTTATGCAACTTCCATTCGAAGGAGACCTTTCCAATGTACATAATCTGCGTAGAGCTGCTCTGCCTTTATTAAAAATAATCACCTCCTCCAAGTAATTGATTTTTGTTATCCCTTAGAGTGATAGCTGACAATAGGCCTCATTGTAGGTGAAAGATATAAAAATATCTTGACAGGGGTGTTATTTCTAGAGCTAGGTTTGCATTATTAATTATTTGTATCCCAGTAGTACCTAAGATTGGGACCTCATTCTGCTAGCCTCTGTACAATAATCTAAGGCACAAAAGACCATTAGGATCATGGGAGAACAGAAGCAGTATTATTTAGTTTGATTGGGTAGAATTTTATGAGACATGGACTAAACTTTGAATGAGACAGACGAGCTTCTGGAGTTAAGTCTTAGTTTATAAACCTGTTTAAACTCAGTCATTTGAGCAGCAGGCAAATGTCATCACTTTGGGCTGAATTAGATCTGAACCCACAAAACAAAAACAAAACAATACCTACAATGAATATTGATTATCTGTATAGAAAAAAAAAAGGTTACTAAACTATCTGTAAATGTTGTTGTTGAAGATGTGTTGCTCACGTCCATTCCATGTTAGGTGTGTGCGGGTGCGTTGCTGGAGATTTTTCCCTCTGTGGTATCTGACATGCCAGCTCGAGCACCCAGTGATGCCTCGCACTTATGCTGGCCCCACACTCTCTTGGTTCCTTCTTGCTGGCAAACTCCAACAGTGGAGGGTGGGTCATGGAATGGACATACGCAACACATCTTGAACAACAGCAGTCACAGAAAGGTTAGTAACCATTTTTTCTCTGAGTGCTTGGTCATGTCCATTCCATGTTAGGTGGCTCACAAGTGGTACCCAAGGAGGTGGGCAAGGAGTTCATGGATATGCAGATTGCAACATTGTTCTCCCAAACTTGGCATCATCTCGAGCCTGCTAGGTGATGGCTTAGTGAGAGGAGAAGGTATGCACCAAGGACCAGGTTGCAGCCTTGCAGATGTCTTGGTTTGCAACCTGATCCAGGAATGCCGCTGATGAGGCCTGACCTTTTTGTCAAATGAAGCAGGATAGCAGGATTGTCAAGCTAGCAGGAGGTGGGATGTCCACTAGCTGAGTTAAGATGTGAAAAAATTATCTAAGTTATACCTGAATACAGAAGGCTATCCACAATGAGATTCTCTGGGCTGAAATCAGCAGGCTTTGCATTCTCTTTGCTATTGCTATGAAGAATCGTGTAGATCTACGGAACGGTTTGGTCCCCTTGGTGTAGAAGGCCAGGGCATGTCTAATGTTCAAAGAATGAAGACGCTGCATTTCTGAATTCCTGTGTGGTTTTGGGAAGAAAACTAGCAGGAAAGTGGCCTGGTTACTATGGAACTGCAAGACCACCTTTGGAAGGAAGGCTGGGTGGGGGAGCAGTTGAACCTTGTCTTTGAAGAACACCAAATATGGTGATTCTGATGTAAGGGCCTTAATTTCCAAGACCCTTATGGCTGAGGTAATCGTTACCAGGAAGGCAACCTTTCAAGACATACAGCAGAGGGCACAATGCTAGAGGCTCAAAGGGAGGGCCTGTGAGTCTTGACAGGACCATGTTTATGTCCCATGGTAGAACTGGCTCATGAATCTGAGGGTAAAACCTCTCTAACCCTTTAAAAAAGCAAAAGGACAAGACTGATCTACTGCTCACTGGCTGGGGGAAGGCTGAGATCATTGCTAGGTGTACCTTGAGAGATGCAAGAGCCAGACCATTTTGTTTTAGATGGAGCAGGCATTCAAGTACAGACTGAAGGGAAGACCAAGTCAGAGAAAAATGTCATTAGGAAGACCAGGTCGATAAACATTTCCATTTGGCCAGGCGGCTAGCCCTAGTAGATGGCTTCCTACTTAGCAAGACCTGGCAGACTTGCTCTGAACGGGCTTGTTCCGCTGGATTAAACCATGGAGTTTCCATGTGGTCAAGTGAAGATGAAGTTCAGGTGGAGTAAACAGGTGTGGTCTTGTGAGGTCATATCCGGGAGGGGTGGGAGCAGCAGCAGGATGCTACTGACAAGCCTAGTAGCATGCCAAACCAGTGTTGGTGCAGCCAGGCTGGAGCTATAAGAATAACGCTCGCCTTGTCCTGCTTAATTTTCAGAAGGACTTTGTGCACCAGAGGAATGGGAGGAAATGCATAGAATAGGAGCTTCATCCATGGAAGCAGGAAGGTGTTGGAAAGGGAGCCTGGGCTGTGACCACAAACCAAGCAAAACTGATGACATTTCCCGTTGTCTGGTTGCAAACAGGTCAACCTGGAGAGATTCCCACCTCTGGAAGATGTCTCTGGTAACTTCATGAATGGTTCCTTCACCCAGATGAGGAAAGATATGCTGAAGTGATCTGTCAGGGCATTCTGGGCTCCTGGAAGATGGGTAGCCTTGAGGTGAATGGAGTGCTTCACACAGAAGTCCCACAGACGGACAGCCTCCTGGCACAGGATGGAGGAGTGCTCTCCTCCTTGTTTGTTGATGTAGAACAAGGCTGCTGTGTTGTCCATAAGCACTTGTCCTATTTTGCTCATGACCTTGCAAAGAAACACTTGGCAAGCTAAGTGGACTGGTCTGTGCTCTCTGACATTTATGTGTAGGGAGAAGTATCCCAGGGACTATAGGCCCTGTGTCTTAAGGTGATAGAGGTGAGCTCCCCAACCTAGATAGGAAGTGTCCAAAACTAAGGATATTGAAGGCTGTGGGGTGACAAAGGGAATGTCCACCCTTACCTACTGGGGGGCCTTCCACCAATCAAGGGAGGCAAGGACCAGGGCTCGAACCATAAACACTGAGTCCAAGTGGTCTCTGTTCAGTGAGTACACAGAAACTAACCACATCAGTAGGGGTCTGAGGTGTTTCCTTGTGTATCGTACCGCGTAAGTGCATGCAGACATGTCCCAGAAGCTTGAGGCAAAACTGGGCTGTTATAATGAGGTGGGCATTGACTTTGGATATCAGATCCAATGTTGTCTTGAACTGAGCTTCTGAAGGAAGTCTCTGGCCTGGGTCAAAACCAGCACTGCCCTGATAAATCCTATTCTCTATATTGGAATGAGAGTCAATGTTTGTTCATTTATCAACAGGCTCACTGCTCAGAAGATTGCTTGGGACAAGCTGATGCTCTTCTTTACTTAAGCCTCTGAGTGGTCCTTGATCAGCCAGTTGTTGAGGTACAGATAAATTTGGACACCTCGCTTTCTGAAGAAGCCCACTACAACTATCATGCATTTTGTAAAAAACAGTAATGGGTCTGCTTTACAACAAACCTGAGGAATCTTCTGGGACCTTGGAAGATGGAAATGTGAAAGTAAGTGTCCTTTAAGTCGAGTGCAGCATACCAGTCCCCTGGATCCAGGGAGGGAATGATGGGGACCAGGGAGACCATGTGGAACCTCAGTTTCTTGAGATAACTGTTGAGGAAGCACAGGTCCAGATCTGCTTGGCCTTCTGGATTAGGAAATATTGGGAGTAAAATCCCTTCTCACTCAAGTTTTGAGGCACCTCTTTCACAGCCCCCACCCATAGAAGGGCTTGCACCTCTTCAGCTAGAAGTTGCTCTTGAGAAGGGTCTTTGAAAAGGGACAAGGATGGAGCATGAAATGGAAGAGTGGAGGAAAACTGAAAGGCATAACTGTCCGCCATTCTGCTCAGCACTCAGCGCTCTGAAGTGATGAAGGACCATGCTGGGCTGAAGTGGAAAAGCTGGTCCGAAAAGAAAAGGGGACTAGAATCCAATGTGCGAACTGATATAGCACCCACTGGTGCACCTTCAAAAGTTCTGTGTGGGGCTTCCCAAGTATCTGTGTGACCCAGGTAGCAAGGAAGAAGTGGATGGGGGTGTTTGTCACTGCTTGTAACCCCTGCTCCTTTTCTTGAACAGGTCTTGTCGTGACAGCGGAGCTGAGAAGCGGGATGGTTGTTGGGGCCCGAAATGCTTCCTCGAAGGAGCTGGAGCATAGAGGCCCAGGGACCTGAGGGTAGCCTTGGAGTCCTTCAGACCGTGGAGCTTTGTGTCCATTTGCACCAAAAACCACTGAAGAGAAAAACCACTGAAAATGCCTTGCTAAAGCAAGAAGAGATGTTCCAATAACCATCATGGGCGGTAAGAAGGAAATGAGGAGTTGTGGGGCTGGAAATGCCCCTTATACTGGGGCATAAGCATGTAGCACCAAAGGGCGCTAGAGTTGGCCTGACAGATACCACTGAGGGAAAACTCTCTGGCAATGGTGCTTGTGGTGCACACACTCTAATGTAAGATGGACATGAGCAAGCACTTGAAGAAAAAATTCTAGTTCATTATATCCTTTCTCCTGTCTTATCTGTCTGCCCATCCCTAGACTACGAGCTCCTTGAGGTAGGAACCATCCCTTTTACATTTGGCATATCAAAAATATTACTGCACACACAATAGTAGCAACAATTAATCATTTTTTTAGTGACTCCAGATAAACCAACACCTATCGTTTCAAACAGACCTACCTAATGTACAATTCCACCCTTTCACTACTACACAACTCACCTATTGTCTGATGCAGTACCTTTAAAATTTAGTAGCTTTTCCTTTCCTTTCCCAATCGCATTTATTTTCTTTTTCTTCCACCCTGAAACATGTTCCTCTGTGCATGGCCAGTGTAGGATTAGCTTGACTGCCCATCGTCAATTGTTAATCTGTGTTTTATTTTTGCTCTGCACTGTGCCTCTACATAAAAAACTGTTTGAGCCACTTTTCATTTGCTCTGGGTTTAGTGGGTCCTGCAGTTTTGATAATATAAATTACATCTCAGCATATAAGACATTTTGGGTTTGATTTAGCAGGCAAATGCAGAGAAGCTTGTAAATGTGTCCCATCCATAAAAGCAAGAAGCCTGTGAGACAGAGTCTATAGAATTTGTAGCATGATCAGAAAGGTTAATATGTGATTATGGGCAGCTTGAAGCTCAGACTTCTCTACGCTGCCTACATTTACACTCTGTTCCTTTATGGCAAATGGTAAAAGATTTGCCTTCCTGACATTTTAGTTCCAGTATCCATAAATTTACTAACAGAACTGTAGTTCCAGGAGCAGATTCAATTACTCTGAAATTTAAGTTTAGAATAATATGCAATGCAAGTGATTCCTTTGCTTTTCATGCTAGGAATTTGCTTGGGGTAAGGACACCCTGTGGATTGCATTACTAGGTTAAAGATGGAGATGGAGCAGAACTGCAACATTTGGATCTGGATTCAGAAGCTCTAGCAGTTGTTGTAATCATAATTATTTGAATTACAGTTACACTTGGAGGCACCAACCAAAATCAGGGCTCCATTGTGCTAGGCACATAGTGAGAGAGAATCCCTGCCTCAAATGGTTTTTAGCTAAATGCACAAGACAGATAAATAGATGGGAGGGAAACTGAAAAGAAGTGACTTGCTCAGGATCATACCTGTAGCAGGAAGAGAACCCACATCTGCTGAGTTGCAATCCAGCACACTGGACTAGGCTGCCAGTCATCATAAAGAGAGGAACATTATATCATTAGTAGATCACACACTTCTTTAGTTTAATGCAGTGGTACAACACTTCCCAAATAGTGGGAAGATTTTTGTTCATTTCACAATGGATAAAAAATTTGACTTAATTCCTGTTAATCTTATGATTCTACTAGAAAAAACAGGAAATGTCTGTTTTTCTTCTGAAACAGAATGACATGTCCCACCTCATGCTGCCTCTGCTTCCACTCCCTCTCCAAAGAGCATTGTCAAGCTCCTAAAATCTCTCACATTTACTGCTACTACCCACTTTTCCTCTGCAAACTGGAGGTCACTAAGTAGACTGCCTATAGGCAAGCAAGCTTTCTCCAAAAGAAGTTGGAAATGGCAATGCCTCGGCAATGGGCAATTCAAACATTGCCAAGCTCAAAAGGAGACTGTCTCAGGGTGGTTTCATTCTGCACTTGTGGCTTTTGGAGTGTGCTTGTGTGACATAGAGAGGAGAAAAAAATACACAGAATCATTCAACTAATTGGAATTGACCTTTTCATCCCAAAACATCTGGTGGAAGTAAAGAGGAGAGAGAGAGAAACATGGATTGACCAATAAAAAGTTCATCAGCGAAACTCCTACAGCAGCAGCTGAATATTTCATATTTTCATTTATTCCAGGTTTTTGAGCCTCCAAATACTGTAGCATTTTAAGTGCTTGCTTTTCTCCTCTCCATTGACTTTAACTGAGCTCATCCTCATGGCTAAACTCTGCCTTGTCATGTTTACACCAGAAAAAGAGACTTTCTGCTTGCTCTTTCTTCCATTCTTGCATAAGCCAAGTGGAACGGTGACCTTGGGCACTGAGCAGGGGACTTGGCTAATAGGTTCCAGCAACTCTTCTTTGCCCCCAGTGCAGAAGGCCAGGCTCTTCCCTGCAATGTTCACCTGTTGGGGCCCAGGAGAAGGCTATGGCGTAATGCACAGTTCATTTCTAAATAGCTATAAGGAGTGCTGCTGAGCACACTGTCCCCAGGTCCCTGAGCTGCTCTGCCCGCAAAACTTGATTACCTATAATAATAAAAAGCAAGCTTGCCCAGCACACAGTTTTGTAATACAATGGGAGCATGTGTTACTGGATTTTCCTGCCCCACATGCTCTCACTTGTGATTTTGTTGCTTGTGCTGTGTACTGAGGGTCTCCATAATGACACTAGGCTCCTGATGCTAACAGAGTTAGCACACATTAGTCAATAGCCAGGAAAGCATAGGAGTAAGTTTACCATGTGCTGCTATTGTGTCTTGATATACATAAATTTCACTGTGAAATTGAAATTAGAGTGACAGTTACTTTCAGTCCTTCCACTCTCTATTCCTGAAATAGGCATTTTCAGGCGTCAACATTTGTTTTCTAATAACGCTATCTTTTTTACTTTTTGACCTATCCATATTTGTTACCTATCTGGGTCATGTGCTCCGAAACCTCTCCCCTCGCCACCAACTCCATCTTTTCTTCCACTATTAGCCTGATCTAGGCTCCCAATTCAGGGAACATTTAAGCACATGCTTAAATCCCATTGAAGGCAATAGAACTTAACCATGCGCTTAAGTGAAGTGCTGAATTGGAACTCTAATACCTCTGAGTCATTACGAGTCCTTCCATTGAATTCAATGGGCACAGCATCAGGTTGTATGCTCTGAATTCAGCAAGACATTTATGTGCTTAACTTAGAGCATGTGACTTGTCTTATGGACATCAGTGGGACTATACACATGGGTAAGAACCTTGTTGAATCTGGGGCTACCAGAGTGACTAAAATACTTTGTTTCTTTGATGGAGTGACAAAACTCCCATTGGATCTGGGCAGGAAGAGGTTACTGATCTGTCCTAGAGACAGAGGCAGAAGCCAGTTCCAACGGAGTGCTGAGCTGCCTTGGTTAGGCTGGAACAGTCCGGAATATCATTCTGGCACTTTTTGGGGGAACCAGAATGCCAATATGATACCATTGCTTATGAATGACAGTACTGGAAGTGTGTTTCGGCACTTCTTTTTTTAGGAGTCAAACCTTGGAAAAGATTCTTGGATGTGAACTACAAAGGACCTATGGGTGGGCTGAGCAGCTAAGCCAAGATTAGATTTATGTTGTCTTATCATTCAACTTATCAGTAATAAGGTCAAACTCTGGGAAGGAGTGAATTTTGCCCCTATAATGCTCATAGATTCTAAAGGAAAGACTCATCTCCATGAGAATCCAGAGCGAAGAGAGATTTTTGAACTTTCTTGCTCCAAAACTACTATTCAAATACTCTTTCATGTCAAAAGAGAACAGCAAACACCCACAATATTTCTAGAAGCCCTGGACCTAATTTTGTTAAATACTGAGTACATCTGTATGGGATTTTCAAATACTCAGCACTTCTGAAAACCAGTGTCCACAGTCAGTACTTTAAATACTATAGCTACAAGTTTGTTTGAAGAATGACTCAAGTTCCACTTAAAGTGCATTTAATTCACAAACTTTTCTACCACTGGTAATTATAACATAATACATACTGAATTTTCATAATCATCTGCTGAATTGCATGGAAATATTTTTTTGGAAGCTTAAAGGAGCGATCCTTCTCTGATGTTTTGTATTCTACAGGGGGTCTTTATACATTTGAGCCAAATTCTGCTCTCCTTTGTACCCGTGAAGTCCAATTTGGCCCTATTACAGAACCTTGCACAGGATACTTATATCATCAGGAATTAGGACACTGACTATTTTAGCACTTACAGGTAAAAACAAAAATGCAGAGAATAAAAGTCAGCACTGCTAACAACTCACAGGTAAAACATTCTCATCTGAGTGGGTCTATGTCTGACTGACCATGTGAATATGGTAGGGCAGCAAGCTAACAAATGTACACATCCTACTGCTACACCACACTGTGGGACAGGTCAGTTCCCATCTAGGATTCCCAAGTAACCCAAGGAGCTGGCGTAGTGATGACCAGTGAAGGCTGGGACCTAAAATAACATGGTGGGCCTGCATGTACCGCAGCCTTTCCTTTACCTTACCACTCTGCTGCCTCCTAACTTTCCCGCCTGCAGGCTGTTTGGATTTTCAAAATGAAAGACTAGGACAGTGATGAGGGAATGCCTAGTGGTTAGGGCACTAGCCTATGACTCAGGAGACCTTGGTTCAGTTCTCTGCTCTGATGCAGACTTCCTTAGGCAAGTCACTTAGTCTCTCTGGGCCACAGTTTTGCATCTGTAAAATAGAAATAGCAGTACCTCCCTCCCTCACAGGAGCATTGTAAGGCTAAATACAACAAAAGGATGGGAGGTGCTCAGATACAATGGTAATAGGAGCCACATCAATACCTAAGACTGATAGGTGGGACTAGGCTTTCATTAAGGAGGGTTTGAGTGCGGGCATCCCTTCCTCTTTCTCCCCTCATCCCATCCACAATGAACAAATGGGAACATTACAGAAATAGTCACTCCGTGATCCTTTAACTACTGTGTCCAGAATAGCTGTATTTTCTACTTTAGCCTCATGTTTATTAAGAGAGAACACCCAACCCAAAGAATAGTGAGAATGGGCAAGACAAATTCATTTTAACACTCATAGGAGCATCCCTGGATTTTGGGGAGGTAGGTGGGAGGAAATTTGGCAGTAATATTTCAAGATCTCCTTTTCTGGTTTTAAAAAGGAAGATGCATCAGATTGTTGCATGATGTCCATAATACCCAGCAAAGCTCTTTTCTTAATTGAAACCCAATATTGACATTTTCCTTTCCTTTCTGGTTGCTAATTTTCTATGCACCTGGATACAGTTTAACATTAAGTTGCCGTTCAATATTAACAATGGAGCAATTCCATTACAAGTTCCATTCCAATCATGGTCCTGTGTTTAAAGGTCAGCATTTCCAGCACCCTCTGGGCTGAGGAGTTTGTTTATTTTACAAAGGCACAGAAAATGTATCAGTTCACTCACTTAAGCCTCGATCCTACAACATGCTCTATCAAGTGGACCCATCGCTTCAACCAGGGGCCTGTTCAAGCCTAGGATGCCCTATGCAGTGCCCCTCTTGCACTAGGTAATGTAAGGTTAAAACGTAGAACTTGATTGTTTCAGGATGGTTTTCTCCTGTAAAATAACTAAAAACAGTGATTCTATCAAAACAAACGTGATTAGTGAGTAGTTCCATAGTTCTTGGTATTTGTACAAAGTATCAGAGATAAACACAGGGTATTTCAAATGCTCCTTTTTTTTATTTTTTTTTTATTTTTGTGTCATCTTGGAAACATGAAAAGTAACATTTTCCCCCTACATATCCCATTCTTCTTCACTAGGCAGGATGTTAACTCCACACTTTCACCATCTATGCTGTATAAATTAATCTGGTCTCTGGATGTTTTGATAACGACGTGACTCAAGTCCTGTCTTTTTTAAGCATTGTGTCGTCTAACCCTATTTAGAGCAGGACTAACAGACATGGTGCTTAAAATGCTAATGGCCTATCTACATGAGGACTTCCATGCTAGTATCAGCAAAACTGAAAGGAAGGGAATGATTTTTGTGTGGGCAAAATTATCCTAGAGTAGACAAATGATGGAGTTTCAACCACCATAGCTTGCGTCTGTTGAGGATTTAGAATTAAGAAAACCTTGCATTAGCGCTCGTACCTAGGAGCGATGAACCAATACCAAAGAACACAGAATATGAATACGAAGGGGAGACACAGAGGATCAGCTATAGGACTGACAATAATAGAGGGATATAACAAAACATTAATCAGAATATAATTGTTTACATAGCATTCCTTTCTTCACCATTAATGATTTAACATGAGGATTTGCCAAGGTACTGAGGGAAGAAAGTACAGAAATATAACCTGTAGTATCTTTCTGCCACCGAATGAATCAACCAGTGCAGGAATGTCAATTTGGTAATGAAAGAAAAAGAGCCTAGGAGGATGTCTATGAATAATGCTCCTGCCTAGGATTGTCAACTTTCTAATCGCAGAAAACTAAACACCCTTGCCCTGCCCCTTCCCCAAGGCCCCACTCCCCACTCACTCCATCCCCCACTTCCTCCGTTACTCACTCTCCCTCACTCATTTTGATCAGGCAGAGGCAGGGGGTTAGTGGTCCAGCTGGGGGTGCAGACTCTGGAGTGGGGCCAGAAATGAGGGGCTCGGGGTATGGGAGGGGGCTCTGGACTGGGGCTGAGAGGTTTGGGATGCAGGAAGGAGCTCCAGGCTGGGGTAAGGTGTTGGGGTGCAGGAAGGGGTGAGGGCTCTGGCTGGGGGTGCAGACTCTGGGATGGGGCTAGGAATGAGGGGTTTAAGGTGCAGGAGGAGGCTCTGGGCTGGGATCGAGGAGTTTGGAGTGCAGGAGGGGGCTCAGAGCTGGGACAGGGGGTTAGAGTGCAGGAGGGCATGAGGGGTCAGGCTCCATGTGATGTTTACCTCAGGTGACTCCTGGGGAGTGTCTGGCATTTTCCTCTGCTTCCTGGAAGCCACACAGAGCCACACAGGTAGGGAGCCTGCCAGCCACATGCCTACTGAACTTTTAACAGCCCAGTCAGTGGTGCTGACTGGAGCTGCCAGGGTCCCTTTTTGACTGGATGTTCCAGTCAAAAACCAGACACTGACAACACTATTCCTGCCCTCTATACCCATTAGGATAATCAGTCTCTTGCAAACCCAGACAAGACAAAATGGAGGCTCTCTGGCTCCTTCATAAAAAGCAAAAAAAAATCAGCTGGAACACTGGAGAGGTTGCTGGTTTGGTCAGTGAGTAAAAAAACAAGGGAGTGGTAGTGGTGAGGGAAGTGGCCCTGTTATTTTACGAGAATTTTTGGTCCTTCAGTATAAACATGAGGATCCCAATTACTCCCCCTCTAAATAATTTCTCTGTTTCTATCTTGATTAGAACACTCAGACTAGCCTAGTTTATTGCGGCAGAGGATAGATTAGGTCAGATTTCCCTGACCCAAGATCATCTTATCCCAACTGAATAGGGTGCAGGGTACACATCAGTGATTTTGCTGGTTACAGGACAATGGACCAGCCAGCTTGGTGCAGCTTCAGCAGAGAAACTAACAGATCTCTGAACTATGAACTATTACCTTGGAAATTTTGGGGAAAGGCCTAGAAATCATTTAGCAAAAGCCATGCTACAAAGGCATGTACAAATGACTGATGTAGGACAAAAGTATTTTTCCCTCATTTTGCATGATAATCTAGCTCAGGGGTAAACAGCCTATGGCACGCGTGCCAAAGGCAGCCTGTGAGCTGATTTTCAGTGGCACTCACACTGCCCGTGTCCTGGCCACTGGTCCAGGGGGCTCTGCATTTTAATTTAATTTTAAATGAAGCTTCTTAAACATTTTAAAAACCTTATTTACTTTACATACAACAATAGTTTAGTTATATATTAAAGACTTATAGAAAGAGACCTTCTAAAAACATTAAAATGTATTACTGGCACGCGAAACTTTAAATTAGAGTGAATAAATGAAGACTCAGCACACCACTTCTGAAAGGTTGCCGATCCCTGATCCAGCTCTTGGCTACTTGATTGTTATGATTTCACTCAAAATTCAAACATGCTACAGCAGTATGAATTGTACTATAACAAATAGCACGCCACTTCCTCTGAAAGCCTCCAGAAAAGTAGATTTTTATAGAGTGGGAAGGTAGCAGTCATTCTGATAACAGTGCAAAGGACTGAAGCATAATTTTAACAGTGATGTTCTCAAAATCTTCATCAGCGTCAATTCAACTTTGCGGACTGAGCCTCTGAATCATAAGTATGTCACAAAACTGTGGCTAGCATTCCTATATTGAAACACCAAAATATCCAAAGAAACAAAACCTTACTCACATTTTGCCTCAGAAATAATCCTACTAGTCTCTAAACAGAATTCTAGCATCTGCATCAAAAATTGCCATTGCTATTTATAAAATCTCTCTCCAACCCCTTTATAAAACAGTTGATTGGTGATATGAATCACTAGCTCAGTTCCTTTATTTGCAAACTTGCATTCCACACACTGATGGACTAACAAGCACAAAATTCCAAAGCAAATGGGGCAGAATTGTTTATAATGAACTAAGCTGTCATAACAGCCTCCCAGTGTAAGCACAAGACAGTGCAGGAATTAATGGATTAAAAAATTGTAAGGTGTTTCTTACCATCTCAATTATCCACAGTCCAATTTCTAACCAGCCGAGTGGCAAAAATAGTATGGATCATTTTCTGTAGAAAACCATTAACTTTTCATTCTTATTAATTGAATTATTCTAAACACCCTGCATTTTGTTTATTGGATTCAGTATTGTAAGCAGTTGCACTCACCACCATAGCGCCCTCTGGTGTTAGAGTGTGGCACTGTCAGGATCTTAGCCTCAAGCACCCCATTGACTATGATTTTTGTCCTGCAATGGCCTGTTTTTCACACCTCTTTAGCCCTCCAGTTAAGTCATGTCTAATCTGGACCCCTTCTGGGGTGACAAAAGTCCAACTGACTCAAAAAGAGATCTATTTTTGACCCCTCTAAGGTTACCCCTCAGCCCATATTCTCAGCTCAGACCTCAGTCCCACACGGAGTTTAATATTCTGTGTGTCAGGGCTTTTACAGCAGCAGCGGCTCCAGGCACAAGCACTCCAAGCGTGTACCTGGGGCGGCAAGCCGTAGGGGGCACCTTTCTGATCTCCGTGAGGGCGGCAGTAAGGCAGCCTTCGGCGGCATGCCTGCAGGAGGTCCGCCGGTCCCACAGATTTGGTGGCAATTCGGCGGTGGGTACGCCAAAGCCGCAAGACTGGTGGACCTCCAGCAGAAACACCACTGAAGGCAGCCTGCCTGCCATGCTTTGGGCGGCAAAAAAGCTAGAGCTGCCCCTGCTTTACACTCTGGGTTCTGTGTGGCTTCAGTCCAGGCCCTTTGTTCTGGGTTCTGGCACAGGGACCCTGTATTAAGCAGCTATGTCTGCATCTTTAGACATTCTGCTGTTTCTCTGGTCAGTTGCAACCTCCAAGCCCCTTGCGCTGTTTCCCAGTAGCCTATGGTTAATATAGCCTCTCTTCTGGTTCCCAGGACTCTCAGGCTTCTCTTTAGGCCACTGGTCCCCAAACTGTGGGATGTACCCCCTAAGGGGGCACAGAGGAACATTCAGGGGGGTGCGGCTGGGACCCAAGCTAACTCTCACAGTGCGGGGGTGGGGGAGGGTGCACCACCCAACTCTGCTCCTGGCCCCAACCCCACACATGGGACCCTGGCTGCTGGCCCCACCGCTGCCCACTGGCTGTGGCCCCAGCCTCAGCCCCCTTATCCCTGTCTATGTTCCCCCCACCTGCTCCAGGAGCCACAGCCACAGCTCCGGAGCACAAGGTAAAAAGTTGGGGGACCACTGCTCAAGGTGCTCCCAGCTCCTTAATCCTCCCATGCAACACCGACTCATAGGATTGCCTCACTGGGCCATGCCAGCTTTCCAGGGCCACCAGAGGGATTAACTCCATCCCTGGGGATCTCTTCAGCCAGCCTTCACCAGGTCTTTCCCACAGAGTAGAAACTCCCTTCCACTTCTCTCCTCCTAACTGAGTTCTTCTCTCCATGTCATCCTCATGGCCCCTTTCACAGCTGGGATCATTAATGATAATTAAGCTATTGAGATCAGCTGGGGGATAGCTGCTACCTCACAGACAAGGCTGAGCCCAGCTCCCCTTAAAGAACCTATGGTAAGTAGGGTGACCACCTTTTTTGAAAAGACAAAAGCAAAACACGTGCAGGAGCCCTAAGCCCCTCTGTGACCCTTCCCCTGCTCCTCCTCTTTGTTTTGAGGCCCCACTTCCCAGCCAAGCCAGAGCTGGACTGTGGTAAGAGCTGCTCAGAGAGCCGGAGCTGTTGTACAGAGCCCCAGACCCTCTACCTGCCCTGGATGGGGTGTTGGGATGCTCAAGAGCAGCCCTCAACCCATATCCCCACTCCCCAGGGCATGCCACACAGGGCAGGTGGTGGGTCTGGGGACTCTGGGGCTCCCCACAGCAGCTTGGGCTCCTTGAGCAGCTCTTACTACTGCCCAGATTCAGCTTCTGGCCTGGCCAAGACCTCATGGGAGAGGAGAGAGGAGAAAGGGGCAGGGCCTCATGGCAAGTGGGGGCTAAGGCCCATCTCAGCCCCCCTCCCCCTACCCGACTGGGAAGAGGCTGGCGCCACCCCTGAGCCTGAGGCAGGTGCAGAACAGTGCCTCAGGAATCCAGTATAAATGCTGTCCCAGAGTCATTCAGCTCAGGATCAGGACTTGAACTCTGCATTTCTGGACTGTCCTTCCCACTTCAGGGTGGCTGGTCAGCCTAGTGACAAGTGTAGGAACAGATTCAAATTTGAGCTGATGGACTTGTTGCATAAGAGTTTGGAAATCTGCCAGCAAAGAAATGGGTACCCTTTAGCCAAATGCATTTCAAATCCATAGTTAAAATATTAATAACATCACCCCAAACTTCCAAACCTGGCTGCCTATAGTTAGGTTCCTAAATTCATATGGAAGTACCTGATTTTTGTTGGTGAGGAGAACTCATCACTCCCATGGAAGTTAATGCAAACTGCAGGTGCTCAGCACCTCTGAAAATCAGCCTATTTTTATTTAGGGTCCTAAGCATAGTTTTAAGAGCCTAACTTTTAACATTCAATTCTATAATTTGAACCATTGTTTGTTTTAGTTCCTGCATGCTCCATCACATTGCATTGCACAGCTTGTGTGCTAAAAGGAGAAGATAATAGTGCAATCATGTTAAGATGAGGTCAGTTCTACAGTCCAGCTCTAGAAGGGTGCAATTCCTAATTGTGCAGAGGGCCTGCACAGGTCCTGCACTTAGGTCCTACTAATGCCCTATTCTGAGGTCTCAGGAGGGATTCAAGTGGCACATAATCTTTGCATGGATCCTTAGCACCGTGGAGGGAATTTTTCCAAGCGATACCTTTATTTACCACTCTGCAATCTCCCCTGGTGTCAACAGAGTTGTAATTCCCTGGCATTCTTCATTGCATTCAAAATGGTAGCAGAGTAGAGGATTGGCCCTCCACTTTTTGTTTATTTGGACATGTGTAATTGACTCCCAGAGACTGGTTCATGACGTGATTTTCAGCTTCCCTGAAATTCAAGGGAGTTCAGATCCTGAGTTTTTTGTAAGGTAGGAAAATTGGTTACTTTAGCTTTAGGAGAGAAGTTATAGCACTAGAGTTTTTCAGAAATGCTTGAACTACAAGTACACTTGACAGTTAACTTTGGAAAAGACATGACATAGTGAATAAAAGCATCTGGCCAAGACATGGCCCCCAGCAGCCTTTTCCTCTGCAAAGCTTTCATCTTTGAGACATGGAGGAAATGGAGAGGGAGGAAAAAAAAAAGGAAAGAAAAATGCTGACACTTTAAAGATAATATTTCTAATTTATAAAATGCTGAAGCCCTTTTTGCTAATATGCTCTTTGGTGGCTGGCATTAGACCCATGTGGGAGAATCGGAGAAGAAAAATTAACATGGCCTCTCTTTATTCCATTCACAAAATCTGTTTCCATTTTAAAAGCAATTTTGAAAACTTCTCACACTCCTTTTATTTAATCTATTGTGATGTAAAATATTAATTTCTAAATTGGATGAACCTTAAGCATTTGACAACCACTGTGGTCTTAAATCCTCTGCTTCTATATAGTGCATTTATCTTTGTTAGCAAGTGACACCGTGCTTAAGAAGTACAGTCAAAGAGTAGAAAGATGCTGTCCTATTAATATTTAGAGAGCAGATTTAATAAATACTGTATCTCTCTCAGTGTTATTATCTGCATTACTGCTATCAGGTTTTAAGGGAATTCAGGGGGATGGTTTCTTATCCATCAGGTTGTCAGAAGCAGACAAGAGGAAAATCAAATGTTCATTTACTCACATCTGGTGTTCCACAGGGATCCATGTTTAGACCCCTACTGTGTTTATCTGTATAAATGGTTTCTATCTATCATCTAAATCAGAAGAGTTTATGTGCAGAGCAAACAACATCAGATAAATATCCTTATCTACTAACTCAGTATAAAAAAAACCAAATGTTCCCTGTGAATTGTAATTCCTGCTGATACTGAGGTTATACAGCTCCCTTCCCTTTTTCTTCCACTTGTACTTTTGCTTGAGTTTCACAGCGTGATTTGCAACCAATTATTACATTCATCCTCTTTCTTCTCCTTCTACCTTTTATCTTACCGCATCTGCATGATTATCAAGTGGCTGGAAAATCTGCTTTAAAAAGTGCGATAAACGGGTAATGCTGATTATAACATGAAAGAGAAGCAGACGCATGTCTGGAAAGGAGATATTCAAACTAAGACCCATATTGGAACTTGCTTCAGGAAAACCTGCTTGAGCAGGACAGAGGGGACACAAACTCTTCAGGGTCACTTTGAGGAGCTTCCTGCTAATGCTGCCTTCAGTACTCACCCATATCTACTAATACTGCAGAGGCAGCATCTCTCGCTCACTCTTTCACATACACACACTCCCCATCCCAAAGGAGGAGACCCAAGGTGAGTCAATGGCATTTTCTGTGGTGAGGAATGGGTGGAGAGGGATATATTGGCCACTTGGGGAGGATGGGGATTTGGCATTGACAGCCATTTTAGATTTTGTCATCAGCCACTTCAGACTGTTTTATTGTTCAGCAAATATGAACACCTAAAAATATAAATTTGAAAAACCTGAACACCTGCAATATCGACTGGACTGGACACACATCCTTCATCGCTTCCTTCCTAACCAGTTGTCTGGTGTTACTGCGCCCTGCTGCTATACTTCCCCACAAGTGGCTGCTTTCAAGTGCATATAAGTGATTCACACATATACAGCGTGTAAGCTGAAAGACACATTCAGAGTCTCTGATGAAATATCCTACTGCACTCAAACCTGTGTGAAAGAGGCAACACTTACTAGGCATCCTCCTGTTTAAAATGACCTACCTGTGGCATAACCCACCTTTATTAGAAAATCATCTCCATTAAGAAAGTGATTTGTGTCTATTCTTTGAGTGGTGCCTATAAACAAGTTTAACAGAATATGCCTGCAAAGCAGTATTACATCCTGCACCTCATGAAAATCACCTAGTTTTTCTTTCTCTGCTCTCTTTCCTTCCATGTATCTGAGCCATTGGACTCATTCCATAAGCTGCTTTAATGCAGGCACAGTGTAATACACAGCAGTAATAAGTCCAGCCCACGTCTCTCTAAATCAGAGTTCCTCAGTGATTGGATCAGGTGGGCTAAAAAATAAACTGATGATTTGTGAGTTTTGGCAATCCTGGCAATGGCAGTAGTATATTCATTTTGGTTTTAGCTTGTTTACAATAATGTTACTTTGGATTTATTCTCTGTTTCAGCTGAACGGAAGTTGTTTGCTTAGCTCCTCTCCCTTCACCAGTAAAATATACAAACACTGATCGAGAGCTGGTACATTGCTTTGAATTCCATTGTTTATGAAAGGTATCTTTTTAAGTAACTACATATTGAAAAGATTTAAAGGATTGCCTAGATAAGAGATACACTTTGTTCCAGTAACTCTATGAAAAGCCAGACTATCTATTGTCAGCACTAGAGTACCTGTGGGTTTGCACCACGTTGGGATGAAAACTGTCCAGCTCACTGTGGTTAGAGTACAGTGTGTATGGCAATACAAAGAGCCCACAAAAGTATTTGAACCCATTGGCTCCAAATCATGCCAGAGTGCACAAACCAAATACACACAGGACACACGGACATTAACTCATGTGTGTGTTCATACAAAATAACTTGACTCGTAACAAACAAATTGACAAATAGCACTATCTCCTCCACTATCAGAACTAAACTTGGCTGGAAAGACAATGGAAAGGGAAAACTGAATGAGAAAAAGGACATCAGAATACTGCCCCGGAGACTTTGAGGAAGGGTTTGTGACTGCAACACTGGGAGGAGAAAAGGGTGTGGCCAGTGCATATGCATTGGGACAGAGAATAGATAGGACATTATCTCCCACTGCTATCAGAGCACCCACACAATGATTTCCAGACTTTTCCCTCTGCCCCTAGCAGTATCATTCAGTTTCTCAGGTGGAAGCAATGCAAAACAGCCAACACCATTTCTGCAGATTTAGGCAACATTTGTCCGGAAATCTTTCCAGATAACTATATAGTCCCCCATTATTATCGTTTTTGAGTGGGTCCTAATCTCTGTTTATCCTCACCCCTGAAAATTAGGGCAGTGCTAATATCCTCATTTCACAGATGGGGAAACTGAAGCAAAGAGGCCAAGTATCTGGGGTAGCTGTGTTAGTCTGTAACCACAAAAACAAGAAGGAATCTGGTGGCAACTTAAGGACTAACAGATTTTTTGGGGCATAAGATTTTGTGCATAAAATACCACTTATTCAGATGCATGGAGTGAAAATTACAGATGCAGCTATTATATACTGACACATGAAGGGAAAGGAGATACCTCACAAGTAGAGAACCAGTGTTGACAGGGCCAAATAGATCAGGATGGATGTAGTCAACTCCCAATAATAGATGAAGAGGTGTCAATTCCAGCAGAAGCAAAGCTGCTTTTGTAATCAGAGGTTTGGAAGGGACCTCAGGAGGTCATCTAGTCCAACCCCCTGATCAAAGCAGGACCAATCCCCAGACAGATTTTTACCCCAGCTACCTAAGTAGCCCCCTCAAGGATTGAACTCACCACCCTGGGTTTAGCAGGCCAATGCTCAAACTACTGAGCTATCCTGAGCCAGCCACTTCCACTCCCTATTCAAAGAGGGGCTCAGCAACTTGCCTAAGGGCACAGGAAGTCTAGCGTAGAGCAGAGAATTGAATCCAGGTCTCTGGAGTCCCAGATTATGCCTTAACCACTGGACTATCCTTCCTGCTTCTTTGTTCCCCACTACTGCATGGAACAGAAGGGTGCAGGCAACCTGGTCATTTAAGGCTGTTTATAACTAGAGCCCTGCAAATCCGCAGTATCCACTTTATATCTGTGGACCCTTTCTGTGGATACCAGGGCAGAGGAGGATAAAAAATTTGTATCCACTCAGGGCTCTGATGGTAAGAGCGAGTGGGCAGCTGTGAGGAACCGTGGCAGAGATCCTCCACCTACCCTGGGTAGAGGGCCCAGAGAGAAGGGAAAAGGGCTAGGGGCTGCTCATGCCCCATGCCCAGGGTACATGGAGGGGCTGCTGCAGCTCCCCACAGCTGTCTGCTTGGCTCCGAGCCACCCCCCTCCCCAGCCAGAGCCCAGTCAGAGATAGCCACTCTAGCAGCAGTGGGGAGCCTGGGTCCCTCCACCTGCCCTGGGTGAGGGGCAGGGACACTGGGTGGGGAGGGTCAGGAGCAGGGCCAAGGCCAGGGGCTGCTCAGGCTCCCTGCCCAAGACAGGTGTAGGATCTGCGGCAGCTCTGCACAGCTGCAGTGCCAGACTGCAGAGTTTTTGGGCCTTGTGCACTCTGGCAATTGGTGGCTCCACCAGCTTCCCTGCTCCAGGGCATAGAGGCTCTTGTGGGGGGACTTTAAGTCCTGCCCCTGGAGTGGGAGGCCCAGGGGTGTGTTTTGTTCCTGGCGAGTGGGAGGCCCTGGAGGTTGGAGAGTCACCCCATCCCGCAGTAGCTCCTGCCTCCTGTCCTGCGAGGCTGGCCCAGCTCCCTGCTACCATTCATTGGCTCTTACCACAGCATACAAGTAGGGCCCTCCACCCAGCAACACCCTGCCCTTTTGTGTGTCTGTATGTGTGTGTTCCACCTCTCATCTCCTCCCCCCACACACACCTCAGGTGGTGACACTGCCAGGGCACCAAATGCATATTAGTTAATCCAGGCCTGGCCTAGTCTAATAGTCTAAGGGTCCAATTAGATATCCAGGTATGAACAAACAGAGTTAGAATCTCACCCTATACACCACTGGAGGTAAATTCAGATAATACATAGTGATATACAGATGGTTTATCTCACTTTGGTGGTACATCAGCCATCAAACCTTAAAAATCACATTATTTTGATTACTCTTGCACGATCTCTGCATTCTGTGTTTGCAAAATGGCCTTCTTACTCGTGACTCAGTCATTCCACTCCTGTATGTATATAGTTCACCCATATGGATGAGCCAACCCTGAAGATATACCATGCCACTGACAGATAGGCCTGCAATGTAGAATTTTCCTTCAATGCATGAACATAATTTACATTTGAAAATGGTCTTTATTTTAAACCAAAATATAAAGTGGGCAAGGTTTCACAAATAATCACAGCAGAAATTTGATAAAGGAATATAAATATACAAGAATACAGAGATCCCAAATAAAAAATCCTTAGGCTACAGCACCCCTTTGGGGAACATTGTCTGACAGGCTTGTACTGATAAAAATGTTGCCTATTTGCTAATAAAATGAGTGATTTTTTTCCTAATCCATACTACCAGACTCGGCTATACAATACACTACTGTGAAGGAACTTGGACATCGTACATTAATTCTACCATTTAACAAAACTTCACAACCCTGAGAATATTGATTTAGCCCAAGGGCAAAAATTAAGATTAACTGTAACTCTCACAACATGAAAGAACAAGCATAAAGCTTCGGAGGAGGGAAGAAAGAAAGAAGTCCAGAGGATGCATTGTTACCTAACTTCCATAAATGTAGCTAGGTTTTACTACTTTTTGTAACAGATCCAGGGGTGCTGGAACAATTTCTATAGTGAAGGTGCTGAGAGCCATTGAACCAAACTGTAAACCCTGTAAATGATGGAAACCACTTCAACCCAGGGGGTGCGGCAGCATCCCTAGTTCCAGCTTTTATGAACAAATCACATCAACAGGAAAATACTAGTGAAATCTCATACTGAAGGCCTGACAGTGACAACAAATTATCTACAGTCCTTCTAATAATCATGTAGTTACCTCTACATTATTGTTAAGTAGTTGGGTGGTTTCTTTTCTGGTAGGAGATGGAACATTGTGGTTAATGACATAAGTTTCCACTCCAGGGCCGCCCGGGGAGGGGGGCAAGTGGGGCAATTTGCCCCAGGCCCTGCAGGGACCCTCCCCGATAGTTTTTCAGGGCCCCCGGAGCGGGGTCCTTCACTTGCTCCGGGGGCCCTGGAAAACTCTCGCGGGGCCTGGGCCCCTGAAGCTTCTTCGGCTCTGGGTCTTTGGTGGCAATTTAGGGGCGGGGGATCCTTCTGCCCCGGACCCGCCACCGAAGTGCCCCGAAGACCCACAGTGGGGGGGGTCCTTCCACTCCGGGACCCACTGTGAGGGTCCTTCTGCCCCAGGACCCTTCATCGAAGTGCCAGGTGTTTGGCGCCAATTCGGTGGCAGGGGACCCCCGCCGCCGAAGACCCCAGACCCCCTGAATCCTCTAGGCAGCCCTGTTCCACTCATCTTTATTTTTATTCATGAGTCAGACACACAGACACTTGTCCCTGAATATCATGGTATTTCTTTGAACATAACAGATTATATCAACCTCTCATTTATTCCAGTGTGAGCTTACTGGACTTCACTGGGATTGCCCAGGTGTAAACGAGAGATGGTTTTTATCCAACACTATTTTAAAGTGAAGATGATTAGTTTAAATAGCTTAAAAATATTTTAAAAAATCTTAATATATAACTGATGTGCAAATGGATCTCTCTACCACATCATTTAAAAGAAGTTCTTGATTGCACACTTACAATGCATACTTTGTCTCTTTTCAGATTGTTAAAGCTTTTGCTGGTTATAAATACAATGAAAATGTTCACACATAGAGACAATAATCCTTTTTACAGGCTTGTGTTTTTGAGCATATACTAAACACTAATTTACATATATACAATAATCTATTGGCAGATTATTCCATAATTGTGCTTTATGAGATTTCTTTCTCCCTCCTTTTAAGAATATGGTGCTGTGTAAAAAAGTATACTGGATGAAATGGACCACTGGTCTAATCTGGTATGGCAGTTCCTGTGTCCCCTATTACTTGAATTAAAGAATAAAAGAATAATTTGAGTTTTGAAGGCATAAGTAGTGAGAAAGTTACAATATCAGTCTCCTATTAATTTGGGAACAAAAAAGGAAAAAAAAAGACAGTTCTTGTTATGGTTTCAAATTATTGAGTCAGAAATGACCAGTTAAAGCAAACTGAATTAAAGCAAGAAACATGGCAGGGATGGAATCTCTCACTCAGAATTGTCGCTGTAGAAGATGCTCCTCTCTCTCCTCTCCAGATGAGAACAAAGGGTATAACAACCCTGAATGCTTTCTCTCTCACAATTATTATTAGCTACATAAGGAAAGAAATGTGCTGCCACATCATTTTCTTGTATTTAGAACTGTGGCTTACAACCACACGAACTGCATTGCATGCTGATACTGGTTCTTCATGCTTTTCTCAATAGCATCTGGCTGATCATGCCCACTTACAAAATGGTCCCTATCTCCAGGCCATTACCTGCTTTATGACTGGATCCTGAGTGGTGCTGAACACCCTAATTCCCATTTATTTTAGTAGAAATTTAGGTTTTCAGCACCACTCAGGATCAGTGGTAATGAACTTGAGTGTCATTCAGTTAAGCAACGCCAGATAGCCATCTGGCATCATCTGGCATGCAGTGATGAGCCCCAAGTTCTATTCTGAGTTAGAACACACACAGCCCAACAGGAGGCAGTGGCAGGCTGCCGTGCACAGGAGCTCAGCACAAAGCCAGGGCTATGAGTTCTTCAGTAAGCACGAGATCCTGCCACCCTCACTCAGACTGTGTAGATTACTCTCATTGAAATCATTTGTGCATTAAGTTGCTACTCTGAGTGAGTGTATGGCAGAAACCAGGCCTTCAGGCAGTAAGGCAAAGAGGTTGCTGGCTGAAGAGGAGTGTATGGGGTGGAGAAAGACTACAGAGAATAGGGGGAAGGATGAGAAAATCCTTAGTTTGGCCAACTGATCGATCCCCAAAAGGCTGGGAATCACAGTGCTATGGAACATGAGGATTTAGGAATAAACAACAGTGATCTGAAACATTCAAAGAAGGCTGCAATGACCAGTAAAACGGCAGAAGTTCTCCCATTTCCATAACACATCTTGCCCCAAACTTTTATGAAATGCAGTATTTCTATTTTAAATGAGTATCTTCAAGAGTTTCAAGGGCACTGCAGAAACAGCCAAAATAAACTTGTACAAATATTGTCTATCAAAATGGTTTCATATGAGAAAATGAGGTGCAATTACAGTTTAAATTAAATATAGCATAAACTGCTGTGGCAAGGCTCTGGGTAACAGAGAATGGATATACCTAAAACAGAACATATAAAAATTTAAAATTGTATTTAAAACGCAGAACACGTTAATGTCTGCATTCATAACTGATTGTAAATAGTTATGTGTAAGCTATATAGTTGATTGAACCTGTGCTTACTGAGGTGTAGATCACCACTTTATGTGAGCAGTAAAGCTTGCTTACATTAAGAACTGGAGTCCCTTTTTTAGGATCTTCAATGCCTTTTATTACTGTTCTTGACACTATGAATAAGGATGATAATTTTTACATTTTACTGCTTACATGATAGGTATAGAATACCACAAGAATTAATACACTAGTCTAATGTCTCAAGTATAATGTGGCTTTACACAAATTCTTGCCAACAAACAACATTGGTAGTGGAAACAGTCCAAGCTCCACTCTCATTCACACTCATTAAACCCCTCTGAGGTCAGTTAGTCTATTAAATACATCCAATATATATTTCCAAGTCAATAGCAATATGCATTCAATGGCTAACGTTCACACTGACTTCAGCTTTCTTGGATGGGTTAAGCATTTGGGTCAGAATACATATAATGGACCAAATAAGAGTAAAGACAGCAGGATTCTGCTGAGAATGAAACTCAATTCCTGCAAGGCTCCCATCTCATTTCTAAAACTAAAAATGTTTATATCTCAGGACCAGGCAGAAGTTGAGCCTTCACTTTTACCCTTAAACACTAGCAGCACCTTGTCTGATTAAGGAATAAGCATAACTTCAGTGGTAGTCAAATTAGACCAGCTCAGAATGTTCTTGAAAATCCCACCCTACTAGTCTCCACATTTCATAGTGCTATCTAATGTACAGGAACACGGGAACAAATGCTCTTCTAGTGATGTCTCGTGGGCTACACCAGGAATCTAACCTAGGACCTGCCACTAGAAAGGCAACATGTAATTCCACCACTGCACATGAGCTTCAGTGACAGCCAGGAATAAATGAGTGAATCATAGGACTGGAAGGGACCTTGAGATATCATCTAGTCCAGTCCCCTGCACTCATGACAGGACTAAGTATCTAGACCATCCCTGACAGGTGTTTGTCTAACCTGCTTTTAATGATGGAGATTCCACAATCTCCCTAGGCAATTTATTCCAGCGCTTAACCACCCTGATAATTAGGAATTTTTTGCTAATGTCCAACCTAAACCTCCCTTGCTGCAATTTAAGCTCATTGCTTCTTATCCTATCCTCAGAAATAGAGAAAAACATTTTTTTCTCCCTCCTCCTTGTAACAACCTTTTATGAACTTGAAAACTGTTATGTTCCCCCTCAGTCTTCTCTTTTCCAAACTAAAAAATCCTGATTTTTTCAGTCTTCCCTCATAGGTTATGTTTTCTAGACGTTTAATCATTTTTGTTGCTCTTCTCTGGAATCTTCTCAATTTGTCCACTTCTCATGTCTTGCTTATAACACTCCTGCTAATACATTCCAGAATGATGTTTGGGTTTTTTTGCAACAATGTTACACTGTTGACTCATATTTAACTTGTGGTCCACTATGACCCCCAGATTCCTTTCCACAGTACTCCTTCCTAGGCAGTCATTTCCCATTTGGAGTACTTTGCATTTATCCTTATTGAATTTCATCCTATTTATTTCAGACAATTTCTCCAGTTTGTCCAGATCATTTTGAATTTTAATTCTATCCTCCAAAGTAAATCTTCCCAGCTTGGTATCTTCCACAAACTTTATAACCAGTTTTTCACCCACCTTGTAATAGTTCCATCTAGGTTGCATTTCCCTAGTTTGTTTATGATAAGGTCATATGAGACAGTATCAAAAGCTTTACTAAAGTCAAGATATACCAGGTCTACCACCTCCTCCCATCCACAAGGCTTGTTACCCTGTCAAAGAAAGCTATCAGGTTGGTTTGACACAATTTTTTCTTGACAAATTCATGCTGACTGTTACTTATCACCTTATTATCTTCTAGACGTTTGCTTAACTATTACTCCATTATCTTTCCAGGTACAGAAGTTAATAATACTATTTAATTACACATCCTTTAAAAAAATCTATAAATACAGAGTAGGAGCAACCTGAGGTGACAATCCTAAGGGAAAATATGCATTCTTCTTCACATAATGACAACATGTACAGTATGACCAAGCATCAGACAATCATATTTAAGGTCATTTAATACATCTTATTTGATAGCTCTAAAATAATGTTTTGTTTAGAGGCAAATTGAGGTATACACCATAAAGGCAAACTGCCATGTACTCTTGAAATACTCAGGAGAAAGATTTGACGGTTAGCCGCACCATCCTGTATGCAATGAAAAACTGGCTCCCCTTCTACTTTCATTATGCAAGGTGATCCTATTCCATTGCCCATTGGAATTAATAAGTGTGTTTCCATTCATTCCATGAGGTGCTATGTCTCCTATTGTTTTTGAGTCCGAGGACCAGACGAGCAGTCATTCATTTTAAGCATTATTTTAGGTTTTGATGAATGGGTCAAGCCTTTTCCCAATTTCCCAATGACCCAAGGTAAAAACAAAACTAAATTAAATCAGTCATGGCATTATTATTGTTATTGTTGTTATTATTTTTGGCTGGTTGGTTGCTTGTGTTGGTGGTGGTGGAAAAATGAGCATTCACTATAGTCAATAAATCACTTTGTCACCTTAATCTTTTATTGATTTCAATAAAAGTTGTATTTTGTTTCTTAACAAAAATTCACCAAGAAGGACATGGCATCCAGGTATGTGTATAACAAAGCAAGTGGTAATCATTTAACATTGTTATTTATGGGGCTAGATATAGATTTTTGTGGAAAAATATTTCTAACTGTTTTTGTAAGATGATGCATCATATTTTTAAAGATGTGATTGACCAAAAGGGAGACTGTTTACAGATTGCACTGAGAAGCTATACCTTCTATAGATTTATATAAAGAGACTATAAAAATACTAAGTTTCAGGGAAAAATGGTAAGGGAGTATAGTGCTGGCAAACACTAAGTCTATGCTGCCAGTTACATTTAGTGAATCCAAATCATTTAGTTTCATCCCATGTGGCCATGCTGGGGGACCTTAATTTAAAAAAACCAAAAAGAAGAAAAACAAATAAAAAATGCACTACTGTTAAAGAACGATACACTTGCATATAAGGATCAACTTAAAGCTATGTCCCTTTGGGGCACATAAGAAATATTAAATGTTGACTGTCTCAAATGTTAACTCTTACTTTCTTTTCACCTTTGACAATATAAAAACTATGCTCACTGAAAAGCCCAGTCACCAAATGAGTATCAGAAACACAGGTGGGCAAAGTAGGTTCTGCCTTCAGCCGGTGTGAGAACATTACATCAACACAGAACTGACTTCTTTAAAGCGTCCAGAGATGGCTATTCTAGCTCTGGAAAATCTTCTTCAGCACAATAATATACTGAGAATCATATGATCTAAAAACATTAGAAAGATTGACATTACAAAATAGTTAATTCTCCCAACTTTTGATTTATTTTAAAATAAACTATACTACTAGTTTCATGTAATGGCCAAGCAGCAACAATATAGAGCCTGATTATACCTATACTCCAAATGAAAAACACAGCAATTAGCTTTCTCAGCACACACTATCTCCAAGTACTCACAACTTCTACAGCCAAACAGTAGCACTATCCCCTCACATTATATTTGAAGTGAGACTTTTCTGACAACTATGTTGCCATTGATTTAGGAACTGGATAAAACTTGGAATACCTGCTTTACATGTGGGAAGCTGGATCTAGTTTGCTGCATCTCACAAAAACAAGCCACAGTTGCATTACTCTTAAATTAAAGCTTCTAAAGTCCTGGGCAAGTGGTGAATATTTTTCTCCTCAGTTTCAAAGGCTTTGTCACCGGAACAGATGAAACAACTTCCGATAGGTTAAATCTTTGTCGCAAGAAAGATATTCCTCTTAAAAATCTATCAGTTATAAATTTCACATTAATATATTATTCATACATAAAACAAAAGACTGAGAGAGCATCAAAACATGAACACTGATACAATATTGTTTGTGTGTTCTTGAGCATGTGCAGTGTAATTAATAAGAAAGTAATATTTGAAGAAGTTAAGGAAAGAAACTAAACTTTCATGCTATGATTTTTAACGCTATGTTAGATAGCTTTCTATTGTACCAGTCTAGTCTAAGTTTTTCAAGTTCTTCCCTTTTGCAGGCATTGATTTACAGATCTTTGTGTGCATGTGTGTGTGTGTGTGTGCGCGCGCGCACCCATGTGAGAGAGAGAGAGAGAGAGAGAGAACACACCAGGTAAAATACCATACAGGAGAGTCAAAACACTGAACTGTAGACAATATATCTTGGTATTGTATCATTAAAGGAGATTATCTGGCCATTGAAAATCCAGTGCTTGCAATAAATAGAGTTGACTGAGACATGCACAAAACTTTCACAACACTTTTTGAATTTTTTCAACATTTTTGGTCCCAAACTCCAATTTTTGCAAAATTTTGATCACTTTAGAAGTGGTCAACAATTCAAGAAAAATGTTTGCACATATATTTCAGCAAATTTTTTAAAATCCAAACGTTTTCAACCAGCTCTATTAACGAGGATTAGCACAATAGGGCTCCAGTTCTATGACAGTCTTGAAGCTGTACTTGAGCCCTCATTTTCCACTGTTTTAAACTTCTTGCCTCCTTTAAACTACACATACACGTTCTTCAGGCTTGTTCTAGAGGCAGAGAATGGAAGGACTAAGCTCCATTACTATCCTACCTTTAGAATCATATGGAATTGATGATGTTGGACCTCTGGGCATTCCTAAAAGAAGCCCAACCAATGTAACATCTTCAATTTTTAATTTGTGCTTCAGGTTAATTCTCATCATCGATTTCCTCCTGCGTTATTCCACTTTACCATAATTTTACAAAAATTACTTCTTGGGCCATTCATTACCCTGTGATGGACTTAACTTTTTCCTTAAAGGCTTTGTTATAACAAACCTTATAATGGCTGTATCATGTCCTACTAGCTTAAGTATCTGAAAGTAAAGAGATTTGAACTTGACATACTACCATTTTTTATATTTAATAAAACCGTGAAAGATTCATGGACCTAGAGTAGAAACCAATTTTCTGTTACATGTATAGTAGATGAGATTAAAAAATGTTCAAACAGCTCCTGCACTAGTATTTTCTTTAAAAAGCAGAAGTATGTAGAGAATCCATTCTAATTTTGCAAACTACTGGATTATAGTTCTTCTCATTTTCTTTCAGTGCAGTCAGCTGCAGTATAAATCTGAAATGGGGATGCCAGAAAATTCTGCATCAGTACTTCAGTATACCTTTTGGCTTCAGAGACACAAAGAGTAACGACCCCTTAAGGATTAATTTTATCTGCTTCGAGGTCAGGTGATAGGGAAGTTGAGTAGACTAAGATATGAGAGACTAGAAAGTGTCATGGGCTCTTGTGGCAGATGTTTGCACTACAGACAGACACCTGAAGGATAGAGACAAAAATGACATTTTTTGGAGAATACAAACTAAGTGAAAGGTGTGTGTGTGTGTGTGTGTGTGTGTGTGTGTGTGTGTGTGTGTGTGTGTGTGTGTGTGTGTGTGTGTGTGTGTGTGTGTGTGTGTGTGTGTGTGTGTGGTTTTTACATAACCCTCCTTAATAGTATGTTAGTGGAGGTCTAATGCTAAATGCAATGAAGACAACTAAATAGGATTGCAGCTTTTTCAAGTAATGTTTTAATTTAGTTTGGAGCTCATGAAAAGGTGCCAGCATGGATAATGTCTTCTAGCCACAGAAGAGGTACAATGACTTTGCAAAGTTCACTACGTCTCCATCACTTCTAGGGATATGAGAATATCATCCAATATCAACACCCACTGAAAACTCAAAGTCTCTGCTGAGATTGCCACAAAGGTGAAAATTAATGCTAGTTGAGGTCATGTTTTTACATTTTTATGAGCTAACACTATAAACTAGACTGAGCGCACCGTTTTTTTCCTAGCCCACAATACAGCTATCACAAGGCAAGCACCTTTGGTTACTACAAGCCTGAGGTGATTAATTTCAGTTTTATTCCAAAGAAAATCCCAAAGATCACTGTTACCAAAAAATTGTGCAAATACAAAAGACATGAGTGATTCTTAAGCCAAAAAGCAAAGGAAGTACTCATGAAGGGCCCCATTCATTTAATCCTTACTCAAGCAAAATATAATGGCACCTAACATTCTCTCTCTCTCTCAGGTCCTTGGCTGTCTGGTCCTTGCTCCCGTGCTCAGAGTCTAACTGATTGCCCTATGTGGAGTCGGGAAGGAATGTTCCTCCAGGTCAGATTGGCAGTGACTTTGGGATTTTTTTTTTTTTGCCTTCCTCTGCAGCATGTGGGTGTGGGTCACTTGCCAAGATTATCTGGGTATAGTTCCCTTACTCATTTCCCTGCCACCATGGGGCCCTCATGCGCTGGTGCAGCTCAGCTCTTCCTGTTCTCTATCTGTGGCACATAACAGTCTAGTTTCCTGTGGGCTGTGATACTTTGGTCTAATTGCAATTGTTGGGTTCAGTGTGAGGGGTGGTGGTGACCTGTGATATGCAGGGGTCAGACCAGATGATCAGGTGGTCTCTTCTGGCCTTAAACTCTATGATCTTTTACTTCAATGGATCTTTTGAACAAGCAGAGATTGTTACAGGATCAAACCTAAATATGTCCAGCAGAAGAAACTTACCTATTTCAAAGCAAGTTTCCTCTGACTAGGTAATTAACAGAAAATTCATATGGTGTCTTTTCATACCAACATAATTAAAGCGTAATCACACCTTTGCTGTAACTGACTAAGAGCAATCTTCAGTTTCAAGAGATGCAATAAAACTATGTCCACCAGAATCTCTAGCAAATAGCTTAAAGAATAACATTCAACATCATTATCAAAATCCTAAAATCAAAACCTGAACATTAGATTTCCATAGGAAAATATGCTGGGTTAAACCCTGGCCCCATTTAAGTCAATTGTAAATCCCCCCCGCCCCTTATCTTCAATGGAACCAGGGTTTCACCCACTCTGGTTAAATTACAATGACTATATAAAACTCTTCATGAAAACTGCTGTAGAAATAATGCGTATCTTAAGATTCATTGAACTTTCCAGAGCTACTGATTCTAAAGGAAAAATACAGACTGCTTCTTGATGCTTTTCTCCTGTCCTCTTTTTTTCCCAGGCAGAGGGTTACTTTTCTTCAGCCACCAGCTTGCACAGAAGAGCAGCGTTGTTCTAATGGTAACTAACCAATTTTACCATGGGTAAACATTTTTCAAGTACCTATCTGATCTATTACGTATATTATGTTATCGTCTGCATTAGAGTGGCTTTGTATCATTTTAGCATTAATATTATCATTAGCTTTAACTGCCTATTATACAGTATTCTATCTTTAGTTACATTTCTAGGAACAGCTAAGAAATAGGAGTAGTACAGCTGGCAGCAGCTGAAGAATATTCTGCTCTGAGGAATTTTGCAGGTATCTACATTACATACGCACAATGTTTCCTGCAGAGAGGGAACACAGAACACCACCACTTTCCAGCTGTTGCACAGCAATTAATGACTATGCGACAATGGATTCCTATGGAAGTGAAACGCCTATTGTTAGCTCTTTAGCTCAGTTAACAATATCACAATGAACATCACATGAATTAAGCACTTAGGTGCCCAACAAATATGAAACTGGTATGTCAGTTTTGATGCATCATGTGCAGTGTTTCAGGCAAATACCTTTAGATTTTGCACCTAGAATGCCCCTGACAAAACTATTGGTACAAGGTCAGAAATGTCATTTTAACCTGATGCAGGGCATTGCACTCTAAAGGGATGAATTCTTTCTTTCCCTTGGAGCAGAAGTCCTTGTATATAGTGAATCAGTGCAGTTCTGTTGTATGAGCTTGGGGATAAAACAAGAGGTTATTATTTATTTATTTGTATTACTGTAGCACCTAAGAGTCCCAGTCATGGACCAGGACCCCGTTGTGCTAGGTGCAGTACAAACACAAAACAAAAAAGACCAATTGTCAAGCTTTTTGTAGGAATCATGGAAAAGAAAATTTTAAGGAGAGTTTTGAAGGATGATGTGTTAGCTGAAATTTAACTTCAGATAGGACAGTGGAATAAAGAGGTAGATCTGTGAGTCATCAGCATAGAGATAGTACCTAGATATATGGTGTAGTGGGAGAAGAAAAAGGAACCAAAGGACAGAGCTCTGTGGAATCCCCTCAAAAATGGGAGGAGAGATGAGGAGGATTCTCTAAAATGACAAAAAAGAGGAGTGATTAGAGAGGTGGGGGCGGAACATGGAAAGATAGAGTCATGGAGACCAAAGGAGGACAAGTTTTTAATAAGAACAGCATGGTCTGTGATGTCAAATATGGCTGTCAGGTCAAGAAGGAGGAGGATGCAGTACTGGTTCTGAGCTTCTGCTAGGAAGGGGTCATTAGAGACTTTGGCACAAGCTGTTTCTGCGCAAAAGAGGTAAGCCAGATTGGAGAGGGTCTAGGATGGAAATGGAGAAGAAGAACTAGAGGCAGCAATTGTAAACAAGTCATTCAATCAGCTTAGAGATGAAAAAGGAGAAGGGGCAGTAGCTGGAGAAGCAAGTGGGGTCAAGAGGGTAGGGTTGCTGTTTTTAAGATGGGAAAGACTAAAGCATGCTTGTTTTGGGAAGGGAAAGAGGCAGAGGAGAGGGAGTGGTTAAGAAGAGTGAGGTAAAGGATAAGAGTGGACACAAGGATGATCAGGAGATGAGATAGGATGGGATCATTGAGGCAAGTGCAAGGATTACGATAGGAGAGCAGATGATACATTTCTGCATTTGTGAAATGGGAAAAGGAGGAGAGAACTGTAGAGGGTAGAAAGAATAGGGGAAGGAAAGGTGAGCCAAGGGGAGGGGGAGTGTCATGTTACAATTTGTTAATTTTCTCTTGGAAGAAATTTGCAAGAGCCTATGTGCAGAGAGAAGTGGAAGCAGGAGGAGGGGAGGATTTGAGGAGTGAGTCAAAGGTGGCAAAAAGGCAGCTGGGATGGTGGGTCTGGAATTCAGTTAAGCTGGAGAAGTAGAGCTATTTACCCAGGAAGATGGCAGAACTGAAGGAAAAGAGAAAGCTTGTAGTAGTGGAGGAATTTAGCTTGGGCACAGGATTTCTGCCAGAGAGTGAGAGCATCTCAGAGAGGTGATTAAGAAAAAGCCTACAAGGAGTGGAAGAAGGGTGGGATTAGCAAGGAAAGCTACCTTAGTGAGGTCAGAACATGTAGGGATAAAGTGAGAAAGGCTAAAAGCCAAGTAGAGTTGGACCTTGCAAAGGGAATTAAAACCAATAGTAAAAAGGTTCTATAGCCATATAAATAAGAAGAAAACAAAGAAAGAAGAAGTGGGACCGCTAAACACTGAGGATGGAAAGGAGGTTAAGGATAACCTAGGCATGGCCCAATATCTAAATAAGTACTTTGCCTCAGTCTTTAATAAGGCTAATGAGGAGCTTAGGCATAATGGAAGGATGACAAACAGGAATGAGGATATGGAGGTGGATATTACCACATCTGAGGTAGAAGCCAAACTTGAACAGCTTAATGGGACAAAATCAGAGGGCCCAGACAATCTTCATCCAAGAATATTAAAGGAACTGGTGCATGAAATTGCAAGCTCATTAGCGAGGATTTTTAATGAATCGGTAAACTCAGGGGTTGTACCGTACGACTGGAGAATTGCTAACATAGTTCCTATCTTTAAGAAAGGGAAAAAAAGTGATCCGAGTAACTATAGGCCTGTTAGTTTGACATCTGTAGTATGTAAGGTCTTGGAAAAAATTTTGAAGGAGAAAGTAGTTAAGGACATTGAGGTCAATGGTAATTGGGACAAACTACAACATGGTTTTACTAAAGGTAGATCATGCCAAACCAACCTGATCTCCTTCTTTGAGAAGGTGACAGATTATTTAGACAAAGGAAATGCAGTAGACCTAATTTACCTCGATTTCAGTAAGGCGTTTGACACGGTTCCACATGGGGAATTATTAGTCAAATTGGAAAAGATGGGGATCAATATGAAAATTGAAAGGTGGATAAGGAACTGGTTAAAGGGGAGACTACAACGGGTCGTACAGAAGGGTGAACTGTCAGGCTGGAAGGAGGTTACTAGTGGAGTTCCTCAAGGATCGGTTTTGGGACCAATCTTATTTAACCTTTTTATTACTGACCTTGGCACAAAAAGCGGGAATGTGCTAATAAAGTTTGCGGATGACACAAAGCTGGGGGGTATTGCTAACACAGAGAAGGACCGGGATATCATACAGGAAGATCTGGATGACCTTGTAAACTGGAGTAATAGTTATAGGATGAAATTTAATAGTGAAAAGTGCAAGGTCATGCACTTAGGGATTAATAATAAGAATTTTAGATATACATTGGGGACACATCAGTTGGAAGCAACAGAGAAGGAGAAGGACCTTGGAGTATTGGTTGATCACAGAATGACTATGAGCCGCCAATGTGATATGGCCGTTAAAAAAGCTAATGCGGTTTAGGATGCATCAGGCGAGGTATTTCCAGCAAAGATAAGGAGGTGTTAGTACCGTTATATAAGGCACTGGTGAGACCTCACCTGGAATACTGTGTGCAGTTCTGGTCTCCCATGTTTAAGAAGGATGCATTCAAACTGGAACAGGTTCAGAGACGGGCTACTAGGATGATCTGAGGAATGGAAAACTTGTCATATGAAAGGAGACGCAAAGAGCTTGGCTTGTTTAGTCTAGCCAAAAGAAGGCTGAGGGGGAATATGCTTGTTCTTTATAAATATATCAGAGGGATTAATATTAGGGAGGGAGAGGAATTATTTAAGCTTAGTACCAACATAGACACAAGAACGAATGGGTATAAACTGGACACTAGGAAGTTTAGACTTCAAATTAGACGAAGGTTTCTAACCATTAGAGGAGTGAAGTTCTGGAACAGCCTTCCAAGGAGAGTAGTGGGGGCAAAAGACATATCTGGCTCTAAGACTAAGCTTGATAAGTTTATGGAAGGGATGGTATGATGGGACAGCTTAATTTTGGCAATTGATCTTTGATTACCAGCAGATAAGTATGCCCAGTGGTCGGTGATGGGATGGGATCTGAGTTACTGCAGAGAATTCTTTCCTGAGTGCTGGCTGGTGACTCTTGCCCACATGCTCAGGGTTTAGCTGATAGCCATATTTGGGGTCGGGAAGGAATTTTCCTCCGGGGCACATTGGCAGAGGCCCTGGAGGTTTTTCGTCTTCCTCTGCAGCGTGGGGCATGGGGCACTTACTGGTGGATTCTCTGCAGCTTGAGGTCTTCAAACCACAATCTGAAGACTTAAATAACTCAGACATAGGTTAGGGGTTTGTTATAGAAGTGAATGGGTAGGGTTCTGTGGCCTGCTTTGAGCAGGAGGTCAGACTAGATGATCACATTGGTCCCTTCTGACCATAAAGTCTATGAATCAAAGGGGATGAGCCAAGGCTGGTGGGTAGCAGGGTAGACCTTGCAATGGGAGAGAGAGATGAAATAGTCAAGTGGGAAAGTGAAGCAAGTTAAGAATCAACAACCACATCACTGGAAGTAAAGTAAGGCAGATGAGAAGTCATCAGTACTGATGGACTGGAAGTCGTGGAAAGGCTGAATGACCGGTTAATTAGTGGGAGGTTTAAAGGCAATGGCAAAGGAGAGGTGGGGGGGGAGCTCAGCAACACAGAGATTGGAGACGGAGCAGTGCTGGGTAAAGACCAAGTCAAGTGAAAGGCCTTTTAGGTGAGTGAGAGAATTGAACCAGGGCTGCAGCTTGAATGTGATGCAGGGCAAGGAAATGAGCATCTAAGGGGTCAAGTGGGTCATCAACATGGAAGTTAATGTCACCGAGGATAAGGGTGGAGATAGAGGGAGAGTTAGATAGAGAAGCAAATGTCACCAGAAGGGAGGAGGTGATGGCAGAGGTGGATGTGGGATATGGCTTTGTGCCGGTGGAAGGAGTGAGGGAGATCAAGATGGAGAAGGGAGGAGGAGCTGGTGGGACCTATGGAGGGGTGAAGGTAACAAAGGTAGGGAAATGGAGTCAGTGGAGGGAAGGGAAGAGGAATGAGGAAAGATGAGAAGGATGGCTGCTATGATGCAGAAAAAGGGCTGATGAGAACAATGGGTGAGAGGCAGAAGGACAAGGGAGAAAAAGTAGAGTTTAAAAATGTTGTGATCTTGGAGAAGATCCTTCCTTTAGGGGCAAGGTGGGCAGGAATGGGTCAGCATAGTGAATCTATTATTACTGCAATCTAGCGTCCTCTGAAGAGGTGGGACACTGCAGACTCCAGGGTAAAATAAACAGTTCTGCTGTGCTTCTGTGGCTGGAGAGGAGAGGATGCCATCCTCCTACCTTATCTTTTTGATTAAGATATATAGAGAGCACTGATTTGATTGCTGGACACCCTCTCTTTTTAAATAAATCAGCTAGTTGGCATGGCCCATTGTTTTACCCAGCTGTAAAGCTAATATATTCTGGCACAGTAAGGAACATGGACTGGGCTCAGCAGGACCTTTTAAGAGTCTGCCATGCTGATTGTCCATTCGGGAGATGAATGATCTGGTCAGGAGAACCAGACTGCATATACATCATCATATAAAAACAGGAGTTAGCATCTTTGTTTCATTCCATCCCTAGTACTAAAATATTCTGGTCCATGTTATCCAAGTAGATTTGGACAGTTGCCAAAACATAAAGGCAAATTTTGGAGGGATGCCAAGAGACAAGAGGCAATTGACCTAGCACTTTCTTGTTCTTTCTTGGGATTCACAGAGCTACACCATGCCACGATCACTTACAAATATGTTAGGATTGTTTTTTCTACCCTTGCATTGTGTAAGGGGATTAATGTGGTCTTCCCTGCAGTTTGCTAGGGGCCTGTGATTACCTTGGGAGAAGCAAACTTGCATGCTACTGGTTTAAAAGTACTCAGGTGGAAAAAGAGAAAATAGCTATGATCTTCTTACAACCTGCTATATAAGGGATTGTCTTTAATCATTATCCTTATGAAGCTAAAACCACTATATTATTGGAAAAATCTCAACTATTTATGCACAATATGGTAGTAAAATCCTGTTCCTTATTTTTAAACATCTTGACCTCCATTTTCAAAAGTGACTAGTCATTTTAAGTGACATGTTCGGAGGGTTCAGATTTTCAATGGGGAGCTGATCAGCACATTTTTTAAAGTCAGGGCTCTTTAGGGTATCTTAAGTGTTGCACCCCAAAACAGATGCAAAATCATTAGTCATAGATCATTGGATTCTTGCAAGCCTCTCATTTTGTTGCCCTTTAATAAAATGCAAATTAAAAAGATATGAAGCAATAGACATTAAAAATGTATTTTAATACTAAGCAATCACTAACCTTTTGCATGTGGGTATGAAAGGCTAAACAATGCTGTTCTTTCTCACAGCACGGACCCAAGAGACTTTGGATCCCTGTAATGCTTTTATAACAGCTATCTGTCTTGTTTTGATCTTGTTGATATTTTTAAGGTTTTTAATTTGGAGGATGTTATTTGCTCAGATGCTACCTTCAGCATATTGAAAGCAGTCATCTGTGTCAGGTCTCTGAGCTGGGATAGGATTTCTTAGTTAAAACCACATACAGTGGTACTAACTCCCCCCCCCAAAACCAACAACAAACAAACAAACAACCCCCCCTCAAGCCTGACAACCAAGGCTCCCAAGCATCATACACCCAAATCACTGCATCTCTCTCTAACCTTACAGTAATGCACTGCTTATAGTCCTCCCACAATGTGAGTCATTTGCAGAATCCCAAATGACATTTCTTTGATAGATTGCTGGTGATTTCTACATCGGAACACCTTGGAGCCCTGGTGCTAAACCCCTGACAGCGTTAGCATAAAAGATTTACATGTATGTTATGAGGGCCACACAAGAATAATAATTTTAAAATACATTGCCTGGGCTGCCAGTACACCATGGGAAATCTAACAGCAGCAGGCAGAATGCCTGCTCTGTAATTACAAAATGGCAGCACGGGAGAGGCTTTGGAGACAAGGAGCTAGAGACTACAGCCATCTGCATGCCTTGGCGAATTGAAATTACAGTAATATATGAAGACATTACCTGAAAAGCCGAGCACCATTTAAATGATTTACTATTATGCCCCAGCAAGCTTTAATTTAAGGATAAAGTCATTCAGCAAGCTAATCTGATAGAGGCGGCATTATTTCACACAGTTAAGTTAATTTACACTAGCTGATTGTTGTTGTTGCAGTTGGCATTATTATCTGCACAAACAGCCGATCGGCCCTGACAGAAGCAATATACTGTTTAATACAGCATCTTAATTCAGCAGGCAAGCTATTTGTGATAAAGGTTTGTTTACAAGCAATAATGGGGAGGAAAGTCATTTTGAGGCTAAGCTGATAACACTGATGAGAAGTATTTTTTTTTTTAAAAGAAAGGAACCAAGAACTCCACTCATTTTTCTGTCTGTATAATAATATTATCCCAACAGACTCTTTTCCATTGGTCTGACTTTTTTTTTTCTTCTCATTACAAGGTTGCCCCATGGCACTTTTCTTACTTACTCCCTATTTATTCTCTTGACTGCCAACTTTCTGCTATAGCTCCACCTTCCCATTGTAGAGTCTTTGAAGAAGCCTCAGAATCTTCAAAGAACTAAAGTGTGTAATCTGAACTAGTTAAGAAGGCTCTAATAAAACCAGACAAAACCAAGCTTCTCAGTTTGTCTCAATTTAGGATTTCTTTTCTTAAATTGCACTTAAGCTGCAGTGCTGTAAGAAGGGAAACAACAGTTTAAAATAGAGAGAAATATACAGTTCTTATTGTTATCATTCAAATGATGAGCAATTCTATTGAACTTGTTGACATTACAATTCTATTAACCCAACGTAAATGAGAGGGGAATCAGTGCCAATGTGGCAAATTTAAAGAGATAAATACATTAATATAACTGATGCCAAAGGCTCATCTTCTAAGGCCCCCAACATTAGCTAGAATTAGGCCTAGATTTTCAAACTATTTAGGTGCCTAGCTGCCATTGAAATCAGTGGGAATTAGATGCCTAAATGCCTTTAAAAATCTTGGCTTTAATGTTTTAGGCTCTGCTCTGGTAAAGTACTTAATCATAAAACAATGGGACTATTCACATGCTTAAAGTTAGGACTGTGCTAAGTATTTTGCTGAATCAGGGTTTAAATTCTTTACTGGATTGAGCTGTCATAAAGGAAAAATAATCCCATAGGCCTCAATTCGATGAAACCACTCTCTTAAATAGATTTGTATCTTTCTCCACTGCACGTGCACACACACAACTCAAGAGTGGACTTGGAAGGCAGTAGCTTCCCCTTTCTTTTCACTGATGTCCTAAACATTTAACTTTTGCATTCACTCAGCATATGAAAAGGATGGGTGAGGTGGATGAATAATGTTTACATGCTTCCTGTTAATCAAAGATTCTCTTCAAAGTATATCTCCAGTTAACCCTACCCTCAACCCCCTTTTTTAAAACTCCACCCCGGATTGGTGCTAACACTGAAAATCATGGAGCAGGCTACAGAATTTATAATATCATATTGTGTGAACTTTATTAGTATATTTCACACTGAGAAAGTAGATGGGCCAAATTAACAGAAAAATAAACACATTAAAATTGATACATAGCCTTTCCCATGTGCTGAATGTTGAATAATTGCAAGGCTTTGTTGGGCTTTAGGATACACAATGCATGTCCTTTATACAGACATTTACTGTTTTCTTATCCTGTATCCTGACTTTCCATTACTTGGGTAATAGTGCACAGCCAAGCAGTGTAAGGCTGGTGTTGAAGGAGATAGAAACTGTTGAAACTACTGAGGGATTTTTAGCACTTTTGGCACAATTTCATCATTCCAGATGGAACTTGGCCAGGACTAGTGAGAAAAGCAGATAACATGTAAATATAAAGCACAATTAATTAAATAATGATACCAGAAAGGGGGAGGTGTAGCAGAAAACCCCCACATACAGTGAAAGGAAAACCCTCTATGCGACTTGATCAACTTTTGGCTCTTATATCACTCCTATTATGATATCTGAGCAGCTGTAAGAACTCTAAACTGTGACACCATTTGTAAGCAAAATGGCTGCTATGCATTTTCCCAGTGCATCATAGTTACAAAAATAACCTTTAGTATAAAAACCTGTTCTTTTAGTGCACAGGATGAGATCAACCTAAAGGTTGACACTGTAGCTTCAGAGGGGTAATTCTGAGCATGTCCTGCTGTTTGACACTTGCCTGGTGTTTTCTATGGATTCTTTTCTTTTGGTGGAGAAAGAGGTGAATGGGCCCAATTTAGAACTCACTAAAGATGTGGATGCCTTTCCATTGACTTGAATGGGTTTTGGATGAAGTCCAATGTGAACAGTAGTTGTTCTGAGTCCCAGAGAAGGCCTCAATGGGTATTAAATGTAGTTCTTGTCTACGCAATGCATTAGTTCACACCAGAGGGGTGTAAATACTAGTGTGCACTAGTATGTTGCACACTAAAAGCTTCCTAGTGAACATTAATGTGGTCTCATTTCAAACAGTACTAAGTTAACATTCACTAGGGAACTTTTAGTGTGCACCAGAAAGATCCACACAGGCCAGTGAGTGCATAATATACTTGCAAAGTCTGTACCAGAGGGGTGTAAATTCTAAGGCCTATGTAGACAAGCCTCTGAGTCCAGTCACATGCCTTCAACAGTCTTCAAAGATGGTTAATTTTCAATCTCTGGTGGGAAAGCTCAGAGTTTGTTACACAACAGAAAACACAGAGGAATACTAAGGATCTTTACAATGGTCTTTGTTTATGTATTAGAGACAAGATAGGTGAGATAATCACATCCTTTATTGGACAAAATTCTGGTGGTGAAAGGAACAACCCTTTGAGCTACACAGAGTGTTTCCTCAGGTCTGGGTCCAAATCAACAGAAGTTGGTCCAATAAAAGATATTACTTACCCATGTCTCTCTCTCTCTCTCATCCTGGAACAAACATTGCAAACATTTATTTATGTTTATATACAGCACAAAAAATACACCCATGCTGTTTATATGCTTTATTCTCAAATGAGAGCGGGGGGGGGGGTAAACAGGGAGTGTTTGAATCTCAAATCACAGCTTGTAAATCTAAAAAGGAGGCCACTTTTATATCCAGACTTCCCTTAGTGTTTCATGGTAGGTGGTATGGATTTGGCACCAACTAATACTTACAACCTCATAAGGTCTGGGTTCTGTTGGTAGAACCAACTCACTTGCACTGTCAGAGTCAGTGGCAATGGCTTTCATATTTAACTCATTCTTGCAGTTGTTAGAGAGCAACCTGGTGTTATTTTGTAGGGGGATAGAATATTTCAGTATGCAGCTCAAATGGCGTGTTGATGGAAACCAGTAGCAGCTGTTTGATATGCTGAGAAGAAAATATGGAGCTGGGCTTGGTCCTGTTTGGCCTAAAATTTTGGCCTAAAATGTACATAGTGGTTTTGAATTTCACTTCTAGGAAAACAGTCATCAAGGCTTAACTTGCACGCTCCAGATCTGCTTTGTTGTGCATTTTAAATTGGCTTCCTTTGTGGAGGAAATGATGTAGACTTTGCAGTAGTCTATCACGGCTGCTAGGAACATTGTTGATAAGCTCTGATCTTCCCTTCAGAGGCAATTCCAACAGGGACATAGTTTTAAAAAGCTTGGCAGGAGAATATCTACAAAGATAATATTGAGGATATGGCTTTGTACCTGAGTTGCTTCCACCATCTGAAGAATTTGCTCATTGCAAGTATGAACTGGCTAATGGTGAGATGGGCTATGTAATTCTGAGCAAAACAAGAAATCTAAAAGTGCTTTATCTGCTCACAAATAAAACTGGACAGGATTTTGCAAAGAGTGGTTGTTCTAAGGGTGTTTAAATACTACAGCATTTAGCCAAAGCTCTTTAACACTCAGCATCATGATCATTTTGTTGATAATAAAACAAGCCCTGCGGAAAGGGCCTTAAAAGGATTAATGCTTGGAGATTTCTTTTCCTTTCCTGACTGGTGAAACCACTCACCAACTTACAAATATTGAGTTCCTTTAGGAAAAAAAGCACAATACTCTCTTCCTGCAAGTGAAATTTTAAGACTCCAGGAATGTAGCTGCTGGTAAAAATGAAAGTAATCACTATCTGATTTGTTGGACATTTATCCCTTGTCAAATCTGAGGCATTATAATTAGGGCTATGCATGCAAGAAATTCCAGATTTTATAGTGACACTGAATTCAAAGTCCAATATCAACATGAAAATCCAATACACTGTTCTGTTCAGATAGGAGTAGGAAAAAAGAAGAGGGTATGCATTGATTTAATGTCTCTGTAAAAAAAAAATAACTTAGACAGCATTTCAGGAAAGCATCTCTAATAGTCTCACAAAATAGTCAACCTAGAGCCAGATCCTGAGATGATGTAAAGTGGTATATTTCCATTTACTTCTACAAGTCCCAAGTGGCTGTGCCAATTTACACCTGCTGAGAATATGGGACTAGAATTCATACTAGATGGAAAAGTAGTACATCACGCCACCAGCCTTTCAAAATACTAGCACTGTAATTGTCAAAGATTAGTTATGATCATTGGTTGCCTGATATTATCTGAGGCAAAAAACAAACAAACAAAACCAAAACAGTTACTCACCTCGTAACTGTTCTTTGAGATGTGTTGTTCATGTCCATTCTAATCAGATGTGTGCACGCAGAAGATTTTTCTCCTAGCAGTATCTGTCGGGTCGGTCTGTGCACCCCCTGGAGTAGCGCTTTCATGGTTCTCAATATAGGGCCCTACTGACCCACCACCCCCTCAGTTCCTTCTTGCTGGCTACTCCGACAGAAGGGTAGGTGGGTGGGTATTGGAATGGACATGAACAACACATTCCGAAGAACAACTGTTACAAGAAGGTGAGTAACTGTTTTTTCTTCTTCGAGTGCTTGTTCATGTCAATTCCAATCAGGTGACTCCCAAGCCTAAATTCCAGAGGTGAGGTCAGAGTTCAGATTTGCACTGATTGGAGCGCTGCTTTACCAAAGGCGGCATTGTCTCTGGCCTGCTGGGTGATAGCATAATGCGATGTGAAGATATGTATGGAGGACCACATTGCCGCTCTGCATATTTCCTGGATGGGAATATGCACTAGGAAGGCCATTGAAGAAGCCTGCACTCTGCTGGAGTGTGCTGTGAGCGGGGGATGGGCTGGGGCGCACCTCTCCTAGGTTGTCGCACTCATGGATGCAGGACGTGATCCATGATGAAATTCGTTGAGAGGAGACTGGAAGACCTTTCATCCTGTCTGCACAGCCACAGTTGAATGGACTTCCAGAACAGTTTCATTCTTTCAGTGTAAAAGGCTAGAGCTCTGCAGACATCCAATGAGTGAAGCCTCTGCTCCCTGCCGGTTGAGTGTGGCTTAGGACAGAACACTAGGAGGAAGATGTCCTTGTTGAAGTGAAATTGGGGGACAATCTTAAGGAAGAGAGCTGGATGTGGCCTGAGCTGAACATTATCCTTATAGAACATGGTGTAAGGGGGCTCTCATGTTAGGGCCTTGAGCTCAGACACTCTCCTGGCTGAGGTTATCACTACCAGAAATGCCAGCTTTTATGACAAGTAGAGGAGGGAACAATTCACCAGTGGTTCAAAGGGTGGACCCATCAATTTGGAAAGGACCAGATTGAGGTCCCAGGTTGGGACCGGTTGTCGGACGTGTGAATATAGCCTGTTGAGACCTTTCAGGAAACGGCTGACCATAGGGTTGACAAAGACTGACCAGCCCTCTGTGCCTGGATGGAAGGCAGAGATGGTGGCCAAGTGAACCCTTATTGACAACATGGATAGCCCCTGCTGCTTGAGATGGAGAAGATAATCCAGTATAAGTGGTACAGAGGTGAGCATAGAGGACGAATGAAGCTGCACCAACCAGATTGAAAATATCTTTCTCTTGGTAAGGTAGATAGCCCTGGTGGAGAGTTTCCTGCTGCCAAGGAGGACTTGTCTAACCAAGTCTGAGCAGGAGAGCTCCATCAGGTTCAGCCAGGGAGCTTCCATGCTGTGAGGTGCAATGACTTAAGGTTTGGGTGCTGGAGACAGCCGTGATCCTGAATTATTAAGTCCTGGAGGAGCGGCAAGGTGACTGGGACTTTCACATTTCAAGGAGTGATGTGTACCAGTATTGGTGGGGCCAGGCTGGAGATATCAAAGCTTGTTTCCTCTATATCTTGAGGAGCACCTTGTGAATGAGAGGGATAGATGGAAACGCGTACAGGATCTGGCCTCCCTATGGGAGGAGGAACGTATCCACGATGGAGTCTGGACTGTGATTCAGGAAGACGCAAAACTGCTGGCACTTCCTGTTTTGTTGTGTGGTGAAGAGGTCTATTTGGGGAAAGCCCACCACTGGAAGATGTAGTTTGCGACATCCGGGCGTAGGGACAACTAGTGGCCATGGAATGACTTGCTGACTCATTCTGTCTCCAGGGTGGTACGATGCTTGTAGGTGTATCGAGTGTTCTACACAGAAATCCCATAGCCTGAGGGCTTCCTGGCACAGGGGAGAGGAGCATGCACCTCCCTGTTTGTTGATACAAAACATCACTGTGGTGTTGTCTGTCATAACTGATGATACACATCTCCCTGTCAAGTGCATTTGGAAAGTCAGGAATGCTAGGTGCACGGCTCTCAGCCCTCTGACATTGAGGTGGAGAGCAAATTCCACCTCAGAGCAGAGGCCTTGCATCCTGAGGTCTCCCAGATGTGCTCCCCAGCCCAAGGATGATGCTTCCGTCACTAGCAAGAGTGATGGCTGAGGACCAGTGAAGGGGACCCCTGCGCACACTACCTGTGGATTGAGCTACCAGTAGAGGGAGTCAAGGACTGGGCAAGGCAGAGTCAAACCCTGTCCAAACTGTCCTGAACCAGCTGATACACTGAGGCTAGCCATGATTGGAGATGCTGGAGTCTGAGCCTGGCGTGTTGTACCACATAGGTACAAGTGGCCATGTGTGCTAGAAATTTCAGGCAGTTCCTTGCTATGGTGGTGGGGAACTGCCTGAGACTTTGAATGATGCTGCCCAGGGCTCGAAACCTCACTTCCAGCAGGTATACCCTGGCCTGTGTTGATCTAGTATCTCCCCTATGAACTCTAGCTGCTGAACAGGGGACAGAGTCAATTTCCCCACATTCAGGAGAAGGCCCAGTTAATCGAATGTTGTTGTTATGAAGTCGAGTTGTGCCTCCACTTAGCCCTGGAGTGGCTCTTTATCAGCCAGTTGTCAAAGTATGGAAAGACCTGTACGTGCCACCTGCACAGGAATGCAGCCACAACTGCCATGCACTTGGTGAATACACGAGGTGCCGCTGACAGACCGAACAGGAGGATTGTGAACTGGAAGTGGTTGTTACTCACCCAGAGCCCTGGCCTGAGGATGGGTGCGGCCTCTTCCTGCCACTCCTTTTCTCCTCCATGATCCGTCCTGTCAGTTCTGTGGCTGGTAGAACCGCAAAGGAGGTTGCAGCCTAAAAAGCTTCTGCTGTGTGGTGGGAGTATGGAGGCCCAGTGACTTGAGGGTAGTGTGAGAGTCCTTTAGGCTATGTAGCCTTTTATCCGTCTTTTCAGAGAAGAGAGATGAACCCTAAAAGGGGAGGTCCTGAACAGTCTGCTGGACTTCGCATGGCAGACCTGAGACCTGTAGTCAGGAGCCCCTTCTCATGGCTATCTCCATAGCCATAACATGAATAGCTGCATCAGCTCCGTCCAGTGTGGCCTGCAGTGAAGCTCGGGAAATCAGCTTTCCCTCCTCCACCAGGGACGAAAACTCAGCATGGGAGTCCTGTGACAGCAGCTCAGCAAATTTTGCTATTGCCCCACATGTATTATAGCAGTACCTGCTGACAATGGCCTGCTGATTAGCAATGCGGAGCTGCAAGCCACCAGTGAAATAGACCTCTCTCCTGAAAAGTTTGAGTTTTTCTGCCTCCTGTTTCTTTGAGGAGGGACCTTGGTAACCCTGGTGCTTGGTTAGCAGCATCCACGACCTGGGAATCTGGTGGAGGATGGGTATATAAGTACTCATAGCCTCTGGATGGCACAAAACAGCGTCATTTATTGTGCTTAGCCGTAGGAGGCAATGAAGCTGGGGTCTGCCACAAGATTTTTGTGGTGTCAGCAATGGTCTTTATGATGGGTAGGGCAATACTTTCAGGTCCAGAGGGGACGAGGATATCCACCATTGGATCTGCGTCCTCCACTACCTACTCTCCCTGAATGCCAAGGTCCTGGGCCACCCTCCTCAGCAATTGCTGCAGGATCCTGTTGTCCTCCAGACCCGGGGCTACCAAGGTGCCGGCAGTGCCTCATCTGGAGAGGAAGAGGAAGAGATGCCTGTAAGGAGTGGCTGCTCTTTTTCCTCAATGCCCAAGAGGTCCTGTGGAGCTTGGGGTTCCTGAACTGGTGCCAACATGGATGATGCCATGCCCCTCGGTGCTGGGACTGTATATGTTGGTGCTGGGGCTGTCGATGCCGAGGTCGTCAGTGCTGATACCACTGGGGCTGGTGTAGATGGCGCCGGTGTCCCAGGGATTGGGATGGTGGCATCAGAGAGTAATGGAGCTACCCCCAATCCTGCCAATGCAGACAGCGCTGGAGGAGGTACGAAAGTGGCCAAGGCCACCAATGCCGCCCTGGAATGCGACCCTTGGTTTCACTCTTGGTCTTGGAAAACGTACTCGGCACAGGGTCTGCTGACTTGGGATCTGATTGGGGTGCAGAGTGCAGCTTCCATTAGCAGGATCTTCAGGTACTGATCCGTATCTTGTAATGTCCTGAGGCAAAACCCCCTGTAGATCCTACAATGATCCTTTTTATGGCTCTCTCCCAAACACTTCAAATACTAAGTGTGAGGATTGCCTTTGGGCATACACTTGCCTCAGACTTCACAGGCTTTGAAGCCTGGAGACCGCAGCATGTCCCAGCACTGGGATACCACTGGAGGGGAGCCTCCCTTTCCCCCCAAAGGAAACTTAAGAATTAACCTTAAGTACCTATGAACTCTTTAACACTAACTAAAAAAATCTAATGAATAACTATATACAGACTGGCAAATGCGCTTGTCATGACAAGAGCAAGGGGAAGTTCCAGCTAACTGTCACTGGCGGTAAGGGGGAACTGAGGGGGTGGCGGGTTGGTAGGGTCCTATATTGAGCACCATGAAGGTGCCATTCCAGGGGGCGCCCGGACCGACCCAGTGGATACTGCTAGGGCAAAAATTTTCCAGCTGCCGTGCACGCATGCACACACCTGATTGGAATTGACATGAACAAGCACTAGAAGAAGAACCTGGAGTTCAGACAACTTCTAACCACTGCGACATCATAATTTCACATGTTCTTTCATCTGCTTTGCAACACACTCAATCCAGTTTCTGTATAACACTCTGTCAGACTTCATCAAACAAGTCTAGTGTATGAATGTTAGCCATTCCAGAAAGCATCTGTCTCATAAGTCACTGGATCGAGTTACAAAAGCAAGCTGCACTATGCACCCTGGCTTCCCAAATTCACACAGCAGCCAAAATACCAGCACAGCTTCAAGAAAAAAATATTATATGGCTTACATCCCAAAGAATTTTTCATTGTTTTAAGTGACAATAGAGTCAATTGTGTAGAAACTGTCTTATGGCCAAGTCTCACATGTGCCATGTTTGAAAACTGTCTGAACAGCCTTTGGTGCATGATTTTCTTAGAAATGACAATATTATTTAACATCTTCTGTCAGAAGCTCACAAAATCTGTGTACATTTCAGCCCCTCCAAAACGGCAGTGTGTTTTCATTGAAGACTGCTGAAATGCAGCATGAGAGCACCTAAGAGTCATGTATAGCAAATAAGGGATTTTCCCCTCCTGTTTTATGGTAAGAACAACTTTAATTATGTGCCCTACACCCCTTTCCTTTTTTGTGTTCATTTGCTTCATTCTTTTTTTCATGTTTGCCCACATTCAACAGAGAACCATGGGAACGCTGCAGAAATAAAGATGAATACTCATTTTTAAATACTCTCATTTAGGGCTAGATTTCGCTTTTCCATACAGCCCTGTTTTGGGGACAGCATGTTTGTATTTTGAACACTGCAGAGAAAAAAATCATGCCTCAAAGAATTCCTGCTGATGCTTTTTCTTAACTTAACTTGGGATCAAGTACAGATACCCTGAACCAGTGTAGGTCATTTATTGTAGTATCTTTTCCAACAGGTTACTCTTGTTCCCCCTCCTATCTGCGCACTTAAGGATCACGGTCCTAAGGTAAATAAGTCTTCAAGAGACTAATTAAACAGAATAAAGGAGAGCAGATACCAAGATGCCAAGTTCTCATGCTTCTATTTCAAACAGCACAAATGCAGCTAGTCATCCAGAAAATAAAGAGGAACAGAACACAGAAAATAAATTCAAAATTATTTGGCTGGATTAGGCTTATAGTCTGATAAGTGAATCATGCAGTGTATGGAAGTGTAAGGTCCAAAACAATCTGAGATTATAGAATAAAAGGTGGTAAAATACAGAGAGTTTCAGGTCAGGAAATAGATTCAGAGGAAATTCAGGAAAATACACTAAAAACACCTCTTCAGTTTTTGTAAAAACAGAGCAAATAGGAACTGGGAAAATACTACAGCTGAATGACTAATTCACAACAATAAAGTGACTTAAACATTTTACTAGTCACAGAAAACCTGCCAGTAGATTGCAGTTTCTTCATATATTATGATTATTACTTGGTATTTAAAATAGAAGCCCCTGTCATGGATCAGGGCCCCATTGTGCCTGGCGCTCCGCAAATATATAACTAAATGATGATCTCTGCCCTGGAGAGTGTATATGCTATTCATATGTATTTATTCTCTTTGTTCTTCTTGAATTGTTCACTCGATGGATTGGCCGTGAATGTGCATGATTCAAGTGATTTTACTTAGCTGTGATTGGTCAGAAAGGTCACGTTATTTCTTTTTACCAAGTCTAAGTTCCATGGCATTGCATAATACATTCAGGAATAATTCGGTCCCTGAATTTTCAAAGGGAAGAGTTGATTGATCATTTTCTGGTTCTCACTCTTCTCAGGTAAATTACTTTATATTTAAAATATTACTAAAGAGTGTGTATGTATGTATTAGATAATATACAGAGAAATATATATATATATATATATATTCTTAAGATTTCTCTGGTTTTGTACCACTTTCTATGGTCATTGAACTACTTTATTCCAGGTGGTGAGTCTTACTTAAAGAAAATAAAGTTCAACATGTACTCATGGGCTGAGGGAGGGGACTAACCAAGTTGACCTTCTAGACGTGTGAGCCTTCTATTAATGTTTAATTAGTTTTAATTACTTGATAATACAAGCATTTTTTCCACTCTAAGTCATATAGTGAACTAGTGGCAGAGCTGACAACAGAAATCAGATCTCCTGACTCCTTGTTCCATTTGGCAAAAAACTGATGCTTCCCTTTTAAAAATAACCAGTCAACTCTGTGTGAAACTTCAGTAATGAATTAAAGGTATACAATCACAGTAAATATTAAAAATAAACCCACTTTGAGCCATAGCCTCTCATCATCACTGCACAAGCACAGATTTCCAGCAAAATGCCACAGTTGTAACCATGAAAAGACTCTGCCAGCTTGATTGGCAGAATGAATTACCCTGCCTACCACAGTTTCAGACTTACAATGGAGACTTTTGCTTAAGTTAGTCTCTCTGAGCAGGGCTGGCCTTACTATGAGGCGAACTGAGGCGACCACCTCAGGTGCCAGACTGGGGGTGCGGGGGTGCCACTAGGACCCAGAATGTAGAAAATTTTGTCTGCTGCTGGTGCATATGTATTCTCTCTGCCCTAGATGCACAGAGATGGTGGAGTGCTGTGCTGGAGGAAGGAGGGCACAAGAGACATAACAGGCAGGCAGGAGAAAAAGTGAGACGGAATAACAGACAGCAGCAGAGCTGCAGGGAGAAAGAGGAGGAGGAGCCTCTTATGTACCTCTCTAGCATGCCCAGGAGCCTGGACTGTTTAACACCAGCTTCTCAGGGAGCTTCCTGTTTTCTGCTGCTTCCCTGAACCCACTTGAGGAGAACAGGAAGTCAGCTGAAGTAGTAGGAGCCAGTTAGGCCCTTAAGATGCTGATATCTTCCCTCACTCAGGCCCTGCTACCAGCCTGCTTATTTGTTCCTTTCAACTGAGTGTTGACAGCCACTACAGTTGGTACAGAACGGCAGTCATGAGTGAAAGAAGAAAACGCCCCTCTGAGGCAGCATTCAGAAAAAGAAAGAAAACAAAGGAAGCATTTCTATCTAAGCAGGAAGGAGCTCTCCTGAGATACATAGACACAAATGTTCATGGTGAGCCTTCCAGCCCCAGTGAGAATGTGAGTGGATGCCTGATCTTCCAGTTAGTCAGAGTGCAGGTGACCTGGCAGCTACTGCAGCATCCATATCTCCATCTCAAATGGATGTAACCATGCACATTCCTGAAGAAAAGCATAGATCAGAGAAGAGTGTGGTGGAGGCTGCTGAGTTTAGTTCCTTAAGTCTAGATGATCCAGGAGTGTGGACCCACTTGAGCAGTAGCCTGAGGGACTTCCTTGTACTGCATGGGCCACAGCAAGTGAAAAATTTCATGTTCCCCAAAGACAATGAAAATAGAAGTTTCCATCCAACACATTACTGGCCTGAAATCCCCTATGGTGACAAAGTGGAGAGGCCATGGCTTATGTACTTAAAAACCCAGAATGCTGCATACTGTTTTTGTTGCACACTCTTCCAGTCTAATGTTCCAGCCACATTGGGTTATACAGGAACAAAGGACTGGAAAAATCTGATTAGAAATCTGGCATGCCATGAGAAGGCAGCAAATCACCAGAGAGCATTCCATAAGTGGAAAGAGCTTGAGATGAGACTACGGTTAAAGGCCACCATAGACGATCAGCATCAAGAGAAGATTGCATCAGAGTCTCTTTACTGGCAAAACGTTCTGAAAAGGCTCATTGCCATTGTGAGAATGCTCGCTACGCTACCCAAAACCTAGCACTGCATGGCACTTCAGATCAGCTGTATGTGCCAAACAATGGAAACTTCGTTAAAATTGTGGAGCCGATGGCTGAGTTTGATGCTGTACTCCAGGAGCATCTAAGAAGAGTTGCCACCCCAGAAATATGCACACGCCTCTATCTTGGAAAAACAATTCAAAATGAGATCATACAGTTACTGGCAACAAAAGTCAAACAGAAAATTGTGGCAGATCTGAAGTCAGCAAGATATTACTCTGTTATTCTGGACTGCACACCTGACATCAGCCATACAGAACAAATTACTTTAATAGTGCGTTTTGTAACAGCAACAGAACCTAGTGAAAATGTCCCTGCAATGGTGATTGTCAGTAAGCATTTTCTAGAATTTATTGACATTGATGATACTACAGGAGTTGGTATGACAAATGTGCTTCTTAAAAAGCTGGAAGACACGGGAATTGCGATAGCTGACATGAGAGGTCAGGGCTACAATAATGGTGCCAACATAAGAGGAAAGAACAGAGAAGTGCAGACACAGATCCAAGAGTTAAACCCTCGGGTTTTTTTGTCCCATGCAGCTCTCATTCATTGAACTTGGTGGTCAGTGATGCAGCAGCATCTTCCAGCAAGGCTGATGAATTTTGTAATGTAATTCAAAGCATCTATGTATTTTTCTCTGCATCAGCTCATCAATGGCAAATTTTGAAGCAACATCTGAGAGCATCCTCACTGACACTGAAACCACTGAGTGCCACACAATGGGAAAGTTGCGCTGCGGTGATAAGCCTATCAAACACCAAATTGGGAAGATAGATGATGCCATAGTTGCCATTATAGAGGATAATGCTATGACAGGAACAGTTCATGGGAGAACAGTGGCAGGGGGAAATGGAATCACCAGAAAAAAACATAACTTCAAATTTCCGTGTGGCTTAGTGTTGTGGCATGAAATACTGTTTGAAATAAATGTTATAAGCAAGAGACTCCAAGGTGTTAACCTTGATATATCTGGAGCAATGGAACAACTGGACAAAGCAAAGTCATACCTACAGTCCGGTCAGATGAGGGATTTCAAAACATTCTGAAGAGTGCACCGAAGTTGGCAGAGGAACTACACACTAAAGCTATTTTCCTACCCATTCAGGAATACAAGAGTCACCAAAGAAGATGACATTTTGATTACGAGGCACGGGATAATCCCTTAAGAGATTCAAAACAACAATTCAAAGTTGAATTCTTTAACCAGGTGCTAGATTGTGCAATACAGTCAGTTGACTAACGTTTCATGCAGCTCAAGGAACATAGCAGTATATTTGTGATGTTGTATGATATTTTCAAACTCCTCACTATACCTGAAGAACACCTGCACCAGCAATGCAGGGCACTAGAGACAGTGTTGACACATGACGACATGTGCGATATTGATGCGAGTGATTTAGGTGATGCACTGAAAGCCCTTTCAAGATACATTTCAGCAGGATCAACTCCAAAGGCTGTTCTGGAATATATGTGCATGAATAAAATGACTACCCTCTTTCCAAATGGTTTTGTTGCTCTGTGTATACTTGTAACACTTCCTGTAACACTTGCCAGCGGAGAACTCAGCTTCTCCAAGCTGAAGTTAATAAAAACACATCTACGCTCCACAATGACACAAAAGAGGCTGGTTGGCATTGCAACCATTTCAATAGAGCATGAGCTGGCCCAAACTGTGGACCTTCAGCAGGAAGCTGTTCAAATCTTTGCAACCAAGAAGGCATGGAAAGCATCACTTTGTTTATTCAAACAGATAGATATGCCAGTGTTTACTATGCAGACAAGAAAAGTTACATTTGCTGTTCAGGTGTTTGAAAGTTAAGTGTCATTAAAAATTTTGAACAAGGTGTTTTAAGTTGTTAGTTCTCCTTTTCTGGGGTAGGTAGCAGAGCAGTACCATGAGAGGAGTAAAACAGGAAGAAGGCAGAATTGACACCTTTCAAAGTTTTGGCCCAAGTGAGGAGGCGTGGGGGCGTAATTTGAGCTCCCTTCCTCAGGTGCCAAAATGTTGTGCATCAGCCCTGTCTCTGAGTGTGTTATTCTGTTTTGAACACTTCCTTGATATGGACACAAAGAAAATAAAAGAAAATAGCAGTTGGTTACCAGCATCTTAATCTCTGCATTGTTCACTTAGTAACAGCTATACCTTTAGAGCAAGAAGGATAACCTTTCGGTTCAGGCACTGGATTGAGACACAGGCGATCTAGGGTCTATTCTCAGCATTGCTAAAACAATCCTGAGTGACCTTGGCCAGCTCATTTAAACTTCCCCTACCCTTTGTTTGTGTATATATAGTCATAGAGTTTAAGGCCAGTCAGGGGACAATCAGATCATCTACGATGGCCACTCTTATATCATGGGTTACTAAACATCACTCAGCCATTCCCACATTATGCCCAGCAAACATGATTAGACTAAAGTATTGCAGTCTTCTATTTAGGTGGCAAGATCTTATGGGCAGATATTATCTCTTCCTACATGTTTGTACAGTACTCAGGGCAATCTCAGTCGGGGCTTCTAAATTCTATTTTCATATTAATATCTTAATTGGAGAAATTGCTTAATATATTGTAATGAAAATTCCCATTTCCTTAAAGAAACTATTAGACAATAAGATCCAGTATGATGTCTTGAAGGCTACTTTTAGGAACCATGAGTACACTATCCCTCTTTTTTGGATTTCTTCTTTTCATTTTCCTTCTTTGTTTAGTTTTACTAACAACTTTACCAATTGTTATGATTCTTTTGTATTATACATGAGTTTTGCTACTTTGTGACCATACTTACTGAAATTTTATGTACATTTTCTTTAAAAAAACAACTCTATAACGATGAAGCATTTTAAAACTAAATGGCATACTCCCAGTGTAATATAAAGGTTGTTAGTCACATACAGAATCCTATTAAAATTTTGGCATTTACATGCACAATTCTCCATGCATAATACAGGGCATTTACATGGAGATCATTAGCTGTGTTATCTTTATTAAGAATAATTCAGGTAAAAAAAGAACCTAAGACAAACAGCGCAAAGGTTTGAAAAGAAAGCACCAACATATATGAAATGTGAATATACATTTCAAGTGACTAGATTTCTACCAGACTAAAAATAACTGAGCTAAAAAGGACACCTAAGTTTTGCAAAAAATGAAGAGAACAATTTGATAAAAAAGAATGCAAGGGAAATGTCATCTATACCTGAGCCCCAGCCTAGGTATGACAAATTTATCATCATCATAACGGATGATTAGGTAGTGATTAAGACCAAGCCACAAAAGACATTAGTGACACTTTAAAAGATCTACAAGACCTTGCTAGCATGAGCTTTCATCCTCCAGCTGAGTCACAGATGAAATATTAAAAACAGCATGTCTCTTCACTTAAGTGCAGATGAGAAAGAAAAATTTAGATTATTCTTTGCAGTCAAGAAAATTGTGGCTGCCATACTCAAACATGATAATTTTGTCCAACAAGCTCTTGAAAACACAGCTATTGAGAAGAATCAGAAGGGTTGCCGTGTTAGTCTGGATCTGTAAAAGCAGCAAAGAATCCTGTGGCACCTTATAGACTAACAGACGTTTTGGAGCATGAGCTTTCGTGGGTGAATACCCACTTTGTCAGAAACCTGTAGTGGAAATTTCCAGGGGCAGGTATATATATGCAAGCAAGCTAGAGATAATGAGGTTAGTTCAATCAGGGAGGATGAGGCCCTGTTCTAGCAGTTGAGGTGTGAAAACTAAGAGAGGAGAAACTGGTTTTGTATTTGGCAAGCCATTCACAGTCTTTGTTTAATCCTGAGCTGATGGTGTCAAATTTGCAGATGAACTGAAGCTCAGCAGTTTCTCTTTGAAGTCTGGTCCTGAAGTTTTTTTGCTGCAGGATGGACACCTTAAGGTCTGCTATAGTGTGGCCAGGGAGGTTGAAGTGTTCTCCTATAGGTTTTTGTATATTGCCATTCCTAATATCTGATTTGTGTCCATTTATCCTTTTCCGTAGAGACTGTCCAGTTTGGCCAATGTACATAGCGGAGGGGCATTGCTGGCATATGATGGTGTATATTACATTGGTGGATGTGCAGGTGAATGAACCGGTGATGGTGTGGCTGATCTGGTTAAGTCCTGTGATGGTGTCACTGGTGTAGATATGTGGGCAGAGTTGGCATGGAGGTTTGTTGCATGTTACACCATCAGCTCAGGATTAAACAAAGACTGTGAATGGCTTGCCAACTACAAAACCAGTTTCTCCTCTCTTGGTTTTCATACCTCAACTGCTAGAACAGGGCCTCATCCTCCCTGATTGAACTAACCTCATTATCTCTAGCTTGCTTGCATATATATACCTGCCCCTGGAAATTTCCACTACATGTATCTGAGAAAGTGGGTATTCACCCACGAAAGCTCATGCTCCAAAACGTCTGTTAGTCTATAAGGTGCCACAGGATTCTTAGCTATTGAGAAGAGATTTATAACCTTCACACTTCAATTCAAACTGTACCCATTGTTTTTCCTGAGAGTCAAATTGGGCAGAAGGTGCTGCACAGGTCTGGGCTTAGATCCTCAGCTAAGGCTGAAGAGCTCACAGTGCAACTCCTGGGGAGTGTAAGGGTAGCACAAAATTTGCTTTTACAGGATGTGGAGCACCAGGCCTCAGTCTTTGGGTTGCTCTACCTTACACCAGCTGCTAATGGTCCCAAGGGCTTAAACCACAAAAGAGATGTGGATCAGAGCAGTTTGGAGGTGCCTGGTCATTCCCCCTATACTGGTAGCTGGTAGAGGGTGGTGTGGGAACTGTTATATCAACTCTACCCCATCAGAAGATCCTCAAACCCTGGGGCTATCCTCCTGGGACTGGATATGCTGGTTTCATGGTTGTAATCTACAAAGTGGCCATGTAGTTCCCCAAGGTATGGCCTCTTGACTATTGATTTCCTCTTTCCCAATAAACATTAAAGAACACGGTGCCCATTTTTTAGCACCTTGACACAGTCTCATTAGCAGCAAATCTTCTGTTTCATTCCCCAAAGACAAAGAAACTCTTTGAATTAAACTGTTGGCTCAGATAGTGTTTAGCTCTAGGAATAATTGAATTTATAAAGGCTCTGATTCAGTAAAACATTTAGATCCAATTCAGAATAGTGCTTAAGCATGTGCTTAAGCTCCATAGACTTTAATGGAAGTTAAGCATGTGCTTAAGGGCTTTCTTGAACAGGAACCTTAACCATGAGCTTAATTTGAATTTAGAAGCAGCTGCTTGCAGGACCCACTTTACAGAATTATCAGTCAAATAGTTTGCTCTATTGTTGCAATGCTTGACACTGATTTGATTGGCTAAGCGTGTAATCACATGATGTTCTTCTGAAAAGATACTGGGGTGCATTTCTGTGAAGAAGCCTAGAAGTGTCTCACTCCCAGTTAAACTCTTATTAGTCTCACTTGCTGCTTTGTCTTTTTTGTTAATATTTTTACTAGGGCTGTCAAGCAATTTAAAAATTAATCTCGATTAATCATGTGATTAATAGTGCTGTTAAACAATAGCAGAATACCATTTATTTAAATGTTTTTGGATGTTTTCTTCATTTCCAAATATATTTATTTCAAGTACAATCTAGAATACAAAGTGTACAGCGTTCTCTTTATATTTATTTTTATTACAAATATTTGCATTGTAAAAAACAAAAGAAATAGTATTTTCAATTCACCTAATACAAGTACTGTAGTGCAATGTCTTTATTATGAAAGTTGATCTCACACATGTAGAATTATGTACAAAAACCAACTGCATTCAAAAACGAAAATGTAAAACTTTAGAGCCTACAAGTCCACTCAAGTCCTACTTCTTGTTCAACCAATTGCTAAGACAAATAAGTTTGTTTACATTTACGGGAGATAATGCTGTCCCCTTTGTGTTTACAATATCACCTGAAAGTGAGAACAGGTATTCCCATAGCACCATTGTAGCCAGCATTGCAAGATATTTATGTGCCAGATGTACTAACGATTCATTTGTCCCTTTATGCTTCAATCACCATTCTAGAGGACATACATCCATGCTGATGACGGGTTCTGCTCGATAATGCTCCAAAATACTGCGGACCGATGCGTGTTCATTTTCATCATCTGAATCAGATGTCACCAGCAGAAGATTAATTTCCACTTTTGGTAGTTCAGGTTCTGTAGTTTCCACATTGGAGTGTTGATCTTTTAAGACTTCTGAAAGCATGCTCCATACCTCGGCCCTCTCAGATTTTGGAAGGCACTTCAGATTCTTAAACCCTGACTCGAGTGCTGTAGCTATCTTTAGAAATCTCACATTAGTACCTTCTTTGTGTTTTGTCAAATCTTCAGTGAAAGTGTTCTTAAAATGTTTAACATGTGCTTCATCATCTGGGACTGCTATAACATGAAATATATGGCAGAATGTGGGTAAAACAGAGCAGGAGACATACAGTTCTCCCCGAAGGAGTTCAGTCACATATTTAATTAACACTTTTTTTTAACGAGCTTGTCCTCTGGTATGATGCACTTTCACGATAAACGAATTACACTACAGTATATGTATGAGGTGAATTGAAAAATACTATTTCTTTTGTTTATAATTTTTACAGTACAAATATTTGTAATAAAAATAATATAAAGTGAGCACTGTACACTTTGTATTCTGTGATGTAATTGAAATAAAAATATTTGAAAATGTAGAAAAAGATCCAAAAATATTTAATAAATTGCAATTGGTTCTCTATTATTTAAGAGTGTGATTAATTTTTGAAATCACAATTAATTTTGTTTTGATTTAATCGCATGAGTTAACTGCGATTAATCAATAGTCCCACTTTTGCATTTTAAAATATGACAGAAAAATACTAACGTATAGATATAAAACAATATTGTTGGTTAGGTGACTCAAGGTGCTTTACAAAGAACTACTTTATAATTAAACAATATAATGTATTCACAAATGAAAACAAATTTAAAATCAAACATGGGTCCCATATATTCTACAAAGTCTATTGGCATCCCAGAGTTAATAAATAACATATTCATTCATATCCTTAATCCATTGTGACACTGAAGGGCCCAATTCTATTCTCCCACCATGTTTACACTCGTGTAATCCCATTGAATTAAGTGGAGTTACTCCTGATTTACACAGAACAGAATCAGGCTGACATGTTTCTTTGTCCAATGTTCCATATGCATTGTCTTGCCTGATTATGCTTCAGCCATAAATTTTCTTTATCTATTTTACACGTTCTAAATTATTTAAAGTCTAAACATCTAAATTAAAAAAAATGTGCAAATCTTGCTCAGACTCAATATCTACTGACCAACACTTTGCAGTCTTTGGGCATTTCCAAACCACATGCATAAAATCACCAGTCCTTATTTTGCATTTAGTACACATATCTGAAACTGGAGCTATACATCATATTCATTTGTTGGGTGGGGGGGGGGGCGTAATACAAAACCTAGACTGAAAATTAAATAATGTCATCTTATGTTTAGTAATTTTTCCTAGAAATGCAACCTGTGCATATATTAACCTCCAATCTTCTCCAGAATAGTCTGTATTTAATTATGCATTCTATCTCTCTATTGACCCTTGAAAATATCCCTCCTGCCTACCAATCAAAAACCCATGTAAGTTAGAAAATCTTTTAAATCGTGTTGCAAATATTCATCATTCTACTTCCCAAAATATTCAGTTGAATTTCTTTTAGTACATTTCCCAAAACTGAATTCAAATAATGTCCGAGTAATATTTTTTAAAAAATAACCATCAGCAGAAATGACTGGCTTGAAGATTATACTTTTGTTTGATCATTGAAAAAGGCTCTGATATCTGCTTATCAGAGATCTCCAGTAACTTAATTTCTCCCCGCCTAAAGTTTAAAAATTGATATTTAAATACAGTAGGCACTGCAGAGCTGTTATTACTTAATGGCCAAAAGTGAGGTACATTTTGAAGTATCACCTCACATATTAAAATATTATGTCAAACATAAAAAAGCATTATAATCACGGAATCAATTTCAATTAAATTAAACACTGGTAAAACATTGTAAAAGTTACAATATACTGAGTCATTCTATCTCATGTCAAATATGCCTATACTTAGGGGAGAAGAATAGCTGAGCAGCCCAAGATCATATTATATTTATTTTATATCTGGAGTTGAAATACTCACTCAATCATAAGGAAGTATTAACCTGCCTAAACTAAGCCTATATAGTTTATTTCTCCATTAAACTGATGAAAATAACCTTTCAATTTGAAAAAAAACATGAATTGGGGATAACAAAAGAGAAAGATTAAAACATGTACAAAATGATAGGAAGTATATTAATCTTCAGGAGATTTGGCTTTGCCTACCTGTTCCATTGTCTCTTTAAAAAGCTCCACGAGAATATTCAAATTATTGACTTCTAAATCTTGCTAACCAATAGAAAAACGTAGAGATTAACCCAAAGCTCACTGAAGTCAATGGAAAGATACCCTTGATGGCCTTAGATCATGCATGTCAAAACTTTGAAAGTGCCACAATTATCAGCTCTAATACTTAATAAGCAATCCTCTTAAAAATGTCACCAGTGAACAAAGACAATGGGTGAAATCCTGGCCCTATTGCAGTCGATGGCAAAAGTCCCATTAACTTCAGTGTGGCCCACATTTCACCCACATCTACATTTCCCTGAAAAAATCCGTTCTACTTGCTCATCTGAATCATATGTTATCAGTACTGAATATAGGGGCTGGATTTTGGAGAATGGGTTACCAGATTTGTACTCTGATTTACATGCTGATGTCTCAAAGAACAGAGGAGGACTAATGCATGTAAATCAGAGTACAAATCTGGTAACCCATTCTCCAAAATCCAGCCCCTATATTCAGTACTGATAACATATGATTCAGATGGCCCCAGTCAACTTGGTAAAACATGAAAGAATCATACCTACATGAAGCCTGAGCATCAGACTCCAGCCTGTAGACATGCAGATGGCTTGAAGGGCATGAAATCCATCCCTCCCAACCTGGGCCCAGAATGTGAATTACAGCACAATACACAAACTCCCATTCCTGGCCTGCAATTATGCTCATGGGCTGCGTGGTAGTGGCCGATGCTCTGTGACACTTGGGGATAAGGTTCTGGGGCACAGGATCCATGCACATGTAGATCTTCCTCTGGCAAGCTGGCACAGCACAGGTGGTGTGCAGACATGGCCACTGGCACCACAATCCTGTGGTCCAATGTGAGGTTTAAGTGAACTTTGAAGGACAACAGGAAATGGCCCAGAAAAAGTTTATTTGCTCGCACCATTTACAAGAGCCCAATCTACAGCTCAGAAAAGTCAATGGAAATTTATCTGTATATATACACTACGGTAAAATAAATACAGTATACCTGGATCATGAATTAGGATCAGATAGTATGGACCCCTATGCCCACATGGAATCCCACTGACACCAATAGGATTTTGCATGGGCCCATAATCCCTTGGTAGATGATTTAGATGTAGGAATTGGGGCTTTTAGTGATATTAGAGCTAGAAGAGTTCAGCCCACAATGGTCTGGGAGTATTTGTTCACATTTCAAGCTTCATTGGGGTTCTCCTTCCACAAAGAGGCAAGCTATTGAATTTAAGCAGCACAAATATTCACAGAATGCAACTCTCAAGAGTCACGTGTGCAAGCGTTTGTGGAAAACAGATCCCAAATGTGAACCCACAGTATCAGGATGAAAAGAGCTGGGACATTTGCTTAGTCTTCATAACCAAGCACAGAGGCCTTTGGGCACAGTCGAATCTTCATGCTGCAAGTACTTGTATAGTCATCCAAACAAGTGACATAAATAATACCCTCTGACTTATCTGATCAATTGCCCTTAAGGAAACACAGTTCCAGGTTTGACTATTACGTGTCATATTGTGGCAAGTTTGAACATTGAGTCCATAGAAGTGAAATGTATCCAAAAACGCAGTTTAGAGCAAAAATGACAAATAATTCTTGAGATAATTTTTGGTGAATGATTTCCTCAGCTCTTATCTATATACCCTCATACACATAATAGTGAAATTAACAATCATTGGTTTGAATAAATATTGTTATTGGCATAAATCATGTGTTATCAAAGGAAGCATTTTATCTGTCAACATAATCAAGCTTTCATGCCTTCACTAGTGGTCCTCCAGGGTACATTCCATTTAAAATGGGCATACTGTACAACTCGGTATCTTCAGAAACACAGGCTGCATGTGTCTGTCAAATACACCTGGTATATTTAGTAGCAGTCAAACAGTTAATTAATATGTCTAATACACCAACTATGCTATCATCTGTAGTAGAAACAGATACCCCCACCAATACATTAGATTATGTCAAAAGTTATCTAGTAGAAAGGTTTAGATTAGGCTTATCTTTTGAGACAGTTTTATTAGATAGATTAAGTTTCTGTGCCTGTCTCCAAAGACCACAGTAATAACCAGTGTCATAACTTTCAAATCCTTTGAACTGCAGAGCGGAATCAAACATAGTTGTCTTTTTATCCCATCTTTTGCTCTTCAGTATTCTAAAAGCTTGCATAGCTCATCTGTTCAAGGAGTAGCATTAGGGGGATCACTGTTGACAAATGATGGTACAATTATGTAATGCAGATGACATTTCATAACCCCCTTCTGATCTACAATTCCCACTCTCTCTCACTCCTTATTCTGTGTAAATATTATACCAGAGATCTAGCTATAGAAGAATCAAGAATGAGTGCCTGTGTGTATATCTATCTGTTGATCAAAAATACACCCAGGGGTCCCAATCCTGCAATTATATTGTGAGAGGGAACCTTTGCATCCATGTTAAATCTCATTGACTGCCATGGGATTCTGTGCAGCGGCCAGGATGTGATCAGGTAGATCTGATAACAGGATCAGGACACCTCTTGTGAAAGCTGTTGGATTAAAATTTGATGTTCGGAAGTGCTGAGCTCTATAGATACCTCAGAAAACCAGGACATAATGTCTCAATTGCTAAAGTCACAGCAATAGCAGGAGAGAATAACAAGCGGTGCAATCACAGCTGTAACAGGAGAGATGGGAGGTGACAGGAAACATGTCTGCAATAGTATATACAAGAGCAAACGCTCCAGTGGCCACTATAAAGAGGTTCGGAAAGATGTTGCAACTCTGGCGGAATTGCAATGGAACAAAGAGAAGAGGTGATGCTGCAACAGCTGAAGTAGATATTATTTCATCTTCTTCCATTACCCAGAAAAAATATGTCTCCAAACTGTAATGTTGCATGGTGGCAGTATAGTTGCTATAGCAAAAGGATTTATTCCCTGGACACTACATCAAGACTAACAGGTCAGAGTGTGAGAGTAGACAGACTGCTCAGACTCAGCTTCAAAACAGAAGGGCTGGAGAATTTTGCACAGTAGAGAAAATTATTCTTCTCCCATGTCTAGTCAAAGATCTAGTGGTAAAATCTATTGCTGAGTGTCACTTGCAGCGACTCCTCCAACCCTCCATGCTGTGATCCAAGAGCCCTTTGTGTGCGCCCTCAGTGACTGCTGCCTCCATATGTATACGTAGAATGTCAGTTGGCAGCATAGCAGGTCATACTCTTTGTGAGCTAATTTGTTGTTCCTTCTTAGGATTAATTAAATGAAAGTCAGTTAACTGCAAATAATTTGGAAACAGTTTCAGAACTGCACAATCAAGCCATTTTGGCAACCGAACCTCATGACACAAGTTCAGAAAGTAACACTGTTAAAATGCAGAAGTATTAAAATGAAAAAAAGCGGGTTCTAACATACAGACTGGAAAGAGAAATTGGATTAAAATATGTATTTTGGCCACCAGGCTGTACTTAGACTGTACAAACAAGAAGAACAAAACAGAATTATATTAATCCATTTTTTCCCACAGCTTGAAAAAGCTCTTATGTCAAAAATCTCCTCTCTAAGTTACACTTTGTATTCTCATTGTATATTGTATTAACTGCTTTTTTGTTAGCACTCTTATTACAGTTAAGCTGAGCATGAATAGAAGCAGTTTACAAATTATCAGAATTGGACTGGAAAGACTACAACCCTCATACAAATTGTTACAAATTATTTACTGGCTTAGTACAAATCTGCATATAGATGGAAGGAGTCAATCAGGAGGCACCTTCAGGTATGCCTCAAAAGATATGATTATGAAGATATTTGGAAGCCTAGTATGCACACAATGCCTCATACAAATGGAAGTAAATGGCTTAATTTGTCAAACATCCTTAATTCCTGAATAAAACAAAGACCTATCATGTGGTGTCTCTATGGAGGAAAGGGAGTGCAGCCCTTGGCTGATCACTGAAGTGTTAGCCACGGGTTTCTTTTTAAAGTAGGATTATAGTAAACGTGGGGACAAAAAAAAGAATCTTATAATACGATTGAGGACACTAAGCTCCCTCTGCATGTTGCTCAAACTCTTGGATCAGTTTTCACAGCTGATTTTAGTTGTAAATCATGAAGGCCTCAATCAGATTATAGGTACGGAATCAAAACAGAAGGAAAGACAGATTGGTAAGGAGCATGGACATTATTTATTTAAGTATAAAATCTGCAGTGTAAGTCATCATTCTGTAGAACATTACTGTCTTGGGACAATGGAACAGACTTACTGTAGAACAGTCCACAAGGCAGCCCTCTCACCTTACAGTTATTCTTGTGTAACCCCACAACTATTCTCAGAAAGAAAGTTTTTATTTACTGTGTACTGTACAGTTAAAGGTTGTATTTCCTGGGTTCTTGCTTTTCCATCAGACTTGTACTTAACAGATTTTTCAGGGACAAGAAATATTTGGAGATTAATTTGTCAGTTCTTGTTATTTCTCTGCAAGTGTTAGTCAATGAATAAGTTACTGAGTTTTAATTGCTTTGCAGCTGCATTGACTAAAACTAACTCTACTAGTTTAACCACGTCATTTTAAAACACATGTTTTTAAACTGCTGCAAAACACCATGTGAACACTCTTAGCCCAATTTATACTTGGTATATAATGTGTTAGCTTAATTCAAGAAGGAATCCATTGAAACTAAATTAATATATACCAAGTTAAATTGGATTAAGAGTGTCCAGGCTGAGTAGACATTGGGCACTAATATTACAGAGCCAGAACTCTGTTGTTTGGAAATGGACTGGCACTAGAGTTACTTGGAGAATCTGTACAATGAAACAAGTATTATTTAATTAAAATTAGGCAGTGTGACCTATGTCTATAGCAGTGGACAGGAGTTAGAACTCACTAGTACTATTTTCAACTATGCCACTCACTCACCGTAAGATCTGGGCCAACTCACTTAACCTCTCCTAAATTTCTCTGCCTGTAAAATGGATATACACAGTAATGCACAGGGGAAAGTCTTAAAAAGTGCTTTACAAAGACCAGCTGGGTACAAAGTATTAGTATTCTTCATAGGAATTCTACATAATGATGCACATATTGTACTCTGTAACTATATTAATTAATGTAATTCTGGAGCGCTCTCCCTTACTTATTGTGTCTTTCTCTTCAATCTCATCCTTTGTGCTGTTTTGTCTCTATGTTCTGCACTGGTAAAATGGTCCTGTGGTATATAGTTTTTGACAAAACCCACCTTGTATCTCTAGACTACCTTCTGGCTAAAGTATTCAACCTACTTGGCAATTACACTGTTTTCATATCTTTTGCTAAGGTTTCTGAATCCTCTAAGAGTCCATAGTCTGTGAATTTACAAAAATTGATAAACCTTTGTGTCATAAACAGATAAGAAAAGTTAATAGCACAGAAGAACTTTATATCTCTTTGACTGTAAAGGGTTAACAAGTTCAGTAAGCCTGGCTGTCACCTGACCAGAGGACCAATCAGAGGACAGGATACTTTCAAATCTTGAGGGAGGGAAGTTTTTGTGCTGTGCTGTTAGTTTTGGTTGTTGTTCACTCTGGGGGCTCAGAGGGACCAGACGTGCAACCAGGTTTCTCTCCAATCTCTCCGATACAGGCTCTTATAGATTCAGAATAGTGAGTACTAGATAGATAAAGTGAGTTAGGCTTATGTTTGTTTTCTTTATTTGCAAGCGTGTATTTTGTTGGAAGGAGTTCAAATGTGCGTTTGGCTGAAAGGAGTTCAAATTGGTATTTTGCTGAAAAGATTTTAATTTGTACTTGTATACTTAGGCTGGGAGGGTGTTCCCAATGTCTATAGCTAAAAAACCCTGTACCTATTCCATCTTAAATTTACAAGATCATTTTTACTGTTTTTCTCTCTTTAATTAAAAGCTTTTCTTGTTTAAGAACCTAATTGTTTTTTATTCTGGTGAGATCCCAGGGGACTGGGTCTGGATTCACCATGGAATTGGTGGGGAGAAAGGAGGGAAGAGGGAGAGAGAGGCTGATTTCTCTCTGTGCCGGGATTACTTTCTCTCAGGAAGAATCTGGGAGGGGAAGAGAGAAGGAGGGAGGAAGGTGAATTGTCCTCTCTGTTTTGTGATTCAAGGAGTTTGAATCACAGTGATCTTCCAGGGTAACCCACGGAGGGGAAGTCTGGGAGAGGCAACGGTGAAGGAAAGGGTTTACTTTCCTTGTGTTAAGATCCAGAGGATCTGGGTCTTGGGGGTCCCCGGGCCAGGTTTTGGGGGGACCAGAGTGTACCAGGCACTGTAATTCCTGGTTGGTGGCAGCGCTACAGGTTCTAAGCTGGTAATTAAGCTTAGAGGAATTCATGCTGGTACCCCATCTTTTTGGACGCTAAGGTTCAGAGTGGGGATTATACCATGACACTTTGAATGGACTTTTAGAACATAACAGCCAATCTGGATCAGACCAATGGTGCATCAAACCCAGTATCCTATCTTCTGCCAGTGCCAGATGCTTTAGATGGAATGAACAGAACAGAGGAATTATCAAGTGAGTTATTCCCTGTTCTCCAGTTCAAGCTTCTGGCAGACAGAGGTTTAGGGACATTTAAGCAAGGGCGGGTGTCCCTGACAATCTTGGCTAATAGCCATGATGGATCTAGCCTCCATGAACTTATCTAACTCTTTTTTGAACCCAGTCATACTTTTGTCCTTCACAACATCCCATAGCAATTCCCAGGTTGATTGTGTGCCATGGGAAGAAGTACTTCCCTTTGTTTGTTTTAAACCTGCTGCCTATTAATTTTGTAGGGTGACCCCTAGTTCTTGTGTTATGCAAAGGAGCAACAGTATTTCCCTATTTACTTTCTCCATGTCATTCAGGATTTTAGAGACCTCTATCATATCTTGCCTTTAATTGTCTCTTTTCAAAGCTGAACAGTCCCAGTCTTTTAAATCTTTCCTCATATGAAAGATGTTCCATAACCCTAATAACTTCTGTTGCTCATCTCTGTACCTTTTCCAGTTCTGATATACCTTTTTTGAGATGGGGCAACAAGAACTGCATGCAGTATTCCAGGTGTGGGCATACCACTCCTGGCATTTACATAGTGGCACTATGATATCTTATTTTTATCCCACTCCTAATGGCTCCTAACGTTGTTAGCATTTTTTTTGACTGACACTGTATGCCGAGCAGCTGTTTCCAGAGAACTATCCACAATTACACCAAGATCTCATTCTTCAGTTGTAACAGCTAATTTAAACCCCATCACTTGGTATGTATAATTGGGATAATTTTACCAGTGTGCATTACTTTGCTCTTATCAGCATTGAATTTCATCTGCCATTTTGTTGTTCAATCATCCAGTTTAGTGAGCTCCCTTTTTAGCTCTTTGCCGTCTGCTTTAGACTTACTTCTCCATGGGCTATCCATCTCAGAATGCCCTAATGCCCCGCAACAGCCCAAGCTGGCCACCCCCAGAGAAATGTGCAGATGGCATTCCCAAGAGTAGGAGGGAAGCTCCTCCTGGCAATGCAGAAACACGCTACTTTCAATAATAGGCAGTGGCTAAATTCACATTCTGGCTTTTGGGATTTTAGGCTTGCCTAGTTTGGGTAAAGATCTGTAAGTCATTATTTTAGTTCCATCATGCAATGGTATTGCAGTTTTATAATTACATGAAGACAAGGAACAATGTACAAGTCAGAACAAAAATCACGATAGTGTGCATTGTTGTAATACTAGCCAATACGCTTCATCCAGATTGTAGAGCTATACCTAACTCTCACTGTAATCAGTGGAAAGCCTCCCATTGCCTTCAGTGGGCATTGGATCAGGCTCACAGAAAACAAGAAACTGAGCACCCAAACTGACACTTGTTGTAACTACTCTTTCCAGCATGATGGAATAATTCAATGATCCATTTCCCTTTAGGAAACAGATAGAGTTGTATATATTAAAATACATTACTCAGTGGTTAGTGTACTAGGCAGTTCTAACTGAAGCAGAAGGAAGGGATCCAGGATAGAACATCAGTTCAGTATCTCTCTTCTTATGGCATCTGCATGCAGTTGGCTCCAGTAATATATAACCCTACTCAAATTATTTGAAAAATGGCACAGAAAATATAGTGAAAGCCTATAACATAATATCAGAGGAGCAGTCATGTTAGTCTGGATCTGTAAAAGCAGCAAAGAGTCCTGTGGCACCTTATAGACTAACAGACGTTTTGGAGCATGAGCTTTTGCTGGTTCATCCGACAAAGTGGGTATTCATCCATGAAAACTCATGCTCCAAAACGTCTGTTAATCTAAAAGGTGCCACAGGACTCTTTGCTCCTATTACATAGACACCTGTTAAATGAATAAAGATGCCTTACAATGCGTTGCCTTTGCACAAAGCAAACAGACCACCAAAACCCACCGAATACAAATATAAACCAAATGAAGAGTAAAATGTTCCTTCCTAATTCACACGGCTGATCTCTGGCTTAACGCAGTTACAGATATCATTATAATCCAGATACACACCGATGATACCAGTGTTATGTAATCAAATGCAACAAAAAAGGATGCAAGGCACTGTAAAAGTGGAAAGGATTATTTTACTATACAGGATCTAGCCTGGATTCCATAATGCCTGACTTTAGGCAGTTAACAGAGAACGGTCAGATGGGAGGCCTGATGTTTAGGGTTCTCTGCAAGCAGAATGCATTTGTTGTGATCGTCAAGCCACCTGTGGGATTTAGATGGAGAATTGCCATTGGAATTGATGTGAGATGTGTTTTTAAATCCCTTAGACTGCTTTTGAAAATGTTAATGATTGTCTTCAGTGGCAATTCTGTGTTCACTGCTCTTGCCAGACCAGGCCCCGATCCATGCTACCCACACTGCCTTTTGTTGCTGGACCATTCTGAGGATAAAATCCCTTTCCCACCAGGGCCAGAGCATGCCAGCCATGTCCTTTCATTGCTGGCTTGAGCCTGTACTGTACTGACAATATTTCCCCTGGGGCGGAGGTGTCCTGACAACATTTCAACCCTGTTTGATATAATAAATATAAATATAAAACCCTGGAATTATAACATTAAAACCCCCTGGAAACAACAAGCAAATTCTGCAACATTAACATTAAAAAGGTTGTAGAGCAGTTTTTAAACTAGGAGATGGGATGGGGGAAAGCCGACTGCTGCAGAGGAGCATGTGGATAGGATACAGACTTCTCTTAGGGGAGAGTCTGATGATAGAGAATCTCCAGGTTATAGTCAGGAGCAGAGGACGGAAGAGGATAATGTAAGGGCCAGATCAGATGATAAAAGAATCTGGCACATCAGAAAAGGGCAGACAAATAAACAGGGACAAGTTTTTAAAGTGCTTGTACACAAATGCTAGAAGTCTAAATAATAAGATGGGTGAACTAGAGTGCCTTGTGATAAAGGAGGATATTGATATAATAGGCATCACAGAAACCTGGTGGACTGAGAGCAATCAATGGGACACAATCATTCCAGGGTACAAAATATATCGGAAGAACAGAACAGGTCACGCAGGGTGAGGAGTGGCACTATATGTGAAAGAAAATGTAAATTCAAATGAAGGAAAAATCTTAGGCAAATCCACATGTTCCATAGAATCTCTATGGATAGAAATGTCATGCTCTAATAAAAATATAACATTAGGGATCTATTATCGACCACCTGATCAGGACAGTAATAGTGATGATGAAATGTTAAGGGAAATTAGAGAGGCTATCAAAATTAAGAACCCAATAATAGTAGGGGATTTCAATTATCCCCATATTGACAGGGAACATTTCACTTCAGGATGAAATGCAGAGATAAATTTCTCAATACTTTAAATGACTGCTTCATGGAGCAGCTGGTACGGGAACCCACAAGGGGAGAGGCAACTCTAGATTTAATCCTGAGTGGAGCGCAGGAGCTGGTCCAAGAGGTAACTATAGCAGGACTGCTTGCAAATAGTGACGATAATATAACAACATTTAACATCCCTGTGGTGGGAAGAACATTTCAACAGCCCAACACAGTGGCATTTAATTTCAAAAGGGGGAACTATAAAAAAATGAGGGAGTTAGTTAAACAAAAGTTAAAAGGTACAGTGACTAAAGTGAAATCCCTGCAAACTGCATAGTCACTTTCTAAAGACACCATAATAGAGGCCCAACTTCAATGTATACCCCAAATTAAGAAACATAGTAAAAGAACTAAAAAAGAGCCACTGTGGCTTAACAACCATGTAAAAGAAGCAGTGAGAGATAAAAAGACTTCCTTTAAAAAGTGGAAGTCAAATCCTAGCAAGGCAAATAGAAAGGAGCATAAACACTGCTAACTTAAGTGCAAGACTGTAATAAGAAAAGCCAAAGAGGAGTTTGAAGAACGGCTAGCCAAAAACTCCAAAGGTGGTAATAAAATGTTTTTTAAGTACATCAGAAGCAGGAAGCCTGCTAAACAACCAGTGGGGCCCCTTGACGATCGAAATACAAAAGGAGCACTTAAAGACGATAAAGTCATTGCGGAGAAACTAAATAGATTCTTTGCTTCAGTCTTCACGGCTGAGGATGTTAGAGAGATTCCCAAACCTGAGCTGGCTTTTGTAGGTGACAAATCTGAGGAACTGTCACAGATTGAAGTGTCACTAGAGATGGTTTTGGAATTGATTGATAAACTCAACATTAACAAGTCACCGGGACCCAATGGTATTCACCCAAGAGTTCTGAGAGAACTCAAATGTGAAGTTGCGAAACTATTAACTAAGATTTGTAACCTGTCCTTTAAATCGGCTTCGGTACCCAATGACTGGAAGTTAGCTAATGTAACGCCAATATTTAAAAAGGGCTTTAGTGGTGATCCTGGCAATTACAGACCGGTAAGTCTAAAGTCAGTACCGGGCAAAATAGTTGAAACAATAGTTAAGAATAAAATTGTCAGACACATAGAAAAACAAACTGTTGAGCAATAGTCAACATGGTTTCCGTAAAGGGAAATCGTGTCTTACTAGAGTTCTTTGAAGGGGTCAACAAACATGTGGACAAGGGGGATTCAGTGGACATAGTGTACTTAGATTTCCAGAAAGCCTTTAACAAGGTCCCTCACCAAAGGCTCTTACATAAATTAAGCTGTCATGGGATAAAAGGGAAGGTCCTTTCATGGATTGAGAACTGGCTAAAAGACAGGGAACAAAGGGTAGGAATTAATGGTAAATTCTCAGAATGGAGAGTGGTAACTAGTGGTGTTCCCCAAGGGTCAGTCCTAGGACCAATCCTATTCAGTTTATTCATAAATGATCTGGAGAAAGGGGTAAACAGTGAGGTGGCAAAGTTTGCAGATGATACTAAACTACTCAAGATACCTAAGACCAAAGCAGATTGTGAAGAACTTCAAAAAGATCTCACAAAACTAAGTGACTGGGCAACAAAATGGCAAATGAAATGTAATGTGGATAAATGTAAAGTAATGCACATAGGAAAAAATAACCTCAACTATACATACAATATGATGGGGGCTAATTTAGCTATAACGAGTCAGGAAAAAGATCTTGGAATCATCATGGATAGTTCTCTTGGGATGTCCATGCAGTGCGCAGAGGCGGTCAAAAAAGCAAACAGGATATTAGGATTCATTAAAAAGGGGATAGAGAATAAGACTGGGAATATATTATTGCCCTTATATAAATCCATGGTACACCCACATCTTGAATACTGTGTACAGATGTGGTCTCTTCACCTCAAAAAAGATATTCTAGCACTAGAAAAGGTTCAGAAAAGGGCATCTAAAATGATTAGGGGTTTGGAGAGGGTCCCATATGAGGAAAGATTAAAGAGGCTAGGACTCTTCATCTTGGAAAAGCGGAGACTAAGGGGGGTATGATAGAGTTATATAAAATCATGAGTGATGTTGAGAAAGTGGATAAGGAAAAGTTATTTACTTATTCCAATAATACAAGAACTAGAGGTCACCAAATGAAATTAATAGGCAGCAGGTTTAAAACAAATAAAATGAAGTTTTTCTTCACGCAGTGCACAGTCAACTTGTGGAACTCCTTATTTGAGGAGGATGTGAAGACTAGGACTATGGCAGTGTTTAAAAGAGAACTGGATAAATTCATGGTGGTTAAGTCCATAAATGGCCATTAGCCAGGATGGGTAAAGAATGGTGTCCCTAGCCTCTGTTCGTCAGAGGATGGAGATGGACGGCAGGAGAGAGATCACTTGATCATTGCCTGTTAGGTTCACTCCCTCTGGGGCACCTGGCATTGGCCACTGTCGGTAGACAGATACTGGGCTAGATGGATCTTTGGTCTGACCTAGTACTGCCGTTCTTATGTTCTTATGACCAAGAACCATCCACACACTACCCCTTTCTTTAGTCTAGGTGTCACAACCTTTTGGTGTATTTTTTGTTTGAATAAAAGCAATGGCAGGCTTTAATCTTAACCTGAGAAGTATATTCTTATCATTAGTGCTGTGCTTTCTGGAACTGTCTAAAAACTCAGAGGGAATGCAATTTGTTACTTCACACCCCAGTTTTCAGTGGATATTGAATAGTGTCATTACAGTTTTCTATTGCGAAATGCTTCATCTGCCCTATTCACAAAACCTCAGATTGTGTTAGATCTCTTGCATCTTATTTATTATACATGTCTACATATTGTGATAATTGGGTTGTATAATATCCCATGCAGGCTAACGTGAAAATGATTTCTGCTGAATGAAAATTACTTATTTTGATTCCTCAGGGGTTTGTTTTGTCAAAACTCATGTAGTATTTAGCAAAGTAATCATTGTTCAATTGTGCAGCCTGAGAAATATAAAATTATCATAATAGAAGTGGAAAGAATGAAAAGCTGACCTCATTTGTTTGATTATTAATGGTGTTTCATCTAATTTACAAGGCCTAACCTTGTGTGATGCAAATGTAGAGCACAAATGTACCTTTTAATCTCACAAACCTTAATTAGATATGCAATATATCAGCTGAATTTTCTTCTAGTTAAGCAATGTAAACCAAAGGAATTTGCACTGAACATTCTCTAACAAAATTATTTTTAAAGCAGTGACACAAAACTTAAGAAGATTTTGAGTGAAATCATGTAAATGTTCTTATATTAGATCATAAAATGATGTTGCTCTCCTAACAAAACTATGAAATGCAAAAATAAAAAGTGTAGCCATTCCAGAAATACTGGGATGTATTTATATAGTTTTTGTTGCTTTCTAAGAGGTACCAGACATCAGTGAAAAATTATTTTCACAGATGTAGTATTGCTGGGATTCCATCTGTAAAGTAAAATTGGAGAAACGTATATTTTTCTAAACTTAGCAGCAATGTACCACATTTGTTAAATTTCACACAGACAAAGAATCAAACAGTTTCAACCTGAAGATGTGTCAGTGTAAAAACAACAAATGGAGGAATATGAGTTTGGAGGAGATTGGGGGAGCCCAGAATTTGCATCTAACTCTGTGATAGTCAACTTGTGTTGGGTCACCTCACGTATTGCTCCTCCCCTTTCACAGGGGCCAAAATACCTTTTTAAAAAATTGTCCCTTTCTCTTTTTTTCCTGCATTGGGCCAACCTGCTCCACTCCAACAAGTTAATCTGCCAGTTTGTTAGCTTCTTTCACACGTGCTTCTGCACCACCTTCCACACAAGCCTTTGCTCTCGGGGTGCCATTCCTCATCTGACAGTCACTACCCTATCCTCCTCCACATGCCCTCTGAAGACCCACCTCTGGGAGAACACCTATAATAAATCAACCAATAAATGATTCCTAGGTTGGGAACAAATGGGGATAGTTGGTACTTTGTCTATTCATAATAATAATTCCAACAACAATTAACTCCATGAGAATTAGGCACCTAATTGCCATTTCTGCTTTTGGAAAAATCACACCCTAAATGTGTGTGTAGGTAAACACTGAATCTATTTGATTTCTCCCCCACACACCCTTATGCAACATGTCTTAGATTAATTTCTTTAGTCAGGGGCCATTGTCTTCAAATGTTGCATTAATGGGTTGCTAATTCTGACTGGGAAGCTGGGGGGCTAGTGCAGTATGTGTAATGGATAGAAATAATACAAACTGGTGGGATGCCCTGACTGTAATGTTCCTCACTCCCTCTCACTAAAAGGAACAGAAAGCAACTAGAGAAGGGCAGTAAAAATGATTAGAGGCTTGGGAAGACATCCCTAGGAGGGAAGATGAAAAAGAGTATTTAGCTTAGAGCAATGACATAATAAAGACATATAAAATAATCAGTGGTACACAGAAGGTCATTTGAATGCACCTATTTACCCTTGGTCATAATAAGAGAAGAACAAAGGAAAAACAGAACCAAAATGTTGCTATTTAATTAAACATATTTTATTCATAATAGTCTAAATTGGTTCTAACGTATTGGCTAAAAGAATCTGAAATAAACCACAGGACCATTACTAATCAACTTAGGGAAAGGGAACTTTCATTTTACTTTGGCAGACAGTTTAAACACCAACTTTAGCATTATAAAAGGACTCCATTTATAATTGCACAGCCATATAAACAAGAGCCCCTCAAACGTGGTCATTTTTATGACAGATTTGTACGGTATTCTAGCAAGCGGTTAGCATTTCAATTGCATTTGAAAGTGGAATTCATGGTTGCGTTCTTCATTATTTCAAGGTCCTTGCTAAAGTCTCCTTAGGACATGCTGTAATTCATTTATTTGTGCTTATTATCTTACGCTACTCTTTTTGCAGCAAATACAGCTGACCATGCATTTACAGATGTAGTAGATCAAAATCCCTTGAACATTGTGTTGTTTGCTCTGGGCTTTTTACTCTCTGATACTTTTGTTATCAGTAGATTTTGCTTGTTTACCATTGTTATCTCTATTTAGATCATTTTTACAGATGAAAAACAGAGTGAAGAGGCACTGCTGACTCCTGGGAGGCCTCATTTGTTATCTTCCTCCAAATGAACAGCAGGTCCTTTTACTACTGTTTGCTATTTTAATCCAATGCTTTGCTCACACCTGTGTTCTAACTTGCACTTCACACAGATTTCATTTTAAAGCAGATTAAGAAATGTTGGCTCTACCTTGGGCAGGAGAGGCAGCATATTTTTTCAAAGACAAGCTGCACTGGAAATGCTGGGCCAATGACAGGGAGAGAGGCATTTGGCTTTTGGAAGCAGCAAGTGGAAAGATTATAAGTGTTTTTGAAGAATACAGATAAATCTCAGTCTATGAACTTTGCAGGAGTAATTTCAACTGTACAGCTGTGGAGTTCTTAGTAAGAGAGTGACGTGATTGGTAGAGGGACTGTGGGTCAGAAGAGAAATTTCACAGGAGATCCAGGATAAGGGGTTAGGGAGGTGGGAGGAGGGTAAGGATAGAGGAGACAATGCTAATAGGATTTCAAGGTTAATTTTTGGGATTCTTGTTTCAAAATAAACCCCAATCCCATCAGACTCCTGTCACATTCCTTTCTTTTTTCATTTAAATCCTTAAAACCCTATCAGAACAAAGACAGGGCTTTGAGAATAATCCAGAATCTTTCCAAGGTGCTGAGACTAATTAGCTGCAGCTAGAGATTCCTCACTCAGGGCTAACTCTGAAACCTCTTCTGGGATTTTAACTCCAAAGTACTACACCACTGGTTTTAATCTGCAGTTTTCCTTAGCAGGGATGTTCTTGGCTGCTAAGTTACACTGTAAGACCAGTGCTCTCCATCACCATCTGAGATGTAGTTTTGTTTCTTATTAGAGATGGACTGAACGTGGTCAGGCTTGTGAGGTTTACATGCAGCCTACCTTTAAACTAGGTGACTGCTATTGTACTAAAAATTACAGAACATCTCTATTAACTCGAAAATGAACATCTCATACCTGACCAGAAATATGCCTGGCTCTTAAAAATTCAAAAGGTAGATAACAGAAATGCCAATTGTTCATTCAAATTTGGAAAACAAAGTGTAATCACTGCTCCTTTAATTAATCAAGCCCAACTCAGGACTTTTTTATATTACTATCCATCCTTCTATGAAGTTGGTCCTTATTTCCAACTCTGAGTTTTCTATTTCCATTAACACTGATTCTACCCCAATATCAGATGATCAGGAATCCCAGATAATAGATAGGAAAAGATCAATTCCCATAGCCTGGAACAAAGCCTGACCCCATTTGCATCTTCGCAACCCTGTTGACTTGAGTGGAATTATCCAACAGAATTAAATGCAACAGCCCGTCTGTTTGCTGGAAGGCACATGAGTGTGGGAACACTTTCCAAACCAACTGCTCTCTACAGCAGAACAAGAACTGGCATGAACTTAAGGAAGGAGAGTCCCTAGCACCTTGCTTTCTCCATTTTCCAGTCCAGATCCTCAGCTGAAATACATCTGCATAGCTGCACTGATCTCAAGGGAGATAATGCTGTTTTACATCAGATGATAATCTGGCCTCCTGTAATTGTAAATACCTGTGCAAATTTTCACCAGGCTTTTTCATTTTCTCACCTGCTGCAAGATCATGGGTGCTGCTGCTGCTGCTTCCTTTTTTTAAAAAAAAAGCTCTGTTTTTTAGATTTGCTACCATTTTCAGTGCAAATGGGCTATTTGCTTTCCTACCCAAACTAAAGGCCCTGATCTCTTCCACTGGTACAGTCTATCTTGTTCCCTGAGCATATACTTTGAGTGGTTTATGAAAAAAATTTAACATTTCTCTCACGTTGCCAAAGTCATTTGGGGAAGTTTGTGATGCATTGTTACACCAGTACAATTACTAACACGCTGGAGTCATTGTATCAAATATTTTCCTTCTCCTTGTGTTGCTCCTTTTTTCTTAGCTTTCGTTTTTTGCCTATTTGGATTCATGTCAGACCTCAATATCACTAGGGGAATCCATCTGTCAGCAAAAGTGATGAGAAACATTTGTGTTCAATGTTATTCACAAGAAGCAGGTAAGCACTCGACAGACTAGCACTTTACTCCAGTAATGTTTGTGGCATATTGCTGTTGACGTTGGTCGGTACTGGAATTTATGTCGTTAACTTTAATTTTGTGTCTTCACTGAAGTACAAAGTGACGTTGGGTCATTAAACAGCACTTAGTACTTCTAGAACTGGCTCTGGACTCATATCTATTAGTCTTTGTTAATTGCATTCCTTCTCCTTTATCATTTGTATCTAAATACATGACAAAATAGAAGATAGTGACAGTACAAAAAAGTTTTCGACCGAAAAGTCTGGTTGAAAGGCAATCTGTACAGTGTCTGGTCAGAAGTACTGACTGTACACCAGAAGGACCTGAAGAAAAGTTCAGTGTCGCTCAAAAGCTTGTCTCTTTCACCAATAGAAGTTGGTCCAATAAAATGTATTACCTCACCCTTCTTGTCTCTCTGCATACATGGTAAGATTCAGCCTTTACTACTTTTTGAAAGGCCCAACATGCGCTCCTCCCAGTGCTAGCTATGAAATGGCAACTTGTAGTCTATAAGTCAGTCACTAGATGTCTCTGTGGGCTGTACAGATCTCCAAACAAGACAAGGCTTTGGTAAAAAAAAAAAAAAAAAAAAATACAAAGCTGGGAGTTAAGTTAGGTGGAAACCTGTTTGTGCCTATAATTCTTCTGTTTAAGAAAGGGCTCATATTTACTACAGACTGTGATTGCATGTACTCTGAGATTAGGTGTGATGGGGCATTAAACCCTCCAGCTAGTCATGGTACATCGTCTTTGTGCTGAACATGATAGGTAGACATACTTGCTGGGTAGCCCAGACAGTAGCATTGTGGTTATATGCTGCCTGTATGCACTAGGAGGGAAATGGCACCTGCTCAGGGACAGTTACAATGTGGCCATCAGTGATTAAAGGAAAACAGGAATACTGCTCTTAGGATAGATCAGGAGCTTGAAGACTCTTGCATAAAGGCAAGTCCATGATTATTCTGAGGTCAAAGGTTTTCATGAAGACTTTCATTATTCCTTTTCTCTGTATTTGTGTCAGATCCTGAAACCGTTCCTCAGAAATACAGCGTTCCTCTTCTGATAGAAATTCTAGATTTGATACTCCACTGCCACACCCCTTATGTGGTCATTTACACTTAGGCAAATCAGGATGGTAGCATCATATATCTATTTTGCACAAGTCTAGTTGACGATACCAGGTGACTGGAAATCAGGCTTCTAGAATCCACAGGGATTTTAAATTGTATTTCAATGTACTTGGTTCCTTTTCCAAATTGGATCAAACATCTCTTCAACTGAAAAGTGCATTTCTTCTCTTTCTACCCATCTCTGACACCTGTATTGACTATTCAATAAATTCTGTTGAGGGACAAGTTCCAAGCTATATCATCAACATCACTCCAGAACTGGCAGAGGAGTTATTGTCTGTGGGGTTTGATCTCTTCAGCTAATAAAAGGAGAAAAGAAAAGAAAACAGGGAAAAACATGGCATTCTAAGAGCACCGTGTCTCCTACTACCAAGATGGGAGATTAAGTCCAATACTAACTCAGATGCTGCCTGCTGAATCAACACAAATTATATCTTCCCTCCCAGAGGATCAGAAAGTATGATCATTTTGGTGTAATTTGCACTCCTTTTGAGATGATTAGATGCAGTTTGCACCTTTTTGGCACATACACAGATATGATAGCATGAAAGCAAGATGGTGTTGTTGATTTGGTAGGTAGCATCTGAGTAAGTATTGCAGTGATGCTGCACCCTGGGCAGCTTTAACTTGTATCTTTGCCACTCTACCCAGAGAACCACTAGACTCATAGACTCATAGGTCAGAAGGGACCAATATGATCATCTAGGCTGACTTCCTGCACAAGGTAGGCCACAGAACCCTACCCATCCACTTTTATAACAACCCCTAACCCAGGACTGAGTTATTGAAATCCTCAAAATTGGTTTGAAGACCTCAAGCTGCAGAGAATCCACCAGCAAGCGACCCATGCCCCACGCTGCAGGGGAAGGCGAAAAACCTCCAGGGCCCTTGCCAATCCGCCCTGCAGGAAAATTCCTTCCCGACCCCAAATATGGCAATCAGCTAAACCCTGAGCATGTGGGCAAGACTCACCAGCCAGCACCCAAGAAGGAATTCTCTGCAGTAACTCAGTTCCCATCCCATCCAACATCTCCCCGCAGACCATTGAGCAGACTTATCTGGTGGTAATCCAAGATCAATTGCCCAAATTAAACTATCCTATCATAACATCCCCTGCATATACTTATCAAGCTTAGTCTTAAAGCCAGAAAAGTCTTTTGCCCCCACTACTTCCCTCGGAAGGCTGTTCCAGAACTTCACTCCCCTAATGGTTAGAAACCTTCGTCTAATTTCAAGTCTAAACTTCCTTATATCCAGTTTGTACCCATTCGTCCTCGTGCCTACATTAGTACTAAACTTAAATAATTCCTCTCCCTCCCTAACGTTAACCCCCCTGATATATTTACATAGAGCAAGCATATCCCCCCGCAGCCTTCTTTTGGCCAGGCTAAACAAGCCAAGCTCTTTGAGTCTCCTTTCATAAGGCAGGTTTTCCATTCCTCGGATCATCCTAGTAGCCCGTCTCTGGACCTGTTCCAGCTTGAATTCATCCTTCCTGAACATGGGACACCAGAACTGCACACAATATTCCAGATGGGGTCTCACCAGCGCCTTATATAACGGTACTAACACCTCCTTATCCTTGCTGGAAATACCTCGCCTGATGCATACTAAAATTGCATTTGCTTTTTTAACAGCCGTATCACATTGGCGGCTCATAGTCATCCTGTTATCAACCAATACCCCAAGGTCCTTCTCCTCCTCTGTCGCTTCCAACTGATGCGTCCCCACCATATATCTAAAATTCTTATTATTAATCCCTAAGTGCATGACCTTGCACTTTTCACTATTGTATTTCATCCTATTACTATTACTCCAGTTTACAAGGTGGTCCAGATCTTCCTGAATAGTATCCCTGTCCTTCTCCGTGTTAGCAATACCCCCCAGCTTTGTGTCATCCACAAACTTTATTAGCACATTTCCGCTCTTTGTGCCAAGGTCAGTAATAAAAAGGTTAAATAAGAACGGTCCCAAAACCGATCCTTGAGGGACTCCACTAGTGACCTCCTTCCAGCCTGACAGTTCACCCTTCAATACGACCGGCTGGAGTCTCCCCTTTAACCAGTTCCTTATCCACCTTACAACTTTCATATTCATCCCCATCTTTTCCAATTTAACTAACAGTTCCCCATGTGGAACTGTGTCAAACGCCTTACTGAAATCTAGGTAAATTATATCTACCGCATTTCCTTTATCTAAGTAATCAGTCACCTTCTCAAAGAAGGAGATCAGATTGGTTTGGCACGATCTACCTTTAGTAAATCCATGTTGCAATTCGTCCCAATTACCATTGACCTCTATGTCCTTAATTACTTTCTCCCTTAAAATTTTTTCCAAGACCTTACATACTACAGACGTCAAGCTAACAGGCCTATAATTACCCGGATCACTTTTATTCCCTTTCTTAAAAATAGGAACTATGTTAGCAATCCTCCAGTCGTACGGCACAACCCCCGAGTTTATCGATTGCTTAAAAATTCTCACTAACGGGCTCGCAATTTCACGCGTCAGTTCCTTTAATATCCTCGGATGGAGATTGTCCGGGCCCTCCGATTTTGTCCCATTAAGCTACAGATACTAGTGCCAGTATGGAGCACTTGGGTGTCTGCCAGGAAATTAATCCAACCTAAGTGTGATTTGTTGTGTCCATGTCACATTGCTAGCATACTGTAGATATGCAGGTGGTGGAACCTATCTGCATGGGATATATATGAATTGGTGTTTACTGTTCAAGTGCAGGGAACTGAATGTGGAGACATTTTGCCTGAATCACTATTGCTTTTCAACCTTATGTAGTCATTTATACCAATGTAAAGTGAGTGAAAAACACTACAACCATGCTGACTGGTTAGCATTTTATACTCACTTTGCACTGGTGTCTGTTATTCCTCTGCTGTGAATTTTGTCTAATACCCTCAATCTCTGAAGGGGTCAGATGTCTCTTCCTTGTTCATTTTATCTGGCTGCTATTTTTATTATTTTTATTTATTTATTTTTGCTTTAATGTAAAGACAAATTACATTTCCAACAATCCAATTTGTGCCAAACACCATTCCAAGGTTGACAAGCATGCACAGATACAACAGAAATAATATTGCAGGCTCACCTGCATAGCAGTTTCTATCTACACACATTAACATCCAAGTTATCGGAATCTCTCTTCCTGTGGGCCTCTGAGTTATCTCAGTTGCTAGGGATTAGCATCTCTCCTGGGATTTGGGATGGCATTCCCATTATCCACTTAGCTACCAGACTCTATGTTGTCCTCAGCTGATGCTATCATCTGCCACTACTGTGCTATGCTTACTAGAGATCTAACATATCTGAGGTGGTTGCTACTATAACAAGCAACCAGTTGCTTTCTGCATCTCCAGGCAAAGTAAATGAAGGTGCTTTTGTAGCATTTAGTTTAGAACTGGTTTGAACAATCTTTAAAAGATTGTTTAAAATTTCAATTAAAAACTGAGCATTGGTCCTAATTTTTATTTTCCATTTCCTGAAGAGCATTAGTTTCATAAACGTTGCCTCTTCTGAACCGGTATCTGGAAAATTTCCCCTCAGAGAAAGCAATTCCCCCTGGTTGGGAAAGCAACCCCCTGTGCTACTCATGCTGCAAGTCTATATGAATTTGCTGTGACAGTAAGAGGTAGTTTATATTTTGATGTTTTGCAGTGTCTTTGTCCCTTGTATGACTGGGCTCCTGAAATTTTCATGGAGGTATACTAGACAACCTAGAACACACAAGGGTGCCCATAAAGTATGCATTACCTCCAAATGATATACTCTGCTTTAGGTGACTTCTTCCTGAGGAAGACAGAATCTGACCCAGTGTTTCAACATTTCCTTCATATCTGTTAATATTAAATTATCAGCAAAATTTGGCATGTTTAATAATAAATCTTTGAAATCATTCTCATGAGCTTTATGCTCATATCAGAGATTTACTGGCCTACAAGAGGCACTTCTTTCTTGGACAGCTGAGGAATTAAATGGGAAAAAATTCACTGGTTTTGCCAAAAAAACACTAGAAATTTGGAGCACTCCTGTATATAAGTGCTTCACCTATCAATATAATTAACCTCTATCTTATTAAGGCAGATTCACCAACCCCAGCTTAAATAACCGGGAAGTAGAAAAGTCATCCCAGTATATAAATTTTGTAGTACTATAGGCCTATACCTGTTCTCCACTAATTAAAATTATAAATGAAAAAGCATATGATAATTGTAATCCTATGTTAAATTACAGTACAGATGCCACTATGGATGAAGAACTGTTTATAAAAGCATTCATTTTCACAAACGCATGGACAATTAAAGAAAACATCATACACCTCGCAGACATTTTCTCCTGTTTGTATAATTTATACTTACTATCTATTACTTATTGTCAGTGCATTTGGGTGCACCTACCTAGTGTAAGGGGGTGAGGGGGACCTGCCAGTAAAACTTAAGCCAGAAAAAATTCTTATCTACTATCATTGGGACTAAACCAAGTAGGTAGAAGGGTGAGTCTGAGGGTCATTTGAACACTATGGGTCAAATCTTCAGCTGGTTTAAATTAGCAAGGCTCCATTCAAGTCAATGGAGTTACCCCAATTGACACCAGCTAAGGTTCTGTACATCCTATTTTTCAGTGAATCATAGTTAACCAAACAGAGCACCTATGCTTATTAGCCCTTTGCAAAGTGATGGCCTTTTACAGGGCTTCCAAATATCTCAACATTGATGGTGCTGGGAAGGCTCAGTGCTTGCGCGATGATCACAAAGAACACTAAATGTTTCAATGCATCTTGGCTTGTATCTTCTTGGAAAGCTACTTTTAGGTCCAGAGGGATATCTTTTAATACTATAATTAAACATATGGAGAAGTGAGTAAGTGTGGGGAGTATGGTCCCCAAGTTGTACTTGTGTATCAGCTCTGTAATGAGACCAGTTTCTTAGTGGTATGGGTAGTGTTTGCTGATCATGAACACACATAAATAAGGGCATGTGCTAAGGACAATGATGTGTTCTCCCTAAATCATTAATTCCTCCAAGATACCAAGCTTATGAGCTGCTAAAGGCATTCTTCAGGATCAGGGACACTCTCAATTTCCATTGACCTCAAAATCCTCCCTAAAAGTCCATAGGCACTGACATCAATGGGAGGTGAAGTCGCTCAGCAGTTAAGAGTATTACAAAACATTAAAATGCCCAGCTCCCTCTCACACGTGAAAATATTTAGTTTCAACAGGCTTACAACGGTCTTTGTAAAGAGCAGCGCTGTATTGATTCTGTCTTCCATGTATATATAAAGTCATTTATAATGTTATGACCCGGACTGGAGAGCACAAATTTAAAATGACCTGTACATATTACTCACTTACATTTGAATTGCAAGTTAAATACTCACTGATTAAACATGAATGCTTTCCTCCTTGACAGAACCAGATATCTTATCAGTAAAGCCTTCGTATCTAATTCACCATCCTGGAGGCAGACACATTCTCGTACAGTGCCAGGAGTTTATAATGATAAAATTAACAATGTTGTATTTACCAGTGAAGTCAGCAATAGTGCACAGTATCCTACCATTAATCATTAGACCCAGTTTTCATAACAGAGCCACTTGCTAGCCCTCCGGCACCTGTATCACTCCCCAAGCAATTCCAGTCCCCAGCAATAACTTATCTCAGAAGCCAGGGATCAAGATTAAAAACCTGGTGAATAATGGGAGACTGTACGCACCTCTATTCCTCTGGTAGATACAAGCAAGCTAATAACCTCCTTAAAGGGGAAGCAAATCATTCCATATTTTTTATTTTATAGACAAGGCAGAAAAGACCTGTAGCTATGTCTTGGTAAAATTTATTGTATTGTTTAAGTTGCTTGTTTCTGCCCTGTGGAAGGCATTGGCAGGCATAAAACATGCTGGGTTCTCTACTATATTGCACTGAACACTATATCCTGCATTTTCTTTATAACAAGAATTGGGGGGTGAAGGACACTTGAGTCTGAACATCAGAAAATGTTTGGAAACTAATTAGAAATGTTTGCCAATTTCACAAAAGCATTGGAGCAAGCAGTGCAGAATACTGGGTCAGATCCTCAGCTGCTGTAAATTCGCCTAGCTCCACCTTCTTGCAGCAGTGGTGATAAAATTGCCTTTGCAAATACCTTGCAGCAATGCTTTTTTCCCCACCTAAATAATATGATGCAAAAATACTGCTTGCTCAGTTGATACTCAAACTCTGTGAAATTCTCTGAGAATCTGCTGGCAATTTGCAGAGCTTGCCGCCTGAAAGTCTTGTAAATGCACATCAGAGAGGGAGGCGTTTTGGAGAGGAACAATGCTAGGTTATGGAAAGCTTCAGGTGAGATGGTGTGTTTTTGGTACTTGCCAAAGAAAACTCAAGGTTATTTCCTCCCACTACAAATGTTTATATTTTGTGCAGCATAGTACCAATTGTCATTTCATTTTCCCACACCAGATTCAGGTGTCCCCCACCCCCCACTACTTTTCTACTTTGAGCTTGTTAATAGAGAGACATCATCTGCTTTTATAAAACAACATTACATTTGTGAAAAAAACAATCTGGCAAGAATTTCATAGCCCAAGTGAATTTAGTTATGCAGAAAGCAAAGGAAAGGGTTTGATCAGAGAGGTGGAAAATAATATATTTATATTGTTCTTCAGAATTATCTTGTCTTGAATTTCATGAATACTTTGTTCCTCAGGATGTTATAAAGCGGATGCTAATATTCTAGGGAATGGATATATAAAGTTTTCTGAAGTTTGAGGTTTTTTCTTTGGGTCACCAATAATGGGCAGAGTTAAAACTGTTTGAGTGCCCTGCCTGTGCACTTCCATACTTTCAAATGTTAGCCTTTTATTGTAATCCTTACCTCTGATTTTCCTGGGTTTCTAATGCTTGTTGTTTTATAATTACAACATTCCTGTAAAGCTTTTTACCCAGACGATGCCAGAATAACAAAGGTGTGTTCTATTTTTGGCCCAGGGATTACCATAACAATCCCAGTAGGGAAGACTGAATACCATGTCTGCTAAACTACACTGTACAGAGTTTCTTTTTTTAAATATGCTTGTCCAATTTATTTACAAATTATTAAAACCTTGTAATAATTGTTTTGCTAGGGAGAAATTGCACAGGGAATATTGAGGCCCCGGAGTAAGACTCTGATTCATTTATTCTGGAGCTCACTGAATTACAGTTTACAGAAGACCAGGGATAAGAAAATTCTGTTTGTCCTGCATTGTGATTGGCTACTGATGATGTAATAGTGCATTATTAAGTGATAACTGTTTTTATTAGGGTGTTTACAAGGAGACAAATGTTTTATGAATCAATACATGTAGAGACCACAAGACAAGCTATTTATTGATCCATGAGCCATTTGTGTCAAACTTTGCTTCTCAGGAAAAAAAAATTATACTCCAAGTTAGATACATAAGGATAAGGCAGTGAAAGCATGAATGGTTAATTTGCATTCTGAGTTAGGATTTAAAATAAGAGCCATGCTTTAAAATGCCTTGTTTCTTCTGAAAAATTTGAAGTGCAATGCACTGATACTCAGGAAAAGTAATCGGCATTAATTTATATGATGTCTTTCTTCACTGACTATTTGGCTTTTCATCAGCTAGTCAAAATGCTGGGGTTCAGTAAACTTCACATAGTTTGGATGAATTCGCTTTCATGTCCTGGAATTCTGGCTAGCTACAGATCATATAGTTATATATCTCATATTATATATAAACTTAAAACTGTTTCAATAAAAGTCTCAGCTTTGTGAGGATCATAGCCCTTAGCACACTGATGGCATCAGAACAACAGGGACACATTTTCACCTCTCCAAACTGCTGGGGAACAAGGACCATAAAATTTTAATTCTGCACAAACATCAAGAACTCAATCATCCCATCAGTGGCACATGAATTTCAACAGTAGGTGAGTGTGGAACAAACAGCATAATTTTTCCCTGTAGGTTCCTATTTTTCCACTGGAATAGAATTGAGAATACAAGCCCCTGAAAGGATCAGAGCTCAAAGAGTGTGTTGTACAGCTGTGCCCAGTTGCAGAAGTGGGTGTTGGGGTCAGGAGAAGCAGAATGACTGAGATGGAGAGCATCAAGGATGGTGGGTAGGACTCAGACCCACTTGGTATAAGTGTCTCAAGAAAGCAGAAACAGTCAACCTGGATTGCAGCAGAACATTTTTAGGCTCAGTTATTTCTCATTCTCCAAAAGTAGTACCACCATCACTCTATATCTTCATCCCTGAGTTAAAGTATGCCCTCACTGGTGGGAACCTTTCATGTAAATTTTCATATTAGATGGGCTAGTAAGAGAAGTAATCTAGTTACTGATAAAACAGATACAGTATAAACCTCATCAGTGTGCCTCACCTCTCTTCTGGGTGAACCAACTATACTATGAAGAAGATAAATCAATCTCCAGGCTCATTTAATCCATGACGTCCTCACAGTGCTGGCCAATAGGGGCATAGGGGCACCCTATCAGTGCTGAGGGTGGCATTTTAATAGTGCACTTCTGGACTGATCACCAGCCCTTTTCCTACGAACAACTGATTGCTTTTGATTCTGACCAGAACTGGATTCACATCTGCCAGGGATCCCTCCCCACTCTGGGGTACAGATGTGGGGACCCGCATGAAAGACCCCCCTAAGCTTATTTCTACCAGGTTAGGTTAAAAACTCCCCCAAGGCACAAATTCTTCCTTGTCCTTGGATGGTATTGCTGCCACCACCAAGTGAGTTAGACAAAGATTCATGAAAAGGACCACTTGCAGTTCCTGTTTCCCCAAAATATCCTCCCAAGCCCTTCACCCCCTTTCCTGGGGAGGCTTGAGAATAATACACCAACCAAAAATGGAAACAAGGTGAGCACAGACCAGACCCTTGGAATTTAGGAGGCTTAAAAAGCAATCAGGTTCGTAAAAGCAGAATTTATTATGAAGAAAAAAAGAAAAAGCAGCACCTCTGTAAAATCAGGATGGAAGGTAATTTTACAGGGTAATAAGATTTAAAACATGGAAAATTCCCCTCAAGGCAAAACTTCAAAGTTACAAAAAACAGGAATAAACCTCCCTCTTAGCACAGGGAAAATCCACAAGCTAAAACAAAAGATAAGTTAACTCATTTCCTTGTTATTACTTAAATTTTTTGTAATCTTGGATGCTTATTTCAGGTAGGGTTTTAGAAGATAATTTTTCCAGCTCTGGTCCCTCTCTGTCCTGGAAAGAACAACAAACAGAGCACAAACAAAACCTCCCCCCACAGATTTGAAAGTATCTTCTTCCCTTATTGACCCTTTTGGTCAGGTGTCAGCCAGGTTATTTGAGCTTCTTAACCCCTTACAGGTAAGGAAAGTATTTTATGCTACCCTTAGCTGTATGTTTATGACATCAGTGACAAAATACTATACCATTCCACCATCAATTAGTAAGCATAACTCCCCAGTGAAATCAAGGCATGATATGAGTAGCAACCAAAGAGGAAAAGCTGGAGAGCTCCTCTCACCATGATATCTTGGATCGTTACCACAATTGCTATTTCTGCTTCTTTGTCATTTTTCCTCTCTGTCATTTTCATTTCCTGGTGCATCTTTTATTTACTTGCTGGGGAGATGAGCCATTGCAAATTAATCTGATTTGTGATGTCTGTTGTTTTGCACCAGCTGAAAGGTTATATGCTCCTCATTAAGTGGAGCCTAAATGCTTCTTAATTCACTTCAGTACAAAGGTGTGTTTTCTTAGACAAAGGCAGGTCAGTTTATGATCATTTTGTCAAAGGTATCTTAGGTTTCTCTTCTGCTTTTAGAGGGCATAGTATCCACATTAGAGTAGGTAGAAAAGTGGGACACAAACCTCACAAAAAATTCTCCTTTTTAAAAATCAAAACTCTAAATCAATGAAAAATGTCATAGAAATGTCAAATTTTGAAATGTATCCACCAGCTCTATAGCTGACCAAAAGTGGAATGAGATATTTGGGGGAAAATTTGTCAAAAATTTCCACCCATTTTATTTTTGTCAAAATTGTAAATTTTGACCATTTGTCAATCAACACTAATCTACAGGAAGTAGCTACATCCACATATCCATAAAACTATTTTGGTACGAATGCGGATGGTGCATAGCTGTGCTTAGCTTCTGAATACCATCAGCTAACCAAACTAATTGTCCCATATATGAATAAATGCATATTTCTATTTTCATCGGCTTATGAAAACACTAAACAAAAGTGAAATCCTCCAAATAATGGATTTTACATGCTCTTCTTGCAGAAGAGTTTATTATATATTACAGTGAGTACTAGTAGAAAAATGCTTTTGTTTCTCCTATAATATAGTTATGTCTATTGTTTCTAGTAACATTAGAATAAATTGTTTCTACGCATACACCATACAGACACTACTGTAAAGCAAACTAGATTTAGGTCTCATTCTATTCCCTTAAAATATGTCATTATCTGAGGCACCATTTCAAGGAACAAATTAACAGAAAAGAAATTTTAAAGTAGCAGGCAAAGAAATATAGTCTTAAGTTAAGGGACATTGGCAATTAAATGGTAAAGTTCTTAGTTATAATATCATACAAATACTTGGTGTGGGTTCATAAGATGTAAATCATCAGAGAAACATCCAACTGAATGTTTTCCTGGAATAGCTAGGGTTAGTTTATATGTCACTGGGATTTCAAGAGACCCTATAGATAAGGTCCTAAAATTTAGAAGTAATGTATATTTTGAAATCCTAAACTTAGCTGGCAGTCCATATTTTATTCTTTTTTCTGCAAGGTCTAACACTTGATTGTGCGATCAAGCATGTTAATAACTTTACGTAGGCACATAAACCCAATTACTCATATGCAAGATTGGACCTGTGTTGGCACTCTCATATACACACAACTTTTTCCTTTTTTTAAATTTTACTTTATAGATCAGTCTAAGCCAGGAAAATTCTACTAACTTCTGTTTTTTCAGTAAATTATCAGATGCAAAGTATCACTTTCTTTCTGCAAAGTGTTATTTAAAGCTTTATTGATGCTGCTGTAGGACACAAGAGAAGTCTGAAAATGCCCTTACATGCAAATTGAAAAAATAACCTAACTGGAAACCTCTTGTAATAGAGCACTTGGATTATAAAATATTCTACTTTTAAATTGTAGAAGGTTTTTTTTATTTCTCTCCCAGCATTGAAGTTTTAAATACCTATCCTTTTATTACCTGTGTCTTCTGAAAATAGCTGGTTAAAAGGAGAAATATAAATTGAATACTAAATCATGCACTGAAATGAGTTAAAATCCATCCTTTATGGGACTTTTTTTTAATTCAGGGCTTCACCTTTTGGGAGTTATTGGTCATTTCTCCAACCAAGAAATAATTATTTAGTGTTGCCTTGCTGAGTTGTACAGCTACTTCCGATCTCAAATTCACACATTGGGCCCCCCTCTATCACTTCTCCCTAGCCATATCTTCACCTTTAGTTAGTACATTTAGATGTTTCGAGTGTGCAGAGCCTCACACAATGGGGTCTTGAGCCTGCCTCTCAGTACAGATCATAAATATTGCCCACCCTGGTGAAACAAATAGACTTTTAGGGGTTGCCTTGGTGTCTTTGGAAAAAGGACTGGCTGTTAGAAGTTGATTGATAGCACGCTTCTACTAGTTAGTGTCCCAAGTGCTTCAGAAGCGCACACATTATACACAGTTTTGTTAAATCAGAGAGGGCTCTCCCAGTTCAGCAGAGAAAGGCAGGGGCTAGTCATTCTTTTGCAAGCATTGTTTAAACAGTCTTTAGTCAGGACAGAACAGGTACCAAGGTAAGCTGGCAGTCTCCATATTTTAACTGATTATTTTTAAAGTCACAGCAAGAGGGCAATTTTTCAGTCTGATGAACTGCCGTGGCTCTCATACAGTAGCTAGGGACGGAGAGACATTAAAAAGAAAGCTACAAGCTTCTCCCCTCCCCCAGCACAAGTCCCGTGCGCTCTGCATGGCAGGGACCCACTCAAGAGTGAAAAATGGATTCCTCTGTGTGGCCGAGCTCTTAGTGAATTACTTGGGGAGATGCAAAGGCCTGACACATGACCCACCGTGGCCCTGGGTGCAGGAGTAGAAAGCCAATCCCTTTTGTTAAATAAGAACCTTAGCTGCCTGACTAACCCATAAGCCTGTACAAACTGGTATGTTGATTTCTCCATCCACCTGCAGATTGCTTTCTCTGAAGTATAATCCTGCAGAAACATTTTTATCAGATTGTCACTTTTCCTCCTTGAGATATGACCAAAATACCTCTGCTTCTCTGCTGATTCTGTCAGAAGAGCATCAATTGTAGCCCCAGCTTTTGAAGCACTCTCTCATTGATCTTCCCTTCCTTCAAGAACATGTGGAGAAGTTGCTAATAGCATTATATCTCAAAAGACTTCAGATGACACCAGTTCTGACATTTGTAAAGCAAATGACACACATTCATGGGGCTGATATTTTCAAATCCCAATAATTGTGTGTCTTACTGTATTCACCTCCTACAACAGACCTTTATTATAGCAACCAGAATCATAGGAAATCTATCCCAAGGTACTCTCACAATGAGGGGTTTTGCTGAAACTGAATATACACATTACTGCACTCTTTACAGCCTGCATCAATAAGAAAGATGCAACCAACTGGAATTAAACAGATGAGCAGACAATTTTTTAAAGCAAATAATTTGATTTAGTCAATGACTTTCTTTTTTTCTATTCACAAATTGTGAGAAATCAAATATCTAGTGTATTCATGTATGAGTTATTTGACAAATAACTGTCTCTGGATTGATTCTAAACAGTTTTCTTTGAATATTCAAAATTCAAGATTTGATTGGACACATACTACAGAACACATGGAATATTTGTTTCTTGACTGTTTGATCACTATTAATAGTCATGTTCATTCATTCAAATTTTTGCACAATTCCAATCATTATAATTAAGTCTACAACATTATAAAATCAGCAATGAGAGTGCTAATTTTATACCATCTAATTCTCCAGAGCATTACGTATCAGTTAGCGGTAATTTTTTTTTAAAAAACCATGTTTGTATCACTACTTAGATTTGGAGTTTCACAGGCTAGCTTGCCAGGACTGTTCTACAGAGGGTCTTTTTGGTCTTTATGTAAAGTGTTTGTACAGCACCTAACAATGGGATCCTGGTCTATGACTGGGCCCCTTTGTCATTACATCAATACAAATAAATAAGAACCACGCTGGGTTTTATCTGTTTTTTGTGGGGCATCAAGGTTTCAGAAATGCAATGAATGTATACGGCTCATGCACCTTTGAAGGGTGGGACAATCTTCAATTCTGCCATGCAAAGACTTGCCCTTTGGAAGTAGTCCTCTGGTTACTTAGGTATGAGATAAGAAATAGATAGGAAAGAACTGGCTAAATGATCTGAATACATTTAATATAGGATGATTTAAATTAATTTTAGGCAACTCCCCACTCTTCTCTACCTTTTAGGTATCATACTTGTACTTCTTCCTCCTTTCATGCTATGGTCTAAAGTAGCATCAAATACTGACACTGTCCAGTTATTCTATTGCTTCGACTCAAGTCTAGCCCTGAAAGGATTGGACACTGTTTCATCAGCAGTGTTCAGCATGAGAGGAGTGGAACAGAAGCTGTGGGGAGAAAAGCTTCCCTTTTGGTTTTAAATAGGACCTACCTTCCTAACTCCTAAAATTCTCCTGAGAAGAGAGGAGGGAATATTTTCAAATGTCTTTCAGGACCAAAAGAAGAACAGTCTTTGTATAACTACAGTAGTTTAGAAGGCCTCTGATCATTGGTACATGTGAGTGTGTTGCTCTATTGCCTGGCTTCACCTTAAAAGAACAGGCTTATTTATAGTTAACAGCTATAGCTTCGATGCTATAATGTCACATGTGATACTAATTGATTTAATGGGAGACTCTCATAGCTGAATATAAGGAAGTCTAACTTGTACCATTTTACACATCATCATTTGGCTCAGAGTATTATACAGTTATGAATAATTCTGATTTTGTTGTGTTCAAGCAATCAGATGTCCTGTTATATTTTTAAACGATGTCTTTTTACTAATCGTGTCAGAGCATGGCATTTGAACTTACTTAGTATGAGGGAGATTTGGCCCTGTTAGCTAACAGATATGAAATAGGGACTAATCTGGAGCAATGGCTGAGTTCTTACTGAGTAGTGCTGAGTGCATTCAACTCTTGTAGGCTTTCATGAAAGCTGAGAGTCCTCTGCACCTTGAAGGATAAGGTGTCTGGTGAGCTACCCATAGCAGGTATACTGTGCTACACAGAAGGGCAGGCAATTGCATATTAGGAGAAAAAACAGTATTTGCATTCCTAATCTGTAATAATAATCCACCCTAATGCACACCCTGTATTGTATTGCATAACAGCAGCACTAAGAAGAGCAGCATCTTTTCAAAGCAGTCTGAAGGAAGCAATTACCTGAGAGTTTTGGGCATTCATCCTTCATCTACAGAATAAGAAATTAATAAGAAATCTTTTGTGGTTTGCTGCATACCTTTGATCTGTATTTACGATGCAAACAAAAGGCAAAGCAATGGTAATATAGCAGATACAATTGTAAGTGAATATTCCTATGATTTAGTAAATTCTTGAACTTAATCCAAACAAGTTCATAATTTATGAATTGCAGATAACTCCCATAATTCTCATGCATTTATACAAATGGCTAGATGATGTGAAGCCATTTGCCATATTTTAATTTGATGTACTCCTTACCCTTGTATATATAAAAATAGCAATTGTTGAACCAACCGAACTTTGATACTCCTGAATAAAGCCCATAGTTCTACATTATCTTCAGTTAATAAAAATGTGTAATTTTATTACTGACTATGATCATTTTTAAACACATAAAAGAATAAAGAAAAGAGACATAGTAGCATGAGCATATAGCAGATGTGCAGAGAATCAATAGAAACACCAAGAGAAACTTTTGGAATCACATTTTAAAATATTTAGGACCTCTGTCAAGAACATGATATGTAAGATTCATGTACTTTGATCAAAATTTTTAAACTCAGGAGGCTAAAGGCATAATTAAAAACCAAAATAAGTGGCCTGATTTTATTTGCTGATGCTCAGCAATATTGAAAATCAGTTTACTTATTAACTTTACACACCCATCTTTGAAAAAATTAGCCATATACCACTCTGTCCTTTACCTTTATTGAAAGAGCACACGCGCACACACACACCCACACACACACGACTTGTATGGCATTTTCTTCTGAAAAGGTGTTTTGACAAAAATGGCTTTTCCATAGACATGAAACTTTTTCATAAAAATGTATTTTCCTCAAAAACAAAAACAAACCACCCCTCTAAAACTGTTTTAATTTTAGATTGCTGAAAACTGAAAAAAAGGCTTTATCTAGACAATATCCTTATATGAGTTTTAGGTATTTTTGCCCAAAACCTGAAATATCTAGAAATGTTTTCATTTTAATTGAAAACATTCTACTGTATTTTCATGGATTTTTTTTTGGGTGGGGGGAACTCTCCATTTCTAACAAGCTCTAATACACTCCCACACATTTATTTGACAGGCTCTACTGTCCAAAATGCTTTAATACTATCTATTGTGCCAGTGATATGCATTTTAACAGCAATTTTCTAAAGTCATGTTGATATCTAATTCTATCCTAGATAATGCATGGTTTTGCTACATATTACAGAGTTTTCCACAGTCTTATCTTATAGTATATCACCAGAAAGCTTAGTTGTCTTTAGAGCTGAATTAACAAACCTTGTAAGGTTCTGTTCATATAGGTTTCACGAAACAGACTCTTCAAGATCCACTCAAAGGGTAAGAACCATATCAAATATTGCTGGTTTGTTTGGACAGGGTACAGATCTTAAACTTCAAACCCACCACATATTCTTTGTTCACCCACAGATCATCAGGGGCACCAAACAGTCATTCTTATCCTTAGGCATTCAGGGGAGACATCAGATTCTGTTAGGTCACTGGTCCTCAATGCTGCTAAGGATCATTAGGGAGGCTGAAACTGACTGCTCCCAAAGAGGAAGATAAGTGAGAAATGGTTGGAAAGGGGAATCTCCAGGACCGGGGGAGAAGGACATTCACTGAAATCTGCAGGGATGGAGATATTACAGAGATTGTGAACTCTATTGGGTAAATTCTGCTTGGTGATCATAGAACATGACTGATACTCATGGATTTTGCTAGAACCCCCAATCACCCTGAGAGTGGCTCTATTTTCAGTTCTAGACAACCCCTTTTTGCCCAGTCATGTGGTCAAATTATTTTGTCCTATAAAGAGAAGTTAAATCCAAGAAGTTAGCAGGCAGACTGCCTGAGGTGCTAGAATTCTCTCTCCCCATGTATATTTGTTAATTTTGTATTGTCATAATACATTGCAATGACTAGGTTCAAATATATAACATTAATAAAGGAGTTTTCAAAGCTTCATTCAGTTGACTTTCAGTTGCATGACCAGAAGTCACGCAGCTCACTCACTTGAACCTATTTGAAACTTTACTTCTGAGGGATACAAATTCTGAATTCAGACTGGTGTAGCTTAATGCAGTAAACAACCACTCCTGAGAATGCAACTCCACTGCAAAAGAAATAGAGCCCTCTAATGGTGTTGATGTGACAGGACCTGCTATTGCTCTTTGGATTTCACCTCCAGCTTCCACTGCTAGTGAAGATGAGACAGAAGTTTCAACTGCCATGGAGATCAAAGTCTGACTCCTCACACAAAAGAATATTCTGACAGAAGAACAAGCAAAGCAGCACATTTTTAAAGCAAACTCTCTGCTCAAAATTCCGACTGCAGTATAAAAGCCTAGGGGAGTTCAGAACACATACTTCTCAACCTACTGGACTATCTGAAACCATAACTAAGGTAACACAAAAGCTAAACTAATTGTTAACTCTGAAAGTTTCTCACTGAACTAGACTACTGTCGCAGGATGTTGACCTCTGGATTTTACATAAATGCTAAAGCAAAGACACTATGTTTGGTTTTTCAGGGCAGATGACATGACACTAATTATGCTACTGATATTTCTGTTATGTCCAATGACTGCTTGATACTTTTTTCTTTCATTGAATTGTTGTCTGTACAGTAGTGACAGCTGCTCATTGAGGACCAGATTGTCTAGCAAGGGTGTGCAGGGAGGAGAATGATGCAAGGAACTGTGCAAGGACCAGGGATAATCACTGTGTCCTTTGATCAACCATATCACATCCAAGAGGTTTGCTCTTTATCTGCAGCTAATGAGAGCACCATTTGTGTTTCTTCTCCCAGCCCTATCCTGAAGCCTGATTATGAGAAGACCTAAGTACTGACTGGGAAAATGGCTCTTTGCTAGCTTCTCAGTAAGATTACTTGGGACAGGGAGATTTGATATAAGGTGGTTGTCACAGTTCAGGGCAACTGCACCTGTATTTCCCCTCAATGGTCCTGGAAGGACACCCTTTCTCATGCTTCTGGCTCCCCAGCCGTTGCGTTTCTTGGGTGGAGACAGGCATGTCTGTCCCTTCTGACTGCAGTATTTACAGGCTTCATAGTCCCCTGCCTATACTGTTATTTTCCAGCAAGGCAGACTGCCTCAATGATCTGCACTTTGCTTTCTCCTTGGAGACTATCAGCAGTGTAATTGCCCCAGTTAAGTAATCACACAACTTCTTCCAAGCAAGCCTATTTTAAACAATACAAGAACCTACATACATGCTAATAAACTAAACAGATATCCCCCCAACTCCAAAATGGGCTCTGGCTGGTGAGCTGTTCTTCAAAACTGCACACACGGGAGATCCTGTGGTTTCAAATTGTTAACTTTTGCCCAGAACAAGAACCCAGTTTCATGGGGTCTCAGTAGGTCAAAGTTCTTCCAGTCCTTCCCTATGGGTTGGGCCCTCCATGGACCAGAGGTCCTGTCCATTTCCTGGATCAGAAAGGCAGCCCTGAGTCAGTTTAAACTCAGACTATTTAACCAAAAGTCATTTCCTTATCTGTTTGTCCCTGGAGAATCCCATCTGAACCAGTATATAAAAGTCTTTCCAGGTGGTGATGCCTCTCGGGAGGAGTTACAACCTGACTGAATTTGCTTAAGAACACCCTTTCTGCCCATAGTTCCTGGAGGGCTGTGTACCCCCCACCCCATGGAATTAATTGCAATCCCATAAGAAGACATACACCATTCATTTAACACAATAGACTCCAAAGATACTGAACTTAATTCAGTAAGGTTTGTCTAGGGCAGTGGTTCTCAAATTTGTTCTGCCGCTTATGTAGGGAAAGCCCCTGGCGGGCTGGGCTGGTTTGTTTACCTGCCGCGTCCAGAGGTTCGGCTGATCGTAGCTCCCAGTGGCCGCGGTTCACTGCTCCAAGCCAATGGGAGCTGCTGGAAGCAGCATGGACCAAGGGACTTACTGGCCACCGCTTCCAGCGGCTCCCATTGGCCTGGAGCAGCGAACCACGGCCACTACCCACGCCGCTTCCAGCAGCCCCCATTGGCCTAGAGCAGCGAACCATGGCCACTGGGAGCCGCAATCGGCCAAACCTGTGGACGCGGCAGATAAACAAACTGGCCTGGCCCACCAGGGTCTTTCTCTGCATAAGCGGCGGAACACTGGTCTAGGATATTGCTGAACATTGCCATAATTGTCACAGTGATAAATTAGCAAGGTCCATTGCACCAGGGAAGGGTTCTTCAGGGTTGGCTGGATGTTCAAAAGTTTTCAGGTGGGAGGTAGAGTTACGTTTTCCAATGGAGGTTTTCACAGGCTCAGTCAGAAGCGGTCCTAGAGCTTTCTGTGTCTCCCCTGAAGTATGCCCAAGGTTTCCTATAGCAGGAAGGCTAAATGTGGGGATCCTACCCATTGCTATTTCACCTCTGAATGTAATCTTTCCAGACTGTAATATTTGCTAAATGTGCTTTACCAATGTAAGGTTTAGTCATACTTTCTCCTAAAAGCCGATGAATCACACTGAATGGAATACAAGGCTATTTTTATGAGGACATTGCTAGAGGTGTGTGAAACTCCTGTAATTACAGCCAGATGAAACTCATTACAAGCCTCACATTCAGGCCAGTCCTGTACCTATACAATTATGTCAGGGCCACCATCTTTCAAAGATGTTTCTGGTAACTCCGGACAAGAGAGGCAGATTGTTTTTTCCTGGGAAATTTGCTAGGTTTTTCAAGAGGTGACTCTTCAAGTCACTCATCAGAACACACACTGTAGGATGTCTAAGTCCTGGCACAGAACAGACAGTCATGAAATTGAGTTGCTGCCTACACTATCTGCACAGGGCAGGCACCTGTGGGCATACAGTTTATCCCTAACAGTTGTGTATTGAGGTAGAAGCAGATTGAGACCTCCTGAAAACAAGTCACAAAAAAAATCTTAAAGCACATGGGAAGAATAATGGATTGTCAAATGACATGAGCTCCAGCAGTAACCCTAATGTGATTATGGAGCCCTGTTTTCCATGTTTCTGACTACTTATTTTTTTCTTTTTAGACAACTGAAAGAAACAAACATTTTTCTGGCAGTAGGATTGGCTTTTGCAACTCTTCTACAAAATACTCTCCCTGGGTATAGAATATTACATGCAAAATTCATCTGGCCCAGAAAAGACAGCGTCTGCCTCCATTTGGTTTTCTTGGCTTGTACTGCCTCCTTCATTATCTACATCAAATGTTGTCTGTCCTTAAGCTGCATAAATTAAATTTAATTTTTGCCAAATCCAGCGTTAACAGAATTAACGTATCAGTTGAAACTTTCCCCTTTGAGGACCTAGCTAGGACCCCTTTCACAGACACTGCAGACACTGTACAAACTTGGCACACTTACCTGGATGTAGAAATACTTGAAATAAACTGCTTTGTCAGCATGAGATGTCTGCTTATTCCTGACCCAACTAGCCAATAAATGACCAAGCATGTGGCTTGTTACAAAAAAATGAACCCTTTGCAAAGACGTTCTGTGAGAACTGTAAAGAATGCTATAGGAACCATGTAAAATATCCTTTTGACAGCCTCGGGCCTGTAAGGGAAAACAATTATTTGAAGAGATTTGTTTCTAAAACAAAACAGAAAATGTCATCCTGTAATTTGAACTCATCCAGCATCTCTGGCAGGACACAAGGAGCCTGGCACTAGCTGAGCACTGTGCATGACCTAGAGCAGTGTGCTAGATTAATGAAAGCATACATAAACATTACTCAAAGGGGGATGATGGATTTATCTGAATTCCCACGGTGACTATGTTTTTTGGAGGGGGAAAGCTTAATGGCGATATCTGCATGTGTTTGAAAAGGGGGTCTGCTCTCTTAATGGCCCTCCCACCCTATTTGTTGAGCCACTGTGTCTAGTAATTGGAATTGTGATTTCAGAATTGTTTGCAACTTGAAATATTTGGAAGCCATTCATTGGAATTCTTATTTAACATTTCTAAAATAAAACATTGTTTCTCCTGGCCAGGCTCATTTGCATTAGCAATTTGCACATTTTCCATATTGATTAGTAATTTTACCATCCACAGTTGGCTGACTCTACATTTCATTTAAGCTCATTAGTTCTTATCTCAATTTAGATGTTCCTACAGGTGTGAAAACCACTTATGGCACCCAACACGTTCACTTCACAGAAGAGTATTTTGTTCAACTCATGAACAGTATAGATAGTAGTAGCTTCTCAGAACTGACAAAACCCATTAGGGCCTAAACATCTCTGATTTCTGTTCTGCATTCTTGGGATCAAAGAAGGGTTTAAAGCCTTTCATATGGGCTTTGAATACTCATTTCGGAACTATTTTCTTATTTCCATATGCCACTAATTGTGTCCCCTTTTCTGAAAACTATCATTTTTGTAACTCAACCTCCGTCTTTCAAAGAGCCAGAGTAAAACGCCAGGTTAGCCGAGAATGTTAGGTTGTGTCAGTCATGCAGTATTCCAAAAAGAACATGTTGTAAAATGAGTTGACTGAGGCAGTCAGCTTTAAAATTTGAAAAGAAGAATGTGGCTTTGAGTTTAACATTGCCTTTAACTTCCCTTAGCAGAGCCAAATCTCCTACCCATGGCAATACTTCCATTCTTTAGGTCTTGGCAGCTTGAACTTTCACAGGTAATATTTGTTAGTCTTTGCAAATATACATTCCCATGACCAAAACATAAATAATGTTTTATTAGTTTAACACTTCAAAACTGGATGAGATATTTCACAGTAAAAGATAAAAGTTTCCTTTTACCTAATTTGTTCTTCCATGAAAATCTGTGTTCTCCATGTCTGATTAACTCTTGGTATGTGGCTAATTTATATACAAGGACTACATTTTCAAGTCACTAGTGATACCTTAAAAGGGCCTGATTTTCACAGGGTGGGGGCTGAACACTTCATGAAAATCAGGTCCCATAAGGGTGTCTCAGCTGGGGTTTGTGAAGAGAGTGTGAAGTGGATGCATACAGCACTAGCCTACTGATCTGCACTGGGGTAAATTACTACACAAGTTGCATTGGACTGGAGAATCATGTCCAATATTTGGTAATTTGATTTTAGTTATGTATATTGGAGTCCAAAATCCAAAACCAATACCAATTTATCTGAATACTTCAAAGCTCTGATTTAACACTATACTTTACAAAGCTGTTCTGATCTTAAGCTTGCACATTTTGACTGGAAGAGAGGGAGGGAAAATTAAGGGATTTAATATTATTATAGCAAATAAATGTTGTAACCAGTATTAAGGCCCCATTGTGCTAGGCCTTGAACAAACACATAGTAGGAAGAGGCGGCTCAGAAATTTTTGACAAAATGTTCAGAATTGGAAAATGCCAATTTGTTGAAACCAAAACTGTTTGTGGGTAAGGGCTGGTTTCAACTATTTCCCTCTTTGAAAAAAAAATGTAAAAGAAAGTTTCAAAATAATTTTAGCCTAGCCAAATGGCCAATATGAAGCCACTATCATTAGAGAGCAATCGGATACACACTTCTACGCTTTCAAAACTTTCTTTGTTTCATTTCCTGGTAACTCATTCAAGTACATTTCCTACCAGATCAACCAGTATCAGTCAGGTTCACAGAACAAAACCATTCCAACTAGTAAATGACTGGTGCTTAAGATTTAGGATACCTGGGGTTCCATGCCCGGTTCTGCCATAGATTTCCTGTAAAATGCAGACTGCAGCACTTTCTTACTTCTCAGGGGTGTTGTATGGATAAGCTAGGCACTAATGATGAGAGGTAAATGTGGATGAAGATAGCATATGATCTAAAGCTTGGATGGGCTTGCTCACTTGAGCTCCCCAGTTGGGCAAACAAATGGAGGTAGGTCTCCTTCATGTATATTGCTTACCTTAATCTATGCAGATATCTATCAGTATGATTGTCAATGCCTCTGGATGTAATAGTCATTGTATTATTAAGGCTGTTTAGCCTGTGCACTGCTACAGATAACTTACAGTAGTGGTGTATCTTTCTATATGAAACTGATAACTTACTTTTCTTTTTTTTTTCCTGTAGAGGAAGATGGGTTATTAATTTTAAAGTACTTCACAGCTAAATCATTCCTTTTGCATTAATCTCAGAGACTTCAAAGCTTCATCCAAATGATTTGAGCTGTAATGTACACAAAGCAATGGTTAAGGGAAAAAGAAAACTTCTAATAAAATTATGGGAATACATGCTAGTATTGCTGTTAGTCTAAATATTGTTTAAGATCTGACAGTATGCCAAAGGTATCTGCTGTTATTGGCGTCTCCTAGCCTCCTTGTCTGAGCAGAACACCCAATATTAGTAATACAGTTTTAATCAAGTGGGCTATATAAAATACAAGAATGATTGTAATTATACATTCCTCATGCTGATGATAATCCCCTTATTTACATGCTACCACTAAATGATGTATAAGTCTTGTTTCATGAATGAGCAGTAACAAACATGAAAATATAGGTCAGTGTATTCCCTGTATTATTAGCTAAAATCATTATCCAGCTGCTCATGAGATACTGGATGTTGAAGTCAATGGACTAACATCAGGTATGTCTAACAGGACAATTCTGCTTTCACTTTGCTTTTTCTTGCATCTTGTTGTATGAATGGTTTTTGTCCCGTAACTCAGTGAAACGTTCTCTTCTGCTTTCACTTCTCTCATACATGACAGCACCATCTGTTTATAAATACATCATCTGAATGACAGTGCTCTGATGATGTACTAATATAATACATCATCAAAGTGCCATCAGTGATGATCTAATGATGTATTAGAATGTTGTTTATCAAAACCCTGTTGCTCTGATGATGTATTGGTGCAATACATCATTGGAATGCCTTGCACTGGTGGCACTGCACTGATATAATACTTTTGTGGCGAAATGGGTCCTGCTAAGGCAGGATAATAGGATGGAAGAAGTGCTGCGAGAGAATGAAAAAGATGGGAGGAAGAAGGAAACAAATAGGCAAGTGCTTAAACGAAATAAGTTAAAAGGAATGAAAGGTGAATCCTCAGAAGACAGGAGAAGAGGAGATAGTCTGAGAAGACTGATCACATTATGAATGGGATAGAAAATAATGTTAAAAATGAACGTCTACTGTTTAAAAAAATATTTCTAAGCAGCTGACCAGGTGTATATACATAATCCCTTTTTCCAAAAGCCCCGGTTCCTCCTTCTCTCCAACTCTTCCCTGCAGTTTAATTCCACTGGTAGGCCCAGAAAACAAACAAGTGGTCTGACTTTATGAAGTGGAATAACAACAATCTGCCAAGGAAGTCTGATAGGCTTCACAGAGCTGGACAGTTCATTGTTTGGGAGGCCTAGCTTGAAAGGTTTTACATTATTTATTTATTTCACTCAGCTATGTGTTTCCAAGCTCTCTGCATTTTTGGAGACATGTTCACGTGGTTCAGTGGTATTAAATTAGAGGCTGGGTTTCTGCAAGGTCAGACAGGGATCATACATTTTGTATGGTGTCCATCTTAGAGCTGAAGGAATACATGAGATACTGCAGCACTGAGCTAATTTATCATTGCTATATGGAATCTCAAAATACAGTTGATACAATATTTCTCCCTTCCCTCGCCCCCCCACCACACCAAGGTTTGCTGACTCCTTTGCTTTTCTGTGCCAGGTAATGCATACTGTACCAGCTGGATATTTGAAACAGATTTTGAACATTTTAAAATCATATTTCCATATGATTGACTAAACCTCAAGCCATTTTTATGTGTGTGAATTTACAAGCAATGAGGTTCTGAAGTGACAAACTGGTCTATTAATCTGCAGAATAGGTGCAGAATGAACAGCAACAATGCAAGCTTTCCCTGTATAGTTTCACCAGTGTATCCCAACCCTGACCTTAGAGGAATCACAGCGAGGGTAAATGGAATAGAGCTGTCTCCATGTCCATTCAGTTGTTTGCATGTCTACTGAGAAGTTCAGCCAGAGTTTTACAATTATAATAGCAAACATTTGTGTGAGACATGGGCAGCTAGGAATTGGACTGAGACCACCTATAATTTGCACCTTTCCATTATGGACCTCAAAGCATTTTTGCGAAGGTGGGTAAGTAACAATGGCCTCGTTTTTACTGATGAGAAGACAGAAGCATAGAGAAGTTAACCCATGACTTGGGCAAGGTTACACAATGACTCACTAGCAGAGATGACAGTAAAATTCAAGTCTCCTCACTCCCAGTTCCATAGCTACTGGGCCACGCTGCTTCTTTTTTTGCTGGACTGTTGATAGGTTCATACTGGACCACTGGACATCACCTGGAGGGCAGTTTGCCATTTCAACTTATCTTTGGCCCTTTCCATAGCTGCTGAATTGGCCTCCCTGGCTCTAGGGTCTGACATTGAGTATACAGTTTTCTCCCCCTCACCTTCATGATTCCAAACCTGAGCCTTGCTGCGGAAGGGTCATTCTCGAGGAGAGAAGCATTAACATGTCCAGAAAGGGAATGGGTTTGTGGAAAGAGAGAGTGTAATAGTAAGTGGAGATTTCCAGTTAAACAGAAGAAACGGGGGGAAACCTTTAATGTGCCCCAGGATAAACGTGTGGGCATGGTGATTTGCCATGGTAATCACCAGAGAAGTGCCAGGAAGAGAGGTGGGAGAGCTGTGAGAGAGAGGATAGGAAGACCTGGTGAAGACACAGGTGAAGAGAAAGGAAGAGAAGAGAAGAAACTGAAAAGGATGGAGGAAAAGACTATAAAGTACACATAAAAGAAAGGAAAAACCTTAAGGCAGTGGTTCCCAAACTTGTTCCACCGTTTGTGCAGGGAAAGCCCCTGGCGGGCCAGGCCAGTTTGTTTATCTGCTGCGTCCACAGGTTCGGCTGATTGCAGCTCCCACTGGCCGCAGTTCACTGCTCCAGGCCAATGGGAGCTGCTGGAAGCGGGGGCCAGTACGTTGCTCAGCCCTCACCACTTCCAGCAGCCCCCATTGGCCTGGAGCAGTGAACTGCAGCCACTGGGAGCTGCGATCGGCCGCACCTGCGGACGCAGCAGGTAAACAAACCAGTCCAGCCCATTAGGGGCTTCAGGGCTGCTTGGGGGGGGGGAGGAGGGTGGCAATTGGGGCAATTTGCCCCAGGCCCCACAGGGGCCCCTGTGAGAGTTTTTCAAGGCCCCTGAAGGGAGGTCCTTCACTCACTCCAGGGGCCCCAAAAAACTCTCGCAGGGCCCAGGCTCCTGGAGCTTCTTCTGCTCTGAGTCTTCGGTGGCAGGGGGTCCTTCTGCTCTGGGACCTGCCGCCAAAGTGCTGGGTCTTCGGTGGCAATTCAGCGGCGCGGACTCCCCGCTGCCGAAGAACCCAGACCCCCTGAATCCTCTGGGCGGCCCTGAGGGGCTTTCCCTGCACAAGCGACGGAACAAGTTTGGGAACTACTGCCTTAAGGGAAAGAACAGCTAAGGCACGGGACACCTTAGAACCCAATCCTACATGAATAGACTCCTGCCCCTACATGTAGACCCATCAAAGCCCTCCCAGAGCTCATTTATATTTCAGTTCAATACCAAAATCACATAACTAACAGTGCACTATGTTTTTCATCACACACATTGAGAGAAAGGGATGACCTTTGTGGCTATGGCACTAGGACTAGGATCAGAAAATCTTCATTCAGTTCCCAGCTGTGCGACAGATTCCCTCTATGACCTTAAGAAAATCACTTGATCTCTCTCTACTTCAAGTACCCTCTTTGTAAAACCAGGATAATAATACTCCCTTTGTCTGGCTTGCCCATTTGGATTGCAAGCTTTTCAGAGCAGGAACCAATTTACTATGCGTTTGTACAGTAGCTAACAATTTCAGTTTGGTACATCTAGATGCTACTGAAATATAAATAATACTAATGTATAGGGGGCCTGAACTGAGTAGCTTTACAGCGAGGGCTTCAAGTCTATGAAGCTCAAAAGTTTGAGCAACTCTAAAGTGGCTACCCAGGAGGCTTGTCCATATCAGACAAGACCTGGCTGGAAATAAGTCAGCAGTAGGTTAAAAAAGGGGGGGGTAGTGTTGATCAGAGGTGGACTTGAATCAATTTTTTTAGAGATAAACGGAGAGCTTTTGGTTTTGAAAAAGATCATTGGAAAATATTTATCAAAAGATTTCAATGTCTGAGAAAAAAGAAAAGAAAAAGCCTGAAGAATTCACCAGTTGATCCAGCTGTGGTGATGCACAGGTGCAGTTGCTTACAACAAAGCAGGGTTCTTTGAGTTTGTTTGTAAAGGGCATTTTTCTTGCAGGTAGGCAGAAGGCTGCTGAGTTTGTTTTGATGGCATGAAGCTGGCCTCATAAATTTTCAGCAGACATCTTGGCAACGAGCTCATTTTATTTCTTGTGACCTCATTGTTATTCATTTTGCAGACTCCTTACTGACTCGCATTGCATTTTTCAAACTTTAAATAAATAAATAAATGAAAAGGGCACTTCATGAATTACCTAACAGGGGGGAAAAGATCAAGCTGGTAAATTAGCAACTCTTCATAGTGAATCCAGGCAAAGTTATACTGACACCATCATTCAGCGTCACAAAATGACAGGCAGGCTATTTTCATAAGTTAAACACTCCCTATAATACTCAGATGCTATAGTACCCCATATTTAAAGATCTGTTGTTAAGAGGCCTTGGTTCACTGAAAACTCTCTCTTCTCTCTCACACAGCATTTCTATATAGACATACACACTGTCCTACATAATGTTATATGTACAATACAGTTCTAGAAAAAATGCATCCTTAGGCAAAATGTCTGTTCCTCCCAGATTGCTGCATCTCTTACATCAAAAAGTGATTAACCATTTTATTTCCTCTAATATTTTGCTAGATACCTTTTTATGATAGAACTCACCCTGGACAAGTAGTTATTTTTGGTGGTTATTTTCTTCATTTACCTAAATCATTCTCTTGGCATATTTATTAATCTGGTAAATTTGACAAAATCTTTTTATTTAGAACCAGTTGATTTGTTCCCTATTAGAGATAAAAAAATACTTTACAACAAATAATTTATTCAATTAATTTTGCCTTTTTTATTGTTCATGAATTGTTCGTGTAAACATATCTTGGAATTCTTGAATTAATCATTCTAAATCTATTATTTTTTTCAGCAATTTATTCTCTACAGATTATTCAGCTTCAAACTGCAAGTATTATAATCAAACATACAATTGGCAATCTGCACTGTAATTTATTCAAGTCACAAAAAAACCCACCCTCTACAATTTCAAATTACAGTAAATTTGCTTATTGCATTGGCTAGCTACACAGATCATCCAATCAGGAAAAGGACATTTAACACATCTAATGTATCCAGTGCAGCATGGACTGCACATTTTACAACTGAACAAACAATTCTAACTTACTTTTCATGAATATTTGACCATAGAAGCTCAATATTTGGTTTTGAGAGTATCTGTATAAGTAAACCTTTGAGGTTTGAGCTAATTTTTCAGAAGTGACTTATTTGAGGGTACTTGACTGCAGATGCTTTAAAGATGCTTGATTTTTAGAAGTGAGGGCCATCTGCCCTCTGAAAATCAAGCCCTTTTACAAAGTCTCAAGCTTGGCTGAACAACCCTGACAATAACTGCGTTCTAGGTAGTCCACCATAAACTAATGCTTTTTGGCAGAAAGGTGGTGGTGGGAGAATACCTTTTTTTCTCCCCAACTGAGAGAGTTGAGAAGAAAGAAAGTCACCATATTTGTTTCTATTTTGAGTTAAAAAACTGACACTTGCAGACGTTGGGCCATGACAATTCATATTAATATACTCACTTCAGAGACTGCTGACCCTGAAGAAATCTTTAAATGTCATGGAGAATAAAACTGGAGAACTTCCATGCTGCTGTTGTAAAAACAAAAAAAGAGCAAGTGCTTGGATGGAATGATTTACAACTGATATGTTGGAGGCCATGAGTAGCTCACAGCTAAATAGGAAGATTAAGAATTAAGTCAGTTGCACTAATGCCTTCTCAGGGCCTCCAAGTTTCTCTCACAAAGATTCCACAGGGGCCCATCACTGAAATGAAGTAAATGCCCCTTTTTCACAAGGAAAGTGGGAAGAGTTTCCTGGCTTAACTTCTTGGTCTCTTGACGGAACACTCGATTAAATACCCACCCTGAAGAGCTGGATTCCAGAAAGTGAACCCCCAAAAACTTAACTGTTTGCTACATATCACATACTTGGTATACTGGAGAAAATGCAGATTGCCTATATTAAAAGGATAAAGTATCTTGTTCATCCAGTGTTGCCTACAATAATATAGTTTAGTATGTCCTCCCTAAAGTGCTAAAACACAAGTAGAATATTAGCATGAAATGCTGGCACTTTAAGGAACATGAAAAGGGTTCTACACTCAGAAGCTGCACACAGTACAAAAGTAAAGGACTTACAACATTAGAGGAATTTTAATTTTCCTTAGAATTTACACAGAGTTTTGGCTATTCAGTTTGGGTCTTCGGGAAGTTATTTCCTTGTGCCATTATTTTAAAATTGCTGTGGTTAATCAGCCAACTAGAGAATCTAGTTATTTGCAATATTAAAGGCTCCAAAATACTGATTATGCTAAAGAGTTATGTGAAATATCGATTTTAGTTTTATGACTATTCAAAGGAACCATTTACAATCTCCGTGAATTTTTCCAACAACATTATACAGGATAAAATGTTGCCATTTGCACCAGTGAACATGATTTTATATTGGCCAAAAGAAGTGATAAAAAATATTTACATAGAATTAATGCATAACTATCTAAAAATAACTTGGTGAATTTATACTATCATACATAGAAAAAAAAATCTAAATAACCCATAACAATCTTCCTTGCTTCAAATTTGATCACATGAGAGTCACAGTAGAAATAACTGGGAATTTCCATCAAACAAACCTTCTCCATTTCTCAGTGCCATTCTTACTATGTCATTTGCTATGGGATGGAAGTGGGGGCAGTTGACCTCTGACTTTTTATACCTTCTTGCCAGTAGGCAATGTGGTGCCTCCCAGGCCTGTGGGGGCCACTCTGGGGGGGTATCCTAATCATTATTTATCAGCATCACTTCCAGTTTTCCATTGATCAGACAACAATCAGCAGCAGCAGCCGCCTGGACCAGAGCTGAGAACCGTGCAAGCCAGACCTGGATCCCTAACCTGGGCTATTCACTGATGAGAGACACTGCCCCGGCTCCCCACCAGCCCCCATTCCCCACTTCCTGGGATAGGAGCAGAATATCACCTCCCTGCCCCTCTTTCAGGATGGGACCAGCCCACTAATCACCCCTAACTCCCCCAAGCAGCCATGGCCTTAGTGGGAAGGCTGAAGCAGGGATGCTGGCACAACTTTGCTCCCATCAGAATTTTTCTGAAATGATACCCCTGCATGCTTAGTGTGTGAATGCCACCGAAGAAAATCTGTCTTGAGTTTCTGTGGAAACACTTAGGCCTAGATCCCACTGCCACTGCCTTGCATCCATGTGGAACTCTAATGAAGTCAGTGGGACTCCATGCAATGCAATGGTCCACCCACATGGATGTGATTACCTAACAATAAATAATAATAGCTAGCACTTAAAGAATACTTTCTATCAATAGATCTCGAAGGTGTACATTTTTAAAGGGTGAGAGTAATTAACCATTGGAAATTTTACCAAGGCCATGGTAGATTTTCCATCACTGACAACTTTTAAATCAAGATTGGCTAGTTTTTCTAGAGATATGCTCTAGGAATTATTCTGGGAAGTCTTTTGGCCTTTGTTATATAGGAGGTCAGACAAGCTGATCACAATGGCTTCTTCTGGCCTTGGGATCTCTTAAAAGTACATTACAAAGGAGGTCAACATTATTATCCCCAGCTTACAGATGAGTAAGGCACAGGAGGTGAAGAGACTTGTGCAAAGTCACCCAGCAGGTCAGTAGCAGAGCCAGGAATACAGCCCAACTCTCCATAGATCCAGTCTATCCATTAGGCCACCCTGTTGCCAATCAAGTCTAAAGATCTGCATAATATTGGAAAATGCAGTTGCACGTCACTCCTGCAGTTGTCTGTGTCCTGAAAGAGATAGAATCATTATGTGGGGCAGAATTTTTGGAATACCCAATGAGTGCAGTCCCTATAAGAAAATGATAGGATAAGTAATTCACAGTCAATTTTGGAATCCTGATCATTAGGGCTGGATTCTGGTCTTATTAAAATCAGATTGTGTTTTGCCACTGACTTCAGAGGCATTTAAAGAAGCAATCAAGTTGCAGTTAAATCAAAGGCAAATGGCAAAGCCAGAGGCAATGATTGATTGTAGAGCACATTTGCAAACTTATTTTTCTTTCAAGAAAAACTTGCAGCATATAATTTCACATAGGGCCCAATCAATGATTTACCACCTCATTTCATTTTTAATTTAATGGTTGTGTTCATTCATAAAACAGAAACACTACAAGATGAAACACAGACTGAAATTTAAATACCCCATTAGTGTTACATATTGTTTTGTCTACCAAATATGTTGTTTTGTCAATGAAATGTGGTTTATATGTGGTCTCTTCTAGATTATAGGAGATTGGTTTATAGGAAAAATATATTACTTTGTTCTGTATTAAAACCTCTGGTTTTGCTTTAATCATGTTCTTTTTTGAACTGTAAGAATATCATTTTGCCTATGTGTAATGCATTCAGAGATAATATACTGGTTTGGAAGATATTTTTATTGGTTTCTGTGAACAATATTGGTGAGTATATAAAATCTGTGTTTGGTTTATGGACAAAGCACTACAGTCATTGCATTCCTTATTGATTAATAAAGTATGTCCATTGATATATACATTAAAGTACAGATTTATGAATAAAGTTCACTGATCTTCATATCTGTTTTCCAGTTAACTCTAGGGCCAAGGAAAATCTTCCATATTTGTTTCATTATTTTGCCATAAAACATCCTGTCCAAAACCACTTAGCACTTTGGGGCCTTTGCTTTTCAAGACAACTTACAGCTTTTAAATATAAAAGCAAAATTTCCACTCGGTAAGAGAGAGGTTTCCAAATGTCTGCATGGCAGCAACATTTTGTTTTCAACCAGAAGCAGAATTGGAAGAGTGCCCATTTTCATGGAATTTAGAGAGACAAGGTGGATGAATAATGTCACATCATGTACCAGGCCACCCAAATACCCTGAGAGAACCTGCTTCAGTATTGAAATAAAACCCCTTCCAACAGCACACCCCTACTTGTCATCTACCACTCCACACTGGAAAACATGTCGGGTCCCATCAAACAGCTACAACCCATACTCGATGGGGACCCCATCCTGAAAAAAATCTTTCCTGAACTCCCAATTCTTGCCTTCAAACTCTCTCTCCAAGCTCATCATCAGAAGCAAGTTCCCTACAGACCAGGACACACTAATTCAAAGTGGCACCAGACCCTGGCAGACCAGCAGATGCAAAACCTGCAGACATATCTGCACTGCTACAGTGAGCAACACCCCATCTCCCCAAACCATCTTTCAAGACTCATGGATCTTACACACGCCTAACAACATGTGTACCCAGGGCCGGCACAACCCATTAGGTGACCTAGGCGGTCGCCTAGGACACTAACATTGGGGGGGTGGCGACCGTGGCGGCTGGACCTTCTGCCGCCTCTGTTGGGGTGGCATTTCAGGGGCCTAGGGCGGCAAAAAGGCTGGCGGCGCTCCTGGGTGTACTTCATCCAATGCAATAACTGCTCCAATAACTATGTGGGTGAAACCAGACAATCACTACACTCTGAAATGAACTCATAAAGGAAAATGATAAACTCCTTGTCTCTCTAATATCCTGGGACCAACACAATTATAAATACACTGTATAGTCTTATGGATTGTCAGACATGAGTAGACGGGAGTTGACTGGGAAAGACACAAAAGGGAAAAAAGAACATCATACACACAACTCAGATATGTATCTTATTGTGAAGGGGAAGTGGAGTAGTAGAGAGGGGGTTATAGACTTTGAGCAAGAGAGTGTTGGCCAGAGTGCACAACAAAAAATGGAATCACATTACACTTGATGTGACATGGGGTGAAAAACTATCATAGCACATACGTATAAGGTGGCTGAATTTTTTGCATAGGTAACCTTTATTCTGGCATTTCCTAGTGTTTGTAACCATAACATTCTTTTAATTTTTTTCAAATCTAATACTGTATATAGTGATTAGACCTGAAATTTAAACTGGAAAGTTTCTGAGCCTTGGGTATAAAGTAGTCAGGGAATAGTCCCTGTCTCATCTGAGTACTTGTGGAAAACAATCACCTCTTAAGTTCAACATCAATCCAAAAACTGCAGTTCATGGGGCTAAATTTGCCCTTTTGTTACATCTGTGCAACCATATTAACTTTAATGGTATTACTTGGGTGTGTAACTTCAGATAAATTTGGCCCCAGATACGTTTTGCTGAAAAAGAAGTCTCCCTGAAAAAGAAGCATTCCTGTTCCAGCAATAATAGCAGCTGCCATGCTGGAGATGTGACAAATGCCCTTAATTCCCATTGTTTCTGTCCTTGGTAACTGCTGGAAAATGGCATTTTTATACAGAACATGCTCATCTCTGGGTGCACATCCTGAGGCTTGGAATTTATATTTATATGTTTATTTATATTTAACTTTCATTTAAAATTCTTCCCCTCCTTCCCAAAAATTCTGATTTGGAACCATCAACATGTTTTGCTTCAATAATGCTGAATCATTCATTGTGATAAGGTAAAAACAGTTCCTTTAGATAATCTCAATTTATTTCAGTTATATTATATTAAACTTTTATATTATATTAAAATATTATATACTATATAACATTAAATATGATATGCAATGTAATATAAAAGAGAATGAAGTTAATCAAAATGAAAAAAGATTAAATTAAACATTTTGACATTATCAAAACAAAACTTTTTGACTTTTTCTCATCTAATATTTCCTCAACATTGACATGCTCACCCCCAAATGTTTTTATTTAAACTGAACAGCATTTTGGGGCAGACAAATGTTCTGTCCAAGATTTGTTTGCCTAGCTTTAGCCATTTCTTATTATTAAGAGTTGCAGAAGCGCTTAATTACAAGATGGACCAGAAAACAGCCATTGCAATTAAATGCAGTAATTAGCGTGTGTGTCATCAACATATATTGTAAGCGCAGCAGTGGGTAATCTTTAAGATGTATTCCTGGGTCTATTTATTCTTTGAAGACAGAAATGACATTGTTATAGCAAATCTGAGTTTAATGACCATAGAAAACAAGTTAACTTCTATTTAATTTGCTTTCTTATGACTCAAAACAGACTTTTCTTCAATTTTCAACAAAGTTCCGTTTTAAACTGAGTGCCTGGATGGATTTAAAAAATTGAGTCAATCTGAAATCTCAGGTACAAGACATAAATCTTTAAAATGTGAAGGAATGTGTGGTATTGATCTTCTATTAAATAATACAAGGGCTTTCTAACAACTCAGCCAAACTAATCATCTGTTGTATGTAACATACTGCACTGGAAAAAGGATTAAAGAGTTGGAGCGGAAGCAGAGCACCGGAGACCTAGCATAAAGTCAAGAAGGATTAGATCTCTACAGCTCAGCAAATGCTTCCCTCACGCAGAAAAGAAAATGGTCTAAATCAGCATCAACTGTTCAGTTGTTGTCCATTTATTTAACAAAGCATAGTTCAGAAACTCAGTGAGCAATCCCTTGACTTCCAGGGAGCTAGGCCAATTTATGCCAGCTGAGGATCTAGTCCTTTATTTCTCAGATAATGCAATCACACACTTTATCTTCCTACAATCGTCTAAACTGCATTTTGTAAGGTAAGCTGAGGATCAAGGTAGCCACCACATTAGCGCTTGCACATTGACTTAGGATATTGAATGGTACAAAGGAAGTGAGGCAAGAGCTCCTGCCATTGAAAAGCACTATAAAGATTAACCAGCTAAAAATAATAATAAAATAAAATAATAATAATAATAATAATAATTGCTGTAAAAAGGTTAAAATGCATATACATGGATCGGGGAACCGGGACCTAGCTGGGTTTACCCAGGGAAGACTCCAACTCCAGGGCACCAACAGCCATTGTAACTCAGCGACCCCTTGGTACCAACTAGCAGAGGGCAAAGACATTTTATTGGGATCCCCTAGGTCAGGTTTGTGCACAATAATTCACCTACAGAGAGCCCGTAGCTTACTGATCATCATAATCATCGTGAAATATATATAAGGATAACATTTAAGAAGTTATATACCTATACTAGAAATTATGTTCTTAAAGCTCTGAAATTAAAGTTAGGTCTCCAGGAGGTGACAAACTCTCAGGCAGGTTCCTTTCAGGCCAATGTATATCTCTGTCTGGTTATGTGTGCATTAAGTATTATATGTATCACAATGGAAGCCTCTCTGCATTACTGGGCCTGATGTTAATCAAAAGTGCAAAATCACAAGAGAGGAAAAATGCAGGAAAAAACCAAACAGCTGGGGGATACCCTGTTTATGAGTAATGACAATGGAGTTTTGGGGATACTGAGGTACACCCTGGATCCTTCACTAAGGAGATGAACTGTCCACGTGTTCTGACTTATGAAAGGAGGATCACAGCCAACCTGTGGCTGCAATGGCTGTGAATTAAACTTCAATAGGCAGAAAATTAAGTTGAGGATCTAGAATGTGTGTTATGCTTTTATTTTTAATGTAGACATGTGTTTCCAATAGTTGTACTTGCTACTTCTTAACCTCTGTATTCTGTTACATACACTTTTGCTTCTTTTCACGTAAGCTTATCTAAACGCTGTGAGTTAAGCACAGTGGTGATCTGAGGTGAAACGGGTAAGCTGGGATGTACTACTTCTTTGGGAGTAATGAATCTGTGAATACTGTAAGTATCCAGTGAAACAGTGGCTGGACATTTTAGAGAGACGCATGGAGAGTTCAGGGGTTGGAGTGTGCCTATTGCTAACCTGCAGAGGGACAGCAGAGCCTGGGTTGGCTGAAAGGGGAGGACTTTTGTTATCCATGGCCAATGGAGTCAGTAAGCTGACCTGCAGCCAGCAGAGACAAGGCTCCCCTCATGCTAAAAGCTGGTGGTAACCAGGTGCCTCAACACTGGGTAGTGAGAGAAGCGTCACACCCCTATGGCCCAATATATCTCTTCTTTCTCAGGAAAGAAAGAAACTGCTGTGAGGCACCACTCAGCGACTCAGCCCACAGGAGCAGAGAGAAGTGGCTGCAGCAGGATCCGTAATTTGATTGATAGATTTTCAAGGTATGATCATCTAGACTGACCTCTTGCATAACACAGGCCATAGAACCTCACCCTGCACATCCTGCACCATATCTATCCTTGATTTAAAGTCTCAGATCATGTATGTTCTGCACCACACACCTGTGGAGAAACAAAGGGTCTTACTTCCAAAGTTCACAATGGCCAGCCTTCTGTGAACTAACTCAGATCAACCCTCTGGAATAACCAAAGAGATTCCAGTGCCCGATCGGGCAATCCTGACTCTAGATACTGATGATGTAATTTAAAACACAAAACCAAAGAAACCAACAAAGGCACTGTGGAAATAACATGATGCTAACAGACCATCTCATTGTTCACTCTCCTTGTATGTTATATCCCTGTGTCTGTCTTGTATATTTAGATTGTAAACTGTTCAGGGCAGGGACTGCCTCTTATTCAACGTTTGTACAGTGCCTAGGACAATGGGGTCCCATTTTCAGCCAGGGTCCCTAAGTACTGGAAGGAGCTCAGATACTACAGTGATTAATGTGCTCTAAAAACCAATATGGAATAGAACAGAAGAAATCAACAACAATAACCATGCCTGACAAGTTGCGTCTGAGTTTTATAAACTAGAGTTTTTGTTAGCCAATCAGAATAAGATTGAAAAATAGGAAGTAATCTCTTTCATAAAAAGCAATACAATTTGCTGGTAAATCAATATATGAGAGAAAGATCAACACTTTTTTTTGCACATAAACCAGTTTGAGCCAATATTGTTAGCAGATAATACAAATCAATAATTAACATAGATCAAAAACTGCCATGCTTCCTTGTAAATTAATCCAGATATTTATGTACACACCAATAATACTCACTGAAACTATACTTAACAGAAACCAGTGTTGCTGCCTGACATAATCGTACATTACATGTGCAGATCAATGTACCATCCATACTGTAAAATCTAATATGCTTCAAACATCAAACAATGAGGTCATTATTCAAGCCCATATATTTCATCTTTAACATAATCTATTACACACAAATATTGATCCACTCAAACTAATATGCAGTACTGGACACAAACCAACATGCAAAGCCTAAAGGGAAATTTAAAGGTTTTCCCCTACGTTGCCTACTGAGGTAGAAATTCAGCCCTGTGCAAAAGGTTAGCACTTGGCATATGCACTGCTGAAATGATATTTAAGCCCTAAACCCTGTTTAGGAGTTCAGTGATGGTTGTGCTCAGGGGGATTTTCAGTCATACACTTTGCACATTCCATTCTCGTGACCCAACTGGTGCCACGGAGCTGCATTAGTTACACCAAAGAATTGAAGGTGCTTGTGCCTCAAAGTGAGAGAGGCTAAAGGCTGCAAATAGATGTAAGCAACATGGTATTCAGAAGCCTCTTAAAATCCAAATAGATCACATAGTGAAGAGCAGAAAAAGAGACATAGCAAGAGCTGCAGAAATGCAGGCTTATTTGTTCTATTTCTAAAGGCTGTTTGTATTCATATGCAGTGAAGCCCAGATCACCTTCTTGTCCATCCTGCCTATTCCCAATTGATCTGATCAGAAGTAGATACTAAGCTAATTAACAGGACAGAGAGTGGGCAGAAAAGTTTAGTGAGCTGACCTGTAGCATAATCCATTTTAAAAGGATGCCTTCTCTCAGTACTGTTAACTTGAACATTAACCTGAATCTGAACTATGCTCATCTTTAGTGGAGACTGAACTGTAAATGAAATGAGATTTCCTTATCATACAGCAGTGGTCTTAGTTACCCCACCAGCTTTTCATGACACAATGACAGAGTTTTCATAAGATGCCTGGTGCCGTGGAAAAGTGCTCAGAGTGGGAATGAAAAAGGCACAGGTGACCTTGGCCTGAGTTCGTGAGTGCTATTTGATAAATGTCTTGCTTCAAATGACTGACTGTCTTAAAATCTGTTAGATCTGGATTAAAATGAAATCATTAATCCTTCTTCTATATACAGAACTAGAGTTGGTCCAGGTATTCTGAATGATTTTTCATTAAAACATTGCCTTTTTTAAAAACTGCAAAATATTACCAATGTCAAAATTCCTATTTTTTGAGAAAAAATAACATCTTTTTTTATTAAAAAACATCAAAACATTTACAGAAGAGTTATAGTTCATTTAGAAATGGATTTTTGGATCAGTGAAAAAAAATTATAATCATGTCTATAAAATTTTTGATTAAAATGTTTTTGGGGTTTTTTGGCCTAAAGCCAAAAAGATGGGTCTGTTTTCAAAGCCTTCTAGGTAAAAACAATTTGATATTTCAAAATGTTTCACAAAACCATTTTTTTTTTAATGTTTCCAGCTCTAGACAGAACTAGTCATGGATAAACCCCAGAAAGATCCATTCCCGATGATGATATCCAGTCCAGATATCTGAAAGGTTGATTCCAAGCACACATTCACATGCTTTAGAGACCTTTTGTCACGTGACAAATCTCACATATATCAACTTTTTATAACATTTCTCATAGTCTCTGCTGTTTCCAACCAGGGCTCCACACAGCCTCTGTTGTATTTGCATATATCTAAATTCTGGTCATAAACAGAAAATGCAAAGATGTGATTTTTTAAATCTAAGTTAACTAAATTTTTTCAACATTAAAAATTATCAGATTGTCAGACTGAGCTGTATGTTTTGGGGTTAATCTTTACTGTTTCTGAACCAGCTCTCCACCTTTATCTTTCCATCCCTCCTTTATGACTTCAAAATTGCTAGCCCAAATAATAAAATGTTGTAAAGATAACAAAAAAGAGAAGTTTTCATTGCCATAACAAACATCTGAGTCAAATTATTGATATTACTAGTCCGTGGTGTCAGGGCAAAATACTGATTTCTAGCAGCATCCTAATGTAGAGAAGGGGGGAAAAAAAGTATTTATCATGGAAGGTGGAAAAATGGTACCTGCTGTCATACCGTGTATCAAATAAGTACCAAAATTGCTATGGAAACTGTGCACTTTTTATAGAGTAGGCACATAAAATTCACATAATGTGTCAGAGGATAAGTTACTGCTGTCCTGAGGCTGTAATAAGATCTACACCCTTATTAGTGAAAAGATTTGACAGTTTTTGTTTATAATGAATACTTGTAGCCTATGAGTTAGAATCAATGTCATCCTGTTTTGACCAGCCCAATTGCTATTAGAGGCTTATGCACCCCTAAGACAGACTATAATAAAGGAGAAAAAAACTAATATAATTAAATAGAGTCATTAGATATTACAATCATATTTAAGGCATATGGAAATGATGAATAGACTATATTGTACTTAGGTACATAAGGGAAATCTTGTAAGAGTACATTTTAAAATAAATTGTCTGCAGGCTTTTTCTTCTTTCTTTCTCTCTCTCTTTTTTTTTTTCAATTGTATGCTATTAGCATTTATTGAAGTTTTCATTTACTTAGAGCTGGGAAGCAGCACACTGAGCAGACAAAAAATTAAGATGCATTTCATCAGAGAAAGAAAGTGAACATTAAGCCAACATTTTAAAACATTTTGTTGCACTTCTTTCCAATGAATAGCCTAGAGAATACAGCCTTTGCCTCCCTGTTCTGTATGTGACATGTTTCATGTTGATTGACAGAATCTCTGATGGCTCGGCTGGAGAAAAATGAACTAGTTTCAGAGGGCAGAAGATGGTACAATTAGGTTCTGGAGTCCAATGATGTAGAGAGTGGTGCAAGAAAGCAACTCATAGAAAATTGGTTGCACACTAAACACCCTTGGGTGCAAAGGTGGAATGTATCATCTTGTTTTGGATGACATAGTAGATGAATGTTGAAGATTGTCAGTGTCAGTGAAGGCAATTCAGTGAATGAAAGAAGAGTTTGGACTAAAAGACTCTATACCGGGCAGAAATTCGCGATTGCCTAGCAAACAAACTGCAAACTGCATGAAACAGAGCAGGTAACTGATCACTAAAGGTCAAGCACTGAACTTTGTCCATATGATGTGCTCCCGTGGACAGAATGACAGTTGTGTGTATGGACTGACTTAAGCATATGGACCCAGGTATTAAACCCCTCCAAATAAGGAAAAGATGACCAAGCTGATTAGAACACTTGCCAATGACAGGGGCCACTAATATTAGTCTAATATGAGTTCCATATATATTATTAGCAACAATCCCAATATAATCTTGGAAGCATGCAGTGGGGAGGGTAAAGCCTGACCTATGCATACAGAAAAATTGATTTTAAAGTATATCAATATATGTAATATTAAACCTAATCAGTTTGTGGGTTTTTTTTTCTTTTTTTCAAGAGCCTCATTTTATATACAGCTTACTCTTCTCTAATAGAAGGTGACTTATGACAGTCAAATGGATAACTACTACCATTACATCAGTGTAGCTAATTTTTCAGCCAATGAAGAATTAAGTCATTTCGTATGAAAGATGTAGCCCATTCAAGATGCTTGAACACTATGAGTGGGATTTTTATTGGTAAAAATACCACCACCATCAATGCAAACAAAGTTAGGCCAACATCAAAAACTTTTGAAAATTCCATTCTATATCAGCTACTCTAAGGTCTAGCAGAAAAAAAAATCTTATTATTTGCATTACGGTAGTGCCAAGAGGCTGAACAAGAATGAGGTCCCATTTTGCAAGGCGCTATACAAAGTAATAGAGAGTCTCTGTCCCAAAATGCTCAGACAAGAGAAAGAAGAAAGGCAAGGATGTAACATTCAAACACAGTGAACAATGTGAAAGCTTGCAACATTGTGTTAGTTCCATAATATTTGCTGTTTAAGTATTATCAATGATTTCAATCGGGTAGGGGGTTACTTGAGTCAATTAAAAAGATATTTTTAATTGTAATGATTTTTTTCCCAATATGAATCTTAATCTTATTCTTCTTTTTATTGGACAGAAACTGCAAAGTCATTTCACTGAAATATCATTTTGGGGATTTTATTTTTTATGAATGTCATATTTTCAATTTATCTATATTCTTTACTAAATGTTCTGCATACATTTTTAAACATATTTAGAGAAATGTAATGAGTTTAATAAACTTAAAGGGAAGTTATGTCTGTTCACTATGTAAAGATGGTTTATTTCAAGAAATAATTTTGAAATAGGCAATATGACTTTTAGAGTTATGACTATCTCATTCAATTAGTTTCTGTAATTATTGTCATTCTATACAGCATATGCAGCACTGAAGGAGAAAATACATTTTCAGGAATTACAGTGTAGGTGTACAACTCTGTTATTCTTAATGAGTCATAAACCTTACTCTCCTGCTCTGGAAACTCACTCCTGTGTAACTTCATTTGGCAAAATAAGTTGATAGCTGCAGCTGGACAAATGACATTGTATTTTAATTAGTTCTTTTTCTGAGAGATTGCCCTCCCCACTGTCATGTTGTATAGAAATTATGGATTATTCTCCATAGTTTTAGAAAAACAAGTCAGTTTTTCAAAATAGATTGGCAACTGAATCAAGTCAAGATCTGGCTATAGATAATACTGAATTCCCTTTGCAGTATGGTTGGAATTCATGCCCACACACATGCTAGAAGTCAGTGGAATTCTACTGGCATCAAAGGGCTTTGGATCAAGTCCTTAAAGGCACTAGCCAACATTTTCAAAAATAACTAGTGATTTTGGATGCACCATTTTTTGGCATCCAAATTGAGAGTCTGCAAAGGGGCCTGTTTTCAGAAATCACTGATGATCCACCTTCTGAAAAAATCAGACCCCTTGAAGAAAGCCCAATTAAAAATTGAGAGAACCAAAAATCACTATGCGTTTTTGAAAATCACGGCCCGCTGAGTTTCACAGGGTGTTCAGGTCATTCGGTACTTTGCAAGATCGAGCCCTTAGGGAGTACATGTCATGACCTGGTCCCTTCCTGATAATTCATGCCCCTGTCTGGATTAATCTGGATGGGTGCAAGAATGTGGCAAGACGTAGCTTCACAAATACACTGCTTTTATAGCATTAACCAGTGCCTATTTTCTGGAAAACCTTCAAGAATGGCCAGCAATTGACCTTAGAGCACTACATTTAACATTAACAAAAGACAGTTAACCTCCTCTTCTGCAGTCTGTCTGTGAAGTGGGTAAATAATGATCAATAGTCTTTATGCAGTAAAAAACTGAAAAAAGTCTGGCAGTTTCCTACTCCTCGAATCTGGCACCACACAGCCAGAATGAATACACTATGATAAATGTGTATTTATGGCATCGTTGTCCTGCTCTGCAAAGATTGGAATATATTCATCATCCCCCTAAGTAACAATAGGCAGTCTGCTATCATGTCACTTATAGAAAAAAAACCACAAACAAACAAACAAGACTTTGATAGAGTTTCTTTGCTTCAAGTCTTTAAGAAATTATTGTTGGCAATTTGAAACACAATATCTGGAGTAAATCTGAATAAAAGCTACATATGTTGGGATCTATATTATGTGTTATGTTTTTCATTGAGATTTCCAATGCCCGAGTGAGGCATATCTGGGGCTGAAATACAATAAAACACAGTTTTTGCCAGATATTGTATCCTCCAGGTACTGAAATAGCATGAAATTCCATTCTTCCAGTCCCATAAAAGGTTCTCTACGTCAACCTATTCACTTTGAAGTTCCTCATTGCCCATTGCTTCTTAAAGTGACTTGTGTATAAATTGCCTACCACTGTTATCCTTTCCCTAACTGTCTGCTTTTCGTTAAATTGTGAGCAACCTTGAGTAGGAGCCATCCTACTATAGTGTTTGGAAAGCATCTTGCAAAAAGCAAGTGCTATCTGGATAAATCAACTCATGGACCCTTCATAAGAGCAACATGGAACAATTCAGGGTATTAAAAGCAGAGCAAGATTTTCAATGGTGTTTCTCCATTTTTGGGTAATCTTCTATGAGACACCTTAAAAGAGGCCTGATTTCTAAAGGGAAGGTGTTCAGCACTTTCTGAAAATCAGGTCATCTTAAAGTATCCAAAAATGGTGGCTAAGTGTTTAGAATAGCCAAAATTACTAGTCACTTTTGAAAATTTTGACCATGATGTGCATGTTTGCATATTTATTTTTGATCTTGATTTAACCGATCCCCTCTATTCTCCAACTTGGCATTTTTCCAGAAAAAAAAACATGATGTGGACTTTAAAGTAACCAAATCAATTGGGATAAGTCAGAGATATTGTCATTTTCTAACTTAATTTTAAGATAGGTTTTACATGGCTACAATTTTAAAGGTATCTCAGGGTTTCATAACCATAAAGTTTGGGGTTTGTTTAACTGAATGATCAACAGAATAAAGATTAAATTTTCTAAGCTTTTAGAATCTATTAAAAAAGCATCAGGTATGATGGAACATCTTTATCTTTATCATGATCTGGAAGGATTAATTCCATTAACATGAATATTTTGCCCAAGACATTATGCAGTTTCCAAATTATATCTTTTCAATGTACCCATTTCTGTCTTTAAGGCCATTGATAAATAGTTCACTAGTTTTATTTGAAAGGCAGAAGACTTAGGGTATGTCTAATCATACAGCACTGCAGTGGCTGGTGAAGCCACTCTATGCTGACAGGAGAGAGCTGTCCCATCCGTATTAAAAGAACCCATTATATCCTTGGGGACAACAGTTGTAGGAAGAAATCACTGGAGCTGTATACTTTAAAAGCAGCCATTTATTGTTACACACTGAACTAACCAAAAACCAGCCAAAACTGGCTGGGCTATTCCCTAACAATCTAACTCGGTTGCCATAGCAATCACAAGATTATATTACCACAACAACCAAAATACACCACATATGCCTCCCCCTTAATAAGAATGTCCCCTAAATAAAACAAACAAACAGCTAATTGGTGGATGGATAATATGGTGTATCCCATTTGTCTTCATAAAATTTTGAAACTCCTGAGACACGAACTGTGGTCCGTTGTCTCTCACAAGTTGTTCTGGCAGACTGTAATGACTAAAGAGTCCTCGTAGTTTTTGGATACTACTCTCTGTAGTAGTGGACTGCATTATAGAGATTTCTGGCCATTTAGAATGGGCATCTACCACCACCAAGAACACGCTTCCTTCAATTAGGCCAGCGAAGGCAACGTGAATACATTGCCACAGGTTTTCAGGCCAGTCCCATGGGTGTAGGGGTGCCCACTGGGGTGCACTCCTCACACCTTGACATGACATACAAGCTCTTGCCTTCCTTTCAATAGCACTGCCCAATCCAGGCCACCAAAAATAGCTTAGTGCAATTTCCTTCATGCGCACTATTCCACAGTGATCAGAATGTAGCTGTTCTAACATCTATGATCTCAGTGGTGGTAGAATAATGACACGTTTCCGCCACAACAAACAACCAGATTGAAGCAATACCTTCGTCCTCCTAAACATGTAGGTAACAAGGTCGGGTGAGACTGGAGAGGTTCGTTGAGATGTTCCATGCATCACCAGGTCCATAACTTGGGACAATATTGGGTCAACTTGAGTTGCCTTCTTCACCTGAGTAGAGATGATGGATGTTGTCGTAAACAGACAGTTAAGGGTTACTAGAACAGGAGTACTTCATGTCTCTTTTGACTGTAAAAGGTTAAAAAGTTCAGTGAGCCTGGCTGTCACCTGACCAGAGGACCAATCAGGGGACAAGTTACTTTCAAATCTTGAGGGAGGGAAGTTTTTGTGTGTGCTGTTAGAATTTGGTTGTTGTTCTCTCTGGGTTCTGAGAGCGACCAGACGTGCAACCAGACTTCTCTCCAATCTCTCTGACACAGGCTCTTATGTGCTCAGAATAGTAAGTACTAGGTAGATAAGGCGAGTTAGGCTTATGTTTGTTTTCTTTATTTGCAAATGTGTATTTGGCTGGAAGGAGTTCAAATTTGTATTTTGCTGAAAGGATTTATATTGTACTTGTATACTTAGGCTGGGAGGGTATTCCCAGTGTCTATAGCTGAAAGACCCTGTAACATATTCCATCTTAAATTTACAAAGATAATTTTTTACTGTTTTTTTCTTTCTTTAATTAAAAGCTTTTCTTGTTTAAGAACCTGATTGTTTTTTTATTCTGGTGAGACTCCAGGGGACTGGGTCTGGATTCACCAGGGAATTGGTGGGGAGAAAGGAGGGAAGAGGGAGAGAAAGGTTAATTTCTTTCTGTGTTAGGATTACTTTCTCTCTCAGGGAGAGTCTGGGAGTGGGAGAGAGAAGGAGGGGGGAAGGTGAATTTTCCTCTCTGTTTCAAGATTCAAGGAGTTTGAATCACAGTGATCTTCCAGGGTAATCCAGGGAGGGGAAGCCTGGGAGAGGCAACGGTGAGGGAAAGGGTTTACTTTCCTTGTGTTAAGATCCAGAGGGTCTGGGTCTTGGGGGACCCTGGGCAACGTTTTGGGGGGACCAGAGTGTACCAGGCACTGGAATTCCTGGTTGGTGGCAGCACTACAAGTACTAAGCTGGTAATTGAGCTTAGAGAAATTCATGCTGGTACCCCATCGTTTGGACACTAAGGTTCAGAGTGGGGAATTATACCATGACAGATGTATTCTCTACTTGTTCAAAGTAAACAGCTTCCTTCTGGGAAATATCTTGATGTTTGACTGGCAAAGGCAGCCTTGAGAGACATCCGCATTACCGTACAGAGTGGATTTCCGGTATTTGATTTCATATGTGTGCGTGGAAAGTAACAATGCCCAACATTGCATACGACTTGCAGCTAATGGGGGAATGCCTGTGTGGGGTCCAAAAATTGAAATCAGGGGTCAATGGTCTGTGAGAAGAGTAAACTTCCATCCGAACAGGTACTGATGAAACTTCTGAATTCTGAAAATGATTCCCAATGCCTCACTTTTGGTTTGGGCATAGTTAGTTTCCGCTTTGCTTAGAGTGCGTGAAGCAAAAGCAGTAGGTGACACAACTGCTCCCACTCTATAAGGGGATGCATCGCAGGCCAACTGTAGGGGTAAGGATGAGTCAAAGTGCATTAGAACTTCAGAATTTAGCAATGCATCCTTAGCTTTGTTAAATGCAACATCATAGGCTTCAGTCCACTTCAGGCCTTGTTCTGCCCAAGGAGTTTGTGAAGTGGTTTTAGCAGTGTGGCTAACTGTGAGATGGACTTTCCATAATAGTTCAATAGTCCTAAAAACAAGTGAAGCTGGGTAACATTTTGAGGAGGGGGAGCCTCCACAAGCCTCCTTAACTTTTGCAGGGGCCTTACGAAGACGCGCAGCATCAATGATGTGTCCCAAATATTCAACAGAAGGCTGGAAGAATTCACACTTGTCTTTGTGGACTAGTAGGCCATATTCTTTCAGTCTTTGTAGGGTAGCCTCTAAATTATTTAGGTGATTCTCCTCATTCCTTCCAGTGACCAGGATGTCATCCAGATAGCACTGCCCTCCTGGCAAGCCACACAAGATCTGGTTCATAGCCCTCTGGAACAGGGCGGGAGCAGATATTATTCCAAAGGGTAGGCAACAGTATTGATAACGCCCCTTATGTGTCACAATAGTCAACAGCTCTTAGGACTTTTCATCGATGTGCATCTGTAAATACGCTTGACTCAGATCAATCTTACTGAACTTTTGTCCCCCATCCAGGCCTGCGAAGATGTTATCCATGCGGGGAAGCGGGTATTGCTCTTCATACAACTGTCAACCCAGTGACTTTAAATTCCCCACAAATCCAGAGAGAGCCATCTTTCTTCACTATTGGAACAACAGGAGTTGTCATGGGCTATGGGTAACTGGTTTTAGGACTCCATTTGTGACCAGGCTCTCCAGGTCCGCTTCAACCTTCGGCCTGATGGCATATGGCACAGTTCTGGCTTTCAGATATTTTGGCGGACTGTCAGGTTTAATGTTCAATGTCACAATGATTCCCTTCATACTTCCCAGATTCTCTCCAAAAACAGCAGCATATTTCCTTAGTATAGCAGGCAGACTGGTTTCTTCTTCAGTCGTTCAGTGCACTTCTGCCCAGTTCAGATGGATATTCTTAATCCAAGACCTACTCATTAAGGCTGGGTAATTACCTCTCACCACAAACAGTGGCAATTTAGCAGCCTGTCCATTGAGCTCCACCTTAACATCAGTAGTGCCCAACATGGGCACAGCTTCTCCTGTATATGTCTGTAGAACTGTTCTTGTTGCTTTAAGCGGAAGATGCTGTAGCTTTTCTTTATACACAGTCTCAGAGACCAGCGAGACAGCTGCAATGGTGTCCAGTTCCATGCGTATAGATTTGCTGTCCAATAACAGGGTTACTCAGTATTTGTGTGAGCCCACTGCCAAAGATAAAACGTGGAGTGGCTCTTCTTGTGATGAGGTGTCTCCTGGGTCTGCTCTAGGGTATGCAGATTTCCTTTTTTGGTTGGCCAGACCATAGACGTCTTTTCACAGGCACACTCAATGTGTCCCTTTTGCCACAACGTCAACATACCACATCCTTACACCAGCATTCTGATACATGGTGACCTGGCTTACCACAGCGGTAACATTCCTGACTCCCCACAGTTTTGTGAGTAGGTTCTTGTGACACCTTATGCACTCTAGGGGATGCACCGATATATTGTGCCTCCTTTGGTGCCAGTTCCATAGAGACTGCAATGTCAACAGCCTTCTGTAAGGTAAGCTGAGCCTCTGTCAATAGGCGCGTCCATATAGCTTCACTGTGCAGGCCACACATTAACCTGTCACGCAGGGCGTCATTTAGTATCTCCTTAAATTCAGTGTTCTGCAAGCTTTCTCAAAGTTGCTACAAATTGTACAATTGTTTCATCTTCCTTCTGGTCTCTTTTGTGGAACCTATATCTTTCAGCAATTACCAGTGGTTTTGGAGGAAAATGGGACCCCAGGATTTCCACAGTGTCACTGTAAGATTTGGTCTCTGGCTTAACAGGGTGTAGTAAGCTGCATAGCCCCTACAACACTTAAGAATATTGGCACCTTCTTCTCTTCTGTAATGTCATTTGCAATAACAAAAAGCTCAAAACGCTCACTATACGCATGCCATTGCACTATAGTCACCTCAAAAGGTTCCAGTGGCCCTGTAAGTGTAACCATGATTTTAGTTTCAGTTTGCACAGTCAGTGAAAACAAGCCAATTCTCATCCCCTTCCTGCAGCGAAAAGGGGTATTTTTTGTACCTTGACTTCTACTTCCTTCTGTTGCTGGAGCAGCACAGAGCTCCCATCCTCACCACCAAGTTGTTTTATCCTTGTGGGCAACAGTTTTCAGAAGAAATCACTGGAGACACAGAGAGCTGTATACCTTAAAAGCAGCCATTTATTGCCACACACTGAACTAACCAAAAACCAGCCAAAACTGGCTGGGCTATTCCCTAATAATCTAACTCAGTTGCCATACCAACAACAGGAGTCTATTACTACGACAACCAAATATACAACAGAACCCATCTAAGCAAGTGGCATAAACTATGTCAGCAGGAGATGCTTGCACTTATGTCGGTGAAATATTCACACTCCTGATGACATACATTTTGCCGATATAGGCTATAATGTAGACAGCTTTAGGCTGCTGCTCCAGACATTGCAAATGTCTCCTGATAAAGGGCCCTAACTTTGCCTAGTTTTCTCAGGACTATTTTCTTAGCCAACAAGATTTTTTTTTAAATCTGTGGGTAGAGGGAAGAGACACTGTTCTTGGCATGATTTGGGACCCACTCTGTTACTGTTCTAGGAGCAACAAACCTAGGCCTTTTTAATTTCTTTGGTTATTTATAACAAAGGTGGTAAAAACACATTGGGCTATGTTTAGAATAGCAAGGCTGCGATTTGTTCATCTTTACATAGCTCTATTAATGGAATGGGAATCAAACTTAGACTGCTCACTCCATTTATTTATGGGAACTATACCTTAGCCATAGCTGGTACCACCTAATTTGTGCTCTCTTCTCATACTTTTATATCTCCAGTCACTGTAATATTTTATATATCACCAATCATGATAGTATGTAGTGCTAATAGGCCTTTGTACACAATTCAGCAAGGTACTTAAACATGTCTAACTTCAGGCACAAAATTCAATGGAACTTCACATGTGATTGAAATTAGTTACGTACTGGAGTACCTTGCTCAATGGAGGCCCTGCCCCGCTTCAAAGATGCACAGCTGCTGCCATTACAAAGTCAACACCAGAGTTACCACCCAGTGATATCTGAGATGATCTCCCCACAGGTAAAACAGAAACATTACTGTGGTACCTCCAATACCACCGGTGCTAAATCTGGATCATTGTTGGCATTTTAATGACACCCACTGCCAACGACCGCATACTATTTCCAGAACTATTCAGCAATAGTTCATATTTAATCGCACATCTTAATGTTGGCATGTGGGAAATTACGCAAATGGTTCTCAATGACATTTTTTTAGGCACACAGAGGACAGTCACATCCAAAAGTGGTAATAACAACAAAGCACAGTCTTACATACAACAGAAAATTAGTATTACAGCATTTACAATTATGTTCCCTGCATTCTGTAAGGATAAACTCAACAACAATTGCAGAGAGCAGCCAACCAGCTGGTAAGGGCAGAAGCAGTCAGAGCAGGACCTCTGGATTTGCAAGTCAAAAGTGTAGACTGTTCTCAGACTGTCTCTGCCCTGCGCTGATTGGCTCGCTCCACCTCTCCCCTTTCTTGATCCCTTCTTTTCCTTCAGTCTCTTCACCTCAGTTCACTCCATAACTGCCTGCTTTTATCTTCTTCTCCTGGTCCCTATCCCTTTTCTTTCCATTTTGCTGATCTTCTCTTAAGGAAGTCGATCCACACCCCAAATTGTGGCACTAATTATTTGCTGACATCACATTGTTCACTCTGCTTGTGCGTTCTCCTGACTTCTCCCACCCTCTGTGTCTTGTCCATTTACATAATGCTTTCTCATGGTTTGGCTTGTAGTCCCCCCATCTGCATCCATCTGTTGTCTCTTGTCTTATACTTAGATCATCAGCTCTTTGGGGCAAGGATTGTCTTTCTGTTCTGTGTTTGTACAGCACCTGGTAAAACTGGATCCTGGTCCCATGGGGCTCGTATGCACTACAGTAACATAAATAAACCAAAGAAACAATTAACAAGTTCCAAACTAGCCTCCACTATACTGAGACAACAGCGTCATTGTTTCCCCCTGGGAGCATGTTTGACCCCCACCACTTACTGGCTTGCATGGGGTTTCATTTGAATATGTCCTGGCAAGGCTTTCTTTATAGATTCAATCTCACATTTCTTTTTTCACACTGAATTTTTACTTTCCTGTGCTTTGATGGTTACATCACTAGCTACACAGAACACCTATTTCATCTCTAAAAAAACATGCTCATAAAAGGAGAAAGAAAGAAATCTTTACTTCCTTCGAGGCAGTGTTCGAGAGGAACACACCCTCAAAGTCCATCCATAGCATCCCACTGCAAGCTATCACAGATAACAAATGAGACATTTAGAGGATGATTGAATGCTGTACAAGTGCTAACAATGGAGCAGCATTCAGTTGTTTAGCACAGGTGGTGTTGTAATTGTGATGTATTGGAAAGCATCACAGTATTCAGTGGCACTCACTCTTCCACTTCCACAAGGGTGGTGCGCTGGGCTAACATCAGCATGCTGAGAGGATACATGAAACCAGAGAGAGGAAATATTGGCTGCCTGAAGAGGGTTTTTTCCCCCTTCTGTGATATGAACTGCAGATAAGCCACTGGACTGTACCACAGAAAGCAAAGGAGATTTAGTCAACTGACCTCTACTCAGGAAATGCTCTACATCAGGTAGTGGGAGCTTTGCTGGAGTAAGGGGGCTGCAGCATTCGTGAGGGGAAGAGAGGAGGAAGATGCTCAGCCTTCGAAAGGCTTGTGCCAGCCCCATAGAAAGTGTAATAAATGGGGATCCTATTCTAAGCCACTCCAGTTCTCTTTCCATCCCTCTCCAGGCTCACGAAGTAGGGAAATTCACTGGGGTACAGAGGGCAGCATTTTTTTCTTTTCCTCACACACCCATTGGGGCTCCCAGTGGGATTGTGTAGGGGCACCTCTGTACCGACCATGGGCAACAGAGAGGGCCTTCTCTTTAGCTCTGTATGGTTCAGCATGAAGGACAGCTATGGGAGGGGACTCTGAGATCCTCATTTACCACATGGAGCAACAGCAGATTGATTCTAAAGCTCACAGGCTGGAGTGGCAGCTATTGGGTGACTGCTGAACACATTTCTCAAAGCCCCTTCCATGCCAAACCTGAGCTGTGCTGGAGTGCAAGTTTCTTCAGCAAGCAGGGTCTAATTTACTTCCCTTTAAGAAAGCAAAAAAACCATAGCTTGACGTAGGGGAGTGGTGGGGAAGCCCGGTTCTCCATTTTGTACACCATAAAGTCCTGGTTTAGTAAACAGAAAATCCTGAAACTAGGTCTCTTCCGCCTTCAACTACTCGCGTTTATGTAAATAAAATCTGAACTGTCACAATTTCGAATGGAGCAAAAAAACAAAACAAAAAAATCCCATCTCCCACTGCTGACATGGCAATACAGCAAGATTTGCAGCATAGCCATTTTTGTTACTCACTGATCTTGAATAGTCAGCAAACCATTTTGGCAGCAGACAAATTGTACCCTGAAGGCAGTTAATTAATACAAGCTAATGGATCATATTCTATATGCCTAAAGTACTAAAACTCCTATAAACAGATTTTGTTTCAGTAAGAACAAATCACATATAAGACATTTCTTTCCAGTAGGATTCCCTCCCACCGCCAGTATGTTTTATTTCCTTATTGTGTCATTTCAGGGGTCTTAAAAATATTATACTAAATTCATTCTACAAGTTCCTGCACAATAATCAATACTTTTTTGCCTAATAAAAGTAGCTCATCGTATATAAACTGGTTTTCAGCTGATACTGTGTCTCGTGTAAATATACCTACAGAAGGCATTTTGCAATATTTTGATGATTTAAAAAATCAATTTTGTTAAATATTAGTGAGAGAGAGAATAAACTGGAGTCTTGCTTCAGAAATAACTGGCTTTTGATAGAGTTAAGAGTAAGCTTAGGTATAATTTTAGAACAGAGTCTATGGCTGCTTTCGATTTGTGTGTATATCCCAGGAGTTCCAGGCAGCAACATGCCAATACACAGAATTATCAGCATATCAAAGGCATTATATTTATCAAGCCCTGCCACAGCACATTTAATAGCAGTATGATGGATGTTGTTGTAGCAAGCAAGGAACACTTTGATGTACATGGCCTTCTTTGATTAATGAGAGCTCCCGCTGAGAAGCTGCATATGGAGTAAATTACTCTTTTCAAAAATGGCTGATTTGGACTATTGTTCTAATTATTTCACAAGCTCAGGGTCAGTTCCAAATCCAGTCACCAAAGGGAAAAAAAAACAAAATAAAACAAAAAATCCCTCTCCTCCCAATAATCCACATTTTCCAACTCAAACTAGAAAGGGCCAAGTTCTAATTATAGTAAAACCAATTTATGACTTATCCTTCCCCCCTCCCATGAAAAAAAATGAATAGACACTTCTTCCTCCACTGAATAGTCCTGCAATATAGCCTCCCCATCTGTGCCTGTGAAATGAATTCAGATTTTCTTTATTAAATGCTGTTGTATTTTTCATCAACAGAATGGGAACTAAGGTCACATTTTAACCCACTGCACCCTACCCCAAACCAAAACATTTTCATCGGTATAACCACAATACCACAAAGTGCACTTCTTAAAAGTGCCTTCTAGATTATTTCTACTAGCTAGTGAAACACTGCAACATTTAAGTTATTCCATTAGCCCCAATTCTCTAAGTGTTTCTATGATGGGATGTGGTGCCTTAAGCAATTTATCCACTTAGTCTTTAAAAAAAACAAACAAATTCTTTCAGCGCATTAGTACCATGTTACTTTTTAAACAAAGTTTTGAACAGTAAATATTTTATCATTTTAATTTAGTATGTTTGTAATCTTCAATTTGTCATCACAGCTGGCTACACTAGGATCTCACTTAGCCTAGCAGAGACTGCATAGATGAAACTGTGCTTTATAACAGAAGACACATGAGCACAATGAAGGATAGAACAAAAATAAGCCTGGCCGGAAAAAAAATATTCCACTGATGGGGAAATAATTTCTTAAGTGCACTGTTCATTAGGCCGGTTGGGTTTACTGTAACCTTAGTTTCATAATTCAATGCTGCTTTGATTTTACCACATTTTGTTTTCCAAGACTGCACGACAGCATGTACCTTCCACAAAAGAGTGAAAGTGATGGCCCATGTTAACCTCTGGCTTACATAATAATAGATCACTCTGTGTCACATCATGTCATATATTGGACATGTTTTAAAGTTTTAAAAGCTCATTCCAAGTTTGCATGCAAAACATACAGGGTAGCCAGTATCTAATTACACATGAATCAAAGGAAGTTATATGGCCTACAATTTTTTAACTGACTGGTGTTTATTGGGTTCCTAACTTCAGCACCTTAAAGAGGCTTGATTTTCACAGGGTGGGTCCTCAGCACTTTCTGAAAATCAGGTCCCTTCAGAATGTCTCAAGTTGTGCACTCAAAATCACTGTTCTCCCCTTAGAAAATTCAGGGCACAATTGTACTTGGCAATCGATGTGAGCACATATTCTGAGTGAACTTGGAAATTAACCCGGATCGCCATTCTTCCTCTCACCTTTCCAGTGATAGACCAAGGTAGAGGAAAACCTAATCTCATACTTTTCAACAAGGTATGTGTTATCTATATTAACTGTAATACAATTACATCATGTCAAGCTACTGTTCCAATGAAGAACAATAGAGTCTCCAAAATGCTACTGAATTTCTTGCAAACATGACCCTTAATTGCTGCATTGGCAAAGTAATGTCCAAAGTGGTACATGTCCAAAGCACTAAACAGTAGCCAGTTATGAATTCCAAAACTTAGCCTCTTGCCACAGAAAGAGCTGAAAAAATATATTGTCCATAGCCAAAAATAGGATTTTGCACACATAGAGAAAGGAAAAACAAGAGACATTCAGCTCTTTGACAGGGCTTTCTGCATACTTTTCCAAAAGGTTAGGAGCTCATGCCGGGAAATTGTCACTTGCAATGAAACACAGTACAGTCATTGGTTAGCCTAAGAGACCTTTCATGAGTCTTGTAAAATGTCACTGAATTAGAACCAAAATAATTCTAGGCTTATTTACAAATCTGTTAAACAGGCTAGTGGCTTGTCAGACATTACAGAGATGCATAGAGACTTCCATACGACTGTCAGCCTTGAACTCCTGTCTCAGATATTTCCCGATACAGATATTAACTGTAATCACATAAACCTATTTGAGCCCATTAACACAAGATAAGGGCAACATAAAAATCCACAACTACATATTAAGATCATATTCTATTCCTCTTGAAAGAGGAAGGCTACTTTTTAGCTCTCCCTTTGCTATGGACGTCCCTGCTGTTTCCAGGTCTGCTGAATCTGTTTAGTATTGGGACAAACAGTATTTCTGAACAGATTGCATCCATTAATAATTAGCACATATGGGGTAAATTCTTTATGGCTTTAGGCCAGCCCATTGGTATTGGTATTAAGGTGTGATCATATAAAATTATGCTGAATTCCTTCAGACTTCAATGGGAGAAGAGGGCATTTAGCATATTGTAGGATTAAGTCTGCAAAACTCTTGTGCAAGTGTGGCTCTAGACATTTCGCCGCCCCAAGCACGGTGGCATGCCGCGGGGGGCGCTCTGCCGGTCGCTGGTCCCGTGGCTCCAGTGGACCTCCTGCAGGTGTGCCTGCGGAGGGTCCACTAGTCCCGCGGCTCCACCGAAGCCGCGGGACCAGCGGACCCTCCGCAGGCATGCTGCCGAAGGCTGGCTGCCTGCCACCCTCCCGGCGACCAGCACAGCGCCCCCCACGGCATGCTGCCCCAAGCACGTGCTTGGCGTGCTGGGGCCTGGAGCCGCCCCTGCTCTTGTGTATACTCTCCAGGAATAGTTTAGATGGCTCAAGCTCTCACTTCTTGCTTCAAGTCGCTCATCATAGAATTTGTGTTTGTTCTGAGTTCTCTGAGGTTCAGAATAACTTTAATCAATTAAGATGGGCAAATCTCACAAAATGAGATTTGAGATGTGGTTTAGAGAAGTATCTAAATTGTTTCACAGGCTTGGTCTAAATTCAAAAATAATATAGAAACAGCCTGTCCCATGGTATTTCTGTACAACTTCTAAGCATAGTCAAAGTGAAAAGTGCAAAAAAGAAACCAGTCCAAAAATGGTAGCCAAACTCTACTTCCGATTTTGTGAGAAGGTTCAGGTTGGTTCTTATTCTGGCATAATTGTTTCCAGCCATCCTTATGTTTTATTCAGTTTCTTCCAGCCTGTGCCTCACACAGTTTTATCCCAAGATAGGAGTGAAAGGGGTCTATGCTGGATGTAGTAATTTAACATTTCTGTTCTTGGAAATTTTACCAAAAACATTTTGTTTAGAATTCCATCAAAGCAAAAGTTCACTGCTTCATCCACTTCTATCTCCTAAGTCAAGAGTGGTTGACCATGAAAACTTTTCAATTGCCCTAGGTAATAAAACAACAAAGGTCCAAGTCCTTGCATAGTATTAGAAATTCCTAGGATACAAAGTATTTTCCTAAAGTGTAGTACCATACTAGTAAATTAATTATCTAAAGCAAGATTGGAGATGTTGTAAGGATGCATGTTTACATTACTATAATATTAGCTCAATTATAAATTTTATTTCATTTCTGTTCATTTGTTAAAAATAGGGCTGTCAATTAATCATAGTTAACTCATGCGATTAACTCAGAAAAATAAATTGTGATAAAAAAATTAATTGCAATTAATCACAGTTTTAATCACACTGTTAAACAATAGAATACCAATAGAAATGTATTAAATATTTTGGATATTTTTTCTATATTTTCAAATATATTGCTTTCCATTACAAAACAGAATACAAAGAGTCAGTACTTACTTTATATTATTTTTATTACAAATATTGCACTATAAGAATAATTAACAAAAGAAATTGTATTTTTCAATTCACCTCATACAAGTACCTGTCATGGTATAATCTCCCACTCTGAACCTTAGCGTCCAAAAGATGGGGTACCAGCATGAATTCCTCTAAGCTCAATTACCAGCTTAGTACTTGTAGCGCTGCCACCAGCTAGGAATTCCAGTGCCTGGTACACTCTGGTCCCCCCCAAAAACCTTGCCCAGGGACCCCCAAGACCCAGACCCTCTGGATCTTAACACAAGGAAAGTAAACCCTTTCCCTCACTGTTGCCTCTCCCAGGCTTCCCCTCCCTGGGTTACCCTGGAAGATCACTGTGATTCAAACTCCTTGAATCTTGAAACACAGTGGAAAATCCACCCTTCCCCCTCCTTCTCTCTTCCCCTCCCAGACTCTCCCTGAGAGAGATAGTAATCCTAACACAGAGAGAAATTAGCCTCTCTCTCCCCCTTCCCTCCTTTCTCCCCACCAATTCCCTGGTGAATCCAGACCCTGTCCCCTGGGGTTTCACACCAGAATAAAAAAAACAGTCAGGTTCTTAAACAAGAAACTTTTAATTAAAAGAAAGAAAAAACAGCAAAAATTATCTTTGCAAATTTAAACAATGGAATAGGTACAGGGTCTTTCAGCTATAGACATTGGGAATACCCTCCCAGCCTAAGTATACAAGTACAAATTAAAATCCTTTCAGCAAATACCAGTTTGAACTCCTTTCAGCCAAATACACATTTGAACTCCTTCCAACCAAATACACATTTGCAAATAAAGAAAACAAACATAAGCCTAACTCGCTTTATCTACCTAGTACTCACTATTCTCAACTTATAAGAGCCTGTATCAGAGAGATTGGAGAGAAATCTGGTTGCACGTCTGATCCCTCTGAGCCCCCAGAGTGAACAACCACCAAATTTTAACAGCACACACACAAAAAACTTCCCTCTCTCAAGATTTGAAAGTATCCTGTCCTCTGACTGGTCCTCTGGTCAGGGGACAGCCAGCCTCACTGTTCTTGTTAACCCTTTCCAGGCAAAAGAGATATGAAGCACTTTTGTTTTATTAACTCTTACTTATCTGTTTATGACAGTACCATAGTGCAATCTCTTTACCATGGAAGTGCAATTTACAAATGTAGATTTTGTTTGTTACATAACTGCACTCAAAAACAGAATAATGTGAAACTTTAGAGCCTACAAGTCCACTCAGTCCTACTTCTTGTTCAGCCAATCACTAAGAGAAACAAGTTTGTTTACATTTACAGGAGATAATGCTGCTGGCTTCTTATTTACAATGTCACCTGAAAGTGAGAACAGATGTTCGTATGGCACTTTTGTAGCTGGCATTGCAAGGTATTTATGTGCCAGACATGCTAAACATTTGTATGCCCCTTCATGCTTCCAGAGGACAAGCTTCCATGCTGATGATGCTTGTTAAAAAAAAATGTGTTAATTAAATTTGTTACTGAACTTCTTGGGGGAGAATTGTATGTCTCCTGCTCTGTATTTTACCAACATTCTGCCATATATTTCATGTTATAGCAGTCTCAGATGATGACCCAGCATGTTGTTTGTTTTAAGAACACTTTCACTGCAGATTTGACAAAATGCAAAGAAGGTACCAATGTGAGATTTCTAAAGATAGCTACAGCACTCGAACCAAGATTTAAGAATTTGAAGTGCCTTCCAAAATCTGATCAGGAGAGGGTGAAGAGCATGCTTTCAGAAGTGTTAAAAGAGCAACACTCCAATGTGGAAACTACAGAACCCAAATCACCAAAATAGAAAATCAACCTTCTGCTGGTGGCATCCAACTCAGATGATGAAAATGAACATGCATTGGTCTGCACTGCTTCGGATTGTTATCGAGCAGAACCCATCATCAGCATTGATGCATATCCTCTGGAATGGTGGTAGAAGCATGAAGAGACATAGGCATCTTTAGTGTCTCTGGCACATAAATATCATGCAATGCCAGTGTGACGGGTTACCCCCCCCCACTCCAGGGTGCCACCTGATGTACTGGGGTACCACTGAGCCTGCCTGTTCCACCAGCCTGGGCTCCCTTACACTGTCCTGCTGAGCCAGGCCCTCAAGCCCCCTCCCAGCTGCAGAAAGACACAGAAACAGAGACTCTGCACAGGAAGACTCAGCTAGGGAATTGCCCAGCACTCTAGTGCATACCACCTCTGTGATGAAACCCAAAATTGTATGGTCTTTCACTGCACAGAGAACTGTACAGCATAAGATAATTAAATTCGTCCCCTCTCTCAATGTGGAGGAAGATATGCACAGCTTCCCCCAACCCCCAGTTATGAATTCCACAAACTGGTTGTAGAATAAACAAAAAGCAAGTTTATTAACTACAAAAGGTAGATTTTAAGAGATTATAAGGGATAGCAAACAGACCAAAACAGATTACCCAGCAAATACAACAACAACAACAACAAAACCACCACAATGTAAGTTTAAGACACACACACCCACACACAAAACCTGGTTACAAGTAGTAATTTCTCACCCTAAATGTTATTTTAAGCATTTCTTTCACAGACTAGATACCTTTTCCAGCCTGGGCTCAGCTCTTTTCCTCCCCCATTCCCCATTTGTCTTTGTTTCTTAGATGTTTCCAGCAGGCATCCTGGGAGGAGATTCAGTGAAGAAAGCTCCCTTATTAACTCACTTCCCTGCCTTAGATAGGATTTACATATGACGGGAATCCTTTGTTTCCCAGTTTGATCCCCACCCACTATTAGGGGAAAAATACAAGTATCCCAAGATGGAGTCCAGTACCAGGTGACATGATCACATGACCCTGCAGTGTCAAAGCAGCCAGGAGTCAAAGATTGTTTGAAGCATCCTAGGAAACTTCTCAGGGAGATTAGCATCTTCAAAGTCCTATTGTTTTCCCAAATGGCTCATCCAGGCTGGTTGCATTCAATCTAGTGGGCGTTCCCCAGGTGTAAACCCACTTGTAATTGTTACATAGTCAATATTCCTAAATTCAGATACAGAAATGATACATGCATACAAATTCGATAATCATATTCAGTAAATCATAACCTTTCCAATGATACCTCACATGACCCATCTTGCATAAAACACATCTTGGTTATGCCATATTCATATCTAACAATATCTCTATTGTGATACAGCATGGTCAGAGGGCAGCAGGAGAGTATTAGCAGGGAGCCTTATTCCCTGCAAGAGGAGGAAGGTTTGCTATAGATTAACTAGAGCACCTGAAGCCAATTAGAGCACCAGCAGTCAGTCATGTGATAAAAACCCCCTGCTTCAGTCAACAGTGTGGGTTTGGTTGGAGCAGAGAACAGTTTTGAAGAGAGACCAAAAGGAAAGTTTGGAAGAGTGCTGTGGAGAGCTGAGAAATCCAAAAAAACCCTAGGTAAGGGGCAACTAGCTTATGCAGAAGGAGGGCTAGCAGCCCTTTCACAAGCTGAAGGGCAGGAGAGGGAATTAGCCCAGGGGAAAGAACCACTAGTTCAAGTGGTTCACCACAAACCTCAGGGCCCCTGGGTTGGGACCTGGAGAAAAGGGTGGGCCCAGGTCCCTCCCTCTCCACTCCCCTCCTCAAGGACACTAGTGGGCTAATTAAAATACTGATTCAGATGCAAGCAATGGTGCCCTGAACCTTCCCCAAAGAAGAGAAAGCACAAGACCCAGCATAACAGTACCAGCAATTTTCCATACTATGAAGAATATGGGGTGTAGTGTCACAGCCACCTACAACAGTGCCATGAGAACTCATGTTCTCATTTTCAGATGACACTGTAAACAAGAAGCAGGCAGCATTATCTCCTACAAATGTAAATGATTGGCTGAACAAGAAGTAGGACTGAGTGGACTCGTAGGCTCTAAAGTTTTACATTGTTTTATTTTTGATTGCAGTTATTTTTTGTACACAATTCTAAATTTTAAGTTCAACTTTCATGATAAAGAGATTGCTCTATGGTACTTGTATGAAGTGAACTGAAAAGTACTGTTTCTTTTATTTTTACAGTGCAAATATTTATAATAAAAATAAAAAGTGAGCACTGTACATGTTGTATCAATATATTTAAAAATGTGGAAAACATCCAAAAATATTTATATAAATAGTATCCTATTGTTCAACAGCATGATTAATTGATTATTTTTTTATTGCATGATTAATCTAGATTCATTTTTTTAATGCTTGACAGCCCTAGGTAAAAAACAATTCAAAACAGTAGAAAATAAATTAAACCATAAAGAAAACAAAGTATTTTCAAATAAGATTAATGATCTGTGTTGAGCCCACAAAACCAAGGAAACAGAGAATTTTAAAGACAGATGGTCTGATTCTGATCTTGCTTAAGGTTGTTTTAAACTGTGGAAACACCTGATTTACAGCAGAATGATTCTACTGAAGTCAGAGGAGTTATTGTCATGTTGTCACTCAAATCAGAATCAGGCCCACATAACCAATAACAAACCATTTCGCTGTGTCTTTGTATCTTGCTTCTGGTATGGTGATCTGTTACACATACAATTTTCTTCAAGTATCAATACCTAGGCACTATGGGGTAAACTGAGAATAAAATTGCAACTATAATTAGGAATTACATTAGTTTGGGTAGTATTAAGTATACATATTGTGCTTGGTTATATGTATTTATAATAGATTCAGTATTGAGTATATAACAAATGTTTATGTCAGAGATAGTAAGAGGGTGATTGAAAATGGACATCTGGTATGATCAGAAAATACTGAGAGATTAAATGGATCATGTACTTACCTCCCCAAACTGACAGCAGACATGAAGTGGGAAAGTAAGCACCCCTTCTAAAGTTTAGTTAGCACATTGACTCAAATTCCATGTGAGAAAATGCAAGCACAGGGTTGAAAGTTCAGAGAGGAAAGACATCAATGAATGTAGAAAAAAAGACTAAAGTGACTGCTGTTATACAGAGCACCAGGGCAATGGTGGGGGTTCAAATATTGCTCATCTCCATCTGTACCTTAAGAGGTTGTGCCGCAGCTTGTGGTACAACAGCTGAAGAGGGATCACTATAGCAAGCAGGCAGCTGACCAGCAGAACATACAATATACTACAGAGGAAGGTCATATAATGCAGAGTTGACTGAGGGGACAATAATTCCATTTCAGAGCAACTCTAAAGTTTTCAGAATTTTTCTTTCTACATAGGAATGAAACTAAACATTGCAAACATTTTCACAAAAATGTATGTACATGTGTTAGTGGCCTGGGATATGGGAGACCCAGGTTCAAGTCCCTGCTCTGCCTGATTCAGAGCAGAGTTTTATATCCCAGATCACTCTGAATCAGGCTGAGGAGTAGGGACTTGAACCTGAGTCTCCCACAGGCTACAGAATGTGAGTGTCACTTCTCCTCCCCCATCCATTTCCCAACAAAATCTTTGTCAAAATCAACATCACCACAAATATGGCAGCATTGACAAAACAGCATATTTCAGTAAAATTTCATTTTTATGAAAATGTTCCAACCAGCTCTACTATTAAGGGCCATTTTCATCCCAGTGCCTTGCTAGGAAATGTATTGGCCTACATAGATTGAAGCACTTCCCTCAGAAGGTGCTCAATGATCAACACTAGAGATTGAAGTCCTCTCTGATGTGGCAAATACTTACTACCACGTATAGTGCTTATAGCTATGATTAGTCCCATTAAACCCTATGCAGCATGGCCTAGTGGATACAACACTGGATTGGGAATTTTTAAATAATTGGAGATATATCTATCTCCTAGAATTGGAAGGGACCTTGAAAGGTCAAGGAGTCCAGCCCCCTGCCTTCACTGGCAGGACCAAGTACTGATTTTTACCCCAGATCCCTAAGTGACCCCACTCAAGGACTGAACTCACAACCGTTGGTTTAGCCAGCCAATGCTCAAACCACCGAGCTATCCCTCAGGGTACTGAAAGTCTTGACTTCTAATCCTTGTTCTGTACTGACCTACTCTGGGCAAGTAACTTCCCTCCTCTGTGCCTGCTTCAGCTCCCACGCTTTGTCTGGCTTATAATTTAGACTGCAAGCTCTTTGAGTCAGGGACTGTCTCTTACTATGTGGATGGCCAGCACCTACCACAATCTCGGCTGGGGCTTCTTTGGCACTAGAAATAATAAATAACAATCATGATAGTCAGCACCAGGCCCAATAATGAGATCTATGAGCAATAACTGCAGTGTGTACATGCAGCTGACTCTTATTGTCTTCTTAAATGACTTATTATCATTTCATAGCATTTTCACTGTTTTATAATTTAACATCTTAGGGTTTAGTCCTTCACTAACTTATTACCAAGCTCAATAGCTATTGCCATGACTCAGCTAGGTTGCTCATGGTAGTTAGCACAGGGCTTGGTGAGGCAGGAGTGGCCATTTATTGGTAATGTAACCGCCTGTTTTTCATTATGAACAGGAAAGTCAAGTCTCTGGCTTTGGCCACAGTAGATAAATTAAGAGAAGGTTGAAACCCAGGAAGATTAACTGTCTTCAAAAATATTCCGCTCTGCCATCGTTGTGTCCTGTTCAGGGGCGGCTCTTGGCATTTTGCTGCTCCAAGCACGGCAGGCAGGCTGCCTTCGATGGCTTGCCTGTGGAGGGCCCGCTGCTCCCACGGCTTCAGTGGACCTCCCACAGGCACACCTGCCTGCCGCCCTCGCGGCGCTGGCAGAGCGCCCCCTGCGGCTTGCTGCCCCAAGCACGCACTTGGTGTGCTGGGGCCTGGAGCCGCCCCTGGTCTTGTTCAGAGTGTGAGCCATCTCCTGGTTCTTCCAAATAGTTTGATTTCCCATCATGAGAGGTATAAATGGGCTCCTCCCTGCACTTCCAGGACTCAACCCAGCTTAGACCTGGCATCATTCCAAGAATAGAATCTTGCTAATAAGGCCATTCACCATTAAAACAACTTGCACTTGCATTGACCATTGTAAGCCTGAAGCAAAGTCGTCATGAGGTTTTGGTAGGGGTAACCTTCAGGGCTTTGGTTAAGACTTGCTGTCAGAAAGCTGCTTGAAAAAATTCAAATAACTAGGCTGAAGATCATACACAACATCTGGAGCTGGGATTGGGGGGGGGGGGCGCGGAACCTTTTGGGAGGAAAACACTTCTGCTTTTTTGATGTTTTACCAAAAGGCTGGGATTAGGGGAGAAGCCCGAGAAGACAGTGCTCAAAGAACAGGAACCGAATGAGCAGCAATAGCATGCTTACAGACTGCCTGTCAAGAAGTTAAGAGTCAAAATCCTTTTACACAGCCCTTTACCTCTGCAGCAGGGCGAGAGGATTGATTCCAAAGAGTTATATTCATTTTAAAAATTAGGATGAATTCCTGCCCCTGCTCAGTTGGTGAACTGGGGCTAAAGAGGGCACAGGAAACCACCTCCTTCACTCCCTATCCCTAATCAGAGGGGGTAGGACCAGCTAGCCAGAGCACCTCAGCTCCATGGAGTGCAGTCTGTGGATCAGACATGCTCCAGTCAGCCCATCAGAATAGCTGGGGGGAGGAAGGCAGGAGATGGACACTGCTACTTTGCAGAGTAGCAGCAAAGTATGATTAGCGCCTTGTCCCCCCTAGTTCTCCTTCCCCACCCTCAGCCACTCTGCCTGCAACATGCAGTCACCACTGTTCCTTTCCTTGAGTGACTTCCTGGGTAAGAGCAGGATTTTGCCCCAGAGAAATTGTTCACTGAATTGTGTCTCTGTTACAAGACATGCATGTCTGCACTCATCATCATCAGAGGAGAGTACCTGGTTTAGAGAAAGAACATGCTCTCCTGTCTCATTTTGCATGCAAGCACCAGTGATACAGAGCTCACATGCTGAGGTGTCTTTCAGAAGGTTCCTATTTGTCCCTTAGGATGGTCACAGGGTAACATTTTCCTGGTTCATTCACACTAGCAATGGGAAAGCCCAGAAAGGTTCACAGCTCATGTAAATTCAACTATTTGTAGGAAGCTAATCTGAACTATCTTCAGCCTTCAAACTTAGGCTGGAGATCTTATGAAAACAGGCCACAACCTTAAGTGCAGAAGGCAACAGGACAATGAAAAGAAATCCCCCACAGTCATTTATTTGAACATTTCAAAGGTTTTTAAACTGTTCCCTTTGGGCTCAGCTCTAGAAAAAGGCTAAGGTTTAGGAGGCTTGGTTTTTTGTTTGTTTGAGCCAGCATTTCCCATCCCTTGTAATGTATACAATTGCAGGAAGGGGGGAAAGCATCAGGGCAGGTCTGACCCATTTTGTTCAGTCAGTGATTGAGCCCAGGCTGAATGCCTGAGAAAAGTCCATGTGGTATTTGCTAGCATCTGTGTCAGGAGAAGTATATCATCATCAGGAGAAGAGTGAAATCTCTTGCCCTATTTTATATTAAATATAAAATTTGCATTCATGGCAACCTGATATTCCAGTGTTCCCAACAGTAAAGTCCACAGAGTAGAAGAAAGCCAAATGTTTATTTGTGTTGGAGCATGCTGACTCGGCAAGCCTCTAATACACCTTCCAGTGCAAGTGAGCAAGAATAATAAGATTTGTTCCTGTGACCAAAATCAATCTATTAGCCAATATGAGCTGGAGACCTTGGGGACTGTCCTATATTTCCCTGTAAATTGTATTGTGTCCTGTTGAAAGGTGAGATGCTTACAGTGTGTGTATCTCATGACCACACCAATATTTCCTGTATTGGTACAAGATAAAAAAGAGAAAAGAATGAATCACACTGAAGATATCAAAATGAAAACCAGCAGCTCATAGGAGGACAAGTGCAGAGACATAAATGAGCAGAAGAGAACCTCAAAGAAAGACATCTTTGTAGAGAAGTTCATGGTAGTAAAAAAATAAAGCATCTTGTATTATAAAGTAACCAGGGTGTGTGTGTGTGTGCTGCAGACTGGATATGTCACAAAGAAATTCTAAGACAAACACCTGACGCATGCTGCAGGATAAAAGCTTGCCTGCTCCTAACTGCTATGTGTTCTAGCAGACAAACAAATACATACACACAAATGTAAGTTACCAGCAGCCCTGCACACTATGGGTCCTTCAGTCTCTCCTGGGAATGCAGCCCTTTCAGTTGGAGATTATTGTGAATGGAACGGAACCGGAAGGGAGACCTCTAACGAACAGTTAGTTTGGAAAGGCTAAAGCTGAGTTTGTCATTTTTGAAAAGCCAGCAGCAAAATTCCTAAAAAGGCATGCATGAATGAGAACAGCTCTCTCCTTTGCAGCTGCAATGGCTCTTTACAATGGTCGTGGGTGCCACCAGACTACATAGTGCTGTAAGCATTTCTAGCGCGTAAGCACAGTTGTACTTTCCTACTGGATAATTGTTTTGGTAATGCCTTGTGTCCATCCAGGAAACTCTCTGAACTGCTAGCCTAAGGAAAGCTCCGATTCACCTTACCTCCTGGCTGCCATGATGTAAAACAACAGCTCAGGCAATGTGGCAACTCCTGGCAGCAGCATGATTATAAAGAGGTGGAGAGGGGAAAAAAAAACGCTTTCTTAGGTTAGGTTTTGCTCTCTGTCATGATAATGGAGGGCAAAAGCCTGCAGAATGCTGAACTACCTCAAGCTGCTTTTGAAGTCAGCAGGAGTAGAGGATGCTCAGCACCTCCCAGGGGGCACTTTATCCCTTGCAGGATCAGGCATGGCAAGTGGAGTTTGCAGCCAAACATCCCCTTTTTGCCTGGCTCATGTCCTTGCTTTGGGGGAATTGCCTGCCACCTGCTTCCTGGCTGTGCTATTAAACAACCAGGAATAAAATCCTTTTCTTTCCTCCCAAATTCCCAAACAGCCCATCTGCTGCCCCTTCACAGCTGCAAGCACTGAAAACAAGGACTTTTGTTCAATTTACCTTATGTTAAAAGTACATTTAACAAGTGCCAATGCTTACAGCTTGGAGAAATCAAAGAGTTTAGCTGAAGGCCTGGAGTACTATGTAGTGACTAGAGCTGGGGCTTATGAGTCAGGGTTTCAAGTTCTCCTGCTAACTTGTGATGGGACTTTGGAAATCACTTAGGGCTCAGTCATAACTGACACTGAATACCATCAACTCCATTTACTTCAATGGGGTCTACATCCTGTGGATCAGAACCTAACCTACACAAGTCCCTTTTGCGACACATAGCAGCACAAACAGAAGTTAAAGCTGCCCTAACTGGACACCCAACATAGGAGAAACTTTCCCTGGTGACGAGGTGGCATAACTGGCTCTATACCATCCCCTCCTCACCCCTGCGCCATATGGGGCATGTTGGCATGCTTGGATTAGAGAGATTGTGGCTGGATCACACTGTTCTCTGGTGATCCTTGCTGATATAAACCTGGTGCATCTAAAAACGCCCCAGGCAGTGCTCTAGGTTACACTGGGGGCAGAACTGACCCCTTGCTGCCACAAGTTTCAGGACTGGAGGACAAAAAACCACTTTTGTGCTTCCCCTCGGTGCTGAGCACTGTAGCAACAGAGTTGATAGGGGCTTTATTTGCCCCCATGTATCTGAATGGTTTAGAGTGTGCATACCAGAATGCTGGCTATTTGGGGTAGGAGCACCCCCCGCCCCGGTGTGTGTGCTGAGCAGAATCAGCAACCAACAAGCAATGCTAATAAAATGCCATATATCAGATTTAAACCCAATTTTCTTTAGTAACTTCACAGTCACTGTCATTTGGTTTGCTTTTATTTCAACCAGCATACACATTCCCTGCTTTTCAACATAGTGCACTGTGCGTCTCTCTACTAGCACAAGCAGGAAGGAGTCAAAAACCATGGATCTAACTAAGGGATGGGGTGAGTTGGGGAAAGGGGTGCCATTTCCTCTAGCCCATGGAAACTGCTCCAAAAGGAGCTTCCCATGGTTCCACCTTCACAGGTTGAGAGAGCAGGATAAGCTTGGTTGCTCTTCACACACCCAGTAGCTTGGGAGAGTCTATCCTGATTTACACCATTGTGAATGAGATCAGAATCCACTCCTGTTTTCCGTTGGAGCATAAAGGGTTGATTCAACATTATCTGGAGCCAAATCCCTGTGGTTCTCAGGAAAATGAAGATATTTGAACCTGATCCTCAGCCCCTTGAACCATCAGTTATCAGCTATTATTGCTGAAGTTTTTCCAACTGTTCCAGTACCCAGGGGCTTGGTTAAATCTTTCTTTCCTTCCCTAAGGTTCATATTTGCTATGTCTATGCAGACCATCTGAAAACAGGAAGAAACCTTTATTTACTTCTAAATAGCCGCAAGTTGCCTTGACATAAGGAAACATTCCTATAGTGCTATGTTTGTTTTGCTTTAATAGGAACCAGACCCTAAATATCACATTTGGCTACCTTGCCCTTTTGCAAATAAACCCTGAAGGAATAGGAGGAACAGATACTATAGTTAAGGGCTCTGCACTGCCTGCAGTAACACCAATCTATGCATCTTAGTGAACTGTGCCATTTAGCAAAGGGCAGATAGAAGGATAGGCAAAAAATTATCATGATACATCCAAGCTTACTTAATTTAAAATACAATTGGCTATTTTCTCCTTGTTGCTGCTTTATTTTTAGCAGCCTTCTAGCCATCACATGGTCTCAGTCAGCTTAGTTGTTCAACTCAATTTTTAAATCTCATGAATAAAATACAAATCTTGTTTAAGGAATATTTTATGAAATAAAAATAGATTTTATCTATTAAATTCTGAAGTGAAAAAAAATCACAAAGGCAGAAGTGGCTTAGGGCAAGAGAATGTGATATCTATCTTACCAGACTCAACACTGGTCAGAGAATGTGCTATGGATTCTTAATAGCACGCTTACAACTTGCTACTGTTAGGATCAATGGGACTACTCATTATAGTCAGCACTGTGGGCCACATTCTGATACCCTCACTCATTTTAAAGTCCGTGTAGAGACCCACTGAAATCAATGGAACTGTTCTTAGATTTTAAGGTCAGAGGGCACCATTACATAACCTAGTCTGACCTTATTAGACACCACTTGGTAAAGTGCTACCCATTACGAGCAAGGATACCAGAATCTAGCCATATGCATATTAGTATTTGGAAGATATGACCATGTAGCAATAACAACAAATATTGACCTCACACACAACTCATCTAGAGAAAAATTCTGGGACAGACCAGGTTATCATAATCAAGAAATACTCTTTTAAAAGTTAAGGAGAAAATATTCAGTGTTGCATGTGACCCTAAATATTTACATTGAACAATTATTTTAAAATAACTGAATACATAGTCCTGCATGTAAGCTTAGTCCTGGAAATTTTGAAAGTCCAAAATAAGAATTCCCCACTCTGATGACACAAAAGTTACCCACACAATCTAGAAGTGTATGGTATGACTCTAAAACAAGGTCTTTCTTAAGTGAGCCATGGCCATGAAATTCTTCATGGTCAGTCCTAACAAACTAAAGTATTGCTGTATTCTGCACTTCCTCCCAAGTCCTTCTGTATTTATGTAACTAGTCTCTTTAGAGAAGCCATACAGTTAAATTTGCATGGGTTTAACAAGGCTGTAATACCATTGACTGAAATGGAGTCACCTCTGATAGACACACATGTAAATCAGGCCAGAACCAGGCTTTCTTTCTTTACTTATTTCAAGCTGCTAATTAATCTTCCTTTCCAAACCTGAAGCAGAAAATTAAAGTGACTTCCCCAGGGCCACAAAGAGAGTTACAGTTGGGAGGTTCCTACTTCCCAGTCCTGTGCTCTATGTCTCTATGTAGAATGAAGGGTGAGTAGAGGTCCTTTGCTCTACTTTGGAGATGGGAAACAATGCAGCCCCCTAGTGGCATGTTCAGGAGCAGATGAGGATAGGCCTCTCTTGTTTTATATAGCGTATGGCAACTGCCCCTTGCGGATGCAGCCCTCTATTTCCCAAGAGAAAGAGAAGCAATTTTTCAAGGCATTTTTCATGTTTTCTTAGGCTGCAGATATGTCAGTGTAATGAAAATAAAATGATTACACTACATATAATCATATGTTTTTTTCACCAAAAATCCCTGCTTCTATTTTAGTACGTCTCTCATGTCTCTTAAACTGTCAGTTCTGATAAGTGTACAACCGTTCAGAGGACACTCTACTACTGTATCTTCCTCCATCAGACATAGTTCTGCCTTTTCTTTCTATTTATTTATTTATTTTCTGAGTGAGTTAACACAGGTGCCAGGAGAGTTCCCTCACAGAATTTATTGTAGCAATCTTAATTAAATTAATATTCCTGAGTGCAGGACTACTGGGATCTGAGTCTGGTATGAGGTTCATCGACTTTCACTTAGAGGGTAAAGTTTCCAGTTTTCACTCTCATGAGGCAATATGAAAAATTTATGACAGAAGCAGGAGAACTCTTGCTAGAGGCAATGACATCCCTGTGCAATTAAAACACTTTCAAATTTCCTTTTTTCTTTCTCGCTTCCCCCACTTATTGTAAAGAAAAAAAATAAAAAAATATAAAAAATAGAGAGTAACTTTATCCTGCACAATATGATTTTAATCTAAAGCTCTGCAAGTAGTTGATCATAAAACTTCTCCTCTGGTTTGAAAGGTAACATATTATACAAGCTTACAGCCAGATGGCAAGGAAGGGGATTGTTTTTAAAAGAATCTTTTGAGACAACCAGTTCTGTAGCTTTTAAGTAGTGGAAGTGGCTCCCCCCACAAAAAGGGAATGAGCTGGGATGAGCTCTCCTGGGAGATCACAGCAACTTCATGGAGTCTAGCGGTTTGAGGAGGGAACTGGGAATCAGAGCTCCTAAGTTCTATTTGTGCTTTTGTCATTTGCTTGCTAGATAATTCTGAGTTCATCATTTAATACCAGATGTGGCATTTTGCCACAGCCTGTAGTGGGGGCAGCGCAGAGGATGTGTTGGACGACAGGAGCAGAGCGCCTCCTGGAGCATATGGGCTGCGCTTAGTGGGGAGTAAGCTGCAACATCCCTTTAAAGAGTCAGCCATATTCTATCCCGGAACAGTGCAGGGGCCAGACTCATGGCTCTGTCTGTCCCCCATACTCTTCAGCATAGTTGCACACAGTAGAGTACAAATCTGTATTTCCCTTAGCACTGAGGCTGTATTTGTGGCCAGCCCTTATGTGGGACATGTCTGGGGATGAGCGAGAGGCTCTTTATGCACTTCCCACATTATGTTGCTGTGTAAGGGCTGGCCACTCCTTGGCCTTTAACCTTCTGTGCTTACCCCTTGAAAAATGGTTATAAGAGTGCCCTCAGTGAGGGCTGTATGCTTAATTAGTAAATGTTTGGAAAGTGCTTTAAGGTTCTAGGATGAAGGGGGATATGGAATCAACAAGGGTAAATATCACTTTTAGGGTTGCCCACTTTCTAATTGCACAAAACCAAACACCCCTGCCCCTTCTCCTTCCCTGAGGCCCTGCCTATGCCCTGCCTCTTTTCAGAGGCCTCACCCCCACCCACTTCCTCTTCCCACCATCGCTTGCTCTTCTCCTCTCACTCACTTTCACTGGGCTGGGGCAAGGGGTTGAGGTGTGGGAGAGGATTAGGTCTCTGGCTAGTGGTGCGGGTTCTGGGGTGGGGCCAGAAATGAGGAGTTCAGGGTGCAGGAGGGAGCTCCGAGCTGGGGCAGGGAGTTGGGGTGAGGGAGGGGCAAGGGCTCTGCCTGGGGATGCAGGCTTTGGGGTGGGGCTGGGGATAAGGGCTTGGGTGCAGGAGTGGGATCTAGGATGGGGCGAAGGGGTTTGGAGTGTGGGGGTGGGCTCAGGGCTGGGGTTGGGGTGTGGGAGGGAGTGTGGGGTGCAGGCTCTGGGAAGTGTCTCAAGGTTGGGGCAGGGAAGAGGGCTCTGGGAGGGAGTTAGGCTGTGAGAGGGAGTGCAGGGTTGGGGCAGGGGATTGGGATGTGAGAGGGGGCTCAGATCTGGGGCAGGAGGTTGGGGTGCAGGCTATGGGAAGGAGTTATGGTGTGGGAGGGGGTTCCGACCTGGAGCAGGGGTTGGGGTGCGGGAGGGGGATTGGGTCACAGGCTCCAGCCAGGCAGCGCTTACCTCAGGCAGCTTTTGGTCAGTGGCATAGTGGGGCTAAGGCAGGCTCCCTGCCTGCCCTAGCTCTGTGCAGCTCTTAGAAGCAGCTGGCAGTCCCTGTGGCCCCTTGACAGAAGGGCCAGGGGGCTCTGCGCATTGCTTGGTGATAAACCAGATCCTGTCAGTCCTTTTCCTCTGCCCTTTTTGCCGCTTCCAGATGCTCAGGGGAAGCTGGTAGACTTGCCATGTCTCCAGGTTTTCCCTCTTTTGAGGTAGTTATCTGTAAGGGTGCTCCATACACACAGCCAGCTGTCCGGTTTTATAGACTCAGGATCATCCTCAATGTCCCAGTTTTTGTGCTTCTCAGAGGTGGCGACCCTAGGAGCAGGCCCTAGCATGGATTTCATGCCTCCAGGCACAGTTCACACTGAAAGTAGAAGCCAGGAAGGCACTTCACGTGCAACCATTATAGGCTTGTGTCATACACACTGCCACCACTATCCCCAATGGCCCCAGGAAGTCGTGGATAACCCTGATGGAATCCAGTATTTCTAAGATGTCACTGTCCTTAATTCATATCACCGCCTCTTTTCTCCCTCCTCCCCTCAGTCCTCAGCCCATCCTGCCTCTTTCTTTCTCCTCAATTTGCCAGGTACAGCATCCTCTTCACCATCCCTCCTCTTCTCTTTTCCTTCCATTGCAGCAGACCACTCCCCCCCTCAAAATGCTTTATAACTGCCCCAGAACATGCACCAGTCTATACTACCCCCCTCCCCCAAAAAACGTGCAATCATTGGTATCTCCCTTATCTCCCTCTATTGCCTGTCACCTCATCTACTCATAGACAGTGAGCTCTCCTGGGAAAGAAGTGTGCCTGTTTTTAGCAAATGCCCAGAACTTACTGCATGTACATATACCCTGGGAACTAAAGAAATGTTAAACACTTAATATCAAAGGCAACAGCAGGACTTTTTTCTTAACACACCATGCAGGATACGTACAACAGTGCACAATCCAATGTATGCTGCAGTAACAAGAGCTAACTGCATAACTTGGAAACAGTGGAGTCTATTCTTTCACTGCCTATATGCAGTTCCTCTTCATAGTGTGTGCATGGAGAGGGGAATTTACCTTAGCATGTCATGCTCAACTCCACACTTATTAACCTTTGCTACCATGGGACACTTAACACCACTGCAATGTAGTAGCATTTAATGAAAATGTTATCTGGTAGTCATTCTGACCCTTGTAAATAACAAAGGAAATTTCATTGCTTTGGAAACAGATCCCAGCATTAAGAACTCAAAGAAGCAGGCCAGGGAATCTAAACATTCTAGATGGCTCAACAGCAGAGCTAAGCCCCGCAGCTATATCTTGTTAAACATGTCTTTACTTGCTCTGACCATAGCGGCAACAACACAAATAGCTCGTGCATTATTTTAGTGGAGTAGTTGCTTTACATGTACTGTGAGGTAACAGGCCTACTTCTGTGCTCACTTACACCAGTTTTACATGAGGGTAATCCCTTGACTTGACTTTGGAAAGCCTTTCCTGGCACCTTTTACTTTTGCCACAGAATTGCAGGCACACCAATACATTCTTTACTCATTGTATTGCATGGGGTATAACCCTCAGTAACAATATATGCTGGCTATTAAATTGGAAATTTAAGTAAGGGTGGGCCAGTGGTTAGAGAATTAGCTTGGCCACAGTCTGCTGTGTGACCTTGGACAAGTCACTAAGCATTTCTGTGGCTCAGTTCGCTAGCTGTAAAATGGAAATAATAGCACTGGCTTATCTTTCAGGAGGCCTGTGAGGTGGTTAGATACTACTATAATGAGGGCCAGACAAAAACCTAAGATAGAGAGAATGGGAAGCAGCTCCCCTGACCATCTCTGACTTGTTCCCTTCCCTATTTAGTGACTGATCTGAGTTAAACATTTGCTTCAGCCTCGTTAACAAAGGCAGGAGTTTGGGGCACGGAGGGCATTGATACTGCATTATATATTTTACCAATTTAGCCTCACAGAAGAAATCTATATTTCCTGACTGCACTGTGTTTGTTAACACAGCAAAAGACAAATAGTAACCCACAGCTGTAATAAGTGAAGTGAAGGATGAAGGAATTCATGAAGTTCAGGATAGTTTCCCAAAGGTCAGCAGTGCACATCACCAAAACAATGCTGAATAGCACTGGGGATTGACTTTGAGAACAAAGACTAGCATGAATGGAAAAATCCTCTGAGGGAGAGTTCATTGTAATTGGTATAATGGGGAAAAAAAGGAGGGGGGAGGTGCTTATTAAAGCTGAAGAAATAGACAGCATGATGGAGGTCATAAAAGGCATCATGCACTATAATTGACCTTGAAACCCTCCTTTCTCCCAGCCTGATTACGGAAAAAAATATTTAGTTAGATAGTCTCTTTGTCCTCCACATGGACAACCATGTGAAACATAAAAATCAATACAAGCTGTCTTCAGTTTAACCAGAATGTTACAGTGGATAGGTTTATGAAACCTCCAGTAGGAAAGAGTGAAATTGTTCCCACTACAACACATGTTGCTAAGTTTTACTCGATTAGATTGTCTGGTTATTAGAATGTTACTTTCTTTGGTGCTATGTAACAAAAAGAAAATGAGTGAGAATTCTTACTTCCCATAGAGTGCACCTTGAGTAAGAACATAGGCGCTGCCACACTAGATCAGATTTATGGGTATCTAGCCCAATATCCTGTTGACAGTGGCCAGGACCAGATGCTGTGGAGGAAGGTGTAAGAAACCCTGCATCACAGAAGGTGACAAGGGATAACCTGCCAACAAGAAATTTTTCTTTCTAACCTCCATTAGTTAGTGGGTTGGCTTATGCTCTAAAGCAAAAGATTCTAAAGGCCTTCCAAACCCACTTTTTTAAAATTCAGACTCTTAACTCTAGACATTTTTTTCTCTAGATAAATACCCAGTCCTTTTTTGAATCCTGCTGAACTCCTGTCCTCCTTGATATCATGTGGCAATGAGTTCCACAGGCTTGTTGTGTACTGTATGAAAGCAGTGTAGAAGCTTTGTTTTTTTCTCTTTACTGACTTAAAAAAATCTTAGAAAGGGCTGTCTCATTTTATCAAATAAAATAAAACAAGGCAAATATCAAGGTAAAAAGAGGGGCGAGGAGTGTGGGAAGTAAGCAGATGGTCTTGCCTTACTATGCTGGTGCTGTTCAGCAATTTTTCCCACCAGTGAAGCTGCTGTATTTTGCACAATGTTTTCCCAATTCACTAGACAATCAGGAATGGAACAACATGAATGCGCTGTTCTGCTACAATGTGCTGAGACAGCAGGTTATCGCTGGTGACTCTGAAGCTTGCTGACATCTGACATGAATTCCTGGCATGCTGACTTTTTAAAAATCGATGGAGACAGACCTCGGAGTAACAGAAATAGCTGTGAAGTTTAACACTGCTGAAACCGTTCAAGCTTGATTGGCTGGCGAACACAGAAGGTCAGGGAAAGGAGCAGTAGATCCTCATCAGTAGGAACAGAAGCAGATTATTATAGCAAAAAATCACTCTGAAGTTTCATAGCCTACTGTTTCTGTAAAATAGCCAAGATCAGGAGATGCATAATGTGCAGCAGACCTCTTCTTTATTAATACAACCTTAAGCTAAGGATGAAAAATGTACACTGGCACAAAGAGGGGCTCAATGGAGTGTTTTAAAGCAGCCGCATGACCTCCATTTTTGATAATTTTAGTGCACTTCCTGAAAACTTTTGTTAAAGGGAACACTGGAGCCTTAGCCAGTGTATAAGAGTTGATAGTACTTAGAGATTTCATTCTTGCTAGGTGTACGGGAGAGAACTATCTAGCTCCAATATGCATCTTTAGCATCCTAAGGTCTATACATCCACTTTTAACTAAACCATACATTTAATTTTTATTATAAAGCCCTACCATGAAGAAATTAATTTTTGGTCTGTTGCCTCAGTCTAGACTAAATTACTCATACAACAGTAGAGCATCCTATTACCACAATTCATTAAATACAATTTACTCCTCTTGTTATCCCATTTCAATTGTTTATAATTCCCAAGGAGACATACACCAAAAGCACAGAGGGGGATTCATTTCAGTCAATGCAAATGAAGCCTGAGAAAAGGTCAGGAGCCTTATTTGAATCACGTAGACAAAATACAGTTTTGTGTCAAAATGACAATGGTCCCTTTCCTGCAAAAATACAAATGGGAAGAAATAATAAAATTATAAAGTAACACTTCAAACTCTTGCAAATCATGTGCCAAGTAGCTAAGTGCATGCCTGTTGAACAAACAGGTAATTATAACTGCATACAATGATACTTCCATAGCATCTTCCATCCAAAGGATCTGAAAGCACTTTAAAAAACACTAATAGATTAAGTCTCACAACACCTCTGTTAGGTAGAGGAATTTTATCCTCAATTTACACATAGCAGGCACAGAAGTTAAGCATTTTCACCTTCATTTGTACTGCACCTGGCACAATAAGGTTCTGGGGATGACTAGGGTTTCTAGATGCTCCAGTAACACAAAAGAATAAATAATAATGTAAAGCTCTTAGGTTGCAGGTCTGTCTCAGTTAACCATGTTTTCCTTCCTGATTATTTTGGTGTATTTCTAATTGCTCAGAGGCAGTCAGGAAATGCTGTGTCTGCAGAATTATGCACTGCCAAATGCATTTCACATATAGGTAGTCTAATAAATAAGAAAATTATCAATTGTACTAACAGGTATTGTAAATATCCACCTGCCAGTTTTATGCCCAAATGCCAATTAATGCCAGAAATCTATACATTTCTGTATTTGCTGAGATACATAGGGATGGAAAAAAGCTAAAGGAAACTGCAGCAACATGGAGGGGAAAAGCAGCTTTTTCATTAATATCTTTCAATGAGCACTTGCCTTTACAGATTAAGTAGTAGCATTATACTTTAGGATACAAGAAATATAATAAGCATATTATTAATAGGTTTTTCTGAAACAGAATAAAGAGATATTATCAAGTGCTTTGATATAGTTTCTAATTTGGCCATTTTACTCTCTATTGATTGCATAATAACCTCTCAGCGGTTTGAAAATAACATCTCTCTTTCCCTACTATTGCTTTCCTATGCTATTTGGTAACTAGAGTTTCTGTCATTCCTTATGGAGTAAAAGCCAAAACAGTAATGGATTTTTGACTCCACTATGCAATGTTGTCGTAACCACATCAGTCCTAGGATATCAGAGAGAGAAGGTGAGTGAGGTAATATCTTTTATTGGACCAACTTCTGTGGGTGAGTGAGACACAAGCTTTGGAGCTTACACAGCGCTCTTCAGGTTTGGCAAACGTACTGAGAGAGTCACACCTAAATACAAGGTGGAATAGATTGTTTAGCTAAGTATTTAACCCATATTTCAAGGGACCATTCAAGGTGAAGTGGCCCATTAATACCTTTCCAGTCATAGGGTGAAAGGGAGAGAGAAGAAAGCAGCTGCGGGGCAGGAAGGGGAAGGATTTAGTGGGTTATAGATTCTTGTAATAAGCATTCTTTGCATTAGTCTTTACGGCTGAGGATATGAGGGAGATTTCCAAACCTGAGCCATTCTTTTTAGGTGGCAAATCTGAGGAACTGTCCCAAATTGAGGTGTCATTAGAGGAGGTTTTGGAACAAATTGATAAACTAAACAGTAATAAATCACCAGGACCTGACGGTATTCACTTAAGAGTTCTGAAGGAATTCAAATGTGAAATTGTAGAACAACTAACTGTAAATCAGCTTCTGTACCAAATGACTGAAGGATAGCTAATGTGACGCCAAATTTTAAAAAGGGCTCCAGAGGTGATCCCGGCAATTACAAGCCAATAAGCCTGATTTCAGTAGTGGGAAAACTCACTGAAACTATAGCAAAGAACAAAAACATAGATGAACATAATTTGTTGGGGAAACAGTCAACACTGTTTTTGTAAAGGAAAATCATGCCTCACCAATCAACTAGAATTCTTTGAGGGGGTCAACAAGCATGTGGACAAGGGAGATTTAGTTTTCTTATATTTTCAGAAAGCCTTTGACAAGTTTTCTCACCAAAGGCTCTTAAGCAAAGTAACCTGTCATGGGATAAGAGGGTAGGTCTTCTTATTAATCAATAACTGGTTAAAAGATAGGAAACAAAGGGTAGGAATAAATGGTCATTTTTCAGAATGGAGAGTGGTAAATAGTTGTGTGCCTTAAGGGTCTGTACTGGAACCAGTCCTGTTCAAAATATTCATAAATTAGGCTGCGAGTTTGTCACAGAGGTCACTGAAGTCACAGATTCCATGACTTTCTATGACCACCATGATTTCTGCAGCGGCCAGTGTGCCTGGTTCAGGGGCAGATCAGGCAGCCCATGCACCAGACACACTGTCCGCTGCTGAAGCGGTCTCCCCCCCCAGCCCAGCAGCAGAGTTTGGGTGTGGGAGGAGGCAGGGGGTTGGGGCATGGGATGGCTCGGAAGCACCCCAGAAGCGGCGATATCCCCCTTGCTCAGGTCCAAGGTGGAGGTGTGGCCCAGCAGCTCGGCACACTGCCTCTGCCCAGGGCACCACCCCTGCAGATCCCATTGGATGTGGTTCCCAGCCAATGGGAGCTGCAAAGCCGGCACTCAGGGTGGAGGCAGTGTGCAGAGCTGCCTTGCCATGCTTCCACCTAAGACCTGAGCAAGAGGGATGTCGTCGCTTCCAGGGAGCCCTCCAGATAAGCGCCGCTCAGAGCCCACCTCACCCCATCCCATGCCCCAACCCCCTGCTCCCTCCCACACCCAAACTCTGCTGCTGCGGGAGGAGGCATAGAGCCAGGTAGGGATCCTGCCAGCCCCACCAACCGTACCTCTCCAGCACCAGCAAGGGTTCCAGGCCATGTACCACTGCCTGCACCCGCTCAACACTAGTGGAGACCCGAGAGCCCAGGGGCATGTGCCACTGCCCACCTCCTCCTCAGCATTCGGGCCGCCCTCCCCCAGCACCGCAGGCCCCCCCCCCAAGTTTTACTCAGGGGTATATAGTAAAAGTCATGGACAGGACACAGGCTGTGAATTTTTGTTTACTGCCCATGACCTGTCCATGACTTTTACTAAAAATACCTGGACACTACTGAATTTTTCTTTAGATTTATTAATTTTCCAGTACCATTAGGTATAAAGATGTCAAATGAAAACTTATCATCATATAAGAGAGGAAACACCATATTAATTCCAAACACTGGTAATAGTTGCTTGGGCTGCTCTCATCAAACTAGAAGAAAAGCACTATCAAAGTACAAGATGCAGAACTTCATCTTCAATCAAATTTACCAGATTAGGGTTTCCAGAAAATGAATCTTCTTGCAACACAGATAAATTATCTACACTCTGATATAATTACTCTAATTCCACCACCAGTTCTGTGCTGGGAAAGCCCTATACAGATTATAAAATCACAAGATTTCAGAGGGTGAAGCTCCCTGTCATCCATTCAGCAATCAGAGTCACAAAACCACTCAGTGATAGCCACTTTGGAGGCCTATCTACCTGAGCCCCCTAACACAGGGTCTGCTTTCAAACATATCCGAATTGAATTTTGGAGTCTTTTCATTTAAAAGCTGCACCAGGAAGAGGACGCTGCTGAGTGGGGAGCAACATGGATTCACATGCCAACCGAGGACGAGACAATGGATGAGACACCGCCAGGAGAGGGTGCCGCACTGGACTGAGCTAATTCCCGGAGCAACCAGCAGAAGGCGCCACAGTGGTGAGTCCTAACCCCGTCACACTTACCCTAAGAATGCAACAGTTAAGGGGCTCTCAAACTCTTTCATAAAATGAACCACATCTTAATAGGGAGGTTATTTCTGTGGCCTCCTCCCATGCAGTCACATTTGCAAGGGACATGTCCCCCTTTCCAATCATGACTGCTTAACACCTCTCTGTCAACTACACTAAAAGTTGACCTTGGAAAGTAATATTAGGAAAGTATTTCATGGTTTTTAAAAGCTGCTTTTATTGTAATTTTACATTTGGAACCAGAGGATGTTCAGCAAAATGTGACCACCCAGTTCTCTGGAACCTGCCAGCAAATGCTTCATGGACCACAGCTTGAGAACATTCACAGCAGTTTATTAGAATTCTCATTGTCTCAGTCAGCCACCTCCATGAATGCCCAAAGAACTAAAATGCATGCTGACTTAGCTCCTGTGTGACTCTACTGACTTCCATGAGGTCACACATTTAGTTGTGGTCAGTCCAGAATTTCATCTGTGATGTGCCTTTTAGCAAGGGCATTAATGACACCAGTGGCCATTGTGCAGCATCTTTAGTATTTTTTTGACCATGGTAGGTATGAGCTGCCATTTGACAACTCCAGACTTTCCTCTGAGCTGCCTCACCACCCAGGAATTGCAGTCACAGAGAAACTTCACAGTAAGCCAAACGAGGCCCAGGAAAAAAAAAAAAACAACCTAAAACTGCTTAAATAAAGGAAAACAACTGATTCAGAACTCCAGATGCCTCCAAGTGCATTTTCATGTGACACCCTCCCAATCACCACTTATTTCTCCGCATTACATTGCTTTCTGTGTTGCTCAGTATCAGTGGGGAGCAGACATTGGATCCCACAGACTATTTGATTTCCATTGTAACATTGTGTCAGTGATCTTAGTCATATCTCATTACACTGCGCTCTATTCTTTTGCTGATGTGAACTCAACACAACCTGAAATGATACAGCAACACTCACATTGTTTACTAGTCTGATACTCAAATTTGTTAGCACATCATCCACCATTTTGAAGGCTACGCAAGCATCAAGTGGCTGATACATACAGACGTGCTGAATTATTGGCAACAAACAGAGTGCTGCCAATTAATTTCCAGGGCACATTAATCCCTAGGATGCTAATTTTTCATGGGGTTGGGCAAGATTCACTACTGGATCTAGGCCACCCTGTTTGTCTGTCTTTATGCTTTAGCTGCCACAGACATTGGCCAAAGGCCCTTCAGGTGGGATGTCCTTAAGAGACTGTGGCAATAGAAAGCAGGAATTAAAGCTGTTTCCTTTCAACCATCAGGAAGGCTGAGGAAGAACAACGATAGCAACACCAATAGCTTTCTTCTGCGGTGAATTACCCCTGCAGCACAAGAGGCTTTGCGATTGTAGGAAAATGTAGCATACCTTTCCCACGGTGAATCTGGCTTGGAGGCTGAGAAAACTATGTTTTCCTGACTACAGAGAAAGACTGCCATACCTTGATGTTTCCCAGAACCTTTGTATTTAGACCTTTAAAAGGCCAGACAATATGCCCACAAAACCCGAGATCTCCCTCTTCCTTCAGACATCTAGGACTGGTCAAGAGCATCCCATCAAAACATTTTTTGATTGAAAAAATTGGGTTTTTTTCCCCTCAATGGACATTTTTTTTGCAGGAAATGTCAGCTTTCCTCAACTGAAAACCCAACTCCCCCAAAGTTTTAATTTATACAACAGAGTCAAAAATTTTGGCAGAAAAAAGCCCCATTTTCCAACCACTAGTAAGGGTATCTAAAAGGTTTGTGGGTGCAGCTTTGCATCCTCAGATATTTACACCCACAATCAAGTGGCTTCAATGAGAGACGGATCGGAACCCATGTGGAGAACATAAAAAACTATTAAAGGTGATGCCTTCCTATTCATTTATTTAGATTTGTAAGAGAGCCCCATCCAGTTCTCAGGGATAAACTGTGTATTCTGTTCTGTGCACACTTCATAGCATGTCACCAACCTCATTTGTTACAGAGGGAGCCTCTTAATTCTAATTTGGCCATTTCTTGCGGCTGAATCCGTTATGCCAGGCACATGAGCTAATCAAAGAGAGGCTTGTGTCACAGCACTGCTGCTTCTAGGAAACAAAATGACAATGACAACACATTGCTTTTGGAACAATCAGGACATCTTACATCTAGACACATGCACTTTTCCACATGCAGCAAGAGGCGATATTTATGCCAGGGGAAGATAAAGAAACTGTGGCATCCAAATAGACCAGTATAGATGAAGAATGAGACAAAAATGGTTTAAAAAAAAATCCTGAAAAATCACACAGTGTGGACAGCCTCTCCTCACTGCTGCTGCCACAAATGCACAACTTTGGCATGATAATGGACATCATGCATTATATGGATTTAAGGACTGAATTGTAGACTGCTTCTGAGAAGTGGTAGGTACAATAATAGTTAGCATCATTCCAAGGGTCACAGTTCTCACACTGGCCTGTGATCTCAATCAGCAGCAGGAAATATACACCCCGATCTCACAGTCAAATCTCCATGTTGTACTCATAGCCTTTGCTTAAAAAAAGACAATCAGCATTGCCAGTTTAATTATGATATTTGGTGGTTTTCTTAATGACCTACCTCATGGTTTTGTGGGATTAGGTGAGAATTTCAGCTTTCATTTAAAAAAAAAGTTTCCAGCCCTCATGATTGGGAAGAAAATATGGAAAATGTGCACTCTAAAGGCTACAGCTAGAGCCGGTTGAAAAAACTCTGAGAAAATATTTTCCCTGGATTGTACTGATTTGGCAATATTAAGCCATTTCCTGGAGATAATTCGACTTTGCCCAGTTCTGACAGAATCTTGCCTGGTGTCCTGCCACCTTGTCTGCTTGGCAGCTTGGGCTTCCAAGGTCCATGGCTACAGAGCAGCCAGACATGAAGATAGTCCCAGGGCCAGGCATACTAGGTTTGCCTTCCAAGGACCCCCAACAGCCCTGGCATAAGTATGCCAGAGCAGATCAAAAGATTCTGGGCAGCAGGATGGCCCTAAAGACAGTGGGAAGGTTGCTGTATCTTACATGTGTCCCCAGGGGTGTCTACATTCTGCCAGGGGCCTCTCCAGCCTGCAGAGCAGCCTAAGAAAGAAATCATTCCCTCCTCACCCTCTTATCCCTGGACTGTAAATTCTGTGCACTACAGCACAGATTCTCAACCAGTATTTTTAGTGTAGCAATTTGAGGTTTGATTTGTATCTACCTAGAGGCTGTACTGACTTTAGTCATTTTGCAACCTCCTAAAGTAACTCAAGGGAACCTAAACTGGAAGAACTTGAAAATAATAGAGATTAGGGAGAATTTCATTTTAGTGATCCTAAGCCTGGAGAACCAGGTTAAACTAAACCTGTTCCAAATGTCTAGGTCATTTTAAATCCATGTATTGACCCATTGTGTGTGTCTATACACATTAGGTTTACTGAAATATATTGTGCTTTCCCTGAATGCACTACCCACCTGTAACAATTGTCCATTTTCTGAGTATAAACAATAGCCTGGCCTATGAACGTATGTTTATGACCCAGGTCCAATACACTGAGTTCAGTGCGGAGTTGCATAATAACTGATGGCACGATATGGCCCTTGATTTTAAAGCTATAGCTAGAATGTGACTGAAGTTCCTACAGAAAAGCGGCTCTACATGTTGGATTTAATAATTGCTAATTTTCACAGTCAGCTTTCTGACTAATTATCAGTCACAAATTTTAGAGAAGCTGTGTTAGAACTGAATGAAAGAATTTCTTATTACATAAACAGATTGGGTTAGCCAGACGATTACTTAAGGAAATTGTTCATGCACAGCATGTATTCTTGGCTTATTACCCAAAGCTCTAAGCTTGTCACATTTATTACCTAAATGCTAGCCAAACAGACAGAGGAAGGATGGACCAGTGGTTAAGGTGGTAGCCTGTGACTTAGACTCAATTCTGTGCTCTGCCATAGACTCTCTCTAAGACCTTGGGTAAGTCACTCTCTGTGCCTCAGTTCCCCAACTCCACAGTGAGGTAAAAACATTGCCTTCCTTCACAGGGCTGTTGTAAGGATAAATACATAAAAAAGTTATGAGGTGCACTAGTTACCACAGTAACGGGGACCAAGTGGGAAACTGTTTTCCCAGCCCATGAAAAATTTTGATATTTTTAAGTTTTTTCTTGTTCTGAATCAGGATGAAATCTCAAAAATGTTAATGACAAACTGACTTTTTTTTTGTTCTGGTTAAATGAAATGAATCATTTTAATTTGGACCTTTTTTGTTCTTCTTAACCTTTTGTGCTGTCTAAATGAGAGTCTAAACCAGTAAGTTGGTAAGAGACAGCTTTGGGGTTGAATGTTGGCTGGAATGAGGATTGGAAATGTGAGCAAAGAAACAGTCTCCTGCAGTTGGATTCCTACTGTGTTAAGGAAACTGGGCTTAGTACAGTCTTTGTAAGTAAATGGGACTGAATCAAAGAAATATCTTACTGCAACATCAATTTTTCCTCCTAACAGAAATAACTTACAAGACCTCAAATATTGGCTAACTCTTCAGGCCAAAAGTGGGAAAAATATATTAGAGATGGTTGGAACATTTTTGATGAAAGGCTATAGAGTGTGAGAATCTCTCCTTCCCAAATTGAAAAACTCAGATTATAATCCAAAAATGAATATTTATTTATTATATTATTTATTTTGAACTAATTCTGTTTTTGTGAAAACATTCAAAGGTTTTGCATGGAAATTGACACAAAATGGAATCGTCACCTTATGGATGGCTAATGTGTATATGTATATGCACAACACATGTGGAAGTGACAATGATGATTCCACCCCAAAACAGGTCACCCGTCACATATTTAGCCCTTATGAAAACACATATTTCACAAACATGTAAGACTATTCATTTGCACAATGAGCTTTTTTGTCTTTGTAGACAATGGTGGCAAATTGGTGGGATTTCATAAGACACAAAAAGAAGGTAGCTTTGAGTAAAGCCTAGGATGCCATCCACCAGAAAAGCAGTCTGTGCAGTCTAATGAACAGCAACCTTTCTTTAGTAGAGCTTTTAAGATTTAAGCACATTTTATGAAGAGGTTATATACATATCAGGAAGTCACACTTTTCTTACTTAAAATCAAATTGATTCAGCAGATAAATCTCAGAGTCTTTTACTACAAACTGACTCACTTATCCTAACAGGAACCAATAACTGTTGGATTCAAAGACTGCCCATACTAGTTGTGTGTAGGATATTGTGTATACCATCTAGCAAAAGGAAAATCAAATTGGGAAAGACTTCTGGCTTTCATAAGTCGTTTTTTGACAAGAGGGTAATTTATCTTGGGAAATAAGCTTAATCAATAACAGATGGAGTGAGATAACCATAATAAAAAGGGGAATCAAGCCCAGTTCTGTTACAGCATTATAATTAAGGGTGGGGAATTGTGGTAGGAAAATAATTATTATCTTGATAAATGAAATCTGGATTGTTTCTAAATCTAAAAAATCATTTACATCTACAATTTCAAACTCAGAAAGCAATATAGGTTGTATTTTTCCCTCAAAGGCTCTGCGCACTGCGTGGATAGATGGCCCATCAAATTTGAAGGAGAAATATACCAAGCCACAAGAGAAAGATTTTGTTTTTTCTTTGATCTGAACTAAATGATCCAGAAAGTCATTGTTGGCATTAAAAAAAATCAGCATTTTTAGGAACAAGCACAAATACCAACCTTTTGATTTTATAGTTCTCTATAAACCAAGAGCTAGCTTTCCAAAAGCCATAATTTTGGTCTTGGGGTAATTAACTTTAATTTCTCAAGTATAAAAGGATGGGGAAAGCATCCAAGAGAGACTTTTGCAGCTAGATGAGAATAAAAGTTCCCACTTTCCTTCTGACCCAAATTCTTGAATGTTAAAATGTATTGTTTGGTACAATATTTTTTCATTATTTATCTTCTCAAGTTTTTAAAGTGATTAATAATCCCATCAAACTTTCAAAGGAATAGCACAGAGATCAGAAAGACAGCTCATAAATTCAGCTGGAAAATCAAAGATCGACCCACCGCTGAAATGGGATTAAAGAATAGTCCCTCATACAATTAACTACAGTATTAAAAACAGAAAATAATAAAATTAAAAAAAATAGAAATAAAACATATTCTTACCCCAAGCAGATTTCTGACTGCAAAAAGGGGAAAGGACCAGGAATTCCATAAAGTCCACTAAGGACTTTGCTGTTTCGGCTGATTTTACACAATGGGCTCAGTTACTAAAGTGAAGGGTGTCAGTGTAAAACCTTAGAATAGGTTATGTTGGTGGAAAACATATAAAAGAGAAAGATGGAATGAAATACAGATGGCTGGAGGTGGTGGTGGGAAAAAAAGGATAAGGACATGAGAAATGTTGTCATTGGGTTGAATTTGGCTCTGCATGGTTTAGTAAATCCTATAGTCCCTGAACATCAGATTTCATCCTGAGATGGTTCTCTATGAAAAAGCCACCCGAGTGAGTGCTTTTGTCCGTCATGTTACTAAAGAACATCTGATTGTCCTTTCTGTGTCTAACAATACCTTCAAATATGTGACCCAGACTCTCTTTATAGCTACCAGGAACATGACCTAGAGCCAATTTATTTCCCCTTTTGTGATTCTGGATATTATATTTCTGTCTCCCAGTATACATAGGCCCTGATCCTCACACACCCCCTCCCACCTGAAATGAACTGCACCTCCCTTTAGCAGGCTCTATGAGGAGGTATTAGTTCCTAGGAGGGCAAGTCCTATATTGCTTCTAGGGCCAACTATAATTTCTGCAAGAGACTTGCTAGGAGCTCTGCCAGCAGAGGATGCTGCAAGGATGTAATGAGTAAGTATAATGATGCTATCTACCACTGTGACCTCCCCTCCTGATTGACTGTCTGCCTCTGTAATTCTGTATTATTACACAGCAAGCCAGCATACTACCATTCATTTTTATTTATTGTTATTTGTACAAGCAATTATAGGTCAAAAATCATGATCGTATCTGATCATTTGATAATTAGCACCTTTGGCTGATTATCAGTGGGTCAGACATTTTTCCAAGCCTTTTCTCTGCAGTAAATGTTTTATTCTTGCTCCCAGAGCTTTCCTGGGAAAATGACTTATATTGAATATTCACAACCAACTCCCAAACAATCTACAGACCAAAAATTATTCAGAGAAAACTGCCTAGCAAATAATTCTGAACCACTAACACATTTGAGAAAATCCTAAATTGCTTGCAGATGATTTGTGAAGGGGAGAAAAGCACACTCTCAATTCACTGAATACAAATTATTCAACGGCTCTCAGATCTCACCCTCTCTTTCAAAACTCAGCTGGTTTCAGGAGGAAGTTCTTGAATGGAACGTAGACCTTTGGTGCTCTTATCTGGGATTTAAACTTTCCTTTTATTTTATATGGGTTCTTCTAGATACGAGTGTGTTACATTTGATTAGGGCTTGCTCTCGCTTCTGTTAAATTGGCAAAATTCCCAGTGATTTTAAAGAGGCAAGATCAGGACCTTCAGCGCCATGACCTGATTCTCTGCTCACCCCTGAATTATGCCAGTGTAACTCCTTAAAGTCAATGGAGTCACATTGATGTCAAACTGATGGCTAGTGAGGTAACTGTCAGACCCTGAGTTTTAAGTACCTGTGGCCAAATCACTCCTTGCCTTCCTCCTGGGAGTAGTGTAAACTGACGTCTCAGAATAGGGTTATTGTGTTATAGTTTGAAATACATCTGAGGGTCACCCTGTCTCAAAACCACTGACCAAGATTTAACAATGGTCCTTCACAGTGGTGATTCAATTTACTTGGCAGCTGAGCACTGGGGGTGTGTTATATCATGATAAAATGGTAGACAAAATAACAAAACTGGTTGTCCAAAAACCAACATAACAGGGATTTGAATTAAACTGGAACAAAGGAAACTTAATTCCATCTACCTACAATTACATTAAATATATAATAAAAAATAGCAATTCAAATACACACAGACACACACTATAGTACTAAGTGTACTTAAAATATAATGCCCCCCACCCATATATGTATGTATGTGCAGGCCATTATCATATAGGTTGTTGTAGTTGTTATTTTAGTTCAAGGTTTCCCTTTCCCCAACTCGCTCACGGTCTAATGCCCACATCTGTCTTTGAACCTCTGGGACCTCTCATAACTTCCTGAAGAGATAAACTTGACTCCAGAGGTGCTTGTTTGTGAGGGTGCACATTAGATCAGACCCACAGGATCTGAAAGACCTTTGGCTCTCCTCTTCTGGATCTCCAGGACAACATGACTCAATGACAGGAGATGACCAGAACCAATGCTCATGACTTGACCAGCCAGCTTTAAACAGAAAGGCCCCCTTTGCACGTGTGTCTGTCTTGCCCAATCTCAGCATCTCTGCTCACTCTCAGTTTCTCTCTGCCCCTCTCCCCTTGCTCTGTTTCTCTCAGGTTACTCCCAGACTCTGTTTCTCTCCATCTCTCTCTCTCAGGCTCCCAATGCCTGCCTCTGCCCTCCATCACCCCTTCTTCTCCACCAATTGTCACTCTCCCTCTTCCCCTGAGGCAAGGGCTACCTCCTCTCACTTTCTCAGAGGGAGGAGCTACCTCTTCTCCACAAAACAATGACAGCACATTTACCCTGAAAACATCCTACATCACATAACCCCAGACAGGGCTGAGTCTCTTTACCATATTCACAGTTGCTTCACTGACTTGAATGACAATGCTAGTTTGAGAAAGGAGAGTTTTAGGTCTTGATGCTAGAGTTCTTACTCCGGCTAACATCCCTGGACTTCAGAATAGAGCGTGAGTTTTTCAGTCCCCCAAAGTTCATGCCATAGAAGGGCCACCTTCCCTAGTACTTATTACCTTGTATTCCATACTTATGCATGGAACTCATGATGTCTGGCCATTGTTAGTTTGGGTTGATGGTGGGAGAGAGAACAGGAACACATTACCGTAGTGTTATTCATCAGTGCCAGTACCCTGCAATATATCTTCTTTGTGGAATACAGTGTCTTAATCCTCCCTGCTATATATGTTTTCTTATTACTACTTCTTTAGAGCACTATGCTTAGCAGTTTTCTATCTATCACTACTAGGGTTAATGCATGGACTGTGCTGTCTATTGTAGAGGTGTGTGAGTGAGAGGGATGGACTCTAGTTTTACATTAGTGTGCCTGTTCAAGTCATTGCAAATGCAAGGAAAGACTCTTTAATCTGCAAGAAAAAGACAAGGTAATAGTGATTGACTATTCTTCTTCCTGACTTGCTTGCCATAAAACATTTATTCAGACTACATATTTAGTGCTGCAGGTGGCATTGTTACTGTTCAAAGAACCCTACTCAGCATATAATGTGTTGAGCTATTCATCCTCCTGAAAATGAATCTTGAAAACTTCTTGAACTATATATCTCCTCCCGCTTTTCAGTGGATCCATAATTTTCTTCAGAAGATGAATCGAGGACAGCAGCAATGATGAGAATTAAATTAGCAAGGTTCATGTTAAGAACATAATCAGTGTTTCAGATGTTGAAAGTGAAGCCTGTGCCTCCAAATCACAGACTGACAATCTGGGATGCCAGATATGCTGGCGTCTCGTAATGAAGGCACATGGCTGAGGCCTGTCAGAGATACCTTACTGCAGAAGTGGCCTAACACAGTGCTCCTCCACACAACTTTGAAATCATCCACACCATCAAGTGAATACCTCAAGCACCTATTTCCTAGAGGAATATTGTACCTGCATCATAAAACAGGGATCTAAAATCTCTAGATACCAATAAGCATGAACCAATGAACTGAAAACATTATAAAACTACAGTGAGAGATGCCCAATGATGCTCTGTCAGGAAAATTATATGATCAGTTGAACATCTAAGAAGGGTCCTATGTCTTAGAGAAGTTTCTCATTTTCTGGAGGCTTTTTCCGCAACATAGGCATCATATTTACCTTTATGAGCAATCATGAAATAGTGTACTGATAATATATGAATCATACAACAAATTATTATGAACCTTATATTAATGTCTTCTATTATCCTAGGGAATAACCCTGCCAAAATCGTTTATAAATGGATTGCATCAACCTGTCTGTGTGAAGCCAGTAGTGGTTATCAGCAGATACTCTGCTTCAGTGGCTATTTCCTTACCACATGTGGAGGATAATGAAGACCTATGAGGAAGATAGAAAAGAGGATTCATACCCTTTAAACTTTACACTCTTGCCTTCAACTGTGTGCATCTGCCTCTATGTATGTCAAAATTTTCTAGTTCACCATTCATAAATAATTTGTTGAGGATGAACACATTTAGGGTTGAATATTCAGCAAGATGTGTGCAGATTTAGCTGTGTGACTATGTTAAAGTTAATGGGAGTCTTTGTGGCTAAATCTCTGTGCATTGCATGGAATCTCTGCCCCTTTACAGTGCTTTAGGAGTGTCAGACTCCAGTAAATTGATGGGGTATAGTCTCATTTCAATGCACACAGATATGGGTGTTATGGGATTTACGTGCAGAAACGCACACCTGGCAAGGTAAGGAGGAATTCTTCAGTTATAATAGTAACCATTTTAGATCATGCGATGCTTAAAATTAAAAACAAGAAAGCAAACACCCATATGCTAGAAGCAACGTTCCTCTTTTTCAAACAGATTTTCAAATTTGCAAGTGAATTTATTGTGTGAAAAGTGCAGATTATCAGCACTAGAGACTGAATCTCTCTGTTTATCTACAGAACAGATATGGCACAGATAGAAGCATTGCCATTCTCCTCCACACAGCTCACCAATGGGTTTCAACTGTGTCCTGGACAAAAGGATAGTTCAGCCTTCATGTCAGTACACTCCTTGGACTCTCTGAGGAGACTACTGACTAGGTACCCAAATGTGGTGATGGTTTTTGGGATGTGGACAAGTCAAATCGGGCATGAATCAAGCCCAGTAAGTTACTGCAGCTTTGACACGTGCCACTGAAATAGGAAGAACTTCATGGGCTAGTTCCTCAGCTGATGTAAATTGCCATATTTCCATTGAAGCTAATGGAACTGCACTGATTTCCAGCCACTGAAAATCTGGCCCCAGGTCTCATTTATAGAATCATGGAAATATAGGGCTGGAAGGAACCTCAAGAAGTCATCAATTCCAGCCCACTCCATTGTGGCAAGACAAAGTAAACCTACACCATTCCTGACAGGTGTTTGTCCAGCTTATTTTAAACACTTCCAATGGTGGGGACTCCACGACCTCTCTTGGAAGCCTATTCTGAACTTAACTACCCTCAGAGTTAGAAAGTTTTTCCTAATATGTAACCTAAATAGCCTTTGCTTCAAATAAAGCCCATTGCTTCTTGTCCTACCTTCAGTGGACATAGAGAACAATTGATCACCTTCCTCTTTATAACAGCCCTTCACATTTGTTTGATAGAAAGTTTCTTTTGTTAATGAAAACCTAGATATAATAGTTTATGACACTAATTTGTTTTGCAAAATGCATGAATCACCTATCACTTTTATTTTCCAATTTAGATAATAATAAAAGGTAGTTATATAGTATAGATTTTTACAATATTTCCCCTTTTTAATCACATTTATTTTTGCATTTTTAAAATGCAGCTTCTGTCTCCCTCCACTCAAATAATTACCAAAACACTTCATTTCTATTTCCTGCAGCACTCCAGTTCTCTGCAGATCTGATGAATAAACCTAAATAAACCCCAACATGTGAACTTTCACCAGAATCCTGCTAGTGCATTCAGCCCTGTTAAAACACCCATTTTATCACCCCTTTCCAAATGCCCCCTCTTTTGCTGTAGGACTGGAGACTAAACAACCACTCCCATGACTCTCGATGACATTTAAAACACCCTTAATTGGATGCTGAAAAAACTAAGCATGTCTCACAATGGCTGAGACGGAAGAGTTATGGTTGTTTACTGTAACACTAAGACAGTCCCATTACCAAGAATGATGGGAAACTGGATCATGGCATTATTCTTTGCAAAAGACTTGACAAATATGTTTTGTAAATGAAGGAGCTACAACAGAGAAAACATATAACACACTTTTTTTCTTTTTTCCCCCTGTGAAACAGTTGCATGTTTAATGCTTTATACATTATTCAAGGCTCCATTTTCCAGGGTTCATCAATACCCTAGTCCACAGCAGCTAGAAGCTTGTAACAACTGACAAATGCAGACAAAACATGCTGCTTAACCCAAGAACAGTGGGTCAGAGAACAAACAGGAAAATTTATTGTCTTCACTATATTGCTGTTGGAATGGAGAAGTAAATGAATACCATATGTTACGGCTTATCTCTTACAGTATGAGTGTATGATGAACAGCCCAGCATGTCCTACCTAAATAATACTGATGGATAACATGCAGGAAGCTTTTGTTTTGCTGGGGTTTTGTCTTGTCTACATGTTGTTTATAGTTACTTAGGGTGAGAGGAAGAAAGAAAAGGAAGCAGCCAGCCACATTGGGGGCTCAAGTAATCCCTTCTTAATGTGTAGCCATGATATGTTCCCAACTGCATAATGAGTCCACGTTGTGCCTAGCATCAAAGTTACTGCAAGAAAATAAAAGCCTCAAGATAAAATGTGGATTCCACAGTATATTTTCAGACTAGACGTTATATTATTTCTCAGTCATACCTGGAAGCAGCTCTGCAGAGGATGAAAGAAAGAAAAAAGGAGAGAGGAATGGCAAACCATAGTTTTAGTGTGTCTGTTTGCTGGAGGATCGTATGGACATTAGCAATAATTTTTATATTCCATAGAGTAAATCTGAATGTGACCCTGAAGATTGCAAAGATTAATGTCCTTGTAGGATACAAGCATATCCAAGAACTATGGCCGTGATTCTCTCTTGCCTTCAGTAATCATATTTACATTGAGCAACATGGGCCTGATCCTCCTCTTGCTCCATTGGTGTATCCTGGTGTCAATGAGATCAGGCAGTGTGTGACCCTCATCCTCTATTGGCTTGTGTGTTGAGACAGCTTTTATATCTGTACAAAAGTGAATGCAAAGTGGTGTAAAATGCTACCGCATGCATGAGCAGTGAATTCTGATTTGGTTCCATTTTACACCCACTCGGCATGGGCATAAATCTGCGGAGAGGGTCCACAACACAAAGTTGCACCAATTTAACAAAGCATATTTAAAATCCCACCTTTACCAGCACAACTGCGTGTGGAGACCAGGCCTCAGAAGAGAGGGTCCCCTGCAGTGGAACCTTTTGCAAATGAGGACTCGCCACAGAAAAAAAATAAGATCAAAGAAGGTAGGAAGAGTCAAAATCATCACAACAGCCAAACCTCTTAATAATGAGACAATTTCAAGAGTAAACAGTTGTGAGAAGCTCATTTGCCACTGATTAATAAAACTACCAAAGAGGAGAATTTGTAAAGAAGAGGAAAAATAGACTAGATCTTTGAGGATAATCATTTGGATCACTAAGAAGACAGGCAGGAGAACAGCAGCCATCAGCAACAGTAATAGAGGAGCAAAGAGAGCAAACTTTTAAAAATGCATTTACAAAAGATTATAGACAATAAATGAACTGATTTGTGTCAGACATAACACCTGGCACTCATACTTGTATTACTGACTGATTTACATGTGAGCAGGAAAAAAAAAAAGATATAGACAATTAGTTCTGAGTACAGGTAAAAAGATGTTATTTGGAGCCTCCTTATAATGTAGAGGGGGACAGCTCCTCTTCTTCCTCCACCAATCCTTATAGATTCCTAGCTCCTTCAGGCTGTTGGCAGATTATGCAGATTAGAGCAGCTTTCAAATGGGCCACTCTGGCACACAGCCCACCCAGGGTCATGGGAGTATACAATGTATGGCTGTACTCCCTTTCTCAGCTGCAATGAGTGTGCCCCATCTGAGTGATGCAAAACCTAGCAATTTAAATATTGTATAATGAAACTCTGGAAATTAGATACCACTCCTAGAATTAGTATCAATATTACAAACCAAAGTTCTAAATTCTCCCCCATTCGCATGGCTGAGAAGAAGAGTTGCAGGTCACTAATTGTGGCCTACTGACATACAAGAAAGCCACCCAAAGGTCCACATCCTCATTGAAATCCAGATTTTGTACATTCCCCTCTATCTCAACTTGGCGACCCAAAATCACTGACATTGGTGATACAGGCCACATTCTGTGTGTGTCTTTTTTTTTTTTTTTTTAAATATGGCCACATCATACAAGTTTGTAAAGGTTACTTTTTGACTTTTTGTGTGCCCTGACTTTCCAACCCTCCCTCTTGTACAATCCTTTTCTATTCCTTCCTTTGTATTAAAAATAACTTATTCTTAGGATGTCCCATTGACATCACCCCTCTCTCCTGCCTGTTCATTTTTCCAGCCCTCCGCCCCCAAGTAGCTAACAGGTTATTTATGACCCTCACAACTGTTACTTGTTTGTCTCAGCAATTGGTTAGTTTGTTCACATATATATTTTTTCTCTTGCATACAAAATTTATGTATCTCCAGATGCCCCTGTACATCTGTTACATACCGAGGATTGTAGCTAGAGCTGGATGGGAATTTTGTGAGAGAGAGAGACAAAGACACACATATACAAAATAGCCCTGTGGTTAGGGCACTTTCCTGGTATGTGGAAGGCCCAGGTATAAGTCCCTGCTCTGCCTCATTTGGAGTCAGATTCTCTCTCACACAGTGAATATTTAATAATTCACACAAAGTGGAACAGCTCCACCAACAGAGAGTCAGAGGTCTCAATTCTTGGGTGGTTGTCCTCTTGTGGTTTTCTTTTTTCATGAAATTTCTCAAAAAAAGTCTTGTTTTTGTTCCAAGGAGGAGGAAAATCAAGTTTCAAAAGCTCAATTTCCCCCCCACAAAGTGGAATTCTTGTTTTCTAGCCAGCCCTAGTTCCATCTGCTTAGAAAAGTTGAGGGCTCACAACTGAAAAATTAAGGCAGGACTATGGTGGGGAGTTGCCAGAGAGGTCACCTCTTACACTGCTCAGTAGGAGCTAAATATGCTGAGTTTTGTATAAAGTATGGTCCTGATCCTACAAATTTTTCCATGTAGGTGAATTCCTGACATAATTGGAGCTCTGCAGGGTCTTGTCCACATAGAAATACTTACAGAACCATGGCCTGTACTGTGGCACATCTTTCACTTCTTTCCTAGGAACCACATTTTATTCTGCTCTGATCTAATAGCTAGAACTGCAGTACAACCTGTAAATCTCACCCCAGCACTCCCATAGTACTTGAAACAGCACCTGTAGAATAATCACATCAGAACACATATTTCACTCTAGACCCAGAAACATTTGGAACAAGTAGTTCCATTTGGTGACTAACATGGTGTTGGTTTGCCTCCATCTTCCAGCATCTTTTACTAAATCATGTGCCATGAGGCTGCCAATACACAGAATTTTGATACTGTATTTACACTCCAGGAAGTCAACAGAAGGGAAACTGCACTAGTGCATTTACTCCAAAACTGGTGAAATCCTAGGCAGAGCAGGTGGAGGTGCTTACCTCTCCATAGGCACTGCCCCAGGGGCAGGTGCAATCATCAAGGCTGTTTTCACATGGTTAAAAGCTTAGATCTGTAATCTCTGCCAGCCTTTGGGGCTCAGAGAGGTTTCCTGCAGACTTAGTTAGCTAACGGCAAACACAGATCTATCTCTAAGAACAAGAGGTCCTAATTAAGGCTGCCAACAGCAATCAGATGATGAAAACAAGCAAAATGTGAACTTTTTCAGGTAGCAGCTTGAGAGATTTTAAATGGCTCTACCTCACAGCAGCTAAGCTCACCTCTGGGAAAGGCTGCAAATGGATTTGCTGGTTCACAGCTAACGTCTGAACTTCTAGTCTGGATTAAAAGCTAAAGTTCTCTTTGTTTGCCAAGATATTACTGCCAGAGACAGGCTCCTGTACAATGCTGCTACTGTCACTTTCCAATGTGCACATATTCTCGCTTGGCATTTCATCAAAATCATTTTTCTCTGTCTCACAGAGAATGAACCAAATCTCAGAGCATCTTGCTTGTAGGCGCCTTCCTACCCAACAGTAAAACATCTTCTCGTAGGAAGGGCAAAGGAAACAACTTTGAAATAAACCAATATAAATATGATTCAATGAACTGGCAAACTTTAGACTGACCCAGACAGCTCCTATCCTATCCTTTCTGATGTTCAAGCATTACGCCTATCAATTGCAATTTCATTTGCCTCCTGTCTTGAAACATTTGCTGAGAAACAGCCTTGAACTTGAGTTGCTACAGTTCCCTGGACAAATTATTATGGCCGATTTATACTCCTCTGCCTTACGCAATTTAGCAATCCTGTTTTGTGTTGTGGGCTCATTTAGGGCTTCCAGAAGAACAACAGAAAGGAGCAAATACTATCAGTAATTCATGAAGATACTTAGGAAAAAGAATAACTGGGGCTGGGAGGGGAAGAGAAATAAAGATAACTAGAGATTTATGAAATAACCATTGCTACACACACAAACTGCTAGAAAGCACCATTTTGTGACACAAACTCATTTCTGGGTCAACATTTATGTATCATTGCAGTAATGATCACTAAACTGGATTCCACTATAAAATGATTTGGGGCTCTTCCACAACCCCACAAGACAGAAAGTAAACTGTATTGCTGATTCCAGTGAAATTCCTCTGGTAACAAAGTAACCTGGTCATAGGAGAGTTGTGTTCTGAACTATACTTGAGATGAATAGGTAGAGACTGCCCTCACTTTGGAAGCTCAGAACCAAATCATTTTCTCCTGGACTGCACTGCTCCATACATGCTGCTAATAAACAGGTCTTGAGAAAAAGTGGAAGGAAATATAAAAGGAACTCACCAGCTGGAAAACAGCAAGATACACCCCTGCCAGTTCCAAAATGGCTATTTTAGGGCCTGAACTGTTTGGCTCTCCCCATTTTAAAGGGCTAGCCCCAGAAAGTGCATGCTGGGAAAAATTTTCTAGAAGAAAATAACCCTGCAGCCAAAAGAATTAGTGTAATTCAGGAAGTCACTGATGTTATGTGTTTAAAGAAAGGACTGCTATTGATGTTCTTAGCCCTATCTGTCACAAATCTATTTTAAAAGAGAAATTTTTGCATTTTTTTTTCCTTGCTGGCTGATTTGCCTGGTATGATGAAATTGCTAAGCTGGTACAAGAACATTGGACAATTTCAAAGATGGAAGGGGAACTCTGTGTTGACTGTAATGCATTGGAATTTTTACTTTTTAAACAAACATACTTTTATTATCCCTTGGCTTTTTTCCTACCCTTTCCTATCATTTGTCTCTCTGGTGGGAGTAAAAGAACTAGGTGATACAGTTACTTCAGTAATACATGATGTTTAGGTCTCCCTAGCCTGAGTTGTCCATGAATTTAAGGGGTGCGGTGAACAAGTTTAGACTCACAATGTTGAGCTTACCTTTGTGATTATTGCAGTATGGTAGCAATCAGGGCCTCTCTATAAAATTTCTATGCTAACAACAAAACAAAACACAAACAAACAAAACCCTGTTACTTAATTAAAGATAACGCTGTGTCTGTCAAATCTGCATAATTCAGTGCTCTGATGTTCATGTTGAAAATTAGCTCCAGGTGGGCTTAGAAATGCCAAGGAAAACATGCTTTGTTCCCACTCCCTTTATTCCCACCTATGAGAGACTTGACATCACCCAGACTCTTGACACTCCCTCACTCCTCCAAATGCACCTCACCCTGTTCCTTGCATACTGGTGTTAGTTTCCACACCATACCTGCTGTTTGATGCCCATCTCGCTTGCTCTCTCCCTGATACCCTTGACTTGCACTACTGGCCAACTTTTGCTGAGATCTTGCTAGCAGGGCTGGCTCCAGGCACCAGTGGAGCAAGCAGGTGCCTGGGGTAGCATTCTATCCATTCTTGGGGAGGTAGAGTCTGTCTTTTTTTAATTGTGCTTCGGGAGTTCAGGCGGTGGCAGTCTGAGCACTTTTTTTTTTTTTGGCTTGGGGCAGCAAAAATGGTAAAGCCAGCCCTGCTTGCTAGTTCTGAATGAATGGTCCATCTGGGAGTCAGCAGAGGATAGATAGGTCCTGTGAGTACAGGGGCTTGGAGGGACAAGGCAGAGAAGTGTTGTAGATTGGGATTAGCTTTGGACATAGCAGCTGGAAATCCTAATAGAGCCTCACACACTTTGTGGCTGCATCTGTGTGTTCCAGATTGTCATGCACTTGGAAATTGGCCAATTTTCTACAGTTTAAAGCAAGTCGCAATGTGGTTTACAATCCCAGAATTGTGATTGTTTCCAGCTTAAATTGCAGATGTTTGTACAGATGTCCCTCATTCATACTGCTTTGCTGTACTATATTAGAAGAAGAAAAATTGAGATATGCCTATTTCCTGGAACTGGAAGGGACCTTGAAAGGTCATTGAGTCCAGCCCCCTGCCTTCACTAGTAAGACCTAGTACTGATTTTGCCCTAGATCCCTAAGTGGCCCTCTTAAGAATTGAACTTACAATGCTGGGTTTAGCAGGCCAATGCTCAAACCACTGAGCTATCCCTCCTCCCTGCTTAGGTAATACATAGTTATTGTATTAGTAGAGTCCAGAATGCTGATGCTAGTGACAAGAACTAGATGGGCAAATTTAACACAAAACATTCTGGTTACGTTTGTTTTTTTTTCTTTTCCTGTGCCAATAAGCTTCTGTAATGTTGTCTATCTCCTACCAAATAAAAAGGGGAAAGTGAAAAGTAACTTCTTGTTATCCATGGACCAAACATGTCCCTTTCTAGAAATGTCATCACTAAAATTCAGAATCACTGGAAATGATGAAAGTGATGAAACTGCTGGCATGAATGAAATGTGGTTGAAACATATCCCTATCCATATTCATGAGACCACATGATCAAAATCTGCTACTGACCAGAGTCTTCAGAAGGTTAAAATGTTAGGCCCATTAAAAAGAAAATGATTCATAAATGTAAGAATTGTCAAGCCACATCAGATTAGATGCTCTCTAATCCAATAGTCTTCTGTGACATGTAAAAATGTCTGTGATAGAGAAATTTGGAAATAACAGGTCTCTAGGGGAACTTTCCTTTAATTTTTAATTGTATCTCTGATAACTATGGATGTTCTTAGCCACATGTAATCCTTTTCTGACTTCTACTAAACTGTTAGTCTCAGAAATATTTTGTGGCTATGAGTTCCACAGGTTAATTGTACAATGTACTAAAAAAATTTCCTTTTACCAGTTCTGAATCTATTGTCCCTCTCTGCTTCACTGAATGTCCCTTTGTTCTTCTGTAGGAGAAAAAATAAATAATTATGAGCATGATTTCACTTAAGGTAAAGTACTACTTAAAATAAGAGGGGCAGACTAATTCCCCAAGTGATCCTGGCATTCCTACAGTGGCTAGTATCAGAGGGGTAGCCATGTTAGTCTGGATCTGTAAAAGCAGCAAAGAATCCTGTGGCACCTTATAGACTAACAGACATTTTGGAGCATGAGCTTTCGTGGGTGAATATCCACTTCCTCAGATGCATGTAATGGAAATTTCCAGGGGCAGGTATATATATGCTAGCAAGCAAGCTAGAGATAACGAGGTCAGTTCAATCAGGGAGGCTGAGGCCCTGTTCTAGCAGTTGAGGTGTGAAAACCAAGAGAGGAGAAACTGGTTCTGTAGTTGGCAAGCCATTCACAGTCTTTGTTCAATATTGCCTCATCCTCCCTGATTGAACTGACCTCGTTATCTCTAGCTTGCTTGCTAGCATATATATACCTGCCCCTGGAAATTTCCATTACATGCATCTGAGGAAGTGGGTATTCACCCACGAAAGCTCATGCTCCAAAATGTCTGTTAGTCTATAAGGTGCCACAGGATTCTTTGCTGCTTCTACAGTGGCTAGTGATTTTAATTAAACAACTGGGCTAACCAATTTGCCAGCTGGCCTCTAGCCTCTATCACTTCTCTCCTTTGCTACAAATCTCATGGGACTTTGATGTTATTGGACCCTTCTCCAGCTTCAGTATATTTGATGTTAAAAATATGGTAAAAATAATAATTTAATGGGGCTAGAGTAAGCTCAGAGACTCCCAAAGCTATTAGGTTTATAAGGAAGGTTGCAGACTTGATAAATACACATACAAAACCAGACATGTTTATTCACCACTGGAGTTAACCCAAAGGGCTAGGAAAGACGTAATGTTCCTGAGAGCTGTTACCAGATTTGCACGTTACTTTGGGGTACGCTCATTTATTAGGGTTAGTCTTTGGGGGTGGGGGGGGTCTGTAATTCTATCAATGTATGACTTGTCTCACTTGTGTTTTCATATGGAGCTCTACTTTTCCCTTCTGCAAGTCTCCCAATGGAGCTATCCTGCAGGACGTAGGTTCCCCAGGGCTGGGTTCCTCCAGCTCCATCCCCAGACTCCCCCTCCCCCCACACAAAGTCTAAGTGGACTGGGTCAATCAGCACTCTCAAGCTGACCCCTTATATGCCCCTGGACTCAGTAGTCTGGGTTGAACAGCACTTCCAAGCTGCCACCCTCGTATGTCACAGGTTCAGCACGTCCCTTTCCCCATTTTCATGTTACAATTGTTCTGGTAGTAACCCACTTAGTGAGCAAACCCCACAGTATTTTCAGATTAACCTTGAAAGTTATTTATTGAATAATAGTGATAATCACACAAGGAGAGCTGAAACAAACATAACAGTTACATTATAAAAGATTACAAAAGTCATATATAGAAAACTATACTTGATCAAACAAGTCAGGGTTAAAAAGTTATACCTGAGGTAGAAAAGAAAACAGAGACAGATGGGGTCTCACCACTCCATGAAACTTAAATTGGTTGGGGTTCTCAGGTGATGGTGGTAGCTGAGGGTGCTGAGTGCTGGAGACAGGCAGAGCCCCCAACACTATCAGTCAGGACAAGATGAAGTCCCAGTGGAACTGATGCAGTTTGGATCCAGGAATCAGAACACTTACTTGAGCGTGGATAGGAGTTTTTTGTAGAGAAACAATAATGGTTCAAGGGAGAACACTAGATTTGTTTATGGGTAAACTGATGACTCAAGGATTTTCTTTAGGCTAGATAATAGGAACTGATCATTCCTGGCTATGGGTGGCATTCCTTCAAGGGAGCTCACAATGCAATTAGGCAGCATCAGTATTTTGGATATCAATCACGGATTCATTACTAGAATTGGTCTGATAACTGCTGAGCTGGGTGTGTGCAGGCATAGGTTCATTAACATCTGGAGCAGAGAACCCCCATGATGCAGTGCTTCCCTGCTTTCTGGTCCCAGAGTTCAGTGCGGTTCTTGCCTTGGAATCTCTGTTCTCCATTCTGTATGCTAATAGAGATGCTTCCTTGTCCCATCTTTCATGCAGATGAGGCTAGGGAAATCGTCTTAATCCTATTACCCTTGTCGGGAGGGATTTAGGCAGGGCTGCCCAGAGGGTGGGGGTGGGGAACAAGTGGGGCAATTTGCCCCAGGCCCCGGAGGGGCCCCCACAAGAGCATAGTATTTTATGGTATTGCAATTTTTTTTAATGGAAGGGGCCCCTGAAATTGCTTTGCCCAAGGCCCCCTGAATCCTCTGGGCGGCTCTGGGTTTAGGTGCATCTCCCACTGCCTTTTCATTGCTTTCTGTAAGTCCTTCCTCTGATCGGTTTTGGTTTAAGCAGAGACTGGGGGGGAGGGGGAGTCCTTCATGAACGAGACAAGCTGGATACTGTGCACTGGTTCCCCAAGAACACAGAGATGGCTGGTATCAGAGGGGATAAGTGTGGGCGCTGGCAAACTTGCTGCAAGATTATTAAACAGATCTTTATAGCAATCAGCAAATGCCTAAGGCCTTGATCCTGCAAAGATTTAAGCACATGCTTAACTTTGAATGACATTGTTCGCTTGCTTAAAATTAAGCCTGCACAGAAGCCTTTGCAGGACTGGGGTCTAAAACACTGGCATGACTCCTCCCCCATCAAGACATTTACCCACACACACTATGTATGTTAAATAATCACAAATCTTGTGAACTACCTTTGGTCTCAATTTTTAGGCTAGGGGAAAAGGAGAAATGTTGCAGAGTAGGAAAATGGGTTTTATTTTACCAGGAATGTTTTATTCACTCACTTCTTCAAACCAAAATAAAAGAATTCTGGAGAAATGTCAGCATATAACCCAGATTTAGTAGGTTTAACAATACTGCATGAACCTCTTCACACAGCTCTAGGGGGATAAGTACAATGTTAAGATATTACAGTCATCTATCTTTCTCCCTGTTACAAATTTTATACTGCCTTCAATCCATGAATGGAACTCAAATTGATGTCAATAGAAGCTCTACTGTGATGAGACTATGTGGCCCTCTATTTATAAGCAGAATCTATACATTGCATAAATACTCTCTAGTCTTTTTCCCATCAAACTCTGCTAATGTATTATCAGAATTTGTTTGCAGCCCAATTGTACCTTTCCTTTGTTTTAAGATGACATATTTTACAGCAACAGAACTAAATGTACCTTCCTGAAAATGCATGTTGTAGCAATCAACTTAGAGAATGGGGTAGCTCTTAGTTGTACACATAGATTTGTTGACATTAGGCATGTACATTTTAAAAGTACTAGAAGGTGTTTTAGGAACCTGACTCCAATTAACTTTAATGGCCCTAAAGCAGCACCCTTCATTTTTCAATAGGTGTACGGAGAATTAGACATATGCGGGATTATAGTATGATGTCAGTGACAGCAGTGTAAATCAAAGGGTAACTCGTCTGAGTTCTGTAAAGCTACTCGCTGATGTACACTGCTGTTACTGAGATCAAACTCTGGCCAGCAGTTCCTGAAATTATTCAGTACAACATGCTTCAAATATACTCCAAAAGATAATGATGCAAGCTTTTATTACTACAGTTAATTTTATTTAGAAAAGGAATATACTGCTTTGTGAGCTTGGTACCATATATTTATTATGCATAAATAAGTTGTTTACCTTCATTAAAAATGCTATCCCTGGCTTGATTTGATTCCAGTATTTCCCATGCAAATCACTTCTTTTCCAAATTAATCTTGCAGAAAGAAAAGGGAGATATGCATGAGGGGGAGGAGGGGAACCAGTGATGTTTATTGGTCTGAGCGCTCCAGTGAAGGGTTTGGACATGAAGGAACAAGCTGATGAATATTTTATTAGGTGAAACAGGAAAGCAAAGGAAAATTGGATCCTAAGCAGAAAACAAAATCGCAAGATAAACTCTTTATGCCAAAAGTTAAAGTTCTCCATTCGCTTTTGACTGCTGCTGTTTTTATTATTAAAGCTTTTGCTGAGCATCTGAATTTTGATGTTCACATCTTTGTGGAAGGGAAAAATATGTTGAATGGCACAGAAAAACAAACTCATAAATTTCAGCCCTAAGTATCTGTTTTAATGTATTATTGTACTTTACTGGCAATATTCCACCAGCAAATGTCTTTTTATTATTGTATCCCCTCTTTGCAATAAAGAGGAATCCTGTTGACTAGCTTCCACTTGGGGAAATATGAAATCATCCTTTCTTGCTGGCTGTGGGCAAAAACGGAGTCAATTTCTAAACCGAGCTGGAGTTACAAAGTATTCTCTAGGAAAAAAGAAAAGTATAGTAGTACATTTCATAAATCCCCTCTAGATACATAAAGCAAAATAATTCCCAAGTAGAAAAAAGACCAACTAGGAAAATGTCTTAACCTAAATCAGATATCGTCCCACCATATGACAAGGATGTTTTTTTTTAACATTTGGAAACAAGTTGATTTCAGTCTAAGACATTATGACAAAAGGCTGAAGTCTTACGTACTATGATAGAAAGTTAAATGTTATGGACATATAGCCTCATGCTTTTAGTCCAATCCTTAAGTTTTTATTCAGAATAATTTCCATTGGTTTCAATGAAATTTTGCATGGATAAAGATGGCAGGCTTTGGTTTGTGGTACTAACTCCAAACCATTGACCCCTCTATTGGTAAGAAAACTCCCATCTTTTCATGTGCTGTATATCTACTGTATTTTTCACTCCATGCATCTGATGAAATGGGTTATAGCCCATGAAAGCTTATGCCCAAATAAATTTGTTAGTCTCTAAGGTCCACAAGGACTCCTCATTGTTTTTGCTGATACAGAATAACAAGGCTACCCCTCTGAAACCTTAGGGTATTTCAAGTCCCATATAGGCTTGATAAAAAGCAAATAAAACTCAAGGCAAACAAAAACAGAAACTGATCTAAACCTGTTTAATGGGGAACACATACTACCACAAAGTGTCTTGTGGGAGAAAAAAAACAACAAACAAAGCTGCAGATATAGTCCCAGATTGTCATGTCACAGCAATACATGCAGCAACAGAATCTACACCAGCCAAATGGATTACATAGTCAGGGTGAGGGCATTTTCCTTGGGAGCTGAGCAGTGCAACATCAATATGCAGTACGAGAGACATCAATAAGGACCCAATTGTTATTATAATTGATAATAAACAGATGCTGAAAAGAAACAATTTCCATTTTTTAAGTACCCTTCCCACTGAAGCAAATTTGTGACTGACTATTGGATGTCGTTATGGAACGATCCCACTCTCTTAAAAGAGAATACAGATGGCTACATTAATGTCTGAGAATCTTGTAACAGGCAATATTTTTCATCAATATTTCAGTGTACATACCCACATCTCCTATTGTAATTGCTCTCAACTAGTGGTTGGCATGAGTGCATTAATGATCTCCAAGGACCCAATATAAAGTCCAATGGGATATAAAGTTGACTATGCAGCAACACATTGTTCTGTTCGAAAAAACTGTTGATGGTTTCAACCCAGTTCCCAGTGGACAGAGATCAGTGTCATCATAAAAGTCATTGGCACTAATTGGTGGTTCTCCAGGTTATATCAGGAGCATGTTGCAATGATCTGTTGGGAAACTTGCACTGCTCTGGCCAATGCTGTACCTGCTTGGTTGATAAATAGAGGGTTTCAGTCTCCAGGGCTGCAAATCTAAAATGATTTACGAGCAGTAAATTCAATAAGAAATAAAAAGATCTGTAAATCCCTATACAGAGCGAGGGCAATGGCTCTAGAGAAGAAAGAATGCTGATTAACTATATTTGCTTTATCCCGTGTAGCAATTCTTCTTTAGGGATCTTCCCCCACACCAATAACTATCTGCACCTCTACCAAATGCAAAATCCCATCTCCCTAGGCCTGCATTAGAACCACATTGGGCCTGATCCAAAGTCAATTGAAATCAATGGGAGCCTTTCCCTCGCTACATCAGTTGCTCCTCTGATGGTCAGTTCTGAAGGGAGTTCCATAACTCATAACAGATATAGTCACTGATGCCTGAGCCCAACAAACTTCCGATTCAAAATGTGATTTTCTCTAGGCATGTCTCGTTACAAGCATCTAAGCTGTCTAATTTAATAAACAACAGTAAATTCGTTTTTATAAATGACAGTTTAATACAAAGTGTTGCCAGCGCTCTAAGAATAAGAGCCGGCACTGAGCTGAGTTCCAAAATCATAGTATCAGAATCTTCAAAGTCTGTGAATGGCAGGCAAATGCTGAGCCATATTCTTTAATTTGTATTTATTGACTGCACTCATTTCAGAATCTAATCCTGTAATTTCAGAGGAAACTAGAAACAACCTTCAATTTTCTGAAGTGCATTTGTTAAAGTACATTTGCAACGCCAGTTTCATTTCTGTATTTTCTGTATTGTCAAAATGCCATGTTATAATGACAAGTATCTTTGCAATGTCAGATGAAAACAAAAGACAGTATTTGGGAGCTCCTGTAATGGCCATTTATTATCTGGCTTACCCAGCCAGTTTCTCTGGGATTCTGGTCATCTGGGATTCGCAATGTGGTGTGACGGTGACTGCAGGAGATATTATGGATGCCAAATCACTATAATGATAGTGGCTATGTTGTCTCAGCCAGTAAATGAAGAGAAATTTTAAAATTTCATTTGTTGCAAATCCTGCCACAAATCAGGGGCTGGAACTGAATCACATATTTCTATTTCTAGGCTTTCGCTAGCAGCTATTGATTAAATATTGGACCTATGCACAGCAAGTTTCGTGGGATTTGGTATTTTCTGTGCTCTCGGTCCATACAGGACAAGTAAGGTGCTCAAGCACGTTGCATGGAGAATACAGACAATCCATACGTAAGGCCCTGATCCTGCAAAGATTTAAGCAGGCAAGTAACTTTAAACACCTGAGTAATCCTGACTCCCAGTGAAGTCATTGAAATTCCTTTCTATTGACATCAACTCTAAATACTAGGGGTAGCACTTAAAATGACAATCAGGCACTGCCCCTCACCCATCTCATTTTCACCATCATTTAGTACTGAGTACATCTCCAATCCTGTTTTATTTTTTTAAGGACTATCATGGCATACAAAGTTGAATTTGGAAGCGATAAGGCCTTATTATTTGCATTTTTTAGTTACAGTGTTTGAGATTTGGTAGTTTTTCCCACTTCATTGCACATGAATTTCAATGGGATGGTTCAAACTGATCATGAATATTTGAGCACTTGAATTTTATTTTTATTACTGTTTATTACTTGTATTGCAGTAGTATCTAGGAGCCCCAGTCATGGACCAGGACTCCCCTGTAGTAGGCTCCATACAAACAGAACAAACCAACAGTCCCTGCTACAAAGAGCTCCAAGCACACAAGTGAATTTGAAGCACAGATGTTTGGGTATTTGCAGAAAGCTATTTTTGAATTGTATATTAACTGTTTGTTACATAGTCAAGACAGCACGAATGGGAAACCTTGCAATCAGTTACACATGGAACTGTTAGTAAAATCTTCCAATTTTCAGTAGAATTTCTCATTGTGCATATTGGAAATGTTGCTGGAAACATCAAAATCTTCTCAAATGTTAGCGTGAGAGTCTTTACCTGGTTCACTGTGGAAATGTAGACACCGATTCGGTATCCTTCTTCAGTGTCTGAATTTAGCCTTCCAACTAAATTAAAACTTCACCAATTCTGGGGTAGCAGAAGCCAAACCAAGTGTCAGTAAAGGATAAGTCTGCCCCAATCTTTGCCCGGGTCATAGGTGTCTTGCTGGAGGTTTGCATTCAGTTCCCACTTCTCAGAGGCTCCTTTAAAAAGCAAGCCCTTCCTGGCCTCTTCACCCAAAGATTTCCCCTTTATCTTGTTCCAGGTGTCTGCCATTCCAGGCTCAACAGAAATCCATCTATCTTAAGGTGCTCTCTACCGCTGTAGTATCTGAGCATTTTCCCGTTTTTAACATATTTCTCCCCCAGCACCTTTGCGAGGTAGGGCAGTGCTATTGTCCTCATTTTACAGATGGAGAACTGAGGTACAGGGCAATGAAATGGTGTGCCCAAGATCACACCAGATGTCTGGTGGAGCAAGATCTGAAACCCAGGCTCCTATGGCCTTAACTACTGAACCCTTCTTTCTCTTTCAGCACAAAATCCCCTCAGCCAACAGCAGTTCTACTCAAAATGCCTAAAAGGCTCTTCCTCAAGTTGCCACAGCCTACCAATCATCGGCCACCAATCTCCAGAGTTCTGCACACGGCTGATGTGGTTTCAGTTCCAGTTCTAACTGCTGCTGCCCAAGCACTTGCAGGAGAATTACTAACAGTTCCAGTTTCTGATCCTTCCACATCTCCTCCTGTTCTGATAAAAGGGAGGTTTTTATATCCTTGTCCCCTACCCACCATCCCTGTCCCATCCCTACAGTCCCATGATCCCTGTAATAACCGTGATTCCCAAGGATTTCGCAAGGCAACAACTAGGAACTAACTAGTGCTGGATCTGGAATTCAACTTATAGAACCAGTTCTTTCTGTTACAGGCAGAATGTGAGTGCTACCACTGTAACTTATGCTAGTGTTATATGCTTTGTATTCCATATGGTTGTTACATTGTGAACAATCTATTCATTTGTAATAGTCACAAGTCAAATATTCTGCATACAAAGATTATTAACTAAAGAAATCCACTAAAATTTTCCAACAGAAAGCAAGTGACGTTCACTGAAGAAGTTATCCATTCTAAATCTTCTCTTCATTTTAGTTCCTGATAAGTCAGGGTCTATCCTTGCATCTGAAGATCAGCACATAACTCCTTCGTTGGCTTCCCCAGATTTGACCTGCTGATTTCTGGACTTATCACCATATTCACCCTCACTCACAGTATGCAGCCACCACAGCATGCAATGGCCATGCACACCCTGGCTTTGGATGCTAATGTGAGATGTGAGAGATAGCTGCCTCAAAAGCACAACTGACTGGGACAGGTTCCCCAAAGGCCATATATCAAACTACCCAACTCCAACTGGCCCTGTTCACATGGAGCTATTTAGCCCTGAGACAAAGCTGGTGGCGTGTCTACAGCGGCAGCTCCAGTCACCAGCGCTCCAAGCGTGTTTCTGGGGCGGCAAGCCGCGGGGGGCTCCCTGCTGGTCCCTGTGAGGGTAGCAGTCTGGCAGCCTTCGGCAGCATGCCTACGGGAGGTCCCCGGTCCTGTGGATTTGGCGGCAATTCGGTGGTGGGGACGCTGAAGCCGCGGGACTAGCGGACCTCCCGCAAGCAAGCTGCTGAATCCGTGGGACCAGGGACCTCCCGCAGACACGCTGCTGAAGGCAGCCTGCTTGCCGTGCTTGAGGAGGCAAAAAAGCTAGAGCCGCCCCTGCTTGTCCACAATCATTCACCCCTGGCCTCAGACTGCCCTCTAGGACATCTGAGATGGCAACTGTGTGTGCTTCTGCAATTCCCCTACCCACCACTGGGCTACCTAGTGAGCACTATGCTAGGGTTTACACTAGCAAATACCAGGAAAAGAAACATCAGGATTGATGAAGCTCTATTTCTGCATGCTTTCTCTGTCTGAGTGCACAGACCATTCCTGATTGTTTCCCCAATATATGGAGGGGTGGGAAAGCAAAGACCTAAAAGCTGAGCTAAAATTCAGGCTATTTTCCAGAACTGATATGTCCCTCAGACAAACAGATCAAAGATTTTTTTAATGTAACTTTGGGTATTGTTAAGATTCTGTGTTTGTCTTTATTCTCTTCAATATTTTGCTTTTAACAGACAGATGAATGGGATAACTTGACTTGATTCATCGGTCCTGCTAAAGCACTGACTTCTTTAACAGCAATCATAAATGGTTTTGAGATATGAAACAAGTGTTCTAGCATGGTCCACTGAACAGAATGGAGAACAAAGGCTTCCTCAGTGTCATTGTGCATGATATATTTAATGATTGCTACCGTACATTCTGATCAAGAATGCTTTTAGTCATGTAGTACATGGAATTCCATCTTGTTTATATACGCTGAATGAGCTGGAGAGACAGAAGTACTGTGTTTTTCTGGACTTTATTCTGCTGAACTAAGTCTCACTGTGGTGACGTGCCTTTCCTATTATAAACCCAAAGTTTCCTAGGCACACCAGTTCTGCTCTCCATGTTGTGGCCAATTAGTTATGTGAAAATCAGAATGTTTTGGTATTGAGTATTTTTCATTATTTGCTTTTTTTTGTAATATAAACTAAATTTAAAAACAAACAAAAAAACCCACTTTGAAACAAAACATTCCAGTCTGAAAATGTCAAAACAAAATGTTTGACATTATTGAAATGCTTCATTTTGATTTCTTTTCTGAAACAAAATTTGGTCTAAATAGAGACACACTTGCAGAAAGTTTCGATTTTGACAAAGCATTGTCCTGGCCACGCACGAAAACAGACAAGATGCAATGGTTGTGGTTTAATTAGGCTGCAGCTTTATTCACTTAACATATTGAAGAATACCTGGTAATAAATCAGAATGCAGGTCAGCACTTTTTCCTAATATTTCCCACCTATTTGGGAGAGCTGCTGTCAGCCCTTCCTCTTTCCAACCTGGTCCCAGCCTGTTGCTTAGACCTATCACCCTCCCCTCACATGAGTGTTCGTGGGAGGGGGAGGTATCTCCCCACTGTACAATTAAAAGACCCATCCCTCCTTTTTCTGGCTTCCAGAGAGGATACCTTCCCCTAAATCCACTTCCAACTCCTGTTTCTCAGATAGCCATATCCCCTCTGTCATGAGTACTTGCACTGCACACCTGACAGTTGTGACATCTTCTATTAGTAAATTGAGATATCTTGACCTAACCTCTTAACTTACGTCATGAGGTCCCAGACCTGCTGTGAGGAAGGTGAAAAATCCTACTTTGTCTCAATCGATCTGATGGTAAGGGAAAATTTCTTCCCAGACCCAAAAGAAAAAAAAGGCAATTAGCACTAGGGTGACCAGATGTCCCAATTTTATAGGGTCTTTTTCTTATATAGACTCCTATTACCCCCAACCCCCTGTCCCAATTTTTCACATTTGCTGTCTGGTCACCCTAATTAGCACAATGCCCACAGCAGATCTTTAAAAAGTCCTTCTCGGATGCCATACATGGGAGGGTGGGTGCTGCTGATCAGATCGGTGAGAAAGATGACAGAGTTAGTTCCTTCCCGAAAGCATGCAATATTAATATCCTTCCCCCTGCACATGGTGGGTCATCACCCCCAACCTTGTCCGGCAACTTCCTATTCTCCCCTTGGCTCTGCTCAGGTAAGTCCTTCCCTCTTTCTCCTTTCTTGTAACCCAAATTCAGTAGGAACACTTAAACGAACACCCAATCCTTTTTTTCCTGCTGGCTGGACAAAGACCCGTCACATTCAGCTGCAGAGAGTACATTTAACGTTGTCGGAAAATTGTTGATCAGCTTCAGTAACAATATACATTTGTTTCTCTTCAATGAGTAGGTGATAGTGAAATAACAGTAATAATAACAATAATAAAACTCATTTTAAGCCCAAGCCTCAGCTGGTGTAAATTGATGTAGCTCCACTGATGTCAGTAGAGCTGTGGGGATTTACAGCTGCTGAGGATCGGACCCTCAGTACCTGTTGTGTAAATGAAAGTTCCCAGACCTGTGAGGAACCAACTCTTGCTATGTAGCAGTCAATCTGTATCTAATACATTAATTCACTGGTTTCTTAGGAGTAACTGTCTATTTAGTGGAAAACAAATGGCTCATCATTTCAGAAAAGCCAAGAGATAATATGAATGATTAAAGTGTTCAATTTAGCCTACCCTGTCTGAAACAGCCCCTAAAGGTGACAAATACATTATTCCAGATTAAGACAAAAAGTGACGGGGGAAGGGGGAAGAGGGAGGTCACATAAAAAATCCTTGAGCCTGCTTGCTAAACTTCTGTAATCCAGGAAATCATGTTTTAGCATTCCATCTGCTAGTGAGGAAATGGTTTCCAGCAGTTGCATGGATGCTTGCTATGAATGTTCAGAGCACTGTGCACTCTTATTAGAGTAGAGTTAAATTGTGTTTCACGCAATTTTCATACAGTTGGTTTTCATCCTTTGGGGTTTTTTTTGTTGTTTTGCTAGAAAAACAGAGATCCTTAGCTGGTGTAAATGGTCATAGCTTGAACTCAATGACAATTTACATTAGCTGAGAATTCTGCCCTATTATCTCTAAGGAGGACTTAATTAAAATATATACACCTCTACCCCGATATAACGCTGTCCTTGGGAGCCAAAAAATCTTACCGCGTTATAGGTGAAACCACGTTATATCGAACTTGCTTTGCCAGAGTGCACAGCCCCACCCCCACGAAGCACTGCTTTGCCGCGTTATATTCGAATTTGTGTTATATCAGGGTAGAGGTGTATCTGCCACAAACAGATGCATATAGACAACATATCTAAATATCATGGTGCTTTCTTGATATAATTTGGAGATTTTTTTCCTTCTATTCTACCACCTATATTAGACTGATAATTGAGCTAGTTCAGGTCATTCATGATCATAGCAACATAAGACACAGAAAGGGAAAATAACTGTTAAATAATCTACCTAAATTAGGGAAATACTGATATGATCTCTCAATTCTCCATCACCAGAAACACAGTCTGGGACTAATTATTCAGCCATTAAATATGTTTGTCATATTGTGTGTGACAAATAAGAGTGAAAAGAGACTAAAGATATATTTCTGTGTACTGGTGGGACCAAACTTGCAGTCAAGACCAGCTTTTGATTTTACTACAGCCGAAAAGCACTTAGCATAATTTTGACAAAAGGAGGAAAAATGTTAATGATGTCTCCCCGTCCCCATTTATGATGTTACCTGCACTACCTGGCATACTTCAATAAAAGACAAGAAGTCTGATCCCTGCAGCTTCGCTTGGAATATAGTTGTGCTTTAAAGAAATAACCTGAGTGAAATAAACTACAGGCTGTCAAGGAGCCTAGAAAAAGTCTCTCATTTGGGCATTTTCCCTTGGCTTATCCATACTCCAGAGGGAAATCTCTTTGGAAATTCCTTTGCTTTATGCTAGGCCTCCAAAAATACCATTTTACCCAGGGACCATGTGGATTCCAACTTCAGCGTCTTTGCCAGCATCCTCAGCACCACGTGGTAGATGATGAATTTATAAACTACTGTTCTTTTCTTTTTGAAAACTGTAAGCTAAAGATTCAGTTTGTTAACATCGACTCCCTCATGAGCATCCATTTTGCAGGCTCTCTACTTTGCACATTTTCAACTTCTTCAGTTAAGTTAAACAAAGGATCTGCTCCATGAATGCTGGTTCTTTACTTAGATTATGTTCTGTTCCTTAACTTTGCAGCCTGAAAAAGGTAGTTGGTATCCTCAGAATTTCTCTAACCTTTCTTTTATTCACATTACAGTGCAGTAACAGCTAATCAATTACCACATGCTGATGCCTCATGAAGACCCCTAAATCTCCTATCGACAGTTCATCACAGAAGGCAGGGTTGTTGGGTTGTTTTTTTTTGCCACTTTCTATTTAAATGATAACTTTGTACAAAGTTATCTCACAGTATCTAAATTATTTGTTCACTCTCCCTGCACAATTGGAAGGGGGTTTACATTATTTTATATCTTAAAAGTTTTAACTCTTTTTTAAAAAGAAGACAGCTTTAAAGTATGTAGGCTCATTTCCAGGCAAGAAAAATATTTGATAAATGTAAAGATCAGTAACATTCTTATCAACTTTTTGCATCTTTTTCTATATTGTCAGTGTTCAGGAGAGAGAAAGAGAAAGCACGTTTCAGTTCTTTTAAGGGGTTTCATTTCACATGATGGGACTACATAGCACTAATTAATTAACAGATTATCTGTATAAATCCACACCATAATCTGTTTCTAAAAATCTAAATCATTACATTGAGGCTTTTTAAATTGCTAGAGAAGACTTGTGAAACTAGTTACACATATCATTCTTACAAATTACACAGAATCCATTTTGATCAATGCTAAGGTACAGTGAATGTGAAATGAATTCCTAATGAAGACTGCACACGTGTGCATGCACACACACACACACACAACAAAACAAAAACCCACTCACAAATCACCAGCAGGGCACATCAACATCATGTACTATCGACCGCATTTCTCCTGTCAGGAAGCATCATCAATCCACACAGGAAAAAAATTGGAAATAGAAAACTGACACAATTAGAAAATTGTGGGAGTAATCAGCTCTGAGATGGAAAAAAAAGGTAAAGTTTTTTACCTTCTAAGACTCACTTTCCCTGCAACTATGGTGCTATGACATTTGCAAAAAAGCATAACTACACAATAAATGTGATATACTGAGATAGCTTTCTGGCAAACCTTTCCTCTCCTTGAACACTAAACAAGGACTTTTTTTTCAGTTACAGATACCTCCCAAGTATTAAAATATAGTAATTTGATTTGGATTTAAATTGTTGTGTAATAATGAATCTGTATTCTTTAGAGAAGCTATGACTATTTGGAAGTGAGAATTATGACCCGTCATTAATCAAGAATGTTCACTGAGCCTTACGTAAAGGTCAGTTAGTTTCAGCATTAAATACAAACCTTCTATATCATGCCTCAATTTCATTCTCACTATTGAAACTAACAGATGAGTAGGTTAGAGTACAAAGGGTAGAAACCATTATGAGGAAATGAGTTACTGTAGCAGTTGCTTCTGTGTTAAAGGACTTAGGGGAAATCTGTAAAGGAAAGAAATATATGAGTGAAACTTGAATCTGTTTTCAAGCATTTGAATCCTTGTTGATCATCAGTTTTGTCTGTCTGATTCTATCATGTGCTGCCACTCAAAGCAGTTATAAGCTACCCAAAAATGGCACCTTCCTACTCAGTATCACTGACTCGTGTGACTTTTTGGCAGTGCAAATTATTTTAACAACAAAATATGTTTTTAGGTCTTTAGCTCAATAGACCCAATACAGCTATGGATGAGAGAGTTAGGTTTTATTCTGCTTCACTCAGGTCAAGATTAAAATGCAGCATTGTTATTACTGACTGAGGCATGTGGTTCCTGTCCAGACCTCAACTTCCCCACAAGGCAAGAGAGTTTGGAACCAATATCCTAGTGATGGCTTAAGGACGCAGCAATAACCAGCTTGACTGTCAGATCCCAGGTGTGGCCTACATGGCAGCAGTTAGAAAGATGATCATCTTTACATTTCTAAACAAAAGAACTTTTAGCCTGAAGTAGCTGAAAGAAAATATTTAGAACCTTAAAGGATCATTTTTACAGTCATTTTTTCCTGTTTTTAATGACATGTAACAGAGTGACAGACAGTAGGACAATAGCAATGTCAGGGTTTTTGAGTCATCTTGAAGGCAGGTGCTTAAACCCTGCAAAAAAGATGCAGTGTAATTAGTGATGAATCAGACTAACATCTTGTTAGCTCCAAACAATATGAAGAGTTGCAGTATTTCTCTGGACAGAGGGAAGTAGGCTCTGTGAGAAAGTTCCCTAGGAAAAGTCAGGTTTGGGGAGAAAAGCTAGACTAAGGTTTTCGTCTGGTCGTGACTGTTTGAATTACCAGTAAAGTCAAACTCCAGGAAAGGGATATATTGGACTATATGCAGGGTGTGTATATTCTGTTCAGATCAAGATTGGAATTGCACCTGTTTATGCTGCATTTTAAGCTGCCAGTTTCACTGACCTGTTCATCAACCAGTACAATACATGACAGTGGCACAAACCATAGGGATGTAGGCCCTGCAAAAATTCTGCTTTGTCCATTATTACTTTCTATGATTTTTTTAATGCATTTCTATAGCTATCAAAACTATTTCCATTTGTACTCAATTAGGCAAATGACAAATGCTAACGTAACAGAGTGTTTTTTGAATACTCAGACAGGAGACTGAATAGGAATTCTTCAGATAATTTGCTCTAAGCAGCAGTGGTTTTCATCTCCGGTGAAATAACCAGTCTGAATATGTCAAAAACACAAAACACTATTTTTCAAAGAAGGATGCACCTGAAACCCAAAATGCCAAAATACATTTACAATTGTTAAAAAAATATATCTTAGAATATGGAGGTTTTCTAATAGGGCTAACAGGCTTAAAAGCATTCAAAATTCATAGGGAGAACCCTACAGGAATCTGTCATTTTAGTGATGTCACTTTATCCACCAATCAAAATTATGGACTACATACCTGTAGGAATACCATTTTCAAAACTTTTTATTTCGTGAATGATATAATATATGTCACGATGATGCTATCAGATATATAACAGGTCGTCAGTCATCAGAAACTATCCTGAATTGTGTAAGCCTCTCTCAGATTTGCCCTTACTTTTCTGTCCATTCGAGAATGACATCTTGTAAATGCTTGTAGCTTTAACATTAACAATTATATGCATGCATATATACATTTTAGATTTACTGCAAGAGGAAAATAGAGGTAAATTTGGAGACCATGTACACATTCTTTGGGGCCTTGTGAGGAACCCTCTCAGGCCAGGAGCACACCTCTGTTTTTTTTCAGTGGGACAAACCAGTGTCCTTGTAAATGATTTTTACAGGTTTTTACAATTACGGGATTTTTTTTAAATAGGCCACTAGCAATTCTCCAGGTAATCTGTGTATGCTCCTAGGGAATTTTCATTATTGTTATTTACATTATAATAGCACCCAAAGGTTCCAGTTGAGATCAGGGATCCGTTATACTAGGGGCTATACAAACATATGGTAAGAGACAGTCCCTGCACCACAGAAATTACAACCTACAATCTCTATTTACAATTCTGAGCTGAATCCTTGCTGGGTCTGGTGAATCAATGGGAGCAGCAGTCCTGAAGGGTGGGCAGATGGTAGTCCATTCCATTGCAGCTTGCTGCTGATTCATTTAGGGAAGTACCATTTAGTACCATGCAAGGCACTGAATTTAGCCGTATGAAGTGGAAATCCATCAACTTCATGAATAAACTCACACAGATACAGACAGCCATCACCTTCCTCTCCAAGTGCAATCAGATGGACATCATACCAAATGGACTGAAGGTAAAAAATCCATTGCAATCGACATACTATACTGACTATGGTGAGAGATTGTGCCACACACTCTTAAAGAAACTTAGGAACCACCTGATCAGCATCCTGTACAGCAAACAGGAGAAAATAAAAAATGAGCTCTCAAAACTGGAGACTCACATACAAAACCAACCTTCCACACAAACTTCTACATGGTTGGACTTTACAAAAATAAGACAAGCCATTTACAATGTACATTTTACTTCTATACAGAGGAAAAAGGACAGTAAACGATCTAAACTCCTACAGGACACGGAGCTACAAAAGTAGTACCCTTAACTTACCCAACAATATTTTTAATCCAATCAACCACACACAGCCTAGCAGAAGAGTGTGTCCTACCTCAGGGACTCTCTTTCTGCCCCACCACCCCCACACATATGATACAGCTGTGCAGTGATCTGGAAGCCTATTTTCACTGTCTCTGACTCAAGGAATATTTTCAACACACCACTAAACAGAGCACTGACCTACAGGAACCCTCCTAACAACACTACAAGAAGAAGAATTCTGCGTGGACTCCTCCTGATGGTCGAAATGATAGACTGAACTTCTACATAGAGTGCTTCTGCAGATGTGCACAAGCTGAAATTGTGAACAAACAGCATCACTTTCCCCATAAACTCAGTGTACAGAATGCAATGCCATCCACAACCTCAGAAATAACTCTGACATTATAATCAAAAGGGCTGACAAAGGAGGTGCTGTAGTGATTATGAACAGGAGGCTGCCAGACATCTCTCCACCACCACATTCTACAGGCCTCTATCTTCCGATTCCACTGAGGGTTACCAAAAGAAACTTCACCATCTGCTCAAGAAACTCCCTGCTACAACACGGGAACAAATCTACATAGACACACCCCTACAGCCCCAAGCAGGGGTATTCTATCTGCTACCCAAGAGCCATAAACCTGGAAATCCCAGACACCCCAGCATCTCAGGCATTGGCACTCTTACAACAGGATTATCAGGCTATTTGGACTCTCTCCTCAGACCCTCCGCTAACAGCACTCCTAGCTATCTTCGAGACACTATCAACTTCCTGAGGAAACTGCATTGGTGATCTTCCTGAAAACACCATCCTGGCCACCATGGATTTAGAAGCCCTTTACACCAATATTCCACATAAGGATGGACTAAAAGCTGTCAGGAACAGTATTTCTGATGAGGCCACAGCATACCTGGTGGCTGAGCTTTGTGACTTTGTCCTCACCCAGAACCATTTCAGATTTGGGGACAGCTTATACCTTCAAGTCAGCGGCATTTCTATGGGTACCCTCATGGCCCTACAGCATGCCAATACTTTTATGGCTGACTTAGAACAATGCTTCCTGAGCTCTCGTACCCTAGCGCCCCTCCTCAACCTATGCTAAATTTATGACATCTTCATAATATGGACCCATGGGAAGGAGGCCCTATAAGAATTCCACCTGGATTTCCACCCCACCATCAACCTCAGCCTGGACCAGTCCACACATGAGATCCACTTCCTGGACACTACAATGCAAATAAGTGATGGTCACATAAACACCACCCTATACTGGAAACCTACTGACCGCCATACATACCTACACGCCTCCAGCTTCCATCCAGGACACATCACATGCTCCATTGTCTACAGCCAAGCTCTAAAATACAGTCCCTCAGATACAGACAAACACCTACAAGATCTCTATCAAGCATTCATACAACTACAATACCCACCTGGGGAAGTGAGGAAACAGATTGACAGAGTGTATCTGTAATTTTCACTCCATGCATCTGAAGAAGTAGATTTTTTACCCATGAAAGCTAATGCCCAAATAAATCTGTTAGTCTTTAAGGTGCCCCCAGACTCCTCATTGTTTTTGTGGATACAGACTAACACGGCTACCTCTCTGATATTTAGGGAAATAACTCCTTGCTTTGGTCTATATGTTTTATGCCTGAATCAGCGTCTTCACAGATTTACACCAATGTGAAAATAAAATAAGGATTCAGACTCTATTAGCAAATGGAGGCCAGCTCAGAAAAACACTTTGAGTGGGCCAGAGATTATTTTCTCTGTGTACTTTTGATTTAAGAAGACAGACAGACAAACAACTTAGATTCTGGACCAAACCATTTATAGCAACCTCCCAGGGACCTGCCTATCTTTGCAGATTGCACTTCACAGTGGCTCTATCAATGATTTTACAGGCTAGAGTGCTAATGAAATAGGCACCTGCCTATGTTTCTGTTCCCATGCACTAAAGATTTACAGATGCAGATATATGCAACACTACATAAATAATATCACTGCAGCAAACACTCATTACTTGTCTATAAACTAATACTTAACTCTGTATTTTAAATAAGTAACGCATAACACTGTAAAGCCACTGTCCCTCAGAAGGATCTGACTCCTATTATAGAGTAGCTGAGAAAGAGCTGATAAGCCTCTATCACCCAAAGACTTGAGCCCCCAAATAGCCTTGCCTGTCACACCCATGCTCTAATCTTACATCATCGTATCTCTTTATTTATCAATCAGCATCTAATATTTTCTGCTTCAAAATCTTTCTTATGGGGCTAGCTCTGTACTAAGTTCCTTGATCAAACCACGCAAAACAACACTGAACCTTTTAATGTCAGGGAGAGTAATTTTCCTTTAAAAACATTACCTATAATTCTTTATACAGCACTATCTGGCATAAACAAGATGTTCTCTGTGAAGCATACATTGTACCACCTAAAAATAAGTTAATGTAATTTTTCAGAGGACAGTTTAAATACACTGCTCGCTGAAAAAACCTCTAAGTATGAGTTTGTAAATGCTTCTCTGCAATAATTTACTGGCTTGGCTTGTTAAAGAGCTGTGCAGTGGTTCTAGATGAAACAGGTTTAATTTGAAATCTACAGGATGACGCTCTTAAACTTTTCTCAAACTCTTGTTCTGAAGACAAGCTTCCCAAAACCCTGAAAGAAAAGTAATGTGGAAAAAATTATTTGAGCAGTGGTACAATAGGCTCACTATAATTCAACATGGGCCTGATCCACCAGAGTTCTGAGCATCAATAGTCACAACAGAAATTAAAGACATTCAGCAGCTTGTAGAGTTGGCTCTATATTAGTGTCATGACTATAGCTAGTCAAAGATTGTGCTGAAACTTGATGGAAAATTGCATTTGCAATAGAACAGATTTTTTTCTTTTTATAGAAAGTCCTGCTTCAATAATTTTTTATTTTTCATAAGGAAACTGAAAACATAAAATTAGACATTTTTAGTTTTGGGGTAAAAACTTTCAGGTGCTGAAACCTTCAAGATTTTCAAGGTTTTCTTTTTGGTTTTTTTTGTTTTTTTTTTTGAGGAAAATCAAAAATTTATGCTGAAAGTTTTAAAGGAAAACATTTGTTAATTTTCTCTGAAATTTTCAGTGGTGAAAAAATATTTTCAAACCATCTCTAATCATGAAGTAAATTCTCATTTGCCCTTACAGCCCCAATTCAGCAAAGCACTAAAGCATGTGCTTAACTTTAAGCAGATACTTATGTGCCACTGAAGTCAATGTGCTTTAGTGTTTTGGTACCCAAGGATTAAGTGCTTAGAATGTGCTTAGCTGAATTGGGGCCTAAAAAGCTAGGTGACACTAATCACCGTAAGGGAGGTGAAATCAGGCCTCAAGTAGAATATCACTTTCTACAGATTCCAAAGTGAGGATTCGACTGGGCCATTCAAGCATAAGCCTGCATTGAGGGTTGGTGAGCAGCCACCATGTGCAACCACCTGGAGACAATCTGTCTCAGTGCAAGCTCTTCAGTGCACAAGGAGAGCTCACATGCTGCAGGGGAGGCAGCATGCCTTTCCTCACCCCACTGTGACTGGCCACCTCAGCCTGTGTTTAAGGGGAGCAAAGCCACACCTCTGGTTTCTCCCTGTCACTGCTCCTCCCTTCCCTCTGCGGAGTAGTGAGGGAGCAGAGGGTAGGGACTGCAATTGTACTCACCCCTTCTGTGACTCATTACTTCCTCCACCCACCCTCAGACAATTGCACAGAGGCCAGGTAAATCTGCCCCTAAATTGTTAGTAATCTATAATCTATAAATGGAAACAGATCTTCAAAGGACCGCTGAAAGGCAGCCAACCTGGATAGCAGCTGACATCTAATCTGGCAGAAGAAATGGTGTTGTGAACTCTCATGATCCTATCACAAGTCTCGTGATACTTAGTGCTATTTTGCAAAGCCCCAGATGCTGGAAGTAAGATTGCATGAAAATCTCAGTTTTTATTTGTTAAAAAAGAGTTGATTTCTAGCCCCCATGTTTGCAGGAAAAAGTAAGTATGAAGTAAGTGTGCCTTAGGGTATGTCTACACAGCAAGCACAAGCATGCTGCTTCCCAGCATGAGTAGACAGATACATGTTGGCTCTGCTTGAGCTAGTGCACTAAAAATAGCAGTGTGGCTACAGTGGCAGGGATGGTGGCTCTGGGCTTCCTTAGTACAAGCCTCTCGCTCAGTCCCTCTTAAATGTACTTGGGCAGCTAGCCCAAGCTGCTGCCCAGGCTGCTGTGGCAACACTGCTAATTTGAGAGTTCCAGACTAAAGTGACATCAGCCAGTTCATACTGGAGAGAAGCCCTTTCAGTACACATTTGAAGCATGTGGAAACCGATTTTCACTGGACTTCAATTTACGCACACATGTGCAAATTCACACTGGAGACAGGCCCTATGTGTGCCTGTTTGACAGCTGTAATAAGAAGTTTGCTCAAGGGTTTCTCAAACAGGGGTCACCGCTTATGTAGGGAAAGCCCTGGCGGGCGGGGCCAGTATGTTTGGGCCAATGGGAGCTGCTGGAAGCAGTTCATGCTGAGGGACTTACTGGCCAACACTTCCAGCAGCTCCCATTGGCCCGGAGCAGTGATCCACAGCCAGCAGGAGCTGTGATCGGCCGGACCCGCAGATGGGGCAGGTAAACACACTGGCCCAGCCTGCCAGGGGCTTTCCCTACACAAGCAGTGATCCCTGTTGGAGAAACCCTGTGTTAGCACATTAGCTCGAGCAGAGCTATTGTGTGTCTCTCGACTCAAACTGGGAAGCACACTTCCAGCTGCAGTGCAGACATAGCCCGAAAGCCTCAGATACCAGAGAGCAAAGAAAAAGAAACCAAAAGTTAATTTTTAAAAAATCAGGAGGCCTCAGCTATGATTTTTGAACTCTTTGGGTTGGCAATATTGCCCAACTCCTTTCCCGGAGTATCTCATTGATCTCCTGGCAGTAGTGTTTGGGCTCTGCTTTGTACCAGTAAAGCAGGTATCATTGAATTCAGCTCATCTGTTTAGTGAAGAAAGAGAACAGCATTTACAACTGGTGCTGTTTATTCCAGATTAGCATGAAAATAAAGAATAAAAGCTTGCACCTTTCTTACTAATCTGCAGGAAGCTGACTATCAGAATGACTTCAATTAGTCTGTCTCTCTCTCTCTCTGTAGCCACATAACATGTGTAAATGCACCAGTTCTTTGAAAACTGCAATCACCCTTTGTGATAAAAGCAGTAAATAACACAAAGAATTCTCACAGTTCTAATTAACATGAGAAATTCATATGGTTCTTCAGAGAGGATACTGCAACATGGCTAGTCAAGTCAGGAGAACAAAATTAAATTGCTGGAATATCTCCATGGAATAATGCACCATCCAGAGAATTTACAGGCTGAGAAGATGGGAGCTTCTGTGATATAAGCCCAGCTCTACCATTGACTCACTGTGTAAATGAGTGTGTGAACTTGTACATGTCACGTAATTCTGTTTTACATTCCCTACCTGTACAATGGATATAATAATATTGTGAAGACTGAGGAGCCAAGTAGCTTGTACAGCACTGAAGCCACATGTACTTGCTAGTAATTGTATTATTTGGATAGAAAATGGTTTTATTATGGTTTGTTCAACCTTCATCATATAAATACTAGTGGATCATTACTGGTTATGCACAGTATTATTACTAGCCTGTGCATCAACGTGATTTGTTGACCAAGATAATTGACTAAAACTCCTCAAGATAAAAAACTTGGATAGTTTATTTAACCCAGTAGTTTCACTAGGATTAGGGACTTTTTATGAAGCTGACTTACACATTTTTGATACAGTATAATAAAAAACTTAAGACTAACTTTGACCTAAACTGAACTGACTGAGTTAGACCTGCAGGACCACTGAATATTAATATAATTACATCTAACCTGAGCCTTCCATTTAATAGGTATCACACTGTTATTTACTGTTATGAATTGCAGCATCACCTGGGAACCTCAATCAAAGCTCAGGCTCTCATTCTCCATTGCAAACTAGTAACGCAGAAGACAGTCCCTGCCCCAGAAAGCTTACAATGTACATAAACCATAGGTACAAATGTCCAGATCCTAAGATGGTGTAAAATCACATGGCTCTACTGACTTCAATGGATCTACATCAATTTACAGCAGCTGAGGATCTGGTCAGCCCTGCAAACTCTTTCTCACTTTGACACACACTTACTTATCCAATTGGTCCCACTGAGATCAATAGGAGTACTCACATGAAGAAACTATAATTGTTGTAAGGAAAGGCTGCAGAATCAGCCCAATACTAAGGGAAAAACAGGCAAAATTCTGCCTTTTATTGCATGGGTGCATGTACAGAAGAGGACATAAGAACCATTGCCAATCTACCAGGTCCTTCAGTGCTCCACAGTAGATGTGCGGAGAGCCCTAAACAGCTAGCACATATATTGCTGTTGTACATGTACACGGTTCTGTTTTGAAGAAGCAGCAGTGTAATCCCAAAAATAGAACCAGAAGAATTATGGAAACGTTGGGCAGGAAGGGACCTTGAAAAGTCATCTAGTCCAGCCCCGCATACACATCCCCTGCTCTCTTCACAACATGGGGAGGAATGAGGATCAGAAACCCTTGGCAATTACAGATTCCACTTGGAAACCAGAATATCACTCAAATTGAGCTTGAGGTTGTAGCAGCAGCCAACATTATGCTCTCTGGACACCACCCACTTCCCCCTGACACCACAGCTCCTGCATGAATTGTACCTCTTTGCCTCTCCTGCTCCCTCCCATGGTGCCTCAGACCTTTCTCTGGGGAGAAGAAGAATGTGATGAAGGGAAATTGCACTTGGAAAACATAGGAGTGGTGGCTATAGCTTCCTTGGAGAGGGACAATATATAATTTGTACCCCTGTCCTATTCACCAGCACAATAACTCACCTCTACCAACACCAATGCAGGGGGAGCACTCAGCTTCTGAGGCAGGACCATGGTTCTGTTAAAGCACCACATTTGACTGCATTTTTTATCTGCACAATGCTGTGTCTTAATGCTGATCTTGTTTTAATCAGACGTTACTTCTGCTGTAATCAAGTTCTGTAGAATTGGTAATTATTTATCATTTGGGGCCTTCTTCCCCTCAAGGCTCTGTCTGTTTGATTTATGTACCTGGAACCTCTTTTAACAGCTGTCATTGTGCTATATATTTATTTGTACCTATTAGGGAAAAAAGAGGTGGGAGAGACACAAATACACTAAGTTCAAAGCCTTTAAAGCAATCAAAAGGCTTCCTTCTTGGAGAGTCTTCAAAAAACAGTGAGGATATAGTAGAGCAAGCCTGCAAAATATAAAGCTGAGTACACCAAACATGTCTGGACAGGAAATAAATGTTGTCACTGAGTCCTAATGCCTACATTAAGAAACAGCAAAGAGTCCTGTGGCACCTTATAGACTAACCGACGTATTGGAGCATGAGCTTTCGGGGGTGAATACCCACTTCGTCGGATGCATCACCCATGAAAGCTCATGCTTCAATACGTCGAGCATGAGCTTAGTCTATAAGGTGTCACAGGACTCTTTGCTGCTTTTACAGATCCAGACTAACACGGCTACCCCTCTGATACTAGATTAGGAAAACAGTTTATGTTTAAAATATGTTAGTGAACACATTTTGACTAAGGGAGCTAAGCGCCAGATTCAATGTGAGATAAGCACCTCCTTTCCTGTTAGCTATCATCTTTCAAGCCATGATCTACTTGCTTATTGTCACACGCTCACCAAAGCCAGGGCATCCGATGGAGCAGGCACACCTTAATTTTACAGAAAAGAAATTAACACTTAACTTAAAATGGCCACCTGGGAATTAATGACCATACTATAAAACAACAGTGCTTTACTGACCCAACACAAATGTTGTCAGAGGTTGGTCTCTGACCAGGCCAGGTTTCTTGGCCAAAGACAAGAAACACCTTCCTTCCCTGTCACAACCTCACCCAGAACTGGCCTTCGGCAGATGCAGCCTGCTCTTTTTTATCTGGCCTGCTGGGCCCTGATTGTCCTCTCCCTGCACCCAGCCTTTCTAGCTGCTGGAGGATCAAGTATCACTGTTTCTGACAGAAGTTGATGCTAGGAGGCCTCTCTACTGAACCTCTGGAGGCCCAGACTTGCTGTTTTTCCCTTCCAAAAGGAGAATTTCAAGGGCATAGTGCACCAATGCAGCAGGCCTCAGATGGGGCAGCACATGTCTGGTACATGCCATCACACATGCACTAGACATGGCCCAAGTCACGCCATTTGAGTGTGTTCTACCTGCTGGGAGGAAACTACTCAGCTCATATTCAGACAAAAAGAAGGTTCTCAGGCCATAGTACTGAGGCCTGCTGCCACTTAGTAAATAATATTGATTTTACTGCTACAGGGCCAACTTATCTCCTGGGTAGATTCCTCATGCATAGTAGATAGGAAATGCAGTGAGATTCCTCTCCAGAGAAGAAGATTGAGGGTTGCCCCCCCCAAACTAGTAGCTCCTCCATATCACCAGGGCATGGGGCATCTATGCACAAACCTATTCCTTCACAGTGTCATCAGACAGCTTCCAGCTCCCAGTCAGCATTACGCTTGCAGAAGCCATGCTGATAGGCTACTTGGCTGATGGCTGCACTCAGAGTGCTCTCCCTCTCTCCGTAGGTTCTGCATTCACTTGCCCACAAACATTCTATAGGTCATTCCATGGGCCATCCCTCCTGCCACGTCACCCAAACCCCGTTGGGGGAGGGGAGGAGCTCTAAGGAGTCAGGGAGACAGAAAGAAAATTGAAACCATAGAGGTGATGTTCTTCCTTTCCTCACCCCTCAACTGAGCTCTCCCAGTTCCTTTTGTCCAGCAGGAGTAGCTCGTCTGTCATATTGTTTGTAATGTGCATTTCCTTTCTGGGCTGAGCCTTTATTTTTGCTGTTCTTTTAATTAATATTCATTATTATTTCATGGTTACAGTAGAGGTCCCAAATAGCCTGTAATCCTAGATGCTTATCATCTTGTTTCCTCCTGCCATTTTTCTCCTTATTGGTCCCCATTTAGCAAAGCACTTAGGCAAATGTTTCATTTTGAGAACATGTGTAAGTCCATCCCGATATAACAAGGCACATAAGCATGTTGGGTGAAATCTAGTCTCCACTGAAGTCAATGGCAAAACTCCTACTGACTTCAGTGGAGCCAGGGATTTCACCCATTGACTTCAATGGGACTTGAGTATGTGCTTTAGGGCTTTGCCAAATAAAAACAAAGGCAAAAAAATAAAAGGAACTAAAATTAAATACTATGTGAAGCCAGTGCTTTACAAATTGGCATAAGAAGGAAGTGGTATGATTACTGTGCTATTTCAGAAAGATACAGTTCAAACACTCCTGTTTGATTCAGGGATATCTTTGTAATGTTAATGAAATAAAAAGGAGTGTGGGAAATGCTTAACTCTTCAAGAAAAAGGTCTTACTTATTAAGTGTCACATGCCACTTTATTAGAAATGACACTGACATTTAGTTTTCATATCAAATCAATTGGTGAGACAGTGGGGCAGGCCATTTAGATGGCTTAGGGTATTAATTAACTCTGGTCTAATTACAAAGGTACAGTCAACGTTACGGCATTTTATTTTGCTGTGTAGTAGAAACTTGTTCCTGAAAATAATTTAAGACCTTGGCTTTTTGATGTACTGACGGAGGAGGAAAATCACTCAGAAATCTCCAGTCAGAATCTTGTCTTTTGTAATCAATATAACGCAGCAGAGCCATCAAGAATGTTAAAGATGTTTTCTTTTATCTGTTACTAAAGGTTTAAAATGTTTGCTTTCTCTCTTTCCGCCACACTGATCCTTACATCTTTAATGCCAGTGGCTCAATATTGCAAAGTTTTTATCTTGTAGCTCCAGCTACTTCACAAAATTAACAGAATGCATAGCTTTCTAATGCCATTTGTGCTTGAGTGGCCAATGTATCAAATGATTGTCTTTGGATCATCTATCCCTAATATCCTTCAAAGTCAAAACCTTGCTTTGCTCTCTGTTGTTTGTGGAAAAAATGTTGTGCAAGGGGTCACGAAGAGAGAAATATTCCTTAAAAAAAAACCTGAAAAATCAGGGAGATGAAAAGAAATAATTAAAGAACCACAGGAGTTTTTAAGAACAGGAGAGCAGAATGGTTGGAATAATGATGTGGAAACATCTACATTGGGTTGTGAACTGGCCTCTGAGGTTTGGTTTGTATTTGAAGTTCAGGTTCAATATAGTCCAGATTCTAAGGGGACGTCTTCTCCAGTTTCTACTCCCTGAGCAAATATAACTTCGTACACTCCTTCTTCAAGGTTTGTTTGCGGGAAATGAAGCCTCATTAGCCCAGATAAGGCAGCCATATGGCCCCTTTACAGTCCAGGAAGGTGAAGACAAACCACAACATGAGTTAGACTCTGGCCCACAGTATGTTAATGCTCTGTATTGTTTGGAATTATTTTATCTTGCAGAGTGTGATGTTGTTGCAATCAGACTAAAATGTATTTCAATGCTTTAATCATAGTATATTTTGTTGATGAGTGTATGCTGCTGAAGAACTGAGGGAGAGATGTTAAGGGTCAAAGGGTGATGTAAATTGGCTGGGGTGGCAGTGAATGGTCAGTGTATTGGCTAGATATTTGAAGGCCTTGTTTCAACACACCAATTAAGCATATGTTTAAATCCTATTAACTTCACTTACTGTGAACTTCAACAGATTTCAGTGGAACTACTCATATACTAAAGTTAAGGCTGTGCTAGAGTGATATGCTGAATTGGGGCTTCAATGCCAAAGAGCAATATTCATAATTACAAATACAGAGATTCAGTGCTCAGGAACATCAATCCTGGCACTAATTATTGAAGGAGAGCATCATTTAAGCCACAGACAACAAAATATAGGAATGAGAGAAACTAGTTCAGTTAAAACAAGAACTGACTCAAACAGTAATCTGTCTTGTCATGGAGTAGTCCAGCCACTTACCCACTGACAAGCAGGGGAGATCCAGGCCTGCCCACTACTCTGGATCCCAGCCAAGGGACCCTGCGGATAGTACCCTCCTACTGTGCCTCTTTAACCTCTGTCCCTGCTGCTTTAGTTCCCTGGGCCACTTCTCCACAGACCCAGCACCTTCTTTCCCTCTTCTCAGGGCATTGAGCCAGCTAGTCCCAGTAGTCAGCCAGGAGTCCCCTCTTGCTCCCTCAGTCCCTACTAGCAGCTTCTCTGTTCAAGGTACTACCCATTCTCTCAGCCCCACAGGCACACCCTCCCTCGGTGCTCAGCAGCCACTGACCCTGCTCTGCCTTTCAACTCCCTTTTAAGTGAGCCCTCTGGGACCTAATTGGCTGCTCTGCACAGCCTCTCTCCAATTGGCTGCTTCTTGCACAGCCTCCCTAGGCTGCTTGGAGGCCTTAACCCCCACTGCTCCTCCCGTGAGGCCTCCATTAATGCCTTCCTTTCCAGTGTGGGGTGAACCAAACCTAAACCAAACCAAACCTAAAATGCAGCTTCTAGAATGTCTGGTTATATTTGTTGTTACTCCCATCCTCTGCTCTCTGCATTTCCAGACCTTGGTGAGGCTGAAAGCAGAAGTTCTAAAACCTCTTGTGAGAGCTGCTTCTTGTGAAATCCAAAGACATTTAGATAACTAGAATATGGAAAGACTGCTGTGTATTTTTCTGGATCAAATTAAGCTCCCATCCTTTTGAGTTTCACTTTTTGTTACAAAGGAAACAGCTGGAAGCATTTAGAAACAGTCTGTATTTTTGTATTTTAGATACTTATGGGTGCTTGGCACTTTTTGAAATCTGCACCCTTTAAATTGTCTCAGTTTGGGACCCAAAAATGATAGGATTCAAAATTACTAGCCCTTTTGGAAAACATAGGCTATAGTTTGACAGACATAAATCTAAAATAAAATTTAAGCTGAAGTAAGGTACAAGTAGAAAGTCTCTCTAAATCACTGGAGGTATTTCGATGCACAAGGACATTTTGGCTTTGAATGCACCTGACCAGCTCTCATTGACTTCAGAATTGGAAGTCAGGAAATCTAGTTCCAGCTCTGACACTGATTCATTATATAACCATAGGCAAGTCACTTATCATCAGTGCCTCACTTTACTAGTCTGTAACATGGGTGTATTACTATTAATAGCTCACATGGGTGTGAAGAGGATTTTTGTACCACCCTATGAGATCCTGGATTCTATCCTATTCTATATAGTTCTTATGCTATGCTCATTACCATAGTATCTGAGCACCTTCCAGCAGTGAATTAAGCAATATGATGAATATCTCTCATGGAGGGGTCATTTGTTCTTGGGGTAAAAGTTACTCTATAAATACAAAGAATCATAAAAATATTTGTCTGAAGCGTGATATGTGCCAGCACTCTATGTTGTTGTTGTATTTTACTACTGCTTTATCATTTTTTTAAAATAAAAACATGATAAAGATTTCTACAGTAAAAAAACCAACAGATTTTTTTTCTTGATGATTTAATGGGAACATATTCACTAATCAGTCCTTCAGCATTTTAGACTCATGTGACTGATAATTTATTGTAATTGTTTGGAATAAATCCAGGGAATATTTTTGGAATGCAATAGTTTTGATAAACTGTCAGGGGCTTAATATTTTAATTTTAAAGGGCATGAATCCAATGCACCAGAACTCCACCCCCTGACCTTTCTGCTACTGAACATCAAAGTAAAATTATTTCCACCCATTTAATATTTTGGTAGTCTGTTGGAGATTTTCCTTTGCCAAGATCTTCAGTGTTTATCTTTGAGTAGCGAATATTGTTTAGTTCAAAGGATAAGTGAAATTGCTGCTGGGGGAGGAGGAGAGGGAAAGAAAGAAATCTTAGGCCACAATTTTCAAAAATAGGAACCAAAAAAGTTAGGCTACTAAATAAGCAACCTAATTTTAAAAGTGCTGAGAACTCAGCAGTTTCCATTGACTTCATGGCAGCTGCTGGGTACTCAGCACTTTTGAAACATAGACTATTTATTTAGGTCCCTAAACATGCCCTTATGGCACCCACAATTTAATGTCTTGACCACTATGCTGGAAAAGAGAAGTATTTAGAAATGGGGAGGGGGGAAACAATTCATTAGAAGCCCATAAATGGTCAAAATTTAAACCAAACCCAATGTAGCAGAGATGCTGGCAGGCCTAGGGTCATGTAGGTTCCTAGACTTGATGTAGAAGATAAGAAAAAGCTGATGGAGAGATTCCAACAAGGGAGTGTCATGGTTCTAGTGGCAGGAGAGGAAAGCAACTTTAGCAGCAGCATATAACAGTGACTTGAGGGAATCAATGTAAAAAGGATGCCACAGAGGACAAGTTTGTACTAGCCAAAGACAAGGGGATAGCCATGTAATTCAGCCAGAGAGATGAAAAGGAAGGGGTGAATTTTGGAAATTCTTAGGAAAAAAATAACAGTATTTAGCATCAGTCTGATTGTGCAGAGTGAAAGGAGCTGAATATTGCACAGAGGTTGAATTATACCCCAAACTTGCCTGATATCCAAAGCATATGAGATAACTAAGTATGCAACTCCAATCTCAGTAATTACTGAAAACAGCTACCTGTGACTGAAAGCAAAGTGTGATTTTTCCTGTGGAAAAAGAAAGAAGTCAAAAGAAGAGATTCAATAACTCAATTCATTTATATATCTTTAAGTTGCCACCATATGTGTTTGTAGTGTGCTGTACCTTTAAGAGATCCAGCAGTGGCACCCGCCAGGAGGGGCAACCATTTGGATCTGGTGGTGGTGCTAACAGAATGATCTCTGACTTGGCTGCAATAACTGTCCGTCTATTAGAACATCCTGGATGTTTACCTAGTTTAGCTGCCTCCACCTTTATGTCCAAACCAGGGACAGCCTCAAATGCTATTTTCTGCATATGTTGTAAACTTGGACTTTGTTTTACTGGCGGCTTTATTTGAGTATTAGAGATAAAACACTCCATTCCAATGGGTAAAGTTAACAAGGAGTTATGATATGGCACAGTAAGGACAACGATCAGACAAATGGTGGGAATTACGAAAGGTACATAAATAGACTGGCAATGGATGTTTGGTTATTCATGATGAAAGGCTACTGCACACATGTTCACCCTAGCTGAAATTCTCCCATCTGCAGCACTGAGGGCAGATTATATTGATTTGTATTACCACTGCATGCATTTTGGGAAATACCAGTTAAATCCACGTTTGTTGCAAATAAAACAGCCTGTGTCACACACACCCAAGAAGCTGGGATTCTTTTTTTATGTAGCTCAAACTCTTGAAGTTTTATAAATCCTGAGCTGAGGGAGAAGGAGTTTTCTTTTGTGGGAAAAGCTCCCAATCAGAAGTGGTGCTCATCCTGCGGTCTCTGTAGGATGGACATCTTCACAGTCACACAGAGGTTTTATAAGAAATGCCTTCAGAAATGTATACTCAGATACAGCTCAGAGAGGAGTGGGTCAAAAGATGGCTTTAAGCCACCTAGATTCCAGGTAAGCTAAGGGATAGTGTATTTCCTGGCAACAAAAACAACAACAAAACAGTTGAAAAATTTCTAAACTTAAAATTTTCTGAAAGGAGAGGACAATATTTTCATGATATTTAATCCTGGCTTTTCACCAGCTCTTCTCACCATAAATTAGAGATGCTCCATGGTTGCTTTAAATTACGGTAGCCTGTAGGGACTGTTTCACAGCCCAGAATCTCTTTAACACCAGGCACTCTAGAGATGTGCCCTCCTGCCTCTAACCCTGCTTCCAGCAAGACCCTATGTGGAAGCTTACAAAGGAAGCAGCACAGGGTTGCTTATGTCAGCTCCCCATTGCTCCCACACCAGAAGAATTCTCCTCCAGGCCCTTTTGATACCTTTATGGCTCCTGTATTGTGATCAAGTGTTGTGCATAGAGCAGGGGAGGGGATAGAATTGCACTCCTGAGCGAATGAACTGAATTTATGCCTGAATACAATAAAATAGCTAAATGAGAATCCACAAAAGGCCAAATTCTGTTCTGGTGCAAACTCCTCCAAAATCTGTGGTGAACCACTTATTTATAGCTATTGAGAATTTGATCAGCATTCTGAGGCTTGTCGGTTAAACAACAATTCCTGCTGTATTTTTTAATCAAAAGGGAAACCTGAGCAAGTGCACTTTGTGAGTGTTCAGTGAAATGAATACATTAATGTATAGTATAACTAACTGAGTGGCCACATTATCCTAAAGGCAGGCTGCCAACTTGCAAAGCATCGGAAGTAAATAAATCATAAATGATGGTGATAAATTATCAGTGCAGGATATGTCAGAGTGCATGTGTGCTGAACTATTCATAGGAGGTTTGGGAGAAGCCTATTGTTTGTGTCCAGTAGTGCTGGGGGAACAATTCCCAAAGAATTAATGTGAAATGAAAGTTTAGCCTGTTCCCTGTTTGTGAACGATCAACAAACAGATAGTGATTGCCCTAATTTGGTAGCTGCTGCTTTCCCTATTCCTTTTTTCCTGTGCTGCAGATTTCAGCAGCTATTCTTAAGCCAACACTATCTCACCAATGTCCTTCATGTCAAAGAGAAATCCTATATTTTACTCCCAAAGTTACATACATTCCTTGCCAATATTGTGTCTTTGCCTCTTCTTGCTGAAAATTATTCACCTGACAAACACAGGATCATGCAGCTGAAGTTAAAGAAGCAAATGAATCCCCCAGCGTTTTAGGGTTCCTATATGAGTCATTTTTGTCTCTCTCATTTTGGATCTTTATCACATCATATATCCTGGGCAGGAGTTGAGATATAAGACTGACAATTTCATATTTTGGGGTCTTTGGAGTAAAAAAAATGTGTATTATTATTTTTATAAAGAGATTAATAAGATATGCTGTCAACAAGAACTTCTAAAGTATTGCAACTATAAATTCTGAAATAATGCACAGGTGAAATTCACACAAACATATCAATAATGGAAAAGGATTATGAATCTCATTTACCTTGGTCAGTCACAGAATAGTTTCTTATTTAAATCCATTCACGTTACCAAAAGCTCACGATAACATTTGAATGCTGTATTAGTTGAGTTTTTTTCTAGTGATGCCAAAAAGCGTAATAAATTTATAAAGATCCATCTTTAATGAGCCTGTTTCAGGTGACCAAACAAATTAGTAGTAGCAGATCCATACATCTGACAAGGTGTCACTTTGATTAATAGTGCTTTAGACTAAGTTGTCGTTACAGTTTAGCAAACTTCTTATTGTCATTGGGTTATAAAGTTTTGTCTTCACTGTGATATTATTGGTAAAACAAGAAAGTTGGGGCTATAAAATTAATTAAAAATTTAAGCCCATCGATATTTTATTGTATTCTGCTATTCAATAAAGCAATATTTTATTCTAATTCTCTTTTAAAAGAAAGAGAAAGGAAAATAGCATTATATGGCAATGGGTAATAAAAGACAAAGGATCTGTTTTTTATTTCAGATATGTAGGCATGTATACTAGTATATCTTGTAAAATCACCTACTGTGAGTGCCTTGCTGATTTGACAAGGTATAGTACAGAGTAATATGTGACCATTTGTCTTAGATCAGAAGTCACTATATGTCTAAACCATGTGTGTTATATTACTTTACAAATAGGAAATAATATTTATCTGAATACTGTAAATGCTGGAAGTTATTTTTTAAAACCCCCTTGGCTTTACAATAAAGAATACATTGATAATAAAGGGACGATTTAGTTCTTTGCTTATATTTTAGCTAATTACCTTATCATGGTTTTTTAAATATTAAAATTAATGTCTACAACATTTTGAGATAGGCTGGAGACAAATTTTTTTTTGTTCTGGATATGGATTTTGAATTCATCTAGGTGTGGGGCTGTTTGCATAGGAAGTTTGGTTTGGTGTGTAGTCACTCATGGTATCTAGATCTTTATGTGGGTTCACATTTCAAGTATTCCTAAAGGTGAATGGTGTCTGGATATGGGGCACTGAGATGTATGAGCCAGTTAGACATAATAACAACAAAGCTGAGCCTTCCCTCCAACCCCAAACAGGAAGAGAAACAAACCTGATTCTTGCTGATCTTACAGATCCAGACTAACACGGCTACCCCTCTGATACATGGCCTGTAAGGATGGCTATGCCAGAACATAGGTCTAGTCCACACTACCACGCCACATCAGCAGAGCTGCCCCAATACAGCTCTGCTGCTGCTGTGCATATGGTGAAGACGCGCTATGCCGATGGCAGAGTGTTCTCCTATTGGCATAATTACTCCACCTCAATGAGATGTGGAAGCTATGTCTGCAGGAGGCATATCCAGCCGACTTAGCACGGGTGTGGAAAGAGCTTAGGTCAATGTAACTTGTGTCACTCAGAGTAGTGTCTTTTTCACACTCCTTAGCAATGTAATGTACATCAACTTAAGCAGTAGTGTAGATAAGCTCCTAGATATACCTAAGGGTGCAAGGAACAATACGAGAAATGCTGTCTTGAGGCTCAGTACCTACATGTTTATTTAAAATATTCAAAGTTCTTTACAGTGTGGTGAAAATCTGGGACCCAATTAAATCAATAAAAGCTTTGTCGTTGTCTTCTGTGAGGGTAGCATTTCACCTACTTTTACGAATAGTATTACATTACATTGTACCAAATTCACCACTGGCACAACTGTCTCCACTGGAGTGGCATCTGCTCTTCGCAGCCATGAATTTCACTGGATACATTTTACAACATTGTAACATTTGATTTCATCTGCATATTAAGGTTGTACAAGTATTATTTTGTAATCATGTTAACTGATGTGTTGTGATACAACTCGCTTTTTTTCTAGTTTGCTTATTTGATTTTGCAATATCAAACAGGAGCAGAGTTGAGTGAATGTTACCCAAAAGTACTTTTCTGAATACAACCAATATGTTTGCAATCCCTGTTTGCTTCCTGTGAAAATCCAGCAGTATGTATTGTGAGGCAGTGTGGTCTAGTGGCTAAACAGTGGGCTAGCCCTCAAGAGACCTGGGTTCTATTCCTGGCTTTGCCACTGGCTTGCTACATGACTTGAGGCAAGTCTCTATGCCTCACTTTCCCTATCTATAAACCTTCCTTATAATGCATTTTGAGATCTACTGCTGAAAAACACTTTATAAGAGCTAGGTCTCTCTAGATATTTGTTTACCAGAATGTTCTCAGAGAGAGATAGTGTAGTGAATACTCTTGGAATATGTCATCACCTTAACATTGATGGTAGTCGTGTGCAGCAGCTATCTTGAAGGTGCTGATCAAGACAAAATACATACTAACACACGCAAGAAAAAGTAACTTGCTAAGAGTAATTGACTGAAGCAATGTCATGATAAATTGTTTGCAAACAATCTACAGGCTGTAATATGTTCTCACAAACCATTCACTGGATTAATTTTGAAAAACACATAATGTACAAATTACCAAAACCTTGTGAACAGGAAAAAGTTGCCTATTTCATGAATCAAACTGCTCTCTGTGAATAGTTCACCCAGCTCTGAACCTTTTCAGGTTCGCAGGCCACTAATTAATATACAGCTAAGAGGCTTTAAGAATGCAGAATAATGCCTCATGCTCCAGGGAACAAGCTCATCACCAGCTGCGCCGGGAAAAACTCTTTTTTCTCCCCTTTGGGGAATAGTATTGCATATCAGCTCAGTACATTGTGGGTTTCTCATCTGTCTCTGAAGCTCTTGGTATGAGCTACTGCCAATAACTTTCATTGGAGTAGATGGGCCAGTGGTCTTTTCCACAAGAGCAATTCCTTGGTGTGCATTGCAAAAATAAGATAAACATATTGTTAATGCTCCAGTCCTGCTGCTACTTTTCTATTCAATGCTTTTTGTTTTTATTCTTTAGACTTCTACACACATCCATCCAAAAGGAGCAGCTACCTTTTAGTAGATGTGCTCCTTGCCGATTCTTAAATGACCATGAAAAAGACTATGCTTGCAATCACACACACCAATGCCTTCCAAAACAACCAACAAACCCAACAGCAAAAAAATAGATCTAGGGTCTCCCGCCAGAGCCTTTCAAGTCTCTCGCAGCTAAGAAACACAAAAGGGAAACAGCTTTCCGTACTCATCGGTGTGGTCTCAGCTGGCTAGGGGACCCAGTTACTCCACATAATTCTTGTTGCACCTTAAAGTGAACATGCAGGCACATATGAGGAATGTCATGAAATTTTAACAAAGGATTGCATCTAAGTATTCATATTTGACAAAAACACTTAGTCTGGGCTACAACAAACTGTATTAATTTCCATTTCAATTTAGCAAAGACCGTTCTATACAACCGTGAAACAATTTTACACTTGTTAAATGTATTAGTTTTGAATTGAAACAGTAAATAAACTATTTAGTTGGATATTTTTAGTGTCTCAAACTGGATTAGCACTGTGTATGGCGAGTTTATCACTGAAGAGAACAGAGTTTTTATTGAAGGCTAATGGGATTGAAAAGGGTTATTTTGCTTTAGAGGAAATTTTCGGAGGCTCTCTTTCTAATGAAAGTTCTGTTTCTCTCTTACACTTTTTTTTTCCTTTACATTTTTTCTTATAAGTCAGGGAAAGGTGAATTGCCTTGGAGAACTCTGATGTCACTGAACTAAATTAAACCCTAAAAGATAAAAGCTTTCAAAATCATGCTGAGATCAAACTGAGGATCTTGGGAGGGCTTAGGGTGAGAATAAAGCCCAAATCTTTACAACATGTCTGCAAACATTTTGCTTTCCAGTTTATCTAAAAGTAGGAAGAATATGCTCTGTGAAATTCAAACCTTCAGTGATAATATGATATATTTTATAGAAATAAATCTATTCTGATATAGGGTGAAATTCCCTCTATTCTTAAAGGCCAGTCCAAGACCTACAGACTACATAAACTATATTTTGAGCCCTGAAGTCCTGCATAGGTTATGTGTTGGGACTGATGTACAAGCATTAGTTTCACCCAGTTTGACTAGTTTAAAGTTAAAGGTGACACTAAATGAAGGGCTCTGTTTTCTGTATTTTGTAGAGATATTCAACAATCAAGGCTTCTTCCATGGCTTCAGGGAAAATAAATGTTTGTTTACTGGGTCAAACATTCCTATCCTTAGGAACTTAAAAATTCCAGGTGCTCCAGTGCCATTTTGAGTGTGTAGGAATGGCAGGGTTTACACCATAGTGTGTGTGTGTCTTCAGGTAAAGTGTGATGAGAGTTTGTAATGTTAATTCTAACAACCAGTATTCTGGTTATTGGTCTCCTTTTTACAGCAAAAAACCATACAAATACAATATAGAAAACTGATATAATTGGCAATAGTTTGTTTGCATTACTGTGTTGGATGACGGAATATATTCCCAGATTTACATGTTCAAGGTCATTGATACACCCTTTGGCATGCCTAGTTCTGGATTTTGCCATGCAAATGAGCACTCAGATGTCCAAATACCCATTTTATAGATATCCATTGACACAAATTGTAGCATTCAAATGTGAAAATGCATACTCCAACATTTTGAAAAGTACTTATTTTATCCTAGACCTTATTGTCCTTGACCTGTGAGCCTAGACAGACATGTAGTGTCCCATCCAGCATCTGGGCCTATAACACTGCTTGGTGGGCCAGCTGTGTGTATGGTGGCCTTGGATGAACTGTATAGCTTTAAGATTAACACTGGAAAATTGGGCCTCCTAAATGAATGCATTTATTATTTTAATACTTTACCATTATGGCTCAGCAAATGATGTGTTAGATATTCCACCTAATACAATGTATCTGTGTAAGGTATTTCCAGTGTACCTGCCTCTTTTAATATCTAGGTGCTAAAAGGATTATGTTGCAGCATGGTAACTGTCCACCCATATCTACTTAGTACCCTAATGCTGTAGGCAAATATATCCCACCCCATGATGACCATTCCTTCTCTCTTCCTGAGTAGAGTGCTAAGGTATAATTTGGATTTAATTATAGTGGTTTTTAAATGAGCTTTTGTATTTTACTACATTGGAGGTTTTGTTTTGGAAGAAGCGAAAGTGCCTATTTGTAGACATGAAACACTGCTATAAAACTTAAAACAAGCTCCTTTTATTGCTACTGCATCTAGAAAGCCATATCCTAAAAGTAAAGAGAAATTATTCTAGAATCACAAACGTTGGGGATGGAACAGATTTTACGACTCTCTAGTCTGCCCCCTCGGGGTTGGAACATAGCATCCATTTTGTAGGGTGGCCTCCAGCCTGACCACTCTCCTCTCTCCACAATGGGAGGGAGCCATCTCAGAACTGTTTTTGGAAAAAATGTTTATCCCAAATTGAGACAAATTTCCAAAAAGTCAATTTTTTTTTTTTGCAGAGCTGGAAAGTCTGCATTTTTTTTTGAAACACCAAAATATTCCCCCAGCAGGAATGTTTGGGTTTCTGAAATTCAACGTGCTCCCTGGACTCCCAGATTCCCTTGAAGCCAGGAAGCCCTAGTTACCCCAGCTCTGTGGCAGCCTGCCAGGCAAGCTTCTGTGGAGCCAGGGAGCCTGTAAGTCTTGAGAGCCTGGCTATCAGAGAGGCAGGTGACTGGGCAGGAAACCAGGTAGGCTTCCACCAGAAACCTGCCTGGCTTCCCTCAGAAACTGATTCAAACTGACACATTCTCACAGTATGTTTTGATTTTGACAAATCAGCATTTTCTAATAGAAAAACCTTCCTTCGGAAAATTTCTGACTAGCTCTAATGGGGAGAGTCTACAGTTTGTCTACCAGCAGCCAGGCCTCAGCTTTCATTCCTGAGCTTCTAGTGAACCATCAGACTCAGTCCCTTCTGAAATATGACTCTCTTTCTCCAGTGTTACTTGTCAACACAACCGCTATGGGTAGCCAGTGTCAAGAGAGCTATATATAAAGAGTTGTACACCAGAAGCCATTTATAGCGCACAACTTTAATTGGTCCTGGAACAGGAACATTACTGAGTGTCACCTACTGGCACTTTTACTACTAACTAATCACTACAAGTATACAGACATCTCTCCCTTTTACAGAGCACTCTCATAACAGTCAGGAGCTACAATATGAGCATACAGCTATGGCCTGGCCAGGACCGATGCTAGGGGTTTGAGCGCCCTAGGCGGAGGGCAATTTCGCCGCCCCGCGCGCTGGTCCCGCGGCTCCGCTGGAGCTGCCGCAGTGGTGCCTGCGGAGGGTCCGGTGCTCCGTGGCTCCGGTGGAGCTGCCGCAGTGATGCCTGTGGGCAGTCCACCAGAGCCGCACGAGCAGCCGACCCTCCGCAGGCACGACTGCAGCAGCTCCACCGGAGCCGCCTGCCGCTCCCTCCGGCAAAATGGGGCCACCATTTATTCTGGCGCCCTAGGCGATTGCCCAGGCTGCCTAAATGGTAGTGCCGGCCCTGGGCCTGGCTACCACAGAGTACAGCTTTAATTTGGGAGGAGGACAGCCTCTGTCAGGGAACCTCCTCATTTTACATCACTGCCACAGGCAGGGCTGAGAACCACTGCACCACCATTGCACCAATCCAGTCGCACCCTTAACACAGCTTTCACAGGGCCGGTCTCTTTAAGGGCCCTCCCACTAGAACAGATTTTAAGGCCAGAATGGAGCATTGGATCATCTAATCTTACCTCCTGTATAAAAGCCCATAGAATTTCACCCAGTTACTCCTGTACTGAGCCTAATACCTTGTATTTGTCTAAAATATCTTCCGGAAAGGCATTCAGTCATGATATGAAGGCATCAAGAGATGGAGAATCCACCACTTCCCTTGGTATGTTCTATGGTTAGTCACCCTTCACTGTTAGAAACGACTCAGTTACCCTCCCAGCAAAAAGCAGGTGAAGGGGGATGGTTAGTATCAGCTCTGTGTGCACTCAGATCACTCCACATTTTGTGTATTTAATAGTCACAATAAGCTCATCATAAACAAAGAACAATTAAGACTTTTTTGGCAATTTATTTTGAATTGGCAAAAATTGACTGAAACGGGATCTGTTCACTGACACTTTGTATAAGAACAAGAGATGATCTTTATCAAATATATAATTCAAGGTCAGATCCTTAGCTAGGGTAAATGTTTATGAAACTGAAGACTATGGCACTATGAACAGTGGATTATCTACCCTTGTACGAATTATTTGTCCAGTTCTAATGAACTGAACAATTAAATTAAAATATAAATTAAAAAATAATCCACCGACTTCCTTCAGCAATAGGCCTATAGTTATGAAAGTACCTGTTTTATAAATTAACAAAACCAATCAGCTAATATCAGCAAAAAATTACTGTAATCTAAAACCAAATAAATAAATTGTGCTGAATTTATTTCAGTTCTGGATTTTTTTCATCTTGTTTTAAAGAGGAAAGTTTTAAACCAAGGCCTTCAATGGGCAAATAACAAAACCGCACACTTTTCGTAACAGAATATGGAGGGGGAAAAACAACTGAGATCAGTTCAGCATTTCTGAGACTTATGCAGCTATTTTTCTTCATCCAAAGGCATCTAAACTGTATTAAGTTTTATTATAATGAATCCACAACTAAGGCCAACAGAACAATAAATCCAAGTATCACTCATGCATGAACGCAACTGAGGAGCAAGATGAGAAATTATTTGACATACAAAGTACAGTAGATGGAGCATATGAAATGAGCAAATGATCGCCTCAGTCCTGGATATTGCTGTAGTCCACCCGAAAGCAGGAAAAAGAGAGCAAAAACAATCCAGAAAGCTGCCAAGAAATAGTGAACATGGTCATTTGGACAAATTCCCACTTTGAAGATCCATCGCAAATCCCAATAAGCAAATATGGTTTATCATCCCAATGGCAGATTTAGCTCAAATCAGTACAGAAGCTCACCCCATTCTGATTTTAAAGGCCGATTATGTACATTGTCTCCATGAGGTCTTCAGTGTTTTCTGTCATTTTGAAAGTTTGAAGGTGCCTCTGGGCCTCAGTTTCTTTTTTTGCATACAACCTTTTACAGAACTATCTAGCTTTTGCATTCAGGAAATATGATACAACATGCTGTTGCACTGTGCTATGTGAAATTGGTTAGGCAACACTGACACGTCATTGGGCATAAATGGCCAATCAGAGCCAAGTCACAGATTAAAATCATACTGGATTTAGCTCAAACCGGAGAAAGCAAAACCTACCCTACCTGCCCTAGTGATTTTCAACTGTTTTTATCAATGCTTTCAAATAAAGAATTCCATAGGATGCCATGGCAACAAATACAGGAATTTTGATTGCCCATACAGCAAACTCCTTCTGGGCCTGATCCAGTGAAGCCCTTAAGCACTTGCTTAATTTTAAGCATGTGAGCAGACCCTTTATTTTAATAAAGAGAGGACGAGTGCTAATCCAGCAAAACACTCATGCACATGATTAAGTATGTGAGTAATTCCACTGTTAGGGACCAGCTTCATACATTCTGCCCTTTGGAACTACACATGTGCTTAAACAACTGCATGAGTGCTCTGCTGGATTGGGACCGCTATCCTCTCTTTATTAAAATGCAACACCCGTCCCCTGCCAAGAACAACTCTAGCAATAAAGCAGAATGCATAAAGCTGGTTAGCAATGTGATAAAATCCCTTCTGTACATGAGAGAATGACTTCGATAACTCAGTCAAGGTTTTACTTATAAATAGTACAACACTGCCCAAGACCTCACCACAGATAGTTTTCTGATATAAAGTATATTGATTGGTTGCTCGTTCTGACCTACACAAAGGAGGGAACACTCACACTGATTTTCCCCCTTTTATTTCATTTTTCATTATCTTTATTGCATTTTTTCTAAAATCAAAGGAAAAAACAAACAGTCAGCTACAGAATAACATCATCACATATGAAATAGATCTACAAGAAGAGTAAAGCTCATGTAGGTCTTTATCTTCTCATTCCTATGAAAAATGCGCTGGAAGGGATTGTGGGGCAAAAAAACCATTGTGGCACCTGATGGCTAGGTGCAACGTGGCAAGGATTTTTCTCTGTAGTCCTGCCAACCAGATCTGCTAACCAGTCCCATTTTGCCTTGTGACTCAGCTGTCTAGTCAGGTCACCTTTGGTCTCACCCCTTTCAAGATAAACTAGGGTCTTTACCCAGTGTTCCCAGAACCTCACACCTGTCCATAGCCCTTGTCCAGGTGCCACAGTCCTTCTGGACTCTTGTGTCTGGGATCTTCTTTCCTGGTAAGGCTGTAGGGGAACCCAGGCCAGCCCTCTACCCTGGGTTCCAGCCCAGGAACCCCTGTACCAATTGGTTAAGGTCTGTCTTGCCAACCTCTTGCTTTTTCCATGGGCTACCACCCATGTTGGTCCACTTCTCCTCAGGGGGCTTGTATTCTCAGCAGGGGTCTGCAGTGAGTCAAACCCTTAGTGCCAGTTCTCAAGGTACTAAAGGAAAGGAAACTAACAGAAATAAAGAGCAGCACCAGCGTGTCTGTCCTACCAGGATCTTCCAGCTGCCTGTCCTACTGCTCTGTGCTCACAAGCAAGCAAAGGCAGCATTACTCTCTGCCGAGCTCCTCTCTGGGAGTTGAAGATGACAGCTCTCTGCGTCTCCAGCCTGTGGCCTTCTGAAATGAGTGTCTCCCTTTTTATGGCTCCTCCTGCGAGACTGACCTGATTCACAGGTACAGCAGGGAGTGGCTGCCAGCACCCAAAGTTGGTCTCTAACCCCTTCTTGCCTAATGCTGAGTGTGTATACCCTGTCACAGGTGGACTTACCTCCCTCCAACCATGGCTTTTGCTGTCTTCCTGTTAAACATCATCATTTGTTGCTCAAGGAAGGGACAGTGACAGCATGGAATAGCCAGTTTTCTCTGAGATCTGCAAGAACAGCAAAACCACTTTTGTTAAGATCTTGGATCATCAATTCTCCTTACAAGTCTCTTGTAACACTGACACTCTGGCTTTTTAACCTGCTGAGCGGACAGTGGGGGCACACATGCCCCCCTTCATTGTATTGTGTAAGAGTGCATGAGGCATCCACCAAGATCTGTGAATTTATAGGTATGGGCTGTTTTTTGGAGGAATGCACAAGAAACCAAGGCCACCTTGAGTTGGGGTCAGTTTAGGGTCATTATTAATTATTTGTATTACAGTAGTGCACAGAGGCTGCAGTCAAGATTGAAGCCTCATTGTGCTAGGCACTATATATTCATAGCAGGACAGTCTCTGGCCAGAAGGGGTTAAAATCTAAAGTCTAACTTGTCATGATTGGCTTAGACAAAAGTTCTGCAGATTTATTTTTGCTAAAAAAGAAATAGAAGATGTTAACCACATGCCAGGTTTAAATGAGGTGCTCACGAAAGGAAAGTAAAACTTTAGAGACATGTTTTCAGCTGATCCTCCCTTTTTTACAGGAGTAATAAGCACCTGTAAAGTCATGTGTGTTTGGTTGCGGGTTTTTAGTTTGTTTTTTCTTGGACCTAAAATAGAGCTGTGAGACAAATACAGTATTATCAGCTTGCTGAATAATTTGTGCCCACTGCATTGACACAGACATGAGAGTTGAGGAAATAAAATACCACACAACTGATTATGGTTTCAATGGGTGGTCACAATTAATTTAGATAATTCAACCATCCATCATTTACTCTGAGCAGTTAACTGTTAACATCCCCACTGATGGTACCCAGGAGCATATCTGTCTCCATGCTTACCAGTTGCCCATTAAGGCCCTTCACAGTGGAACGGAGGCCATGAATGTGCATATTTCTTTCCAGAAAGAAGACAGACATGGAGTGAGACCCTCACTCTCCCTAACCCCTTTTTGCTGAGGAAGGCACTCTGATAAACAGTTGTAAGGCTTCCTTACAAGGACATCCCTGCAAGCCCTGGCATCGGGCAGTGTTGGGGGAAGGAAGGACATGCTGGAGATGGGACTGCAATTCCTAGTGCTGAAGAGATTCTGGCCAGTGCTGCAGTCTACAGGCAGCAACCACAGTTGTCTTACCCTGGGATCACAGAGCTGCTCAGGACTGGAAGGGTACAGAGGTCACTTAAAGCCATCAAAGCCCTCCCATTGTCTGGGCTGTAAATTCACACCCATGCTCCTTGCCCTGAGGATAAGATCTAACACAGGGAAAGATTATATCAGGCAATGGAGAGGGACAGAATCTACGACTTTGGGGCCAGAATTTTTAAGTGAAAAGATGTTAAGCGAATCCAATTTCCCCGTAAGAATTAATGTAGTGATGACGATTGTGAAACTTGGTTGAGGTGGAGGAGTCGGAGGGTGGGATATTTTCCTTACTGCTAAATGATGAACTAGCAATTGGCTAAGCCCTCAAGGGTTAACTCTCTCACTCTGCAAGGCAGCAGGAATGGAGGGAGATATGCACATTTCCCTTAAGTACACTGCCTTGTTAATTAGACAGTTTGCTGAGACAGCAGCCCTGGTGTGTCCCCCTTGATCTATGGAAGATGGGGTAAGCAGGGTGCAGGAGCAGGGGGGAAGCAGACACCCTGACATTAGCCTCACTGTTCCTTCCCTCCCCCCGGCACAGCAAGCAGGAATCTTGGGGAGCAGTTCCAAGGCAGAGGGCAGGAACAGCACATGGCAGTGGTGGGGGAGCACAGCCTAACTGCAGGCAGCTGCTGCACAGGGAACTTAGGGGAGTGGGGAGCTGATAGGGGGCTGCTCTCCACCCTGGTTCCAAGCCCCCACCAGCTAGCTGTAACAAGCTGCTCTTCCTGCAAGCAGTAGACAAAGCAGGCAGCTGCCAAACAATGTTAGAAGGGAGTATTACACAACTTTAAACGAGTATGTTCCCTAACTGATCAGCAATGTAACAAGGAAACAACGTTAACCGAGATGACTTTAAGTAAGGAGTTACTGCACTTGGTTAAGGTACTACTCAGCTTGAGTAAGAAGAGTAGAATGGGATTATTTGCACCAAATTTAATATTAACATTAGACACCATATATAGTGCATAGTTTGCTTTTTTCATATATAGAACTTGGGTTACAGTTGTTTTAAAAAGACCATCATGTGTGCAGACAATTTTTGAGTGCTTATTCAAACCAAATCTCCAGAATTTGTGAAATATGCCCATTGCTAATAAGAATTATTATTAATTCTTATTTTATATCATAATTAATTGTAAGTTATTAAAGGAGAGATATTTCCATGAATTCACAGCTCCTTTCCTTCCTGTAGGCACAATTGTTAAAGTAAAAAGAAGATAAAATGATGAGTAGGAATATTAATCTTCAAAACTGAATCATCAACAAGAAAAAGGTTGCTATTTTCAGCCCTTTACCCCAATGCAGTGTACTCACTTGAATTCAAGAAAAATGTTTTACTGAACAAAATTCACCTCTCATTAGGACTCTAGAAGTCTTCCATTTTCCTGTATTGGTTTCAGACAGGAGAGGATGCTGCTTAATTTATCAGCACACCAATTCTGTTCTGTTCATTAGTGCCATGCTGCTTTCTCACCTTCTCTTGACTTAATTCCCACTTTAGAACTGTTCCTATTCCAAGAACATTGTTTCACCTCAAAATTCAGTGTGCTTCAAAATGTGTGTATTCCCTTGTTAAACAGTGATTCAGCAAAGTGGGTAACAGTGTGCCTAAATTTGGTCGGCCTCAGTGACAGGTACAATAATCCATTTGGATTAATTTGAGGTTTCCATTAGTAGTAGCATGCCCTTGCAGTTTTGCACATTGTAGTCTATATTTACGAAGAGGAAAGAAATAACAGTCTATGTCCTTGCAAAGAAAAAGCGATCTCAAGGATTCAAATGGAAAGGTCAGATTTGAAATGCAAAAGAAAATTAGACTAACTAGATATGTTAATCCCAGTGAGAAATAGGCTCCTATTGTAAAATTTTCCCAGGAGAAAGGTGACACTATAAAGGTTTGCTATCTCATGACAATTTAACAAAAGTGAAGGGCAGTTAATTTTTCTCCTACTAGATGTAAGTGACATTTTAGCACACAGTTTTCTTGACCACCCCAAGGATCCTATCTTAGTTAATGCCTGTTGGGGAAATGCTCAAGCAGAAGGTTACTTTGAAAGGCTGGTGAAGACAGCAAAATTCTCTTCTGATAGCTAAAAGTTACCTTGAAAAATGAGCTGATTTTTGAGGACGAAGATTCCACTGTAAGGCTTGTTTTTTGCACATATGTACAGACACACAGTTTATAAATGTACATGAGAGAAGATGGTCTTATGGTTAAGCCCAGTACTAGAACTCACGAGATGTGAATTCTATTCAAAGCTCTGCCACAGCCCCTGTGACCTAGAGTAAGTCCTACTCTCATTTCTTCAATGGTTGTATGCAATCATCATACTTCCCTCACACATATGCTGTGTGAGGCTTCATTCATTAATGTTGTAAACCACTTTGACGTTCTCCAAAGGAAGCTGCTATATTGCATCTGATCCTGCACCCAGTGACGCCCATGGTAATTGTCTTCAGTGGGAGCAGGTGCAGGCCTACAAGCACATAAATTATATAGGGGTTAGTTGTGACTTTTAAACAAGCCTCATCTCTGTGTGGCCTCAAGAGAAAACCGAGAAATAGATTATGACCAAGACAATTACCATCTGCCTGCTGGTTTGCCCAGGGTGAGCTTACTCTGCACTAGCCCTATAGCTGTTACAGTCTTACACCTGGTGCACTGGGGAGTACCCATCCTGCCCAATGTGCATGGGGGAAGAGTTGTAGCAACCCATTGCTGCAACCCATGGTATGAGCAACAGGTGCCATTGAGTAAGAGGGTGACTTACACTCCATTTCTCTGCGTGGTCCTGCAAAATAAGCCAAAATCCGGTCCATAGAATGCTAGCAATTGTATAGACATCACAATTTACTATGTTTAGGTATATATAATACTTGCAAGTATCTATAGTGAAAACTGCTAAACATTAAAAAATTGAATGTGCTGTTTTCTTTCAAGGAGTCATTTACACAATTCCATGTTTTTTGCACACTCAAAATTCCTTTGGCTTGAATGAGTGTTTTGGGTATGCCAGGGCTGTTAGGCTGGCTTTGTAATACTTGTATGTGTACTAGTACACCATTATAAGATCTAAGGAACATTTTCAGTGTGCTTTCTATGCCACTCTTCTCAATTTAGTTTGCTATCGAATAGTGATGACATTATTGTCATCAAGATTGAAGTTCCTCACAAAGGCGTTTCCAAACAATATTTTTTCATAGCAGCTGTGAAAGTGAGAAAAGAGTTGAACCAAAATATATGAGGAGAATGGGCTGTTTCAAATATGTCCTGTACTTCTAAGCAGGACTGGCGCTAGGGGTTTGAGCGCCCTAGGCAGATGGCATTTCGCTGCCCCGCGCACTGGTCCCGCGGCTCCGCTGGAGCTGCCGCAGTGGTGCCTGCGGAGGGTCCAGTGCTCCGTGGCTCCGGTAGAGCTGCCGCAGTGATGCCTGCGGGGCGGTCCACCGGAGCCGCGCGAGCAGCTGAATGTCCACAGGCACGACTGCGGAAGCTCCACCGGAGCTGCGGAGCACCGGACCGTCCGCAGACACCACTGCGGCAGCTCCACCGGAGCCGCCTGCCGCCCCCTCCGGCAAAAAGGCGCCCACCATTTATTCTGGCGCCCTAGGCGATTGCCTAGGCTGCCTAAATGGTAGCACCGGCCCTGCTTCTAAGGGCTGATAAGCTCACATTCATGAAAGTCTATTTAAAATGAGATGGCTATTCGTTTCATCCTTTTGTCCTTGATATTTCACTCCATTCCATATCAGTTCTGACAATGTGAACAGAACTTTATCCTGACATTTTGTTTTTTAAATTAATGATTCTTATATTATCATATCATCTGACACTCTTTTTCATTCTTCTTTGAATGTGTTTTCAACATCTGGTGGAGCTGGTTGTAGCTGCCAGAACTTTTTAAATTCAGTAATAAAATCAGGTGCCAAGGAAGTAAAATCAGCAACTGTTAATTTTCAATTCCTTCTCTTGATTTCTGCTTTCCTAAATTATTTTCAAATGAATGTCAACTCTGCTCACAGGATTAGAAGGGTTCTGGCTGTCTCACCTGCAGAAATTAAAACTACTTTCCATTAACATCTAAATTGAATACAATTTGATTTGGTTGCTTGTTGGCTGGAGTCAAACAACATCATACTGCTGAAGTGCATTTTTCTAAGGAAAACTGTCTTTTTCCCCAGCACTGACGGGACAAAATAGCATTAACCTGGGCTCTGATTCAGAAAATCATCCCTATTTAGCAAAGCACTTAAGCATGCATTTAATTTTAAGTCAAATTGACTGCAATGAAACTTAAGCACATGCTTAACATTAAGTGCTTTGCTGAATAGGGATGGATTTATGCACCTGCTTAATTATTTTGCTGAATTAAGGCCTTGAGGTTCAAAGGCAATTGTACTGGACTTACTCCTTATTACCAGTCATAACTGCTTTCAAAGAATGTGATTCCTTACACCTTTGTACTTTTTACTTCTGTGTGTGTGTGTGTGTGTGTGTGTGTGTGTGTGTGTGTGTGTGTGTGTGTGTGTGTGTGTATTTTAGAGTCAGACTGCAGAAGAATTCATTTCTGAGGACAAGCAGCTATCTAATGCTTTCACCAGAGATAGAGCAGTGACAGAGAAGCCGCTCTGATCCTTTCGGACATGTGCCAGTTCAGTGTGGTCTCGTAGTTAGAGTAAGTATTTTTGAAATCTGGGTTATGTTTCCACTCTGCCACTGACTCACTATATGGCTTTGGATAATGTTAGATTCTCTGTTCTTCTGAGGTATAACTAATGTTGGTAAAGCACTATGGGAAGCTGGGATGAACTGAATTCTGCGAGTTCCAACCACCACTGTATATTACTAAATATTACTGTGAGAACGTGCTGTTTCCTCCAGAGATAGAAAGGGAACTCAGGGGACAAACAAGGACTCATCAGCTGGAGAAGAGAACGACTCATTCAGCAGCTGCCAGTTGCAAAATGGCAACTTTACAGCTGTAGCTGTTTGGCTTTAACCAATTTAAAGGGCGTCTCTCACAAAGGCATGCTGGAAAAAAAATGTTTCTGTTAAAGGGCATCCTGACATTGGGAAGAGTTGGTAGGGACCCAAACAATATAGGGAAGAGGATCCCAGGGAAATGGCTGGATTGGGATATATGCCACCAATATATCACAGTAGCTACATCATACTATGGTGCAAACATTACTCTAGTCGTGCTGGGATGCTGTTCTGGCACTATTTTTAGGAGATGGAACAGTGTTCCACTAATTCTGCTGGACCAACGCCAAGCACCTCCTTTCCTGCCCCAGTTTCAGACCATCCCTCTCAGTTGGTAGGTGCTGGAGGGGAACACTGCAATCAAGACTGAGCAAGAGAATCCAAAGTCTGGGGCTGCAAGGACCCCCAGATGGAATCAAGTATAAGGTCACCCTGACATTGGATCCAACTTGTAGGGAGCAGGAGCTGGGCACAGGTAGGGAGATGGGATAGGCTCTGCAGGGACTCATCTCCCTAGGGCTACCAAGGTTCTGGCACTTTTTTTGTTTTTGTTTTAAAAAAGGACTCTAGCGCTGGGAGCAAACCGTAGTGGGGATGCATTTTCCTTACTGTCCCAATCAGTTTTTTCTGTCCTTCCTTTCATCTAATTTATCCATTGTGTCCTTGCTGCTGCATCCACATCCCCCAACTTCAGGTTTATTTTAAATCAAACATACAATGCATGACCCTAATTTAGAACTGCGTCTGTTGCAGTTGGACTTGACCTTCCTGTTTGTCACCAGTCTGACTTGCTCAATTGCAGAAATGGATTGGCCTAGATGTACGGGGAGACTTTGGCAAACCAGTAAAGTGCTTGAAACCACTATGGCTTATTGTTAAAGACGGCCTAGTCAGTAAGCTATAAATTGGCCATTCAACAGTCTCAGCTTGACCAAGGCAGGAGGGGGATGGGGAGTTTTGGGTGCCACAGAAAGGGTAGCTTGACCCTGTGTCCTTCCTGTTAAGAATTGTGTTGAAGCTGCTGATACATATATACCCCAGGAATGTCCATTGGGGTCTCAAGGCTGCAAACTCTGGAAAAACCCCACACCTGGTTAATCAATAATCAGAAGGAGCCTCTTGCTTTACCATTGGAACTGCTTGCTTAACAAGTTTCTTTAAAGGGCATGTCATTCTATTACTAATGTATAAATAAGGGGGAAAAGTTTGAGGTAGGGGGACTCTTCGGGACTGGTCTTTCCCTCTGGATGCATCTTGTGTTCCCCAGCGGCAGATGGTTTGCCACTGTGCCCCTCGAGAGCCACACTCAGCTTCGGTAATTATCGAGGGGTGGGGATGTGTTACTAACCTGTTGTGGACGTGTGTAAGTGCTTGAAACTTAGTAAAGTTTAGCTTTAAGTGAAAACACTCTTGTGTTGCCCTGTTTGTTCCAACCATCTATCAGTCGGATGGCTGTGTCTCCCCTGATTTATTTCCTGACACCACCTCGCACAGAGTAAAAGTTACCAAGAGCTTTGGGTTACAAGAACCCTGGGTAACGGAATTTTGAGGCCCCAGCGAGGAGTGGTAGAGAGGAAGGAGACGGATGGTACAAACAGTTTGTAGTTTGCCCACTGCAATAGAAGGTAAAAGACGGTGGGGTGGGGTTGCTCCCTACAAGTTCCTGTGTTGCAGTTCGCAAGTTATGAATGCATTCCATTACTGGGACTCAGAATTCAGGCTGATTGCCTGCTCGAGTGGAGAAATTACGTCCAGAGACAGGGAACCAACTCCAAGACACAGCCCCAAATATCAGAGCTGCCAGATCTTAATACTTTGCCAATGACACTGTGCAGAAACTGGAGTCCCTTAGATGGACCTGATTCTGACTGGCCATCAGGAAAAGTTCATCTGTCTTATTGGAAGTGGTGAGCACTGTATGTGTAGCATTTGCAGGCTGTTTTTGGTGATAGTTAAGAAATAGAAGTTACGTAGGATATTACTGTGTAAGGCTCTGTCACTGGTAAAGGACCTCATTAACCGGCAAAAAAATTAAGCCCTGAGTCCAAAGGGAAAGGAGTGTTTGCTCTGAGTCCATAGGGAAAGGGTACTTGCCCGGAGCCCATGGAGGAGTAGAGTCTGGAGCCTATGGAGGGGTAAAGTTAGGTGCTTTTTGCCTGGAGCCCTAGGAACTGGGAAAAGGTGGGTACTCTATTGTGTGGAGGTAACAGATCTGAACTAATAAGAGTCTAACACAGTAAACAACAGCAAAGAACCTGTGCCTTCTGTCAGAAAGGGTTGCTACCTATCTGGCAGAATGACTACCCCAGAGCAACAAGAGAGAAAGGGAACAAAGAAAAGGGACCAGGAGGGGTGGGGGCTAGTTGAGGAGCCCACCCTCCTTGCTAAATGGTTAGTGGGACAAAGCCTGTGCCCATGGGAAAGGGCAGTTCAATGAGGAAAGCAGGATCAGGCCCAGACAAGCAGGCAGGCAACAGATAAAGAGATTGGAAAACAGGTTGAGAGCCCTGAAGGGCATAGTGGCAGGAGTAAGGAAAAAAGTAAGTAAGTACAGGCATGGGGAATTCAGATGCTGGAACAATACTTGGAATGGTGAAATCTGAGTTGATGAAGGTGTCATTTTGGGAAATAATAAAGTGAGTTAAGGAAAGAGAGTGAGAAGTTAACTCTTCAGAGGCTGGAGGGAATTAAGCAGTAGAACCTTGTAAAAATGTTAAAGAAAAGTGTCATAGAAAAAGAATTCTTGGTTTCTTTGCAGCCATTCTGAAGGAAGAATCGACCCTTTTCCAAAAGAATGTTTGTACATAAGCCAGGCAGAAAGACAATCTGCTTTTAATCATTTGACTGAACAATTTAGTCAAATTCACTAAAAGAACATAAGGGGTTTGTATTGGAACTTAACTGACCCCAAATGTATAGCAAACATAATCTATGTGTAAAACTAAAAGCAGTGTAAGGGACGTTAAACTGAAGAGTATGTACGTATCTGTGTGTGTATAGGTATATTGTGTAAGTGTGTGGAGTGTTTGGGACCTAGGACGACACTCCTGACTTGTAAAACTCTGTTTTGTAGATTTAAGATAAATTGGCTTTTGTTTTGTTTTGGTTTTAAATAATACCAGTAGAAAGCCATCTGAATCTTTCATTTGAAGGAGCAAAATGGAGAAACACTTTTTGCCAGACACAGGTAACAAGTGTTGCTTGGCTGTGGTATTTAGCATTTAACCCTTAAGGTACCCCGATGCTTTATAAAGTTCAATATCTTTTTGAAGACCAAAGTCCTGGCTGCAGCAGGGCAGTCAAACCCAGGAGAATGGGGAGAAATTCTGGATCATTTTTTTGTGGTAACAAACTAGCGGATAAGAGCTGTTGTAAAAGAATAACAGATTAAAAAAGACAGTGCCCATCTGGTGCAACAGCAGGGGTGAAGGACACAAAAGAGAAGCAACATTAGAAACATTGAGCCTTAAGGTGGCTCTGAGTAATCAGACTGTCACTTTGATGAAAACTCTGTGTGAGCACAAAAGAAACAGTTACACCTTATGTACAAATCAATATGGCTAATATAGTGTTATAGAAGTTAAACTATGAAAGGAATGTGCATGTTTCCCAGGACATGTGCAGTGTATATTGTAGAAGAGGTAAAAGAAATGCAAACAAAGCATGCTACTTATCTAAAATCCTATTAGAGCTGTAAAGGGAGCCACAATAGGTTGTGTTTTCTTTTTCAGATAACTGTGTGTTTTGGAAGCAGGAGAAAGCCAAACTCCAGTGGAAGTTGATTGTGTTCCTTTTAAGACAGGGTCTCTGAGATGCTGATGGCTTTGGATCCAAAAGCAAGCCAGAAAGCCTCTTTGAAAATGCAAATTACCTTACTCATAGAGGAAGGTGGAAAAAGGAGTCAAACCTAAAAATAAGAGAGGGACAGGTTAACCCTAAGTAGGAAAAATATTCTTTTTTGTGTGTGTATGCAGTGCTAAAATCTGATGCTTTTAATAGATTTGATGTTAATATTAAACATTGGGATAAATTTAATGTTAATAAGTATCCCTGTAACAATGTATAGTGTGCATGATTTTTGGAAAAAACCTGTAAGGTCATATGGTAATGATCAGTGATGAGCTGCCAAAATATTAACAACCAGTTCCCTCCTTCTTACCTCATGAGGTGGTCATACCCCACCCGGGACTCCTGCCCCATCCATCCAACCCCCCATGTTCCTTGACAGCCACCCCCGCCCCCGGACCCCTGCCCCATCCACCCCCCTTCCCTGTCCGCTGACTGCCCCCTGCTGCCCCATCCAACCCCTGCTCCTTCCTGACTGCCATTCCAGGACCCTTGCCCCCATTAAATCCCCCTGTTCCCTGCCCTCTGATCGCCTCGACACTAATCCACCCCCTCAACTCCCCTGCCCTCTATCCAACACCCCCTCCATGCTCCCTGACCCCTTACCGCGCTGCCTGGAGATGGGGGCAAGGCCGGGGCTGGGCTGGGCCACTCGGCCGGGGGTTGGGACCGGAGCCAGGGCGCCCAGCTGGCCAGGGCTGGGTCGGAGTCGCGCCGCCCGGCCAGCCGAGGTCAGGACTGGGCTGGAGCTGCGCCACCCGGCCGGCCACGGTCGGGACCAGGCCGGAGCCATGGTGCCCGGGGATAGTGTCGGGGGCCAGGCCAGAGCCATGTGGTGCCTGGAGCCCTCCTTGCACCCCCATCCCTCTGCCCCAGCTCACCTGCGGGAAGCCGCTGCTTCCTTCTCAACTCTCCCAAGCTTCCCGCGTGAACAGCTGATTCGCAGGAAGCCGGGGAGGGGGAGGAGAAGCCTTGGGAGCATTCAGGGGAGGAAGCAGAGGTGGAGTGAGGTGAGCTGGGGCCAGAGGAAGGGCAGGGAGCTGCTGCAGCTTTTGTTAAATTTAAAATCCCTTTTCGAACCAGTTGTCCCTCCCGGGACAACTGATTCTAAAAGGGCTTCTAAATTAAACAGCCGTTTCCCACGAACTGGTGGGAACCGGTTCCAGCTCACCACTGGCAATGATGCTTCTCAGCTATTACCTGTGAATAAACTTAAAGCTTAGGACAGCAGGAAAAACATTACAAACTTGGTCTGCTGTATAAGAAGGAAAACTGAGGTACACCACCTCATAAGTTTCATAACGGAACAGTGGGATAATTTCCCCATAACCCTTAAAAGGTAGGAGCCATTGAAATCTGGCTGCCTATAGAACAAAAACACAGGAAGGTATGTGGGTAATTCTTTTGTTTTGCCTGTAATCAGCAGGGATATTTGTTTTAAAAAAATGGATATTTTAAGCAATAATCTGCCACCCCAAAAGGGGTAGAAACACGTTCTTTTTGTCTTTCAGAAAATCAGGAAAAGCTGGTACCAGCTGAAGAGCAACCCAGGATACCACGGATCTACTATCATGATGAAGATTGTGTTTTGTGTTTTACATTTTGTCTTGTGGTGTTTGTCTCATTAGCACTGCTGTGTTACAAAACAAGAAAATACTGCATTAGGCAGAAAAGGATGAGCAAGCATTTTAACTGTATTTACAAAAAAACAATGTTGCAGAAGGGCAAAGATCAAGAAAGGCCAGTCGGTTAACAGGGAAACATCCTTAGGTGGTAAAGGCACATTTAAAAGCAAAATATGCATGAGATACAAGGTGTATCTGTTGGTGGGAATAGAAGGATGGATATAAAAAGTTCATAGAATCATAGATCTTAAAGTATAAAGTGAAATTACCAAGACTTGCCAATTATTACTTCTTAGTCAACTGCCAGCATGCAAGCCCAGCTGAATGCACCTGGGTGTTGTATGACATTGGATGTAAGGAAAGAAAGGACCAGTGAAGATATAGCTGCCCTAATACTATCTCAGTGTGAACTGCTGAAGGTTATTGCATTCTCCCTGGTAGCCAGGGGGGGTGGGTAGCCTAAAGAAAAGATTCCCAATAAATGTATTGAACTGCTTTGGGTGGAACTGGATTAGAAGTTGGAGTGCTGGATGCTACTAACATAGAGGTATTGGCAAACAAATGAAGTTATGTTATAAATGTTTCTCTCATATTATAGCAATTCAGGTATGATTATGTCAGGGTTGTTTCTGAGACTGTGGATGGCATTGCGTTCTGCACAACTTAGATATGGGGCAAGTGATGTTGTTTTTCCACGTCGGCAGAAGTATTCTATGTATAGGTCCAGACTGTCATTTCGACCCTCAGGAGGAGTCCATGTGGAGTTCTTCTTCTTGTGCTGTAGGTGGGAGGGTATCTGTGTATCAGTGCACTGTTCAGTGTTATCTTGAAAGTATTGTTTGAGTCGGAGACGGCGAAAGTAAGCTTCCAGATCACTGCAGAACTGTATCATGTTCGTGGGAGTGGTGGGGCAAAAAGAGTCCCCAAGATAGGACAGACTCTTCTGCCGGGTTGAGTGTGTAGCTGGATAAATTGACGATATTGCTGGGTGAGTTAGGGGTAGCACTGTTGTGGCCCCATGTGGCAGGTAGGATTTTAGACAGCTTACGGTCTTTTTTCCTTTGTAGAGAGGTGAAGTGTGCAATGTAGGTCTCCTGTCTTATTTTAGTAAAGTCAGTTTGTGTGGAGGGTTGGTTATTTATGAAAGTCTCCAGGTTGGAGAGCTCTTTTTTGATGTTTTCCTCTTTGTTGTATAGGATGCTGATCACATGGTTCCCCAGTTTCTTTGATAGTGTATGGCATAATCTCTCACTGTGGTCTGTGCAGTATGTAGATAGCAATGGATTTTTCACCTTCAGTTCATTTGGTATGATGTCCATCTGTTTGCATTTGGAAAGGAAGCTGATATCTGTCTGTACTTGTGCAAGTTTCTTCATGAGGTTGATAGATTTCCATTCCATATGACTAAATGCAGTGCCTTACATAGTATCAAGTATCAGAGGGGTAGCCGTGTTAGTCTGGATCTGTAAAAAGCAACAAAGAGTCCGGTGGCACCTTATAGACTAACAGATATATTGCAGCATGAGCTTTCATGGGTGCTCTTTAAATCCTGGCAAGTAGTGAGTGAGGCCGCTAATGGTGTCTATTTGGTACAACGAAGTCACACATACTGCTTTCATGAATCTACACTGCTTTACAGTTCTACCTTTTTGATTTTTGGCAATCTATCTTGCCTGAACTGGAAACAGCCTGAATGTAACTCTGAATTTCCAAGTTCCCAAATGTGCGCTGGATGTCCAGAATAATACCATGATCTAAACTATGTTATATGAGAGACACATAGGCTTCCACATGCCCACTTTCTCCCATGGCTCTGCTTTATCAGTCTAACTCAGGGGTAGGCAACCTATGGCATGCGTGCTGAAGATGGCACGCAAGATGATTTTCAGTGGCACTCACACTGCCCAGGTCCTGGCCACCAGTCCGGGGGCCTCTGCATTTTAATTTAATTTTAAATGAAGCTTCTTAAACATTTTGAAACCTTATTTACTTTACATACAACAATAATTTAGTTATATATTATAGGCTTATAGAAAGAGACCTTCTAAAAACGTTAAAATGTATGACTGGCACATGAAATCTTAAATTACAGTGAATAAATGAAGACTCAACATGCCACTTCTGAAAGGTTGCCAACCCCTGGCTAACTTATTCAATGCCCATAAGGAACTTGTATGTGAGTGCTAAATAAATAAGTTATATTTTCTTAGAATTCAGAGGGTTCATTATCAGGTTCTGATTCAGGTTCCTCTTAACAGAAATACAGTAAGTTATTACTGCAACAGGGTGCATGCTGTGCCCCATAGGATTCGACCCCTAGGCCCCACTTCTTCAAGACTCAAGGATGCTCCAAGCTGATGCAACACCTGTGCTCTTTATTTTGTGTCCATTCCCACCACCAGTTTCCCCCTATTTACATGGCTTGGCCTCACACAGGCCTGGCCAGCAACAGACTAGTAGTGCAGGGCTGGGCTCAGCCAGGCCTGGCTTTTCTTTCCTGGTCTCCGCTGCCCTTCTTTCACTTCCTCCCAGCCTTTTAGCTCCTGCTAATGAGGCTGACAGGTGCAGGCAGTTCCCAGGCAAGCACTGGCTATTTACCCAGCCCCAATCCATTCCCTCTGATTGGGGGCTGGGGTGGCAGGAGCTGATTAAGGGATTTCCTAGCCATGCTCTGTCACAATTGCATTTTAAAAAAGTGATGGCTTTTGTTCAAAAACAACAAAACCAGACATGATTTGAACCTTTTAGCCTGCCAAATACATGTTGATAATTTTCCACTTTCCCAGGATCACAAAATATTTGAAAATGATGAGTTACCTCAAAAAGGTAAGATTTTGGGTTTAATTCAGATAAGCAACTTCACCTCAACACACCAAAACCTGTTGTTCCTGTCTAAACACTGGGTTCAAAGCTGTACAGTTTACTCTCAGACTCAGTGCTTTAAGCAGTAAGGGTCTGCAACAGGTGCACCTGGATCAGTGCTGAACATGATTTCACTGTAAACATAGACAAGGATAAGACTGGAAACAGTTTCAAAGAAACCATGGTTAAAACCTGTTTCTGCATAGTCAAGTAGGATAGAAGCAATGTCAGCACAAACAGTGAAGAACTTGATCTAAGAAAAGCCTTGGTAGTTTGAATGCATCCATACATAGCAGAGTTATAACATACTTCACAGTGTTTTATTAGACTCACCCAGTTCGGAGACTTATGGACAGAAAGACAAAAGTGTAATACCAACATCTAACACATTTCTTCAGTCAAATACAATTACCACTGGGAAACTGTGACCTCTGAGGTCTGTCCAAACAGAGGAACAAAAGATCCCTAAACAAACTCAAGGACAACGTTGGCTCCCAGTTTAATGCTCTATCAGAGTAATGCATGCCTACCCAATCACATGAGGTGGCGCAAACAGTGGTGGTAGACCCAGCTCAATGGCAAATAGGCCTCTGCAGAAGGAACAGGAAGTAGCCAGAAAGCTGTTAAGGTTCAAAGACCATTATTGACACATGTCCAATAAGAGGCAGAGTAATTTTTTTACATGTTGATGTGTTTAGGTCATGTCCTCTGACCTCCATCCCTATAGATATGGCTGAAGTAATGTGTAATTATTGCTGGTTGATCTCATGTCTGATTTCCATTTGATTTGTATGGTTTAAGAAAAGGAAGATGTAACAGCAGCCACTCGAGTCAATAAAAACTAACCATTTCCATGCAATCTTTAGAACTGTCATGTAGCTCAGGCAGTTCTCAGTTGTGCTGCATGTTACACCTGTTAAACTCATTTTAACTTCCCACCTTCCCCTTTCAATTTCTTAATGTCCAGATGAAGATTTGCACAGCATGGAAAAATACATCAGCAAATCATTCCAACCTGCCTGGTGCCAAGAGGCTCCCGATGACAAATGATTATTTGCTTTCTATTTAAGATTGCTGCTTACATTCTATTATCCCGCTTCTTGTCTAGTGGCCAAACACATTTCATTACAGCCTGGGCAACAAACCATGCTGTACAAAAATTCAGCCTTTTGGTTTCATGCCATCTCATGTCCACATTCTCTTTAGGTTCACCCTTGAGTTTCATACTAAAAGCTCAATGTAAATCTCAGTAGAAAGTGCATTGAATGTACACAAAACAAAGAATGTCATGTAATTTCAACAGAAAACCTGAAATGGCTTCAGGTTCACTTGAAAAGTTCACAATGTTTAGACAAACCAGAATGAGTTGGAAGCTTTTAAAAAAAGCTTGAAAACAGGTAAATGGTTCACAGCATTTCTTGAACAGAGGCTGTGGAGGGAGGAAAGATGGCTTTCAAGTCTTCTTTTTTGCTGAGTACTTCAAAATATCAATAGAGATGAATAAGCTGTTTGAGACCATGAGTATATCTACACTACGGGATTATTCCGACTTTACAGAAACCGGTATTTGGAAACAGATTGTATAAAGTTGAGTGCACGTGGCCACACTAAGCACATTAATTCAGCGGTGTGCATCCATGTACCAAGGCTAGCGTCGATTTCTGGAGCGTTGCACTGTGGGTAGCTATCCCATAGCTATCCCATAGTTCCCACAGTCTCCCCTGCCCATTGGAATTCTGGGTTGAGATCCCAATGCCTGATGGAGCCAAAAATTTGTCGCGGGTGGTTATGGGTAAATATAGTCAGTCAATCCTCCCTCCTTGAAAGCAATGACAGACAATCATTTTGCACCCTTTTCCCTGAATTGCCCAGGCAGACACCATAGCATGGCAACCCTGGAGCCCATTCTAGGGGGTGCCCCTGCAACAATCCCACCTGATGCTTCCCTCCTTCCCCCACCCCTCCTGGGGTACCATGGCAGTTATCCCCCCATTTGTGTGATAAAGTAATAAAGAATGCAGGAATAAGAAACAACACTGACTTTATGGCCTCTGCAAGCAGAGATCAAAGGCAGGAGGGGAGGTTGGTTGGCTTACAGTGAAGTAGAGTGAATCACTATTCTGCACTTGTTCAGCCTATAGCTGAAAATGGGAATCCATGATAAGAACTAGGATAGAAGCGCAGGCAGGACTGAATCTCCATTTGTGTGTGGGCCTTTGGTTGACACCAGTAAAATACAAAATGTCCCAGGATATGTATGTTAAGGGACAGTTCTAAACGGCAGCTTAATTTTTTTATTTGCAGCAAAAGGTAGAGGTCTAAGTATCTGATTGTGAGCCCCGGTAGCAGGGAGTAGGCTGGGATAGGCGCAACTGCGCGGTGCTGCTGACTGGAGACAGCAGCCTGAGACAGAAGCCTCCAGCTGCCATGATATTCCAGGCAGGACTGAATCTCCATTAGACAAAATTTCAAGAAGAGAATGACCTGGAGTAATTCCCATTTTTGCCCAGGCGCCCCTGGCCGACCTCACCAAGACCAGCCAGGAGCACCCACAGGGTGACGATGATGGATACCAATCCTACTGTACCGTCTGCTGTTGGCTAGGCACGGCAAGGCAAGGGGATGCTGCTGTGTAGTGCTGCAGTACCGCGTGTGCCAGCAGCATCCAATAGACATATGGTGACATTGAAAAAAGGCAAGAAACGATTTTTCCCCCTTTGCTTTCGGGGGCGGGGGTGGGCCTCACAACATATACCCTGAATCACCTGCAACAATGTTTTTGACCCTTCAGGCTTTGGGAGCTCAGCCCAGAATTCAAATGGTTTTCGGAGAGTGCAGGAACTGTGGGATAGCTACAGTTGTCAGTTGCCCCTCCCTCCATGAGGGCTCATCTGATTTTTTGGCTTTCTGGTACACTTGTCTCAGTTCCTTAAGTTTCATGCAGCACTGTGTTGAGTCCCTGTTGTGGCCTCTGTCCATCATGGCCTTGGAGATTTTTTCAAATGTTTTGGCATTTTGTCTTTTGCAAAGGAGTTCTGATAGAACAGATTCATCTCCCCATAAAGACGTCAGATTCAGTATCTCCCATACAGTCCATGCTTGAGCTCTTTTTTGATTCTGGGACTGCGTGGTCACCTGTGCTGATCAGTGTTCCACGCTGAGCAAACAGGAGACAAAATTCAAAAGTTCGTGGGGCTTTTCCTGTCTACCTGGTCAGTGCATCTGAGTTCAGATTGCTGTCCAGAGTGGTCACAATGGTGCACTGTGAGATAGCTCCCGGAGGCCAATACCATCGAATTGCGGCCACACTAACCCTAATTCAAAATGGCGATGTCGATTTCAGCATTACTCACCTCATTGGGGAGGAGTACAGAAATTGATTTTAAGAGCCCTTTATATCAAAGTAAAGGGCTTTGTTGTATGGATGGCTGCAGGGTTAATTCGATATAACGCTGCTAAATTCGAGATAAACTCGTAGTGTAGACCAGGCCCATAAGGTACAGTCACAGATAATTGAATCAAAGTGATGTTAATGCAGAAGGAAGTTTGACAGAGCTGTGGATCTGACATAAATTACACTGCTCTACAGCCAAAATGCTTCTGAAATAAATGTAGTCCAACTTTACTAATTCTGGGTCACTGAGAACGAAAATGATGCTTAAAATTGGCTCTAGTTTTCAAGATATGCTATTGGGTCAGTATATACAACGCTTGACTTGGGAATGGCGGAGGATAAGTGAGTTATAAAGGGAAGGGATTTCAATTTAAACCAGAAATGACTAAAATACATCTTTGACTGGATCTATGAATAAATCTATGACTGGGTTTGGACAGTACTTGCTTTTGAGGCAAAACAATGAATGATGCAATCTGAAGCTGGTATTGCGTCATACATGATATGAATTGCATCATGTTATTCCTAGAAGTCATGGAGGATGCAATCATAACGAAGCTTATATCACTCTGCTGAACAAATTGCCCTCTATCAGCTCTAGAAATCATACAGTGTCGTGCTCTCTTATTTGTCAGTGTTTGATTTTGCAAAGGGACACATTTCTGTTTAGCCAAAGTGAGCAGAGATGCCTCATACTTGTGTGAACAGTGCAGATAACTTCTGCTATGTTTGTGGTGAAGTGACTTTTGCATCACAAAAGCGCAGTGTAACCACTATAGTTAAGAAAGCCTATCACCTTTATTTTGGCTGCAAAATTGGAGATCAGGTCAAGAGGTGGGCCCCACACATATGCTGCAACACTTGTGCAACAAATCTTGGCCAGTGGTTGAACAGGAAAAGGAAATCTATGCCTTTTGCAGTGCCAATGATTTGGAGAGAGCCAACAGATCAGACCAGCAATTGTTACTTCTGCATGGTGCCTCCAGTTGGAAAAGGTGTGTCAAAGAAGAAAAAGTGGACTGTGCATTATCCAAACATTCCATCGGCTATACGCACAGTACCTTACGGAGAAGGACTGCCGGTTCCTGATGCACCAGAATCATTCTTACTTGAGTCAGACGAGGAAGAGGATGAAACTTCTGGTCCTGAACCATCAATGTCACAGGATCCACATTTTCTCCCATCCTCCTCCTCTGAACCACACCTCCTAACACAAGGTGAACTGAATGACCTTGTCAGGGATTTGGAACTACCCAAAAGTTAGGCAGAGCTGTTGGGCTCCAGACTACAGCAGTGGAATCTCCTGGCAGGCTATTAGGCAAATGGACAGTGACAAGAGATGCTTCATTTAATGAATACAAGAGACAAGCCAAGAAGCGCCGAGTAGACACTGAATAGGACTAAACTATGTACATAATAGTTTTTTGCCTTTTGTTTCATAATACATTTTATGTATATAACCCTTTTGCTGATTTTTGAAGTGTTACATAAACAGGACAGGTGAAATATTATCATGTAAAGCAACCATAAACACATGAAAAGACCTAGGTTTACAATTTATGCCACATGGGGCCACAACCGGGGTACCCCTAACCCACCCAGCAATATCGTCAATCTATCCAACTACACACTCAGCCCAGAAGAAAAGTCTGTCCTATCTCGGGGACTCTCTTTCTGCCCTGCCACCCCCACCAACATGATACAGTTCTGTGGCGATCTGGAAGCCTACTTTCGCCGTCTCCGACTCAAAGAATACTTCCAGGACAACACTGAACAGTGCACTGATACACAGGTGCCCTCCCACCAACAGCACAAGAAGAAGAACTCCACATGGACTCCTCCTGAGGGTCGAAATGACAGTCTCGACCTATACATTGAATGCTTCCACCGGCGTGCACAGGCAGAAATCGTGGAACAACAACATCGCTTGCCTCACAACCTAAGTCGTGCAGAACGCAATGCCATCCACAGCCTCAGAAACCACCCTGACATTATCATCAAAGAGGCTGATAAAGGAGGTGCCGTTGTTATCATGAACAGGTCTGACTACCAAAAGGAGGCTGCCAGACAACTCTCCAATACCAAATTCTACAGGCCACTTCCCTCAGATCCCACTGAGGAATACACTAAGAAACTACAGCATCTACTCAGGACACTCCCTACACTAACACTAGAAGAAATCAACATACTCCTAGAGCCCCGACCAGGGTTATTCTATCTACTACCCAAGATCCACAAACCCGGAAATCCTGGACGCCCCATCATCTCGGGCATTGGCACTCTCACTGAAGGACTGTCTGGATATATGGACTCTCTACTCTGACTCTATGCCACCAGCACTCCCAGCTATCTCCGTGACACCACTGATTTCCTGAGGAAACTACAATGCATTGGTCACCTCCCAGAAAACACCATCCTAGCCACCATGGATGTAGAGGCTCTCTACACAAACATCCCACACACAGATGGAATACAAGCTGTCAGGAACACTATCCCTGATGATGCCACAGCACAACTGGCTGCTGAGCTCTGTGCCTTTATACTTACACACAACTATTTCAAATTTGATGACAATATATATCTCCAGATCAGTGGCACTGCTATGGGCACCCGCATGGCCCCACAATATGCCAATATCTTTATGGCCGACCTGGAACAACGCTTCCTCAGCTCTCGTCCACTCACGCCCTTTCTCTACCTATGCTACATTGATGATATCTTCATCATCTGGACCCATGGGAAGGAGACTCTGGAAAAATTCCACCACGATTTCAACAGCTTCCACCCCACCATCAACCTCAGCCTGGACCAATCTACACGGGAGGTCCACTTTCTTGACACCACGGTGCAAATAAGTGATGGTCACATTAACACCACCCTATATCGAAAACCTACCGACCGCTATGCCTACCTTCATGCCTCCAGCTTCCATCCCGGACACATCACACGATCCATTGTCTACAGCCAAGCACTGAGGTACAACCGCATCTGCTCTAACCCCTCAGACAGAGACCAACACCTACAAAATCTCCACCAAGCATTCTCAAAACTACAATACCTGCACGAGGAAATAAGGAAACACATCAACAGAGCCAGACGTGTACCCAGAAGCCTCCTACTGCAAGACAAACCCAAGAAAGAAACCAACAAGACTCCACTGGCCATCACATACAGTCCCCAGCTAAAACCCCTCCAACGCATCATCAAGGATCTACAACCCATCCTGGACAATGATCCCACACTTTCACAGGCCTTGGGTGGCAGGCCAGTCCTTGCCCACAGACACCCTGCCAACCTGAAACATATTCTCACCAGTAACTGCACACCGCACCATAATAACTCTAGCTCAGGAACCAATCCATGCAACAAACCTCGATGCCAACTCTGCCCACATATCTACACCAGCGATACCATCACAGGACCTAACCAGATCAGCCACACCATCACTGGTTCATTCACCTGCACATCCACCAATGTAATATACGCCATCATATGCCAGCAATGCCCCTCTGCTATGTACATCGGCCAAACTGGACAGTCTCTACGGAAAAGGATAAATGGACACAAATCAGACATTAGGAATGGCAATATACAAAAATCTGTAGGAGAACACTTCAATCTCCCTAGCCACACTATAGCAGACCTTAAGGTGGCCATCCTGCAGCAAAAAAACTTCAGGACCAGACTTCAAAGAGAAACTGCTGAGCTTCAGTTCATCTGCAAATTTGACACCATCAGCTCAGGACTGAACAAAGACTGTGAATGGCTTGCCAACTACAGAACCAGTTTCTCCTCTCTTGGTTTTCACACCTCAACTACTAGAACAGGGCCTCATCCTCCCTGATTGAACTGACCTCGTTATCTCTAGCTTGCTTGCTAGCATATATACACCTGCCCCTGGATATTTCCACCACATGCATCTGAAGAAGTGGGCATTCACCCATGAAAGCTCATGCTCCAAAACGTCTGTTAGTCTATAAGGTGCCACAGGATTCTTTGCTGCTTTTACAGATCCAGACTAACACGGCTACCCCTCGGATTCTTGACAATTTATGATTAAAACTCTACTATCTACACAATATACATAGACATAAAATGTAAAAACTTAAATATCTTAGAAACAGTAGCCAATCAGTTGTTTTAATTGTCATATTTGAATTCAGCACATCAAAATACATAATAAATATCACATTTTATCTCTGAAGCAGACGACTTCTCAAAAATTGTAGACCAGTGTTATTAGTTTATTAATATTTGATTAAATTCATACCACAAAATTATAATTAGTGCATGAGCATATGCGTAGAACAGCACAAATCCCATTCCACAAACATTAAAGCTGTTTCATAGGTCAACAAAAGCCAGAAAATTTGTACTTAATGCCAAATTAGAATGGTTTATTTACCTCAGTCCCATCTAGCAGAAGGTAGCAGGTTAATATTAGTTCAGCAGTGAGTTAAGAATAAAATTTCTACTTTCCTTTTTCCCTATCTCAGTTCATGTAACAATCATATTATTGTCTTTTGACTTTTTAAGAATTGGTAAATCAGATAATTCTGTGATCAGTACATAGCACACCTTTATGTGGGATATAAGAAATTAATTATTATAATAATTTTAAATAGCATGCGCAATATTACTATTCAGCTGCATCTCCCTACAGATTCAGCACTGGTACCAAACAGATTGAACTTCCCTATTGCTACCTAGTCTAGAACTAGAGGAATAAAAGCACCACATAGGCATAGAAATTGTTAACCAGGCCTTGCACCAGAAGGAGCAATGGAGGTGAGTCCTCCTAGCAGCCCAGAGAGACTGCATGAAGCACAGCCAATCAGGGAGGCATTGCAGGGAGTAACCAATCCAGGCCCAGCAGGCTCAAATAAAAGGGAGCTGCATGGCAGCATAGAAGTAGTTGCTGGGAGCCAAGAGAGTAAAGACTGTGTCCCTGGAGGTTGGGGAAAACTGCAAGCACCTTGGACGGAACAGCTGCTAGCAGGTACCAGGGGAACAAGAGGGAGCTCCTGGCTGGATGTGGAGCTGAGCAGCTCAGTGCTCTGTAGTGAAGGTGAAGGAGGTGTTGGGGCCATGGGAAAATGGCCTGGTGAAATACAGCAGAATTGACAGAAACTAGAGATGCAGCAGGAGGCTGCTATTTATAGGGTCCCTGGGTCAGGATCCAGAGTAGTAAGTAGGCCCAGATCCTCCCACCTTGCTCCTGGGGAAGTGACTGGATAATAAGACTGATATATGCACCCCTAGAAGGGGGAAATATGGAGGATGACCTAGCCAGAGGGCTGAGTCAGAAGAAGGATGCTGTGGTCAGGGCCGCCGAGAGCGGGTTCAGGCCCTGGTGAAAAAAAAATTTGGGGCCCCCCAGCAGGGCAAATGGGCTAAACAGGGCCAACGAAGCTGGGGAAGCCAGGCCCCAGTATTTTCTACCGGCTTCCCCCCATTCTCGTCGGCCCTGGCTGTGGTTTCTGAAGTGGAGAGAGGGAAAGTATGTGGAATCAGAGACAGAGTGATTGTGTGTAGACCGTGGATGAGTGAGTCTGCCTCAAGCTAATCCTTAGAGCTACCAGGAAGAGACACCAATCCAGCAGTGGCACCCCATGACAAGGAGTCTGCTATATTTAAGGAAGTGAAAAAGATGAACTTTCCATTGCTGCTAAAATGATCTAGCTTTACATTATTCCATCACTTTAATTGTTTGAACTTGTGGAACCATGTGATTACCATAACAGATTGATGCCATATGCTAGAATTAATGAGTCAGATTGTTAAAGGGATTTAGGACCTAAATCCAATCAGTCAAAAGGAATGAAATAAATGGGAGTTAGATGCTAAATCCCTTTAAAAATCCAGTCTCATGTGGCTTAGTGGATAGGCCACTAAATTTGAAGTCAGAAGACTAAGGCCTGGTCTACACTATGATTTTAGGTCAAATTTAGCAGCGTTACCTCGATTTAATCCTGGACCCCTTTTTTTCGACCTTTAAATTGATTTCTTTACTCCACCTCCGACGAGGGGATTAGCACTGAAATCGGCCTTGCCAGGTCAAATTTGGGGTAGTATGGATGCACTTTGACGATATTGGCCTCCGCGAGCTATCCCAGAGTGCACCATTGTGACCACTCTGAACAGCACTCTCAACTCAGATGCCAGGTAGACAGGAAAAGGCCCGTGAACTTTTGATTTTCATATCCTGTTTGGCCAGCGTGGCGAGCTGATCAGCACAGGTGACCATGCAGAGCTCATCAGCATGATGGGCACATTGCCTGGCCTGTACTTTGTGAGAAGTCTATGTCTATGTCCTCATCACTCTCTCACCATGCTGCCATCGCCTCCTTGTCTGGTTTTGCTTTTGCAGATTCTAGTTCTGCGGTGAAAAAAGGCGCAAAACAATTGTCTGCCATTGCTCTGATGGAGGGAGGGGCGACTGATGACATGGCTTACAGGGAAATAAAATCAACAAAGGGGGTGGCTTTGCATCAAGGGGAAACACAAACAACTGTCACACAGAATGGCCTCCTCAAGGATTGAACTCAAAACCTTGGGTTTAGCAGGCCATTGATTTCACAAAACTAATCGGGTCAATTTCTTGTTTTGATCCACTCTCTTTTACATCTTAGGCCAGCAGCAGACGGTGCAGTAGGACTGCTAGCCATCGTCATCTCCTGGGTGCTCAGCAGAAGATGGGAATGACCTGGCTGAGTCACTCCCACGTCTGCCCAGGAGCCCTGACCAAGCTCACCAAGGTCAGCTAAAAGAGCACCCAGAAATATGACAATGATAGCTACCAATAATAATGCACCATCTGCTGCCAAAAGGCAATGAGCTGATGCTGTGTAGCAATGCAGTCCCACATCTGCCAGCACCACGAGATGTACTGTGACGGTGAGCTGAGCGGGCTCCATGCTTGCCGTGGTATGGCATCTGCACCTGTAACCCAGGAAAAAAGGCACAAAATGATTGTCTGCCGTTGCTTTCACAGAGGGAGGGAGGGAGAGGGGTGCCTGATGCCATGTATCCAGATCCACCCAAGACACTGTTCTTGCCCCATCTGGCATTGGGATCTCAACCCAGAATTCCAATGGGCGGTGAAGACTGCGGGAAATGTGGGATAGCTACCCACAGCTACCCACAGTTCAACCTTCCAGAAGTCGACACTAGCCTTGGTACTGCGGATGCAGTTTGCCTACTTAATACACTTAGAGCATTTTGTGTGGGGACACGCACAAGCGACTGTATAAAAACAATTTCTAAAAAACTGACTTCTATAAATTCAACCTAATTTTGTAGTGTAGACATACCCTAAGGTTCTGTTCTTGATTCTGCCATTGACTTGCAGTGACCTATGTAACCTCTGCACTTTTCTCCAGTCCTGCACCTCTCTCATCTATTTAGACTGTAAACGCTGCAGACCAGCAACTGTTTCTCACTTTGTGTTTGTACAGGGCATACCACAATGGTGCCTCATTCTTAGTTGTGGCTTTTAAGTACTACTGTTATACAAATTATTTCTGTTGATGATAACAATGCCTTTCCTTCTAAGTATTTTCTCTATCAGGTATTTCTTCAGGATGCTTCTGATAGCGACATATTTTTCATTTGGCTCTGTCCTGGTTCTTAAAATCGGCCATTTCATGCTATGATGCTATAACTGAATCAAAACAGCTGTGGAAGATTTTAATGCAGATTTCTTTTTGGCTCAAAGGACTGCTGCTCACCTGCAAACATAGGGATTAACTAGATGGCACAAGAGCACCCTTACTTCATGTTTTGCTAGAAGAGTGTGCCTATTGGATTAAAGTCTTTGTTGTTAGATAGAAATTTCGGAACAAAAAGTGTTAACTATGCAGCACGGCAGCTCTGTCCTAATGATAGTACAGCAGAACCCCATTTATCCGAGCCGCCATTACCTGGCCTCTCCATGTTAAATGACACAACCAACACACTCAGGCATATTGGAAATTGATGTAACCTCCATGGCAACACTACTGTAACCGTCATGTCTTTGCAGCCTTATAAAATGATCAAGACCACTAAGCAAAAGCGTGTAGTACTGTTAGTGGATTCTAAAATAGAGATTATTAATAAAATAAAGTCACTGGCAAAAATAGCTCAAGATTCTAACTTTGGAAAAAACACAGTCTTGCCAACTTTTCAGATGTTTTCCAGCTTTTAAAAACCTGAGCGCTGCTGTATATAGTACCGTATTTTAATTTGATACTTTGTGCATATTATATATTGGTGATGTTAGTTGTTACCATTAGTACTGCTGTTGAAACTTACAATTAGTTCTGCATTTTTAAAAACTGGTATTAATAGTAATGGTTTTCATAGGCTGTAAATAAAGAAAGGGGCATGTTTTAATGCTTTTTTGGGAGGGGTCAGCCAGTTTAAAAGCAACTCTGCATCTTTAAAATATACTCTTGGCCCATTATCCTGATTATTTGAATTTTTGATTATCTGATCTGGCCCTGGTCCTAATTAGATCAGATAAACAGGGTTCTACAATATAATTACAAAAATGGAGAGGCAAATCTACTACACTAACAAAAAATATAGGGCTGGGCAAAACCAACTTAAATATAATAAGTCACCTTTCCTGCCTCTCTGTTAACTTATATAAAACTTACCCACTGCTACCCCCTTTTCAGGTAGACAAAATCATTTCTTATAGTCCCTTTTAGTTATCTGGGTTCCAGCCCAGATGAGAAGTTGAAATGGTGAGAGCAGGGCTGGTTTATGATATTTCTTGATAAACCCAAGAAAGAAGTACAGGACTTATTATGAAATATCCAGTTCTCAGGGGACTTGCATCCCAATTTTGCAGACCCAAGAGTTTCAGACAAGCACCTTAGTTTTGGGATGCTTAATTGCACTGAGTTGAAGCTTAGAACCTTTCTGAGCCTTGTCAATAACAGCTAGTGTAGGAGAAATCAAGCAAAAAGCAGTCCCTAACTATACAATGTACTAAATGTTTATTACACGGTTTTATTAAAAGTGCTTCTATTCCCTATACAAAGGATTTCACAGGGGCTGCTTCAGGGAAAGAAGATTAAAAAATATCAGACTTTTTTCTTTAAAAAAATCAATTTGGCAAAAAATTAATGATGTGCCTGGAACTATCATCACCAGAAGTTATATCAACATCTGTACAGCAGCAGGGCTTAGGTTTGTTTTTTTTTAAGAGCGAAATAAAAGGACATCTCTGAAAAAAAGTTTATCTCTAAGGGATTCTCTTCCCAGTTTTCCATGAATGAAGCAAAGGGCAAGTGATCTATTTTATAAGCAGGTCAGCAATGGTCGCTATGAGCTGAGATTATCAAGGCTGCCTTAGACATCTGGATGCAGGAATTAGACATCCACTAATCGGAACTGGGCAATCAATACTTCCTGATGGCTTTGCAAAATTCAGCCTTGCTATCCATTTGGTGCATAGCACATGGCAGTTTTGATTTTGGACTTTCTGGTAGGGGAAGATCTCTAATGTTTAGTATAGTCCTCAGTCCACACATCCACTAAGCAATGTTCTTGGGCTCTATACAAGCTTCCATGGTCCAATGGGTGCTAAATGAGTTTGGTGTTCTCAAGCAGCATCTCTTATAGCCCTATCAAGGTTTGGCTTTTTTCTTTCAAGGGATGGACTGAAGTTGTTGGCAGAGATGGTGCTGGGACCCAAATCCAAGTTCTAACAAGGGAGCTTTCAAAGAAAAGTAGTATACTGGGATATAGTATTCATGCTTATTTTGTCAATAACTGGACTACCATCCCCTTCACCTCCAGCAAATCACTCCTCTCCCAGGACAATAACATAAAATTTAAGGAGGACAGATGTGCTTATAGGGGACTTGTTCTAATATTTTTAACATCTACATTTCAATTGGAAAAATGAATTCCTTGTGTGCTGCATTTTTCCCTAGATACTGTACTCCAAGATACTGCACTAAATTACAGTGATTCATTATTCCTATTAAAACAAACAATAACCTCAAATTGCTCAGCAAACCAAACAATTGCAAACAATAAATTTAAACAGTAAAACAGGGAGCACATTGGGTAAATGTTATTTCCCTGAACAAGAAAAGCTTTCGGCAAAGTGCTTAACTTGAATACAACAAAAGGCAATTTAATTTAGTAATACAGCTGGATGAAAAATGGAGACCTCTGGTTTAATAAGAAGGGGGGGGGAAAGACAAGCATATATCATCCAAAAGGATAATTATGAGAAACTATTTTGTATGATCCAGCTAAATCAAAGCTTTAATGCTTTCTTACTCCTGTCAAAGGAGGAAGATTTAATGCCTTAAAAATGGGGATTTTGCAGACTTCATTGCCAAGAAAAAATGATTTGTCTCTTGATAAATTACTATTGGGCTTTCTACTTGAAAAAAAAATACACTTACATTGAAATAAATGCCAAGGAATGGCTAGAGAATTTATATTATTCACTTCTATCTGTCATCGGATTGGTTGAAAAGCGACAATGCTATTAAAAATGTCTTCTAGCTTCTAGACATAATGCCACAAAGGGGCCATGAAAGCCTTTCGTGAATGGGAGGGATACATGTATAAAAATAATAGTAAGCAATGCTTCCCCTTCCCCTCCCTCCTAGCATACAAAGTTTAAAAAAATGTTTGGGGCTTAGGAGCCGCTAATTCCATTGAAAACTTCACCTCCTGTGAGGGGATGGAGGGGCAGCAATAGCTCATTCATTTTCCTAAGGATTTTCAAGTGCTCTTAAATAAAATTCTACTTAAGGGGGGGGAAAAAAGACTCATTGAAGTGTTTTTAGAGTGCTGTTTGCTTGAGAGCTGAGCTGCAGTGAGAGCTCTTTCACCCCTGTGAGTCCAAGAAAAGGAGCTCCCTCAAAGGTTCTGATTGCGGCTGTTTGGCTGGGAACATGCCCTTTGTCTCAAGCCTTTAAAATAATGAGCCATACAGAACTAGCAAAGGACAGGAAATTGAGACTTATGCAAACACAGAAGCTAACAGACATTGAGAAAACAAGTAATATTCAGAGGAGCCGGTAATTGCAGCAGGTGGTAGGGGCAGAATTGACTCGGGCACTGTTGACACAGATACTGCATCATCCTAACTACATTGACCTAAGTGCTGTGCCTCTCACAGGAATACTTACATTGCAGGAGCAAGGTTGTAGTGTAGACCAAGCCTAAGTATCTACAGTATGTTGTTGATCCCGATGATATCAGTTGCCCAGTACACTGACCTAAAAACTCCACCTCCATCAGAGTAGTAGTGCTTAGGCCGATGAAGTTAGGGTGATGCGGTGTGTGAGTAGACACTGTTACTTCACCTTTTGGCTGTTGGTCCCACATAGGGCTCACATCTGGAGCTCCTCCCCCCAGCTTGGGCCATCACCCAGGGCAGGGGGGATCCAGCTGTCAGTGCCTATCTATCTCCTAGAACTGGAAGGGACCCTGAAAGGTCATCGAGTCCAGCCCCCTGCCTTCACTAGCAGGACCAAGTACTGGTTTTGCCCCAGATCCCTAAGTGGCCCCCTCAAAGATTAAACTCACAACCCTGGGTTTAGCAGGCCAATGCTCAAACCATTGAGCTATCCCTCCTCAATGCAGTGCCCCACACAATTAAATCGGTGGAAGCGCTCCCAGTGAGGACGCACACCATCGATAGAGGGAGTAGACATGAACCATCCCAGTAATTAATTTAGGTAGATTTAATTTTTCAATGTAGACAGTGCCTTACAGTTAGGTCAGCGTAAGCTGCCTTATGTCAACCTAACTCTGTCGTGTAGACCAAGCCTCAGGACTACAAGACAAGGAGTTCCAGTAGGACTCCAAAATCTCAGGACTTTTGGCTTTTTCTTAGTGATAAATGCTGTTGTGGCAATTCTGACAGTGGTAGTGAATAAGGGAGGCAGGGCACACAATGATCATACACCGTGCAAAGAAGATAATTGAGGCTAGGGATGGGCAGGAAAGGGTTTACTCATTTTTTCAAGATTTAGAAAATATGTTCCATCTCAAATCAGAATGAAAAGTCAATCTCAGATGCTTGTGACCCAAAAATCTCTCCTCTTCCCCCTCCCCCTGCCAAATTTCAGATCAGGTCAACCAAAATGTTTCGTTTTGATCTTTGACCATTCTTAATTTAATGGGTTTTTTTACTAAAATTAGATTAAATGTCTAAACAAAAAAATGTTTTGAACCAGAAAACTGGATTTTTTTTGAAAATGTGAAACAAAATGTTTTGACTATTTCATTTAAAAAATGTGTTGCCGCCAAACCTTTCCTGAGAGAAGTTTTGGTTTTGATGAATTAGCCTCGTCTGACTGAAAAATGTTTTGTTGAAAAATTCCTGACCAGATCTAATTAAGATTTCAGTGTAAAGGTAAACACATGCAAGTTAGATAGTAGGATTGAGGTCTTTGAAATGAGCTTGTGTGCTATTTACATTAGCCCCCAGTTTGTCATGAGTCTTTTTGTAATAGGAACCAGCTAAAAATAGCACGAGAATCCACCCCCTACAAGTTCTAGTTCAATTCAGTTGTCTGTAATTTCATGCTATTGACATTTCTAAAAGATTATCAGATTTTTACCTGTCAGATCTCATAGATTCTAGGACCGGAAGGGACCTCAAGAGGCCATCGAGTCCAGTCCCCTGCCCTCATGGCAGGACCAAATACTGTCTAGACCATCGCTGACAGACATTTATCTAATCTACTCTTAAATATCTCCAGAGATGGAGATTCCACAACCTCCCTAAGCAATGTATTCCAGTGTTTAACCACCCTGATAGTTAAGAACTTTTCCCTAATGTCCAACCTAAACCTCCCTTGCTGCAGTTTAAGCCCATTGCTTCTTGTTCTATCCTTAGAGGCTAAGATGAACAAGTTTTCTCTCTTCTCCTTGTGACACTGAAAACTGCTATCATGTACCCTCTCAGTCTTCTCTTTTCCAAACTAAACAAACACAATTCTTTCAGCCTTTTTTCATAGGTCATGTTCTCTAGACCTTTAATCATTCTTGTTGCTCTTCTTTGGACCCTCTCCAATTTCTCCACATCTTTCTTGAAATGCGGTGCCCAGAACTGGACACAATACTCCAGCTGAGGCCTAACTAGCACAGAGTAGAGCAGAAGAATGACTTCTCGTGTCTTGCTCAAACATACCTGTTAATGCATCCCAGAATAATATTCACTTTTTTTGCAACAGCATCACACTGACTCATATTTAACTTGTGGTCCACTATAACCTCTAGATCCCTTTCTGCTGTACTCCTTCCTAGACAGTCTCTTCCCATTCTGTATGTGTGAAACTGATTGTTCCTTCCAAAGTGGAGCACTTTGCATTTGTCTTTATTAAACTTCATCTTGTTTACCTCAGAGGATTTCTCCAATTTGTCCAGATCATTTTGAATTATGACCCTACCCTCCAGAGCAGTTGCAATCCCTCCCAGTTTGGTATCATCTGCAAACTTAATAAATGTACTTTCATGCCAATATCTAAATTGTTGATGAAGATATTGAACAGAGCCAGTCCCAAAACAGACTCCTACGGAACCCCACTTGTCATACCTTTCCAGCAGGATTGGGAACCATTAACCCATGTCTGTTATTGCTGATGAAATTTAAATTTACATGTATCCTGGGGACTGGGCCAGTTTAACACCATGTAGCAAATTTTCACAGAAAACAGAATAATATCCCCATGGGACCATAACACACTTTCCCTATATTGAATTTCCATTAATATCAGAGATAGAATTCATGTCTGAAACAAGCACAGACTATGCAGTAGTGATCCACAAGCATTGATAAGAGTTGTGCAAATCCAAGAAGATAATTTTTCTTTGGATATATGGACAGTATGAAATACAGACCATAAGAGAAGACATAAGAAAGAGATGGCATATAAGTTACAGGAATAATTTTAAAAGAGATGAAATATTTTCCTCTAAATAAAATATTACTTAGATTGCAAGCTCTTTGGAGCACATACTTTTTGTTCCATGTTTGTATCATGTTTAGCACAAAAGGGTCCTGGTTCACAACTAGGGCTCTTCGGAGTTGTTTACAGAAAACAAATTAATAAAATAACGAATGGCCAGTTCTATAGACAAGATGATAAAGTTTGTCATCCCACCCCCACAAAAAAGGGAATCCATCAACATCTGTTTGTTATTCTAAAAATCTATAAAAATAAAGAATAAAAAGCCTAGTATTTTCTTTCCTTAACCTCTCTTAGGTGGAGGCTGATCACCAACCTGTTGATGTCAATGGGAGTTTTGCTGCTGATTACAAAAAGAGGCATGAGCAGGTTCAGAGGGCTTGGTTTTCCATGGCTTTATATCTTGTATGGGCATTTATATGTCTGCAAAGGGACTGTAAATGCCATTGAATCAGAACATTAGAGCTTTGCACATGACCACACCAGTGTAGAATTGGGCCTATGCTCTACACATTTTCCCTCTTCCTGATAATTCAGATAATTTCACCGAATAGTTGCTATCTGCTCCAGTGCAACAGAAGACAGCAAATTCTCTGGGTTATACACTGCAGTTCAGAAAACACACTACCAGTTAGGGTCTAATGAGCAGCAGATAGTATCCATGCCTCTCTAGTCAGTTCAGAACATCACTATAATTCCCAAAATATATGAACCATCACAATTCTGATCTCATTCTTTTGACAAGGACTGAGCTATGCTGAACAGAAAATGGCACAATTTGAATCTATGCTTGTGACAAGGGTTTCTCTGAGAATATTTCTCTGTTACAGCGACACAGTACCACCACCTCGAGTAGCACTGAGCCATGATCAATGCACTGAGGTCAATGCAGCACAAATAAAGACACTGTATTACTTACTTTGACCCTGAAAGTCCTTCAGCTGATGTTCCACAATGCCTGATACTGACCACTCTGGTTACAACTGTGAACTCCACTGCCCAGGGGTAATGAAGATTGGAAGGCCCCCATCCCCTTTAAAGGCAATTTCAAATTTTTGAAATGTGTTTTTCTTGGTTGTCCAGCCTGGCAAGTGCACCTAGCAGTTCTCTATTGTTGTGCAACTGCCTGCTGGACCATGCTGGCAACACACTTCAGATGCAGCCCAGCTTGGAAGAGACAGGGGATATTGGATCTCCTGGGCCTGTGGTGAGAAGAGGCTCTGCAAGTACAGCTGTGGATCAGCCATAGAAACATGGACATCTATGAGCAGATTGCCTGAGGAATGCAGAAGGAGGGGTACAACAGGGACCAGCAGCAGTGCCATATGAAAGCGAAGGAAATGCATCAGGCATATCAGAAGGCCAGGGAGGCCAAAAGTCAACCAGTCCTCAGCCACAGATCTGCCACTTTTACAAAGAGCTACATGCCATACCTGGCAGTGACCCTACTACCACTCTGCAGGCCACCGTGGATACCTCAGAGGAGCCCAAGTCACTTCCCAAAAGACAGTGTGCTGGACAGTGAGAGGTTGCACCTTGGAATACCTACCTGTTGTGTGCTGCACTGTGCATCAACACAAGCACTCCTGTAAGGTACGCACAGCGCCGGCACAAGGAGCTAAGTATATATGCACAGAAGCGATATACTTGCTGCAGTGTCTTTATGCTGATGTGACTTGTGTCGATCAAAGTTTGTAGTGTAGCCTTAGTGATCCCATTGAAATGCATCATTTCATGTGTCATAAAGGCTTAAAGAGGTTCTTCACTGATGAAAAAGGAAGCTATGAAATAAGCTTATGCTCTCAAATTGAGTTTGTTTAAAAAAAATTAAATATCCCTATGGAAAATTTAGTTTCAATTGGCAATGAGTCTATTGTCAATTTATTCCTGCATCTACTGGTCCTATAGTAGAAACCAGCAGGAACTAGTTGATAACTATATGGAGCACAGTTGAAGAATTCTAATGGCCTTAAAAATCTATGAGTCTATGAACTATCTTGGCTGGCAGTCCAAACTGAGTCCACATCCCTGTCAATCTTTTGTCTAGTTGAAGAGAGACGGGACTTGTATACTACTACACAGTTCTCAGCACTACTTCTACTCTGTATCAATTATTGACCAATTAAATACATCTTGTCACGTTATCTTTTTATAGTTTGTCCACATGTCTGGATGTGGGCTATTACTCTTTTCAAGAAGGGTTGGAACATAGGGGTTTTCTATTCTGTACTCCTTTGCTTCTGGAGTCCTAAGTAGCATTAGCAATCAAAAGTCTTGCTGAGGACTGCTGAAATCACATTGTTGCTTCCTATTTTATGTGCTTTCAGTGTAAACTGTTGATCTCGTATTTAAAGTCCAACAGTATATGGTACATCCCAGGTACCTCAGAAACTACCTCTTTCTCTCTGCACCATCAGAAAAAATCAGGTATGATATATGTGCATTAGCAATCCGTATTTGACTAGATGGGGTTGCAGTGGGTTTTCAGTGCAAGGTTCTTGAACCTGCTACTTTAAAGAGCCTATTTGTGAAGTTTAATAATTACATTCTGGGATGAAGTCTAGGGGCCAGATCCTCAGCTGGTATAAATCCACTGACTTCAGAGGAGCTACACATGACTACAAAACTGGTTAATCCATCTTTATCATTTGCAAATACACCTGATAAACTATGATGAGCATATTTGAATAGCAAATTTAAAAAACTGCCATGTCATGCATGTTCATAGAAAATATCTCTTGCTTTAAGAAACTGTCAATCTGTCCCAGCAGGCACTTAAGCAAATGAATTCAACAAGATCAGGCTACAGAAAGAACACATGACAATGATCACAAAAAAGGGGCTTAACATGTACCATACTTTAGTGGAGCCACCATTTTCAAACAATGATAGCACTAAGTTTTTCAAGCATGTCTCTACAACATGCAAAGAAGGCCCATTTTAAAGCAATTCTAGACCTGTTAGCTGAAAGTACACTGCTGATTCTCAGCCTTGTGTTTCAGACCATAATTTTTCTCCTTCTGTTCCTAGGGCAAATGAAAAGCTCTCTCTCTTTTATCAAAGTCTTTCTGATGCAGAGCTCCTACCTTCTGAACTTAAGGCTAGCTGTGTGTCTAGGAAAATTATATGCAACAGGCAGTGACAGCCATATAGTCTCGTGTTTAAGTGCTAGTGAACATACATGTACAGATAATTCTGCTTTATAACTTGAACATTTATGCATACTTTTAAAGGGCTCGTGGGTTGTGAAATAGGAAAATATTTTGAAGGGACTAGTTAATATGGTCTGCATTTGGCATATTAAAAGTCTTTAAAACAATGCAGTATTAAGCACATCTGCTAATGCTAACCCTTGTGTTACTCTAAAATAGATCACTTTGCTGGAACCTGCAGATGCTGTTTTATTTTGTTGGGCTGTGCTTTTGTTTCTGATTAATAGATTGGTAGCACTTTTTGACCTCTATTGAAAGTGCAAATAGTACATAATTAAATAGACAAAAAATCATGGTGCTTGAGAATGCCAGCTTTGTCATGTATCACAGCAATGGCTTGTCTAGTTACTCTGGTGTTTTATGGCCTTGAAATGAGCATGCAAAATGGCAGTATTTAAGATGCCCCATATGAATTGTGTAATGAAAGTTTTTCTAAGCAATGGGCTTCTGTGCATTTTTTTTTAAAGGCTGCAGGTAGTTTGGAAAGGATGATTTTAAACTATCAGACTGAGAAATATTTCCAAAGAACTGGGCTTTTTCTCTTTTTTGAGGAGAAAGAAAAAAATCTGTGCCTCACTCAAGGCTGCAGCTCTTGACAATGTGTGCTTCCTTATTGTTCTTATGCTGTAAGTAGCTCGGTTTTATACTTTGATCTGAAGAGCTACTTGTCCTCTTTAGACCTCTTTGGTTTATAGCTGCCATGTCATATTGCTTACACTGTGATCAGAGGTATATATCTCTTTCCTTTCCTAAATGATATTGTTGTCACATAATTTACTTTCTCTGTTGCTCTGACTAGAAAGGCTGGAAGGCCTGTCCTTGTTGTGTTTATGGAATGCATGGTCCGGCTTTGAATAACGCTTGTAGGTTTGATCTGTAGCTTCCATTAACTATCCATTTTGAAATAAATACACTGTAGCATTGCTGCCTAAAAATACTGCCAGGTCCTATTTTTGAATGCATAGCTTCTATTCCTCAGTAGCATTTATTTCCTTTTAACCATCATCTTTTTCCTGTCTCAGCAGTTTTAGGAGTCTTTTATGGGTCATTCAACTTTTGCTACTTGCTGTGGATGACTGTAGTCAAGTTGGAGGATGTGATGCAGTATTCAATTTGCCAGTGTTATCTCATTTAAAGTAGCATTATGAGAGAGAAGATTATTAACATGTAATATCTCATTTACAGAATTAAAAAGGATTATTAATGCAATGACTGTCTCCTTTTAAACAGCCTTGTGACCATTTGTGGACTGTAATATAACAAGACAAGGTTACTAGAAAGAAATGCAGGCTCTAATTCTTCTGTCTTTCCATGACCCAAGGAAATGCATGGCCATGCTTGTCCAGTCATGCACTATTTGTAGTCTTATTTGCACCAATGTGATTGGAGATCCCAGTTTTTATTTCATTAGAGAGACACCATGATCCAAGAAAGGGGCTGGGTGCCAAGAATTCAGAGGTTCACATTGTGAAATTGAATTAGATACTGTTTGTCAGAACCTTAGAAGATATTGAACACTTATTTCCAAGACCCAAATGAAGGCAATTCCTCCAGTACATTAAATTACAAATGATCAGTGTCCCAAGCCTCAAATGAATGAGGACATACTGGGCCAGATCCACAGCTGGTGTAGGTGGGCAGAGCTGTATTGAAATCATTAGAGCTATGCTGATTACACCACCGGTTGTGGTATGTATATATCTATGCATCCACAAGCAAATTGCTAGCCAGACGAATGAGTATGTATTTGTGTATGTCACACATGCACGTATACAATAAGCCACATCTCACACTGTAGTTGCCAACTCATTAATGAGAGATACATCGCTAAAACTCTGTATGTGTCTCATAATATCATTGAATCTGTCAGCATGAAAAATGTCTTTCAACTTGCTCTAAAAAAAAATTCTGGCAACAATCTGCTGGTGCATTATCACATGTTATATGGGTATCATATGATACTTTATGTATGTTTCAGGAAAGCTATACTTTTATGACAACTGCATGTTTGTTTATATTACCCAATTAGTTTATACTGCTAATAAACCTTCATTTTCAACTATTTGTTACAGCAAACTTTCTGTTGCAAATGCCTGTCTAAGGGCCAGATTCTGTTGCTTTACTCAGATTGAATAGAACCTTATCCCTCAGGTAGTCCCATTGATCTCAGTAAAGTCCCACTAAGCAATAAAATAATGCTTAGTGCAAGCAAGATTATCAGATTCCGGCCCTAAGAAAGCAGATATTTTTCTCCTTTTCACAATCTGTTTGAAATGGAAAACACCACAATCCTGACATGTCTGCTTTCATTGTTATTTTAAATGATATACACACAGCATCTTAAAAGAAGAAATTATATGCTCCATGGCTGCCACATTTCACAGTTAGAAATAGATTTAAAAACTGTTTTCAAGTAACAAATTGACAATCTTACCCCTACTCCAAACTTACACATTCCTTATAAGCAGAACCAGAGAGGGAGACTACAAAATTTGATTTACTATAATCCATTGCTTACAGAATTTGTGGTAGTGTGTGGGTTTTTTTTTTTCTTAATCACTCACTGGAGAGAATTCCCGCAGCCCCCCTTCCCCCCCGCATTTCCTACTAAGCTACCAAATAGAAGTCAGATGTGTGAGGATAAGTTGCTACACTAAATGCATAGGTTAAATATTCTTCTATGCCCCTGAATAGCTTCTCTACTTCTAAGTTATCGGATACAGTCTAGAGCCACACAAACAAATGCATGCTTTCAGCACGGATTTATCACCTTTAACATCCTTGAGGGAGAAAGATGGACTGTCAGGTGCAGCAATATAAAACCTCTACAGTAGCAGTCATATCTGGGAGGGATCACTTTAGCTTTTGGATACTTAGGACTGTCTGTAGATACTTCTGAAAATAAATGTGGGGAATGAAGGGATCCATTTCAATGGAGGGTGAGGATGTTTCTAAAAGACCAATATCCAGATGACCCAGTGACCATAAATTGCCTTATCCTTGGACTCATGAGGTTGTTCTTGTTTACCATATTTTGGGCCTCTAGGCCACTATCACAACTGGAACCTCACTGTGGTAGGCACCACACAGATAGGATTACTGCCATCTTGGGCATGACTGGGGTTTGAACTGGGGAAATCCAGAGCAAAAGCAGGAACCTCTGAAGTTTGAGCGAAGATAAAAAAATTACATAATTCCTTATGCAAAGTAGGTACCTAGTGCTCTGTAATCCATTACACCTGGATTATCCCGCCTCATCTTGCAAGTATGGTGCCTCCTCCTTTTAATCTCTCTCTCTCTCTAACTTGTCATTTTAGGGCTGACAGGAGTATCTGCTTAAAGAGATGATTGCCTCTCTAACTCTCCAGAGTCACACCTCTGCTCCAAGAAGCAGGAAATTCCTCTAGCATTCTCCTCTGTCTCCGAGCAGAATGTTTTTCTGCCTTCCTCTCCTTGGTGACCCACTGGTAGGGAGATGATTGTGAGAACAAGAGTCTGCAGGAAATTGTCTGAGGAGAAAACATGGCTGTATAGCAGACCCAGCCAAGATCTAGGCAGGTCAAAAGTGTTACATCCAAACTGTTTTTGACAGAAAAATAGAATTTAAAAAAAAAATCACAAAGGGTCTGATTTCTTTTTCTTTTTTTTTTTTCATTGTTTTGTTTTCAGATGTCTATTTTTTCAATTTGGAAATGCTGCCATAGTGCCCCATGGGAAATATAGTTCATTTGCCTCATGTCCCCATTGTCCTCTATGGGCCAGGCAGATGGAGTATTACTCCCATGTGCACTCCTTCCACTCTCCCAGAGGGGGACTGCGGTGCATCATGGGAGACAGTCTGAACAGGGAGCACAAGCTATAGAGAGAGTTCCAAACAGCAAGTCCCATGAGGAACAGAAGCAGCATTTCCAAATTGAAATATTTTGATATCTGAACTTCTGTCAAAAATCAAAATTTTCCAGAGTAAATTTAGATGGAAATGATGGGGGAGGGGTGTCTGTTTTTGTCAAATTTCTGTGGGCAAATTTTATTTTCCTCAACCATCTTCACTAAAATCAAAGAGTCTCCTGCTCACAGCCCAGATGCATACTAGCACATCACCTCCCTGATCTACGGCATATAGATTGGATAACCCAGCTGTAGTGAATCAGACTACCATGTGCCCACAAGGGAGAAAGGATTCTGCTCTCTGGCTGAGACATGTGACAGATTCATATTGTGTGTGTGGACAGGACACAGAAGGTGAGTCATAAAGCTGTGAGACTGTCATGGAGGTCACAGAAGTCACAGATTCTGTAACTTTCCGGGACCTCTGAGTTCTGCAGTGGTCAGTGCAGTCTCAGGCCACTGTGTTCCTCTCCCGCAGCAGCACAAGTTTGGCTGTGGGAGGGGGCTCGGGAGCAGCACTTACCTTGGGGGCGCCCCCTGGAAGCGGCGACATCCCTTGGCTGCTAGGCGAAGGCATGGACAGGGGGCTCTACGTGCTTCATCTGTCTGCAGGCACAGCTTCACATCTCTGATTGGCCACGGTTCCTGGCCAATGGGAGCTGTGGATTTAGCACTTGAGGCAGAGGCAGCTCACAGAGCTGCCTAGATGCGCCTCCATCTAGAAGTTGAGGGAGGGGGAATGTTGTCACTTCTGGGGAGGCACAGAGCCAGGTAGAGAGCCTGCTAACCCCCCATCCCCAGCATCCATGGTGCCCCCAGACAGCCAACACCCTCCCGTGCTACCCCTCAAGCACCCAGGACACCTCCAGGCTACCCCCGCCCCTGATTTAATCAGGGGTATATAGTACAAGTCATGGACAGATCCCAGGCTGTGAATTTTTGTTTACTGCCTGTGACCTGTCGATGACTTTCTTTGCTATACTAAAAATACCAGTGACTACAATGTAGCCTTACTCATAATACATCCTGAGGACAGAGTTATACAAACATAGTGAGACACAGTCCTTACCCACAGAGAAACAAGAAGTGCAAGGCAGGAAGTATCATCTTTATTTTAAAGATGAGGAACTGAAGCACAGATTGTTATTTGGACAGAGTCACACAGGAAGTCTATGGCAGAGGCAAAAACTGAGTTAACATCTCCCCAGTCCCAGCTCTGTGCTTTAACCACCCCACAATCCTCCTCTCTGTAATGCATAAAAATAGCTCCTGCATTTACTGCTCTTTATTTTCTCTGTACATATTTAAAGAGTTCAATTATAAAAGTGCTTTTATAATGGTAATGTAATGGATGTTATTTTCAGTTTGAAATTTATTATCTTTTAGAGTATTATTCATTCTTGAATAAACCATTTTATCAAATGTAGGCTGTAAAGATCTAATATGTAACGAGTTTGAATAGTTTCTCTAAATTTAGTGTTATTCTCAGGAAAGGAAAGGCTGATTATATAAGAAGAAAGCATCTAATCTCTCACTCTCTTCATCCTCCTCTATTCTCCCACCTTCTCTCTTCCTTTATATTTGCACTGATAGGACTGAAATCATAAAAAAAAAAACCCACCCCTCAGGGGAACTAGGAATTGAAACAATTAATATAATTAGTAATGACAATGTTATACTTTACGAGACATTCTAAATTAATAACCACTATATTATATAACGGATAGTTGCAGCAGAATTAGAACAGAACAGCAGCTCTGGGGGAGAAAAATAAAAAGACTAAGAAGCAGTTTCATCCAGTTGCAGCAGACCCTTAAATGTGATATTCTTGCCTCTCTCTTTAAGCACAGAAGTTAAAGGAGCTCACAGTATTTGTGGTTAAAGTTGTCACACACAGTAATGGCACTATCAGAGATAATTCACCAGCACTAATGCATCTCATTGCAAGTTCTTAGGACTGATAATAAGTGGGTTTGGTGAAAGAATTTAGAACATTTCTGGGAACTCACAAGCAGAGTATAAATTTTGTTATATAGCTTCAGGTTTCAGTACTATCCTAAAATTTGGGCCAGGTTCAATACCTAACCTGGGGTGAGTTGTGAGGTAAGTTGGAAAAATTTATCATTTCACACACAAATTCTGTGACATTCTGGTTTTCATATTTCAACCTGAAACCAAGTAAAACTTCATGGCTTAACTCTGCAATTCTGGGTTCTTTCCAACTCAAAGCCAAGCAAAAGGGCATGAGCACAGTAACACTGGAAGATAGATTTTCATGAGTTGCTCTGGACTGAAACAACTGTGTTTTGTGTAACTAAAATCCCCAGATGTCTGTCATTTCACCTGCAGTAAACTCAACCCATCATGACATCTTGTCAGCGAGACTATATGAGACTTCTTGTGTGAATGAATTGTCACAAAAATGTAAAATTAACACAAGTTTACTTGTAATATATACAGTTCAACATAAAGGAGCCATCCTATAAGTGAATTGGTTATATTAGCGAAATAGTCATAAGAATAAACAATAATAATGCTTACATAGCAATATTATTTTAGAAAGAGCTTTGTTTTCAAAGCCATGTGCAAACATTAATAGAGATTCATCTCATTGAGTTAATTACCTTCACACCAAGGAAAGTGTGGTTCTCTCTGAATGAAAAGATAGAATTAAAAAAACCTAAGATGAAGGAATTTCTACCTTTTATGACACCAATGATTCAGGCAAAGATATTGACATGGTCAAGTATCATTAACATTTTAATTCACACATAATAACCACCAATGTATCTTATTCTGTGAATAGTTCAGGTTTGGATAAAGATTTTGATAGCCACTGACTAAGATAAGTCAAAACCTATCACACAGTTGAATTAAGCAGAACAGCAAGGTTAAAATATTATTCATCTTGACTCCTATATGGTTCAGTGATGAATTCCTCTCCTGGCAGGTGAAATACTAAGCAGTAACTGTTAGGCAGTAATCATGGGGTTGGGCAGAGGTGAAAGTAAGCTGGTCCGGTATGATGTACCGGTAAGACTGCCAGTACACAGCAAACCGTACTGGCAGGGACACTGATGGGGCGGAGAGGCAGCCCAAGTTCCTAGCTCTTTAAATTGCCGCCAGAGCCCTGGGGCTCCCAGCCGCTGCCACAGCTACTCTGGGACTTGGATCACAATTTAAAGGGGCCAGGGCTCTGGTCACTGTTGCAGTAGCAGCAGCAGCCGCCGCCAGGAGCCTTGGGGCTCCATCAGTGATTTTAAGGGCCTGGGACTCTCGGCCTCCACTACCGCACCAGTGGCCAGAGTCCTGGGCCCTTTAAAGTGCTGCCAGAACCCCAGGCAGCACAGGCCGGGCATTGCTGAAGAGCTGGCAGGGGGAATCTGGCCCCAGCCCTGCCCCTTCACATCGAGGGCCTGCCTGTTCTGCATCCCAACTGCCCTATTTACCAGTAAGTCTCAAGTTACTTTTACCCCTGGTAGGAGTGTATTGAGAAGCCAGAACCCAAGTTAAGGGGTTGTAACATGTTGCTCTCCAAATTCCAATAGAAGCTCTCTTTGCCTCTTGTTTGTAACGTAAATGATAAGAACAGTGCAAGCAGAGTAAGATAACTATCTGGGTAAAATCAGACGATGAAACACCCTGGAATGAGAAAAACAATGCCATTACATCAGGAGTGATCTTCCTGCCATACCTTAGGTTACTTTGACAATGAGGAAGATGATTGGAAGTTTCCATATGGCCATGAGCTTCTGGAAGATTACCACATTCTGTACTTGCACTTTCTTTGTTTGGGGGTCAAGAAGGTGGATAACAGGATTTTTTATTAAGAAACATCTTATATGCCCTATCACCATAATATCTCAGCATGTTAAGCACATATTGCCAATATCTCTTAATGTACATAAGGACATTATAGGGATGTAGGACAATGGGATGATAGATTTGGAACTCATTGAATTTTATTCAGAACCATAACTAAGAGCAACCAAGAGAGATCCTTCATAACATTCATTTATCTATAGGTATATTCTGAGGGCATGCCAGTCACCTTCCACTCTGAAGTCGCAAGGGGGTCTCCAGCTGGTAGCCTGTCATTTCTTAGGGTTGTCTGGCTGGCCTGTTCCCACCATTTTCTCTCTTTAAGAGATCAGCTGGGGGGAATATTGAAAGGCAAGAGAGCCATTCTCTCTGCAGAAAAGAGACCATGTGCCCTGTGAGCTTAATTAATCTTCCCATTCTTTTATCTGAGTAGGAAATGGAGACCTCCTTCCCTTTCCCTAGGTTTCTTCTCTTCTCTCCAGAGAAGGGAGCTGGCTGGGAATTTTTGCTCACATCACTCAAAATTTAGGGATATGTAATAGGTTTTTCTCACTCTCTCCCTCAAATCCAAGAAAGAGAATCCAGCTTCTTCTTCCCTTGATGCTGGAGGACATGAGGAAAGACAATCATCTCAGTGGGCAACTTTCTCCCTTTCACCTACATATCTATGAGGAAGGGATGCATCAGGCTGGGCTTGAAGCAAAAATCCAACTTAGAGAAAGGTATTGGAAGGGGCATATTGACAGTTACTTGGTCAGACATATGAATGGCTGACACTTGGCAAAGAAGTCCTTTTTTCAGTGTCTATAAGAGGCATAAGAAAGGGAGGAACCATGCACAGTTTTGAACTAAAGAGGGGAACTTAGTGTGGTGATGCATATGGGATTGAAGGGTGACAAAACCACAGATAAGGAAGGGAAAGGTGATCTTGCCAGGTGTGCTGTGGACGGTCACGAGGTGTGACACCTCCAGTAATGGATGGATGTTACCTGTGGTGATGGAGAATAGCAGAAGGGGACTGGGCTTGAGTGGAAATAAAATAAAGTCCACTTTAGTCATACTAAATATCTTTCGGGGGTAGTGAGCCAACTAAAGGAGATGTTGGCCTTTGATATAAGGGCCCTTGCAGCTGTCAGATAATCAGTCACTCTGCTCTGCCTCCTCAAGTGTCAGTGCAGCCATGGAGCAGGAGTGCTAGTGCCCTGTTCATTACATACAAGAGGTCTGCAGCTAAGCTCACCATGTGTTTGATGCTTGCACTTGGAGAGACCTCGTGATGAATAAATACTGAATCAAACGGAACAGTCCCATCTGATGTGTCTTTATATTTTGCTAAATTACAATTTTCCTCCCCAGGGATCCTCCCTGCTAGACTCCCATCTAGGGACATGTGTTGTCCAGGTTCAGAGTCAAACTCTGTTTGGCCCACCCGCTGCTCAAAACCCCCACAGCTTGCACCCCACCTGCTGTTCTGTGATTTTATATATCCCAGTGGTGGTGGATGACTGAACATCAGGAGGGAGAGAGAACATTATATAAAACTGCAGGCAGAAAAGGTTTGCCAATTATTTTTCTTCTTGTGACTTTTAGGAGATACAGATTCCTTTTGGCACTTCCTCTTGTTTTGTGCCTATAAAATAAGTTTAATGGCTGAATTTTCTTTAAGATAATCAGAGGCTGTATAATTTATGCATTTGAATAGCATTGTAGCCAGATGTAATTTTGCTTGAAGTTGTAGCGTTACAGTTAGTAATGACTCTGCTGGCTGTGTTTTGTAGAATTTGCAATTTATTTAACAGTTGACTGAGCACTGACCCCATATAATATCACCATAATCGAAGTGTGGTTTAAAAAAAAATCTGTGCCTTCTGTGGAAGGCATGAATTTAAAGTGGACAAGGGGATGGAAACAGTCATCTCTGAAGATGTCATGTAAGGAACATGGTCTTTTAAAGTTTATAGCATGGGCTCACTCTCCAGTGAAAGATTTGGCTGAATTAATATTTGAAATACTATCTCAGTAATAGCTCTGGCTCAAGGGATTTGTTTGTCACTCTTTGCCTTCATACAGCTAAGATGTGCTTTCTTGACTTTTTTAAAAGAGCTGATTATTCTTTGATCCTGCTGATTGGGTATGTGGAAATAAACACACGGCTTTCTGTGCCTCCAATGAGTAAGGGAATAGAAGAAATAAAGGTCAGTTCCACTTCCCTTAGGCTTCCTTTGTCAACTCACTGTTGCTGCACCAAGCAGAGGAACTGAACAATGCAAAATAGGGTCCCAGCCTTACAATGTGCATTGTGACATCATTAAAAAGATATGCCCATGCCAGTATTCATTAGGCAAGCACTGTGTGGAAGTCTGGAAAGTTTAACCGAAAATTGTTTAATGCTTTCAAAAAGGGAATGCTTTGTTTAAAGTTTGTTAGTCTCTAGCTTCATATCTACATACAGGCAAAGCAACTTCCACTAAATATACTCACAAGAAGGCCTGGGATATCCAGCTAACCCACATTTCCACTGAGTGATGTTTAACATATTGTATTATTCATTAACACTCTCTCAACTGCTACAGATGATTTATGGTGATAGAGAAATACTGTGTCATCAGCATAAAACAATGATATATGGGGATAAAGAAATAGTGCTATCAGCATAAAAAAATCAGGGAGTTATTTGAACCACTGAAGTTAACATGAGAAGGAGCAGATCCAGAATTTGCTGCAAGTTCAGCTGACTGTCTTTATAGTTGGACTCTGATACATTCATGTAATAAACGTACTTTGTCCTCCTAAATGAAAGGGTGGATGGGTTTCCGATACTTTTTTTGTTCAAGGCCCGTATACAAACCAACACTCATCTTCTATTACATGTTTGAGCCATTGTCGTGCATCAAAAGCACTCTAAATAATGCAGTGAAGATGCTAGTCTTTTAAATTCCCCCATATTATTAGTAAACACTAACTCTATTCTTTACCCAATTAGATTAGAAGCTTTCACGATGCACAGCTCATTGTGTACTTTTCTCTAATTTATGTACCATATGTGGTATAGTAAGGTATGATGAAAGATTTCCTATCAAAGCACTCAAAAGGCTGAACTAATTTATCAGATGGTTGTCATTTAGACCACTAATCTAATGGGAGTAAGTGTTTGTTTTTTTACAGTAGGGAAAAAAGTCCAAACAAAGCATTGAGGTGATAACTCTGCATTCCGACAACGTGGAAGATTCTCAAAAGCATTGCACTGTGGCTCAATCTCATTGTAGGTTTCATACAATATGAAATATGAATCCAACCTAGCTCAGCCCTTCTAAGTCTTTAGATCCCAGACTTCTTATTGTGTCTCAAATGAGGGTGTAGAAGGTTATGTCTTGAGGTCACTCCCTTGGGGTGAAGGCAGGCACTTTACTTACCTCATATCTCGTTCCTGGGCAAAAGTAGTCTTCTGATCTAGTCCTGGGTGTATGAGGTATAGCTCTAGCTGTACCTCTTAGCAGGTCTGCCCCCTTTAGGGGGAGGGATATAATAAAACAGTTCCCTTGCCTGTCAGGGGCTGGGCCCGCTCCGTCACACAAAAGAGGGAAAACGGTCTTTTAGATGCTACAGAAAGACTTGTCTCCCTCCATCCTGCATGGCTATTGGCAGAGAGCTAGTCCTGGTGATTTCAACTGCCCCTCTCTCCCTACCCCCATAACAACAAACAACAAACTTAGCTTCTTTCCTCAGAGAGCTCGGGTTGGCAGTGCTCTCAACCTGTTCCTCAACAAGTAACCTAGCACCTGCTCTGCTATTTTGAGTGCTTCCCTTTTAAGGGCCTGCCCACATCTGACAATCCACACAGGCTAGAACTGTAGTTACCACAGAAATTCTTTATCCTTTCCTTGATTGGTGGAGTGGAGATTATCTGCCCCACTACAAATGGGAAGGATTGTTTTGGAAGACAGAAAACTGATTTTCTGCAATAAAGGAAAATCTTACTGCCAGACTGTTTTTTTTTTCATTCAGTGAAAACATGAAATTTTGCTGGCTTTGCCAATTGTATGCAAATATTGACACACAATTCTAATTACGGCAGAGAGACATGTGACCATAAAATGGAAGGACACCTCTACCTCGATATAACGCAACCTCATATAACACGAATTTGGATATAATGCGGTAAAGCAGTACTTCGGTGGGGCAGGGCTGTGCACTCCGGAGGATCAAAGCAAGTTTGATATAACGCAGTTTCACCTATAATGCGGTACGATTTTTTGGCTCCCGAGGACAGCGTTATATCGGGGTAGAGGTGTATTCATTTAATCCACCATTGTGTTTTATTCTGAACTGGCTCTTGGAATAAGGGAAATGATACTATGCACATAATTAAGGACTGATGTCATCCAAGAAGAAAAAAACTTCCTTATTCATTTCCCAGATGAGTAAAGTGTCAGAGTATGTTTTCAGAGCTTTTCCAGCGGGAGATGAGAGACTCATGAATGGGCTTTTAGTCCTTAAAGAATATAATGATGATGAGTGCAGATGTCACATACAAATGCATTAAGATGGGTTGCCTTATGTTAGTGGTGACTTGGAGGTTTGTTGCAGTTTGAATAATCCAAGCCTCTTAAATTGGCTGTTTTGCCAACTTCTGTCCCTGGGAGCAGGATTGAGCCCAAAATGGAGCATAGCTTAAGGGGGCTGGAGGGCTTGTGAATTTCACTCATGATGATTTGAGTCAAGCTGCTCCAAAGGGTGAAAAAAGTCTAAAGGGAAAGCATATATATTTGCAAATTCATATGAAATCCTTATCTGTTTAAAACCAAATAAAAGGGCTAATGAAGCAAGTGTTCATGCAGTCAAAATAACAGGAGTTAGACAAAAAAGAATAATGAAACAGAAGGTTATGGGCAGAACAGGTTGTACAGTGGGTTATTGCACTAGGGTGCCCTTTCTCCTCTGGGCTCAATCTTCAAGGGGCAGAACATTCTAGCCATGACCTAGCAAAAAATTAAAGCAATGACTAATCCTATTGGCTTCAATGGAACTACTAACATGTTTAAAAGTTAAGTGCTTGCTTAAACACTTTCCTGGACTAGGGTCATAGCGCTCAGTAAAACTGGGCAAGAAATGTTTTTCTCATCCTGTGAATAATTTTCAGATTTCAAATATTTTTCCCAAATCAAATTGGGACAAAAAGTTGAAATATCAAATGTTTTGCAAACTTAAAATCCAAAAATAAAAATAAAATCACCATTCGTTTGTTTGGATACTTTTGAAACATTTCTACAACTGTTTTGACAAATCCTCACTTTCTGATTATTTTTTTTTGTCAAAAATGTCCCTGATCAACTTTAGTGCTCAGCACCTTGCAGATGTCAATTTGAGTCCTGAGCTGGCTCACATTTTAAAACAGGCTTGCTGGATTTATCCAAAGCACTCATTTGTGCCCATCACAACACAACTATTTGGCACAACCTGAAACAACTGCAGGCTTAACAAAAGACAAATGCATGACTGGAATAAATTCACAAACCTTCTAAAGGGCTGTAAATGTGTCTAGGTTCAGGTGAGGTAATCTGAACTACATAGAGCTCTTGAGGCTGGAGATTAGTGCTATTTTTTTTTCTTCAGATCCAGGAAGACATATTGCAGGAGCAGGGTTTTAGATTTTTTTTAAGTAAATTTATTGTGCCTGAATAAAGATGCAATAGGACACTGTCATGGTATAATTCCCCAATCTGAACCTTAGAGTCCAAAAGTTGGGGTACCAGCATGAATTCCTCTAAGCTTAATTACCTGCTTAGATCTGATACGCTGCCACCACCCAAAAAATTATAGTGTTTTCAGGCACTCTGGTCCCCCCAAAAACCTTCCCTGGGGACCCCAAGACCCAAATTCCTTGAGTCTTACAACAAAGGGGAATAAACCATTTCCCCTCCTTCTTTCCCCCTCCCAGGAGTTCCCTCCCTGGGCTATTCTGGAGAGATAGACAGATTCAAGCTCCGTGAATCTAAACAAAGGGATTTCCCCTTTTCCCCCTCCCTTCTTTCTCCCTGTCTCCCACCACTCTCTCAGTAAGTACAGACTCAATTCCCTTGAGCCTCAACAAGGGGAAAAAATCAAACAGGTCTTAAAAAGCAAAACTTTTAATAAAAAGTAAAAGTTGTCTTTGTAATTTAGATGGTAAAAGTTACAGGGTCTTTCAGTTTATAGACACTAGAGAGAACCCTCCCCCCAGCAAAATACAATTTAAAATACTTCCAGCAAACTACACATTTGCAAATACAGAAACAATCAAAAGACTATAACCGCCTTTCTACTTAATACTCACTATTCTGAATATATAAGAGACTGTAGCAGGGAGATTGGCAAGAAACCTGGCTGCACGTCTAGTCCCTTTCAGGACCCAGAGAAAACAAAGCAAAACCCAAAAACCACAAACAAAGGCTCCCCTCCACCGAGATTTGAAAGTATCTTGTTTCCTGATTGGTCCTCTGGTCAGATGTTTTTGGTTCCCTGTTTGTTAACCCTTTACAGGTAAAAGAGACATTAACCCTTAACTATCTGTTTATGACAGACACAAAAGACAGAGGCTGGGATTTCCAAAGGGAAAGGATTTATGCATTCAAATCTCATTGAAATTCAACAAGAGTTGGACACCTTAAATTCCTTTAAAAGCCCCAGTTAGAAAGAACAATGAGATGCCAAGCATGATAATCATTATAGTAGTGAGAAATAGAAATTATCAAAGGCACAAAGGGCAGCTGAGGCACACAACACCCATTAAAAGTCTCTCCCATAACCTCCCCATCTTTATATTCTCCGTTAAGCAAAAGAAAACCATAAACAAACGAAAGTTTCCAGAAAATTCTTCCTTTGGGGCTAGATCATGTCATCTAAATTGGGCATGCCCTCCTCCTCCTATCCCACAAGGAGGTGGTGAGGATTAACTTTGTGCAGAGATTTAATGAAGAAATAATATTAAGGTCACCACAAATTTAAATGGTGGTAGAGGAATTTGTGGGAGCGATGGAAGGCTAAAGGTTTTTTTCTATGTAAAACAATTAATACACAGCAATAGACCTCAGACTTCCCTTCTGACATACCACAGAACAAGCGTAACTGCCACATCATGTTAAAAATATGCCTCAGAGTAAAAAAGATAATAGTTAAAAGGCATGCTGAGCTATTGTGATCACCTGTGCCAAACAGGATTCAACCTCATCAATATTTGGGTTGGAGACTTAAATACTGTGGTGAAAGATAGTTTCCAAAATAAACCTAGCTGCTGTAGAAAATGACATGGGTAATTCAGTAGTTAGCAATTATCTCTTCCCCAGCATATGACCAGAGGACGACGTTAGAATTGACATCTTTCAAATAAGATGACCAATCATGGCTCTTATGATGCATGGTCCTTATTCTACATTTTGTTAATGTAGCTGGAAAAGCTGGAATACTTTACATCTGTTCAAAACTTGATATAAGTATTGACATAAGTTCCCCACAAATTTGCTAACTATATCACCTGAATCACCTCTCACACAGTCATCTCTGCTTTTGTGGCCTATGCTGGGAAACTTCTAGAGAAGAGCTGTAATAATACCTACACATCACAAATGACTAATTCCTCTCAATATGCCTATGCTATATAGCAAGCAAGTATTACAATCATCATTTTATAGCATGTTAGATACAGGAATGGAGATTAATCCAAGGCCATAGTGTTATGGGGCCAGATCCTCAGCTGGTAATTTGAAGTCCGATGATGTTCATTGAAGTCAATGGAGCTATGTCAACGTAAACTAGTTAAGGAGCTGGTCCATAACTTTCACTAGAGGCAGGTGTATCACAACGTATTGTGATTCTATACACCTAAAGGACTCAAGATGCTATCGTCATTTAGAACCCTCTGTAGGGGTCCAAAAGAGTGAAGAGAATTTCTGATCCTTGACAACCCCTGATAAGTTGTTCCAGTGGCTAATTACCCTCACTTGTGAATTAGGAATGCTGGGTTCTATTCCCAGCTATGCCACTCATACCCAGTGAGGCAAAATTAAGAGTTATTGCTATTGGGGGGAGGGATAGCTCAATGGTTTGAGCATTGGCCTGCTAAACCTAAGGTTGTGAGTTCAATACTTGAGGAGGCTACTTAGGGATCTAGGGCAAAAACTGGTCCTGCTAGTGAAGGCAGGGGGCTGGACTCAATGACCTTTCAAGGTCCCTTCCAGTTCTAGGAGATTGGTATATCTTCAGTTGTTACCTTTATCCTAAATTTGTAGACAGTGGTCTGGAGCAGGGGTTCTCAACCTTTTTCCATATCATGATGCCCCCAGTTCTCCTCTTGTGTAGCTGGACTCTAGCTGCGCCTTCCCCACTCCCTACCATTTAGCAATATGGGAAAGGTAGAATAGGCATAATTCCCTGATACTTGCTCTTGACCCTCATGTTTTAGAGAATATCTTCCTTACAATTCTCACTTGAGGATGAAGTTGTCCCCCATGCAGCAGCCTGCACAAAGCTTATTTTGAGGGCTAAAGTGAGAATGAAGCAATGCATACCCAGTGTTCTTGTTACACATTGTCCTTGTGCTGGTTCACTGCACGGGGAGAATTTCAGCACAACGAAAGCCATAGGATGATATTCTCTGATTCCATACAGGGCTCTATCTTCATTCAGCTACTTTGTGTACACAAGTTCATTGCATAGATAAGTCACATTTGGAAACTGACTTAACCAGATTAAAGATGCATCTTTTGTTCCTCAGTCACAAGAGAATTAATTCGTTTCCATGCCATTCCCCTTTAAAATGTCAATATGCCAATGAAATTGGTTTTATTCCCCCACAAAACTATCTGACCTGCAATTTTGATTTATAGGATTATTGTATTTTTTTAGTGTGAGGAGAGCCATCTACTTCAATACTAATTTTATATTTATTTTCATTGAACTATATTTGCACATTATGCTCTTAAGTACTCTACAGTCTAAGTACAGGGCTTACCTATCCGATGTCTTTGTTCCTGATTATTTGTCGTTCCTTCCCATTAATCTTCAAACTCAAGTATCTTGATTTCAATACTACCAGATGAGTCATTCACAGGGATAATGGAAAAGAATGGTTCCAATGGCAATTCATGCAGCCCTCCTTCATAAATCTCTTCTCAACTTTAAAAGCTTCCATTTATGGCTACAATATATTTTGACCTTTATGCCATTTCTATGGCTCTCTCAGCAGTCATTAGCAAGCTGACTGGCCTGTGATTTTTGTCTGTTGAATTCTGAGAGAGTCTTGCTACCTCAGTCAGTTCACAGGGAATGATGAATTTTGTAACATGCCCTCCCTATTTTTAAAGTGGAATCATCATGATTATGACTTCTGGGTTATCAGTGAATATGTAAATACTACAGACTAAAGGCCAGATTGTGATTGGTTCATGTACGAAAGGCGTAGGAAGGGCAAAAGGATCCTTCCTTCTCTAGCACTCCCTGTGCAGGGATTGGCAATTGCCCTCACAGGTCTTAGCATCTCAAGAAGGGGCAGTAAGGAAGCAGGGCCAAGACAATGACTAGCAGAATAGGGCAGTCACAAGCAGGAGCACACCTTGCACCTGCCTAAGGAGTGGTGCAGTAACTGCTTTCCAAGGAGCACCATGAAACTCATTGCCTCCTTGAGCTCCCCATACTCAAGGCTCTGTGTGATTTTGGAATCCTTGTACACATGAAGCACAGGGGCTGTAGACTGAAATACATTTTCAAAACTGTCTTCCCTCCATAATGGGAAAAGTCCAGACATCCAAAGTCAAGTCAATGTATCAAGGACCTTTCAACTGAGTTAAACGAGTGATGTCTGAATACAGGAGATAACAGGAGTTCAAGACCCCGGAGATAGATTCTTCTATCCCAGGGGTGGGCAAACGTTTTGGCCTGAGACCCACATCTGAATATGTAAATTGTATGGCAGGCCATGAATGCTCATGAAATTGGGGGTTGGGGTGCGGGAGTGGGTGAAGGCTCTGGCTGGGGGTGTGGGCTCTGGGGTGGGGCTGGAGATGAGGAGTTGGGGGTTCAGGATGGTGCTCCGGGCTGGGACTAAGGGGTTCGGCGGGTGGGAGGAGGATCAGGGCTGGGGCAGGGGATTGGGGCACAGGAAGGGGTCAAGGGTGAAGGCTCCGGGAGGTGCTTACCTCAAGCAGCTCCCAGAAGCAGCTGCATGTACCCCCTTCGGCTCCTGGGTGGAGGCATGGCCAGGTAGCTCTGTGTGCTGCCCTGTCAGCAGGTGCTGCCCCTGCAGCTCCCATTGGCAGCAGTTCCCGGCCAATGGGAGCTGTGGAGGCGGCGCTTGGGGCAGGAGGCAGAACCCCCTAGCTGCCTCTACATGTAGGAGCTGGAGAGGGGACATGCTGCTGCATCCAGGAGCCACACAGAGCGGGGCAAGCCTCCAACCCTGCTCCCCGGCTGGAGCGCCGAAGCAGGGCAGGCCCCGGACCCTGCTCCCTTAAAGGAGCTTGAGGGCTGGATTAAAACGTCTGGAGAGCTGAATGCAGCCCCCGGGCCATACTTTGCCCACCCCTGTTCTAGCCTTATTAAAAAGGTGACAATGGGGCCTAAAAATTAGACAGTCTGCTACTACCATGACCTTCATCTCCCATCTTCACTGACAAAGAGAAGCTCGCTATCCTAAGCCTATAGCCATAGGAACGCAGGGAAGGTAATAAAGTTAACTGCTTTTCTGTTATTTGCTGTATTCCTACTAAAGCCGAGTGAATATTGCAAAACATTTTCTGTAAATATTTATTTATTTACATTATTTGATTCATTTGCTTTGACAGTGATCATGCCCTATGGATTGACTGGCAGGGATGTTAATGGGACTAGTGAAGTGTGTGGACAGCAAATTATGGATTCTCACCAAGAATACATGATTTTAAGGCATATACCCATCCAGTCAGGGAACAGAGAACATACCATGTATCCTCCTGTGTCCAATCAAAATTAACCAATACTATTCAGATGTCAAATACCCACAAGAAACTGCTTGTACCAAGTGTACAGACCATGACTGATTTGTAAAAAAACTACTTGGTAAATTGTTTTGAACGATAAATTAAGCTGCGAACTATTTGCCCAGGTTTAGTACAAATTGTGGGAGTAGGCCCAATGATTGTTTATTGTATTATAAGTTATAGTATTTTCCTCTGAAAAAAAGATGTTTTTATAAAGGAAGAGGATAGGCACAAGACTGGAGGAAGCAGGGGGGAAGGGGTGAGGGAGGGGAGGCGCTGAATCATCTTCTTCTTTTCTTATTTGGGAAAGGCACCATTTTTTCTTTACTCTTCCCATCACAACTCCTGACTCTCATCCCTCATTCGATTTTTCATATGACACTTTTTTTTAATAGCAATTTGGTGGCTATATCTCATAGACTCATAGGTCAGAAGGGACCAATATGATCATCTAGTCTGACCTCCTGCACAAGGCAGGCCACAGAACCCTACCCATCCACTTTTATAACAACCCGTAACCCAGGACTAAGTTATTGAAATCCTCAAAATTGGTTTGAAGACCTCAAGCTGCAGAGAATCCACCAGCAAGTAACCCATGCCCCACGCTGCAGGGGAAGGCGAAAAACCTCCAGGGCCCCTGCCAATCCGCCCTGGAGGAAAATTCCTTCCCGACCCCAAATATGGCGATCAGCTAAACCCTGAGCATGTGGGCAAGACTCACCAGCCAGCACCCAAGAAGGAATTCTCTGCAGTAACTCAGTTCCCATCCCATCCAACATCTCCCCGCAGACCATTGAGCAGACTTATCTGGTGATAATCCAAGATCAATTGCCCAAATTAAACTATCCTATCATAACATCCCCTCCATATACTTATCAAGCTTAGTCTTAAAGCCAGATAAGTCTTTTGCCCCCACTACTTCCCTCGGAAGGCTGTTCCAGAACTTCACTCCCCTAATGGTTAGAAACCTTCGTCTAATTTCAAGTCTAAACTTCCTAATATCCAGTTTGTACCCATTCGTCCTCGTGCATACATTAGTACTAAACTTAAATAATTCCTCTCCCTCCCTAACGTTAACCTCCCTGATATATTTATATAGAGCAAGCATATCCCCCCGCAGCCTTCTTTTGGCCAGGCTAAACAAGCCAAGCTCTTTGAGTCTCCTTTCATAAGGCAGGTTTTCCATTCCTCGGATCATCCTAGTAGCCCGTCTCTGGACCTGTTCCAGTTTGAATTCATCCTTCTTGAACATGGGACACCAGAACTGAACACAATATTCCAGATGGGGTCTCACCAGCGCCTTATATAACGGTACTAACACCTCCTTATCCTTGCTGGAAATACCTCGCCTGGTGCATCCTAAAATCGCATTTGCTTTTTTAACAGCCGTATCACATTGGCTGCTCATAGTCATCCTGCTATCAACCAATACCCCAAGGTCCTTCTCCTCCTCTGTCGCTTCCAACTGATGCGTCCCCAACGTATATCTAAAATTCTTATTATTAATCCCTAAGTGCAGGACCTTGCACTTTTCACTATTGTATTTCATCCTATTACTATTACTCCAGTTTACAAGGTGGTCCAGATCTTCCTGAATAGTATCCCTGTCCTTCTCCGTGTTAGCAATACCCCCCAGCTTTGTATCATCCGCAAACTTTATTAGCACATTCCCGCTCTTTGTGCCAAGGTCAGTAATAAAAAGGTTAAATAAGATCGGTCCCAAAACCGATCCTTGAGGGACTCCACTAGTGACCTCCTTCCAGCCTGACAGTTCACCCTTCAATACGACCCGCTGGAGTCTCCCCTTTAACCAGTTCCTTATCCACCTTACAACTTTCATATTCATCCCCATCTTTTCCAATTTAACTAACAGTTCCCCAAGTGGAACCGTGTCAAACGCCTTACTGAAATCGAGGTAAATTAGATCTACCGCATTTCCTTTATCTAAGTAATCCGTCACCTTCTCAAAGAAGGAGATCAGATTGGTTTGGCACGATCTACCTTTAGTAAATCCATGTTGCAATTCGTCCCAATTACCATTGTCCTCTATGTCCTTAACTACTTTCTCCCTTAAAATTTTTTCCAAGACCTTACATACTAGAGACGTCAAGCTAACAGGCCTATAATTACCTGGATTACTTTTATTCCCTTTCTTAAAAATAGGAACTACGTTAGCAGTCCTCCAGTCATACGGCACAACCCCCGAGTTTATCGATTGCTTAAAAATTCTCGCTAATGGACTCGCAATTTCATGCGACAGTTCCTTTAATATCCTCGGATGGAGATTGTCCGGGCCCTCCGATTTTGTCCCATTAAGCTGTTCAAGTTTGGCCTCTACCTCAGTTGCGGTAATATCCACCTCCATATCCACATTCCCGTTTATCATCCCTCCATCATCGCTAAACTCCTCGCTAGTCTTATTAAAAACTGAGGCAAAGTACTTGTTTAGATATTGGGCCATGCCTAGGTTATCCTTAACCTCCATTCCATCCTCAGTGTATAGTGGCCCCACTTCTTCTTTCTTTGTTTTCTTCTTATTTATGTGGCTGTAGAACCTTTTACTATTGGTTTTGATTCCCTTTGCAAGGTCCAGTTCAATGCAGCTTTTAGCCTTCCTCACTTTATCCCTACATGTTCTGACCTCACCAAGAGTTCAAAGAGTTCAGAGATTTACTTAACTATCTAAGCCTCTTGAATCTCCAAAACTGAGCCGCACATATCATGGGAATAGAGTTTCTTGTGAGATTTCAGGCACTTTTGCTTCCAGCTGAAATAGTCACATAAAGTTAAAATCTAGGTACAGGGGAGAGGGAAGGAGAAGTAATCTGAACTTTTCCAAAGCTCAAAAATGAATGAGTTTGAGTCTGGTTTGAGTTTTGGGTGTAGAGGTCAATGTTAGGTTCTATTTTATCCCAAGTATTTTTTTTCCAAAGCTCTTATTTTTCAGTAACATAAAATTTGCTACATCCACATGCAGAAACTAAGAAGTACGTGTGAATGAAATATAGAGGAACACACAGTATGAAGCTGTTTTTGCATTAAAAAAAAGAAAGGAAGCATGGAGTTATTTAAAGTACAAGCTGATTCAGTTGCCCTTTAAAATATGACATTTATTTAAATTCCCCTTTGCTAGATCAGTGTTAATAAATTGTGGCTTTTGGCGCAATGTTAGAATTGTTTGTTTGTTTAATAAGTAAATTAAGTATTAGCTACCTGCAACTGGATGAAACGAGACATCAGACAGAAAGTTTTCCATCTCAAGGTTTGTTTTGGATGCTATAAACTTAAGTAATAAATGCTAAATCAAAAACTTTTTCACTTGAAATATTGCATCTCAATAGCTGGTGCTGTGCAAATACTAGTAAGGTTTTTATTGTTCTGTTGTGGAGCATTTTTCATTAAAGCTGTTCAGTAGTGAGTCTGGCCATCCTCACTGCTAATCTGTGAAAGCAGAGTGAGTTCAATGGTGAGTCACCATCATGGTAGCAAGTGCACTAGTATATCATGACCACAAATGATCACTTTAACAGCAATCATGCACCAAGTGCTAGGAAGAATATCTCCTTCCCATTAAAAAACCCATGAACTTGTTTCCATAACAGAACCTGTCTGGTTGCCTTGAAAATGCTGGTATTTCAGATTTGAATTTCTTTGTAAGTCTCATTTTGCTGGACTAAGGCTTTGAATTGCCATTACTTCTTTTTAGAACTGGGTAACTACCAAAGAAGCCCAAAGCTCCAGGAGTATTCACTCTCACCTAACAATCAATTTCTTCTGGCTGTGCCCCTTAGGTGTTCTCATTCCACAAATATTAAAGCAATTGAGTTTTTCTTGCTCAAATAATTCACCACTATGTAGCAGGCCAGCAAAAGCCCTCTGCACCAAGCCCCACTTACACCCTCAGAATAGTGCTCAAGTGGTACACCGGCCAGTTTTACCCAGAATGTAAATTTAAAGTTCATGGACTCAAGTATTTGCACGGGGGTGACTATTTTAGGTAGGATATGACCCTCCCTGATGACATAACATGAAGTAGGATTTCCAGAACTCTTTGCTGATGTGCTAGAAAAGAGACCATTAAAAGATTTTACTGTACCATTTGCAATTAATTTAGGACCACTCAGGAACACTTTGTGGTGGTGCAGTTAGAAAATTACAGATCAGCTAATGCAATAAGGCACTTAGTGTACTTGGTGTAAACTGAGACAATACTTATTAGCTCAGCAAGGAGGCAGGTTTTCATATCCCTCACTAGAGCTCAGAGGCAACTGAGCACACCAGACCTGGTACTGTCTTCACCTTGCATAACTGGCACCGACAGGAACTCAGCTCCATCATAAACCTCACCACTATTTGTACTACATGCAAGGCACATTTTTTTGACCTTGCAGTCTATAACGAACACATAGCAACATATGTATGTGTTTTAAAAAAACACACACACCCCTACCAAAACAAGACATTCCCCTGCATAAGCTTCTCCCTCTGGAAAGAAGCTGAGAGAGGAAATCACATGTGACAGATGTTAGTCACATTACTTAAAGAACTACTGGAAGGCCGTGAGATACTACAGTGATTAACGAAGTATGAGAACCTAGATGGAATAGAATAGCACATGGACTGTGGATCCATGATGGAAGAAAGTTAAAGTTGGAGTCTGCACTGAGCTTATGTTAGCCTCATTTTTCAGAAACGTGAAAGTCCCATGTGACTGCAAAGAAAAATGTTTACAATTTTCTCAAAGACTTCTGATCCTGCTTGTCTTTTCAGTCCTTAATCCCTCCTCAGAATCATGAGAGATGCTCATCCAACCAGGGAACAGAAGCAACACCATGTGACTAATATGACCAATCATATCTAACAAACAGCTTAAATTATTTAAAAAAACAACAACAACAACAACAACGGAGTATGGAATATTCAGTGAACTGTACACAAGAAAAAATATTATGGCAAATACAGATAAAGGGTAAATTCAATGACACTGCAATCCTCTTGCAGACATTCCAAAAGCAGAAAGAGAGTAAGCTTATCCAATTAACTACTCACTCTGAATTATTAGTTTATTTCTGTATTGCTCAAGTCTAGCTACAGGGATTATGTGGCGAGCTACAGTAAACTGAGGCCTGGTCTGCACTAGGAAATTAGATTGGTATAACTATGTCACTCAGAATGTGAAAAATCCACACACCTGAGCAATGTAGCTAACCTGATCTAACCCTGGGTGTAGACAGCTCTAGGTTGATGGAAGAATTCTCCCATTGTCCCATCTACTGCCTCTTGGGGAGGTAGATTACCTGTGCTGATGGGAAAACCTGTCCCATCAGCATAGGTAGCATCTTCAGTGAAGTACTACAGTGTCGCAATGGCAGCGGTGCCGCTGTTGTGGTTTATGTGTACACAAGTGCTTAGTTTTCAAATGAACAGCATTGTAGATACAGTACAGGTAACTGAGTGGGAACCAGGGAAAGTCATGATTGCAGTCAGAGTGACGGGGCATACCAATATTGTTTCTGGTTTACACAGTTATGGATAAGAATACATCAAAAAGCGGAAGGTGTTTAGAAGAATTTAAATACAGAAAAGTGGCAAGCAACCGAACTGAAAGCAAGAGCAACCAGAAATATGGGAGAAAGCAAGGAAAGGGGATACAAATGGAAAATTCAGAAGAAAAAAAAACACACATACAGAAAGGAGAATTTCAAACAAGAATTATATTATATTATATTCATTTTAGCTTGAAGTTAGTAGATGAGAAGAGTCCTAAGGCTTTGGAATAGTTTAATTTTCATGCTGGTCTGGCTGACATTTTCTTTTGAACACCAGATTAAATAACCACACAGCTAACAGCATTTTTGCTATAAATGCTTTGGGGAACAGACCAGATAAGCTTCAGTGTTTAAATACTTTTTCCCTATGCAAATAATTGCTAGTAAATGCTATCAAGATATACATATTACTGGAAAAATGAAAATACACAATTTGTTGACTCCTGAAATTTATTTTTAACTTCTCTCCTTGCTGCCAGGACTTGACATGTCAGGCCTGAAGTTTTATCATATGCAGTGACATTTAGAAAGTTCTCCAAACAGAGATAGAAGAGGACATGTAAAAAATGTTTGTTACTTGCATCAGAGTAGTGCCTAGAGTCCCCAGCTTAGATCAGGACCCTCTAGTGCTAGGCACCAATACTGTTACAAGTCTTGTGATATTTGATGTTTTATTAAATCCCCAGTTCCTGAAGGCAACAAATTATATGAGAATCTCAATTCAGATTTTAAAATAATATGTTTACAGCCCTCATAACTGTGAAGTAAAGTTTGAAAATGTGACCCAAGTGCACTATGAAGGCTCAAAAACATAAAAAAAAAACAAAAACAAAGAATCCCAAAATTATATATATATTTTTAAAATCTTATGCTTTTTAAGATAATGTTATGATTTTTTGGGTTCCTGATTTTTAAGTTAGCAATACTGCTGCACATATGCAGAGTAAGAAATAATCCCTGGTCCAAAGAGCTTGCAGTCTAAACAGACATGACAAAGAATGGGAGTGGAAACAGAAGCATTGGGAGATGAAGTGACTTATCCATGTCACACAGAAGGTTTGAGGCAGAGCTGGGAATTAAAACTATGTCTCCCAAGTTCAAATTCAGTAGCTTAATCACAAGATCATCCTCCCTTAGAAAGTTAAAAAATTGAAAACATCTTTAAAAACCTTTGAAATAATGAGTTTTCTATATTTTTATTAATGGAGTGGTTCCTTTCACCTCCATCTTTTATTGGTCATTGATCTACTTCTAGTTTTTTACTTGTGGATGAATCTCACAGAGTCTTCTTGAGTGAAATTATACATGAACTTTTGCATGTCTCACAGCTCTTTGAAATGCCTGCACCAAACCTAGGGTCTGTTCTTCAAATGAGTACTGCATGGGCATCATCCAGGATCTCTGATGTCAAATGGGCTCTGCTTGGGTCTAGGTTTCTACTTCAGGAAAGGAGACCTAAACTTTATTAGTGTTTCCCAACTTCCATCTCAATTTTGGAGAAGTTTGACACTTTTATTTATTTATTAATTTAACAGCTGTAAATGTTTGATAGCTCTGATGTAGAGCAATTGTTACAATATTGGATGCGCAAAAAATTGCAGACAGGACAATTTAAACTGAAGCTCGCAACATTAATGTTCAAGATTCGAATATTCAAAAGTGAGCCGTGAAACCAGAATAAAAAATGTAATTTGAGGCCTTTGATAAATGTCATGTGGGGTAAACATGCCCTGGATTATTATTGAAAGAGTCAAAGAATGAGATCTCCAGTAGATCAGTTCAGCTCTGACTAATTACTAAAGGCACCAGTTCATTATGCTACTTTAACTGTATCTAATTCCATTTTTCTCTGCATTTAAGCTAGGATGTCTTTTTTGTTCCTTACTACACTGACTGCCTCTGTTCTTGTAATGGAGAAGATGTTGTGAAGAGGTTTTTCAGCCTTTTCAATTCACAGTGACATAAGTATAACAAAGCACATAAGCATGTGCTTAATTTTAAGCTCATTCCTATTCGGTGAAGATATTAACTTCATTCAGAATTAAGCATACACTCAGGTGTTTTTATGAATATAGATGAAATTGAGCATGTGCCTAAAATTCTGCATATGATTAAGAGCTATTCTGAAGTGAGGCCTAGATGACTTTCCCAACCCCATTAGGTAGTCAGTGTCAGGTTCAAGATTAAAATTCAGAAATTCTTGGCTGTTTGTCCCATGTTCAAACTATCAGACATGCCTCCTCCTCCCTGATTTACTTTGTAAATGTTATGAACAAAGTGATAAGAGAATTGTCCTTGCCTGATACGTTTTCATACGGAATAAGTGAAATCAGGATGTCTTTAAAAGAAATATCTATATCTATCTATCTATCTAGATATAGATAGATAGATAGAGATGAAATGTGTATGTCTCAGAGTATGTCTACATGGCAAGCAGCAGCCCACAGCAGCGAATCTCAGAGTCTACAGGCTTGCGCTTGCACTACAATGCTAAGAATAACTGTGTAGACATTCATGTTCACACTCTGAAGCTCACCTCTCCCCCTAGGCTTCAGTGCCCACGCTGAGGGTAGAGGTACTCACACAATCCTATACAGCCATCAAAATCTACCCAGGCATTCCATGAGCATCAGCAAGCATTTATTAATAGCAATATATACTCAAGCTATTATGTGGCATTACATGAAACTCAGGTTCTATCACAGGATATTTCTTGTTCATACCTGATTTCCCAGAAGTTCATAGAGTCATAAACTTGTAGGACTTGAAGGGACCTCAAGAGGCCATCTAGTCCAGGCCCCTGCACTGACGGCAGGACTAAGCATTAGCTAGACAATCCCTGACAGGTGTTTATCTAACCTGCTCTGAAAAATTTCCAATGATGGCGATTCCACAACCTCTCTAGGCAATTTATTCTAGTGTTTAACTACCCTGACAGCTGGACGTTTTTCCTAATGTCCAACCTAAACCACCCTTGCTGCAATTTAAGCCCATTGTTTCTTGTCCTATCCTCAGATGTTAAGTACAATTTTTCTCCCTCCTCCTTGTAACAACCTTTTATGTACTTGAAAATTGTTGTGTCTGTCATAAACAGATAGCTAAGGGTTAATGTCTCTTTCACCTGAAGCACCTGACCAGAGGACCAATCAGGAAACCGGATTTTTTCAACTTTGGGTGGAGGGATTTGAGTGTCTGAGTCTTTGTTTTCTGGCTGCCTGCTTTCTCTGAGCTTTGGAGAAGTAGTTCTACTTTCTAGTCTTCTGTTTCTAAGTGTAAGGACAAAGAGATCAGATAGTAAGTTATATGGTTTCTTTTCTTTGGTATTTGCATGAATATAAGTGCTGGAGTGCTTTGATTTGTATTCTTTTTGAATAAGGCTGTTTATTCAATATTCTTTTAAGCAATTGACCCTGTGTTGTATCATCTTAATACAGAGAGAACATTTGTACTTATTTTTCTTTCTTTTTATATAAAGCTTTCTTTTAAGACCTGTTGGAGTTTTTCTTTACTTCAGGGAATTGGTGGGAGGAAGAAATCAGGGGAGATCTGTGTGTGTTGAAGTGGCTAGCCTGATTTTGCATTCCCTCTGGGTGAAGAGGAAAGTACTTTTTGTTTCCAGGATTGGGAACAGAGAGGGAGATTCACTCTGTTTGGATTCACAGAGCTTGTGTCTGTGTATCTCTCCAGGAGCACCTGGAGGGGGGAAGGGAAAAAGGATTATTTCCCTTTGTTGTGAGACTCAAGGGATTTGGGTCTTGGGGTCCCCAGGGAAGGTTTTTCAGGGGGACCAGAGTGCCCCAAAACACTCTAATTTTTTGGGTGGTGGCAGCAGGTACCAGGTCCAAGCTGGTAACTAAGCTTGGAGGTTTTCATGCTAACCCCCATATTTTGGACGCTAAGGTCCAAATCTGGGACTAAGGTTATTACAGTGTCCCCTCTCAGTCTCGAGCTAGTTTAATGGCTATATGTAATACCTTGCTATACACAGCAAACAACAGTTCAGCTCTACTTGCATAGTACAAACGTGAAAAACCATCTACACTGTCGATAACAAGGGGGTAGTTAGTATTAGTGCACTATTTCTTACTGGGGTTTACTTTCAGGTCTGAACTCACTACCTCTTCTAGTCCTTCCAACCAGTGCCCCAACCTGAGCACCTCAGTTAAGCATAGGAGGATGCCACAGGTGCAAAGATGAGGAATCAAGAAGCAGGAGCAGAGGTGTTTCATACCATTACTCTACTTAGCTCCATACCTCCAGTAAACCAAACCCAATCCCTCAATTCACGGCATGTGAGGAGGTTAGGATCAAAGTGGATCTTTGTAGTATTGAATGCTCTGACCTCTCCCTCACTTTCCAATAGCTCCTCCTCAGGGCTGTTTCAGGAGTTTCTGTGTTCCATGGCACTCTGTAGGTAGAGTCCTGAAGGGCCCCACCCCATGCACCCATTGCAGAAATGCAGTGGTTCTGCTGTGCTGGTCACCTTCTACCCTGCCGCACATTGGTGTACCTTGCTCACTCCTTACACTAAATGTACAGACACTGATGTAAAGGTCTGTGCCCTTTACTACTTCTCTTTGATGTAATAAAACAGTTTCAAATCATCTGCCTCCTCCCGCAATTGGTGTCAGGGAAGGAGATCTGTACTTCAGGTGCAATATCCCCATTTTGGCCAGCCATAGTTCTGGCTAAGGTCTTTCATGTAAGAAAGGCCAACACTGGACATTTCTAATATAAAAAAAAACTACACAGAAATTTATTGCCATATTCATCAGACACCTTCTCTACGTCACAAAGAAACAGCACAGGACATAAGTCCATGTCTTGCGTTTGCTTTGCCATTCACTTTTAAAAGGTTTTCCATGGATGAATTGAGCTTGGTTAGAAATTCATGAAGGTATTGATTACAGTATATTAAATCAAGAAGATTTCACCATTCGACCTTCAGCTCCCCCTTCAGTGTGATGGGCAGAGCTTAATTTTGCAAAGAGAGGAACAATTCAGATGATGAAAGAATGCCTTTTCCTTATGGTGCAAAACAAAAAAAAAAGAGGCAGAAAACTGGTGAAGCTGAGAGCTGTATCAAAAAACAGGGAAATTTTCAAATTCAGTTGTGTTCATTGGATGACTGTTTGGCCTCTGCGAAATGCATTAATGGTCTAAGTCCAAATGTCATTCACTTGGGACAGTAATTATTTTATAACCTGCTGAGATATTAGTGGCCCTGTCTATCACTGAAAAACATTAAAATGCATTTCAAAACATCAAGAGCCACCTTTTAAAAATGGAATCGCTCCAACAGACAGTGGGTCCTGGGAATGGGAAAAGCAAGAGGGAGTAAAGTTTAAGCTTTTTCTTTTAAACGGAGAGAAATTGACCAAGATGACTTTCAAGGGGTGAGTTCCACAGCTGAGAGCCCATCCTGGTAATAGCAGGATTTTCTGGTGACGTAGGACTCAGTGGAAGGATCCTAAAGGTGTTAGCAGAGTGTGGGGTCTCTGGAAATGCAGCAACTCTCACCTTTGAGAACTAAATCAGAACCAAAATGTTAGACAGAGTTCACTAAATGTCTGAATGGGACCACTCTCAGCTTAGATATCAGCTCATGATTTGCTGGCTCAGAGTCTTACGACCAGTGGAATTAACCTACCTTGCTATCCTCATTTGGTTTCAATTAGTTTTTCTCCCCATTTGGTTTAGAAAATAGCTTCTCCAGGTGAATTATATACATCAAAATGGTCACTGTGTCTATTTGCAGCAAGTGGCCAATCCTTTTTCTTTGAGAACATAGACTTTTTAGAGTATGTTGTAGTAGATTCACACCTACTGGATAAATTGCCCAGCAAGCATGTAGAATCAAAGAATCATAGAAACATAGCATTGAAAGGGACTACTATGGTCGTCTATCTAACCCTCTGCCAAGATGCAGGATTTGTTGTGTCTAAACCATTCCAGGCAGATGGCTATCCAGCCTCCTTTCGAAAACCTCCAGTGAAGGAACTTCCATGACTTTCCTTGGCAGTGTGTTCCATTATCCTACATTTCGTGCAGTTAGGAAGTTGTAGAGGATGTGGAACCATTTCAAGGACTAATAAGCAGGTATGCACTAAAATATCAATGAGTATTACCCCCTAGTTTTGGCACGCGCGCATGCACACACACACACACACACACACACCTCTTTAGTTGCAACACGACTTCAGCTTCCCTTCTGAGCTGCAACGGAGTAAGGAGAACACAGTGGGGAGGCGTTGAGGCTTAGAAAATAACTGCAAGTATAGGTCAGAATTAGAAACCTTCTGACTGCAAGTGCCCTGGAGCCTGCTGTACCTGAATTTGGCAAAGATTTTGATTTATGTCGCCTCCCATTAATATCAGTGCTACTTAACCCTGAAAGAGTGCCAGAGTTAGAAATGGAGCTGACACAACTAGGTTTTAATGGTCTCCAGCAACAATGTTTACTGCTCCAAGGTAAAAGGTGAAGAAAATATGTTGTCCTTCCATATACCATTTTAGCAGATCTAGGTAAAAAGCCTTTTGACACATGGCCCTTTATAAAGAAATTGAATAAAAGTGTAATCTGCTGGATATATGTTAGCACACACTGCTACTTGCAAAAGGATATTATCCCTTCTTTTCCTCCCTGATTCATGCACTTGAATCAATGACATTTCTCTCACTGCAGCAAATTGTTTATTGGAGTTGTAAAGCTTGGAAAGCCAGTGGCATTTGCTTGGCAATATAGCTATTGTTCATAAACCCAAATGCATCCATGCAACTCGTGAGGAACAGTATAAAAAACAAAAACCACGCACCCTTCCCATGCACCCTGAAAATTTTGCCAGCAGACTCAGTGGCAAGAAAACAACTAGTCAAAGCAAGAAACTAACAAAACTGTAGAGAGGAAAGGCAAGGCTTCAAATCAGATTGGTGTGACATGAAGTTAACTTTTTTCAGGGGCAAGGAAAGAGGAAGAGCATGATCTGAGGCCAAATCTAGACACTCAAAAATCCAAGTGAGTTCAGAGAATATCACCCCTTTGATTCCAATCTAGCTAATCATATGGCCCATCTCACTGTAACATTTTCACACAACTAGGTGCTTGAGGATCAAGACATGATAGAGACCAAGAAAAATTTACCAACTGCCAAATGATTAAAAAAACTTCACTTTAAAGGGGTATACTTTTTCTGCAGATAACAGAACGAGAGAGAACAGAGCAAAATGAAGGAAGAATGAAGGAAAGGGGAGTGAGGGAATTGTGAAATCAAATTAGCACCAAAGAAACCGTGCAGTCACAAATAATTCAGCATTTCCACATTAACTTTAACACAGCAAGCTTGAAGCTAGTCAGGCTGGTGAACTGGGAGAACTTTTAAATAGAAAAAGAAGCAAGCTTGCTCTACACATGTTGGTTTTCCTGAGATCATGCAACCTCTAGCTATTCCTATTTTTAGCTGCAAAATAATCTGTGTACCAGCTATCTCTTAGGTCTCTTTTCCTCTCCAAGACAGTTTTCTAATTACAGATACATGCCAGGAGACAATCTTTGAATTTGGTTAATTTATAAATTACCTTGAAGCAGGTTTTTCCCCAGTGAATTTAAAACATTATCTAAAATTTCATGTTTTATCCACAGCTGTCAAGTGAGTAATTTCCCTGCCTGGAAATATCCATAATGTGAAGTGCTAACCCTGAAGGAAAAAACAAAACAAAACAAAGCCTCCGTCCCTATAGAAAGAGAGAAACAGAGAAATACAGAGAGGTTTGGTGCCACTATATTCTGCTCCTTCAAAAGTATGTGTGTTACTGCCCTAAAACAGTGACTATCATGTTTATGGTAGCACCTACAGCACCCAAGTGGAATCAGAACCTCATCAAAACCCCATCATGCTAAGTCTTTTCCTTGAAGAGCGTACAATCTAAAGAGAGAATACAAACAACTGGTAGTAGATTGGAAGTATTAGTATCACCCCCATTTTACAGAGGGGGAACTTGGGCTCAGAGAGTGACTTGCTTGTCCAGCGACACACCTGGCACACGCTGCAGAGCCAGAACTGAACCTAGGTGTTCTGAGTCCCAGCCTGTCACTTAACCATAAGACCTTCTCATTCCTCATCTTGCTTAGTGTCTCATGTCCCCGTCTGGAGCCTTGTATTGGACATTGTCCCCCTTGAAAAGGTCTCTCTTTCTTCCTTTTTTTTTAAACCAAAGGTTTGAAGCCTTTTCAAGACAACAGACAAAGGAGAGAAAGGCCCCTGCGTGCTTTGTTATGCACATCCCTCCTTCCTTCCTTTATGGAAGGCAGAATGATAACATAGCAGCAATTACTGGTCACTGCCTTGCACCACATTTCTGCAGGCTGCTCTGCGTGCAAGCTGTGTAACGAAGGCTCTAAGAATGCATGGTCAATTCGTCATTCTTCTGCTGTTACTTTTGTTAATTCCACTGACAATAACTTATGCCAGAAGAGACAGTCTTGCTAAAATCACCATGAGCAATCAATACAAAAATTACATTAGAACAGTGTTAAGGCTCTGACTTTAGTTCCCATACACGGTGGCATTACAGCTACATAGAAGGGTGACAAGAACAATTTATTGGCTGACTGTGAATAACGCAAATGTCTTGTAAATACTGGAGATGAGAGTGTTTGGGGTTTAACGAAACCTTGGACAATAAATTATTTCGTTTGGGGTTTGTGAAACATTTCCCCCTTAATTTAAACTATTTTTTTCAATAGAAATTTAATAATGAAAAATGTTTTTCCTAATTAAAGGAAGCCTCTTACATGCCAACAAAAATAGCAGTGTTTGAAAATAGTTTTTGCCCTGCTTTGAAGTCAGAGGTGGGCAAACTACAGACCGTTGGCCACATCCAGCCTGCAGGGCCATCCTGCCCTGCCCCTGAGCTCCCGGCTGGCCTCGGCCTCTCCCATGCTGTTTCGCCCTCCCCTGCAGCCTCAGCTCACCGTGCTGGCAGTGTGGCGACATGGCTGGCTCCAGCCGGGCGGCACATTTCAGGGTCAGATTTACCAGTGAACACAGGGTGCCCTGGCATGGGCCTCCCAACAACAGGAGGCTCCAGGGCTGGGCACTCGGGCAGCTCGGCACCTGCTGCAGGGAGGTGAGGGGCTGCACTGCAGGGGCAGGAGAGCAGGCAGGCAGTGCGGGTGGCGGGAATGTGGGGTACGTGGTCAGAGGACTTAGGAGGATCACTGGTCGGCTGCACAGCTGGCTGGAGAGAAGTGACGCGTTGAAGGGGAAACCGCTGCTTCTCTCTGGCTGTGTGGCTGCCCCTGCTCCTCTTGAGTCCTCCGCCCATGTTCACAGGGCTACATTCCGCAAGGGGCTTGGGGGGTTGTGGTGAATAGGGGAGGGTTTCCAGGAGGGCAGTTAGGGGCAGGAGATCCCAAAAGGGGGCAGTCAGGGAATGGGGTGGGGGTTGGATGGGGGTGGGGTCCCAGGGGGTGGGGATCCCAGGAAGGGGTGGTCAGGGGATAAGGAGCAGGGGGGGTTGGATGGATCAGGGTATCTGAGGGGGGTAGTCAGGGGGCAGGAAGTGGGAGGGGCAGGCTGTTTGAGGAGGCACAGCCTTCCCTACTCAGCCCTCCATATCATTTTGCAAACCCGATGTGGCCCTCGGGCCAAAAAGTTTTTCCAGCCCTGTGCTAAGGGCTTGTATGCACATGAAAATTAATCCAGAATAATATAGAGTGTGAATTTAAAGTGGATTAGCTCCATATGTGGATGCGCTCATTACAGATTATCATTGCCTTATTCCAAATTAGTTTAATACACAATCACTATGTGGTGATAGATACATACCACCACCAGACTCTGGTTGTCGGCAGGAGGGATTGAACCTAGGACATTTGAAGCTTAGTTTATGAGCATCTACTGCATGAGCTAAAAGCCACATGGCCCTTAGCTAAAGCTATAGGGCAGACTCATTAATCTCTCTCTAAGTGGTCTCAGTGCCACTAGATGGGACAGAACACCACACCCAGAGGTGTGAGGGTTATAGATACACAGCCAGATTTGTCCTAATTTAGAGCTTAGCCAGATTTATAGATTTAGAAAGGAACTCAACAATTTTGAAGTTCACATTCTGTTTGGCTCCGGCAAGACACGAGTACTTGCTGCTACATTACAAACAAAAATCCCTTGTAGTCTATATGGGGAGTTATTCCTGATTAACTATCCACAGCTGTCAAGTGAGTAATATCCCTGCCTGGAAATATCCATAATGTGGATGATTTAGTTGGGGTTGGTCCTGCTTTGTGCAGGGGGTTGGACTAGATGACCCCCTGAGGGTTTTTCCAACCCTAATCTTCTATGATTCTATGAACTACATTTACTGGCACACTTATTCTGAAATAAGAGTACATTCTTTGGAATTAGCTTAATTTATCACTGAATGGGCTGGAAACATCAGTTACAAGATGGTAACTTACAGTGACTGCAGTGCTATGCTTGAGAATTGTAAGGACAACTCCTATCACGTTTATTCTTTGATCAAAAACCTCCCACAACTATGGGAAATGTGCCTTGCAACTGGTATCACAGATATAGTCAGTGGTGCATAAACATTATAAAGGAAGATTTGTAAAATGACAACAAACAAACAATACCTGCAGGATTTTGTTCCTGGCCAATCCAGAAATTTTTGCCAGTTTCATAGCAAAATATTCACAGATTGATTTTTGTTGGAATGAAATGTTGAATTTCAGAATGCAAAAATAAAATAATTCAATGAATAACCATAATCCATGAGCCAGCCTGCAATAGCACTTTCCTTCTGAAGATCTCAAACCATTTGGACATGTTGATCAGTTAAATGAAACTCTTTTCTCCATTTCACAGCAAGGAAAACTGAGGCACTTTGTTGTTGGAACATATCCAAGTTCTACCATAAATTTCTGGCAATGCTGACATAATGCCACGGACTCCTTCCCAGTCCCATTCTCTAATCGTACTCCCCTTTCCCCCCCAACAAAGTGTTCTGTCTGGTATAGGCAGGCGTTCACAAATCCAACTGTACTTCTACCACCATGTTTCAATTATTTTCAGTCTCTATACTGAATAGGTTCTGCATTTCAGGTTATTTTTGAAGCCAAAGTTAAGAAACCATTTTATATCTCATAGATGCTCATGGCAAATTCAATATTTCCCCTGCCTACATCTGCCGTCCCTTAGGACTCTCAACTCCTTTCTCTTGGTTTGGTTAAAATCTGTGCTTTTCTAACATGAATTCCTTGACTCCCCTGAAAAGGCTCAAAGCAAGAAAACACATCCAGTAACAACACCCATTGACAAGATGAATGTTATAATGTGTGCCTGGGGAGGCAGCTTCTGAAGCAGCAGATCTCTCTCAGGCTGTTCCATAGCTTTGAACACAGCGGTAAAGGAATAATAATCAGAAAGCAGGGATAAATGTCCTTACTGCAGGACAATACTGTACCTCTGCCTCCAAAGTGCTCAACAAAACAGGTCACTTCTAAATGCAAACATGCTTGTCAAGAACAAAACCATTTCCCCCACATGCCTTCATAAGTATACTCTCCATTACCTTACAAGATGTGTCTAAGGTGCTTACAAGAGACCCAAGCCACACTGTGGAAGCAGCTTACAGCCCACTCTATGTGGATCACCAGAACTTGAACCTGTAGGGCTCTTAAGTAACAGCCTCACACTGCCAATCGTAACCTACCCACTGTGTGCAACACACAATTCACAGAGGTTGCACACCATGGGAAGTTCTGTCTTAAGTTATCCAGTGACAGTTATTTTAGTGATCCCTGATTGGCTCCTTTTTCCTATATAGGCATATAGGGTACACCAGGAAGTGTCCAGGCAACAATGTGTCTTCATACTTCCCTGCCTCTGAACTTCTGGTATTGACCTTGGCTCCTACTTCGATCCTGACTCCTGATCAACCTGCGGAACCCCTCATACCTGGTATTAACCTTCAGCCTGATTCCTGGCTCCTGCTCTGACTCTCGGCTTGACTCCTGACTCCAACACCAGCTCTGACCCCTGTCCTCAGTTCCTGGCTCCCAAGCTCCTACCACTAGTCCTGCCTATCTTCACCCAGGATCCTCACAAACCTGCAGATTCAGCTGACAGGATTGTAATTTCTCCACCTGCTCAAAGTAAACTAGAATGCATTGTGTCCACTCTCACTCCCTGTGGCTGTGATATATATGAGTGCAAGGACTAGCAGACACTCAAAAATAAAGTATCATTCAGCACAGGGTCTCAGACAGAATCACTGTTGCTTCTGCCTGCAAGCCAGGAAGGTGAGAGAGAACTGATACAGCCCTGATGTGATTGCCAACACCTGCCTTGTCTCCTATCACCTGTTCCAAATTGGCCTCGATTCTGTTCTGAGTTGTGATTTCCATAACGGAAAGCTGTGACTGGGAAAGAGGTTTAGTGGCAATGGTCTGCTCTGCTAACTCCTCCAGCTGGTCTCCAACCCAGCATTTATGAAGAAATGTAAAGGGTTTGTGGGTGTATATAGGTGGTTTCCTCCCTCCTTTTCCCATGACTGCTACTCTATTCTGTTCTATCCAGGTTCTCATACTGTGGCTGTCATTCAGGATTCCTCATTGCCTGCACTAATCAGATTCCTGTTTGGCTTTCGTCTCCAATGCCCAGAAAAAGGGAAGGCATTCTGTGATGGAAGGCAGGTTGAATTTAACAGAGTTGTCCCTCAGCCACACCTTCCAGCAGTGATGGATCAGAGAACTCAGAATCCTCCCCCTTGGACTGTCCTTTCCAGTCAGATCCCCAAGTGTACAGGCTTTCATGTTCATCTATATTTAAGCAGCTGCAGTGTAGCTGTGAGTATTAATTTTCATTATTGTATTTACTGTTCTGTAAGGTGATGTGAGAGAGAGTTCTGTCTCACCTTTAGGATACATTACTGACTCTGTGAAATTCTTGAGGTTAAAGTTTAGAAGTGCAGAACTTGTAACAAGCTAGTTACTGATGAAATAGGAAAGGTCCCCACTAAGGGTACGTCTTTACTATTGGCCGTATCGGCGGGTAGCAATCCATTTCTCGGGGATCAATATATCGCGTCTCATCTAGACGCGATATATCGATCCCCGAACGAGCTCCTGTCGACTCCAGAACTCCACCAACGCGAACAGCAGTAGCGGAGTCAACAGGGGGAGCCGCGGACGTCGATCCCGCGCAGTGAGGATGGTAGGTAACTCGATCTAACATACTTTGACTTTAGCTACGTTATTCATGTAGCTGAAGTTGCGTATCTTAGATCGATCCCCTCCCTTAGTGTAGACCAGCCCTCTATCTTGCAAAATAACATTGAATCTTTTTTTTTTCCAAATTGCAAAACAAAGTCTGCTTAGTTGCATTCAGCATCATTAACTAGAAAATAAAGCTATGGATTTTCCATAACCATGACCAGTCTTATTTTTTGTGTGAGAAATCACAGCGTGGAAATATTATTTATTTCCTCTTGTATACTCCATAAAAGTAACACTAAATAATTCTTTACTGTACATATTGGCTAGTATTGTTCTTTTCATTTTTACGAAATACCCAGCAAATGATGAAATTTTTTGTAAACCTTCCTCTCTTTAAAGTATTTCTGATTCAAATTAAAGTGACTCAGTGTTACAGGTGCATTTCCACTGCTCCCATATTCACATGTTTAGCAAAGCTGGTTGAATATTATCGCTTAAATACATTATTTCCAGATGTCTGAATACTGTATTTGACCAAACAATGGCAAAGAATATTTTCCGCCAGTACTCCACTGGCCCTACTATTTAAGCCTGTGGTTCTCAAACTTTTCTACCCCAGGACCCCTTTTCCCTTATTGGAGGCCCCCTGCCCATTTAGCAGCATAGGAAGGTCAGGGCAAACCTTCAAGCTATAACTGCCATGGCATGTACTATATTTCCTGTCAATGAGAGAGGGGAATTGATAAGAAGAGTAAGGAAAATAGAAATATACACAGTGATCTCGTAAAAACAAGTTTAAATATTTCTCCACATTCAGAAATGAATGGGTAAAAGAATAGAGCGGAGTAATCACAACCAGTAATGATGACAAGGCTTACTGTAACATATGTTAGAGATGCTTGCCCTTTTGTATATGATGTCTTGGCGTAAGTGAAATGACATTCCAGTGGATTGGAGTATAAAAATCCCCATCTGAGAAGAGCTTAGAATACAGTTCCTACATAATTACTGGGAGGTACAAATATATGAATAAAAACTTGAAAAAGATACCATAGTTGTCATTGAGGCAGCAGAAGTATCCCCACAGTGTTGCCCACATCCATTCTTTTGACTTCTGGATTGTGATAATAAATAGTGGATAGCAGTCTCAAGAGCCTACTGGTGTAAACTGGAAGGGTGTCATTGACTTTGGTGAAACTGTGCTGATTTTTACCAACTGAGGATCTGGCCCAGTGCATTTAAGATAGTAAATTTCCAGGTACAAATTAGGGTCTAGATCCTGCAAACACTAAGGTCAGGTCTTCACTATACCCCCTAGCCAACACAGCTGTGCTGATAAACCCCCAACGTGGACCTAGCTATGCCAACAGAACAATTCTTCTGGCAGCAGAGCTAATGTCATTCTGGGAGGTGGGATTATTATACCAGGGATCGACAACCTTTGGCATGTGGCTCACCAGGGTAAGCCCCCTGGCAGAACGGGCTGGTTCGTTTACTTGTCACATCCGCAGGTTTGGCCGATTGCGGTTCCCATTGGCCACGGTTCACTGTTCCAGGCCAATGGGGGCGACGGGAAACAGTGGCCAGCACATGCCTCGTCCTGCACTGCTTTCTGCAGCCCCATTGGCCTGGTACAGCGAACCGTGGCCAGTGGGAGCCATGATTGGCCAAACCTTTGGACGTGGCAGATAAGCAAACCGGGTTGGCCCGCCAGGGGGCTTACCCTGACGAGCCGCGAGCCAAAGGTTGCCAATCCCTGTACTATACCGACAAAAAAATCCTTCCGTCTGCATATAACGCTTCTATATTAGGGGGTTCTGCCAGTAGAGCTAGTGTTATAGCTATACCAGCAAAGCATTTGCCATGTAGCAAGGCTTTACACATATGGTGTGATTTATTCACATGAATCATGCCATCAGTGTCAATGCAGTTACACGTAGGAGTAAAGGGAAATATGTCCATACATGTTTTCAGGATCAAGACCTATAAGCAGCACATGTGACAATATTTGCAGTTAAAATTGCACTAGTGTTTTTACTTTGTCAAAATTTTACCTTCCAGATGGAAATTTTGCATGCTTTTTTGCACCCTGGGAGTAGATTGTTTTGTAAGGTTTGAACATAAGTTTTTCAGCTGTGTTTGAGATTGAAGAAATATGTTTGCCATCTTTAAAGCCCTGTTTTAAACATTGCAACCTATTTTTAAAAGCTCTAGTATCTTAATGCGAAGTTGTAGGAACTTAACATCTTGATTTGTTTGAATTACAGAGGTTTATAATGCTCTGTGGTTTTTGTTACATGATGGAGGGTTTTCCCCGAATGATTTACCAATAGTTTGTTTTGCACAGTACATGAATGTGTATGTAACTGAGTGGAAAATCTCATTCAGTGTTCTTAGGGTTAAATCCTGATCCCACTGAAGTCTATAGCAAAACTCCTATTAACTTTAATTGGGCCAGGATTTCACCCTCAGTATTTACTGCTTCTGTGCATGAGTGAGAGAGAAAACTGAATGACATTTCTTTTGTAATGTGAATGTGCAGCTGGAATATGATTTGTGACTTCGAGTACACAATGAGGCAAAACCTTCCTCATTCCATCATATTGTGCAAGTCAAAGCATTCTACCGCTGTCTAACAAATAGTTCCACATGATGCAATTTCTTTGTTTTATTGTTTGTTTGTCTGTTTTTAAAGCTAAGAAAACCAGTAGAGCCCAGCTTCATTCCACTGACTATCAAGACATTTCTATTGTTTGCATTATGTATATTTTTAGAACAATCAGAAGAAAAACATTTTAAAAAAGATTGCAGGGGCAATAACTACACATTATACAGCTGTAAAAAAAAAACCAAGTATATAGAGTACGATTTTCAGAAATGACTTAGTAACTTGGGGTTTCTCAAATTTTTGGGTGCTCAGCTTGAAAGACCTGAAAGATGGCTAATTTTCAGAAAGGGTTGAGCATACAGCCCCTGGAATCCATTTTTCTTTACAGATCACTTTTAAAGAGGAGGAAAAGAGATTTGCTGGGGTGGGGGAGTTCATTAATGAAATATTTGGTATTTCTTCTGTAATGTGTTAAAATATTTCTATCATGCAATTAAAGGGCTAGAAGATTTGTTTACTATAACACATATTTTACAGATTAGAAAGAGACTGCATGTTTGATGGCCACCATCTTGGCTGGCACACTGGGGACTGAACCAGAGACAATCAGAACTAAAAGCATGAGCTTCTACATCTTGAGTTAAAGAGCCCAATTTCTGTATCTTGGTGCTGTAGCTTCTCATGTCTTCAGCACAGAAGATGATGTGCAAAACAAACTCACCAGTGGGTTAAACATGTACTTGTAAGATATGCCTTTGTAGCAAGTATGCATTTGTACCATGTACAAAATAAAATTTAAAAAACTCTGATCCATAGTTGCCAATTCCATGGGTGCTCTCTGGCTGAACACCCACAGAAAAAAAATTAGTAGGTGATTAGCACCCACTGGCAGCCAGCTCCCTCTGTACCCTCCCCAGCACCTCCCATCTGCCAGCAGCCGTGCTGATCAACTCCTCTCCCTCCTTCCCAGGATCTCCCGCCCGCTGCAATCAGCTGTTTTGCAGAGTGCAGGAGGCTCTGGGAGGAAGGGGTAAGAGCAGGGATGGGGCATGCTCAGGGGAAGGGGTGGAACTGGTCAAGAAGAGGTGGGGTGGGGTAGAGCGGGGGGGTTGAGCACTCTCTGGGCCCAGAGGAAGCCGGTGCCTATGCTCTGATCTGTGTGTTTCATGCACTTTTTTACTTCCTTGATGGCTTATTACTGATAGTGGTGGAAAATACTGATAGTGTTGAGACAAGAACACTTCTTTAGCTTAATTTCCTCCTGTATCCCAATTCACTTGAATACTGTAAATGTCACTATTAAATTCCACCATCTGCATTTCTCCCATCATCCATCTAACCAAGTTAGAGCAGGCATACTGGGTACAGATAAATCCCCTCCAGCAGGGACTTCCACTGAAATCTGAAATTTTGAACCCCTTCTGGAGGTTCTAAAGCGCTTGGTTAACTTTTAATCAATTTTTTTTTCATTTTGGCACCCACTCAGACCAGAAGCAGAAAGTCAAAATACCATGAGAACTTAGCTCTACTGTAATTCTGACCTGATTTAGAACAGAAATTGTCACACAACCCATTTTCATGAGATTTTTTTCATGCCAGTTTTGCAGGTTCAGAGGGTTGAGTAAGAATCCAAATTTTGGACTCATCTCAACACAACCCAAAACGTGAGACTTCTGCAGTTTTTCAACAAACATCTGTCAGGGATGGTCTAGGTTTACTTGGTCCTGCCTCAGCAGAAGAGGCTGGACTTGATGACTTCTCAGGGTCCCTTCCACCCCTACATTTGTATGAGTTACCCATTACTACTTTTTTTTGTTGTTGTTAAAATTACATTTTCAATTTAGTAAGTGTTGTACTAAAATATAAACATTCTGTACAAATTGGTAACAATAAATCAGCCATAAAGACTATGTTAAACCCCTGAATATCCAAAATCAGAAGAAAAGAAACCTTGTATATTCATTGAAAGTTCTCAGACAGTGGAGCCCAGCCCTGTGCTATTGAAACCAAAGGGAGTTTTACCCTTGACTTCACAGGAAATCAGACCCTTGAACTTACACATGGCCAGAGACAGAGAGGGAATATCCATCACCAGTGCACCAAAAGGAGGGGAGAGGTAAAACGGATATTATAAATTTAATCAGTTCAAAAATTGCATTGAGTAAACCCTGCAGCAATTGAGAAGAGAGGGACTTAGCTCTTGGCATTGTAAGACAGACTGAGACAAATCTTAACAAATCTTGGCACCTATCACTATTTATGACATTTTTGGTATATGGCGACTCAGCATTTCTGAGCCAGTGGAACTTTCTTTGCAGTTTTTATCTGTTGCCTGTCTCCCTGCATCACTGTCATGGAGCCACAAAGCAACACATTTCATCTAGCAGAGCCAAACATGTTAAGTTAAAGCTAATACTTCTTAGGAGGTCTCCATTTTCGCATCAGATCTAGGGATGCAGCCCAGATAACTTTAGAAGCCCCAGTTTTCTTTGTGCATGGCTCAGTTGAAGAAATAGACTCAACCTATATGGTTTTGTATCAAAACTGAACCATAAATAAATGGAGATGTACCCTTATATCCAATAATAGCAATAACCTCTGTAAAATGAGGAAATCACTGATTTATTCGATATAATACAACCCTCTCCAGCACCCCTTTGGAAACTGGGGGAGCAGTTTTCAGTTTTACAGCATTGGTGTGAACAAACAACCCACCTTTCCCTCTATTTTTTCACTCTGAAACAACATATCACAAGCTGAAACTGCTGTAAAGCCATAACGACTTTAGTAGCAATGAACGCTGCTGCCCTCAGAACTATTATCCACCATGCATTTCCCCCTCCCTTTTTTTTTTCTTTTTTTACTCCAAAGGCAAAGGCAGTAAATTGATAAAGAGAGAAGAAATGGTTGTAAAATCCCCTCCAGACATTAACAGCAGGGAAGCTTTCTGAGCTAAATGGCCTGTTTGCTCTTCTATAGTCTCTCATTACTCCACAGTCTAAAAAACGCAAATAAATAAATAAATAAATAAAAAGGGTATTTTGATTAAATAAAAATTCTTGGTGGATATTTTTACACTGCTGAGTCTATATGGTAGTGCTGAGGCTTCAGTGTGTTAGACCCATAAATGCAAATTGAAGCAATCACATAAACATGGGAGCAGAGCTGAGAGGTTTTTAATCCAAACAAGCTCAGTCACTTGATTAAAGTTCTTGAGTAATTTACCCTTATTTTTTTTTTATAGCCAGAGAAACTGACACTTCATTTGATAACTTTTTAGTGGGAGACAGAACATTTTATTTCATGTGTGTGTGCTGTTCTGCGTGTGTGTGTGTGTGTATATATATATAATTTAAGGTATATGTAGCTGTGTGTGTCGTTGTGTGCATATGGATAATGGGACTTTTACATCAATGGGAGTGTTTCTACTGACTTCAGAGGGCTTTGGATCACTCATATATGTAAATCCAAGATTAACTTTTTGTCATTTCTCTCTCTAGGGTCTACAGTCCTGGGGCCTGATTAACTTCTCACAGGATAAGACTAACTGCTTTTGATTAGTTCCCCTTCCCACTTCATACTTATTTATATCCTGTAAGGGAAGTTTCATTAAATTCCACGGACTTGGAGTAATGAGACGATGCATGGTGGACGCACAATTATTGTTCATATATATACAGAGACATTTTAGGGACAAGTTTGTAAATGTCAGAGCAGTGGCAGAACACCTGAACAAAATCCCTTGATCCATTTTCAGAGGATGGGAAAGCAAACATATCAGATTCCTCCCAGATTGCATTCTCACACAGCTTAGACAAGGGTTATGAGGCTGAAGTTTGAAAGCTGACACTTGGAATTGCCAAGCCCCTTGTCAAAAGTCCTCCTCTTGACTGGTACATATTTGGGGCCATGTGAAAATTATATGTTGGGCAGGTACCATAAAATATTTTTCATTGAGTTGGTACGTACACACTAAGAGATAAAGCCAATCCCTTCCTTCCTGGCTGTGGAGGACTAGATGGAAGCAGCCAGTTTGGTTCTGCTGGGCAAGATCTGAGCCAGGATGTGAAGAGGGTTCATGCAAATTGTACTCTCGCTGGCATACTGACAAATCTAGCTTTAAACAAGCTCCCTGTGCAGTGCTACTTGGCACCTATATAAGGCCTGATCCAAAGCCCATTGGAGTCAATGGAAAGATTCTATTGCCTTCAGTGGACTTTGCTTTGAAGAGGAAAAGCATGAATCTGCAAATAACTGAAGAACAGCCTCTCTTTATAATACTTTATTTCTATTCTGTATCCTGAATGGATCCAGGAAGTACATAAATGTAAGAAATGAAAAAATGCAAGAGGAAGCATGCCCAATTTCTTTGAAATTCCAGTAAGGATCCAGTTCTCAACCAGTTCGAGTTAAGATTGAAAATTCATTCTCCTGCACTGGCAGCAGGATAAACAAGCTAATACAATGGGTCTTTGCTATCGCTGACACCATTGGTTCTGTGATAAACCCTTCGTAGTTTAGTAGAGACTTTTACATTATTTCACTGACGTCTCTGCTCCTCACACAATTTATGGAAATACAGCTATATGGAAAACCATTTAGAAAAGGAAAATTCAGCACTTGTACATGCAATATGTCCCACACTGCCTGATGCTTATCCATGAGTTACATAATTTGTGCATGCTGATGTGAATGCCCTTTGTGGTTAACAGCCACTGTCCTGTGCATTGCCTTAGTTCTGGGGTTGGAATTATACTGCACACTTTTTTCCATAACAGGACTCAGTGGGCAAGATCTGGAAATTAGACTGAGCTGTTATGGTGGACCCTCTCCTGTTACTTTGAAAGCAATTAGATGGCCATTCAGCTTCTTTTCACTGCCCATAAATGGTCTGTTCATTCACATCTGAGTTTCCTCATCTCACCCTTGTAGCACCGCACAGAATTAAATGAGTACAAGATTCACTGTCGCACTCAGTGGCCCTTAAAAACAGGCACTGTCTCCTCCTACCCACTTTACAGCTCCAGCAACAGTCAGGAATTATTAGTGTTTGATGATCTTTTGTTTCAAGACTTCAATCTTTTCTACTTTGAAATTGAAATTCCTTATCCTGCGAGGAAGCCAGGCTCTGACAGCTGACTTACTGAACTTTCTTAAGCTGCAACAGCTGAGGAAGTAAATCCACAAGCTCTGCCTCTTACAGCAATAGCATTTATAAAAAATCATGTAGAAAAAAAAAAGTAGTGGTAGGAGCAAGTTCTAGTAGAGCTACGCTGCTGCATTGCTCTTGTTTAATTAATCATCATAATCACCACCATTTATTTATGAACCACTCCAGTTCCTTAAGTGAGCTGATTCACCAAAGCACTCGCATGTCTTTCTTTGGTTCAAGAATGCCAAAAAAATGGCAGTACAATCTGAGGACTAAGTACATTTTAGCCTGTGGGCTCCAGGATGTTAATACCTAGAATTATTGAGTTACTTCTCTTCTCACAACCTCCAGTGGTCAGTTCAAGTAGCTGTTCAGTGCTCAGTTCCTTTTCCCAAAGCAGGACACTGAAAAGTCTTGACTTGATATTTAAAAAGTTCTGAATTTGATGAAGAGTTTTGACATCACAGATCATATCCTTCCAGTTTCAAATCTCATCTGCCTCTGTCAGTAGTCATGCACACTGAAAGAAGGCAGTAAAGACACCAAACAAAAGCCTCTTAAAAGACATGCATAGAATTTCTCGGGTCCCATAGACTGGGGCTCATTTACGTTCACAAAAAAGCTCCCATTTAGCAATCTACATTGTACATGGTTGAAGACTTGAGGTGTTAGTATTTATAAACACTGGGAATCTTTAACAGCACACACAGAAGTACTTTACCTCTCATGGAAAATTTCATTGGCATTAGCACCACTCAGATTTTCCCTAATGCCAGTTACCAGTATTACATTGATCAGGTACCAGTGGACCCATTTCATGTAATGGAATAAAAGGGAAGTAAATGTATCACAGTATTATAAGTACAGGAAACCACTATCAAGGAAAAATGAACTAAAAGAGTATAAACAAAGAGTCTCAAGCAGTATTTTTTTTCCAAAACACTCAACATTGATCTACCTCCTTCCACTGAGTCAAGGATAAAACTCCAATTAACTTATATGGGAGCAGAGTTGGGCCAATACTGACTGGCTTTGAAAATACTGCCTGCCATAGTTACCTGGTGAGCTGTGCTTTATTATAGTAACTCCCTTATTCTTCACCCTTGTTATATAATTGGAACTGTTCCTATGTAAATGGTTAGGATTAATATTTTAAATTATTCTTCTTCAAATTGATCTTCCTGAGTGCCAGCTGGCGTTAAATAAATGAAGGACACAAACAGAGCTCATTGGAAACTTTTCAATGAAATGTTTTCTTGTTGCTAAATACTGTTTCATGGAAACAAAAAGCATTTTGTGAAATGGTACAGATTTTGATAGGCTGAGTGGACTTTTTGGATCAGAGAGCGAGAGAGAGATTGAAAATTTGACCTTTTTCAAAATCTGAAAATGGACATTTCTACACCATTCCATTTTGTGAAAACATTCAAAAGGGCTTACTTTTTGGTCCAATTCAAAACAAAAACAAAATTTTGAAATCTTGAAAGATGTACTGAAACAGAATTGTCATTCTCCAGCCAATGGAGACAGAGCATAGGTGCTGAAACACAGTGACTAAATCAGTGCACACCATTGCTGGGAGAATAACCATTTTCCATTAGAAATCAAAGCGGATCACAAATAGTTTTCCATATACTTTTCTCCCTAGTTTGGAAAGATGCTATATTTTAAGCATGCCAATGCAATATGTTTTAAGCATGCCTATATAACATACCATGCTGTTTTGAGGGGAAATGGTTGCATATCAAAATCTGCACTCCTTACTTACATCCATAAAAAAGGACATTCAGTAACAATGCAAGATACTATTCAGATGAATTGCAGACACTTGTGTATCAGAACTGAACATGGCATGGAACAAAACGGGGGAGAAAGGAATGCACAAGTGATACAGTGGGAATCACTGCTACAGTAGCCTTGGTTGTATAAAGAGGGGAGTTGTGAGTAGGAGTAGGGAGGTGATTTTACATCTGCATATGGCATCGGTGAGACTGGAATATTGCATCCAGTTCTTCTGTCTATATTTTTTAAAGGCTGTTGAAAAATGGCAGAGAAGAAAAAAAAATACACACAATTAATGTGAGGGCTGGGAAAACGCCTTACAGTGGGAGTCTCAAGCTGTTTAGCTTATACATTATAATCAGCTCCTGATCTTCTGTTTGATAAGTACCTTCATACTAAAGGGCTTTTTAATCTAGAGGGGAAAGTCTCAGCAAGAACCAATGGTTGGGAGGTAAAGGCAGACCTATTCAAATTAGAGATAGAGACAAAGTTTTAACAGTGAGAGTGATTCACCAGGGGAACAAACTGCCAAGGAAAGTGGTGGATCATCCATCTCTTGGTATTTTCAAATCAACACTGTTACTGGGGTCAAAACTAGATGAAATTCTATGGCTTGTGTTATACAGGAGATCAGATTAGATGACCTAATGGCCCTATCCAGACTTAAAAATCTAGGAATTGTAGCCCAGCAACAGAGATGTTGGGAACCTTGTAAATTAGAGCTGGCTGGAAAATATACTTTATTTCCTCTCAAAAACACAAAGAAAAAATTTTGGCTGAGTGTTTGGATTTTCAGTTTTCCAATGAAAGTTGAACATATTTGGGGGAATTTTTTCATTTTGTCAAACATCCAGTTTTCCATCATAAAAAAAGCTGATGCCAGCCCTATTGTAAGGGTCTCCAGCAAGTGCAAATTGCATCAGAAGCGTTAATACTTATGACAGATTGGCAAAAAAGGAGGAAGTGGTGAGTTTATGATGTGAATAGGAATGAAGCCTGGTGCATAAAGAGAGCACTGGAATAGAGAAGGGTTCCAGAAGTGCCAAGAAGCTGGGTCTGCTAGTCACAGGAGGGCTGGAGGTGTCGCAATGGAGCCCTTGACAGAGGAAAGTAGGGAGAGAAAAAAAGAAAGAGAAGAGGTATGGAAAGCAATCAGAAAGAGACAGAAGTAAAGAAGGTACCAAGAGATAAAAACAAAAATCAGTTCATTAAAAGGGGACGTCGAGTGAGTTAGATAACTTATTAATTTCCACAGGGGCTGATATTTTTTGTTTATATTATAAAAGGCTACATTTTCCATATACTGAAAACTAGAAATACAACTAACTATATAAATATCTTTTTCAAGAAACCCCAAAATTCTCAGGGTTAACCCAACTCCCATTATCCCAGCTGCTTTGGGAAGAGACGCATCAGGAATTGTGAGACTTTTTTAAGTCTAGAGCTTTTCAGTGGAGCCTTGGTAAGGTGCAAAGAGTATTAAATAAAATCTGACACTCTGCCAGTGAAGTGAAGTGGTGTATTTTGAGAAAAGCAGTAATATGATGATTGCTCTTGACATTAATAAGAATGCAGGCAGCAGAAGCTTGAACTACATGTGCAATCTGTGAATTACCAGTACTTTTCTCTGGACGACAGCCAAAGAGAAAACTAACCTCACCTCCTCTCTAGTCCAGTCAGAATTCCTAAGTGGTTCACAGTACAGCAAACCCAGCTCTAGTGAACGTTTGGGAGAATAGGGACCAGGTGCTTGGCTCAATCATGATTGTGCCCCTTTGCATTCATTATTTCAAAACATTTGCACAGGATAGTTTATATTGTGGAATAGATCCATAGATGGTGTTGAGGTTGTATCACTACAGTGAATGGAATTATGCTGTGATTTACATCAGCTGAGTATCTGGCCCTCTGTCATTGATTATTCTCCTATTTAGAGAAAGGTTCATTTATACAGTCAGGAAGAAGCAAAATACAATGCAAAAAATTTAAACAAACATTTAAGCTAAAGGACTATGTTGGTCACTTAAACATACTTAGAGTTACCATATGTCCAGGTTCTCCTGGACATAATCTCTCTTTTGGTCCTCCAATCTCTATCTGGGTGAATTTTTGAAATAGAAACAAAATGTCTGATTTTTTTCCTTGCTCATCCTTTTTCCAACATAGAATTTCAATTCACAGCATGCCCTAATAGCAGCATGCATGTTTACTGATTTGCAGCCCTTACTTCTGCACTGCTGCTGGTAGAGGCATTGCCTTCAGAGCCAGCAGTAGCACAGAAGGAAGGGTGGTCGAGAGAAACTATACAGCTGAAACTGTACCCCCTTATCCTCTTCTAACTCCCACCCCTCCTAGCAGTCCTTTATTTGGGAACTTGAAATATGGTAACCCTAAACATACGAGTCCAGGAGAAGCCAATCAATCACTCTACTTTATAGCAGTGTATCCCCCTTTTAATAAAACCTTCAGAAAGCAGCTCTTGTATACTGATTTAAAGGCTCTTACTTTTACCTCAAAGCCCCTAGAAAATTTGAGACCCAAACTAAAAGTCTCTTGAATGCAGCAGCAGCTCGTTCTGCTGAAAGGCCTCAGGCTTCTCTGCTGCCTGAAGAGCTCTGCATTTTTTCCTCTTGATTGGTCAAGGTCTCTCACTCAGGTGGCCTTGCAGCCTGGAGAGCTTTTGCAGTCTTTCCATTTACATATACAACAGTAGAAATGTAAAGCATATAAAATGGTCAGAATGGAAACCCTCTAATTTGGGTGAGTTGTTTTGTATTGGCGCATGTACAATGTAAAAATGTAGATCTCTTTAAACAATGTTCTCAGTTTGGGTCAAGCAAAGATTTAGTGGGTGCTATGCAATGTTTTTAGTAAAATCTGACAGACTGAAACCAATGTGATCCATAGCTCACCAATAGTTTGATCCCTAGCTCTATACAAATATACCTCAAACACTTAAAAACTTTTTTTTAAATGACTATTTTTTTTCCAGATCTTATGCCTTCGGAACCTCAGCACAAATGACTGCAAATTTAAGTCGCTATCTTTACCTGCTCTCTTTTGAGGCATACCAAATTTCAAAGAAATCTGATTAAGCATGTTGATTTTAGATTTCTTAGAAAGATCAACTTTTAAACAGATGTCATGATGCAACTGTACCACTATAATATATTTGTAATAAAAGTTTGGCCAGCTGTATTTGGATAAGATGGAGTGAGTATTGGCAAACTCCCTTTCCCTCTACTTTAACATAAAAATCTGAGGGAATGATCTGATCCATAGTTGAATGTAAATCAGAAAAGGATCATTCAAAAAGAAAATAATATGGGAGTTTGAGAGACAACAGAGGGCTAATATAAAGTGCACCAGTCAAATATATGGTGTTCAGATTTTGTGCCTATGAACCCAAAACGATTGTTTAGAAAAGAACAAGCTCAGACATTGTATCTCTGTGATCCAATACTCCTCTAGGATCCCTTGGGTCAAAAAGGCAATATCTCACTTTCCACAATACAAGAAGAAGGAGTACGTGTCTGTCAGCCTGTGCGTGAAGTCTGCTGCTGAATCCTTTACAGGCTGGTTTCTGCCCTGTGATCAGGGATAGAAAGTTGAGTGGAATTTTTCAATCTGTATTTGGTATTTCTGAGGGGCAAAGCCTAATGGAATCTATGGCCACGTTTACACTAGTGAGTTTACAGCGGCACAGCTGTACTGATGGAGCTATGCTGCTGTAAGATCGCTCATAGTGCTCTATGCCAATGGGAGAGAGCTCTCCTGTCGACATAATAAAACCACCTCCACAGGCAGTAGTAGCTATGACAACGGAAGAAGCTCTCCCACTGACATAGTGCTGTGCACACTACCACTTATGCCCTTTTCTGAACCTTTTCCAATACCAATATATCTTTTTTGAGATGGAGCGACCACATCTGCACGCAGTATTCAAGATGTGGGTGTAACATGGATTTATAGAGGCAATATGATATTTTGTGTCTTATTATCTATCCCTTTCTTAATGATTCCCAACATTCTGTTTACTTTTTTTGACTGATGCTGCACATTGAGTGGATGTTTTCAGAGAACTATCCACAATGACTTTAAGATCTCTGTCTTGAGTGGTAACAGCTAATTTAGACCCCATCATTTTATGTGTATAGTTGGGATTATGTTTTCCAAAGTGCATTACTTTCAATTTATCAACATTGAATTTCATCTGCCATTTTGTTGCCCAGTCAGCCAGTTTTGTGAGATCCTTTTGTAGCTTTTCACAGTCTGCTTTGGACTTAACTATCTTGAGTAGTTTTGTATCATCTGCAAATTTTGCCACCTCACTGTTTACCCCTTTTTCTAGATCATTTATGAATGTATTGAATAGGACTGGTCCCAGTACAGACCCCTGGTGGACACCACTATTTACCTCTCTCCATTCTGAAAACTGACCATTTATTCCTACCCTTAGTGTCCTGGTTTTTAACCAGTTACTGATTCAGGAGAGGACCTTCCCTCTTGTCCCGTGACTGCTTTCTTTGCTTATGAGGCTTTGGTGAGGGACCTTGTCAAAGACTTTCTGAAAATCTAAGTACACTATATCCACTGGATCCCCCAGGTCCACAGGCTTGTTAACCCCCCTCAAAGAATTCTCATAGATTGGTGAGGCATGATTTCGCTTTACAAAAAACATGTCGCCGTTTTTCCAACAAATTATGTTAATCTATGTCTCTGACAATTTTATTCTTTACTTTAGTTTCAACCAGTTTGTCTGATACTGAAGTCAGGCTTACTGGCCTGTAATTGCTGGGATCACCTCCAGAGCCCTATTTTTAAATTGGTGTCACATTAGCTATCCTCCAGTTATTTGGTACAGAAGTTGATTTAAATGATACGTTACAAAATACAGTTAGTAGTTCTGCAATTTCACATTTGAGTTCCTTCAGAATACTTGGGTGAATACCATCTAGTCCTGGTTAAGTTGCCTTATGATGTCATTTTCTTCTATAGGCCAGGTTACCTGGTCAGACTACATCTTCAGTGATCTCACCTCATGGAAAGAGGTGGTGGTACATCACAGAAGTCCCTGGCCCTGGTGCATTTTTGGAGATGTAATTAGATCTGGGAACCTGGACCAGAGAGGGAAATATGGACCAAAGGATACTGAATTTGAGGCACTGTGGCAGTATATTCAAATCAAAACATTTTTATTTTCAGGCATTTGGGTTTTTTTAAAACCAAAATATATGAAATTCTCACAGAAAGCAGACACTTTTCTTTAAAAAAAGGTTTAGTTGAAAACCCAATTTTTCTTCTGGAAAAATGGGTGTGATGAAGATTTTTTCCCAGCACTACTTCAGACACAGCCATTCTCCATCTTCCCCTCCCTTTTTCACCGGTTCTTTTGAGAATAAGGGAGCTGGCACACAAAAAGCTTGAGGCTTGCATCTAAACAGTGCAAAAGACTAGCAATGAGATTCTATGCTGCATATGTACGTCATGGCACCAGCATATGGCACCACAGATTTTCCCTCTCCTACCCACAAGTTACACCAAGCACTAGTCTTGGGAGTGGAAGAACAATCTCACTCACAAGTATGTCTACCTGTGCAGGAGCTTAGGGTGACATAAAGATTGGCAGGATCAAGGACTTGCGACTTACCACGCGAAGTCCAGCCCAGCCTTATATAACTATTTATTACAGCACCAGGCACCACCTCTGAGTGCAACAGGGTGAAGATGGCAAAAGGATCCTCCCCACTCTCTTCTACTACTGCACAGGAGCCAGGTATAGCCCTATTGAGGAGAGCAGAGATACTAGCAGTAGAAACCCAACTGAATCCTGGAGGAGGATGGTTGGGCAACTGCAGCTGTATTTCCTTGCTGTGGTCCCTCAAAGTCACCCACTCTAGACTCCGAGCTCCTCACCTCTCCTGGGTAGAGACCCACCTCTCTCTTGACTGGGTTTTTTCCAGGCTGTGCAGTTCCCTGCCTACCTTGTGATACCCACAACATGCCAGACTGCCTAAACAGACCAGCATCTGCACTCTGTCTTCTCTCTGAAGTTAATGCAGCAATTATAAGTTACTTCACCACTCTTTATATGCAGGCACATTTATTCTTAAAGTGCAAGCATTATAAAGAAAACACATTAAAATAACAGAAGAAACTATATGCAGCTTATCAGAAGTCACTCATCAGTCTTATGGGGCCTTAGTAGGTCATGTCCTTCCAACCCTTCTGCAAGGTCCTGCCCATTTGCTGGGTTAGAAAGGAGGCTCTGAGTCAGTTTAAACTGAAGTTACTTCTCCAAAATCCTTTGTTTGTCTGTTAGTCTCTGGAAAATCCAGTCTAAATTAGTATATGCAAGCCTCCCTAGGCAGTGTTACCTCTCTTGGGGCAGGGGAGATACAACCTGGCTGATTTGTCAATCACCATCCACTTTTTTTTGTTCCTGCAGGAGCTGTGGTAGCCCTTGCCCATGGAGGAGAACACAGTCATGCACAAACCATTCATTTAAAACAATGGACCCTAAAGATACCGCATGAGGTTACAATCTTTGTTACAGACAATTCCAGCCCACAATATTACATAAATGCAATACCAGAAAGTCTTCCAAGGATACTGCAGGAAATTGCCATATCTGTCAGACGGGACAAGGAGGAACAGAATGAGGAGAGCCTTGGCATTACCTCTTTCACACTGGTGAGCAGAACTTGCTGGGTCACTCGCAGTCCTGGTCAGGGAGCATGCACTTCACCTGTTGGGAAGGTGACTGAGCTGCCACTGTAATATTATTTGTATTATGTTGGCACACAGAGGCCCAAGATTGAGACCCTATTGTGTTAGGTACTCTACAAAGATACAGAAGGTGACGGTCCCTACCCTGGAGAATTTACAGTCTAGGTAAGACAGACAAGGAGTGGGCAGGCAAAGAGACACAGAGGGGAAGTGATTTGCACAAGGTCATACAGCACACCCAGTATCAGGGCCAGGGCCAGGGCCAGGGCCAGGGCCCAGGTATCCAGATGCCCCAGCCATTGCTCTGACCACTGAAAGATGCTGTGTCTCTTATCTCCATGGTAGCCAGTTTCAGACAGTATTCCTACTGAGGCTCCTATTGCTTCTTTATCCCTTCATACCAGATCAAATGGTGTACTTTCACTCTTTACACAGCTGCTATTTATTTTGCCAGCTCTTAACTTTGGAGAGTTTTGGATGTGAATCTGCTTCTTTCTGCTTTGTGAGAAGGTAATTGCTGAGCTATTCATACCTCTTTTGTGGTCTTGTGAGATTCGGATTAAAGTGGAGTTTTCTGTGCTGAGTCAGGCGGTCACTCATCATTTTGATGAGCACAAAGACTGCTATTAACCACACATGATGTACATAAATCAATGAGCCAAAAATTACATCAGGGCCAGCAGTAGTTGTTCTTATGCTGGATATGCTCAAACTTCTCTATAAACACTTAATACTCTTGATAAGAAATGAGGAACAGCATTCAGACCTTACTTTTTATTCTTGTTCTCTATTGAAGATGGATGGGTTTTGAAATACCTGAATACCTGTGCAGACCCTCAGGATTTTTCAAACACTCCATAGATTTGCTGTAGCCTCTTTCTGCACCTTGCATCTTTTCTCTCTCCATGTGTTAATCACTGTCATTGTTTAGGGTTAGACTGTGCCTTTAGGTATGGCCCTGAGCAAGGGGGTGTATCAATAATGCAATCCCAAATGTAATGCCAGCAGGCAGCGTTCCTCAAAGATACTCTTCTGAGTCACAATTGCCCCTTTCCCATTTTCCTCTGGTCCAGGGAGATTAGACATTTGCTGCTGACATATCTTCTGATGGTATTTTCTCCCTTTTCCCCTTTCTTCTCTATCTTAATCCTTTCTTACTGTTATCCCTCTCTCTGCCATTTCTAACTCCTTACCAAAGTAGTTTGAGATGTAAAACAAACTAGCTATGATCATCTAGTCAATTATCCCTGCCAGTGCAAGTCCCATCATTAGAATAAGGAAAGAGCTTCTGTACACATAGAATCTAGTGGCTTTTCTTCTATAGTGTTACTATATAATTGTCACATGGAATTTCAGTAGAACTGATGCATAGATTCCATATAAACTAGATTCTAATGGCCTGATGCTCATCTCACACCAGTGTATCACCACTGACTTAAAGGGAGACATTCCTGTTACAAACTGGTGTAACAGAGGATAATCAGGCCTACACAGGGTGGGTTGGTCCATTAAGACAAGGGGGTTTACTCCCACCTGGGACAAAGACTGCTTTGCAGGTTACAGTTTTGATTTCTTTTATTGGTACTTACACAACTATTACATTACAAGGGCACTGACAACATACACAAGGTTCTGTACAACTGGACTGAGGATTTATGAGCATAAATTTGATCTAGTCAATATTAATGAAAACTGGGGGAATAGTTCACATGACTGGAATGTTAAATCATTGGTTATAACCTATTTCGGAAAGGTCAAGTGGGAAAAAGGGGAAGGGGTGCAAAACTCTATGTCAACAGTAACATTATCTGTATCTGAGTCACAATAACTCAGACGAAAATTATCTTGAACGCTTCTGGATCAACGTCCTAACAGACAAGGTATTAGTTGGTGTCTGCTAAAGACCACCAAATCACACTAGGAAACAGGAAGATCGCCTCCTTATGTATCTATCTATAATGTGTACCGGAGGGGAAAAAAATGATCAGGGAGACTTCAATTTGAGTGACATATGCTGGAAGTCTCATGATACCAGTACTAAAACATTCTTGGAATTTCTAAACATTATAGATGACAAATTTCTAACTCAAAAAGTGTTGCAGCCAACATGTGCTGAATTCTTGACCTACCGGATAAAGAGGAACTGATCATAGAAATAAAAATTAATGGTAGCTGAAGTACAAGTGATCATGATTTGATCACATCTATAATGCACACACAGAATAAAGTCCAGACCAATAAAATAAATACATACGCACACACACAGAGTGCTTTAATAGGGACAGTTTCATAAAGCTGGAAACAATTATGAGCCGAAGTAACTGGGAGAAAGAATTTAATCAGAAAATTGTGAATGATAATTGAGAATCATTTAAAAACACCTTACTAGGTACCCAAAAAGCCACAATCAAGGAAGGCAATTGTACTAGTCAAAAAAATGACTTGCTTTAGAGTGGAAGTGAAGGCAGCTACAAATATATATAAAATAAATGGAGGAACGGGAAACTTGATCGTAATTAATATAAATCACAAGTCAGGAATTAGAGAAAATTGATAAGGAAAGTCCAGGACATAAGGCGAAATCTATGGCCAGCAGAGTTAAGGACAAATAAGGAGAATTTTTTTAAAATATATTAGGAACAAATAGAATTCTCACAAACTATTGTTTTCATTCCATTCCGTTCGTATTTCTGGAGGATACTAAACAGAAGTCACTGAAGTCAGACATTTTTAGTCAGTAAGTCCAGATAACTTACACGCAAGAGTTTTAAAAGAGCTGGAGAAGGAGCTAGCTGGAACATTAATGTTGCTTTTCAATACATCTTGGAGCGCTGGGAAAATTCCAGATGACTGGAAGAAACTTGGTGTTGTGCCAATTTTTAAAGGGGGTAAATGGGTTGACCCAGGTAATTATAGGCCTCTCAGCCTGACAGTGAACCTAGAGAAGATAATGGAGCTGCTGATACAGGATTTGATTAAAGAAGAATTAAAGAAGGGTAATGTAATTAAAGCAAATCAATATGGGTTTACAGAAAATAGCTCCTGTCAAACTAACTTGATATCTTTCTTTGATGAGATCATAAGTTTAGTTGAAAAAAATAATAGTGTAGATATAATATACTTAGACTTCTGTAAATGTTTGACTTGGTATCTTTTTTTGTATTCTGACCCCCAACACCAGAGGAAACCAATCAGGATCAGAAGGATAAGGTAGAGGAACACTCCTAATTGGTTTTATCCTGACTATGTTGACCCTCCCTATTTGTCTCTGAATCCCTATTCCAATCTATTCCATTCCTCTCCACAGCATGTCAAATAGAAGCATGTTAATGGCCTAAAACCTCAAGTTTCAGTCCCCAAAATTAGGATGTAGCTGTTTGCTAGTTTCTCTCTCTCTCTCTCTCTCTATGTATATGTAAGCGGGAGAATGGTCCTGCCATTGTGAGGAACTTTCCTGGCTTGTACACTACTCCTGTGAAGTGGGCTAGTGAAAGGATCTGAGCCCTCACTCCCACTTCCTTTACTCAAAGGCCTGCCTGACCCTCGAGGGCTCCCCTTCCACTCTCCTGTGTCGCAGAGTCCTTGTAACTCAAACAAGGCTGGGCCCAGGATTCCTGGTGTGGGGCTTGTAGTGGTCACTTAGGGCAGAAGCTAGGGTGTCCCCACTCCAGGGTGCTCTCTCTGTACTGGATGCTTCCCTGACCCACCAATCATTACATACAATTCAAAGCAAATACAATTTATTAAACAGCAATAAATAAAAACAAGGAAAAAATGGGAAAGGCTAAAGGAAAACACATAACCCTGCTCGGTAGCACGGGGACATCACAACTAGCGTCTCTGGGATGTACGGGAAGTTCAGTCTGTTCCTCACAAGTCCTTCACTTGCTCTGGCAGCAGCCAAACGCTCTCAGGGTACGTCTACACTACAAAATTAGGTCGAATTTATAGAAGCGGTTTTTTTAGAAATCATTTTTATACAGTCGATTGCCTGTGTCCCCACACAAAATGCTCTAAGTGCATTAAGTCAGCGGACTGTGTCCACAGTACCGAGGCTAGCATTGACTTCTGGAGCATTGCACAGTGGGTAGCTGTGAGTAGCTATCTCACAGTTCCCACAGTCTCTGCTGCCCATTGGGATTCTGGGTTGAGATCCCAGTGCCTGATGGGGCAAAAACAGTGTCTTGGGTGGTTGTGAGTCAGCTTCCAGCAAAATACACATTTGCAAATACAGAAAACAGTCAAAAGACTGTAACCGCCTTTTCTACTTAATATTCACTATTCTGAATATATAAGAGACTGTAGCAGGGAGATTGGCAAGAAACCTGGTTGCACGTCTAGTCCCTTTCAGGACCCAGAGAGAACAAAGCAAAACCCAAAAAACACGAACAAAGGCTTCCATCCACCAAGATTTGAAAGTATTTTGTCTCCTGATTGGTCCTCTGGTCAGTTGTTGGAGGTTTACTGTTTGTTAACCCTTTACAGGTAAAAGAGACATTAACCCTTAACTATCTGTTTATGACACATGGTCATAGACTTCTCACAAAGTACGGGCTGGGCACTGTGCCCCAGCAATGTGCACATCATGCTGATGAGCACTGCCAACACGCTGGCCAAACAGGAAATGAAATTCAAAAGTTCACAGGCCTTTTCCTGTCTACCTGGCCAGTGCATCTGAGTTGAGAGCGCTGTCCAGAGTGGTCACAATGGAACACTCTGGGATAGCTTCTGAAGGCCAATACCTTGAATTGAGTCCACAGTATCCCAAATTTGACCCAGCAATGCCGATTTCAGTGCTAATCCCCTCGTCGGAGGTAGAGTACAGAAATCGATTTAAAGAGTCCTTTAAGTTGAAAAAAAAAGGGCTTTGTTGTATGGATGGGTCCAGGGTTAAATCGAGGTAACGTTGCTAAAAATTCAACCCAAAGTCATAGTGTAGACCAGGCCTCAGGCTCTAGGTGGCAGGACCCTTCTTCCCAGTGTTGCCCTTGCCCCGCTGGAGTTATGATCCCCCTCCAAGTTTGGGCTGCAGGGCCTCTTGGCTGGGACGTCTCCCTGTGCTGGACCTGCTGCCCAGGGTCCCCCTCATTCTCCCCAGCTGCTCACCACCACACCTGGCTCCTGACTGCTCCAGTCCCAGCTCCAGCTCCACCACTCTGCCTCAGCACAGCTGCTGCTGCTCTCTCTCCAGCTCCCTGGGCTACTTCTCTGGCCCCTCTGGCTCTGGCTGCTACAGCTCTGCTCCCAGGATAGGTCTGCTCTGTGAGCTGCTTCCGTGACTCTGCTCCCAGCACTGACCTGCTTCCTGGGCTGCTTTTCTGGCCCCTCTGGATCTGGCACAGCTCTGCTCCCCAGCTCAGCTTGGGTCCCTGATCTCTCCTTAGCTTGGTCACACTCTGTCTGACCCAGGCAATTACAGTCCACATGGAGGACAGGACCCCCCTTACTCCCTGATTAGCCTGCCTGCCCTGTCAATCAGGCTGATCTGAAGCATTGGCCTCTCCCCATTGTTCCTGGGGACTGTCAGTCTCAGGGTCTTCATTTCCCATCGAGCCTTCCCCTTTCTTTTGGTACTGGGAGTTAGCCCACCAAAACACCCTCACTGAATGTTAGTAAGGGGACAACAGCCCCCTTACATATAAACACATGCATATACTATATAAGCTTCTTTTCTCCACATGCAAAAAGATCAGATCTCCAGTTGTGAGATATAAGTTGTTTTCAGGAAGCACAGTGACCAAAATGTATATCCACAGATGAGTTAATTCAATCAGTGCTGGATAGCACTGTGCAGAAGGTAGTCAGAACTGTAGCGCACTTCAGTTTTACATGATCTTTCCCAGCACTAAAATTTTGTGGAAAGGGAAAGAGTGATCCATAAACAAAGGAGAACTTATGACTTTAACGCACAAATAAACCAAATGGTACTTGAAAGCAGAATCATTTCTGTTCGGGTCTGACTTTAAATCCTTTTTACTGAGAATTCTTTTTGTGAAACTTAGTGCCATCTTAAAATTATAGAAAACACAATCTTCGTTTCTCTGCTAGTCTAATGATAAACATTTCCATAACTAGAACATCCACAAATTTAATTTATTTTTTTTTCCTGGTCAGACTCATAATCCTCTCTGGCTAGCCTGGGAGCCTGGTGATGACCCCTACATATAGTTACCAAATTCAGGGCTTAATTTCTTCCCTAAATCTTCAAGGATTAATTGGGAAGACCAGGTGCAAACAGTCATAGATCCTGAAGGCCTCACTCGATAATTTGATTAAACTCTAACTTTCCCTTCCCCTGTAACTTTTCTTCCTTCCTCTCCCCAGGCATTTGCACTCTGCACTAATTGTCTTCTAGATTAGCTACTAAAGCTCTCATATTGAAACATCTGAGACAACTCGCTTTTAGATCACATACATTCCCTGGTTCTCAGCCTACCTCATTTATTTCACTTTCACCTTAACATGTTGGCATTCTGCCTTCAAATGTGCGAACCATGCTGATAACACAATGGAATAATTAGCAATGAAGGGAAAAGGCAAGCATTGACCAGCATTTCCCCATCACAATAGTAACATTCTCAGGGGCCCCACAGGCAGCTGTCAGAGTAACCTTTTCTGTATTCTGACCCCAACATCAGAGGAAACCAGTCAAGCTTGTAAAGAGGGCCACAATTCATAATCAAGCATGAAAAATGCAGCCTTCATTGCCAGGACATGCCACATTGGTTCAAGAGATTTAACAGTTTTCAGATAATGTGAAATATTTCTGTATGTATTGGATTCACCTTTGCAAAGAGTGATGCTATAATTTTACAGTTTAAAGATACAGCACTATCTTTTTCACATAGCTTGGTGTCAAGCCCTGAAGCTAAGGAAGCATGGAATCGGGCAGAAAATATATTTTACTATTTTATTGCATATTCCACAACTATTTAGCACACTCACTCACCCATGTAAAGATGGTGATAAAATTACTAATGGACAAATCAGACAGCCATGGAAAGTATTCCATAATGGTTTAGAGAAAGAAACAGAGACAGAACTCCTGGGTTCTCTTATTAGCTTTGCCAACAACTCCTTCTGTGGCTTGGGGCACAGAGCATCACCTCTGTGCCTCTGTTTACCCATGTATAAAATGGGCACAGTGAGGAATACTCCTGTGGGGAAGGCAAGGCTTAATTGAAGTGCAGAATGCTTTGTTATCTTGAAGTGGCAATGCTAAGTATTATTTAATATCATTATCATTAGTTTTCAAAATAGCAGTATGCCATCATTGGGCTAATAATGACAGCCTAACTGAAAAGTGGACAGCACAACCTCAGTTATCCAAATATCATGGAGATCAAGGAACAAGGTCCCATTTTTGCAATGAGCTCCATGCAAGCATCACTACTCACTAACACCAGTAGGGCTTTGAGTAAATGCCTAGGCTCAGAGAGCTGAGTGCAGAATCCGGGCCTAAATTCAGATAAATGAAGGGAACATCAGTGTTCCACCAGCCCACCAGGGGTTTTCCCTACACAAGTGGTGACCCCTGTTTGAGAAACTCTGCCCTAGGGTTAAATAATAAAAACACTTCAGAAAATGGCAAGGCATAAATACAAAGAAAAGAGTCCAGAATCTAAAATAATAAAAATTATACTTGAAACAAACTTGGGAAAGACCAGGGTTACATACATTCCAAAGGGAATTGAGGGGGAGGGTTCATCAAATTTTTTAGGTAGGCCTGGTGAATCTTCCCACTCACTCATGGGGTTGCAACACAGCCATTCAAATTTGTCCCGGTCACCCCTCTGTCCTGACTAAGGTGTTGGCCAAGCCAAACCTGAGTGAGTAGTGTTGTGACCTGGTTCATGGGTGGTTGCAGCACCGACTAGCATACTTTGATGTTGAAACTGAGAAATACTGCCCTGAAAACTTTGTGGATGTTAAGGTCTGCACTTTTAAAAGTCACCTAGCTTCTGTATAGACAGACAACAGGATCAAAGAACTGATTGATTTAAAATAGAATCCCCTTTAACAGAATCCATGTTCCAGCTAAATTACACTGGGAAGTCCCATTTTGTAAGCCAAGGGAGAGGCTGGAATAAGTCTGAGAACCCCTATTGTAGCTCCTTCTGCCATCCTTTATCACAATTTTGTATTTTTAGGCCCTGATCCTGCAACAGGATCTGCAATCCTCCTGCCCACGCAGTTATGCTGACTTCAACAGGACAGTGCATGGATGCAAAAATCTATGCTAGCCAGCAATAATGATGTCTGTTACAGGTCTTCAGGCTCCAATGATTTTTGTGTAAAGTTAAGCCATGTATAATTCTTTATGGGATTAGGGCCTAAAATTGCCAACTCTGAAAGTCTCTTCCTGTGTCTGTTGAATGGGGCCCAGCTTTGATGTATTTCCACAATATAAACAATAGCTTTCCTCATTTTTGTTGCATTTTCCTTCTTTACTCTCCTCCTCCTTTGCATTTCACTTCACTTATCCTGCACAATCCACAGATCATGTGGCAGGCCGTCTGTCAATACAAAAGATCCCTTCTCTGCAATGGATACCTCCTTTGTCTGTACCACCATTGATCCAATGACATTTTGTCTCATCCGTCCCTCCAGATTTATTCTTGCAAAAAGATAACCAATCTAAAGAGTTATCACCTTGTCTCCCTCTGGAAATGCATTGCCACCATAACTACAATTCATACTACGAGCACCAAGGCCAGCAGTGAAACACTTGAAACTGAATAAGTTGTGGTGTTCCCTCTAATGAACAACAAATCCAGCCACATGTTTCTTGCTGAGATGCATTTATTCTATATTAACATTATCTCAAGGAATTTGGAGTCCCCTAATACCACGTTATCTAGTTCAGTGGTTCTCAACCAGGGTTACACATACCCCTGAGGGTACATAGAGGTCTTTCAGGGGGTACATCTACTCATCTAGATACATGACTAGTTTTACAATAAGTTACATAAAATGCATTTTTCAAGTCAGTGCAAACTAAACTTTCATACAGACAATGACTTGTTTATACTGCTCTATATACTATACACTGAAATTTAAGTACAATATTTATACTCCAGTCAATTTATTTTATAATTATATGGTAAAAATGAGAAAGTAAGCAATTTTTCAGTAATAGTGTCCTGTGACATTTTTGTAACAAGGCGTTTTTAAGTGAGGTGAAACTTGGGGGTAGGCAAGACAAATCAGATTCCTGAAAGGAGTATAGTAGTCTGGAAAGGTTGAGACTCACCGATCTAGTTCAAACTAGAATCAGAAAATACATTTATCCTTTCCTATTGCAGTTATTAATCCACAGAAACCATATTCTGTATGATTTTTTGGTCCTTAAGTTCCTTACAAGCAAGTTCCACAATTCAGTGCTATAAAAGTGAGTTGAGTGCTGATCCAGAACTTGAAATTACCACCAGGCTGCTTACCAACCAAAATCCAAGGAACATGTGGTTCTGTGTGTCACAGTTTCCTTGGTTCCTTTGATATTGTTATGCTGAAAGAGTTTAATAGCTGCCATCAGCTGAGTCTTTGATTCAAAGGCAATGATTGACCTAGGGCTTTGCTGTCACTGCAACAGTTAGCTGAGGCCATGTCTACCCTGCAAAGTTAAGTCAACCTTATGTAAGTCGACATCGAGCCTCCAATTTAAGCAAGTCGATCTTGCGTGTCCACAGTATGCTCATTGTGTTGGCAGAGTGCATCCTCACTAGCAGAGCTTGCATTGACACACAGAATACTGCACTGTTGGTAGCTATCCCATAGTGCAGGTAGCTGCGTGGAATTGTGGGTTGGGCTTGCAATGCTTTATGTGACTAAAACATTGGTATGGGTTGTTATGGGAATATGGCAGTAGCCTCCCATGATGCACGTACCTCCCTCCCTGCATCCTTTGGCAAACAAACCAAGCCTTTTTCAATCCTTTTTTCATAAGACTGGGTTACCTGTGCATATGCCATTGCATGATAAGCCTGGACCTTGCTCAGCTATACATTGTTGTTGTTAATATTACAAACACCTTGCACCTTATCCTGCAGTATTTACATCAGCCGATACAGGAGCTGCCGCGTGGAACAATATGATGCCACACAAGCAGCCCTGCTGGAAGACATATAGCGGAACAATTCACATTTGCTGGCAACAGTCACATATCATCTTGACATGGCTGAGCACCATTTCTGGGCCTGGGAAACAAGCACTGACTGGTGGGACAGCATCATTATGCGGCTATGGGATGAGCAGAAGTGGCTGCAGAACTTTCAGCATAAGGCCATTTTCCAGGAACAGCGTGAAGAGCTTTCCCAAGCCCTGAAGTGCAGCAATACTAAAATGAGAGCTGCTCTGACGGTGGAGAAGCAAGTGGTGATAGCTTTGTGGAGGCTTGCAACGCCAGACTGCTTCCAGTCAGTGGGGCATCAATTTGGAGTGGGTAAATCTACCGTGGGATCTGTTGTGATCCAAGTTTGCAGGGCCATCAACAGACTTCTGCTAAGAAAGGCAGTGACTCTGGGCAATGTACAGGACATAGTGGATGATTTTCCCATGATGTGGTTTCCTAACTGTGGAGGGGTGACAGATGGAATGTAAATCCCTATTTTGGCACCTGACCATCCTGCCAAAGAGTACATAAACTGAAAGGGGTCCTTAATGGTGTTGCAAGTGCTGGTGTATCACAGGGGCTGTTTCACTGACATCAGTGTAGGATGGTCGGGAAAGGTGCATCATGTGCACATCTTTAGGAACACTGGTCTGTTCAGAAAGCTGCAAGCAGGGACTTTCTTTCCAGACTGCAAAACAACCACTGGGGATGATGAAATGCCAGTTGTAATCCTGGGAGACTCAGCCTACTCCTTGCTCTCATAGCTCATGAAGCCATACACCAGCAGCCTGGATAGCAGTAAGGAGCGGTTCAACCATAGGCTGAGCAAGTGCAGAATGGTGGTAGAATGTGCCTTTGGGCATGTAAAAAGGTCACTGATGCTGTTTTCTTACTAGATTAGACCTCAGTGAAAGCAATAACTCCATTGTTACAGCTGCCTGCTGTGTGCTCCATATCTGTGAAAAAAAGGAGAAAAGTTTCCGCCCGGGGTAGGGGGTTGAGGGAGATTGCCTGACTGCCAATTTTGAGCAGCCAGACACCAGGGTAATAAGAAAAGCACATTGAGGGGCTCTGCGTCTCCATGAAGCTTTGAAAACTAGTGAGCCAGAGTAATGTGACACTTATCTAATTTGTTCCTTACCAAACTGCCCCCTCCATTGCATTTTCTCCTCTGTAAACTCCACCACCACCAGCCACCATGTGTTGAATGAATAAAAAGCCTTTCCTCCTCAATCCATTAAGTATTATTATGCACACAAACACACAGAGACAGCAAAGGGTGCAAAGGAGCTGATAATGCTGTGGGGGGAGAAACAAGGAAAGCTTGCTTACAGATGCACTACAATAACAATCAAAGGTGTGGGAAAGGGCGTCTTCTGGTCCTTGTACCCTTCCCTGGTGTTGAGTGTCAGGGATACCGAGCTCCCCTACCTCATAAAACATTTTGTGGAGGAGGATGTAGAACTGGACGATGATGGCAGCAGGTTCAGCATTGTCTGCAGAGGGACTCTTCATCCAGCTGCCTTTCTTGAACCTCAGCCAGATGCCTCAATGTGTCTGATTGCTCCCTCATAATCTGCAGCATCTTTTCCTGTGAACAACACTCTTGTTCCCTGCATGCTCGCCTGTCCTCCTTGTCCATGTCCAGGTTCTCAGACAGTGTAATCCTTCATGCCCGGAGCTCCGTCTTGTCACTCTCGGAGGCATGCATTAACTCATTGAACAGGTCTTCCCGAGTCTTTTTCCTCCTAATCTGGGAAAGTCTCTGTCCCAGTGTGGAGGATGGGCCGATGGACAAGGTTTCAGCTGCAAGGAATGCAAAGCACAAGGGTAGCATTGACAGTGCACACATTGTTTCTGGTGCAAGGTGAATTTTTTTTTATTAAAAAACATCCTTCAATACACTTTGCTGCAAGCCACAACATAATCACAACCACTAGCTATTGCAAAATTTGGTTTGCTGTTCCAGCCATGGTGAGTATAGCCACGAGGCATGGGCAAGAGGTCTTGTGCTGCTGCTTTTTGAAGACATCCTTGGGATCACAGGTTGAAACTTGAGAAAAGCCCTATATCTTAAGCAACCTGGATGGTGCTTGAGGACAGGCACCAGTGTAAACCCCGCCCCACCCAATAGTTTGTTTTTTATGAAAGCGGCAATGGGTTGAGAGGGGAAGGGAGACAAACAGGAAACCACCCTCTCCCCCCTTTTTTTTAAAATGCTGCTTGAAATACACGGTGATCCCTTCCAATCACAACCATGGCACATTTGGGAAAGCATTGTTTTGTGATCACCAAATGGGGGTGGGGGAGATTACTTATTGAATTGTTTGTGGTTTAAGGGCTAGCACTGAAAACTTCCCCCAGGTGACCCTATGCAATATCACTCTCGTAAGGGTAACAGAGACGGGAAGGGAGCAGATGCTGCAAGCGTCTGGGTACATACAGACCTGGTCCTTATGCTTCAATGCTGTGTGCTGCAATGGTGTCAGCAGAGTTAATACTGGAGTAGCACAGGAAAGTGTCCCACCGTGGTGGATGAAATAAAGCAGCCTTTCCCAGAAACCTTCTGCAAAGGATTGCAGAGTACCTCCATGGAAGATTCCCAGGCCATTGCACATAAACAGTCTTTTTTGAAGAGCACCCTCTGCATAGCTGGGGTGGCCACCAATACACACTAGATCTGCTTTTTTGTCCTGATTAAACATAAAAAATAATAGTGTGTAACCCCTAGAGTTTGACTGGAAATGTGTACTCGCCAGAAGTGCCTTCCCTGGTATCACTTTCCACCACCAACTGGTCCTGTGAAGGGATGGGCCCAGGGTTAAAAATAGTGCTTGGCTGTTGGGTAGAATGAATCTTCCACTTGCCTGCCTCACATTCTCCTCCTCCTCTTCCTAGTCAACAATGTCCTCCTCAGTGTTGCTCGAGGTCACTCATGGCTCCTGGGAGGTCTTCACTGAGTGTTTTGGGGGAGTGATGGGGTTGCCGCTGAGAATCACATGCAGCTCCTCATAAAAGCGGCATGTCTGTGAGGCAGAACCAGAATGACTGTTCGCCTCCCTTGTCTTCTGGTATGCTTGCTGAAGCTCCTTTATTTTCATGTGGCACTGCTGCGTGTCCCTGGTATAGCCCTTGTCTCTCATGCCCTGTGTGACCTTGGCATAGATGTCAGCATTTCTTCTGCTGGATCAGAGCTCTGCCTGCACAGACTCCTCTCCCCAGACAGCAATAAGATCCACCACCTCCTGTGTACTCCATGCTGGAGTGTGTTTGTGGCCTTGAGTTTCCATGATCAGCTGTGCTGGTGAGCCCTCCATGTCAATCAAACAGGAAATGAAAATGCAAAAGCTCCTGGGGCTTTAACAGGGGAGTGGATGTTTCCTGTGTACCTGACTGATATGAGTGGAGTTGGAAGGGATCTCCAGAGTGATCACAGCAGAGTACTGTGGGACACCTCCTGGAAGCCAATTCATTTGAATTACACAGTGCAGTATGTAGCCTATCCCCATCCTATGGATGTTGAATAAAATGTTATGCCTCTCGGAGATAGAGAATAGAAATTGACTTTACAGGCCACTTAGGTCGGCGGAAGGGACTCAATAGTTTAGACACATTAGATCGACTTAATGTGTTTTATATTGACTTAAGTTTGTAGTGTAGACCAGGCCTGAGTTAGTTCACTTGAGTCACTCCACTCATTGGAGTGAGAGGGATCAACACTAGAGCTACACAGAGTGATTGGCTTAGCAGCTGATGAGTTACTTGAACTGCTGCGTTCTCTGCATTCGAAGCTTGAACTCAGCAGCAAATGAACTTCAACTCACCTCCCAGATGGGCGAGCTTACCCAGCCAGCTTGAGTTTAAAGCACCACTTAACTAGAGCAAGAGATTTTTGTTGGTGGATGGGAGTCAGGTTAGGAGCAAAACTTTAGTTCTACTTCAAGGTAGCAATGCAGTAAAAACAAATCTTTCTAATACACACACACACAGCAAAGCCTATGTCCTAGTCAATTGGCATGCCAAACACTCTTTCAGACTCAATGGAAGGAGCATTTAAGCTATGTCTACTCTGCAAAGAAAAAAACCTGCAGCACCCAGGTTGTCATAGGTTTTTTCCCCACTTTGAACTTTAGTGTCCAAAAAGTGGGGACCTGCATGATAACTTTTAAACTTAATTACTAGCTTAAATTTGGTACGCTGCCACCAGTCAAAAATATAGTGTTTGGCACACTTCCTGTTCCCCCAAAGCCTTCCCTGGGGAACCCAAGACCCAAACCCCTTGGGTCTTATAACAAGGAGAAATTAACCATCCCCTCCTTTTCCCCCCAGACTTTCCCCTCCCTAGGTTGCCTTGGGAAGCTTCACACAGATCCAAACTCCTTGGATCTTAAAACAAAGAGAGATTAACCTTCCCCTCCATCCTTTCCCCCCACCAATCCCTGGTGAGTTCAGACTCAATCCCTTGGATTTCAAAACAAGGAAGAATCAATCAGGTTCTTAAAAAGAAAGCTTTTAATTAAAGAAAGAAAAAGGTAAAAATTATCTCTGTAAAATCAGGATGGAAAATGCTTACAGGGTACTCAAATTCATATAGCCTAGAGGGACTCTCCCTCCCACAGCCTGAGATTCAAAGTTACAGCAAACAGAGGTAAAAATCCTTCCAAGGCACATTTACAAGTTAAGAAAACAAACATAAGACTAATCCGCCTTGCTTGGCTATACTTACAATTTTGAAACATGAAAGACTAATTCAGAAAGATTGGGAACACCTGGGTGTACATCCGGTCCCTCTTAGCCCCAAGAGTGAACAACGAACAAAACAAACAGCACAAACAAAGATTTCCCTCCACCAAGATTTGAAAGTATCTTGTCCCCCCATTGGTCCTCTGGTCAGGTGTCAGCCAGGTTCACTGAGCTTCTTAACCCTTTACAGATAAAAGAGACATTAACCCTTCACCATCTGTTTATGACACAGATGAATTGATTTGGAGTCACTGGATGCAGGCTGCAGGGCAAAAATAGCCATGTAGACATTCAGCCTCAGGCTGGAGCCCAGGCTCTAAAACCTTGCAAAAGGTGAAAGTCTCAGAGCCCAGGGTCCAGTCCGATTCTGAACATGTACACTTCTATTTCTAACCCTGCAGTCTGAGTCAGTTGACCTGGACTCTGAGACTTGGTGTCATGGTTTGGTCCTTTGTTTTTTTGCACAGAGTAGATGTATCCTTTATGTATTAGAGATAGCTACAAACAATGCATGGAGGGCCAGATTTGTAAAGGTATTTAAGTACCTAAAGATACACATTGGTGGCTGGAGGGATTTTCAAAAGCACCTTTAAAAATCTGGCCCAGACTGCCTGAGGCACATGGCAAAGGTCAGAGCTAAACTGAGGGCCAGCTTCAGGGTTTTTGCTGCCCCACACAGTGGAAAAAAAATAAGTAAAAAGCTGCGATCGCAATCGGTGGCAGCTCCACCACGCTGCTTTCTTCTTCGGCAGCACTTTGGCAGGAGGTCCTTCCCTCCAAGAGGGACTGAGGGACACACCGCCAAATTGCTGCCAAAAATCCCAATGTGTCACCCCTTCCCTTTGGCCTCCCCAAGCACCTGCTTGCTGAGCTGGTGCCTGGAGCTGGCCCTGGCTAAACCTTCTGGGCTCAGAGGTCTCTCTGTTGCAAACACAGAGATTAAGATATTGGTTTTGCTGCCTGGGTGTGCTGCAGGCTCAAGGTCTAGAGAAGTAATTGTAAATGTGACCCTGAAGAGTTGCAGAAGACAGAGCTTCTTAGGCACAGAGCTCACTGGAGTGGCACATTTGGTGATTTCCAAGGAAGGCAGCTGTCTGCTGCTTTTGTTTCTACTGTGTTCAGGGAAATAGTTCAGTGTGTGTTTGTCTGTCTGTCTATATATATATATAAACAACATTGTAATCAGGAAATCCTTGATTCATATCACTGATTTCTCTTCAGAACATAAGAATGGCCATACTATCAGACCAAAGGTCCATCTAGCCCAGTATCCTGTCTTCCAACAGTGGCCAATGCCAGGTGCCCCAGAGGGAATGAACAAAACAGGTAATCATCAAGTGGTCCATCCTGTCACCTATTCCCAGCTTCTGGCAAACACCATCCCTGTCCATCCAGGCTAATAGCCCTAGATGGACCTAACCTCCATGAATTTATCTACTTCTTTTTTGAACCCTGTTTATAGTCTTGGTCTTCACAGCATTCTCTAGGAAGGAGTTCCAGAAGTTGACTGTGCATTTCTTCTCGTATAGCAGCTGTTCCAAACCCCTAATCATTTCCCAATGCAAACAGCCCTGGAAGACCCACATATTGGCTAACTGGTTAGGCCAAAGGGGCAACAATTTTTGTGTGACTTATGTCTGCAAACTGGGGACACGATACATGCCATGGCATGTAGATAGTCAAACATCCTTTGACCAGCTGATCTCTTCTGGCCTGTTGAGAAGGCAAGGCACTGTCCTTAAGTCTGTCATGCAATATAGCCAAAATATTCACCACCTCACTTCCATGATAGAAAATACAAGCATCTTTCTGTGGAAGGAGGGGTGCAGAAGTTGGGAATGGATTAATCTATAATCTTTTCAAAGGCAGAAGAGCACCTGCCCACACAGCACAATAAAAAAGCAGCAAGCTGTGCTCTTTCCTAGAGGAAAAATATAATTCACACGAGTGGCATAATTGTATATAATATGTAACCACAGGAAATAACTACTTTGCATGTTCATCCATTCAGAAAGGAGAAAATGGAAGTCACTCAGGCTAATCCTTTTTAGACTTGCACAGATTGCTTTCTATTATGGTGGGTCTGGTTTGACACTGCAAACTGTGAACGCTGCTGAAGTAGCTCCTTGAAAGCTGTTTTTAATTCGGATGCATGGAGCCAATGCACACTATTACAAATGAAAAATGCCCTGCTTGCACATGTCTGCAGGGCTCGTAGTCTGTGTTTCACCCAAATATGCTTGGAGATATTTTGTTTATGATGTGAGAAGTGCTTATGTTTTCTGGGAAGGAGCCACAATAGGGGTATATAAAATAAAGGATGGTTTATTGTTTGTTTATCCAGAACAACAATACAAGTAGGGAAGCTCATACTGTCAGGTGATATACTGAAGAGGGAAATGCATTAAATGTAGCAAATATTCCTAATGGAATATTTTGGTATAAAATACAGTCATGGTGAATATTTTGAAGGGATTAACAATCTGATATAGTGTATATATTATATTTATTTGGATTTAAAAATAATAAAATGATGCCTATCACCAAGGCCCTAAGCACCCTAACATCATTAAATGACACAATGGAATCCCAGAAGCATTAACAGGCCAGATTCTGATGCACATGGCAAAGGTCAGAGCTAAAGACCATCCCACTAATGTCAATTGGATTACTGATATGGTAAGGTACTACTCATTTCTCCTTGGGCTGTAACCTTGACGTGGTAGAGAAGCTTGTGTATACTTATGACCCTAAGAGTGATGGCCTCTGGAGTCCTGTACTCCTGGTAGGGTCATCCATGGTGGTAAGGTCCAAGGCGAGGTACCAGACAAAGTGCAGCCCAGAAAAACACAACTCAGCATAAGACCTCAACAGAAGAACAGTGGATGAAGCAGTGATCACCAACAGTCCCTAGTCACTGACCCACACACAGGCAGTTACTGCAAGATGGTCGTCATGTGCCCCTGGACTGAGAGAGGGGGGCATTTTCAGTAGCAGCGGTCATGACTTAGCAGGCCTGTTTAGAAACTCCTCTGCTCACCTCATGTGGGGAAGGGGCTAGAAAAGGTGCCCCAAACATAGGCTGTCCCACCATACCTGTTGGAGAACTGTGTCCAGAGGGATCACTCCCAATGCAGTCGAAAACCAAAAATGTGTTTTGCAACTTGGAATGTCAGTACCCTACTAGGCAAATCAAAAAGTGGAAGACCCAAATGTAGAACAATTATTGCCCGAGAATTCTCAAGGTACAACATAAACATCACTACTCTCAGTGAAACAAGACGTGCAGCTAAAGGCCGTTTTAGGGAAGAGGGCAGTGGTTACACTTCCTTCTGGAAAGGAAAACCAGCAAGTGACAGACGAATACACAGTGTTGGGTTTGCAATCAAAAACCTTCTAGTAAACCGCCTGACTGAGCTCCCCGTCATCATTAACGAGCGTCTTATGACCCTCCGCATCCAATTGTTCAATAAGTCATTTGCCACTATCATCAGTGCATATGCACCGAATCTCAATGTTGAAGAAGAACAGAAAGAATCCTTCTACACTGACCTTGATAAAATTTTGTCATCCATTCCAAAAAGAGATAAGATAATTCTCTTAGGAGAACTTTAATGCAAGAGTTGGCTGAGACTCTAAACGTATGGAGTAGCACCACTGGGAAGGAAGGAGTGGGGAAGACCAATTCCAATGGCATCCTTTTACTTGGCAAATGCGCAGAGCATGACCTTATGATCACAAAACACAATCTTCAGACAAAGCAACAAGTACAAAACAACTTAGCAACACCCCTACTCAAAACAGTGGCACCTCCTAGACTATGTCATTGTAAGAATACGGTATCTAAGAGATGTCCAAATCACCAGTGTCATGAGAGGAGCAGATGATTGCTGGACTGACCACCACCTGGTGAGGTCAGTTATGTCCATTAGGATATCACCGAAACACAGAAAGCAATCCAAATCACACAGACGGAAATACAACATCCAAAGACTTCAATCCTCAGTGCATCAAGAGAACTTCCAAACACTCCTCAGTGAAAAACTGTCCATATGCACACCTAGAAATGACAACACAATTGTTGAAGAAGACTGAGAAGCCCTAAAACAGACCATCCATGAGGTTTGCAAGGAGTCCACTGGCCTTGCTACCCGCTGCTATCAGGACTGGTTTGATAACAACAACATTGAGATTACAGCTCTTTTGGACCAGAAGAGAAAAGCTTTCGGTGACTAGAAAAAACAACCACTATCCAGTCAGAAGCAGAGCTCTTTCCAACAGTTCAAAGCTGAAGTTCAAAGGAGGATCCAAGGAATCAAAAAGAAATGGTGGGATGACAAAGCAAAAGAAATCCAAACATTCACTGACAGACATGATATGCACAGCGTTTTTTGTGACACAAGACCCGGTACAGACCAAGCTCACGTGGCCTCACACCCTTGAAATCCAAAGATGTTAGTACCATCCTTAAAGATAACAAATCCATCATAGAGTGCTGGAAGGAATACTATCAAAAGCTTCTAAATCGAGAATCAACTGGACTGATGACACCATCAACTCTATCCCTCAGCACCTAATCTGGGAAACTCTTACCAATCCACTGACACCTGAGAAGGTCTGCAAAGCAATTCAACAAATGAAGAACAATAAAGCACCAGGTCCTGATGGCATATCAGTGGAATTACTGAAAGTGGGAGGAGAAACACTGACAAGCTTCACTTGCTGCACCTCAAAATCTGGTGAACTGAAGAAATCCCAGCTGATTTACGTAATGCTAACATTGTCACCATTTTCAAAAAGGGAGATAGGGCCGACTGTAGCAACTATCGAGGCATTGCTATCCTCTCCATCACTGTGAAGATTCTTGCTAGAATATTACTGAAGCACCTACTCTCTCTTGCAGAGGAAGTAATTACAGAGTCCCAGTGCAGCTTCTGCCCATCATGTGGCACAACCGACATGATTTTTGCAACCAGGCAAATCCAAGAAAAATGTCAAGAACACCACCAAGAACTGTATATGGTCTTTATCGATCTGACCAAAGCCTTCAAATCTGTCAACTGTGAGGTTCTGTGGAAAATCATGCAAAGCTTGGCTTCCCAAGCAAATATATCTCCATTGTAAGACTCCTCCACGACCAGATGACTGCCTCCATCCTAAGCAGTGGCTGTACCTCTGAGCCCATTGTCATCCGAAGTGGCATAAAACAAGATTGTGTACTGGCACCCACTCTTTTCTCCATTTTCTTAGCAGCTATGAAAACACTAACCCAAGACTGTCTACCACAGGGCATTGACATCTGATATCAGATTGACAGCAACCTCTTAAAACTTTCTTGTCTCCATCCCCGAATTAAAGTAATATTGACAACAATAACCGAACTCCAGTACGCAGATGATTGTGCTGTAGTTGCACACTCACAGGAGGATCTACGAAACAGCTCTTCATTGTTTTTCTGAAGTTTACAAAAGCCTAAGATTAATTCTGAACATCAACAAAATAAAGAGTTTTCCACCAGCCAGTTCCCAGTCGATCATTAGACCCAGCAAGGAAGATGTATACAGACAAAGAATAATTGGAGAATATAGAATACTTTGCTTATCTTGGCAGTCATCTCTCACAGAGGACAGACATAGACAATGAGATCCAGCACAGAATTCTCTGTGCCAACGTTGCCCTTGGCAGACTGTCTTGTCAGGTGTTCAACAACTACAACATCAGAACACATACTGGACTTTTAGTTTATAAAGCGATGGTAATCCCAACTCTCCTCTACGGTTGTGAGACCTGTGTGACCTATAGAAAATACCGAAAAAACCTGAAATTCCAGCACTGGCACTTTCTTTGGAAAATCCTCAACATAAAGTGGGAATATCATCACATTAATGTCAGTGTCCTCACAGAGGCCAACATCTTCAGTGTTGAGAACCTGATTATTGAGCATCAGCTGAGGTGGAGCAAGCGCTGTGTGGGCATGTCTGTTGTACGCTTACCAAAACAATTGCCATACGCTCAATTCAGAAAAGGAGAAAGGAAATGGGGAAGCCAAAAGAAGTGTTTTAAAGACACCCTCAAGCTAAACATGAACAGATGCAGCATCAACACCACAAACTGAGGGTACGTCTTCACTACCGGCCGTATCGGCGGGTAGTAATCGATTTCTCGGGGATCGATATATCGCGTCTCATTTTGACGCGATATATCGATCCCCGAACGAGCTCCTGTCGACTCCGGAACTCCATCAACGTGAACGGCGGTAGCGGAGTCGACAGGGGGAGCCACAGACGTCGATCCCATGCCGTGAGGACGGTAAGTAACTTGATCTAAGATACTTTGACTTCAGCTACGCTATTCACGTAGCTGAAATTGCATATCTTAGATCAATTTCTCCCTCAGTGTAGACCAGCCCTGGGAGACAGCAGCCCGGAATAGGAATAACTGGCGAAGACTTGAGAGGGAAAGTCCACTTTTGAGGAAAATCGCTTTCTCTGGTCACAGAATATTGCCAGAAAAGAACGGAAAGACAATGGTCACACAGCAATTGCGGCCCAACGCTCATAGACTTTAGGGTAGAAGGGACCAATATGATCATCTAGTCTGACCTCCTGCACAGAGCAGGCCACAGAACACTACCCATTCACTTCTATAACAAACCCCTAACCTATGTCCGAGTTATTTAAGTCTTCAAATTATGGTTTGAAGACCTCAAGCTGCAGAGAATCCACCAGCAAGTGACCCCTGCCCCACGCTGCAGAGGAAGGCGAAAAACCTCCAGGGCCTCTGCCAATCTGCCCCGGAGGAAAATTCCTTCCCGACCCCAAATATGGCGATCAGCTAAACCCTGAGCATGTGGGCAAGACTCACCAGCCAGCACTCAGGAAAGAATTCTCTGCAGTAACTCAGATCCCATCCCATCCAACATCCCATCATAGACCACTAGGCATACTTATCTGCTGATAATCAAAGATCAATTGCCAAAATTAAGCTATCCCATCGTATCATCCCTTCCATAAACTTATCAAGCTTAGTCTTAAAGCCAGATATGTCTTTTGTCCCCACTACTCCTCTTGGAAGGCTGTTCCAGAACTTCACTCCTCTAATGGTTAGAAACCTTCATCTAATTCCAAGTCTAAACTTCCTAGTGTCCAGTTTATACCCATTTGTTCTTGTGTCTACATTGGTACTAAAGCTTAAATAATTCCTCTCCCTCCCTAATATTAATCCCTCTGATATATTTATAAAGAGCAAGCATATCCCTCCTCAGCCTTCTTTTGGCTAGGCTAAACAAGCCAAGCTCTTTGAGTCTCCTTTCATAAGGCAGGTTTTCCATCCTCGGATCATCCTAGTAGCCCGTCTCTGAACCTGTTCCAGTTTGAATTCATCCTTCTTAAACATGGGAGACCAGAACTGCACACAGTATTCCAGATGAGGTCTCACCAGTGCCTTATATAACGGTACTAACACCTCCTTATCTTTGCTGGAAATACCTCGCCTGATGCATCCTAAAACTGCATTACCTTTTTTAACGGCCATATCACATGGGATGACTATGAGCCGCCAGTGATCAACCAATACTCCAAGGTCCTTCTCCTTCTCTGTTGCTTCCAACTGATGTGTCCCCAATGTATATCTAAAATTCTTATTATTAATCCCTAAATGCATGACCTTGCACTTCTCATTATTAAATTTCATTCTATTACTATTAGTCCAGTTTACAAGGTCATCCAGATCTTCCTGTATGATATCCCGGTCTTTCTCTGTGTTAGCAATACTCCCCAGCTTAGTGTCATCCGCAAACTTTATTAGCACATTCTCGCTTTTTGTGCCAAGGTCAGTAATAAAAAGGTTAAATAAGATTGGTCCCAAAACTGATCCTTGAGGAACTCCACTAGTAACCTCCTTCCAGCCTGACAGTTCATCCTTCAGTATGACCCTTTGGAGTCTCCCCTTTAACCAGTTCCTTATCCACCTTTCAATTTTCATATTGATCCCCATCTTTTCCAATTTAACTAATAATTCCCCATGTGGAACCGTGTCAAATGCCTTACTGAAATTGAGGTAAATTAGGTCTACTGCATTTCCTTTGTCTAAATAATCTGTCACCTTCTCAAAGAAGGAGATCAGGTTGGTTTGGCCTATAAACCCCCCCTACTGAACCATATCCCCTAAGCCCTAAAGCCACCGACCTAGATTCCACCATGCGAGGGTCATCCCGTCCCCATTACCCGGCCCACTTACTTATACCCATGACTGCGTGTAACCCACTGTATGAGCGATGTACCCTCACTGCTTCCCTACTGCTTCTTGATCCCACCCACCATACACCCCGCATTGGGGGACCTTGCAGACTGTATATGTTATGTGCTAACCAATTCCCACATACCAGCGTCCCCCTATACTCTGTATGTTGCCCCCAATGACCAACAACTGACGCTTTGAACTCTTTGTATCATTTTTATTTAAACATTCTCTAATAAACTTTTAAATCTATATCAGGAAGGCTTGTTTCATCTGCTAGCTAAACCATGTTGTAATTTGTTCCAATTACCATTGACCTCAATGTCCTTAACTACTTTCTTCTTCAAAATTTTTTCCGAGACCTTACATACTACAGATGTCAAACTAACAGCCCTATAGTTACTCAGATCACGTTTTTTCCCTTTCTTAAAGATAGGAACTATGTTAGCAATTCTCCAGTCATACGGTAGAACCCCTGAGTTTACCGATTCATTAAAAATTCTTGCTAATGGGCTTGCAATTTCATGCACCAGTTCCTTTAATATTCTTGGATGAAGATTATCTGGGCCCTCCAATTTTGTCCCATTAAGCTGTTCAAGTTTGGTTTCTACCTCAGATGTGGTAATATCTACCTTCTCCATATCCTCATTCCTGTTTGTCATCCTTCCATTATCCCTAAGCTCATTAGCCTTATTAAAGCTGAGGCAAAGTACTTATTTAGATATTGGGCCATGCCTAGGTTATCCTTAACCTCCATTCCATCCTCAGTGTTTAGCAGTCCCACTTCTTCTTTCTCTGTTTTCTTCTTATTTATATGGCTATAGAACCTTTTACTATTGGTTTTAATTCCCTTTGCAAGGTCCAACTCTACATGGCTTTTAGCCTGTCTCACTTTATCCCTACACGTTCTGACCTCACTAAGGTAGCTTTCCTTGCTAATCCCACCCTTCTTCCACTCCTTGTAGGCTTTCTGCTTTTTCTTAATCACTTCTCTGAGATGCTTGCTCATCCAGCTTGGTCTACAACTCCTGCCTATGGTTTTTTTCCCCTTTCTTGGGATGCAGGCTTTCTGCAGCTGCGACTTAAAGTAATTCCAGGCCTCCTCCGCATTTAGATCCACAAGTTCTTCAGTCCAATCCACTTCCCTAACTAATTTCCCTAACTAATTTCCTTAACTCTTTAAAGTTAGCCCTTGAGAAGTCAAAAACCCTAGTCCCAGATCTATTTTTGTTTATCCTTCCATCTAGTTTGAACTGAATTAGCTCATGATCACTCGAACCAAGGTTGTCCCCTACAAACATTTCTTCTATGAGGTCCTCACTACTCACCAAAACCAAATCTAAAATGGCATCCCCTCTTGTTGGTTCTTCAACTACTTGGTGAAGAAAAATCTGAGCCCTATTATTCTTGCTAGCACTTGTCCTCCAGTCTATATCTTGGAAGTTAAAGTCTCCCATGATCACACATTTCCCATTAGTGTTTACTTCATTAAAAACATTAAAGAGGTCTCTATCCATATCCAGATCAGATCCCGGCGGTCTGTAGCACACCCCAAGCACTATCTCAGGGGAGGCTCTAGTAGCTTTCTTTCCCAGTGTGATTTTTGCCCAGACAGACTCTATCTTGTCTATTCCTTCACTTCTCATTTCTTTACAGTTAACCTCAGCACTGATATACAATGCTACTCCACCACCTTTGCCTTTATTTCTGTCTTTCCTAAACAGCACATAGCCTTCAATACCTGTACTCCAGTCATGACTTCTATTCCACCATGTTTCTGTTATCCCTATAATATCCGGTTTCACTTCCTGCACCAGTAGCCCTAGTTCCTCCACTTTGTTCCCTAGGCTCCTTGCATTAGTGTACAGACATCTTAATTTTTGCCGTTTGGCTTCACTGACATTCTTTACCCTGTTAGGAACAGACATTCTACCACCAGCCTCACCTGTTAGTCTGGTATCTACACTACCCTTCCTCCTTATGTCAATTCTTCTCTCCATGGCTGTATCCCCTCTTACTTTGTTTTCTTCCCTCTCAAGGTTAAATTCCGGCGTGAAGATCACCTGGACATCTCCCAACCATCTCCCCCAAATTCCTAGTTTAAACAACAAATTCCTAGTTTCCAGCAACACCTGCAATGTCTACCAATGAGCCTGTGACTCAAGGATCAGACACCTCAGGCACCAAAGGACCCATGAAAAATAAAACTTGTGAAAGATCATCCTTGACCTCGAGGGATCGCCAACGACAACTCACTGTTAGTAAGGGGATCGGAATTGGGTCCTAAATGAAGAACAGATGAAATAATTGCAGCTGTGCTTACTATGGTGGGTTTCATCTAGGGTTGCCAATAGTCCCTTTTTACAAGGGACATCCCTTATTTGTTCATCTCTGTACAACAAGACTGGGAGTTGCTGAATGCTGCAAATAGCAGCAAGAAATAACCTTGGTGAATGTAGGTGAATAATGCTTAATATTATTAAATAATAATATTGGGGAAAAGGGTAGGATAGGGTGCTAAGAAAACAGTCTCTTTTAAAAAAAATAGTGTTGGCAACCCTAGTTTCAACCACCAACATCTAAGCTCACTGATGTGAGGCTCAGGAAAAAAACAAACAATTTCCCCCATGAGTTAAAGGACTGCAGCATTCAGCAAAGGAAATGGGAGTTAATTCAAACTGCTCAGAAGAATCATGTATCATATAAGCCATTGCTGGAGGCAGAATACTATACAGACCAATGGTCTGCTTCATTGTACAACCTCCTATGTACAGTGTATAGTATTATATCTGTAATTCAACATAATGGAAAACTCAAAACTTCAGAAAGTTGCAATTTACTTCAATAGGGCCAGGATTTTACTCTGAGTATTTACATGGAGATCTTCTCCTTACCGGGCAACCTACTTATATACTGTGACTATTGCAAATATCTCCAAGCACTTTTTGATACAAACTACTCCTTAGCAGGCAGTGGCCCCGCTAATGAGACCAGCAAATGGCTAGAATTAGTCTCTGTGGCTGCACAATCCTCCTCTAGGAAACCAAGAGGCACCTCACTTGTTTTTGCTGCTACCACTTCACAGCATAGAGGTCACCACAACTAACTCTCTGCCAAAACAATGCTGCCTGTTTGTCCTACACTGCATGGACCACCAAGAATATTGCATATTCACAATGTAGCCATTTTTGCAGCTCAGATGTGGCTTGCTGGAGCAGGCTCATCCTAGCACTCAATAAGCAGCCTTCCCAGAAGCTGCAGCCTTGTCAGTCAGTGTCACATATGTAAAGACCAGAAGACCCTGAGTACCCTTGCCAGGAACTTTGCCAGCTGTCCAAATAAAGATCCTTATGCACCAGGGCTTTTTTTGAGTAATTCTTTTAAGAGAATTTGTGATTAATCATTTTAAAGAACACTGGCTTTAAAATGGGAGTTTAAAGCAATGGTTTTCATCTTGTGCTTTTAATATGGCATCATTAAGAAAATGCCTAATTCTGGAAAAATTACAAAGCTGTGTAACACAGAGACAAAAGACACAATGCATGAAAAATGCTGACAATTTGGTCACCTCTCACCAGCACCAAATCCATATTTATGCGAAGGGAGAGTCCTGATGTGCTTATTGTTGGAATCTTTCCCTGATCAAATGCTTGTGTTTGGGATCTGTTTAAAAAAATCCCACTTCTGCTAATTCATTGAATTTCTGTACAGTCATAGGGGACAGCTAAATTGAATAGATACTTCCCCTAGGGCCAATTTTAAAAGTAGAAATAACTTGCTGAGAGAACACAAAATAAAAGTGGAAAAGGGGAGTATGGTAGAACAAAGGATTCCAATACCCAGAGACCATGAGCTGGCCTGTTTGTTACGTATGGATCTTTGGCCAAACCATAACAGGTTCTCATTTCTTGGGGAAAAAAAAAGTAAGGCAATCCCAAAACATAAAACACAGGCTCTTTTAAAGAATAATGCTAATACTCTGTTCACTGGCAAAAGAATTAGTAACACTGAAATATACGTGAAGACATCTGTGTTGGTTGGGAGACGGTTTTTGGATTCTAAACTATGTCTGCAACTTGTCCAAGGATGAAAATAAGCACTGACAATTATAATTGACCTGACAGACAAGTAATTTCAAGTTTCCATTGGAGGACTAGTATCCTTTTGCCTGAAACATAGCTGTTGCACATGTAATTTACTTTTGTTAAAGCTAAACATTAAATATAGTTTTGGTTTATGTATGGTTAAAAACACAATTAATAAGAAATGATTGGGTCATCAAATTAACTAAACAGTGTAAGTTAATATCTCTGTGACATTTTCAATATGGACAAGATTGGTCTCACTTCCGAGCCGATAAAATGTTTTACTTACAGATAAGGAACACAAAGGCAGAAAAGAAACTAAAACAAAATTAACCTTGCATTATGTGCCAGTAGAACAAGACAGAGAATCAAGTTACTAAAGTTGAAAAACATAGATATAATTGCACTCTGTCATTTTCAAGCTAATAAACAAGGTATAAATGAGCTCAGGACTGTGTGAGTGTGGACGAGGGGGTGCCGGGGCTCAACGCTCCCTGGGGAGGAGGGGAGCCACACCGGCCTTGTCTCGTCGTCCGAGGGCCTCTGCCCTCGGGATCGCAGTCCGCTCCAGCGGTTCAGGCCCTGTATGCGGGACCGAACAGCTACACAATTACGTAATAGGGGGCCCAGCCCTTGGATCGGGCGGGCACCAACACAGTTACCGTTATCGGCTCTGGCCCTTTGAGGCAGGGCAGAGCAGTGGCAAAGTCAATAGGGGCCCAGCCCTTGGTTCGGGCGGGGCACCAGCAAACACAGTAACAGTTAGCTCTGGCTTTGGAGTAGGGCGGAGCAGTGGCAAAGTCAAATGGGGGGCGCAGTCCTTGGTTCGGGCGGGGCACCAAACACAGGTATCAGCTCTGGCCCTTTGGAGCAGGGCAGAGCAGTGGCAATGTCAAAGGGGCCCAGCCTTTGGTTCGGGCGGGGCACCAGCAAACACAGTAACAGTTAGCTCTGGCCTTAGGAGCAGGGCAGAGCAGTGGCAAAGTCAAATGGGGGCCCAGCCCTTGGTTCGGGCGGGGCACCAAACACAGTTATCAGCTCTGGCCCTTTGGAGCAGGGCAGAGCAGTGGCACAATCAAATGGGGGCCCAGCCTTTGGTTCGGGTGGGGCACCAACAAACACAGCAGTTAGCTCTGGCTGGGAAGAGGGGGAGTCTGCCACCCACTTACAGGTGGCAGGGGGAACGCAGGCCCACCCACTCCTCTGCATTCCAGCCCGGGGCCCTAGTAGCGGCTGACGCTGCTAGCGGCAGACAGTGGGGAGGTCCTGACCAAAACACACTGACATAGGCGCAGGGCCTTCTGCAGCCTGACTATAGTCAGCTGCCCCCGGGCTACTTCCAGCCTCCCCCCTGCTTCCTACCTGGTCCGTTGGGGTGTCCAGTACCATGGGCTCCTCCCAGTCCGGGCAGGGCGGTAGGTCCGGGAATACCTCTGGGACGGCAGACCAGGTCTGGTTTGGCGGCTCCTCAGGGCCATAGTGGGGACGAGGCAGCTCCTCGTCGTAGCGACTGCGGGGCAGCTCCGGCAGCTCCTCGTCGTAGCGACTGTGGGGCAGCTCTCACCGGCCTCGGGCCTCAGCGGCTTCCCGGTGAGGAGGGTCAGCGGGCACGTCTGCTCCTGCCGGCGGCCAGGCCCTGACTGAGGGCTGAGGTCCGGCTTTTATCCTTCCGGGTCGCCGCCTGACCATTTGAGGGGCAGGACTTCCTCCCAGCGGTTCTGCCCTAGGGGGTGATTGACGGGGCTCAACCCTCTCTGGGGAGGAGGGGAGCCACACCGCCTCGCTACAGTGAGCAACAATTAAATGGAATTGTTAAAAGAAGAAGTAGTCAAAAGGACAAGATTATTCTATTTTTGCAATGCACTTGCCCACTTAAAGCTCCATCTGAAAAATGTTCACCTGCAAGTCTTTCCAACTAACACAACATCAAAGTTCTAACCAGTGGATCAAGTCATTGCTGAAACTTTAAAGTAAAATGTCAGAAACAGCAACTGTAGAATTTAAAAACGTATCAAAAGACCAACATACATCCCTAAAGAGACATTTTTTTGCTAGTCCCTCAAGAGGTCATTTAATACAGGCTTCACTGAACTTACCACTTTGAAGAGGATTTCACTTTTAATTTCCTAACTCTAGAGATACAGCTTTTTAAAGCTGCAGAAGTTCTTGCTTAGCTGATCTGCTGTGATACATATTTCATATTTAAATTTTGACTTTGCCATGGCTTCGAACTCCTGAAACTCTCTGATACTCAAGTGCACATTCAGACAGCTTGATCTGAACGCTATCACTTGCTTCACAAGTGGTGATGTAGAGCCATCATGGACTGGATGCATGTGATCTCAGATGACTGACACACACTTTAACATGAATGTAAAACAATCTCATATGTGGGAAGTACAAGCTGGTACATATGTGTGCACATTCACACACCACCACCCTTTAGTGCTTAACTAACTTCTCAGAACCCACAGGGAACTAAAGACTAATGTCATTATAGCACAACAATCTTCTAGTTCTGCATTATGTATATTCATTCGAGATGCTATGTTCTGAGTATCATTTTTCCCCTGCCTCCATGGCTTGTAACTATTCTCTTTGCTTCTCCTCTTTTTTCTTTGAATTTTCTTCTGTCATAAAGCAGTGAACAAACGTAAACTATTATTTTATTATATGAATAATATGTCTATTGCACCTAACTTTTTAGAGTTTATTACTTCCATAACTTTTAATTCTTTATATTTCGTTTTATATAAATCAAAATATTTTGTCAAAAAAAAAAAGAGAGAGAGAGAACAGGTGGAAATTCAGAAAAGACAGGTCACTGAACTACAGAAATTCTACCATAGTGTCTGGAGAGATGTCTGTTTCTGCCCCAGCCATAGGACCAAAGAAAGCAGGATAATTTCATCAGGTAAACAACCAAGGACTTGGCTTCTGCTCTTGACAACAAATTCAGGATTCAGCAAACTTCTATAAACAGCTTTTAAACCAAATGATGTCACATGGAGTTCGGCTTCTCTGTTATCCTTCTAGCTTATTTTTTTCTAGGGTACCACTAACATGCTATCTAAGTGATATCCCAGTGCATGCCAGACCTATGGCCAATAAGAATAATACTATTGAGAGTAGGTACCAAAAGAAAAATTTCTGAGCAGTCAAGCCTTCCTCAGGGAGTAGCTGTGGCTCCCTTGAATTTCATGACTGAATACAGTGCTGTTAAGGGTGGACATGCTCATTGTTCTTTAGCTACTTACCCATACAAAAGTGAAAGACCTAGACCTGATAATTTGGTTTCACAGTTGTGTAAATATGCAAAGATACCAAGTTCCTGTAGGTCACAAGGCCCTGTCACTCATGACTGGAGGCACATTTTGATTCTTCCCTGGCTGTAGCACAGAAGCAGAAGAAGAATGTTTATATAAATATTTAGATCTCCTGTAGAATTTCACATCATTCACAATGGAGCCCCATATATCTCTGCTGCTCCTTAGGGGGCTTTACATACTCTTAATGTCCAGGAAGTGACAAAGTTGCTTCACAGCAAAATGAAGATCTCATAGTACCTATCTTTGTGCCATTCCTAGGCAAGTGGGTAGGGATTTGGAACAATCCCAAAAAGCAGAAAAACTTCACTATACCAGATTAACATGCTATGCAATGCAAACACCTTCACTCCCTTACCTTAACTGTGGTGTACAGGTGATGTCACTTTTAAACACACAATATGCTTGTATTCTCCTGTGATGCAGTGTTGTGAAAGCTGCATACAGGAGCACATTCGGGTCCATCAAGAAGAGAACATATGATTCTGACTCACAGTGACTTTATTTTGATAAAACTGCTTTGATTTTGATGAAATCATTTGTGATTTACATCAGTGAGCAATGACTCAAGTATTACACTGAGGGCTGATTTGAAGTATCATCTTGGACTAAGATTCTACAGTCTGATTCACCGTGGTTCTGATCCAAAGCCATTGAAGTCAAATGAAATCATGTCCACTGACAACAATGAGCTTTGCATTAGTCCTATGACTTGTTATGTTATTTCTTTACTGCACTGTAACAATACTGGCTGAAAGAACTGAACCTATTCCTTACCCTTTCACCAGTGTCTACACTGTTTTCTGGATGATTTATTGAATGTTGTGAATGTGTTAATATCTACAGTGGTGAACTGGCGTAAGAAAGGTGAAAAGGAAAACTTTAGGGTCTGTCTTTGTCCTGAGTTTTTATTACTGTGTATCTGAAAATAATTTCATTTTGACAGAAGTATCTGATGGGAAGATGCTACTTAGAAAAAAAAATCAAACTTACCATAAGAGAGAGCGAGTGTGTGTGTGTGTAGTTGTGCATATTTTTCTCTTATATTAACCATAGTTTTGGGGAAGCTGATATGAGTGGGCTTCTCTTGAGCTCTCTTTTCATAGTGATATTTCTTTGTAAGACAACACGATATACAGCCAAATAAATACAAATTAAAACAAAAAATATATACCGTGACCCACAAGTTTATTTTTCAGAAAATAAAACAGTGCTTTATTAAAATTGCTTAGAACTTATTCTTTTAACTGAATAGCTTGGAGTGCAGTGTCTTCTTAATGACTAGAGTTTTTACATGTTTCATTTATAGCTTACATACAAATTGTTAGCCTTCTTTCCCCCTCCCCTCACCCAAGAACATCTGAAAAGCTATCACTAGAGGTACTTTGTGACATCTAATGTAGTCTTTCAAAATCACCCGCAGTCCCTCAATAAAAGAGACATTTTACATGAATCATCCTTCTGCCAATTATGGCCTATCTCCTCACATGCTGGCTCTGCGACAGCACCAAAATAATGTTTCCTAGGTAGAAGAAAAAGGGCAGAATTTTTTTAAGCAGTTTCCTTTTGTTTTTAAATTCACAAGTCAGAACAAAGGCCTTATGTGGAATTCTGGTATAAGGGTTTCTTTGGTGTTGCATTGAAGACCACAGGAGCATGGAAATATGGAGATGGTGGTAATCTCTTTCCCATAGAAGAGCTAATCACTTGATCATCTTTAACTCTCTGTAGTCAATTACTACAATTACTGAAAGCCTTTGTGTTGTCATAGTTCATTTGGAACAAAATGGCAGCATGGGAAAGTACTGCTAAATATGGTTTTGACATTGTGTTCTCTTTCTAGAAATGTGAGAAAAAAGGAAGGCTTCCATCAACCCCAATAAACTGAATTCAGGAAGTATAATCACTTGCTGCGATATACACAGTTAGTGCAAAACACTATAAAATGTAATATGGCTAACTAGATTAAGCAGGCTATATACCAGTTGTGGGAGAAAAATGAGTCCTCACTCTGAGTTTGAAGTAACAAGGCAGAGACAGCTTTATTTCAAGCAATTGCAATATGCACGGGAGAGTACACATGGCAGGTCTCCGTTAGATAAACAATTAGGGGAAACTTTTATACCTTTTTGTTACATACAATAATGAGCAACAGCTGCATTTTGTTATACATTTTCTTCTTGATATCTGACTTTTCTCATTAATTTCTACCCCAGTCTAACTTCCATTCTTATCTAACACAAGGTCAAAACAGTATCTCTTACAGTCTGTTCCCATTCACTTTCTCGCTTTCCACTTGCCTAGGCCCTGCCTTCACATCTTGCGTTATTAGAGTCAGTGTCAGCCTGACCTTGTTAGCCGCACTCTTGCTCTATTTCTAGAGACTAAGACCTCTATGTTCAAATTCCCTTTATCCCTTTCTTCACTTCCACACAGTGTTTAATAGGCAGAGCTACCAGTGCCGAGAATACACAAGAAGCATTACAAATGCCCAGCAGGAAATCAGAGGCAATGTTTTACTTTACCACATGCCTTATTATACCGATCAAAATGACTATCTACAATGTATACTACATGCTATATTTCATGTGCTATGTTGGTTGCATTTCATAAATTGGTATGATTCAGAGAGACAGGTTTGGGCCCTGAGCCAAAAATTTTGTAACTGGATCAGAACTTTGCCAAAGTTGGACAGTTTTTCGTTTGGGCAAACTTTACTTCTAGTAACAAAAAGTTTGTAATCCAAGGTTAATCTAAACCTCATCCCTTCCACTAATCTTTGTTTTATCATGGCAGGTATGCATATTCTCTGGGGACATCCTTCTGCAAATGCACAAAACACAAGATATTTCCCCAAAGCAGGAAGGCAGTGTTTCCTTCCCCAAAGCAGGTCCGGCCGATTGTGGCTCCCGCTGGCTATCATTCACTGCTCCAGGCCAATGGCAGCTGCTGGAAGCAGCGCGGGCCAGGGGACATACTGGCCACCGCTTCCAGCAGCCTGGAGCAGTGAACTGCTGCCAGTGGGAGCCGCGATCGACCGGACCTGTGGATGCAGCACGTAAACAACCCAGTCCAGCCCTCCCGGAGTTTTCCCTATACCAGCGATGTCTCAAGTTTGAGAAACACTGCAGTAATGGATAAGTAAATAGTTTTCCTGCAGCCAATTACCCTCTTGTTTGGAAAGTCAGTGTGTTTCTGAAAACATTAACAAATTTCAGGCACAAATCAGAGAAAGATTTAAAAAAACCTGAATGATACATTTTTACATTCCCGACTCACTGCAATGGAAACTGCTGACATATGCTTCAACCCAACTGGTATACTGGATTTTGAGACTAATTTTGTTGTTTCAGAACAAGTATATTTCTAGGGATTTTTCTCATGCTCTGAGGTTACATGAATATGCCCCATTTTGTGCTTGCTTAGAGTTTGTACCCTCCCCTTCAATGTACAAGGCCACACAGACTGAAAATGTTTTACTTCAAGGGCAGTGTAAAATACATTTTAATCCCCCGTCGTCATAGCTTTTAAGCCACAGCCCTGAGTATGAGCCTTAATGGAGACATGGCTCTTGAGCAGGAGTACCAGAGTCACATAACCTCTGCCAAGGATGGCGCTGCTCAATTGTGAATGGAGCAGATTACTTCCCTCCACTGTACCAATCTCCCAACATGGATCAGTGAGGAGGCTAAGAACCTGTCTCTCCTTTGTTCTCTTTTCAGAGTCCTATTCCTTATATAGCCAACATGCAGCAGGCTCTATCAGACAGGAATAACAAGGCAGTCGACAATATCATAGGATCATAGAATATCAGGGTTCGAAGGGATCTCAAGAGGTCATCTAGTCCAACCCCCTGCTCAAAGCAGGCCCAATCCCCAACTAAATCATATTAGCTCAGACACACATATGACCGTATGAGCATAGGGTGTTGGCGAGTGACAATGTACGTCATTAGAGAGAATAATTTGCTACATTACAGGGGATATCAATCAGAAGTTTTCAGGAAGAAATGATCACTCTGATTGCATTTAAATGTTTTAAGATGTCAAAATTATTTTTATTTATACTCACTTTGCACCAAGATCCCACTGGCCACAGCATCGTGTAAGATAGAAGATTACCGTTTTTTCCCAAAAAAAAGATTACCTGGCATGAAACCCTGGCCCTATAGAAGTTAATGAGAGTTATACCATTGACTTCACTGAAACCGGGATTTCTCACCACTCACTCAGAATCCAAGGCTATGTGTAACACTTGGAGGTCGCAGGCTAAAAAATAGCAGTGTAGCTGCAGTACATATTCAGGGTCCAATGCCACCCTGACTACACTACTATTTTTAGTGCATTAGCTCAATGAGAGGGGAGATCTACTCGAGCTGGTTATCACATATAGCCAGCACCAAGTGTAGATGTAGCCTAAGGTGGTACAGTCTTTAATATTTCAAATTATGAACTGATACTGGTTGTGCTCACATGTGGGAAGCTTAAGAGCAGCACTTCATTATTTCCTTGGCTACTTTAAGTAGCTCATTTACCTGCTTATAATGGGAAACTTTTAACAGAAAGGCTTTAGCCTTGACCATACCTATTTTTTCAGAAGTCCACACCCACCTCTCTTCAGAGAGAAGAAGAACTGAGCAATTCCTATCCATTGTTATACGTCACTACATACAGATAAGGTCAGCAAAAGAACACAGGTTGGTTTTGGGTACAGGAGTATTGTTTGGTTTTTTGTGTATGCTGTCTCAGTCATCTTGATCTGACTGGAATTTAACTCACAATGGGCTAAATTCTTCAAGAGAGGTTTTGAACAAGTAACAGAGGGCAGATTTGGCACCATTATATTAGTGTGGATGATAAATCCCTCAGTAGTTTAAATTCCATTAGCGTTAGCTTTTTCCTCTATCTCCTTTGGACTGTAAGGGAGTGGGTGAGTGTGCGTGGGTGCGCTTTTCTCCGAGAATATAAAAATAAAGGGCACTTCACTATTTTTTTCTTCTCCTGGATCTAATTATTCTCTAATTTAAATGCAAAGGCCAACCCAGCTTTGCTCTTGAGACCCAATGGAAACTCTGTTGGGTCTTGTATATTAAGAGCTTTATGATAACCATTATGTAATAAAGAGCACCTGGAGCCTAGGTAATTTTATTTGTTTGTTTGTTTTTTTTAAAGGTGAAAACTATTTTTTCCCTTCCCCAACCCTCAATATTAACCTTCAACCATTCTGTGCTTGGGACTGACATACCAACTAGCTTGGGGGAAAAGAACATTTTCTTTCCAACAGTCTATATCCTTTATGGCAACCACAGAGAATCAAAAAAGCTTTGTAGGTGGGCAAGGGAAAATGTTCTATGATCTAGTAGATAGTGTTGTTTTTAGACTCTTTTTAAAATAGTCCTTTCCAAATTTAAATTATCTGCTATTCTTCTTGTACTGCAAAAGAATTACAAGGACATGTAGTGCACAGAGTTCTCTATGAAATTAAATGTACCACTCATATTTATACCATCCAATCTAAAATAATCCCCCAACAGGAAAACAATCAGGCACACCATATCATAACTGGGGATAACTTTCTGGGGAGGAAAGAATGAGAATAAACTAATAGGAAAGTTAAAATATAAAGTCTCTGAAGTACTGAAGACCATATCAACAGAAAGAATTTGCTGAGGACTAACAATAATATTAACACAGGGCCTGATGCAAAGGCTACTGAAGCCAGTGGTCATGGTTAAGTCATTTTTTATTTACAATATAGCTTCACTATAATCTAAGGTTTACTCTAAGCAAAATTGCAATGTGCACCTTCCATGAAAGTGTTTAGGACTTTCATTCTACTTCACTATATCACAATTCAGTACAAACAGGTTCCACCGTATAAGGAATGGGTAAAACAGTTTCCCTTGGCTTAAGCTTTTTGACAGATATAGAAAGTCTCGTAGCATTATTAGATATTATGACCTACTTCCCAGCCACGAATTGGTTACAAAAGTGGAAACAAGAAATAGAAAGTGTGTGGGGACTTGAACTGAAAAGCGTTAACTTAATAGCTGCACAATGTACTGCACTCATCTTCCCATTCCTAGGAAGTCTATATTTTCTTCTTAAAGTCATCTCATCACAAGAGTTTAAGGAAAGGCAAGGAAAAGGAAAAAGGCTAGTAATCAAAACTGATCTTTCATATAAGCTAAAACCTTTTTCATTATAAATCCATGAGTTTCTTGTATGTTTTCACTAGTGCCTGGCTCTGACTTCCGCTAGTCAAACTATTTGTAATGGGATATTTGGGTTCCGATAAAATCTTTTGGGTCCCGCCCACCTTTATTCTAACTTAACAAGAACGAGGGGGAAGAAAGAAACTGTGCCTACCTCTATTATTCCCTTCCCGTACCCCTAACTCTCTCCTCCCTCCTAGTCTATTTCTTTTCAACAAGGCATCAACACTTTGCTCCTTACACTCAATCCCCAAGTCCTTTCCTTTATCCCTTGTAGGCATTTTTTATATTCTCAGGCTGTGGTCCAAGCACCTCCCCTAGACTCAGGCACCTACTTTACTATTCACTTTCCAATGTGCTAAAACTTACTAATGTCAGAAATACCACCCCAGGACAAGTAAGATTAATAGACAACAGCTTGCTCAGCCAAGACTGCTAGACACTTTGAGATTCCCACAATGGACTCTGCAGGATTTCAGGGAAGCTATGAGGCAGAGTGGGAATCAGAGAGAGGGGAGTATTTAACTGAATCAGTAAGAAGCAAGAAAAAAAAAGATTAGTTTTTAGGATCATTGTCAGCGGTTCAGTCCCTCTCATGTACGTCCACAAACAATTTGCCCTATATGTTGTGAGTCATAGAGGAAGTGGCTTCCCAAATATCTGCTCCTCTCAAAGGGCTCTATAATGATCAACATTTCTAACATTTTACAGTCTGAAAGATGCAGTATAAGCTTCAAAAAATGGGTTCAGAACATGTTGTTTATATCTAAGAGTACTTAGGAGAGTGAGAGCCATTCCTTCCCTTCCTCTCACCCTCTCAAAAAACCTTCTTTCTTCCCAAAGTCAGGAATTCCTAACTATTTTTGGTGACTGGTTAAAATGTGTATATGAAATGGAGCGGGTTAGAGGCTAATAGATGGAATGTGTCTCTAATTTAGAAAGGAGAGAGTGTTCAGAATGCTATGCTACAGAAAGTAGAAACTGCCTTTCCTGATGGATAACTTATATATTGTAAAACTCAACCTCCTAAAAGCTCTTTTTAAAATATAGAATTGGGGAGGGCCATAGAACTTGCTAAGGAAAAGTAACAAATTGGCTAAAATGGACAACGAAGCCATTCTTACACTTCCACAACTATGAGTATCTTTATGAGCTCCTCACTGCAAGTTCTCTAACTGGTCTCATCACTTCCTCTGATGTTCTGAACTCCTTCAGAGCTAGTCTGTACCTGTCACATCACCACAAGCATATCACGAGTAGAAAGATGCCAACTAATACCTCAGTGAATGCACTATCCATATGTAGGAGTTATTTAAGCATTTCTGGTGCTCGACTCTAACTGATAACAAGAAAGAATGACATAGGCACTGCACATTGCCTGAATTAGAAGCAAGATACTTTCCAGTCTGAAGATGTAGGTACTTTATCCATAATTAAAGGGCATGTGAACATTTCGTTCATTTCTGCACAGATCTGCTGTGCAGCAGGACAGCCAGATGAGTTTTAACCAATCAGATAAGCTGCAGCAGAAAATTTGGAAGCTGCTGTCTGGTGTGCTCCTGATCTGCAGTAAGGGTTGTGCCCCACTTCAGTGGAGGTTGTACATGATGTGCATTATGATAGGCAGCTATGGTCCAGTTGTGGAGTTAGAGCTACCAACAATCATTAACAGCAGGACTTATTGCTCTCTGGAATGGGAATGTTCTATTATTAATGCAACACATTCCTAAGTGCTTAGCACAAACCTGAGATTTGACAAGTGCCAGCAGTGGGAGTATTTCACAGTGCTGTTGCTGACTGAGGCATGTGCTTGTGGTGGGAGATGTCCGGGGAGTCAAGAAAGGGGGGACTGTCCTCTTCCCTTAGTTCTGAAGTGGGGAAAAAGCAAGCCTACTTCCCACCGCAAAAGGAAGCCAATGTATTAGGACAACCAGCCATGCCCTGAAGATTTAGGAGTCCACACAAGACAGCAGGCAGCACAATATGCTCTTTTAAAGAGGAGTGTTGTGAGGCAGAGACAGCTTAGAAAAGGAGGCCAACATTTTCAGAAGTCTCAAATGTGGGGTGTCTAACATGAGACATGTTTGCCCTGATTTTCAGAAGTGCTGACTGCTTACATCTCTGAAGGCAATAGAAAGCCAGACTTTTCCATGAGGCATTTGATAGTTGTAGTTACACGTGACTGGCTAGTAATGTGGCCCTGGTTCTATCGTCCTTGTTTCTAACTATTACACTTCATTAAAAGACAGCTACATATGTACTAAATATTTTCCCAATGTTCCTTTTCCAGGTTAGTGCTGTAGTTGCCACAGGGATGTTAAGTAATGGTAAATGGGAAGGAAAGTGGTCTGTGAAATTGCAAATTAGAGTGAGAAAGGACTATGAAACACTATGAAAAGTGTGAGAATCCTAGTCTAATCATTTGATCCAAGGCCTACTGATGTCAATGAAACATCACTGACTTCCATGGGCTTTGGATCAGATTGTAAGTGACTTGCTCACTTTAACACGGAGCAAAAATGGTGGGGCTAAGGGGAAAAAAAGGCTAGGTGTCCTAACTATATGTTCAATAATCATTTAGCCACACTTTCCTTTAGAGAAAGGGGCATTATCACAAGACAAATGGGAGCTGTAGATCTCTCTCCAATTTAATGGCTTCTTTCCTTTCCTGAGGTACAATGGGCAGTAACATCTGGAAATGTCAAAGGTGGTGTCCAAAGTTGCATTACTCTTAAAATGTAATAGATGGAATTGTCAGCTGAAAAAAACCCAAAAAACCAGCAACTCTTTTCATATCTTTCCAGTCCAATTCTTAAGTTCTTACTGCTAGAGGACAAAAGGAGATAAAAATCTTTTAGGAATTAACATTAATATTTAAATAAATTGAAGTTACAGCACTATAAAGCAGGCTAATGGCCAGAAGGATTAGTTTTATTTTCAATTAAATCACTCTCAAAAGATTTCATGGCATTCTAAAAGTTTGTTTTCTACTCCCTGTTTGAAATATGCTTGGTTTGTTTCATTAGGAAAAATGTAGCAGAAACAGCTCACTTTAGTCATGAAGGGAAGACACCTGAAGGAATAATTGTTGAACATGACATATCAAAATGTCAAGGTGGGGTTTCATTTCATTTTTGTTTGTTTTAATCAGAAGAGACAACTTCTTTTGAAGTGAACTTTGTTTTTAACTGGTGTGTCTATTACTTCATTTGTACAAGATCTACATTATATTTATAGCCTGAGAGATAAGAAATAAAAGAAAATTAACAATACTTTCAAGGTGACTATTATTATTCAAGGTGATCATTAAGCTACTAAAGTGAATAATGAATAATATTATTATATATGGTCCTAGGCACCAACACCTCAGTGGTCTAATACTCTTTTTTGTACTGTATTCCCCAAATTCCTGGTCAGAGCTGTGTAATAAAATTCCTACTGCTAGCTAATGGTATAAATAAATATGACATGCCAATAAGAACATTTGGGATTACCAAATGTTGTGAAATTACTTAACCAAGATGCTTTTAATGCCTTTTCTGCTATGTCAAACAAATTATATCTTGTGCTTGCTCCACTTGCCTCCCCCCTGCCTCACTCCCCAATAAACAAACTAAAAACAGTTCACATAGGTAGGAGTTCGATAATTCATTCTGAAACACTGTTTTTAGATACAGTATTTATCAATGGAAGTGGTGAATTTCCTATGAACACAATCTTGCCATGAATTCAAACAAAAACGAAGCTGTTACCTATACCAATAGCAGATAGTTCTGTATATCAGAGCAGATTGGACACCCTGGAGCTTCTCATATCAACACAAGGCAGACCTGTTCTTATTTTATGGGCTTCTGGAAATATTTTTATTCTCCATGTCTTTATTAAGTCAATCAGTAAAACCCTCTAAGAATTCCTTGTTTCCATTGTATTTTCAAAAATGGGAAGAAAACTACCTTGGAATCTTCAGGGTACTTACACAGAGTTCAGCCAAACAGCAATACAATTCTTGTCTAAATTTGTGAGACAAAATTCCTGCATCTAAACTTATTGTATTTGATATCCTCTTCAAACTTCATACATCATGTGACAGCAAGGGGCAGAGGCCCTACCAGAGTATAACCAAAGAAAGGATAACTTCTTGTGAGGGTACCAGATGGGATTGGTGGGTGATTAATTAAGACCAGTCTGATGTTACAATGGGGTACTCTGTAAAATCAACTCCATGATAATGAGAACAGAAGAGAACCTTAGAGAAGTGGAGTATTCTGTTTCCCTGACCAAAAAAAAAAAGAGTCTACAGACCTTTTACTATCAAAATATTGAAAAAGTACCCACATTTAATTATAACGGTTTCTGGTAAGCTAACAATATGTATCATTTGTTTTGAATTTTTGCCGGTAAAGTTTTTGTGATGTAACTGGTTAACGTCTTCAAAAGTGAATCAGTCAGGAAATGAATGCCTCATTTAAAAAAAGATAGTGAAAATTTCAAAAATGCCAACCAGAATTATCAGTTATTTCAGATAAGAACTGCCTCAAACCTATATCAAAATTTGAATCAAATCCCAACCCAATTGTGGGGGGAGGAGGATTCAAAGTAGTTTAATAATCACACACACAGCTACAATTCTTTGTATTTCAGGCCTAGCAGAAGCCTCGACAGTGCCTGAAACCTCTTGTAATTTTTTCCAAAAAGGCACAGAGAAGTGGCATGCCCATCATTGTCTTTCAAGCAGGGAAGGAACTGTCATGTGACTAATATTTTAATCTGAGAAAACTATCAGTATTGTTGAACAACTTCAAGAGGCCACAGTCTTTATTTTTGTCCTCTTCTGCTGAATTAACTACGACAAGAACAAGGATTGTCACTGAGCTGACAAAAGCTGAAGAAGTGAAAGTACATTAGAGATAATTGAAAAGTACAGTAATATGTAAATTCTCTAGTGAGGAATTCCTAGAGTCTAGTACCATCCTCCAGGGAATCAAGAGAAATCTGCATTACAATATGATGTATGATTGACTGTCAGTCAAAATAATGACATTATCTGCCAATCAAGATAAGATGCAGATTTAGGAGAACACTTCTTACTATTCAATATCAACTCCATTTGGAGTAGGAGAAGTGCATGCTTAAAATTTTTGCCCTGCAAAAGGCAACCTCCAGATTGTTTAAATTCAGACAGTTTTGTCAGTGCCTCGGACATATGTAAAGACTTTTGGGTCATAAAAAAGGACACTTTATCAGAGCATATGCTACATGTCCAAGTGCACTGAAGGACTAAATGTCATTCCATGGGCAAGGGAAGATTATAGTTCATGAAAATTTGAACCACCAGGAATTCTACAGTTTTACAAGCTGTCAGTTGATTTCACAGAAACAGAACAGACATGGACAAGATGATTCATGTATAGTTTCTTTGAAATCTACAGTGGTAGGTGGTTCAGGTCTCACTGCAAAAGTTTTCATAAACTCAGACAAGATGAATAAATTTTAAGGCCAGAAGAGACCATTACATCATCTAGTCTGACTTCCTGTGTTACACAGGTCAAAGAATTTCACCTAGTTACCCCAGTAACTAATACCCCAGTAGCCAAATAACTTGTGTTTGATAAAATCATGTCATTCACAAAGACATCCTGTCTTGATCTGAAGACATTAAGAGATGGAGAATCCATCACTTCCAATGGTAGTTTGCTCCAATAGTTAAACAACCTCAGTTAATTTTTTTGCCTAGTTTCAAACTTGAATTTTTAGAATTCCAGGCTCCAACTTAATCTCCCATGAGTCAGTGCCATAGAATATTGCAGAGCTACCGAATTTCAGAGTGCCTACTTCCCAATATAAGACCCAGTTTTTAGCTGCTTAAAAACTTTGCCACATGTTAACCATTTGAACTGATTTTTTTCCACATCAGGTGTCTGTCTCAGGATAATTTTTTGTAGCAGTTAAAAAAAAAACCCTACAGCTGGTTCACTGATAAGTCCTAGCACCTCCATGCTTAGAAACAGGGACTTGACATTTGGCGGGGGGGGGGGGGTTTCGTGGAGCAAAGGACAAGCTTTTTTGCCATTACCATGAAAATCAACCCAAATTGAGATAAGTCTCAGTTCACACAGGCTCATAGAAACAGAATTTGGCAGCAAACTTATCAAAAAATTCCATTTGCACCAAGCATATTCCAGCCCCTCACATTTCCTACTTGCAACCAAAGTGCACATGTGCCATCCCCACACAGTGATTGAGCATGCCCCCTGACCATGGCTGCAGGGGCTGAGCAGGACTTCTACAGTTGCTTCTTCCATTTGCCAAGGGCTACTCTGGCACTAGGCATAGAAAGTGAGAGCACAGAATCTTGTCTCTTCTGCACTCTCAAGGGTGATACTGCCAGCAACTAGGAAGCAAGATGATGGAAGAAGCCTGTTTGGAATGCAGAGGAGTGAAGAGCCTGGTGGGGGGCAAGCAGGGAGACTGGGACAAAGAGATGGGGAGAGATTTGAGATGGGGGGCACTGTGGGGAGAATTGGAGCTTTTTAAATTTGCAAAGAAACGGTATACAATAGGTTGGAATAGAAAAAAATCATAACCATTTGAAACAACGTGGAGGAATTAGGTAGGCAGAATGTATTTACGGAATTAGAATTTGCTGAGGGATGGAGCATGTTTGCATCAAATGACACAAGTAGAAAGCTGAGCTAGCCCTATGTATATGAATCCTGACTGTTGAGACACTGGTTAATAATAGCCAGTACTGGTAGTCCATCGTGGACGATGGCAATATTATCATAATTCTCATCAGTGGCTCTTTATGTGATTTTGAAGTCCAAACTTTTATGCACAGAGTCAGCCACACTGAGGGCATGGAAAGTCCGTATCTATCATGTTTGACAATGCAACTCTGTGGTCTTTTACATGCAGCCTAGAGATGATTTTTTCAATAGCACTCAAACCTGTTACATGCTATTCTTGTCAGAGACTGCCACTGAATCTTGTTCTGAGCCATTTGCTCAAATTCTTTAAGACCGATGCCAGCTTTTCAGGTTATCTTTGAAGAGCTTATACAGACAACCTTCGTTCTTTTGTCCTGACTCAGCTCCCCACACAAGATCTGTTTTGGGAGATGGTGGTCTTCCATTCTGATGACGTCTGGTCCCCCAAAGTTGTGCTTTCAATAGCATTTCCTAAATGCTGGTTGTGTTCGCTCTCTCATGGACCTTAATATTGGTCACTCTGTCCTGCCAGAGAATGCTCGTTATTGAGCAGAAGCAGCCCATGTGAAACTGTTCAAGCTGTTTAACATGCTGCCTATAGAGAGTCCACGTCTTAGATTCATACAGGAGAGATGTTGGACCACCACACTGCAGATCTTCAATTCGGTGGAGAGATGACTGTTGTGTTGTGACTTTTGCACAGAGTCAGCCAAGGGTCTGGCTGGCTTTATTAATTCTGGAGGCAATTTCCCTACTAAGGGAACCATCACCCAACATGGCGCTGCCCAAATACTTGAACATATCCACATTTTCAGCTGTGTGCCTTGGATGAAAATATCTGATGCTGGGGGGTTGGAATGAGGTGCTGGTTGGAACAAGAACTCTGTCTTACCAAGATTGATGAAGGGACAAAGAGCTGGGATGCTTCAGAAAACCTATCAATGACGACCTTTTTCTGGACCTGCCTTACGATAAAAATCATGTCTGTAGTACTACCGCTTGGTCTGAAACCACACTGCATTTCTAACATATTCTCCTCAGAGATGTTTGCAATGAGTCTGTTCAGTAGAATACAAGTTAATACTTCCCCTGCTGTACAGAGAAGAGAGACGCCTCCATAGTTTCCACAGTCAGCTTTGCTGCCTTTGTTTTTGAACAGTGATACAATAATAGCATCTTTGAAGTCTTGTGGCATTTCTTCTTCCTCCCAAATGGTACTCAAGATGTTGAGAAACATCTCTCTAACCTTTGGACCTGCTACTTTGTACAATTCTGCTGGAATAACATCCCTTCCAGATGCTATGCCGGAGTTCAATTGTTCCATGGTTTTCATGACTGCTTCAACTGAAGGATGGAGGTCGAGATCCTCTTTAATGGGTTTCTTGGGTAATTGACCAAGGATGCTCTGATCGACTGTGGATGGTCCATTGAATAGACTACTGAAGTCTTCAGTCCATCTCTGTAGGCTTCCCTCCTTGCCTTGATGAGGGTTATGCCATCTGCCGACTTCAGGGGAGCTATGCCAGATTTAGATGGTCTTCAAACTGCTTTGAGAGAGTCAAGAACATTTTCGTGTTGTTCGTATCTGCCTAATGCTGAACTTCTGCAGCTTTCCTCTCCCACCGCTCATCCTGCATTTTCTTCAGTTCAAAACTGGGCCTTGCTTTGTAGATACTTAAACCTCTCTTTCTTTGAGATGGAAGTGAGTTCATTCTGCCATTCAACAAATGCTTTCTGCTTGTCATTTAGGAGTTTGGAAATATCCTCATTGTTCTCATAGAACCAGTCCTAGAGTACCCTTTTCTTTGGCCCCAGCACTGACTTAGCTGCGTCAATTATCACATCTTTGAACTGGTTCAGTGTTTCTGTTGTGTTGCCAGTGATTGGTCAATATGAAAAAAGCTGTTCATCAAGTAACTGCTGAAACCGCACCTGATATTTGATGTGCTTGAGCTTTGCTTTGTTGAAGGCTACTCTGGTAGTTTGGGGAGCTTGCACTATGAGGGGACTATATGCACTTTGAGAACTGCTCTTTCTAATCTGTGGTCTATCTAGCATTCTGCACCATGCGTGGCTCTGGTTATTCTGATACGTCTCATTGGTGTGTGATAACATTGTCAATCAGGTTCCATTGTTTGGAACTGTGGGTGCATCCAGGCCATTTCATATTTATCATTCTGCCTAAAATTGGTATCAGTGATGAAAAGACTATGTTCCTAACATTTACTCAAGAGGAGGAGTTCATTGCTTCACCTGTCCAGTCACTGTTGTGTCTACCAACTCTAGCACTGAAGTCCCCCAGCAGGATTAGCTTGTCATATGCAGAGGTTGATCTAAGGATGGAGTCCAGGTCAGAGTAGAACTGCTCCTTGCTTTCCTCTGTGCTAGTCAGTGTAGGTAAATAGGCACTCGTGACAGTGACATGCTGTATAGGATTCAGGGGGAATCGAAGTTTTGTTAGCCATTCATTCAGGCCAAAAAGGAGGTCAAGAAGTTGTTTCAGGAAAGATGTTCTAATTGCAACTCCAACTCCATGGATCCAGTCTTCATCCTCTGCTTTTCATTTTCTAAAGGAAGTGTGATCACTTCCTATTTCACTGATGGAACTTTCTCCGGACAGTCTAGTTTCACGGAGTGCTTCAATATCAATATTGTAGTGGGCAAGTTCTTTGAAGATAAGAGCTATTCTCCCAGGCCTTCATGCATTGCCTCCCTCCATCCATAAGGCGGCTGACATTCCATGCTCCTAATAAGTCTTTTCTTCTTTATTGTTTTTCAACCACTGTAGGATGATCTGCCAGCTGTGGTAGTCTGGCCAGATGTTATGGAGCAGGCAATTTTTAGGGCACCTTTTCTATCCCCCTCCCTTAGAAGGGGTGAGCAGTACTATCCTACAAAAGAGCTGCTCAGTCACTTAGGATGCAGCCAAAATTCTCCACTGCCCTGGGGATGGAGCTGAATGGCCACTAGTCCCAAGGCCTCCTACATTCAGGATTGTGGCTACGACCGCCAATGGTCATCTCCACCTGTCACTTCACCATAGCCCCATTGCCGCAGAACTTGTGTTAATGATATAAAGATAATGATACTGAGATTTGATAAGATGATGCTAATGGGATGAAATTTGCAAGAAAAGCTGTGCGGGAAATTTTTAAGGGAGAAAGCCATTGCACAGGGGCAGTCCCACTCTCTTGGCTGCAGAAGCCAGATTCCAGTGGCATGAAGGATTGTTATGGCTGGGGCTTCCTTAGCTGCAGTGGGTGCCCAGGACATTTTCAGTGCCTTGTCATGCTCTCTGCATCCCACAGAACGCTGCTGAACCATCTTCAAGGCCTTTGAATCATAAATTGATTTTCTCCGCCCAGTCCACAGGAACAGTTTTCACATGATAGAGAAAGGCAATTTTCCTATCTGGCTGAGGGTAAAGGACCCATTGGCTACCCTCACCTGGTTAACAGCTGGTAAGATGAAATTATTGGCATTGACATATAATGAACTAATATTCTTTCTTCTTAGCACCTGAGGTTGCAATGTCATGAACCAAACGTTTAAGGATGGTTATATTCAAGTGATTTGTATGTACAAACTACCGCCATAATCCAGATACACAAAATGCTGCTACTCAGCATTGGTATGTACACTCAGGCAGATCGGTAAATATTTGAATGACATGTCGTCTTTGAGGCATGTTTTCCTAAATGGAGCATTCCATTTCATCACTTAAGCCTATTGCTTTTGCCCTGTAATACTAACGGAACAACTGTACTTTTCAATCATGCTACAATAAACCAGGTCATTGCTTGGAATCTATTATAAAACAGACCATAAAATGTAAGGTCATTCTCATGTATTAAGATAATGTTCTTCCATATACGTTACTTTTTTAAAAAAAAAATGAAAACTATGCTTGAGTACTTTTATATATTCCTCTAGTTTCTGGTGGGTTGGCTGGATTTTTCCCCACTATGGATAAAGCTTTTATTTCCAGGTAGCCCAGTCAGGTTAGCTACCATGCTTTCCATATGCTACATCAGCTGGGGAACCATTTGTGAGTGTGCTGGGGTAAATATTTGAACAAATAGTATAAACTGATGCATATTTTCCAGGAAGGGACTATTAAAGTACCAAGGTGAGACATTTTATATTTGTGTTTCCACACTGTGAGGTAAAACAAGCTTGGCATACAGCAGGACATAGTCTCCATATAACAGCAACCTCGGCAAATAATCTTTTTGGAATCAGTTTCCACATACAGCATGCTCAGGTTTTAACCCTACAATAAGGGAAGATGAAATACTGTTATCACATCAGGGCCGGCTCCAGCTTTTTTGCCGCCTCAAGAGGTGAAGTGGAAAAAAAAAAAAAAGATAAAGCTGTAATCAGTGGCACTTCAGCAGCAGCTCTACCTCGCCGCTTCATTCTTCGGCGGTGGGTCCTTCCCTCCGAGAGGAACTGAGGGACCTGCCGCTGAATTGCTGCTGAGACCCAGAAGTGCCGCTCCTTTATATTGACCTCCCCAAGCACCTGCTTCCTTCACTGGTACCTGGAGCCACACCTGTATCACATAATAACCACGGGTCTGATTTCCAGATGTGATAAGTACTCACAATTCATATGAAGCCTGTGAGATGTAGGTGTCATGCAGCTCTGGAAAATCAGCATAATATGATCTTCCCTATCACCAGAGAAATTGTTACTTTTAGAAGGTGCTTCAAGTGGAACAAGCTCTGGAATAGCAGCCATACCTCTGCTTTACTGCACAATGAGACACCTGAGTTTGTAAGCAAGTGTCTATGTTCTGCGCAGAGCAGGACGCAAAGTTGGACATATCTGTAAACTATGATGGCAATAAAATTAATAACAACAACAAAAAGTGTCTCATATAGCACCTTTTATCACCTAATGCACCATCGAGTGTTTTGCTAGCTGAAAAAAATCCTCTTTGGAAAAGCAAATTTTTCTTCTGGTCAAAGAGGAAGAGTGTTTATGCAGAAGATAGCTAGGGAGAGAATCTACAAAACTTAAGTTGTCTTTATTGTTGTCTCTTCTCGAAAAGAGTGAAGCAATATGTGCCAATAGCTGGATACTTCTAACACAGACACAATGGTGACACTGCTTTTACCTCCTTAGAGAAGTGATGGATTAAAGCAGGGTTCCCTGATTTATTTCAATTATATTTTTATCAATTGGCAGGTGTTAAAAAAACAAACCTTAGTTCACAGATCTTCCTTCCTTATATATAGTCTTTATACAAAATGCAACATAAAATTTATTTGCAATGTACGTCAGGTACTAACAACGACAAAAATTATGGGACTATGTCTGAACTGTAATTTGTTAGTGGGCTGTTGATAGAATTATGTTGTTTATCTTGATCCACGCCCTTAACAGCTAACAATACTGCCTCTGCTTCAACTACAGAAATCTCTCAAATCTACCAGTCTATTTAAATATTCAGAGAGTTCTTGAGCATTACTGCAGCAGCTATCTGAACCACTGAACCGGTGTCATTGCTCCTGGATTAGTCATTTGTCAAGAAAGTGTTTCTTTTGAAATATTTGAAAAAATTGACACTTACGGTTGACAAAAACTGAGGTTCATTTTTATCCTTCCGCGGCCTACCTCTAAAAATTCCATAAAATACAGCCATTTGCTTTCCATTTTTCATGCTTATCTAGCCTCTTGCTTAAGATTGTTTTTCTCTTATTTTTCTATTGAGGTGGAGTTTAAAACATGATCTGAGCTAAAATTTAATATGCACAATAAAATTTAGTGTGTAGCTGAACAAAAAGTCTATGCACCAAAAAATGGTCCAGTCCAGCAGTTTTCTAAATGATGTAGGAGAAAAATAATGGGGCAGAGTAGCAGAAGCCTGACCCTATTCCCATAAGACTGTAAGATTTATCACCTACATAAGCAGAATGCTACAGAAAAGAGATCTATTGACCACAGCAATAACTCACAGCCCAGTAAAGCTAGCTGAGATGCTAGTCTGGTATTTGCTGATAGTACCTTTATTATGTGGTACTCAGAATCTGTTTAAATAGCCTTGCTCGACAAGCTACAGTTTTTAATATTACACACCACCTACTCTTTTTAGACCTGCCATTTATTTACAATGCAGTTATTGTGAAAAAGGGTTTAAAGTAGTCAGAATTTACTATTTGAATCAAAACCTGCATTCCCTTACTGCTTGGGGGGAGCAAGGAGAACTAACCACTAGTACAGCAAAAGGTATCATTCTTACAGTGAGAGAAATACATTACACACAGCAATGAATTCTAATTGAATATAATATATAATGGAGAAAAGAAAAAAAAAACCTACCAGAGAATAGCAGTTTTTCCCAAATTCTAAGGGTTGAATTCTCCCCATTCCAGCACTCCACATAGGGTATGGCTACACTAGGAAATTAGGTCAATTTTAAAGAAGTCGATCTTCAGAAAGCGATTTTACACAGTCGATTGTGTAGATCCCCACTAAGAGCATTAAGTTGGCAGAGTGCATCCTCAATACCGTGGCTAGCATCGACTCATGGAGTGGTGTACTGTGGGTAGCTACCCAACAGTCTCTGCTGCCCGTTGGAATTACAGGTTAAGCTCCCAATGCCTGATGGGGCAAAAACATTGTTGTGGGTGGTTTTGGGTACATGCTGTCAGGCCCGCCTCCCTCCCTCCCTCCGTCCGTGAAAGCAATGGCAGACAATCATTTTGCGCCTTTTTTCCTGGGTTACCCATGCAGACACCATAGCACGGCAAGCATGGAGCCTGCTCAGCTCAGCACTGCTGTTGTGAGCATTGTAAACACCTCGCGCATTATCCTGTAGTATGTGCAGAGCCTGGCTAGGAGCCACCAGCAGGATGATGATTGTGAGGAGGACATAGACACAGACATTCCTGAAAGCATGGGATGTGGCAACTGGGACATCATGATAGCAGTGGGGCAGGTTGATACAGTGGAATGCCGATTATGGGGCCAGCAAACAAGCACAGACTGGTGGGACCACATAGTGTTGCAGGTATGGGATGACTCCCAGTGGCTGAAAAACTTTTGCATGCGTAAGGCCACTTTCCTGGAACTTTGTGAGCTGCTTTCCCCTGCCCTGAAGCGCAGGAATACCAAGATGAGAGCTGCTCTGACAGTTGAGATGTGAGTGGTGATAGCCCTGTGGAAGCCTGCAATGCCTTACTGCTACAGGTCAGTCAGGAATCAATTTGGAATGGGCAAATCTACTGTGGGGGCTGCTGTGATCCAAACAGCCAATGCAAACACTGACCTTCTGCTACCAAGGGTAGTGACTCTGGGAAATGTGCATAGTGGATGGCTTTGCTGCAATGGGGTTCCCTAATTGTGGTGGGGCAATAGACGGAACACATATCCCTATCTTGGCACCGGACCACCTTGCCAACCAGTACGTAAACTGCAGGGGGCACTTCTCAATGGTGCTGCAAGCACTGGTGGATCACAAGAGACGTTTCACTGACATCAACATGGGACAGCTGGGAAAGGTGTATGATGCTCGCATCTTTACGAACTCTGGGCTGTTTGAGCAGCTGCAAGAAGGGACTTACCTCCCAGACCAAAACATTACCATTGGGGATGTTGAAATGCCAATAGTTATCCTTGGGGACCCAGCCTACCCCTTGCTCCCATGGCTCATGAAGCCATACACAGGCAGCCTGGACAGTAGTAAGGAGCAGTTCAACTATAGGCTGAGCAAGTGCAGAATGGTGGCAGAATGTGCATTTGGACATTTAAAAGCACAATGGCACTGTTTGCTGACTAGGTTAGACCTCAGCACAACCAATATTCCCATTGTTATTGCTGCTTGCTGTGTGCTTCATAGTATCTGTGAGAGTAAGGGGGAGATGTTTATGGCGGGGTGGGAGGTTGAGGCAAATCACCTAGTGGCTGATTTTGAGCAGCCAGACTCCAGGGCAATTAGCAGAGCACAGCTAGGTGAGCTGCATATTAGAGAGGCTTTGAAAACCAGTTTCATGATTGGCCAGGCTACGGTGAGACAGTTGTGCGCGTTTCTCCTTGATGCAAAATTGCCCCCTTTGTTGAATCTACTTCCCTGTAAGCCAATCTTCCTTCCTCCCTTTGACCACAGCTGGCAAAGGAAATAAAGTCCATATTGTTTTGAATCCATGCATTCTTTATTTATTAAAAAAAGGGAGGTCACTGACAAGGTAGCCTGGGTGGGGTGGGGGAGGAGGGAAGGACAAGGCTACATTGCTTATTGTAGCCACACTACAAATCAAAGATATTTAAATGACAGCCTTCTGTTGCTTGGTCCACCCTCTGGAGTGGAAGTGAAGTGGCTGGGTGCCCGGAGCTTCCATTTCCCCTCCCCCGCCCAAGGACTGCATGAGCTCAGAAAGCATGTCATTGCAAGTGTGGTTTTTTCACCTTCTAATCTGCAATAACCTCAGGGATGGAGATGATAGGGGACACATAGAAATATTTGCGCCTGCATGGGGATAAGAAGGGAGAGTAAAATTTAAGATGATACATTGCTGACAACAAACGGGAGGCTCTTTCACCGTGAATCAAGCAATTCACAGCAGACAGCATGTGTACTTTAGGTACAAGGTCACACCCTTTATATTGAGCGCCTGCCGGTATGGTGACACACCACACATGGCTGGGCAACAGAATTCAGTTTCCAGGCAGCCATGGTAAGCCAAAGGGTACGCGGGGTTGGCTTCTTCAGCCTTCATAACATGTGGGAACGGTTTCAAACTACAGCGTCCTCCTGTCCCATAGCAAGAAATGCTGGTTGGGTTTTCCATTTAAAAGGAGGAGCTGTGGTTTTGGGGTGGATGTGCAGCACACCCCTCCCCCAACCTCATCACATGGCTATTCTCTGGGATGATCCCTTTTAGCCAAGCGCAAACAGCCCAGCATGAACAGGGTCCTTTTACTGTTCCCTTACAAAAATTTCCCTATTTCAACCAGGTGACCATGAATGATATCACTCTCCAGAGGTTAACAAAGAAAGACAAAGACCGAATGTTGCTTGAATGCGACCAAAACCCAGGATCATTCGCTACCATGCTTTGTGCTTCAATGATCCCAGACTATTTCCTACTGGCTTGGCATGGTAAAATGTCCTACCATGGAGGACAAAATAAGGCAGCCCTCCCCAGAAACTTCTGCAAAGGCTTTCAGAGTACCTACAGGACAGCTTCATGGAGATGTCTCTGGAGGATTCCTACTCCATCCCCAGACACGTTAACAGACTTTTCCAGTAGCTGTGCTGGCCACGAATGCATCCCAATTCTATGTCCCCACAAAAATCCCCCTTTCTACTTTATCTGGTGTTGTCTCCTTGCAGGGAAAGCATGTTGAATTGCTACACTCTCCCTCTCTTTGATGGATTTTTTTTGTCCTTGGGTATCATCAGGTAGGGGATGTGTTGATAAATGGTCTTTCCTACCCATACTGCAGGAGGAAGAAGCAGAGCTGCACCTTTCTACCACCATTGACAGGTTTGCTTTTACTAACTCAGAGACAGCACATAAAACCCAACCACATCCACCAAGAAAAGGGGTCAAAATGGCTTCTGTTGGCCACCATCCTCATCTGGACTAGGCTCAGTCAAACACTAGTACCATGTGAGCTTTGTAATCAATCAGGACCAACCATACCATCGTAAAGGTTCATAAAATCAACATGCCAAACATTTAACTCACCCTAAGCAGCAAAAATTGGCTGTGTGAAATTTTGTCAGAAAATGTTGATCTTTTAGACTTAACGGTGTTATAATTACTTACCCTAGGTCTAGATTTGCCTGCATGGCTGTAAATTCAGCATCTTTCACTAAAAGTACATGAAAGGGCTCAACTGACCCAGTAACGCCTGTCTTAATAGCTGAACAATTTCAGTGTTCTATTATGGCCCTTAACAATATTTGAAACCAACATTTCAGTCAGTACAAAAGTTCAAGTTCACACAAAGAACTATCAGTGAAGTCATTATTTATAAAATTAAAATTGCCTCGGGTAGTATCAAGTTATATAATTAGCACAACAAAGAAATAAAGTCTACCACACACAGTACATCTGTTGCCATATGCATAAAGTCTGCATGGCTTGCCAAAGTAATGTATCCACACTGAACTCACATCCAAACTAACCAATATCTAGTACTGAGCAGAAAGAAAATTTAAAGAAAGGCACATCATTTATCATTACAGACAGCTCAGCAATATTGTGAGCAAAGAACACACTTTCTGGAGGAAAAAAATAAAACCTCCTGAAGATTGGAAATGTTCATTGAGCTCAGTGCCTCCTCCTAACAGCAGCCTGTCATCCAGGATCTCCAGGGCTCTGTTTGAGGGGGAAAAAGGGGGAGTAAGGAAAGCTGTGTCTTATCCACCTGCTTCCCCATGCTGCCTCAGAGTTCGGAACCTTCTCCTGCTTTTACAGAATTCCCTTTCATACCTATTTACAGCCATTGGCTCACATTCTCTTCTGTGCTGAGATAGCTCTCCTGCGCTGAGTGCGAGGCAGGGAAATTACCAGGGAGTTGGTCATAACTCTTTGTGATGCTCTGTACTTCAGGGGAACATCCTACACCTCCATGCTCATCCTGATGTTCACCCTACAGCCCCATGTTCATCCTGTGACCCTTGTTTTGAGACGGAACTGTGTAACTAACCTCATGGAGGGGAGCAGTCACACAGCTGACTTCTCAGGAACAGAGAAAGGGATGATGGAGGGTACCCCAGTCCAGGCCCTGGTTTTTCAGGACGCTGTTTCTGATAAGTTTTTGGAAAGTAACTGTGTCTCTTTACATCAAGATGCATCTCCAACATCTGTGACACCAGAGGAGTTGAGACCAGAACATTGTCAGGTGGTAGTTTGTGAAAAAGGAAATGACCCAACTGACAGAGAAGGGGGTGTTTTCCCCCAGGCTGGTGAAACACAGAGAGAAGTTATGGGAAAGCTGCTGGGAAAAGGTGAGTCTGATCAAAGGGTAAACTCACCTAGCCCTAGCACTGATCACAGCCCTCTAATGCACAGGAAAGGACTCAGTGCTGGGAGGGGGAAACACAAGGTAACCCCAAAAAGGGGAGCTGGATTTTTTGCATATGTACAGTCTTGGGGTTGGGAGACCATTCCCCAAAAGACCAGCCAATGTGTAGGATCCCCCTGAACACTTAGCTTGCCAGACTCTGAGGCACCAACATTCCAGAAACATGATTAAATTAAGAGCCCACATGGAGGGAAAGAAAAGCCAGTGACTGATTACATGGGAGTGAGTCAAAGGACACCATGGGTGAGGAACAAACTAACTTCAAACTAGAATATCTGAACAGAGGGTGTGGTATCATAAAGATACTTGTAAACACATAGCGGAGATAAAAATGTTGTTATTAATATTAAGTTTTGGGGATAAGAATTTTGACATCTATGTTAAATCTTATGATAACGCTACTTTTCAATTAATACCTGTAAAGAGGTTTAAAGCTTATTACAGCAGAGAAACCATAAAAAAATCTGGTCTGCTGTGTGTGAATGGGGAAATTGAGGCATACCACCTCATGGCCTTAATAGCCTTAATACAAACTGCCTTCAAGCTAGTCAGTGACTAACCCTCTTGCAGTAAACTATGGGGGGGAGGTGTGACACAATGTACCTCAGGGGAACACCCTACATCCCCATGTTCATCCTTATAATATGATTGTGTGGTATCCAATGCAAAGTTTGTCATGTCCAGTGTCTTCGGAAGGCTCGTGACGTACTGAGCATTGTTGTTATAGTAATTTTATAGCTTGTAATTTCATGTATATAGTTATGAGGCTGAAAATGTGTCCTCATGGCTTAAAGCAAGCCCAGGCAAAAACTCTCCAAGAGCAGAGGGGCAGTTCACACCTCATCAGGGCATGTATGGGACAAATCCAGCCCAGCCTCACAGGAACAAAAGACACTGGCCTAGGAAGCAACAAAAGATCTGTTGGACTCTCAGTTGAGTCACCTCTTCCTTTGCTCAGTTTGGGACTGCGATGAGGTAATGCTCAACTGACTCTGAAGGTGGGGGCGCAAAGCCAAGAGGAAAGAAAGGACATGATAAAAGGGAGAGACGTTTGCCATGCTCTTCCACTTCCATCTACAGACTTCACCACCAAGTGACTGAAGTGCTGATCAAAGGGGAGAGCCTGGCTGAAGGACAACCAGCCAGCCTGTGGTGAGAAGCATCTAAGTTTGTAAGAGCACTGGTAATGTTAAAATCAGCTTAGAATGTGTTTTGCTTTTGTTTCATTTGACCAAATTTGACTTCTTATACTTCGACTTATAATCACTTAAAATCTACCTTTGCAGTTATTTTTTTGTTTATTCTACCTGAAGCAGTGCATTTGATTTGAAGTGTGTCAGAGACCCCCCTTGGGATAACAAGCCTGGTACATATCAATTTCTTTGTTAAATTGATGAACTCATATAATCTTGCAGCATCCAGCAGGCATAACTGGACACTACAAGACAGAGGTTCCTAGGGTTGTGTCTGGGGCTGGAGGTATTGGCTAGTGTCATTCTGTTGTACAATCCAAGGAGCAGCTTACATGCCAGAGGCTGTGCGTGAACAGCCCAGGAGTGGGGGTTCTCACAGCAGAGCAGAGCAAGGCTGGCCCCTAGAGTCAAGGACTGGAGTGACCTAGCAGATCACCGGTCCAGATAACACCAGTGGGGAACGTCAAACTCTCCCAGTCTCAACTCACCTCTGCTCTGGTCCTGACTCAGTATAAATAGAGCAGTCCTAATGCTTCTTGAGCTAATGTAACCCACACACCTTCTGGGTGTGGTGTTATGTCCCATCTAGTGGTACCGAGACTACTGAGAGAGAGAGAGAGAGAGAGAGAGAATAAGTCTTCTCTATGGCCTTTAGCTCAGGCAGTAGAGTCTCATGCACTAAACTCCAGAGGCCCCAGGTTTAATCCTGCCTGCAGAAGACCGGGGTCTGTCAGCGTTACACTTACACTACCTGGCCAGCTGAGAATTACCATAAGATACTGTGCAATGCCCCACTGCGACACACCCCTATGTGGGAAGGAGGGGACAGTTGCAGGAGTAGGCTATGCTGTTTTATTCCAGCTGAGAGCACCCCTTCTTCAGGGGTCATTTGCAGGTGGTCAGTGAAGGCTAGATTCCAGCCATTTTATGCCACCTGAATGGTCAGAACTGGTGGAAAGAATCTGGCCCACTGACTGCAGTGGAATCATTCCAGAGCTACGTTAGTGTAAGCAAGAGTAGACCCAAACTGTGAGAGCACATTCTACTGTGAAATATTGTTACACAGAAACTGGAGACACACGACTTCTAACTCCCTTCTGCTGCACTGTATGAGTCAGCTGCATTGCAAAGAGCTAGACTACATGGGGAACTTAGTGAGCAGTCCATTAGGGTGTGATTTTAAATCACACTAGCTACTCCTTACTAACTCCCTGGGTGGACACTTTTACTGTGTATTAAGAGGGTATGCCTACACAGCAAAGAAAAACCCACAGCTGGCCAATGCCAGCCAACTTGGGCTCACAGGGTTCAGGCTGTGGGGCTGTTTCATTGCTATGTAAATTTTGGTCTCTTTGACCTTGTGAGGTGGGATGATCCCAGGGCCCTGGCTCTAGCTGTCATGGACCAGCTGTGGGTGTTTCTTTGCTATGTAGACATACGTAGAGTGTCCTGAGGCAGTTCAGCTTAGTGCACTTCCAAAGAGTGAATCACCAAAAAGGCAGAGAAAGTTCAGCTAAAATTAGAGAACATTCTCCAAGGACTAAGCGTATGCTTTGGCTACTTCTGCCTCTACCAGCTGGACACACTGCCTGGCTCCTCTTTGCAGCTTTCTCCCAAGCCCACATGGAAAGGGTAGAGGAGGCAGCTTCTTTGTCCTAGTCCCCCCAGAGTGTGTGTGCATGGGTGGCACCAAGTACAAGTAACTACAAGTAGCTAGTGTGCACTAATTACTGGGCCTTTTCCCCAGTCTAGACAAGTGTACAAGTTAATATTTGAAAGGAGGAGACTAAGGGCTTGTTTACACTTCCCGGTGCAGCTATGCTGCTGTAGTGCTTAGTGAAGACACTGCCTATGCTGATGGAAGACTCTACTGCTTTGGCATAGGTACTCCATCTCCCTCAGAGGCAGTAGCTATAGTGAGGGGAGAAGCCCCCATGTCAACATAGCACTATAGACAACAGGAATTTGGTGGGTGTAATTGTGTCACTCAGGGATGTGGATTTTCCACACCCAGGGGATATAGTTACAGCGACATAAGTTCATAGTGTTGACCAGTGCTCAAAAGGAACAGGCTTAGTTGTCTTTAAAGTGCCGTGAAGAGCTGTGGGGCTGTATTAACAATACATAGCTAGTCAAAACTTGGAATTTCCATTCTATGGTAAATTTGATAATTTGGGGAGAAAAAATCATATTGAACAAAGTTAAAAATGTTCAAATTTCCTGTAAAACAAAGAACTTGGAAAAAAATTCATATCAGGTCAATCATTTTCTTTTGATTTTGACTATTTTTACATTACTTTTTACTTTATATTTTTTAAATTACAGTTTAATTGCTGTTTTAAAGTATAATATAAAATACATTAAAGTATAATAACTGACAATTGGTATTCTAATTGGTATTTGTTTTGTTAAAAAGTACTTAATTTGCTCTTTGGTATTCCAACTGATCAGTTGTAATTGGAATTTCAATTGTAATTGATACTGTAATAGATATATTTACAATAAAGTAATAAAATATAATATATAGATTTTGAAACTAAAAGTCACTTTGAAACAAAAATCCCAAAACATTTTGACTACATCGAATTGCTTTATTATGATTTCTAAATGAAATGTCAACATTGACATACTCATGGAGCCTGGTTCAGTTTTGACAAATCTGCATTTTCTGATAGAAAAACACTCAGTTTTGACGAGCTCTAATAACAAATAAATAGAATGCAATGATAAAACCTATGAAAAATAAACCTATGTGCCAGTCTATAGCAGTCATACATTGTTGTGAAACCCTATTGAACGAATGTCACCAAATAAAATTAGTTAGCGCACAAAGAGATAAATCCAGCCCTTTCTTGCACAGGTGTGGAAGGTTCCCAGGCAGTGGTTCCAGTGCAGTTGTGCTGGTGCAAAAAGGCTGGACTCATTCCATTGACTTCAATGAGTTTTGGATCCAGCCATGTCAGAATAGCTAGGAAGAAATATTCCTCACAACTCCCAAGACACCAGAACCTGGGAGTTTTAGGAAGTAGTAGGTAGCTCCAAAAAAGCAGGAGGGAGAAGAGGTTAACTAGCTGCCCCAGAATAAGTGGCCATGGAAACCATTCTGCTACATATTTCCTACAGGGTACGAATCAGGGTGTTATTCATCTTTTTAGATGTCAGAGGTTAGTGGGAAGCTGCAGGACTTCTCCCCAAAAGGCAGAATAAGTTAAGCGGGACACTTGAGCCAATAAGGGATACAGATGAGTGCTGGGTGAGGAAACAATTGGCTCTTAACCAGCATCCCCTGATAGGATAGTGAGAGCTGGAGAGAGAATCAGTCTATTAACCACATTTTCCTACATCAATACAAGGCTTAGGTCACAACATGGGAAAAAGTTTGCAGGAGATTCTCGTTGCATACAAGCCAATCAATTCATCGATCATTGCTGGAAGACTTGTTTAAGACAATCTCAGCAGGAGAGTCTGCTCCCCATCTCTTTTATTTTCATCCCCCCAAATGAGCCCTAATTGACATCAACATCAGAATCAGTGAAAGCAGGACTGCCCTATGAGTGCAGAGAGAAAATCAGGTGGAGAAGTATCCTGGGTTTGCTGCATACATTTAGATACTGAGAGATTTAAGCTAAATGAACTGACCCAACCACATTGCACCTCTCTTTTATAAAAAATAGAGCAGGCCAAATTATTAATTATAAATTATAATAGAAATTTAGCTTGTTTTTGGTTAGCAAATCATTCATGAACTAATCCTGATTTTCTATGAATGTGTAACGTATTTGTAAATACTCACCAAGTAGCGTAGATGAATATTGTTCAAATTATGGGTTGTTTGTGACCTGTTCACTTAGATCATTGGTGGTTGTTTTTAAATTTGTGGCATTTGGCTGGTTACTTAAGACACATGTAAATGTTACTGATCCCTGTCTGGATGATAGAATGATTTTAAATAGGAGAATAATTAGTAATGAACAAATGAAACAACAGTTCTGATATAAAGTTTTGGACAAATAATCATTTATGCTAAAATCCAGAGATGTTCTGAGATTTGTGAACCATTTGAGAGCCTTGGCCATTGTCTGAATACTCACAAACAACAAATGTCTTTCCAAATCACAGAAATCCAGCACTGATACTGATATTCATGAGAATACTTCTGAATCTTTTTTTAATTGTTTTGACCATTGGTTTCTCTGACTTTGAACAGTACTTAATACGATCAACATAACTGTGTAAAATGACAGCCTTTGCACTCAAGTTTATTTTTGTGAGAGGCAAATAAATAGGATGATCAAAGCATCACATCTGACTAGACAAAAGGCTGATCAAAATCTGTGACACTGAAAACCTACTTCTGTCTTCATAAAAATGCATAAAAAGGTATCCAGCTCCCTCTTCCCTTGTTAGATGCCATCATGTGAAATGAGAGGCTATTAGATACCTTTGATGAAGCAGCCAATTTAAGTCTCAATCTGTTTACTCCCTACATCTTGGAAAATTCCATTTTAAAACAATCAAAGATATATTTGCAGTGATTTTTTTTGTACCATGAATGAAGAAAAAGGGCATTTTATGAGAATCCACTAGACCTGTGAGAGATCAGCTGGCCTGCTTGATTAAAGGCTTTGTAACCCTTCTGCCCCTCTGAGTTGGCAGCAACAAGGGCCGGGTTCAGTATCCAGGGGTTCCGTTTCAGTAACACAATGCATAACCGGCTCGAGCCCCCACCCAGTGACCTGGGACACTCACATACCACACCCCCCTGGGTGCCTCTAGGAGGCAATACTTCCCCTCTCGCAAGCACGGAGTTTGAGTGTAGCAAAATATTTTTAATAAAAGGAAGGAATCAATGCGGCATCCCATTGGAGAAACACCACAAACAGGGTTATAGCACAAACCATAAACAAAAACCCACCTCCAAGTACGTTTGGCAATGTCCTTTTTCCCCTTAGGGTTTTAAGTCCAATCACCCCAAAGTCCAACAACCCAAAAGTCTCTGGTCAATGCCACCCCAGAGTTCGAGAGTTTATCTGTAGAGGTCCCTCCCCCCAGCCTGGGTAGAAAGGGGCACCTTACGTGGTTTGGGGCCAACTGCCCTGCCTCTCCGTGGGTTCTGCTTCCGCCTTCTCCACGAACTGCTCCGCTTTACCAGCCGCTCCACTCTGCTCCTCCAGCTGTCCTCACAAACTGCTCCGCTCCACCAGCTGCTCTGCTCCATGAGCTGCTCCAGTTCTCCCTGCAAACTGCTAGGCTCTGCGCGCTCTGTGGGCCGCTCCACCCGTCCCACAGCTACTCTGCTCTGCCAGCCGCTCCGCTCCACCAGCTGTCCCGTGATCCGCTCCAGCCATCTCCACAAACTGCTCCACTCTGCCAGCTGCTCTGTTCCACAGTATAGCTTCAGGCTCCCCCACTAGTTAGCACAGTACTCAGTGCTCTCAGCTCAGTAATTTCAGCTCTTTAGTGATTTCAACTCTTAGTGATCTCAGCTCTTAGTAGGGGAGCCCCAGTGCTAATGCACCATTAGCTCAAAGTGAGTTCAGCTCAGTAACCTGTATCTAGATTCTTGAGGGAATAAAAAAAATCAACTCTGACATTCCACAGTGGAGAGAGGAGGGGCTGGAACTGGTGCTTCTGGTTCCACAAGGAGACTGCACCACCAGGCATAGATACCTGTCCCCAGCCTCTCTCAATTCACTGGGTTTTGGAACCCAAGTCCCTTGTCTAGCAAGTACCACCCAACTGAGGTTGAGTCATTTCTGTCACAAAGCAGTCCCACAGCTCGGCAGCCTGGGATGGGGTAGGCGTGCCTATGCAAATACACTCTGAAATTCTTTCCACCAGATGTCAGGGTAGAGCTTATCCTGACTCTGCTTACTCTGCTTAATTCTTTAAATTCTACTTTGACCTCACTTCCAAAACAGATGAGACTCCAAACTTGCAAACCCAGACATCCTATGGTATAAGCAAGAGACTGGGGAAATAAAGTGTCCTCTATCTTTAAAATATGGATGGGGACATCCTATGTCTGCTGAAGCATTTTAAATGCATTGCCATTACTTACATTTTCCAGATCTGAAGACGACCGCTCTGTAAGCTTGGAAGCTTTTCTCTCTCACCAAGAGAGGTCAGTCCAACAAATGATATTTCCTCACCCACCTTGTATTGCTAATATCCTGAGACCAACAAGGCTACACCACTGCATACTGACATTATCATATTTTTCCTGTTACCACATCCTGCTCAGGGGCCGATGTAACATCATGGGACAGTGGGTGTGCTATACTAAACTGCCAAGGGGGCACTGACCATCTGCAGCAGCACCCTCCACAGCAACCCTAATCACTGCCCTCTGGGGGAGAGATGGGGGTGGCTGGAAAACAAGGCTACCCCACACCCAGCCACAGAAGTGACTTCTGTCCGGATGAACCGGGCCCAGCTCCCTGTTCCGGACATTCAGATCTGATGTACAAGGTCATAGCACCCAGGGCCGCCCCAGGGGGAGGGAGGGAGGGACGGACAAGTGGGGCAATTTGCCCTGCAGGCTGCTCCGGGTTTTCGGCGGCACTTCGGCAGGCCCTTCACTTGCTCCGGGTCTTCAGCAGCGGGTCCTTCAGTGCAGTGGAAGACTTGGAGCGAGTGAAGGACCCGCCGCGGAAGTGCTGCCGAAGTCTCGGAGTGCCACCCGGTGAGTACAAGCACCACAAGCGGCAGCGGTGGGGGGGAGGGAGCCACGATCGGCGGCACTTAGGCTACTCTACTGCCGCCACTTCATATTTTGGCTCCATTTGGCAGCGAGTCCTTCCCTCTGAGAGGGACCCACCGCTGAATTGCTGAGGAAGACCCATCCCTGTCCTAGGCCCCCTGAATCCTCTTGGCGGCCCTGTCAGCACCACTCAGGTTTGGTCTGACTGCCCCTTCGTCATGACAGGGAGTGGTTGGGCCAAAACTGAGCGAGTGATGGTGTCACCCTGTGCATCAGGTCACTATGCCTCTCACTCAGATTTGACCCAGCCACCCCTCTGTCAGCTGGGCTAAACCCAAAATGCAGAGTCATGTCAAAATGCAGAGTCATGTGAAAATGCACACTGGTTAAACCGGGCCTGATTTCTGCAGATACAATTTCACCTGTGTGGACCCTGGCTAAAGCCACCTCTGATTCAGCTATAGTAAAAAAATAAATTCATTCCACAACCATTAATGTCCTTTAACCATAAAGAAGGGAATATAGTGTAGTAAATAAGGCAGGCGTATGTATGGAAGGCAGGACTAGAGGTTTGAAAAACTCAGCAGGTTTGTCTCAGGTAGAAGGACCTTCAGGTTGGGTTGGTTTACAGGTATGAGTTTTGATCTAGATTTGGATTGAAAGATTTCCAAAATTCCAAAGCAAATCTCAGTTCATATAATTAAGATTCACTTATTATTATCTGTTCTGCAGTATTGCCTCAGAGCCCCAGTCACGGACCAGGATCCTTCTGTGGTAGGTGCTGCACAAACAGAACAAAAAGATGGTCCCTGCCCCAAACAGCACTAAGTATAAGACAAAATAGATGGGGAGCACATGCAAACAACAGCATGTGGATTTTATGTGGTTTTCTTACAGAGCTGGTAGTCAGCTCATATTTCCTTGAAAGCGGACATGTTCACCATCTTAGTGATTTCTTAAGTGAATTTGTTAAAGGTTTCAAGTTGTAATTAATCTGAACCAAGGCACATAATACATGGCTTCAGATTTATTTTGTGAATATTTTGCATATTTCTAGTCAAGACTCCTGCAGGAGACTTAGGCATTCGTGGGCTGACCTAATGGTCAGAGCTAGACTGAGGTCTGCCCATGAGGGACTGGAGTCGCCAGGCCAGAGTTGTTGGAAGGATCACAAGGCCAGATCCCAGATACAAGAGCCAGAGTCAGCATCTGGCTGGGGCTGGAGATCAGAGGCAGCACCAGATTAGTTCTGAGAGTCAGGAATTGGGGTTGAAGTCAGCGACCAGAGATGCAGCAAAATATGGCGTCTACATAGTCTATGTGATTGCCCAGACAACTTCCTGGGGCAATCCCTAGGATTAAGTAGGGGGACTTGGCCAGAGGGCTGCACGGTACAGTCACTCAGGGTCTCTTGCATCATATGTCCTGTGGCGCCTACTCTTCACAGTGCTCCCTGACTATGCCTCCATATGGCTTCCCAGTGGCACTGTGGCAATATCAGCCACCTCAGGTGCTGTAAATCCAGGTTCTTTTCCCCAGGTTCTTACAACTCCAGGGTTACTCCTACCTAGGCACAGATGTGCTATAAGTTAAGTCCTTTAACTAGCATTTTTAAACTCTTCAGCATAGGCCTAACCCGACTCCCACTGAGCAGAGCTCCATGGAAACAGAATTAAGCCAACTCTAAGACTTGATCTATACCTAAAGATTAGATTGACCTGGCTACATGGCCCAGGGATGCGAAAAATTTCCTGGCCTGTGCAAAGCAGTTAGGTCAACCCGACTTCTACAGGTAGGTCAATAGAGGAGTTCTTCCATCAATCTATCTGATGCTTCTTGAGGGAATGGATTTATTACAGCAATGGAAAAAACCCTTCCATTGCTATAGCAAATGTCTACACTACCGTGCTACTGCAGCAGAGGCACTTGTAGTGTAGATATACCCTGAATGTTTTTGAAATTCCCACCATTAATCAATGTATGCCCATATAGAATCCAAGGAGGAAAAGACCAAAAGCAAACTAACAAAAAAGAAAAAAAATCCCCTTTAAGATGGGCTCTAAACCAATCCTAGCAGATTTCCAATTTCTTTTATTGTTCTAGGGGAACAAAAGGCATCCTTCCATTCCCTTAAGGATGAGGTAGTTTAACCAAGTTCATAAAGCCCCTCAGCTCAGAGCCTTAATCAGAATAGCCAAATTTATAACCAGAAAAACAAATTCTGTGAGGCCCAGGTCAAGCTAGGATCTTGGAAACAGAGGGATCTGCAACTCATAGCAGCCATCATGGCTTCTAGCCCCTCCTAACTGCCCCCCTTGCACCTTTTTCCTGTTTTTATATACAGGACGAGGCAAGTGATCCTTGACTGAACCCACATCTTTTTTACTATAAGCTCCAGACGGTTCTTAAAGGGGTAGTATGCCTGCCACAGTGCCTCAGTTACCCAACCTAGCAAACAAGGATCATATTTAGGAGGGCAGGTTGGAAAATTGTGATTGAAACATAATTTTAACAAAAAACAGAAACACAACATTTTCTATTTTCCTACCAGCTCTGCTATTTACCTACCTCTTTGGAGTATTGAGAGGCTTAATTCAATAATGCTTGTAAAATGCTTTGAGCTCCTCCAATCAAGGACATTACAGAAATGCAAAGTACTAGTCAATTATTTTGAAATATATTTTTGTTTGACACAGAATTTCAATTGTGAATTATTAAGAAAAGTTGATATGCAAAGCATACATATTCTGTTCTAAATTCACATTAGCTAGCAGAAGGCTAAATCTTCTAATTAGTTGAACAGGACACACAGTCATGGAAACGGCAATGTGTGGCATCGGCTTGCAGTTTCAAGTACAAATCAGCTGCTATTCTCATTTCACACAGTCAGACTTCTCATGAACAACTTTGGCTAAATTCTGCCCTGACTTACACCCTATTTCAGATAATTTGGTTCCCAGGGTGTAAGTTAGAGTAGTACTTGGCCCTTTGTTGAGAGGAAACATTCCAGTTTAAAGTCGCACAGTGAAATACTTGTTCTGTGTAGTTTAAATATAACTGATGTCCATCAACACACTTCTAAGACTGAACCCCATCCTGAAGAATGGATTCCCTTCTCAACTGACAGTATTTTATGACAAAATTCATTACTGTACAATGGATTGATTGACATGATAACCAATAGGTCTTTTGACAGTGCCATGTCAAATATCCATTTAATAAGGCTCTGAGGATGCATCAAGGTATATCAAAACTTGGCACATTTCTAAGTACTTTCAAGCACCAGGGCATAGATTGCAACAAATCTGTCCTTTTTGAGGGACAGCCTAATGTTTGCTATTCTAAAATAATAGGGTTTTAAATCTCAGCATGCAAATGTCACCAAAGTAATCTATTAATCTAGTCTAATGTGAGATGTACAACTACATCCACATGTACCATCTTGAAAATATAGGGCTAAGGTTGTCTTATATGCCCATACCCCAGGATTTACCGTAGATCCTACAGGCAGTCTTAAGTGCACGTGTAAGTTTTAGTATTTCCTCTAGTCATTTTAAGAAATGCAGAACCACATACCAGCTTATCTGAAGTTTTTTCAGGCCCCATATATTTTAACACAGAATCCATTATTTTCATTGCCAAAGCATAATTGCAAATAAAGATTCTTCTTAAGTTCTTTGTAAGCTTACAAGGGACCTGTACAAGGATCTACTTTGCAAAGGGAAAACTGAAGCTGGATGTTGTACTTAAAAAAAAGAATAGTCTCTGCAAAACCATGTCATGGAAAAGCTAGAAAATGAAAGAGAAACAATAGCTTTCACATATTTTCATAGCAGATTCTCCACTATAAATTTGGATTGCAGCAGTTATCTGATCCAAACTTTTGGCAGATTTCAGCAGACCAGATGTCCATAATAAAGTGGGTTCTTTAATGCATCTATGAACAGTTTGCAAAATGTGACTGTCTTGGTTTCTGCAAACATTTAATGGACAAGTGCCAAACTCAGTGCACTTAACTTCAGTTCAGTTGAATAAGTAGCTACAGAGGTTCTTGCTTCTGTGACTAAATGCACTCCTTTTTAAAAGCTCTCTCAGTTTTAGAATGTTACATCAGAGGCAATGTATGGTTATATTAAATAGCCTGGAAATATAGTACAGTTACAATACACTTGGTAATAAAGGGAACAATTCTTTGAACTTCAGAAATAACCTTCTATCACAAGTCCACAACAGGATGTGTGACAATTGTTTCTGTCTAGCCATGTAGGTTGTTTGAAATAATTCCACATGCTTTTTGGGGTTCCAAGCGTATTGACCATGTTTAAATAATTTAAATTCCCTGGCTTCTGTTTTTTTTTTTTCCATTATTCTCTGGAATTCTTCTGATTCGAAATGTGGTTATTAATAAAATTCCTGGCTGTTGGCCAATATAAATAATTGTGTAGAGAACTAGTATCGCTGTGGTAGAATTAGATAGATTCATGGTATCCTTTTGTACCTACCAGTGCTTAGGCACTGGACCTACAAGATCAATCACTCCTCAGAATCAGGAAATTTAGTTTAAAAAGAAAAAAAAGATGTAAAAAGAGGAATTCTATATTTTGCCTTTAATATCTAGTAGAGCACTAATATATCAAGCCCCAAGGGCTAGAATAGTAATTAGTATTGTTGTGTCTCCCTCGAGTGGCTAGTCCACATAGAGCATAAGACCATACCACTAATACCAGCTAATGGAGTTACTCTTACTCTACTGGTTGATGCCTGTGCTTTGCGTACTGATGGTCTCATATTCAATCCTGGCCAATAACGTCAGGTAGCCATTACATTATCAGTAAGATTAATGCAGTGTTACTTCCTCAGCAGTACATGCAATCTAGATCCTCAAAATTATGGCCCATTGATTAATGTTTTCTCATACATAGTATTCTTCATGTCCCTTGATAATTGAGCAATTTCACCTAGTTGCTAGGCCTAATGCCCTTTGTGGTGGTGTGATTATCAAAGAGGCTGTCTTCTGGTACCAAACAAAAAGTGTCTCCCAGTGTACAGATAATCTCGTTAAAACTTATTCAAATATTAACAAAATCAGGAACTCCTGGTATGCTCTAATTCACATCAGAGTCCCTGTCTCCCAGACTCCAAAGGGATATAATTGACCCTGACATTGTTATGCACCCCAAGGGACACATGGCATGTCATATTCAATTATTTCTTGAAGCCCAAAATGACAGGGTAATAGTTTAAGAGTAGGAGGCCCTTAAAACATTAAAAGTTCTAAATACTTTTATGAATGGCGGTTCTAAGTAAAACAACTAAACAACATCATATCAGGAATTGTAGACAAAAGGGAGCTAAGTACATTTGTTAGTGACCATAAGCCATCATCAACTAATGTCTCTTCAGCAGCCTAAGCATGGAAAATGAGTTGGGGCTTCAGTTCACTACCAATGAACTGGTATTAATAACACAATTGGCTTGAACACAGTTAAACCCCTTATTGTAAAGGTAAAGGACTGAATGGGTCATGCAAACTAAACTACTTGTCCCTTCTAGAAGTAGACTTTGTAAAGTGGGATTGAGATTCATTAGCAGGGCTTTGTGGAGAAGTTTGTGCTGCTGCTGCCACTACTTTAGTTGTGACATGCATAAAGGGAAGATTTCATGCACCAGAAAGGTCACTACTGTTTATCCAAAGGTTACTTCTCACAACCACTAAAAATTCACTTTGGAAAATAAAACTTACTTTGAATTACTCAATGTTTACTGAGCCACTGCACATAGATATGTATGTGCATATATGCAGTGAATCCCTTTACTTATTAAACCATTTGAGAAGCTGATAATCTATGGAATAAACTGCTTTTAGTTTTCATTTTTATACACTTCACCTGCACTTTATCCACCCATTGATCCAGGCATGGACTTGTTCCAACATACCATCTTCTGAGTAGCTTTCAAATAGCCACAATACCCCTGCCCCCCTCAAAAAAAATCCCTGTCCTAAAATGGCACATTTTTTACCCAGTGACACCGACATGAGGTCCACAGTTCAGTTTTGGACCAATGACAGATTTAAGTTCTAGGCTCTGGTAATTCTACAGGGATAAAAACACCTGGCTTACCCCATCATAAAGTTTAGGATTCCATGTTTCTAATGACTCTAATGAATCTTTGTATCTAAACCCAGACAGATTAATTGTGTTTTAGATAACATTGCCTCAGTATGTAGTTAAAGAATGCTGCAGATACTGACGTAAAGCTAATTAATAAATTAAAGGTGACACGCAAACAGCAAAAGTTAAGGTTCTGTCCTGGGATCTTAATCTTTTTTCTTATGTCTTAACTCACATCAAATTTCAAGAGCCCTGTGCCTGGGTACAAAAGAATAAATTAGAGATGGATAGCCACAATTACCCCTTAAGAAAGAAAAACAGGGGACTATAAATTCTGTAGGTTGCATCTCAGAGATCCCACCTGATCAATAATATCCTGTCAGGGTCTGCTTCTTGTTAAGTGAGCAGAGGGTACGCACTCAAAGCCACTCTAGTGAAAGGGGTAAATTACTCATGTGGGCTAACTGCAAACCTCAGAGGCAGTGCTGGAGGTGGAGGCTTGCAGGGGCTATAGCTACCCCCAAATTTGCTTTCGCCTGCCCATAGCTACCCCTCCCAGTGCAAAGGTCAAATGTTATGCAGAAGTAAAGGTGGCATGGTAGGGCATTGCCATTGCCACTCTTACTTCTGCACCGTTGCGAATGGTGGTACTGCCTTCAGAGCTGGGTGCCCAACCAGCAGCTGCCTCTCTGACTGCCCAGCTCTGAATCTTGATGATGTCCAGGGCCAGCATTAGAGAAAATGTCACCCTGGGTGAATGTGAAGGGGAGAAGCTTCCTGTACAGGGACCCTTCCCCATGTGGCTGGGGAGAGGTGGGAGCAGGAAGTGTGGGGGAGTGCAGAGTGAGCTACCTACAGCCAAGAAAAGTTCCCAGAAGTGGGTCTGACCTGGCTCCAGCAGCAGTCTGTTCAGGGGAAGAGGAAGATCCATCTCCACCCATCCCAGCTGGAACTAGCAGCTGGAGTTGAATGCATGGTAGGAGCCCCCAGCCAGGATTTTCCCAGGCCCGCTCCTCCCTGGCTCCGGGCCCAGAGCTTGGGGCTTAAAGGGGCCTTGGTCTGGCTGCATGTGTGTGCACACATGGGGGGGGAAGACCCCCCTCCCCAATTGTCTGTCTAGCCCACCTCAGCCCCCCATCAGGAAGAAGCTGGTGGCTCCCCTGAAAACCTATGGAATAAGAGGAAGGCAGAGGTAAGTAACCTTGGCCCCATCACAACATGTCAGGGATAGAGTGAGGTTTCTATACAAGCAGTATTTGGCTAACCACAAAAGTTCAAAAAACATGAGTCTGGTCCCCCAAACCCATGAGATTAGATTAAAATAATGAGATTTTAAAAAATAATAAGTGGTGGGAGCTTTCTCTTAGATTTCCGGTTTCTGAGCCTTTACGTTACAATTGCTTTCCCATGCAATCATGAGGGCTAGATACTTTTCTGAGATTCCCGTGTATTCACATGACTCCAGGGGCTAGGCATTAAGAAAAAACACCAAGTACTGTGAGACTCATGATAAAATTGTGAGCATGGAAAAAATTAAGGCAAGCTGATTGGATTGTCTGGTAAATTCTTGTGTATCCCCAAGGGGAGAGTACTGCGGAAAATAGACATTTCCCCAGCTCCCACTCCCATTCCTGACCCTGAAACTGCAGAGACAAAATTCTCACAGGAGCTGGGGGCAGGGGAGCGCAAGAGGGGGCCAATGCCATATGTACTGGCGCAGTTGGAGTCTGCACTTTGGGACTATTAACAGCCTCTCCATTTGTGCAGAGAAACCTGATAATCTGAGCCTTTAATCAGTTTCAGTTTATAATGTTTAGGGGAGGAATGGAGGGTAGGGTAGGGTCATATAACAGAATAAAATCAAATTTTGAAAGCTGGTGTCTTTGCTCAATAATGAACATGAGAGAAAAGAGAATTCTATTTTCTCCAAGCCTCATGGAAAGGCTGTGCTAAATCTCTGATTAGCCAGAGATTTTTTTAAACTTTTATAGAAACGAGGTAGTCTCCACTAATGAGAGTTTAAGGGTATTTCTTAAATCTAAAGTGAAGGATGCCAAGAGTAGAACATAACCTAAGGGTTTTCCTGTACATGTTCACTAATATTACAAAGAGCTCTCAGAGAACCCTCTGGAGATCCTGTTTCCTGCAGGAAGAAAAAGAAGCAGAGCAGATAAGACTTTGGGGAACTGAAAAGGAATGAATATTGCTATAAATAGTTACACACAGTATGTTGTGGGAGAGGTGGGAGTCTTCCAAATGTCAAAGCACTGTAACTTTTCTTATTACTTCCCGTATTTGAAAGAAAAACCTGAAGTTTTTCATCTTCAGCTCTCTATGGGGCAAACTGTACCATGTTATAGACCCATCACAACCTCAGTGGGGTTGCACCTCTGTAACTAGGAGAATAATTAAGACTTAAAGATGCCATTTGTGGATGTGTAACCCAATGCCTCTGGCAGCAGGAATTGAAAACAAGATCTTTGGAGCATCTACTGCCTGAGCTAAAATACTCAGCTCTGTTAGCTCAAAAGCTGAATTAGACAAACTTCTATGTGGTCTAGGCACTACAGAGGAACAGCCAGTTACACAATGTATGGAGGGTTACAGATGATAAGACTAATATAATGTTTCATTACAGACAGTAGCTTCCTTAGCAGGATCAGAAGTTACTGTCAATTTATTCTTCATATTACAGGTGAAATCCCTATTCCAATGAAGTCAATAGTAAAACTTCCATTAAGTTCAATGGGCTCATGATTCCACACTTGTGTTTGGAGTTGGGCTAGTAACGGATGATTCTCCATCTTCTCTGCCACACCAGCTGATTGTCCAGACCAGTTTGTAATGGTGGTCAACATGTGCTTCAATAAAGGAACAATCTGAGAATGTTCTTAGAAAGGTGCCCCAATAGCATCAGTTAACTTTATTTTTTTTTAATGATGCCTGAAACTGCAAATGGGGGTAAGCTTTAAAAAAATTCTTAGCATTAGTCTAAACACATCAGGTTTGCACTGTGCTGTCGCCCTCTGTAATGAGCAGAGACACATAGCTACTCCTCTTGTAATGTCATCATTACAATGACAATTCTTGGGTTCTCCCCTAGGACCTGTCAGAGCGTGAGTGGGTTTTTAAGCTGCACCAACTTAATGATCTACAGCCTGAAAAATTTCAACAACTGAGCCAAAAGACTTCTACTCGCATTCTGTTCAATGGAAGAATTGTTTTTTAAATGGTATATTACCATGAAGCACAGTTAGACGTACGAGGGAGAGATTTAACCTTTGTATAAATGGATAGCCGTCAGGGACAATAAAAGACCATGTAAGGTAAACAAGAGTTATCAATGCTGAAGGGAGCAGGTATGGAGAATTTAGAGGTATGGATGCTGAGCCTGAGGCATAAGAAATTAAGGGACTTTTATAAAACTCTTCTTTACTTTTGTTTCATTGCAGAGAGCTGTTTTATATCAGGAGGGCTGCTAGGTAAGGGCCTGTCAAGGTTTTTTCCCCCACTTTGAACTTTAGAGTACAAATGTGGGGGACCTGCATGGACCCTTCTAAGCTTAATTCCTAGCTTAGATCTGGTACGCTGTCACCAGCCAGAAGTCTGTGTCTGGCACACTTTCTATTCCCCCAAAACCTTCCCTGGGGAACCCAAGACCCAAAGCCCTTGGGTCTTAAAACAAGGAGAAATTAACCATCCTCCTCCTTTTCCCCCCAGACTCTCTTCTCCCTGGGTTGCCTTGAGAGGCTTACACAGATCCAAACTCCTTGGATCTTAAAACAAAGAGGAATTAACCATCCCCCTCTTTTTCCCCCACCAAACCCTGGTGAGTTCAGACTCAATTCCTTGGATTTTAAAACAAGGAAAAATCAATCAGGTTCTTAAAAATAAAGCTTTTAATTAAAGAAAGAAAAAGTAAAAATTATCTCTGTAAAATCAGGATGGAAAATGCTTTACAGGGTACTCAGATTCATATAGACTAGAGGGACCCCCACCCCCAGCCTGAGATTCAAAGTTACTGCAAACAGAGGTAAAAATCCTTCCAGCAAGAGATACATTTACAAGTTAAGAAAACAAACATAAAATAGCCTTGCCTGGCTATTACTTACTATTTTGAAACATGAAAGACTGATTCAGAACGATTGGGAAAGCCTGGGTATACGTCTTGTCCCTCTCAGTCCCGAGAGCAGACAATGAACCAAACAAACAGCACAAACAAAGACTTCTCTCCACCAAGATTTGAAAGTATCTTGTCTCCCTATTGGTCCTCTGGTCAGGTATCAGCCAGGTTCACTGAGCTTCTTAATCCTTTACAGGTAAAAGAGACATTAACCCTTAACCATCTGTTTATGACAGGGCCACTGCCTTCCCAACCCCTGAGCAAGCTGGAGGAAGGAAGTGGCCCAAAATAGGGCAAAAGGATTGAGAAATATTGCCACAACTGCTTCCAGTGCTCAAGGATATCCCCTTAGCTGCACTGTAATAAGGAATCCCACAGAGGGAAGAGGGTCCCTTAGTATACGATTTCTCAGTGATTCCTTTGTAGTATTCTAAGGACCAGATTGTCATCAGCCCTTGTAAGGCCTGTGTGAGACAGAAGGTATAGATAGAAGGGAAGCCCACCCCAAAAGCAGTAATCCAAAGACAAACTAGAGCAGAGAGGATCAAGGAGAGTCCTGGGGGGACATTGGTGGCTCCTTACTTTTTCACTCTCTGTGAAAGAGATGCTAAAGAGTGGTCAGAGAGGTGAGGAGGAGAACCAGGTGAGTATAGCACCTCCAAAGCCAAGGAAGAAGAGAGACTTAGGGGGGTCAGTTGTCCTGAAAGAAAGGTCAAGGAAGAGAATGAAGGAATGTTGTAACTTCAACAGAGAGAGATGCTTGGTAACTTTGGTGGATTATATTTAAGTGGAGTAGAGGGGATAAAAAGCTGAGAAAATGAGTAGAAAGGAAGTGAACATAGTGGGAGCAGATGGCACATTTTAGAGGCTTGGAAACAAAGCGACAAGGAAGGTAGAGGAGTATTTGGAAAAGATAGGATCAAATAAGTGTACTTTAAAGATCTGGAGGCCATATCTTGGAAGGATGAGGCTGAAGAGGCAGAGCAGGGACTCAGACATTGAAATAAGGAAGATCCACAGCTAATGGAGCTGTCAAAAATACACTGTATATGGTAGCCCTAATATGAATGTCTGGACAAACTGTCTGTAGTGGTACAATGGCTGTAAAGTAAAGAATTGCTGGGTATGTCACTGATCTCTTTATACCCCCTTCTCCAGTCTTGTGGTCTGCAGAAGGTGACCACTGAAATTCCTCCTTTATTTTTTACTTACTATAACCCTAATCGGAATACTTCACTTTGCTGCTCTCCAATATCACATTGTATTTCACTGCTTTTGTAAATATTTTTGACATATAATGCTACCTTTCTACTTCTTTTCTCCCATTTATTATCATACATAAAAAATTTTTTTATGCTTCTGTGAACATTTTGGGTAAAATTTTCAGCTGTCATGGAAATATTCACTTCTTCGTTGAAGCTTTTTTGGTTTCTCCAGAATGGTATGCAATAGGTTCCTGCTACTCTGTCACATGGATTCTGTTCTATCTCATCATTACACAAATGTCAGATTTTAGCTTGAAAACTCCAATACATGAGGAATCCACACCTATAAGAATATGTCACATGATGTCTCCATTTACTATTTAGAGAAAGCCCATTATTCTTATTGGTTTTTCTTTTTTCTCACTTCAAATGACTGTCCAATAGTTCAAGTTTGGATGAGAGCACTTTAGTCTCATCCAAAATTGAGATTCTTCTGTCTTCAGATCAATATTATTAGTTAAAGATTCCAAAGGTTTTAACACAAAAGTGAGCACCTATCCAAATTTTCCCAACAAGGATATAATTTTACCAAGTCTCCAATATCTAATGTAGCTTTATGTCTGTTGTTCTTTGTGGAAAAATCTTTCAATAAGTTCTCAGAATGAGGGTGATTGAACTTGTAAGCTATATCAATTCTTGATTCTCAGTTACACAATTTTCATAGGACAATATATCAGTGATTGCCCTAAAGACACCACTAGTCTGCTTTTGAAACTGATCCTTCATGCTCAATATTTTTCTTTTTGCATGCGTTATAAGCCATGAATGCAGCATTACAAGCAGTCTCTTTAACTAAAGACTTTTAGATGTATTTCTTAAGATAAAACAGAAAGGCTGTTCAGAACTATATATTGTGACAAAGTTCCTCCTCTACCTTGGTGGGTCCTGCATTTATTGGTAGATTTGCTCACCTCAGTGATCTTCCCTTCTTGTGGAACCCACAGTCTGGGTCAACTCCTCCTGTGTCTGATCAGGAGTTGGGAGGTTTGGGGGGAGAACCCAGGCCCGCCCTCTACTCCAGGTTCCAGCCCAGGGCCCTGTGGATCACAGCTGTCTATAGTGCCTCCTGTAACAGCTGCATGACAGCTACAACTCCCTGGGCTACTTCCCCATGGCCTCCTCCAAACACCTTCTTTATCCTCACCACAGGACCTTCCTCCTGGTGTCTGATAATGCTTATCCTCCTCAATCCTCCAGCAGTATACTCTCTCACTCTCAGCTCCTTGCTCCCAGCTCCTTACACACACACTCCTTCCCCTCTGGCTCCTCCCTGCCTGATTGGAGCAAGTTCCTTTTTAAACCCAGGTGCCCTGATTAGCCTGCCTTGATTGGCTGCAGGTGTTCTAATTAAAGTAGCTATCTGCACTGCCTTCTAGAAAGATCTTAATTGGCCCCAGGTGCCTTGATTAACCTGGAGTAACTGCCATTTGGTTACCATGGTCCTAGGGATTTGTTTAGCCTGGGGCTAACATACTTGTTTCTCAGTACTTTACTGTAGCCATCTGGCCTTGCCCCATCAAAATATGTTTCTTTCACAATAGCACAGGACCAGTTCTCCCCAACCCATCTAGCTGATAAGTATGCTACTACTAGAATGATGTATAGCATATCAGTCTTTTGTTTCTCCTAAAAAAGAATTTTGTTGTCTTGCAACAAAATGTAGGAATTAATTTTTTTACTTAATATTCTAATAGTAGTACAAACATAAGATAAGAAATGTATAAATTACTTCAAACAACAGTAGCTGAGAGATTGAATTTATGGACTATTTGTTGAGATATGTGAATTATACGATGTGACAAGTGAATATTTGTATTTGTGCAATCTTATTTGCTTTGCATCTGGTAGCTCTAGTTAACATGGGCATTTGCACAATCTACCTATTTTCCATGGCTTCCCAAGAGAAGAGCAGTAGCGAAGCCAATAAAGTAGGTAATAAACTCATATTAATAATGTATGCAGAGCTATAGGTGTCTATTTATAGGATGTAGCATTAAAGTGTAAATGCTTTGCTTTTTCTTCTTAGATGAATGTGAATGATCAGAATAATGTTATGTGTCAATTTTTCTGTACATTTCGCATAGCATAATTCATTGCTACTAGTACATATTAGCAGAGATAAAGTTTCTTGACACTTTAAATGTGTGCTTCTTGGAGCAGCTAGTCTTGGAACCCACAAGAGGAGAGGTAATTCTTGATTTCGTCCTAAATGCAGCACAGAATCTGGTCCAAGAGGTGAATATAGCTGGACCACTTAGTAATAATGATCATGATATAATTAAATGTAACGTTCTTGTGGTGGGGAAAACACCACAGCAGCTCAACACTGTACCATTTAATTTCAGAAAAGGGAACTACACAAAAACGAGGAAGGTAATTAAACAGAAATAAAAATGGCACAGAACAAAATGTGAAATCCCTGCAAGCTGCATGAAAACTTTTAAAAAATACTATAATAAAGGCTCAATTTAAATGTATACACCAAATGAAAAAAAACACAGTAAGAGAGACAAAAAAGTGCCACCCTGGCTAAATAAAGTAAATGAAGCAGGGAGAGGCAGAAAGACATCCTTTAAAAAGTGGAAGTTAAATCCTAGTGTGGAAAATAGAAAGGAGCATAAACTCTGGGAAATGAAGTGTAACAATATAATTAGGAAGGCCAAAATAATGTGAGGAACAGCTAGCCAAAGTAATAGGAAAAGAACTTAAGTACATCAGAAGCAGGAAGTCTGCTAAACAACCAGTGGGGACGCTGGACAATCAAGATGCTAAAGGAGCACTGAAAGGTGAAAGGGCCACTGAGAAGAAACTAATCTAATTCTTTGCATCAGTTTTCACGGCTGAAGATGTGAGGGAGATTCCCGAACATAAGCCATTCTTTTTAGGTGACAAATCTGAGAAACTGTCCCAGATTGAGGTGTCTTTAGAAAAGATTTTGGAACAAATTGATAAACTAAACAGTAGTAAGTCACCAGAACCAGATGGTATTCAGCCAAGAGTTCTGAAGGAACTGCTAACTGTAGTCTGTAACCTATCATTTAAATCAGCTTCTGTACAAATGACTGGAGGATAGCTAATGTAATGCTAATTTTTAAAAAGGTCTCCAGAGGTGATCCTGGTAATTACAGGCCAGTAAGACTGACTTCAGTACCAGCCAAACTGGTTGAAACTAAAGTAAAGAACAAAATTGTCAGACATATAGATGAACATAATTTGTTGGGAAAAAAAGGCAACATGGTTTTTGTAAAGAGAAATCATGCCACACCGATCTACTAGAATTCTTTGTGGAGAAGTCAATAAGCATGTGGACAGGGGGCATCCAGTGGATACAGTGTACTTATATTTTCAAAAGTTCCCTCACCAAAGTCTCTTAAGCAAAGTAAGCTATCATGGGATAAGAGGGAAGGTCCTCTCCTGGATCAGTAACTGGTTAAAAGACAGGAAACAAAGGGTAGGAATAAATGGTCGGTTTTCAGAATGGAGAGAGGTAAATAGTGGTTTCCTCTGGGGGTCTGTACTGGGACCAGTCCTATTGAACATATTCATAAATAATTTGGAAAAAGGGGTAAACAGTGTGGTGGTAAAATTTTCAGATACAACGTTGCTCAAGATAGTTAAGACTCAGACAGACTCCAAAGAGCTACAAAAGGATCTCTCAAAACTAGGTGACTGGGCACAAAATGATGAAATTCAATGTTGATAAATGCAAAGTAATGAACATCGGAAAACATAATCCTAAGTATACATATAAAATGATGAGATATAAATTAGCTGTTACCACTCAAGAAAGAGATCTTGGAGTCATTGTGGATAGTTCTCTGAAAACATCCACTCAATGTGCAGCATCAGTTAAAAAAAGCAAACAGAATGTTGGGAATCATTAAGAAAAGGATAGATAGTAAGACAGAACATATCATATTGCCTCTATATAAATCCACTGTATGCCCACATCTTGAATACTACATGCAGATATGGTTGCCCACATCTAAAAAAAAAAAAGCTATATTGGAATTGGAAATTGTTCATAAAAGGGCAACAAAAATGATTAGGGGTATGGAACGGCTTCCGTATGAAGAGAGATTAATAAAACTGGGACTTCGCAGCTTGGAAAAGTGATGACCAGCAGGGATATGATACAAGTCTTTAAAATCATGCCTGGTGTGGAGAAAGTAAATAAGGAAGTGTTATTTACTCCTTCTCATAGCACAAAAAGTAGAGGTCACTAAAATAAATTAATAGGCAGCAGGTTTAAAACAAACAAAAGGAAGTATTTTTTCACACAATTAGGTCAGTCTGTGGAACTCTTTTCCAGAAGATGTTGTGAAGGCCATCCCAACAGGGTTCAGATAAAGATGAGATAGGTTCATGGAGAATAGGTCCATCAATGGCTATTAGCCAAGATTGGCAGGGATGGTGTCCCTAGCCTGTGTTTGCCAGAGGCCGGGAATAGGTTACAAAGAATGGATACTTGATGATTACCTGTTCTGTTTATTCCCTCTGGGGCATCTGGCATTGGCCACTATCAGAAGACAGGATACTGAGCTAGATGGGCCTTTGATCTGACCCAGTTTGGCCACTCTTATGTTTTTAAATTATATACGACATCAGTAAAAATTGACCAAAGTTGTAAGTCTGAGTGGATAAAACAAATCTAAGATACATATTCTTACTATATAACCAAGTTGCTACAAACATACAAATTTAATAATATATAGATTTTCTTAGAACTCGGATATTCACGTTCAAGAAAAATCTATTCCGTCCTACGAAGCTCTTCCAAAACAAATAATAATTCGAAAATAATTTTCCTTCGTTAATTGCTTGCAGTGTGCTTTGCATTCTACCACACTGTTCTACGTTCAGTCCAGTCATGCTTCATAATGACCAGAAACCTCAACATAGCTATAACCTCTTGTATAATGCTTGACCAGTAACTGTTTTTTTTTATGATCAGCGATAAGCAATCATAAGGACTAGTTTCTGAAATGTTATCAGACTTTGAGCCCTATTCTTACATTCTGATCAATTGGCACCATAATGCTTTTCTTGTGAATTCTGGATTCCTGCAATACATGCTCTGTTGGATTACCTATAAAGATAATACATGATTTGCAGCTGATTGAGAACATGGTAGCATGATCATTGCTAGGGTAAGCATCAGGATTTCACTTAACTCTTGCCAGCACTGGGGTATGGATAGATTAAGACTTCTTAAGACGAAAGGTAAGCACAAAATATAATTATTAATGGAAATAATAAATAATAACTGCAAATACTTACTTAGTATCATTATTATTTTTTATTCAAAAAGTATTAGATCCAAAAACTTTATACAAGCTTCTCATTTCCTATCTTATAAAGAAATAACAGAACTTTTGGTCCCCAGAGATGGCAAAATGTATAACAAGTACTGCTCTCATCTTTACATCTGTAGCCCCAAGTCTAAGCAATGCCCTTCAAGATTAAGAACTGCCAAGGATTTGGTGTATTTTAAAAAAAGATCTAAAATGTGTCTCTTTGATAAAGTATTTGCTGGTCACGACTTGGAAAAGCCACATTGCCACTCTGGTGCTGTGTTTCAATATCCTAGCTCTCCCTATCCTTGCCATGGTACCTATGAAAGGATCGCTTTTCCCGCTTCCTCCCTCTTGATGCTATGTGGTATAAATTTCAGAAGGAGAGCTGCTTGGTGTGATTCTGTCAAACAGGAGATATGGTGGGTGCAGAGACAGAAATAAAATCCAAGAATTCAAAGTGAGCAGTTTTAAAAATATTCTGAAAAAAATTGATATGGTTCATGGGAATGTCAGAGCATGATTTCCTTATTTTTGCAGAAAGAACTGAACACCTAAAGATACCTGAGGTTTTCTTATATATATTTCTTTTGAAGATAGAGCTAGAGGCATTTATCAAGGGACAGTCAGGGTGCTCTTATAGAGGGGAGGTGTGAAGCGTTATAAATAGAAAAGAAGCTAAGCAGTTTGGACATTAAAAAAATGGGAAAGTAACTTTTAAAAATGTTTCAGTCCATTCAAATCTCACTGGCAGTATTGTTTAGATCCGATGTGCTTCTTTACAGCGAAGGGTGAATCTCACAAGAATCAGATTTCAGAGTGGTAGCTGTGTTAGTCTGTATCAGCAAAAAGAACGAGGAGTACTTGTGGCACCTTAGAGACTAACAGATTTATTTGGGCATTAGCTTTCATGGGCTAAAACCCACTTCATTGGATGCATACAGTGGAAAATACAGTAGAAAGATGTATATAGACAGAAAACATGAAAAAAATCAGTGTTGCCACACCAGCTATAATGAGACTCACTGCACATAAACTGTCAAAAGTTCTGATGCTCCCCGAAGCCCAGCCACACATCCTCAATCTGGAAAATGCAAGTCACCAAATAGCTCTTGTTAAGATTTCTGGTACCATACTTCCTGCTTCTGACTGTATAGGAGGTGCCACAAGATCAGCTTTTCTGGCTGCATTTTGGCACCTCTGCTTACTCTGGTGGCTAGAACTGGTACATGATGAGGGATGCCAAACACAACAATTTTGAAATTCAAAAAGGTTTCATCTGTGTTTATGTGGAAAGTTCAGGGCATTAAAAAAAAATTGAACCAGTTCACTAAGACCTCCACTCTCAACATCTCCCACATCTGCCTTCTCCTACAACATACAGACAAGCACAAAGCGAGGCTGGCTAACAGCCAGATCCTGCAAACACCAGAACAAGCACTCTGACTTGATTCAGCAAAGGACTCATATTCAGCAAAGCATCTAAATATGCACTTAACTTTGAGCTTCAGTAGAAGCACATGCTTATGAGTATGAATTGCTGTAAGTGCCAACAGCAGTAAAAGCAAGGATCATAGAAATGTCTTAGCCTTTTTGGGAAAGGAACGGCGAAGAGAGAGATGGTGAAAATGAGTTATGAGCAGTTGAAGAAATGTCAGCTGCTTATGCTCTGCAATGAAAGACAGGTCTACACTGGAGAGTGGACAAGGGTGCAGCTAGTCAACTTGATGTATTTTGATGAACAGAAGAGAAATGATGGTCCAGATTCACAGTGAACATCCATCCCACTGGCAGAGGATCGAGCAAACCGAGGAAATCTTGGAGCCAACTACCTGGAGAAGAGCAAGGAAGAGCCTGACAGAGGCAGCAATCATGGCCCATGGAGATCAAATGCACCAGTATAACAGAAATTGTGGACTCATTCAGAGAGCAGGAGAACTTCAGCTGGAGGGGGACATAGTGTATCTCAAAACCCAGCTGCTTGCAGAGTCACTAGGAGTGAGAAAGAGCAGACCAGTACCACGAGAGAACAGACCAGGAGAGGAGGCATCAGCATGAGGAGAGAGAAGGAGAAGGAGCATCAAATTATCTCAACAGATTTTAATATTTATTAGTGAATATTTGAAAATAAACGATACAGAGAGATTAAAGCATCAGTTATTGTTTCATCGGGGATAGCATACAGACTACGGGGGGGGTCAGTATTTTGGAATTGGGCAGCATATACCATATACAGTCTGTCATGTCCCCAATGCGGGGTGAACGGTGGGTGAGATCAAGATACAGTCAGGAGGCAGTGAGGGTACATCGCTCATACAAACAGGTTATAGACAGTCGTGGGAATAAAGGAGCGAGCTGGGTGATGAGGATAGGGCGACCCTCACATAGTGGAGTTTGGTTTGGTGGGTTCACGGCTCAGGGGATAGAGTCCAACGGGGGAGTGTGAAAATCTCCTCCCCCCTTCGGGTGCACGGAGTCACGCCTGCTTACTCTTGGTATTGGCGGTGACCGGTGACGTGCTCCGTGTAAATGTCTCTGGACCATCTGATAGTGTCCGAGACCATCAGGCGTCTCATGAGCTGCGCGTAGCGACGGCCTACCCCGCAGGCCCGAAGCACGCGTTCATTACAAGGGTCCCAGGCACCCAGGGCCCCAACGATCAGGGCATCAGTATAGACCTCGTAGCCCTTTGACCGCAGAGTGTCCGCCAAGGGGGTGTATTTTTCGAGCTTTCGGGCTCGGGCCTCACGGAAGGCCAGGGTCCTGTTCTCGAAAGGAACCGTCACGTCAACGAGGATGATCTTCTTTCGAGCCTCGTCTCTTGGGAGACAAAGAGAAACCAAGTAAGTAATCCAGCTCCTACTGAATGATACATCTAAAAGTACAGAAATACTAAGTAATAGCAAGGAAACACATTAGAGTATCTTTTGTTTTAGCTTGTGAATTTTCCCTGTGCTAAGAGGGAGGTTTATCCTTGTTTTTGTAACTTTAAAGTTTTGCCTAGAGGGAATCCTCTGTGTTTTGAATCTGACTGCCCTGATTTTACCTTCCATCCTGACTTTACAGAGGTGCTGCTTTTATTTTTTTCTTTACAATAAAGTTTTGTTTTTAAATAATCTGATTGGGTTTTAGAATTCTGTGGCACCTTATAGACTAACAGACGTTTTGGAGCATGAGCTTTCGTGGGTGAATACCCACTTCGTCAGATGTATTCACCCACGAAAGCTCATGCTCCAAAACGTCTGTTAGTCTATAAGGTGCCACAGGATCCTTTGCTGCTTTTACAGATCCAGACTAACACGGCTACCCCTCTGATGACTGGGTTTTAGTGTCCTAAAAACCCAAGGGTCTGGTCTGTGCTCACCCTGGTTACCTATTTGGTTGGTGTATTATTCTCAAGCCTCCCCAGGAAAGGGGGTGAAGGGACTTGGGGGGATATTTTGGGGAAACAGGAACTCCAAGTGATCCTGTCCCTAAATCTTTGTCTAACTCACTTGGTGGTGGCAGCTTTCTGTTCAAGGACAAGGAAGGATTTGTGCCTTGGGGAAGTTTTTAACCTAAGCTGGTAGAAATAAGCTTTGGGGGTCTTTCATGAGGGTCCCCAAATCTGTACCTCCGAGTTCAGAGTGGGGAGGGAACCCTGACAATATGACTAATATAAAGGGCCAAATTCTTAGCAAGCATCAAGCCATCCTCTGTTTTACATGATCACTTTTGGGTTCACACTTAGTATATGCATGAACATGCCATACCCCACATGTGCTCACCAATCATTTAAATGACGACTCATCTCCCCAGTTTGCAAAGGGAAATGGCTATGTGCATGTGCACAATAAGAGTGCATCCACTTGTAAACACTGTTGTATCAATGGAAGATATATACAACTGATCCAGGTATAGATAACAACAAGGATGTGTTTTTCCAGGTAGTCCACTCAGAGGAAGTGAGTCTCTGCCCAACTCATAACTGCCCGCAAGAGACTGCATGTCATCTCTGAGCTAGAGGATAGAAAGCAGCATTGTCACAGAGTTGGCAGGCTTTAAGAGAGACAGACACACTGAACAGCATTTGCAAACCAACCTTCACAGAGGCAGAATGAATTGCACGTGCACGCATGGAGATCCAAAGTTACATGGAAAGTCTTGGTGCAAATAAATTGCTCAAAATTCTCTCCTTTTTTTTGTTCTGCTCTGTTTCTGAGATGTGCTTAAGACACAAAACTAAGTTCATAGGCAGTTTAGTTTCAAAATGTGTACTTCATCTCCTGAATCCTTTGGCTGTGGTTCACGCTCAAACACTCTGTCACAAAGAAAATCATCAGTTTGTCATAATGATTCTTAACTTACACTCCAGCAGTTGTAGCTCCTCCTTTCACAGGCAGTGTGAAATATTCTTCTGCCTTTTTGGGGAAGTGTCAGTGACACTACTTCTGCTCACTCTCCCTATTGCGTCTATAGGGGGAAAAGATGACATGAACTAATGAGTCAAAACTTGTGAGCTTGGATGGGCACGTTCTCCAGAGCCCACATCTCTGTGGGAATCACTCATTGCAGCTCTATTAAAAAAATTATCAATTGATTAAACACAGTGACCTTTACAGAATAATGAGTTAGGAACAATGCCAAATGTTGATTAACTGTCATGTCCACATGTCCCCCCTGTGACGGAACTGCAGAGGTATTCATATGCAGTAAACAACTTAGCTAAGATTGAGAAGTAAAGGTAAAAGGAACAGTTAAAATGAGGGAAAGAAATTGTCCTATTTCCAAAAATGCCACTGCAGGGGCTACATATCAAGAGTTGTCCATAAAGAGAGACCAGCAAAAAAACAAAAACAAAAAAAACTCCATGGTTATATATGTCTACATGGCAGCTGGCCTGTGAGAGCTGACTTGGGCTCATGGGGCTCAGGCTGTGGGGTTGTAAAATTACAGGGTAAATGTTCAAGCACAGGCTGGAGCCCAGGCTCTGAGCCCCTCCCCTCTTGAGGGGTCCCAGAGCTCAGGCTGTTATCTAATGCAATTTATCATTTTCTCCCCACCTGTGAGCTATCAACAAGACGTCTGCAATGATCATATAAAACAGGATGACAGAATCTGCAATTTTGAATGTAAACCAAAAACAATTCACTTTGAAACAATTTAGCCATTTTCTCCTTTCAGTTTCCTGGGTTTTTCTTTCTTTGCTATTGTCAGCAACTTTGCAGTACAGAGGGGGGCAATTGAATTTCACAACCTAATAGAATTAGCTACCTGCAGATTTCCAAATAAAAACTCTCTCTCTCTGGAGTGATCAAAAACACTTTCTTTTTCATCAGACACCAACATGTTATCTAAACCACCATGACAAACCCAGTACTATTGCAGTCAAATTTAAATGGCTATTCAGTGATGCACAACAACCTCTTGATACCTCCTTTTACATTCCAGCCTGCATTGTCTCTCTAACATGACTAGTTACAATTATATTTTTCATTCTTTCCACACCCCCACCAACCACCTGTAGTCAGAGGCTGAGTTTGTCATCCAACCAGTTCATAGTCTGTGCCTGCTGATGTGGAGATGACCTGAAGTAAAAAGATAATACAACCGACCGCTATCTAATTCTAATGCAGAGGAAATGACAGGTGAGTCTGTAAGAGATTGAACAAGGCAGCTTCCAATTGTCACCTTAGGGAGCATATAATAGATGAACAGGTTAGGTCACAAGTGAAAATAAATTGTGTGGTCTCGGCTTGGTCATTATGGGCCTGATTTTCAAAGGTTCTAAGCACTTCCACTGACTTGAATTCATTGCAAATGCTCAGTACTTGAGTGGGGGCGGGGGAAATCAGGCTTCACAGAAACCACCATCCAGTTTAGCACAACAGACAGTCTTTAACCAAGAGAGGCCCAATTAGGCCCCATATTGCAGGTAAAGAAGGAAGCCAAAATTATATACAGAACGCTTGCACAAAACCTTTCTACACTATTCGTAGCACAAGACAGGTAAACCAGTTTGGATAAAGTGAGAATTAGCTTGAATCATCTTAAACTCAGACTGAATATAGTCCTCTGAGATGCATTTCTGATGTAATTCAGCAATGTATTTCAGAGTCCTTCAAATGCTTCCAACCCTTTCTCTAACCCCAAAATAACTTCCTTTATGGAGTATTTTATCCAAATCTGCAACCCATGCCCTCCCCAATGACCCGATCACATCTTTCCAGTGTCTTGGAATCACTATTTTTCGTGTTACCATTACACTTGAGGTTACCATTTAATATTTCTCATTAAATAATGTAGCTCAACTCTGAAAGAGTCTGATAATATTCAAAGAGGTACCAGATTAACAGCCCTTTCAGACTTATTTTTAAGACAAAGCATACAACACTATTAACAGAATGTGCTGCCTACACAATGCGCCCAGACTGGTGAACCAAGCACCTTCTTCTGCAAGAACACGCACAAAGGGAGATCCGACCTGGAGAACCTCAGGGCCTGAGTTCCATCAAAAGTACCTCCACATGTTTCCCAGCTGCAGGGCCGGCCTTAGGATTTATGGTGCCCTAGGCGAGATTATTAAACTGGTGCCCCTGTGCCTGATCTGCTCTTAGCAACACAAACATAAGCTTACAGTATTGGAAAACTTGCCACATTCACATTATTAAAGCCAGTTTAACTTAATTAAGCACACTGTAATGCTGATGGACTAGCACTAAAGAAGCAGCACTATAGAAAAAATTCTGATGACAAAATGATGCAAATTTTTTTTTAATTTATCAAAATTTTATTGGAAATTTATATGAAGAGGTATTGAAACAAAGATTTGTTTTTAATTAAAAGCAATCTTTCTGGCTTTTTTGGCTGCAAAATCAGTAATAATGTCATCGTATGACAAAGACAAAGTCATGTCTTGTTCGATTGCAAGAATAGCAAGACCAGTTAAGCGTTCCTGACTCATTGTAGAGCGGAGATAGTTTTTAATGAGCTTTAGTTTTGAGAAACTCCGTTCTCCTGATGCTACTGTTACAGGAATTGTTAGTAGAATACGAGTGGCAATGTACACTTTAGGATATATGTCAACAAGTTTGCGGGTATGAATAAACTGTACAATGTCCATCACCGATTTTGCATGTGGCAACATTGATGACAGTGTACTCAATTCTTGGTACAGTTCAAGTCCATTTAAATCAAAACTATCACCGTGCTTCAGGAGGCTCTCTAGGTTCTTGCACTTTGTCATTAGTTGCTCTTGTTTTCCTATTTCGTTGAATTTAGTCATGTCATACAAAAATCCAAACTGTTCATGGTGTACTTGCAAGGTATTAAACCTTTCATCAACAGCAGATACTGCTTTATCCATCACAACATTAAAAAATTCAACCTCAAATTTCTTTTCTGGATCGTCTATGGGCATGATCTGTTGTACAGATTCTTCACAAAGAAGTGTCCCTGGCCTTTTAAACTCATGTTAACTATGTATTTACTTTATGAAAGTTGGAGAAAACATTGTGAAAATGTAAAACATTGGCTGCCCAACTTCTGGGCTGGCAAAAGTTATACTGACTCACAGGCAAAAAAAAAAGCAGGAGAATCTTAGTACAACATATGGTCACTCTATACCAGGGGTCGGGTCGGCAACCTTTCAGAAGTGGTGTGCCAAGTTCACTGTAATTTAAGGTTTCTCGTGCCAGTAATACATTTTAATGTTTGTAGAAGGTTTCTCTCTATGTCTATATTATATAAATAAACTATTGTTATTATCTGAGGTCTTGGCCACCGGTCCTGCTCAGGCCACTGCCAGCTGAGTAAATGAAACCCCAAACCGGCAGCGGGCTGGTGGCTGGAACCCTAGGCAAGGATCCCAGGCCCTGCTCAGCCTGCTGCTAGTCTGGGGTTCTGACCACCAACTCATGCCAGCCAGGATCCTGGCCGCCAATCCGCTCTCAGCCCGCTACCAGCCTGGGATTCTGCTCACCCAGGCTGGCAGGAGGCAGAGTGGGGCTGGCGGCTGAGCTCCTGACTGGCAAGGGGCTGGCAGCCGGAACCCTGGAGTAGCAGTAGGCTGAGTGCTGCTGGCACCCCAGACTGGCAGCAGACTGAGCCACTCAACCCCCCATCGGCCCTGCTCAGCCCGCCACCAGCCCACTCAGCCCGCTGCCGGCTGAGTGAATGGAACCCCAGGCTGACAGCAGGTTGAGTGGTTCAGCTGGCCTGCTCAGCCCACTGCCAGTCTGGGGTTCTTTGGGGGTCCCCAGGCCAGCAGCAGGTGCTGAGTGGGGCCGATGGCTGGTATCCCAGCTGGCAATAGGGCAGCAGCCGGAACCCCAGAGCAATGATGGGCTGAGCCGCTCAGCCTGCTGCTGCATACCATCAAAAATCAGCTCACCTGCCACCTTTGACACGTGTGCCGTAGGTTGCCGACCCCTGCTTTATACACTAGTAAGGAGATGAGCATATTACAGTTGTTGGGCTCTTATCAGGAGTAACAGGCTATAGGAAAGTCAGTCAACATTTTTTGTTTCTCTGATGAAAACTGGCCCACTCCCTGCCTCAAACCAAACCTGTCACTAGTAATTGTCAACAACTTAATTTTCTGTTTTTGGCTAAGATATTGATTTTTTTTTAAATAATATTGAAATTGGATTCAGGATTGTTAGCAAGAATTTTTGGCAAACAAAGTTGTTAAATGACAATCTAAATGGCAACACAGTACTGCTTTCATGCTTGGCTCACCCCCCAGCTCGCTGGTCCAACAGCTGCAGTAGAGGAAGAGATAGGTGGAAAACTGCAGGACCCCAAAATCCACCTCTTGGGGTGCAGAGTGGCAACAGCAGCAGCAAACCCTCAGGTCCAATCACACACCAATGGGCACCACCACCAGCCTTATGGACCATGGTGAAGTTAGCACAGCATCTGATCTCAGGGACAGGGCACCCATGGAGCCACAGCAGCTCGTCCTGCCCTGTGCAGCTCCCCCCGGATGAGATGGATCACTGCCAGCCCGGGGGAGAGGCGCTCCCCAGCTAGGGTGGCCAGATCCAGATGTCCTGATTTTATAGGGCCAGTCCCGATATTTGGGGCTTTGTCTTATATAGGCACCAACTACCCCCACCTAGAGTGACCAGACAGAAAGTGTGTAAAATCAGGACAGGGATGGGGGGGGGGTAAAAGGAGCCTATATAAGAAAAAGACCCCAAAATTGGGACTGTCCCTGTAAAATAGGGATATCTGCTCACCCCACCCCAAGTCCTGATTTTTCACACATCTGGCTAACCCCAGCCAAACCCTGTGTGACATTCCAATTCTGGCTGCCTGCCCAGGAAGTGAGTTACTTTCACTTTCATTCCTCAGCAAGCAGCCAGCCTCCCCTCCCCCCCAGCACTTCACCCTAGCCCTGACGGAGGGGAGGGAGGAGAGAGAGAGGGGTGCTCCTAGGGAGGAGGGAGAAAGGAGGGGGTGCTTCGTGAGGCGGGGGGAGAAGAATGGATGTTATGGGAGACAACAAAGGATACTGGTTCCAGAGCCACAGAGCCTGCCTCACCTGACCTCAGCCGGGGGGAAAGAGTCACACTCACAGGTGAGCTCCTTTCCCAACCCCCACCCCCTCCCCTTCCCAGAGACCCCAGCAGCCAATCCCGTCCCTCAGACTGTGCTGCATTCGGCTCTCTCTAGGACCCAGAAGCCCTGCTTCTACACTGTCTGGGCTGCCTGCTGAGTGGTGCCCCCAGGCAGTGTGGAGCCCTATGCCCTTGCCTATTCTGCCTATGCCTAAGGACGGCCCTGCCCAGCTGTAGACTAGGTATGTCAGGGCCAGTTTCAATGGCTTTCCGTTTGTACATGCTCCCTCCCCCAGCACTGGTAACACAACACTACCTATCATACTGCTATTCAAATCTTCTTGCAGTGATGACCTGGCCTCAGTACCTCAGGGTGGGAGAGTTACTGCTGTTCAGAGCAATAGCAATCTATGATGCATTTCCACTATAAGTTATGCTTTCTGGATAGAGGAATCTACTGCACAGAGCAGAGCTATTCCCTGTTTGATTATGTTCACCCCCCAACCTCTTCTACACAAATTCATAGAGCTTAGTTACACATTGCAGCCACAGAAGGTGAAGAGATTACTATGCAACCACATTTATTTTCCATGTATTCCTCTGACCCAATTAATGCAAGAATTTTGTTGATCTCCACAGCACAGGTGATCATATAATAGGCCCCAAAAGGGCAACATACTGACTCAGAACTCCCTCCCTCTACCTACCATTTCTGCATGGCAGTATAATGTCCTGCCACTTCATTGCAAGCCTCTGTTTGTCATCCTCCCTCTCCTCACCACCGGATGATGGTTTGATTTTCAGTTAGTAATTTCTTATTTTACTGCAGGAAAACAAGAAAATAAAGAAATCCCTTGAAAACAGACTAAAATAAAACAACAAACAGCTTCATTTGATGTGACAAACTATCCTTTGGAGGCTAGTAATATACAGGAGTGAGATGAAGTTAGCCAGAAGTATTTTGCCAAGACTTGTGACATACTGTCAAATGTGAACATTAGCACCTTGGCATATAACTAATTTATAGCTTTTTCAGAGCAATTCCAGCTCTAATCATGTTCCTCTCACACTATTTAAATATATTTTAAAGAAAAAAGAGCCCTGCAACACTTATTCCCTCATGTGCATTTGAAAGCAATGCATTTATGGTTGTCTCAAATCCCGCATGACTCACGTTACAGAGCAAAAGGGATAAGATGATTAAATAGACTGGCTCACCCAGCCAGTTTTTACACATCAATAAATAACAACACAGTAGAAAGATGCGGCTTTCTGTTTGGAATTAATTCAAGCACGGGCTCTTCTTCAGATCTTCCACTCTGTGTAAACTAGATCTGGACAAATAATTCATAATGAATCCTTTATCAATTAAGTTCATTTCTTCTGTTTGCTCATTGGCAAACTCAACTTCTTTGAACATTTTCTTTACTACAAACTATTAAGTAAACAGTTTCAATTAATAACCCTTGGCCTGTAGATTTTTCACATGAAGATGGTTGCAAGAACTCACAATTGTAAATTCAAGTTGTGCTGATTAGTTTTAATTGAACACACAAGTCAAATGGTATATTTTTGTCCCCAGTTGGAGGAGTGTAAAATGAGGGAGCCGGTGCATACATTCAGGGCTGCAGTTCTGGGAATTGCTTGCTCTGCATATTCTCTAATATTCTTGTCAGCCCTTTGATGGGGTCAGGCACACAGCCTACCTGTGACAGGCTTTGCTAAGGAGAAGCCAACACAGATCCATCCACCTGTGATTAGTTTATTGCCTATATGGCAGGGTGACAGTTAATTAGCTAAGGAATACTTGGGCCTAATGAAGTGTTATGATTGCTCTGGTCAGGAAACCTCAGAACACAGGGACCTTCTGAGGAGAGGGACTTCTCAGGGGAGCAGGCTAGTGGACTCACCAGGAAAAGTAGTTTGAGAAAGGTACTTCTATGGAGGAGGTCCCAAAAATCAAGTGCCAAGTTCCAACAGAGGCCTGGTACATGTGAAAGGCCATTAAGAGACAGCAGCAGGTGGTCTTCTAATTGCTGTGCTCTTCTAATTGCTCTGGTGTCTGGCTGCTCAAAAATGGCTGCCATGCGATCTGTCTCAACTGTCCACCCTTCCAGAAAATTTCCCCCATTTTTCTCACAGGTATTATGGAGTACATAGCAGACAGCTATAACCATGTGGATGTTCTCCTCACTAAGGTCTAACCTTGTTAGTAGACTTCTCCAGCACCCTTTCAAATGACCAAAGGCACATTCAACCACCATTCTGCACTTGCTGAGCCTATAGCTATATTCCTTACTGCTGTCCAGACGGCCGGTGTATGGCTTCATGAACCATGGGAGCAAGGGTTACACTGTGTCCCTCAGGATAACTATAGACCTCTCAACATTGTCAATGTTAATTTTGTGGTCCGGAAAGAAAGTCCAGGATTGCAACTTTTTGAATAGACAGGAGCTCCTAAAGATATGCGTGTCATGAACCTTTCCCGACCATCCTACGTTGATGTTGGTGAAACGCCCCCTATGATCCACCCGCACTTGCAACACCATTGAAAAGTATCCCTTTTTGTTTGTGTAATCTTTGGCAAGGTGGTCTGGTACCCAGATGGGGGTATGTGTGCCATCTATCATGCCATCTATCGCCCCATCGCAATTAGGGAACCTCATCATGGCAAAACCATCCACTATGTCCTACACATTTCCCAGACTCATTATCCTTCATAGCAGAAGTTGATTAATGGCTCTGCACACTTGGAGCACAGCAGCTCCCATGGTTGATTTACCTACTCCAAATTGATTCCCCACTGATCGGCAAGCTTCCAAATAGGGATCGCCACTCATTTCTCCACTGTGAGAACAGCCCTCATTTTTGAACTACAGGGCAGGGGAAAGCACTGCACAAAGTTCATGGAAGGTGGCCTTCTGCATTGGAAAGTTCTGCAGCCACTGTTCAACATCCCATACCTGCAAAACAATGCAGTCCCACCAGTCAGAGAGCTGATAGGTAAGGTCTCATGGGAATCAAGACTGAGGGGAAAAACAACTGAGGAGAGTTGGCAGTTTTTCAAAGGGACACTATTAAGGGCCCAAAAGCAAGCTATTCCGCTGGGTAGGAAAGACAGAAAATGTGGCAAAAGACCACCTTGGCTTAACCACGAGATCTTGCATGATCTAAAAAATAAAAAGGAGTCATATAAAAAAAGGAAAATACGTCAGATTGCAAAGGATGAATATAGGCAAACAACACAGGAATGCAGGGGCAAGATTAGAAAGGCAAAGGCACAAAATGAGCTCAAACTAGCTATGGGAATAAAGGGAAACAAGAAGACTTTTTAAAAATACATTAGAAGCAAGAGGAAGACCAGGAAAGGGTAGGCCCACTGCTCAGTGAGGTGGGAGAAATAGTAACAGGAAACTTGGAAATGGCAGAGATGCTTAATGACTTCTTTGTTTCGGTCTTCACCGAGAAGTCTGAAGGAATGCCTAACATAGTGAATGCTTATGGGAAGGAAGTAGGTTTAGAAGATAAAATAAAAAAAGAACCAGTGACATATCACTTAGAAAAGTTAGATGCCTGCAAGTCACCGGGGCCTGATGAAATGCATCCTAGAATACTCAAAGAGCTAATAGAGGAGGTATCTGAGCCTCTAGCTATTATCTTTGGAAAATCATGGGAGATAGGAGAGATTCCTGAAGATTGGAAAAGGGCAAATAGAGTGCCCATCTATAAAAAGGGAAATAAAAACAACCCAGGAAACTACAGACCAGTTAGTTTAATTTCTGTGTCAGGAAAGATAATGGAGAAAGTAATTAAGGAAATCATCTGCAAACACTTGGAAGGTGGTAAAGTGATAGGGACTAGCCAGCATGGATTTGTAAAGAACAAACGGTGTCAAACCAATCTGATAGCTTTCTTTGATAGGATAATGAGTCTTGTGGATAAGGGAGAAGCGGTGGATGAGGTATACCTAGACTTCAGTAAGGCATTTGATACGGTCTCACATGATATACTTATCAATAAAATAGGCAAATACAATTTAGATGGGGCCACTATAAGGTGGGTGCATAACTGGCTGGATAACCGTACTCAGAAAGTAGTTATTAATGGTTTCCAATCCTGCTGGAAAGGTATAACAAGTGGGGTTCCGCAGGGGTCTGTTTTGGGACCAGCTCTGTTCAATATCTTCATCAACGACTTAGATGTTAGCATAGAAAGTACGCTCCTTAAATTTGCAGACAATACCAAACTGGGAGGGATTGCAACTGCTTTGGAGGACAGGATCATAATTCAAAATGATCTGGAAAAATTGGAGAAATGGTCTGAGGTAAACCGGATGAAGTTTAATAAAGACAAATGCAAAGTACTCCACTTAGGAAGGAACAATCAGTTTCACACATACAGAATGGGAAGAGACTGTCTAGGAAGGAATACGGCAGAAAGGGATTTAGGGGTTATAGTGGACCACAAGCTAAATATGAGTCAACAGTGTGATGCTGTTGCAAAAAAAGGAAACGTGATTCTGGGATGCATTAAAAGGTGTGTTGTGAGCAAGACACGAGAAGTCATTCTTCCGCTCTACTCTGCGCTGGTTAGGCCTCAACTGGAGTATTAAGTCCAGTTCTGGGCACCACATTTCAAGAAAGATGTGGAGAAATTGGAGAGGGTCCAGAGAAGAGCAACAAGAATGATTAAAGGTCTTGAGAACATGATCTATGAAGGAAGGCTGAAAGAATTGGGTTTGTTTAGGTTAGAAAAGAGAAGACTGAGAGGGGACATGATAGCAGTTTTCAGGTATCTAAAAGGTGTCATCAAGAGGAGGGAGAAAACTTGTTCACCCTAGCCTCTAATGATAGAACAAGAAGCAATGGCTAAAACTGCAGCAAGGGAGATTTAGGTTGGACATTAGGAAAAAGTTCTTAACTGTCAGGGTAGTTAAACACTGGAATAAATTGCCTAGGAAGTTGTGGAATCTCCGTCTCTGGAGATATTTAAGAGTAGATTAGATAAATGTCTATCAGGGATGGTCTAGACAGTATTTGCTCCTGCCATGAGGGCAAGGGACTGGACTCGATGACCTCTCGAGGTCCCTTCCAGTCCTAGAGTCCATGAGTCAATGCTTGTTTCACAGGACCAGAAACAGTGCTCAGAGTGCAGCTGCTCTGTGACTGCCAACAGCAACAGTGAATTGTTTTTTTCAGTGGCTTGCAGCAGGGCTGCTTGCAGGACATCACTATGTTCTGTGCGGTGGGCCCTACTTCTGTGCTGGAAATACTGCAGGACAAGGCACAAGGTGTTTGAGTTGCTCACAGCAGGAGTGCACAAAAGACGGTTACTCACCTTTGTAACTGTTGTTCTTCGAGATGTGTTGCTCATATCCATTCCAGTTAGGTGTGCGCGCTGCGCGTGCACGTTCGTTGGAAACTTTTTACCCTAGCAACTCCAGTGGGCTGGCAAATTGCCCCCTAGAGTGGCGCCGCCATGGCGCTTGATATATACCCCTGCCGGCCCACCCGCTCCTCAGTTCCTTCTTGCCGGCTACTCCAACAGTGGGGAAGGAGGGCGGGTGTGGAATGGATATGAGCAACACATCTCGAAGAACAACAGTTACAAAGGTGAGTAACCGTCTTTTCTTCTTCGAGTGATTGCTCATATCCATTCCAGTTAGGTGAATCCCAAGCCTTACCTAGGCGGTGGGGTCGGAGTGAGAAGTCGCAGCATGGAGCACTGCCGAGACGAAGGCCGCGTCATCTCTGGACTGCTGGACCAGGGCGTAATGGGAAGCAAAGGTGTGGACCAATGACCAGGTCGCTGCCCGACAGATCTCCTGGATGGGCACACGGGCGAGGAAAGCCAGCGACGACGCCTGCGCCCTGGTAGAGTGCGCAGTCATACGGCCCGTAGGAACGTGAGCCAAGTCATAGCAGGTCCTGATACAGGACGTTACCCACGAGGATAACCTCTGCGAGGAAATGGGAAGCCCCTTAATGCGGTCCGCTACTGCCACGAAAAGCTGGGGGGATTTGCGGAACGGTTTGGTCCTCTCCACATAAAATGCGAGAACCCGACGGACATCAAGCGAGTGGAGTTGTTGCTCCCTGCGTGAGGAATGAGGCTTCGGGAAAAAAACGGGGAGGAAGATCTCCTGGTTGACATGAAAGGCTGAGACCACCTTGGGGAGAAAGGCAGGGTGCGGTCTCAGCTGCACCTTATCTTTATGGAAGACCATATACGGGGGATCTACCGTGAAAGCCCGGAGTTCCGACACCCGTATAGCTGAGGTAATGGCTACTAGAAAGGCAGTCTTCCAAGAAAGATAGAGCAGGGAGCAAGCCGCTAACGGCTCAAAGGGGGGCCCCATGAGCTGAGTCAGAACCAGGTTGAGATCCCAGGTAGGGGCAGGGGGTCGGACGTTGGGGTACAGATGTTCCAGCCCCTTCAGGAATCTAGTCACCGTCGGGTGAGAGAAAACCGAGCGGCCATCCCCACCCAGATGAAAGGTGGAGATAGCCGCCAGGTGAACCCGAAGGGACAATATCGCCAGGCCCTGTTGCTTGAGGGACCAAATATAGTCCAAAATATTGGCGACCGAAACTTCCATAGGGAGGAAACCCCTCTCCGTGCACCAACAGGAGAAACGCTTCCACTTGGCCAAGTACGTCGCTCTGGTGGAAGGCTTCCTGCTGCCCAAGAGTACCTCACGTACCGGGGTAGAGCAGCGTAATTCGGATCTGGTCAGCCACGCAGGAGCCACGCTGCTAGGTGCAGCGACTGGAGGTCCGGGTGACAGAGAGTACCGTTGTCCTGGGTGATCAGGTCCGGGTGAAGGGGCAGGGGGACTGGGTTGGCTATGGCCAGGTCCAGCAACATGGGGTACCAGTGTTGCCTGGGCCACGCTGGAGCTACCATAATCACGCGGGCCCTGTCCCTGTGCACCTTCAGAAGGACCTTGTGGACCAGTGGGAACGGAGGGAACGCGTAGAACAAGTGGGTCGTCCACGGGATAAGGAAGGTGTCCGCTATACACCCAGGTTCCCGGCCCTGAAAGGAGCAGAACACTTGGCATGTCCTGTTCCCCCTGGACACGAAGAGGTCCACGCGGGGACAACCCCACCTCTGGAAGAGCGAGAGGGCGACGTCCAGGCGAAGGGACCACTCGTGCGTGAGGAAGGATCTGCTCAGGCGGTCCGCCAGCGTGTTCCGTACTCCGGGGAGGAAGGAAGCCGTGAGGTGAATGAAGTGGGCTATACAAAAGTCCCAGAGTTGCATCGCCTCGTGACATAGGGGAGAGGATCTGGTGCCGCCCTGCTTGTTGATATAGTACATGGTCGTCGTGTTGTCGGTGAACACCACGACACAACAACCTCGGAGCTGATGAGAGAATGTTTGACAAGCAAGGCGGACCGCTCTCAACTCCCGCATGTTGATGTGTAAATCCACCTCCTGCGGGGACCACAGGCCCTGTGTCCTCAGGGTTCCCAGGTGGGCCCCCGAGCCAAGATCTGAGGCATCCGTTGTTAGGGACACCGAGGGTTGGGGCGGATGAAACGGGAGTCCCGCACACACGACAGACTGGTCTAGCCACCACCGGAGGGAATCCAACACCCCCTGGGGAATGGTGACAACAGTGTCCAGCGAATGTCTGGTCGGCCGGTACTGTGCGATGAACCAAGATTGGAGGGGCCTCATGCGGAGCCGCGCATAACCTGTCATGAATGTGCAGGCCGCCATGTGGCCTAAGAGGGTTAGGCATGTCCTTATAGAGGTCAGGGGGGCCGCCTGCAAGCGTTGAATGATGGCAGACAGTGACTGGAACCTGGGCAATGGCAGAAGGGCCCTGGCCAAGGTGGAGTCCAGAACGGCCCCGATGAACTCTATCCTCTGCGTGGGGAGCAGAGTGGACTTGTCCACGTTGATAATGAGGCCCAAGGCAGTAAAGAGGCCGCTGATCCTGCGGACGTGGTTGCGGACCTGCAGCTCTGATGTGCCTCAGATCAGCCAGTCGTCGAGGTAAGGGAACACGTGAATGCGATTGCGCCGAAGATATGCGACGACGACAGCCCTGCACTTGGTGAATACCCTCGGGGCCATAGAGAGGCCAAACGGGAGGACCACGAATTGGTAATGATGGTGGTCGACCACGAACCGAAGGAAACGTCTGTGATGTGGCAATAGGGCGATATGAAAGTAAGCGACCTGCATGTCGAGGGCGGCGTACCAGTCTCCAGGATCCAGGGATGGGATAATAGTCCCCAGGGATACCATGCGGAACTTCAACTTCACCAGATGTTTGTTGAGTTCCCGCAGGTTGAGGATAGGTCTAAGGCCTCCCTTGGCCTTGGGGATGAGGAAGTAGCGGGAATAAAACCCCTTGCCCTTCTCATTCTCCGGAACCGCCTCTATGGCTCCTTTGTCGAGGAGCGTCTGCACCTCCTGGCGGAGGACTTGCTCGTGAGAGGGGTCCCTGAAGAGGGACGAGGGTGGGGGGCGGGAGGGAGGGAAAGACGTAAACTGCAGACGGTATCCCGTCTGCACAGTGCGTAAGACCCAGCGGTTGGATGTTATTTGGGTCCACACCTGGAGGAAAAACGAAAGGCGGTTGGAAAACGGGGGGGAAGGATCCATGGGGGAAACTGGTACTACGCCCTCGGGCGCACCTTCAAAACGAAGGTTTGGGTCCAGGCGGGGCTTTGGAGGAACTCTGATTCTGCCCCCCTTGGTTCCCCGACTGTCTGCGCCTGCCATTTCTGCCGCAGCACCTATTGAGGTCCTGCCGCTGGTGGAACTGGGGGAACGGCTGGCGCTGCTGCTGTTGTTGCGGCCGGAAGGGTCTGCGTTGTGTCTCGGGCGTATGCATCCCAAGGGAGCGCATGATGACCCGATTGTCCTTCAGACTTTTTAGTCTGGGGTCTGTCTTCTCCAAGAACAGGCCCTGGCCTTCGAACGGGAGGTCCTGGATGGTATATTGGAGCTCCGCTGGAAGGCCAGAAACCTGAAGCCAGGAGATGTGGCGCATTGTAACCCCTGAGGCGAGGGTACGAGTGGCCGAGTCTGCTGCGTCCAAGGAGGCCTGCAACGAGGTTCTTGCGACCTTCTTGCCCTCGTCAAGAATTGCCGCAAATTCTTGACGCGCCTCCTGTGGCAACAGCTCCTTAAACTTATCTGCTGCCACCCAAGAGTTAAAGGCGTAGCGGCTAAGGAGGGCTTGCTGGTTGGAAACCCTGAGCTGAAGGGCCCCCACCGAATAGACCTTGCAGCCGAGGAGGTCCATACGCCTGGCCTCCCTGGATTTGGGAGCTGGGGCCTCTTGTCCATGACGCTCCCTCTCGTTCACCGACTGTACTACAAGGGAGCACGGTGTCGGGTGAACATGGAGGTACTCATAGCCCTTGGAGGGGGCCATGTACTTCCGCTCCACGCCTCGTGCAGCAGGGGGGATGGAGGCCGGCGATTGCCAGATCGTATTGGCGTTGGCCTGGATAGTCTGAATAAAGGGCAGGGCGACCCTGGTGGGAGCATCTGAGGAGAGGATGCTCACCACGGGATCTTCGATCTCGGAGACCTCCTCAGCTTGTAGGTTTAAGTTCTGCGCTACGCGCCTGAGGAGGTCCTGGTGTGCCCTGAGGTCGAGTCGGGGAGGGCTGGTGGAAGAAGTGCCTGCCACAGCCTCATCGGGAGAAGACGATGAGGAGACCCTTGGCAAGAGAGTGTCCATAGGGGGGTCTGTCTGAGCCCACGCCTCTGACTCCGGAGGGAGCTCAGGGTCCTGCTGTTTGGACCTGTCCTCCGCATCCGGAGAGGGAGGGGGGCGAGACAGCGATGCCTCCGGCGCCCTGTGCTCAGTCGTCGCAGGCCTAGGAGGAAGCTGTTGGGGGCCCTGGGCTTGGTGGTACACCCAGGGCGTCCAGAACCCCCACTGCTGCTGTTGAGGAGGGTCTTGAAAAAGGGCCGCGTACCTGTCTGTGTCCAGTGCATAAACACTGTCCGCTTGTGACGATACAGACAGCTGTCTGGAGGGCCATGGAGGAGCCGAACGCGGGTGGTAGCAATCCCTTCGTCCTGACGCCGAAGATGTTCTCGGTGCCGGGGACCGGTACCGGGAGTCATACCAGTGCCGGGATCGGGACTGGGGCCTGTCTTGGACTCGGTGCCGGGAGCGGGACAGGTACCTGCCGCCGACTCGGTGCCGGGATTGGGTCCGGGACCTGCCACCGACACGGTGCCGGGAGGTCGACCGGGACCTGCCATCAGCTCGGTGCTGGGAGGTCGACCGGGGAGTTGATCGACGGCGGGAACGGCTCCTAGAGTCCCGGTGCCAGTATCGGTGACTGGAACCAGACCGGGACTGTTTGGAGGATGACCGATGCCGCGAGTGCAACCGGTACCGCCGAGGGGAGCGGTGCCGGGACTGCGAGCGGCACCGGGATCGGGAGCGTCCACGGTGACGGGACCTCGACAGCGAACGTGAGTCCCGAGACTGCGCTCTCATCGTCGGCTTGCCTCTGGACACAACCCGCACCGGAGGTACCGGGGGTGGAGGCTGAGTTGGCTCTGTTAGAGCGATTAGGTCCCGTGCCGAGGCAAAGGTCTCCGGCGTCGATGGGACCAATAGCTCAACCCCAGATCTTATGGGGGAGCTAGGAGGGACCGGACTCGACGGACCCTCCGGGCCCGGAGTCGACGGGCTCCCTGTCGGTGGTGCCGTGGCCGAGGTAGGTGCCGGGCGCTCCACTCGAGTCTGCCTGGATGGAGTTGCAGACTTCGAGGGCCTTGCTTCGGGACCCGGTGTCGGGGAAGGACGGTGCCGGAGAGTCTTTCCGGTGCCGGCGTGGTCCGGTGCCGGTGTAGAGGCGACGGTCTGTGAAGCTGCCGGGTTGAGTGCCGCTTCCATAAGGAGAGTCCTCAATCTCTGGTCTCTCTCCTTTTTTGTCCTAGGCTTAAAAGCCTTGCAAATGCGGCATTTGTCTGAGATGTGCGATTCCCCCAGGCACTTTAGGCATGCGTCATGGGGATCGCTGGTCGGCATCGGCTTCTTACAGGCTGTGCATTGTTTGAAGCCCGGCGAACCAGGCATGGGCCTGGTGCCGGGTGCCGGGAAGGGCTACAGCCCAAACCGGCTAACAAATATTTACAACTATTTACAATATACTACTTAACTAACTATACTTAACAACTATTTACTACTATGAACTGTACAACGAAGGAGAGCTAGGGACGTGGAAGACAGCAAAGCCGTGCTCCACAGTTCCAACGACCGACACGGCGGTAAGAAGGAACTGAGGAGCGGGTGGGCCGGCAGGGGTATATATCAAGCGCCATGGCGGCGCCACTCTAGGGGGCGACCTGCCGGCCCACTGGAGTTGCTAGGGTAAAAAGTTTCCGACAAACGTGCATGCGCGGTGCGCACACCTAACTGGAATGGATATGAGCAATCACTCGAAGAAGAACTGAGCAGGCTCTATGCTTCTGGGGTTATAGCGTATGCGCAGCAGTTTTAAGGTGTGAAAACCACTGGGTTGTTTGCCATTCACATGAGGGAGTGACACAATGTTCCCATTCTCCCCTGCGACAATGTTTTGGTCCCATGAGACATTTCACAAACCTCTCAAAATAAACTGTGGCAAGTTGCACTTTGGGATAGCTACCCACAGTGCACTGCTTTGTGCATAGATGCAGGCGCCGCTAATGAGGATGCACTCCATCGAGACAATGAGAATAGTGTGGCTACCCACAATTGCCTTCACTAATTTGGGGGCTCGAGGTTGAATTAGATAAAGTAGACTTAATTTTGTAGTATAAACAAGCCCTGAGTACGGTAATTTTGTCAAGTGTCCATCGTGCAACATGGTGGTGCTGACCCCTGCTCTCTCTCTACCTGTTTGTGGTGCTTCTCTGCTGACTTAGCCTTCTGGCCAAGTCGTATACAGTCTGTCTGTGAGATAAAAGTAATGCAAACCCCTTTCAGGTTACAACTCCAATGGCGTTTCTCTCGGTTTGTCTCTGCTCCTTCCCTAAAGGCAATGTCTTTGCCCGCTCAGAGTCTTTCTGGCTCCAGCTTTTCAGCTGGGCCACTACAGTTCAGTCCCCCTTCTGGGATGCCTCAAAGTCCAGGCCATTTTCCCTTTCTGGTGATGGGGAGGTACCAGGGACCCTATAGATAGCAGCGATCCACAATGTCCCTTTAAATAAACTGTATTGCTGCTCTAATTCCCTGGGTCACTTTTCCATGTTTCCTGGACATTCTTCACCCTTAACTCAGGGCCTTGTCCTTGTGGAGTCCCAGCAGCCAGCCTGGAGCACCATCCACTCTCCCGCAGCTCTAGCAAGGAACTGCCCTCACTCTGGCCCTGCAGCTCTTCTTATACTAGCCTGCTGGGCCCCGATTGGCTGCTTTCCACATAGCCGTGCTAGGCAGCTCAGAGGACCTCTCTACTGCCCTCTTCTGGGGCGGGGTGTGGCAGGGCTACAATGCCACCAGCAGGGGCCCTTCACCCCATCACAGGGAGATATACACTCTCACTCCCACATTGCCAGAACAAGCAAGGTCAGGAATAATAGGCTTCAGAAAGATTCTCTCTCTCCATATGAGCAGCTATGCATCTTATGCCTCCATAGTGTGTAAATTGCTTTTGTTTGGTTTCAAAGCACCAGCTTGACCGTGAATAGGTAGGGCCTGTGAACACCTCATGTCTAATTGATGCGAACCTATGCTAATCATAGGGCTAGATCTATGCTATGCTTTGCCAAACAGTCCTTAAGATAGCTATTCTCAATGAGTTACAACTGACACTCTAAAATGTCTCACAATAGTACATTTTAAGGATACTATATAACACAGTCCTTATCTGCTTGAGTTAAAATAATTTTTATCTCAGATCTTTGCACTTACCATACATTTCTGTAAGATTATTTTCAGTCAAAACCAAAGAAATATTATCCTATTGTACTTTAATTCACATAATAGCTTGCTGCAACACAGAAAGGACACATATTGATCAGCATCCCCAGTGGCTTTCTTAAATATTATGAGCCAATTTTAATTCAGTTCAGAAAAACAACCTTGTTCATTTCTTGGCTAGTGCAGTTTCTCCTTATTAAAGCTATGGCTTACATGTTTCAGAAAGCAAAAGCTCTCAATGATGATATGCATAATGAAGAGACTCCATTCCTTACAGAGAAAGCTAATTAATCATTAGGTGAGTTCTAGTAAATTTTCTGAATCACCAATCTTCTGACAGGCACACAGTTAAGCCAGCAAACTGCCCACAGATATTACTTGCCCTTCAGAAGGGAAAGCATCCTCTTGTGGACTTTGAGCATCCTCTCACTATTTTTTTTTAAACAAAAACAAAATTAACAAAACATATAATGAGTAATGTATCTGTGCAAGCAAATAATGATCGCATGGAGCCTAATAGTGCCAGGGTTTAAGGTATATTGATGGAAGAGTGAATTGTTTTCTAGTGGATCAGGTATGGTGTAGTAGACAGAGCAACTAAATTTTCTGTTTAACACAGTTTAAAACCCAATATAGAGAAAAACGTTACCATCCTTGCTGCAGAGTTGGTTGTTGCGTTTCCCTTATCATGTCCTTAGCTTCTTTGCACAGGGTGCAGCGGGGCCTCAGGGCAGGGGTTTAGGTGCAGGAGGGGTGCAGTGTGTACGAGGGGGCTCAGGGCAGAGAGTTGGGGTGCAGGAGGGGTGCATGGTGCAGGCAAGGGGCTATGGGCAGGGAGCTGGGGGGGGGATGCAGGAGGGCTCCCTGCCTGCCTGCCCTGTCCCCAGCCCCACACCGCTCCAGGAAGCGCTGTGACCCCTGGGGGAGGGGGGACGGAGGGTTCCATGTGTGTTGTCCTTGCTACGCCTCCAGGTACCTCCCCTGAAGCTCTCAATGGCTGCAGTTCCCTGTTCCCGGCCAATGAGAGCTGCGGGGGCCAGTGCCTGGAGGCAAGAGCAATGCACAAAGCCCTCTGCCCCCCGCCCAGGGGCTGCAGGGACATGCTGCTGGCCACTTCTGGAGAGCGACGTGGGGCCCACAGCGCCACAGGGGGAGTCCTGCAGGCTGGATCCAAAGCCCTGAGGGGCTGGATCCAGCCCGCCAGCTGTAGTTTGCCCACCCCTGGTATAGGTAGTAAGTAGGTACTTGGTAAAGTGCAGTTATTCTATTAATATAATTAGCAGTTTTATGCTTTATTCAGAAAGGTGACCTCTGTGGATATAGGAATGGACATCCACTCCACTGCTACTAGCTGGATTGCAGGTGGCTAAGGTTTGAGTACCAGCCCCCTTAGCCTACTACAAAAATCACTGCACAAACAAGTAACATGCAGAAAAAGCATGTTGTCTTATACTGGATGTTAGACAAAGAAAAGAGAGGAAAGGGGCCTGATCTAGCTCCTCATTAGATCAATATATCATCTCCGACCGACTTAATTGGGAGTTGGACCAAACCCCAAAAGAGCAAACCAAAAACAAACAAACCAAAAAAATACATGCCCAACTATTTGGCTGTGGTCTTTTTATATGAAAATGTTTTTGTTTAAGCTGTAAAGCAATTTCTACAAAAGATGCCCCCTAAAACAAAAATCCCAAAATTGAAATTCTGAGCCGTGAGAGCCAAAGGAGCATACCCCATACAACTCCCATTAAGATTTGTTGCACCAACATAAAGGGAGTATCATTTGTTGCGAAAACCTAGGGGGAAAATCTTGCTTTTACTTGCTTCCATGATGATTAATTTCAAGGATTTTGGAGTGCTGTGGTAAAGCACATTTTTAAAAAATGATTATTTTGGAGCTTAATATTTTTGTGGTTGCAGAGAATCACACATTGCTAAGGTGAATAGTTACGTGCTTCCCACTTTCCCATTATATAACCTCTCAATATTCACAAATCCCACAAACAATGCCTATCTTCACTACATAATTCACATGGACCAGCAGGCAGCACGTCTTGATTCACTTTCTGTAATGTTATCACGTAGGGAGCTGTATTTAATATAATAAATTTCAGCCAAACATGTGGTAGAAAACATAGGCTTGTCAGGTCACCTGGAGCAAATTGCTGGAACAAACTGGAGTACTAACAAGCAATACAGAGGAGCTTATAGACAGCTGACGCAGATCCATAGTTTATATTCCAGAGACAGTTAATGTCAATGTCAGTGGAATTTGCACAAGCAACATACCCTCAAATTCAACTCTGCACTAGCTGACATTTCTCTTTTTAAAACTGGCAGCATGAGTTGTGGAACCTAAATTTAACCTCTGGAGAATATGCCACATGACACTTGTGTTCCTTACATGTTCAGCTTAAGACTTTGAAAGCTAAATTTACTCATGCACCTCCTTTATAAGTAACTAGACTAGCAACAGCTGAACTTCTGTCACTTGTTAAGCTTCTATAATCTCAATCTTTCCCTCTTGGGGATCCATTTTTTAATAAGGACCATCCTAGGCCCCAGAGGATGACACTAAGTGTTGGAAAATGCCAGAAACATAGCACTGTTCAATGATTTTTAAACAAACATCACTTTTGGTAGGTGACCATTACACTGATGGATTCTTGGATGAATTATGCAAGACCTGTTTTAATAGCTTTGTCTGAATTTTCACACAAGCATTTCAAATTTCAAAGCCTAAGTAAAGATCTTTTAAGGTGATGCTTCCAGAGACTCCATACTAAAATTTAAGGAAATAAATAAATAAATACAAGGATTATTCCCTGAAAGAATTTTTGGTAAATGTGCAAAAGTGGTTCTCTTCCTTTTCTACTAAACACCTTGCCAATGCTATATAATTGGAATTGCTAGAAATTTAGCTGGCAATTCTATTCAAATCTAATGAATTTTAGAGTTACTCATTCTCATTTTATTAATCATTCATTCAAACTTCTCTCTTCTTGACATTAACACGAATACTCAAATCACAGGCAAACTGAGCTATAAACAATTATACTGTGCTTCATATTTTTTTCAGTCCAGTGATGGCACCGATGGGATGATGGACAATTCTTACCAATGAGATGAAACCTGTTGCAACCAGAAGGATGGACATACTTCCTAGAGATGGTCAACCATCAGAGAAAGCAGGCATTACAGTACAATAGGTCAACCAAGGACCTACTGGCCCTGGGGACAAGCACTCCTGTGAGGATCCAGTCATTAGAGAGACACTAGAAGGAGTGGACTAAAGGATTCATGAGGGGTGCGGTGGTACCCAGGTGACATGAGGTGATTCAGTAGGGAAAGAGGGATATAAGTGATTCAAAGAAACAGGACAGCAGCCACAACACACAGAGAGAGCCTACTGAGATAAGCACAGAACTAAGTAACAGAGAATCAGCCAGAGACAACTCCCCTGGGGAGGGAGGAGACTCCAGAGAGAGAGCGTTCGCAAGACTCGAAGACAGAAATAGGGCACTCCTGAAACGATCTCAAAGATTATGTAACCAGCTGAGTCTACAGTGAAGATGAGACTGCAACTCTGCTATGTGCTAGCAACCTCTGGTCGAAGGTACATGAGATGGGGCTCTAGGTATCAGTTATTTGTAAAATAAGGAAGGTGTATCATGATCTGTGGAACTGGAGTCAGGAGCTCATGTTTCATGGAGGGTCTATTATGGATGGGTCACCAGAGCAGCGGGTGGAGTTTGTCTGGAAGCAATTCAGCCAGGTGGACAGAGCAATGCACATGCTTTAAATCAAGTTCCACTGCAGTCAGCTTCACTCTGTGTTAATGAAACTCTGCTGACTCCAAAAAGACTTTTACATTCCCTGCACTGGGGGTGAAACTTCCTCTGAGGGAACTCTGTCAGGGTTCCTTCCCATTGGGAAGGTGTCTCAGCCTTTAAAGGTTCTCAGTGGATGTGCCACACAGAGGCTCAGCCGGCACAGTGATTCCGTTACAATATTCTGTTCTTGCAGCAAAACAGTAGGACACATTTAAATGAGTTCTTGGTTCACTTTGCAGATTCTCACAAGTCTCTCCATATATGTCCTTGCAATAGTGTCTAGTTCCCTTTTAAAAAGAGAACAGGCGTACTTGTGGCACCTTAGAGACTAACAAATCTATTTCAGCATAAACTTTCATGAGCTACAACTCACATCTTCGGATGCATAGAATGGAACACACAGACAGGGGATATTTATACATACAGAGAACATGAAAAGGTGGAAGTACGCATACCAACAAGAAGAGTTTCATCAACTGAGATGAGGTATCATGAGCAGGAGAAAAAAAACTTTTGAAGTGATAATTGAGATGACCCATAGAAGGTGTGAGGAGAACTTAACATAGGGAAGTAGTGTACACTACTACACTATCAATTAGTGTAATGACCCAACCATTCCCGGTCTCTGTTTAAACCTAAGTTAATTGTATCTAATTTGCATATTAATTCGAGTTCAGCAATCTCTCTTTGGAGTCTGTTTTTGAAGGTTTTTTGTTGCAAAATTGCCACCTTCAAGTCTGTCACTGAGTGGTTAGAGAGGTTGAAGTGTTCTCCCACTGGTTTTTGAATGTTATGATTCCTGATGTCAGATTTGTGTCCATTTATTCTTTTGCGTAGAGACGGTCTCTTTTGATACTTCCTTACACCTTTACCAGACCTGCTGTGGCACTGCTAATGGAAGAAGAGTACATCTGTTTCCAGGCTCATGATCTTGCCGTACTCAAGTAATGACCTATGCCTTTCTGTACCTCCCTTGATGTTCCATAGACTGGCACTGAACCGAGTTACAGAGAGCTGACATTTTACCTGGGCTTAGAGCATTATATTAGCTTCGCACTTTAATAACCATTGTCTCAAGTCAGCCTCTAACAGTGAAAATGGCTCCTAGACAATGACCTAAGTACAGAGAAAAATCAATGGGACTGAAATCCACACACATCTTTCATGGAGCCGAGAGTGCTTGAATAAGCTGAATTCTGTGCCATAGACGGGGCTGTACACTTCCTGTGTGGAGTCCTCACATTCCAGTACAGCCTCTGGAGACATAGAGATTGGACAAGATTTGCCCCAGCATGTATCTGTTGAACTGCCCCAGCCACTTAGGACTGGGTTCCCGCACCCTCTCAGTCACCGCAATGTAGTGGTTGTTTCAGATACTCTTTGCTGGTTGACAAGAAAGGACTTCATGCTTGTAAAACTAAACTGGCTTTTTTCTTCAGAGACTATTTAGAGATGAAAAGAACAGGAGTACTTGTGGCACCTTAGAGACTAACAAATTTATCTGAGCATAAGCTTTCATGGGCTACAGCCCACTTCTTCGGATGCATGGAATGGAACATATATTGAGGAGATATATATACACATACAGAGAGCATGAAAAGGTGAGAGTTGCCCTACCAACTCTAAGAAGCCAATTAAGTAAGGGAAAAAAAAACTTTTGAAGTGATAATCAAGATAGCCCAGTACAGACAGTTTGATAAGAAGTGCCAACATCCCAGTCATTTGCACACAAATCGACTTCCCTGTGCCTCCTCCAAACTTCTCTCCTGTTATCTGTGCTCCTCCCTCCAAATTCCCTGCAGTTTGCTACAGTGCTTTCCTGCCTTTAGATTCAACAGTTATCTCTTTGTAGCAATTTTGGCTCCTTAGCAATAATACTTTAACAAAACACATTCACTTCTGAATATCAGTAAACATTCTCTCTCACGCATTCATGAACTTTAGTCAATATTCTCCCTGGGTAACGTTTTTCCAATGTGTCTAATTCAGATTGCTTTAGGGATATGTTTTGCCTCTCATGGACTGCAAACATTTCAAAACCCCATTTTTTATGAATGTGTCCATATGTCACCTGGGCAGGCTCCAGTAGTTCTGAGGATTACACACCCATGACCAACAGAAAAAAAAATTGTTTAAGATGCTGCACAGAAATTAATTCAAGAAAATATAGTAGGTGAAATTGAAAACGTGACATGTTGGGACCACTTGTGAATAGTCCCACTTTTTCAATATGGTTATATACCTTTCTGTGTATTAAATAGAAGGATTAGGATGCTAGCTTGCACTTAGCAGAGCTGGCTTCAATTCCCTATTCAGCCACAGATATCCTGCGTACCGTTGGACAAACCATTTCATCCTTGTGTCACAGGTCCCCATTTGTACCATGAGAATAACGGTACCAAGTTGCCTCTCAGGAGTCTTGTGAGGATCCATACATTACAAGATTGTGAGGTGCTCAGATTCTGCAGTAATACAGGCCACATAAGTACCTTAGAATGTTAGCTAGTTACAACACTTTATATATCCTCTTACTCCTTTCCTTAAGGAAAGCACTAAATTGCACACAAATATATAAGTAATAAACCATATTCTGTGGGAACACATGAGAACAGGTAGGTGCTAAGATGATTCTTTATTCACCTCACATTTACCCCAGGGAGTACCTGATGAAGGCGTCATTTTAGAAATAATTAAATAGGTCAGTATCCAGAACTAAAAAGGAGAGAAAAAGTACGGTCACACACAGTGAGAAAGTGTTACTAAAGAACACGTGTCATAGATGCCTACAGTACAGGGAGCAATCATATAGATCAGTTAAATGTTTCTCTCACATCCATGATCAATGCAATAACAGGACTAATTTGTTTCATTGGGAATCCTGCCGCCATAACCTTGGGAAAACAGTTCGAACTACCCAACCTATTTGTGGCTACAGAATATCAAAATTCCTGTCGGCAGGCAGGCATGCAACTCTATATTTGGAAATATATGAATGAATATTCTGTTGTACTGTATCATTGATTTAGATTCTAACACTGGAAACAATTAGCATATAAGTAACTTTACATGTGATTACCATCTCTGAGTTAAAGGGGTCTAATCACATGCATTATGGAAGTGAGACATGTAAGTGCCTGCAGAAACAAGGTACTAGATGGTAAGTTCTTTAGGACATCTCTTTGACTACATATTGACCTAACTCTTAGCACAACAGGGCTCTGGTCCTATAACTTAAAAAATGGCATTTCAAAACTAGTTTGGCCCTTCTGTACAAAAAAAAAAAAAGCTCTATTAATTTTATAGACCAATACAAGCGAATACATGAACAATGCTTGGGGTCCTAGAAACCAGGACAGAAAAGCAATTCAGATCAAATAAAAATGATGGCTTGAAAGAATGGCCTTCATTCCACATTCTTAACTCAAGAAATATACTGTCCAACCTGATGGAATAGCTGGTGAAGAAAAAAATGGCAGCTGAAGTATGAAGAACTTAATGTGTAATTGCTGGCAGATATTAAAGATGAAAGGTTTTAAAAGTCAGAAGGTTTCAAGATAGCCATTTCTTCCATCTGGCTTTCATCATTGTGTATTTTTTTTATTTGTCTAAATCCTGCGTATGCCTCTTAAAACAAAATAACTCACTCTTTTAAACAACCCCCCTTTTGGTACTGCTTATTTAGAGGGATGCCCATCAATGATTCACAATGAGATTAATAATGTATTTATATCACCTGCTAGTAGTAGCAAAAATGTCTATAAATGTTTAAAACATATTCTGTAATGCTTCTGGAGCACATGTTATAAATGATAAATAAGTAACAATAGATTCCCTATGAAATATTTATATGCATTGTGGTTATTGTTATGCTATAACTGTTCAAGGAGCCATTACTAACAAAGTGACTGGAGTTATCAAGGTTATAGATATGTTCAGTAAGCCATTTATAATGAAATGAGTAACACTAAGAATAATGTAAATGCATTTGTAGCAGTTGTTGACAAAGTATAACTGTCTAACAAACCATTCATACTAGGCTACATGCAGATATAAATGATATGTAGTCATTTAATAAGTCATTTAGAGTGAAATGTAAAACCCTACTCTGCTGTAAATACATTGTTAATTATTTGTAAGGTATTGTATATTACTGTGCACTAAGCATAGCACGCTTATAAATATACGATTAATTCTCTACAAATCATTTACAGGCCACTCTTTTAAATATTAGTGCTACCTATCATATCCTGACTATCCCAGTGACTCAGGGATATGGAGTGGATGTGCCTCCACAGAACAAAGAAGAGAGAAGAAAAAAAGAAAAAAAAAAAAAACCCCACCAGCCACAGATTTCTTCCTATTCTGAAAGTTGCTAAGCAAACTCAGCTCTTTTTGAAGGCCATGGAAGCTAAAGGCGTGCAACACCTCGCAGAATGAAGCCCTAGTGGTCTAACAAGGATTAGATTTGTCATGGATGCAAAACCTGCTTTTAATCGCTTTAGCGAAATAGTGGCTCCATCACAGTTTTATTGATGGTGGCTTAAGAAGAAGTTGCACATGCTGTCAAGAAAGTGCCAAAATGGTGGTCAGGTGTATAGCAAGATTTAAGGGGAAAAAACAAACAAACACACACTATAAGGAATGTGTGAATGATGGACTACAGGGACATCTACCATTTAAGTTCAAGTATTTCACCATATATCTTACTATCAAAACATCCCTTATGTTTCAGTTTCATAGCATTGCTCTTTGGGATATGAGGCATTGTGTTTTGTTGATGTTTGTTCACCATGTTGTCATTTTCTACGCTAGCTGCCTTCAGCACTTTTGCAAGTTGGATAAAGCATATTGATTTCTCTAGCTTTTGCTGCATGTGACTTTGACAAGCAACGTCTCTGCTACTGTGCACAATGGAATTGTTTACATGGCAGAAAGCATCTTCCTGTATTTGGTGGAACTAGTAGTAAAAGGAATTGAAAGGTTTGTTGTTGTTTTTAAATTTTATTTATATTATATATTATAAATCCTTTTAACAATTACTTTTTAACAGCAGGAGTATTCTCCCCTCCCCACCCCCCACACAAACACAGTCATTCAAGGAGAGCTGAACAATGAAGACCTAACTTTAAGAAATTGTGACAATCATGGAAAGCACCTCCATTTTTGTAACTCAGTCACACAAAACAGTGGTCTACAGTAGTCTGACAGAGAGATGCACTTGGTCACTCTGGATTTACAAAAACATGGTTTTCAGTGTGTCATAAAGATGACTATGTGGAGACCACTTGGAAAGATGATGACAGCCTATTAGTCAAAACAATCAAGTAACTTTTGTAATTTCTGAGACCCCTTGTATTCTAATTATACCCAACTTCTAACACAATTCTGTTTATTGTGTATGAATTTATCATTTATCATGGGCAGTAGCCGCATGTAGCTAACTTTAGTGCTTAGCAATTAACAATTCACTGCTAAATATTTTTTATCAAGGTCTGCAGTTCTGAAGCTACCATAGGAAGTTTGCTTGGATAAGGTTTACTGCAGAATTTGACCATTCAATCCGCCCTCCCCTCCCAATTTCAGAAAAACTAAAACCTTAAACATAAAAGACATCCTTCACTGTAGCTTTAGCCACCTCTAAAGGTAAATTCTGAGCTCAAACATTACATATATATCCCTAGCTTTATAGTAGCTCTAAACTATTAGAGAGAAACACTTTTTAATATCGATACATTAATGAATGATAAATTAAGATGAAATCTTATTGAAATCTGATGGCAGCCAAATTTATATTAAATGAGTTCATCATAATTAATATTGTACAATAAATAGCAAAAGAATTATCAGTCATTAGGCTATGATTTTAAATTGTTAATCTTTAAGGATTTTATTTTGATGTAGTTTTAATAGATGTTGAAGAAAATAATTCTCCATCCCACTCTGTAGAATTTCATGAGTAGTGAAACAGTGTGTCCTAAGGTTAACAGAACATATATGGGCCCCTGTCCGGTAGTCCTTGTGCTAGCATAAATCTCAACCCAATATGCCCAGAGATTCCACAAAATAGTAACTAAAAATTCTTTGCACTTCTATAGCACCTACCAAAACTCTTTATAAACACTCATAAATTAAGTCTCACAGAGCCCCATGAGGAAAGTAATTATTAGTTATCTAGATTTGACCCACACCCCCAGCATAAAGCAGCCGTAAAGCCTGCATAATGTGCCATGGGTGGATTACTCCAGTATAGAAGGGTCCTCCAGTAACTAAAAACACTAGAATGATATAAAATATACATGGCACACATTAAATGTACTAAAAACTAGCTAATGAGTAGATATCAAAATATATTTGTAAATGGGAAATCGTCCTCAAGCAGCTTTGTTCCCAGATTGAGAAATTCTTGGGCTTAAACTCTTTAACATCTTCATCAATGAACTGGAAGAAACCATAAAATCACGACGGATAGAAAGTTTGCAGTTGACACAAAAATTGGTGGAGTGGTAAATAATGAAGAGGACAGGTCACTGATACAGAGTGATCTGGATCACTGGGTTAATTAGGCATAAGAAAATAGTATGTGTTTTAATCTGACTAAAGGGAACGTATACATCTAGGAACAAAGGCTATAGACCAAACATATAGGATGGGGAATTCGATCCTGGGAAGCAGTGATTCTGAAAATGATTTGGGGTTCATGGTGGACAGTCAGTAGATCATGAACTCCCAGTGTGACTCTGTGGCCAAAAAGAGCTAATGTGATCCCAGGATGCATAAATAGGGGAATCTCAAGTAGGAGTAGAGTGGTTATGTATATTTGGTACTGGTGCTGTTACCCGGGGTTCTTTCAACCCAAAGCTCTTGGTAACTTTTACTCTGTGTGAGGAGATGTCAGGAAATAAATCAAAGGAGACACTGCCATCTGATCGACAGATAGCTGGACAAACAGGACAACACAAGAGTGCTTTCACTTAAAGCTAAATTTTACTAGTCTCAAGCACTTATACACGTCCGCAACAAGATTAGTAAAACACCCCCAAACCTTGATAATTACCAAAACTGAGTGTGGCTTTTGAGTAACACAGCGGTAGGCTTCCAGTGGCCAAATCTTCCGTCTGCCGGTGGGGACCTCAAGATGTAACCAGAGGGAAAGTCCAAAGAGAGTCCAAAAGAGTCCCCAAATGAGTCTATCTCAAGCTTTTCCCCCTTATTTATACATTAGTAATAGAATGACATGTCCCTTAAAGAAACCTTGTTAAATAAGCAAATTCAGTGATCAAGCAAGTGGCTCCTTCTGAGTATTGATTAACCAGATGTGGGTCTCTCTAGGGTTTGCAGCCTTGAGACCCCAATAGACATTCCTGAGGGTATATCCTGCTCTTTTAAAATGCATGTATCAACAACTTCAACACAATTGTTATCAGGAAGGATGCAGGGTCAAGCTGCGTTTGCTGTGGCACCCAAAACCCCCTCCCCTCCTGTCTTGGTCAAGCTGAGATTGCTGAATGGCCGATTTCCAGTTTGCTGACTAGGCTTTCTTTAACAATAAGCCATAGTGGTTTTAGGCACTTTACCGGTTTGCCAAAGTCTCCCTGTACAGTGCAGCTGCTGGAATACTGCATCCAGTTCTGGCATTCACAATTCAAGAAGGATAACTTGGAGATAGAGCTCAGAGTACAGCCATGAGAATGACCAAAGGATTAGAAAACATGCCTTATAGTGAGAGATTCAAGGAGCTCAATCTATTTAGTTTAACAAAGAGAAGATTAAGGGGTGACTTGATTACAATCTATAAGTACCTACATAGGGAACACATATTGAGTAATCAGCTCTTCAGTCTAGCAGAGAAAGGAATAACACAAGCCAATGGTTGGATGAATTCAGATTGGAAATAAGACACACATTTTTAATGGTGAGAGTAATTAGCCATTGGAACAATTTACCAAGGGTTGTGATGGCTTCTCCATCACTGACAGTTATTGCATCAAGACTAAATATTTTTCTAAAAGATCTGCACTAGGAATTATGTTGGGGAAGTTCATGGACATTGGTGGTTGCTTTGTACTTTGGATATAGGGAGAAACAGGGCTTCCACTCTCACCATTACAAATCCTCTTAAATTGACAAAAGTTTATTGCAGGCTTTACTTTGAATTTAGTATGGAATTAGTTCTTAAAATAAAAGAATACAAGTCTATTATAATTAATGGACCCTGTAGGTACCAAAGGAATAGGCAGCTACTCTCAATACATAGCATTAAAAACAAGACCAGATTGTGCCTTTGGGAGCTCTGCATGGAGGGAACCCCCTCCATGCAGGGATCTCCGCCATCCCACACAGAGAGAGGAACAGCACTGGTTTTCGAATGCCCCCCTGTGGGGGTTGGTGTTCAGGCTGCATTGGGAACAGACAGGGAACAGATGTTCAGAGTGCTGGCAGGAAGCAGGTCCATGTTGGGTGGGAGTGAGACCAGGCTGGATGGGACATACATCATTGCCTCATCATCCCTGTGGAGCTTCCCAGAAGAATGTAAATCAGCTTGAGGAAGGCCTACCTTTTCCATTAGCTGCCTCCCATACAACACCCACTGCTATTCCAGGCAAGACCATTGGAATTAAGCATCTTGAACCTGCCCTCTGCCTAATGAGTAATAGTTTTTCTGGTTGGTTTCCTGAAGGCCCTGCAATTGCTCCACACTCTCCATAACCACAGCTCCACAAAGCAACATACAGCCTTCACAGCCACCCCAAGATGACTCTTACCAGGCTGCAGCTAGATGTCTGAAAATGGAGCCTTGGTCAGCCCACAAGAATCACCTCATGACAATCCCAATTATGTACAGCAAGTTCTGCCTACTCCTCAATCATTGCAATGGAATTTAAGAAACTGATGACTTGATTATTCTTTTGGTTCTGGAGCCTATCTAGCTAGAAGAATACAAAATTGATCAGTTCAAAGTCAGTTACATTTGGAATTGAACCCATTGCAGGACTAGGTTGAATGTCAGCTTTAAAAAGTATAACAGCCACCCTATAACCTTGGCTTATCAGCAAGGACTGAATCTGACACCTCTGTGGATTAGTTGGTCTCCGTAGACCAACACACGCTGCTATGGAGGGAAGAATTGCCAGGATCCTCATCGCTGATGCATGGATTCTAGACCCCAGATATGATTATGGTAGTCTATACTAATGCTTTGATTTCTTAGCAGTCGTTTTAGCTGGAAAATCTAGAGCACATGGTAGCCCATAGATTAAACATTACAGGGAATTGGAAAAGAACAGACCACAAAAATTATGTCTGGATGAGAAGATACTGTAGCATTATGTGATCAACAGAAACAAGCTGCAGTAGTTGTGGAGGCTGAAGCTAAGGAAGATTGACATTAAAAATAAGCATATAGAGGTACAGTAATTTAACCACTTGTAAAGATTCAAAAGATAATGCAAGCGTTCTTCGCATGCCATAGTTCTCCCCCCGAAGGAATGGATATCATCAAGCCTTTATCACTAGGGGGAAACCAAGATCTTCTTTGCAAACTGAAATATCCCATCACATTGGGATTTTTGTCCCATAAACTTCTTGGTACTGCAATCAGATGACAGAGTTCTGTGAATGCACAAAGGACATAAAGACTGCTGTACTGCTAGAGTGCTTGAGAAATGTTTTTTCTTTGCCCTTATTGTAGAAAATTAAACAGTGAAGCTTCTGTCTGTTTAGATGCTAGCAGAAAAGCATTCCCAATTATTGAGGCCATATACTCAATGATTGCAATGTGTCATGATATTTTCAAGATGCACAAAATATATTGTTATAGGTGGAAGATGATGCTGTTTTTTTAATATGAATCATTGTTTTTTCCAAGGGTACGAAGAGTATTCAGTTTAAATTCACTGGAAGACAAAAATGCATAGAGTATCCAGGTAGCCTGTCTTTTATAGCCTCTTACTTAACCTTCAACCAAAGTTTCAGGGCCATAAAGTGACATCAATGGAAGTTGCACCTATGGAATGAGAGCAGTATATAGCCCTTAATGTGAGAGGGTTTTTCACTTACACACACACACAAAAAGCTGTTCCATACTCTGCAGTCATTCAGCATAAAATTACTTACTTATTATTCATTACTACCTGTAAATCCTTTATTGAAGCATAATGCAAAAAGTATCTGTCCATATTTAAAAAAATGAAATTTCATCAGGGCTTGGTCTTCAGAAACTATTAAATGGCTCCATTATTCCCCTCTTACTGACATTGCTGGGTCAGCGCACCAGCTTTCCCTGTATGTGACATGGACAATATTACAAAGAATTACATCAGCTTTCCATTTCAGTGTTTGAAAATGAAAGCTGGATCCAGGTGGGCTTAGCAATATTGAAGGGCACTTTGATGTGCAACAGGACTTTTCAGCTTCAGTGTTACACAAACCTGCCAGTTTGGGTGTACAGCGTCTGAAAAACCACCCTGGAAGTTCTAGTTTGCAGTGGTCACTTTGCCTTGAGGCTTGCTGGTAGTTTTCAATTCATTTGAACCTAAGAGCTTCAAGGAAACGTTATAGTTTCATGATGAAACCATTCAGTTTCACCTGATCTCATCCATACAGCACTCTTCTGCTCAAGATGCCCAACTTATGTCCTCCAGCTATTGAAACATATTGGAGAGGAGAGGAATAACCTGGTGGTCCCTGCTGGGCCACATCTCCTCCAGGTGTCTCCAGAGGTAGTTGTGTTTTCTGAGTAGAGAAAAAGCTTTCAAGCCCACCCAAATTCAAGAAGGAAGTGCTGATGAGTAGGAAGTCTTCCATGATAAGGAGCCTGGGTCTTTATCAAGCCTACTGGGTAACTTCATGAAAACATACGAGCAACACATGCCAACAACTGTTTCACTTATTGCATTTAAATACCTAATGGGCAAAAGCCCAGTATATGGAAAAGTAGCCAGAGTTAAATGAAATCCACTGGTTTCAGTTAATGCATGACTCCAGTAAATGGAATCAGCAATTGTGGGTCTCGTGATTTCAGAGCTCTTTGGAGTTTTGTTTTGAATCTCATGTTCATGCAGTCCCCAAAAACTGAAAGTGATACTCAGGTGAAACCATATAGACCCCACTGTGTTTCTTTTAAAGTGATGAAACTCACTCAGATTCCCCAGCCTCCCTGCCACAGTTCTATTTCCAGCAAATCTCATTTGTCTTGTAGGTAGCCATCTCCTGATTGTAACCCTCCAAAAACAGACCTGTCTCATCACCACTCAAATGTCTTCTCTATCCAGCTTGGGTGTTTCAGTGTAGAGTACATCACATCCCAAATAAGGTAAATTCTCAATGTATGATCAGGATTTGATAGACTCTTTCTCTGTCTCTGAATGAGAGGGCAGACAGGTAATTTGCAATACAAAAGTTCTTTCCAGCTGAAGAATGTAGCGAGAAAAGGACAAAAAGGTATGCCTAGAGCTGAAAACAGAAGATACAGAGGGCAAGCCACCTTGTTACTCCTTGAAGAGCCCAGGAATGCAAAAGGGAGCAACTATTTCACTCCCATGCACCCAAAAACACTAGGAAAGGAGGGGATTGCAGGACACTGCATCCCCGCTGAAGAAGGCTCAAGGGAAAAGGGCTCCAAACCTGTTAAGGAGGGATGGTCTGACCAAGAAGGGTTCTAAACTAAACAAAACCTCAGACTGGTTCAAATTCACCCAGTTTCCAGTTTGGGTCTTAGCCCCTAACTCCCAGGAAGGTCAATGGGTCTCAACAAACCTTTTATCAAAAATCAAGTTGCACTTTTATATCAAAATGGAAAGCCAATCAAGATTCACCTGATTTCATTACAAAAGTTTCCCAAATCCCTTATTACCAACTCCTAAATGTTATAGAAAGCAAAGAAAACCAAAAACAAAATCCACCTTATTTCTGATTTACACAAGAACCAAAACTATCTGAAACCTGGGAGCTGATATAGTACACTTTGCACTCACTACTTAAAATTTTGCTCAAAAAAGGAAAAATCCCACCACATACATGGTAAGCATCATAGGGAAACCTGGCTTACCAGGAGCACCCTCTAGAGGCAGACCATGGCATAACAGTCATGCCTGCCTCAGTTTCCATCCTTCATAGTCCCCAGTAACTCCACAACTGCTCTCTTGCCTAATATAGGCTTCTTTGGGGCTGGTTTATTACCAAAAGCACAGTGCAGATAGTCCATTTAATATCCCTTGTGCATGTAGTCTTTACGATCAGACAGCCTGTTGTCCATTGACATAGCACATACCACACTGTGTTGTTTTCCAGCAGACCTAGGCTCCATGTTGGTTGTCTTCTGTCCTTTTGCCAGGACAGCCACCCCAACTCTTCCAACTAGTGTGTAACTCTCCTCTTCCTACCAAGAACCCCCACAGCCCCTCTGCTGGGAGATCACTCTCACAAGAGGGAATGGCCCTCAATCCCACAGCTCTCTCACTGCTCCCCTGGGCGCAACTCCTCAGCATGGAGACCAGGGCCGGCTCCAAGTTTTTTGCAGCCCCAAGCAACAACAACAACAAAAGACGGATGGAGTGCCGCCGCCGAAGCAAAAAAAACAAACAAACTGGAGTGTCACCCCTTCAAAAGTGCTGCCAGCAAAGGGCTGGAATGCCACCCCTTGAAAAGGGCCACCCCAAGCACATGCTTGGAATGCTGATGCCTAGAGCCAGCCCTGATGGAGACATCAGCAGATGTTTCCCTTGGCTACCTGCATTCCTTCCCCCTTTTTTCACTCAGCCCTATCCTATCCTCCACTTCAATTCTCTGTCTCCAAGTCAGCACACAATTCCCTCTGCCACTGCTGCTGCTGCTCTCTCCTTCTACTTTCCAGTCCTCTGGTCTTGCTGCTCTCCAGCCTTCCCCACTCCAGGAGCCAACTACAGTTTCCTTCAGGGAACTCCTACGGGCTACTGTTCTCTGACAGCTCTCATCTGCCCATCTCCTGACTCACTCACTCCCAGGAAGTGCTCACCTGCCCTTTCCAGACTGACCCATGTACTGACTCACCAGGCCTCTCTCAGGCCAAGGTGTGCTCTTTTAAGCCCAGTTGGGGTCAGCTCACAATTCACAAGCCTGAAATGTCCAGTGCCACCCTGGGATGGTAAGTTTCAGTGATTTGGGGTGTAACTGCATAGAACATGGGATCTCAACCTGGGGGGGTCACAAACAGGAGTTGGGGGTCACAACCAGCTTGCCCTTTCCATATTGTTAAATTTGAGGGGATCTTGGCTGCATCCCAGCTAGATGGAAGGACAGTGCTGGTATGGAAAAGGGTGAGAATCACTGGTACAGAACTTAACACAAGGGCTATGCCTGCCACATACAGCAGATCAGTGGCTAAATCAGAATCAGAACTCAGGTCTCCGAAGTCTCATTTCAGAGTCCAGCCAGACTATGTTGTTTCTCACATCCACTTTATTTCTTGGTTTTATTGCTGTCTCTTAAATGAACAGTGTCTGAGTTTAATACAACTGTCATTTGAATTAGACTGTAAATTCTGACATGTGCATCCCAGGAGGATACAAAGCTTCCTCTGGCGAAGGGCAGGGTTCATGTTACAGATGGGAGATTTGGGAAAGGCTGTTATTTAGACTGAATGCTCTTTGGGTCAAGCGTTCTCTTGGTTACAGAGTGTCCTTACCAGAATGCCCCCCTTCTAGCATTGGACAGTGCAACAAACTCTCAACCTATTGTTTCCCTTCTGGTCTTCTGCTGCTCTGCCTGCCCTCCTGCGCTTTCTGGGTTGCAGAAACTTAGCCTCTCTTACCAGCCAGGTAAGTTACAGTTCTACCCCCAACAGTGCACTCAAAGTCCAAAAGAAGTGTCAAGCATCATAAACATAAACTCATACCTTTTTTCCAAGAGATCTGCTAATCAATCTTTCCCCATCCTTGGCCCAAGCCAGCTTCCTCTCCCACACTGAGAGCTCATAGACTCATAGACTTTGCGGTCAGAAGGGACCATTATGATCATCTTATCTGACCTCCTGCACAATGCAGCCCACAGAATCTCACCCACCCACTCCTGTAACAACCCCCTAACCTATGTCTGAGCTGAAATCCTCAAATTGTGGTTTGAAGACCTCAAGCTGCAGAGAATCCTTCAGCAAGTAACCCGTGCTCCATGCTGCAGAGGAAGGCGAAAAACCTCCAAGGCCTCTGCCAATCTGCCCTGGAGGAAAATTCCTTCCTGACCCCATATATGGTGAACAGTTAAACCCTGAGCATGTGAGCAAGACTCACCAGCCAGCACCCAGGAAAGAATTCTCTGTAGTAAGTCAGATCCCACCCCATCTAACATCCCATCACAGACCACTGGGCATACTTACCTGCTGATAATCAAAAATCAATTGCCAAATTAATTGCCAAAATTAGGCTCTCTCATCATATCATCCCCTCCATAAACTTACCAAGCTTAGTCTTGAAGCCAGATATGTCTTTTGCCCCTTGGAAGGCTGTTCCAGAACTTCACTCCTCTAATGGTTAGAAACCTTCGTCTAATTTCAAGTCTAAACTTCCTAGTATCCAGTTTATATCCATTTGTTCTTGTGTCCACATTGGTACTAAGCTTAAATAATTCCTCTCCCTTCCTAATATTTATCCCATTGAGATATTTATAAAAAGCAATCATATCCCCTCTCAACTTTCTTTTGGTTAGGCTAAACAAGCCAAGCTCTTTGAGTCTCCTTTCATAAGACAGGTTTTCCATTCCCTCCAAAATGCATGACCTTGCACTTTTCACTATTAAATTTCATCCTATTACTATTACTCCAGTTTACAAGGTCATCCAGATCTTCTGTATGATATCCCACTCCTTCTCTGTATTAGCAATACCTCCCAGCTTTGTGTCATCCACAAACTTTATTAGCACTTTCCTACTTTTTGTGCTAAGGTCAGTAATAAAAAGATTAAATAAGATTGGTCCCAAAACTGATCCCTGAGGAACTCCACTAGTAACCTCTACAGCTATTCTTTCTGCCTGCTTCCCCCAAATGAGCAGGGCTTTTCTTTTTAAGCTACTTCATGGAAACCTTTCTTCTGCTCAGGGTATCATAATTAGGGCTAATTGGGCCTATATTGGGCACATTAACCCCTTACTGTTTTGTATAGAAGCTTGTGTGCCCCATTATAGTCTCTTACTATGGCCAGGTCCACACTACAGCGTTAAATCAATTTAAACAGCGTTAAATCGATTTAACGCTGTACCCGTCCACACTACAAGGCACTTAAAATCGATTTTAAGGGGTCTTAAAATCAATTTCTGTACTCCAGCTAAACTAAAGGAGTAACCCTAAAATCGATTTTACAAAATCGATTTAGGGCTAGTGTGGACGGAAATCGAAGTCAATGGCCTCCGGGAGGTATCCCACAGTGCACCAGTGGCTGCTCTGGACAGGTAAAGGAACTCTACTGCACTGGCCAGGTACACAGGAAAAGCCCCGGGAACTTTTGAATTGCATTTCCTGTTTGGCCAGCGTGGAGCTCTCAGCAGCACAGGTAACAATGCAGTCTCCTGAGAATAGGAAAAGAGCTCCAGCGTGGAACACACAGGAGTTATTGGATCTGATCGCTGTATGGGGAGAAGATTCTGTGCTATCAGAACTGTGTTCCAGTAGACGAAATGAAAAAACTTTTGAAAAAATTTCTAATGCCATGAGGCAGAGAGGCCATAGCAGGGACTCGGTGCAGTGCAGAGTTAAAGTGAAGGAGCTCAGACAAGTGTACCAGAAAGCCAAAGCAGCAAATGGCAGATCCGGATCTGAGCCAAAAACATGCCGCTTCTACGCGGAGCTGCATGCAATTTTAGGGGGCTGCGCCACGACAAGCCCCCCCTTGTCTGTGGATTCAGAGGTGGGGGTAGTAATCTCAGCCATTGCTGATGATTCTGCGGAGGGTAAAGATGTGGAGGAGGAAGAGGACGACGAGATGGCAGAGACCACACAGCACTCCATTCTCCCCAACAGCCAGAAGCTTTTTCTCACCCAGACAGAATTACCCTCCCAGCCCTCCCAAGCCACTAGCCCAGACAATGAAGCCATGGAAGCGACCTCTGGTGAGTGTACTTTTTTAAATAAAAAACAGTTTAAAAGCAAGTGTTTTTTAATGATTGATTTGCCATGAGGGCTTGCATGCATTAGCTGGCATTAAAGTTACTGGAAAAGTCTGTTAACATGTCTGGGGATGGAGCGGAAATCCTCCAGGGACATCTCTATGAAGCACTCCTGTAGGTACCCCAAAAGCCTTTTCAGAAGGTTTCTGGGCAGGGCAGCCTTATTCCGTCCACCATGGTACGAAACTTTACCACGACATGCCTGGAGCACGTAATTGGGTATCATTGCATGACAAAGCCTAGCTGCGTATGGTTCCGGGGATTGCTGGCATTCAAGAAGCATAATTTCTTTTTCTCTGTCTGTAATCCTCAGGAGAGTGATATCGTTCATAGTCACCTGGTAAAAAGTAATGTATTTTATTAAGGGGACAGAGATGACCATTCCTTCATTGCTGCTTTCCTGCACCTTTAAAAAAATCCTTCCCTTGCAGTTAGCCATGGGTGGGGGGAAGGTAAAAAGCAGCCCATTCCTATGGGGAGGTGCCTCTAATGGCGCTGACCTTTTTAGCATTTGGGCAGCAGGAATTTTCGCTGCTAATTGCCAAGGGAGAGGGGGGAAGGGGGAGGTGGTAAGATTTAAGTGACCTGCCATTACAGCAGACATGCAGAGGGGGGTGGGAAACCATTCACAATTTTCCTCTAGTGCTTAACCTTTCCGATGGCATAAGAAAAGAAGCAAAAGATGTGCTTTTTAGCATTTTGGTTGCCCAGCATGAATTGTACCTGCTAATAGCCACGGGTAGGGGGGAAAGGAGGAGGTTGTACGGTTAACTGCCATTAGATGTATGCCTTACCATGTCCGCCTGCAAGCTGATTTGTAATCCCCGGACCTGCGTCTGTGTTGATCTCTGACACCACAGCCGCAAGCACTAAATACTAAAAGAATCCAAAGGCGACCTTGTAGTGAAGTGACTTGTGCTACGTACGGTGAATAGTGTAGTTCACTGTGAAAGAGTCTAACCATTGTTCTGTGAAATGTATCTCTTATGATCCTTCTATCACTCTTTTCCCCCACTCATGCAGCTGCACATTTTTCAAGCCTCCCTACCCCAGTCCGAAGGATAGGTCAGATAAGGAGAATAAGGAAGAAGAGAACACGGGAGGAGATGTTCACAGAAATAATGGCAGTAACCCGCAGTGAAAGAGCTCATCTGGGGGAGTGGAAAGACGTGGTAGCAAAGTACAGGAAAGCTGCCAGTGAACGTGAGGACAGGAGGGACGCTCGAGATGAGATGTGGCGGCAGGAAGATCAGCGGTGGCGGAATAGAACGCTGGAGCTGCTGCGCGACCAAACTGACATCCTCCGAAGTCTGGTGGAAGAGCTGCGGGGTCACAGAGTGCCACTCCAGCCCATGTTTAACCTCCCTCAGTACTCACCATGTCCCATATCTTCCACACCCAGACGTGTAAGAACGCGTGGGGGAAGGCTTTCTGCACCTGCCCACTCCACCCCCGTGGACAGTCCAACCAAAAGGCTGTCATTACATTGAAATGTCCTTAATGGCCTTTTTCTTCCCTCCTATACTCCTCCCAAACCACTCCCGGGGTACCTTTTTATTTCTCTTACTCTTCTTATAATGACATGCTATTCAAAGCAAGTGGGAAGGTGGGTTGGTTACAGGGAATTACTTTATTTCCATAAGCAAGCTGTTAGGGAAGGGTGGAGGGTAGCTTGCTTGCAGCAGGAGTCAATACATGGGGGGGAGGTTCATGAAGGGGAAAGAAACACAGCAGTCACACCGTACCCCGGCCCATGATGAAACTCGTTTTCAAGGCTTCTCTGATGCGCACCACTTCCTGGTTTGATCTTCTAATTGCCCTGGTGTCTGGCTGCGCGTAATCAGCGGCCAGGTGATTTGCCTCAGCCTCCCACCCCGCCATAAAGGTCTCCCTCTTACTCTCACAGAGATTGTGGAGCACACAGCAAGCAGCAATAACAAAGGGGACACTGGTTTGGCTGAGGTCTGAGCGAGTAAGTAAACTTCTCCAGCGAGCTTTGAGACGCCCAAATGCACATTCTACCACCATTCTGCACTTGCTCAGCCTGTAGTTAAACAACTCCTGACCACTGTCCAGGCTGCCTGTGTATGGCTTCATGAGCCACGGCATCAAGGGGTAGGCTGGGTCCCCCGGGATAACTACAGGCATTTCAACATCCCCAACTGTAATTTTCTGGTCTGGGAAGTAAGTCCCTTGCTGCAGCCGTTTAAACAGAGTAGTGCTTCTGAAGACACGAGCGTCATGAACCCTTCCTGGCCATCCCACGTGGATGTTGGTGAAACGTCCCTTGTGATCCACCAGTGCTTGCAGCACCATTGAAAAGTACCCCTTGCGGTTTATGTACTGGGTTCCCTGGTGCTCCGGTGCCAAGATAGGGATATGGGTTCCATCTATGGCCCCCCCACAGTTAGGGAATCCCATTGCAGCAAAGCCATCCACTATGACCTGCACATTTCCCAGAGTCACGACCTTTCGTAGCAGCAGCTTAATGATTGCTTTGGCTACTTGCAGCACAGCAGCCCCCACAGTAGATTTGCCCACTCCAAATTGATTCCCGACTGACCGGTAGCTGTCTGGCGTTGCAAGCTTCCAGAGGGCTATTGCCACTCGCTTTTCCACTGCTCTCATCCTGGTATTATGGCGTTTCAGGACAGGGGAAAGCAAGTCACAAAGTTCAAAGAAAGTGCTCTTACGCATGTGAAAGTTTGCAGCCACTGCGAATCATCCCACACCTGCAAAACTATGCGGTCCCACCACTATGCTTGTTTCCCGGGCCCAAAATCGGAGAGCAATGGGTAGAACCCTTCCCCATTACCATCAGGAGCTCCAAAGCGCGGGGGCCCGCGGTTTCAGAGAAATCAGTCTCCAGGTCCTCATCACTCTCGTCGCCGCGCTACCGTAGCTGCAGCCTCCTCTCCTGCGTTTGCTGTTCATGGTTCAGCATAGACAGCACGAGAATGCGTGAACTGTTTACAACATCCACGATCAAGGTAGTGATCAGACCAGGGTCCATGCTTGCTGTAAAATGGTGTTTACTCACTTCACCCAGTAAAAAACGCGCGAAATGGCTGTCTGCTGCTTTCAGGAAGGGAGGAGGTGAGGCTGTACCCAGAACCACCCATGACAGTGATTTTTGCCCCATCAGGCACTGGGTTAGTAACCCATAGTTCCAAGGGTCAGAGAACACTGCAGGAACTATGGGATAGGTACCCACAGTGCAACGCTGCGGAAATCGATGGACGCCTGGGACCATGGACGCTCACCACCGACATAATGTGCCCTAGTGTGGACGCGTAAAATCGATTTTATAAACCCTGTTTTATAAAATCGATTTTACTAATATCGATTTTAAGCTGTAGTGTGGACGTACCCTATATGTTTTACAGTGCATAACACAATGCATCCTTGACCTATCATGGGACATCTATGTGCTACTGCAACGTAAATAAATAAGTAGCAATAATCAGATGGCATTAGAAGTGCTAGTGTATATGACTTACAGTATTAAAAAGCATCAGTATCCTATTGTTTAATGTCAGCCCAGAGAATGTTTTTGAGTAACTTTGTTCCATAAATAGATGAACTTTCCTTTGTGGTAGAGTATTCTTCTTTTGGAAGTTTATTCATTTGGCATTTATTCCTGTGAAATGAATTATGTAACTGTGATTTATGGTATATGTATACATACTTGGTTTAGTGCAATGTGAAGTACTTTAATAAGTCTTATCCATTAACAGGTATTTTTTTTTTCAGTTGGCTTCACTGTGATTGGAATAGCCGATAAATGTAACATAGAACACACTGTTGCTAAACATCTCTGTGCTAAGAGTAAGTTTACCACATGCCTTTCAGAAAGTCAGATAATTATATGCTTCTAGAAAATAACCTTCTGATACCAAGGTGAAAAATGGGACTAAAGATTTGTAAGGGATGAGGAAGGTATATTTACAGGAGTGAACTTCAAAAAGAAGCATTAATATTAAGAGTCAGTGCTGGCAAAAAAAAACAAAAAACAAGAGTAAAAGAGAAAAAATGTTTCCTTGCACTTCTGAACTTGTTCACATGCATAGTCTGCTGCATAGCAGAATATTGACATTGATGCTAAATGGCATTAATAATTGCTAAATTATATTAAATTATATATCAATCAAATTAGTAAAGCTTACAATTCTTGGGGCATTTAGATTTCTAAAAATCACTAACATCTGCTCCTATTAAAAATGACAGATGATTAGCAAATCCAAAGTTTTGGTGGAATACACTAGCTAACAAGGTGAAATTAAAATTTACATCTTGTTCCAACATAATGAAGATAATTAAAAAGAGTGATAAAACCCTTTGATTAACCCTCATCTCATTTTGCACAGTACTTTGTTATGCAAATTAAATATTCAACATTGTACACTTAATACCAACAAAAGAGTCCTATATACATATATTCTAATTTAAAAATAAAGAAAATGTACAAAACATTTTATTGGAATTTCTGTTGTGCCTTTTTTAAATTGTGAATATAAAACAAAACGGGGCAAGTGTCATGCTGAGATAAGTTATGTCTTGAATTGCCGAAGGCTCGTGGCTTGGTCCTGTTCCTTTCTTGCACCAGGTATCAAATTTTCTCAGAATGACTTTGGTTTTATTGCTTAATAGGCATTCTGCTACAAATCAAGCAATGTTATGTCATGAGAAACGTCATACCCTGCAAAACAAATATCTGAATCATTCCGTTTAGGGATGGGGGGGAGTGTTGAACTCAAATATCTAGGTGTTTTCAATGTTAAATGTGCAGCAAAAATTGTATTTTCTGTTGTGTCTATATCAACAGTAGCATAGTGCAATAATGTACTGTATTGCAGGGAGAGAAGAACAAGATTTAAAAGGTCCTGGTCTAAAGCCTCTTGAAATCCATGAGAGTCTTACCATTGGCTTCTATGGGTATTGGATCAAGCCTAATATGAATGAAAAACCACATCAGCAGTTTCAAGTTACATTTGCTTCTGTTTCTGTCAGTCTGTAACATGACTCTGAACAGGTAAATCACTACCTCCATTTGTAATATTTCAGGAGGGTAAATATGTGCCTTTTGCCTAAAACCAGAAAACCTAACAAGCACACCAGTAAAAAACAAAACAAAAAAACACCACCACCAAAACTGTGATAAACTCCCAATATCCAGCTTGCAGAGATATCTATCAATCTGTAGGGAAATAGGTGTGGTTACACAAGAGTTGTAGTCTGTCTCTCAGATCCCAGCTGCTGCTTGTTAGAAATACTGTATATAATATTCGCTACCAAATCTACAGTAAGTCATTCACCAAACTACTTGTCTGGTTTACTTCTCCCTCCCTCGCCCCCCCAAAAAATTAGAGGGGCTAACTTAATGAAAAATGATTATTTTTTTCTTCTTTATAGCTTAGGAGGGTCTGAACATAAAGCTCTTATCACAGAGGCACAGCTGCAGGAGGAATCCTTTAATCACAACCTTCCTCCTTGAAGAAGAATATAGATTTATGACTGGACTTTGGTTACTAAGCGAGGAAGAAATATTGCCAGCAGCCACTATACTACTTCCCATAGGCTGTAAACAGCTTTAATCTGCTTTAGCTGTCATTTTGAAGTCGAGAGATATTAGAGTACAACGTAATTATGTGGTTATGGGCAGGAGTACAGTTTATTTTCTTTAAACTAACGTGGCAGGGGTAAATTTTTAGACTATGCTCCTAAACAAACAAAACAGCCTCTGTTTTTCTGGCTGCATGGCTGCTACAGTGCCATCCCTTTTGTGATGCCCCACTTGTTCTGCTGTTCTGTTAATTTACTTTTGTAATGACCTGGGCTATTTTCCATGGTGAAATGAGCTCACAGTTCCCTCTCTCTCACACACATACACACGCACTCCTTCAGTTAACCAAGTTAAAATGAAGAGAATCTCTTTTTAGGTAATAGCAAAAGCATATTTAAATGCTCCATACTGTGTGTTGGGGGAAAGAAATGCGTTCACACACTAATCCGGGAGTCCTACCCTTTCATAGTGGATAACAGATAGCTCCTATTGGGTTCTCGTAGGGAGAATCAAGCCCTAGGAGCATAGAAACAGGCGGCTAATTTCTGACAACATGAGACTTCCCTTCCCCTGAGCTCATTTCTATTAATTAGAGGCTCATAAGTGATCATATTTCTTTCATTATGGGGAAGTTCTTAGCATAGCCTGAGAAATCATCACCCAGCCTTTCTGACCTTCTATTTCTAACTGTTTCTGGTGGGACCTGCCACCAAAATCATTGTCTGTCGCCCTCACGCTGGAAAGATGAAAGATATCAGAGTTAGAGGAATATGTATTGAGTGGATTATATTTTGGGCCTGTTATCAATAGTGACCATTTTAATTTTGATTATTCAAATGTGTGGCTCTCACTTAGTGAAACCAGCAGAAAATTACAAGTTCATATGACAGCTTCTGGACTTTACCAACCTTAGTCTATGGATCTGCTACCTCAGTCACATTTTTGTATTTCAGCATCATAGAATTAGGGGTTGGGAGTGGGAAGAAAGAACTATTAGCACATGCAGACTATCCCTGTGCCAACCCAGGAGCGTACCCTACAGTAGATATCTATTTTGCACCATCTAGTTTCAAATGTCTCAAACTCTATCCCTCCACTACTTCCACACAATGTTTATCTTACACATTGGTAGTTGCATTTCCTGCTACATTGGCCTCCCAGTTTGACCAGCTCAGTGTGCAAGTTATGTACACTTTTAAATGCCCACTTAATGCAAAACCAGTGCAAGTTTCCACCTACAGCTGTTTTCTAACCAGTTTATACTCAGCCATGAAACTTAAAGCACCTTTTATACCACAGCTGCATTTAGACCATAGTCTTCCATGAGAGGTGTATTTATTCCAAGTGTGAACTTGGCAGCCTGGGTTTCAATTTCCCCATCTATAAAGTGGTGTTAAGATCACCTCTCTTGCAGGTGTTGCAGTGTTTAATGTTTTAACTGGCCACATGCTCCCCTGTGCTACAGAGAAGAGATTATGGAAATGTAGCCAGTTAGGAACAAGAATCTTTTTAAGGAAAAAGCTTCACCTTCATTGCATTCTCCCCTATATCCCAATGCCTGCCAAGGGCATGGTGATTTTTGGAATTCCCAAGGGAGAGCAGAGGCAAGTGCAGGTAGGCTCCATGCCTTCCCACTGCTCCTTCAGCTCTCCCATCCTGCAAGGCAACATGACTTCCATAAAAGCAGTGATGCCACACAGTACTGCAGCTCCATTTCATGCTGGTCAATGGCAGCATGCTGCCCTCTGGTCTGAGTGAACGGCCAGCTCAAGACCTATCAACCATACAAGTTATTTCTGATCAGCCCAAATGGTAATTTCCACTCCATGGCTGCAAACCATCCCCACCTGCCTAGGTGCCTAAGATCTGGGAGAAAGTGACACAGCCACTTGGGGGATATGGGTTGCAGGTCATCATGGCTTTTACATAGGCCATGCTGCCAAGGGGGGGAAGGAAGAGGTCAATCAGCTATGCAGGTGCACTGAGCAATCACATAGAAGCCACAACTCCCATGCAAGTGCCCCAAAATCTGTGGGGAATTTGGGACTTCTTCAGGTGTAGGGAACTGAACCTGACACCCCCTCACCATATCAGCTCATCATGCTACATCATCCATGACCCCTATAGGATGATTCAAAGGAAACTCACAAGAAAAACTTGCAGAACTTCCTAAGCCATTTTGCTCAAAAACCCACCTACGGATACTATGTAGCACCCCGTGTCAGTAAAACATTTTTAAATACTCAAAAAAAAGGTTCAATGGCCCTGATTCATCAAAGCTTAAGTCCAACCTTATCTAGTAAAGCTTTTATGCCTGGATACTCAAAGGTATTTAAGTACTCACAGGTATTTAGGCACCTAATGCCCATTAGAATACTAACTCTCTGAGGCACTTAAGTACGTGCTTAAGTCCTACTGACGTCAGTAGACCTATGCAACTGCAGTGAGTTTACATTATTTTTCCTGACTTTATTTCTCCTTAATTTACTGAAATTAAGAACGCAGGATTAGAAGGGACCTGCTGAGTCATCAAAGCCAAGTCTCCTGCTAGAGCAGGCAATCGTGTCATGTAATCTTGTTAATAATTTATCAAGCTCCATCTTAGAACCAGTTAGGTTTGTTGCTCCCACTACTCCCTTTGGGAGTCTCATAGTTAGAAAGTGTCTTCTAATTTCCAGCCTAAATTTACTCATGGCAAAGTTTATAAGCATTAGTTCTTCTGCCAATAGTGTCCTTTAGCTTAAATAGCTTTTCTCCCTCCCTGGTGTTTACCCCTGATATATTTATCCCCCTTCCCCCAAAATTGTCTAACAATTATATTTAAACCAAACTTCCCTTATTATATGATATAATTTTCCCTTCCATTTTAGCCAACGAAACAAAGGGCTAGGGTATATTGCATCCTTTTTGCATTTACACTCTCCTGCACGGTGTACTGCATTTTAAAAGTCATAAATTGTCAGATCTATTTGCCATCAGCTGTATGCTAATACCTTTTCAAACAGCCTCCGTTACTTCGGATGGTGCAGCTTGTCTGGCTTTAGGATTCACTGTAATAATCTCCTCCTGATTGGCTGAACTTGTCCATTTCCAAGGTGTATCAAAGGTTATTAGTGGATTACAGACCTGATCTGTGATGTGCTGAGCACCTTTATTCCTATTGGCGTTTGAGATGCTTATATTGGATATCATAAAACTGGGTCACAGATGACCTTAGTAAAATATTGAATTGGTTCATTCATTAATACAAAATTGTCTCAAGGTTGAAAAGCCAATCTACTGGGTACATTTGATTAAAAAATAGAGAGGTACACAAGGCTGCAGTACAGCACTGCAAACAGTGAATACCAAATTCTCTCTCTCTCTCTTTAGAATTCCCCTTGAAATGAGAATAAATTGTCCTATTGTGCTCTTTGCAGCATTATTTTGCATCTGTGTTCCAACAGTCCACAGATCTCCAGGCAATCCAAACAACAATCCATGCAGATTACTCCTGCCAGGAGGAAGAGTAGTCCAAGCTGGGCACGATGCCTTGGTGCTGTGGGCAAATAAGTGGAGTTGACATAGATCTGGACCTCTGACCCTATAGCTTTGGAATGCTCCTTTGTGGCTGAATAGAAAGAGGGTAACCACTGTAGTTTGCGAGGAGCCAGTGTCAGGCACAACAAGGTTGTCCCATCACTTCCATGATGCTATGGATTAATGGGCCAAAATTATTTCTGGAGTAACTCTTCCAAAGATTAATATAGTACCATGAGTTTAAGGCAGCTATATAGAAATAACTCTAACCAAAAGTTGGTAAAAATTGGCTTAGAGAGTGTAGAAGATCAAGGTAGATCCATGGTATAAACTTTGCTGTACTGTCTCAGTATGAGACCTCAAAAGTTCAAAGGTTTAAGAAGGACTTTCATTAAAACTAAATGTTTTCCATGAGTAATTTTTTTGGAATTTCAATTGTTGGGCTTATGAAAAGCAAATGGTGACTAAGCCTTCTATAGCGATACGATAGATTTCTCCATATTAATTTCACTAATGTCCACCAACTCCCAGGGATGCATGCATGGAGAGATTAAGATGAACGGCACAGTGCCAACACGGAAAATATCACATGATCTGATAGAATGCATGATGGTGGGTCTACAATTCGTCTACTTCAGTAGACTGGAAAGTTGGTCAGTACAGTTGGTCAGTTGCACAAACTGTTACAGCTGTAGATATACAAGGAAGGGATAACAATGAAGGGTGTGCAGGTAGAATGAATGCAGTAGTGGGATCATAGTGACAGGAAATCAATGATTATTTTTTTAACATAACCTTACTAATAGTAAAGCTGTTTGGAGAGTGATTATTTTTAATGGCAAACAGATATATGCTGCATGACACCTGAACGCTCTCTTAAATGCTATTTTATTGTCATAGTACCAAGAGAGGAGACAGTTGGTATGCTTAATGTTCCTTCTTCTTTTTCCAAGATCTAGTAAGGAAGGTGAAGCCAGATACCTATACAGATGAAATGAACAGTGAAGAACACTAAATGAGAAAAAGAGTGGTTTTACAGAATTCAGCCACTGTACATTTAAAATAATAGAATTAATTCTTTTAACTCAGTTAATTATAGCAGTCACCAGTGACTTCAGGTGGTCTATTATGTGTTACATACTTCCTTAGATTTAGCAAAGCAATGTACATGAGTACAGTATCTATTGTGTAGAAAGAATAGTAAATATGGCAGGCGACCAGCTTGGCTTTACAGTGAAATCCTTGCTAATCTTAAACACAAAAAAGAAGCTTACAAGAAGTGGAAGATTGGATAAATGACCAGGGAGGAGTATAAAAGGCGTGCAGGAGTGAAATCAGGAAAGCCAAATCACACTTGGAGTTGCAGCTAGCAAGAGATGTTAAGAGTAACAAGAACAGTTTCTTCAGGTATGTTAGCAACAAGAAAAAAGTCAAGGAAAGTGTGGGCCCCTTACTGAAGGGAGGCAACCTAGTGGCAAAGGATAAGGAGAAAGATAATGTACTCAATGATTTTTTTGCCTCTGTCTTCACGAACAAGGTCAGCTCCCAGACTACTGCACTGGGCAGCGCAGAATGGGGAGGAAGTGACCAGCCCTCTGTGGAGGAAGAAGTGGTTCAGGACTATTTCGAAAAGCCTGACCAGCACAAGTCCATGGGGCAGGATGCGCTGCATCCGAGGGTGCTTAAGGAGTTGGCGGATGTGATCGCAGAGCCATTGGCCATTATCTTTGAACACTCATGGCGACTGGGGGAGGTCCTGGATGACTGGAAAAAGTCTAATGTAGTGCCCATCTTTAAAAAAGGGAAGAAGGAGGATCCGGGGAACTACAGGCCAATCAGCCTCATCTCAGTCCCTGTAAAAGCCATGGAGCAGGTCCTCAAGGAATCAATTCTGAAGCACGTAGAGGAGAGGAAAGTGATTAGGAACAGTCAGCATGGATTCACCAAGGGCAAGTTATGCCTGACTAACCTATTTGCCTTCTGTGATGAGATAACTGGCTATGTGGATAAGGGGAAAGCAGTGGTCGTGTTATTCCTTGACTTTAGCAAAGCTTTTGATACAGTCTCCCACCGTATTCTTGCCAGCGAGTTAAAGAAGTATGGGCTGGATGAATGGACTATATGGTGGATAGAAAGCTGGCTAGATCGTCGGGCTCAACGGGTCGTGATCAATGGCTCCAAGTCTAGTTGGCAGCCGGTATCAAACGGAGTGCCCCAAGGGTCGGTCCTGGGGCCAGTTTTGTTCAATATCTTCATTAATGATCTGGAGGATGGCGTGGACAGCACTCTCAGCAAGTTTGCAGATGACACTAAACTGGGAGGAGTGGTAGATATGCTGGAGGGTAGGGATAGAATACAGAGGGACTTAGACAAATTAGAGGATTGGGTCAAAAGAAATCTGATGAGATTCAACAAGGACAAGTGCAGAGACCTGCACTTAGGATGGAAGAATCCCATGCACTTCTACAGACTAGGGACCGAATGGCTAGGCCGCAGTTCTGCAGAAAAAGACCTATGGGTTACAGTGGACTAGAAGCTAGAAATGAGTGGATAGTGTACCCTTGTTGCCAAGAAGGCTAACAGTATTTTGGGCTGTATAAGTAGGAGCACTGCCAGCAGATTGAGGGACGTGATCAATCCCCTCTATTCAACATTGATGAGGTCTCATCTGCAGTACTGTGTCCAGTTTTGGGCCCCACACTACAAAAAGGATGTGGAAAAATTGGAAAACATCCAGTGGAGGGCAACAAAAATGATTAGGGGGCTGGAGCACATGACTTATGAGAAGAGGCTGAGGGAACTGGGATTGTTTAGTCTGCAGAAGAGAAGAATGAGGGAGGATTTGATAGCTGCTTTCAACTACCTGAAAGAGAGTTCCAAAGAGGATCTAGACTGTTCTCAGTGGTACCAGATGACAGAACAACAAGTAATGGTCTCAGGTTGCAATGGGGGAGGTTTAGGCTGGATATTAGGAAAAACTTTTTCACTAGGAGGATGGTGAATGGGTTACCTAGGGAAGTGGTGGAATCTCCTTCCTTAACGGTTTTTAAAGTCAGGCTTGACAAAGCCCTGGCTGGGATGATTTAGTTGGGGATTGGTCCTGTTTTGAGCAGGGGGTTGGACTAGATGACCTCCTGAGGTCCCTCCCAACCCTGGTATTCTATGATTCTATTGCCTATGGCTTCAATGGAGTGACAGATTTATACCACCGAAGAATTTTGCCCTGGGTTGATCAGGAAACAAATTCTTTGGGACCAGTCCTCATTCAGGCAAAACTCCTTTAGTCTCTTTTATTTCCAGATAAATAAGCCTGCACCCTCGTCTGGGCCTTCATTGCTCCAGTGCCTAGATAATTTGATATTTTAAAATAAGATTTGATCACTCATGCCTAGCCAAAGTTGATTTTGGTGCCACCAAATCAACTATCAAGAAGACTAGTATTGAATAGCTGGGAGATGTGATTTCCATTTTCCCCATTCATTAGCGTGAAAATTAGGAGATTTTTCACAAACAAAGTATAGAATCTTTAAAAGACAGACAGATGCTACAGAGTTCGTTAGAAATAACTACGCCAGGAGGATAGGACAGACCAAGGAATTTGTTATGAGACTTTGTGTCTTTCATCTTTAGGTGATAGTTCAACCCTACAATTTATGTCAGCATAACATGTCACTTGGATTATGAATAAATTCCCCCCCTCAGCAGTATAAGTTACACCAACATAAGCACCATTGTGGACAGTGCTATGTTGACAGGAGAGTTTCTCCCGCCGACATAGCTACCACTGCTGGTAGGCTGGAGTAGTTAAGCCTATGGGAGAGCTCTCTCCCCGTGGGTTAGAGCAGCTACATTAGAGAGCTTACAGCAGCACAGCTGCATTGGTGCAGCTGTGCCCCTGTGAACTCTCTAGTGTAGCCATGCCCTCAATGTAGTGTCCAATGGAGAGGTGTCCGCATCACAAATGGTGTCCTTGCTCATAGTCTTAACTAATGGGACAATGAATAAATGAGCCTGGGACCGAACCCTTGCCCCATGACCCTGCCGCCCATCCCCACAACACACATACACACCTCTAGAAGCAGTCCCTCTAGAACACAGTTGAGGTCCATCAGGGGGTGATGCACGTTGCTCAGTGAATCAATACAGGTCTCCAGAACCTCCCATGAAAACTAAATACACACAAAAATGGAATTAAATACACACAACTGAAGAAGAAACAATGTGTATGAAAATAGACTGGGAGGTATAAATAATAAACATTTAGAGAGATACAGGAGATAGATAAAATGGTGTTTTGGTTAATGGTACAGTAACTGAGGGCAAATAGGGATTAAAGATTTAGTTGTTAATAAAAATGGGTTCCCTGTTTTAGGTTTTATTGTTCATTTGGGCTATTATTTAGGGAGCAGGCATCACCCCTACATCATCAGTACAGAACATGACAACAATTGCAAGACATCCTCAACAACTGGAGAGGTCATATGTCATAACAAGCCTGGGATATCTGCAGAATTATTATTCATTTTCTTTTTTCAGCTATCCAGAATAGATGTTTTGGGAGATCTGTAAGTTGATGGAATCAGATTTATTCCAGTATTATTTGATTTACAGTTGGCTGAACCACTAGAAAATGCTGAAACTTGTGTGAGGGGATATGGGCAGTATTGCAAGAGAAAATGGGAAGACACAGTGATGCTCAGCTGGGGAATCATGTGGATACAGATTGCTTAAGGATATCCAGAAAGCCTTCAGCAGGTGGCAACATTCAGTACCAGTTCTCCTGACTTAACATTAGAAACTAGTAGGAATCATGGAACTGTAGCAGTTTCTGGAGTTCATTGTCATAAGAGTACAAGAGCTTAATGGAATTCAAGATAAGATTTGAAGAATAATAAGAATATCCAAAGATACAAAAGGAAATATTTAAAACAAAACAAAGTTTGGGAAGAGATATACTTGTGGGTGTAAGCTAACATCTAACAAATGGATTAGTACCTTCCTTGTGGCTCAATTATCCGTAACTGCCTATTGCAGGTTTTCTTGCACAATCCTCTGAAGCATCTGATACTTATTACTGCCAGAGACTGGACAGTGGACTAATCCATTCTGTCAATTCCAATGATCCTTGGACCACTATCATTAGGTGAAATTCATTCCTGTGCAGAGAGGCAACACAAGGGCTTTGCACCAGTTCAAGCGCTATAGCTCTTGTGCTGGGTCTCTGCATAAGGGAGAATTTCACCCATTGAAGTCAATGAATAGAAATTTAGGATTTGGTCCAGTCATTAAAACAACATGCAGTGGATAAAAATGCCCTTTCTGTTTCCAGTATGAAGGCAGTCTAGAAGGACTTTAATTATGTATTTTCTATTAGTCGGAAGAGATTTTAAAAATTAACTCTAATTTAAAAATCTGCATCAGTGCGATAAATTACTGCAAAAATTATACCCCTAAGATGAGTTGGTGTTTATGAAGCTGTGTGTCTATGCCCCTAAACATCACATATTGACTTGTATGTTGTACTCCTTATTCTTAATGTTGGTAGTGCACCACCTCGCACCATTTTCCCTTCTCTCTGACCCAGAGCATTGCAAGTCAAGTGTTTTCATGTCTGCAGCATAAACAGATTGTTTCATTTGAAGAATCAGAAAAAATATTTATGATTATAACTCTGCAGGCTAATACAAGCATTCAAAAATTAAAATTACTACAATCCAAATTTGAATGCCAGTCAACGGTTTCTAAATTAACACTGACAACAAAATGACAAAGGATGTCTTCCCAGAAGTCTAATTCAGATTGTTAATATGCTTCATGTAGGAGTCTGGGCAATGCTTTAGATACTCTATGTAAGGGGGAAAATATAGTTTACTGGCTTTCGTTTATTTTCCACACTGGTGGCTTGTCTATTCTGGAGTTTTCTCTGCACAGGCGAAGCTATACAAATGAACTTTATTCATGCAAATAATAAAGTAATTAATGCAGTGACTTGCCTAAATTGCAGCTACATCAGTGTAGTTACACCAGTGCAAAACCACAAATCAAAACAAACAGTGTAAATAAGCTTGGGGTTTTGTACAGATTTTAATGTAATGACATTTTTAAATAATGAGCCTAAAGAATAAAGTAACAAAAGGGGAGGACTTAACCCACAAAAACAAGGTAAGGATCAGTTAAGCTGAACTCTGAGGTCACCCATACAAACAAGAAAATCTGCATCAACTAGTCAGATAGCTGCTAGTTAGCACTCAGCCAAAATGCACCAATAGTTAGCACTCCCTGTTGAATGCTTCCAAAGCAAGGATTCAGCTGATTTAAATGTACTAGAAAGCAAACACTATTTGAGAGTTTTGGCAAGCAGCTAAGGGTTGGTTGAGTCTAAGTTGAGCACTAACTGCACATTTTCATACATGGATAACTAGTCAGACAGACAGTGAATTGCTCTTTACTTCACCCACCAAAAAGGCATCCAAATCCTAAGGGTCCATAGAGAAAAGAAGGTGTAATTCTGGTGTCCTTCCTCCACTCCTCAGTGGATCCTTAGGAAAGGGTGGCATGTGAACTATAACTCCTGGGAAGATCTTAATCCTCCAGATTGCAAGAGCGGCATATACTCTCTCCAGCTCTGCTCTCCTGCTGCACCACAGAGCTGGATTTAGCATTTTTGGAGGGCCTCTAAAATGATGGTTTCTCCAAACCTCTCTGCTCACATTGCAGGCATTAGTTGATCATCTGGATTTTCATCTCTGCTTCAGCAGGACCTTGCAGTAAGGAACACCCTACAACGTTCACTAATACCAACAACTACAGTCACAATGCTACAGCTTTCCTGGCTTTGCAACGCAAAATATCTGCACTATCTGATGACAGAAGCTTATCTTTTTAAATGTCACCCAATGTGCTCAGTCCTGAAGCGTCATTGTACAGAAAGTTCAAAGCTACATGTGAGGGTCAATTTGCATTGCCACTGAGGACTATGGTGAGATACCATCCAAAACATTTTACTCAGGACAAGAGACTATTCTTGAAACCACTCTTGATCCATGGCAGGTAAAAGGAAGGATGACTGCTATATCCACAAAAAACGGTTACTCACCTTCTTGTAACTGCTGTTTTTCGAGATGTGTTGTTCATGTCCATTGCAATTAGGTGTGTACACACCATGTGCATGACAGCCAGAAGATTTTTCCCCAGCAGTATCCGTAGGGTGAGCCTGGGCACCCCCTGAAGTCATGCCTTCATGACGTTCAATATAGTGCCCTACCAACCTGATCCCCCTTCAGTTCCTTCTTGCCAGCTACTCTGACAGTGGGGCAGGAGGCTGGGTATTGGAATGGACATAAACAACACATCTCAAAGAACAACAATTACGAGAAGGTGAGTAACTGTTTTTCCTTCTTGAGTGCTTGTTCATGTCCATTCCAATCAGGTGACTCCCAAGCCTAAGTTCAGGAGGGGGGAAGAGGGGGGTTGGAGTTGTCCACTGATTAATGCAACACTCTACCAAAGACCGCATCATCTCTGGCCTGTTGGGTAATTACATGATGTGCAGTAAAAGTATGTATGGAGGACCATGTAGCCACTTTGCATGTTTCCTGTGGGCTGGGGAACGTGTGCCAGCAACAATGCTGAAGAAGCCTGCACCCTAGTGGAGTGCGCAGTGAGTGGAGGGGCAGGCACCTCTGCCAGTTCGTAACACTCTTGGATACAGGACGTGATCCATGAAAAAATCCATTGAGAGGACACTGGAAGACCCTTCATCATGTCTGCCACGGCCACAAAAAGTTGCAGGGACTTTCAGAATGGCCTTGTTCTCTCGATGTAAAAGGGTAACACTCTGTGGACATCCAACGAGTGAAGCCTCTGCTCTGAGTGTGGCTTAGGACAGAACACTAGGAGGAAGGTCTCCTGGTTCATGTGGAAATGGAAGTCAGCCTTCAGGAGAAAAGCCAGGTATGGCCTGAGCTGAACCTTGTCCTTACAGAATACTACTTAAGAAGGCTCTGATGTTAGGACCTTGAGCTCAGACACCCTCCTGGCTGAGGTTATTGCTACCAGAAACGCGACCCTATACGAGAGGTAGAGCAGGGAGCATGTTGCCAGGGGTTCAAAGGGAAGTCCCATGAATCTGGAAAGGACCAGGTTGAGGTCCCAGGCTGGGACCAGCTGTCAAACTTGTGGATATAGCCTGTTGAGACTTTTGAGGTACTGGCTGACTGCAGGGTTGGCGAAGTGCGACCGGCCTTCTTAGCCTGGATGAAAGACAGATGGTGGCCAAGTGAACCCTTATTGATGACATGAACAGTCCCTGCTGCTTGAGATGAGAAGGTAGTCCAATATGAGTGGAAGAGAGGTTAGCGTCGGGGACGACTGATGCTGTGCCAACCAGATCGAGAATCTCTTCTACTTGGCAAGGTAGGTAGTTCTGGTGGGTTTCCTACTGCCAAAGAGGACTTGTCTAACCTGGTCCAAGTGGGAAAACTCCACCAGGTTTAGCCATGGAGCTTCCACACCGGGAGGTGCAACGACTCGAGTTTCAGGTGCTGGAGGCAACCGTGATCCTGAGTTATCAAGTCCGGGAAGAGTGGCAAAGTGACTGGGACTTCCACAGACATGTCCAGGAGCAATGTGTACCAGTGTTGGCGGGGCCAGGCTGGGGCTATCAATATTACCACTGCTTGATTCCTCTGTATATTGAGGAGCACCTTGTGAACAAGAGAGGTAGGCGGGAATGCGTATAGGAGATGGGCTCCCCAGGCAAGGAGGAATGCGTGTGCTATGGAGCCTGGGCAGGGATTTGGGAAGGAGCAGAACTGCTCACACAACCTGTTTTGCCATGTGGCAAAGAGGTCTAGTTGGAGAAAGCCCCACTGATGGAAAACAGAGTTTGCAACATCTGGGCATAGGGACCACTCATGGCCATGGAACGATCTGCTGAGATAGTGCACTAACTCGTTCTGTACCCCAGGGAGGTACAATTCTTGAAGGTGTATTGAGTGCTCTACACAAAAGTCCCACAGCATGAGGGCTTCCTGGCACAGGGGTGAGGAGCACGCATCCCCCCTGTTTGTTGATATAGAACATTGCCATGGTGTTGTCTGTTGTCACTGATACATATCTCCCACTTCAGTGGGCTCAGAAAATCTGACATGCCAGGCACATCACTCTCAGCTCTCTGACATTGATATGGAGAGCAAGCTCCGCCTGAGACTAGAGGCCTTGTGTCCTGAGATCTCCCAGGTATTCCCCTAGCCCAAGTCTGATGCGTCTGCAACCAACGAGAGAGGAGTCTGGGGGCTGACGAAGGGGACCTCTGCGCACATTAGCTGTGGATTGAGCCACCACAGAAGGGAGTTGAGGACCAGGTGAGGCAAAGTCACGACCCTATCCAAACTGTCCCTGACTGGCCGATACACTGAGCAAAGCCATGGTTGGAGCGACTGGAGTCTGAGCCTGGTGTGTTGCAGCACATAGGTATAAGCGGCCATGTGTCCCAGGAGTTTGAGGCAATTCCTTGCTGTGGTGGTGGGGAGCTGCCTGAGACTCTGAATGATGTCATCCAGGGACTGGAACCTCAATTCCAGTAGGTACTCCCTGGCCTGAGCCGAGTCCAGCACTTATGAACTCTATCCTCTGATCAGGGGGCAGAGTTGACTTCCCCATGTTCAGGAAAAGGCCCAGTTCATCAAATGTTGCAATAATGAATCTAACTTACGCCTCCACTTGAGCTCTGGAGCAGCCCTTAATCAGCCAGTCATCAAAGTACAAGAACACCTGTACCCGGCGTCTGCGCAGAAATGCAGCCACAACTGCCATGCATATGGTAAATACTCGATACGCCGGTGACAGGCCAAACAGAAGGATTGTGAACTGGAAGTGGTTGTTGTGCACCACAAACCTGAGGTATTTTCTGTGAAATGGTGTGATTGCTATATGAAAATATCTGTCCTTCAAGTCAAGGGCAGCATACTAGTCCCCTGGATCCAAGGAAGAAATGATGGAGGCCAAGAAGACCATGCAAACTTGAGTTACTTGATGAACTTGTGGGAGCTCTTGCAGGTCTAGGATGGGCGTGAGCCAGCCTTTGGCTTTCGATAGTAGGACACTTCTGCTCCTGAGGAACCTCTTCCATTGCCCCCAGCGAGAAGAGCGATTGCACTTCCTGTATAAGGAGCTGCTTGTCAGAAGGCTCTCTGAAGAGGGATGAGGAAGGGGGGTGGAAGAGCAAGAGGGCAGAGAATTGGAGTGAATATCCCATCTCTACCATGCAGAGCACCCAGCGGTCTGATGTAATATGGGCCCATGGATGGCTGAAAGGGGATAGATGGGATGAAAAAGTAAGACGGGATGGATCCAATCTGCACTGGTGCATCGCCACGGGTACACCTTCAAAAGGCCAGTTTGGGGCCTAAGGAGGGTTTAGACTGGCCAGAACTCTGGCCAGAGGAGAGGATGAAGTCTCTTCCTTGAGCAACCCACCCTGACTACCCTGAGGTTGACAATTCCTCGGAGGGGGCTCGAAGTTGTAGGTCCTTGTGGCGGTGGACTGGTGAGTAGTGTGGGTCTGGACTACTGGACCCCTCCTGGGGCAGGAGTTGACAGAGACCCCACCGATCGGGCACCCGATAGCAGCTTACTGTCCACCTGGTCTTTAGACCTGGTTGGGGAGCACCGTCTGTTGGCCTTCTCTCTTTTATGAGCCACCGGGGAGTGAGACCGGTGCCTGACTGATGCCTGGAACCTGTATGTGGAGCCATGGCGGTGTCAAGGGTCCTTAGAGGAATCCTTTCTTGGCACCAGCTCGTACGTCGATGGTGCCGGAGCGCTGCACAGCAAAGAGGCGACACTACAGATACTGCTGGGGAAAAATCTTCCTGCTCTCAAGCATGCAGCATGCACATGCCTTATTGGAATTGACATGAACAAGCCTTGAAGAAGAAGTGTAGACAATTCAGCCCCAAGAGTGCCTTTCTTAAATTGTAAGCATAGGATGAACCTGTTGAATATAGTAGTAGGCATCCTTCAGTCTCAAGACCATTGGTATGCGCCCCTGAGAGGTAAAGAATTTTACTCAGCTGGTTTTATGGCAGCCACAAACTTGGTTGAAGAGACCCATTTGAGACTCAGTCTCTGCTGCATCTGTCACATTTAAAGGTGATGTTTCGACCCTTTGGGCTCTGCCTTCTGAAAGCTCTTTTGTCCTCTGCTAAACTGGACTCCTCTCATAACTGCTCTGTTTGAGGAGTGTTTGCATGCTGAGTATGTTGGCCCGTTTGAGCACCTCAGTGTTGCTGACTTTGTCCCTCCAGGAGATTCCAAAGATTCGATGAAGGCAACGCATATGAAAGCTGTTGAGCCTCTTTTCCTGTTGAGAGCATAAGGTCCATGTTTCGCTCCCATACAGAAGTGTGCTGATAACACATGCTCAATACACACAGATCTTTGTGAGTTCTGTCAGTTTGTTGTTTTGCCATACCCTTTTGTCCAGTTTAGTCATTGTTGTGGTGACTTTTCCAATGTGGATGTTGAGTTCAGTTTCAAGTAAGAGGTTGACTGCGATAGTGGATCCTAGGCATGCGAACGTGTTCACCATTTCAAGTTCATAATTGTTGATCTTGATGGAGGTTGCTTCCTCAATTCCTTGGCATATTATGTTAGTCTTTTTTAGGCTTATAGTAAGCCCGAAGTCTTGGCAAGCTTGGAAGGACTGTCCATTAGGCTTTGAAGATGAGCTTCTGTGTGAGTTGTCTCTGCTGCATCATCAGCAAAGAGAAGGTCTTGAATAAGGGCCTCCTGAGTTTTGGTTTTAAATCTGAGTCTTACAAGATTGAATAGCTTTCCATCAGCTCTTGTGTGCAAGTAGATTCCCTCAGTTGAGAAGCTAAAAGCTTGTTTCAGTAACTGGGTGAAGAAGATTCCAAACAAAGTCGGGGCAAGTACACAAACTTGCTTAACTCTGCTAAGAATCTGGAAAGCCTCAGACATTGAGCCAATATATTGGACTGTGCTGTACATGTTTTCATGGAAGGATTGAATCATGCTTAAGAGCTTGGGGGGCCATCCAATCTTTTCTAGAAGCATGACAAAGCCTTTGTGAGATCAGTGAAGGCTATGTAGAGGGACTTCTTTTGTTCTCTACATTTCTCTTGCAGTTGTCTCAGCAAGAAGATCATACAGGGCCTGCATACACAAACGGGACCATCACACTTGTTTTATGTACTTATATGCCCCTCACTGTCATAGCATCCAAGTGCCACAAAGAGATTAAGTTCCTTGCCTAAGGTGAGATAATAAGTCTGTGACATAGTCAGGAACTGAATCCAGATCTCCCAAGTCCCGGTCCAGTGCCTGACCCATGTCATCCTTCCTCTCATATTTTAATTTCTAGCAACCAATCTCTGAGTACAATTCTATTTAGCTTCCATAAGTGACTCCAGCATATAACAAAAAATAATAAAAATCCCTCTTACTTTTGTATGTAAAACTTAACTAAATGCAGAAGTCCTTTTAATTCAATTAATTTACTTTTTCTTACAGCTATTTTTATATAGATCCCAGCAATAAGGTAGGTGGCTCTATGCTGTTTTTAGTATATTAACTTCTAGCCCATCATTCTCCAAAACAGCCTATCTTCCCCCTTAACTTTTCCCCTACTCTTTATTCTTAAAATCCTTAAGACTCAAATCTACTCCAAAGCTGCCTCCGCTACATTTACTATCCTGCCAAGTGTACTGCTTCTATATCTCCACTCTGCTTTTGACACTAAACTCAATGATCAGTTGATCAGCCTAGCCCATCTGTCTGGCTGTTGACACTGAGCGCCTTCAAGCTTCTGTTTTCCCATTCTGTTTCTGTATCATTCAGCAACTTGTGTTTTCCTCTGAGGTCACCCTTAAAGGTCCATGTGTCATGTTTTTCATTTCTGCCTTGTCAGGAAAACCTTGCCAGTGCATCTATCAAAGTAATCATCAAGCCTTGATGTAAGAGTATGGTTCCTCTCACATTTTTCATTACCAGATAATTTATTAATATCCTTCTGAGCAACACTAGATTTATCTTGATAAAACTGTTATCAGTGGTGACACAGAATGCAGCACTGAAAATGTTCAGCTACTCTGGCAAATGCTCAGTGAAGAGGTGTCCTTTCACCTCTCCCACCCCTTAATACTCTGCAAAGACAGAAGAGGATTTTGCCTCCTGGGGGTCCAAAGACCCTCAATATTTTATCTCTTTGATAAAGCTGACCTAGGGCAGCCTAATCAGAATGCTTTCTTTTCTCACCATCTCTCTGTGTTGCTAGGAGGGAATGCATGTCAGTTTAATGGAATAAAGGTAGGGGAAGAGTGTAAAAGTGACCATAGAGGCTTTCAGAGTTATTTGTTTCTTTTCAAATTACAAGTCCACAGCCAACAACTTTACCTTTCAGTTAAAGAGGCACCTTAGGTACCATTGTGGATGTTTTCTATATAAAGGAATATTGTATTTTGTTCTTTCTCCTGAACCTCATACACATCACACACACACACACCTCAGCACTCTGTTCCTCTAACAGCCATTCCTCTTTAGATTATCTTCGCCTGAGATAATGTTGTAAGGCTAGTCAGTCAGTTCCTCGGTCTATTATTCACTGAAATTAAAGCACAGGAGGCCTTTCACAAAGGCGGCTGGCTAATGACTCTCCTGGTGGACATTAGGGGAGAGAGATGCATTTGTGACATGAGTGGCAGCTGTGCAGACACCATTTTATGCGATTCAGTACAGCTATTTCATTAATTGCGTTTCACGGTTCATTTCTTCAGATTACACTCAAAATAAATAAATAAATAAAAACACAAAGCTGCTGTGTTGTCTCAGCCATTCACCAAACAAAACAAAGGGAAAAAAATCCTTACTTTAATTGGCTTTCTATGTCTTGCCCTATCTTAGGTGCCTTTTAAAATGTAAAATTCAAAATAAAAAGAAAGAATGCAGGTTCAGCCAGCTAGCTCCCACTTAAACTTTCCACAGAGACTTACAAATTTATAAAGAACCCTGATGGGAGGTGGCATCTTTTCATGAAAGTGAAAGTTTTGTGGCCGTTCACCTACAATGACACATCTATGTTTGTGGTATAGCTTTAGATCATTAAAGTTTATGGGCCAAACTCTACACTGAGCAGTTTGCAATCATTGCGTAACCCTAGAAAGTCAATGATACATAAACCTGCACAGAATCTGGAACTGCTACAGACATCTTCATAAATAGACACATTGGACAACAGATAGTACCGTGCAGTATACACAGAAAATAATGTGGGCATTTGGGAATATTCATGCACCTTTCACTGAAGAATCTCAAAGGGTTGTACAAATATTAATTAAGCCTCACAAGAGTCCTATGATGTAGGATTGTATTATAAAAATCATTCCACTGATGGTTAAACAGATATCGAGAGGTGACTTGCCCAGCATCACAAAGGCAATGGTAGAGATGGAAACATGAAGTAGGAGTCTTGACTCTCAGACCCTTGTGTACTATAGAGATCTGTGGTGCACAGACACATCAGACAAAACACTCTTCTCAGTGTTTTGGTGCTGCTAAGCCTCAAGCATTTCTGTGGATGCATTTTAATAATGATGCTCTCTTGCACTTCCTGGACAGATGGCCGTTCACACTTCAGTGCTCATTTAAACACATACGTTCAACAATGACAGGACATTTCAGATGAGAACAAGCCAATGTAATCTTCCAAATTCACAGCTATCCATCACTGTTGTTGGTTCTATAAAATCAGAGCTGGGTGAAACCAGGACTTTAACATTTGGCAAGCCAGAGAGAAAACAGAAAATTCCACTTGGCTTGTTGTCCGCATGAAGCTCATGCAAGGCTATTTACAATTATCTGAAAGGCTTAGAAGATCTGGCTTTTCTGATCAGTAGACAGCTGTTCTCTAGTCCTGATAGGGAAATAGAGAAGTTAGTGTCAGTTTTTAAAAACAAGTTGTGTTCACATCCATAAATTCTCTTGGGGAAAGATGGGCTGAGTAGATGGCTCAGAGGCCTGCACTAGGGTGTAGTTATTTCATTTCTATCTTTCCAGTTCAATGTTGGTAATGAACAAAAATTGTTACTATCTGACAGCTCTTCAGTGGTTTCTGAAGGCAATGGACAAGCGCCCATGTTAAAAATACACAGCCCTGCTGGTTTTCTCTGCAGATAGGTCAAAGGCTGGTTGAAAATAGAAGGTCAACGATCTTCTTGACTCTAGAGGTGGTCCCTTCAGGTAAATGGGAGAAGGGTGTCCATAATGGACCAGGCAGTATGGGGAAGATGTCATATGCTGTAGATAAGCAGACAAATTAATTTTCTATAGCTGTCAGGCCATCACCTTTCAAAAAAATTAAAGACAATTTGTTTTAATAATATCCTCTTGTGTTACTAGGAGCAGGCTCTGTTTAAGAAACAGAAGCCTGAAGTGTCAAAGTACTGTGAGAAAGCCTGGTCTTGTGACACTTCTGATGCCTGCCAGGAGCAGAAAATACTCAGAATCTGGCAAGAGTATGTGGCTTGATGTGATTTTTCAACCTCATTCATAGATCCAAGAGGTTTGGCTAGTTCAGATAAACTTCAGGCAATGTTTTGAGAGTTTTGGCACATCAAAACCAAACTAAGAGCATTTTAAAGTTTAATCAGTCAGTATTTGGCAGGAGAAGATAAACACAACAGGGCATTTAAGAAAGTTTATATATAATCTGCCACTTACTATTAACATGGCAACAGGATTGTGGCATAGCATGATATAGAAGGATAACACTCTGGCTATATAGGACATTATTACTGTCTATAACAGGATCACCTGCCTCCTGAGTGTACCTCTTGTAGCTGGAGTTGCTCTGCAGGACCCTGCCTCAGGACACTCCAGATACTCATAACACTCCCTTTCTAGGGTCCAATTTATTAAATCTTGCATAAAGTCTTCCCAGCCCACTATCCCTGAGGGTCTGTCTTGCCTTCACAGAATTGGAAGGGAGCTCAGGAGGTCATCTAATCCAATCACCTACTCAAAGCAGGACCAATTCCAAGACAGACTTTTCCCCTGATCCCTCAATGGTCCCCTTAAGGATTGAACTCACCATGCTGGATTTAGCAGGTCAGTGCTCAAACCACTGAACTATCTCTCCCCTTATAATATGTATCTGTCCCACTTCTAAGCTGGGCACAGCTCTTCCTCTGAGTCTTTCTGTTTTTACAGTACTTCTCACTTGGAGTTTGCCTTACCCAATAGGTCTACCCCACTGATGTCTTCCCACACTGCTGGCTCAGGATCCTGCAGAGCCTTTTTTACTTCCTGTTGTGTCTGCAGGCATCTGTCAACACCCACCTGCAGCCCCTTTTCTATCCAAGCCTCTTTCTTTTGCACCCCAGACCTGATCTGGCCATCTGCCCCACTGGTCACATGACAGTCATGCTGCCTACCTGGGGACATGAGAAGCCTGTTACAGGTAGATTGAGGCCCATCTCCCCTTAAGGGACCAGTCACCCTATGACACACTCCTAGAAAGAGTCAGGAGAAATATCTTTCTAGGCCATATATTTTTCTGGAGTTTTATATCCTGATTGAACACATTTTGTAATGAAAGGACTTCTGTCTGTTTGGTCTTTGTCCTATATTTGTACAGTGCCTAGCACAATGCAGTCTTGTTTCATGACTGGGGCAGGCTAGGCACAATTGAAATACAAATTAATAATAAAAGGGAGGCTTTGACTCTGTGTTGGAAGGAGGAAGTTCAGCCATATACAACTTTTAAAAAAAAATTTGTATTTTTTATATATTCTTAAAATATTTGCACATTAGGTACAAGAACATTGAAAACAATGCACAGAAAACACTACAGAAAAAAAAACCCACACAATCCAGGAAGTATACAACTACCAGTAAAGGAAAAACACTAATGAAAACAGCAACCAAGCCTATACTGCAAGGTTATTCAAAATAAATACTTTATCACAACATGAAAATGCCCCCATTTTCAGCCCTGAGACAAATTTACTGAGTAATAAAACAGACTAAGGGCTAGTCTACACTACAAGCGCTACACCGGTGCAGCTACCCCGATACAGCTGTGCCTCTTTAGCGCATCTAGTGAAGACGCTATATGCCAATGACTCCCGTAAGAATAATTACTCCACCTCTGTGAGAGGCAGAAGCTGCGTTGGTCCCCGACATAGTGCTAAGGTGCACTGAGCTTACGTTACTGTAACTTGCATCGCTCAGGGTGGTTGGCTTTTTCATACTCCTGAGAGACATAAATTATAGCAACATAAGCAGTAGTGTAGACCCAACCTAATAGAAATAAAGGATGAAGCCCAACAACATTTAATGAACCATGCATGTGAGGCACTGTGGCTTTCCTAGCCTGAGTGGGATTGTGAGGCAGGTTCTGAAGGACAGTCCACACCACTCTGGTCCTGCTGCAATTCCACTAAGGAAAGTCAGGCATATGTGTCAGAGAGAGAACAGACCCCCTAGGGATAAGACACTCAAAATAAACAAAACGTCAATCTGCAACAATATTTGCCATCAACACATCTGTTTTAACGTGCAAGAAGTCAGTGAACATAGCGGTAGCCAGATGTTTGTGATACATCCGTTTCTACTTGAGGTAATATCTTTACTGGACCAACCTCTGTTCGTGAGAGAGACAAGCTTTCAAGCTACACAGAGCTCTTCTTTAGATATCATGGAACTGACATGGCTACAACACTGCATATTTTTGTAAGTTTTCCATCAAACTGTTAGCCATAAAACTAAGTAGGCAGAATTGGTAACAAGTCCTTGAATCCTGCCCCCCCAAGCTTACTACAACATTATTTAAACAGTCCCAGTCCCCACCAGGCATTATACACTCGTCATACCAAAGAGACTGGGAACATTACCGTAGCATACTGTAGTCATTTATTTTTTGTAAAGGAGGATTTGAGCTCTACCCAATTGTAATAAAAATAAAATGTCCTCCAGTGCAACATGACCCTGGCCATTGGCTCCCTAGGGGATTGCTCTAGACTTGAGGCAGAATAATTAGCTTCTTCCTCTTAATGACAATTGCTACTAAGTGCTGACTGCTTGAGAGGAAGCCCTCCTGAGGAGCAGGCAAAAGACCCAGTCACCAAATTGACCATGACTCCCAAAGAGAAAGAAGAGGACAAGTTAGACTCTTTTTTGCTATCCCTGACTGAGATTTCTTCTGTCCTAACTGCTTAGAACATCTTGTATGTGAGTTGATACAGGGTGGAGAGCAGAATGGTCCATGTGCACATTTTTGTTACAGATTGTGTTTCTGCATATTATATGACTTTATGTAGGACAGAGGGACATATATTGAATATCATGCTACTCCATGCTTCAGACTTTTACGGGGTTAGAAAAACTGTTACCCTCTTATCATTAGAAAATTTAATGTCTGAAGAAAGTAGAAGGGTATCAGCAAACAATCAAAAGATGGACGTCTCTCATTTAAAATATTCATGGTCATAGAAAACCTCATTCCAATTTCAATTTCATGTTTACTGTACTGAGGTGTCAGTCATAGCTTCACAGTTACTGATAACTCACCATCTCTCTCATGTTAACTAATACGAATAGATTATTATGCTACCTCTAGCAACAATGGCTTATGGCCACTATAGCTTCGTGTGAAATACACAGATGACACACCCCTTGTGCAGTGTAGATAGTAAAAGGGTCTGACCTCTCCCTGCCTTGGTAATGTAATTGAATATGATACAGCATTATTGAACTCCATCACCTCCATATAATTTAAATTGATGGCAATTTTTTCTGGACTTGATACTGCTGTAGCATTTGACATGGCTGACAAGTGCGTTGAACTTCATCTTCCAAGCTTACAGTTCCTGATATACAGTATAAACCCATGAAATCTGCAAATCTAAATAAAGGCCCAGAGCCAGCTTTCTATAAATATGACCACTTCTATGGTGCACAGTAAAATGAAATGTGCAAGTCGGCTAGCAAGAGTAAGTAATATTTAGTAATCTAGGTTAGAAATTGCTTTGACTATATAATTGCTCTTTAACATTCATATTTGCATCAGCTGAACAGTTAAAATTTTGCTAATTTGTAATGCTATTAACTAACAATACTGACATCATAAGATCTGAGAGTTCTGTAAGGTGTATTTGCCTACTGATACCTAGTCTTGTAATGTTTCAACACAGATACTGCTATGATATCTTGTATCTTATTCATTGAAGATTATAACTACAGCTGGAGAGATGCGAGGAAAATACTTACAATGATAGCTATTGTTAAGATTTTAAAAGCAAAGGATTTAGTCATATGTCTTTCATTAAAAATAATGGCAATATGTAACTACATCACCTGAATGGCTTTGACCATTTCACCTTATGTATATCTCACAAATGGATGAAACAAGTTGGACTGGTTCTCATTTTTTCTAAGTATGAAACTGACCAATTATTTTAGCTTCTGATCAGATCAGCTCATGTGAGTCTCCCTTTCTCAGCCTCCTATCTACAATAGGTTGTCTACAGTATGTGAAATCCATTGCCAGACAGGAACAGGAGAGGCAACCCCCATTAGTCCAGCTCCTATATCATTATTATTGCATAGGTGACTACGAGCCCCAGTCATGGACCAGCACCCCATCTTACTAGGTACTTTACAAACAAAGACAGTACCAACCCCAAGTGATTACATTCTTCAGAACTTCCCCAGGGTTGGGAGTGAAGGAGCAGATACCTATGAGGGTACTTTTGAACAAAAGGCAGCCCAGAGTTCACAAGGGGGGTTGGAAAGAAGGGCAGGGAAAGATAGGAGATGGAGAAAAGGAGAGGGAAGGGAGACCTTCCCAGTTTTGGCTGAGTTTATATAAGCATATGCATCTGAAAGGGGGGAAAAGATGGGGCTAATGAAAAACAAACCTCTGTGATTTTTGAGGTATTCTTCAACTAACAGTTACCTGCTTAAATAACATGTTTGAACATCTAGTGCCCAAATAAAGTATACCAGAAGAGGGGAGAAGAATCTGCTTCTGGTGGGGAACAGCCTCTTGCAAAGCTCGGTTCTAATCTTACAACTGTGTTACTTCTACAAAGCAGATTATTACTTGATTATCAGACATGCATGCCAAGTCATAAATTAATATTAAAGTCAGCAAGGGGACTTGAACCTTGATCTTTGTGCTTCCCAGGTGAGTACTCTGTACTTGAGGTAACAGAGTAATTAGACAGGTTTTTTTCCCCCTCTGAAGGATAATTGCTAATACATGTTGACTGCTGGAGAGCAAGTCCTCCTGAGGGTCAGGTGCAAGTCTCCTCTTCATTAAACGAGAAACTTTACTTTTTCAGCTGTTAGCAGCAAACATATTATTTAGTATATTAGCTAAATGGAGACATTCCCCTGAGCATCACACAACTAAACACTGCAAATGAGGGGGAGATAGCATTAAAATTCTGACACAAATCCATAGTAAATGCTGCCAGGTTACCCATATTGCCTAAGCATAATATAGAACACTGGAATCCAATGGCAAAGGACAACTGTTATATCTATCGATAAAAACAATAAATCCATAAGATAAGGTCCTGAGCACGTCTTATGGTCTTATGGATTTTGGTTTCAAGAGACACTATCCTGATGGGGATACTTATGCTACTGTGTGTTCTTGCTTTGCATAGTCTTTGCACTTGAGATGGCTTTTACCATACTTTCCCACCTTGTGCAGGCATAAAGGAAATGTCATAATCTAGCTCCTTAATTTGTACTGAACTTTTCACATGAATTTAGAGAGTATCATAAGCATATTCTTTATATGTAAATAAACAGCACATTAGATCTTTATAGTGGAGAAACGAATGAAATTATGTAAACTTTATAAGAACATCAAACATAATGGGGCTTTAAAAAGTCCAGCTATTTACTAGTTGCTATTGAACAAGACTTCTTGTACAGCCAGTGAATGTAAAACCTAAAAAAGCAATTAATTAGGGACCCAATCCTACTCTATTGAAATCTAACAGTTTTCCCATTGACTTCAATGGAGGCAGGATCAGATCCCAAAATTCTCTGGGCCTCATTCTCCATTGCCTTGAATTTTATGTAGTCACTAACATCTGTGTGCAATGAGTGTAAAGTGGATGTAAAATACTACTACAAGTGTATTTAATCTTGGGATATTCAGTGCCAATATGTCTGTTGCCCTTGAGACTGATTCACTTCCTTGGCGGAGACTGATGGAACATTAACAAAACATTCTGCTGTGCTGGAAGTTCCAGCCTTTCCAAACCCTGTCTAAACAGTTGGTTTCTCTAATTCAAACCTGACATGCAGCAGCTTAATTTTATGTCTAAACTACGCATCAATTACCAGTGAAATTACTGCCTCTTAAATTTAAACTGTCCAACAAACGGATCTTCACTGGTCACACATACACTTGCAGCTCCATATATTTCATGGCCATGGAATTTTCTGCACAATTCACAACTGCTGCAGAACTGTGTTGCAGAACAGTGCTCCAGAATCTCAAGATATATGAAAACCTGGAAAATGTGAACCAAGTGCAAAATGGTACCTGTCTGAGTTGGCATATAGCCCGAAACAATGCATCTGAGAGATGTGGAATCGGTAAAATTTTCCCAAGGTGCCATGGAATTAAGTATATTCACTGCAGAATTCATTTTGATGAAGCCAAAGGCCTGTCATTTTGTTCTGTCTCCCTGCTTGCTAGGACCTGCCTACAGCTGTCTCTTGCTCTGCACTTTTTTCCACAGGAGGGAGTTACTTAGATTACAGTGCATAGACAGTGCCCTGTTCCACAGAGTCAAGCAGTGGGAAGTCTGGTAAGCAGGGCTGGAGTCCAGCTAGTGCCAGGGACAAGTGGGAGCCAGACATATAGACAGGCCACCTAGGCTACCTAATGAACAGAACAGCACCCAAGGCCTCAGGAACTGGGAAGATGAGCTACTAAAGCTGCTTATAAGCTTTCTCTTTCCTCCTGACACACATGGGGCAAAGAATTGGGTCATCTGGAAAATATTGTGACTGCTGAGGCCCAAAGAGCTCTAGCTGTCTGGGGAACACATCCAAAAAAGATCCCTCACCAAAAATAATAATTACTGAACACAGTCGCACATGAAGTATGTTTAAGTCTGGAGACATATTCCGTGTGTGCTTAGGGGATGGAGGGATAGGAGTGAAGACTAGTCCATAGAGATGCAATATGTTAACATTGTCATGTAATTTAGAGGTTCTTGCTTCAGAATTTGGTCCCATTTTACCATGAAGTATCCAGAGCCCTGTACATGTACTTACACACACACATGAGCGAGTTCTGGATAGCGAAGATGTAGGACTCTGGTAGAAATTTTGTAGGTAAGGAGCAATGGTGGTAATTTAATTTTGTTATATCTGTGTTGTTGCTGGGTTAGTTGATCTTGGGATACCTAATGGGCAATAAATAATTATACTGAAACAAGCAGTAGGCATTGCCATCTGGTAATCAGAGCTGCTTGGCACTTTATTTCTAAATGTTTATCACTGGAAAATGCCAATTCATGAAAATCTAAACCGTTTGTGGGAAAAGGTCGATCTTCACAAGTTTTCTGTTTCAACAAAATTTCAGAGAAGGTTTCAGAATCATAGCAACAACCCATGCTGACATTTTCAAAACAAAATATCAGGGTTTGGGGTTCAAAATGACTGTTGCAAAATTAAATTTAAATTTAAAAAAAGTTTTAAAAAAGGTTAAAAATCTAAACAAAATATTTTGAAATTACATTTTGATCATCCCAATCTGAAATTAAAAAAAAATATTGTTTCATGGATATTTTTGAAATTCTAACTTTTCATCCCCATTCAGAGAGGGTAAAAATTTGAAATCTTAATTCTCTTGGGACAGGGAAACCATTTTCCACTCAAGTCTAATTACAGATTAATTATTGCTAATCAGCTTCGTCCGTAGTCTGCAATTATAGAGATGGGTGCATTACAGCAAGATAGAAAATGAACTGAGGCAGATCATGTTACCATGTACTGACAAGGTGTCATTGAAGGCTGCCACATATCAGTTCATTAAGGTACAGCTCTTATTCTCAGTACTTTGAGTAAGTCACTTATCTGAATACTATATAAATAATAGAAAGAAATTTGGCATGCCAGGTCAGTCAGTCTATCTCCCTGCAAATGTATGATTGCTTTCCCACAGTATATTTGTTTTGTCGAATTTTAAATCTGTCTCTGAATCTGATAAAATTAATCACCCTGGGGCATCTATGATGGCAATTAAGTTATCCATCCGAGTAAGAGTGAGTTTTGGTCTTTGCCCTGTTCTATGTCCAGTTCTTGGGCAAATATTTTTGAGCATGCCATTGAGTTTTTTTCCCCCTAGTCTGCCTTTTTTCTCAAGTGTTCTGTTGAATATGTGCATTTTATTGTACAAAAGCAGAGAGAGTAAGATTCTTTAAAACATCCTTTGACTCAAACAGAGAGGACATCCACTAGCATGTGCTCAACTTTAAGCATGCCCAATGGGGATTTAAATCCTAATGGATTTAAGCACATAAACGTGCTTAGCTTTAGGTAAGTGTTTTGCTAAATTGGTGTATAAAGGAGTTAAATGTGTCTAATGAAGCTAATTGTCAAATAAAGGAGGACATCTGTTGACAAATATGTGAGGGGTTGTTACTAACAGGGAGATCCCTTCTGGTCATCTCCATCCAGAGCATTGATAGTGGAATCCATTTCATTAAGCATAGAGGTACAACATGGGGGTTACCAGTGGCTGACCCAAGTACAGCACGCTATAACAAGCCGTACATTATTGTGTCAAGCAGACTGTGGAGTTCAGTGTGTTGTTACTCTGAATAAGAGTGACATGAATCACTACTGCTGAATTTCAGAGCCAACTTGAAATGGATTTTAGCTACAGCATGTCCCTTCCCTAATCCCATTTTATCACATTATGTATACATTTCCTATACTCTTGTCTGTTCCAACACCCTACCATGCTGAACAAGCAGCAACTCCTGTCAATCACTAAGAGGTAAGGCTGCTTCAAGAAATGCTGAGTTATCAGCATGACAGTATTAGCACCGCAGGGACAGGTGGCATGTGAGCAGCAGTGGAAGGAGCCCTATACAAACAGTGTTAAGAAAATAAAGGATAGCACTATTGGTCTTTTGGAATGGAGTACAAATCTCTAATGATTCTTTGGTTATGATTCCAGACTTCATAGTAGTTTTCATAAAATAGAACAGAGTAATTGAGTTTCACTTGTTTTTTTCTATTGTTGTAGTTTACAATATCCATCTATAGTATTTCTAAGGTACCTATCACTGTAATACTCTCCCATTTATGTTTACTTATCTGTCAAGTTGTGATGTAAAACTGAGGTCCTGACCATTGACAGTTATTAAGGATCCTTCAGCACTTTTCACAAGTGTAGACAAGCTAACCCTCATGTACTGTTTAAATTCCAGTTCGGGTATGTATGCTACATACAACCTACTTACCATGAACCTATAACTTCACCTGAATCTATGTTTTTTCTTCAATTCTCATCTTAAATTGTTGCATTGTGCTGCTGTGCACTGTTAAAAAACTGTTTCTTTTCAGTAGAAAGAAATGATTCATGCATACTCTTTATCTTGGTACTTATACCATTACCAGAGCATCTGAGCTCCTCACAAACTTTGATGTATTTAGTCTCACAATGCCACTGTGAAGTAGGGCAGGGCTAAAATTTCAAAGTTACAGACCCAGAGAAATTAAAGAGCTTACCCAAGTTTGCATAGTAAATCTGTGGTAGAGCAGGGAACTGAAGCCAAATATCCTAAAGTGCAGGCTAATTCCCCGACCACTGGACCATTCTTCTTCTCTATAGAAGATTGTTCTCAAAAGTGGGTATCTAAATTGTCCTCACTCAATTGCATGTGCAACTGTGGTGCCTCAAGCCCACACTCTCCCTGTTTAAACAGACATATGAACGTGCAGAAAGTGTAACTAAACTTCACACTAAGGAGTCAATTGGCTTTATTATAGACATCGTTATTTATATGACTAATACAAGGTTTAGTGGGTACTTGGCATGTTATATGCTGAAGTATCTGCACAAACAGTTAATATTTTATTTTATTTTTTGGATCAAGCTCTGGAGAAACTGTTAGCATCATAAATCAGTATAAAACACAATTTTTCTCAGACTGGAAATTTCTTTATATGATTTTGCTACAGATAATATTTCCAGTGGCCTGGGACCTAAAATGTAAGTTTATATAGCATAATTTAGCCTGGGTCTGCCTTAATTTGCTGCAAGCATATGCATTTCTGACCACATTATTGTCATGGTCCATATATGTTGTCAAGTATCGGGGGTAGCCATGTTAGTCTGTATCCACAAAAACAACAAGGAGTCCAGTGGCACCTTAAAGACTAACAGATTTATTTGGGAATAAGCTTTCATGAGTAAAATACCCACTTTTTCAGATGCATGGAGTGAAAATTACCAATGTGGCTGTTATATATTAACACATGAAGAGAAGGGAATTACCTCACAAGTGGAGAATCAGTGTTGACAGGGCCAATTTGATCAGGATGGATGTAGTCAACTCCCAATAATAGATGAGGAGGTGTCAATTCCAGGAAAGGCAAAGCTGTTTTTGTAATGAGCCAGCCACTCCCAGTCCCTATTCAAGCCCAAATTAATGGTGTTAAATTAGCAAATGAACTTTATTTCTGCTGTTTCTCTTTGAATTCTATTCTCAAGTTTTTTTGTTCATGAATAGTTACTTTTAGAACTGTTATAGAATGTCCAGGGAGACTGAAGTGTTTTCCTACTGGTGTTTGTATGTTACCATTCCTGATGTCTGATTTGTGCCCATTTATTCTTTTACATAGGGACTGTCTGATTTGGCAAATGTACATGGCAGAGGAGCATTGCTGGCACATGATGGCATATATAACATTAGTAGACGTGCAGGTGAATGAGCCCTGGATGGTGTGGCTGATGTGGTGGGGTCCTCTGATGGTGTTGCTATAGTAGATATGCGGACAGAGTAGGCAACGAGGTTTGCTGCAGGGATTGGTTCCTGGGTTAGTGTTTCTGTGGTGTGGTGTGTAGTTGCTGGTGAGTATTTGGTTCCAGTTAGGGGGCTGTCTGTAAGTGAGGACTAGCCTGCCTCCCAAGGTCTGTGAGAGTGTCTCCCTGGACATCGGACTCCTTGTTTTTATGGTCCATATAGACAGTTTAATCTATCATAGCATCACATCAGAAAGCATTTTTTTTGAAAGACTTGTTGAAAGGAATATTTTTGTCAATATCTTTCTATCCTTTTAGAAGTACTTGGATACTTACTAAAGGATCAAACAATTATGATTGTGGCTTCCCAGCTTCCTTTTATGTTTATTTCCACTTTTTAAAATCTGGAAGATAAGCTGGTCGAATAGATACACTCCATTTCATATAAGGACCCTTTCACAGTCAAACATGAAATTACCAAGCTGGTGTTGGAAGAGGAGCTCAGGATGTCAGCATGACAAGAGGAAACAAAATAGATTCTGCATTAATTCAGGGAGTTTATATCCATTTTGTGCTCATTTTATGAATCTGAAATCACAGAATGAATGGATCCATGAAAAAGTGGACCAGGCACTTCTTAGTTCATTGGTGATGTTGTTACTGAAAATGAATTGTTATTTCTTATATGTACTTTTCACATTCTTATGTAGTAGAAGTGGCCTTCTAGGATGCTCAGTTCTCATCTACTTTTATTAACTTTGAAATAGAGTCAAAAAATTATCACAAACACTTGCAAAAAGTGAAGAACTGTATAGTATTTGTTACAGTACACTTTTCTGCTGAGAAGTTAGAAGTTTCTGAATATCACTAGTCCTAAAAGGGTTTTTTTTAAAGATGGTCATACATTTTCTATTTTTTTTTAAAAAAACTTTATTATAGCTACAATTTACCCACTTCCAGCTTTCAGAATCATAGTTTGTCATAGACGATCAAATTAAGGAAACACTTGTTTCTTCCTATACTAGATTCTACTCTATCAACTCTATTATTTGGGTAAGATCTGAACCCAGAGTAATTTAAGATACTCTTGTGATCATTAACAATCTGACACTTCATAAAAGTGAGGATTCAACCTTATGCCTTGATTCCATTTTTACTAATTGCATTTGCCTACATACTACCACACCCAACTCACCCCTTTGTAGTTTAAACTTTCAAGTCACAATTACAGAATTTGAATTGTCGCAATACTTGTAACTAACAGCAAAGATGCTACAGAAACTCAAACTTTTGTAAAACATGGGCTCCTGCTCTCTGACAAAACCGCTCAGAGAATGACATGACTTGGTTCTCAGATGGAGAGTATCAGATTAGATTAAAATCTGGATGTTGTTCATGGAGGCTGACAGTGGGCTGGATCCAAGACCTCTCAGAAATCACGAAGATGTTTCAAGTTGGCCCATAAAAATCAGAAGCCATTTGCCACCTGAGCAGAAACTACAGTTCCACCTCCTTGTTGTGTCCTCCCCCTCTTCTCTGTATTGACTGCATTTTGGACTCTTTTTCAGTTTCAAGAGTTCCACTTGATTACAGCATATGTATAAAGTCTTTTGATCAGAGCACTGATAAAATCTGAGACAGACATTATTCATCCCACTAGCTTTCCACAGTTGTTATAGATATTAAAATATACCAGAATCAGAAAAAAAAACTGCAATCACCAATATACTCTGATTCTCACCTGCCTACTTTCAGATATGCCTTGAGATAGGTAAAGTTTTCCAATCCATTGTAAATAAAATCCATCCCACTTTCATCTATATCCATAACTTTTCTATGGCTGATGCTTCTTACACTTGGTTTCATTATTTGGATTTTTACAGAAGTGACACAGTGCACCATCACTCAATGTGAGATTTGAGACTCATTCCCATGGCACCCAAAACTTCAAATGAAATCAAAGGAACTTTACCCAAAGAAGGTAGGATCAGGCCCTGAGAAATTATTGCAAAGCCTATAGCTCAGGGGTAGGCAACCTATGGCATGCGTGCCGAAGGCAGCACACAAACTGATTTTCAGTGGCACTCACACTGCCCTGGTCCTGGAGGATCTGTATTTTAATTTAATTTTAAATGAAGCTTCTTAAACATTTTAAAAATCTTATTTACTTTACATACAACAATAGTTTAGTTATATATTATAAACTTATGGAAAGAGACCTTCTAAAAAGTTAAAATGTATGATTGGTACTCGAAACCTTAAATTAGAGTGAATAAATGGAGACTAGGCACTCCACTTCTAAAAAGTTGCCAACTCCTGCTATAGCTCATTGCTGGGGAGCATTAATATAAAAGGACTTGGGGGGGGGAGGGATAGCTCAGTGGTTTAAACATTAGCCTGTTAAACACAGCATTGTGAGTTCAATCCTTGAGAGAGCCGTCTGGAGATTAGTCCTGCTTTGAGCAGGGGATAGGAATAGATGACCTCTTGAGGTCCCTTCCAACCCTGACATTCTATGATTCTAATCTCCCTGTTAAAACACCTGATAGCAAGACTGCCACCTTTATACACACTGGGCCTGATCTTTAGGTCCACTAAGCTGTGCTCAACAAACAATCCAATTCAGAGTGAGAAAAGATGTAAGACAGTCATGCCATATCTTTTGTAAACTTCAGTTACATCTGCAGACACTTTTTACGTTTTTTCCTCTTGTACATACAATGCTAAGATCTGCTTAACTTCAACAAGACAGAACAGCTTTCCTAGAAACTAGACACACTCTCAAAGAAGCTAACAGACTCTTCATCTTCTGCTGATGATCCTTTCTTATGGAGCTAAATATTAATTTATAGAATTTTGGTGTGATTCTAGATTCCAAATTAATTTCCATAGTACACAGCCATTCAGTTTCATAGTACTCCTTGAAGTCACTTGTTAAATTCAACCTTTTTCAAAAAGAATGCTGAAACCCTGATTGACACTTTCATTACTTCTTGGCTGAACTACTTTCATGTACTTAATTTTTTTGTCTTCCTGTATTCCTTGTGAAATGTTTTGCGATGATAAAGAATTCAACAGCCAGCCTTCTTATCTGTTAGAGGTTCTGTTCCTTTAACTCACTAATTCTTTACCTTTCCTGAGTACTTGTGTGACACTGGTTTATACATGAGAGGCCAGATTAATCCCTCATGTAACATCATTGATGTCAATGGTGTTACATCAAGAATGAAATTTGCTGAGGCCTCAATTTTGACATACAAGGATGTAATTTCAGTCCTTAGCTTCCATTTTATTGTACAAACTCTTTCCTGTATTAGCATGCTCTACCCCTTCCTTTCACCCTATTCCTCTAACGCTACCCTTAAAATAGTCTATGGCTGTATATACCTGTTAGCATGTACACCAGTAAATGTTTTTTGTATTCCATATTTACTAGATGTGATGATAGACTTTGGCAGTCTGTTATAAACTGGAATAATTTTAGAGCAACCCTGTGGCTGCTCCATGTCACCAGGGTCAAATTAGTCCCGGGCTGAGCTGAGAAATTCCACCCATTGTGTGTGTGCGGGTTCTAGCTCCTGGAAAGTGCTGGCATGAGTGTGCATAGTTGTGCATATACACAAGTAGAGACTAGGAAACGTCCTGACTGGAAATTGACCCATAATGTCTCTCTTCATTTTTCCACCAAATTTCTAAGTAAATAGGTTTGAATTATGTTGGAAAATTGTACCATAGCAAATTAACAACCTACACTAAGAATTTTTCCTTTTCTTTTTGCCTTACCATTTACACAGTTTATGTTTGCAATCTGCCTGCAATTTGCATTTTCATGCTTTATTCACATCAGTTGTTGGATTAATTTTGCCCTCTATAATTTTATGAATTTCTTGGAAGCTCTTAATGAAATTGAATTGATTCATCCAGCCCTTGTCTGAATCTAGTAATTATCAGATCATATAAGCTGGCTGTAATGCATTCAGAATGCCCACCACTAAGGCTGGCGGTAGTTCCACACCAAACCTCTACAGATGTAATTTAAAAAAAAAAAGTCTCCCATTATACTTGTTTCACTTTAGAAGGCTGAACTGCATGACCCCTCTGTTACACAATAAAGAGCAGATGGAAATTCTAGAGTGCTTTTGATAAACTCAAGTTCATGAAAGCAAGTCAAACAAGTTCATAACTGTCAGCCTTTTCTTTAGCAAGAAATAATACTTTCCCACCTCATTCCTCTCTCACAGCTGCCATCCAACTGACTAGCTAATTTTGGCTCCCTATCAACAATTGGAGAGCATAGGAAGATCTGCTCACAGTCAAATTATTCAGACATTATTACCTTATCAGTTACCATTGTTGATCCTTGAAATCCTTTCACACTGCACTGTGCCTGATTATTTATCAGTAGAAAAAAAATCCCAAATAAATGCACCTTGTTAACTATAAGGGAATATGAAACATAGTTGTCTTTCCTTTTATAGCATTTGTCCTATTAAACATGTATATAGGAGAGTGTGTGCAAAACCTAGTATCAGACAATATTTATCTCTGATCAAAAAGCAAAGGATATTCTTTATAAGCAATGCCCCAATCATCCCCTCACTCTCTCTCCTATTGCCTCTCCCCTCCTCCCTCCCCAGAAATCAGGAAAATAAATGGACTTTTCATAATGTCCTAAAGGACAGCAGATTCAGGAACTGTTAGATTAGTGGGGAAAACCAATTCTAGAGAGTCAAGCCACTTCCACTGACATGGCCTGCAAACAAACTCCACACTTGTTAAGTTAAAGACTGTGTGCTTGAGCACTTTACCTAAACTCTCATCAAACCCATGCAGTTGGGCCTTACACCTATGCAAAACACCAATGAAATCAGTTGGGTTCTACACAGACACAGGGGTCTATCTGCATGGACCTGATTGCAGATCAAGACACTAGTTCTTGAGGGCCAGAACCCATTATTACTGGACTGAGCACGATGAGTATTCTCTTGAAAGGGCTGTGTAGTAGGCTGTGTAACCTTTGTACGTCACCTCCCTGTGGGGCAACAGCCAATAGTTGTACACAGTGACAGATTCACCAGCCACTGACCTCACCTGACTCCCATTTACCCCAAAAGAACTAGAGCACAAAGCTGCAACAAAAAAATCCATCCATTTTTATGCTTGCCATAGTGCCAGGAGATCCTCAGATGGACGGTTCTGTATAAATGCAGAATTATATTATTGCTAGAATAAAAAATCTATTTCAAGCTATATTGCTTACTTATTTGGATCTAAAGGCAACATACTCTCAACAGAAGGTAATTTATTAGCAGTGAATTTGTACAGGTGGCTTATAACATTTATATGCCTCTCCTCGAACTAGTAACTATTAAGGATTGCAGGTAATAGACAAACAAGATCAATCCTATTGCCTGAAAATGTGGAACAAGTAACATATTTTATTGCATACCTACCTTATTTAATTCCAGTATAGTTAGATTTGCAGTGCTTTGAAAAACAACTAAGAGTGAATTAGCATGCTGCTTACCTGAAAAAAAAAGATGTTCTTCTTCTTTGATTATTCAGTTAAAGGGCCTGAAAAATGAACTAAGAATTTATTTGTAGTTTGATGGAAGGCACAATTCAACAAAATTTGGACACATCTGTAGACTTTGGAACCTTAGGGGAGACTCCTCCATGTAACTGCAATAAATCTTACTCTGTGCTACCTTCAGGGATCTGTATCCTTTAACTAACTATAGTCAATTCCACTACTTTTCTTTTCATTATAAAAAGAGTAGTGCAGCACAAGGTAATCTCCAGCTAAAGAGACTATGGAAAGGAAGAGGAGAGAAAGGAAACTCCCTGACTTGAAATTCATTTTCTCCTGAGGTCCAAAATAGCTCTGATCCTTTGAACGGCCACACACAATCTAAAGTCCATCTGCTTGAGCAGGTATCTGGGAAGGGTTGAGTTGGACAAGGGCAAGAATGTGAAGAGTGGAGAGTTTGCTTTGTATTATTCATGCTGACTGGTTGTTGGGGTAGGTGGGAAACAGAGAGGGGAAAAAAGTGATGTTGTTTTAGAATTTTTTTTAATTGTAGTGTTTAATTAATGCAAAGGCATCTAGAGTCCAGGATAGATGTTCTGTTATGTTTATTGCATTTAAAGCTAAATAAATTAATAAACATAATTAAACAATATTTTAGCAATTCAGTGATTCATTTTTGTACCATTCCCCCCTTACCAAGTGTTAAGATCCTGGATTTTTTATTTCCTGGCCTCAGGTAATTCCTGTCATTAAGCTTTGCACTTGGAAACTTCACCTCACTCTGCTCCCTTATTCCAAAGTCCCTGGATGCTCACTGATAAACTTGGTAGTGCTCTTCAAAGGTCTCTGTAGGAAAACTCATTCGCCACAGCTCCACTCTAGACTTCAATAATGGACTCTTAATTTATTATTACAGATAAATCCATGAATGAGCTAATTTAAAGTCTTTTCCTGCCACCTCTAGCCAGCCAGCCTCCACTCTCCCTCCCACCATTCTTCCTAGCAACCAAATGGGCCCTTACAGAGTCCTCAGATGTTTCATGTCCAACCACAGGTTTTACTCCTGCCTACAACACCATACATAAAATAACATTAACTGAACACATGACCTAACATTCTTCACAACATGCAATCTCCACTCCTCCCAATCTGTTACATGAACATCTGTACAAGAAACAGCCCTTTCAGAATGACACTGGCTTTGAGGTAAGGACAGAACTATAACTGCAAAATTCACAGTTTAATGCAGGGGTAGGCAACCTATGGCACGGGTGCCAAAGGTGGCACGCAAGCTGATTTTCAGTGGCACTCACATTGCCTGGGTCCTGGCCACTGGTCCGGAGGGCTCTGCATTTTATTTAATTTTAAATGAAGCTTCTTAAACATTTTAAAAACCTAATTTACTTTACATATAACAATAGTTTAAGTCTATATATTATAGACTTACAGAAAGAGACCTTCTAAGAACGTTAAAATGTATTACTGGCACGCGAAACCTTAAATTAGAGTGAATGAATGAAGACTCGGTACACCACTTCTGAAAGGTTGCTTACTCCTGGTTTAATGGATAAAAGAATGGTTACTTACTTTACGCTAACTGTGGTTCTTTAAGCTATGTTGTCCACATGGATTCCATGCTTCCACATGAGTGCAGATTCTTTAGGACAGCAATGTCTGTTGGGGCTGCACCTTTGGCCCAGATTTCTTTGTGCCCTAGCCATCACTGCCAACTGGTTTTGCTAGCTCAGCTGTAGTATCAAATTTACTGCCAGAAGGAAGATGCCAAGTGTGCTACAGATGAAGAAGAGGCAGAAAGTAATCTGCTGTTCTTTATCAGTGAATCTCAAGTCCTCTGAGGGCTGTAGTAGTATTGAGCAGAGGGGCCCTGCTTGAAGGAACTCTGAGGTTTTGCTTGCTTCCAGCTTGGGACTGGAAGCCCTGGAGTCCTTTTGTAAGTGGAGAAGCTCAATCAGTGAATGTAAAAGTTCATTGACATCAAAAGGAAGTTTTTCATTATTCATGATTTGGGCCTCCCTGAGTATCTCCAGTGCTTGGAGCCAGGACAATTCCATTGTCACAGAAGTGTGCCACTGTATCTCATGCATCTAAGGCTGCTTGTAGGGTAATGTGGGCTATCAGATATCCCTAATTTATTATAGATTTTAACTCTTCCTTATGTTCTGGAGGAAACCTGTCTGTAAATTAAAACAGCTTGCCCCAGTGTACACAACTATATTTTTGGTCACAATCAATTGGTAATTAGCTACTTGAATCTGGAGCCTGACTGATGAGTAGACACCAAGTTATATTGAAATAGATCCTGCCTTTTAGGGTCTTCTCTCTAGATATCAATTTGAGAGGCCCTTGTTGTTTTCACTTCTGCTGTACAGCTGCTACAAGAAGAGATCCTGATACAAAAGCTAAAATGCAAAGGGATCTTGATAAATTGGAGAACTGGGCTATAGACAACAAAATGCAATTCAACAAAGACAAATGTCAGGTGCTACACTGAGGGAAGAAAAAACAAATGTGCAAATATGGAATGGGAGATACCTGGCTTGTCAGCAGTGCTGCTGAGAAGGATCTGGGAGTTGTGGTGGATCACAACTTCAACATGAGTCAATAGTGAGATTCTGTTGCAAAAAAAGCAAAATGCAATTTTAGGTTGCATTAACAGAGGCATAGCATGCAAATTATGGGAGGTGATGCTAGTGCTCTACTTGGCGCAGGTTAGGCCTCGCTGGACTACTGTGTCCAGCTGTGGTCACCAAAGTATAGAAAGGATGTAGAGGTGAGTGACAAAAATGATCAAAGGGATGGAATGCAAGCCATATGAGCAAAAGCTGAAGGAATTGGGTACATTTAGTTTGAAAAAGAAGCAATTAAGGGGAGAACATGATAACGGTCTTCAAATACTTGAAAGTCTGCCATAAAAAAGATGGAGAAAAGTTGTTCTCTCCTGCCATAGAGGGCAGAACAAGAGGCAATGGGTTCAAATTACAGCATAGTAGATTTAGATTAAATCTCAGGAAACACTTCCTAACTGTAAGAACAGTAGGACAATAGAACAAACTGCCTAGGAAGGTAGTGAAAGTTTCTTTACTGGAGGTTTTCAAAAGAAGGCTGGATATGGATAGCTATCTCTCTTGGATGGTTTAGATCCATCAAATCCTGCATCTTGAGAGTGGGTCAGATTAGATGACCCTTCTGGTCTCTTCTACCCCTGTGATTCTACTGGGTGAAAAAAAAAAGTGCCTGAATCACTTGAGAGGCACTTGGTACTTTCTGTCTGCATTCTTGGATGTAGCTGGAACTGATGCCTGAGTCCACCACATGTCTTCCTCTAGCTTTTTTATAGGCATGGACACCTTACCAGGCATGGAAGGATGCAGAATATCACACAGTCTATTTGATTTCTCTTGCACTGCCTCAAACGGTATGCCAGGATCCTCTGCATTTAGTAAGATCTTGGAACACCTTAAAATCATTGATTGGAAAAGATATTGAGGAGTTCATCAAGAGAGGTTGAGGAAAATGCAACAAGAATTAGTTATTGTTCCTCATCTTCTCCCTTCATCTCTCTAGAATCTGAGGCTGCACACATTGATTTGGCTAGGAAGATCTATATTGCATTTTCAAAAAAGGGGATTTAGCCTTGGAGTGGGAACAGTACTTGGAGTGGGGATTGCATACCCTAAGGTGTGCTGTAGGGCCAAAGTTGATAAGCATATAGACACTGTACTGGTAGACACAGAGGAAGATACCAGAGTGTGTGTGTGTGTGCTCTTTTACATTAAATGTATGCCTTTTCCTACTCAGAGCACAGTCTCTGGAGTTCCTCCTGAATTCCCATTATGATCTCATGGAGGCAAGGGAGGGAGAGTACAAAATGAGTCCTTAGCATGCACCGATGGGGAGCATAAAAAGGAGTTCACATCCTAGAAATATGGGGCTACCCTTTTGGGAATAGCAGATGTGCTAATTTCCCTTCTACTTGAATAGAGGATGGAGTTGGTACCACTTATACCGCTATTGTCTGATTTACCAAAGCCAGCGCCACCTCCAACCTATCTGTCATCATTGTTGCCTAGAAACTTCAGTTAGGGACCATGGCCCCTTTGAACTTGGCTCTGAGAAAAAAAATGACAGTCCCTGCCCCAAATGGCTTTGAATCTCAGCCTATATTTGCATTTGGAGTTGGGGATGTCATTCCAGCTCATGTAAACTTACCTGCGCTAGCTCTACTCAAGCTAGTGTGCTAAAAAGGGTAGTGGTTCTGGCTAGCTACTCAAGTAAAAACTTGTGCAGGCATCCTGGGTATGTACTCAGGTGGCTAGCCTGAGTCGCTGTCCATACTATCTTGGCTACACTGCTAATTTTTTAGCATGCTAGCTCAAGCAGAGCTAGTGCAAGTATGTTTATGCAAGTTGGGAATCGCACCCCCAGCTCCAAATGCAGACACAGCCTAAGAAGCAAAGACGACTGGTACTGGGCCTACAGCTAAATCAGTATCATATATGCTCTAGATACTGATAGCGACAGTAGTGACACACCAGTTACCAATTTAATGGTTACCACAAGGTGCTTGATGCAGAGGAGATTGGTGATGAGGAAGGGCAACACATGGATTTAGGAACATGTTTAACAGTTGGTATTGAGATACCAGAGGTACCTTTGTGAGGCTCTTGGTTGCCCCTTCCACTTTTGTGCCCCAGATGTGTAAGATGCCTGCTGATTCTTGTCTCTCAACTTGGTAGGCACTGGAAATGCAAGACTATGCCTTGGCTCATCTCTGGAGCAGTGCTCCTTCCTACCTCTCTCTGAAGTCATTGCTGCTGGACTGGAGACAGATGACTGGGGCCTCTTGGGCAACATAGCACAGGAGCTCGGCACAGAGTCTTGGCTCACCAGGGCATTCATGGAGAAGGAATGACAGGAAGCATGAGGCCTAGCTGCATGCCTCCTTTTGGTGTCCATGTTAGCTTGCCTGAAGTGCTCCAGGAATCACGATTTTTTGTGGACTTCTCCAGTTCTTTGAGTCTGCTCAGAGAAGGTATGACATCACTCAGGAGTATATCCCTCTCCTAAACAAAAACAGCATGTGGAGTGCTGATGATTAAGCATCACTGAGGCTTCACACAATGGGCAGGTTTTGAACCCCAGCGATTTTGCTTCTGCCATATTGCTAGAGCACTTTTAAAGGGGGCGTGGGGGAAATCTAGTCTACAACCTAAATGTCTAACTAAAAAGATTTTTTTTTCTGCCAACTGGCAAAGAGACTGACACTGATAACTAACAACTAGCTGTCATTTCTGTTTCCAAGTTGTGAGTACAGAAAAATCCTTCCCATAGCCGAGAGGGAGACGAACAAAGAACTTACACCCAAAACTTCCCTCCACTCAGATTTGAAAAAGTCTTGTTTCCTGATTGGTCCTCTGGTCAGGTGTTTCAGGTTACTCCTTTCCAGGTGAAAGAGACATTAACCCTTAGCTATCTGTTTATGACACTAGCTAATAAACAACCCTAAAACTAGCACAGTGTCCAGAGAAGCTGGTGGAAACTGAAAGGGTTCTGTGTCACTGTCATGGGTAGGAAGAAACAACTAAGAAATAGTTGCAGGGGAGAGGAGAGGTCACCTAGGTTTAGGTGCAACCCAAAAGACATTGTTAGCCAAAAGAATCCAATCTTTCACACATGTGCATCAAGAATGGAATCCATGTGAACAATCACTTGAAGAACCAATTCTCTAACCATGGTCTGTGGGCCACTGTTGTTCCACAGAGCACTTGCTGGAGAATATGACTGGTCATACGGTACTGGTTCTCCTCCTTCTCCTAAATCACATATGCAATGCTTTCCTAACATTACTTTTCATGCTACCCACATGCTATGATTACCATAAAAATGTTATATGACCATGAATGGAAGGGGATGTCTGCATGACTTGGTTTGATAGGATTATTATTGTTATTGTCTAATATTTACTTTATGGTAGTGCCAAAAAGCCAACCAGATTAAGGCCCCATTGCGCTAGGTGCTTTATAAAATACAGTAAGTGAGAGTCTCTGCCCCAAAGATGTAACAGGTGGATGATGCAGACAAGAAAGTTTGGGTGGGGGAGTCAAGGTAACAAAAACAAAATGATGTGCCTAAATCTTGGCCAACAGGAAGCAGTAATTATAATTTGGTACCTGCTGAGTCATTATCAGATGGCTGGGTTTTGTAAGCATATATATCTAGGGTACAAGCCATTTCTTAACACGTGCTTCACACTATGAAAAGATTTGAAAGCTCTTGTCACAGAGCAATGCAAAATCAAACACTGAGCAAGCCAAAGTAGCTGACAGTCCAGAATAACCAACATTCTTTGCTGGCTGCATGTCTCAGCTATAGTAAAAGTGGCACCATTTTTGACAGCAGACTCACAAATAACATTCAGACCAAGAACAAGTAAATGAGCAAGCTATAGTTCATCTTTGACCTGCAGCTCCATTTTCACTGTAATGAACACATTCCAGATTTCAGTACGGAATATCAGGTCAGGGCATGCTTGCCAAAAAAACCCCACAAACTCTGCTCTTTGTTCATGAAGAGTGAAAAGGTTGGTAAAAAGAGAAGTTTCACTACCGGTGCAGAATTTTTGGTAGTTCATAAGAGCTGTTTAAGACCTGAATTTTGGGGATATTAGTAGAGTCAGATATACAAAAACACTGTAGAGGGTTTAAAAGTATGAAAGACATAAGAATTATATAGACTTGAACTATGAATGAGGTTGAAGTGCATTCAAGGAAGCAATAAAAAACTAATAAACCAGAAGCACCCTGTTCACTTATGATAAAATATCTAGTTAATACCAAAGAAAAGATTCAAAGAGACTTTTTCTGGTTCTTTAGAAAGTCACTATAAAATAATGCCTATATTCTTTGTATAAGTACTCTCACAAATAAAGAGGATTTTAAAGAAAAGGAGATTGGACTTGGTAAGTAAAGCGGCTTAAGATGTAAGGAAAAAGTAGAATAAATTTATTTCTGAACTTGCAGAAGTGTTGAATTGTGTTCCAGAGCCCTGTTCCAAAAACCTATATTAAATGACAATAGATTATATATATCATGCACTAGGAATGTAACTCACCACGTTTTGCATGTGAGACAAAAACCAAAAGGTTAATTTGATATAAAATGTCAGAAAAAAAAAAAGAAGGAACAAGATGGGTAAGGTAAGATAATATTTTTATTGGATCAACTTCTGCTAGTGAGAGAGACAAGCTTTTGAGCCACAACAACATGGCATAGTACAAAAAAGTAATTAACATAATAGCGCCAACAACCACCTTGTTAGTTTTTTAGACTCTTGTTCATTTCCTTGAACAGTAGGGAATTTCACAACTAACCTATTCCGCTTTTACTGGCAACACTGCTGCTGAAGTGAAAAAACCAAGCAAAAAAAAAGCAGACAAAAAACAACAACCACCCTTTAGACTAAATGGATTATAGGAATATAATTTGACTAGCCAAAATAAGAGATTAAAAACACACAAAATAATTTCACCTTAATTAACTTTTACTTCACCTGAATATAGTTAAGCTCTGCATGTTTTGGAGGAGCATAGCAGTTGATACAGTATACTAAAACTGCTTTGTATTTTTTTATGGGGGAAATATTACTAGAACTGTAAGATTCAAGTAAACTATGCAAAAATAAAAACACATTGTAGCATCACAAACATTTTACGCATTGATGCAAAACTCAGCATTTCCCCATCTGTTACAATTTCAAAATGTGATTCTCACCAATTTTGAATGTGAAGCAAATTTTGATAAATTAGCCACTCTCTGTGTTACTGTTATGGGAGTGTTTCATTTTCCCTCTCCAGTAAGAGATCTTAAATTGGAGACTAAGATTCCAGTTCCTACTAAGGCATGTGCAATATTACCCATCAATTACAAAATATTTCACAATAAACTTGGCAGCAAAATAAAGCTTTGAATCTTTCTTAACCTCTTTAAAGCTCTGGGCCTCTCCTGGTACATCTAGAAAATATGTTTTTAAGTGCAAGCAGAGACAATACTAAACTCATACAGATGCACAATTATGGTTCACCAAACCACCTCTAGGTAAAACATCATCTGCGCCTGCACATTTGCAAAGCTCATTAGCAACTCATTAGGAACGCTAGACATGTTACAAAAACAAACTTGCTGTGGGAGAGGGGATTAGGGAGTCTGTACTGGTAAATTACACGGGAAACTTGCACACAGTCAAAAATGATAGTTCAAAGAACATCCTGATAATTAAGCAGAAAGGTAAATCCTTTTTTTAGCATTGCATATAAAAGAAAAAAAATTACCTTTTTAGCAATCCAAAGGTTAAAACAAAAGGGAGTCGTTGTCAGGGTGAAGTGCTGATTTATCCTTGGATCTGCAGAGTGATAACAGGGAGAAATTATTAGAGTATATATTTAATGCCTTTAGGAGACATTGATTTTATCTGAGGTCAGTCAATGGTTCTTTCTATCAATGGAAAGTCTCTTTTTTATGTGTTATAGAATTCCGGTGGTCTTTTCTTTTCAGTTTTTGTTGTTCATTTATTATGTTTGCAAAAATGCCATTCATTTTAAACCTGTTACAGATTAAAGAAATGTCTGTTCACAATAAGATCAATCCTGCTAGGGAAGTCAGTGGCCAAATTCTCCTTGAATTCTATGGGAGCAGCATAGGATCCAATGAATTCCAATAGTCTAATTATACTATCAGCTGAGGAAAAAAGACCCCTTTAGGTATAGAATGTCAAGAGACATGAAGTTAGAAAGATGTCAAACATTTCTCGGGCCTGAGCCCTTATAGATATTACTCAAGCAATACTCCTACTGAAGTCAGTTTATGGGACTTTTGCCTGGATGAGAACAGCAGAAATGATTGGGTTGAGTTGTGCTGGATTTGGCAGATTAGGCGCAGGGAATTGCCTTGGGTGTGTGTACAGATAATGATTCTTTAAAATGCAACATATACCCAGAGACGCCTCAATAGTTGGCACAGGGGAAATACTGCTTTGTTATTGCAAAGAGCAGAAGCTTACTACTGTTTTTTTTGTTTTCTTCAATTTTTGTTTTTGCTGGTGAAGTCTTTAAATTTGAAAACCAAGTTCTACCCTGACCTGCAACCATGTTGTCCCCATTCTTCTTCCACACCTGTTTTACACTGGTGTCCCTCCACTGACTTTATATCAGTGAAACGAGGAGAGAACCAGGACCATCCACCTCACAGGGTTGCCCCGGATATAAATCTAACTGCAACATGAATTTGGTGTACTCAGGTTTTCCATTCTTTTATGTTACCTCTAACTGCTCCCCCACATCATTTGAACAGGATATTTTTGATTTGAACTGAGTCTCAGTAAACGTTTGACCCATTAAGATAAAAAAGAAACCGAAAGTTCTGAGAGCATCAATGGAGTTGCCACTGTTGCACACACATATGGAGTACATTTATCTCACTTTGCCTCTGGTTCTCGGAGGGCCAGCAACTGCTGTGTGGGGTCAGGAAAACAATAAATAAAAATGAACTGCTAAATGTGTAAAACCATTAAGAAATATCCAAATGAATTAATTCACAACTTTGTTGGTTATACTGGAACACGCAGAATGGCAGTAAAACCATTAGAAATGTTCTCTGTCCTGCTTTCCCAACCCATTCCTATTTCTGTGTTTCCAGATGTCACCTCTAGGATAATATACTAATCAATACTCTGAAGAGACAAGGTCGGTGAGGTAATACTTTTTATTGGACCAGCTACTGTTGGTGAAAGAGACAACCTTTCCAGCTAAACAGAATTCTTTTCCAATGCCCTAGTCTAGTTCCAATAAAATGGATATATTGTTTTTCTGGATTACATCAGAGGGCAGGGCTCCAAGACTTACTTGCCAACATCCATCTCCAGGAAAGCACATCAGAGAAATAACTGGGAAAATATGGACTAATTAACATAAGTAGCATCATCTGCACACACACAGAAAATAGATGACACTCTCTATGGCAATAAATTCGGGCCAGATCCTGCCACCCGTACTCCTGTTCAGTAGTATTTTTAATCTTCAGATAACCCCACTGACTACTCAAGGAGTAAGGTAACACTCACTGTGAACAAGGATGACCCATTGTTGGTCTGAGTCTGACATTTAAATTCCACACCAGAAATCTAATAGGATTCTGAATGTGGAGTCAATTGCCTATCACATGTTCAAATTTACGAAATTTAGAAAATGCCTCATTGCTGGTGTCTTCAATACAGATGAGAATTCCCAAGAAAGGAATATTGAGAAGTGTTTCTCTCTCTAATCCCACACACACACACTTTCAGAACTACATGCTACCTGTATTTCTCCACTTACATAATGAATTGTGGAAGCAGATCTGAAGAGTCACGCCCCTGTCTACTTGCAGAATATTCTCACTTGATGAAATCAGCATCTGTCAGGAATTTGCCTGACAAATACCTGTGATCATTAGAACTATAATCTGGATTCTAAACATAATAGGGTTTAGACATAATGATAATCTAGCCTTCAGAAAAGAAAAAAAAATACCACATCCTTATTAGAGACTGTCTCTTTCTTAGGATTGCAGTATACTTAAATATTACTGCTCTTATCAATTCTCTTGTGGTAGACACAATGTTTCCATGTGGTTGGAAAGATTTCTATGAACCGATGTACAAATTCTCTTTTTATGAATCTTTTATTTTCAATAGCCACAATATCAACTTTAGATTCTACACATCTGGGTGACTCACAGGGCCTTAGCTCAGAGCAGAACTGGACTACTACTGAAAAAAAATCTTTTCTGAAGATTTGTTCAAGTCATTTCTATACCACATGTGTTCATTTTCCTGAAGAGTTCCAATAACTAGTGGTTTTTGACAGAAATGTTTGTCAAAACAAACGTTTAAGAAATACTGTAGAATATTCATGGAAAATTAATGTTTGCAATCAGAACAGCTTGAATTCTACATTTCACATATTGACAAATGTGAATAATGTCACTTATGGAAACAATTCAGCAAACAATTAGATAAATCAGATACATTCAAGAAAGTTACAATCTGTTCTCAGAAAATTCATGACGTGAAAGAGAAGCAAAACTGAAATAAATTATCCATTGCAAATTATTAGCTAAGATCTAAATAAAATTGAACTGAAACAAAATTGGGGCAGAGATTTTATGTTACCAGAGGTGGAATTATAGTAGCAGTTCTTTTGAAACCACATGAACACTAACAATATATTCAATAGGGATTAAAAAGATCTCCCAAACATTTAGAAAAGATATAAGCTCTCATGTTTCAGGGCATACATCATCCTCTAACTTAATAGATCAAGAAGAAATTTTGCCTATGGCCAGGTTATTACATAATTGACCTCTTCAGGGTTTCTTGAATGTTCCTCTGAAGCACCTGGTCCCTACCACAGCTGGAAACAGACTATGATGAGCTGGACTACAAGTTTGATCCAATATAGCAGTTCCTGAGTTCTTATGGTAATTTTAACGAGAGAGTTACATAAGGATGAACTTAATATCATATTAACTGGGATGAATTTCACTGTGTGAAAATCTGTTTGCACAAATGTGAATGCAATATTCTTGAGCCTCCCTTGAAAGGAATCATGGGGATCTGCAATGCATTAATGTATTTTTTTTAAGTACTATTGTTACAATTATGCAATTATGCATATTTCTTGCCATGCAGATTTTACTTCGCATATATTTCTTTACATTTAATAAAATCCTCCAGTTTTTCTAGGTAATTTATATTCAAATTTCCATTTAATTTATATTCAAATTTCCAGAACCATATTTATAGGTTCTATTTTCATTAGTTCACATGACTCCCTTATGCTTATACAGAGCCTGGATTTCTTCCCAACACAAAATGATCTGTATTTTGCAGGAGGTATTTGCCAGCATTGATTGCTCTATGTTCATTACATTAATGACATAGCTATATCTCTCCTCCTTCCCTCCAGTTGCCTTTCAGTTTTCTTGATGTCAATATTTTCACAACTATGGATTAGTCTGAAGACAACCCTTTTCCCCCATCTGAAACACATGTATTTCCCTCTCCTCTTTTCTGTGATAATGGCACATCTGTTGGCTTGGGTTTGTTTGTGTTTTAGAATAACTTCACACAATAAAAAATATAAGCTCTATGCTTTGATTTTGATATATTTCCTGAAGATTTACTTTTTCAAACCTCTTTTGTGAATGTAGAGTCCTTGTCTGAGTGTTCTCCACTCTAGATTCAACCACTCTGTTTCTCACTGGATTGTAACTTAGTTTGCGTGTAGCTGCTGTTGATTTGTGGAATATTGATCCTTCTCAGCTGCTGTGTGTGGACATTGAGAAGGCCAAGCATGTCCCAAGAGGCTCACAGCACAACTCTGAAACTAGCCCTTAGTGCTTCTCTGCATCTTGGAGACTGAAGTTTATTTATTCACAAAACAGAGGTAGCATATGTAGCAGGTAGAGCGCAGAAAATGGGAGGGGGACATAGATTATTTGAATACTAATTTAAATTCTGCCCAGTTCACAATTCTTCAATGCTTACTTTCAAAAGAGAATTGAGTGCTCAAGCATTACTGGCAAGACTACTCAAAGAAGTTTATTTCAAATTATAAATTCAATTTTAGAATTAACAAGGTGGTAATTTGCACTGTATTTGTTAGTCCCCTAAAGTCATCCAGTCAAAGACCAGAAACAATACCACATGACTTAGAGACTTAGCACCCATATGTAAGGAGAGTAACAAAGAGTATGTCTACACTACCCACCAGATTGGCGGGCAGCGATCGATCCAGCAGGGGTTGATTTATCGCGTCTAGTTGAGACACAGTAAATCGATCCCTGAGCGCACTCCCGTCGACTCCTGTACTCCACCGTCATGAGGGATGCAGGTGGAGTTGATGGGGGAGCGGCAGCAATCGACTCACAGCAGTGAAGACATCACGGTAAGTCGATCTAAGTATGTCGAATTCAGCTGTGTTATTCACATAGCTGAAGTTGTGTAACTTAGATTGATTCCCCTGTCTCCTCCTCCCAGTGTAGACCAGGCCAAAGAGAATCCAGGGAATTATAAACCCAGTCAATCTAACTTCCATACCTGGAAAAATACTGGAACAAATTATTAAACAATTTGTAAGCGCTTACAGGATACTAGGCTAATAAATAATAGCCAACATGGATTTGTCAAGAGCAAATCATGTCAAACCATCCTAATTTCCTTCTTTGATGTGGTACTGGCTTAGTGGATGGGGAAAGTAGTCAGTGTGATTTATCTTGATTTTAGTTAAGCTTTTGACACTGTCCCAAATGATATTCACATAAGCAAACTACGGAAATGTGGTCAAGATGAAATTACTATAAAATGAGTGCACAATTGGTTAAAGACCATATCCAAAGAGTAGTTATTATTGGTTCATTCTCAAACTGGAAGAACATATTTAGTGGCATTAGTGAAAGTAATCATTAAGGAAAATATTAAATAGTACCAGACCCAGGACTGCTCTCAGGGTCTGGTACTATTTAATATTTTCATGGATGACTTGGATAACGGAGTGTAGAGTACACTAATAAAACAAGGTGTGAAGGGTAGCAAGCACTTTGGAGGACAGGATTAGAATTAAAAAAGAACCATAATACATTAGAGAATCTGTCTGAAATCCACAGGTGAAATTCAATGAAGTCAAGGGCAATGCACAACAGTTAGGAGGAAAAAGCAAATGCACAAATACATAATTGGGAATATGTGGCTAGGCAGTAGTACTGCAGAAAAGTATCTGGGAGTTATTGTGGATCACAAATTGAATATGAGCCAGCAATGTGATGTAGTTGTGAAAAACAGCTAATATTCTGGGGGAGGGATAGCTCAGTGGTTTGAGCATTGGCCTGCTAAACCCATTGGCCTGCTAAATCATGAGCTCAATCCTTGAGGGGACCATTTAGGGATCTGGGGCAAAAATCTGTCTGTGGATTGGCTCTGCTTTGAGCAGGAGGTTAGACTAGATGAATTCCTGAGGCCCTTTCCAACCCTGATATTCTATGATTCTATGACTGATGTATGTAAGACATTGATGGTAATTGTCCTGCTCTACATGGTGAGGCTGGAGTATTGTGTCCACTTTAAGAAAGATGTGGACAAATTAGAAATTGTCCTGCAGAAAACCTGATCTCTGAAGAAAGGTTAAAAAACAAACAAACTGGATATGTTTAGTCTGGAGAAAAGAAGGCGGGAGGGGCAGGGAGGAACTTGATAATCTTCAGGTATGCAAAGGGTTGTTATAAAGATGACAGTGATCAATTGTTTTCCATTGTACCTCCACTGAAGGTAGGACAAGAAGTAATTGGCTTAATCTATAGCAAAAGAGATTTAGATTAGATACAAGGAAAATCTTTCTAGCTATGAGGATAGTTAAAAAATGGAACAGGTTACCAAGGAAGGACGTGGAATCTCTGCCATTGGCTGTTTTTAAGAATAAGATAGACAAACCTATCAAGGATTGTGTATTTGTTTCTGTCTCAGCTGGGAATGGGGGGAGGGGCTGGGGCTGGACTAGATGATCTCTCAAGGTGTCTTCCAACCCTACATAGATGATTCTATGACTTAAGCAATGCAATTTTAATTTTGAAGTCTGGGTATTGAATGCTAGCAATGAACTTTCTACAAGCCATTAAAGAGGAAAGTAAATGCCCAAAGTAATTTGTAAACAACTCTGAATACTCAAGAAATGTGAGATTTTTGTGATCGAATTACAGGCAGTTCACATGGAGGAAAAGAGGTGAAATTCAGCTAATATATCTTTCACTTACTTTTAGCACGCCATCTTGTACCAGTCAGGGGTAAGGACCTTAACTTCACCTACAAACTTAACTCCCAAGCAGAATAACTTGCACAGATGGGCCCCAACTGAGTCACTTCATTGGCCAAACTGACCAATTGGTTAAGGGGATCAGCAGACCTGCTCTTAAGACTACCAGCAGCAGCAGGCCGCTGGCTGTTCAAATCTTTCACCCACAGCAGCAATAGCGCTCATGCTTAGTTGTTTTCATCCTTGCTCCCACATTAGACTTTAGCTTTCCCCCTACTTTGCCACACTTCAAGTAACTTGGCTCTGACCCTCAGCTCTGATTCCTGATTTCTGACTCCAGTTCTGACCTTTGGCTGTGACACCTGGCCTCGGATTCCCTCTCTGACCCTGGGCTCCTATTCCTGGCTACCAACTCCTGCTCCAGGCACTAGGCCTGGCCCACATCTCAATCTCTGATACTACCATGCTAACCTCAGTCTTGTCCTAGTGAAAACTAACAGTTCCATATACTTCAATGGAGCTACAACAATTTAATCTGAGTATCTAAGCTACCTTCTCAGCAAGTGAGATACTAGTTCAATTTTCATCCCTAATCTATCACTTCGCTTTCTAAGCAGTCTCCCACCAGTACAGAACTCTAAACATTAACTTATACAGTGCCTTCTGTTCAGAAAACCCATTTCCCTTACTTCAAAATAGCATTTTACTACTTTTCCCCCCTTTTGATGATGAATATACTTCTTTGTACCAGGTCAGGTTTTCTAATGTAGTTATTAAAACAGAAAATTATGTCACCCTTTTGTTATCTAAAGGTTAAATATTGTAGTATCATTTAAAATAGGAAACCTCACAATGCTCTGTTTACTCACTTCCAGTCTGATTTGGGCAGGACTTCCCTGCTCAAGGCTGGAAATGCCACAGTAAATTGTTTCTTGTTCTTTATTCTGTCTATCTACGTATACATTTATACTGGACTAATAATCACAGTATTATTCCAATCAAGTGCCTAACAGGGAATGGTTCCATTTGTTATATTTTTTCACTTTTCAAAACACTATTATCCATCATTAATGATGACATCACACAATTCTCACACAGTGTGTGTGTGTGTATGTGTATTCGTTAAAAGAGATTTGATAATCATAAACAAATCTTTCCACAAGTTGGCCAGATTTTCTTCAGCAAAGCCAACATCTTGGCTCTGAACTCTTAACCTTTCCTTTAAAATATAGGCATTTTTAATTCCTCTAAAGCCTATTTCAGCTTCTCTCACAAAAGACTCTTTAGTACTTAAGTAAAAAATGACGGCAAAATATCATCTCTGTTAAATTACTTTTTCAATAGTAGATGATTTATAGTTGATTAGGTAATTAAATCAAATACAAGTGGCTGAAAGTAAATCTATTTTTATCATCCCTGTAAATTAAAAGTTCCGCATCATAAAAAATCATGACCATCTTGAAAATGACTAGTCAAGTGCTTTTTATAGGCAAGCAGGATTTATTGTCAATTAACGTATTGAACTGTATAGTCAGCATAACCCTGTGCTCAAGACTTTTTAAATTATTGGCTTCCGCTCTCAAGCTGCTCCATAGCACAGTAATGAAATGTATCTATACATTTGTCATATATTGAACAATTCCTTAGGTTGGGTTTATCTCTCACTATAACAACATTTCATTTTATTATTATCTCCTATCCTCTGTAATGGATACAAATACATTCCTTTTTTCCATCATGGGTATATCAATTTTCATTGATTTGCCTGTAATGAATACAGTCAGAGTTAAAAAAAAAAAAAAAAGAAAAAAAAAAAGAAAAAAGCCATCCTATCTATTAAGGTGTTTTTAACTTCAGAAGTTTTTTTTTTTCTGAAGCATTGTTTAATTAAAAGGAAGAGAAAGTCGTCAGCAAACGAATTAAAGAGAGAGATTCATTTAGGTCCTGCTTATATAATGAAGTCAATTATTACATAAAGGGATCTGTGAGCCTTTATTTCTATATAATGTTTGCATTTTAATTTTTTCTTCAGCAGACTTTAAACATGAAAACTTCCCATGAAATATCTCTATTGCATATAGATGATTTACCATTACACTGTCATAATGCACCACATTTTTTCTCACTCAATAAATGTCAACATGAGTAATACAATTAAAAAAGCAGTGTATGGTGCAATGTGCACATTTTTAAAACCTGTTTCACATGAAGCATGTTTGCATGTGGAATCTATTATACACACACACACAGGCTCCATCCTGACACATGTTGAATGCCCACCACTTCTGAGGAGAATCTCTATGTTACATGACTCTGGATCCCCATTTTAAAAAGAGCTCGAGTCCCAGGTAAGTACAGGGATGGACATAAGTATGTATTGTAAGTGCTTTCCTGAATCAGGGCCTTAATGCTCTTAAACATTCTTTTATTATTTTAAAGCCTAAATAAAGCTTCAGCCATAGATAATAAATATACAAATCTTGGAATTAATATTTTCTCTAAAAGTTTGATACTGAATCTGAACTTTTTGATGACAACACAGTGTTCTCTGTGACATTTTATTGCACTATAGCTGTTGCATCTGCGTGTGTTTAGCAATTCTATCATGGTATGATAATGTAATTTCATATAAAACAAAGTGATACAATAACAATCCTGGCTTTCATTCAGATGCAGCGAAAACTCACAGAACATGTAAGGCCCACTTTATCTACCCAAGAGTTATTGAGAGTAGAGTCTGACTTACTGAATTTGTTAGTGTAATCGCGTTGGGCAATACTACTATATAAAAGTACAACAAAAGCAAGAAAGTTTAGTTAGATACTGAAGTGCTATGTTACTTTGTAAGAAAAAACATCCATTTCAACGGGCAGGGGACTTCACTTTGGAACAGATGTACAGATAATCCAATATTGTACAAGGAATTGCACTTTAAGCTGCATCCTATAGTCATCCTACAGAATTCAATGCCACGGAGGATCATAATCAAATACCACCGTTTGTTTTTTAAAAGGGGTGGATAATTTTATGACCAATAATAAAAGAGATATGCATGCTAAAACAAGGGGAATGAAAAGTCATGCATTAAAGCATAAGCACATCATTGATTATTTATTATTTGTAAAAAGAACAGGAGTACTTGTGGCACCTTAGAGACTTACAAATTTATTTTAGTATAAGCTTTTGTGGGCTACAGCTTACTTCTTCGGATGCATAGAATGGGACACACAGAAAGAAGATATTTATACAGACAGAGAACATGAAAAGGTGGAAGTAGCCATGCCAACTGTAAAAGGCCAATCAATTCAGATGAGCTAACATCAGCAGGAGGAAAAAAAAAAACTTTGAAATGATAATTAAGATGACCCATAGAAGGTGTGAGGAGAACTTAACATGGGGAAATAGATTCAGTTAGTGTAATGACCCAACCATTCCCAGTCTCTGTTTAAATCTAAGTTAATCGTATCTAATTTGCATATTACAGTAGCAGCCAAAGGTCCCAACCAGGTTCAGGGCCCTAATGTGCTAAGTAAGGTACAGCCTCTCCCATTGTGGACTGTTTGTAGATTGACTACAAACATTATCAGGTTTTCTCACCTTTCTCTGAAGCATCAGGTGCTGCGTGTGGGAATAGGAGACCAGGCTTGAGAAAAAAGTCTGCTGCAATATGGCGAATACTAAAGTGAGTGAGAGATTAAATGTTTTTTCCTAAATCTGCACACACAGGAGACTCCCCAGCCCCCATTTAGATATCATCCCTGGATGGAGGAGCAACTACCTCCCCAGCACCTTGCCTTACCATCTCCAAATCCTGTATAGCACTCTGTAGGTCTGGAACATGTGTGGAGAGACAGCAGGAGTAGTAATGTCCAGAAAGAGGGATAAACACTAACCAGTAGGATTCCACTACAAAGGTAACACAGCCCCAGGGTGGTGGTGAGAGAACAAGCTATCTCTCATGGAATAAAAAAGGAAAAGCTAGGAGGGAAATATAACAGGACTTTTGAACTTCATTTGTTTTTAACCATCTGAAAGAAAGGATGATGCAGTAAATAGCAGCCATTGGCAAAACAGGCACTCCAGGGCTGTGGTTACTCAATTCTGTCAAATGTAAAGGGTCGTTCACAGAAAAGCATCCTAGAAAAAAGTTAGTTGGGACTGGGAAGTCTCAAAGGTGCTCTAAGACAAAGGGCTGCCTCTGTGTATTGCACACTATCACCACCACATCACAAGTGAACACTGCATGTGGTAGCTGATATGCTTTTCCAAGAGATTTCTACTTTGAAAAGGGAAAAAAATGCAAACCATGAGAGGCTGAAAAATAACTTCAGGACTTGCCTTTTACTGAAATTATAGGCTGGGATCCACGATCTTTATAGGCAGTGTTAAGATTCACTGAAAATGAAAGCCAATTAGTAAATTATTTTTTCTTTCTTTAAACCAAATGTCCATACAGTGGCAAACACATTCCTTCTGTTCCTGTAGAACTTCTTGTTTCTCATGATATTTTTTTCTCCAATAAGTTTGGAGAGTAAATTTCCAGAGGAACCTCATTAAAAAAATAAATTAAACAGCTTTCTGAATACAGCTTAGTTGAGATTTCCAAAAGACTCTACAGAAGTTTGGTGTCCAAACCCCGTTGAAATGTACCATGTTAGGTGTCTAACTCCCCAACCCTCCTTTGAAAGACTCAGCCTTGAGCATTACAATTGTTTCAACACTCATTAAACAAATTATTTTATACCTTTTATATTTCCTGTTCTCCACAAAATTGTAGATGTTATTTTGTAGTAAACAAAAGATTTAATTTCAAGATCTGAGAGAGAATTTCTCCTGTTATAACCACACACAAATAATATAGAATACCAGAGTAAAGCAGCATGGCCCAAAGCCTTCCAACAATTAAGGAACAAAATGGGATTACTTGCATGTGTAAAGTTGCTCATATAAGTAACATCCCAGCCTTCCAAGATGCTCCATGGGGACAGAACTTTTTCTTTCTTCAGTTGGACTCTCCATAGCTTGCAGGATCAGAGCTTTATAGAATAGTCTCCATTCTGCGATAGAGGCATTTGTCTACATTTTTCCAGTGCTTTCATACAACATTTTTAATTCTTAGTAATGTTACATTAATCCCAAATATTTGGGTGAGAGGAAGCACCAGGTAAATTTATCTCAAACACTTGAAAAAAAACAACATGTAATAATTAAAACAAGTCCCTGAGGCAACAGCATCATCTCTTGGCAATGACCTGGACATATTATTTTGCTCGTTTAGCTAAAATGTAGAAATTAAAACCTTTCAAGTTCACGAGGAGGAGTTCCCAGCACTAACAGTCAGCAAAGCCATTTTGTAAAGTATAAAAGTTGGAATCACTAACTTTCCTTGTTTTTATCTCATAGGACTTGAAATAGCACTTTTTGCTTTACACTGAAAAAGATTCTACCTTTGTGGCTACCATATTTTTTATGACCACTATATGAAAAATAATTAGAGATAGGTCTGAACTGCAAATTTTGTTCCAGACCCAAATATTCCAAACAGCCTAGGGTGCTTAGATTGGAGATTTCTGTTTGAACAGCTTTCCAGGAGCCCAGAATCTACTGAAGTCAGTCTTGGGGGCAGGCCTTTAATTTCTTCTTCCATTTATAGATTGCTACCTGAGCTGCATTGCAGAGGCAGACAGTAAGCAGAGGCCACTCAAGAACATCTGCTGCCCTAGGCAAAACTTTAGTGTGCCATTGCCTTTTTCATAGACCTGGGGCAGCAGATTTGGCTCAGATGCCCCTCTATTGTGATGGGCAGATTTGGCAGCCAGGTCAAATCTGCTGCCTTAGGCCTAGTTAACTTATAGCTAGAGCAGCCCCTGGCAATAAATTTTACAGTCAAGGAAATACTGATATGTCAGATTAGGAAGGAAGGGAAATGTTATGACTGGGGGTGTTTGAACCAGTCTGGATACGATAACATCTAACCTGAACTTTTGCCCAAAAGTCAAACTGAAATTTATTTGTGGTCTTCATTCTCTACACCCCCTTGCCCCCCGTCCCAATACCCTATTTATTTCTCTCTGTGCCCCATTCAATATTTCCCATTTTCATGTATCTTTCCTATTCCTAGTAATGGAATTGCTGAAACACATTGATAATTGCAGTATTTTCAGTCAAACAGAAACATGCAGATTCAAGGGGTCTAAGTGGTTTGAACAAGCATCTGAAATGTTGGATGGTTAGTATAAGCATCTAACACCTTGTTTTTATTACTGTAATTTATTACTATAATTTATTTATTTGGAGAACACAATGTGCTCATCATTATCATATCTAAGCTCTTTCCAGTAATGCATTAAGTGACATGACTAACAGAAAAGGGTTTAAAACCTTACAAATCTTCTGAAGTTCACCCACTATGAGGTAGGAACTCAAACTGGACAAAAATTAGTATGGTAACTGAGGTCCTTTTACTGTAATGCAGAGGCTTGGTAGAAAAGAAGATATGGTACTTCAATGGCCAATAGCAAAGTCAGCACGTAACATCGTCAAGATGTGGTCCTAAGGCCTTCCTCAGACAAACTACCACTGAAGTCAGATGGAGTTTTGCTAGAATAAAGTGTTGGAATCAGAAAAATGGAGTAAGGGCCTTTGGAATGTGGTACCTGAAATCTAACAGATTTCAAATATCTAAGGCAAAAGCTACTTCTAACAGGGATCCCCATCCCTATGCAAACCAGGAAGGTCTTAAGGTCCCTTTATAACTTCAGAGGAAGAAGGCTGGCCCTTAAAGACTGCCTGAGCTGCCACCAATAGTTCCTTAAGATGTTAGGGGAGTAGAGGTGCAACAGCTCCATGGGAACATCGCATCCCTCAAATTACATGCCACATGAATGTTGAAAAGACTAATTTATACAGTGTTCTAGCAGTGTGGACTATCTGACAAACCCCACACCCACCTATGCAAGGACATTGATCCTGCCACACTGTTGCATGCCTACCAAACAGGCAAACAGGCAAAAATCCAACGGTTCTGAGCCCTTGTGGTTCACTGTCTCCAAAAGTTTTACTACACACTTGTAAACAGACAGATAAACACAAATGTGCTAAAAATGCTTAGAAACAAGTATAAGGACAAAAAAGTGGACTCTTTTGCTGTGGGTCAAGGGATCACATGCTGCAGACACACCATCATATTCTATGCTCAGAACAGCCTGTCCACCCTTAAACACTTTACAAGACACCTCAATAAAAGAACCTCTTGAATCTCTTCATTTTAAAATCGATAACCTTCAAGCTTCCCTGGCCTCCTTAGAGACCAAGGTAAATAAAATTGAGGGAAGGCTGGAGGGAGTTGAAAAGCGAATGGAGTCAATTGAAACTCAAACAACAAAGAGAGAAATTGTGCAAATAAAACCCACAAAGGAGAGAAAACTGTGTTTAAACATTATGCAGCTCCTGAAAGAAGATTAGAGCCTTTGGAAAATCAACAGCATTGTCACAATACTTAGGGTTGTGAGCATCCTAACAGAGAGGGTCAGGATGATCTGAAATTCCTGAAAAGGTCCTAAGCACAGATAGTGAGTTAAAAATCATATCTGCATGGGCTGCTAGTACCTTATCTGCAGGAGAGCTCAAGGCACAGAGAGCATGATGATCGCATTATAAAAATGCAAGTGTCTTGAAGCAGAGCAAAACAAGCAGTCAAAGAAACAAAAAACAGTCCAACAAAAGCAGAATAAAAATGGGAACTGGCCAAACTCCTGTTTCCCCTCAGACTTGAGTTCTGTAAACCCTTGAAAGAGATAGGAATTAACCATAGTTGGAAAGGAAACAAAATAAAAAAGAAGCTTCTTTTCAGTTGAATGTGCCTACATGAATCTCTAAGCTGCCAAACAGAAGGTAATTTAGAACGGAGAGACTTACGTTTTCTGGGAAGTAGAGGCAGCAAAGCCTGTTGAATAAAATGAAAAAAAAATGAAGCAGGAGGTTGAAACAATGAACATTTCAAGATTGCTTAAAATACTTTCTTGATCAGTCCACCAGAATGTGTGTCTGTTTGTGTTATATTTTTCATTAAAGATGCATATGCCTCACAGAATTCTACTTGTCCCCTCTCTCAGTGTGGGTAGCATTGATGATTCTCCTCTCACTAACACTGGCATAAAACACAAGTAAGTCCTAAGTAATTAATGAAGTTACACCAGTATAAATCTCAATATTATTTCCATTAATACCAACCAATCATAGACAAGTGTTGGCAAGTAGATTTTATGCCTGGGCTGGTAAATGAATATTTATTGTGCTGGTTATTTGTAGGGAAGTTTTCCCTATATGTATGCTTATTCATGTTTGTGTCTTACATTGAATGAGTCTGTGCTTGTGTCTTACATGTTTGTGGCTTACATTGAATTTACTGTGTTTTATAATGTTGTGTTTGTAATAATGTAGTTGGTTGTAATATGTTGTGGTTAATGGACTCCATTTTCCAAGATGGTGTTTGGCCTGAAGGAGTGAACAACAACATAGACTCCATCTTTGCTACCTTCCTTCACAGACTTTCGCACCTGTTATGGTGGGAAGCCTCTGAGGAGACTGGCTCAGACCAGTTGGAATTGGTCAAAAACAGACTTTGAAGAGAAACTGCAGAGCTACAATTCATTTGCAAACTTAACACCATTAATTTGGGCTTTAATAGGAATTGGGAATGGCTGGTTCACTACAAAAGCAATTTTCCCTCTCTTGGTATTGACACCTCCTCATCAATTACTGCGAGTTGACCACATCCACCCTGACTAAATTGGCCTTGTTATCAATGGTTCTCCACTTCTAAGGTAACTCCCTCCTTTTCATGTACCAGTATATCTATATCTGTATCTGTAATTTTCACTTCATGCATCTAAAAAAGTGGGGTTTTACCCATGAAAGCTTATTCTCAAATAAATCCGTTAGTCTTTATGGTGCCACCAGACTCCTCATTTTTTTCATAAATGATGGACAGACTGATTTATTGTTTGCATTGTGGTAGCACCCCGCAGATTACTATGAGAATTCATTGTACTAACAATGCCCAGCACAAACACACAAGATGACTATCACTACCCTGTAAAAGTTTACCATATAAGGCCTTAATCCTGCAATGAGCTCCACATGGGCAAACCTCTTTTTCCATGCAAAGTTCATGGCAGTTTCACATTCTAAATTGCACTAACAGTAAATTAGAAACTCCCTCTGATGCATTTTTCATCCTATTATTATTACATTTAATTAATATAGTTTGGGTTTATAATATTTTAGAGAGATACTCTCTTTTCATATATTCCAGGTTCATACCATTGTAACTCCACTGAAGTCTAAAAATGTATACCTGTGAATATGAAAGGAGACTCTGACCTATTTAATAGTTTCAAAATATAATGAATCCATCTTGCACCTGTGCAGAAGATAAATACTTGGCAATGTCAGCCATAATGTAAAACAAAAACACAGTTTAACTAAGTTAAACTTCTGATATAGGAAGGACATTCACATTTTGCACTGACAATCATCAATATGGCAAATATCTGTCAGATAGCTCTGTATTACTAATTATGTTTCTCATGCATCTATAAAGGATACAAGCAAAATAGAATAGAAAAGAAAAACAAAATCAAAGAAATTAGAATCCACTCTTCCTAAGTTAAGTGAAGTCTGCATCTTTGATACCCTAGAGTGTGAACGTTCTTGCATGCCTGAGTTAGAAATATTTGTTTCTGCTGAACTGAGATAAGCTAGTATCAGAGGGGTAGCTCCGTTAGTCTGGATCTGTAAAAGCAGCAAAAAGTCCTGTGGCACCTTATAGACCAGGGATAGGCAACCTATGGCACGCGTGCCGAAGGTGGCATGCAGGCTGATTTTTCAGTGTCACTCACACTGCCCGCATCCTGGCCACCAGTCTGGGGGCTCTGCATTTTGATTTAATTTTGAATGAAGCTTCTTAAACATTTTAAAAACTATATTTACTTTCATACAACAATAGTTTAGTTACCAGTATATATTATAGACCAGGGGTCGAAAACCTTTGGCACACGGCTCACCAGGGTAAGCACCCTGGTGGGCTGGGCTGATTTGTTTACCTGCCGCGTCAGCAAATTCAGTGGATCGCAGCTCCCACTGGCCACGGTTCGCCACTCCAGGCCAGTGGGGCCGGCAGGAAGTGGTGCAGGCCAAGGGATGTGCTGGCCGCAGCTTCCTGCCACCCACATTGGCCTGGAGCGGTGAACCACGGCCAGTGGGAGCCATGATCTGCTGAACCTGCAATGCAGCTGGTAAACTGGCCCAGCCCACCAGGGTGCTTACCCTGGTGAGCCACGTGCCAGAGATTGCCGACCCCTGTTATAGACTTATAGAAAGAGACCTTCTAAAAATGTTAAAATCTATTACTGGCACGCAAAACCTTAAATTAGAGTGAATAAATGAAGACTTGGCACATCACTTCTGAAAGGTTGCTGACCCCTGTTATAGACTAACAGACGTATTGAAGCATGAGTTTTCGTGGGTGAATACCCACTTCGTCAGATGCACGAGATAAGCTAGTACGTTGTGCCCAAAGGAAATATATGAAGTATGCATAGTGACAGTGCTAAGAAAGAAAATTGACTAGAAGTGCACATGTACAGGAGGAGAAGACATGCTCAAAGACAAGCTTAAGCGATTAATACTCTACAGAAAGAGAGGAAACAAGGGAGACGAATGAGCAAGAAATATAGTATATTTCTCTTAAATAACCTGACTGGATTTTCTGGACTGCTAACCATGCCAAAAATTCTGAGGCATTGTGGATGAAACGGCATGTCTGAATATTTCCCCCAAAAAATTATTATCTTGATTACTAACAGGCAGTGGCAGCTTGTAACATGTTGTCATGGTGAGGCACAAATCACAAAAGAGATATTTCCACCCCTACCCAGTGTATAATGTACTAGCTATTAAAAGCTTATTTATAGTGAAGAAGCAACTGGCAGACCTGGGAGCTGGAGCTGCCACTGCTACCCGGGCTGGTATGGGAGGCAAAGCATAACGTGCACGCAGGGCTTGGTGGCAGCTTCTTATGCACATGCATGGGGCCTGTCTTGCATAGGACAGGACTTGGGAGGTGCACAGCACAGGCCCCATTCCTGCCCCCTGCAGCCCAGGCTTAACTACTACAATCCTGTCATGGCCTCACCAAGCAGTGGTTATCACAGCAACGTCTTCATAAAGTGACTCCTGAGTGTGGTAAATTGACATGGTAACAAGGTAGCTTCTGAAGGCACAATTAGCTATACCAAGATTTGAGCCTCACACAGCACTACGTTCTTCAGACTTTCTGGCAACTGGAAAGAGTGAGCTGTGACATTTAATTCAAAACTCAAGTTGTCCTTAAATATTGATCAAGGAAATAAAAAAGAATATGCAAGAGGCATTGTGTAGCTGTTGGGGATTCTTGATTAGGTTGTGCAGCACTTGCAACAACCCCTGCTACCAGGTATGCCTGGCAGCCTTGGGTTTCTGTCTATAATTACTGATGTTTTCTCCGGAAGACTCACAGAACTGATGAAGCAATATCGGCATAGCACGAGCCCATGATTCTGAGTTGGCTTTATTTCATTTTCCTGACTTATAGTTACGTGGGGGTTCTGCTGGCTTGTTTAGGGTTCTTCGTCTCCGTTTTGTTAATCTTCCTTTACGTATTTTTAATGAATACTGCAAATAAGAAATCTGTAAATTCATCCTAAGAAGAGACTGTATCCTCCTGTGCTTTTGATTCACTGCCTCATTTGCAAGATTGCTGCTTATTCACAAATTAATTATGCAATGGCATCTTTAGCTAATAAAGTCTAAACAAAAACATTTAATCCAATTCATAATTTTCTCTCAGTCAAACAGAGTCTGTCAAACATAATTACATTACACATGCAAAGCAGGAATGAGCCAAGCATGTGCCACACCTGCTTAGCACTTCTTCAGGCAGACGATATACAGTAGAGAGCAGTTGGCAGCACAGATGGCAGAGCAAGGAAGACTTGTGAAAAATCTAGTTGCCGACTTTGGTTTGGTGCTCTTTTATTAATAGGAGCTGCCAGACAGTAGCTTTAGTTTATGGCAAATATACATTTACCTTTCTAGCAAGTTTAGGCTTGATGATTACAATCACAAGCCTTAGTCCCACAATCATCTCTGTGCATATAGACCTCTACACCTGATTTGAGCCCCTTGCTGGATTGGGGCCTCAGCAATGGTGAAACAATATATGATTTATGTTGATGGAGCCAAGCCAATGAATGGCATTATTATTTGTATCATCATAGCACCTTGGAGCCCAAGATATGGACCAGAACCCAGTTGTTCTATGCGCTGTACAAAGACAGGACAAGAAGACAGACCTTGCCCCAAACAGCTTACAATGTACCTGTTTCTACCAATACAAATACAACCTCTTTACCCTCTTTACGACCAATACAAATACAACCTCTTTACAACTCCAGTTTCCCTTCATTTGGTTACAAACTGTTTCATTTTTAATGTTTAAGGCTATGGGTAAGATCATCAGCTAGTGCAAACTGATTAACCACCCCTGACTTCGATGGAGCTATGCTGATTTATACCAGCAGAGAATCTGGCTCTACCTGTTTTATAAGTAGACAATGTTCTGTAGAAAGTGTATATGACCCAAAGCACCCCTGTATTCACACCGTACACACTATTGTGATAATCTTCGTACAAAATACAACTTATGAAATCTCTTTTGAAAACTAACAACTTGCTGGTCAATAACATCAAGGTGAACTATATGTAGCAACATTATCTGCAACATTATGAATTTCCTCTGCATAATGTTATTATTATTAGCACATGTCCAAGCCCTACCTAAGCAAACATTGTTAAATATGTCTATCCTAAACAGAGGAATATGTGTTTGCCTCAATTTATTAGTAGTAAACAGGATAAAGATAGCAGTGGGAAGAGACAGCAGGAAACAGAATGATTTACATTGCAGCGAACACAAGTGGGGGAAGAAAGAGATTCACAAGTAGCAGAAATATTTGGGACACTCAGAGTTAAAATACAAGCCATGACACAATCTCTCACTGGTCTGAATTGCACCCCAAAATGTAACAGTGTACTCCACACTACATACTGAATCAACTTTGTAACCAAGGTGGGGAAACCATCTTGTAACCTGGTTCCCTGATATGGTTGTACATATAGTTTACACAGGCCTTAGTAGACTCAGTTCTGCTGTCCGACATGTACACACAGCTCTCAAGCCTTGCCTAGACTGAGATTTTTCTGAACATTTCCCCTGTTGGCAAGATGTTAGACATTTTTGGCTGTGTCTACCTTGAGATTTTCATTAATATTTCACACCAGGACAGCTCCACCAGGAGTACATAGCGTGGGAGCTGTAATACAGACAAAGCATCGGTGGTTATTCACTGCATCATCTAACCCTACCCAGAGCAAATCTAGATGACAGGGTAAAAAAGGCTGGTGATTCCCAATGCCTAGAGCTTACTTTTGTGATGTCACTAATGGAACTGCAATGCAATGGTGGAAGCTTTTAAGGAAAAGCACTATAAAATCAGTAGTGGAAACAGTGGACTGGAACTACTCTCTCTCTCTCTATGTGATGAAGGAACATTCTGAGCAGCCGTAAGTCATGCTTCTGTACTATACCACTGTGGATTTTATCATCATCCTAGTATTACAATGATTGGTACACAGACAAGAACACAGACTGATAAAGAGGCAAACATTAAGGTTCCAGCAGCACTGTTAACAGTCATTTTACACATCCTGGATATTTTATTGCATACATTTTATACCAAACCCAGTACATGAGGCTAATTGTTTATCTAGACAAACAGAAATAGAAAAGTCACCCAGACCAGTCAAGGGTAGGTTTTGGATAAAATTGCCAGATTCATGGTCTCCTTTCATCTCCGATGTTAAGACTTCATATATACAGAAAAGGATGTTACTGAGTGTGCACTCTGTGTGTGTGCGCATCCTCAGTGAGACACTACAGGTGCACCCACACTAAGATTTTTGCACACTTGGCATTTTAAGGCATGTGACATGGTGATAAATATGCCAATGCCTGGGCTAAACTAGCACTTTTACCATTGCTATCACTTGTGGCGCTGCACTGATGCTAGATAAATGGTGCAAAAAGGTAGGTGTAGGTCATGCATAATAATCTCCCTCATGCAAACCATGAAACCGCAATCTCTGCTAAAGTCCAATAGCCCTGGTGAAACCAGATAAGAAGAATGTGCACGTATGTCACAAAGGGGGGAAGATCCAATAGACTAAATCAATTCTTAGCAAATAGTCACTTAAGGAAAATCAGAAGTGGGGTTTTTTTGTTTGTTTTTTTGTTACATGTATTTTTTTCTTTCCAAATGCAGACAGCTGGATTGTTTACACAAAGGGGGGACGTGTTGTATTTATTTTTACTCTACCATAATTCAAAGACAGTTGAAGGGATTTTACTTTCCAAGATGAAGTCAAATTCAGGCAAAGGATGAGCACAGGAAATTTCACTCCAAAAGGTGACTGTCCAAAAAGCACACCATAATATACATACGCATATATGCTTGTTCCTGTGTTTGCAGGCATTGCTCAGCTTGTACTAATAATCCCTGCTTTGCACACAGATGTGCCATAATAAACCATTGGTCCATGTTTTATTCTCCCCTCCCCCCCTACACATACACACTTCAAATCCTTCTTGGATCACATGTGGACAGAAAAGTGGGGGAGGAGGAGTGAAACAAGGGGCAGGGGAAATGGAGTTTCTTCTGCAGTTAACTAAAGCTTTGCAGGCAAAGCCCATCCCATCCCATGAAATGTCCTCCATTACAGTAATGATATAGGCCATATATGAGCATCCTCAGCTCCTCTATCTTGTAATATCCCCCCATAACAACATCAAAGATGGCTGCCTGTGTCTTCACTTGGCTGCTGCGATACTGGTTTTGCTCCTGTGTCCTCCTCAGTTCATTTCCCCCATCTTTTCCCCAAAGAAGTCCTGGGACTCCACAGTGAGGTGTGCCGCCAATATCTTCTCCATTCCCTCTGGTTCCATTGCTCCAGTGTGTCTCCTCTGGTCCCTATGCCCCAAACTAAATACTAATACCATCCAAAGTCAAAAGCAGGTCCAGCTGAAACAGAGCTTCATATGTGAGGCAGTTCTGATCACCCATAGCAGTTCATTGTAGAGCAAACATGTTCTCAGTGAGTTGCTGACTAGGTGGTGTGACCTTTGTCCTTTCAAGATGTAGTTTTCAGACCTTTGATTTTCTTTTTGCACTGAGGTCCCCTCAGGTGAATCTCCTCTCCTGTCAGCTTCTTGGAGAGGTACTCATAGACCTATAGAGTCAGGGTACACATTTTGGATCTTATATAACCTCACATCAGAAGTCCAACATCTGGCCAGTTGGGAGCACTCTGGGAGGATGATTTCCTGGATGGCATTTCTCTTCAAGTTCTGTGAAAGTGCAGTAGAAATAGAGCAGACTGTGTGCAATGAGAGGTTTAAATGTGATCCAGTGTATACTGGTGACTTTTGGTACAGAAGAAGGCAGCAAGAAAATACAGTATGGGGGAATTATGGGAAGACTTTGGAGAACTATCAGTACTTCAGTTAATTAGCCTGCATCCACACTGTAAAATGGTGGCTATCCCAGCCTGTGTGAAAGCAAAACCCAGGCTTTAGCCTAAACCCCCATCCAGGGCAACTAGCCTGGGTGTAGTGCACCAACTAACTCAGATGAAAGGGGTTTTTTGTGTGAGTGTGGATGGTAGGCAGGTTAAAGGCAAGACTTGAGTAAGAACCTGGGTTAACACTGCTGTTAAGGCATACCTTAGAAAGTAATGAATATCTTAGTGCAAGAGGTGACCATGGGTTTGAATATTTAGCATTCAAAAAGAATGACTACTCCAGAATTATTTGAACAAGCACTGGTTTTAATCCCCCCTGTGCTGTATTTGCAACCTGAATTAGTTGCTATAAGATGGCTCTTCTAACTGTGTGTCTACTATGAACTCAACTTTCAAATTTAGGTATCATCTAGAGTAAGGCATTGTGTGGTGATGTAGAGGTCTATATAGGACACAGGAATGAGAAGAGCTCCCAGGATACGTGTAGCATGCATACCCAGTATTGTACCTAGTATCAGGGGGTAGCTGTGTTAGTCTGTATCCACAAAAACAACAAGGAGTCCTTAAAGCACCTTAAAGACTAACAGATTTATTTGGGCATAAGTTTCATGGGTAAAAAACCTCACTTCTTCAGATGCATGGAGTGAAAGTTACAGATGCAGGTATTATATAATGATGTTACCCGGGGTTCTTTCAACCCAAAGTTCTTGGTAACTTTACTCTATGCGAGGAGGTGTCAGGAAATAAATCAGGGAGACACAGCCATCCGACCGATAGATGGCTGGCACAAACAGGACAACACAAGAGTGCTTTCACTTAAAGCTAAACTTTACTAGTCTCAAGCACTTACACACGTCTGCAACAAGTTAGTAAAACACCCCAACCCTTGATAATTACCAAAGCTGAGTGTGGCTTTTGAGTGATACAGCGGCAGCTCGTCTGCCACTGGGGAACACAAGATGCATCCAGAGGGAGAAGCCAGTCCCGAAACAAGTCCCACCTATCTCAAGCTTTTTCCCCTTATTTATACATTAGTAATTAAAGAAATCTTGTTAAGTAAGAAGTTTTAATGATCAAGCAAGAGATTCCTTCTGATTATTGATTAACCAGGTGTGGGTCTTTCCAGAGCCTGCAGCCTTGAGACCCCAATAGACATTCCTGAGGGTACAACCTGCTCTCTTTTCAAATGCATGTATCAGCATATTTAACATAATTCTTATCAGGCAGGATGCGGGGTCAAGCTGCCCTTTTGGTGGCACCCTAAATCCCCCTCCCCTCCTGCCATGGTCAAGCTGAGACTTGCTTTTAACAGCTTGCTGACTGGGCTGTCTTTAACAATAAGCCATAGTGGTTTCAGGCACTTTACTGGTTTGCCAAAGTCTCCCCGTACAATGACACATGAAGGGAAAGGCGATACCTCACAAGTGGAGAACCAGTGTTGACAGGACCAATTCAATCAGGGTGGATGTGGTCCATTCCCAATAATAGATGAGGAGGTGTCAATTCCAGGAGAGGCAAAGCTGCTTTTGTAGTGAGCCAGCCACTCCCAGTCCCTATTCAAGCCCGAATTAATGGTGTTTTCATTTGCAAATGAATTTTATTTCTGCTGTTTCTCTTTGAAGTCTATTTCTGAAGTTTTTTTGTTCAAGAATAGCCACTTTTAAATCTGTCATAGAATGTCCAGGGAGATTGAAGTGTTCACCTACTGGCTTTTGTACGTTACCATTCCTGACGTCCAATTTGTGTCCATTTATTATTTTATATAGGGACCTATTATACCTCTGTATGTGTGCAACTTTCTTCCCTCCTGCTGCACCAGAATAGAGTGGAGTGGATGAGGTCATGGCTCTGTCGTCTCATCACCCCCTTAGGCACTGTGCTCCCTCAGGAGAATAGGGAGAAAGTAATCCCTGTGCTCCCAGAGAATAGGGAGTGCAATTCTTCCCAACACTTCAGTGGGCTAAGGGGCGGGATGTGGGGAGGGGGATAATTCCTTAGTCTTTCCCTATATTTCCCATGATGCTTCTGTGTACAGGACAGGCAGACTCTGACCTTAAATTTTTAAGAACAATCTGATAGGCAATAATTAGTCTGGATAATTATGAAAATTATCCTAATAACTTAAGCCCTAAAATTCTTCCCTCAGTCAGAGCAGAATGTGGCCCAAAATGTTTACTTAATATTCTGGGTACAATGTTAAGGAACAAAATAGGAGTAACACAGAAAGAAAAGGGAAAGCACTTTGTCCTGGATGTTACAAGTGTTACAGTGATTGACATCTAAGGGGCTTGTTCTCCACAGTAATTTTTCCTCCTTCCTTTGAAGTTTTTTCCAACCTATTTGACCAAAATACTGAAAAGAATTTTGTACAGTATTTCCCAAAGGTGTGTATGCTAAACGGAGACTCTGCTCTATCAAGGACCAGGAAAATGGTATTGAAAATAGTGTGTGTTCAAATAACTCCAGCAGTAGACATTCCCTTGAATACTAAATTTTTGAATCCATTAGTGTACTTCTATATTCAAAAATATTCTTGCACAGAATATTTTGTCTGCTCTTCTCCTAGGAGACTTGTCTAGGGGTCTATTAGCAAGACCTGGAAAGCTGCCAACAGAACTAGAACGGCAGCAACCAAACAGTAAATAAATAAAAACTCTACCCCACAACTCCTGTTTCAGGAAGTGAGTGGAAAATATTTAAAAAAATACACTGGAACTTAATTTACACAAAGTTTAAGGAAATTTACAAAGTTTAAATTACTCAGCACAATTACACCATGCTTTTGACCAAGTCAGAACTAAATCAGCAGCAAGGAGTGCATGTGTTTTTCTAAGTGGAGAAATCCCAGTCTCATCCCAAATTCTAAAATAAAAATAACCAAAGAACCCTGTACAGAAAGCTCCACTGTCTCAGTTCCAGCTGAAAGATTGAGATCAATTGACAAGCAATGTTATAAAACCACAGTCCCAACCAAATAAATAAAATGGCTATTTCTGTTTCAGAAATCAGCAGCCCCAGAACATGGTGCTCAATTCCGGAGGAGCCTGTACTTCCCTGAAGATTGGAAGGAATAGGTTCTTATCTAATAGCTCTCTTGCTTGCTGAAGTATCACCTGCGAGGTAAAGCTCTCATTAGCGGACGGAAACTCAATTACTCTTGAGCCATCTAATTACTGGAACTTTGAGTAAAGTAAGCTGCAAAACTGTTGTATGTTGGTGTAGCACTGTATTTAAAAAAATCATAACTTTCAGTTTTTGAAACATTTCTGGTTTTGAAATACAATGTCTGAGTTTACTTTATATTACTGTGCACTATTCCAACAAAACCTTAGCAAAGCCATTAAGTGAGGCTCTGTTTGTTAGTACTCTTCGGTTTTCATACAAAAAAAATTATAGTTATCTAAAAACACAAAGTGACATATCATTTACAATCCCACCCAAATCAAGACATGGTGAAACACTATTAAATGAATTTAATGCATTTCCACTGTTCTTTGTTGATTTTTTTTTCATTGCAGTCAAATTTTAAAAAGTGGCAACAGATTTTAGATACCCAACTAAGGCGCAAGTTGGGCAAACAAAAAACAAAAACAAATAAGGGACTCCTTTAGAAAGGATTTATTTATTTATTTTGGCACACTATTATAGCTGCATCTACACTGGGGCTTCTGCTGAAATAGCTATGTCAGTAAATGGGTGATTTTTTTTCATACTCCTAACTGGCACAGCTATGTGGGCAAAAGCTAAGTGTAGACAAGGACTAAGTTATGCAGAGATAGAAACCTGATAATATTATACAAGAAGGGAGATGGTGAAAACTTAAAAATCTACACATCCATGAATAAGTCTGGTAATTAAGCTTCTTGGCAAGACTTCCCAACATAGAGGCCCTCAGCAAAGATGTCACACTATAAACCTCTAGGAAAACAAGACCAAAGCCAATCAGATATGCCTATATGTCCCCCAGCACATTAGTGAGAAGGTGCAACCTACCAGTGTCCAACAAATGCAACCTACCAGTGTCCAACTATGAAAGGCTGGATACTCTTTAGACAAAAACAACCTAAAGTTGTTGTTAAAAAACTATGCATTTAAAAGGATTTGCACTGACACACGGAACTTTGTCTACATCAACAGAACAGCATATTTGGCTATGTCTAGATGCAGAATGAGACACACAGTGAGTTTCAGAGCCCAGGTCAACTGATGTGGCCCTTGCATTACAGGGTAAAACATAATAGCATTGACATTTGAGCTCTTAAACCCACCTCCCTCACTAGGTTTCAGAGTCTGAGCCCAAACATCTACACTGCTACGTTTCACCCCATAGCACAAACCCCATGTCAGCTAACCCAAAGAGGCTGTTCTCTTTGTACAGCTAGACTTCTTGTGTCAATGCATGTACTGCTATTTTTAGCTCTGCAATGGGAGCCCCAGTCAGTTGACCAAGGCTTTGAGACTTGTTGTCGCAGGTCACTTTTTTTTTTTTTTTTTTTGCAGTATCCTTTCAGAGTTCGCAGCATACCAAAGAAACAAGACAGAGAGGATAAGGAATGGTAATATTGCTGCAAAATTCTTTAGAGCTTAGTTTGCCAGGAAACTTTTGGGAGCCAATCTTGCATGAAAGGCCTTATGCTGTTCAAGAAAAACTCAATCATTTGAGATTTACAGATAGCATTGTTTGGCTGTCTGAAATTAGGAAAATGTAGTTTTGAATACACTGATGGGAATAGCAAATCTGAAAGTACAAGTGTTAGTTTAATATTGAACAGGGATAAAAGGAAAGGAATATTTTCTTTTTGACCAATCAATACGCCAAGTTAGAGAGATTATTGTTCAGGATTTTGCTGGAGAGAATGGATGGCTTTGTAAGCCTAGGAAGAGGAAAGCAGCATGTACTGTGGAATGAAAACGATTAAAAACAATGACGGGAGGATCAAAGTTGGTTGAAAAAAATGCCCACATACTGCTTAGAAACATTGATCTGTATTTGTGAAAAAGAGCTAGTAAATATTGACTTTTATTTTCCACTATCTGTTATGACACATATCTTTGGTAATTTGAAAAGTGGTTCACAAAGTAGGCAAACTTAAATGCAAACAGCTTGATTCTCTACTGCCTTACACCTCCTGTAATAATTTACATATGTGTAAAGTGAGTACAAATTTGAGATAATATGCAGATCAGAATGGTATACCTTTATACCAACTTTGCACATATATACGTGTCTAAATATTCTAGTGCAGAATCAGGACCTATCAATTTAATCTCAGTAAAAATATGTTGCCCTTTTTTGATACTTTTCAAGTGGTGAAAATATCGCACCTGCCTTTAGAAAGAAAGAAAGATTATGAATTATTTTAAAATTTGTATTTTTCAATTTGTTACTGTCACACTTATCCTGGTCCATAAAATCTTTGGCTGTCCAAGTTCTCATAATTTATTTTATCTTTTAAAAACTCAAAAAGTAGTCTACACATGTTAACAGAATTCTCATTGTTTTAACAGCGGTGAAGAAAAAGTATGACAAACACAGATAACAAAGCTTTCAGGACTTGGTAAATAATAAATAATCATTCTTGGCACTAATACAGCACTTTTCACCAGTACTTCCTGAAGTGTCTTATGAAGGAAATATAACTAATTAAAGTGAAATGTAAAGGTGGGTGTCATAACGGGGGAGGGAGTGCTTCTCCCCAGCTTGCAAAGGATTCACTGCCACACCCACAGTCTGTTTTAGGCAGTTTTATCATCCAAAACTTATACAATACAAACAAAAACAGTTCTTCAGCTCACCCTAAGCTATAACCACCAGGAGATTTTTCCCCTTTACCATTCAGGCTCTCACACTGCCTCATCTGGGACTCTTCCAGTGCACCTGCAGCTTCCTAGTTCTGATTTACTTATTACCAAAGCCAAGGTGCCCTCTTTGAAACCCTAATCTGGGCTACATGATGCAACAGCAGTGCAGTGGGCCTGCTCCCTCTTAAAAGGCCAGTTTCACCCTGTGACGGTGGATTTTGAAAATCACAGAATTGTGTTAAGCAACTTCTAATCAGAAACCAGATCTGATGGCTTCACGGTTACACAATCACTTTTTAATTGAATCCGAAAGGTAAAAATAAAACCCTCGCTGTTATGCAATTAGTCTGAGAGTGACTATTAATTATCCACTTCCTGATTTTTCTGTTAATATATATTTTTAGTCATGAGCTATGTGCAAGAGAATTTTTTTTTTCTGCCAAAGGCACCAGACGGAAGACACAAAAGGCCCGAGTAGCACAGAAAAGCATGGGGCAACTGATGTTAGGGGAGAGCTGCAAAAGTGCCGTTGAGTGAGGATGAATGATTCTGGCAGTAATGATGGGGAAGATAGTTTCATACAGCTAGTGGCATCATTTCATGTACAAGAACGAGCAGGTAACGGTAGGTAGGACCTTTGTCCCACACATGTGATCAAACTAGTGACTGCATACAATCCCTACAACATTACTGACAAAGAGATGAAAAATGCAAAAAAGGCTGATAAAGCATTCCCCTCCAAAGGATAAACTATTAAATTATTGTCTTAAGCCTTCTCTAGTGAGTTTCCCATATTTGAAAAACACCAAAGGCCATCTGCATCCGTATGTCAGTGAGTGGCTGGCAATTTCCATATCAGCTGACAAATGTTTAAAAAGATGTTGTGTGAAAATGTCCAAGCTCTAAATGTCTCTAAAATGTTACTACCAGACCAGAAAATGAAACAGCTTCATAGGATCAACAAAACAATAAAGTGAAACACAAAGTCGCCACTCTCCTAGACTGGTGACAATAGTGGCTGGTCTCCCTGGTCACAGCACTTTGCAGCTGCTTGTTGTCAGAGTGGAGAGGGAGAGCCTCCACATTTCTCCTCTTTTATGTACTGTGGATGGTTGCACAGCACATCAGGGTAATTGACTCATCTTGGCTCAGCTCTAACCTCAATCAGCTGGGCCATCTCATTTCTCCCACAGCCAAGGCATTCTGTAGTTATCAATGCTAAGGCAGCAGCCAGCCTACTTCGATTCCCATGTTCAGAGGTCAGGTTTTAACTAGAGCTTGTTGCAAAATAATTCCCCTTCCCTGCCAGTGAAAAAGTTCAGGAATTAGCCAAAAACCTAAATATTTTTGTCAAAAAAAAGATATTTTTCATAAAAAAATTCATTTTCTAGTTAAACCCATTTTTTAAATAAAAACAATTAAAAAAAATTAACCAGCTCCAGTTTTAATCTATTGTTGCCACATACTGAGTGAAGTCCTTTACAAGGTATTACAAAATTATTTTGTCCTAAATTTTCCAACTAGGCATCTAAATCCATAATTAAGCACCTATTTAAGTGGACTAATTTTCAGATGTACAGCACTCCCATTGACTTCAATGATAGCTAAGCACTTCTGAAAAACATTTCACTTTCAGATAGATACGTTATTATAGATTTATGGGTGACTAGTAATTAGTCAGAGTGGGTGATTTCTGAAAATCAAGACCTCTCTATAGGGTGTCAAGTTGAGTACCCCAAAATTGAGGCACCCGAAAATCACTTGCCACTTTTTAAAATGTTGGCCCAAGGTGCTTACATCTCAACATCCAATCTAGATTTTCACTATGTACCATCTCTGTGAAATGGAATGAACTATCATAAAAAATGGTCTCTTTTAAACATCTCTCTTTTATGGCAGTGATAGGGAACAATTCTGCATTTTCCCCTTTTGAGCTAATAAATCTTTTCTATCTTTATTTTTACATGTTTCTGCCATTTCCGACAAAATTTACCACTCAAATGTTTTCTCATTGCAGCTCACAATGATATCAAACACTGCTAAGCAGTGGATTTCAAATCCAGTGTAGAACATTTTTTATGTCACTGTAGATCTTTAAAACAGCTCTCTCTATTTTAGATAGTTGGAGATTTCATCACCCAAGTGCCATTATTTGTGAATGCCAAAGCCTGCTTTGCCAAGGAAAAAACAAACAAACAAACAAACCACAACCCTTCTTTTCTGTGTCATTATAGAGATATGCTTGAATGCGGTAAACATTAGCTAAATATTATTACAAATACCCAAATATCTTATTTTTTTCTGAATACAGCAGTTACCTCAGGATTAGATATGTGTGAAACTTGATGTCTTTGATTCTCAGTAGGCTCACAAAAGAATCATAGCTCACAAATTTTTGAGTTTTAATTTTGGATTTGACCTCAAAACTCCAAGTGAAATTAATCTGAACTAGAAAAGCTCTTCCTTTTTTCAGATATTTCTGAAAGCACTAAATCACCTATGATTTCTATTCAAAACCACAGTTCTGCCCTGGCTCATAATTTTATCAGACTTTGTAGAACTTACTGGGGTAAAACTACCCTGAATTTTAGGCTGTAATTAAACTCAATGTTACCAAGTTTCACACAGAAAAGATTTGATTATGACACATAAGTCAACATGTTTCCTAAAGGAACTTTCTCATATATCTTATTAATACTAAAACAGATTCTGCTGAAAGACGTATATCAGTTTTTCACCCTACTCCATGCAGCTACTTAGCTAAACGGTAGATATAAATGAGTATCATTGCTGCTCTACCAATGTGTCTTTATTAATAGCAATTGGGCCTATGGGGTTCATGGATAATGTCATCTCTCTGCCAAACAAGAACAGATGTTGATGCATTGTAGGTCACCTTTCTAATGGAGAAGACATTAGTGATATGGGATCTGGGAATATTCTATGTGTAACTTATTTATTTAACATTATATACACCAGCCCTGGAACATAGGTGTCACAAACACCATACTGGCAATCCCCTTCTTTCAGGAATCTCAGCACAAACACCAATAAGTTCCCCCCCAAAACTATCAAAAAACACTTAAACATTTATTCAAATTCTAAACATTGTTTCCTTGTGAAGAAAAATAACTTGTAAGACTGTGCAACAAGGCCACCTTCTATAACAACATGTAAATAGAAGTAAGTTACAATTCTTTTGTTTAATTCTGCAAAACTGGTCCTACCATTGCATAGTTTTTGGCTTCCTTTTGTATTAAAATATATGCACCCAGCCTTGGGCCCTGTTCTTCCACCATAGGGCACAAGTAATGCCCACTGATATCAATACATGTCTCTATGATTGTTACTTTTATTCTGCAGTGGAAGAATAGTGCCTTGTGTGTGCGTGTGTGGTATACATGATGTTGCCACTACTCTTACCAGCCACCAGTGTTTAAGGTTCTAATGCAAACTCAGAGATTATTAAAATTGTCTACAGATGTGTTTCCAAAATGATTATTGTCTTTGACTTTAGTGGATGGTTTGTACTTCCTGTACATAGTACATACAACCGCAGACTTACAGGAGAAAGAGACAGATCATCAGCTGGGGGATTACTAGCAGGAAAATAATAATAATTTTCTCTGAAGCCTTAACCCCAAGAAAGATTATCTGCTATCCCTGCTGCTGACTTTTGTTGTTAAGAGGGAGGAAAAGGAAAAACTGCCGTGCTGGCTATTACTGATGATGTTGCTTCACAGCAGCCACTGCTGACATGAGCTCTGACACTCCTTTGGCTGCTTCAGTAGCTCCTGATTTAAGTGCCGTAGGTTCTATCCCTGCCTTTTGTTTTGCATCTTAGTTCTTACACTATTTGTACATGGGGTCTTGGACGCTGTTGGTAGAGGGACCGGTGGAGATCCTGGCACTGGTACCCTTTACCTTTCTCCTCCTCCATCCATTTGTTATTGGCACAAATCACATCACTTCCCATTCATTTAAAATTGTCCCTCAGAAACCCTATTTCTTTGTAACCAAAGTCTCTATAAAAGGAAAAACAATGTTAAAATAGATGTTCGCTTTCCCTTCTTGAGCACGTTTTTTCCAATATATTTTTCTTTCCATTCCCCACTGACTGCACTTTAGGTCTCCTTTTCTTTCTTTCCTTCCAGTCTCTCTCTTCAAGCTTCTCACATAAATTTCATAAAGATAACCCATATAAACATGCTCAACACGTTGGTAAAATTCAGTCTGTGAAATCATTTTTGTGACAACCTGAATTTATCCTTTGGTCTGAAGTGCTTCATCTGTTATTGTGATGCATGGGATTTCTCCTTTCAGGGGTTTTCACCTATGCAACGTCATATGCACGTATGACTATCAGAACAGAGTTCTGCAGTGAAGGAAGTAAAGTTAAAGTGTTGAGCATGCATAATGGCTACCTGAAACTTGCATGAGGGTTGTTATTAAGACCAGGCAGTGACTTGGGTCAACTTAGTAGCAAAGCCAACTAGAGGTTCAAAGGGACCAATGCCGTGACCTGCATGAATTACTTGGCATCCTTTCAAACTGCTTCAGAGACACCAATTACCCCGTAAGTCCCACATTCACTAGTGAAAATGCTCACTAAATACTGATGTTTTTCATTCAGGTTCTGTTGGGAACTCTAGCTGTAAGAATATGGGACTAGAGCTGTCTGGAAATTTTTTCATGGAATATTTTACCACTGGAAAATGCTATTTCATCAAAACCAAAACTTTCTGTGGGAAGTGTCAATTTTGACAAAATGCCTGACTGACAGGGGAAGACATGTGTAGATAGACCTAATCAGTTTGTAAGGTAGGATACTCACTGCTGGGAGCACCCCCTTGTGTCAGGGTGTAATGCAGCAGGAGGTATCCTCATCTCCTATCTACATATATCTTCTCTGCAGTCTTCCTCTAGACTGAACTCCCAACTCTATTTAAGTACTCCTTCCTGATTCCTTGCAGCTGGGGTCACTAATTATGATTAAAGTTGCATTTCACCACCAGCTTGCAGCTAGCTGCTAGGTCACAAGTAGGCTCAGACTTAAAGGGCCAGCCAGCCAGTGATATAGATCTTATTGCCCTAGTGTAAATCATTAATCTGGCCATTCATTTTGGACCACATTATTTCTAGGCCAAGGTACACTTAGGGAATTGGAAATAAGGAACCTCCCCAACTTTTTTGCATCTTATATAAGGTCAGGCATCACTGCAGTTGCTGAGCTCAGAGGAGCAGAGGGGACTGCTTCATCATTATGCCTATAGGTCACACAATGCATTAAATGACCCACAGCTTCACCCAATCCACCCACCGTGCAGCGGGCTAGCTATGCAGCAGGGCGTATGATGATGCACCCTGAAAGGAATGTAGTAATGAGTGCACTGTCCTTGTGAAACAGGGAGCTGAAGGAAATAATCTTCACTGCAGCACAGGTGCAGTGAGAGTGTGTGTAATGTATACATACATACATAGACATATGCATGTATATATTTTGGAACTGGGCGGGGAGGGAACCTCCCTGTGAATGGGAGGGGGTGGATAGGAAGAAGAGTGAGGGGAGCAGTTCAGGTGGGGGCTGGTGAAGGGAAGAACAGCCAGGTCCAGATTGGGAAGAGGTTCCCTGGTAGCTCCTACTGCAGTTCTTATGGCAATTCCTGGGTGGCTGGTGCACATTGCCTTGTCCTGTCTCTCACCGCACCCCAGCAGCTGGTGCCATGTGTGCCAACACCTCCCTGCCCCCTCCCAGGTGCTGGTGCCCTGTCCCCCACTCCAGTGATGGACTCCTGCCTCTCTCCATGGCCAGGTGTCTCCATAAAGACCTTCAGTAACTGGTAAGCAGGGCTGGGCTGGAGAGCTTTACCTGTTCTCCAATGATCAGCCCAGTTTTGCACTATGGTAGCTACTCCAGCCTTTCCTCTATGTCCTGTTCTTGTGTCTGCCCCCCGCCCCATGCAAGTACCTAGCGGGGGGAACATAGCCAGGGCCCGCTCTTCCTCTGTGAGAGAGGTGGGGCTGGAAAACATTGGGAAGGGATAGAAACCCAGATACACCAGCCCCCATACACTATTTCCATTGTGACGGTGCTAGCCACCCTCTCCCTTCCCAGGTCTGCCACCCCTGCTTTTGAAAACAATGTAAAGGGTGTTTTCTTCCTATAATGAAGCTACAGAAGTTGGCATTATTTCCACTTAATCGGTATGAAATCATTATAGCTTTGCTATGAAAATGTAACAACCCCAGTCACACCAGATACATTGTGACACAGAAACATTAGAAAACACAGTGAGCTCTGCACAGCGAGATTTGTAAGCCTGCCAGCAAAATCACAAACTTGCTCAGCTCTAATTTGTCTAGGAAAAAGGGATGTTTAATTGCTGTGCATAATAAACACAAACATCAGAGAGCAGCCATGGATAACACGCACAAGGAGATTCCAGCTGTAGTGCTCAGGCAACATAAAAGAGATTTATTTTATATCTTGATCTTAAGTCAAATAAATCACATGCAAAATAAAGGGGCCAGACTTTCCAAACTGCTCAGCACCCAGCAGCTCCTGGTGTTCTCAGTCCTGAACTCTTTTACAAATCTTGCCACTTCACTGAGGTGTCTGGAGGATGGCTGATATCTTTCAAAGTTTGGCCACTGACTGCGGTGCCCATGGAAAATCTGGCCAGAAATTCAGTCCAGTGCCGCCCACAGTTCCACCCAATAAAACAAAAGAAATATCAAGGAGAGGCGTGTGCACATATGAAGGCAGAATTATACCCAAAATGTTTAAATCTCTACTTACAAGGCTTAGGGGCTACCCCAAGAAAGGAGTAGTACAATGGTCCTCAACCTTTTCGTCTGGTGGGCGGCATGGCAGCGGTCGAGCATCCGCCAAAATGCCGCCAAATTTTGGTGGCACTTCGGCGGCGACGCTTCTGAATGACGTCGCTTGTTGGCGGCAAGCGGCATCATACAGAGACATCACTACCGAATTTCAGCAGCATTTGGTGGATGCTTGACTGCCGGCCAGGACGTGGGCGAATTTAGATGCCCCCACGGGTGCTATGGTGCCCGTGGGCACCGGGTTGGGAACCACTGGGATAGTATATTAGCTGAACCACCCAAGCAGAAACCCCACCGGCCCTCAGAGACACAACACCCTACATTTTCCCCCTTGTTCAAGGAGTGGGAGGGGGAGTAGTAATTTGCTGTTGCTGCCTGCTATACAAACAGCAAATTATGACAGCTCCCCCCCTCTTCCCATGCAGATTCAGTAGTGTGTGAAGCGATTTGATTCTGCCAAGGTTCTGTGTACTCTCTGCCTCTTCCCACCCATCTTTTCAGGCAACAGAGTTATAAGCTGGTACACACACCCAAACCATGCAGGGGTGCAAGTGAGAGTTCTTCCTCCCCTTTATTCCCTGCCCAGGTGTGTTGTTAAAGGCACAATCTAGCTCATAGTGAACACAATTACAGTTGAAGGATGTTTAGACTAACCCTTCTTCCTGAGTGCATTCCATGCAATCTAATTTGCCGAAATCTTGCATTTAAACTGACAGTTTTTTTCCTCTCTAACATTATAAAATATTATTTTCCTGATCTAAAGGCATCAAAGATTTTATTGAATCTGTACTTCACACCCAATAAATCAAGTTCTGGGAATGACATTTTTCCTTGAAGGGAACTTCAAAATAAATATTCTTTTCCTCATTATCTTTCCTCTTCAGCCAGACTAGCCTCAGATAAAAGGTATTCCTTTCCATACTTAGATTACAAATCACTTCCTACGAATGGCTCAAGGGGGGCATAACAAACTTTTGTTATGAGATTTTTGGTCAGATTTTAGACTCCTTTTGACTGATCATTTTTTATACAGGTCCCATGTTTGCATTAGCCACAACTAGTCTTTTCCATGTTGCTCAGGATTTCCCATACCATAGTCCAACATTAAGAATGTAAGAACAGCCTTACAGGGTCAGACCAGTGGTCCATCTAGCCCAGTATCGTGTCTTCTGAAAGTGGATAACAACAGGTGATTCAAAGGGAATGAACAGAATAGGCAATCATTCGGTGATCCATCCGCTGTCATCCAGTCCCAGCATCTGGCAGTCGGAGACTAGGGATACCCAGAGCATGGGATTGCATCTCTGACCATCATGACTACTAACCATTGATGGACCTATCCTCCATGAACTTATCTAATACTTTTTTGACATCAGTTATAGCTTTGGCCTTCAGAACATCTGCTGCCAATGAGTTCCACAGGCTGACTGTGCATTGTGTGAAGAAATACTTCCTTATGTTGTTTTACACCTGCTGTCCATTAATTTCATTGGGTGACCCCAGGTTATTGTGTTACGTGAAGGAATAAATAACTCTTCCTTGTTCACTTTCTCTACAACATTCAAAATTTTATAGTTCCTTTAGTTGTCTCTTTTCCAAGCTGAAAAGTCCCACTCTTTTTAATCTCTCCTCATATGGAAGTTGTTCCATACCCCTAATCATTTTTGTACCTTTTCCAACTCTGATATATCTTTTTTGAGATGGAGTGACTGGAACTGCATGCAGTATTCAGGATGTGGGTGTACCATGGTTTTATATAGAGGCATTATGGTATTTATTGGCTTATTGTCTATCCTTTTCCTAATGGTTCCTAATATTCTATTAGCTTTTTTGACTGCTGATGCACATTGAGCAGATGTCTGCAGAGAACTATCCACAATGACTCTAAGATCTCTTTCTTGAGCCGTAACTGCTAATTTAGACCCCCATCATTTTGTATGTATAGTAGGGATTGTGTTTTCCAGTGTGCATTACTTTGAATTTATCAACACTGAATTTCATCTGCCATTTTCTTGCCTAGTCACCCAGTTTTGTGAGATCCCGTTGTAACTCTTTGCAGTCTGCTTTGGACATAACTGTCTTGAGTAATTTTATATCACCTGCAAACTTTACCACCTCACTGTTTATGCCCTTTTTCCAGGTCATTTATGAATATGTCAAACAGCTCTGGCCCCAGTACAGACCCCTGGGAGACACCACTATTTACCTCTCTCCATTCTGAACCCTGACAATTTATTCCTACTGTTTGTTTCCTGTCTTTTAACCAATTACTGATCCAGGAGAGGACTTTCTCTCTTGTCCCATGAATGCTTTCTTTGCTTAAGAGCCTTTGGTGAGGGACCTTGTCAAAAGCTTTCTGAAAGTCCAAGTACACTCATCCAAAGGATCACTCTTGTCCCCATGTCCATTGACCCTCTCAAAGAATTCTAATAGACTGGTGAGGCATGATTTCCTTTTACAAAAGCCATGTTGACTCTTCCCTAACAAATCATGTTTAGCAATGTGTCTGATGATTCAGTTCTTTACTATAATTTCAACCAATTTTCCTGGAACTGAAATTAGGCTTGCCAGACTGTCACTGCCAGGATCACCTCTGGAGCCTTTTTAAAAAATTGGTGTCACTTTAGCTAACCTCCAATCATCCGGTATAGAGGTGATTTAAGTGGTGGGTTACATACCACATTTAGTTTTGCAATTTCATATTTGAGTTCCTCCAGAACTCTTGGGGAATACCATCTGGTCTTGGTGACTTATTACTGTTTAATCGATCAGTTTGTTCCAAAACCTCCCCTACTGATATCTCAATCTGGGACAGTTCCTTAGATTTGTCACCTAAAAAAATGGCTCAGATGTGGATATCTCCCGTAAATCCTCTGCAGCGAAGACTGAAGCAAAAAATTCTCTGCAATGGCAATTCTCTGCAATGGCCTTTTCACCCTTGAGTGCTTCTTTAGCACCTTGATCATCCACTGGTTCCACTGATTGTTTGGCAGGCTTCCTGCTTCTGATGTATTAAAAAAAATAACGCTGCTGGTAGTTGTTGAGTCCTTTGCTAGTTGCTCTTCAAATTCTTTTTTGACCTGCCTAATTATACTTTTACACGTGACTTGCCAAAGCTTATGCTCCTTTCTATTTTCCTCAGTAGGATTTGACTTCCAATTTTTAATAGATGCCTTTTTGTCTCTAACTGCCTCTTCAACTCTGTTGTTTAGCCATGGTGGCTTTTCTTGGTCCTCTTACTATTCTTCTTAATTTGGGGGATACATTTAATTTGAACCTCTATTATGGTGTTTTAAAAGGGTCTCCATACAGCTTGCAGGCACTTCACTCTTGTGACTGTTCCTTTTAATTTCCATTTAACTAACTTCCTCTTTTTTGTGCAGTATCCCTTTCTGAAGTTAAATGCCACCGTGGTGGGGTTCTTTGGTATTCTACCCCCACAAGGATGTTAAATTTAATTATAATATGGTTGCTATTATCAAGCAGTTCAGCTAAATTAACTTCTTGGACCAGACCTTGTGCTCTACTTAGGACTAAATAAAGAATTACCTCTCCCCTTGTGGGTTCCAGGACTAGCTGCTCCACAAAGCAGTCATTCATGTGTCTAGAAAATTTATTTCTGTATCCCATCCTGAGGTGACATGTACACAGTCAATATGGTGATAGTTGAAATCCTCCATTATTATTGAGTTTTCTGTCTTTATAGGCTCCCTAATCTCCCTGAGCATTTCACAGTTACCTTCACCATCCTGGTCAAGTGGTCAGTAGAAGAGTTCTATTGCTGTACTCTTCAATAATAGGCACTTATATTGCTGTTTTGCATGTCAGCCCCTCCAAACTAAATAGCTCAATCAATTAAGCTGAATACTATGTGATTTTTTTCTAATTATTTATAGCATGAGATTTATGTGGGAATTAGAATTCTGTTTATCTGCTTCAGACACCAAAATTGGTGACTTGGAGGGAGCCCCAAATCAACATCACAGAACAAATGTGAAGGGGCCAAATTCTGTGCTCATGAACTCAATAACAACCCTGGGCTTGCAAAGAAGTAAAATTCATTTAAAATAAAACTTTTAAAATGAAATATTTCATTTCATTTTTCAGCTTCCTGTCATTTTATTAGTGACTGAAACAATTCAGCAAAATGTTGTTGTGAACTCAAATCTGCATTTTTGGGTGGCCAAAAATTTTTGTCTGCAAAAATTCACACAGCTCTATTTCAAAGGCCATTTTCAAAAATCTTTTTTTTTTAAATGCAGCAGATTATTTACTTAAGCAGTATCACTATGCATAATATCAAAGACATTTCTCCACCCAGGCAACAATAGATGAGTGCAGCAATTAAAGAAAGCTTCATCTCAACACACAGAAAACATTCATAAAATCCTTCCTCTGCTCCAGGAAGGGTAACAGCATATGTGAAGAAATATGCAATGTTTTTTAGAAAATAATATAACAATGGTGAGGATGCTCCACAGAGCTGACTTTTCTTCAAGTCTAGTAAACAGCAATGGGTTTAATTAATTTCCCTTCTGATCATATACTCAGGTTCTTGTATAAGAGTATTTTGGTGTTTTCTGCTTCTACAGTACATTACAGTTTGTTGGCTATCTTGTCATATTAACCACCTCCCTTTGCTCCCTCCCACACCCCAACCATACACACACACACACACACACACACACACATACATACATTCTTCAAACTTAAGCTGAGCCACTTTCTATATTCTTAATGGCAAATTCTTGTTTATCTGGAACTGAGAACAGATTGTCAGAAGAGACGGAAAAGTAGCACAACCACTGCTCATTCAATTCTTGACCTTTCTTAAAAGGGAGTCCCACTCAGGTTGCCAATGGTCACCAGATCTGGCTCTGGTTCTGCCACCCTCACTCACAAGAAATAGGACTTGGCTCAGAGTGGGAACACCACCACTTAGGTCATCTAACATTTTGATATTGAAATTAATAGGGCTGCTCATGTTTTAAGGTACTGCTCAACATGAGTAAAGGCAAAATAATAGGATTCTTGGATACGTTTTAAAGTATTGCAGCAATAAGACTAATTCTGCTCTCTGTCATCTTTTGTAGGGCTCCCCAGATATAACTAAATGCCTATTATATTTATGCTACAACATACAATGAATAGCACTTACTCCCATGAGTAACCCAATTGACATAAAAAAGCTACTTGTGTGAGTAAGTGTAACTCATTTTGAGTAAAGTTTGCCAAATCTGGCCTGGTATGGTGAGTATGTACATAATAAAAATAGCAATGCTATCTTCTACTTGATGTTTTGAATATTTAACCCATTTAAAAAAATTAAAGAAATAACCTGATAGAAAAAAGGTTGGATTAGAATTCTCTAAGATGGCATGTAGTTGGCCTGGAGCAAATTAACTTACCACTGTTTTGCAAAAGTGAATTCAAAACAAGATGTCTTTCACAGTCGTGGTCAGTGGCAAAGTGACCAATGAAACTGCAGATGAAATTAATCCTCTAAATATATTTGAGAAAGTTATCATCCAGACCATGACCTCTTTCTAGGCCATTGTTTAAATTAACACTTAAATGGACAATCTTATAAAACAACTGATTAGAAGATTGAAGGGTAAAACACCTAATCAATCATACTTGTTAAATAAATGTGTGAAACATGGTAGGATATTGTCAATTTAAAGGAAAATAGAGCTTCTTTATTTTTTTTTTAAATGCAATATGTACATTGCACATGCAGAATCAACCAGCTCTAATATAAAGTGATGAACAAGAGAGGGAGTTCAAGTGAACCTGATTCTGCATTAGGTATTAAATCTTTAACAGAATCCATGTGCGCAGACTTTCTGTGCACCAGGATCTTGTTGCCTGTATGAAGTGCTGCTGTATGGCTACCAAGTTCCTCATGTCTAGTACCAGAAGGTCTAAGCTACTGCTAACTCTCTAAACACCACATTAACTTAAGAAGGATTTTACTTTAAAACCCAGGTCTCCTGAGACATACCCATTCTCTAACCCAGAGGGACTTTTTGTAAAAAAACAAACAAACAAAACTACTACACATTACAGAGTAAGGGAGAGCACACATAGGCTGGCTTGAGACTTGTCACTGTCAGTGCAGAAGACTATGGCTGGCCCTCAGCCTAAAATGCACTCACGTTTGCACAGGAAGAACCTGCATGCTCTGTGCACACTAAGTCTTGCAGGGTCAAGGCCTCTATGAGATTACAGTATAGACTTCGACTGAAAGAATAAACTACTATTTGATGGTTTAATGTAAAAGCCATGTTTGGGTTGGTTATTTTCAGAAAATTTCACAAAAGAAGTCTCTGATGCGGATTAATGTTGTAGTGAGGTGTGCAGATGATAAAGATAGGTAGAAACCATGTCCTCCTGATCTCCTACATGCAAGGAGTCGACATCAAACAGACACTGAAAGAGGTGAGAATGTCCAGTTATTAATATGTTCATATCAGATATTGACAGCAATCAGTTGACCAGTAGTAGTACAAATGTCACACCTGGAGCAGGTTGGAAAATAGGAAAAAAGTTCATGAAAATCTCCATTTTTCTTTAAATCTCAATTTAAAAAAAAATGTTCTAAGCAACTAGGGAGCTGATGAATTTTTTTTTCTTCAAAAAATTACTTAAAATCTTCTGAATAGTGCTAGTCGCATCCTCAAGAGCAACTGTATAAGTTAGAAATGATTACACTGCAGTTTTTAAAACTATATTGAAATATCTTGAAAGAAAACATAACAAAGGTAACAAGAATTCTGCGGTCCAAATCCAAGTTTGAAAAGGAGAATAACTGGAGTAGCCATTCCCTGTAACCTGATTCCCTTGAACCCTGCAAACACCACAGACCATCTGCAATGCCTCATTGCAATGAGCTGCAAGGGACATTATGGGTGAAGGAGTTCAAGCAGCAAGGATGTGATCTATGCATTTCAGCCTGTATTCCAATTCACCCACAGTCTGCTTTCTACCTTCCTTGTCTTGGAAGAAGTCATCCTGTTGGTACAACTATTTGCACAAATGGGAATGGGGGGATTGTGTGCAGGCATTCCTAACTGGCCAGAATATGTGCACCCAAGAAGGTCAAATATGATCACTATAACTTTGGCAGAAACTGAAAAATACACACCTCCAAAATGCAACAAACTATGAACAGACAAAATACTTAAAGCTCAAGTTCCAGAGAGTATTTGAACCATACTAGGTTGTGTGGTCAAACACACAGCGGGTTGGAAGTCTCCTAATTACTTTACGAGCCATCTTTAAACCATTCAATTTAGATTACCTTTTCAGAATAACGGGTTCTAAAGCTTCTATTCAGCACAAACTATCAATTATATTATACAGCACATTCAAATCTTTGAGAAATGATCAAGGAAAGATTAAACCACTTCACAATAGGTTAAACTATTGCTTCAACTTGCAGTCTTAAATGGAGTGCCATCAAGATCATCTTGAAGTACCCTGCTTTAATATTTAGATTCCTTAGCATCCAGGGAATGCTTCTTTAGTTTTATCAGATTTACAATAAAAGAGAGCAGAGAGATTTACTGAGTACTGCTTGCTAAACAACACTTCTCAGGCTGAATTATCAGCATATTATGCTTGATAAATTAAACTGGACTGTCAAGATAAATGCATAGGCAATACACTGTGATTTGTAAGTAAATGCCTCTCTAGTTTCAATAGGTTCTTACAGAACAAGGGCCTGAGTCTCTTCTCACCAACACCACTATAAATCTGGAATTGCCCCACTGAAGACATTAGAATGAGAGCAGAATTGTCAGGCCCAAGGTCCATATGAATGAAGTATTTATCATGTAATCTTATCTAAGACAGTATTAAATCTAATCAAGTGATGCTTTTTCTTGACATTACAACTGGCAGTTTCATATAGAACTTACATATTATTTTAAATAAGTAATGAGAAAGAAATTCTGTTTACATAGGCCTTAATATGGAGAGCATTCATAGTCATATCTGATTTTTATTTCCCCCTAGAGAAATCTGTGGAAAGGCTTGCCCCACATTTCTATTTCCTTTGCTAAATACACATTCCAAAACATTGATTCCACTGGCTAAAGGTTTCCCAAGCAGGCAGAGTCCTCATTCTCCTGGGTATGGCAGTATATTAGCACGGTTTGCCCTTCCACTTCAAGTCAAACAACATTAAATTATCCATGCAGCAGCTCAGCTAACTTATTATTGCATCCTGAGATTGCAGAAGCACTGACCAGCCCTTGCACCACAGACAGGAAAGGAGCAGCCGCAGGTGAACTGCACTGTGGTGGATCCAACACCATTGCCCCAGCACCCCTACAATCCACCCCTGTCCTCCCAAAAACACTGCTGCCTCATTGCTCATATGGACCAGTACTGTATGGTGTGCAGATCAACATCACAGATGCCTCACATGCTTCTGTCCCCGTGTCTTTCCACGCAGCAAAACTATGGCAATTACACTGCAGGCAGGGCCTTCCCTGACTGCAGAGGAATTCAGGTTTTACTATTGTCCTGTTACTGGGATACAAAAGTTGCTACTCTTTCAATCTAGAAATGCTATGTGATCTTAGCCGTTGCAATGAGTGCTGAAAAAATGAGACTTTGGTAATGACATTTTAAGAACACAAAAATAATATATTTCAAATACAAAGTAATTATATAACATTTTCACATTTCAAAGATGGTATTAGCTGCTGTGACCACTGATGATTTTATCTCTGGCACTCAGCGTCATTCATCTGTACAATCTCTCTAGTTGACATACAAAAACATACATAAAAATCGATAACGGTGCTGTTTTATGCTTGGCAAGTCAATATAGATTTGCAGTGGATAACTCATTAACTGTAGCTTGGTACAGTGCATTTTACATTATGAAGCATTAAAAATGCAAGTTATGAAATCTGTAAAGTGAAATATCATCTAATACGAATCCTGTCTTCAAGGCTCTGGAGTGATGGGATGAGACATTATCAAGAAATGAGCGAAAACATTTGTGGCTGCAATTGCTTGAATGGCAACTCTTTGGAAGATTTATGGGTTAGTTATTTAAATATTACATCAAAAATTGTCACTTACTACATAAGGCCTTAAAGCATAATCAAAAAGCTTGTGGAAAGAGAGTAGGCCTGTGCTACAGATGTGCCCTGTGAAAATTCAATAAACTTCTAATACCAAACGAATTGACAAGTTTGTCTGAATGACACGGCCACAAGGATGGTCTGTTGAGAGGAAGCCATGGCAAAAAGGAGAATTTTACAATTGCTTCGTAAAAGACAATATACATGATTAACTGAGCTGCCAAAATAATGGCATTTTCTTTGCTCTACTCCTCCATTTTACTCTTCTCCAAGCTTTGTTAAAATTGGCATAAGGATTTATAACTGGGACTGTGAGTGCTATGGAGTAAGGTTTAACACTTGCTTTTAGACTCGTGTTCTCAGAATGCCCTAACAAAGTAAAACAGAAAGAAAACGTTCATATGGACAAAAGGCATGGCACCGTACACCTTACTCTGTCCAAACTCCCACAGTTGTCAAGTAAGGATCAGACCAAAAATTTGCTAGAGATATCACAAGTTAGTGAAAAGTCAGATGAGGTTATTCTTTTGCCTCTGCAGAATCCTATGCCAAGAACAGAGTCAGAGCTGTCAATTGCAGATATCACCACCACTACGGAGCAGGCCTAGAGAGAACAAATAAATCCACAGGACATTATTTGCCTGTTAAAGTGAGACTGAGAGTTTATAATAAAATAATGCTGTTCTGAGCAATTTGGAACATGACAATAGCAGTTGTTCTAGCGATGATTACAAACCATTAGTGTTGTACATGAGCGGTCTGGCAGAAAAAGGGAGCATTTTCTCATTCAGATTCAGTTTTTGTACAGGAGGATAGTGGCAGTCTATTTTCTCATGTCTCTGCCCCAATTGTTGTAGATCCATATAACACTGGAGAAGTCACACTTCACAATGTCTTCTTGATTCACTTTGATTAGGGGCAGCAGTTGGAATACAGGAAGGTAGCTATAGAAGCCACTACTGAGATCAGAAATGTATTAATTATTAATTATTATAGTATGATTATTATATGGCACCAAGAGTGATAACAGTAAAAAGACAAGGTCCTTGCCCAGCTTACTATCTGCATATTTGCATGAAGTAGAAATTGGCTCAAGCCTAAACCTTTGGTCCAAAGACTCATGAGCCATTGAGCAAGTTGGATACTGATGGGAACTTTGCAGTTTTAGCACAGAATAAACACACTTTTTAATCTCATAGCTGCATCCATTTAAATTTACTGTACAACTTGTTAAATTCTAGCCATATGCAGAGTGGAGTACCGGTTTCTAATCACAGACTCATAGGGTAAAAGAGATCTGATGCCATCATAGAGCAGCATGTCTCACACTGACCTTTTTTGCTGCTCCTTTCAGAAGCTGTTTAATTGCATACAGACATATCCAAGACTCAAATACTATAGCAATAAGGGATATATAAGTTGCTAGACAGGTAGAAACTGCTTAAGGCAGAAGGGAAAGGAGAATATCAGGCTAAATTCAGTTCTCAGTTCTAGCAGTGGTAAAATGGGGTAATTCCACTGAGTAGTTACTCAGCTGCAAATGAGAACAGAATTTGGCCTTACAGTATTCAGTGAAAAAAAATTGGGGAGGTGTTAGGCATTGTAAACAAGTTGTAATTGCTTGACTTATAATGGGGCAAGAAAATGGGGTTTAAGACTGCTGGACTTGTATTTTTAACTACCACAACTCAGACCATCAACCTGGCTACCACTGGTAGCCACATTTTACCTTTATATCATTGGCAATGTCCAAACTGTGATCAAACACATGCTGAGGGAGAACTGTAGATGATATGGACCAAATTCTCTAAAAGTTGGCCTCCGTTTTAAAGTTATAATTTGCCTCTGCAAAAATCTGTACACTTTGTTTAATTGCAGACCCTAATTTAAATACTTATGTCTTTGTCTGACCATGAGTGCAAATCAGTTAGGCAGTGGTTCAAATACTCCAGTTTGCATCACATTTCATATGTGAGGATGGAACAATCATATTCACAAATTCTAGAGGCACTTTGTACTTATAAAATGGGAGGACAAAGCTCTCTCACCTTTAAAACCTCTGTGTGTTCCTTGTCTCAAAGGAATTAAGATCTTTCCAGATACATTTTCAAAGCTCAAAACTTCATTTTCTTATCAAATGAGAACTCCAACTTCTGGTAAGGGGGAGAGAGGAAAGTCCTTTCTGGCTTGACTGTGCAGTTCAAATGAGTTTCTGTTACTGCATGGAGGGGATCCTAAAAGACAAAATTTCCATCTGGCAACTAAAGAGCAGATTTATTTTAATTTGTCATTTTGGACACTTCATCGGGAAAGTGAGCATTTCTTTTTCTACTGTTTTTGTTCTTACTTTCCATAGTGGGTAAGGTGCACAATGAATGTAAAACAATTGCACATTCCCTTAGTCTTAATTGTAGTTAGATTTTAGTCTGTTTTAATCAAGGCATTTTTACCCAGGACATAACTCTCTCTGTAGCAATTCTGGTTATAAAAGAGAAGAGATGAGTGGTCCCTTCTTGCAAGGCTGCATTCATAATGATCTGTGGAGATGTCACTTTTTATATACTGCCCTTTGATAAGGAAGTATAGATTTCCCACTCAGCTGATTAAAACTGAGTGACTGAATAATCTTATAATAATCTCATCTATTACTCAACCAAAATGCTTACCTGCTACATCACAATGGCTTATAAGGACAGGACTCATTTCTGTAATGTTTTGTAAATTGCCTGCCCTATGATGTTTAAACTAAGTTTAACATATGCAGTAGCCTCTCTCTTTGTTTTTTCCTATGCAAAGGCTGCCTACGGGAAGCAAAGCTTTACACTCTACAGAAAGCAACAAAGAAAGAGTCCCGTGGCACCTTATAGACTAACAGATGTATTGGAGCATCTGTTAGTCTATAAGGTGCCACAGGACTCTTTGCTGCTTTTTAGAGATCCAGACTAACACGGCTACCCCTCTGATACTTGACACTCTACAGCTGACATTACAATTTGGTAGAGAAAAAGAGCAAGATTTTAAAAATGCTTCCATGGTGCTTTTAGGCAGACTAACGATGCCCACCTTGCATTTTACTTGTTGCACAGATAATATACAGAGGGACATTGAAATATTTTGCCCAATGTAATTCCATAAAATTAAGTAAGTCACATTGTCAATTTACTAAAGAACGCTCTGAGGTTCAAATTCTCCCCCTAAAAAAAGTCACTTGGGAATGACATATAGGGACAGAATATGGCTCAGTGCATTATTTTGTAAGCCAGTGGGCAGGTCCGTCAGACAGGGCAGGTCAAAGCTCGAGTTCAGTTCCACGTCCTCTTCATCAGAGTGGGTTTCATAATAAACAGAAGACGCAAAATAACACAAAACATTTGGTAACAGAGACTTTCCTCACTTTCAGCTGCTGGGAAGGGGGAGTGTACACATTAGCCCTTTCCTGGCTACTATGGAGAGAGCCCTGCACTTATGGATTTCCTGGCCCTGAGACTCTCCTATCTGCTACCTTTGCTTCCTTTGGTCACCTGCTTGCTCATAGTAACATGCCTGGGACAACAGCTCCCAGATTTAGAGGGGCCCCAGGCCCAGTGCTGTTATCTATCAGAATACATATTGTCTGGATTCTGCAGTCCACTAAATTTACGCTTTATCTTCTATACTAGCTGCAGCATGTGAGTGAAGAGAAAACATACTGGGAATGGGAGAAGGAAAGGTCACAAACTCCATGAATGAACTGGAGCAGAGGCAAGATCTGGCCCTACGTCCCCCCTTTAATGCCCTATCCTACTACACTGAGTCAACAAGAGTTTTGCCATTGAGGCATAAATGCTGTAACAGAGCTTGCCTAATGGCCTGTGTGGAGAGCATGAATGCAATAGCCCCTTTTCATGCCTGGCTTGTGCTCACCTGTCCCTAGACTCCATAAAAGAAGCTGGGCTCCAGAAAAAGCAGAGGATGTGCCCCTCAAATCAAGTCTCTTCACTTATGCAGCATAACTGTACTGGTTCTATTGCATGGGGGAGCTCCTGTCCCATGGAGTGGGGGCCTGATTAATTCTGATTTCTGGGCTGGGAGAGTTTACACATTTACATCTGGGATACTACTTCCAAAGGAACATTAGCTGAAAAGTTCAACTGCTTTTGAAACGACTGCAAAATGGATACCATAATTTGTCAAGATGATGTTACATCTCTACTAGACATCTAGTTAGTGGACTCAGAGATTGTGTAAAATTCATACGTATCATTTCCCCCCAATTTAATTTTCCCTTGATGCTGCTAAACAATTCAATTGTTGACTTTACGACAGAAGTGCTATTTTCCCCCTGAATAAATTATGAATTAACTTGTAGAGTATTAGCTCTCTGCCAATATGTCACAGACCGATGAGGGTGGACTTGACTTAAATGCAGCCCTCCCTGCTGTGAAGAGCCATTTTAAATTTGAATTTTTGTTGTGCTGTAGCATTATAAAGTATGAGAACATGGAGATCCTTGATGAGCAACCTGGACTCAGAGTGAAAAATAATCAAATAATTTCTAAGGGCCAGGCTTCCGATTTATGTCAGTAGTCACCAGACCAAATGTGAGCCAAGGGCTGTATTATAATCCCCACATTTGTTATGCAGTCATAGTAACAGAGTTTTAAAATGTCTCTGGAAGTGACACATGCATAATTAAAATATAGGCAACTGACTTCTGGATTCTTGGACTGTATGCACTGGGTGCTGTTGAGGGCATGCCACACTGGCAGATCCCCATATCTGAGGTTAGTTTTCTGCGTTTCCCATCCCCAGTTAGTTTAGAGCTTACAAAAGTGTAAGCTTTTTGGGACAGAGACTGTCATTTACTGTATGTTTGTACAGTGCCTAGCATAACGGGACCATAATTTGGAGAAAGCTGCTAGGCACTACCCTGTTACAAATAAAGTATCTGTAAGAATCACAAAGATCAGGGGAGTCCTCAACTTTCCACTGAGGCAGATCTCTGGCAGTTCTGTGCTGCTGAATAGCATAAATGATCTGGAGCAGAGACAAGATCTGGCCCTGTCCTAGTACACTGAAGTCAACGGGAGTTTTGCTACTAAGATCTATAGATGCAGAAACACAATACAAAGCTTTTGTATTCCTATCAAATATATGAAATCAGGAGTATCTCAGATGCAGCAGAAAGAGCTCCATGTTTCGACTTTATTTCTTTTTAATTTTGCATAAGAGAAAGTATCTCTTCACAGTTCAAAGCCAAAAAATGATGCTCTTCTAGGGAACACAGCAATCAGAGATGTAAATTTCTGATTCTTAAAACAGAATTATGTAACATTGGTGCTGAGATGGCAGTTTTACTCTCTGTTAAACTCTGGGCCATTTTGAAAGGGCAAAAATACATAATTCCTGATTAAGCTGAAAATGCTAAACAGTTTTTAGCTACCCAGTTAACAGAAGCAGAACTGGAGTGTGTACCAGAATATCTATCAAGATTCTGATGTGCATCTAGTAGGAATTGTCTTTATAGCATAATTCTAGGAGTGGTTCTTTCCCTACAATATTCTAAGGCATTTTTCACTCTAAGAACCCAGGCTAATTTTTACTAACAAGACTAACTTAAAAGCAAATTTTTTTTCTAGTTCTGTAGAGATACGATTCAGGGCGACTTGGTGTAGCTAAGATATTAGAAAATAAGAAACAGCAAATTAACAGTAACAGAAATTACAAAATAAAGTTTTTCAGCTTATGGTGAGTAATTGCCATCCTAATTAAAAAAAAATAGTTATGAGGATTTCTAGTGCTGGGACGTATGGGGAGGGAAGAAAACTCCTTATTCTACACTAATTTTCCTTATATTTTAAATACTTTTTGATATCACAATCAAATTAATAACTGAAGCTGATGTAATTGCATGAAATCTATACAATATATACATGCATGTGTGTGAATCTATAGAAAAAGCTTCACTCTCTGTTACATTCCAGTTGCTTTGTGCTTATATAGAGGCTCCAAGCAGCCAGAAAGTTGTGTTGAATGGCTGCATGGGGATCCAAGCTTGCATAGAGCCAACAAAGGAGTATGGCTGGGACAAAAGCAGGTGTAATTGGAGCACCACCAGATCACTAACTGACAGAATGTCCCCTTCATGCCACAGGCAACTGTCAAGGCTGAAACCCAACTCTGTCACTCCAAGTGCAGAAGTGGGGCACTCAAAGATTTTAAAAATTAATACTGGCCACTCCAGACTTGTATTAAACTCCCAAGGTTACAGCTTTTCTCTGACCATGGCTTGGTAAACGCTACCACCACCCAAATGGTAAAAACCACAAAAAATAACAAAAAAAAAAACAAAAAAAAAACACCCTTTGAACCCAGGAAGAAGAACTTGGAAATTCCTCCCTGTGGGGTATCCTCAAGCCCTTTCGTGCCCCCTCCACCCCAGGGAAGAGCTGAGAAAGAAAACAAAGGAAATTAGCTGTGGCTACCAGCTAATCAAACATGCACAAACCTCTTAGGATACCAAAAATCCAATTCTGTTCTTAAAAAAGGTAAATTTTATTAAAAATAAAAAGAAAGAAAATATATCTGGAACTTGGGCTTTTGTTACATTTTAAAAGAGCAATTCCAAAAATCAAACAACTCTGGGGGACTTTTTAACCCTTTACAGGTAAAGCAATAAAGAACAGATACCAACAGCTACCAAAGAACAGCTTTGGTACTAAAGAACATCTACCAAAATCAAACAACCCTGGAGGACTTTTTTAACTCTTTTCAGGTAAAGCAGTGAACTCTGGGGGACTTTTTAACCCTTTACAGGTAAAGCAATAAAGAACAGATACCAACAGCTACCAAAGAACAGCTTTGGTACTAAAGAACATCTACCAAAATCAAACAACCCTGGAGGACTTTTTAACTCTTTTCAGGTAAAGCAGTGAACTCTGGGGGACTTTTTAACCCTTTACAGGTAAAGCAATAAAGAACAGCTACCAAGAAGGATTTTACACATAACTGGCTGCCTGGGTGTCCATCAAAGGGAGCTATCTCCCCACCACCACCACTTTATTTATCACAGCAACTAATCACAATTTAGAGAAGCTCTAAGATGCATTAATGCACATTAGGGCTGACAAGTGATCAAACTATAATAGAATACTATTTAAATATTTTGTATGTTTTCTACATTTTCAAATACAATTGATTTCAATTACAACACAGAATATGAAATTTACAGTGCTCACTTTATTTTATTTTTATTACAAATATTTGCATTGTAAAAAACAAAAGAAATATTATTTTTCAATTCACCTAATACAAGTACACTTAATATAAATAGTGCAATCTCTTTATCACAAAAGTTTAATTTACAAATGTAGAATTATGGACAAAAAATAACTGCATTCAAAAATAAAACAATGTAAAACTTTAGAGCCTACAAGTCCACTCAGTCCTACTTCTTGTTCAGACAATTGCTCAGACAAACAAGTTTGTTTACATTTGTAGGAGATAATGCTGCCCGCTTCTTGTTTACAATATCACCTGAAAGTAAGAATAGGCATTCACATGGCACTGTTGTAGCCGGCGTCGCAAGATATTTATATGCCACATGGCACTTTTTTAGCTGGCACTGCAAGGTATTTACATGCCAGATATGCTAAACATTCGTATGTCCCTTCATGCTTCACCCACTATTCCAGAGGATATGCATCCATGCTAATAACGGATTCTGCTCGATAACCATCCAAAACAGTGCAAACTGAAGCAAGTTCATTTGCATCATCTGAGTCAGGTGCCAGCAGCAGAAAGCTGATTTTCTTTTTTGGTGGTTCGGGTTCTGTAGTTTCCACATTGGAGCGTTGCTCTTTTAAAACTTCTGAAAGCATGCTCCACACCTCATCCCTCTCAGATTTTGGAAGGCACTTCAGATTCTTATACCTTGAGTTAAGTGATATAGTTATCTTTAGAAATCTCACATTGGTACCTTCTTTGTGTTTTCTCAAATCTGAAGTTAAAGTGTTCTTAAAACAAACAACATGCTAAGTCATCATCCGAGACTGCTAATAACATGAAATATGTGGCAGAATACAGGTAAAACAGAGCAGGGGACATACAATTCTCCCCTAAGAAGTTCAGTCACAAGTATAATTAATGCATTATTTTTAAATAAGCATCATCAGTATGGAAGCATATCCTCTGGATTGGCGGCTGAAGCATGAAGGGGCATACGAATGTTTGGCATATCTGGCAAGTAAATATCTTGCATTGCCAGCTAAAAAAGTGCCATGTGAACACCTGTTTTCACTTTCAGGTGACATTATAAATAAGAAGCAGGAAGCATTAGCTCCTGTAAATGTAAACAAACTTGTTTGTCTTAGCGATCGGCTGAACAAGAAGTAGCACTGAGTAGACTTGTAATTTCCAAAGTTCTACATTGTTTTGCCTTTGCGTGCAGTTCTGTAACAAAAAAAATCTACATTTCTAAGTTGCACTTACACAATAAAGAGATTGCACTACAGTGTACTTGTACGAGGTGAACTGAAAAATACTATTTCATTTGTTTGCTATTTGTACAGTGCAAATATTTGTAATAAAAATAATATAAAGTGAGCACTGTCAACTTTGTATTCTGTGTTGTAATTGAAATCAGTATATTTGAAAATGTAGAAAAACATCCCAAAATATTTAATAAATTTCAAATGGTATTTATTGTTTAACAGTGCGATTAAAACTGTGATTAATTGTGATTAAGTTTTTTAATCACGATTAATATTTTAAGTTAATCGTGTGAGTTAACTGCAATTAATCAACAGCCCTACTGCACATACATACCCCATGCAACCTATAAAGATGGCAGAAAGCCACATTTGCTCTCTCCCAACCAGTTCGGCACTAAGTGCAGCTCAGTATAACCACAGAATTGGAAACAATCTCTCCATATAGTTTCTGGGCTGGTTGAAAACCAGGATACCAGTTTTGCAAACTTTTACTGGGTTATTTGTTGAAAATTGAAATGTCAACTTAAAATTTTGTCAAAATTGAAAATTTTGATCTTTTTGTAACCAGCCCCTAACATTTTCTACCTTTGGTGAACGCTCATATAAATTAATATTATTCTTTTTAAAGCCTATCTAATGCTACTAGTCCTCAAATTTCTTTGTTTGTAGTGATCCTTTTATATGTAAAAAGTGCATAGTTTCTCCAGAGCTATATTTCTACAATGAGGTTTCTAGTAGCTATCAATCAACTCTATTCATGCCCTTTGATACTTTTCTAAACCAACGTTCCCTAAAACAGTCAAATGCACATTTTAATCAACATGCAGGAAAAGAATAACATAGGAATTTGGTTTCCACAAGGAGCTGTCCTCTGTGCAATGTTCTGAAGCGTTCAATGGATGTTTTCTGTGCCTTTAAATGCTGTTGCTTTCAAAAACACTCGGCTGAGTGTAATGTCATCACTTCGCCTTCTGTGTATCTGATCACAAACTCAAAAACCTTTTCATGTGATTTACTATTTTAAATTGACAGTGACAGGAATTGTTTCCAGCTTCAAAACACTCGACAACTAAAAAATGGTGCATGAAACATCCCTTTTTACCGCATAGTAAAGAAAAAAAGCTCTGAAGAATTAGCTAAATAATGTAACCTTAGATAGTTACAGAAAATACTCTTTATCAAAATGAATCACTTAGCCTCAAGCAGTTGGTAGTATTGAGAAAAGATCATTAACTAAAGAAAAATTACTCTCAGTATCACGACTATAACCCAGCTGATAAAGGAAAGGAGGAAATACTGAAGACATTGGCCTACAATTATATAATACTCTTAATGCATAATAAACTTAGGGACATATCATTCCTGTTCTTTCCACAGATGTTCCTCTTGCAGTGAAATTGGTGTGATTCTATACTTCCACTATTCAAGTGGTGATTCACAGAGGGAGCACTGTTACACAGATTCTTGTGTCATCCCCATTCCCATAGGCATGGTACATTGGCTCTATGAGAACTACTGCAATATTAGCTCCACAGCTTGAGTGAGAGGAATCTCTCTCACACACACACACACAATGATACTCAAATTGTATTTCTCCTGTTGCTCAGCATTTTGGCTTCAGTGTTTAGTAATATTTATTAGCTGATCACAAATTAATTCCATTTACAAGGCAAAGCGCAAAATTCACATTATTCTTCCTGTTAATCAAATGCTGGCCTTTATTTCCCTACTTTACTTTCTGAACCAACACAGTTAAAAACAAATAAGATCATCCTGCTAGGAAAAAAAATCTCCTTCAGCCTATATTTTTCAGGTCTCATGTGAGTAGTGATGCATCACTGTTTATGTAGAGTATGTTGTCATACTATGGCAGTCAAAACATCAAAGGGCTTTTTGAGGTTCATCTTGTAAAACTTCAAGGCTCTCTGATTGAGGAAAAAAATGAAAAGCACTTATATAGCTGAGATCTCAGCGTTTACCTTTCTATCCCATTCTGCAGGAGTAAAGCAGCAGCAAACACACAGTACTTTATTTGAATTTGTCCTGTTTCCAGTTTTACAAGCATGAGTGACACATTTTTCAAAGGAAATGGGTTGTAAATAAAAGCCTATACGCAGAAAAACAACAAAAACAATAATACAAACTTATTAGTTATGAAAAATGATGATATTTGACAGAGTTGCATATACTCAAGGTAATCTGGGAAGGTTTAAACCATAGCTTGACCTGGCACCCATTCAAACCATCCTCATTATTTGGGCTGGAGGACAGACATGTAAAACTAGAAAAGACTAATGATACATATTAAAGGAGGAGTAATGTATACCAAAGGTAATAGTGTTATTTATTTTCATAATTACACAGGAAAATATCCATGATGATATTATTACAAAGGTTTCAGCCTTGGAGTCCCCTTTCAGAAGTTCCAGAAATACTAGTTATCAAACTCTGCACCCAGTAAAGGTTCGGAAAGCTCCCTCCCTCCCCTGCACCCCTAGAAAACATATCTAAAAATGTAGGCAGACTTTATGAGACTAATCTTTTGAGCTTTATACTAGCAAAACTTAAGTCATTGGAAGTTTTGCCTGAGTGAGAAGGATCAAGCCCTGTGACATTTTTAATCACGTTTATTTAAGCTCTCAGGCCTTTATTTTCAATACTGAAACATGTCACTATTAACAAAAATGAAAAAAAAGATATATAAAATTGCAGGAAAAAGTACCTCATCCTAAAGCACAGCAATAACATGCAGTTTTAACTTGGAGCAGGTAGGATTATTCCTTTGTCCCCAACCAGGAAATGATAAGTTGCCTTACATAGATGCTCTTTTTTTTTTTGTCAAATCAGGTATTAAAAAGACAGTAAGCGCGTCTTTCTTGTTCACTACAGACCCTTTGTGCCTATCTACCAGTGCAGAAAAACCTTAGCAACCTGCTTATCTCATGTCATGAGGATTCCCTGTATGTGGGGAAAGCCCAAAGTGGAGTGCATCCACCGTAGGTGGCTCTGTGCCACTCTCTTCCTCCACTCTCATCTCCTGCCACCGCACTCTGGCAATCCCTGATTACAAAAATGACTAATTGGACCATCAGCAGCTAGGTGTAATTTAGAGTACTCCTCAGGCTGATATAAGATATGCTAGTGGCTGAACTCTCAGCTGGTGCTGGGAACACCAATGTTGAATGCTCATATAATTGAAGACAACGTTGCAACCACAATAATTTGCATCTATAGATTTGTGCTTGCAAAATTGAAGTCCCACTTTAAGCTAGGTTGAAAATTTGGCTGTCTGTGAACGCTGATAAGAGTTCTGTGTGCAAACCAAGAGCACAGAATTATTTTTCAACATATTGTGTTCTGCTTTATTACCTTCCACACATATTTTCTACTCAGAAGGCTGCTGTCAGACTGCATGGACTCCTCTTATTAATGAATTACTAATTAAAACAAACTTTCCGCTGATGGATTACATATTTATATATACCTTCCCAGGAAAAATACTACAGAGCATTACATTAATTAAGTCAAAATTAAGTTCTCTCTTGAGATGGAAGGTTAAGATGAATTACTAATCCTTGTACTTTATGGCATTATTGAATAAGTATGTAAATTTTGCTAATATTAGGTTAAAATGGGTTACAAAGAAAGAAAATTTGGTAAAAGATAGGAGTTGTTTGAATTAGTAGCCAGATAGATGGTGACAGAAAAATATGTATCAAGGACAACATTCGTGGCTGATTAATACAGTCAATCTATCACTATTTTGAAGTCTTAACGAGAGAATCACTAAATAAAATAGGCTTGGATGAAGTTAAGAGTATCAAACAGCTAATTTGCAGTATCAGAACTGACCATTCATAAAACGGGTCTCATTCTTCCTCATATATGGGCTGAAACACAAGCATATTGGAATTCTCCACTCACACTCAGTGGTAACGTTTTATAACCACTTTACACTCTCTCTCGGTGCTGGTATAAATGATTTCACAACACCAAGGTGATGGAGAATCAGACCCAGTATTTTATATGCACCTTTCTTCCAAGGGGATGCAAAGCACTTCCCATCAGTGAAAATCAGGGATAACCTCTTTCAAATCAATGAAGTAAAACAAGCCCATGAGGGAGGAGAATCAGACTCTATGTGCATAAACAAAGGATTAAAAAAAAATCCAGTTCTGAAATCATCCAGTGGAAAAAAGAGGACACATTTTTCATTAAAATACTCACAAAGAGTCTGCATTCTTTTTTTTACCAGTCCTACTACTTAGTGATTCAGCAAAACACAGATTCACATTGGAAGTATGATTTGCTTTTCTCTAAAACATTCTATCTTTACTGCTGATGCTGCAGGATTGGAGGCAATTTCAGCGTCATCACATTACCGAAGGCCAATGGTACAGGACCACATCCTACAAGTCCTTTCCCCAGCACTCAGTAAGGCTGTGAAACAAGGCTAAAATACCTAATGCACTGGTGCTAGAGAGGAGACCTGGCAAGATCGCACTTCTCCCAAGGTCCTGTTACATCACAATGTCCTGGTAGAGGAACACAGCTGCCAGACTAGAGTGAGACCAGCTGGCCTATAGAAAAGTCATTGCTGCCCAAGTCACTGCAAAGTCACTCACTATGGACTGGATTGCAAATCTACATTCTAGTACAGGGCAGCATGGAGCTTTGATTTCCCAAGAGCAGCCAAGAACTAGATTGTGATTCAAATCTGGTTCCTGATTCTCCCTTGCTCCCGAGGGCAGTAAGCATGTCAAATTTTACTGGTGATAATTATTTCCCCTCTCCATGCCAGCCACAGAATGCAGTCAAGTGCATTGGGGGATGAAGTGAGGTTTCTGCACATACCATGCCCACCTGCGTGATAGTGGAAGTAACAGTCCATCAGCAGTTGCTCACCTGCTCCCTATCCCTCATTGTGCAGGCTCCAATGATCTGGGTAACCCATACAAGGGAGTAAAATGGCTCCTTGTGCCTCCTCACTCTCCTGCATTAGTACATAATAGGACTCACAACTGACTCCTATGTTATCAACCATAATAACAACAAACTTGAGAAGACTGTCTCCATACTGCTGATAACACCAGAAAACACCATCGTAGCCACCATGGATGTAGAGGCTCTTTACACAAACATCCCACACACAGATGGAATACAAGCTGTCAGGAACAGTATCCCTGATGATGCCACAGCACAACTGGCTGCTGAGCTCTGTGCCTTTATCCTCATACACAACTATTTCAAATTTGATGACAATATATATCTCCAGATCAGTGGCACCGTTATGGGCACCCACATGGCCCCACAATATTCCAATATTTTTATGGCCGACCTGGAACAACGCTTACTCAGCTCTCTCCACTCACGCCCCTTCTCTACCTACGCTACATTGATGACATCTTCACCATCTGAACCCATGGGAAGGAGATTCTGGAAAAATTCCACCACAATTTCACAGCTTCCACCCCACCATCAACCTCAGCCTGGACCAATCTACATGGGAGGTCCACTTCCTAGACACCATGGTGCAAATAAGTGATGGTCACATTAACACCACCCTATACCGAAAACCTACCGACTGCTATACCTGCCTTCATGACTCCAGCTTCCGTCCCGGGCACATCACACGATCCATTGTCTACAGCCAAGCACTGAGGTACAACAACATCTGCTCTAACCCCTCAGACAGGGACCAACACCTACAAAATCTCCACCAAGCATTCTCAAAACTACAATACCCGCAGGAGGAAATAAGGAAACAGATCAACAGAGCCAGACATGTACCCAGAACCCTCCTACTGCAAGACAAACGCAAGAAAGAAACCAACAGGACTCCACTGGCCATCACATATAGTCCCCAGCTAAAACCCCTTCAACGCATCATCAGGGATCTACAACCCATCCTGGACAATGATCCCACACTTTCACAGGCCTTGGGTGGCAGGCCAGTCCTCGCCCACAAACAACCTGCCAACCTGAAACATATTCTCACCAGTAACCGCACACCGCACCATAGTAACTCTAGCTCAGGAACCAATCCATGCAACAAACCTCGATGCCAACTCTGCCCAAATATCTACACCAGCAACACCATTACAGGACCTAACCAGATCAGCCACACCATCACCGGTTCATTCACCTACACGTCCACCAATGTAATATACGTCATCATATGCCAGCAATGCCCCGCTGCTATGTACATCAGCCAAACTGGACAGTCTCTATGGAAAAGGATAAATGGACACAAATCAAATATTAGGAATGGCAATATACAAAAACCTGTAGGAGAACACTTCCACCTCCCTGGCCACACTATAGCAGACCTTAAGGTGGCTATCCTGCAGCAAAAAAACTTCAGGACCAGACTTCAAAGAGAAACTGCTGAGCTTCAGTTCATCTGCAAATTTGACACGATCAGCTCAGGATTAAACACAGACTGTGAATGGCTTGCCAACTACAAAACCAGTTTCTCCTCCCTTGGTTTTCACACCTCAACTGCTAGAACAGGGCCTCATCCTCCCTGATTGAACTAACCTCATTATCTCTAGCTTGCCTGCATATATATACCTGTCCCTGGAAATTTCCACTACATGCATCTGACAAAGTGGGTATTCACCCATGAAAGCTCATGCTCCAAAACGTTTGTTAGTCTATAAGGTGCCACAGGATTCTTTGCTGCTTATACTGCTGATAGTGTAAGAGCTCTCAATCCCAGAAGCACTAACTAGGATTCCAACACAGCATATGTGTATTCATTTCAATGCCACTTCACACATGCTTAAAGTTAACTGTATACTTGCTGAAGCAGAGCCTGAAAAGATTTTAAAACAACTGCGCAACGTTTTACTATATCAGCCTTGACTTAGGGTGTGTTTACACTTCAAGCTGGGGTGTGATTTCCATCTTAAGAAGACATGCCTGCTCTAACTCTGATTGAGCTATCCCATTAAAAAAAGGGTAGTCCCCTCAAGTATGTGCCTAACATCTTGTGTGTACTCAGGGCACTAGCCAATCCAGCTACACCCTATCTTTAGCATACTAGCTTGATCAGAACTAGCACTGGTATGCCTCCTTGAGCCAGGAATTACACTCTTCACTCCATGGGCAGAGGTATGGGGTGTGACTCAAAGGAAATGGAGAGAAAAAGAAGCTTTCTTAAATATATTTGAAGATTCAAATAAGAACATGTACAAGAAATTATGAAAATGTATGTTGTTTAAGAATGTATACAATATATGTTACAAATACTGTTTTGGTTCCAATACGGTATCATTGGTTTAATTGATACTCACAGAAATATATGCTCTTCAGTGTTATTTTCAGGATCATGGTACTCAATACATGGTACATCCTCTCATCACGACCTCCAATCTGATTTTGGTTTTATTTCACTTCCAGTCCCTCTAACCTAAAAAAATCTTGTTCTGAATAAAATCATGACACCATCATCTCGTTCTGAACATGATGTTTCTATTTGGCAGCTTCAACAACTCCTATGCCTGAAAAACTCTAAATTTCTCATGGGCCCAGCAGCTCAAATTTCAACATTTTCTTTAGGGCTGGCCCATCGTGACAATCTCAATGGATACATTTAAATGCCTCACAAACAGCGGTCACATTAGGCAAATGGGAATAAGCTCCTGCTGGAGTAAATCCAAAGCAACTCTGTTGAAATTAATGGTGTTACACTGGTGTGAGAGGAAATCCTAAGGGGATGGTAGAATCACATATCTGCTTGAGCTTGCCTTCACAGCAAGCAATGCATCCCAGCCTGAACTGACAGCCTCTTCCAGCGCAAACATGAAGATTTAATATAAAACATGTGTTGCTATGCCATTACCATTTTATGGGACATCTTAGCTATGTATGTAGCTCCTATTACCATAATATCTGAGCACCTCACAATCTTTCACTGTATTTCTCTTCACAACACCTGGGGAGCTGAGGTACGCAGAAGCCAAGTTACTTCCAAAGACCACACAGGAAGATTATGGTGAAGCAGGGAATTGAATCTGGGCTTCTAAGATCCCAGGCTAGTAACCTATACACTGGAGCATCTTTCCATCTATCACTTGAAACATGTCTGGTAAAGAATAATTATCCTGACCCTACAATTCATGCCAGCTGTTATCAAACAAGAACACTAAACGGCAGCTCCATGGGAAGTCAATGTTACTAATCATCAGATTCTGCCTGGCCATTACACAGAAGGCCAGCCTCTGCTCCTTACATGGAGCCACATAAAAAGGTAGAATTGCAGTATGGACATAGGATCTACTCCTACCTGATGTTCCAAAGGGAGAAGAACACAAGGCCGTGACTCTGCCCCACCACCACTGCTCTCACACTGGCCAGTTTTGCTGGCCAACAGAACAGGGAGTAACAGCTTTATTGAGTCAGATGAATTACCTTGAGGCTGGTGGACTGAAGGTCTGCTAAGACATTGATCGGAAGACTTTGTACCAGCAGCAGAACTTCTACCCAGTGGGTATTTCAAGAATCCATTGAGATGGAAAACCCTATCCCCCACTGCTGTCATCAGATTGGGAAGTGTGAAGAGGAGATCCAGGTAGGGGGTCTAAAAAACTTTGCCCTGACTTGTAGTAATAGGACAGGACTGGAAACATTTCCAGGAGTTGCTGGACACCGACATTACTGCACAGTCTGGGGAAATAGAAGGAAACTGTGCAGGTGATTTCCTGCACATGTTCCCTCAAGTAAACTCAGAGCTCTTGAAGGAGAGCTCTCCTAACCCCCGGAAATCTCAACAGAGGGAAGGCCGGATGATACATGGCATACTGAAATCAGATTCAGGAAAGGACTTCACCCAAGGGAGACCCAAATGAAGGTACCTCTGATGATCAGAACAGTGAAATGCACGATGGCCTGGTGGACACAGAGGAGCTACCTCATATGACTCCCGACATTTTGATGGACTAATTTGTTATAGAAGCTAAGCAACGAATGGGGACCTTGAGAGAGGCTTACTGCTAACTGTCCATGATTAACGAGGAGGTCCTCTGAGAGCATCAAGACTCAATCCATCCCTGCTTTAGGTTGGAAAAGGACCTGCTCTATCAAATAGCCCAAGATGCACACACAAGAAATGGGACTCCAGCTATTGATATCTCAGCCAGCCCAGAGACAGCTCCTGTCTTTCTTGTGTGGGGCATTTGGGGCAGGAAAAAACCTGGATCCTATCTGAGTATGAGTTTTTTGGTCAGACATCTATAAGAAAACTGTGAGGTTTTGTAGGTCTTGCCCAGAGAATCAATGGTTGGCTGTGAGGGGGAAGAACAAGGCCACTCTAGTCCCGTTACTGATGTTGGGCTCCCTCTTCAAAAGGGTAGACACAGACATTGTGAGGCCTGTGGATGAGAGTGCTAGGGGCCACATGTTTATCTTGGTCTTAGTGGATTATTTCACGCATTACCTGCTAGAGGGATGTTGCCGCAGATGTTCTGTCTCTGTGCATCTGGGAGCAACATTCTGCTTCTTGGTGCTTTCCCTGAAGTCAAACAGCACCACACTGCCCTAACTTAGCACTGTGCCTGAAGGACACAATCTAGTTCCAAGTTATTAGCCAATGGTTCATTAATTTAACATGCTATGCAGTCATGAAATGGTATCATACCCATACAGTCCTAATAAAAATCTAACCATAGTGGTATCACAGAAGTAACACTTATTGCTCACGTTCCTGACTTCCATTGCCTTTCCATTGAACTCATGCTATCAACACTGAAGTGCACTATTGTTTTATGTAACACCACAGGTGTGCACATTGCTTTTCCAACACACGAGACGGAGTGCTTTGGTATCCTTATGAATGAAAGTCACTATAAAGGTGAAGTATTCGTATTATTATTTTTATCCCTCTTGTAACAAATGCATGTACATCGGCCCTATGAGACTGAGGAGATTGAGTCTATGTTATTAAAAAAAAAAAAATGTTCCTTTGCAGACTAGTTGAGGGTGCATGCATAATTCTACAGAGGAAAAGAAATCACCAAAGTGTGACTTCTATGTGATTTAAATGTGTTCCTCACTTTAAAAACCAGAAGCACAAAAATTCCACTTCCTGGATGGTGGAATGGTGCCCTTGAAAAAGAAAACTTCAGTAGAGGATATACTCCTATAGCTAAGCATGCTGAATGTTAAGTGTTGTTCCATCTAAATGCAGATTAAAGAACATTTGCTTAGCAGTGAAAACTTCATCTTTAAAAGGAAACTGTCAAGTTATTTATCATAATTTTTAAAATCGTTTTTTCCTCACAGTTGTTTAGAATATATAACCTTTGGAAGCTCAGAATTGAAATATGCTTTTTTACTGATATTTTCCTCCTCAGTCATGGGTAAACACGCTTGTTTGTTATTGAAGGGTTAGTTACAAATGATTGACTGCTGACATTGACATATTTGTTTTAAAGAAACAAAGGGTCTGATCCTTAAAATGAGTATGCATAAATTACAAGCATCTTTACTATGATTGCATGTGTAACTGTGTGCACAAATGGCTTTTTAGGTATCTAACTGATCATTTGCAATCACGTGCAAGTATAAACTTGGTGAATTCATCTCCATTTTTCTCTCAAGCACCTCTGAGAAATCCTATGCTGCACCTTATGAAAAAGAAAGGCTCTCAATCAAAATTCACGAAGCTATCAGATTTATATCTTTGAAATTGCTTCTTAAAACATACCTCTGCTGTGATGCCTACAAATCATTCCTGTCTTGCACTTGTTAGGAAGCAGTGAGCTCAGATTTCTATTTTTGTGCTAACCTCTGACTGTGTTGTTCCTCATCCTCCCTAATTTGTCTGTTTTGTCCATTTGTTGTGTCCTGCCATAAGCTCATGGGAAGTTTACTGTATTTGTAATGAGCTTCCACCTAGATTAAAAACAACTAGCCATTGGGTTCTCTCTTTCCTAAATTTGTTGACAAAGTGGAAGCATTTCAGAAAAGTGATTCAAGGTCTGGAAAACTTGCCTTATAGCGAGAGATGATCATTCTACTTAGTTTATCCAAGAGGAGGTTAGGAGGTGACTTGACCACAGTCTACAAGTACCTATGTGGTAAAGAGATGTCTGATAACAATGTCTCTTTTATCTAGCCGAAAAAGGCATATTGAAATCCAATGGTCAGCAACTGAAGCTGGACAAATTTAGATTAAAATAAGATGCATGGTTTTAGCAAAGAGGGTAAACAACCATTGGAACAATTTACCATATATACTCCATCATAAGCCCGTTCGTTTATAAGCCAACCCCCCCTCAAGATGGATATGTAAAAATGGAAATTTTTTTATAACCCATTCATAAGCAGACCCTATAATTCAGGGGTCAGCAAACTTTAGCTCCCGGGCCATCTGGTGGGCAGAGATGGTTTGTTTACCTTGAGCGTCCACAGGCACGGAGGTAAACCTAAGTAAACAAAGTGTCCCGGCCCACCAGCTGCTTACCCTGACAGGCAAGGACAGCAACTGAGGAGGAAATTTTTTTTTGGGGGGGGGGAGAAAGCTGGGAGTCAGAGGAGTAACACTTGTGACCAGTCCCCCATGACCCCACCCCTAGCCCAGGACCTCCACAATCTTCCTATCCCATCCCTTCCCACCTTATCTGGGGAGGGCCAGGGGAGGATCTCTCTGACCTGGCTGGAACTACTCCGGCAGGCCAGACTGGGCGGCATGGCCGCAGCATGTTCCAGTGAGCTGGGCTGGGCAGCATGGCCATAGCCTGCCAGCCTCAGAGCTGCAGCTGCTTCAGAGGCTGTGGGGAGAGCAGCATGGCCAGAAGTGGAGAGACTCTGGCCCCACCTCTTCCCTTCTGGCTCTGCTGCTTCTCCTTTCCCCCTCTTTTGGGGGTAGGGACTGTGTCCCACCTCTCCCTCTCTATACCCGTTCATAAACTGACCCCCTTCTCTGGTGCTTCCCTTTTTTACTAAAAAAATTCAGCTTATGAACGAAAATATACGATACTCATGGATGTGATAGATTCTCCATCATTTGAAGTCTTTAAAAGAAGGCCATGTGCCTTTATAAGATATATGCTTATTGGCTTAACACAGAAATCTGGGAGTGAGGTTCTTCGGCCTGTGCTATGCAGGAGGTCAGATTGATTGATATAATAGTCCCTTCTGGCCTTAGAATCATAAATCTAATATACAAACAGTGACTTAGAGTTAGGCTAAAGATTCACTCAGATGCTTAAAAAGAATATTGCATTTTCTTGTTTTATTGTAACAGGTAAATTAGTTTATTGTATTTCTTTGTGTTGCTAATATAGGATCTGAGTCTATAACATGTTCAACCCCCACTGTGAGGAATGGGAGTCAATGGCCAGATGAGGACACTCAGCATCTTGGTGGAGGGGGCCAGTACCACCGTCCATGCATGAGTTATTCCTCATTGCCAAAGCAGGTAATAGATTCATAGATTGTAGCGCTGGAAGGGACCTCGAGAGGTCATCAAGTCCAGTCCCCTGCCCTCATGGCAGGACCAAATACTGTCTAGACCATCCCTGAAAGACATTTATCTAACCTACCCTTAAATATATCCAGAGATGGAGATTCCACAACCTCCCTAGGCAATTTATTCCAGTGTTTAATCACCCTGACAGTTAGGAACTTTTTCCTAATGTCCAACCTAAACCTCCCTTGCTGCAGTTTAAGCCCATTGTTTTTTGTTCTATCCTTAGAGGCTAAGATGAACAAGTTTTCTCCCTCCTCCTGATGACACCCTTTTAGATACCTGAAAACTGCTATCATGTCCCCTCTGAGTCTTCTCTTTTCCAAACTAAACAAACCCAATTCTTTCAACCTTCCTCTCGACCTTTAATCATTCTTGTTGCTCTTCTCTGGACCCGCTCCAATTTCTACACTTCTTTCTTGAAATGCGGTGCCCAGAACTGGACACAATACTCCAGTTGAGGCCTAATCAGTGCAGAGTAGAGCGGAAGAATGACTTCTCATGTCTTGCTCACAACCCACCTGTTAATGCATCCCAGAATCAAGTTTGCTTTTTTTGCAACAGCATCATACTGTTGACTCATATTTAGCTTGTGGTCCACTATAACCCTTTCTGCCCTACTTCTTCCTAGATAGTTTCTTCCCATTCTGTATGTGTGAAATTGATTGTTCCATCCTAAGTGGAGCACTTTGCATTTGTCTTTATTAAACTTCATCCTGTTTACCTCAGACCAGGGGTTGGCAACCTCTCGCACGCGGCTCGCCAGGGTAAGCACCCTGGCTGACTGGGCCAGTTTATCTGCCGCGTCAGCAGGTTCGGACCGCACATCCCGCGGCGCTTCCCGTCTCCCCCATTGGCCTGGGACGGTGGACTGGGGCCAGTGGGAGCCGTGATCCTCTGAACCTGCCAACGCGGCAGGTAAACAAACTGGCCTGGCCCGTCAGGGTGCTTACCCTGGCAAGCCGCGTGCCAGAGGTTGCCGACCCCTGCCTCAGACCATAGGCAAAAGTGTGACTCATTGTTAATGGTTAAAAGCAAATATCAATCATATGAGAGCGCAACAAAACCTGAATTGGAAAACAAAGGCCATGCAGAATAGTATTTGATACTTTATGAAATATGACAACGTTGCAGAGTCAGGCAAGGTGCTGAGCCCCGTAAGTGCCATGGATTAACTGGAAGTTTGGGGTTCTTGGCATTTCACAACAGGAGTTCCTTGCTTTTAAGGATCAACAGTAAGAAAACAAAGAAGCAACTTTGAAAGTGTCAGCTTGAAGTCAAAACAGTTTTATTAAAATGTGTGATTATTTCCTCTAATCCTCCAAATAATAGAATTTACTTGAGTACTTTTTCCTTAACATATGTGCTACAAACAATAGGAAATGAATCTATCCATCCATCACTGACTAACAGATTATAGGAGATATATTTTCTCATTCCAGTAATTACAGTGCTCAGAACATCCTCCCCACTCATGTGCCATCATGCCATTGGCCTCGCTGAATTCTGTGCAATGCTTGGAAATTTAATCCTGCCTTGAATTTGAAACCAGGACAATATTGAATCCCAAATCTATCAAAAAAAGTGCTGTCTCCTTAACTGAGGGAAAAGTTCCATTTTCCCTTCAAACTATTAATATTAAGATACAATCATGGGGTGGGGGAAAAGGAAGCTGAGCTTTAGAATATCTCTCTTTGCTGAATAAGTGACAAAAATTTAAAAGCAGTAATTTAGGAAACTTAAATATGACACTGTATGATAGATGTGAGCTGGCAAAGCAAGAAAATGAGAAACATTAAAATCATATATTAGAATAGATCAAGTTCTACATACCAGTTTATGTCAGCAAGTTTCTTTTGATATGTCAAGACCCTACAGGGCTAGAACTCAAGAATACTTTGAAGATATATTTTAAAAGGAATGTGTTTATGTTTAGAAGCTTAATAAGGCCACGTGTACATGAAAACCAAAAATGAAACTGAATGCAATATTGTTTAGTTCATAGTAAGGTTTCTCAGTGTGTATAGGATTAATAATATGTTTTTTTGTGTGTTCTTAAGAACATTACAGCCCTATGTTAATGAGATATTTTTCAGGTTTCTCCCTGTACTGGGCAAAATGGTGTAAAATTCTGCAGCTGGGCCAGATGGATACCTGTCAGAAGTTATACTGAGTCAGTGGTGTGCATCTGGCTCAAAGGGCAAAAGGCAAAATGAATTCAAATATGCCCTAACTTTCACAGGAGAATGTTGAAGACCTCATTATTACTGAGGGAAAATAATCCTATTCCAGTTCCCCCCTGAATCTCAGCCAGACATTCATTGAGAATGCCTATTGGGGGGAGGAATCCATACCCACTGTTGAACAGAAGGTCATTCTGCTATAAATAAATAGATTTGTATATTGAATCCATGCCACCACTCCATTTTATATGCCACACTTTGGAGTAGCAGTTGGACATAACAGGGAGGCACTTGTGTATCTGAGAGTCTACAATTAAAATGTGAACAAGGAGCACTTGCCTTTTTCATATAGCAATATCACTATCAGGGTCACACTCTGAACCAGTTATGTACTCAAAATAAATGGGACATCCCTGACTCACAAAACAGATTATACTTTCATGCCATGTTCTTAACCAGGCAACGTGGTCAGTCAGACCTGGCCCTGTGTGAGGGCTGGTCTACACTACGGGGGAAAATCGATCTTAGATACGCAACTTCAGCTACGTGAATAACGTAGCTGAAGTCGAAGTATCTAAGATCGAATTACTCACCGTCCTCACGGCACGGGATCGATGTACGTGGCTCCCCCTGTCGATTCCGCAACTCCCTTCGGGTTGGTGGAGTTACGGAATCGATATAAGCGCATTCGGGGATCGATATCGCGTTTAGATGAGATGCGATATATCAATCCCCGAGCAATCGATTGCTACCTGCTGATACGGCAGGTAGTGATGACGTACCCTGAGAGAGAAAGACTCCAGCCATGCTGAGAGAGGTTCAATGGGATTACTGGTGCCTCATTAAGCTTAAAGCCCCCTGCCATCTGGCAGCACTCACCTCCTCAGAGAAGAGCAAAGCTAGCTCAGTGCAAATTCTATTCAGGTTCTAGTACTGTGTCGGTATCTCCATGCCTCCCAAAATGCACTAAGCAATGTGACTAGCTCGTGTCACTAATGGACAAACTGGGAAAGTGAGGCACAGACAAGTAAGATGATTTGCACAAGGCTACACAGCAGGTTAGCAACTGAGTGAGGAATAGAAATGGCTTCTAGTGCAGTGCCCCATCCATCCACTGGGCCAAACTTCAGAACTGGATTGTGCACACTGCACCCCATGAAATGGTGAACATTGGCCATGCTCCCCCTTCAACTCCCGGAGAAATCTACTGTATATATCAGAAACACAATGGCTCCAGGTGCCCCAACTAGGGCACTGTGCCTCTACCACCCCACATCTTAGCCCTGGCTCTGGTTCTAAACCACAAGTGAGCCCTTTATATTTTCTCATTGTGGGACATATTCAGATAAAATCAGAGTTCTGCATTCACACAGATGGACTGATTGGTTTCTCCTTATTTACCATGCAGTCTGGGCACATGAACCACCTGCTGATAGATGAGTAGTTTTATAGTTTGCACACACATGCAGAAAATACATGGGCATGTGAAACAGCTTTCTTTTTCCCAACTGGGAATGGATCTTCATAAAGTCATCTGAAAGACTGATACATGGCAACATTATGGAAAGGCACAAATGCCTAAATGCCTCTCAATCAAAGGTGAGCCAAAGGTAAATAGCATCTAGAATGACAGGGTAGCCCATATACTGCACCAGCAGCCAACTAGACCCAGCTGCAGCTCCAAAATCATCAGCAGAAATGCCTGTGGAGTCTGCCAGGAAGCCAGATGCCGCTTGCTGGAAAACTGCATTCTCCAGCTTGGCATCTGGTTATTGTGATGACCAGCCAGTAACCATGAAGAAAAAAAGGAAATATATTTCCTTCAGTAAATGGCAATCCAGCTAACAATGAGCAGATGCTTTTTTTTCTTCCTAAAATGCAATTCCTACAAAAGAAACATACTAGGATAAAGCAAACACAAAGAACAGACACTTTGTGAACATGGAAAAAGGAACATTTATCTGCAATAAAAATGTGATTTAAATACCCATAAACCCAAAAGCTGTTGAAAATTATATATTTTAAGAGATAATTTACACAGCTATCTGTAGGATTTGTGCAAGCCTTTACTTTCATCCAAATAGTCTGCTGTCAGTAAGGAGGGAAGGTTTTGCATGGACCATCACTTTCCCCATCCTTCTCTGTTCTCAAACTGTTTCATTCAGGAGACCACCAGGAAAAGTTCCCTGCACCACTGGGGCTCCACAAACCACAGTTTGATAATAACCAAACACATCCACTTTTCCCTTGAGCATTGAAATATACAATTTTGAGATCAGAATTTCTCTGTTGTGTGTCTGGAAAATGTTATTGCCCTGTCTAAAACCAACAATGGGTGACATCCTCTCACACTTGAAAACAGACTGATCTCTTAAGCATAGGATCTTTCGGCAGTAGTAACCTTCTATTCCAAATACCATTTTTTCCAGTACTTAATTTGTGCCAGGGCTTGCCAGGCCTGAGCCCTAGCACCTCTAGGCTTGGCAGTTCATAGTCCCGGCACCTTTGGGCTAGCCATATCAGTTATGAAAATAAAAAGATTGCTTGAGCCCCAGCACCTCTTTCATTACAAATGAAACACTGCATATTTTACCAAAGTACTCTACTGCTGATTTCTATCAACACTATGTGATAGACCCAGGCCAGTTAGGAACAGCAGAGTAGTAGAAGGGAGATATAATCGCCACTGAGTAAGCAGTTTTCTGTTCCCTGAGTGACCAGAGCAGGGGCTGCTCCAGGCTAATGAGAACACCTGACTCCAATTAACCTGCTAAGAGTCAGGTGAGGCTGTTAAGCACCTGACTCTAATTAAGGCCCCTCTGATGTTATAAAAGGGCTCACTCCAGTCAGGCCAAAGGGGAACGGAAGTGTGTGTGAAGAACTGGGAGCAAGTAGGCATACTGCTGGAGGACTGAGAAGTACAAGCCTTATCAGACATCAGGAGGAAGGTCTGGTGGTGAGGACAAAGAAGGTGTTGGGAGGAGGCCATGGGGAAGTAGTCCAGGGAATTGTAGCTGTTGCACAACTGTACCAGGAGACACCCTAGACAGCTGCAGTCTACAGGGCCCTGGGCTGGAACCCCGAGTAGAGGGTGGGCTTGAGTTCCCCCCAAACCTCCCAGCTCCTGATCAAACACAGGAGGAATTGACCTGGACTGTGGCTTCTACCAGAGGGGAAGGTCTCTGGGCTGTTTCCTGACCCACAGGGTGAATCTGTGAGGTGAGCAAATCCGTCAGTAAGCGCAGGACACGCCAAGGTAGAGGAGGAACTTTGTCACAAGTACAACTTGCAAACATTTATTTGATCATAAACTCTCTCCCAGCTCTGCTCATAATACACCTCAACTGCATTATGCAACATCAGGTTCAAATACCTGTCCCCATCTACAGAAATACACTCCATATAGGTTATAACAACCTTGGGCAATCTGCTGTTATGCCCCCATGCCTAATTACAGTAATGCTTGTGAACTTTAAGAGCTAAGTTGAGGCTATGACACAAACCCTGAGCCAGGCTCAATTTGTAGCTGCTTTGACCCACGAGTAGACCACAAAGCAACTGTGATTCAGTGTCACAAATTTGTTCCTGGGTAGGAGGAAAGTAATCTGTGCCAACCCTACTCCTGGTGAAGGTAATTTTCCTGAACACATCTGCTTAGCTGAGCTGGCCACATTGGTGGGGAATTCATAGCCAAATCTCTCTCCACTCCTCACACACACCCTTGTTCACCTGTGCAGGAAGAGAATTAGTATCCCAAGAAAGCTGCTCCTCCCTTGCACCCAAACTATCATATATCATGGGGATTAAAGAGTTAGACCTCAGATCCCTTTGCTTCCCACTACTAGTACACAAGGTTCACATTCTGGCCCTAAGAAATTAATCCACCTGCTTTAGCATCTTTTCTTTTAATAATACATGTGAAGCCTGGCCCAAACCGGATTAAAGGCAATGGAAATAATCTCATGGAAAAACTTGTGAAGAATTTTCCATTTTTTGTTTAAAACATTTCCAATAATGAAAGTATCACAATAATGCTGATGCCAGTGAAGTTGCATGGGTATAATTAAGAGCAAATATGGGTGCAAGTTCTGTGTCCGAGCTGTTAGGTTGGGTTTACTTTCATATGTTTTGTGACTACAGGAATCCATTTTAGTTCCAAAATGGAGTTTTATGCCTACATGAGCTATAGATTACTTTTCCCACTCTTTTATTTCTCCTGGAGTTGTAAACAACTTCCAGTCAGAATGGTTTTTCCTAAGGGGTTTCCCAGAAGGGGCTTCCCGCCTTTTCTAAGAAGTTTCCCAGCAAGTGTATAAAAGGCTGCCCCGTACAAGGCCTCAGGGCTGTCCATCTGAGTGGCAGCCAGGGACAGTCATGGGTTTCATCTGCAGGCATCTATCCATCCTAGTGACAGAAGGGTTAAGAATTTTCCTCCAACAGCTTCCTCACCCGTAAAAAGAAGAGAAAAGAAGAAGAAACAATATCTTCTGAGTGTCCCATCTATTCTGCTTTCCCATGATCCCGAAGGAACATAAAGGGACTCCTTGGAGCTCCTCTCCAAAGGCTTGCCATTAGCCAGAGGATTGAGGTCCCAAGCACCTGCCATTGCTTTGATCTGTGAAGAAGGGTTTTTTTATGTATTTGTTTTATAGTGTTGACTTTGAGGAGGTAATCACTGTATCACACCATTTTGCTGTTTATTCACCTTATATTTTCCCCACTCTTTGTTATAAACCCTTCAATATACTTTATTTGATTTTACCTTTATTAATTGACTCCTCATTATTCAGGGTGGGAGGGGTCCTCTTTGCAGGAGAAGGGATGCTACCAGATGACAGACATTGGAAAGCGAGGCCGAACCTAGGGAGACAGAAAGCATAAGGGTCTTTTGTCTTTATACACACACACACACACACACACTCTTCCTTTTGCCTTTCCATCCCTTTTCCCTTCTAACAGAGCCATCCCTGTAACTTTATTGACGTCAATGGGGTAACTCAGTGGCAGATTTGCAAGCAGAACTTGGTCAATAGGATTCAAGAGCTTCATTTTCACTAACTTCTTCCCACATAAACTTATGTCTAAAGGTTTTGAGTATTGAAAATCAGTAACATGCTTGACAAGTGTTTCCAGGCCATCTCTCTGACATCCAAACTATTATCATTATAATATTGTTATTATCTTTGAGCACCCAAAAGTGTGGTAGGTGCTTCAGCCTATTTTAAGAAATGACTCAAAAGAGTTAAACATCAAAAAGGGAAAGAGACGCATGACAGGAAAGACAATACAAGGAAAATAAGATTAAATTATTTATTACTTATTTCTTGTTCCTTTTTTTGGTCTGTCTCTCTTTTGTGCTTTTTAGGGCAGAGATTGTTTTCCATTCTATGTTTGTACAATGCTCGGCATAACAGGCCCTGTAGGCTCTTGTCGAATACAAGCAAATAACATTAGTGAATTAAGTATCTTTTCCTCCAGTTACATTAGTGTGTTTTCTTTTTAAACATGGGCTTCCATATCTTTAAGACCATCTAGTACCATTCTCATTGCTCATTAATAGAAGAGTTGCCTCTAAATCCAGTTTTCTTTTCAGATTCATCCAACAGAAGCTAATTTGGAAAAGCACACAAGCAAACATTAAATATATACAGACGGCCCCCGACTTACGCAATCATTCCATTCTGGAAAGCCTTGCCTAACTCAAATTTTGCATAAGTTGGAAACATATACCCATATATTATGCAAAAAATTCTGCAACTTGAAAATCCTATTTCTGGCTTATGGAACTTTTTCCATAAGTGAGAATTTGCCTAAGTTGGGTCTTGCATAACCCAGGAAGCATCTGTAGCATAGTATTTTGTGTATGCGAGTGTGTGAAGTTTGACTTTAACTCCTTAACTTAAACCCTGAGCCTCCTTGATACATTAGTGACAGTGTGCCAATGCAGCTATTTATTGACCACTTCTTCCAAATAGCCAATCTATTAAGCGTTCCAGGAACACTAGCCATACTTCCATAAAAGCTGTCATTTAATTTCTTCTCATAAAAAAATGCCTCTTTATTTTATACCTGCAGTTGCTATTGTGAGACAACACAAAAATATTCTAGATATCTTACATCAACGATCCTGTAAGCAAGCAGTAACTCATTGTGTGTACAATTTGACTGACAAAGTCTCTAGTTTTCATTAATCCTATGAGTGACAAGCATTCCAATTTAGTTCTTGTGTTAACACCATACTGCTACCACTGCCACCTCTGCCAATTGTTTATATGTGATTTTCTATTTTTCCACAACCAAAATTCTGGTTGGGTTATCTAAATTTATTCATCAAGTCCAAAGATTTATCTCTCTGCCATAGAAGACAAAAAAAAAGTTGATATTTCTCCTTTGATTAGAACTAGTGTAATACCATGTCCAATCTGGCTAAGGAAAATTCTTGCAATGATCTCTCTAAATCAGATTACGTACACTTGGTTTCAGGTTGCTCTATAACCGCCAAGCTTGTGCCAAATCTGTAGAAACCTATGACTCTGACAGGAGTTTCAAGCCAACTTGGGCTAAATTATATGCACACACACACACACAGAAAAAAACCAATATATGGTGGTATGGTGTGAGAGCCATAAGTGACTTACACATATCTCAGCAAATGATTATTCACCCTGCTGATGCTCAGCATTTTGATCATTTCCACTCTGTGTAGCACTTTATACTGCCCATGTAGGATCTCCACACTCCCAGATGGTGCTCTCATTTTGTTAGACAAGTAATTCATTAAACCCAGCAGTTTCCAGAAGATGTTGCCCAGCACCCTGGTCCCCAAATCTCAACTGCTGAAAACCTGCATTTTAAATGGCAGTTCAGATTTGCTCCATAGTCAGACCTACCCCACAGCCCAGTTACATCTCATCAGTCCGTCAGTATGACAGTCAAGGTCTGCTTTTCCGTGATCATCCACAGGTAAACTGGACTCAGTCTCTACAGATTCAACACGCTCATCTTATCATTACTAAGCTATCTCCACATAGCACTATGCTTTTCTCCTCTTCAGTTTCATAGCATGAAATGTTCATGCACTCACAAAATGACTCCTTTTTTCTCTCTCTCTGCTAATGCAGACAGGCACTAGACCCTACGGAACTGGGGTCTGTGTGTGTACTGGAATATACACTCCATACATTACTTGGCACCTGTTTGCCTGTTCTTGGGTTTAGGATCTTCCATAGCTTTTCATGTAGGCACATGCACCTGCTCTAGAGTTTTCCCAAATCCCCAGAAGAGGGTTCCAGGAGACAGTTTAGTTTACATTATTTTCAGCAGTCGGTGTCCCCCTATAGTGACATAACCATCAATAAGTGCTTTTCCCTTTCAGGAATAAAAAATACAGTAACATTTCTGTGGCATTGTATCAGAGGGAACTTTACTGACATGAGCTAACCACAAAAGTGAAACTTGTACATGCAGAATACAGCTCTTACCTGGCATTTGTCCAGAATTGTAGAACTCACTTCTGGAAGTGATCAGAATAACCACAAACCTTCAGCTCAAAATGTAAAATCCAATCCTACAGCCTAGTCTGTACATGTTTATGAAAAATATTACTGACTTGGGGTGAAGAGAGGAATACAATTTCCACTGTATATTAATCCTTGTAAAGTTGGATACCATGAAGATTGAGCACAATGTACTATGGTTTATTATCTGTATTGCAATAGTGCCTAGGAATCTCCCCCATTGTGCTAGGCACTGTACAAACACAGAACAAAATGATATTACCTGCTCTAAAGAGCTGACAATATAGCTCCTAAGACATACATTCCAAGGTAACAGTTCCAGCTGCAGAATCCAGCATGAAGGGCTTCAGTGCTGGGGATGGTTATGATTTTAATCTCTACTCCCTTCCCTCACACCAAGGAATTGGCCTTGCTCTAACCTTTGCACTGACTGACCTGATCTTCTTTTCATGTTCTCTCCAATTAATAAGTATTCCCTCAGCCAAGGAAGCATGACTGCTCTTCCCATGTAACAACTTGCACTTCCTAAATGCTCCAACCAGTCGCTATTACACAACCAAGCGAGGAAAGGAAGTGGCAGCTAACATGGCGCTAGTGAGAATATTAAGAGGAAAGAGACTGCGGGGAGAAACTAGGCTCTTACATGCTGTCACCTTCAGGTTCTCAGAGCACAAGCGTTACAACTGAGATGATCATGGGAAATTCAGGGACAGACTCTGCACTGCATCAGAACTGGAAGGTATATATATAGGTGGAGCCCTCAGAACAATTTATGATTGAGTCAGCCAGAACTCTTCCTGGGGTTCTCCAGAGTTCGCCTCCTGGAACACTCCATTACCCTTGCCAAAAGTGCAGCTCACTCATTGCAGTGATCTTAGCCATTTTTTTGGCTGGTATGGATGGCAGTATGGTATTCTCATGGCTACCTTCACCTCACCCATTTTAGGCATGGGGACTCTCCCAATGGGAAGCAACGTACCCATTTCTGCTTGTCTGGTCTGAAGAGAATTGCAAGAGATAGGGCAACTCTTTGTTCTGTTCCACTCTAGCTCACCTGAACATGGACTAGTCAGAATCTGGCCCTTACCAAATCTGAGATAAAGCTAACTTGCATGGCTTAGCCACATTCAGAGAGACAGTATTTAAAATAACCATCTAGGGATAAAATAGGGAGACAAGCGATGAGATTTCAAAGAGAGGTTGTCTGGAAAGAGCCAACCAGCACTTCCCATTTTGCTGATAGCGAACACTTTTTCCGTCCAAAGTCTTTGCCCCTCTGTGGTGACAAATGGGTTTTCTGCTTCCTTTTAGGCAGAAAGATACTGTAGCAGTTGCACTACATCATGTTACACAATCTTTTACTGGGACTAGATAGCTTAGAAAACCACCCGAGTCACAGTGTAATTCACACTGTTAACAATGGGCTTTCTCTGCTCAGGCAACCATTACAAAGATACTACATCTCACATATGAAAATCCTGATGGCTGAATAACAGATTGGATTTTATTTATTTATATATAATCCCTTCTTTATTTTCCTATCCCAGTTACACAACACTAATGCCATGCATGTGACAAATAAAGGTATGTCTTCCTGCCCTCAAACCGATACACAGAACACAATACCAGGTAACAGGTTTCAGAGTGGTAGCCGTGTTAGTCTGTATCAGCAAAAAGAACGAGGAGTACTTGTGGCACCTTAGAGACTAACAAATGTATTTGAGCATAACCTTTTATGGGCTAAAACCCACTTCATCGGATGCATGCAGTGGAAAATACAGTAGGAAAATATATATACACAGAGTACATGAAAAAAATTGATGTTGCCATACTAACTATATCAAGAGTAATCAGTTAAGGGAGGCTATTATCAGCAGGAGAAAAAAAAATGTTTGTAGTGATAATCAGGCTGACCCGTTTCCAACAGTTGACAAGAACATGTGAGTAACAGTAGGGGGGAAAATAGCATGGGGAAATAGGTTTTACTGTGTGTAATGGCCCATCCACTCCCAGTTTTTGTCTCCTGCTGATAATAGCCCACCTTAATTGATTACTCTTGTTATAGTTAGTATGGCAACACCCGTTTTTTTCATGTTCTCTGTGTGTATGTGTATGTGTATGTGTGTATATATATATATATATATACTGTATTTTCCACTGCATGCATCCTATGAAGTGGGTTTTAGCCCACAAAAGCTTATGCTCAAATAAATTTGTCAGTCTCTAAGGTGCCACAAGTACTCCTGGTTCTTTTTGCTAATACCAGGTAAAAAATTGCTATCCAGACTAGAACAAAAGTCATATAAACGATGACAGAATTGACACCTGCAAAGCATCAGCACCAGCAATAAGAAGTTACAGGATGAGGAAAAATCTCCAGGACACTCAAACTAAATAGCATCAGGTTGGGCTGCTGAGGGACTCAAACAAATCCACAATTGTAGCATCATGTAGACCAGATCCCTCTGAAAAATTCCTGCTTCCAGCTCCCTTGATGTCTTTCTACATTGGGAAGCAGAGTGCATTTGGAGTAGTATGCAACAAAGCTGTTCATGCCACATCCCAGACAACCCTGCAGCTCACGTGTGTTCAACTATCCTACTCACTAGAAGTTCTCTTCTCCCGCAAGAAAGTATTTTACACAAAGGGTGGTGATGTCCATGTGATTAAGTGAGAAGCCACTTTAAAGAGGATGTTGTCATAACCGGAAACAAACTTTCACTTTGCCAAACACTGAAATAATTCAGGATTTGAATCAGAGTTCAGTATAGGTGGGTGTTTTACACACACACACACACACACACACACACACACACACACACACACAGTCTTATAATGTAAAGCATTAGGCAATCTTACCGACCAGCATTATTGCCAGAAACTTTTGTTTACATATAAACAAGGTCATCTTCAAGAGAAGATTGGGCAGCACAAATGTTCACACAATCACAAACCTTTGCATTAGTGGCCTCCAGACTACAAAATAAAATAGCAAACATAAGCCAAAATTTTCCTGTTGTTCAATTATTTGAAAATATAGCTAAATCTAAGTGTTCACCTCATCTCAAATGTGAAATTTGCAATTCTGTTATTTGTAATGAAGTCTCCTAGCACAGGATAAAAGATTATTGACACACAAAACAACTGCAACACATTAAAAGAAGATTAAGGTTGTGGGAGAAAAAAGTGGCAAGAAGGAAACTCACAGTGGAGAGGGAAAGGCACCATATGTCCTCTAACACCAAGTTATAACTGGGTGCATTGATGAAGTAGTTAAGGAGATGCCCTATTGTACCCTGGAGTTACAAGACATATGGTATGGGTCCACTAAACTGGGGATTTTTTAAATTATATTATTCTCTGTTATAACCCTACTGCTTTTCTGGTACAATTTTAGAGTAAGAAAAAAAGAATAATCTTCAGCTACCTATTAAGTGATTCTTTGTGCAAGAAGAATAATGATGTCTACCTGGGATACAATGCAACCTGGAGATTAAAATGCAGTGGACTTCTATAGCCACAAAGTATTCAGTGCTTACAAATCAAATTGCTCAGTGTATGTTATGAACTCTGGCTAGCACTTTAGCAAAGAGGAAAGGCAAAGTGCAGTAAATGGGAGTAATAGTAGTTACATATTTTGCTCCCATCCCATGTTACACTTAGTAATTCAGCCTATCCTCAAACCTCATAAATGCAGATTAGTGGGCCAGATCCTCAACTGGTGTAAATCAGCATTACTCAGTTGGTTTCACTATCCATTTAAACTAAGTCAGGCTCTGGTCCAACTTTAAAAGGAAATGGGCAGGGCAGGATGCAAATTGGTGGAGTGAAAGACTCCATAACGCACTAGCAATGCCCCAAGGTATTCAGCTCCCTCATAAGTGCTAATGTTACATCCTGGAGAATGAGGCATGCTTCCTGGAAATATAAGTTGATTAAATTGAGTTCTGACCGTTTTGGAGCTTAGAGAGGAAGGGTCTTCCACTGTGGACACTCAGGCAAAATCTCCCACATACCACACTGAGTCTCAAACACACTGACAGTATGCCATGCCTTGTTCTTAACAGGACAACTCTTATTAAACATATACATATCATAAAAAATCCACAATAAAGCAATTATTAGCACCATATCCAAATTCACTTCCAAATTCAACGTTTTCCAATATAAAATCATCCCAGCAATTACTCCAGAGTCCTTAAACTACATTTTATACATATATGTATTTTTTTCACCTCCTACATGAGTCAACCTTCAAATCCAGAGTACACAATTCTTCCACCTCAGGTAAGAGATGAAACATTGACTTATCTCTGTGCAAACTAGCCCATGCAGGGAGCCACAACACACACATTACTAGTGTATTGCACAAACGTATTTCTGAGACAGCTTTAAAACATTAAGCATCAGCATTCTTGGTTTCTGTGCCTGGCTCTGGAAACAGATTCCTATCTAATAGTTACTGATAGCAGAGAATCTCTGTTTTGATTGTTTGAAGGGAGTGAACCTGAGATATCTGGATGTAAAAGCAAGACTATCACTTGCATATAGATGTAGTAACCGTCATTATGCTCTTTATGTGATCTCGTTGCCAGAGAGTGACATAGGGTCACTGTGATAGTGTTAGCGTGGGTTACATAAGCACCTAATTTGACATGAGCCTTCAAAATAACTGTGAGAAAGTGGGTGAGACATGTTGCTCTTATGACCCCTGGGTTCTAGTCCCAGGTCTCCCTGAAGTGATCTTGGGCAAACTCACTTGTTTGTGGCACCTTAGAGACTAACAAATTTACTTGAGCATAAGCTTTTGTGGGCTACAGCCCACTTCTTCGGATGCATAGAATGGAACATATATTGAGGAGATACATATACACATACAGATAGCATGAAAAGGTGGGAGTTGTCTTACCAACTCTGAAAGGCCAATTAAATAAGAGGAAAAAACTTTTGAAGTGATAATCAAGATAGCCCAGTACAGACAGTTTGATAAGAAGTGTGAAAATACTCTTACTTAATTGGCCTCTCAGAATTTCTAAGACAACTCCCACCTTTTCGTGCTCTCTGTATGTACTCCTGTTCTTTTTGCGGATACAGACTAACATGACTGCTGCTCTGAAACCTGTCACTTGTTTGTGAAATTGTAGAAGTTACTACGCAAGGTATGAAACTTTGGTTCATAATAAAGCAGGGGTCAGCAACCTTTCAGAAGTGGTGTGCCTAGTCTTCATTTATTCACTCTAATGTAAGGTTTCGCGTGCCAGTAATACATTTTAACGTTTTTAGAAGGTCTCTTTCTAGAAGTCTATAATATATAACTAAACTAAACTATTGTTGTATGTAAAGTAAATGAGGTTTTTAAAATGTTTAAGAAATTTCATTTAAAATTAATGAAAATGCAGGGCTCTCGGACCGATGGCCAGCACCCAGGCAGTGTGAGTGCCACTGAAAATCAGCTCGCATGCCACCTTCAGCCCATGTGTCATAGGTTGCCTACCCCTGTAATAAAGTTTGTGAAAGTCCCAGATATATAAACAGCAGTCAGCGGGAAAGACTGGACTAGAACTCAGTCTCAAGGCTTGCATGTATCAACTTCCCCTTTTATTCCACCCCCACCCTGGCTTTCAAATTGCATAAAAACTGCTGCTTTACTGCCACCTTTCCCATGGAACTAAACACTGAGGCAACTCAGAATCACTACTCACCTTTGAAATCTTGGCCAAAATGAAGTTAATCCCATTATTGCTTTAGTATACTTAGTATGTGCAGTAGTTTATTTCATTGCAAGGGTCCCCAGCAGCAAATAATTCAGCATGCTTGTCGCTTTACTTGACTGATTAGTGGGACTACACCTGTACCTATTTGCATGATTGGGCCAAGAACAGTTATTAATCAAGACGATATGATGTCTACTGCTGTGTCCTTCACAATTAAGAGGGTTGTACCATACAGGCATCTTTTTATTGCTTTTATTTTATGCATCCTAGAAAAGTCTAAGTTTCACATTAATAACCTTTTAATGATACTTCATATTAAAAAATACTTAATACTTAATTTAACTAGTGTATTTATTCCAATTTCTGTGAAATGCATCTATTTGTATGAGTTTATAATATCTATTGGCGAGATCTTGGAAACATTATTTTACCTGGTATTATGTCTACTATCATGAGTAACCCCACGGAAGTCAACGGGACTACTGACAGTAGGAAAAACTATTCCATTTAGTAAATGTTTGCAGGATCTGGCTCTTCAGAGTGAAATTTACCATTATACAATGAATAACATGGTCTCTATATCCATGACATCGCATAGCAAGGCCCAGTGCACAGTGAAGCCCTCATGACAGAGTGTAAGTGAGATGTAAGCAACACACTGGCCTTATACTAGCAACCACCAGAGGGGTGAATTTTCCCTTTGGTGCAGGGCTTAAATTGTTCATGGAGCTTTCTGCAGGCTTTATGAATTGAGGTTCATTTCATGCTAAGTGTCATATGTCATATTAGCAGGAGTGTTGTAAGTAAGACAGGAGAACTAATTCTTCTGCTCTGTGCTGACTAGGCATCAATGGGAGCACTGTGTTCAGTTCTGGGAGCCACATTTCAGGAAACATGTGGACAAACTGGACAAAGTCCAAAGGAGGACAACAAAAATGATTAAAAGTCTAAAAAAATATAACTTATGAGGGAAGACTGAAAAAAGTGGGTTTGTTTAGTCTGGAGAAGAGATGACTGAAAGGTGGCATAACTGTTTTCATGTACATAAAAGGTTGTTATATGGAGGAGGGAGAAATGGGCTTAAATTGCAGCAAGGGTGGATTAGGTTGGACATTAGGAAAAGCTTCCTATCATGGTGCTTAAGCACTGGAATAAATTGCCTAGGGAGGTTGTGGAAACTCCATCACTGGAAATTTTTAAGAGCAGATTAGTCAAACACCTGTCAGAGATGGACTAGATAATACTTAGTCCTACCATGAGTGCAGGGGACTGGACTAGGTTACTTCTTGAAGTCCCTTCAAGTCCGACGATGCTATATCCAGTCCTGATGTAAGTGAAAACGCCAATGAAGTCAGGAGACTGATTATACTACATCTCAATGCTTTCAATGAATTTCAAAAGCCAAGCCATGAGCTTGGTCAAGCAAGCTGAAAAACCCATTTGAAATAAAGAGTGGTGGATTTTGTTTTGTTTTTCCCCTTTCCTTCTTCCAGCCTCCTGGACTGGTCAAGAAAAGGGCTAAAAGAATTTCCTTTTAATTTTTCATTCAGTTGCTTTCAAGGTGAGCTGAATAGGTGAACAAAAGGGCTTGTGTCTGTTTTTTATTCTTTTTGATGTATAATGAACGTCTGAGAAATCTTTTCAAATGATATATTTTCTGCATTTCCTGACAAACGTCAAGAGTGTCCTATTCTCTTTTCTGGTTTTGTTGCTTGCGGAACCTGTTGGAGGGCTCAGAAATATGGACTCAGATTTCTTAGGCCTTAACCGAAGGGGCAGGCCTGCTGAAGCCTAAACAAGACATTATCCCTCCAAAGTGTTTCTGTATTACTTAAATTATGAAGTTGTTAATAAAAATCAAATAAAGAGTTTTAAACAAACATTCGTAATACAAAATATTTGTCCCTTCCTGTTAACCAGGTTTCACTTCCTTACTATTTGGGTGTCATAAATCAACCTGTTCTTTAGCTACAACAGGGTTTTGAAGGGTAAGCAGGACCTGAATTTCTAATGTAAAAAACAAATCAAGAAGGTAAAAGGATCTTTAAAAAGTGGAAAGGATCCCCCTGGACTTCTTTAGGCATCATGAAACAACAAAATTATGTTTTTCTCCACTTTGCAAGTCACATTTAAGAATCACTGCTTCAATGATAGAGACAGACCTGAATCAAAAACCTAGTTCAGAACATTGCCTTCAAATTTAAACAGAAGTAGCCAGTACGTCAAATTTTGTGGGAGTCCTGATCTGGATCCACTGATTTGATACAGCGGCCCTGGACAAAACCAAAATGTACATTAGAATCATTGATCAAAAAGAGCAACAGTGGGGGAAAAAAATCCATACTTATGATAATTTATTCCTAGGTGTTTAATGCATGAGGCATGCGCTGGTCATGTAAACTCAATTCCCACAAGCAACTTTCACTCACACCATACCTGTATAAAAATGTTTTGAATTTTTCTCACTCATTATTTCTACATCTATTTTTCAGCTTCCACACCTCTTTCTCAACTACAGTCCAGCTACATGGATCAATGGATCCAAAACAACTTCTAATTTTCAAATCTAACCAATGTGAGCAGTGTATAAAATTTTCCTTTTTCATGCTATAGAATTTCCTCATTACATGACATCAAAGTCTGTGTTGTGTTCATTTTTTCATGAGTGATGTATTGTCGCAAAGAACACAGGTACTACTACAGTAACAATGCATAAAACTGAAAAGAGTTAAAGTAATATTGCCATATTAAAATCTAATATCTATAAGTTAATGATTTCCGAGTTTCTTAAAGTACATTATGACCCAGAAGTTCTCCTTTTTGAGTATGAAAATGATTGAAGTGTTGATTATGTCTGGAAAAAAATCATGCTATAAGTTAAAATAGTTTGATGTTCATCTTTGCTGCTTTCAGTACCAATTTTACAAGGTCATGATACAAACTAGCAACTCTAATCCAGTGAGATATACAGATATGTCTCCTGAGCCCAATCAAGAATCTGAAAAGTAACTTCAAAGGTATTCATGAGATGGAGACTCTGACTTGCTAAAGTAGTTACAGGTTTGTTAAGAGGGGAAAAAAACTTTTCAGGGATTCAGGTTGCCATTGCAACTGAGCAGGGGGCCAGGGGGAGAGTAGAATTATATGCGTTAATTCAGTTTTCTTCAGGTTTTGAAGCTAGTCGAATGATGTAAAGAAAAACTAACTTGCTAATAAATCACAATGTAGTAAAAATTTGGTTTTCACAAGGATGTACTTTGATTAACCTGAAACCACAAAAAACTCTCAGTGTTTGCAATTGACAAGCAACTTTATTAACAAGGCACTACTTTTTTTGTTTTGAAATCTGCAACATCGAGCATCGGATGTTTGGTATGGCATGTTGCCTTTGCAAAATAAGAGCAAAATCCTGGTCTGTGTTATGCAGATTTAGGGAAAGAGAATGAGGGAACCTATCTATATATCAATAGTAATATTGCTATAGCTGCAGATAGTACTAGGAAAATTATGTCCTTTCTTGAGTACCACAGTGGGGAGATAAGAATCTTGGCTAACAGTGCCATCAGAATACAATAGCCCAAGAAGGATGTGGTATAGCAGCTAGCAAACATGGCCAACCCATATGCTCTGATGGGCCTCCCAAGCTAAGTATGAGCCCTAACTAGTCATGTAGGAAGTAGCAGCAAGTTGTGATGCAGAGCACGTATTGTGCCCTTAGTCATCCTTCCATCCATACCAGTCATTAATGGCTGGCCTCACTCTGCTTTCTCCATTCCTTCCAAGAGAGAAGGAAGGATTTACCTCAAAAGTGGATAAACAAAGTGAAGTGAGATTTGTCTCCAAAGTCTTGTCTAAGACTAGGTATGTAGCCAGAGAGGCTACATACCTAATATAGTGAGGCTGAACTACAGCTATGAAAGATACCAATGATTTCCTGATCCACGTGGACCCTATTGCTTATGTCAGGCTTATGTTTTCCTTCTCCATGTAGCTTTAACATTCTGGGTGCCACTGATGGAGCTCAGAGATGATATTCTGAATGTATTGCTGATAGGATGTATTGGCCCGTGGCTTTTGGGATGCTCCAAAAGAAACAATGGTGAATTGTGTTTAAAAAAAGAGTGTATTGAAAAGTTTTTCAATATTTAATGATTTTGGATGCCTCAATTTTTGAGTGCCTGACTTATGAGACACCTGACAAGAGCCTGATTTTCAGAATGTCCTGGGTCCTCTCCACCAGAAAATCAGGCCCTTTTATTGGGATTCTCAAACCGGGCACTCAAAATCTCTAGCTGCTTTTAATTTTAATATAATAGGTGTCTAGAACTTGTGCAAACACTATATCTGATCCCATCCATGCCTTTACTAAGGCCTGGGGCACATGAACACAATACATCTATGGGATGTCTGAAATAGGGATTGGACAGCATTTGCCTCTCTTCAGTTGGGCCTTCAGGCCTTAGTAAAGGCATGGATGGGATCAGATATAGTGTTTGCACAAGTTCTAGACACCTATTATATTAAAATTAAAAGCAGCTAGAGATTTTGAGTGCCCGGTTTGAGAATCCCAATAAAAGGGCCTGATTTTCTGGTGGAGAGGACCCAGGACATTCTGAAAATCAGGCTTTTGTCAGGTGTCTCATAAGTCAGGCACTCAAAAATTGAGGCATCCAAAATCATTAAATATTGAAAAACTTTTCAATACACTCTTTTTTTAAACACAATTCACCATTGTTTCTTTTGGAGCATCCCAAAAGCCACGGGCCAATACATCCTATCAGCAATACATTCAGAATATCATCTCTGAGCTCCATCAGTGGCACCCAGAATGTTAAAGCTACATGGAGAAGGAAAACATAAGCCTGACATAAGCAATAGGGTCCACGTGGATCAGGAAATCATTGGTATCTTTCAGAGCGGGTAAAAAAAGGTGGAGAATGTGATTCATTTTTTCCCCTGAAATTACCAAAATCCATCAAATTTGAAAAAATTAGTCCAGCTCTATTCTCTCTTCACCTTTAAGTAGCTGACTGAGAAGCAGGAGTGTGAGTTGGCTGCAGTTACATTACTCAGGTGGGCAAAGTAGGTAGTGGATTTCTGACAAAATCTGCATTTACACCACAGATACTATACTATGGGGCCCCATTATGTAAGCAGGGAGTTGATTTTCAGTTGCTTTCTAGATGACTAATGGATTTTGTACAACTCAGAGAAGTATATCAAGGTGAAGCTGCATGTTGATGGCAGACCTAAACGGTTAGGATCTGCACATAGAAATATGTCCTGAAAGTGTACTACATGCACCTTTATTATAGTAATAACTGTTTGCATGGATTATTTGCTCTAAGTGGGTAACTCTTTTTTTATTTTTATACCCAAGGCTATGCAAAGCCAGCTGCACTTGCTTATCGAAAAATGCTTCTGCAATTTACTTCGAATGTCTGATAGGGTTTTGTTACTTTCAGTGAGTGGTTTGTAGCTCCTTACACTTCCTTGAAGTGAACAAATTTTACATCAACTTACACTATCCCTGGAAATTCATCATGTCTCATGCACCACCTCTGAATGTTCCTTACCACGCGGTGCTCTCCACTCTATTTTTTTTAAAATGAACTCTCTTCTCAGACTCTCCTCCATCTCTTTTGGTTTATTTTAAATTACATAGTAGATATTTTACTTAGTTCAAAATTAGCTGATCCTATAATCAGATCACTGCAGGACTGGAATCTGGGCTGCAAGGGATAAAACACTTGTACATTAACTACTATAAAACTGTGCCATCTCCTCTGGAATAAGACAGGAAAAATAGGGGAAACAGAATAGGAGTTTAAAATACTTACCAAGTGGAAAAGAAACAGGTACAACAAAGAGCAGACTGCTGCAAAATGGCCACTTTAGGGCTGCAGTTGCTTGGCTCTGGCTTATTTAAAGGGACATCTCAGAAAGGCATGCTGGGAAAAAGGTTCCTATAAGGAGGTCATCCTACACAGAGAAGAGTTAGTAGACTAACATGGAAGGTGTTCTTTGGGGGGAAAAGCTGCTTCTGTGTGTTATGTCACCATTCTATCACAATGGACCCTTGGCCATAAAAGTATTCAGAAAAGTGTGCTATAAAGAACTAGCCAACATATATCAGCATTTTTTTGTCCTTATATAATAGTATTTTAAAAAGGGAAATGTGTGGGTTTGAATAAGTCATTTTCTTTTCTTGTTTGGTGCAGTTATTTGTGATAATGTGATGGACCTGGAGTGCTCTAATACTTCATTCAAACTATATGCGGGCCCAATTTTCCGTACCACTGTACTGGCTTAACTCAAAAAGAGTTTGTCTGGAATACAAGCAAAAAGAAGAAGTGCCCACCTATCAATTGATATCTACATGTCATTAAGGGACACTACCAGAACCTTTAATTCCAGGACTGCGGCTCCAATTGCTGCAGAGACTACAGGACTGGTTTGACTAGGAACGACCAAATCTGCCAAACACAGAATAACAAAAAACTCTTGCAGGATTAAAAGGTCCACTCTCTCAAGAGAGTGTCAGCAGTTGTCTGGGGGACTCATCAGACATGGAAAAGCTTGGCATTCCTAAGTTACCATCCTAGGATGGTCAGGCTTTACATATAACAGCTTTGTTCTACTGCTAAAGTACAAAACACTTTGGTTTTAAGAAGGTAGTCCGATCACTGCATTTCACTGGTCAAATACTTCCAAAGGGAAGAGCTACAGGTGCTAGAAGTCAGTCAGATCTGTAGGGTGAGAATAGTTGATATGCAAGGTACTGCACCCTTGGACCAGGGTGGGAGAATTTATCTATCCAGGATAGATAAATGCATGAGGCTTAACATTGAGATGTGCAATGAGAAAGACCAGAATGGAGACAGAGTTGCAGCCAGTCCTGTAACCATGATAGATACATACGGAACTCCAGAATGTAAAGAAAAATAAATCCCAGCACAAATTTTTCAAAAGTGGGTTCTTAAAATCAAAACTAAATCCATATTTAGGTACCTACATTAAAGTGGTCTCATTTTTCAGCAGGGATGAGCACCACGCATTTCACAATGATTGTAAATCAACTTCTTGAACACATCTTTTATGTTCTAAAGCTGCTAAATTTTCTCATTGCTCGGATTTCGCCCAATTCTGAAAACACGTTTGCACATGACTAGTGTCTTACGGAGATGTGTATGTCTTTTCAGAATTATGCCATAAGTTTCCATTGAGTGATGAAATATGCATCTCTTTGTCTCTTGATGGCTCAAAGAAATTGCTCAGTGTGTCATGCAGATGACCACCACATCTTTTTAACCATCACTTCAGTAACGAAAGACATAATGTCATAATGTATATGCCCTCAAATTTAAGACACAGAAGACATTTTAGTGAACAGACATCTTGATGTTCACAGGAGTTCTTCACTCAGAATCGTGGATTTATTTGAAATAATCCCAGGAGAAGTTTTGATGCTGCTTATGATTGAAGTTATCCTCTTAAAAAAAGATGAAAGTCTCTTTTTTCTTTGTAAATCAAAATTGGTTATATTACATGATTCAAACAGAACTGTAAATCTAGAACTCTAAAGCAAAGAAAACAACACACATATCATACAAACTCAAAGTAAGAGTAATAGATTAAAGTTGATGAAACATTTATGGCACTAGCCAGAAGTTTTTGAGGGATTCCATTGCCTCTTAGAAAACCCAAGTTCGTACTAAATAAAAGACTGTGCTAAAGAAGAGACATTTTGTATTGCAACTTTAAGGGCTTTTTATCAAAGACAGTCATATTGAGATTTAATGTAAACAGAAAGCCAAACCTGAGAGGGTTATAATTCATGATTATTGGGTTAGCATTACTCTGTATTAGGGTGACGACGTATTGTTCTTTTACAGCAGAAATCTTGTTGGAAAACCTGCAACTTTCCACCCACTGTAAATGTTTAAAAGGAGGAAAAAACCTACTACAAAATTATGGAGGAGTTAACAGGTTGAAATTGCAGTTTTAGATTCAACAATATAAATGTTAACAGTAATTTACCAAAGTACATGAGATAATATAGGGAAGCATTTTTTTAAAAATACAGTAATCTCCATTATCAGTGAAAAGTAATTGGAACTATTTTCACACTATTCAGATTTCCATTTGAAGTATAGAATCCTGGCAAGCAATTATATAAATATTAAAAAAAAAAAACCACTTTGTGTTAAAAGAATGTGAAATGCTAAATTTTCCTGGCATTGTGTGAGGTATGTTTTCTTTTTTGCCTGGTTGGTTTGTTTTGGTCAATAGAAGTCATGTAGATGAGACCTCAGGCAACTCTGAAAATTTAAATGTAAACATAAAAATAAAAATAAAAAATGCTTGAACATTACATCTCAGTCAGTCCTGAAGCAACGCCCCTGCCTGCTGCTGGGAGTGCTGCCTCTCTGATAGGAAGTAAAACTATTATTCTGAATATTCATGATCATTAAAGAGAGTGAACATTAACCCCAGTGTTCTGGCTAAGTGTGAGTAATTAAATTGCAGCAAAGTCTGAAGTCCTTACTCAGGAAAAGCTCCCACTGACCTCAAGTGGAAATTGCTTGAGTTAGGACAGGACTTGGTCCACTGTGTTTACTTATAGTTCATTGAGGAGTTTCAGTGCACTGTAGTTTCATTCTTCACTTCCTGCCCTACTTTTTTCTTTCCTGTGGCTGTCTTGTTTTACCCTAGAAGTGGTTGCATTTCAGACTGAGCAATTCTTATATACAGGAAACACTGCTTAATGGGGATGCCATTTTGTCCTGATATTGTGAATTTTCCCATTTTACAGAAGGCCTGATGAAACGCAGGTCCACAATATCCTGGTTAAGGAATTTTAGGTGAGACCCTGTTCTAAATTGTTTAGGTGCTGGGTCAGAATTAAGTTATGTTAGCTCTGAGTCTCTGTAAGACACTTTAGCTAAAGCATTTTGACTTAGCTAAGGTGCCTTGTCACAATTTAGCAGGACAATAAAATAGATTCCAACAATGTAAAAAAAGAAAAAGTTAAGGTGACATTAGGATTGCAAGCACATTGTTAGTAGTTTGAATTAATATTATCTTTCCAGAACATTAGAGTTAAAAAGAAAAACAAAACAAAACCATGATGCACTTGCACTTATTCTAAAAGAAAAAAAAAAAAGGATGTAACATACCAGGAGTAGCTTGTGCATGTGTGGTTTATTGACTAGTTGGCAGAACAGACCAAAAATCAATAGTGTTTTCTATGACAAGTTAGATAACTTCCTAACACCACAAAAGAGGCTCTGCTGATAGCTTTACTAGAAACATTTCACGTATATATCTCCCCTTCTTAGGGGGATCACTGAGTTCAGACTTACGTTCCAGGAGACAAAGAAAAATAATGTTATAATAAAGAAGGTAGAAAGAACTGTCTAGTAATGAGTAAAGCTTAAGGTTCAGAACTTGGATGCAAATAAATATCCAGAAAATCACCCAAACTTTTGAGCCCTTGTTTGAATTTCATTAGTGCAAAACTAAACTAGTAATCTCTCATTCAATTGTTGATATTTCCTGCTTCCGACAAGACAGAAATACTGTACCACAAGAACAATCTCTCTTATAATATTTTAAGAATTCAAGTTCTGGCTCTGGGAGGAATTCAGTAGGACAAAGGGATATTAAATTTTAAAAAACCCTTTGCTTTTCCAGATATATTTTTTTAAACTCTCAGAAGTTTCACTTTTGGTTTGAGATGGATTCTTAGTTTCATTTGAATTATCTCAAATATCCCACCCTAGGAGGCCTGATTCTGCCACCCTTGCATTCTGTAAGCCCCAAAGAATTCTACCTTTTATGGGAGAAGGCAATTGTTTTTAATAAGACCACAATGGAATTTACCTTACATGGTAGGAAATTTGCTTAAGGTAAGGTGAAAATTTAAAGCTCTGTGAGTACAGACTGAACACCACCTTACTCTGCAGGTAGCCCCACTGATTACACACGGAGGAAGGTGCTACTACATTTATGTACGCACAGCAGAATCAAGCCCTAATATTCCACCCACACTACAGCGGGAACCCTGATTCTGTAATCAGTCAGGGGTACAGTTTGCTTAATTGGCTACAGGTTACACTATTTGGTTTGAATCCACAAAGCAGCTTTTCTGTAATAACTCTGTTGTTGGATCCACATTTAGTATTCCGTGCTTTTAGGACTGCAGTCTATGGACAGTTGTTCAGTCCATTAGCAGCAGCTGCCTTTGCAGAGGAGCATGGACATGTCTCACCTAAACCTCATAATTCCCTGCAAATGGGTCACAGTGGCCATTTAATATAACATAAATCTTCCTTACACTGCAGATTGCTGCATCATCTTTACATAGGTTAGAAGCAGGAGAGGGAAGTAACAGCATTTGGAGCACTTACAATGATATCTGAAAAAGATGTACGGGCAAATGCAAAATCTGTTTTCTATTTACTTTACCAAACTGAACCCTGAGGAGGGCAGACTCTGGACTTGGCCAATCTGCATGCCTTGATGGCACAATGCTGTGGCTGTCTGGACTAACAGTGACCACATCAGCCTCTGACCAAGCCTACTTTTTACTTATTCCTGGCACCAGTCTTTCAGCAGAAACCCAAATGTTTGCCACTGCTCACACTGTGGACAAGAGAGTTGTAGAAGCAATCAGGAGACTGACCATGAGTACCCATGCTCTTTGGCATGGTGTGTAGATCATCATAGGAGATATTCTTTTAAGGTGCATTTCAAAAGAGCAAGAACTGCTGAGATGTGATCAAGGTTACCAGTGTTCCTGAGAGCTTGTCTATACTTGAAATCCTACAGCAGCTCAGATGTAGCACTCCAATTGGGCCATTATAATGGTTCAGCGTAGATACTACCTACGACAATGGGAAGAGGTCTCCTTTCAGTGTAGATAATCAACCTCCCCAAGAGGCTGTAGCTAGGTAGATGGAAGAATTCTTCCATCAAACTAGCGCTGCCTACATGAGGACTAGCTATGTCAGTTTAGCTATGTTGCTTGGGAGTGTGGATTGTTTGCAACCCTCAGCAATGTAGATGGGTCAATCTAACTTTTTTACTATAGACTAAGCCTGAGATAACAGAAGACTTTGAATGATGTAAGAGCTTCTCAAATGATAGTAGGGGTACTAATAGAACTCACTACCTGATTCTTTGCAGTGCCCTTCTCCATCAGGCTGAAAAGTTTTACAATCATCAGTGATAGTATTATGTGGCCATGCAGGCTGTGGTGGATCACAGATGGTGTTTCATAGATGTAAGCATTCACTGGCTTTACAAGGTACATGATGCCAGAACATTAAAGAATTTGAGCTTGTATGGGGAGGAAGAGGCCGGGTGACTATTCTTACCACAACACACAGCAATAGATCAGTGGTGTTTCGGCACAAACTATGTCCTATTTGATGCAGCACTACCCAGTTTAAAGAGTATCAAGCCACGGTACCTCAGCTACTACCTCAAAATGATGGTTACATGTGCCTTGAGGACACAACAAAGGAGTAGTAGGGATGCTTGCTGAGCATGACAACACTAGCATGAAGTAACAACCCTAAAGTCACTGATAGTAAAAGTAGCAGTAAAACTTACAGCAGGTAAAGCTGTAGAAAGAGAAGGTGGATATGTGTGTGCGTGCATGTAAAAGAAACTGTGTGATAAAATAATCTGTCTCTACTCACTTTCTCCTCTTGCAGAGAAATCCAAGCTTTCCTGTCCACGCAGAAGTCATAAGAGTAAGGCACTGCACTCCTCCAGGATTCTACAGGAGCGAAGCATATTTAAAACACTTTGTAGTGCTACAACCATTGGAATGAGGTGCTGGTTGGAACAAGACTTCTGTCTTACCTAGACTGAGGGTGAGGTCAAAGGGCTGGGATGCTTCAGAGAATCTATCTACAATGACCTGAAGGTTGCTATGTCTATGGACCGTCAAGGAGCAGTTATATGCAAAAAAGTGGCTTGACGAGAAGTATCTCCAGTGTCTTGGTCTGAGCATTAAGCCTTTGAAGATCAAAAAAGTAGCTATCAAGTCAGTGGCAGATATATATCCCCTGATCCAAGTCTTGTAGCATGGCTGAGGACACAGGAAAAGAACAAGTTCTAATGCCCCAGCACCAGCCAACTTCATCCAAGGCACAGAGCTGAAAAATGTGGATAAGTTCAAGTATTTGGGCACTACCATCTCAAGTGACAGGTCCCTTGATAAGGAAATTGCCTCCAGAATTAGTAAAGCCAGCCAGACCCTTGGCCGACTCCGAACAAAAAAGTCCTTAACTAATACAACATTAGTCTCTCCACCAAATTGAAGATCTACAGTGCAGTCAGTGATACTAACATCTCTCCTGTATGGATCTGAGACATGGACACTTTACAAATGGCACATTAAACAGCTTGAGCAATTTCACATGAGCTCCCTCTGTTCAATAATGAGCATTTGGTAGCCAATATTAAGGTCCCTGACAGAGCGAACACAACCAGCATTGAGGAAATGCTATTGAAAGCACATCTTTGGGGGAACCAGACATGTCATCAGAATGGGAGACCACCATCTCCCAAAACAGATCTTGTACAGGGAGTTGAGGCAGAGCAAAAGAAAGGGTCGACTGTATAAGTGCTTCAAAGATAACCTGAAGAGCTGTCTCCAACGGGCAGGCATTAATCTCAAAGAACTTGAACAAATGGCTCAGATCAGGACTCACTGGCTATCTCTGACAGGTTTGAGCAGGATTGACAGCAGACATCATTCAGGACTTGTCTAGAAAATTAGTGCACAGCACTCCAGCGTGCTGTAGCTCTACACCCTTTACACTCCACTGCAGTTCTTATAACTATGTCGTAAAAAAAAAATCACACTGCTAACTGCTATAGTTATGTTGGTAACAATTTTAAAGTGTAGATCAGGCCTTAGCAAAGTAGGAAAGGTCTGAAAACATCTCTACTGTAAACAAGGCTGAGCTATACTTTCTGCCATAAGTGACTCACAGAATGGTTCTGCTGGCAGAACACAGGGCATGAATCAGGATCATTGTTAGCAAACTTGGCAAATAACTGAATGAGAAGGGAGAGTTTGTGGAACTGTGATGTGTATAGACAGACCACAAGCATACCCGAACAGACTGAAGTAATTTTGCTACGTGGATTTGTTCCAGCATGGAAAGCACACAAAAAAAAACAATGCCAGAGTTCCAATTTTGTTTGTATTTTATTTTAAAACCATAGCACAATTGTGTTTCTTTTCATTTCACTTCTCATTTTTTAAAACAGTGCTTATTTTCTTTGCTTTGATATTTCTGGAAATTAGTTGAAAATAAACTTTCAGGGGCAGTGGCTGATCTTTCCCTTCCTAACTGAAGTGTGTTTCCGTTCCATGTCATGTAGTAGTTTAATTTGAACTGCTGCAGATTCAACAGTATTTTTCATTAATTTTGCTACATTTTTTTTTCAGTGGGGAAAAAAAGTAATTAATTTGGTTTTGTATTTGTGGAGCTCCTTTAAAGTGTTAAAGAATAAGCTGATCCCCAATGAACTCAACATTTTAATCCATTTTACCTTACGCTGGCTGTGGAAGAAGTCAAATTTTTAAATGCAATATGACATATGGTTGTTCATTATTTATACATTCAGTAGCAGACGATAAATTTTACTTTGGACATATATCGAAGCACTGAAACCATTTCAGTTGCAAACACATAAATCACAGTTACAGTTATTAGTCTAAATGTAATGCCACCCAAGTTCTAGATCAAAACCTTTAAAATCCATTATAATTGATGTTTGCTGCATAACTTATGTCTGATTTTATTAAAGGAGCTCATTATTATTTATGTCTTTGAAACATTATATTCTTAGTTGTGTAACCAGTTACATGTGAATGATTTGGGAGAGTGGGGGTCCAAAGACTACAAAGTGGGAGGAATAAGGCTGTTACAGAGGAAGAAGTATTCTGAAAGTAAATTACCTAATTCAATGCATGAATTAGTTAGACTATACTAAGAACTGACATTCATTTGGGACAAATAAAACAAAAGCAGAGTTCTGTGTCAGCAACATTATAAATTAGTGAAAGGGTTACAAAACAAATTGCATTCCCCAATGCCACATATTGACCATCTCCTTAAGAAAAAAACAAAAAGAACTTTAGATTAGTTCATATATCACCAGCTCTTGATGCACTATAGAAACAAAAAGGAAGGGATTGAGGAGTCTTTACAGATTCATTAGACCATTTTTTGGTTGATGAGCTTTTTCCTTTGCACAGTTAGAATGCAAAGTGCACTCAGGAATATACATCCTGTAAACACGAATGAGTCCTTTGCTTTTATTCTCCTGTCAAAGCGGTTCAACCTCAAAGTTTGAAATGCGTCTATTCTGGACTGCTGAGACTAGATAATTCCCTTCCTATTTTTTCTTTGCTTAGCTCTAAAATATAGCCACAAGAAAATAAATAAACCAGGAATTTGAGAATGCTTACAAAGGGTATGTCAGTTAAATATCCACTTAGGACCTGATCCTGCTGCCTTTGAAATCAATGACAAAACTCCCATTAACATTAAAGGAAGCAGGAGCAGACTCTTAATGGCTTTATAGGAGTTATCAGTGAAAGTGCCCATGAACTTCTGAGGCAGTCAAAACAGCTTCTGAATAACACGAAACCTACTAATGGTTCACTCAGTCTCTCTCATTCTGTTTGTCTGTACACACCATAACAATGTGATTTTTTTAAATCTCCAGCCAAGTACGTAAGGGCTGCTTTAAATAAGTTTACGCAAACCTTTCTACATTGGTGCTCACAAAAGTATATTGCATGTCAAACAAGCAACATTTTAATTGCACTCTCTTTTATATCCTTTCCCATTATTTGAACAAAGAAAATATGATCCAGTGGATGGGGCAAGTTATTTCTCTCAAGATCTCACTCAAGTTATGTCTCCATTTTGTTAGCTATCAGCAGTGAAGGAAAAGAAAGTAATGAAAGAAAGCAGCGCAGTTCTATGTACAGTCAAACTTGCATGGCCATTGCACACATCATGAACACCTTCACGGAAGGCGTTATTCATGGTTTATTTAACACCATGCCCGTTTACAGTGGATTAGGTTTCCAGAAATATTTTGCACTTTTCTAAACTTTGGCCACCATATTGATCTCATTTGTCCTTTCATACTTAATATTTTCCTTTTTTGAGATTGCAAATCCTGAAGCACAGAGGAGAGAAAGACAGATGGTTAACAGGGGAAAATTACCCCTCAGACCTCCAGAATGTTTTGGGTTTTGTTTTTTGGGGTGGGGGAGGGTATGTCCTCCAGGAATCTTTGCTTACCAAGGGTCTCTGCCAAAGGAAGGCAAGACTTTATTCATGATAAATACACGTGTAAGCCTTTTGTTGTTTTAAGAATCTTTTCTCTGGTTATGCTGTGGTTCCTACTATTGAGATTAGACAATACTGTGTTTTTATAAGGCGGTGCCACTTCTGGTTATAGCTCCCAAATAGAAAACCTGCAGATACGCTGACTCAGTCAGGCATGCTGCGTAATCACAGTTGGTACAGAGGGCAAAGTAGCTCACAGACCTACTCTAAGGAGTGGGAGAATCACAGAATTCCATCCCAGAGCAAATGAAGGCAGGAGGCCTAACACATGAGGGGGGTGCACTCAGAAAGAGTGAGAGATGTCAAAAGTGTTTATAGACCTGAACTGTGATACCTGTATTGATAACATCTAAGTAGTGCAAATATAAGGCATGGCCCCAACCCATTAGGCTTGCTCAGGACTTTCCAAGGTTTTGGACTATTCAGATACAAAAGAAATCCCTTCACCTTCACAAAAGGAGCATTTGGCATAAAACATATTGCTACCTGCATACACCCAATCCGATATCTCCAGAAATCAAGAGAAACTATGCCGCTTTAAAATTGTACATTAAGGAGAAAATATGATCTAGGTGTTTGTACTTTTCAGTACATGGAAGACTTGTTACCCAGTATCATGTTTCTAAAGCAGATGCTTAGCCTGAACAAAGTGAAAGCATACACATTCTGAGACATGCTTGTTTTCCTTTGGTAATCTAAGCAGTGCAGATGGAGTGCACTTAAGGAAACAAAGGAGGAAATTCACTGTAATGCACAATTTTAGCAGAAGAAATCACATAGGCGTGACCTTTAAGAACATAAGAACATATAAGAGAATAAAAACAGCCATTCTGGGTCAGACCAATCGTCCATCTAGCCCAGTAACCTGTCTTCTGACAGTGGCCAATACCACGTGCATCAGAAAGAATGAACAGAACTGGTAATCATCAAGTGAATCACAGTCACCTTTAGCTTTGTATAAATAATTATTTTTGATCTTCATAAGAAAGATCAAAGATTTTTTTTTTTAATTTCACTAAAAAGTAGTTTAGACCTTTTGTAACTGGCATGGAATTCATTAAGTGTCATCCGTATATTTAGATGGCTTCATGTTAAATTTAATGTTATTGGAAAATGGCTTGCTGCCCTCATGATACTTAAAGGATAAGGTTACCAGCAAGGGAGAAAAATACGTTTTACTGAAATGTCAAATTGTATTTAAAAAAACCCCAAAAAACTAGAAGATTGACAAACTTCATTAAACTTATATTCATCTGCTATTAATACACACAACTTTTCATAAGGAATGTATAAGGATTTTTATTAGTGTAGGGCTATAAAAGTGGAATAGGATCTTTTAGTCAGTTCAGCAAACCTCTCCACATTTTCCCATACCCAACAACTCACCCCCCACCCATCACCAATATGTTGTAGAGTGGGGAAGGCAGGGTGTGGAGGAACAGTGGAAAAGTTAAACCTAATATCTGAGTGCAACCATAATCAGACCCACATATTCAGATGTGTCTGGGATTCCAATATCTTTCTATAAGTAATCAATATAACCCAAATCTGTAAAACAACACTGAAGTCAAGTAATGGTCTGTACTGTGGTCTTTTTCCTGGTGGCCTAGAAGATTTATTTTTTGTTATTTGAATTACAGTAAAGCCAGACTCCTGGAAGAGACCACGTGTGGACTAAATAGCTGGTGGGGGAGGGGAATAATGGAGGAGAAGAGGAGACAATGTTGGCTTCACCTAGCTGACCAGATAGCAAGTGTGAAAAATCATGATGGGGTAGGGGGTGATAGGTGCCTATTTAAGACAAAGTCCCATATATCAGGACTGTCCCTATAAAATCGGGACATCTGGTCACTCCAGGTTCACCAGCTTACAAAAGATACGTAAAGACTATAGTTCAACACAGATTTATAGTATTAAACTAAGACTAGTGTTGACCATTCATCTTTTGTATACGTATAATACTAACAGTATCTGCATCAGTACCTTTGCTAGCTAAAAAATGAGAATCTTAAATACAAATTAAGATCTCTTCCCCATGATAAATCTCACCCAGAGTAGCTGCTTAATCACATTTATGGTTTACCTTTGAAGCCTAATGGATTAAAGAGCTATGCTTCTTTAAATCATTCTTTTCACAGTAAGACAGGTTGTCCATTCTCAAGACCCAAATCATTTTATATTTCCTCTTTTTCCCCAAATGCCAAAGGTCTCTTTTTATTCAAATAAACTAAAAAGTAGATGGTGGATTAATGAAAGCTCCTTAGGTAAAACAAAGGAGTTCAAAGTGTTGACAGCAAAGCACATGTGAATAACAGGGCACATAGACCTTAGATCTAGATAATTTGTAAATCTGCCTGGTTAGGCCAACTGTAATAATATAAACTCATTAATCATGTAAATTGTGGTGTGTGCTATTCTACAATAGCCTTGCAGCATTTCCTTGCTGTAGGGACAATATGCTTCATAAACACAAATTAGTGTGCTGTAAAAGCTAATTGAATGCACGTGTGATATTTTGCTTAAGGATAACACACACCCAAAAAGTCAAATGGCCTTACAGATTCTATTACTTAAAAACAAATTATATGCTACTATGCAGTTCATTGACTCAGTCCATAAATTATTTGCATTTCTGTTTTTTTTTCTACAAGTAGCCTTGTTTTCATTTCTCAAGTATGTAAATTTTCAGGTGGAACTGAAAAGATTTCACTGGTCATTGTCCAAATTAGAGCATAGTGTTGTAATGTCATAAACCTTTAGTGAACTGGTGACAAATTCCAGCATTATAATTTTAATCAAAAGCAACGGTTGATATAATAGCACCAGCTTACTGGATACCACATATTCAACCCTCACAGCAGTGTCAGTTGGTGATAAGTATGTGACTGGGTAATAGCTAAGAATGGCTTGATCACTTCATGGGAGAGACCTAACCAAAACTTCAGCAACTCAGCTCTAACACCAGACTATTCAGAAATGTTCTATCCATTTGGATAAATATACAATATACTATTTTCTCTATCCCATTATAATCCCTAGCCTTTTGCAAAGGTTCATCCCAGCGTGGGATGTTAATCTCTGCTATCTCTGGGCAATGAAATAGCAAAAAAACCTGAATGACTGGGCAATGAAATGGCAAATAAAATTCAATGTTGATAAATGCAGAAAACATAATCCCAACTAAACACACAAAATGATGGGGTCTAAATAAGCTGTTACCACTCAAGAAAGATCTTGGAGTTCCTGTGGATAGTTCTCTGAAAACAGCCACTAAACATACAGTGGCAGTCAAAAATATCTAACAATGTTAGAAATCATTACAAAATGGACAGATAATAAGAGAGAACATATCATAATTAGGGTGACCAGATGTCCTGTTTTTAAAGAGGCAGTCCCGTATATAAGCCCTCCTGCAGGTGTCCCAAGTTTTTCTTAAAAATAGTATTTTCTATCTCTCCCCCACCCCCACATCAGTACTGGTGGGTCCTGCTGCTGTCTGGACCCCTGCTTGCCAGCAGCCCACACACCAGCAGTGTTGTCCATTAGCGCAGCCCCCATCCCGTTTCCAGCCGGCACTAGCCACAAGCTGCAGTGGCTGGGGAGCTAAATTCACTCTGAGCTGTGTGGCCGCACAGCAGCCTATTAAGTGTCGTGCAAGCATTCATGCTGCGGCAGGGAGAGATGCCTTTCCCCCAGCCATGGACCTGCTGCCTCTCCCTTCTGGCCCCGGTCCCGGCCCAGACTGCCATGGCAGAGGGAGAGGCATCCCTCCCTCAGCCTCAACCCAGCTCTGGCCCGGACCTGTCACGGCTGGGGGAGAGGCGCCTATCTCGCAGGCCCAGAGTTGCCACAGCAAGGACAGGCACCTCTTCCCCACAGCCCAGGTACTTTTGTGGGGAGAGAGAGCTTGAGGGAGTCCTTTCTTTCCACCTTAGCTCCAGGGCAGCCTGCCCACCAAACCCTTCATCTCCATCCCCACCTCAGAGCCTTCAACCCCAGCTAGAGCCCTCACCCTCCCCATCACTATGTCCTACCCCAGAGTCTTTACCCCGAGCCAGAGCCCTCACCCCCCTGCACCTCAATCCTCTGCCCAAGCCCTCAGTCCCATCCCACACTCCGAGAACCCCTTGGCCCCCCCACCGCCACATGGATTTTGTTATGTGCACCGATGAGCACAGATATGGAGGTGATGTGTCACATATCACCTCCATATCGGGGCACATAACAAAATTCATTCTGCACATGAGTGGGAGAAATTAGAGGGTACACTGCTGAGTGTGGGCAGGCACCAGACGGTGGCCGGTTACATGTCGCCTACCCGTTGGCCCTTTATGTGCTCCCCCCTCACTGTCCTCTCTCTGTTTGCCCCTTCACCCCCCACAGCTCCTCCATATCCCCCCCCCGGGGGGGCATGTCCCACTCCCAGGGCTGTGCGGAGAACTGGCCTTTGGTCAGAGTGCTCAACTCACCAACAGCCTGGCTGCAGGCTCCTTCCCTCCCACACTGCCTCTGGCTGGCCAGAGCCCTGTGAAAACCCAAGACCTTCTGGCCCAGAACACTGGCAAGGAGGAGCCAAGTCCTGCATGTGCCAAAGCCCTGCACAGTGCTGGCACGGGGAAGCCTCTCCGCCTCTCAGGTAAGTTCTGGAATGGCGGGGGAGTGATTTCAGCCTCTTCATGCCCCAAGCCTTCAGGCTCCACAGCTGCCCCCAGGATAGGGGCTTAGCACTCTCTTCACCACCTCCACCCCCCCTCAAATTAGGTCCTACCCCTAGGGAGCGTGGGGCTGCTCCATCCCCTAGGCACTCTCCCCTGCTGAGCCACCTCTCTGGCCAGGTTCACTGAAACCCCTACAGTCAGGTTCCCTGGGCCCTGGTGCACAATGCATCCTTAAGGCTTAACCCCTTCCTGCCTATTCTGTAGCTAGGGGCCAGGAGATGGCTGGGTTATGTCAGTGGCCAGCAGCAGCCTTGAGATGTTAGCTGCCTTTCAACACTGTGCAGGCAGGAAGGGACAAGCTACTTCCAGCCATGGGGTGGGAGGGAGGAGGGGGAAGGGGGGATAGAAGAGATGAGCTCTGCAAAGATATGGGTCAGGTCATCCCTCCCCTTCCCCGCGGCTGGAAGCAGATGACGTCCCTTCCCTCCCACAGTGCCAAAAGGCTGCTGCTGGCCAAATTCTGGTGTGAACCCTGATGGAAATCTGGGGAGTGGGGCATGTGACCCTTTGTGCCTCCAACATGTTGCCTCAGGAGACATGGTGCCAGGTATTAGGAGAGACAAGTCCATCCGGGTGCCCAGCAAGGCATGGAGAGCAGAGTACGCCAGGCTGGGAGGGTTGGGTTCGTCGGTCGCTCCCCCGTGTGTGGGAGAGGGGTATGGGAGTATCTGTGTGTAACCACTCCCTGTGGGGTGGGTAGGGGTGTATGTGTCACCCCTCCCCATGAGGACCCTAAAGCCTTAAAGATAAGAAGGTAAATAAAAAGAGTACAACTATGCAGTAGTTCTTTTGTACTGCACAGTTCTGATTGATTGCCATTGAACTTGCTTGAATATGAGCAATTTTACAAGGTGTCCCATATTCAGCATAGGGAAATATGGTCACCATAATCGTAATGCCTCTATATAAATCAACGGTAGGTGCATATCTGAAATACTGAGTGCAGATCTGCTTTCCTCACCTCAAAAAACGATGCATTAGAATTGGTACAGAGAAGGGCAACAAAAATGATTATGGGTATAGAATAGCGTCCATATAAGGAGAGATTAAAAAGACTGGAACTTTTCAGCTTGGAAAGAGACAACTAAGAGGGGATATTTATAGATGTTTATAAATTCTTGACTTGTATCAAGAAAGTGAATATGGAGATCTTATTTACTCATTCACAGAACACCAGGACTATAGGTCACCCAAATAAGACTATAGGTCACCCAAACAAATTAATAGGCAACAGGTTTAAAATAAACATAAGGAGGCATTTCTTCATACATCATATGGTCAACCTGTGGAACTCATAGTCCCATAGACTTTAAGGTCAGAAGGGACCATTATGATCTTCTAGTCTGACTTCCTGCACAACACAGGCCACAGAATCTCACCCACTCACTACTGTAACAACCCCCTGACCTATGTCTGAGCTATTGAAGTCCTCAACTTGTGGTTTAAAGACTTCAAAGTGCAGAGAATCCTCCAGCAAGTGACCCATGCCCCATGCTGCAGAGGAAGGCAAACACCCCCTAGGACCTCTGCCAATCTGCCCTGGAGGAAAATTCCTTCTCAACCCCAGATATGGCGATATACTAAACCCTGAGAATGTGGGCAAGACTCACCAGCCAGACACCCAGGAAACTGTAGTAACTCAGATCCCACCCCATCTAGTGTCCCATCACAGGCCATTGGGCATATTTACTGCTAATAGTCAAAGATCAATTAATTGCCAAAATTAAGCTAGCCCTTCATACACCATCCCCTCCATAAACTTATCAAGCTTAGTTTTAAAACTAGATAAGTCTTTTGCCCCCACTACTCCCCTTGGAAGGTTTTTCCAGAACTTCACTCCTCTAATGGTTAGAAACCTTCATCTAATTTCAAGTCTAAACTTCCTAGTGTCCAATTTATATCCATTTGTTCTTGTGTTCACTTTGGCACTCCCTGGTATTTATCCCTCTGATATATTTACAGAAAGCAATCATATCTTCCCTCAGCCTTCTTTTGGTTAGGTTAAACAAGCCAAGCTCTTTGAGCTTCCTTTCATCAGACAAGTTTTCCATTCCTCAGATCATCCTAGTAGTCCTTCTCTGTACCTGTTCCAGTTTGAATTCGTCCTTCTTAAACATGGGAGACCAGAACTGCACACAATATTCCAGATAAGGGTCTCCTCAGTGTCTTGTTTAACAGCACTACTACCTCCTTATCTCTATTGGAAATACCTCACCTGATGCATCCCAAGACCACATTAACTTTTTTCACAGCTATATCACATTGGCAACTCATAGCCAACCTGTGATCAACCAATACTCCAAGGTCCTTCTACTCCTCTGTTACTTCCAAGTGATGCATCCCCAGTTTATAACAAAAATTCTTTTTATTAATTTCTAAATGCATGATCTTGCACTTTTCACTATTAAATTTTATCCTCTTACTATTATTCCAGTTTACAAGGTCATCCAGATCTTTCTGTAGGATATCCTGGTCCCTCTCTGTATTGGCAATACCTCCCAGCTTCACGTAATCCGCAAACTTTATTAGCATATTCCCACTTTTTGTGCCAAGGTCGGTAAGAAAAAGATTAAATGAGATTGGTCCCAAATCCAATCCCTGAGGAAATCCAGTAGTAACCTCCTTCTAGCCTGACAGTTCATCTTTCAGTATGCCCCTTTATAGTCTCCCCTTTAACCAGTTCCTTAATCATCTTTCAACTTTCATATTGATCCCCATCTTTTCCAATTTAGCTAATAATTCCCCATGTGGAACAGTATCAAAATTTTCCAAGACCTTGCATACTACAGATGTCAAACAAACAGGCCTATAGTTACCCGGATCACTTTTTTTCCCCTTTCTTAAAAATAGGAACTATGTTATCAATTCTCCAGTCATACGGTACAACCCTTGAGTTTACAGATTCATTAAAAATTCTTACTAATAGGCTTGAAATTTCATGTGCCAGATCCTTTAATATTCTTGGATGAAGATTATCTGAGCCCCCCGATTTAGTCCCATTAAGCTGTTCTAGTTTGGCTTCTACCTTGGATGTGTTAATATCTACCTCCATACCCACATTCCCATTTGTCATCCTGCCATTATCCCTAAGCTCCTCATTAAAGACTGAGACAAAGTATTTGTTTAAATATTGGGTCTTGCTTAAATTATCCTTAACCTCCACTCCATCCTCAGTGTTTAGCGGTCCCACTTCTTCTTTCTTTGCTTTCTTCTTGTTTATATGGCTATAGAACCCTTTACTATTGGTTTTAATTCCCTTTGCAAGGTCCATCTCTACATGGCTTTTGGCCTTTCTCACTTAATCCCTACATGTTCTGACCTCAATAAGGTAGCTTTCCTTGCTGATCTCTCCCATCTTCCACTCCTTGTAGGCTTTCTGCTTTTTCTTAATCACCTCTCTGAGATGCTCTCTCATCCAGCTACAACTCCTGCCTATGAATTTTTCCCCCTCTCTTGGGATGCAGGCTTCTAATAGTTTCTGAAACCTTGACCTGAAGTAAATCCAGGCCTCCTCCACCTTTAGATCCACAAGTTCTTCAGTCCGATCCACTTCCCTAATTTCTTTAATGTTTTAAAGTTAGCTCTTTTGAAATAAAAGATTCATTGCTAGGGGATGTTGTGAAAGCCAAAATTATAACTGGATTCAAAAAAGAACTAGATAAATTAATGGAGGATAGGTCTATCAATGGCTATTAGCCAGGCTGGTCAGGGATGTAACCCCATGGTCTGAGTGCCCCTAGCCTTCCTTTGCCAGAAACTGGGAGTGGACAATAGAGGATGGGTTACTTGTCTGCTCTGTTAATTACCCCAGAAGCACCTGGCATTGACCACTATCAGAAGACAGGTTATTGTGCTAATTGGACCATAGCTCTGGCCCCATATGGCCGTTCTTATGTACTCTCTGCATGGCAAGGTTAATTTGTAAACTTTGAATTCAGCATGGGTTAACTTAACAAACATCAAAAAAGCTAATCAGCTACATCTTACTGCTCTTGAAACTGAGCTTGTTGTTGGATGAATTGTTTGCAAAGCTTTAATTTTTATTTTATATTAATTAAGCTCATTAGAGGCTTGTTAGCCTGGGGAACATTTTTTTTTAAATTTTCACTGCAATACTTACCAAAGAGTTACTGAATATATTTGTTGTACAGAAACTTTTATCTGGTGTGATATTATCAAAGTTCTATTCTTATTTACGTTCTGTTACCAGAAAATAAACAGAGTAACTGTTTATCATTACAGATGACAGGGGTCTTGCTTCTTCCCTACCAAGACTGTTCAGCCAGGAAACATGGGCTAATTCCAACTCAGAAAAATCACATTCTTGTCTTCCTAACCCCCCCTGTAGTTATAGCTGTTCTTCCACTAACAACTCCATTGTGGAGCACTGCTGGCACAGAATAACTAGAGTTTTCTACCTAAGAGGAGTCTGTTTTACGGTAGTAGGTGATTTCTCTACAGTACATGCAATTTTAGGATCCTTTTGGGTGAAAATACTTCTGTACTGAATGTTATTTTCCCCAAATCATTATCTGGTCCTGTATTTGTTACAGAGGATACAGAGATATGGTCACAGGTTACAGAGATTTTCAAAACTTTAAAAATGAAAAAAAGGAAGATATCAGAGCTATCATTTTATAATGTGTTACAGATATCATTAAACGTCAAGGAATCTCACAGAAAAAGTAAGTTTGATGTATGTTTGGTAGTTCCTCAGAACACTGCAATAATGGTTAAGGAGCTAGATAGTTACCTCTAAAACCTGGCAGTACTTTATTTACTAATGAGTCATGACAAATTAGATATTGAACCAGAAAAATCAGGAAGATTTTGTTTTCATTTCTGATAGGACACCAAATAGAGCTATCAAATTTATTGAGACCTATAGCTTCCAAGTTGGAAAAATCTTTCCCTCCCCTCACCCCCCAAAGCTATGAGGAGCAAAAGAGAAGGTCAATAAGATCATGAATGTCAAAGCAGACAGAGCTAGAATATGGCTTTATAATGTTCCTCTAATGGAAAAATAGGAGGCTGTCCAACCAATGCATAGCTTTTTCTCTCTTATTTAAGAGCTTTGCTCATTTCACAAGTTAAATCAAGTTATGGTTGTTTCAGCCCTCCTGGTGCACCACAGCGTATCAAAATCAATTTGTCTTCTTTCTGCTTTCTGCATAATCAAAAATTGAACTAATTCCACAATATTCTTTATAACTGATGGTTAGGGGGAATGTCTGAAGCTGAAAAAAAATGCAATATGACTCTTGGAAGTGGACCTGACCCAGCTACGTGAGGAATAAGAGACTCCTTTTGACTTCTCACTCGAAACTGTTTGCCAGGGAAGTCATACATTGTGAGTGCAGTGCAACTCACTTAGGGACACGGCTGCTGAAAAAATACATTTTTCTTTGCAGCAAACTGAAACCATATATACTAAGACTGAAATGACTGAAATGCAGAGAAAAAGCAAGTTAAAAAGAAAGTAAACAGGTACACCCACCCCAACTATCCAAAAGCATTTAGTTCTCACAATGTATAAATGGTGAAATATATTTGAAAATTAGTTATTTAAATTATCGTTCACAGGACTGAGCAAATTGCTGGTGGAAGCCATCTTGTTCAAAAAGTGATGCCAGAAGCATGGGATTGACCAGAGGCACTGAAGTCTCTGCCTATGCTATTTTTTTCACCATATAATCTCAGTGTGCTCCCAGTGGGAACCAATTATTTTCCACCAGCCTTAGCCCACCAAGCCATCAGCCTCCTTTCTTAAAAGAAACTATGTGAAAGTAAATCTTCCATTAGATTGATTAGATGAAGTGTAAAAGTACTGTTTGAAATTATGTTCATTTGGCAGCTATTACAGTTGCTTAATAGTCTCACATCTCTTATCATCGCATAGTCGGACCTTGCCAAAGGCCATGAACTGTTTTGAGAATCTAGTCATGATGCTTTGGAGGGAAGTTATGAAGTTTTGAGCAAGGAAGATTCCAAGAAGTTTGGACTTCCATAATTGGTGATGTTATCTCATGTGTTAGGGCTGACCTCCCAGGTGCTAATTGGGTGAATATGGTCACTCATCTCTAGGCAAACATGATATTTTCTGTCAAATTAACATTTAATCTATGCTGACAAAAGCTCTTGACATTCACCCACTGAGGTCTAATTTATTGTCTTAAAAATCTACTGCAATAAAATGTGAACATTTTGTATTTAATAAAATCTACACCCTTTTAAAGTCCATTTGGGGGGCACTGGTGGTTTCTCTAGGAGAAGTGCTGGATTTTCCTACTATTTTATATTAATAAATGCTGAAGGAATTCTAATTGATTGAACATTCATTCTCAAGTGTTGCCAAATGTTCTCAACATTTACAGAGGTAAAATTATGCACTGATGAAATGAAATTTGCATTGTCATGGTCATACCACTGGCAATGGAAAATAGAGGTTTTTCTGACTACGAATTGGTTTTCTAGAGGAGCAAGTAAATTATTAGCAAGTGACAAGTTTGTCTCCTAAAGTCATACATCTGTACACCTTAGATGATCCACTGCAAAAGATGCCCTGCTATCAAGGAGCAATTCTATACAATGTTTCAGTTTCACCTGAAATGACAGACTGCAGTTTCCTTTTTTCCCCCTCCCTTTAAACAAGTGGAAATAAAAAAATTGAACATTTGTTTACAAGAAGGGTAACATAAAAGGCAATAGTGAAAGTATGAATGTTTTGCCTCTGAAATGGATGCACCAGACAATTAACATATTTTAGAGGTCAGACGCTCTTTTCAGCAAAGTGTTCCATATAAAAATTAATCATTCAAATCTCCAGGGCCTGATCCTGTACCCCCTTACTTTGATAGATAGTCTCATTATAGTCACTGTCACTATTCATGTACATAAGGACTACAGTTAGTCAGAACATTTTCAGTTAAATTAATTTTTGCTGGAACATGCTGTTCTGTTGAAGGCAAAACTTTTTGCAGAAATGTCTCTATTTTGATGACTTTTTCATTAGTGAGGACAAGGTGGATGGGGAAAGAGACTGAGACTCTCACACTCTATGGCTGTGGCTAAGGCATCTACTGGGGATTTGGGAGACCCAGGCTCAAGTCCCTGCTCCTCTGCTGGATTTAGAGGACTGAAAACTTTGCTCTAAGTCAGGCAGAGCAAGGATTTGAACAGGGCCAGATTTCCAATTAGGCACAATAGGCACGTGCCTGGGGCTCTGGCATCCTAGGGGAGCTTGAAAGTTAAAAAGGGGTTAAATGTTTCATTTTTTATGTAAAACATGAAGGTCAGTTGTAAGCAGGGGGGACACTGAAGATGCTGTGCTTAGGGGTGCATAAGGTGTAAATCCATCCCCTGTATTTGAACCTGGATCTCCCATATCCCAGGCCAGGACTCCTCCCAAACACACACTCAAATTCCCATAAAAACAGTCAGAAGGTTTTGGTTTTGTTATTTTCTGATCAGCTCTAATATGGATTAGTTGCACAAGGGTTTGACCCTAACCTTTTGAGAAATCACTTTTGTGTGTGCATTGTAATGGACGCCCTTCATCCCTCAATGAGGTGGCAGTGCTACTAATATAGGGTGGGGAGGTAGCTTGTTTTGGTTGTATGTTTTTTTGTATTTGTTTGTTTGTTTTACAATTAGCCCCCAAAATACAGTGCTGTAAGGAAAAGATCCAAACCTGTTCATATATAATGTTTTAAGCAATTGTTTACGGCAAGCAATGGGACAACCAACAAAGTTGCACTGTGCAAACTGTTTTTGTGGACCTCCATCTACAGCAAAATGAAAATCTTTCACTGCTCCCTATGCAAATCAATGAATTGTAGAAAAGAGGCCACCTAGTCAAGCTCCCTGGCACTGAGGCAGGACCAAGTACACCTAGACCATCCATGATAGGTGTATCTCTGACCTGTTCTTAAAAGAACCTTCAATGGCAGAGATTCCACAACCTTCCTTGGTAATCTATTGCAGTGCTTTATCTTATAGTTAGAAAGTTTGGCTTAATATTTAACCTAAATCTCCATTGCTGCAATGTCCTTCTTGTCCTTCCTTGAGTGGCCATGGAGAAGAATGGATGACATTATAACAGCCTTTAACATATTTGAAGACTATCATCTGGTCACCCCCGGTTCCCAGTCTTCTTTTCTCAAGATTAAACATACCCAGGTTTTTTTAACCTCTCTCGTAGGCCAGGTTTTCTAAACATTTTATAATTTTTTTGTTGCTCTCCCCTGGACTCTCTCCAATTTGTGCACATCTTTCTTAAAGTGTGGCGCCCAAAACTGGACACAGTACTCCAGCTGAGGTCTCAAAAATACTGAGTAGAGCAGAAAAATTACTTCCCATGTCTCACATACAACTCTCCTGTTAATATACCACAAAATATTAGCTCTTTTTACAACTGCATCAAGTTCTTGGCTCATTGAATTTGTGGTCTACAATAATCCCCAGATCCTTAAAAAAACAAAAGAATTCTCTTGATACAAGCCAAACCTTAAAAGTTGGGTTTAGTTCAAAGAGTAGGGAAAAGATAGTTCTTCTTGTGGTTAAATATGATACACATTGCTAGAAACCTAACATTAAGCAACCCTGTTGTTTCAAGAGACTGCAGTATAGTCATGGCATTAGCTACTTCGGGGAAAGGGAGGAGAAGTTCTGCAAACCAAATAATATTTTATTTTCTCCAAGTATGGTACAGTACTACAACTCTTTATTCTAATTTGACATTTCCTTCCTCCTTGAAGATTTATTGCATAAAATGTTATACAGCGACACTAAGTACCGGTAGTGTTACAGGGGTCAATGGATTGAAGACACATGATAAATTTTACAGCCACTCAGACACAGAAGATACAGCTATCTCCCAAACAAAACCAGCCACACAAACACAAATTGAAAATATGAAGAAAATATTTTATCATATAACACTGTAAATATGGGAAAAATAAGAAACCCACTGATGTACACATCAGCAAATCATGTATGAATGTTTGTTTTTAGAATGCCTATACTTTTCAACATTTACAGTAAACAGAGTGGATGTAATTATTGCATTATCTGCTCACATATACTTTAATAATCAAATGTGAAAGCAGTCACAACTTGCCAGATTTCAAGTTTTATTACAGTCCCAAAACTTGAGCCAGGTTCACCAAAGCTGAGCTGAGATTTGAGCAAATATAAACCAAGTTTCAAGGAAAATGTAGCCATTTTGGGGGTGTCAGGGAGAAATTTATGATTTTGGGAGAGGATCATGAGCAATCTTGTGGTTTTGCCATGGGTTTCTTTCTTCCCACCATCAGGCTTTAAGCTTTCAGCTGACATTGTTCATTCAAACCTAAAAGTCCAAATGAAAGAGGGATGTGAAATTGTGTGTCAGAGTTGGAGTTTAAAGGACCTCAAATTTGTATATCTAACAAACGTTCAATATGAAAAATGTGAAACAGATTGGCAAAGCTCTATTTTTGCCAGTCAGATTTGCTGAGATCTAATAATTATAAAAGGCTCTTATACTTAGTTTCTGAGATGTAATCTGACTTTAATGTTTTATGTAATACATTTAATAAGCTTCAGCTATTTTAAATAATGTTTTTATGCCAAATGTCTAACTACATATCCATCTACTTTCAGCTGTAAAACTGTTTAAGTACTATGCCATTAAAAATGGTCAACATTTTCTACATGAAGTGCTTAAAATTAGGCTCCTAAACTCACATTTAATCACCTATACAGAAGTAGCTGGAGTTTTGGAAATGCTGAGCTACCTCAACTCCTACAAAGGCCACTTTTATTTGGGTGGCAAAGTGAATTTCAGAGCCTAATGTTAGTCATTAGTTTGAAGAATGTTGGCCAGGACCCTCTAACTGTAGTGTTCAACACTTGGCCCACTTGATATAATTTCTCTTTGGTGATTGTCAGTATCTCGACAAGCAACATCAAGTCGGCTAGACTACGATGAAATAGTCATTCCACTCTGCACCAGTTCTTTTGTACATCCATGCAGCTTTCAGTGACTCTTAAGAGGTGTTCTGTTCCTTCCATGGTTAGTAGATTTTGCTCACTAAAGACATAATTGGCCAAACCATAATAAGAACCCAAAGGCTGCATATTTCAAATATTCTCTTGGTTAAATCAAATCATCTCTTTTGGTAAGTGATCTGAACTCAGGTAATGAGCACTACAGGAAAACCAAAAAGATTAGAATAATTTAGATAAACATGCAAGAGGTCAAGACGACAAACAGCTGTTTAAAAATGGAACTATGACAAGGTATGTAGAATAAAAATCTTAGTTCTATCTATTTAGAACTTATCATTGGTATATCCAAGTGCCTCCAAAGCATTGAAAAATATATAGTATTCAAAATTAAAAAGAAATGTAGGGTCCTTCTTCTTTTCCCAAGCAGAGAAAGCGTTTTCTTCTGGACAGCCCTGTCCATGACCAGTCTTTTGTAAGTCAGTTTATTTTCTCTAACCGAAGTTAGCAAACAGTCCTTTCACTCACTCCTTGACCCCAGGCTTCAAAGCCACCCTTCCCATGGGTCTCTGGTGCTCCTGCTTCTGGCAGCACCTCAGTTTCAGTCAGCTCGGATCCCTTCCTGGAACAGCAGCTCTGAATGCTTCCCTGAGTCCTTGGCCCCTTGCTCCAGGTACCCACCCTACAGCAGCTGGCAGCACTGTAGTGTGGTGGGCCTTTCCTCCCCAGGGCACAGCCTGTCTCTGTCAATCTCCCAGTTGCCAGACCAGGTGTAGCCCAGCCCTCTTTAATTGGCTGGATTGGGCTTAGCTGCTCTGGTCCAGGGAAGCTGCCCTTTGTCTATCCAGAGGGACCAGCTATCCTGTGACATTATCACATATTTAGTTTTAAACCTGCCTATAGAAGAACACACAGAAAAGACTGCATGTACAGTTTGATGAAGAAAACAAATCTCTCTCCAATCTTCCTGGCAAGAGATTTCTTATAAAAGATACATCTCTTCACTGGACTGCTTAGATCACCATCTTGTACGGTTTTCCTAGTGTTTTGTTTAAAGAGAGATTATTTGTCTACTTGACAGTCTGTCCTTTATTCTAACAAATGAAAGCACCCTCAACCCTGGAGTTCATAATATGGTTGGGTAGTTACAGGAGAGATCTACTAAATAGCTTCTCACACCTCGAAAGAACATTACAATGCTGATAAATGGATGCATGTGCTTGTGCTATGAGAAAGAAAGAGGAAGCAAACTAAAGACTGCTCCATTATTAAATAATGTCTTTTGTTAAACTAAGGCAGAAAGGAAAGAATTAAAAAAAAATCAGATCCATCCACAGTGGAGATGGTAACAATTCAAAGAAAAGGATATAGCAATCGTCTATTGATTCTGCCTTGCAGTTATGCAACAGTGAATGCCACTGAGCAGAAAGCTGTGAAAAATCTGCATGCTTAACAGAAGGGAAGCAGTCACTGGCAGCATTTATTTTTCTCTGTTGTAAAGATACTACTGTGAGGGAGGTACCTAGACAGATAGAACTGTAGTTATATTTTCAGTCCCAGGCTATGCACACGTTTTGCAAACATTAATTAAATCAACTTCAGTGCACTCTTAGGATTTATAAACACACATTTTAGAGATGAGGATACAGAGGCACAGAGAGATTAAGGGTCTGATTCTGCTCTTTTTTAAATAAATGGCAATCTTTCCACTGACTGACTGGCTCTGAGTGACTTCCTCACAGTAACACAAATCGTTGTCTGAGCCAGGATTAGAACTCAGTTCTCCATTCCATGACACCAGTCCACCAGACACACGGCCTCACATAAACACAATACCGACTAGAAATGTTACTTGTACATAAGATGAAAACTAATGGCACCCTGGGGTAAGTACTACTAGTTGCCTGACACTGGGAGCCAATAATTGCTAAATTCACATATACACTCAGATTAAAAATGTGACTTGAAGAGCTCTGTGTAAGCTCAAGCACCTATCTCTTTCACCAGCAGAAGTTGGTCCAATAAAAGATATTTCCTCACCCTTCTTGTCTCACTCATAAAAATGTAGGGCATTTACACTCATCTTTTACCTTTCCCACATATTTAATCATCACATAACTTCTGGCCTTCAAGCTAACATGATTTTCCCCCCTTCCTAGGGTATTTTCATAGGAACACTTTTATGTACATCATTCATTTTCTTCAAGAATAGCCACTGCTAGTACCTACACACACTGTCTTTTGTGGTAGTGAAATGAAGGTGGGAAATGAGTACTGACCTCTTCAAGCCTGCGTGTATTATATGTTAACTTTGAAAGTACTTGACAAAATAACACATTCATTCACTATTCAAAAACAACATATGCTACCGGCATTTGAAGCAGACTAAAAAATATAACTGGAATTTGTGAAATGAGTTCATTTAAATTCGAAATAACACACATTATAATCCAGAGAAATCATGCAGGATTGCTGTATAAACATCTAAAAGAGTTTGATTAGGAAGATATACATGCACTAGGTCTGCCTGGAAACTGAGCAGTTTCATATCCTGGAGTTTGTGCCACTGTTTTATTTGCTTTACAGTTGTGTCAGTTCTTCACATACAAAAGCTTTGCATTTTGTTTCAGGTTTGAACAAACTCAAAATGAAATTCAGTCCACATTGCCATCTTTCACACCAAAACATGCTGAAAGGCAACTTGCCCCACATATTGAAGACAAAACCACAACATGGTCTCAGATTTGATCAAAACACAGTATAGATTTACTCCAAAGGTTCACTTCCTGTTCATAGAAAGACCCAAATCTAAGTTTCCCCATTATTTCAAGTTTGGTTGCAGACATTTTGCAAAGCTATAATCTCTACAAAAAGGAAAATCATAAACTTCAGGGGAGGGAGGGAGAGGAGACTGAAAGAAAACCATAGAGAACTTGGAGAAGACAACTGTTGCTAATAGTAGGGTTTACTGAACCTATGAAGCTCTAGTCCAATAATTCTCCAGTGGATAAACATTTATTTGAATGCAAGTTGCAAAGGGATTTGGGAGTTATTACCAGCTGCCAGCAGATCAATTATTGAGGGCTTAACTGACAGTGGATAATTAGCTTCTCTATGAACGGTGATTGTGTTTCACTCTGTAGATAGTGTAGTATGAAAATGAGACATATGGCAAAGTCAATTATGGTTTTTTTTCTTAAAACTGTTTTTAATGGTATTTAACTATTGATCTGTTGGATTCCAGTGTACGTTAACGGGTGTGCAGTATCATAAGAAGCTATTATGTTTAGGGTGCTTTCTCTGTTAACTACTCATACCTACTTAAACAGAAAGAAATTACCATGTTGTTATTCAAAAAGGTTCTTCCTCAATACAAATTAGGAAGCAAAGGAGAACATTTCAGAGGGCTACCGAATCAACACCACACAGATTACAATTGTGTTAAGGCCTTATGGCAGACTGAGCGAATCTATTATTCTCTATTCAGTGCAGGTAATGCGCTCTTGAAACCCATGTTCAAAATTCTGTATTTACCCCTTCTGAACTGTTGTTCTGTCTACCTTTGTCTATTACTACGGGTCTGGAATTCTAGTGATGATTTTGGTGAAAGTAGTTAGAATAATAGAATCACAGGGTTGGAAGGGACCTCAGGAGGTCATCTAGTACAACCCCCTGCTCAAAGCAGGACCAATCCCCAGATTTTTACCCCAGTTTCCTAAATGGCCCCCTCAAGGATTGAACTCACAACCCTGGGTTTAGCAGGCCAATGCTCAAACCACTAAGCTATCCCTCCCCCATCAGTTACCTTCTGATGACTATTCTTAGCAAAACTAATGCATGCTCTCAAGTGGACTAGTTTCTAGTGTTCACATCACAAAAGGCTAATATATAATGTTGAAGGTCAGCAATGATACAAACATTCATCCCAGAATGGTCTGATTTCCCACCACTACGCAAAAGAATTAATATATACTACTCCTATTACACTGGTCTACAATTTTTGAGAAGTCATCTGCTTCAGAGATAAAATGTGATATTTATTATGTATTTTGATGTGCTGAATTCAAATATGACAATTAAAACAACTGATTGGCTACTGTTTCCAAGATATTTAAGTTTTTATATTTTATGTCTATATATATTGTAGTATATAGATAGTAGAGTTTTAACCATAAATTGTAAACCTAGGTCTTTTCATGTGTTTATGGTTGCTTTACATGATAATATTTCACCTGTCCTGTTTATGTAACACTTTAAAAATCAGCAAAAGGGTTATATAAATAAAATTTATTATGAAACAAAAGGCAAAAAACTATTATGTACATAGTTTAGTCCTATTCAGTGTCTACTCAGTGCTTCTTGGCTTGTCTCTTGTATTCATTAAATGGAGCATCTCTTGTCACTGTACAGCAATAGTCTGCAAGCATTGATGGGCTCCATTTGCCCTGTTAGCCTGCCAGGAGATTCCGCTGCTGTAGTCTGGAGCCCAACAGCTCTGCCTTACTCTTGGGTAGTTCCAAATCCCTGACAAGGTCATTCAGCTCACCTTGTGTTATGAGGTGTGGTTCAGAGGAGGAGAATGGGAGAAAATGTGGGTCCTGTGACATGGATGGTTCAGGACCAGAAGTTTCATCCTCTTCCTCTTCCTCGTCTGACTCAAGTGAGAATGATTCTGGTGCATCAGGAACCGGCAGTCCTTCTCCGTGGGGTACTGGGCGTATAGCTGATGGAATGTTTGGATAATGCACAGTCCACTTTTTCTTCTTTGACACACCTTTCCCAACTGGAGGCACCATGCAGAAGTAACAATTGCTGCTATGATCTGTTGGTTCTCTCCAAATCATTGGCACTGCAAAAGGCAGAGATTTCCTTTTCCTGTTCAACAACTGGCCAAGATTTGTTGCACAAGTGTTGCAGCATATGTGTGGGGCCCACCTCTTGTCCTGATCTCCATTTTTGCAGCCAAAATAAAGGTGATAGGCTTTCTTAACCGTAGTGGTTATACTGCGCTTTTGTGATGCAAAAGTCACTTCACCACAAACATAGCAGAAGTTATCTGCACTCTTCACACAAATACGAAGCATCTCTGCTCACTTTGGCTAAACAGAAATGTGTCCCTTTGCAAAATCAAACACTGACAAATAAGAGAGCACGACACTGTGTTAGGCACACAAAAATCACTAGTTGCTTTAAAAAAATCTTGGCTTTAACTTTTCTGTGCCAGTTTCCTTATTGGGAAAATAAAAATAAAAATACTTACCCATCTCATAGAGGTGTGATGAGGATAAAGTGCGAAAGGTTTGTACAGTCCGTCAAGATCCCCTGACAGGAGCTACAGGAATGCAGAGCATCTATTTTTATTAATGAAAATCATTGCCACCTATGGAATCCTTGAATTACAGTCTGACTGGAGAAAGGATAAGGATTGAGTGAATACGGAAACTCATTTAACTTGTCTCTCCTAGATTCAGTGACTCTCAAATTGGGGTATGCATGCAATGTACTGTAATTCTAGTGCACATACACTCATTCTTGATTTGTCTGGACAGCAGTCGGAAAGCCTTTTAGGAGATTCTTCCATCCTTGCCATTACAGCTAGGTACTAAATGGAAGTCAGAGCTTTCTAGTATAGTGTTAGATGTTGGATCAAATGTAATAGTTTTAGCAGTATCTGCTTGGTTATTTCAATATTTGATCTCTCCTCCTCTGCCTCTCCCCCAGCCCTTGCCATTTCTTTAAGCAAACTTAACAATTGCAAAAGAAGACAGATTGAAAGCACAGAAAATAGACTTTTAATTCCTCCACGTCCCTCCCTTCTTCAACCCCCAGAAAAAGACCGCATGAGCAGGGCACTGTAAACTTCTTCATGCTACCCAAAGAATTTGCATCTCATTGCTTCTTTTGGTGAAAGGGTAAAGTTGTCCAGTCTCCATGTCCACTCAGTCCTTAACCTCTCTGCTGAGATAACTAATGAAGGTATCAGTTAGTGCCAATTACCATGGTATTTTTATTCTTTTCTGGTGTACACATCTAGTCCTTAGGCATTAATTTAAGACCTCAAAGGCAATTACGCAGATTATCAATGGTAACTACTTTCTACCTCTAACAATTTAATCTCTGGACTAAATCCAGACTGGGATGCAAGAATGGATAAATCAGGCACAGATAGCACTACGCAATTGGACAGAGAAAGAAGAATTGCATTACCAACACCAGTATTTTATAAACAAAACATGTCAACAGTAATCATACTTAATTCTTTTGTAACACTTTTCATCTGTAGATTTCAAAGTAAGAATTAAAAGATATCCCATTCCATGGACTTTCAAAGGAACTGAACTGAGCCCAAAATATCTGAACATAATCATTCCAATTTCTGTCTTATGCTAAAAGTTGTGGGCCACTACCAGTGGGATCATTACATTTCTAATGAAAATGTATTTATGGCAAGTATCCAGCAATCAGCAAGCAAATGTGTCTATGGTTAAAAAAGAAAAAAAAAGATACACCTTTCAGTAAGTAAAGGCCATAGAACAAATCTTTGGGCTGGTCTACACTGGGGTGTGTGGAATCGATCTAAGATATGCAACTTTAGCTACACTATTTGCGTAGCTGAAGTTGAAGTATCTTAGTTCAACTTACCTGGCCGTCCTCACGGCAGCGAGTTGACTGCTGTGGCTCCCCCATCAACGCTGCTTACTCCTCCTGCTGAGGTGGAGTATGGGCATTGATTCGTGGATTGATTTATCGCATCTAGATGAGATGTGATAAATCGATCCCTGATAGATCAATTACTACCCACCAATCCAGCCTAAAAGGGGCACTGGGGTCCAGGAGGGACATGGGGGCCAGCAAGCAGTGATGATACCAGCCTGCTGAGAGTGCTCTGGAGCTGGAAAGCAAGCCAATTCCCAGACAGCCAGCAGGAGGTGCCTCAGGGATGAGTCCCAAACCTTTACAGGTATCATGAAGTGTTTTCTTCTTTTGTTATAGGACATGCTGTGTCTTCAACACTAAATTCAAATACCTGTGGATACACTGCATTTGCTTTGTCCTTTACTTGTCACTGATACGTTTTCCAGGAAGAATATGGACATGAATGATATGGAGCTCAGCCGTATTAATTTATTAATACTGTATTAATGTGCTATTAATAGTGTATTAATACTTGTGTTATGGGAACATTTCCTGTATGACTATATGGGGTTAGTTCACTATATGCGTGGATTGGCTGAGTTAGGAAAGAAGTAGGGAGGTAAAATAATTCAAGCAGATAAAGCACATCCTGGTAGATAGGACAGGAGATTAAGAAACAGTATCAAAGCTATTAGGTACAAAGATGCTTCCCGTTAGCTCTAGCCAAAAGTTGCACACAGTTTAGCAAAGGCTGGGAACAAAGAGATCAAAAGGACACTAACAATTAAAACTTTTTTCTCTGTCTAAAGATGGGGGCAGTTGACAGGGAGCTGTTTCCCAGGAGCAGATGTATACAGACACCCACCCATCCATTTGGGAGTTTGAAGCATTTAAGCCCTCCTAACAATCCAAAATGATGGAGGACCTTACGTAGGACAGGCAGTCTGTATGCATATTTTTTTTAGAGTTCCAATTGTGAAGATTAAACAAATGTGTTCTAAGAAAGCTGTTTGATCACTGCTCACAAAGGGAAGGCTTGCAAGGGTCAAACCAATTTGTGCCTGCTGGATAAATATGATTGGGACACAGGGTACTATAGCCCAAGACCCAATTTTAGAGTGGGAGAATCACAGGAACCCACCCCAGAAAAGGTAAGAGCACAAAAGATTAGTACTGGGGTGGGTACGCTCAGAGACCAGAGAGGTCAAAGGTGTAGCTAGCCCTGTAACCCTGATAATGGAAAGCCACACGGAGCCTAAGAAAAGGAATAAATCATCAACTTTTTCCCTGAACTGATGTTTTAAAATATATATGATAATATATATATTATGATTGTTCTTTAGGATCCATAAAGCAAATTAATCAAGTGCCAGAACAGTAAGATACCACAGTGAAAATACTGTGCTATGGCATATGTTCATATGTATTATCTACATTAACATAAAAGGGAATTAAACACACAAATCTCATTGCATTGTGACAGGACTTTCCCCATTTGTGGAGAAAGTTTGCATCATTGCTGACCTTCAAATATATATGTCAATATTATCAAAAATATCAGTCCACATGAATGACACAGCCAGTATATTCAAAATATTGAGAATCCCCCTTTGTGTCAGATAAACATTGTCAGCACTCGCACACCTAGAACACCCTAGTGGCCATCCTAAAGGCAAGATGAAGGAAGCACCTACCATGCAGTTGCTGCCAGGAATAGTGCTTGTTTTCACTTTCTGGAATCAAGCTTAGAACCTCTGGCCAAGTTTTTCAAATTGACTCAAGAGTTTGGCACTTCAACTTTTGGGGGGGCTTACTAGAGATACCTGAAAGGAATCTGATTTTCAGAAAGTACTGGAGATCTACCACTGAGATATCAAGCCCCCTTAAGAGGTCTTAAATTGGGTACCCAAAAATCACTAGTTTTCATTTTTTGACTGTCTTGGCTTATAGCAGCTATCTACCTGAAGATTCACTGCTCTGTTCTAGAGTGTTCCCTCCTGCATACTGAAAAAATCTCAGCTCTGTTTGTGTATTTAAAGTTATGCCATATTTCAACTGAAACAAAGTGTTAGATATGCAGATATTTTACCATATCTCTTCTTTCCTCGGATTTCTCTTATAATTCCAGTTAATACTAATTCACCTTCAAAAAGTTCATATACATATTCACTTTACTGCAGCAAAATATTTTATTTGCCTTACACAGCATCTAGCACAGAAGTGCCACACACACAAAAACATTCTGTCAGAAATTTGACTAAACAAAAAATAAACTCCCTATAGTGCGATCTGAAACTTGTCAGAACTCAGCCACTGACAGATAATCCAGGGGAATATGTTCCAGAGGGGAACTTCAGACAAATGTGCCAAAGGCAAGATTAAAAAGTTAAAGTTCACAATATTACAAATATAAATATTTGATTAATTTAAAAAAAACTTACATTCAGTATAATAAAGATTAGGACATCAGAGTCTCTTTTCCAAGCTAGCGCTTTAATGCAATACCAAAGACCTGCATTTGTTAGTCAACTTAGTTTCATTCTAGGTCACTGGTGTCCAAGTATATTACATAGGTGCCATGTTTTACACATCCAGAGGGAAAGACTACTGCTCACATTGACCTGCCAGCCCGATTGATGTCAAAGATGTCAAGAAAAATAGGAAAGGTTGAGTGTGAAAGCAAAGGACAAATACGAAGCAGCAGAAATGAAGAGCAAGAGATAACTACACCATAAAGGTCACTCTCAGCTCAGGTCATGAACTCAAGTCCAACTTCCCTGCTTTCTGACATAGGAAGTATGTGATAAGCCTGTACAGACAGGAATCATAGAACAGTAGCTGCTGATATTATTACTACCAAAGAGGATATGCAGGCTCTAATTAAAACCACATGACATGGTTAAAAAGAAAGAGAAAGCATTGTTTGTGAACTGAGCAGCACTGATAGTGAACTGAACATGAAAGTTGGAGCCCTGAGTTCCTGAATTCTAATCCCAGCTCTGAAACTCACTGACTGTGATAGTTTGGGCAAGTTACTTAACCTCATCGTTTTGTATTCCCATGCACAGTATGAGAATAATTGTATTTACTGTTCTAGAGAAATGGCTGACTACCCATTTATTTGTTTTGATTAATAAAAGTCAGGCTCATGTAACGTTACTTGGAGAATTTGAAAGAAAATACTATGTGAGCAAAAGGAAAACAAGAATATAGCATTTGCTATTGGTCCGTTTTTACTTAATACAGTATAGTTAAGTGAGAAATTTGTGTTTCAGGTTAACCTATAGAGTAGATTTGCTGTTTATCTAATGATACTTGGGGTGTCAGTGCAATTTATCCATTTACTATACACACATAGAAGTCTGCTTGTGAAAAATCAATCAGTAAGGTTCTGATCTGATAGAGAGTTATAGATAGGCTAATTTTAACTATATGAATAATTCTATGCAAGATCAGGGCCTAAGAATCTGAGATTGCGCTACCTCAGGAAAGTTTAGTGATATAACGGCCATAATTATTATTTTTGTAGCACACTGGGAAAAAAGAGATGGATCTTACATAATCAGGATATCAATTCATAAGAGTTTATGATCCAAGAAGCCAATTCAAACTTAGAAAACTTGATTTTTAGGATTCCAAATGAGGCTTTCGCAAATACTTAGCTCAAATAATAATGATCTTTAAAAATCCAGTTAATGACTGAGCAGCAAGAAGTGTTACTGGTCTAAGCTCTGAAGTGTCTCAGGGATGATTTTTTGTCCTAATTTGGTTTTGTACAAAATAATCTTGACTGAGAACACATCTCAGTCTGCTCTGATACATGATGCAGATCAGAATTATCTAGAAACAAGTAAGGTTCATGTCTAACATAGATATTTTAAAGTGTACTGGAGTGGGTTGAACTTTTGATTTTATTTGTTTGTATAAAGTATTCTAATGTGACAAATCAGCTCAACCACTGAGGTCTCTATATATTCCCACTCATTTGCTTGTGACAGCAGCTATTTGCATGCAGAGAATACTGAAACACTTCCTTCTTGAGAGCTAATGCAAAGGCATACTACACCCGTGGCTGAGCTGACAACTTCAAACTGTTGTATCTCTGATACTCAGCTGTCAGCAACACACCAGTTTAACAGTGCAATTTAGAATCTAAAAAGATGATGAAATATTGGGCTAGACAAATTTTAAAATGTTTTATAGATCACTGCTGCTAAGAAACTCAACAGATTAATTATTCCTGTTATCTCTTTTTGATTTCCCAAGAAAACTAAAAGAATACTTGCTTAGGGAATATCATTGTGACAGTCAAAACTAAAATCAAAAGCATTGATGCATCACCAATTTCAGCCGTCACATTTGGGAGCTTTGGATGCAAAATGCTCTACTATTTCCTTTGTGTAATTCCCTATATTCATGCCTATATGGCATGTAACACATTTTTAAAACATTCAAATACTGTGTGAGGAGTCTCATAGAAATGGCTATAAATAAACTAAGTAAATAACTAACCTACCACAATTTCTATAATCATCCCCTGCCCCAACAGGAAGTGATGCTATCCATGTAATAAATCCACTAATGTGTCACATGGTTCTTCAATTTATAACCTCCAAATAAGCCATTAAGTCATCCCAAATAAGCCAATGAGTTCTCTTAAAATAAACATTCTCTTAAACAAAAGGATCTGCTTAATACAAAGACATTATTGTTTTAGATGAAACCAACCCATTGTATTCCTAGGCTCACTGTCCAGCCAAGGTTCAGCTGCAGCTGCTTCCAGTTAGAAGATGTTTTGAAGTCTGCGTCAAAGAACGTGTCAAGCTTTAAAGCTGGAGTAACAACACAGTCACCACTATTCTTTCAGTACCATATGCCATATTGTCAAACCCAAGATAATTCGGAATCAATTCAAACAAACATTTGAATTGCTGAAGTCATACACAAAAATATCACTAATGAGAAATAAGCTTTTGGTTGTTTTTTAAAATACTCTGTTAAAAAGTGTAAATGCTGGACGTTCAAGATCACGCCTTATAAGGAATGTTGCTCCTGATTCTGGAATTCTTATTCACATGAGCAATATTTCATCTTTCAAATAGTCACAATGAGTTAAACAGGATTATTCATGTACAGAATGATTACTTAGATGATGCAAGGTTTCAAGATTGGCCATTGACAAAAACCTCCTCAATCACACAGAAGACAGAGTATACTTGATAAAGATACTTCAGAGGGAGCCTACCTAAGTGAATAGGGCACTGAATTTAGACTCGGGGAGCACTGGGTTCTATTCCTGATTCTGCCATGTGACCTGGACAATTCACCTCTCCTTTCTGTGCTTCGATGTTTCCTCCCATCCTTTGTCTGTTTTGCCTATTCAGATTGTAAACTCTGTGGAAATTACTCTCTTTCACTATTTGTTTGTACAATAAGACCCCAGTCTCCACTGAGGCCTCTGAAGGCTACTATAATGCTAATAATAAGAAGATAGGTTCTTAATTCTAACAAAAAAATAACCCTGTGGAGACAAGACTAGCTCTCATTGAAGCTTTTAACCAACATAAAAAAAATACACCTCTGAATGGTCTGTGAACATAGTGCTTAGCTTTAAATAAACGTTGATGCTGCTAATAACTAAATATCATTGCCCCGAGCCAGCAGGTTCTGATATAGTTTTGTATATTCCTTACAGTTATTTGCCCCCTAGTTGTGCTTGTTTTCTTTTGAAGAATAATTAAGATTTAATGGCATATTTTCACAGGTTTTTTCTGCTTGGTTTCTTGCTGCCTACTGTGCTGATTGCTTGTGTCTGATCCTGGTCATTACAAGAGCTGTACAGTAATTGCCTATCTGGTGACTCGTTAATGAAGGTCCCCAGTGAGATAAGAAGCTGTTCTTTTGAAGTTCATCATGTTTACTGTTGGCCTTCTAGTCTAATCTATACATTCAGAACACCTTATTCAATTATTGGAAATTCCTTTCTTCTAGGGATACTGATACCTTGTAAACAGAACCCTATATCTCAGTGAACATGCCTTGCCTCTGATAAATCAAGGCATTTTTACACATAGCACATTTCCTTTTCATCTCTGAAACACTAAGATGGTTCTGAAACAGAATGCCACAATCTTCTGAAATAAACAGATGTTTGGGAATCATGCAACAACCCTCTTAAAAGAGCATTTCTAATACCTGAAATTTAGCAATATACTGTAACAAAAGCCGTGATGGGTATAGGGCTTGTGGCACTACAAATGTTCTCCAGTTCTGTTCTGACAATTAGCTTAAAAAAACAAAAACAAAAACAAAAAAAACCACTCTCTGTGCCTTAAGTAAAATTAGTACTGAAGATGATTTACTGGTTTGATTTTATCCGTGATTTATGAGGCAGTTTTTCGGCAATTGTCCTATTCTTTCAAGACAGCTGTAAACCAGTACAGGAGGTACACTAATTAGCTGCAGAATTCTGCTTAGTTCTCTCAGTTTGCCTGAATAAAATTTTAAAGGGAAGAGAGTAGGCTCTCAGCAGAATGTTTCCAGAGTGACTGTTTTAAGAGTGAGAGATGGCAGGAGCTGTTGCCGCAGAGACCAGAGACAAGTGCTCCAGAAGGCTTAGTTAAAAATATTCACTAGGATCCCTCCCAAGGACTCTCAAAAAAATAAAACGAAGAGTTTCTATGGCTGCATAAGGAGAATTTAGGAGACGATAGCCCTGCTGGATCCTGTTTTGACTTGGTGTTTTCCGACAAGGGTGAATATCACTATAGGATTGCTTGGAAAGTTGAACTGTACTGTACATAGGGTAGTGTGATGCATGTTGAAGGGAAGTTCACGTTCAGAGCTAATACAAAGAGCTGCAAAAGAACGTAATTTACAGCTAACAACGGGCAGTTTTATAAGTCCTACAAACCACAGGAGCAATGCCATGTATTCTTGAGTGCCATCTACCAGCACCTGATTATTAACTATTTAAATATATACAGACATCTCTGTTGTATAGAGCACTCCTGTAACAGCTTTCTTCAGAACTCAGTGAGCAAGGAGTTAACAACTTGAAGCAAAAGGATTTTTCACAAACTCAGTGTGTACAAACCCAAAAGTTATGAACGTTTGGTTAGGGCTGTTCTGTAGGATGGTCAGTGGGCCAGTATACATGAGAGAGAGAAAACTGACCAGAAAGAAAAGGTACTGACATGGAATGAACATAGGAGAATAGGGCTCCTGTACCAAAGCAACGTTCAAATTTCCTTTCGTGAAATGAAAGCAACAAGAAGCAGTCAATGGATATGGCAGAAACTGGATCTCCTATCAAACAACGGATATTATATGTAATTAATTTAGCACTGACAGTATCTCGAACCACAGGGGTAGGTGGAGCACATCACTTACCTCTTCTAATCCAGCCATTGCAGTGAATATGTCCACAACAGAGTTGAAATAATAGTGCTCCTGTGGTTTATGAATGAATTTGATATCATTAGTATAATTGCAAAAGGCTGTGTTGTATTAGAAACTTTCCTTTTAAACTGAGCATTTTAAAAAAAATTACAACATAAGCTTCAGCTGAGGAAATTTAGCATTTCCAAAATATGATTCACTTCTGACACTTAACAGGTCAACACCAGAGTCTAATACAACTCTTAGTCATGTGACAACAAATATTTGTTCAGACCAAACCTTTAATAATCTTTTCCTAATAAATCAGTTTTGATAATAAAGAAGAAAAAAGCTAAGCTCTGTAGGAGAAAAGAGGGAAAATCTAGTAATGGAAGAGTCCTCAAACACTTGCATATTATAATTTACACAGCTCTTTTCAGTTGCATGTTTATTATTATTATTTACTGCTTTCCTTATGTACAGACACCGGTAGTTTTGTCTTTCAAATATTGCCTTTTTAACCAACTATATTAAGTTAAAAGATCAAAACATTTTTTAACTTTGTTACTTAAAAATTTAAGTGAAGAGACTAAGAAAGGGTTTGTTTTTTTTAAGTTAAGACACAGCTGGTTAAAATGTGCAATATTTGAAAGACAATTACTGCTGCAGAAACACGGTAGTGTGTAATGTAGGCACGTGATCCAGGAAGCTTTCACTACTGGGTTTTCCATCTTTTACAAATACTTTTCTTTCTTTTTTAATTATAAACTCATTTTATTAGGAAAGGCACATCAATTTAAGACAGTAGGCCTGGATATGAAGATGTTTCATGTTCATGGAAAGCAGAAAAAAGGCAAATGGGAAATCTTCATCTTACTTGATATGACCTACTTCAATTTAAAAGGAGAGAGAAAAATTGAAAGACACCAAGTGATTTGTGCCAATTTTCTTGACATTTCATTCAGTCATTCTCAGAATGTCCTCTAGAGCAGTCACTGATAATCTGTATAAAAATCCAATTTTAATTTTTATAAACAGGCATACATTTGGCTTTATTGATTTACCAAGCTATCATAACCTTAGTCCCAGATTTGGACCTTAGCGTCCAAAATATGGGGGTTAGCATGAAAACCTCCAAGCTTAGTTACTAGCTTGGACCTGGTACCTGCTGCCACCACCCAAAAAATCAGAGTGTTTTGGGGCACTCTGGTCCCTCTGAAAAACCTTCCCTGGGGACCCCAAGACCCAAATCACTTGAGTCTCACAACAAAGGGAAATAATCCTTTTTCCCTTCCCCCCTCCAGGTGCTCCTGGAGAGATACACAGACACAAGCTCTGTGAATCCAAACAGAGTGAATCTCCCTCTCTGTTCCCAATCCTGGAAACAAAAAGTACTTTCCTATTCCCCCAGAGGGAATGCAAAATCAGGCTAGCAATCCAACACACAGATCTCCCCTTGATTTTTTCCTCCCACCAATTCCCTGGTGAGTACAGACTCAATTTCCCTGAAGTAAAGAAAAACTTCAACAGGTCTTAAAAGAAAGCTTTATATAAAAAGAAAGAAAAATACATACAAATGTTCTCTCTGTATTAAGATGATACAACACAGGGTCAATTGCTTAAAAGAATATTGAATAAACAGCCTTATTCAAAAAGAATACAAATTAAAGCACTCCAGCACTTATATTCATGCAAATACCAAAGAAAAGAAACCATATAACTTACTATCTGATCTCTTTGTCCTTACACTTAGAAACAGAAGATTAGAAAACAGAACTACTTCTCCAAAGCTCAGAGAAATCAGGCAGACAGAAAACACAGACTCAGACACACACTTCCCTCCACCCAGAGTTGAAAAAATCCGGTTTCCTGATTGGTCCTCTGGTCAGGTGCTTCAGGTGAAAGAGACATTAACCCTTAGCTATCTGTTTATGACACGCCCCCCAAATTGCAGACAGTGGGGAAGCTGACTGGCGGCGATTTCCTTCTAGAACTTGAAAATAAACAGATTAATACAACACATACACCTTTACATATACTCCTAAGTATATAACTAACAGACTTCTACATTTTAAGAACACTTTTTAACTACTGAATTCTGGGAAACTTTGACGGGAGAGTGCATCAGCAACTTTGTTAGAAGCTCCTGTGATGTGTTGAATTTAAAAATCAAAATCTTGGAGAGCTAAACTTCAACGAAGAAGTTTCTTGTTGTTTCCCTTGGCAGTATGAAGCCACTTTAGTGCAGCATGGTCAGTTTGTAGTTGGAACCGCCGTCCCCAAACATATGGGCGTAGCTTTTTGCAGGGCGTACACAATGGCATAGCATTCCTTTTTACTGACTGACCAGTGACTTTGCCTCTCAGACAGTTTCTTGCTGAGAAACACGACAGGATGGAAGTTGTGATGTGTTGCTTCCTGCATGAGCACTGCTGCTATACCACGCTCAGATGCATCTGTGGTTACTAGGAATGGCTTGTCAAAGTCCGGGGCCCTGAGCACAGGGTCAGACATGAGCGTTGCCTTAAGTTGGGTAAAGGCCTTTTGGACCGTGAATGGCCCTTCCCATGATGCTTCCATCTTATGGGCCTGTTGCGCCTTCAAGACCATAACCTGGTCTCCTACCTTGAAGGAACGATCTCTGGCATGTCTGTCATACCAGGCCTTTTGCTCTTTTTGAGCATCCTTTAGGTTCTCTCTAGCAAGGGCTAAAGAGTGTCGGAGGGTGCTTTGTAGGTTGCTTACAAAGTCCAGAATGTTAGTTCCTGGAGAAGGCGTAAACCCCTTCCATTGCTGCTTCACCAACTGTAATGGCCCCTTAACCTCGTGACCATACACAAGTTCAAACGGTGAAAACCCTAAACTGGGATGTGGTACAGCCCTGTAGGCAAACAGCAACTGCTGCAACACTAGGTCCCAATTATTGGAGAATTCGTTGATGAATTTTTTTATCATGGCCCCCAAAGTTCCATTGAACCTTTCCACCAGGCCATTGGTTTGATGGTGGTATGGGGTGGCAACCAAGTGATTTACCCCATGAGTTTCCCACAGTTTTTCCATGGTCCCTGCCAGGAAATTAGACCCTGAATCTGTAAGGATGTTAGAGGGCCAACCTACCCTGGCAAAGATGTCTGTTAGGGCCAGGCACACAGTGTTAGCCCTGGTGTTGCCTAGAGCTACTGCTTCTGGCCATCGGGTAGCAAAGTCCACTAAAGTCAGTACGTACTGCTTTCCTCTGGGCGTCTTTTTTGGGAAAGGGCCCAGAATATCCACAGCTACTTGCTGAAATGGAACCTCAATTATGGGGAGTGGCTGGAGAGGGGCCTTGACCTGGTCTTGAGGCTTTCCCACTCTTTGGCATACCTCACAAGACCGGACATAATTGGCAACATCCTTGCCCATCCCCTCCCAGTGGAAGGACTTCCCCAACCGGTCCTTGGTTCGGTTCACCCCAGCATGGCCACTGGGATGATCATGGGCTAAGCTTAAGAGCTTCCCCCGGTACTTAGTTGGAACCACCAACTGTTTTTGCGGCTGCCATTCTTCCCGGTGTCCACCAGAAAGAATTTCCTTGTATAAAAGTCCTTGGTCTATAACAAACCGGGATCGATTAGAAGAGCTGAGAGGCGGTGGGGTGCTCCGTGCCGCCGCCCAAGCTTTCTGAAGGCTGTCATCCGCTTCCTGCTCAGTCTGGAACTGTTCCCTTGAGGCTGGGGTCACCAGTTCTTCCTCAGACTGTGGACTTGGGCTTGGTCCCTCTGGAAGCGATGTAGGTGATGGGGTTGTTTCCGTTGCTGGTGAACCGCTCTCCGCTGGTGCACCTGAGGGTATTTCAGGCTCTGGCTGAGCCTTTTGGGTATGGCTGTCTTTTGCTTCTGCCAGTTCTGGCTCGCTGGCGCCCTCTGGCGTTGAGTTTGAAGATGTGGTTGCACTTGCTGGTGCTGGTTGCTGTTCCAGTTCCGGGCCTGGGACTGGAGATGCTGTGGCTGTTTCAGTGGTAGGCATGGAATTCGGGTCCACTACCTCTGTCTGGGTCTCCGGTAACACAGACGGGGCCTCTGTGGACGGTTCAGGAACAGGAATGGGTCTGGAAGCTTGCCTGGTTTGGCTACGTGTAACCATTCCCACTCTCTTGGCCCGCCTCACCTGGTTGGCCAAGTCTTCCCCCAGTAGCATGGGGATAGGATAATTGTCATAGACTGCAAAAGTCCACATTCCTGACCAGCCTTTGTACTGGACAGGCAGTTGAGCTGTAGGCAAGTCTACAGCTTGTGACATGAAGGGGTAAATTGTAACTTTGGCCTTTGGGTTGATGAATTTGGGGTCAACGAAGGATTGGTGGATAGCTGACACTTGTGCCCCCATGTCTCTCCACGCAGTAACCTTCTTTCCGCCCACTCTCAAATTTTCCCTTCGCTCCAAGGGTATTTGAGAGGCATCCGGGCCTGGGGATCTTTGGGGTGATGGTGGTGTAATGAATTGCACTCGCATGGTGTTCTTGGGACACTTGGCCTTGATATGTCCCAGTTCATTACACTTAAAGCATCTTCCATCTGATGGGTCACTGGGCCGAGGTGAGTTACTGGAGACTGGTGAGGTTGAAGGGTAGGGTATCTGTGGCTTTACTTGGGTGGTATGTGGGGTCTTTGGCTGTCCTCGGTTGTAGGGTTTATGGTCTGTGTGCCCCCTGGGGTAATCGTTCCCCTTGACAGTAGCTTTCTTGCTTTCTGCCAGTTCCATCCATTTGGCTCCAATCTCCCCCGCCTCAGCGATATCTTTGGGATTTCCATCTTGTATGTACTGTGTGATGTCTTCAGGAACACCATCCAAGAACTGCTCCATTTGTATGAGGAGGTTTAGTCCTTCCAAGGTTTTAATGTTGTTTCCTGTTATCCAGGCCTCATAGTTTTTTGCAATGTAGTAGGCGTGTTTGGGAAATGCCACCTCTGGTTTCCACTTTTGGGTTCTGAAACGCCGATGGGCATGATCTGGGGTTATCCCCATTCTGTATCTGGCCTTGGTTTGAAAAAGTTTATAGTCATTCATTTGCTGCTTAGGCATTTCAGCTGCCACCTCTGCTAAAGGTCCACTGAGCTGTGACCTCAATTCTACCATGTACTGGTCTTCGGGAATGCTGTACCCAAGACAGGCTCTTTCAAAATTTTCCAAGAAGGCCTCGGTGTCATCACCTGCCTTGTAGGTGGGAAATTTCCTGTGTTGTGGAGCAATAATTGGCGCCAGGTTGTTAGGGTTGGCTGGCACATGCAGCCCCGCTTTTGCCAACTCCAGTTCATGTTTTCTCTGTTTTTCCTTCTCTTCATTCTCTTTTTGTTGTTTTTCCATTTCTCGGCGGTTGGCCAACTCTTCTTCTTCTTGTTTCCTTCGGTGGGCGAACTCTTCTTCTTCTAGTTTTCTTTTGTGTGCTGCCTGTTTGATTTGTTCTTCTCTTTCTTTCATCTCCATCTCTTTTTGTTTTATTTCCAGTTGTCGCCTGTGTTCAGCTTCTTTGATTTGTCCTTCGGCCTCAATTTTTGCCTTAGAAGTCATGATTCCTGTTTTCTTGTGTTGGGGTGCCCTCCGGTGTTTATCTTCTGCACTGCAGGTTCTGTTGCCTCCTGAAGTCTGCCTAGCAACAGTGCTTTTTCCCTTTTCTCTCTCTAGCTAATGTTCAATGAAGGGAAACCAGAAAAACCACTTTATTTGCATGCATATAAGTGCTGGTACTTGCCTCCTAATGGGAGGGCTATTGCATGACAAAAGACCCTCAACAGTCTCTTAATGGCTTCTCGCTTAACATGCAAGCCACAAACTGCCAGAGAGAGCAGAAAAAAAAATTCTCTCTGGTTCCCTTTTAAAACCAACTGTTTCTCTCTGCTAACAAGCCCTTAGCAGAGAAAAGAAAAATATAATATTCCTACTGGCTTCTGGATTCTGTCTATATCCCACCAGCTGCCACTCATATCATAACCTTAGTCCCAGATTTGGACCTTAGCGTCCAAAATATGGGGGTTAGCATGAAAACCTCCAAGCTTAGTTACTAGCTTGGACCTGGTACCTGCTGCCACCACCCAAAAAATTAGAGTGTTTTGGGGCACTCTGGTCCCTCTGAAAAACCTTCCCTGGGGACCCCAAGACCCAAATCACTTGAGTCTCACAACAAAGGGAAATAATCCTTTTTCCCTTCCCCCCTCCAGGTGCTCCTGGAGAGATACACAGACACAAGCTCTGTGAATCCAAACAGAGTGAATCTCCCTCTCTGTTCCCAATCCTGGAAACAAAAAGTACTTTCCTATTCCCCCAGAGGGAATGCAAAATCAGGCTAGCAATCCAACACACAGATCTCCCCTTGATTTCTTCCTCCCACCAATTCCCTGGTGAGTACAGACTCAATTTCCCTGAAGTAAAGAAAAACTTCAACAGGTCTTAAAAGAAAGCTTTATATAAAAAGAAAGAAAAATACATACAAATGTTCTCTCTGTATTAAGATGATACAACACAGGGTCAATTGCTTAAAAGAATATTGAATAAACAGCCTTATTCAAAAGAATACAAATTAAAGCACTCCAGCACTTATATTCATGCAAATACCAAAGAAAAGAAACCATATAACTTACTATCTGATCTCTTTGTCCTTACACTTAGAAACAGAAGATTAGAAAACAGAACTACTTCTCCAAAGCTCAGAGAAATCAGGCAGCCAGAAAACAAAGACTCAGACACACACTTCCCTCCACCCAGAGTTGAAAAAATCCGGTTTCCTGATTGGTCCTCTGGTCAGGTGCTTCAGGTGAAAGAGACATTAACCCTTAGCTATCTGTTTATGACACAAGCCATTTATTCTAAGAATTGTCTTGGCCTTTTCCACAAAGTTGCAAACAGTTTTCATGGAAATGAAATCATTCAAATTTGACAGGATTAAACTACATAAACTCAAACGTTTGCCTTGATATTTGAATATGAGCATTAATTATAGAATGAGAGGTATCTTTTCATGGAATATATAAGCAATTCTCAGTTTGAAATTGTTTTACAAGAGAGGAAGCTTGCTTCTAGGGTTTTACATTGAGATTGTGTGTCGGCACCAACCTGATCTTAGATGAACAGAGATATCTAAAGAGTTTATTTTAAACTATTACCTTCTTTGAAAGAGCAATAATCTTTAAAAACAGATTATCTCAGATACAATGATATTGGGCCAACTTCTGCTTTCAATCACATGGTTTAATATGGAGTAACATCACCAACAAACTGTAGAAGCCACTAAGAATTCAGTATTTGACAACTATTACTCCAAAGTATCACAGATCTCTTAATGTCTGTGTATTTCAGATATTGAAGTGTTGCAACTCTACATAAATGCTGACTTCTTAATTATAACCACTGTGTGAAAGGTATACATCAGTCTACCAGTAGAACCAACTCTTATTTGGTCATATATTTGTAATATATGTAAAAAAAAAAAGAAGTATTGTAATTGAGACCCGAATTTGGCCCTATATTTCTCGAAATTAAACTGGCCTGACAATTCTCTGCAGTAGGGGAGAGTGAAGGCTTTAACATTCCATCTCAATTCTAGTCCAACATGGGACAGTAAATTCTATGTTTCCTTAGTTACTGGGATTCCTTTAAAATCCTTCCAAAGGCTAGATCACGTATGTATCTGGATCAGTCATTAATTTTATTCCATTACTCCAGATAACACTACGTGGAGCTCCTATGATCATAAGAAAGGTTAAAGCTTGTTATGTGATTTGGGGGAATCTATCTATGTACATCTTGTGCATTCTGGTTGTTACTGGAGAGTGTGTGTGTCAGACTACAAACCTCTTTCTGAATGTGGAGATTGTTTTACTTCTCTGCTGTCTTTTGCCTCCATATAAAGGAGGTAGCAGAAGAAATTCTCGCACTTAGCCCAGAGTAAACAATGGAGAGTCATTAAACTTTGACCATCATCCATTCTAATGGAGCATCCTTGGACAAAAAGATGGCTACTACCCAGAGCACACCAGTTTTTTCAGGTCTGAAGTCCAAAAGAAAAGTAACTAAGCAATGGATCACCTGATGAGGCTGATCAGAGGTTCGCCTGAGAAAAGGGGATGGAAGCGATAGAAGAAAGGGTCTCTCACTAGCCATTTTAGAGAGTGAGCAGAAGGGCACTGACTATAGGGATCAGAGAGAGGCACTCTATCATTCAAAGTAGAGGCCATGAGCTACAGGAGAGGAAACCAAGGCACCCCAAAGAACTCTACCCTAAGCCCAAAGAACACTCCAGAGAGGCACGGACATTGAGGCAGGAAACTGTATATAGGTGCTTTATTATATTTACCTGAGTCTGTATATCCTTTGTGCAATCTAAAGTACAGAATCATTGTGTTTAGAAACCTTTGCAAAGCTTGTGTGTATTATGTGTGACACCTATCACATGTCCTTGAGGATGAAAATGGTAAACCCAGAGAGCTCCCAAGATTGGAGTTGTGGAAAAGGGTGTGCTTAATTTAGTGGGCAATCTTGGTGCTAACGGTAGTCTTTGAGGGAGAGGGCAGCTGGGCTGTGGAGCTACATTTACATGAAGGGAAAACAGTCTGACAGTCTGTGCCTAGCAAATGTGCCAGAGAGGCTAAGGAGACAAACAGTGCTGCAGCCTTCTTTGACCAAGGGCAGCTTTAAAGTACATGGGCCCAGTGTGATGAGAACCAAACACAATATACTGATGAGTGTTCAGCAGAGGTAAATACACACACTAACACAGAGCATGGCTTGATCCCTGACCTTCACTTTATAACAGTATTAAGAAAAAGGGGCAAAAATAGAACAAAATGGTTCTATTTTTAAATGATCATTATTTAAAGAGATTTAAGTGCCCCTGGGAGCACCCACCTCCTGTCAAAGGAATGGAAGAGGGTTTATGGCAGTGTGGGAGCCTGGTGGAGCTCCCACTTAGGAGCAGCATGGGGAGACAGCAGGAGGCAGCCCAGCTACTGAAGAGAGAAATGTTTCAGCAACCTAAGAGCAGCAGGAGGCTAATGAAGAGAGCAACATAAAGACAAAAGGCTTTTTCCAGCACTAGGTGGTGTCTTAATTCAGTCTCTTCAGACCTTAAAATAAACAGAATTCCAAAGTTCTGGTCTTTAATGACTGAATTAGACAGTGTTTCTGGTTCCTTCTCTTCAGAGATAGAGAACCAGAGTTCCCAAGTAACCTTGCCTCAGTGCCAAACAGAAGGATTGTTCCATTTATATTCAGGATTAAAGAAAATAGAGTTCAAATTCCATTACCTCAGATTTACAGTGACTCTCTTTCATTTCGTGGGATCCCCCTCTCCAGGCAGCCAGACTTTCTCAGAGCACATTCTCAATAACCAGGGTTTTCCTTCATAAAACTCCTAACTGGTTGACTATGAGGCTAATGGACTAACTGCCGCTCCTAGCCACTAACCTACAGAGTGTGACATGATTCCCGAAATGGTTTTCCTTATGACACATCCAGACAACAGTCCAGTATAACCCACCACAGGGGGGTAAAGGTGTAGGGGGTCTCCTGTCATAATGGAAAGACCAGAACAGGTACTTAACCAAGGAGGAAGAGCACTTTGTGATGTGCAGGGAGTTAAAACACATGCACAAATGCTCTTTGGGTAACTGGGTATTCCAATGTTTGGAAGTCCCAAATCTTTCTCAACCATGGATCTGTTCAGCAAGCCCTTACTGAGAACTTCCATTATAGTCAGTGCGCTGAGTAAGAGTTTACAGGATTGGGCCCTAGTTAATGTTTCTACAATTCTCTGAAATATGGAAAGCTCTGTTTAAGGGTGAAATATTATTATTAGACATGACAGATTCATGGAGCACACTGAAATTTGAAGCTTGCATCTTGTTCTCAATACATAAAATATTATTGGATCAGATATCCAGACAATAATTAAACTCATATTTAAAAGGCAAGTAATTCCACAAAAAGGCTTCACCACATGAAAAAGAATATATATATGTCTTGACTCTCCACTTCTTATTCTTTTTTAGTTTAGAACACAACACACACTTTCAGCAGAATCTAAATTTTCTCTCTTGTAGTATTTAATATAATAAATTCTATTATGATTCAGAAGGTCTTATTATCAGAGTAAAAAGGAAAAGTAATACAAAGAATTTCCAAAGGCATTACTGTAACACTGAAACTTATTGTTAAGCAGCTCAAAGGGATTAGCATGTAGGACTTTACCAATCTCAATTTTACAATCTGATTTCCCCTCCAGGCATCAAATGAAAATCTGAAAAAGAAACCATTTGCCTTACTATGGTAGGTCAAGAGGGTCAAACACAAATGGAACGTGTTCTGTGATTCTAACTGTTCCTTATAACTCAATTTTAATATACAAATCAGATTTCAGTTTCCTCACCATCCTCATCCCATATTTCTACAAATTATTCTACTATATTTGGCATGTGTGATACATACTGGGGAGTTCAAGGTTGTTTCACTCCTGTGCAAGTGTGAACAAAGGATATGCATGAAGAGAGATCCTACTGTACCCAGTGCATTGAGTGGACGTAAGTCTTATGCCCTATCATACTGTTTTATTCTTAAAAGTACAAATAAAAAATCAGCTGGGCTCGGGTTGGAATTTTTGGGCACTCAGCATCTCACAGGAGTGCATGAAGGTGTATTGTATTGTCTTCACTAAAACCGACCGCTCAGAACATTGGCTCTTGCCTTATTTAGTAATGTCAAAAAGACAAACATACTATTTACAAACCAAGAAATAAAGCTTAGAGTTAAATATGTTGCTGTTGTTTTCAGATTGTATACCAGCTTAGTCTTGAATTTAGAAAATTCATGCACACCAGTACACCCTGAAGCATGAAATATATACAAACTTGTCACCTGATCAAGAATTGTAGGACATAGCTGGATGGAAAAACTCCAGCTGAAAATGGTTATATTTGTACATAGATATTTTGTAAATATTTGGAAAGTGGTCATTCCTGTCTCAGTAACAAAACATGGTCATCTAAATAAAAAGAAAATTATCTAAAGCTTATATTAAAGATAGCTGAAATTATACAAAATATCATAACCATCTGACTACATGTAATTCTGGAATGAAACAGTCAGACACTCTCCACTGGCATTCCTCATCTGACTGGTCACAGCTTGAAAACTATTATGCTTAGGAACCTTCCATAGCATCTGTTAACACATCTTGAAGTAGAGGCGTGTGTGCCAAATATCAAAATAATAGCTTTAGTGGTTAAGGAGCAATTATAGAGTGAAAATGCAAAAAGGTTCATCACTGACAATTTTTCTCAAACTGAGTTTCTAAAGTATCACACCTGTTTTTAGCCCTGTGAATCCTATTAAGGTTAATGGGAGAAACAGTCAGTCAGTAATTTAAGCCTTTTCTCTCTCTCTTTGCAAAACGGAGGGGCTATTGTCTAAAATACAAAACAGTGCCTAAATCAAAGTTAGTTTTTTACATTGTTAGAGGTGTTTTACTACACAAATATGGTATTACAAGTAGAGATGATAAGATAGCAGATATAATACATGTTAAGTTATTGCCCTGCTGAATGTTGCTTTTCTTTTAAAGGAAGTAAGATGCTGCATACATTTAGATTTCATAATCAAATACTTGCCCTAAATATACACATCTTTCAAGGGTAAAATCCTGGTCCCATTGAAGTTCCTGAGAGTTTTGCTATTGTCTTCAATGTGCACAGGAGCACATTTTGGCAATACAAGATCTACTCATGGACAGAAGAATCAAAGAATTTTAAAAGCCTTGAATGAAAAGCTCATTTCTGAGTGAACTTTCAACCTACTAAGTGTGAAGGTGAATCAAAATTTTTATCTCAAGCCACTAATATACAGAATTTATGGTAGTAGGTTGCCAGTTATCCTACAGCACAGTATGGGTGAGTGAGATTATTTTCTTTTCTCTACTGTGGGACAAATAGATTCATATTCTCTCAGTACTTCAGGAATGAAACCGTTTTATCTACAAGCAGAAAATCTGCACACTCTCCATAGTCGGTTTTTAAATAAAATATGAGCCATGCAGGTACTCTCAAAAGCATTATTTCCTCTAAGGACCAAAAAGACTATAAATACGTATGTACATGATTAACTTTACTCATGTGAGTAACTCCAATTAAGTCAAAAGAATTACTCAGATAAGTCCGATATTCATGAGTATAAGTGTTGGGGCGATCATTTGCTCTTTGATTTTAAAAGAAACAAACCATTTTTGACAATGTTGGCTTGTCCCAATATCACAGGGAAAATTTCAGACATCATATAGCTTATAAGAAACTTCAGCAAGAAAATGTACAACATTCTTCAAAAATAGAGTTGCTTTCAAATATTCAAATGAAAGCAAGAAACTTTTTTCCACCCCTGAATATTCATTCTGCTCTTTTTCATGTAAATATTTAACACTGTGAACTGTTCCAAATCATCTCTCTTGTGCCAGTGCTGAGTGATTCCTGGAAAGTGCTCAGGACCCTCAACTCATACTGGTGAGTCCATCATGTCTCCAGGAGTAGATCAGCCCCTTGCCTTATTAGACCCTCTGCACACAAATAATGTTGCATAAGCCTCTTGGGGGAAGGGACTGTCTTTTTGTTATGTTTCCTGATCCATAACTGAGGCTGCTAGGCACTGCAGCAATATGAACAATAATAATAAATAAATAAATGTATGCCATGTAGTTTTTTGTTTGACTTTATTGGGTCACCTCCACTGCGTTCCTTAGGAAGTAACCATGAAAAGGTATCTTGAATATTTTAGAATGTTAAGTAAGTTTTAGTGCCACTGATATTTGCTGGATTCACACACTACAACATACTTCTCGGAGTATAAAATTCACTCCATGTTTGCCACCCAACTCTGAACAAAGTTCAAACAAACCATCTTTGCAGGAAGACCTACACATTGATTGAGGAAGAGGGAATCTACCACTTCCATCATCAGTCAAGGCCTACCTATGTGCCTGTATCATGGCTGCTTTCCCCACCGCTATGGCTCTATAAGTTTGTGCCTTTCAACAACCCCTTTGCCCTGGAGGAATTTCAACAACATGGAAAAAGCTATAACATTGCACAGTAGTAGTGCAAACTTACCACAATACTTCACTGGTATGCATCCACCACAACATGGACAAATCGACTCTAATCAATTCTCCATCTTCATGGAGTCTTTGGGCTTCCTCCTGAAACTGCCAAAAGGGATGAAAATTAGTGTCATATTTAGGGTTTAATCATAGAAAAGTAGGGCTGGAAGGGACCTTGAGAATCATCAAGTCCAGTCCCATGGACTGTGGCGGGACCACAGGCATTTGTCCAACCTTTCCTTTAAAACCTCAGATTATGGGTATTCCATAACCTCCCTTAGAAGCCTATATCAGAATTTAATTATAAGATTAACAAGTTTTTCCTAATATCTAACCTAAATTTTCCTTGCTGAAGATTAAGCCCATTACTACTTGTCTTATCTTCTGTGAGCACAGAAAACAATCGTTCAGTGTCCTCTTTATAACAGCCCTTAACATATTTAAAGATTTATCAAGTCCCCCTTTAGTCTTCTTTTCTCAAAACTAAACATGTCCTGTTTTTTTAACCTTCATAGGTCAAGTTTTCTAAACCTTTTATCATTTTCGTTGTTCTCCTCTGGACTCTCTCCAATTTATTCACATCTTTCCTAAAGTGTGGGGCCCAGAATCAGACACAGTACTCCAGATGAGGCCTCACCAATGCAGAGTTGTACGTAAGATATGAGAGGTAATGGTCCCATTCAATACTCCTGTTAATACACTGCAAAATACTAGTCTTTTCCTTAGCTGCAGCATACTGTCAACTCATTCAATTTGTGATCCACTATAACCTGCAGATCCTTTTTAGCAGTACCACCACCTAGCAAGTTATTCCCCATTTTGTAATTGTGCATTTGATTTTTCCACTCTATGTGTAGTGCTTTGTACTTGTCTTAATTTAATTTTGTCTTGCTGAATTCAGAGCAGTCTTCCAATTTGTCAAAGCCCTTTTTAGTTTCTAATCAAATCCTCCAAAGTGCTTTCAACCCTACCCAGCTTATTATCCTCTTCACATTTTACAAGCATATTCGCCACGCATTATCCAAGTAATTAATGAAAATATTGAATATCACCAGATCCAGGATCACCACTGTGAGACACTACTAGATATGCCCTCCCAGTTTGACAGCAAACCACTGATAACTACTCTGAGTACAGTCTTTCAATCAGTAGTTTGGAACCACCTTATAGTAATTTAATCCAGACCACGTTTCCTTACTTTGCATATGAGATTGTCGTGTGGAACTGTGTCAAAAGCATTACTAAAATCAAGATATATCATGAGTATTGCTTCCCCTCTCCTCACTAGGTAAGTAACTCTTGTCAAAGAAAGACATTAGGTTGGTTTAATATGATTTGTTCTTGATAAATCCAAGCTATTATCCTCCAGGTGCTTACAAATTATTGTTAATAATTTGCTCCAGTATCTTTCCAGGTATTGAAATTAGTCTGACTACAAATCTCCTAAATCCCCAGGTCCTCTTTGCTCTACTTTTTTAAAGAAAGGTTCTATAGGTGCTTTTGCAGTCCTATGTGACCTCACCTGTCCTACAGGATTTCTCAAAGACAAATGTTAACAATTCCAAGATTGCTTCAGTTAGTTCCTAAGTACCATAGGATGAATTTCTTCATGCCCTGCCAACATAAATACATCTAATTTACCTAATTTTCTTTAACATGATCTTTCCTTATTTTGGCTTGCATTTCTTCCTCCTTATTGATATCTTTACTTGTGTTTAGCATCTGGTCACCATTAACTGTTTTAGGAATGACTGAAGCAAAGTACGCATTAATTACCTATTTCATGGTGCTTTCATTATGGCATTAGATATTAGCTCTCCTTTCCCACTAAGTAGAGGACCTACACATTTTTTCATCTTTCTGTTGCTCCTTAAGTAGTTAAAGAACCTCTTCTTATTGCCTTTATGTCCCTTGCTAGGTGTAACTCATTTTGTGCTTTAGCCTTTCTGATTTTGTTTCTATATGCTTGTGCTATTCTGTTGTATTCCTAAGCAATCTGTCTATACCTCCACTTTTGGTAGGATTCCTTTTCTATTTTCAGGTCATTAAAGATCTCTTGATGGACCCATATTGGCCTCTTACTATTCTTCCTATATTTCCTTCACATCGGGATAATTTGCTGTTGTGTCTTTAATATTGTCTCCTTGTGAAACTGCCAACTCTTCTGAACTTCTTGCCTTAGATTTTCTTCCTTAAATTTGTTGAAGTCTACTTTGTTGAAGTCTATTGTCCTTATTCTGGAAATTGTGTTTTGATGTAAGACTTTTCCAACAGATGTCTGAGTAGTTAACATCCCCCTGTAATTTGTGATATACAGAAATATCCGCAATGAACAGAACAGAGTCCACCATATCATTTCACATTAGTCACCAAACAATCCTGGGATGATGGACACTTTTGGCCAGCAAAGGAATTTGGATAGCCAGCAAAAGTAAAACTACAATCTTCATTTTAATACTTAATCACATTCCAGAAAGCTGAACGATATATAATAGATTTAAATACACTAATTCATAACCAACTATATTAATTAACTTACTGTACCAAAATCACTTCAGAGACATTTTAGTAGATATATTTTAGTGTTATATAAATGAAAGGAACTTTATCCCATTCATCCTTATAGTATTCTACATCTAACACAACTGACATTAAGTAGATTAAAAAATAAAAGCTAAATGCACAGTATTTTTATGGCTAATGAACAATAGCCATTTACTGTCTCTTGTAGCATTACAACATGAATGCCATCTAAATTAATACATATTCCAGTTAAGATTAAATAATTAGTGGCTGCAAATTGGTGCTGGTGGCTTCTCATTTAAATGCAAAATGAAATCACAACAAATCATTTGGCAACATTTGAAAACAATATAGGAAGGCTATGGTATATAATTCTGGAGGTGAGCTGTAAGTTTTAATGCTGAAGTCAGAGAATCAGTAAATCCAGCCTCTCTGTTGATTAAAGACAAGACTGCTCAGGTAAATGGACACTATGACTATGTCTTTACTACAGAGAAAAAAAAGTTTTACTACCAACCTGTGCATAGGTGCTGGAAGTAGAGGTGCTGAGGGTGCTACTGCACCTCCTGCCTTGAAGTGGTTTCCATTATATACAGGGTTTACAGTTTGGTTCAATGGTTCTCAGCACCACCACTATAAAAATTGTTCCAAGACCCCTGAACCTGTGTTAACTAATCCATGTTACAATCTTCCCAGTTTTTCTTTTATCAGCTGAAATGCAGCTTAAAACTACATCGTTCCTTGACATAGGATTTTAACATGGAGATAGCTTAATGATTATCCAAACATTTTCCTTGTAAAGATAAGGCCTATGAAGAGGTTTTCTGATTATTTGTGGATTAGTCCTTCACAGTTCAGGTGGGAAGAGTTGCATATATAAATGCAAGGCAAAAGTGCTGAGCCCAGTGATCATGTTGCTCTTATCAAATAGCCGCAGAATGGCCAAAGAGCAGTGCATGTAGTCAAGCTCCTTATTTGCAGGCTCATGATCACATTTAAGGCCAGGCCTCCTCAGACATTTCCATTCTTTGCCACACCCTGCACTTAAATGTGAGTGAGTATGCACTCACATGACTTGAAATTTACTTCCATTCAGTGTGAACAAATATGGCTGACACACCATCTTATTTGTTCCCATCTGATCCTCTGCTCTCCCTTGCTCTGGAATCCAACATGGTTGCAATCACTGCTGCACACCATCTACAGACTTCTGGGAACAAGTAAAATAAGCTATATAGCTACACATCTGCCTTAGAGAATTTCAATGTGTTAAAATATGCAGAGTTGTCATAAAATGATTACAGTATCTTGAGCCAGTGAAAAAATGTGCCACTGTCTTCTGTATTAGCCACAAGTGACACAGAAGCCAGGAGAGAATAATAATTGAACCAAATGATAAGTTATAGCTTTCTGGTGCTTGGTTTAACACAGGCGAAACAAGGGCACAACATATGCATATTGGGAAAGTGAATTATACACAGTCAAAGCGAAGTGTGACTAATGCCTGGGGCTTTTCTATGGAAGTATATGGTCAAGTGTTACATCAAAATTCCCAGCCTGACTCATTACTGCTGAACTCGTTTCCTAAACGGTGGCAATGCAGAGGAAGAAAATCTCTTCATAACCATCTTTCTAATTAGTCCACCAATAGCAATATCATCTGAGCACTCCTCTAGGAAAGATTAGGACTCTGCAAAGTGCTTGAAGCAAGGGATATCCAGAGCCCCGGACCGGCTCCAGGCGGCGGGCTCCTCATTCCGTCTTCCTCTTTGAGCTGCCCCTGAATTGCCGCTGAAGAGGAAGAGAGGGAAGACCTGCCACCGAACTGCCGCAGAAGAAGCGGTGCAATTGAGCTACCACCGATGTGCCGCTGCTCTTTTTTTTTGCTGCTTGGGGTGACAGAAAAGCTGGAGCCAGCCCTGCCAGAGCTGTTCATTGGAATCAACCTTTCTGAACAATTCTATCCCCCTTGTCCATCAGTCAGCAGCCCCCTGCAATTCTGCCCTCACCACCACTTTACATGCAGCAGGCTGACTCCCTGCCACCAACTGGTAGAAAGAGACAGTCTGAAGTATTGAGGCAGTAGGAAAACCTACATATTTCCTTCAGTCTTATAAGTACCCTAACCCTGTGTTAGGATTTTGCTCTCATGAGATACTCCTTTTTCAATAAGGAAAGCAAGATGTGTGGAGACCATTACAGAAAAAGGGCTTTTCCCTCTGCTCAGTGGCAGGTCTTTTAAGGTTGACTTCTGTCATGTTGGTACTATTAGGTCATCCCTGATTGCTGCATCAAAAGGCAAATAGACTCTCAGATCAGAATAAAAATTGAACTGAAATCACTGCCTGCCATTTGGTCAAATTTGCCTGCTTCACACACTAGTGTGAAATTGTTTTTGGCGAGATCTTGAGGGTAACATCAGGAGGAATATTTTTTATCTCTTTCTGGAGAAGATAGATGTTTAATGCATGTCTGCTGATTCATCCAGAGTGTAAAATTTCAGCTGAGAGACCAGTGTTATTATTCAATCACATTTTGCAATCAGCCAGCTCCCATTCCTCCACAAAGTATTTTTTCTGTATGAAAAACAAGGCCTTGGAGGCAAGTCTGGGACTGCTCAATGCCATATTGAATTTACTGGCATATCTCAAGCAATATGGCAGAAGCATTGCAGTGATGCAATATCTAACCTATAATAATAAGAAAATGTGGTAAAAGATGGTGGCGACAGACTGTTGAAATCCCCAATGGCTTGAATGAGAGTTAACTAGAGAGAATTCCTAAAGGGTTACTGTCTTCAACAGAACAGAGCCCAAAAAATAAAATTGTTGGGGAATCTGAAATGTCACTGAATAAAGGAAATATATGAGCCTTCAAGAGAGAAATACCCAATCAGTACATGGCATTCTACAACTTAAAATCTCTAGTTATTTTTTAAAGAGATTGAATTGCTCCACCTTTTCGCTTTGTTTTTTTTTTTTAATTTGATCATTTCAAGCCTGGAAAGTGAAAATACAGACACTATAACAAGGAGCTGCCCAGAATGAAGACAAGTCAAATGAGTTACCAGAATATAAAAAAGGTTTATTCCAAGTTCCCCACTCCCCTTCCCAATCCTGTTTTCAGTTGCTGTTTTCTTAATTCTCTCTCCTCTTGCTTCACTTGGCAGCTATTTCAAAAATCTACACCCTAGCCAAAAGTTTAAACGAAGAGACTCTTTTCATTGCTGATGCTAGTGCAGCACCATGGAACCCAAGAGCGTACAAGCTGTATAGCTGGCACTTTACTGCAATCCATCAATCATGGCAGCATGATATTCAGTCCTCTCCTGAACTTGCATTCATCACTTGAAAACGTAACACAGTGGGGTTCATATAGTATTATGTGCACATTTTCCTAAGAGCAAATCAGACTCGGGTACTGAGATAAGTTTGGGGTAAAATGCATTTTTACAATGAATTAACCCTTCATTTGTACTAAAAGAAAAATAGGTTACTGCCATCTTCAAACAATTAGATTCGTAATGAACTGTGTTTATGGTCTTATAGCAGTGAATCATGTCTCCTGCACTTCTGCTTTTGCAAAAGGATAATCTGCTAAGGCAGCAGCTATTACAGAACCTATTAAACATTAGACCTTCCTGTTCTTTTAGTGAAAATTAACAATCAGAGGTGTAGCTGAAATTTTCAATCCTGTCCTCAAGCCAACACACTGGTCAGTGCCCAAGTTAAATAATTATATATAAAGAATACTGTGACCCAGGGATCTCTTGATGCCAATTGGCAGAGGGTATAAAGGGTGCATAAGGGTTATAGGAATATTCTGGGTCTATTGTTTACATTCTGTTTCATCAAAGAATGTGATATAAGGTCTCTAGTAAAATCTTGCTTCATACTGGTGGTTTTCATGCGGACTGAACACCAGCAAAGGTGAAAAACAAGTATTTTTTCAGACAAGAAATGTCTCTGTCTCTCTCCGTTTACATGAAATTTAAGTATTGTATGGTTCACAGTGGGCCTCTACTCAATTCTGAGCCAAATTCTAATGAAAGATTGTGGAATCTTCAAGACAGGAAATTAACAGGAAGAGCCAAACAGCAGGAGTTATCCTGTTTATGAATCATAACTATATCTGAGGAAGAGATGAACCCCTATGTATTCTTTCAATCAGCGTGGACTAGCTGCAGAAGGCTTGATGTGATGAGACGGGGTGTCAATCAAGTTTATTGAAAATACAGGGGAAAATTTTTTGTTGGAGATAGGGGAATGCCTTGCTAGTTAAGTTTAGTCTCTAGAAAGTGTGTTGTGATTTTGTTATGTAGTCATTTGTTTCCAATATATTCCCTCTCACTATCACCAGAACCCCTGTTCTTTGATAATAGATAAATTTATAGTGAAAACATGAATAAGTTTATGAGCTGTGTCTTCAGCAGGGCTCTGTTCTGAGGTATAATTAATAAACTTCAATGAGAATTGAAGTTGTGTTGTGATGTTACAAGAGATTTTCACTTACATTGAATCCTGTATACATTTCAGCACCCTGGGTAGGGATACTGACAGTAAGAAGGGGGCGGGGGAATGAGAAACATCTGGAGCAATTCACCTCTCCCAGTTAGCATTTCAAAGGTAGTGTTAGCATCAGAGTACTTTAGTTTGCAGGGAGCAATAGTTAGTTTTAGGCTAAATGCTTTAGGTAAGTTATAGTGAATGATAGTTTATAGTTAAAAATCCAGAATGGTGGAGACATTGATTTTCTATTAGAAAACATGAAAGGTGGAAGACACAGACTAAATTGACCAAGAGCAAACAAGAAACAAAGGTGGAACAACGTTCAGGAAAATTATTCAGAATACCTGCAGGGAGGGGCAGGAGGAGGAATAGCTATGATGTCAGAGCAAAGCTGATTGGTTGCATGAGTTGCCACCCATGTAGGGAGCTCTCAGCTTAAAAGGTCAACCAATCAGAGGAGGCCAGAAACTGTATATAAGAAGACAGATGACAAGCTACAGTGTGTGGGTATGAGTGAGAGTGGAGAAGACTAGAAAAGAGGCAAGAGGAAAGGAGAAAACCAAAGAGTGGAGAGAAGTAGCAGCAGCAGAAGAAAAGGATCACAGGCTGTAACAGCATACTTGACAGAGCAGAAGTACCCTAGACAATTCAAAGGGATTGCTGAAAGAGTGTAAGTCTGATTTTTAGGATGATTCTTGAGAAATGACTTAGTATGCCTATAAATAAAGCTGAATGCCTGCTTCTATGTGTTATCCACCTCACTCTATTTCATGACCGTCTGATCACCACTCACAAAATGGTAATCTTAATGTTTCTTTAATGTTGTATTGTAATGTCGTTTTATACATATACATAGAACATTTGTATGTTACATTGCAAGAAGCCCAATGTTATTGTATTGGAGGCCTTATGCATGTGTATGAAAAGTTCAATGTGTACCAGTATCACAACTTTGTACTTGTCTCATAGTCTGTGTAGTCCCTTGTACCATTTAAATGTATAACCTTTAAGAATAGTTCAGTTGTGCCTTATTAGCTATTATACATTGTAATTTTCTTCTTTTCCTTTTCTTGTTTTACTAGATATACTGTAGCCACCAAACTTTCTCTTAATAAAGACTTTGTTTTTGAAGAACTACTACCTGTATGACTGTTCTTTGAGCCAGAGGGCTATATCTGTGTCCTTTCCAGGGCTAGCAGGGTTAGCCTGCTCTGGAGAGTCCTCTGCAGGTTGCAGACAAACTCCCTGGCAATTCCTTTAGGGCAGGTCACTACCTTTCTCCCTATATGGGCAGAATAAATTAACAATCCATTTATAATTATATGCAGACCAGTACTCGAGTGCCTTGGGTACAAATTGCGGGGTAACAGTGATAATTAACATAATGTCAGGATGTACAGCTATGATTATTTAATAGCTTTCAGCAATGCTACTTCATGATAGTGTGACTCTCAATCTCATCACAACTAGTGTAATATGCAGTGCAAACTGCCATATTGCCAATGGTAATATTGCAGGTTTTATCTTGTTCTCAGGATGGATTTCCTAGGCATGCCATGAACAGAATTTGTCTCTGTCTTACTCTTAACCTACCATCCTATTCTCTATCATCAAGCAACTCGCAGGTTTCTGTCTCTATAATGACGTATTGATTACATCCCAAGATTTTTGAATCTTGCATTTCATCCATAATCAAAACATCAAATATACTGCGACATCTCTCACCCCATTGATTGCCAGGCTTGATTCGGCTGATCTGGCTGGCTAGATGGGTGTCCCCTTCCTCCCTCACTGCTCCATATGCATCACTCCCAAAGCTGCGCGCTCTGTCGAAGAGGACGACCTTCCAGATAGAGGAGTACTGTTCTTCAGTTAACAGTTTATGGTAGCTGTGCTCCGCTGCTAGAACCTCCAAACTTCTCTTTCTTGAGTTCCTGCCTGGATCCCTGCTTATCTGCAACTTAGACAGTTACTGTTTCTGCAGTTCCAATACTAAACTATTTCATAATTAGCCATTTAGTTTCAAACACTTACTTCTACATCCCAGCCAGTACTAAATCCTCTCTAGTGCCAAATAAAATCTATATTCTCCAAGATCTCATGCAGACCCACTGTCTTCATTCAGGTGCTATCTTTAGTTGAGATAATTCCAGTTAGTTTTGTAACTATACTCAATAATAGTACTTGTCTTAAAGATTGTCTTCCATTTCTGTCTAGGTAGGTAGGTAGGTAGGTAGGTAGGTAGAAGACCATAAATACCTGCTTCTACCCTCTCTCCATTCATCTTAAATGTTTTCTAAGCATACTTTTTCATGTTAGTTGTGTGACCATTTAAAAAGTAGCATCAATCTCCTATTATATAGCTCTCTCCTCAATTTCTTGTCATTTCTGCTTTCATGAGCTCCTTCTCAACATTTTTTTTTAAATCTTACTTTTTATAAATAGTAAGGAGCTATTTAATGATCCTTTATTTAACTTTTGAAATTAAAACAACATCTAAAATTAGCTGATAATTGTCCTTCACCCAATGATGGTTCAATTGTGACATTAATCTTCCTATAATGAAAACTAAACAGAACAGTGTTGGATTGTACAAATTTCAGAATGGACCAGGACAGTAAGGAGTTAATGGTCTGTTCTGGAGACAGGTATAGAATCAGCCCAAAACCACAAAACCAACCCCCAATATTCCATATATAGTTAATAATCAGGAGGAACACAATATACAAGGGGAGGTGGGTGCATCAGGGCAATCCATATCCTGGAGACTTAACCTCTGTGTATAATAGGGACTTTTTTTTCAAAATTTCCCACCATTTGTAACACAGGTTCAGTTCCACTGATAGTAGCAGCATTGAGAATTTAGCAAAGCCAGGCTCACATTGGTGATGCAAGCAACATATTCACTAGACCTGTTTTGAGCAGAGCTAAATGACACTGATTAAAACCACAGTGACAGGCAATGACCTATCTACATGAGGGTTCTGAACATGGCTAATATTGGGATGTCAGCAATAGTAGAAAAAATTTAGGAGAGAGAGTTGACTACTGCTGGCAAAGCAATGAATGAAAGAAAGCAGCAGCTTGGGTGAGGGAAGACTAAGCCTACAGACTGTTTAGCCACTAAGGCCCAGATTCTCAAAAGGTTGTGCCTAACTCTCACTGAAATCAATGAGACTTAAGCACCTTTGAGGATTTGGGCCTCAGTGAGTAGGAGAGATTGATTAGGACTCACTGAGTTAATAAATATTCTGGAGACAAACTGTACATGGGTGTTGGTGACATCTGAGGATAGACTGCTTGGTCCCTGTATGAGAGAAACTGTTCAGCAAACACCTAGCCCTGCTCTACACTATGGGGTTAGGTTGAATTTAGCCATGTTAGGTCACTTTTAAAATGAATGCGTCCACATAAAAGTCCTTTAAATCAACGGAACGGGGTTGGTTAAAATCGACTTCTGTACTCCTCCCCGGCGAGGGGAGTAGCACTAAAATCAACCTTGCTGGGTTGAATTTGGGGTAGTGCAGACACAAATCAATGGTATTGGCCTCTGGGAGGTATCCAAAGTGCTCCATTGTGACCACTCTGGACAGCACTTTGAATTTCCTATGCACGAGCCAGGTACACAGGAAAAGCCCCGGGAACTTCTGAATTCCATTTTCTGTTTGGTCAGTGTGGTGAAGGCAGCAGCACTCAGAAGCACAGGTGACCATGCAGTCCCCCCAGAAACGTAGAGTGTAGAATGTTTCTACGCTCCACCTATCATCTCTGTCCCTGAGGTTATCGCAGATTAGAAGGTGGAAAAAACGCACCCACGATGAAATGTTTTCCAAGCTCATGCAGTCCTCCCACATTGATAGGGTATAGTTTAATGCATGGCAGCATTCAGTTGCTGAGGCCAGGAAAGAATTAGGTAAGTGCAAAGAGCGCAGGCAGGATGCGCTGTTGAGGCTAATGGGGGAGCAAATGAACATGATGAAGCATCTGTTGGGGGAGAAAATGGACATGATGAAGCATCTTTTGGAGCTACAGGAAAGCCAACAAGAACACAGACCCACGCTGCATTCACTGTATAACCTACCCTCCTCCCCATGTTCCATAGGCTCCTCACCCAGATGCCCAAGAACAGGGGGGTGGGGGAGGGGAAGCTCTGGGCACCCAGACACTCCACTTCAGAGGATGGCCCAAGTAACAGAAGGCTGTCGTTCACAGAGTTTGATTTTTAGTGTGGTTACAATAAGCAATGTGGCCTTGTCCTTCCCTCCTCCCTCGCCCCACCCAGGCTACTTTATCCATTATCTCATTTTTTTTCTTAAGAAAGAAAGAATGAATGGTTTCAAAACAATAGTTACTTTATTTCGAAGGGGGGAGGGTGATTGGCTTGCAGGAAAATAAAATCAACAAAGGGGGCAGATTTGCATCAAGGAGAAACACACAACTGTCACACCAAAGCCTGGCCAGTCATTAAATGGATTTTCAAAGCCTCTCTGATGTGCAGCATGCCTCGCTGTGCTTTTCTAATCGCCCTGGTGTCTGGCTGCTCAAAATCAGATGCCAGGCAATTTGCCTCAACCTCTCACCCCACCATAAACGTCTCCCCCTTACTCTCACAGATATTATGGAACACACAGCAAGCAGCAATAACAATGGGAATGTTGGTTGCACTGAGGTCTGACCTAGTCAGCAAACAGCACCAGCGAGCTTTTAAACATCCAAAGGCACATTCTACCACCATTCTGCACTTGCTCAGCCTATAGTTGAACTGCTCCTTACTACTGATCAGGCTTCATGAACCATGGGAGCAAGCGGTAGGCTGGGATAGGTGCAACCGCGCGGTGCTGTCAGCTGGGAGAGCAGCCTGAGGCAGAAGCCTCCAGCTCACATGATATTCCAGGCAGGATTGAATCGCCATGAAATGAAACTTAAGAGAATGACCTGGAGTCTCTGGATCCCATTCAGTGCTCTAAGAGGAGGATAGCCATGTCTGTCCAGGCGCCCTGATCGACCTCACCGAGGTCTGCCAGGACCACTCAGGAGATGTACAATGGCTATCAGTCCTACTGCACCATCTGCCGCAAAGGCAAGGAGCTGCTGCTGTGAAGCAATGCAGTACCATGTCAGCCACCAGCACCCAGGAGACGTATGACGACGGTGAGCTGAGCGGGCTCCATGCTTGCCATGGTATGGCATCTGCACGGGTAACCCAGGAAAAAAGGCGTGAAACAATTGTCTGCCGATGTTTTCATGGAGGGTGGGAGGGGAGGGGGGCCTGATGACATGTACCCAAACACCTGTGACAACATTTTTGCCACATCAGGCTTTGGGATGGTAACCCAGAATTCCAATGGGCTGCAGGAACTGTGGGATAGCTGTAAGTCAATACTAGCCATGGTAGTGAGGACGCACTCCGCTGACTTAATGCGCTTAACGTGGACATACGCAATCGACTGTATAAAATCGACTTCTATAAAATTGACCTAATTTCATAGTGTAGACATACCCCTAGATATGGATACACACACACACATACACATACACACACACACAAGGGCATGTCCTCATTTTTGACCAATGTATTCAGAATTTTAAGGTCAGGAAATGGATGGTAGGAAAGAGTAGTTTGAGTGTTAAGTTGCCATGTTTGATGATAGTGAGTTACTAGAAGTTAGACTGATGTACTTTAGCTATTATTTATGATTTTTTTAAAGTTAACTTTATTGGCACCTAGAATACAGAGATAGGTGCTATTTTTGTCATCCATACTAATCTAAATAAATAAATTTACATGAGAGATTAGTTTTCACTTCAGACTAACTGGGTCCTTTCCTTCTCATACATTACCACATGTAAGAAAAGTTTTCAAGCTGTCCTTTGTAACACTTATGCCAGCTACTGTCATCAGATTGGATCCTCTCTGACAACTCTGCAATCTGTGATATTGGGAACTGTACTTAAGTGGTTTAGCTTCCCAGACAGGAAGTGTGGAGGAGGTGCATGACAGAAGCCCATATTCTGTTCTGCAAAAGCAGTTGAGAACTGCATCACTGAATAAAGAAAAGTTCCTTCAAGCACCTTGGGTCTAGGCTGATTATTTAATCACCCACATAACCCTTTTCCTTCAATGGGTTTTCATAGACGTAACTGATTAGAACTCAAACAATTCTGTTGATGATGCATTAATAAGAATATAATCTAGCTCACTCTCATAGCTACATTGACTATTCAGGACAAACATGGGTATCAAGTAACGAAAAAAATTGTCACTGAAGTCACCAAACATGACTTAGAAAGGGAATCCCAAATCCTAGAGATGTGGAGAAGTTCTGTTGAGTAAGATGGTGCCAGTTTCACTGCGGCACTTTTCATAACACACATTCCACTGGCTGGGACCACTTCATGCTATCTTCAACTATAATGCAATTCACTGTAGAACAGGAAGTAAAAAAACAAACCAAAAAAAACCCAAACCCAGCCTATATTCAACCAAAAATACAGCTGGAAGATTAGGTGGCAGATTTGTAATTATTCAAACTGGAATTTGGCCAGGATGCTGGTGTTTACAACTCTGTTCTTACAAAATGTAGCATGAAATCATTAATGATTAAAGGTTTATAGGTCCATGGCTTTATATTTCATCTGAAAAACAGCACCTCTAGCAGTATAATGCTCATAACACAAAGTTGTACTGACAAGGGAAGAAAGATTTTCATTTACTCAATCTCCATCAGCATCCTGGGTTTCACATCCTCATATTGTGCAATCAGAATATTGTCTATAATCACATTGAGAGAGGACTAAATCAGTTGATTCTAATCACTAATACAAGAACTATTAAATTTCATATACTAAATGTACTCACAACTGAACAGGAATTTGCTCCAAAGGCTTTAGTAGACAACAGAATGTGCCAACCACATTGTTAACTGGTTCAGTGTGCCACATTATTACACTCCTAATTTTCACCCAGGCAATTAATTAGTAATAGCAATGCTGCATTAGACCTAACTTCAGTTGGAAGAGTGAACATTGATCAAAAGAGCATGGTCCATGAAATACCCTGCCAGTGTAACCTTTAAGCACCACCCTACCTTCGTCTTAGACTATTTCACTGCACATCCAATTGCAAAGAGCCACTTCAAGGCAATAAATAATAACTAGAGAGGCATTTCAGATACCTGGAGGTCTTAGCATCCTCAGCTATTCATTAGCTGAGCATGAATTCTAGCCATCTCCATATAAAATTAACGGATTAATTACTCTCTTTTAATAGTAGGTTAATATTTTAAAAAATCCAACAAAGCTCTGTACTTTGAAGTGTTCTTAAAAAGTATAACTAAGTAACTGTTACAGTCATTGTTAGTTAATTGTCATTATTCTGTATCTTTGTGAATAAAGCCAGAGCAGAAGACTCTAAGATAGTGTATAGGGTATATCCCCAAAACACAATGGAAAGAAGTGACATAAGGAATTTGGGGTTCCATTCTCTCTTATGCAAAAATAATCTGTAAAGGGTAAAGGAGATGCCAATGCAGAACTGAGCATACCACTCCCCTTCCTGGTTGCCAGCATAAGGGACATGGCTGTGGGAATGCAGATGTGGCCACAGCAACCTGACAAAGATGGTGAGGAGGAGACAACTGTTGCCTGCTGGTGTACTTTAGAGTATGAGTGTAAACTGGATAGTGAATGAGGAACGATTGTAGGGCAGCATGAAATTAGCTGGATATCATAACTGTTCATTTCCAGACTTTCTAATATTTAGAGATTTGGGAATTTGTTGGGGGAGTTGTTTTGGTTTGGTTTAGGTTACTGTATGTAGTAGTTTCGTAAAGAAAATATAATATGGATTGTAGGTGTAAGATCGATTACATTGAATTTTTTTAAATTATTTTTCCCCCATGGGGGGGAATATTCTATACAATTTTCCTTAAAATTGATTATATTTTAAACCCTGCAGTTCAGGCACTTCCCTGTTCTTTCTAAAAATATATTCATATATAGTACAACCTCAGAGATCAGACTATCATGGGTAGCACTGAATTTGTTTGGGTAATAAAGGTGTCAAATCATCAAGGGAATTATGAGAACCTTTGGTTAATGGAGTTCAATCAATCTAGATTGTATTGTACAGGCTAAAGAACTCTTTCTTCTTTAATTATTTGGAATTCTGGACAGGATCTTGCATATTACTGAAGTTTAATTGTTCATTTTTATAGGCTCTTGATATGCACGATTTCTGCTTTGGCAATTTCTCCACATGGAAAGAATTTTTAGGCAGAATAGCAGCAGAACTGCCTCTTGGTGAAATCTCTTCGCCTGCAGAATAGTCTCCCAAGGGAAGTGACAGACCAGAAGTCCAGAGATATTTAAATCATGAATGGACAAAGCACAGGAGAATATTCTGTAGGCAATAATCACAAGCTGGTAAGGGGACAGACTAGATAAGTTAGACTATTAGGTCTCTTGTTCCTCTAATTTCTATGTCCCTACTTGTCTGCCATATGTCAGCTACTGGCATTTCTCTTCAGTCATCTGCGAACAAGAATAATTTCTTCTCCTATTTCATATGCAGCCCCTTCCTGGGACTCATGTCTGAAAATGCAGTTTATATATCCTCAAGGGAGAGCTTATTGCAGTGAAGCAGCCACAATGTACAGAAATGTCAAGACTTAATGACAAGAAAGCAGTTTACTTGAAAGATACTGATCTCAGTATATAATGCTCTATGCATGGCTTAGATTACAGGAATTTGACCCTGAAGCAACGAATCCGTTAAAGACCCAGAACTGTGATCACTTGGAAAGGCCATCTAGTGAGTACATGCTCTGATTCTCTTTCAGCTCTTCAGGCTTGTATTTTCAGGGATTTTAATTAAAAGGTAATAGCATAAAATTTTTCAGGGTTTGCAGAGTGGTTTCTGGTCCTCCACAGTTAACAGAGAGGAAACTTAATAAAGATAGGAACTTCCTGGAGAGGGTGTTTTCTAGTTGCTCCTTGAACTGTTTATGACCTCACTGTACAGGGTTGAAATTTAAACCTTATATTTGATCAAGCTACTGGTTGGTTGTTCTATCTCTTCTTGCAGTCCCCAGATCTCCTCCCTCAAACGATCTTACAAAACTAAAATAAAACCACTGACTGAGAAAACTCTACAGACACACTTTGGCAGCACATAGGATGTGCAGGGCAGAGGAACTGGTTTAGTTCCGCTATGCATCATGGTCAAAATGCCCAAGAGGTGTCTGTAATCCATGTTTGCTATTACTCAATATGGCTATTTAAGGGAAGGGGGATATTCTGATCCACTAGCTAAACCCAACACAGGAGGTATAGCTACATAGGACAATAATGCAACAGAAACAAAAAAGCAATTCAATTACAGCAGTTGGAAGCCTGGAATGGGGAGCAGTGCATCAATCACACATCCTGTTCCAACAGTTTTGGTGCAGGTGAAAAAGATTTAGCCCTTGTTAAATACTGGCAGTTCCTGTGCTTCCATCTGGAGCCTGACAGGTGAACAGCCATGAGTTTGCATCTTTGGCTAAAAGCACACTCCAGCTCCCTTCAAGGCTACTGTAAATCAGGGAAGACTTATCCCATGTCCCCTTTTCTGCTGAGATAATTCCCTTAGCTGACTTCAAGTAATTCAAACTGGTTACTCCCAATTGCTTTGGTTCTCCCCTTCGGGAGAATTAGCAAACCTTGTACTTGTATCAGTTTTCCTTCTCTTGATTATCTTTACTTATTCATTTAATCTTTAGCAATTCTCTCAATTTAATAAATCTCTCATTGTGTAATGTATAAGCTACAAGTATCAGAATGCTCTCACACACACAAACCCCCACATTAATTAGGGTTGAATGAACCAGTTCAAATAAGAACCATGAACTTTTCTCCAGCATTTGAAAATTCACTAGCCTGGTCTGAGGCTTGAAAAAATTTGGCTAATATTTTTTAATTACCATTCCTATTCATGTCTGGACTTCCAGATATTGGAAGGAAAAAAAGCCAAAATGTGCATCTATTCTTTAATATGACTATCTTAAAAGTTAAGATTTCCCCTACATTTGACAGTAAACCACAAGTGTACTGAAGGGGAAAGGGGAAGACTCAAACGGTGCAAAATACATGAAAGCAATGATTCTATAGCTCAAGTGCAACATCAGTTTCAAGCTAAGAAAGAATATGATGCAAAGAATGCATCTGAGTAAGTCTGTTTCCTATGATCCACGCAACTTGATTTTTCCCTTTAGCAACAAAGTTGAAGTCAATATTGGGAGTAAGAAACATGCAAATTTCTTGAAGGACAAAGATACATCAATTAGCAGCATAAAACTCAGAGGGAAGCATACTTCTGTTCCACATAAAATTTCCCGAAAAACCATACACACCATGAAAGTTAGTTCATTTCCATAAGAAACAAATTGGTAGTTGACGCAGATGAAGGCAGCTGCATACTTTACTGCTAATAAGCCACACTAGAGGCCTTGTTCAAAATATAAGAATTCTGTAATGGGGCCCCAAAGGGCCAAGTCCACAAATTGTGGACTCTCATTGTGCTGCATATGCACAATCACTTGTTTCCAAGGCAACTAATGCAGCAGGTACATGAGCAGTACAAAACCATCAAAGTATAGACATTAAGTAAAGCCTTCTGACTTCATTTTTAATCTGGGCTGGGTCCTGCATACTCTTAAGTATTTGGCTTGTGTCTGTTCCGCACTCTAAAAACTAGTCATCACCTAACCTCTACTATTCATCCCAAGCAAACAGAGTAAATCATAACTGCGAGTGATAAATACAATTATCTAGGGCACAGTCCTGCATTCCTTATTCTCATTTCTGGTTACTGAAATTCCCCTCTTTAGTCACAGGACACGTACAGGATAGTGTCATACAATCTAGCTTCCCACAACTGCCCTAGCAGCATGCCACAACCCTAACCTAGAAGTAGAATCTTAAGGGGTAATTAACTAGTTCATTCTTCTAGCCATCCTTAGTCTCTCTGGTGGGGCTGCCAATACATAGACTTTAAAGCCAGAAGGGACCATCATGATCACCTAGTCTGACCTCCTGCACATTGCAGGCCACAGAACCACCTGCAGAGACCCAAATAATGATTTAAAGTTCTCAAATCATGATTTAAAGACTGCAAGTTACAGAGAATCCACCATTTACACTAGTTTAAACCTGCATGTGACCCATGCTCTATGCTGCAGAGGAAGGTAAAACACCCCAAATCTGCCCCGGGGGAAAATTCCTTCCAGACCCCAAATATGGGGAACAGTTAGACCCTGAGCATGTTGACAAGGTCCAGCAGCCAAATACCTGGGAAAGAATTATCTGCAGTAACCCAGAGACCTCCTCATCTAGTGTCCAGTTACCAGCTATTGGAGACCCTTGCTACTAGCAGTCACAGATTGCCTACATGCCATTGTGGGTAGTCTGATCATACCATCCCCTCCATAAACTTATGAAACTCAGTCTTGAAGCCACTTAGGTTTTTTGCCCCCACTACTCCCACTACTCCCCTTGGAAGGCTGTTCCAGAACTTCCTTCCTCTGACAGTTAGAAACCTCTGTCTAAGTTCAAGCATAAATTTATTGATGGCCAGTTTATATCCATTTGTTCTTATGTCCATATTGGTGCTTAACTTAAATAACTCCTCCCCCTCCCTGGTATTTATCTCTCTGATATATTTATAGAGAGTGATCATATTGCCCTTCAGCCTTCTTTTGTTTAGGCTAAACAAACCAAAATCTTTCCGTCTCCTCTCATAAGGTAGGTTTTCCATTCTTCTGATCAGCCTAGAGGCTCTTCTCTGCATGTGTTCCAGGTTTAATTCATCTTCCTGAAAAATGGGAGACCAGAATTGCACACAGTATTCAAAATGAGGTCTCACCAGTGCCTTGAATAATGGTTCTAATGTTTCCCTCGCTACTGGAAATACCTCACTTGATGCATCCTAGGATCATATTTGCCTTGTTCATGACCTCATCAGATTGGTGGCTCATAGTCATCCTATGATCAACAAATCCACCCACATCTTTTTCCTCTTGTCACTTCCAACTGATAAGTCACCACCTCATAGCAACAATTCTTGTTGTTAGTCCCTAAATGCATGACCTTGCACTTTGCAATATTAAATTTCATCCCATTTCAATAACTCCAGTTTTCATGGTAATCCAGATCTTCCTGTATGATATTCTGGTCCTCCTCAGTATTGGCAATCTCTCTCAACCTTGTGTCATCAGCAAATTTTATTAATACACTCCCACTTTTTGTGCCAAGGTCATTAATTAAAATGATACATGAAGAATTCCACTAGTAATCTACTCTGACAGTACATTTTTCAGTATGACTCATAGTCTTCCCTTTAGCTATTTCCTTCCCTACCTTTTAATGCTCATATTAATCCACATGCAACAGTGTTGCACTCACCTCTTGTGAGTGCTCCCTGGCCAAGCGCCTGTGCTTGAACTATCTCTCTGTTTGTGGTGTGTCTTCGCTGACTCAACCTTCAAGTCATACACAGTCTATCTGTGAGATAAGAGACAAACAAACCCCTTTCTGAGTACAAATCCAACAGGGGCCTTTCTCAGTGCCTTCTGTAATGTCTCTCTCCATTTGTCCCTACTCTGGAATAGAGCAGTACGACAGTACTCCTTCCTTGGAGGCAATGTCTTCACCCTCTCAAGGCTTTTCTGACCATAGCTCTTCAGTTGGGCCACTAAACAGTTTAGTTCTCCGTTCTGGGGTGCCTCAGTGCCCAGGCCACTTCCCTCTGTGACTAATGGGGAGTTCAGGGAGACCCGAGCCCATCCACTACTCTGAGTCCCAGCCAAGGGACCTTGTAGATAGAAGCTGTCACTGTGTCCCTTTATCCAAGTCGCACTGCTGCTCTAATTCCCTGAGCCACTTCCCTGCGGCCCTGCACCATCTTCACCCTTACTTCAGGACCTTTTCCTGATGGAGTCCCAGCAATCAGCTCAGGATCCCTTCTCAATCTCCCTGGCTTCTGACAGCACTACCTCATTTGAGGTCCTGCAGCTCCCTCAGCCAGCCATTACCATCCACACTCCAGCTCTAGCAAGAAACTGCATTTGCTCTGGCCCTGCAGCTTTTCTTATACTAGGCTGCTGGGCTCCGATTGGTTGCTTCCCACACACCATTCTAGTCAGCTTGGAGGACTTCTCTACTGCCCTTTTCTGTAGTGGGATGTGGCAGGGACACAAGGTTTCCAGCAGGGGGCCTCAGGATCTAGTCCACTCCATCATACCCCATCTTCTCCAATTTAACTAATAATTTCCCATGTGGAACTATATCAAATGCCTTACTGAAATCCAGGTAGATTAGATCTACTGCATTTCCTTTGTTTAAAAAAATCAGGTATCTTCTCAACAAAGGAGATCAGGTTGGTCTGACAAAAATCTACCCTTTGTAAAACTACCATATATACTCGATCATAAGCTGGTTCGTTTATAAGCCAACCCCCCCAAGATTAATAAGTAAAAATGGAATTTTTTTATAACCCATTCATAAGCCGACCCTATAATTCAGGGGTCAGCAAACTTTGGCTCCTGGGCCATCAGGATAAGCCACTGGTGGTCCAAGATGGTTTGTTTACCTCGAGCATCCACAGGCATGCAGGTAAACCAAAGTAAACAAAATGTCCCAGCGCACCAGCTGCTTACCGTGATGGGCTGGGACAGCAACTGGTGGGGAATTTTTTGGGGGGGAGAAGCTTGGAGTCAGGGGAGTAACCCCTGTGAACACTCCCACATGACCCCACCCCTAGCCCAGGACCCCCACACTCTTCCTTCCCATTCCTTCCCACCTTATCTGGAGAGGACCAGAGGAGGATGTCTCTGACCTGGCTGGAGCTGCTCCGGTGGGCCAGACTGGGCGGCATGGCCGCAGCATGTTCCAGCAGGCTGGGGTGGGCAGCTCGGCCACAACCTGCCAGCCCTAGAGCTGTAGCTGCTTCGGAAGCTGGGGGGAGAGCAGTGTGGCCAGAAGTGGAGAGACTCTGGCCCTGCCTCTTCCCTTCTGTCTCTGCTGGCTGTGCTGCCTCTCCTTGTTCCCTCTTTTGGGAGGAGGGGCTGTGTCCCACCTCTCCCTTTCTATACCTATTCATAAGTTGACCCCCTTCTCTGGTGCTTCCCTTTTTTACTAAAAAAATTCAGCTTATGAACAAGTATATACGGTATGTGGTATTTTATCACAGTTGCCATTTACTTCTAAGCTCTCAACTACTTTCAAAATTTGTTCCAAGACCTTGAACACAATTGAGGTCAAACTGACAGGTCTGTAGTTTCCCAGAACACGTTTCCCCACCCTCCTTTCTTAAAAATATGTACTATATTAGCAATTCTCCAGTTATAGGGTACAACCCCCGAGATTACAGATTCATTAAAAATCTTTGCTATTGGGCTTGCTTTTTTTTTTTTTTTTTTTTTTTTTAAATGTCAGAAGGGTAGAAAGGTAAAAATAACTCTAAAAACCTGCTAATAGCTATCTAAAAACTTAGAGAACACACAGGCCACATGACTATGTGATTGTATTCTATATGCAAATTGCACTTCATCAGAGATTGAATTTAACCAACAACCTTTGCGGTCCAGAGGCAGCCACAGTGCTAGTCCCTCTGTGAAGGAGAAAGTTCATTCCAAAAAACCTGATAGCAGCATCTCTTGTTTTAGTTAGAAGTTATTAGTCAGGTTTTGGGCAAAGCCCCATAACATTATTGTTTACAATTTTTCTTTTTCTTTTTTCAGGAGTGGGATGTTGGGTCCTGCCCCCAGAGAGTGGGAAGTCTTGGAGGGGATTGCACTCACTCCACAGTGGTGGTTCCCATTCCTGGAGAGCTGCCCCTTGCTCCCTGCTCTGAGCAATGCTACCTGGCATATGGAGTGGCAGCACAGCTCAGGTCTGGCCTATCCAGTCCTCTATCATGACGTGTTATCATATGGAAGAAATGTGTGCATGTGCAGGGACCTTAAATATATCCAGGAACTAGACTACTAGTAATTGGAATGAAAAGTATGAACCTTCAGCTGATAAAGGAAAACAATGTTAGTGATAAACATGCTGAGCCCTCCAAGGAGCTGTAGGCAGTAAAAGCAAAACTAAAAAGATGTGACAACATAGTAAATCCAGCTTTGAGAGCCAGTGTAAACATAATTTTCATAACCACCACCAAGAAGGGGACAACTAACAACTACACTAACACTTGCCTGCACAAATCACTGGATGTCACATATCACTGGTTGCCATTCCAAAAAGCATCCGCCTCTGCCATTGGCAGTGAGTTTTCAAAAGCAGTTGCAATTTATATCCACGAGTTTCACAAAGATCAAACAACAGCCTAAATACCCACAAAGTTTCAAACACTAACCAATGTTTGACTCCCCTCCTAAAGTTTCTCTCTAGGTTGCATCATCATTGACAATGTAGCCAATATCGTCTGAACCATGTCAGATGGTCAACTCACACAGGCTCTACATAGTTTACAATCAATCTGTGAGTGCAGGATATTCTCAATAATAAGAAGAGGATTAAAATATCTCTATCAGAGACTCCCTGAACTTTCACCCATTCCAAGCACTAAATAAAAGGTCATGAAACACCTTGAACTGCAGGAGAGACTAAAATTCTCTAAACCAACCTCAAGTTATTTTATAGGAATTGACAACTGAATGGGACACAAAACAGTGACTCTCCCACAACAGTCTGCATCTGAACTGAAGCACAAAATGGCATCATCTGGCCCTGCAGCTGCCAAGAGACTGAACTTTATTTAACGGCCCCAGTTTAAGAAAGATCAGAGTTACAACAGTCAATGTAACTGTCACATAATAGGGATCAGTGTCCTCTGATTCTAGTTGTTGCTATTACAAAGATTCTTCTGTGTTTTAAGGTGTAGTAAATAAAGAACAAAAAGAAAGGCTCCATTCAATTGCACAAGACTGTATAGCACTATTTTAAAGGCAAGATAAAAATACACCCTCTCACTTGAAGAAAGTATTATGTATAGCTCCTGTCTACTGCATATGCTAAAAATCTGACTTGAAGGCCCCTGAAAGTATGCTCATACAAGAAATTCCAAGCAAATGGAAAGCACAATCATGGCATTTCACAATTTCAGTTAACACTTGAAATATTTAAAGAGAACAATGGGCATATGGATTATTTATTTTCTTTTTACTTTAATTCTACTGAAAAACATTTTCCAGCTTAGTTATTTTAAAACAAAAATGGCACCATTTTAGCACTGAACTTCTGTGCAATTCATCAGGTTGTGAATTTTAACCTGACACTTATAATACACCAAATGCTTTTTCAATGCTGCTCTTGCACCATCTGCTTTGATATTGCTTCAGAATTATACTTAAAAATATGTTGCTGCAGGCAAAACCAGGTTTTTAGAATTTGACTACAGTCTATATCTTTCTGGGAGGGAGGATTAATCTTCAGTGCTTGAAAGCTTTTATGCTTTATAATTTTTGATAACATTTCAAAACAGAGAACACAAACAGAGTTGCCACAAGCATGCAGAAGTATACATGGTGCCTCTTTCCCTGTTCTGAAAAAGCTGTATTCTTGGAAAGTTCTTCTGAAGTATCTTTTGTTTAATACATTATATTTTTTTCCAAAAATTAACAGCCTGATGTTCCAGTCCTTTGGTTTCACTGAATATTTCATGCAGAATGAAACCCAAATGATATTGTTTTATAATCTAATGGAGCAAAAATAGACCTATGACAGAGTAAAAACAGGATTTGACAAGATGTGAATGAAGGGGCTGTTTCTGTGTGTTGCATACCATCGCTATATCAAACAGACAGAATAAAGGGTCAAGCAACCTAGAAGCCAGCCAATATTAAGGGGTTATTGCATTTTGTAGTTACTCCATGTTTTTGTTTGAAAAGAGCAAATTTCACAGCTAAAGGAGATAAGGAAACAATCCTATTGTCTGCTAGGGAAGTGACAATTTCTGAAATGGAAAAATGTCGTTCTGCTCCGTAATCAGTGAAATAGAAAACCCCATTATAAAGCAATAAAGAACGTGAACATGACCTAAAATGTTGTCCATATTGTGAAGATTAAACTGATATTATATATAGCTCTGACTCATTTATGAGGCAATGAGTGCAAAATAGCTAAAATAAGGTAAATATGAAGTATATGCTGGGGGTCAGATTATATCACATCTGTCTATTTTGAGGTTCTTGCATTTTCCTGTGAGGCATGTGGCACTAGCCACTGCTGGAAACAGGATACTAGATTAAGTAGACCATTGGCCTAACCCAGTATGGAAATTCCTGGGTCCACATTTGCCATTATTCTCAAGCAAAAGAGAAGATTTCCAATTTTAGGCTTTGGAATCTTTCATACAGTTAGGAGAACTGAAAGGGGGAAAATGTGAAATGGGTAAGCTTACTTATTTCTTTGATGGGTGGTCAGAGAACCTGGAATGAAAACTCCCTAGCAGATCCCATCACTGCCCTGGCACAGCTGGATAATTCTTTATTGTTGTATCCGGGTTCTAATCCAGGAAGTGATAGGACTTCCACTACTCCTGTAGGAAAATTATTCCATAGGATAACGGACCCTACTTTCCAGAACTTTTCCTGATGACCAGCCTAACGGCAAAACTGTGGCTTTGAGCATTTGCACACTAAGGATCAGACAGTAACAAGATGCAATAACAGTCGCTCTCAGAAGCATTATGCCCCACACAGGCACAATGCCTTGAAGAGTCCATGATGAGTGTACCAGTCCATCTCTCCTTGCTGGAAGCGGAAAGCCCAAACCTGCATTGCAGTTTCATGCAAATACAGATAAGTAAAATGGTGTCTTTCCACAGCTCATTGAGCCAGGTGGAACGCTGCCTACTCCTCCAAGGTTCAGTGTATCTGATCAGAAAGTAGCAATCATGTACCAGGACTTTAGGCAAGGGATTATTTTTCCATTTTGTTCCAATACAGCATGCTTAAATAACTCTTCCATGTCTTGGAAACCTTAATGCCTCTTCCATACTTGCAATCTCATTCTGATCACCACTAAAGAAGTCAGGGCTGAAAAGGGATCCTTAAATCACATTTTTTCCACTCGTCCATCTGTTTAGGGTAGAGGGAAACAGGGCAAAGTGAGCAGAACAATAGGGCCAGATCCTCTAGTGTAAATCAATGTAGTTCCATTCATTTCAGTGGGTATATGCCAGTTAAGACTAGCTTAGGCTGTAGTCCATTCATCTCAGCCAGGACCCGATTTAGACCTGAAATAAATTACAATTTACTCTTCACCGTCTCCATTCCTAGAAACTGTTTTTGATGGAAATATGGTGAGCCTAATTCAACTTAAAAAACTCAGATCACCATCCAAAAAACTAACACAATAATGACTTTGCTCCAAGGAACTCAAAGCATTTTACAGACATTATTAAGCTTCACATTGCCCCAGCCAGGTAGGTATAATTCCCATTTTACAAATGGAAAAACTCAGGCACCGAACTGGGAAGTGATTTATCTAAGGTCATGCAATGAGTCAGTGATAGGGGCGATATATTGAAATAGCTAATTTCCATCTAATCATTAAACAACATCAGAGAAAATTCTAAACTGCCACCTTCCTGAGGTTTGCCTATCCTTAATTTTTTACATTTAAAATCTTGATCTCAGGTGCCTATGATAACCATTGAGCCAAGGTTTACTCTGGTGCAGTGCCTAATTGGTAAAGGAGTCCATGCCAGGGGATCAAGCAAAACAAAATGGCATTTTCCACACAGCATGACCTCATACACACTGTAAGGGTGAGGTCATCTTTTGCATTTAAGCATAGAAGTGCATTCCTTACTAAATAAATACCCCTGACAAGTGCTCAGACTGAGACCCCGCAAAAATTAAGACCTGCCCTGGTATAGTTCTTTATACTTTTCAGCACACTTGGGTTTTTTGGTTAATTGTAGTTTAATATGAATGTTTTTCAAAGTTCACAGAATTCTTGGGTATATTTATTCTTGCTTTTAAAAAAAAATCCCAGAGTAACACAGTTTTGTTTATGGAAAGACATGTAAATCCATATTAATTATTATGCTGATGAAAAGACTATATAAATGGTCTTTGGCAAAAGAGAGGTCAATTCCACAATACTCCTCATAACAAGGACTAATTTTAAGCACAGCATATCATTAACTGCTGGCTCCTGAGAATATATTACAATTTTCAAAATACACCATTTTTTTCTTACAGTGTAGACATAACAAATGGCGTCCAATTTATTTAGATGACATTCCTGTACACAAAGTTGGTGACATAATTAAGAAATGTATTCAACCTATTACTAATTTAACACAGCTCATCAATGTTTTCATCAGAAAGCTGTTTATGGCCCACAGTGTCACAACTGAATTTATGCATTATAAGTACAAATATATTTTATTCATAGAAATTTCTTGCAACTTCAATTATGAAATAAGTATTTATTTGGAATTCATTATTTTTTGTTTGATATCCATCATTTATTCATATTCAACTGATTAAGCCAGCTGTAACGCTTTAGCAAACATTACACAAAACAAAATATAGATTTGCAGAGCTCAATATTTTCCTTACAGTTTCTAGTCTGAAATCTGCAGAAGATTCTATTAAGTTCTCTGACATGTCCACTGAGCTTTATGATGTTGTGACATGGGGAAATCATGGAAATATGCATCTGCTACCTTTTCCAGAGCCAGCTTATATCTCTAGTCAAAAGGATATTATTGACAATGTACTGAAGCAGTAGCCCATTAAAGCTTTTAAACTGTGCTGAACAGTTCTATTTCACCACCCTCTTTTTTGGTCCCAGGAAAATTAAACTATATTTTTATTAGGGTTCATTTTTGCCAATAATTCAAATGGCTGCTCACCACATAAATCTCAACACAAATGTTTCAGTGAAAAAAGGACGTTATGTTTTATAAAATACCCAATAAACTTTCCTCTAAATTTTCTCATAAGGGAAGTGAAAACACTAAAAAGTATGTTGGAAGTGAGTTCTATATACTCTGGTTTTTGTTCAGAGTTTCCTGAATCTCACTAGCAGAACAGAACAAATTAAAACAGGTATATTGATATAGACAGACAAAAGACAATACCACTGCAGATGCTCTTTTCTCCTTGGTCATCACACCTCAGAAGCAAACATCAGACTTAACCTTCCCAATGTGACTTGCTTCATGTTAGAGACACACCTGGAGCATGCCAGGTTCTTGATGTACAATGATATTAGCTGAATATTTAAATATTTGATCCTCACCCTCTAAATCTACTGGTGTACTCAATGAATGTTGTTCTTTCCCAAAGAAGGGTTACAAACTATTACAATTTTTGGAACGGGGGTTATGTATTTATCTCATTTAAGTCAAAAGAGAGGAATGTAGAGATGAGACAGCCCAATGTTTCAGCCTTATTCAAAATGACCACTATATTTACACAAGCACAGGGTAGTTCTTTTAGCAATATCTGATCAACATGTAAGGTCTTTAAAAGAAATAATGAGATGGTTTGGGTTGCAAAGTATACTGACTCTCAACTCTAGGTTTCTGTATCAGGAAGCTTTCAGTGTTGAAACCAACATTCGGCCTTGGGCTGCTTAAGGCATCGGTTTCCTTTGTTCCATACAAAATTAACCCTCACATCCATCTTGTAAAGACTACTCTAAATACGAGAAATCTGGTAGCATTCTGGCATGTTTCTCACACTGACTTTTCTCTGAAATTGAAAGGGATCATACTATAAGCATTCTTGAAGTCAGATGCTCTTTTATGAATATACACATTTGTAAATCAATCTTTATTGCTGTAACATTTGGGGAAACTAACAGACTAGGGGCTAAATTCAGACATGGTAAATGCAAGCACAAACTCCCATTGAGCCCAATTCTGGTTTCATTTCCATTAAAACAGGAGTCATCCAATGAAGTCAGTGAGGTTATACTAGCAAAATAAGCGAAATCAGAAACAGAACCGTAAACTTTAGTAAGAACTGGACCTATTTATGCCAGGGATAAATCAGCTTCTTTTATTTCATTTTCTTCAAACATCTGCATTTTCTTCAAACATCTGATTCAATCTTTCCATAAACTCCCTTCTTCCGGATAATCATCTATTTTCCTATGTACTGTCATTTTCACTTGTGAACAGTATCACACAAAACATTTCATTTTTTTTTCCTTTTCAGTTGCATTGTACAAACTCTTCAGGACTGTATACTTGGATTATTTCTTTCCATGGAAATAGCAATCAGTCACTGACTCTTCAACTCACAGGTTTTGCTAAGCTATTTGCACTTTGCTTTCTAAACTTCTATTTGCATGGGCAGCAACTACATCCCAAAATTTCTCTAGCTTCCCCCTGTTTTTAATATAAATTTGTCATTACATCCGCATGGGAACTTTTTTTTATTTCAAGTCTCACAAGCTCATCACTATTTTGTTGTGTGACTTTATTTAGGCCAAAGGATGCAGAGAGACAGAAGGTAAACTGTTCATGGCTGCCATTTATTTCAAAATGGCCACTGCAATTCCACAATCATTGAGAAGCCCCAGTGGAGTATGGCAATGCCGGCATACCAAAATACAATGTATGCTTTCGGAATTAGGCATATAGTATTATTCATAAAACTCACCTCATAAATTGATTCAATAAAAGATATTATGTCACCTACCTGGTCAATCTCTGACATGAGTCAGTCATACCCAAAAACAATTTACAGTGGGGACAGATCAGAAATGCTAATAGAGTCTGATAGAATGATCCTCTATTAAAGATATTGCTAGTTTTGATTAAAATTGGTCAATGAGATGCACATATGAAGGAGAAACCAGTTTTCTTATCTTTTAATGATGGCACTGGATTCTGAAATGAACCACAGCAAGTAGGAAGATCCTGAATGGATTTCAAAAGCTATCGTAATCACCACATCATGCATGAACAACAAATCACTATTTTTGTAAATGCAATACAGCTACCTCCTCTTCAACTTTGTTTTCTAATTCTGCCTGAAATAATCCCTGTCAGAAATGGAATGTATTTGCACCAAGGCCTACACTCATCTAAAAGAAGTACTGCCTTCTCAGAAACAACAATTACTCCAACATTCATTATTTTTTCATCTGAATGCTATGAACTACACATACTTTTCTCTCCTAAAATGTCAGTGAGGAGACTACCTATACATCTCTCCAGAGATCCTGTAGTTAGACTGAGATAGCAAAACAGCAAGTACTGGGATCATCATTACTCAGACAATTCATAGTGGTAAATAGCTCCTTTCCACTGGCTTAACAATATAGCATCTAACAAACTGTGCTACTGGCATTGCTCTTTAGTTTGCTTGATTGCAAGTTACTTCTAGCTTGGGAGAGACTGTCTTTGTAGTGGAAACAGACTAACCAGATGGACATAAGAAGGCCTGATTTTTATTTACAGTGAGGCCTTTTACATCACTCTGGCAAGGTAAAGACAACTATTGTAAACGTAATATACTCCAATTTTAGGACCCCTTTTCACCAGAAAAGTAGAGTTAAATGGGTTTTAGCATACATGAAAATAAGTCCCAATAGAGTTGTAGGAAAAATGATGTCCTAATGTGCTAAAACAAGACACAGATTTTATGCACTCCATGTCCAGAGCTAGTAACTAAAACCGCATCGCAACCTGAGGGCTATTTGGCTATTGCTAGCTGAATTGGTGGTTTCTGCCTAGTTCTTAGTCCTTCACATTACAAAAAACACCAACAAAGTCAGCCCTAATGGCCACCCTTGGTGTATGTGTGTAAATAAAACAAGTTACATTAAGCGTATACCCAGACACTGTGTCACTGATTTCTCTTTCACTAGAAAGCTAACCTGCAAGTCCCAGGAACATGGAGTTTTGCAGGTCAGCAGAACAGGAACAGAGCACTTTATAAAAAAACTCCCTCAATGTATTTCACAATTGTAAGATTTAGCAGATGATTTCAAAGTATCACATAATTAGACCTACTTAATGGGGCAGATTCAGAAATGATATAAAATAGTAGTGTACTGTTCAGCTTAGTAAATCAAATGTGTATAACTTGCACTGTGAAAGAGGCAGAAAGGCAAGATTATAGCAGGAAAGGCAATCAACAGGGAGGTGTAAGATTAAGTATCCATGTTGAAAAATCACAATGTATTTGGTATAAGCACCTCCGCCTTTGCTGTTTTTCTTGCTACAGCTTCACCCTTCTGCCTTTCTCATCATGTGAGTTAAATTCACTTACATTCACAGTCACCTGCACCAGCTTTCCAACATGGAACTTGCACCATCTTTTCAATCATCTCAGATTCTGGCTCACATGATGCACACATACACAGGATTCACAATGAGAACCCTGGATGAAATGTGCCACAAATGAGCCCTGGAACCTTATAATGCAAATAACCTCATTATCTTTCTTTTTATGTTATGTACAGCATGTATAAATACAGCAACTTAAAGATTTTAATGTACTCATTTATCCTCCGTTTCATGCAACCAATATTTCCACTTCTCTCTATGGTATATAACTCCACACTATTCAAAATGTAGTAGAGTTTCAATATGCTACGACTGATGTAAATTCCAAAAGCTCTTTTTTTAAGGTATATGCATCATTAAGTCAGCACAAAATTTTTGCATTGCATTTTTAACAGGATACTCACACTGTTCACAGTGAAACATTCTTAATTACCAGCATGAATCCACACTGCTATTGCTGCACTGTAAGAATGTGACATCCAATTTTATTTAATTCTTTCACATATTCTCTATGAAAAAGGTAGCTGAATGTGAGCAATTACAAGCTAAGAAAGGGTGATGAGCCAGTGGTAGCATAATAGGTAATCAAAGAAAGTGATTTTAATAGTAGGAGATTGAGCTCTGTATGTAAGACAAATATTTTACTGTTCAAACAATCAACTGTTTAGTTTTCTGAATGTGTCCTACTAGAGTATTTTATTAATAAACCCTCAAAAGCTCAAATAGTCTTTGCAGGATATATCTTAACCTGTTTTTTTAGTGCTTTTATCCACAACTGTAAGGCCACCTACTCTGCGTTCTTCTTGGTTGATTTCTTTCTCTACTAATATTCAGCAACTATTGTTTTATTGCAATGTATTTATGAGAAATGGGCAATTTTTTTAAGGTGCCAAGAGCTTCAAGCTTTCTTTGTTTATTGCTCCTCTGTGCACTAGATACAGGTCTCTTGGATTCAGCTGCCAATGTAAGGGATTAAAGGGCTAAGTGAGTCTGACTGGTGCAGGAACCTTTCAGATATGTTCCTCTAGTTCAGCTCTTTCACAGGCAATTTTTATTTAACAAACAAACAAAAAAAATCCCTTGATCCCACAACAGTGACAAAACAATTACACATCTGAGGCACAATTCAGTGTCTATTTACACCTCTGAAAAAAATATAAAGCTGCTGATTTTTGTTTTTAAAATGTGACCAAATTGCTAAAATAAACTAAGAGTATGAAAGCAAGTGGTTAGTTAGGATTAGCTCAAATATGTACTGATCTATAGTTGGCCAAGCAGGCCATAAGCATTCAAAAATCCCTCCTAACTGAAATAACGTTCTTACAGTTATATCAGAGAAATCCATTTGATTGTCTGCTGTTGTCTTTGCTTTGGGGTATCCAAAGGCTCTGCTTGGCTCCTATCTCCAATATGCCTACGTTGCCTATGGTCTTTCAATCACTAGTAACATGGGATATCATTGCTCATAACCAGATTTACATTTTTAATTCCACAGGAGGAGTTAATTTTCAGTGCTGGTCAAAATAAGGATCGAATAGTGCTGGCAGCTTGCTTAAGTGCTATCATCCCCATACAGCTCTGTCAATGCAACTCATTCCTGGCCAGTCACAGTCCCGCTATTCCATTCCTGGGTGGCTTCTAGCCCTGTTCGGCAGTCACAGAAATGGCGGCCACCTCGATATAGGAGTCATATGCCTTTTTCTTTGTGAAGCCCTGGCAAGCTGAACTTAATACTTTCTGATAGTCCCATTGGTATGTTGTTGGTTTTTTAATTTTCTTTGATTTTGCTTGTTAGATTTAATTTAATATCATGGAGGTTTTTTTTTTTAATTGCACACACCTCTTCACTTCTTGCTTTTCAATAGTTTAAGCCATAGTTTCAGCCTCACCAAAGGCAGCATATGAAGGAAATCTATCAAGGAAGCCTTGGTCATGAGATTTCAGAACCACACTGCTCAGATATCATAGTAGTTAAACACAGTATACAAACTTTAGACAAACTGATACATGGATGGTTGTTCGAATAAGCATCTATATTTTACTACAAAAAGGCTACTGAATCTGAGGTTCTTTCACTACTTTTGATCTCCTGCACTAGACACTTATCTATAAAAGATGTATTCAGTGGATTAACAACTGCTTAACTGATTGATTGCAAAAAGTAGTTGTCCATGGGGAATCATCAAATGCAGTGGACACTTCTACAGGGTCCTGCAGGGATCAGTAATAGGCTCGATGCTATTCAACATTTTCATCAATGATCCAGAAGCAAACACAGTCACAGTGCTGATAAAATTTGCATGTGACACAAAGATTGGTGGATAATGAGGAGGACAGGGCAGTCACACAGAGTGATCTGGATCACTTATTAAGCAGCCCCATTCAACCAAATTTTGTTTTAATACAGCCAAATGCAAAGTTACACATATAGGAACAAGAAATGTAGGCCATAGTTACAGAATAGGGGGAATTTTGCCCTGGAAATCAGAGATTCTGAAAATAATTTAGGGGTCAAAGTGGACACAACTCAAAGAGCTCCTAGTGCGATGCTGGATCAAAAGGTGCAAATGTGACCCTTGGATATACAAACCAGGAAGTAATGAGTAACAGGAGGGAGGGGATTTTATAAAGCACTGGGGAGACCAGTACTAAAATACTGCATTTAAAAATAAAAAGATGTTGAAAAATAGGGGAAAGTACAGAAAAGGCACAAAATGATTCAAGCATTGGAGAAAATGCCTTACAGTGAAAGACTTAAAGAGCTCAACTTGTTTATCTTATCAGAAAGAAGATGGAGAAGTGACATGATTACTGTGTGCAAGTATTTTGGGGTGGCGGGCAGGGGGAGATATTAGGTAAAGGGCTCTTTTGTCTATCAAGGAAAGACACAGAAAGAACCAATGGCTGGAATCTAAACCTCCTTTATACTGGACCTGTTCTTTGCTGGAGCTATGGAGCACAAGGAAACTACTATTGTCTGATGAATTATTTATCTTTTTCAGTTTTAACACTGTCCTTATGGTTTTCCTGATTTATTTTTTTTTAAATTATTCACACTAAAAGCTTTTGGATGTAGCTACTATGAGATTAATGTGCTGTTGGTGTTCAGTAGTCTCAATTTGAGATGAGTTGGTTCATTTTCATGGTCACACAGCTCTCATGTTCACAGAGCTCTTTGAATCAGATTTTCAGTATGAACACATTCAGGAGGACAAAATTCCCTTCTCCCATCCCCAATATTTGATGAAAATTCACCATCTTTATAAACACTCCTTCCACTGCAATTGTTCACTGCAATATTCAAGGAAAACATGATAATAGTTATACCCAGCTCTCATGAAGTGGTTTTCATCAGTAGAACTCAAAGCACTTTACGAAGGAAGTCAGTATCATTAACCCATTTTAGAGATGGGGAAACTGAGGTACATAAGCAAAGTGACTTGCCCAATTCACCCAGCAAGCTACTAGCAGAGGCAAGAATAGAACCCAGATTTTCTGAGTCCTAGTCCAATTCTCTATCCAGAAGAGCATGAACACAACTGAGAAGTTTATTTTAAAAATGCCAACCAATATTTATGGAAATGCCTTTGCAGTGTTCATCCAGTTCAGAAGCTGACACTTCATGTCAACCAATTATTTCATCCTTTGAAGTAAGTGAAGTTATTTTCATTTTGCACATTGTGTGAATGATCTGAGAGGGTTGTAAGAGATACTTAACATTAACTACTTAGGCCTAGTCTACACTTAAAATTTATATTGACATAACTATTTCAGTCAGGAGTGTGAAAAATATCTCACCCCCTAGCGACATAGCTATGCCAACAAAGCACCTACTGTAGATGCACCTATGTGGATGGAACAGGACACTACACAGCTAACATTGTTCAGGGAGATGGTGTTTTTACCCAGGGAGAACTCCTCTTTCTGCTGGCATATGCTGCTTCTACACTGGGGGGACATGCCAGCATAGCAGTGCTGTTATAGGCTCTGCAGTGTAAACATAGCCTTAGTAGGAGATGGTCCCATGGAGTTCTAATTATATTATATTATTGTGGATTACTTTTTATGCCAAGAGCCAACCATATAACAGGAGGAATGAACTCACACACAAAAGAGGCCTAAAATTTGTCAGTTGTTTTTATTAGTGACTATCCGTGGTCTAAATTCTGCCCTCATTTTACACACATGCAGCTCCTGTGGGTTTTAATAAAAGTTGCCTTCATATTAACCGAGGTTAAAGCTCACAACCTGTTCCCACTGAGATAAGTAGACACTTTATCATCAACTTTCACCAGAAAAGAATCAAGACCAAAATTTTGCCATTTAGGCAGACATGAGAACAGTGAAATGGTTATTATACCTGCAATTTCTGTCCAGTTATACACACTTACTTTGACTATAATAAAATCAGTTTATGAGGATCTAAATATTTTAAAATATTCATTGGTTCCTTATTAAATCTGATAAGTATAAATTAATAGCTCCTTTAATTTTAATATGCCTTTTAAAACTGCCTGTGCCAACATAAACAATACAAAATAATTATACATCACAAAAATATTTATTAATTTGCTTCGCCCATGGAGAGAGAAAAAATGAAGTCTCTATGTACTGTACATTGATTTTAAAAACTGAAATTGCAAGTGAACTCTTCAGCATAGTCTCAGTATGATACATTAAGGCAGCATGTGTGGGTGTCAAATAATTATAGACAATTTAGTGACTGCATTCCTTTAGGTTTCTAAGGCCTACTGTATTTGCTAGAATACCTCTTTTCTAGGTCATTAATAAACAGCTGTCAAAATAATATATTAAACAAACTTTCAATCTCTTTACTGCTGAATAAGGTTACGGAGGAGTTATTCTACCTCACTATTCATGGTAATTTGCTAAAAACCAGAATGTTACCTCTCCTTTTTCCAGAAGTAGAATGATGAGGGCTAGATTCATTAAGAAAAAAAAAATAGAGTATTGTTTGAATGTTATCTGTAGCCATTTAACTCATTTTTTCATTTAATTGGGTTATTGTTGTGGTTAACTCACGTGTCTTTTTCATAGGTAATCTGTGTGATGAATAGATTTAAATTGCAGGTATAAGTATAGATAAATCATAGAATTATAGAATTATAAGACTGACAATTATTTAGGGGTAATGAGTGTATATTAGGTATATAAAGAAAGCAAGACTGTAATTTAAGGCCTACAGACTAAGGACAGTAAGATTTCAGTTTAGCCACACTAGGCCTAAGGTTTAAGGAGATGTCAAGGTTTCTTCCCCACTCTGAACTTTAGGGTACAGATGTTGGGACCTGCATGGACACTTCTAAGCTTAATTACTAGCTTAGATCTGGTATCGCTGCCACCACCCCCAAGGACCCCCTTTTTCCCTGGGTAGTCTTGAGGGACTTCACCAATTCCCTGGTGAACACAGATCCAAACCCCTTGGATCTTAAAACAAGGAGAAATTAACCATCCCCCCTCCTTTGCCCCCACCAATCACTGGTGAGTCCAGATCCAATCCCTCTGGATCTAAAAAACAAGGAAAAATCAATCAGGTATTAAGACAAAAGGCTTTTAATTAAAGAAAAGAAAGGTAAAATAAAACCCTCTGGGAGAGATTAGCATACCAGCTACTCTCACAGACAACAGATTCAAAACACAGAGGATGTTCCCCTGGGCACAAATTTATAGTTACACAAAAAAAATACTCAAATACCTAATTTGCTTTTACCTCAATTTGCATAAGACAGGTTACAAAGAAATAAACATAAACCTATTTATTCCTTTCTAAAACTTATTACTCTGATCAGAGGCTGGTTCCTTGATCTTTTTCACTCCGGCTGAAACTGAAACTCTCGAACAAAGGAAAAAACTTCCATCCTTCCTTTTAAAATGTCTTGTTCCCCCATTGGTTCCTCTGGTCAGGTGTTAGCTAGGCTAGGTGTACTTTTAACCCTTTACAGGTAAAAGAAGCATTAACCCTTAACATCTGTTTATGACAGGATACTTGACATGAGTGAATGACCCTATGCCAGGAAGGTTACTGGATTACTGTAAAGGATGTGCCAATATGTGATATTCCAGAAAACTTGACTGCAAAGTACCTGATTGTAACAACATGGAAAGTTTTGCTTTGCCCATAGGTCACCGTGGAAACATATTTAAATAAATTTTAATGAGAATAAGGGGAACTAATAATGACCTCTGAAAAGTGGAGAACCCCCCAAAATTTATGCGGTGTTGAAGTACAGACAAGGAAAAGAGGATTGGAAACCTCATGCATACGCGTCAGAATTAGGTCTGGTGAGAACAAGAAAAAAGGGGCTCCTAGATATGAAGCTGTATTTGAGAAGACTCCAATAGGGACCTCCCTATATCAATCACCACCTGCTGAGACCCACCAGCCTCTGTATTATCTTTGAGTATGTGCGTACGAATACAGCATTGGGATCTCTTAGGTTTTATACATTTGCTGGTATTTGTAACCATAATCATCTGCTTAGTAAAAATCTTACACTACAGACAAGATTTCCTACTTGTGACTGTGTGTGTGTGGTCACTGTCTATTCGTCGTGTGTTCCTAGAGCTTCCAAATCTAAGGGTGATTTTCACCCTATTGATCTTAAAACCACAGAACTGTTAATCAATTCAATTTAAAATAAAGGCTACAGTTCACAGGTCTCATATTAGAGTATTATCTACCCAGTTGCACTCAATGCATACAGTAGTCCTGTTCTGTCCCCTCTATGCACACACAATCTCATCAGACTTTTATTACCTATGCTGATAGATTTTAGGATTATCCAACTACAAATATTGGGGCACTTTATGTTGTGTTATTCTTCCCAACCATACTGTCTAAAGGACAAATCTTCTCAGTCTGTGCAAAGCACAAAGAAATGGGCTTTCCAAAGAGTTCCACGGGCATCTTCTGGAGGAATCAATCAACTCCATGAACACTGTGGTAACAGTATCCACAACTGCCAAGCCTTCCCTGTGCAGGGGGATTACACAGGGAATCTGTGTAAACTTCAGTACAATTATTCTTGTGTTTAAGGTGAAAGAGATTAGTTCCTCCATGTGGTTGTGCATGCCAGACAGCTGTACAAATGTACAACAGTCCACAGTGTGCAAGTAAACAAAGTCTTGCTTTTACCATACTTCAGACTTATATTTACCTTTTGTGACATCAACATTATCTTCAGATAATGTATTTGTTAGCTCCATTAAAGTTCATCTTGTCCCATTTACTCTTCCCCATAAGTAAATCTAATTAAATGTATAATATCTTAAACATACATCTATTTTTCTCTACTTCAGTATTATTATTTTTACCATTAATATCTAAGAGAGAAGAGTCTGTCATAGAACTAGGTGAAAAGGTTTTCCAGCCAAAACTCTATACCCACCCCGAGTTTTGGGAGATCGATTCACAAGGAGAGTTAGGCCCCATCACAAACTCAAGGAGGTGGTGGCAGTGCTGCTGTTGCTCCCTTATGGCCAGTAGCCCAGTGGTTAGGGCTCTCACCTGAGAGATGAGACACCCAGATTCAAATCCCTGCTCTAGAGAAGAACCGGAGATAGAGAAGGACTCTAGCCTGGTGGTTAGGGCATATGGGGAGAGGGAAACACCCTGGCATTTCATTCCACCTGTAACAAATTTGTCTGACTTTTCAATTTGCTAATGATTCTGAAATATTTTGAGTTTGGGGTTCACCAGAAACCATTTTTTTCCCCAGTGAAGTGGAAAATCTGTGGTTCACAAATCTCTAGTCTCTCAGTGATTTGATTCTCTGTATGCTTTGCATATTAGTACATCAAAGGTCAGGAGCAAAGACTGGCATTCACTTAAGTTCACTGTTTGCTCTGCCTCGATACAATTATATTCATTATGAGGTGTCTGTGCAACTACCAATTTCCCAAGTTCAAGCTACTCTGTTCTACCTGTTTTGGGCAGGGTCAGAGAAATGTGTAGCAAAATTAAAGTATGGATTCTAAAGCTGATTAAAATTGGTTATACAAACCAAAACTAGCACCTTCCACAAAGCCCTAGTAACGGTAAACCATTGTGTCTCATCTGGGGGGCGGGGAGGTGAAGGGACTACCCAGGAATTTTGAAAAACAATCTATTCCAGAACAGTTGTAGGTGGAAAGAGCCAAAATATAGATACACAATGGTCAGGAACAATCTGGAAGGCAGTAATTTTGGAAGTGACCTATGGGTGGTAACTGTCAGAAAATTGGACATGAAAGTTTGCTATATGGTCATGGTGCAAATTAAGGCCAGTGGAATCTCGGGCAACACATGCAGAGAAGACAAGTCATGGAGCAGAGATGAGAGATTGTGCCTCTCTGTGTAATGCTGAATAATGTGTTTATTTGTTTCACAACTTGGTACCAGGAAGACAGACTTATGTGGAAGGATTTCTGAGAACTGCAGTAAAAATGATTCAGAGAGGAGGAGGATAGATTATTTTTTTTTAAATCCAAAGAGAATAGAGGAGTAAAATTTGCATAGTTTGACAAAGTGGTGACTAACAGAGGTCATGATAAACACATACAAGTATTTGAAGGGTGTGTACACAAACTGTGCAATTTCGGTGTGAAATAGGAGAATGTATTTAGAAACCAGAACTGGTCAAATCACACGAACAGTTATTTGACAATAACATTTTCACTGAATAATGGCTAAAATTGGTGAACACATTGTTCACCAAAAATATATTCCTTGAGCCATAACAGAAATCTCATCTAGTAGATTTTTTTTCCCCCCTGCATCATGTGGAACTATCGAGATTTGATACCTGTTTGGCTGGCAGTGCCTCTTTCCCTGCAGAGTCAGCATTCAGTCTTCACAAATTACGTAGAGTTCAGTACCTTATTTTGTTTACTTTTCAGTAGTTTCTTTTTCAGGAAATTGTCTCCAGAGAAGTTCCTGGCTGCAGCTGTTATTGAAAGAGCAGAACAGTGGGCAGCCACAGAATGTCATGGAATAAGAGGCCATCAGAGGATACATAAAACCACTTGCAGTGGTGGCAGCTACCTGTCAAAGGTGATAGGAATAACTGTAGATCAGTTTCTAGTTTGCCATGCTGAGAATGAAGAATGAAAAGTAATGGGATGCAATTAAGAAAAAAAAAAGTAGGCTGAATATCAGGAACAACCTCCTGACAGTGAGATATAGGCCGTGGAACATGCTTCCTGGGGAAGAGAAGGAATCCCCATCATTTGAGATATTTTTTTTTTAACTCAGCTGAATGAAAGGTTGGTGGAGAAGAACAAGCCTTCATTGGTAGGGGAGTAAAGTAGATATTCTAATAGGAATTTTCCATCTCTAATATAATAAGGCAAACCAGATTCTCCAAATGAAAGAACAGGACACCTGTCCCTGTTGATGGGGGCAAGAGGGATGATTTCTGTCAGATGATCAGTACCTGGACAGCAACATCACTAAGTTACAGGGTCAGAAGAAGTGACACTTTGAGGAAAGGATCATGTTTTGCTGAGCCTTCTTCACCTTGTGCATGCTGACGAGACTTGCAGGGCCAGTTCTGGGCACCAGCAAACCAAGCATGTGCTTGGGGGCGGCATTCCACCACCTTTTTTTTGTTTGTTTTTTCTTCAGCGCTTGGGGCAGCAAAAAACCTAGAGCAAGCCCTGACCATAGCAACATCTCAAAGACGAGGAGGCAGGTTGAGAACTTGTAGCTCACAGATTAGATATTTGCACACACCAGTTTGAGGAGTAAAGTATCTTATTTCATTAAATGTTTAATTTCAGAAGTATAATATGCCTATTGTAGATTAGGAAATTAAAATAGAAACGTATAATCTCACATAGTTTATACAATCTAAGAGGCAAATACTGAATGTTTTTATAAAACCTTGTAAAATAATGAACAAAAATTAAGATAACTCTTTTCAGGTCATTTCTCACAGTGCAGTTATTAATCAAACTTATCAAAAGATAAAATGACCATGTAACATGAAACTTCGACAATCCGCCATTATATATACAGCCCTTTCTATGATTCTTCATTTAACATATATGAGTTTTCTAATTTAGTTGCCAGCACAATCCATTTCATATAATTCCCTGCCTCTTGACTCAGAGTTCAGCTGTGCCAGTGAAGATCATTTGATAAATCAAAGACAAATTTAACAGTCATGGCAAATTCTAAATAGTGATGGGTGAATTCAAAATTGAAAAAGGCCAGCCTTGGTTTAGACAAGTACCCAAAAGTCTATCAAAGTTTCTGAGTTTCTTTACTAAAAACAAAAAAAAAACACTTAAAAGGGCTTTCTTGTGAGATTTTTTTGTTTATTTTGTTTTTTTGAGGTATTTCAGCTTTTCCAGCCCACTTTTGGCTGCAAAAGCAAAGATTGCAGAAATTAAACAGGGAGCCAAACTGACAGGTTTGGATCCTGATCAGAACATTCCCAAAGGGCAGGGCTGTTTCGACATAGGGTTTTGAGTTTGATACATTATAGAGACTGGACCAACCACGAAGGCCCTGAATCCTGCAAAACCTTACAGAGATAACTTTCCACACTGGAGTAGTTCCTATTCTTAGATGTGTAAATAGTTACAGGATTGGGACCAAAGTTTGAATCCAAATCCAATTTCATATGATTAAAAGTTACTTGAAAGCATGGTTTTGACTCAGGTCCATTTCCAGTGAAAATAAAAATATAAGATCATGTTTCAGAATCTAAAGAAAAGATTTGGTTCAATTTGATTCTAGACATAAAATTCAGCTTATGTGCAAGACTACAAAAGGTCCCATTTTCCCAAGTCCAATTAATTCCAAATATAAGTTAAAGTAAAGGTGGAATAAGTTAATTCCAGGTTAAATGAAGAGATAGGAAATACAGTTATGAAAGAAATTCCAAATATACAAACTTCTCATAGGTAAAAGTAAAAAATGTGACACTAAGTTAACAAAAGGATTAAAAACCAAATGATTTTCCTCAATTCCTACTGAAAGTGATCTCAATCATTCAGTGCAATAGATCTTTAAAAAAAATTTAAATTCAGATGTTTTCACCTTGGGTTACCCCTCAGCAATACAGTTGCTGGTGAAGAGGCAGCCAGATTCAGTAACAAGGTATAAGGAGATATCCACATTCTTCTGAACGTATTTGATTAACCTTTCCGTCCAGATTTTCACTCCATCCTCACTGAAAAAAAACATATATTTAATATAAAAGGGATTCTATGAGAGATCTTTGGCATCCTAACTGTGTTCAGTTATCACCCCTTTTGGTAAATCTTCATGTAATGAGGTAGAGCAGGGATCGGCAACCTTTGGCATGCAGCTCACCGGAGTAAGCACCCTGGCTGGTTGGGCCCATTTGTTTACCTGCCGCATCCGCAGGTTCGGCCGATCGCGGCTCCCACTGGTTGCGGTTCATCGCTCCAGGCCAATGAGGGCTGCGGAAAGCAGTGGCCAGCACATCCCTCGGCCCATGCCACTTCCTGCAGCCCCCCCATTGGCCTGGAGTGGCAAACTGTGGCTAGTGGGAACCGCGATCGGCCAAGCCTGTGGACATGGCAGGTAAACAAATCGGCCTGGCCCGCCAGAGGCTTACCCTGGTGGGTCGCGTGCCAAAGGTTGCTGATCCCTGAGGTAGAGTATTCCTATTTTTTCACATATTAAGAACATATAGTCCAGTATCCTGTCTTCTGACAGCAGCCAATGCCAGGTGCTTCAGAGGGAATGAACAGAACAGGTAATCATCAAGTTATCTATCTCTGGTGGCCCATTTCCAGCTTCTGGCAAACATGGGTTACAAGATGGTACCACATTAGTGTTCTATCCTGCTCCACTGAAGACTATAGCAAAAATGAGTTCATGGGGAGCAGGATCCGAAACTTAAAAACAATCATTGTTCTTCCTGTGCAGCTTCCTTCAGAAAGGCACAGCCACCCAGCACAGGCCGTCCAACTGGAAAGCACTGGGATAATGATCTAAGTCAGTTACTTTCTGTAAAGCTGAGTATGCGACATCCACTCAAGCAAAATAATACCCTACAGGGATGAAAGAGATTCTCCCCCACCTACCGGCCCCACTTCAGTAGAGTAACACTTGTAAAGTTAAGTTGTTTAAGCACAATGTGTAAACCTTTGTAACAGTGACAACATAACTCCCCATCCCATAGGCCTGGCTAAATAGAACTACTAAACACAGCTGAAATGTCCCCAAAACACGCTAAAATAGGGTGACCAGACAGCAAGTGTGAAAAACTGGGATGGGGGTGAGGGGGTAATAGGCACCTATATAAGACAAAGCCCCAAATATTGGGACTGTCATAAAATCGGGACATCTGGTCACCCAGTGCAAAAATCCTTTTCTATTTATTTTAATAACTATAACCTTTATGTGGTGGTTTATTAGTAGGGATAGGTGATGTGGTTTACACAAAATATTGTAGCTTCATGCAAGGTATCTGAATGAATGAATGAGATCACTATAAAAAAAATCTAAATATTGGAGGAGTACTCAAACAGCAATGCCTGTTTCCTTAGAGCTGGCTACAGGCCACATGCTTTTCCTTTCATTTTTCCAGCCTGTCAAAGCACACCCACCTGCAACACAGCTAGTGGGAGAGGAGATGAGAAGACCCATTGTAATATGAACTGTTTCAAGTCCTCACTACTAACATGTAGTGTTCAAACATGTTCAAATAACATTTTTTTAGCAATTGCTTTACACTTCCATACATCTGTTTCAATTCCTAGTTCCATCCAGAAATACCACAATATTATGAAGTTTTGGGTTGTGTTGTTTTTTGTTTTTTTTTCTGGTGGTGTTTCCTATTTTTATTTGTGCTGGAAATAACAGAATTAGTATGAACAAGCCTGTTTGCTGATAAGGTTTCCAGACCAATTTTGCCTACCTAAAAGACTTGGACAGATCAGAGAAGCCGCAAACCATTTTAGTATTAGATCAGTCACATTTAGTGTTCTCTGAAGGATCATGAACCTTCTGATTTAAGGCACTGTTCACCTTTTACACAGTAACATCACAGGTTGTGTATGAAACAGCCCAATTAAGTATATTTCATATTTTCCCTATTCACTACCTGGCTTTACCACAAATAGGTCATCTATGTTCATGCTCTCATCAAATGTAAAGCTTTATGGCATCACAGCAAAAAAAACAAAACCATAACAAAGCAACCCCCCCACACACACACACAAACTACAATTTTGATCTATTCAAGGCTGCCATTCTCTCCCTATAAAACATAACACTTCCCTTGTGTTACAGCTTGAACATGTGCCATACAGTGCAGTATTAATCTATCCATTGACGTGCTTACATGGCCCTCATCACCATCATGGCTGAATGCCTCTTAAACATTAGTCAGTTTATCCTAACACACACACACGATAGGGAAGTGTTATCATCCCCATTTTAGGAATGTGAACTAAGTCAGACTGCATTTGAGTGAGGCGCTCTAGGTCACAATGCATCTCCAGTCTGTGGTAAAGCTGAGAATTAATCCAAGAACTATCGTTGTCTCATGATTTTAAGCACAAGACCATCCCTACCATTATCTCAATCAGTGGCAAAAACCTCCATAAACACAGAGTTAAGGTTGCTCGGTGGTACGTCATCCTGTTGCAGAATGTTGAATTGAGCAAAACTCCTGAAAAATCAGGAAAAGCACAGTTCAAATTGCCCATGCAGATTTTACTTTGCCTTATTTCAGCAATGCCCCCACAAGCTTGTTAACCTTCTCTCTGCCAACTCCACAACTGCTGAAATATACAAGCTCTTCACCTCCTTCTACAACCCATTCACTCTCGCAGGTTTCCATCTAACACTATTAAGGGACAAAAAACGGGGGAATGGTTGCAGAGCTGTACAGTGCACGGGGGTTGAGATGAACCAGAAGAGCTGGGGCTGCGGAGTGGTTGGGGTGCAGTGGACATCCTGGCAGAGCTGGGGGTGCAAGGGTTGCAATGCAAGATTTGGATTCACTGGCAGAGCTGGGGGCATAGGTGAGTTGGAGTGCACTGGCAGAGGGTTTGGGTGCACTGGCAGAGCTTCAGGTGCAGGGGCTGGAATGCACTGGCAGAGCTGGGGGGCGCCTTGATTTCTTGATCTGGGACCCCAAGCTCTCTCCCCTCTCCATTCCTCTCTCACTGCAGCCCCAAATCCCTTTCCCGCCATTCTCCTACTCCTCTGCCCCTAATATCCCTACCTTCCCAGCAAGTGATCACCTGTCTAAATCCCCCTCCCCAAGATTTTTGATTACATGCCCCCCAAAATAAACCTCACCCATGCCTCACTAATTGTAGCAACTTCCAGTCACTTAGTCCAAAACTCCTTTTGTCTTAGCTGAAGGTTGTGGTTAACTTATTTTTAAGTACATAAACCAAAGGATGAGTTCACAGCAATTGAGAGCTCTGTGCGTCATCCAGCCATTAGTATCTTTCAGTTTAACAGTACAAGGGAGCAGTCAAGGCATTTTGGGAGAGTCTAACTCAGGAGCCCCTCAGTCAAATGACCCCAAATTTGGATCACTACCCCTACTCTACACCCCAAGAAACATACCAAATTTCAAAGCATTCCAATTAACAGTTCGGATTTTAGAGCATTTCCAAGGATCAACCTTTAAGGCATATAAAAAGGAGGGAAAGGAAACTCTCTTGCCAGTCTTCTGTATTGGTTCATGGGCAGTGTAAAAATGTACATTTTCTTAAATACCATTCTCAGTATCGATCCCCCAAACATTTAGTGAGTGCCATGCATTGCCTTGGGTAAAGCTTGACAGATTGAGACAATTTTGAGCCATAGCTGATCAATAGCTTGTTCTTTAGCTCTAAGGGGGAAGAAAAAAAACACACTTTGAAACAGTTATTAGGATGTCTATTTTGGTGGCGGTGGGACAATACCTCTGGAACCCCTGGCTCCAATGATTCCAAATTTGGGTCACTAACCTTCCTGTACACTTTCCTGAGCCACACCAAATTTCAAAGAAATTCTACTAATCGTGTCAATTTGAAAGAAATTAGAAAGGTCAACCTTTAAACAGATGTCATGACACAACCTTAGCTAGAATGGTGCTCCCACGCCACTATAATATGCAGGTTTCAAAGCACTGACATCTGTAATGAAACCTATGTATACAGCACTAACCGATTCAGAAGAGGCAGACAAAGTATCAAAACATTGACAAAAAGGTGAATGTTTATTAACTTATATCTCTGACACAGCTGGTCTCCTGATATTTTATGCTTCTAAAGCTACCCTAGACAGTTCATTTCCGTGAGGGCTGATCTTCCTGGTTATGCTCTGTGATCATTTTCAGATGCTCACATCGTGTTCACTACGAAAAATACAGCAGGAATCAAAAATATGCATAAAATCCATTTTTGCCACATGTTTTTGACGCGCACAGCACTTCAATGCAAAACAGAAAATTCATTGATCTTAAAATTATACAGTACATTTTGTGCAGAAACACATTACACGCTAGATATCATTTGTGGAATTAAAAATATGAGCTCTCTTTGAATTCTGAGTGTAGAGAGGATGGAAAAAATCTTACACCCTTTCCTGCCATCCTAAACAAAAATGATGCAACCCATAAAGCAACCCATCCGGTCTATAAGCTATAACACCAAATGAATGTTGCTAATTGTGTTTTTCCATCACATACAAATGATTTAGAAATTAGTATATGGCGTGATCTTTCATATATTTTCTATACACAAAAAGCAACTAATACTTTCACTGTGAGAGTTATAGTATTGTTGACCTACATCTAGAGTAAAACAAGAAAGAACAAATGTAATGTTTCCACTTACACATCAAGGTTGCACAACTGACAAGGGAAAAATCAGCCCATTGTTTGCAATCACCTTTTGGCATTTCAGTAGTGATGATGGCAGCTCACTTATCCAACAATTGTAACATCCACTTATCAAAAATGGGGTGGGAGACACAAAGGAGAACGAATCAGGAAAACATTTGGAATAATATTAAACAATTCTCTTCTTTTCAAGGGAGAGAGAGAGACGAGACTTTGTGTACCTTGCATTATCATGGCCTGATTTTTTTTTTAAACACACATTCTGTGGAACCTTAAAAATGACAACACTGCTCTTGTACAGTGTAGTTGTAGCAGTGTTGGTCCCAGGATATGAGAGACACAAAGTGGGTGAGGTGATATCTTTCATTGGACCAACTTCTGAGGGTGAGAGAGACAAGCTTTCAAGCCATAAAGTGTAACCCACTAACCTCTTCTTTTTCTCCTATTACTACAGAGGTGTTAATAGGCCCCTGTACCTTATTGGTCCTGTAACAGCATGGCACTCACTTCTCATGAGTGCCCCCTGATCGGGTGTGCGATTGCACCTCTCAGTCTGTAGTGAGTGCTGTTGGTGGTTTCTCCAGTAGTTTTGGTGACTCAGCCCTCTGACAGTCTCACACAGTAAATGTGTACACAAACAAAGCAATCTCTCAGCCTTTGCACAGCACTATAGCCCGAGGGCATCTTCCCTGGAGACAATGATTTTGCCCTGTCTGGGCCCTTTGGGCTCCAGCTCTTCAGCTGGGCCACTGAGCAGTTCAGTTCCTCTTCCAGGGGTGTGTCAAAGTCCAGTATAGTCCAATATTCAGGTCGCTTCTCCAGTTGCCAATGTGGGGTGGAACCTAGGCTCACCCACTACTCCAGGTCCCAGCCCAGGGACCCTATGAATAGCAACCACATGTCGCTGCGTCCCTTAAACTGCTCACTATGCTGCTACAATTCCCTAGGCCATTTCTGTGTGGCCCCATCCTTCACCAATGCTTCACCCTTACCTCAGGGCTCTTCTATCTTCCGTCTCAGCAGCCATCCAAGAGCTCCTTCTTGCTCTCCCTGCCCACACTGCTCTGCCTCAAGTTTTACATGGCCATTTGTCATCCTGGTTTCTGAGCACCTTCCACATAAAATAGACTGGCAATAGCAAAATCCTTTAGTGGACTTCATGTGGCTTCTTGGTTCTTCTCCCTTTTCACAGGGTACAAAAACTGCTTGAGGTGGAGGGGTTGGGGGGCACGGGGGGGAGTGGATCTGTAGATATATCAGTTAAAAATCTTTATTGTTCACTTTTTTTTAAATGAAGTTTAGTGAAGGTTGGCTAGGGAAGACAGTTAGAAAGGGGTTCCTATGTTGTAAATGTCACTTCTTAAAAGGCAAAGACTTTGTCAAAGAGGACAATTGTGGAGCATTTCCAGAATATTTTCAGACTTTAGGTGCACTTTATCTCCTCTTGAAATTCATTCTAGAACTGGAACCTCTTCAGTGAGAAAACACTGTCCCACACACTAACATACTTCATCCTAGGCTTTATGATTTGCATTGCTCCACAGAAGTGCAGCTGTCTCTGATTCATAGGTTAAAGTTTGGTCTTGAAAGTATCCTGAGTTTGATCCATGAATAACCTTAAATGTAATGGTATGACAGCTAGTATAACCTTCTGGCAGAAGTTCCTGTGGCACATGCTAGCTGTACTGACCAAACTTAAAATGGGAAACAGCAGAATCAGTTACCTTTTGCATGGTTCAGAATAAGAACCCAACCTGCAGCTTCATGCAAAAGAGGGATGGAAACACAAGCTGAGTATTTTTGATGGTAGAAAATGCTCTGACGCCATGGAAAATCTATTTTGACAATTGTAAGAGTTAAACTAATTTTAGATGTGTGAACAGTCAAAGAAGAGACAATGTCCACAGAGAGTAGAATCTAGCATATGATCTAAAGCCTATCTAAATGGTCTATTTTAGGAGGGCCAAATCCTGGTTGTGTCATTCACCTACATAGTCCAATTGAATTCATCTGAGCTAGTCTTGTGAGTAAAGATGAGCAGGATTTGGCCCACTTTTCTTTTCAACAACGCACTAGGCAATATGCGATATTTTGTACGGATTGTATTAAACTAAGGGACACCCACATGATACATACTAGTTAGACAAAGTGGGTATAGTAATATCTTTTATTGGACCAACTTCAATTGATGAGAGAGAATCTTTTGAGCCATGGTTTCCTGAAGAGCTGAACACAAGCAGTCCTAACTGAAGCTCAGCACTTCTGAAAATCAGGCCATTTACTTTGATTAATCATGGACTAGAGATCAAGATTTTCTTAAGCAAATAGTGATCATGAGGGCCTGACTAGAGATGCCTTAAAGTGGTTTGATTACTAGAGGATGTGGGCTCAGTATTTTCTCAAAAATCAAACCCTTTTAAAAGGCATTTATAGCTGGGCACTCAAAAATTAAAGCACCCAGACTCACTTGTTCATATTTAAAACCTTGGCCTTTGTGCCAAACATTAGGCATGCAAAGATTTAAAATGTTCCCCTATTCCTTTAGTATGTTCATTCAACTCCTAGCGTGAGGGCAACTGTCAAAAGGTAAAAATTAAAAGAGATGTGACATCATAAACTGACAGTGAAAGATATTTCTCATATTTGCCATTCATGCTAATAGCAAACTTTGCCAAGGCACATCAAATGTATACAGTATGTCTTATAATTTATCTAACTGACTTAGACAATTAAGTTATTCATGCTGAGGAATGTGTTATCCTCCTAGATCTGCATCACAATTGGGAATCAGCAGGCATGGGATTCTGCCTAAGAATGGTCTAATCCTCTTACATTTGTACAAAGACATTGTGATGTTTCTCATTAAGATATCTGTTCTAGCCAGATCCATTTTCAGACCTACATATTTTTAAGGCAGACCTTAAAAAAAAACCCAAAATGCTGTTTTATCATCTATATGGAACTTCTGATTTCTTCATCTTTTTTCTAACTTCCTTCTGAAGCAACAGAAGCATTAAATCATATTATGCTGACCCATGTGGTGGTGAAAAATAGCTGGTTTGGGGCTGTTAAACACGATAGCTCCTGTTGTCATTCAATTATTCCAACTTTCATTAGACTCTCTTGACAACTGTCAAAGTGCTTTTCCTATAATTCTTCCTCCAGGTTCTTTATAAGAAGCTTGAAACTTACCTTGAGAGTTTTAATAAGATATATAAAATGGAAACTGATACTAAGTCACATTTCTTTCAGTAAGCAGTGTGCTTCCAGAATCTTGATGGCCTGCAATGTTTACCCCAAAGTCTGACCAGCTTCCCACAATAGCTCTATGAGTCTTAAACGCTTCCCTAGCAGGCCCATCCCTGGCTAACAGTGGTTGGGGTTCCAACAAATACTGCCACCATGTTAGAGTAGTTTCTTGAAATGGGAGCAGGTAGGCTGCAGGAACAAGGAATTTTTAAGGTATTTCACATCTTTTTCTCTTCTGGGCTGCACAAGTCAGGCCTTCTCTGAGGTACCATTTGCTACAGAAATCAAACTGTAAATATCTTAGTCTAGAGGTAAATTTAAAACAAAATTTATCTTGTCTCAAGTAACAGTATATGTGGGATGTGCCAGTCTCAAAGAGTCCTGTGACTGGCTCATTGAATTACCTCTTGGCCAGGGATTTTTTACAGTCACAGTTGGGAGGAATGTGGTCTCATATCCTTCCTTATTCACCTCATTTAACTATATTAGTGCCCAGACACCAGGTTGAGGTTGAGAATACAGCCCCCTCCACCGCTGGAGTGCTGCGTTGTTGTAATGCTTGATAGAGTAGTATTTCATGTATCTAGAGAGTACCAACATTCGGTCTCTTATTTCTATTCACCAGGAGCAGTGTCATATTTTAATAATTCTGTTGCAGGTGTGCATGTACAGTCCTCACTGAACAGAATACAGCAGGACCTTGTAATGGCCTCTGCGTCATTACTCTGTCCAGGGTTCTTCGAAACATTTCAACAAGTCTGTTCCTCCTTTGTCTTAATTCAGCATGGTTTTATCTGTAACTGTGTTCACTGATCTTTCGAACACACAAAGAGCAAAAGAGTGAGCCACAGAGAAAAATGCATATGCCAAAGAGACAAATTTAAGTCTGCATGCAGATGATCCAGGCAAGTTCTAACATATGCACGGAGACCACAGAGTAGTCACCACAACCCAGTACTCCTGTGATGGCAGAATATGGAGACTTGCTGTGTACTCACAAAGTTTGTGTTACATGAATGTTTCCCCAAACCAAATATGAAATAGGGGGAAACTTACCAGTGCTTTGCTATATTGCTAGCTAATCAGTTTTCCTCTCTTTGTCCACCTCTGGTATCAGGAAAATATACATATGACAGTGGCTCAAACAACAAGCAGTTTACTGAGTTCGAAACATGGTTAACGAACTCAGAGACAAAGCAACTTCCCCAATCCTCTCTGTCCTGTCTCTTAAAGGGCTTCAGACTACATGGAAATAAATGGGAGTCACATGCACACATGTAAGGGCAGACCTTGGTCATTACTAAACAGGAAACTTTTCACCCTTAAAGCAGCAAATCATTTTTTCCCTTTACCCTCTCTTCCTTCTCTCAGCTGCAGATGTCAATTTGACACTCAGAGGTTTCTTTCCTTCATGTGTCAGCAACTCTCAGCACCTGCAGTTTAGCTGAGTAAGGTATCAGGAGTAAGAACAGCAATGATGAAAGCCCAGTCCCTCCTCTCCACCCTGCTGTTGCCACCTTGCCTCACCTCAGGTTTACACAAAGTATTGCTGCCAGCTGCCATGAAGCACATAGCCAGCATCTGCACATTTCAATCCAATTTTATTCTTATTTTTCTCTCTCTCCCCACTTCCTTTTCAGGCAGCTGTGTTTCTGGTGCTTCTCTTGGGAAAATCTTCAACTTGAAAGACCCTCTTAATAACCTTGCTCAGACCCACACACAGGAAATTAAACTGTTCTGCACATTCAGCATTTACCATTCTTTTTTGCAATCCAAAGTTCTCGGACATAAAAGCGGTTTGCAGACATTTGAGGATTAACCCTTTCACCTCTGAAGAGGGCAGGTGAATTTTCATTTCTGTGCCTGAACTCCGTGCCAGGAGCTGCGGGTAATAGTTCATATATTGAATACAAATAGCTCTAAATATATAGCAGAGCTGCTTTGCAACATTGCCAGAGAGTTCTGCCAGACGAACCAAACACACACAGAGTGAAAAGCTAATTAGAGGCTTTTGACTTTCATATTATTCTCAATTTGAATAAATGTAATGAATGTCCCCTCCCCCCTCCATATGAAATGCCATTTATTTAGGAGGATTGTCAGAAACTGCTTCCAAGAAATATTCAAATAGAAGCAGAAGTGTGTATTTTATTTCCCAGCATGCCACTCCTTCAAGGATTCACTCTTATTAACCCCTCTTTAGTTGTTTCCCCTTCAGTCTAAGGGGCAAATACGGTGAGTCATAACCCTCTTATTAACATGCTGAGATTGAGAAACTGGCTGCTTAATTTGGCTATGTCCCAGCCGGCCAGCCTGCAAAGAACTCATTCAAATTGCTCAGCTGCTCTAAGAGTTTATGAAACCCAGTGCTTCATAACCACAACACTGTCCTCATGATAACCCTTGACCAGTCTGTCCATACAGCTGTGGAAGTTCTGCTATATCTCATTTTTGGATATTTTCCTCAAGGATCTTCTATCTACAGGAAACGGAAGCTCAGTATATAAATACAAACTTATTTACTGTGTAATATATCTGAGCTAAATTCTGGCTTTCCTCCAGAAATTGAAGAAGAACTGAAAGATGATACCTCTTTCGGCCATGCAATGATGACCTAGCACTCCCTGTGTGTGGGGCCAGGTGTTTGGTCTCGAAGGACTCTGGCCAGCCACAATGGGACAGTTCCAGACCCCATCACTCTTACAAGCATCAGGACTTACGGCATGAGGTTCCTTTTAGGAACAGAGCTCTTCTGAATATGCGGTCCCCAATTCTGTCTGGATCATTTAGCTTCGTCTGCCCCATGCAGTGATCATTCTTCACTCCCTTAGCTGCTAGGGCTGTGCTTCTTCACAATGCTTCCCACTCCCACCAATCTATTCTTGATCCACAACATATCTAAAGAAAAAGCATACCTCTCCCTTTTTGTTTAAAAGTATAGCAAGCTATTCCTCTATGCTCACTCCTCTTATCCTCCTCACCTCACCCTGCTAATACAGGTTTAGCTGAATTGTTGAATCACCATTTCACAATGCTGCAAAGATTACAAGTTGTGCAACACAAGGTTTTATTTGGTCACAACTGATGGAATTTCAAAAGTGCCCTTGGCTGGCCTAGCTCTGGTCCCATTGAAATTAATAAGACTTTTAACTGATACTTCAGTGGAAACTGTATTAGACCCATGATGAGCACTCTTGAAGATCCCACCCTAAATCTTTAGATGGCTGAAGAACTAATTCCAAACCCAATCATGTGACTGCCTTTTGTCTCTCAACCCATCAGTCATGCTGGAACAAAGCTTGCAGAGCCAAGCTGCAGTCAGTGCCATCAATGTAGACTAGCTTGAGATCACCGCTAGGTTCCTTCCAAACATTTCTTTGGCAAAGGAAACTGTTCAGAGATGCCAAGAGAAGAGCAGAGATAGATCACTGAGACGCAGAAAGGAGGAGAGACAATGCCTTTCTTTCTTGCTCATGGGGGAGACATAGGTAGTTACCACCACCAATGCATAGATGGAATTATGACACACAAGAGAATTAAGCTACAGTCTGCCATGAAGGAAGCTATGTTTGTTTGGTTTTTTTTCCTTTCTATAGTTCTCTCCATATTACTAGGATTATTTTTCTTCCCCAATTAATTATTTGATTTGCCTTTATTATGATTATGAGATGTTGATGAGAAGGAGTTTCACAGAGTAACATCCCAAAAGTAACAGCTTTTCATGTTTGTATCTGTAACACTGTCTTGTCCCATGAGCTGGGGAGCCTAGGGCTAAGTCAGCCCTGATTACAGGACAAGCCACATCTGGGTTCAAATAGGTGATCCCAGAATAAACAAAGGCAGAAGGCCCAGGACATTGCAGGAAGACATTGCAGGAAGACATAGACATTGCAGGAAGCAATAGGTCTCCTGCAAGGCCCTCAGTCAGCTGGGGAAAAGCTGAGGAAGCAGGACAGAGTAGGGAAAAAGCTCTCCACATAGGGAGGCCTGAGAGAGACCCTGTCCAAGCTGGGGAGAGACTGTAAAGGTTGACTGGCACTTGCCTTGACCACAAAGACAAACTGATCCCGACATCTTTTTCAGGCTAGGAAAAGAGTTTAGTCAAAGTTTATCCTCATTTTGATGAAAAATTTAAAAAAAATGTCTAGCAAACTGGGCTTTGTAAGGAGAAGAGTACTCTGAGCACCCTGTTAAATAGGTGCACCTGTTGGCAGTAAGAGTCTTCCCTTAATGCTCCCAAAGTCACTGCACCTGCCTAAGCACAGTGCCTACAGAACTGCCATCAGTGTGTAGCAAAACAAAGCAGTGTCTTGGAATCAAAGTCCAGCCCCAGGGTCTTCATAATAGCAGAGGCTTAAATCATCACAGAAACTCCCTATGATGCAATCAGATTCAGCATCAGACTTTCACAGCAATAGTCTGGCTTCCTTCCCTCTCACTTCATCATCTTCTTTTGTTACATGTACTATGTATCCTGTATATGTAAATATCAAGGTATCTCAACAGAAGGGGATCCGCCTTATGTTTTTACAAAAAAAAACCCAAACAAAAAAAAAAGCCACATCACATCTGTTGGGAAAAAAAGGGGGTGAAAAAAATAATCTTAGCTGCAGTACTCAAGATCTGTTTGCCTTTTTTAAGATTAACCTTGAAATATTGTTGAAAATAAAGCTAAATTAGATATTGCAGCCCTTGGGTGCATTTCATAAGCTTACACAGGTATCATATACTTATTTACTTAAGAGATATACAAGAAATGTACAGTAATAAATTAAAAATGTTTAGTTACCATGGTTACCTTCACATCACATGGCGCAAAACCTGAATGCAAGATAAGAAGAAACTCCTCAAAGAAAGAAATACACCACCACCAATAGATACTTTTAAAGTGTTTTTTACAGGAAAAATGTGTTGCAAGAAACAAATATGTATTAATCTCAGGCAGTATATTTTATACATATTTCCTTTTTATCTCTTTGACCTGTATTTTTATTGCATAACAAACTAAAGTTTTTGTGCATTCATATAATTATGCATAAGTAACTCATTCCTATCCACTAGCTAGATTGGCTAAGGAGCATAAGTTGTTCCTCTTCTGAGATCATTTTCATATCTAAGATTAACTAGTATGATTCATAACACCTTACTATAATAACGAAGCATATAAACTATGCATATATTTTGTACTTTTTAACCTGATTTTAGATTATGATTAAAACAAAAAGTTAAAACTAAAGTTCTCTGGAACAGAGCTCTGTGTATCTCTTGAACCTGAGGTGAACCCAAAAATGGTAGCTGTTTTTAAAAATGTAAAGTTATAATATAGAGAAAATAGACATGTAAAAGGAATCTGTTATTCAGACAGATCCCAAAAGAGTTTATTTCCTACATATTACTGCAGTCATGATTGACATGCACTCATCGCTGGCATGGAAGCCTGGTAACATTATGTTTTTCTGTGTACTGCAGCTTTAAATTTCTAGAATTGTACTCTCTACTGGAAATAACTGCCATGTCATGTTCAGTTTAGATGAAGCCTGTTGCTGAGGCTCTTCACACACACCAGTTTCTCTTGAAGACTTTACTTTCTCCTTTCTTGTTTTAATTGCCTTTAAACTAAAATAAAAAACCTTTATTAAGACTGAAGGCATATGGAATAACAGCAGCAAAACACTCTGCTCAAGACAACACTACTTCTAACTTACTTATTGTTCTCAGACTGTTTTCAAGTGTATGCACTGACTAATGATAAATCTTAACAAGTAGCTTTTAAGAGGATTTTCCTCACAAGCAGTTCATTAAATTAGACAGAAAACATACACCAAACATTTTTTAAATCTCTTTGGCCAATGTTTATCCCATTTGTGGGATAGAAAAAATTGGAAAGTCTTGTTTAAAATAAGATCCTATAGATGACAAAGGTTAGCATGGGGGCAAAGCCAGACTGTCATTATGTCCCAGCAATCTTCATCTTCTAAGACAACCCCCTTAAGGATATGAACATCTGGGCTTAAATTAGAGGACCCTTGTGGCTGAGTTAAGTTGTGCTATGGACTAAGTTGGTGTGCTGGCAACCCCAGCACCAGAAAAACTGGTATAAATCCACTTTTACACACTGTGTTGTGTTCTGTGCCAATATGAAGCCTGGCTGGACCTACAAATTGGGGCCTAGGCTTCCTATATGTCTGGTACCTGATGGATAGTTATCCACATCACAAAAAATCACAGTTTGTAGGGTTAGCAGAATTAAATCATATAAATAATTTCAGCGGGTTATGTTGGTTTATTTCTAAGTATTTTTTCTATTTTTATCTATATACATTTTCACAGTGGCACAAAATTATGGGGTTTAAGCATTTTAAATTATTTGTCTCAATTTTAAATTTTCAAAGTTGCAGGAAATTATAGGGGGAGTCAGATAATTAGTTAATGACAGTAGATCTTGATTCAAAAAAGTTAAAATTTAATAACAGTTAAAACTGCCCACATCACATGTCAAAATATACCAAGTAAATATCCTTAAATTAAACTCCAATAAGTTCTCAAGTAGCATTTTTGTTACTTATCCTATCTGTAAAATTTGATCATCGATGGAAATATTTTTGTTAGTCTATTGGTGTACATTGAAATCAACTTTTACTGACATTTAAGAATAACCAATATAATCCTTTCAAGCCTGTGGATTTTTTACTAATCAGCATGACTAAACCTGTAAGACCCAGGCTTGGGATAGAAGGCATATTTCACATTACCAAGAAGTAGGGTTAAGTAGAAAATCTTACATAAAAATGGTATTTTCCCCTCAATAGAAAACTGGGCTTTCAGTTAAATTAGTTTTCATGGAAAGGTCAGCTTTTCTCAAAATGTTAGAGTTTTGTTTATTTTTCAGATGAAAAATCTGAAAAGCAAATTATTATTCTTTTTTGGGGGGTGGGGGAGGTTTGACAAAACCATCAATATGGTGGGGGTGAGGGAATCTGATTCACTGTGTTAAGGACTATTGGCAAAGATAAACAAGTTGCCTGCATATAAGACATAGCTGCATAATACCTGGCTGAAGCTAGTTCAAATTATCCCTCTTCTTAAAGCAGAGGGGAAAAAATGATTGATTGTTACATCAGGGAGGAATTTGACCCGTCTTATTTAAAATCCCTGGGTGCTTACATTTAACACAAGTCAGTGGTTGCTGATTCTAGATGCCCTGAGATGTAGACGAAATCCTTCAGGATTTCACCTACATTGCTTTCAGACTTCAGGTTTTATCAAAATTATAAAATGTAGCTTCTAGTATTAGACATAATTAGAACTGGTTGAATTATCTGAATTTCACAAATACCTCCCCCCTATGATTATTTGTGGTGTAGGATTGGTCATGTACATCACGTTATTGTTTTTAGTCCCCCATTCCATGACCAAAGCATTTCAAATTTTATACTTTTGTTCACACTTGAATACAGGCCTTTGTACAAAATCATTTTCCAAACTTTCATGCCAGCAAAAACCTCTCTGCACTAATGTTTGAAAATAGTGAATAATAAGACCTGCATATATGGTTGAACTGAAAAATTGTTTGGCACTCAGATAAATCTTTGTGAATGATGATTTTGCTGTATTGGCCAGATATAACAAAAATAATATATAATATTTTCTTCAGAAGTTTCCTGTTTATAATTAACTTTTACTATTTATATAGGATCATGAAACACAGTTGTCTTGTAAACATTATGGAAAGAGAAGGCCAAATTCTGACCTCATTTAAACCTATGGAACCCATTGACTTGACTAGAATTTTATAGATTCAATCAAGGCTAGAACTTGGTTCACTAGGTCTACAAGATTTGTGAAGTCTTTTATTTATTTTTGTGTGTCAGACTAACATTTCCAGCTCAAAATAAATCACACAGCAGATTAAATAGCTATGAATCCCTCAAATTATTATATCTGTGCTGGAACTAGACAACAGAACATTCATTTTTTTAAGATGGTCACTAATTTTCCTTACACAAAATGAGGTCACATTAAGGTAATCATCACTTACATCAATGGAAAAGTGAAGATGTTTGTGCTTTTAATTATAGAAACACCTATAAACCTGATGCTCAACAAAGAACATACCCAGAGGTCTATGTAATAATCCTTTAGCTTCTAGTCCTGAAGCTATGCATTGCTGCGCTGCCTATCTAACCTCATGAAGTTAGATATCCCATTATCAGAATGTTCAATATTTAAATGAACTGTTGGAGTGACAAAAGGAAGGTTGCAAACTCATCTCCTTCTATCCCCCACTCAAAAATATCCAAAGAGAGCTTTCTATATATCCTGAAATGGGTGAACAGCCAGAGAGTATGAAGTGAAACAGGAACTTTGTTACTGCCCATCAATTCAAAGTGGAGGACACTCAAATACTACAGGAGTACTTGTGGCACCTTAGAGACTAATCAAATACTACAGTGATGAATGGTAGTACAAAATACTAAAATGGAGAGTTAGGCCAGATTTCAGACTTAAGTCTGATTCAAGATCCAAATGAAGGGGAGGTCAAATTGGCACCAGGGATTAGGAGCTAGGGTTAAGCAAGAAACAGAATTAGTCTGGGTAACCACTCTACTGTTTTTGATTATATACATATATCAAATTAAAAACTATTTTGTAAGAAACTGATATGTGATTTAAATCCTAACATGTGCAAACCTACAGTGTGCAAAGTCTGACTAAGAGGACTTTCTCCCTTTTCCTTGGTGCTATAAAATGAGGGAATAATGGCCTTCAAATAAATGAAGGAAACACATTTACTTGGGATTACTGGAAAAATTACATGTTGTGATTGATGGTCAATTCTTTCAAAAGCTGAGAGGGTGGGGGAAGGACATCCATCATTGCATAGCCCATTCACTAGTGATGCAGAAACACAAAAATACACATTGTATGCAGTGCAGCAGCAGCAGCTAACTGACTTCTAATCAGAATGAGGTATGGAAAGGTATGGTCATTTTAATAACTTTATTAAATAGCTTCTAAGGAGTATTTCTCAAACCAACAATAAACCATCAAGAATGTACTTTTTAAAGGTAATAATTAAAGGGCCACTGTCAAGATAAAAATCATATATTAAAAATCAATTTCCTCACCTCAGACACTAACACAGAAGTTTATTAGAAAAAGGATGAGGGGAGGGATATAATTTACTTTTCACCATTTACACACTGTTTATTTTCTGCATTACATTCAGTTTAGGCAGCAAAGGCTTGATATCACACACACACACACACACACACGTTGTTTTACAGTAAAGACTGCAGGCTTCAATAAAGACTGGGATCTCATTTTGCTAGGCAATGTACATAAATATGATGAGAGAGTTCATGCTCTTCACACTTTATCATCTACATAAACAAGGGGCAAAAGGCAAAATAAAGGAAGTACAAATAGAGGATTATAGTATTATCATCCTTTTATAAATAGTAAACTAAGGCACAGAGAAATTAAGCAATTTGTGCAAGGTCATACAAGAATGCAGTGACTGAGTCAAAAATTAAACTCAGAGCTCAAGAGTCCAGTCTAGTGCCTTAACTGGGAGACCCTTTTCTTCTTCTTTAAACCATTCTCTACACAGGTGCAAGAGACAGCCAGAAGTCTGGTGCTTGTTCTCTTTGAGTCAAGGATCAGAGGAGTCAAAACACTGTCAATATTACTAGATGTTCCAAAGCTGGGGTGGGAATGCAGGTGGGTGGGTGGGTCCAGGGCTTTCCCCCTTCTGTACTGGCTGATAACTTTCAAAAGGAGGTTCTGCCTGACTAGATGCCTCCAGTTTCTGTCTCTGGTACAATAACCATCACACTTTTTCTAACAGCCATAAGATATCCCATAGTCTTCTTAACAGAGTGAATATAGGCTCAAGTATTATATGTGCACATATCATAAATTAGAACCTTTAAAAATGAATTTATAAGTTGTACAAAAGGATATCTGAAAAAGAATTGGTCAATTGAAACACCTGTCCCCAAGTACTAGAATTTACCAGTGGGAGACTTTATCTACTCTCTCTTTGGCATCTCTGGATAATTACTTCAAAAATCCAGCTAAATGAAATGAAATGAAAAACATCTGATAAAGCAACGCTTTCTTTAACTAAATAGCACTGGAAACATCTTCTAATTTCCCAAAAGGTGGAAGTTTAGAAAACTTGAGATGATCCAGAAAAGAAGAAAAACTGATAGAGAGGATCTTCAAGAAAGATAGAAAGACAAAGGGAAAAAGGAAGAACCATGCTAGTGCAATCTATTATATTGATTTTAGGTCCTTTGTTTTGTGGCATCCAACTTTAGTTACCTTAAAGAGCCATGATTTTTTTTAAATGCTGGGCATACATGCTCTGAAAATCATGCCCCTTTAATGTACGCCAATGACACAAAATCACTCATTAATTTGAAAGTCATGTTCGTGGCTCCTGAGATAGATTGAAGGGAAAAGCTATTACCCAATCAAATATATTTCTGATGTGTTTAAACATACTGTATGTTAGTGGAAGCAGGAAGACTAACAGAATTCCAGCTTACTGAAAGAAATTCAGTATCCAAGAATTATGGAAAGCAATTTTGAGTTTCAGTTCATTTGAATACTTCTTAAACATGGAGAAACAGTTTGGGGAAGCAATAGCAGGGAAGAAACCCCCAATTTCCTAATTTATGGAAGGGTACTTTAAACTGTACATACATTTCCAGATCATCAAATAGATGATGGTAGGGGTTGCAGAATTTTGAAATCCAAATCCTTTCCCATACTGCAGCTTCTCTCACATATCGAGAATTAATACATGTAAGTGCATCCAGAATAAAAAATGTCATAGTAACTGGATTTACTCAAATTTCCAGTTTCCAATATCAGTTAAGTCAAATTCAACTTAAAGTTATGTTAAGAGGTAGTATTTGGATAAAAGCAAGCCCAACTGGACAGGATCTAATTCAAACTAGCTTCCAAGCCACCACCACCAAGCTTGAAGCAGCTCATGCAACAGCTGTGAGAGAATGTATTATATTTCCTTCCAAAACTTGGGAAACCTGTTGCAGCTCATAAGCACACATTCTCTTGGGGAACTGTGCACTCAAAAAGCCAGAGATTTCTTGACTTAAACAAGACACTGAAAAGAAATGAGACACAAAGGATTTTTCAAAGAAAAGTTGAAAGTGTCCAAAAACAAAAAATGAGTATAATATATGTGTATATATAGTGTGTGTGTTTAAATTGCTTTTTCACAAAAGCCTCCAGTATAATTGATACAGAAGTGATCTAAATATTTTAAATTTTGTAACAAAATACTTTCTGTACACTAATACTTTCATCCAGCAATGTCACGACTTCTTGTTTGGAGTTAGTCCCATTAGTCAACGTTCCCACAGCTGGCTAGATAGCAGGAAACATTTTCTGTATGTCTTTCAGGGCCAGAATCTAATAATCTTACTTGTACCAAATGGCATTTTACTCCACAAATTGTCTCATTGGAATAATCCATTGGATTACTTCTAGAACAAGTTGTCACTCAACTGTTGTAAGGCCATCAGAATCTGGCCCTAATTTAATACTTCAAAATCTAAGGTTAGAGCTTGCCTCTTCCATGGACATCTTGTGGGAAAGAGCATCAAAAGATCCTTATCTCATTTAAACACCAGGAGAGGCTCCAGTCCTATCATTCAAAAACACTGTGAAGAAAGGCAAACCACCTTCTTCACCAGTTTGCTTACATTCTTCTCTCCCGCCCACCCCCCCCCCCCCCATGAGCACTGTTCCACGTCCCTTAGTTGAAATCTTGCATGACCAATGGGATTCTTAGCACTGGACATGCATCTTTCAATATCCCTGCTCTTCTTAGCAATCCTGGCCAGTTTGGCCCTTGGATGGTACATTTTTAATTTTAAAATTTAAAAGAGAGAGGTAACAAAGGAATACATTAGATGTCTCTTTTCTTTTATAATCATTACTGCGAAATGGAACCATTATATATGTCTCTCCAAGATAAACTGTGAACTGGCTGACTTTGGAGCAATTGCTACTAATAAACTAAATTAGGAAAATACTTGTAATAAATAGTTATTACAGCTGAACAAATAGTTCACTGTAAATCATTATTTCATTAATTTGACTTTTCAGAGACTCATAGACTTTAAAGTCAGAAGAGACCATTATGATCATCTAGTCTGACCTCCTGCACAATGCAGGCCACAGAATCTCACCCATTCACTTCTATAACAAACCCCTAACCTGTGTCTGAAGTTACTGAAGTCCTCAAATCGTAGTTTGAAGAGCTCAAGCTGCAGAGAATCCTCCAGCAAGTGACCCATGCCCCATGCTGCAGAGGAAGGCGAAAAACCTCCAGGGTCTCTGCCAATCTGCCCTGTAGCAAAATTCCTTCCTGACCCTAAATATGGTGATCAGTTAAACCCGGAGCATGTGGGTAAGACTCACCAGCCAGCACCCAAGAAAGAATTCTCTGCAGTAATTCAGATCCCACCTCATCTAACATCTCATCACAGACCACTGGGCATACTTACCTGCTGATAAAGATCAATTGCCAAATTAATTGCCAAAATTAGGCTATCCCATCATACCATCCCTTCCACAAACTTATCAAGCTTAGTCTTAAAGCCAGATATGTCTTTGGCCCCCATTACTCCCCCGGAAGGCTGCTCCAGAACTTCACTCCTCTAACGGTCAGAAACCCTCATCCAACTTCAAGTCTAAACTTCCTATTGTCCAGTTTATATCCATTTGTTCTTGTGTCCACACTGGTACTAAGCTTAAATAATTCCTCTTCCTCCCTAATATTTATCCCTCTGATATATTTATGAAGAGTAATCCTCCCTCAACCTTCTTTTGGTTAGGCTAAACAAGCCAAGCTCTTTGAGTCTCCTTTCATAAGACTGGTTTTCCACTCCATTTCCTGCTGATGAAATATCTAGAGGAAGTTTGCAATTTCTCCAGACTTCTTTATGATTCAAGAGTACTTGACAATTCTTTTAACATTTATGTATATAGTTCCTGTGGATGGATCTAACAGTTCTCTACAAATATCTGATACTCTCTCTTAGAGCTGTGTTGCATCATTGTGATTAGTCAAATTCAGGTGATTCTGTTTTGTTACTGGATAAGTGTGCAAACAATTGATACTCATGCATCTGAGTGTGACGTTTGTTTTCCGAGAGTACTTGCGCATGCAACTTTCGGATTAAATTTCCTAAATTACAAGTGATGCAAAAATAAAATTAAAAATTCACCTGATTTTACTAATTACAAACCTGGCCCTCCATGACCATTGTTGAATGAGAAACTTGTAGAGTTGTGTGGATATTCCTTACAAAATCCCAAACCAAACCAAATGAGCTTTGATTTGTTGAAAGGTTTGCTAACCTACTACAATGAATAGTTTCATTTTGAAACAAAGGGCAACTCAAGGAGTAAAGTAGTTTTGCTTTGAGTTTATGGTTCAGAGATTAACATGGCAGATGCAAACTCACCTGAACTGAAAAAGAAGAAAAGATTTACACAAAGCCCTCCAAATTGAAACAGCCATGCTGCCAGGCTGGTATTCACTGTGCAAGCATGCAACAGCGCTATAATGATATTTGACCACACATATCTGTGTCAATTGCATATTTCAGTCTGTATCACAAAATCATTTATGTGGTTGACTTCTAAGATGTTGTCTTAGACTAAGAAAGGAGATCAGACTGTTTCAACATCCTGACCCATGGAGGTAAGTCAGCCTTCAGACCAGTGATTACAGCCCACTGAGAATGAACAGGTCTCACTACCCAAACAATAGAGCAGCCAAATCTTTGGAACATTCTGCTAAACAGACTCTGCTGGATGTTTCCTCTGAGCAAGCCAAGTAAGACAGTCTTCAGCATCAGTAGATTTCTTACCTGGAGCTCACAACAAAGAAACTATTAAGCAATATGGTATTTGAAGGTAGGACTTTCTAAAACCTAGCTTCCCTGAGAGAGAGAGACAGAGAGAGAGAGACTGACTGACTGACTGAAGGTATGTCTACACTGCAATTAAAAACCTACAACTGGCCCATGCCTGCTGACTCTGGCTTGCAGGGCTTGGGCTAAGAGGCTGTTTATCTGTGGTGTAGACATTCAAACTCGGGCTCTTTAGGACCCTTTCACCTCGCCTGGTCCTAAAGCCTAGGGTCCAGCCCAACCCCAAACATCCTTTAGCCCAAGCTCCATGAGCCTGCGTCAGCTGGCATGAGCCAGCTAGGGATGTCTAATTTCAATATGGACATCCTCTTGTGGCTCTCTCAGGGTATCTGGGATAGTTGGCTGTGTTCCATAACTGAAAAGGAAAACCATCTAATTTAGCTTGCAGTAAAATGTAAGTTTAGAGGAGACTAAATAGACGTGTAACAGTTTGTTGTTTTTAAATCTTTCTTCTCTTAGGCCTTGTTCCAACGACTAACTAAAGTACTCTTTTAAGAAGGCTCTTGATCAATATCACTGGTAACAAGTTCCTGAAGTGGATGGCCAGAATAAGGTGGGCCTGCTATTCCAGTATAGCTATCCCATAAAATGTTTCTAGACTGGGACTTAGGTACACTTAGGGATAGCTATACAGGGATAGCTATTAGAGTTGGTCAGAAATCAGAATGTCTGTTCCAAAGAAATTTCAACATTTCAATAAAAAAGTTGTTGTGCATCAGAATGAAAAGCTGGAATTTCCCACAAAATAAAAATTCTGAAAAACTTCAGTTTGGGATGCTTGAAATGTCTTGTTTTGATAATGTTGAAGCATTTCATTTTGAGAATGTTCAAATATTTCAATCTGACATGGTAAAACATTTGATTTTGACTTGCATATTATATTAAAATATTGTAGTATGTATGCTATATATTGTATTCAATAATTTATATACTATTATATATATTTAAAGAAAACATTTCAACATTATCAGAATGAAGTAATTCAATATTATTTAAAGAAAATGAGACTAATCAAAACAAATTGTTTCAACTTTTTCCTGTGGAAAATTTCACTGAAATTTACAAGTTTCAACAAAATATTCTGATTCAGATGAAGCCTCATTTTTCAACCAAAATCTGTTGGTTCAAAATATTTCAGTCTTCTCTAATAGCGTTACTGGCAAAGCCTCCTCCTGTTTATGCATCTTATACCAACTAACAGGTGCTTTTGCTGGTATAGCTTATAGTATTTTCCTAAATGAAATAAGCCATGAGGTCAAAAAAGTGATTTGCCAGTATAGCAGCCTATACCAGGACTTCTGCCAATATAGCAATATTAAAAAAAAAATCATCACACTCTCTGGCATTACAGTAGTGACCAAGTTTTCTAGTGCAGACCTGGCCTAAGAGTGGAAAAATCATGAGATTCCAAAATAGGTAAGGGCTAAAAGCCCAAAAGCTGAGGTGGGTGCACTCAGAGAGCCCAGAAAGGTCATAGATGCAACTAATCCCATTACCATGACAAGTACTATCAGTAGCTCAGAAAAGCTTATGTAATTTTAATATATAATTGACTACATATAAATGAACATGTGTGTGTGTGTGTGTATATAAAAGTATATGTGAGTGAAAAAGTGATTCCCAGCAGTACCTGAATTAGATCTGAATTGCTGAACTCATATTGGAAAAAAAACTACAAAATGGTCTATCACTATTTCTGGACATACTTTCAAATGTTAGATAAAATGTGATCGGAGTTCCTGAATATTTTCAAATATTCATTCTTCACATATCCCATTTGATTCAGAGCATTTTAGCGATTACAGGACATAACCCAAGACTGTGTGAAAATGTAAATGTAGGAAGAGAAAAATGCAACTCAAATATAATCCAACACAGAAATGATTTAAAAAGCTCTCATTTGATTGCATATTAAGGGAACTGAAATGTCCAATGTACTTGCTATGAATTAGATTATACAGTACTTTGGCATCAAAACACTAAATTGTAGGCACATTTCTGAAGTAATTTAAGTAGCTTCTATGTTTCCATTGTGAAGCTGCTATATTATCAGTCGTCGTGCAACATTCATGTCCCTATCAATAGAAATATCCCATGCCAGTTATACTGCCATTAACATGAACAGAGCATGGGTTAAATCCACAAAAGCAAACAATTTCAGAGGTCTGCCAATCCACGTCGCTATTTTAATTATACATTTGCCACACATACACACTTATGGAAGGTCGGGCATTTGGTTCAGCTAACTGCAGAAGGTAAAGCAGGTTCAGATCTGGATCCAGATACAAATTTCCTCATAGGTCCAGGGCTGTTCGTGTCCAAGACATTTGTCTGGGACCATCTCCTACTATAACTAATCTTAATTGTCTTTACTTCATAAAAGGTCTGTTGATCTCCCTGTTTGGAATCAGACAAAGTATATGTGAAAATAATTCTCTCCCTCCATACATCTTACAGTAAAACCAATAACATCTAAAAATAAATATTTTTCAGCCTCAAATTCTATATCCTCCTCAGTCTACATTTAAATACCACTTTTCATGTGGGGGAAGGAAGATTAGCTCATGGATGCATTAATAACTATAACATAATCTTGTCCAAAAGCAAGCTATTCCGATGGTTAGGAAAGATAGAAAATGTGGCAAAAGACCACCTTGGCTTAACCACGAGATCTTGCGTGACCTACAAAATAAAAAGGCATCATATAAAAAATGGAAACTAGGTCAGATTACAAAGGATGAATATAGGCAAATAACACAGGAATGCAGAGGCAAGATTAGAAAGGCAAAGGCACAAAATGAGCTCAAACTAGCTATGGGAATAAAGGAAAACAAGAAGACTTTTATCAATACATTAGAAGCAAGAGGAAGACCAAGGACAGGGTAGGCCCACTGCTCAGTGAGGAGGAGGAAACAGTAACGGGAGACTTGGAAATGGCAGAGATGCTTAATGACTTCTTTGTTTCGGTCTTCACTGAGAAGTCTGAAGGAATGTCTAATATAGTGAATGCTTACGGGAAGAGGGTAGGTTTAGAAGATAAAATAAAATAAGAGCAAGTAAAAAATCACTTAGAAAAGTTAGATGCCTGCAAGTCACCAGGGCCTGATGAAATGCATCCTAGAATACTCAAGGAGTTAATAGAGGAGGTATCTGAGCCTCTAGCTATTATCTTTGGGAAATCATGGGAGACGGGGGAGATTCCAGAAGACTGGAAGGGGGCAAATATAGTGCCCATCTATAAAAAGGGAAATAAAAACAACCCAGGAAACTACAGATCAGTTAGTTTAACTTCTGTGCCGGGGAAGATAATGGAGCAGGTAATTAAAGAAATCATCTGCAAACACTTGGAAGGTGGTAAGGTGATAGGGAATAGCCAGCATGGATTTGTGAAGAACAAATCGTGTCAAACTAATCTGATAGCATTCTTTGATAGGATAATGAGCCTTGTGGATATGGGAGAAGTGGTGGATGTGATATACCTAGACTTTAGTAAGGCATTTGATACGGTCTCGCATGATATTCTTATAGATAAACTAGGAAAGTACAATTTAGATGGGGCTACTATAAGGTGGGTGCATAACTGGCTGGATAACCATACTCAGAGAGTAGTTATTAATGGCTCCCAATCCTGCTGGAAAGGTATAACAAGTGGGGTTCCGCAGGGGTCTGTTTTGGGACCGGCTCTGTTCAATATCTTCATCAACAATTTAGATGTTGGCATAGAAAGTACGCTTATTAAGTTTGCAGACAATACCAAACTGGGAGGGATTGCAACTGCTTCGGAGGACAGGGTCAAAATTCAAAATGATCTGGACAAATTGGAGAAATGGTCTGAGGTAAATAGGATGAAGTTCAATAAAGATAAATGCAAAGTGCTTCACTTAGGAAGGAACAATCAGTTTCACACATACAAAATGGGAAGAGACTGTCTAGGAAGGAGTATGGCAGAAAGAGATCTAGGGGTCATAATGGACCACAAGCTAAATATGAGTCAACAGTGTGATATTGTTGCAAAAAAGGCAAACGTGATTCTGGGATGCATTAACAGGTGTGTTGTAAACAAGACACGAGAAGTCATTCTTCCGCTTTACTCTGCGCTGGTTAGGCCTCAACTGGAGTATTGTGTCCGGTTCTGGGCACCGCATTTCAAGAAAGATGTGGAGAAATTGGAGAGGGTCCAGAGAAGAGCAACAAGAATAATTGAAGGTCTTGAGAACATGACCTATGAAGGAAGGCTGAAGGAATTGGGTTTGTTTAGTTTGGAAAAGAGAAGACTGAGAGGGGACATGATAGCAGTTTTCAGGTATCTAAAAGGGTGTCATCAGGAGGAGGGAGAAAACTTGTTCACCTTAGCCTCCAATGATAGAACAAGAAGCAATGGGCTTAAACTGCAGCGAGGGAGATTTAGGTTGGACTTTAGGAAAAAGTTCCTGTCAGGGTAGTTAAACACTGGAATAGATTGCCTAGGGAAGTTGTGGAATCTCCATCTCTGGAGATATTTAAGAGTAGGTTAGATAAATGTCTTTCAGGGATGGTCTAGACAGTATTTGGTCCTGCCATGAGGGCAGGGGACTGGACTCAATGACCTCTCGAGGTCCCTTCCAGTCCTAGAGTCTATGAGTGATTGAGTGTTACATACATTCATTTTGGTGGGATTTAGTTTGTTTAATACTCATTCCCTGCTCTATTCACTCTTGTTTTCTCTGATGCGTTGGTAACATTTTCAGATGGCCTCAACCCATTCTCCCTATTTGACTCATCCATCTTGTGTGCAGAACCCCCGGTTCATGCAAAAGCTGCAAGTCAGATGCATGCACAATTTTACAAGTGGTACACCAGAGGTCTTGATTAAAATGTTGGGGCATTGATGTGCTGGTGGTTAAAGAAGCCACAGAAAGACACACTCACTCCAGCTGTTTAAAGACTGAGCATTTCCCCTGATAGTAGTGCTTTTGTTTTCTTCATATCTATAGCACGAAGAGGCCTTTTTCTCAGTATCTCTCCTTCATACATGTTCTGCATCACGGGCTAAATCCTAGTCCCTGGAACACAATGGCAAAACTCCTATTGGCTTCAATAAGGCCAAGATTTTACTCAGCATCTTTAAGATGCCAAAAAAAAAAGTAAATTAAACTGAAAACAATGTACTAATGGCACCATGATTTAATGGATATTCTAGACAGGACTCAAATTCTGAACAAAGCATCTTATTTTACTAGAGGTGCTTTACGCCCTTCTCTTGAGGAATACTGCAACCGGAAATCAGATAACACGCCTTTCAAAACTGATATATTTGGCAACAGAACAGAGAAACTGGATCCTCAGGATGAGCCAGAGCAGAATCAAATTGACTTGTTATCATGCAAACATTTTTTTAAGATTAAGCATTCTTAGTGAGATGGTTCTCTGTTTAAAAACTAATAAACCAGATTAGACCTGTTGAAAACACTTTACCAGAATATCAGAATTCTCACCTTTACAGTAGTTCAGGATAAATCACCTATAGATGTTTTTATGACAAATTGGTGTGCCATATATATTTGTGTATAATTCAACCCAGATGTCACTATCAATGCCTAAAATTATGTTACTTTTCTAGGTAGCCCCCCATTTTATTTCACTAGTAAAAGTGTTAGCTCTTAATCCTTTTAAGAGAAATATATATAATGTTATAATTAAAGGCAGTGTCCCGGCATTCTCAGAATATCAGCTGTAATTTCTGTGACCAACCCAAATTACCTATCATCTCCTCTTGATTATTTGAAGACTTGTCCTATTATCCTCCATCACAGCATCTTTCACTATCACACTGTTCACATTCTTGCTCTGAGTTTTTTCTAATTTAATCTGTTCAATTATCATAGAAAAAAAGGAAAATTCACTATACTTGAGGTACATTTTTTTGCTCATCATTAAAAGCACATTATTTAACACACACACAAAAAGCACAGCTGTGTGGGTCTGACTGCTGGAGAGTTAACTTTTCCAGAAGATGAATAAGAACTGAAATTTTAAAATAAATTCCCTGTTTTTTGATTCATGTTTCCACCACATATTTTTAATCAGGGTGTTGTCACTGGTGTTCACACTTTTGTAGATTCTTATGTATTCTACCATGTAAAGGAGGAGTTAGAAGGCAGTAAATTATGTTCCAATCTAACCTCTCTCTTGCTTCATGTTCCTCCAAAACCTCTTTGGAAGAAGATCATGATCAGATTATCTTGTCCTTAATTAGACGATTACTGGTCATTTCAGGAGCTCTTTGAATCCCCCAAAACTGCAACACTTGCAGCATAGAGAATCAAATCTGAATGTTTTCTAGAGACTCTTTATGGCAAATCTAATGATGATATTTATTCATACTCTCCAGAAAATAGGTGCACCTACAAGCTGAATAATATAAAACTTTAAAACTGGGGGCCATAATCAAAAGTTCTTGAACTTGCAAGAGGTATGAACAAGTTCAGTGTGGCCCTAATAAGAATATTTTCAAAACTCTGGAGGAAAAAAATGGGGAGGGAGGTTTTGTTTGTTTTTATATATAACATTGACCACAGTTTTAGTCAGCAGCTCTGACCTTCAGGAAATAAATCAATTTTCAGCAGCAGTGGACAGCTAATGAGAACCTGCTGTTCCATATAATACAGAATTATGGAGTAAAGACTCACTAGCCATTTGTTATTCTTATTGCAATTGTGGTGGCTGGCTTCTGAATATTAATTATTATTATTATTTGTGGCACAGCTTTTCATACAGAATAGCAGGGGCAAATTTAAGAGAGCCAAATTTACCATAAACAATCACATCTCGTATTCAGAGACCATATGTGCAGTGGGGTTCACAGCAAAACATGTGCACCTCCTATCATACAGGAGCCCATTACAGTTCATTCAGCAGGAATTTTAAGAAAACATACATTCTACTGTTCGCAGTAAAAATAAAATCAGTGTCTTTAATAACTTATAAAGTGGTCACACCATTAAGAAGGGTTGACAACCACTTGGTGGAAAATTAAGTTTGACATTGACATCATTGAAAGCAGGATTGGGTCCAGAAGGGTTATTGGAGTGTAACAATTTCTGTAATCCATAGTCTCTCAAAAACCCATAAATAGAGCATCCAACTTGGACCAGATGTTCCAGACTTCATGACATTTAATCAAGTTCTATCATTACATGACGACCAAAATCAAGTCTTATTTATATTGGTTCAACCTTACGGATATGTCTTCTCTGCACCTGGGAACAGGCTTCCCAGCTCAGTAGACAGAAACACACTAACTAAACATTGAGTATAGCGGGGGATAGAACAAGTGGCAGGTTGAGCTACCTGCCTGAGTACAAACTTACCTGAGCCTCTGGATACATACTTGTGTGACTAGCCAGAGCGACCAGCTGGGCTACCCTGCCATTTTTAGTGTGCTCGCTCAAACAAAGCTAGCACACCCATCTAACCAGTCTGGGAAGCACACTTCCATCTGCATTGTCGGAGTAGAGGGGGAAGCCTGAGTTCTCAAAAGATGACAGAAGCTAAATGGATAGGGCACTGATCACCACCTCCAGAAGACATTTTTCCTTTCTAAGGAGAACAGATGGGGAAATGGAAATGGTTTTCTATTAGGGACAAGCACAGTGGTTTCCAGAAGCAGACACATACGTCTCACACTGTTTTTTTAATAGTTTTAAGTTTCCAAAGGCACAAACCCATCTTGTGAAATCCAAAACTTGTGAACAATCATTCATGAGGCTCATCAAAGCTAGAACTCCATGGGGTTCAGTCAATGAAAGCTATTCAGTAAAAGTAGACCAGGTTAACCTGTGGTTTTCATCTCCAAACAGGAAATACCTCACCTTTAGTGACCTAACCCCCCAGAATTGTTAGAAATTAGATAGGGAACTTGGTCTATCCTTCTGGCAATTCTGGAGAAAGTTCATGAAATGCAAGTAGTTGGCTGTGCTGGAGGAAAAAATTCTTGGATCGAAGGGTCAAAGAGAGCTTACTGAAAATAAGAGAAGCTGAGGCGTTCCTAAGCAGACAGGTTTGGGAAGCACCAATATGCCATGTTCAAGGAAGAATGGAGCTGGCCACCAAGGGATCAAAGAGAGAAAATCAGAGAGGAAGCCTTGTAGTTTGTAACCACCAGAGGCAAGAGATCATGGTGGCATTCTCCATAGCTGAAGACAGAAGAGGACAGCCAAGCTATGGCCATGAAAGCGAAGAGGACCGGGAAGAATTCTACACAGCTAGAAATTTCAAATCAATACTATATCCTCAACATGGAAATTTTGGAAGATTCGTCTCAAGATCCAGCAGGTCTAAGGGAATGGAGAGATGTCTGGGACGTACATGTGGATGGCAGCTCATCCTAATATGTAAGAAAATCAATCTTACCTGCAAAGAGTTCTCCAACTGGCCAAGGAATATAGATAATTGGATGAGCTTCTGAAGTAGACAAGCAAGGATATATTGGAGATGATTCATATTGGCACTAATGACATTGCATTGCAGGTTATCTCACAAATATTAAATGACTTCAGGGAACTTGAAAACATGCTGTTAAAGAAGAAAGTCCAAGCAATCTTCTCTGAGATCCTTCCTGTTCCACAGGCAAAAGAAGACAAACAGCAGAAAAATCTGGAAGTGATCTAATGGCTAAATAAGTGTAGAGTGGAGGGATTTGGCTTTATGCAACATTGGTGCATCTTCTACGGGGATGGGGGGATTGCATAGTTTGGAGGCCTCTCTCTAACCAGAAGGGGGACCAATCTCCTCAGTGACTGGCTGGCTAGAGTAGTCAGGAGAGATTGAACTGTTAGCAAAATGAGAGAGTAAAAATACGGAAGATAAGAGCGCTCACTTAGCACTGAATTAAGATGTTGAGAACAAAATTAATCAAAGCACCAAAGGACATGAAGAGAAGAAAACTTTAAATTGCCTGTACACCAATGCTAGGAGATTGGGTAACAAAGAAGAGGACATGGAACTGCTCGTTTATTCCACCTACCTGGTATTATTGAAACCTAGTAGGATGAATCCCATGATTGGAATGTTAAAATCAGTGGTTATAACCTATTTTGGAAGGATCAAGTAGGCAGAAAGGGAGAGGGAGTGGCACTCTGTTAAAAATGGCATTACCTGATTCCGAACCACTGATAATTCAGAAGAAAATTATTTTGGATGCTTATGGATCAACATTCTAACATATAAAGCACAAAATCTTAATTGGTGTCTGCTACAGACCACCACATCACATTAGAGAACAGGGTGAGGGCCTGCTTATGCAGCCATTTGTATTGTGCAGAGGGGAAAACTGCATGATCATGGGGAACTTCTTTCTGAATAACAATATTGAAGTCTCATGCTGAGAGTACTAAGCTCTTCTTGGAATTTCTAAACATTATAAATGACAATTTTCTAACTCAAAAAGCATTGCAGCCAACACAGGGAAATTCTTTAGTAGACTTGGCCTAACACATAAAAAGGAACTGATCACAGAACAAAAAATTAACAATAGCTTAGGCACATGTGATCATGATTTGAACACATTTATGATGTGCAAGCAGAATAAAGCCCAAATCAGTAATTTTTAAATATATATTGTGTGTTAATAGGCCAATTTCAAAAAGCTGAAAACAATTATGAGTCAAATCAGCTGAATGGAAGAATTTTAAGAGAAATGTGAATAATAATTGGGAATCAATTTAAGAACCCCTTACTAGATGCCCAAAAGAGCTGCAATCTCACAAATGAGGTTGAAGGCTGTACTGGTTAAAAAGCAAAGTGGGTTTGAGGGGAAGAGAAGGTAGTTATAAAACACACACACACACACACACGAAGAAAGGGGCATTTGATAGTAATGACTATAAATCAGGAGTTAGGAATTGTAGAAAAATGACAAAGGGAAGCAAAGGGATATAGGGAGAAATCCATGACCTGCAATGTTAATGACAAAAAAAAAAAAAGGATTTTTTAAAAATATATTAGGAACAAAATAATCTTGACAATGGTATTGGTCCACTACTGGATGGAAATGGTAGAATTGTCAATAATAAAGCAGAAAAGGCAGAAGTATTCAATAAAATATTTGTGTTTTATATCTGGGGAAAAATAGATATAATCTCATAATATGGAAATAACACTCTTTCCATTCCACTAGAATCTCAGGAGAATGTTAAACAGAAGCTACTAAAGTTAGACATTTTTAAATCAGCCAGTCCAGGTAACTTGCATCCAAGCATTTTAAAAAGAGCTGGATGAGAAGCTCACTGGACCATTAATGTTGATTTCCAATAAGTCTTGGAGCACTGGGGAAGTTCCAGAAGACAGAATAAAAAAAGTAACGGTTGTGCCAATTTTAAAAAAAGAGTTAAACAGGGTGACCTGAGTAATTACAGGCCTGTCAGTCTGACATCGATCTCAGACAAAATAATGGAGTGGCTGAAAAAGGACTCGATTAATAAACAAAGGGGGGAGGTAATATAATTAAAGCAAATCAACATAGTTTTTGGAAAAACAGAACCTGTCAAACACTGTATTTGGCACTGGTGCAAGCAGTGATGGAATATTATGTCCAGTTCTGCTGCCCAAAGGTCAATGTTGATAAATTTGAGACTTGTCAGAGAAGAGCCATGAGTGACAGATTCAAAGAGCTCAATCTATTTATCTTAATGAAGAGAAGATTAAGATGTGGCTTGATTACATTCTATGAGTAAGTATCTACTTGGGGAACACATTTAATAATAGGCTCTTCAATTTGGCAGAGAAAGGTATAACATGATCCAGTGCCTGAAAGCTGAAGCTAAACAAATTCAAACTGGAAATAATGCACACATTTTTGACAATGAGGTTAATTAAACATTGGAACATGCTCTAGGAATTACTCTGGAGAAGTTCCTCGGCCCATGTAATACAAGAGGTCAGACTAGATCACCACAACGGTCCCTTTTGGCAGAATTTATTTGGGGCTTACCTGAGGACAGCTCTGCTTTATGGTTGGGGGGTGGGGCAAAGAGGTCAGAAACTGCTGTAAAAAAGGTGCTCGATGGCTCCCCTCTCCCCGCACAGGAATGAGAGGTCCGAAGGGCATAAAAGTACAAAACCTGGGTAGGGCAAGTCTCTTTGTTCCACACAGTGAGTAGGCCAGCACCCACCCTGCCTCCCCCAGTGGAGGCGAATGGCATGCTGGGTTAGGACCTGCTGTGGGCATTACGCTAGTCGCTCATTTTAAAGGGGGGCTGGGAAGGAATTTTTCCCACACCACCAGAATTCGCTTTGATGGAGTGAGGTTTTTTCACCTTCCCCACAGCAGGTGTGAGGAAGGACCTTTTCTGGTGAAAAGAAAAGGTGGTAGGCCTTACTTTGTTAGGTTGGGCGGATGTTCAGTGCTACAGGTACTCCATAGGGAAGGCAGCCAGTGACCAGATAAATGGCCTGGTAAAGGACTTAAAAGGAGGTACTGGATAAAGAAACAGAACAAGGGAGAGGGTTGGGGACTCCTCTGATTGGTACAGCAGGGAGCTAACCCCTCTTCCTCCCCGTTCTCATAGCCCACCTTAACAGTCTTACAAGGGTAGTGAACGGTAAGGTCAAAGCCATGGGTCGGCTGGGGGACCTGGATGGAAACAAAGGGGGGCTGGTGGAATCTCTGGAGAACTGATTTGAATAAGCATGGATTTGCCTGCACTGTACACTTAATCTGCCGGGTAGTGCCAGACATCTATATAATAAAGTTGCGGCCTGATTAAAATCCATAACAAGTGTCTCCTGTCCTTCTTGCGGTGTACCCAAACAATCACTGCAGGAAATCACACAGGCACTTTTAAATTTGATGAAGTTGAAGCACTGCAAAATTAGCTTATCATGACAGTACAAGGGCAATGACCATCTGAGGTCAAGTTCTGCCATCCAAAAAGGCAAGTATGCACTACTTGATTCACAGCTTCAAACTGACTTCAGTAGACTTTTGCTTGATTGTAGGCTAAGTAAGGACTTCAGGATTTGTCTCAGAGTAAACAACAAATAGCAAATTATAGTTAAATTGTATGGAAGTGCAGCCAGTATAGATACAAATTCATTTAATAAGAAGTATCCCACATAATGGAGAATCTGGAATGACAGCACAACTTTTAATTCTTTGTTTTCTATGATCTAAATTTTTTATATGAACATCTGTGCAATCAGTTTCAATTTCCTTTCCATCAAAAAAGTATTTTCACAAAACCATAATTAAAATATAGTTATCACCTAATGTGTCCTTGGAGTCACAGCCACCGAGTTAAGTATTACTAAAAATTCTTACGGAATGACTTCTCTACTTTTCACTGTTTTCTGTGATCTCATGTTTTGATGAGAACATCTCTGTAAACATTCACAAAAACAAAATTAACTAATGTGATGTTGGACTCTAATGGGAACAATCTATAGAGCGTAGTGCATTGTCTCTTTGCATCAAAACATTACATAGGTCAACTGTAACTTTACCTTCTCACTACACTGAATATTGCCAATGGATGGAAGGAGATAAAAATATACATTAACACCTAATGGGCACAAGTTACACTTGAATAGTAATGTAAAAGCAGCAAAGAGTCCTGTGGCACCTTATAGATTAACAGACATATTGGAGTATGAACTTTCGTGAGTGAATACACATCCATCTGACGGAGTGGGTATTTACCCACGAAAGCTCATGCTCCAATACGTCTGTTAGTCTATGAGGTGCCACAGGACTCTCTGCTGCTTTTACAGATCCAGACTAACACGGCTACCCCTCTGATACTTGTATAGTAATATGTCTGAAAACATTGTTGTGGACAAAAGGAAGAGTTTTGTGAATCCCTCAGTGTAACACTAGAGATGTCAAAGACTAAAAAGGCAATCTGTATGCCAAATTGGGTTTGGGAATAAACACAAGAAATAGCATAACTGCAATGAAGGCATGGCCAGATCTAAAAGAGCCAAATGATTTGACTATTGTACAGTGAATATATTTGTAATTGCCAAAAGTCATTTCCTCAGAAAGACAGCATAATTTAACATGGATCTGATCAAATAATGAAGAAAATCAAATGTGTTAAATAGTAATTAACTTGCAATTAACTCAAATTAGTCAAGAATTATGTCTGCAATGTTTGCTGGGTCTGTAGTGGATTGGAGTTGCCGTAACTGCCACATTAAGCTAAAATTGAGGAAAGTTCAGGAAGAATAGATGTAGTCAGGAAGAATTTTTCCAAGTTGAACATAAGGACTGAAAATGAAGAGTGAATTCCTTCTGGAGTTGAGAAAATGACTCAATAGATTATGGAGAATGAAAGACAATTACTAGAGAAAGAACAGGAGTACTTGTGGCACCTTAGAGACTAACAAATTTATTTGATCATACGTTTTCATGGGCTATAGCCCACGTCATCAGATGCGAAGACTTGAACATACAGCAAGAAGATATTTATACATACAGAGAACATGAAATTACTGGAGAAAGATAAAGATAAGATATTTAAAAGTAGCCCAGAAAGTAAGAGACAGCTGACAAAAGAAATCACAAGATACTATACCAACTTACAAGGGCTTTGTGTGGGATAAAAACTCATGGAGGAGACAGATTGATTAAGACTGATGATGAGAAATATCTAAAATGAAGACAAGAAAACTTAGGGGCTCAGATGAACATTTCTCTTCTTCATTAGAAGGAACTCAGGAGGACTTGGATGATATTCTATCTAGAGAAATAGGCCTGGAAATCAACAGTGAAACTGACATCAAGTGTGAGAACAGCAAAAACTGAATCCACAGCTGAGGAGTCTACAGTTTCTTACAAGCAGATATAGTGCGTGGAAACAGCATGAAAGCCTGCTGGCAGGAGAAGAAACCTAACAGATCAAATTACTGCTGTACCCAAATAATGGATTTGTGTGCAAAAAAAAATGAGGTCATCCAAACGGAAAGAAGAGTGTTTAATAAGAGGAAACAGCAGTCTCTGGAATAAAGGGAAGAAGCACAGGGCATTCCATGTGAACCTCGCCTTAACTGGAGAGCAGGCACAGTAAAGAACCACCTAAGGGCTTGCTTCCACAGGCATTTATGGAAGTCTTGCTAAAACACTCCCTCAGTTTAGAGGCCTGAGCTGGGGTCACAAAAATGAGGACATGAGGGAAACACTGAAATGCATGTATTTGTACGGTTAAAGTTGTACAGCTTTGTGAGACTGCACACTTTAATAAAAGATTTCTCATTATAAACTGCACTCTGGAATTGAAGTTAAAAATAGCCACTGCTATGGAAGCAGACTAAATATTCAAGAATCAGTCCATGAAAGCTGCTGTTTACTTGCTAGTCTACCATTAGTTATCTGCCAAGAGAAAATAAAAAGCGCAGCTTGAAATAATAGCAAAGAGCAAAAATAGGATAAACACTTTCTATCTGCGCTACTGCTAAATGGAGAAGTCAGGGCTGCTTGTTTTTAAGAAAAAATGCTAATTTAAGCAAGAAAGCCTCGGTAACAAATAAATTGTTGCACATCTTACAGGCAAAAGCCATCACATAACAAGGTCATTGTAGCTGAGGCAATTATTTTAGCAAATTGTTGTAGAGGGATAAGAGCTAATAACATGAGGCATAACTGGAACAATTTTCTGTATGTGTCTCAGTGCTATTGGATGAGAAAATTTATTGCTTTAAATTAGCAAAATGATATACTGGGCAGTCCTGTAACTCTATACAGTGATCACTAGTAAGGAGTCAGCATTTGCCTGCAGCTGCCACATATTGGTATTGTTTATTGAGAAACAGATTCTTCCTATACTTAACAGAGTAATTAAACATAGTATCAATTGACTTATTAATGGTGGACACTGCAGGAGAACACCTGTTATGCCACAGAGAACTGAATTTGGATAACAGATAGGATAGTCCGCAGTACACACTGTATCTAGAATTATGCCATACTGCTCCTTTTTATTGCAAACAAAACTTAACAATTTTCTCAAGGTCAAAATTTTATTTCCATCAGGAAATGCAATCTATGTCATAGTTCTGACTAGATCAAAAGCAGGAATACAGGCTCCTGTGGAAGGCCAATACTGCAGAGCAGAACTTAATATGAAGGTTCTAACGAACATTCAGACAGGGCTAGGAGTCTGGAGACCTGGATTCTATTCCCAGCCCTGCCACTGGCCACCTATATGAATTTGGACAAGTCATAAAATCTTGCTGTGCCTCATTTACTCCAGCTATAAAATGGGGATATTAATACTTTCCTACCTTGTAAAGTGTTCTAAGGTCTGTGGATGAAAAGCTATTTACAAGAGCTAGGTATGTAGTATTACTATGATCTGAAATGAAACTAACCTTTATAGGTTTACCAGGACTTTGACTCAATACTGTTGCCCCTTTTATCTCAAGCAGTTAGCCAATATTGTTGGATTGTTTCCACTAGGAGGAGAAACTAGTTAAACGAGTCAGGTATATCTTCAATGCAATCCCATTTATTTATTTTCTAATAATGTACACAAAATCCAGTTTTCCTGAACACACTAGAAACAAACAGCAGGCACTTTCCCTGCTCTGATACACAAGTCTGCCTTTTCAGCGAATAGTGTGCCCAAAAGACGCACTCTCACTCCTTCCTCCCACTGCCTCACTTACCACTGCTTCTCTCCCTTTCTTCTGCTTTCTGCCTCTTATGCACCCAGACACACACAGCTGCAGCAAATCAATCCCGTAGCCCTGAATTTGCAAGCAGTCCCAGGAAAACCCCTCAACCCACACAGCTTAGTTTCTGATATTTTTTTCTATGCAACCCCTTTCTTTGGGTAGTGGCTTCTTACTGTTTTCTGATATTACTACATAAAGTACATTTGATTGCTCCTGCCATTTAGCCTGAAAGAAAGGTGGTTAGCACTCCCTTGACTTTAACAAGGTCTGTGACTGATCTATAGATCACAGACATGCTTGCTGGCAGCCATTAACATCTTCCAGTATAACAACACTAATATGCAGCTAAGATAGGAAGAGAGGGGGAAAAAATCAAGAAGCATTTCTGCCAATGAAAGAGGTCTGTGAACAGGCTAGAGCATTGGTCATGGAATTCTCAGATGCTCTGGCCTGGGTTCTTTCTGCCATCAAAGACATGCTCAGCACACAGGATTAGAGAGTGAGCAGGGCAAAGGTGACCTTGCCACCAATACTGGGGCTGATCAAATGTCATTTCAGTTCCTAGTACAATTTAGATCAACCTCAAGGCTGCTTTAAGCTGGGCACAATAACCTGAAGCATCAGAATTCTATTCCAGGAGATGTAGCACTCTGGCCTTTTCTGTTTGATTAAACTATGCATTAGTGAATGAGGCCTGGTCTACACTACGCGTTTACACCTAATTTAGCAGCGTTAAACCGATGTAACCCTGCACCCGTCCACACAACGAGGGCCTTTATATTGATATAAAGGGCTCTTTAAACCAGTTTCTGTACTCCTCCCCAACAAGAGGAGTAGCGCTAAAATCGGTATTGCCGTGTCGGATTACGGTTAGTGTGGCTGCAAATCGACGGTATTGGCCTCCGGGCAGTATCCCACAGTGCACCATTGTGACCGCTCTGGAAAGCAATCTGAACTCGGATGCACTGGCCAGGTAGACAGGAAAAGCCCCGCGAACTTTTGAATTGCATTTCCTGTTTGCCCAGCTGGAGCTCTGATCAGCACGGGTGGCGATGCAGTCCCAAATCCAAAAAGAGCTCCAGCATGGACCATACGGGAGATACTGGATCTGATTGCTGTATGGGGAGACAAATCAGTTCTATCAGAGCTCCGTTACAGAAGATGAAACGACAAAGCATTTGAAAAAATCTCCAGGCTATGACAGAAAGAGGCCACAGCAGGGACTCAGCACAGTGCTGCGTGGCAAGCGTAATGGAAAGCCAAAGAATCAAATGGACGCTCATGGAGGCAAGGAGGGGGGACTGAGGACTGCAGCTATCCCACAGTCCCCGCAGTCTCCGAAAAGCATTTGCATTCTTGGCTGAGCTCCCAGTGCCTGAACGGTCAAAAACATTTTCCCAGGTGTTTCAGGGTATATCTCATCAATTTACCTTCCACCCCCCCGTGAAAGAAAAGGGAAAAAAATCGTTTCTTGCCATTTTTCAATGTCAGTATATGTCTACTGCATGCTGCTGGTAGACACGGTGCTGCGGTGCTGAACAGCAGCATCTCCTCCCCTTCTTTTCTTGATGGCAGACAGTACAAAATGGTGGAAAACTGTCATCATCCTGTGAGTGCTCCTGGCTGGCCTCAGTGAGGTCGGCCGGGGGCGCCTGGGTAAAAATGGGAATGACTCCCAGTCATTCCCAGCAGATGGTACAGAACGGCTGGTAACCATCCTCATCATAGCAACTGGAGGCTGAGCTCTATCAGCCCCCACCTTTCATGTCTAAAGAAAAGATTCTGTACTGCCTGAACTATCACAGCAACAGGCGGCTTCCTCCCCCTCATTTTATCTCACTAAAAAGTCAGTGTTTCTTATTCCTGCATTCTTTATTACTTCATCACACAAATGGGGGGATGCTGCCACGGTAGCCCAGGAGGGTTGGGGGAGGAGGGAAGCAATGGGTGGGGTTGTTGCAGGGGCACCTCCTAGAATGGCATGCAACTCATCATTTCTTCGGGATCTCTGGGGCTCTGACCCAGAGCGGCTCTGCTCTCTGGCTCTCTAGTATACTTGCCCCATATTCTAGGCAGGACTGACTCTATTTTTAGACAAAACATAAAGAAGGGAATGACCCGGGGAGTCATTCTCATTTTTTCCATGCACCCCAGGCCAACCTCAGCGAGGCCAGCCAGGAGCACCCATAACAGCAGCAGATGGTACAAAATGATTGATAACCATCATCGCCAATTTTCAATTGCAAACGGTACAAAATGATTGATAACCGTCATCTCATCGCCAATTTCCAATGGCAGACGGTGCAATACAGATGGTAATTGTCTCTGCTACCTTGCAAAGGCAAACGAATGCTACTGTGTAGCACTGCAGTACCGCCTCTGTCAGCAGCATCCAGTACACATACGGTGAAGTGACAAAAGGCAAAACAGGCTCCATGGTTGCCATGCTATGGTGTCCGCCAGGGCAATCCAGGGAAAAAGGGTGCGAAATGATTGTCTGCCGTTGCTTTCACGAAGGATTGAGTGACGACATCTACCCAGAATCACCCATGACACTGTTTTTGCACCATTATGCATTGGGATCTCAACCCAGAATTCCAATGGGTGGGGGAGACTGCGGGAACTATGGGATAGCTACTCACAGTGCAACACTCCAGAAATCGACGTGAGCCTCGGTACATGGACGCACACCACCAAATTAGTGTGCTTAGTGGGACCGCATGCACTCGACTTTATACCAGCTGCTTTACAAAACCGGTTTATGTGAAATCGGAATAATCCCATAGTGTAGACATACCCTGAGAGATTATCTATCTGTGGTAATGATAATAGAATATCACTTTCTCAAAGAGTACCAGGAAGATCAGATACCACTGTTGACTTGGTCTCGGGACACACATCTTGTCCAATAAGATAAGCATGATACAAGCTGATGTTTTCTATGAACATAATCATCTAGGGAAAGGAAATGAATTGAAAGGGTTTCAAACCCCATTAAAACTGGCAAAAATCTCAGTTGTTTAAAGTCTTCAGAATAAGAGTATACTGTTATAAAGCAGAGAAGAGTGAGAGTGAATTACATGCTTGATTCACAGCTCAAGGGCAGATTGGAAACAATACTTCCACCCCATGCAGACATAAAATCGCTAGGAGGACATTCTCATAAACAAAGTGCTGGAGGCCATGCCATCGTCCACCTCCCCGTTTCTCTCCACATCTGAGGAAGCCAAGTACATCACATGAAACAGAAGATATGCAGGTTTCGGGAATATCCCAGAGGCAAAAACAGAGAATAGCGAAACAGTAACAGCTTTTCAGAGCTGAAGATACAGCTTCCTCTATTTAGGTTAACAATCCTCTCGGGCTCCCTCCTAGTTCCGATTGCCATGCACTTGCTGGGATTTCCACAGAATTGTTACTCAGTGAAAATGACTAAGCTTTAATGAGTTTGCCAATGAGGGTGAAATCCACCCTGTGCACAAAGCAAGCACATAGGTATATGCCCCACATAAATCCCAATCAAGCTCTCTGAGGCACCACTTAACCTCTCTGAGGTTCAGTGGGATTAAGTGGTTCATAGGCCCTGTACTGGCTATCTACACAGGGCCAAATTGCACCCTACAAGAATCTTCCAATTGCTTATGTACTGCAGAAGCTGTTTATACTATCAAATGGGACACAAGAATAGACCCATTTCCTGTGCTGATTGAAATAATTCATACCCATCCCAGAGGAGTCAAGAGAATCTGACAATGCTCCAAAATGTGCAAAGACATGCAATGCTTAATCCTGAAACCAGTTGGGTCTTTGACATGGAAGTTTTTGCCATTTGTTTCCCCTTTCAGTTTGTGTCCCCATCCAAGGAACATACTCCTGCTATACTAATTTACATGGAATATATGGGCCCAAGGACTCAGAGGTGTTAACGTGATCCTGAAACTGTCCAACATTGAAACAGTGTTAAACAAGGTTCAGGGTTTGGTACACAGACACCAGAGGCTGATTAGTGCCATGACAAACACACCATTAAAAACATTTTCAACCTTTCAATAAAGATACAGGAAAGAGAAAAACAGTTAAAGCACTTGACATGTAAAGTAAAGCATTAAGCAATGCTTTCATTTTACCAACATCCCTTGTTCCCTTTCCCTCTAGCAGTAGAATGTTTTCAGAAAAATATCCCCCTCTGACTCTCTCTTGTCTTAGATGGTAATAACGGTCTTTTTTGGGGGGGAAAGAGAAAAAGTTATGGTGAAATGGGCTGGAGCTGTTGTTGTTGAACTCCAAACCTATTTCATTCCAGGTGGTGGTTGGAATTTAGCCAAAGCAAGTGGAGGTAATGATGCCATCTGGTTCCTTCTCTCTAGCCCAGTCTGGTAAGGGCATCTCTCAGGATAAGGATAAAGAAAATCTGGGTTCCCAGGAGATGGAGAGGGTAGCAGCCATGATGGTGAAGTTTGCACCTTCTCCTTCTATTGTCTTTCAGTTAGCCAGCAGCACGGTTGCCTCCCTTTTATTTCCCTCACCCAAAGTCTCTGCTTTTAAGGACCCAAAAAAAGGCAGAAAGCCCATCCCCTTATTATTTTGTCCATCACTTACACCTAATTTCACACCAGTTTTGGGCTTATCAATTTCCAGTCCCACTCTTCTCTTGTTTACTAGGCATAGGGTGACCAGGTGTCTGGTTTTCGACCAGAACATCCAGTCAAAAAGGGATCCTGGCAGCTCTGGTCAGCACCGCTGACTGGGCCATTGACTGTCCAGTTGGCAGCGCCATGCAGCAGGGCTGGCAAGCTCCCTGCTAGCCTCCACACTGTGCGGCTCTTGGGAAGCAGCCGGTATATCCCCCCCTCCAGCTCCTACATGTAGGGGAGCCGGAGGGGTCCACATGCTGCCCCTGACCCAAGCACCAGCCCCGCAGCTCCCAATGGCTGAGAACCACAGCCAGTGGGAGCTGTGGATGGGGCAGCACAAGTAGGAACCAGATGGGGGACATGCCGCTGCTTCTGCGAGCTTCCTGAGGTAAGCACCTTCTGGATCCTGCACCCCTCACCCCCTCCCAATCCCCAACCCCCTTCCCCAGCCCTGATCCCCTCTCTCACCCTCCAAACTCCTTAGTCCCAGCTTGGAGCACCCTCCTGCACCCCAAACCGCTCATTCCCAACCCCACCGCAGAGCCTTCACTGCCCTCCAGTGCCACAGCCCAGAGCCCCCTTCCTGAACCCCTCATTTCTGGTCCCACTCCAGAACCCACACTGCTAGCCCAGAGCCCACACGTCTCCCACAGCCTCATGCCTTTGTCCTTTGGAAGCTGCAGGTATGTCAGCTGAAATCCTTGCAGGGAGCAGCTGCAGACCCTGGGTAACTCAAATTCCCCGACACCACTCCAGCTCCTGACCCATTAATATTGCATTAGGTAACAGCACGGAGCTCAGCTTGAGGAGCAAATGCTGCATGGGAGGTTTCTGGGTGTTGCTAGACAAAGGAGGGTAAAAACAGAGTGAGGGCTTTCTCTACACCCTTCCCCCACTCCATGGCTCCTGGCATTGCTGTCCCCAGCCGGCAGGGCTCTTCTCCTCAGGGAGATAATGTCCTGAAGCTGGGTCAGGCTGTGAATAACTGCAGACATCAATATGCATCAGCATCAAAAGGGATATAATAAAGGGGGGGAGGGATAGCTCAGTGGTTTGAGTATCAGCCTGCTAAACCCAGGGTTGTGAGTTCAATCCTTGAGGGGGCCATTTGGGGATTTAGTTGGGATTTGATCTTGCTTTGAGCAGAGGGTTGGACTAGATGACCTCCTGAGGTCCCTTCCACCCTAATAATCTATGATTCTATCCCCATCTCATCTCAGCCCAGAACCCCCAGCAGCTCCCTCCTGCACCACAAACATCTAGATCCACCTCAGAGCCTGCACACCAAGCCAGAGCCCTCACCCCCTCTCACATCCCAACCCATTACCTCAGGCTAGAGCCCCCTCCCACACTCTGATCTCCTCATTTCTGGCCCCCTCCCAGAGCCCACACCCCCTCCCATATCTCAGTCCCCTGAGCCAGCCCAGTGAAAAAGAATGAGTGAGTAAGGACAGGGAGAGCAAGTGACAGAGGGAAGGGAGAATGGAGTGAGTGTAGGCAGAGTCTCAGAGAAGGAGCAGGGCAAGGGCATTCAGTTTTGGGTGAGTAGAAAGTTGGCAACCCTAATTAAGCATGATCTTAACACTCCTGGAATTATAGTAGTAGGACTTTTTGTTTAGACTGAATTAGTCTGTCTCTATCTTGCACCTTTTCCATTCAGCATTTGTAGTTACAGGTATTATAACATTATGAACTTTCACTCACTTTTCACAGTTAAAGTCACAATTAGGGTGAATTTGTAAGCCCAATCATCACACCCCACCTCCTCTAAACTTGCAATTTCCTTAATGTGGGGGGGGGGGGAGGGAGGGAGATGGGGTTCTCTCATCTATAAGCATCAAATATTAAACATTGTTTTGTTTTTATGCCTTTTTTCATCACTTATTTCGGATTGACTCTGTACATTAACAAAAGACCTAGTTATGCTTGATGGTAAAATGACCTTGCTCCTGAATTAGATAAAAATTACACTGGGGGCATGAGGAAGCAAGAATTGAGATATGCACATTTGTTAGGAACATAGTTCTCCCAAGTATCTCTCTTTCTAGCTGTATCTAATCTTCAGTTCTGGGGTTTTCCTGAGAGAGCAAATTAACTGATTGTGGTGCCAACAAACCTGTAAGAATGTTTATTGATTTTTCAGGGCAGAATGAAGTCCCTGAGACCTCTTATTTAGAGTTTGTAAAATACAGTGTAATTTCATGACAGATCACTACTAGTTTAACCACTCCCTTTTTATTTTATTTATTTTACAACCTATAATTAAAAAAGTTACCAGTCACAAGGGGAGAAGGAAATAAAAACTTAAATGTATTAACATTCCACAACAATCAAATGCAAGAGCTTCAGAGAACATACTTATAAAACCAACAGGAACACTATAGACAGTAAAACACGAGGGAAGAGGGAATTACATACTTAGCAAGATACACTGAATGACTTAATGTCCGTGCTCCTGGTGAGCTGTAATCTGCACATTTGGCGAACTTGTTCATTATTTCCCACTGTGTCCAGGAAAACCTCAAGTTTTAGATTTTATCTTTACAGAGCTAAAAAAAGGCTATACATTGTTTTACAGTTCGATTTCAACAGTTTCAGTATCTTTATGTATATTAAAGGTAAAAATATACAAAATTGGAATCATCAGAATATATCATTTTGAATATATAAATTTCCAGACTGGATCACCTAGTCCAGTATTCTGTCTCCAACAGTTAACAGGTCCAGCTGCTTCATAGGAAGGTGCAAGGAATCCAGCTGTAGGCAGTTATGGAATAACTTGTCCATAGGGAAATTCTCTCATCCTCATTAGTCAGAAGTTGACTTATGCCTTGAGGCATGAGTGTTTCTCATTTTTAAAACTCTTGGTTACTTTTTAATGATTACTAAATACAACTCCAGACATTCTTCTTGTCTCTATGAAACGCCTGTATTTGAATCCTGATAAGTTCTGGACCTCAATTTGTGGCAATGAGTTCCATAATTTGGATGCTTGGAAAAATATTTCCTTGCATCTGGTTTAAATGTTTGCTTTTCCATTTCATATACTGTTGCCCTTGTGGGTATCCCCAGCTTTTTGTTGGATTTTAGCCACAAACTTGCTGAAGACAAGCAAATTCACCACAACCACTGATGTTGGTCGCCAGGTCATAAGTATAAGTGTCAATTGGTTCTTCTACGGATTAAGCTTTTAATAGATGAGAAATAAACTCACTTCTCACTGATAAACCTCTTTTAGTGTGTCTAAGCGTGGACAAATGGATACTATTTGTTTGGTAGTAACCTGACAGGGTATAGATCTGAGGGAAGGACTTCTGTTGTACTTCTCTGAAATCAGAAAGTCTCTAGAGATGACAGAGCCTGAAAGGATGAGTGACTCAGGATCCTGTAGGATGAAGATGTCTTTCTGCATGGTGTTTTTCTCTCTCAGAAAGGAGAAACGATGGCATCTCCCCAGTTGTACCATTGGACAAATGTCTTCATGCTCTGTGCCAGATACTGTTGATATTTTTCATTCAACAGCAACTCGGACAGGGCTAGCATACTTCACACTGCCAGTTTTGGATCAGACTTGCTTCTAGCTGGGCTTCAGATCTAGGCTCCAAAGTAGGTGCTGAGATGCCATGCCACAAAGTCTGAGAGGATATATAAGTTGTAGAGGAGGTTCTCTTCTTAGAAGAGGAGTCAAAGATATTTATGTCTCTTCTAGTGAGCAGAGTTTCCCTCATGTTTTTGCTTAGAAGAGGAGGAGGAAGATTCCTGCCTCTCTCAGTAGCGGAACTGGAGGCCACAAAGCCTGGTCAGGCATTTTGTGACTCCTCGTCCCATTGTATAGGGGCTCTGCTGTGGCCAGAACAGAGTGGGGTCTCACTGCTCAGTCTATAACTAACTGTCTCAGCAGGTACTCACAAGCCTTGTGTGTTTTTGAGGAAAACAATGAGATATTGAATACTTGGAGGGGATGTGGGCTTCTCCAACGCAGTAGAGGCACTGAATGTGGTCATCACTGAATGGGAAAACTATGAGGCTGTTTTTAAAACCTAGAATTCTGGGAATAATAAGCTCCTTCAGAAGTATAGATGAGGTGAAATCCCGCAATTTCAACTGTGCTAAAGAACTAAGTATAATACTACTGTCCTAAATAACTATATTATTAGCTATTTACAGATGAATCCATGAAGGAAGGAGGAGCTGTACATGGAAGTGATCTGTCTCACACCATTGGCAGCAAAAAGGAACTGGACAGGTCATTAGTCCACGGTGAGACTTACACCCCTGGTCTGAAGCACAAGGAGATGAACAGTGCAGACACAGACCATCAGACACTGGCAGCAACAACAACAAAAAAATTCTGGCCTCAGACTCATGGAGTGCACATGCAGCCACAGTAGAATATGAATAGGGACCATCATTTTAAGAAAAACTGTCTTCTAGCACTAATTTGTCCTATGATGGCACTACATACTTTCAGTATTGGGTCCAAACTTTACACTTACAAGCTTCAAAGTGAATTAAAAGGGCATAAGAATTCCATCTCTAGCTCCCCTTCCAATGTAACACCATGACATTATCCCCGAATATTCCCAGCTCTAGTTGTTACAGTCTATCACAACACTATTTTATTAAAGGAGTGAGACGAACACAATTGTGACTGGTGGTGAGCAAGCCTCAAAATGTTTAATTTTTGGACACTTATCTTAAGCATCCAAACTTTTGGAATCTACTGCTCAGCTGGCTTTTCTTGTACACATCTTATGCTTCCATTTCCAAAATCAACCAGAAAGAAAGACTTTGTTGGTATAAAAAAATCCAAAAGAACTAAAAAGTTAACCAAATTTTTTGAAGTCCCAAAACAGAGCTGACAAGTTTTGGATCAAGGGATGCAAGAAGCGAAAGGGAAGGAGGGTGGCCCTTTCTTCATCCAAAATAGTTCTTCCATCCCTACTATTAATCCTAGTGTACAACTCAATAAAATAGATGGAACGGCACACCTATATTGACACAAAAATACATACCTTTAAAATACAGACATGTTTTCATCTTCTGAGGAATACAAAACTTTTGAACACAGAACAAACCAAAGCTCAGTTTAAGTCATTATTTTGTTCACTGTTGGGTAGAATATAGCTGACAGAGGCTGCCTGGTAGAACCTGCTGTTTTTTTTAATATACATATAAAATAGCAGTCAGACAGATTTAGTGCTTGATTTAAGGGAATCTGATGGCTAAGTTACACATTTAGATTGGGATGCTGGAATAAGGTCAAACCACTATCATTAACATCCCAAGGAGGAAGGCTGGTAATTACTAATGCTTAAAAGCACCAGCAGTCTACTGACTACATAGATTTTCCTCAGACTTTTGTTCAGACAGTTTCTCAAGTAAAAAATAGCATTCAAAGACTTTTAACTCGTAGAATATAAGCCTCACTCATTAGTAATCCTTGGAGCTTGACTTCATTTGAGCCTGTTCCGGGTCTGGATAGCAATTAGCATTGCCCTCCAGGTAAGGGAGTGTAGATTTATTCCCCAGTGGTGGTTTAACTTCCTCAACCTACTTTAAAATTAGATTTACTCTGTTACAAATCGTAACTGTTAAATGAGTAAAACTATTAAACAAGGAATACTGCTGGGCTAAATGGCTAAGCGTTTAACGGTTTACCACAGTATTTCCATTTTTATGGTCTATTAAGGCAATTGGAAGAATATCAGTAGTATGAAGAATCAGGTAATTTATATACAAGTTTGATGAAGTACAATATGTTTGAGTAAAACATGGAGCTCTTTTCCCTACATTTAAGAAAATTAGAGACAGGGACATTTAAAAGAAAAGATTACCAGCAGAGCTCAAGTATATGCACTTGCAAATCCACTTGTGTATTTAGTTGAAACACATTTTTTGTTTGTTTAAGAGACAGTTCTGAAATGACACCAAGAATCCAAACACTGAAATTACAGGAAATTCAAAATCCACATCAGATCTATGTCTCAGCCCTGCAGTGCAGGTTCATCTCTGTTGTTTTTCTAAGTTAATACTGACATGAAGAACATCAATATATTGAATTACCCTACAGCATTCTGTCTGTGTGTGACTGAAATAGTGGAAATAGTGAAATCCTTGGTGCAATTGAGAGTTCTTCCAAAAAAGGCTGGCTCCAACTTTTTTTTTTAATCAAGAAAATGCATAGTCCTCATTGTGGCCTAGCCTCTGCAGTTTATAATCGAAGCCAGATACACTTCAGCAAGTAATGATTTCGTCGATTTACCACTTACCCTTAACCACATTTTGAAGTGAAACATGCTGCCTTCTGCCTAGTTTCTTTCTATTTTAAAGATCCTCACAAACAATGAGACTGAATACTAGCCAACACACATGGTCTTTATTGGGATGGTGCCACAGAAAGACTCTTGTAACTATTTAAAAACACTTGACTTCATTTAGGGAGCTTGAGATTTTGCCCAAGAAGATAGAAAAATCTCTCATACGGGGAGGAAGAGGTCTAATGCACCTTTAGCACTTGCATTGTGGAGGTGGAAGATGCCTGAAACTGTCTTGGTCATACTTGGTTGGAGGCACTGTCATAAACAGATAGCTAAGGGTTAATGTGTCTTTCACCTGAAAAAAAAAAGTAACCTGAAGCACCTGACCAGAGGACCAATCGGGAAACAGGATTTTTTCAACTCTGGGTGGAGGGAAGTTTGTGTGTAAGTCCTTTGTTCTTGGTCTTCTGCCTGTATGCTCTCTCGGCTATGAGGGGATTTCTATTTCTTGCTTTCTAATCTTCTGTTTCCCAGTTGTAAGTACAAAGGATCAGCTAGTGATTTATATGGGTTTTTTTTGTATTTACATGTCTATAGTTGCTGGAGTGCTTTGAACTGTATTCTTTTTGAATAAGGCTGTTTATTCAATATTCTTTTAAGCAATTGACCCTGTATTTGTCACCTTAATACAGAGAGACCATTTTTATGTATTTTTCTTTCTTTTTATATAAAGCTTTCTTTTAAGACCTGTTGGAATTTTTCTTTAGTGGGGAACTCTAGGGAATTGAGTCTGCAGCTCACCAGGGAATTGGTGGGAGGAAGAAGTCAGGGGGAAATCTGTGTGTGTTAGATTTACTAGCCTGACTTTGCATTCCCTCTGGGTGAAGAGGGAAGTGCTTGTGTTTCCCGGCTGGGAACGGGGGAGGGTGGAATCCCTCTGCTTAGATTCACGGAGGTTGCTTCTGTGTATCTCTCCAGGAACACCTGGAGGGGGGAAGGGAAAAGGTTTATTTCCCTTTGTTGTGAGACTCAAGGGATTTGGGTCTTGGGGTCCCCAGGGAAGGTTTTTGTGGGGACCAGAGTGCCCCAAAACACTCTAATTTTTTGGGTGGTGGCAGCTTTACCAGGTCCAAGCTGGTAACTAAGCTTGGAGGTTTTCATGCTAGCCCCCATATTTTGGACGCTAAGGTCCAAATCTGGGACTAGGTTATGATATGGTGTGCAGCGTAGTGGGAAAGATAGAATCCAGAAGCCAGTAGGAATATTATATTTTTCTTTTCTCTGCTAGGGGCTTTTAAGCAGAACCAGTTTCGTTTTAAAAGGAACCAGAGAGAATTTTTTTTTCTGCTCTCTCTGGCAGTTGTGGCTTGCTAAGCAAGAAACCATTAAGGAGCTGTTACGGGTCTTTTGTCACACAATAGCACTCCCATTAGGAGTCAAATACCAGCACTATATACATGCAAATAAAGTGGTTTTTCTGGTTTACTTTACATTGAAAACATTAGCTAGAGAAAGAAAAGGAAAAAGGCACTGTTGCTAGGCAGACCCCAGGAGGCAACAGAGCCTGCAGTTCAGAAGATAAACACCGGAGGGCACCCCAACACTGTCAGCTATCCACCAATCCTTCGTAGACCCCAAATTCATCAACCCAAAGGCCAAAGTAACAATTTACCCCTTCATGTCACAAGCTGTAGACTTGCCTACAGCTGAACTGCCTGTCCAGTACAAAGGCTGGTCAGGAATGTGGACTTTTGCAGTCTATGACAATTATCCTATCCCCATGCTACTGGGGGAAGACTTGGCCAACCAGGTGAAGCGAGCCAAGAGAGTGGGAATGGTTACACGTAGCCAAACCAGGCAAGCTTCCAGACCCATTCCTGTTCCTGAGCCGTCCACAGACGCCCCGTCTGTGTTACCAGAGACCCAGACAGAGGTAGTGGACCCAGATTCCATGCCTACCACTGAAACAGCCACAGCACCTCCAGTCCCAGGCCCGGAACTGGAACAGCAACCAGCACCAGCAATTGCAACCACATCTTCTAACTCAATGCCAGAGGGCATCAGCGAGCCAGAACTGGCAGAAGCAACATACAGCCATACCCAAAAGGCTCAGCCCGAGCCTGAAATACCCTCAGGTGCACCAGCGGAGAGCGGTTCACCAGCAACGCAAACAACCCCATCACCTACATTGCTTCCAGAGGGACCAAGCCCAAGTCCACAGTCTGAGCAAGAACTGGTGACCCCAGCCTCAAGGGAACAGTTCCAGACTGAGCAGGAAGCGGATGACAGCCTTCAGAAAGCTTGGGTGGCGGCACAGAGCACCCCACCGCCTCTCAGCTCTTCTAATCGATCCCGGTTTGTTATACACCAAGGACTTCTATACAAGGAGATTCTTTCTGGTGGACACCGGGAAGAATGGCAGTCGCAAAAACAGTTGGTGGTTCCAACTAAGTACCAGGGGAAGCTCTTAAGCTTAGCCCATGATCATCCCAGTGGCCATGCTGGGGTGAATAGAACCAAGGACCGGTTGGGGAAGTCCTTCCACTGGGAGGGGATGGGCAAGGATGTTGCCAAGTATGTCCGGTCTTGTAAGGTATGCCAAAGAGTGGGAAAGCCTCAAGACCAGGTCAAGGCCCCTCTCCAGCCACTCCCCATAATTGAGGTCCCATTTCAGCGAGTAGCTGTGGATATTCTGGGTCCTTCCCCAAAAAAGACACCCAGAGGAAAGCAGTACGTACTGACTTTCGTGGACTTTGCTACCCGATGGCCGGAAGCAGTAGCTCTAGGCAACACCAGGGCTAACACTGTGTGCCTGGCCCTAACAGACATCTTTGCCAGGGTAGGTTGGCCCTCCGACATCTTTCAGATTCAGAATCTAATTTCCTGGCAGGGACCATGGAAAAACTGTGGGAAACTCATGGGGTGAATCACTTGGTTGCCACTCCGTACCACCATCAAACCAATGGCCTGGTGGAAAGGTTACATGGAACTTTGGGGGCCATGATACGTAAATTCGTCAACAAATAGTCCAATAATTGGAACCTAGTGTTGCAGCAGTTGCTGTTTGCCTACAGGGCTGTACCACATCCCAGTTTAGGGTTTTCACCGTTTGAACTTGTGTATGGTCACGAGGTTAAGGAACCATTACAGTTGGTGAAGCAGCAATGGGAGGGGTTTATGCCTTCCCCAGTAACTAACATTCTGGACTTTGTAAGCAACCTACAAAACACCCTCCGACACTCCTTAGCCCGTGCTAAAGAGAACCTAAAGGATGCTCAGGAAGAGCAAAAGGCCTGGTATGACACACATGCCAGAAAACGTTCCTTCAAGATAGGAGACCAGGTTATGGTCTTAAAGGCGCAACAGGCCCATAACATGGAAGCATCATGGGAAGGGCCATTCACGGTCCAAGAGCGCCTGGGAACTGTGAACTACCTCATAGCGTTTCCCAATTCCTCACAAAAGCCCACAGTGTACCATGTTAATTCTCTCAAGCCTTTCTATTCCAGAGACTTACAGGTTTGTCAGTTTACAGTCCAGGGAGATGATGCTGAGTGGCCTGACGGTGTCTACTACGAAGGGAAAAAAGACAGTGGCGTGGAAGAGGTGAACCTCTCAACCACCCTGGAACGTCTGCAGCGGCGACAAATCAAGGAGCTGTGCACTAGCTTCGCCCCATTGTTCTCAGCCACCCCAGGACGGACTGAACGGGCATTACCACTCCATTGACATAGGTAATGCTCACCCAATTAGAACCCCACCCTACCGGGTGTCTCCTCATGCCCAAGCTGCTATAGAACGGGAGATCCAGAACATGCTACAGATGGGTATAATCCGCTCATCTACCAGTGCATGGGCATCTCCAGTGGTTCTGGTACCCAAACCAGATGGGGAAATACACTTTTGTGTGGACTACCGTAAGCTAAATGCGGTAACTCGTCCGGACAACTATCCAATGCCACGCACCAATGAGCTATTGGAGAAGTTGGGACGTGCCCAGTTCATCTCTACAATAGACTTAACCAAGGGGTACTGGCAAGTACCGCTAGATGAACCTGCCAAGGAAAGGTCAGCATTCGTCACCCATGCGGGGATGTATGAATTTAATGTCCTTCCTTTCGGCCTTTGCAATGCACCCGCCACCTTCCACAGGCTGGTAGATGGTCTACTAGCAGGACTGGGAGAATATGCAGTTGCCTACCTCGATGATGTGGCCATTTTTTCGGACTCCTGGCCTGAACACCTACTACACCTGGAAAAGGTCTTTGAGCGCATCAGGTAGGCCGGACTAACTGTTAAGGCCAAAAAGTGTCAAATAGGCCAAAACAGAGTGACTTACCTGGAGCACCAGGTGGGACGAGGAACCATAAACCCCCTATAGGCCAAGGTGGATGCTATCCAAAAGTGGCCTGTCCCAAGGTCAAAGAAACAGGTCCAATCCTTCTTAGGCTTGGCCGGGTACTACAGGCGATTTGTACCACACTACAGCTAAATCGCTGCCCCACTGACCGACCTGACCAAAAAGACCCAGCCAAATGCAATTAACTGGACGGATGAGTGTCAAAAGGCCTTTACCCAACTTAAGGCAACGCTCATGTCTGACCCTGTGCTCAGGGCCCCGGATTTTAATAAGCCATTCCTAGTAACCACGGATGCATCTAAGCGTGGTATAGGAGCAGTACTCATGCAGGAAGCAACGGATCACAAATTCCATCCTGTCGTGTTTCTCAGCAAGAAACTGTCTGAGAGGGAAAGTCACTGGTCAGTCAGTGAAAAGGAATGCTATGCCATTGTGTACGCCCTGGAAAAGCTACGCCCATATGTTTGGGGACGGCGGTTCCAGCTACAAACTGACCATGCTGCACTAAAGTGGCTTCATACTGCCAAGGGGAACAACAAGAAACTTCTTCGTTGAAGTTTAGCTCTCCAAAATTTTGATTTTGAAATTCAGCACATCTCAGGAGCTTCTAACAAAGTAGCTGATGCACTCTCCCATGAGAGTTTCCCAGAATCTAGTAGTTAAAAAGTGTTCTTAAAATGTACAAGTCTGTTAGTTATATACTTAGTGGTATATGTAAAGGTGCATGTGTTGTATTAATCTGTTTATTTTAAAGTTCTAGAAGGAAATCGCCGCCAGTGAGCTTCCCCACTGTCTGCAATTTGGGGGGCTTGTCATAAACAGATAGCTAAGGGTTAATGTGTCTTTCACCTGAAAAAAAAAAAGTAACCTGAAGCACCTGACCAGAGGACCAATCGGGAAACAGGATTTTTTCAACTCTGGGTGGAGGGAAGTTTGTGTGTAAGTCCTTTGTTCTTGGTCTTCTGCCTGTATGCTCTCTCGGCTATGAGGGGATTTCTATTTCTTGCTTTCTAATCTTCTGTTTCCCAGTTGTAAGTACAAAGGATCAGCTAGTGATTTATATGGGTTTTTTTGTATTTACATGTCTATAGTTGCTGGAGTGCTTTGAATTGTATTCTTTTTGAATAAGGCTGTTTATTCAATATTCTTTTAAGCAATTGACCCTGTATTTGTCACCTTAATACAGAGAGACCATTTTTATGTATTTTTCTTTCTTTTTATATAAAGCTTTCTTTTAAGACCTGTTGGAGTTTTTCTTTAGTGGGGAACTCTAGGGAATTGAGTCTGCAGCTCACCAGGGAATTGGTGGGAGGAAGAAGTCAGGGGGAAATCTGTGTGTGTTAGATTTACTAGCCTGACTTTGCATTCCCTCTGGGTGAAGAGGGAAGTGCTTGTGTTTCCCGGCTGGGAACGGGGGAGGGTGGAATCCCTCTGCTTAGATTCACGGAGGTTGCTTCTGTGTATCTCTCCAGGAACACCTGGAGGGGGGAAGGGAAAAGGTTTATTTCCCTTTGTTGTGAGACTCAAGGGATTTGGGTCTTGGGGTCCCCAGGGAAGGTTTTTGTGGGGACCAGAGTGCCCCAAAACACTCTAATTTTTTGGGTGGTGGCAGCTTTACCAGGTCCAAGCTGGTAACTAAGCTTGGAGGTTTTCATGCTAACCCCCATATTTTGGACGCTAAGGTCCAAATCTGGGACTAGGCTATGATAGGCACCAACTGCTACAGTAGTCTGCCATCTTGGCCAAATTGGCACTTGAGATGTTCTCCTATTCAGTGAGGGGTACCACAGCAGTTGTCATCTCCTTAGATAAATTTGGGTGACTGAGGCTATGTCTATACTACTGTGGTAAGTCGACTTAAGTTACGCTACTCCAGTTATGTGAATAACATAGTTGGAGTTGATGTAGCTTAAGTCGACTTACTGTAATGTCTACACCATGCTGGATCAATGGGAGACATTCTCCCATCAACTTACCTTACTCCTCTTGTTCAGAGTGCAGTACCGAGGTTGACTGGCGAGCCTCCTGCTGTTGATTTAGCAGCTCTTCACTAGACCCATTAAATCGACCCTTGGTGCACTGATCGCAGCAGCGTCAATCCCATGATAGTGTAGACATAGCCTGAGTCAGCAGCAGGTCGTTTCTGTATAGATTGAACAGGGTGGGTGCAAGCACGGAGCCCAGGATGTCTTGCTTGTCAAACAGTTCATTTCATGGTCCACTATGTCTCTCCCGAAATACTACCAGTAACCTTGAGGTTGTCTTCGTCTCTCTTACCAGAACATCCACCCTAATACAACTAATCAAACAAACAGTCAAGATCTCCCATGCCTCCAAACTCACAGCTACAATTGTCTGAAGAATTGCTTGAGTGGGACCCTATCCCTTTCTGTAGTAAGTTCCCTGCCTTCAAAAACACACAAACAAACCTCTAGCATAAGCTTTTGGCAAAGCTATTCAATGTAGGTTTTTAAAATACTGTAGTACCTGAGCATCTTCCTGTAGTACATTAAGCAATGTAACTAGTATCTCTCATATGTGGTTCTCTCATCCTCCCTCCAGAAGGTGAACCGTGTGTTTAGTAGAGGAGGGTTTTTCTTGGTAGGGTTTGTTTCTTGGGTTTTCTTTTCTATGTTTATATTAAAAGGCAAGCTCAAAGAAGCATGACTTACTGTTGCAGAGATTTGTGATGGTCCTTCATTCCTGTGTGATCACAGCATCCAGTACTAATATTAGCAGAATCTCCAGACTAGAAAAAAACAATTATTTACGTGCCTCAATGAAGTAATGCAAGTAATTACAGTCTGAAATGTGACCATGAACTCACTATGTTCTACCTACATATAGTAACTGCTGATGTTTTCAAATAGCAAGCGACCTTCAAAGCCACATACTTCCTTGGAGCAACAAGCAAAGGTAGATTTTTCAACCTTAGCTTTGTATTTCTTTGTTTTTAATAGTTTTAAGTCAGGCTCTTGATGTTATTTGAACATCGATTTTGGTGGTTTAATACAGAAAAGGATTAGTTTGATCACTGTTTCTTGCTTACAAAGGAAATCCTTAAGCCACATTCATAAAACAGCACGAAAGATGCCTACTGCCGTCCTTATACAATCTTAGCAGGAATGACACCTACCCTCCTTATACATTCCTATCATAATCTCTTTGCTTCTCTCTGGAGAAACTCTTAATTTTTTTTTTAGCAAAGTCTATCAGATAACATCAGTATCATCATTAATACCATCATTAAAGAGTTGCTGGCAGAACACCAACTGTTAGTTAACCCTAGCACTGTCATACTTGATTAGTTTGAATAGTATTTCACAACTGTTGAATTAGGATGAAGATAGGTAAGGAAGAAAAATGTTCCAATCAGTGCCCAATAGGAAGTCTATTTCATATTACGGAAAGAAAAGGAAAACTTTCTAGCAGTGAAGCGTAAATATTTGTTCAGTTAAAATAAAATAATTTGAACTTTCACCCCATGTTTTAAACAAAATTTAGTAATTTTTTTCCTGGAAATTTGGGGAAATTTAAAACAAAACAGACAGCATGTCAGTGCGTGACAAAAGTGGAGGAAGCCACATATGGCAAACATGACTCCTGTGCCAATATCAGCTACCTTCATAATGGGTAGTAGTGCAAAAGGGAAAGTAGGCTCCACAGAACAGCTACATACCCAAATAAACACAAGTGAGTGGGTGGAGGCACCATGAAACAGGAACTGGGTGGTGTTTGGGCTCTATCAGAATACTAGGGAACATGTGCTTCCTTGTGTATTGACTCAGCAGAGTTTACTCCCTCCTATGATTAGCTGGGGAACTTTCTGAGCCACAGTCTCCCTCCCAGGCTCTTAGCACTAGAAGGTGGTCCCTCCAAGGCAAGATTTGGGGGTGAAAGGGAAAGCACGTACTAATACTTGTTCCATGCATTATGCTGAAGTGGGGCAGTGGATATTGTCTCTTCATTTTGGAGAGCAACAAGCCAGTATCAGATCTCTGCAAGGAATTGTGAACAGACTCCTTTCTCATCTGATCTAAAACACAATCCATAGGTTTTGTGTAGGATCAAATTTTCTCTCTTTTCTGGAGTTTGACTTTATCAATAGACAAATGCACAATAAGACTATATAAAGTACAGTCCATTCTTTCTCCCCAGGCTTGGAAGTTCAGTGCACCTGCTAGGTCCTCTCTGTCTCAAACTCAAGATCTCTCCTGGATAGTCTTGCACTGAAGCTTGCTTCTTGTCTTTAACTGCAACCAGTTGGAGGGTATGCCCAGCTCCAGACTGACAGGTATTGCAAAGTAGGACTGGCTTCATTCAGTGTCCAGAACAGGCCTTTTAACCTTCTTCTGCTCTACTGTAGCATAGCTTTTGTCCAACTTATCCCAGGAGCAGTGTGACAGCTTGCTCAATACACTCTCACAATCTAATAAGAATATTTTTCACGTAGCATTTTCGCTTGCTCTTGTGTTGAGGGACTTGTGAAATCCTCTGTGTTGTGTCCTGCTGCTCTGCCACTTCAAAATGTAAAAAGCATTCTATAGTTTACACCAAGTGTTCTGTGCAGTTATGGAATCATAGAACTGGAAGGGACCTCGAGAGGTCATCTAATCCAGTTCCCTGCACTCATGGCAGGACTAAGTATTATCTAGACCATTCCTGACAGGTGTTTGTCTAACCTGCTCTTAAAAATCTCCAACGATGGAGATTCCACAGCCTCCCTAGGCAGTTTATTCCAATGCTTAACCACCCTGCCAGTTAGGAAGCTTTTCCTAATATCCACGCTAAACTGCCTTTGCTGCAATTTAAGCCCATTGCTTCTTGTCCTGTCCTCAGAGGTTAAGGAGAACAATTTTTCTCCCTCCTCCTTGTAGCAACCTTTTTTGTACTGTGGTGGGCCTGGCACCACAGCACCCCTTTGTGGCACGGGTAGGATGGGGTGTCAGCGCCTCACCACTCTCAAGTCCTTGAGTCCGCCCTTCTGCGGGCAGCTGGTTACAGCCTCTTGGCCTTCTTGCCCACTATCATCCCTGTCTGTCAGGGTAGTGCAGCCTAGCAGCCAGAGTCCATACAACTCCCCCTACAAGCAGGGTAGCATGGCCTAATGCTCGGAGTCTCTAGTATTCCTCACAGTTTGGGGGTGAGGTGGTAGAAGGACTCAGGCCCACCCTCTCCACTGAGCCCAGACCCAAGGCCCCGGTAGTTGCAAGCTCCCCTTGCCACACGCTCAGCGGGGATCTGCCCACAACACGCCAAGCGTCAATGCAGCTCTAACACCGTTTGTCTCTGAAGTTCCCTTGGGTCACTTCCTACCATGAATACCAGATCATCTGCTGCAGGGGGTCCTCTGGTCTGTTCTCCTCCCGAGACGTCTGCCATCGGGGTCTCAGGGAGTGTCTCTGCTTGGCTGACTCCCGGATCCTGGTACGAAGATTCTCCTTCCTCCGGAGCTAGCAGCATGTGTCCTTCCCCTCCAGTGGTCAGCCCAGATTGAGCTGGTCTGCAGGTTTTTTATACCTGTTGTCCAGTTGGAGCACACTCAGCAGAGCTTCCGGGACGTGGCTTCCTCTGCTAGGAAGGAAGGGTTAACCCCTGCGGTACCAGTGTGGGGCCACTCTGCCCCGTCACAGTTTTTGAAAACTGTTATGTCCCCTCTCAGTTTCCTCTTCTCCAGACTAAACAAACCCATTTTTTTTCCAATCTTCCCTCATAGGACATGTTTTCTAGACCTTTACTCATTTTAGCTCTTCTCTAGACTTTCTCCAATTTGTCCAAACCTTTTTTTTAAATGTGACGTCCAGAACTGGACACAATACTCCAGTTGATGCCTAATCAGTGCAGAGTAGAGCGGAAGACTTACATCTCATGTCTTGCTTACAACACTCCTGCTAATACATCCCAGAATGATCCCTCTCTTCCAACAGCGTTACACGGTTGACTTGTATTTAGCTTCTGATCCACTATGACCCCCAGATCCCTTTCTACAGTACTCCTTCCTAGACAGTCATTTCCCTTTGTATGTTTGCAACTGATTGTTCCTTCCTAAGTGGAGTACTTTGCATTTGTCTTTATTTAATTTCATCCTGTTTCCTTCAGACCATTTCTCCAGTTTGTCCAGAGCATTTTGAAGTTTAATCCTATCCTCCCCTCCAAAGCACTTGCAACCCCTCCCAGCTTGGTTACTCTCTCTGCCATTATCTAAATCATGGATGAAGATATTGAACAGAACCAGACCTAGAACTGATCCCTGTGGGACCCTACTCAATACGATCTTCCAGACTGACTGTGAACCACTGATAACTACTCTCTGGGAACAGTTTTCCAAATAGTTATGTACCCACCTTATAGTAGCTCCATCTAGGCTGTATTTCCCTAGTTTGTTTATAAGAAGGTCATGTGAGACAGTATCAAAAGCTTTACTAAAGTCAAGATATGTTATATCTATCACTTCCCCCCATCCACAAGGCTTGTTATCCTGTCAAAGAAAGTTATCAATTCATTTGACATGATTTCTGATTGTTACTTATCTTCTAAGTATTTGCAAATTGATTGCTTAATCATTTGCTCCATTATCTTTCCAGGTACAGAAGTTAAGATCACTGGTCTGTAATTCCCCAGGTGGTCCTTATTTCCCTTTTTTTAGATGGGCACTATATTTGCCCTTTTCCAGTCTTCCGGAATCTCTCCCATCTTCCATGACTTTTTGAAGATAATCACTAATGGCTCAGATATGTCATCAGGTCCTTGAAGACATCTAACTTGTCTAATTTTTAACTTATTCTCTCCCTATTTTATTCTGTGATCCTACCTTATTTTCACTGGCATTCAATTTGTTAGACATCCAATTGCTAGCCAACCTTTTTGGGAAAAACCAAAACAAAAGACATCATCATTTAGGACTTCTGCCATTTCTATAGTTTTCTGTTATTGTTCCCCCCAACCCATCATTAAGCAATGGGCCTACCTTGTTCCTTGGTCTTCCTCTTGCTTCTAATGTATTTCTAGTATATTTTCTTGTTACCAATTATGTCTCTAGCTAGTTTAATTTCATTTTGTGCCTTGGCCTTTGTAATTTTATCCCCATATACTTATGAAATTTTATAGCATGGGATTTGTTAGCTACATGTTATAGTCATAGCACTACCTGTAGCTACTTTAACTTGAACCACAGTAGTATTTTAATCAATGACCTCCTGCAGCCTGAATTTCACAGGCTGTATGCTGCATGCAGTAGTATTTCTTTTTATTGTAAATTTACAGGCCTTCAATTTTATGGAGTGCTCTGTTATTCTTGAGACAGGGTAAATGGAATGGATTGATTAGCAACCACATATTGAAAACCAATGTTAAAAAAATGGAATGGTAATGTGGCACTCAGAATTTTCTAAACCCTCTTTGATGTTCTTTTTAAATCATTTTTAAATGGCGCCTTTTCGTGTTTTGTTCCCTTAAGTACGTGAGCTACAGCATGATACAACAGCCAAGCCAAGCAGCAGTACAACTCTCAAATATCTTTTGAAAAACCTCAAACCATTGCTTGTCTCCAGGGTAAATAATCCAAGTATTTGCAATCTCTCATCCTGATTTAGTCAGTCTACCACCTCTCCTTAGCGCAAAGAGTAGAAATAGTGTAAATTGCACCAAATAAATAAAGCTGTCTAGGGATTATTGTATACCAGCAAACTGAACTGCCGCAGAATCAAAGGAGAGATGAATTAATCAAACACCCCAAAACTCATTAGACACATTCTAAACAAAATCAAAATAAATGTGGAAAGCTTTTACTCTGGGCTAAGAGAAGAGGGTAAAATCTCGCCCAGTGTTATGTGCACACTGAGCAGATGTTTTCAAAGAACTAATCATGATGACTCCCAGATATCTTTCTTGATTGGTTAACAGCTAAATTTGACCCCATCATTTTGTATGCATAGTTTTTTTTTGGGGGGGGGTTGTTTGTTTTTTGTTTTCTTAACACCAATGTGCATTATTTTGCACCTCTGAACACTGAATTTCATCTGCCCTTTTGTTGCCCAGCCACCCAGTTAAGTAAAATCTATTTGTAACTCTTCTCAGTCAGCAGTGGACTTAACTCTCAAGTAATTTTGTATCATCTGCAAATTTTTCCACCTCACTGTTCACCTCCTTTTCCATATCATGTATGAATATGTTGAACTGCAAAACTCCCAATACAGATCTTTGGAGAACCCTGCTATTTATCTCCTTCCAATGTGAAAATTGACCTTTTATTCCTACCCTTCATTTCCTATCATTTAATCAGTTACTAATTATCCTTTACAAAAGCCATGTCGACTCTTCCAACATATCCTTTTTATATATATGTCTGATAATTTTGTTATTTTAAATTCTCATTCTGTTTAAACAAACAATTTGCCTGGTACTGAAGTTAGGCTTACTGACCTGTAATTGCCAGGATCACCCCTGGAGATTTTTCAATTTATTATTATTAAATCAGCATTACACTAGCTAGCCTCCATCATCTGTTACAGAGGCTGAATTAGCAATAGGTTTGCATACCTCAGTTAATAGTTCTGCACTTTCATATTCAAGTTCCTTCAGAACTCTTGGGTGAACACTGTCTGATCCTGGTGACTTCTTATTGTTTAATTTATCATTTTTTTCCATAACCTTCTCTAGAGATACCTCAATATGGGACAGTTACGCAGATATGTCACCTAAAAAGACTGGTTTCAGTGTGGAGATCTCCAGCACATCCTCTGCAGTGAAGATGGATGCAAAGAATTAATTTAGCTTCTCTGAAATGGCCTTGTCTTCCTTGAGTGCTCCTATACCACCTCAATCATCCAGTGGCTCCACTGGTTGTTTGTCAGGTTTCCTGTATCTGATATACTTTAAAATATTTGTGTTAGTTTGTGTGTCTTTAGCTAGATGCTCTTCAAATTCTTTCTTGGTCTGCCTTATTATACTTTTACCCTTGACTTGCCAGTTTATGCTTCTCTATTTTCCTCACTAGGATTCAGCTTCCAGTTTTTTAAAGGATGTCATTTTGCTTCCATTGCCTCTTTTACTCTGCTGTTTAGCCATGATAACTTTTTCTGTTTTGGTTCTTTTACTGTTTTTGGTTGGGTTTTTTTGGAGGGGTGGGGTGAGGGGGAAGGAAGATGGTATGCATATAGTTTGAGCTACTATTATGCAGTTTTTAAATAATATCTCTGTAAATTGCAGTTATTTTACCCTGTGACTGTTCCTTTAAATTACCATTTAACTATCTTCCTCATTTTTGTGTAGTTCACCTTTCTAAGGTTACATCGTATGTGGTGGTTCTCTCTGGCATTTTCCCCCCTACAGGGATGTTACATTTAATTACACTATGGTCGCTATTTGCAAACAAGTCAGCTATATTCTCCTCTTGGACCAGATATGTGCTCCATTTAGGACTAAATCAAGAATTCTCTCTCTCGTTGTTGGTTCCAGGACAAGCTGCTCCAAGAGGTAGCCATTAATGGCATCAAGAAATTTTATGTGTGCATTCCTTCCTAAGGTGGCATATATCCAGTCAATATGAGGATAGTTGAAGAAATCCCCCATTACTGCATTTTCTGCCCTTGTAGCCTCTCCAGTCTCCCTGAGCTTCTCACAATCACAATCAGCATCCTAGTCAGGTGGTCAGCAGTATATTTCTACTGCTACATTCTTATTCTTCAACCATGGAATTTCTATCCATAAAGTTTCTGTGGTACTGTTTGAGTCACTTAAGATTTTTACCTTATTCAGTTCTGTGCTTTCTTTCACACAGAAGCCACTCACTCCCCAGCATGACCTACCCTGTCATTTCTGGAAATGAAAGTGGAAAATTGTGAACAAACAGCATCACTTGCCCCATAACCTCAGCCGTACAGAATGCAACACCATTCACAGCCTCAGAAACAATTCTGACATTATAATCAAAGGGGCTGACAAAGGAGGTGCTGTAGTCATCATGAACAGGTCAGATTATGAACAGAAGGCTGCCAGGCAACTATCCAACACCACATTCTACAGACCACTATCCTCCAAGCCCAGTGAAGAGTACCAAAAGAAACTACACCATCTGCTCAAGAAACTCCCTGCTATATAGCACAGGAAAAAATCTACACAGTCACACCCCTAGAGCCCCGACCAGGGGTATTCTGTCTGCTACCCAAGATCCATAAACCTCGAAATCCTGGATGCCCCATCATCTCTGGCATTGGTACCCTGACAGCAGAATGTTCTGGCTATTTGGATTCTCTCCTCAGACACTATGCTACCAGCATTCCGAGCTATCTTTGAGACACCAGGACTTCCTGAGGAAACTACAATGCATTGGTCATCTTCCAGAAAACACCATCCTGGCCACCATGGATGCAGAAGCTCTTTACACAAATATTCCACATGAGGAACAGTACCCCTGACGAGGCCACAGCACACCTGGTGGCTGAGCTTCATGACTTTATCCTCACCCACAACCATTTCAGATTTGGGGACAACTTATACCTTCAAGTCAGCAGCACTACTATGGGTACCCACATGGCCCCACAGTATGCCAACATTTTTATGGCTGACTTAGAACAATGATTCCTCAGCTCTTGTCCCCTCGCACCCCTCCTGTACTTGTGCTACACTGATGACATCTTTATCATATGGGCCCACAGCAAGGAGGCCCTTGAAGAATTCCACCTGGATTTCAACAATTTCTGCCCTACCTTCAATCTTAGCCTGACCAGTCCACACAAGAGATCCACTTCCTGGACACTACAGTGCAAATAAGTGATGGTCACAACCAGCACCCTATACCAGAAACCTACTGATCCCCATTCTTATCTACATGCCTCCAACTTCCATCCAGGACACAATCCATTGTCTATAGCCAAGCCCTAAGATACAACCGCATTTGCTCCAAAGCTTCAGACAGAGAAACACCTACAAGATCTCCATCAAGCATTCTTAAAACTACAATATCCACCTGGGGAAGTGAGGAAAGATTGACAGAGTAAGATGGGTGACCAGACGTCACCTACTACAGGACAGGCCCAACAAGGAAAACAACAGAACACCACTGGCCATCATGTACAACCACCAGCTAAAACTTCTCCAGCATATCAGCAATGATCTACAACCTATCCTGGAAAATGATCCCTCACTCTCAGAGCTTGGGAGGCAGGCTAGTTCTCACTTACAAACAGCCCCTCAACCTGAAGCAAATACTCACTAGCAGCTACACACCACACCATAGAAACACTAAACCAGGAACCAGTCCCTGTAACAAACTCCACTGCCTACTCTGTCCCCATATCTACTCTAGCGACACCATCATAGGACCCAACCACATCAGCCAAACCATCAGGAGCTCATTCACCTGCACATCTATTAATGTGATATATGCCATGTGCCAGCAATGCCCCTCTGCCATGCACATTGGCCAAACCAGACAGTGTCTATATAAAAGAATAAATGGACAAACAACAAACATCAGGAACAACATACAAAAGCCAGCAGGAGAACTCTTCAATCTCCCTGGACATTCAATAGCAGATTTAAAAGTAGCCATCCTTCAACAAAAAAAACTTCAAAAATAGACTTCAAAGAGAAACTGCAGAGTTACAACTCATTTGCAAATTTAACACCATTAATTTGTGCTTCAACAGGGACTGGGAGTGGCTGGCTCACTACAAAAGCAATTTTCCCTCTCTTGGAATTGACACTTCCTCCTCAATTACTGGGAGTGGACTACATCCACCCTGACTGAATTGGCCCTGTCAACACTGTTTCTCCACTTGTAAGGCAACTCCCTTCTCTTCATGTGCCCATACAGCTATGCCTGTATCTGCAATTTTCACTCCATGCATCTGAAGTGGGCTTTTTACCCGCGAAAGCTTGTGTCCAAATAAATTTGTTAATCTTTAATGTGCCACCAGACTCTTTGTTGTTTTTGTGGATACAGACTAACATAGCTATCCCTCTGATACTTGAAAAGGGATACACTCTGCATGTATAAAATTCACATTAGGAGGTTTTAAGTACAGGAGAAACTTTTGTACGCATATAGATTTAATGTATTCTTCAATAATTAGTATATTCAAGGTAGCGTGTGTTCTCCTTTGTGGGTGTCAGAATCTTTTATGTTTCATCACGACCACCAGCTCCTCCTCAGCACTACCCACACACACAAGTCAGTCTACAAAAAGGTTACAAAAGCTTTTTCTGAAAATGATTGCCATCAAGAAGCGATTAGATGTGTCTGATCAGGTGACTGGCTCTCATCCCTGCAGATTACCTTATAAATGGCATTGTCATTCATAGAACACATTCAGATGCTCCCAGACATTCATTAACACCCAAATTAAAGAACGAGCCTACTACTGTACAAGATTTAGTATTATTGAACATTAATATATTTTAGGTTAGATGAAAAAGCCTCAAACCCCATTGTCATTTGGACAATCCAGGTTTCCAGTGATGTCCTGGTGTCATAGATGTTTCTTTCTGAATACCTGAAATGTTCCAGCATTTCATGTCAATATTTCACTTTTATCAATTACAAAATGTTTGCTTGAGACACATTGTTATGACTAGAATGTGTTCTGTTTACCAGGAACAACAGTCCAGTGGAACAATTGTTCAGTATTATTAACAGTACTTGGAGAGAAGAGAACAGTTAAATTAGTGTAGACAACCTCAAAGCTCTTATTTTTCTCAAAATGAACATTAATTACACTTGTTTGGTGTTTCATGATAAACTAATTCAGACACCAAGTTACTGGGGAAAACATACTCCATTCTGAGAAATATGTTTGTGTCACAAGTTAGTTAGAATCTGACAGTAGTGACAGCCCCCACATTTTTAATAAAGTGTACATTTGTCTTTTTATATCAACACTTTGTGACCCTTAAAATGTTGTCACTGAAGTGTCCTGGTTGTCAATTTTGAAAACATGGTCACCTTCAGTTTAAGGATCTTTTGCTAAGTGACATGCTTAGGAAAATCAATTACGTTGCTTTCAATTCAGTGGAGGAAACAAAAGTAGTAGCATGTTCAAATGGCCTATTTGGAGAAACTTCAGAATTGATCCTCCATTCTGTTATACGGGTTTTCCACCATGTAGCTCCAATGAAGTCAATGTAGTTACGTTAGCAAAAAAAACTGGTATAATTGAGTGGCAAATCAAACCCTTCACCAGTAACAACTTCTGTCAAGTGACTATACTAAGTCACTTTAATTGAGTTTCTCTCATTGTCATTGTGAAAACAAAGGAGAAATAAAAAGAGATGAAAGAGCCTTTATTTGGAACATATTTGTGTTCCTTAGAGAGAAGGGTGAATCTGAGGATACTGAAAAGGGAGAGACTCTGCATATATAAAATTCACATTAGGAGGTTTAAAGTACAGGAGAAACTGTATGCATACACATTTATTATATCCTTCAATAATTAGTATATTCAAGGTAGTGTGTGTGCTCCCTTGTGCATGTCCTCAGAATCTCTTATGTTTCAGCTCAATCAAGCCTACATTTCATTAATTTTCAATATTGATATTAACCAACTAAATACAGTGTAACAATACTGCATTCTCAAAAAATGTTTCCTTAAGTGAAATTTGGGAAAGATTCCCCAATGCCTTGCAACTTCTGTAAGTATTTACAGTTGTGCAAAGTGGGTAAAAAGCAGTGCAAAGTTAGAATGATAGCAATTTACAATAATTGTGCACAGATGTGTATGACTAAACAAAGCACAAGGAAATGGAGGAAATGGCTTTTGAGCATTAGAGGAATCTGTACAACAATTCTAATAGTTTCCATCATTCCATCATGCAAATGTAGGAAAGTTCCAATATTATTTAACAGTTTAGCAACAATTGCACAGTACTGGTAGCCATTCAGGCCAGGAAAAGTAATCACATGCATGAGCCATAAACAAACATGTCCTCTGGGACTCAAACACTAGAGCTGGGATTTTCAATGGAGCAGTTAGAGAGTTAGGGTGTCCAACTCCCATGAAATTCAATGGAATTTGAGTAGTTAACTCCATTAGATTCCTTTCAGTATCACAGCCTAGACCCTAAAGGTCTCCATTCACTCACACTTACCATGCTGTCTGGTGATTAAAAACAGGCCCCTTGAAAAGACATTGGGAAGATCCATAAAATGATGGCTCATGGATATATTAGCAAATACGGTAATACAAAGGAATACAAGCCAGGAAAAGTATATCTTTTCATCTCTAGCCAAGGGCATATTATAGTTAGTTCTGTTGCCACACCCATCTACTCAGGATGTCAACAGAGACTGGCCAGGTTAACCCAGACGTTGCTTCCTATCTAGTTTTTGTTCCTCTAACAATAAGAAAGGAAGACTAAGTTTGAAGGTAAAAAGAAAACTTACTAGAATGCCTGGCCTCTTTGCTGTCCAAAGATACTGTAATGAAAGAAAGATGGCATGCATCTGACGAAGTGGGTATTCACCCATGAAAGCTCATGCTCCAAAACGTCTGTTAGTCTATAAGGTGCCACAGGATTCTTTTCTGCCTGTAATGAAAGAGAAGTTTGACAGGGAAGAATGTTTGTTAAATACATAGCCTCATCCACATTTCCAGCACAGAATTGAAACAATACTGTAGCGCCACAGAGAACAGACACGGATCATTGGAAGCATGCTCTTTTCATAAAGCGCTGTAGGCTGTCTCTTCTTTTCTCCCATTTCAAAAGGCAGATCAACTAATACCTAGCTGCTGCAAATTCTTCTCAGTGCAGGGAAATTGAAGTAGAGACCACAAACAAAAAGTTGAAGTGACACGCTGAACAACAGAAACCAAATAGTGTTTGTGAGTTATTTATGGGTATAATCAATTTCATACACGGCACAAGCCTTTTCATTGGGTCAGAACTGACAAAACAAACAATCTGCCATTGCAGGCTAAGTGAAATTGCAAGCCCAATAGCAAGGATTTTTAAGAATATTGTAAATTTGGAGGTCATACCCTATGACTGGAGGATTGCAAATATAATACCTATACTTAAGAAGCAGGGGGAGAAAGTGTTCCAGGAAACTACAGGTCATTAGTTTGACCTCAATTGTATGCAGGATCTTAGAACAAAGAGAGAGTGTAGTTAAGGACATAAAAGTAAACAGTAATTGAGCTAAAATATAATATGGTTTTACACAAGATAGATTGATTTGGTACAACGTGATCTCATTCTTTGAGAAAATAAACAATTTTCTAGACAAACGAATTGCAGTACATCTAATCCACCTGGATTTCAGTAAAGCATATGATATAGTTATGCACCAAAATTACTAGTTAAATTGGGGATTTAATATGAGAATTGAAAAATGAGCAAAGAACTGGTCAAAGGGCAGATTACAATGGGTCATGCCAAAAGATGAACCATCAGGCTGGATGGAGGTTACTAGTGGAGTTCCTCCAGGGCTAGTCTTTGGACCAGTCTCATTTAACATCTTCATTAATGACTTTGGCTAAAAAAGTGGGAATGTGCTAATAAAATGTGTAGATGATACAAAGTTGGGAGATACTGCCAATATGGAGGAGCATTGGAATATCATATAAGATTTGGCAACCGTAAAAACTGGAGTAATAGAAATGGGATGAAATTTAGCAGAGCAAAGTGCAAGGTCAGGAACTCAAGGACTAACAACAAGAATTTTTGCTATAAACTGAGGATTTCTCAGTTGGAAGCAACAGAGGAGGATTAAAGACCCGGGTGTATTGGTTGATCACAAGATGACAGAGTCATGAATGTGATGTGGCCATGAAAAAGACTAATGCAATCCTAGGATGTGTCAGGTGAGGTACTTCCAAGTAGGGTCAGGAAAGCATTGTTTCCATTGTACACAGCACTGGTGAGAAGTCATCTGGAATGCTGTGCGCAATTCTGGTCTCCCATGTTTAAGAAACATGAATTCAAACTCGAACTGATGCAGAGAAGGGCTACTAGGATGATAAGAGAAATGGAGAACCTATTTTATGAGAGGAGGCTTAAGGAGCTTGGCTTGTTTAGCTTAACAAAATGAAGACTGAAGGGAGATATGATTGTTTTCTACACATACATCAGAGGGATAGCTCCTCTCTCCCTCATGTTTAAGTTAAGGGCCAATGTTGGCACAAGAACAAATGAATATAAACTGGTCATCAATAAGTTTAAGCTTGAAATTTTATAGAGGTTTCTAACCATCACAGGAGTGACGTTCTGGAACAGCCTTCCGAGGGGAAGAGTGGGGGCTAAAAGGTTAAGTTGTTTCAAGACTGATACGTTTATGGAAGGGACAGTATGATGAGGTCATCTACAACGGCACATGGCCCATTTCCAACTGCTAGATACTTGCTTAGCAAATATCTCCAATGGCCAAAGATGGAGTATTAGAAAGGAAGGGCTCTGAGTTACTACGGAGAATTTTCTCCCAGGTATCTGGCGGGTGAGTCTTATTCACGTGCTCAGGGCCTAGCTGGTTGACATATTTGGGATCAGGAAGGAATTTTCTCCCTGGTCAGATGGGCAGAGAACCTTGCGTTTTTTGCACCTTCCTCTGCACCATGATGTATGGATCACTAGCTGGTTTGAACTAGAGAATAAATGGTAGATTCTCTGTAATTTGAAGTCTTAAAAATCAAGATTTGAGAACTTTAGTAACTCAGTCACAGATTATGAGCATACTACAGGCATGAGTGGGTGAGGTGCTGTGACCTGGATGTGCAGAAGGTCAGACTAGATGATCATGATGGTCCTTTCTGGCCTTAAAGTCTATTAGTCTGTGCAAAAACAGGAGCACGATAAAGCATTATCTGGTAGAAGGGAAGAGTTTTTAAATGTTTTGGGGAATGATACAGCCGCAGTGAATTGGAGCAATAGCATAACTACTGTTTGCTAATTCCTTTCTGGTAGCATTTCAGCAGAGCTGTGCTTCTTAAGAATTCTAGCTCCTACACTAAAAACAGTGGGCTGTGTCTTCCACTGCAGCAAAGTAAAGTGAGGGAGATGCAACTGAGAGCAGTGTAGAATCTGGGCCACTCGGTATGCAAAAACAAACAAAACAGGCACTCACAGAAATGGAAGAAGGGTTTCCACAGGCAAACAACTCAACAGGACTATAGGGTAGTAGTCAAAAGTTAATGTCATCAGAACATGAGGGATGAGTAAGTGGGCCAATTCTCAGAAGACATGCTCACATCACTTGGCACCTTCAGTGGTAGCCATAGCAGAGAGATGCAACAGACTGATCTGCCCTCTGACCTCTACAGGTCAGTGCTGAGCCAATGTCCTAAGATAGTATTCAGGAGCACAAAAATGCCAGAAGTGCTGTCTTCCTGCTCTGGGTACCTCCCTTATGTCAAGACAGCAGTTTGAAATTGATACAGAATTCTTCTCAGTCTATCCTGAACATTGCTAAGCATTGTTAAATGCATAGTCCATCCCAGCAGCGAATAAAGTGATTCCAGCATATTCAAGGCCAGACTATACCCAGCTACTCTGCAAGCACAAAAGGAGGGGAAAGGGCCGGAAGGGCAGCTCAGGAAATCTCTCCCCCTTTAAGCCTCTGACACAGCAGTAAGGGTGTGAGGGCTGCTGCCTCCCCATGCCTCATAAGAGGAACAAGGCAACATACTAATCTTCTTTTGGGACAAGACAGAGCTATAGCCCACCCAACTAGCCATTCAATCAGCTGACCAAGCTGCTACACCTCAAGACGTTTCCCCTGAACAGCACAGAGCTCTCAGAGACAGAATGCCTGGAATAACTAGGCTCTGCAGGCATAGTTTATCACATATTTTTAATAGAGTCACTAACATGCAGGCTCTCTTAGATTATTCAAAAAGTTATGTCACAAATTCACAAGGTCAGAAGAAAATATCACACTGCATTATTAAACATTTACAAATGAGGAAACAGAACAAGGGAAGAGGTTTGACATTAGATTTTGTTAGGGAAGATTCATTACTGATATCAGTGTGTGATCACATACCAATATTTAAGCTCAGCGAAGTTTTAGCAAATATATTGACAGTGAGAGAGCCAAAAAAAAAAAAAAAGACACAAATGTATGTCAGAGTCTGCCCAACAAGCTATACTGTGTAGTTCTTGCACACTGATGTCGTCCATATACTCGGAGGTGTGGTGGTGTTTTTTGGGGGGTGGGAGGTTAATATTAAAAATTTTTAAATGCTATAAATGAACAAACTGTCTACTAGATTCCTTCCCACCCCTGAACCTGGAGAATAGCTTTGCAGTAGCTTTATTGCACTGATTTACCCAATTATCTTCTAAATTATAAAAGGCAAATCTTCATCACCAACTGTTCCTAGAACTGCCAGGATGTGCAATGTTGCAAAACTGTAGCAAAAATGTAAACAAAAGAGCCCTGCTGAACATGGAGACAGGCTGTCCACATATGCCAATCGCAGCAGCTTCAATCAAAAGAAAGATTGCTTCACAAATAAACTAAGCCAGTGCAACTAATAAACTCCTGCTCTAATTACTGGCTGCAGATGTACCAACTGAAGCAAATGAGATGCAGGCAGCCATTAATTATCTAATGAGGCCAACAATGTTTCTGATGAGGTGGGGCTGATTAAATATTAAACAGTAGCATATGGAGAATGCCAGGAACAATAGACTATCTATATCTATACACACACACAAACCCTTCATCTAAAACACAAGAGTCATCTCACTCCAAGAAAGGTAATTAGGGCAGAAATGAAGCACAAAACTCAAAGTGAGTCTAGTGAGATCTGACTTCTGATGGTATAACTCAGATGAAAAGGTTTCACATTAAAGGGGTGTCAAAAACATTTAGGTGCTGCAGCAATCATCTTTTTGTTTAACTCTTCTTAGTTATTAAGACCTGCAATTGTTTCCTGAACAATAGGTGAGCAGGACAGTTGGGTGTCTGCCTTGTGCTCTGTTAAGAGTACATTTTTGAGGCAGAGATCCCTGGTGTTGGGCTGATCCTCCAGGATGAACAGAGTACACTGCATGTGTTTTTGACCATCTCATTTCATGACTGTGTCTAATTCACAAATTTTAAAAGTTCTGAACAGATTATAAATATTGGGCCCAGGCACTCTACATCACCCGCTAAACCATCCATTTAACATCTGGCCCAGTGTAATAATGGACCAGATATCAACTGAAAAAAATCACTAAACATGTAAGCCAAATCCAGTTTCCTCATCTATAGCAGTGTAGGATCCCTCTAGAGTGAAATGGTTGCATTCTTCTGCACAAAGAGGGATGTGTGTGGCCTATATCCCCATGGTCGCTGCAGAACCCTGTTCTTCATATGCTTCCTGCACACATGGAATAAATGAGGCATGGGATGGGTTGGAAGATCTGTTTTGTTAACTATTCTGTCCTTCCTCCCCATCATGGAGTAGGAAAGGATTATAAAATAGAGGAACTGGAACTACTGGTGTAGGAAGCCCACTTAGATGATATAGGAATTACAGAAACATGGTAAATAATTTTAACCACACCTCAGGTTTTATATTGCAGCATTTTAGAGTTGGAATTCATCATAATTCATTTAGCAAATATTAATCTAGGAATTTATTTAATGCCAACTATATTAATTTACTGTTAAAAAGAGCTTTTAAACCAGGCTTCCTTGTATTCTTAGAAGCAATGCAATAGGTTATGATTGACTATCCAAAAAGAGATCAGACTTGAAATGCAGGTTTCCCCTGCCACTGTATTCCCTACATATAAAAGAATGGTCCTCCCACAACTGCCATTTTATTTTTTGATACTACCCTTCTTTATTATAATCTTCTTAATATCCATCTGCTACCCCTTAGGCTAAAGCTTCTCTGATAAAAATAGCCCTATATTTGAATTTAAGAAGAATATGTAAAGCAATAGAAAACATTTTAATGGATTTTTGTGCCTGTGGCCCTTTTTAGCTGAATTTCCATAATGAAATCCAGTTACAGACATTGGCGCTGCTACAGTTGGCTGTTCAAACAAATAAGGAAAGAACATTTTTGTCTCATAAGCTAACCCAGTAGAGCAGTGTGAAAATGCTACCTACACAAACCACAAGATTTTTTTCTCTGTTGCAGCTTTGGTACAACTGTATTTTAACTCAAATAGGTCATAAAAGTCAAGAAAAAAAAAGAGACCAATGTATATATAGGTAAGCTAGGAGTGGTACAGTCAACTGAAGTTCATAAGCAATAACTAAGGAAGCAAGGGTATTTTATTTTCTATATAATATTCAGCAAAGAGCAAAATGGCTGCATGTAAACAGCCACATAGAGTAACACTGAGCAAATCACTCATTAAAATGTGTATATGAAATGGACATGCTTTGTCTTAAAGAGCCAAAAATGTTTTTTTCTCCTTTCTCTTTTTGCATCTCCAGTTCTTCTCCATCAAGACATCACTTTAGAGACACCAAACATTTAAGCTTTAATGCCAGTAACTCAATAGTTTTGAAACAAGCTAATATGCCTTTATTACCTCCAGTCAAAGAAACAGCTTGGACCATATACACCATGTCAAATCAGTGCCCATAGTGGGGTGCTGTGGGAGTGGGAAGAAAAAAAGAAAATATTCCTCTGTTTCAAGCAAGTAAGTACAGGCAGTTTGGCGGTCTGGCCATGTCCCTGAATAATTCACGGTGCCTTCTAGAGGTAGTAGATACTGCTTCTCTTTTAACCAGATAAGTATGTTGCAATTTGGCTCATCCTGATCTAGTCTGCCCGACTCTGCTCTGGATAGTCAGAGGGCTCAAGAAACCTCTCTGGGTCACTACAGGGCCACATCTCACCTGCACTCAGGTAAGAAGAGCTAGAACCTAGTCTGCAAAGCAGTCCATTGAAATATTACACTCTTGCTAACTTGTTTATTCAAAGGTTCCTGATTCTGACCTCACATCTGTTTTACACCAGCATAATCCTGTTATTCTGCAGGTGCTCAGGTTGCTCAGCACTTCTTGAAAATCAGGAATAAGGTGTCATCAGTTGGGCACTCAAACAGCAAAGCCCCAGAAAGGTGGTATTTGATGGTAATGTTTTCAAAAGTACCTAAGTAGTTTAAGGGCTTAAGTCTCTGGAAATGGGATTTAGGCACTTTTGAATTTTTTTCCCTTAGTAATTATCCATTTCTTTTCTTGTAATTGCCAAGAGGACTCTACAAAACCACTGGTGATTCCTCATAAAGTGCTCTTTCATAAAGTTAAATAGTTTGTGGGAAGCTAGTTTAGCATAATTTCCACAATTGTTCTATTCAAGAAGTGTGTTATCCAACACATAATACAGTGAAGTTCCTATTTTCAACCCTGACACCATCAAAATGTTGTTTTACATCCCAAACTTGGAGTAAATCCTTAGAGTCCTTTATGATATTTATATTGTGACAATTGCATATTCTTCATTCTAACCCTGATAATATATTTTAATCCAGTAAGTGATTTTTCACCCCCCTCCCTTAGGTGTGTTCTGCCTCCATATGAAGTAACGTCTCATAATGCAGATTTTCCTTGACCCACTACCAGATCCCTCAAATAACTGTTTCCAAGGAATTTCAGCATCTTCAGCATCATCTATTCATGTCTGGGTATCTGTGCACTCAGCAGCCACAGAGAACATGTAGCCATGTAAAGATGCATAGGTGAGATTGGTGTACCTTAAAAATGACTGGACCCTTTAAACACTGATCAGCAGTTAACAATATTTATGTTATAATGCGATAATGGCATCAAATAATTAGGGGCCCTCTGAAGGAGCAGGGGCAGAATAATTATGCTTCTTGGTGATGTCTCATGCAAACTCAACTCTGCTAACCCATATGAATGTGGGCAGACCCTGTCCCTTTGGGGAAATTGTCACTAATATTAGACATAAGCTCACAAGCACTGCTGAAAGTTCAGTGCAAGGCATGAGACTGTATCTAGCCCCTTTACAGGTGTGAAAAGTATTGGAAGATGGCTCCTTGAACCCACTCTGCACACTTGTACATTCTTACAGGGCCAGACAACCTCACTGTACTATCTACTGTACTTTCACTTATAATGGAATGCTAGAAAGAACATTCTGGAAAACGGGAGTAAAGTGATCTCTTTCCTGGCTCTTACTTAAAGTTCCTATTGAAACCTTTCCCTTCAAAAGTTATCTTTTCGTGTTCTGATTTGTATTATTTTTCTTTCTTTCCTTTTCATGGCCTCTAAAGCTTTTCCATTCATTCCTTGGTGGAAGAATAAATGTAATGTGCTTTCAGAGAGACTCAACTCCTGTATGATCCTCAACTGGCTCATTTAATCTAAATGGGTATTTGAATCTTCACTTAAGACATTAGTTAATTAAGCCACATTAAATCACAAAAAAGATATGTTCAGATAAATGTAAAGGTCTTATTTAAAACCACTGAGCAGAGACGTGGAGACAGCCAAGGCTGGAACTCCCTCATTAACTTGGCGTACTGTGATATTTATAGTGCTGTTACTTGGCGTTGGAGAAGGCAGTGAAAACAGGGGCTTAAACAGTTGAACACAACTATATACAGCTGGTGACTACTGCAAAGAAATTAATCAGTTTGTTCAAATGCAAACCACAACTTGGCTACAACAATAGTTGTGATAATATTCAATTTCTGTAAACATCTGTACAAGCAGAAATGTGTTTATGTGAAGGTTCACACTTAAGATTTCCGTGTTGCCATTCTGAAAGCTCTTTCCTTATTCCTGTTTATAAAAGTTCTAGTCACCCAATTAGTAAGCAGAAACACCACCACATGATAATGACAAGCCCAGACACCTTGTCATAGGGTGTCCCCTGCCAGCCTCCTTTGGAAGGCCATGGCATGACAGGTGTGCCTTCCTCAGTTTCCCATTGGAATACACCCATGCCCAGAAATATTATCTCAAAGCAGCACATTCAAACCTTTTATTCAAATAAAGTGACATAGTCCACAAATCTCTCTTAGTAAACACGGTTCTTTTCAAATCTCCAAAGTAAAACAAGGTCATAATGCAGCAGCTCTTCAATCCCATGCAAAGGCTCCCAGGTTAAACACCAAGGAGTCATTAACCACTCAGTCATAGTTGCATTAGCCTCTGTTCCAGGGCCCCACCCATCAGGCCTTCAGCCTGAGAGTCCCAAGACCCACTTCCCTGCAAGTCCTCTCCAGTAGCCCCAAGTCAGGTTTCGCATGACAGAACTCCTCACAGTGTTGCACTTAGTCAGGCCTCCCTGCCTGGGAGACCTACCCCTGCTCAGGGAACATCTCTCCAGAACCAATCCCTTGTTCTGGGCTTGGATTCCTTCAGCTTTTCCACTCAGGACTGCTGCAAGGAGGGGCTTCCCACAGTGTTGCCCTCACCCAGGCCTCTTTGCCTGAGATTCCTACCCCCGCTCCTGGAATTCACCCTCCAGCTTTTGTTTTGGGCTCAACTTCTCCTAACCAGGCTGGTTCTTGCCCTTGTTCACAGAGGCCTCTGCACAAACCCTTCTATAACTCAGCAAAGGTTCCGCAGCCCTGGGTAGTCCTCGCCATCAATCTTTTTCTCTTTACAATGCCTCAGTGTATCAGCTCCCCCTGCTGCTGCTGCTGCCGCTGCCACCACAATCTTTCTTTTCTTTTTCAGGCAGCTCTCACCTGCCCCTCTCTGTCTCTGTCAGTAAGAGCTCTGACTCACCAGGTCATTCTCTAAGGCTCAAGTGTCCTCTTTTAAGCCCAATTGGAATGAGATGAGGAGTCACAGGTGCACTAGCCTCTTCCCTCTTAAAGGGCCAGTATCACCCTGTGACACACTCACGATGAGTAGTGAAAATGAATCATGGGCTGAAATGTAATCACTGGGAAGTGCTTGAACACTTTCAATTAATGAACAATTGCCAGTTACAAAATAGTCTGTTTGCAGATAAGCAGTTAAAACAATGTAACAGGGACAGATTCATTAAAACATATTTGCTATTTTGCTGAGGAGCACAGCTGAATGAACTGAAGACGTCAGACCAAAATCTGGTCTCAGTGTAACCCAAGTGCAGAATCTGATCCACAATCTTGGTCTTAACCTTCCAATGTTCACTCTTTTCTAAGTATTTTAAATCACATCCTTACCATTAAGCATTTTTGGCATTCGTTTTGGTGGTGGGGAGGGGTAATATAAGAAAACATTTCTCATGGAAAACTAAGGGAAGTTCACAGTTTGAAACGGTTAGAAAAATAAACACTTACTAAAAATGTATAGGCCATAACTAGTCCTTGACTTCATATCTCAAATGTTTACTTCTATTTAGGCACTAGTGTCTCCCCTACATCTTAGCACTTCACAAACCTTAATTGCCCTTACTACATCCGTTTGAAGCAGAGAATCATTCTTATTCCCCTTTTGTGGAGGGGACTGAGACACAGAAAAATTAAGGAACTTGTCCAAACTCTAACAGAAATCAGTGGCAGCCTAAGGCATTTCTTGCCTCATGCGGATCCAGGTCTCATGAGTTCCCCATCAATGCATTAAACACAAACCTATCCTTCTTCTCTTTCTATCAGACACATGCTAGTGTTACCATTTTAATACAGCTTTTATTAAAAAACAAAGAACCCCTTCCCCTTACAAAGTTTAGAATATGATCCATTTGACAGGTTTGGGATTTTTTTGTTTATTCAGTTGGTTTGGTTTTGTCACTCCTGAAAATTTAGAATTGATCAACCGAGTTTATGAAAATAAAGACAAAAAAGATATGTCTTCCTAGACCGCTATGTCCGATAGATAAATTTTGTGTCTGGAGCAGATTTAACAAGGGAGGTATTTTAAATGTGCCTAAGTGATTTAGGAGCACAAATGCCTCTAAAAGTCAATATGACATGTTCCTAAATACATTAGGTGCAAAATTCTCCCTCTAAAATAATGCCATATTTTGCACATTTAAAGCACCTTTCATTTGAGTATATAATAGCATTTTGAAAACATTAAGTCTTATACAACCCTTTAAGTTACACAAAGCAAATCTCAGAATAATACATAGAGCCCCAGAGTGTTTTGGTGACCTGCCCAAGATTACATAGTAAGGTCAGTGTTAGCAGGCAATAGAAATCAATACTTGTGGGCCTCAGTCCCCTTCTTTCACTATTAGACCATATTTGTTCATGCTTATACCTCTGAAAATAGTGGTTGAGTATGCTAAGCTGAAATGCTGTTATCAGAACATTAGTCTAATTTATCATTTTATTCTTTTTTATTATTATTATCCAGCAGCTTTAAAGAATCTGCACTGATTTTTGAAAGAAATACATCATTTTATTCTGTAGTGCTAAAAGGAGTAATCTCTAGATTAACTCCCTTAGAAGTCACTGAAATCTCTCTTCAAAGAAATAATCAACAGTCTAGATTTATAACCAAATACAGCAATATGTTCTTGTCTAGTATCAAAGTGGACTAAATCCTATATGTAAAAAACAGCCACTCTGAAATGGTAATCTCTGCACTGCCTTAAATTCCCCTGACTTGCTGTTTGATTGGCTATGGACAAGTAATTAGAAGTATATTAAAATAGATTTTTGTTTCTGTTTATTTTTATTTAACATTATATTGAACAACATTGCAGTAGCCAAGATAATAGAAAAAGGGAAATGAGTCCACAACTATAGTTTGGACATTGAAGTTCCATTGTTTTATGTTACAGGATATCTTATGTTTAAAGCTCTATGAAGAAAAGAAGTCTTTTCAACACTTAACTTCTATACCTGGGCTTCCTGGCCAGCTTTTTAAAATATCATACTAGTTCATTACCAAGTCTACTTTATTTTTTCACAGGGAAAATTAACCAAAAAAAATAAAACTACACACACACAAATAGTTTTGAACATCATTATGAATCATTGTGTGCTAATTTTTCTGGTATCATTTGTCAAGTTCCCCTCTTATGCCTCCTCTTGTTTGTTATTGCACTACTTGACTAGAGATTAGTGATGGAACTATGGTGAACTAATTAGGGTGAAAAATCAGACTTCGAGTTTATAAGTAAATCCACAAGCTGTATCTATATAGGTACTTATAGACTCATAGACTCTAGGACTGGAAGGGACCTCGAGAGGTCATCGAGTCCAGTCCCCTGCCCTCATGGCAGGACCAAATACTGTCTAGACCATCCCTAATAGATATTTATCTAACCTACTCTTAAATATCTCCAGAGATGGAGATTCCACAACTTCCCTAGGCAGTCTATTCCAGTGTTTAACTACCCTGACAGTTAGGAACTTTTTCCTAATGTCCAACCTAAATCTCCCTTGCTGCAGTTTAAGCCCATTGCTTCTTGTTCTATCATTGGAGGCTAAGGTGAACAAGTTTTCTCTCTCCTCCTGATGACACCCTTTTAGATACCTGAAAACTGCTATCATGTCCCCTCTCAGTCTTCTCTTTTCCAAACTAAACAAACCCAATTCCTTCAGCCTTCCTTCACAGGTCATGTTCTCAAGACCTTTAATCATTCTTGTTGCTCTTCTCTGGACCCTCTCCAATTTCTCCACATCTTTCTTGAAATGCCGTGCCCAGAACTGGACACAATACTCCAGCTGAGGCCTAAACAGCGCAGAGTATAGCGGAAGAATGACTTCTCATGTCTTGTTTACAGCACACCTGTTAATGCATCCCAGAATCATGTTTGCTTATGTGGACCTCATTCCTGTAGAATGTGAGTGTCTTGCACTCATTTTATCAGCATGCCACTCCATGAGGTAGGGAAGTACAATTCCTATTTTACAGCGGAGGAACTAAGATATATGGTCAGTTAAGTGACTGGCCCACGGTCCACAAGAAATTTGTGGCTGATTCAGGAATTAAATGACTTCCAGACCAGTGCTCTATCCATGATGCCATCCTTCCTACCCATTAGGATTATTGAACATCATCATCGTCAAACTTAGGTGATGGAACTGACTGAGCAACATTTGGACCTGCCCTGACATGTCATTTCATTCAGATCAACGAGCATGATTCAAGTTTTAGAGCATCAGAGAAATGGAAGGAAGTTAAATATTTATTACTGCATTGAAAAGAAAAACTTTTTAGTAGAGTCGTTCTGTAGGATGAACTGTGGGAGCATGCAGACATAGCCTCATTTACGCTAGTGCAAAATGCGTATAGATTGCTAGTGTTCCAGATCTCATTCTGGAACATTTAACTTTATATGATGTTTCTCTGATAAATATATCATTTTATTGTTTTGCAAACAATGCCATCCTAAAATGTAATAGATGTGTTTTAATAAAAGGTTTCAAATTTGTTTTTAACTCTATCATTACTGTCTGCGGTTTTTCACATAAACAAGCAGGACTCAATAAAGAAAAAAATTAAATTGAACTTCTCAACAGGAGAGTTACAGAAACCAGCTCTTACTATGAATGCACAGAATGTTAAATATTACATAATCCAGCATCTCAATATAATGCTGAAGCTATAGGTGAAGTAATGAAGAACTGAACACGAGGCAAGCACTCTGTGGACTGGAATAAACAATTCAATTGCTGACTGTTCAGGACTTCTTTCCATCCAGAACGTTAAGATGAGGCTCATTTTATCAATTTTAGATATTTCTAAGGTGCCTATCACAGTGATACATATGTGCCTAACTTGTGAGAAATACTCAACCCTATTTGTTATCCCTCTTCTGGAAGAGCATTCACACTTACTTTAAACTTCACACATTTAGGTTGGGCAGTTTCCAAAGAGACTAAAGGAGTTAAGCATTCAGTTCCCACTGAGTTAAACACTCAATCCCTTAGGTTGCCTTTGAAAACCTCAGCTTTAGTCTTTTGCTCCCCTTCTTCTGTCCTGGGAAATTATTGAAGTAAAAGAAACAGAATAAACTGAGACTACATCTTGGAATATATTTCTTTGGAAGGAGGGCTCAAAGAGGCTGCTATTTCTAATTTGTATAAAGTGCTATATGATTAGATCTTTGTACAGTCCTTTGTAAATACAAACCAGTATATATAAGTGCTAAGTATTATTATATGTAAATCAGCCTTTTTTTTCAGGTGAGGCAGCTGCTTTTTATGCCTTAAATGATGCTATTGTTTTCAGAATGAGCTTTGATGCCTCCTGGACACTGCTTCTCAACAGAAGATAATGCCTGCTGCAGTGCAGACTCTGATTCATCTGACAGCCATGGATATGGATGCAATGATAAGGGAGCACAATGAGAGCTGTGGACTTATAGAACAATTTATCCTTTAAGTAAGCCCTTTGCACGTCAAGTTAGCGTTTTCTCTTTTCCTGCTGAAGGATAGTGCAGAAAAATCAGGCCAGCCTTAGGGAAAATGGCATCCTGAGCAAACTTGTATTTTGGTTTCCCTGACCCCCATGGCTTCCTACAGCCCCCTCTCATCTTCTCCATCACCCCTGACTCCTGCACTGCCTCCCTATCTAGCCCCAAAGACTCTGCTACCTCCACCCCTCATTGCCCCAAGCTCCCTTCCATGGCCTCACAACCCAGGCATGCCCCGTTCCTTGCCTCTTGACCACGGTGCTCTCATTGGTTGCCCATGTTGCCCATCCGTAAGGCCAGCCCTGGGAGTAATCCCTTGATCAATGGGAAATTAATTACCATTTTTCTCTAAACACCAAATTTTTTACTTCCTATCAAGGATAATAAAAAGCTTGGATGGAAATCCTGGTTCAGACTATGCTTGGACTGCTTCTACCTGCATAGATCCTGGGAGAGGTGTAGAAAGGGTGTAACAACAAAAACATGACTACCAACCTCCTCACCCTCAGGGGTTCTGCATGGAACCTCAGCCTCCCCAAAAGTGAGTGGTTCTGAACTAGGACTGGGTATGGCCAGGAGACGTATAATTCAGACAATCCTTTGTACAGTCTCTGCCAGCCAGGGTTTGTATGAGCAGGGAGAAGACATTGATCAGTCTGTGCACCTGCTGTCCCTGGGGATCAATACATAAGTTCCAGGCTGCCACAGGGAAGGGTAAATTATACATCCCTGACTCAGCTTATGCTCATTTGGCCAATGCTATTTTCATTGTCTGCATATTATAATAGAGATGAAACAGGTGTATGAAAAATCTGGGCTTCATTCTACACTGAAATATTCACATACAACTGCCCTTGACTTACATAGGAATTGCATACCTATACATGAGGCCAAAATGAACTTTCTATTTTAAGATTCCTGTTTATCAGTAAACTGGACTGTCAAAACCTCTCATTTTCTTTGGGAACCTGCCTTATGCAGACGTGCTGTAGAGCAGAAGATAGTTTACTACAAGGAGGATAATTCTAGGGGGGGTAATGAGTTTGAATAATTTTAAGGGGCAATAATTTTAGGGGGGCATGAATTATTCAGGATAAATGTTTATGCTTTTCATTTGACTTTGCTTTCCCACAATAAGTGCTATACCCACTCACAGCACACCCACAAACACAAAAACATCCCTATAAATTAATCCAGTTTCTCCTACAGCCTGGAAGAGAAGAAAGAGAGAGAAAGAGAGGGAGAGAGAGAGAGATGGTTTTATTCCTATTTTTAAATACTTGGATAGCACTCAAATATAACATTGAATGGGATCATATCAGGTGATAGATTCAATAAAAACTGATAGCTCCAGTGGGTTAATTAAGTCAAATGAAGACACATATCATAGTATATAAATATATATAAAGGTACAAAACAATCCACTGTGCCTTTAATGCACATTCCCATAATAGAGGCACTGAAAAAAATGCAATAGGACCTACGGGTGTATTGTGTCACAATTCAAGACAACACTCCCTAAGGCTTCAGATAACATGTTCTTCCTCAGAGAAGTAGGACTATGCCTGTTATCTTCCTTGTCCTTGAGCTCCCACAGGACCCAGGCAAAACCTGATCCTGAATGTTCATGAAGACTTACAAAAGCCCGTTTAAGGTATTTTCTAAACAGGGTTAGGCAGGCATAGTCGGGGCCAATAAGAATGCACATACAGAGCGTGCTATTAATGATCATGACGAAATCTTTGTTACAAGCAAATTCCACTTGCTATTGAAGTCAATAGGGTAGCATGGGTATAACTAAGAGCAGAATTTGAAAAAAAAATTGTGTGTATGTGGTACACTCCTAAAATACATGCATCATAAAGGACATTTTACTGAGAACTATGCAGCTGTATGAAATTTTAATTGTAAACTGCTGTGATCCACAAGCATAGTAAGATCCTGGCTGTTCTGGACATGCCAATACACCAAGATTTCAATTAACTATCCCTCTCCCAACTCAAATCCAGGAAGCTTTTCTGGAACCAACGGGGACAAGACCCTAAATTCCTTATTCAGTTAAAACTCCCAATGACTTCAACAAAAGCCTAAGTACAGATATGTTCATATGAACACATTTTGACATGCCATCCACCTTTTCAATGCACACAAAAGTATTAGTAAGAATAGTGTATTTGCCTATACAGTTTCTTTTCTAAAACTGTGCACTTGAAAATTAGGTGTAAAGGTTCTTTGTAAGAAACCTTTGTCCTCACGTTATAATTCTCAATTTCATGTGTTTATTTCATTATTCATTTGACCAAACAAGTTTAGTCATCATTATGGGGTTCAGTGATTTAAAGCTGCAGGAAGTAAATAAGAGCACTCTGTATAATTGGTAATGCAAGGAGAAAAAACCCCAAACCTTTTCAAGAGGAAGCATTAAAAGTAAATTTGCCTTTGTAAAAAGTTTTGTATATTTGGTACGAGACTCCAGAGCAGCATCCCTGCTGTCACAAAATTGCGGTGCAATGTGGCTTACTAGAGTCTCTGTCTTGTTTTCCACTGCAGGAAATCCACAACTAGCTGTTCAGGCTTTTGTTTGTTTTGTGAAGGTTAGTGTTCTCTCATCACATTATTCCTGTTCTCCATTGCTGTGAAATTCCCCCTAGTTCATAGGGATCACTTGAGCCTTAACATGAAGCTTAAGTAGGCATATAAGGACTTCTGCAACTAGAATTACTTTCATCCTAGAGGTACTTTTTAAAAAAATTATCATATTTAGAATACCTAGTGGCAAAATTAGCTTTGTGTTATACAAGCCACAACTGTTACCAAAAGGCCTGAGTATGTGCTTGAGACAGACATATTCATGTTGCCTAAGTTGTATGAAGTAAATTTACAAGTAATTTTTCCCTTTTAATATAAAAATCCAATTACTACTGTATCTGCAATTGTAAACAGCTCAAGCTGAAACTACAAATAAGATACTTCATAAATCAAATTAAAGGTCTTTCAGTCAAGACCTGTGTTTCTCCGGTAAGAGCTGGAAGCATCATAAATGCATAGACTAAAATGTGCTACTCAGCTCCCAGCCTAAGTAATTTGGCTGGACACTGAGGGACTCCAGCGGGGAGGCAGGGAGCAGAAGGAAAAGACAAAGACTTGACCACAAAGAAGCAGCAGTGCCACTCCACAAGCATTACTCCAACACGAGGGCCACAGAAACGTGTCTAGCCACTGTGCATGGGGAAAAGCAAGAGGAACTGTCTGTGATATTTGTGCCTGGGGTAGGGCCATTTCTCGACAGAAGTTACACACGTTATTCTTAGACATGGCTTATGGTGTGCACAGAAACTGATACTCCACTGTAAAGCAAATAGTCTGCATATTTTAGTCATATTCCAGAAGTGATCCTGGTGACTGTGGGTCATCCAACATAGAGTGACAGAGGGAGAATAACATCACTCCACATCATTTTAATTTTTAATATTGAGCTGCACTTGAGATCCCAAAGAATAAATGCAGCACAATATACAATTAACCAGTGCAGTGAAAGACAAATGTGTAGGACTAGGGTGGCAAACTAGACAGCCTATTATTAACACTGACAAACTCAGAAGCAATTCCAACTGTACAGTAAGTATGAGTATATCTGCCAGAAGAAACAGCTAGAGATCAAGACACTGCTGGAAAAAATACCATTCTCCTCCTGCAGTTGCCATCTAGTAAGCTCACAGGAAACTATGAGTGGGTAAGGCATGGAGCAATTCATGTGCTTGCTTTCTAACATGCACAATCGGCTACTTTTTTCAAAATATGTTTTCTCAGAAGAGACTATATTAAGGAAGTTTAGGAGCATTGATTTTGCTGCTTCATGTATCGGATTTCCCATGTTGTAATACATATAACATCTTACAATATTTTTATGACTCTGGCTTTTCTCAATGACCAATAGACGGGAGGCCAGATCCAAAGTGCTCCAAAGTTAGTGAAAGTTCAAGATCTGGATGCAGATCAGGATCTGAATTTCACAACTCTGGCCTATTCCCAGTTACAACTCAATGGCAATCATACTGGTGGTGTTAAACTTTCTGATCAATAGCTTTGTGTATCTGGAGTGAATTATAGCGAAAAATCTGCTTTTCTCAGTATTAACTTCGAGTGATTTAAGCTGGAACACATTAGACTCAGGAAATTTTAAAAGGTACAGTTACCACACTTATTGTTTCATATTATAAGTGATAGTATATCATAATCATGATTCAGTACAACAGGAGTGGCCCATAAATCCCCACAAATAGAGTTAGTCTCACTACCAGCAAAATATGATTGGTTTTCTGAGGTAACAACAACTTTAAAATATTATGCAGACATCAATTTTGACCTAATACAGAGATATGTTACTTGTGGCCCCTGCTCATCAGTCACTTTGATCACCAGACAGACACAAAAGCCAATGGTAAATATGCAGCTACCCTCACCAACCTTTTTTAGATGAACAACTGAAACAGCTGATATGCTATGGATAAGTTATGGCTTTTTCTTGGACAAAAAGAGCACTGTCTCAAGGAAAACAAATCAGAACTGTCCCTTATGAGACAAATTATCCCTCACACAAAGGCCATGGAAGTCTCCTCCCCCAAAAAAAGGTTATGGCCTTGTCATCATGTACAGAGTTACAGCGGCACAGCTGTGCTGCTGTAGCACTTTAGCAAAGATGCTCCTACACCAATGAGAGCTTCTCCTGTCATCATAGTTAATCCATCTCCCCAAGAGGCGGTAGCTATGTGAATGGGAGAAACTCTCCCATTAGCACAGAGTGGTTGAAATGGGAGACTAGGTCAGTATAGCTACATCACTCCACATCTTGAGCTATGTAGTCAAATGAATACAGGTCTACAACGTAGACCTGGCCTATTTCTCCTGTGTAAGAGAGAGAGAAAGCCACATACGGGAAACCACACAACAATTGTGGCTCTCCTGCCATTCCACTGGAATGGGAATTCAAGGAAGGGGCTACACTCCCACCAAGTACATCTGCCCAGTGTTCAATTCAAGTATTCAGGCTGAACTATATGAATGTTAATTTCTGACTTTTGCTGCTGGTAGTGATAGTAAAATATATATTATATATGCCTAACCTGAAGAACCCATAATGGCAATTTTGTTTTGGAATGAGGAGTGGAAGGGTGTCAAAAACAATTTTGACCTCTACTCTATGACGTCCCAAAAGTACTATTTGGTACATTATTTGATAGATATGGCAATTCCCTGCAATATCCTTGAAAGACCTTCTAGTATTAATTTTACATATTATGGGTTGGGATTACATGTAATCTCTCATGGCGGTGGGGGAGGGAGATGGAACAGGATTGGGTCCTTAGTCTTAGAAGTTGAACTAACTGACAGACATTTTTTAAAATGTATTTATCATCTTATATTTTCACACATTCAGGTAATTCTAATAAACAAGCCGCATTAACTGGAGCTCAAGAACACAGGAAGCAATCACTGCTTTATATATACAGATAAGCAAGTTGTATATGGATAAGTAAGTTAAAAAGTGAGTAATTCAAGCCAAATTATAGCAGAGGCTTCTTTGTAACTCAACTGGAAAGGAATCATCTATGTCTGAATTAAGAAGCAGTGTGGTCTAGCAGATAAGGCACTGGACTAGGACTCAGGAAATCTGGATTCTATTCCTGGCTCTGCAACTGAGGTGCAAAGCCAGGAATGGCTGTGACCTTGGGCAAATCACTTCACCTCTCAGTGCTACTGTTCCTCTACCACTGTATCTAGTCTATTTAGACTGTAAGCTCTCCAGATCAGGGTCTGTCTCTTAGCAGGTGTTTCTTCAGTGCCTGACCCAACAGGCCCCCATCTCAGTTGTGGCCCACAGGTGCTACTATAATAATTCAACAAATAATAAAAATAGAAACTTCTTTCAGAGGCTGGCATCTGCACATAAACACACTTACAGTGGTTTGATTCCTAGTTTTTGTTTCATCTTAATAAGCCACAAATCTGTTCTGAATGTACCTTAACTACTGGGCATATGGCAAATCAAAATGCTGTGGTCACTGTCAAAAGTTGGACAGTTGGACGATTAACGTAGTTCTTGAGAGTGATCCCATATTTGAAGTGCAGGAGTGTTGCAGCAGAGTTCATTGTACCTGCAAATTGTAGGTAAATTTTTTCATGTCTCCCTCAGTATACTGCATTTGTGGACTATGAAAACCCAATCAAAAAGATTTTGGGGAAACAATCCATAAGATGTTACACAGTTTTAAAATTTAATATACAGTAATTCTTTAGCATGAGAACAAAAATAAAAATTCTGCTAAATTATAGGAAGCTTTTAAATGAAAATATAAATGTCATTACTATAAAGTAATGCAGCCCTCCCATGTACAATACTATAAAATCCCTCAGGCCCAGAGGCACCAAAATCCTTCTTACCTTCTAAGAAGCTCAGGTAACCTGGCTGACACCTGACCCAAATGACCAATAAGGGGACAAGATACTTTCAATTCTTGGGGGAGGGGGGGAAGGCTTTTGTTTTGTGCTCTTTGTTTTTGGTGGTGTTCGCTCTTGGGATTAAGAAGGATCGGACATCAATCTATGTTCTCCAAATCTTTCTGAACAAGTCTTTTATATTTCAAACCTGTAAGTAACAGCCAGGCAAGGCATATGAGTTTATCTCTGTTTTCTCAACTTGTGAATGTTCCCTTTGCTAGAGGAAGGTTTATCCCTGTTTTGTTGTAACTTTGAAACTAAGGTTAGAGCGGGTTCCTCCGGGCTCTTTGAATCTGATTACCCTATAAAGTTATTTTCTATCCTGATTTTACAGAGATGATTTTTACCTTTTCTTTTTAATAAAATCCTTCTATTAAGAACCTGACTGATTTTTCCATTGTCCAAAGACGTAGGGGTTTGAGTCTTTGATCACTGTGTAACCAATTGGTTAGGAAATTATTCTCAAGCCTCCCCGGGAAAGGGGGTGTAAGGGCTTGGGGGGATATTTTTGGGGAAGAGGAACTCCAAGTGGTCCTTTCCCTGTTTCTTGTTAAATCACTTGGTGGTGGCAGTGTACCAGGTTTTAACCTAAGCTGGTAGAAATAAGCTTAGGGGGCTTTCATGCAGATCCCCACATCCGTACCCTAGAGTTCAGAGTGGGGAAGGAACCCTGACAACAAATGTTATAAGTAAACATTGAGGATAATTCTTTTTGTTCTACAGAACCATTAGCTAGAGGAAGGAGTACAGCTTATAGAGGAAGTAGAATTTGTTGACATTTAACTGCTTTTAGTGTTTATGTGAACTAGAAGCAATTAAATTATGTTTAAGACATTTTTGCTGTAAGTAGTTTCCATTTAAATTCCTAGAAATAGTCACTCAGCTATTTTATTGCATTGTCGGGAGCCCTGTAGCAACAGATCAAATATTAAGCAACTCTCTGCTTGCCATCTTCAAAGCTGGAAACCAAAGGCTTGAATCAATTTAATTACATCAGTGTTTCTCAGCCACCACAGAATATAGTATTGTTCTCAAGTCTGAAGGGTCTTTTCCTACCTCCCCCACAACAGTCTCTAAATAAGCCTATAAATTCTTGCTCTGTAGCACATGAATTATCAGTAACTTCAGAATAAATGAAGATAAAAACAGTTGAATATTTAAACGTGTAGCTACTCCATCCCATGATAGATCGTTTCAGACCAAAATTCATTTTTTTCTTTGATATCTACTACTGCTATAAACTTCCAGTTTATCATATAACATTACAATTTATGGTATAACCAGCTTGTGTACTGACTATAAACCCTTTGTCAATGCCACTGTAAAGACTTTATAGTCCATAAATAATAGAAGAGCGATAGTATCTATCCTTCTTATTTCGCCCATCACATCTAGTATATACGACTCTGAGCATGTCAAAAATAGGTTATCCTAAATATAGGTTATCCTAAAAATAAAACTTGGTGCATTTCTTTGCCTATAAACAAATCTCATTAAAATATTAATGCATGGGATCATGCATGGGAGGCTCCATTCATATGCTGCAGTCCAGGAAAGCCAGAAATATGAAAAGAATAATCATACCTTATTATACCATTAAAATATGGCCAGGAGACCACAAAACCTAACTTCTAGATCCTAAATTATCAGACGGAAAGATGGATTTGACCCCCCTCCAGATAATCACCTAAGGAGGAATTCACTTACAATTCTATCACTATCACCCACCCACCTACTTCCCCTATTTTTCCGAGTCTAAGTTTTCTTAATGAGAGGTTTTTTTCCCCTACTTGTTAGTGAATCAAGACCCAGTTTGGAAAATCACAAGCACATGCTCACTTTCAAGTCCCATTGAAGTTGATGGTACTTAATCATGGGCTTAACATGCTTTGCTGAACACTGGGTCCCTTGCCATTAAATATACTGTGACTAACCTTATGCAGTGGCCAAGGAGGATGGAGTGGATACAAGAATCTACCATGCATGCCGCTCCATCGCCCTACATAGGTGCTAGTCACAATGTCAATCTTCTGAGTCAGTGAACACAAGGAGTGCTTGAGGTTCACCACAACAATGATGCCAACATCCCGCAGTCCTCCCCCTACGCTCCCCAAAAGAGTGTGGGATCTTCACACCCAGTGCAGAGTTATTCCTCCATTGATCCTTGACAATATGTGATTTTGATTCTCCTGATGGATCCAAGTTTAACAAGGGGAAAAAATCATGTTCCTTTCACACTTCCCTCACCATTAAGGGGCATAGAAGGAGTATCTTTTCCCACTGAATGGGAGAACTGACCCCTGTATGGGATCAGGAGACTCCCACATCTTCAGGTTCTAAGAATAGTCCTTTTTTCTCCCTGGAAGTTTGAATGGGGAAGGCTTGATCATGTTTCTCTAGCACTGCCTGGTATTGGGTCCATTCTAGTGCCACTGCATCAACAGTGGGGATGCAAATGTGTGTGGAGGTAGCCCATCTTTAAATACATTCAAATATCTTGGCAGAGCATAAGACACAATGAAGTCTCAGGTGAACCCTTTGAGAATTCCAGCAAAAAGGCTGCCTAATCTCCAGTTAAACAGGCCTATTATCTCTCACTCCCCATGAGAGAGTGAAGCAGAACTGATTTGATTAAGAGCAGATTAACCTCTCTAACACAGCTACCCAGGGTTTTACACCTGTCACTTTAGTATGACAATTTATATTTATTCAAAAAGCCATGAGACAGTAAATTAAACATTGCCCTAATTAGAAAAATGTCATATGTTACAGTGGGGGAGCAAACTGATCTAATTTTCAAACAGGTCTTGTACAAAGTATGTTTCAGTACAGCATTATCATATGTATAGTTAATACTGTTACACAGTCCTTTCCAAGTTGAATGCCTTGGTGACATAGGCAGATAACTATCCAACAATAAGTCTGAATTATATTCAAGTTGCACTGTAACTAAATTTTTCCTTAGGATATCTAAATATTCCCTTCTCGAAACAGGATACCTCAACTATTCTGGTAGTAATTATGCACTCTAATCCAACAATACAAATTGGCCAGTAATTACTGAGATCTGTTAGAACACAGTCCTCATCACAAAGTTTGTTATTGTGAAATAGGCAAAGATATCCAGCAGGTTATGATACCAGTTGATACATAGTTGTCAAATGACAATTTGAATTAAAATTGTTTCATGACACAAACAGTGATAGATGACTTCACTTTAGATAACTTTGTGAATTATTTGAACTATCGGAACTTCTTAGATTTACAAGAAAGCTGGAAACCTTATGACAATATCTGATACTTATATGTCTATTTCAGACAGGAAATACAGAGAAGAGAGCAAAAACTTCATAATTAAATTAATAGTCTAACCTTTTAGAACATTCAGTTCTGTTTTCTTTAAGCTGTAGACTAAAATTGAATTGTGTTTTATACTTAGCTGGTGGAATTTTTTCAAAACTTGGCCAAAAAATGGAAAAATGGCATTTTAAATAAAATGTTGGCAGCATTTTCTTCCTCTCCTTTAAAAAAATGCTCTTTTATTATAGCTTTAATTCTCTTGCTATATAAAAGTGTTTTGCATACAATGATAATGACACATAATGTAGTGACACTTCTGATAAACGAAGCAGATACTATGTGTAAAATTCTGCTCTGTTACTCTGGGGCAAAGCCTATTGACTTAAGGGGACTTCACTATGCAGAAAAGTATAATTTAGCCCATTGTGCTCAATTTTGGACATTTAAACCTGTTTTGTTTATTGAGTGTAGGATTATTGGGCAGGGTACTGGCCCTTGTAAAGTACCAGGAAAGTTTAACTTCAGCGTGGGGCATCCATTAGATATAGGCAGCATCAAAATCAGTTTAGATTTGGTACGATAAATTTACAGATGTCTACCACAGTTACCAGATTGGGGCATTATCCTGAGCCCACTGAAATCAAGAGGTCTCTAGGCTCTACTGAAATAAAAATAAAGAACAATAATGAAGGTAAGGAATGGAGAACATCACACTCCTTTTCATTTCAAAGCTCTGTCATGGCACAAGCTAAGGGCAGTCTGTTTAAATTGCTCAGAGGGGAAAAAAGTTTGCAATCTGTCTTCATCTACTCCCGAACTAGAATAAAGTCATGGATATTAAATCGCAATTTTTTGGAAAGGCATTTTGATTTCACAAAAACCCATGTAGAACCATTATTCCAACAGATTTTTCATTTATCATATAATTGTGACATTGATTCAAAGATCTCAAAGTAGCAAAGATTAAAATTAAGCCTCCTGCTCTCACAATTCTGTTTAAAGTGTAATTTGACTGTACTGCTTTAATCCCTCTTGCTTTTGTGTTCAAAATATTTGACTTTTCATATGTAGAAATGTAAAACCTCAATAGATAATAAAGGAAACCAGGTGCCTTTTCCTCCATTCTGACAACTTAAGTGTATCCTTTTGCAAGGTTTCTACATGCTAAGGTGCCCTGTGACACTCATCTTAATATAAAATAAAGCCTAGCTTATGTCATCTTCCAGGTTGACATGAGTTTAATTCTCATCCCTCGAAACTAGACAGAATAAGAACAGATGGACATATCTGATATTTTGAGAGCTCATTCAACACACAGACTTATAATAATACAGGGCAGAGATTTATAATAGTCTAAAAGTATTTGTAGGACAGTGTTTAAAAGCATGACTAATACATTGTCTGAATAAAGACTAAGGACCCAATCCTGGACTCCTGACCCTGCAGGAAACTACTTGTGGGATTGGGCCCAGGTTTGGCATAACAAAGCAGGTGATAGCTAGTAGGGATGGATGAACCAGATTAGCAAACTAAGAACCATCCTAAACTTTAATAAATACAATCCATATTGAATGTGTGTCTTATTAAATTGTTGAAAGCATCAAGACGCCATGAATACAGAATAGTAAGTGCCAAGTGGACTCTGACACAAAGTAACATTGCAAGTTGACATCATGTAGATTCCATTCATTGATCACGTAAAAGTACTGGTCACTTCAGAAGCCTGTTAAACCTTATTTAACCTTTTTTTAGTTATCACTGTTGTACAAACCTTAAGAGATGCTGAGATTTGGTTAAGCAATCAAAAAATGTTCAGTTAATTTCTGTTGTTTCTTTTAATGCATCTTGTGCCTCCAAACTTCTAGATGCCTAACAAAACCTCTTGAAACTTTTTGTTAGTAAAAGTTAGTCAAGAAATATTAAGAGGTTTCTGACAGCCAACATTATGAGAAAGGGAACAATCATTCCAATGAAGGAAGGGATGCAACAAAGTGCATCTTCTGACCTAATCCGATCACTCACCTTTATGATGTTTGTTTGTTGTAACAGATAACATCCAGACAACAAAGGATCATCAGTAACAGAGGTAGGAGGGAAAAAATATTTTAGGTACTTTACAATGGTTCTTGATTTATAGATTTAAAAGAAGAAAGAATCATAAAAATTCTGCAAACCATCACATCGTGGCATAAAAATAAAAAAAATCTCCAAATAATTTTACACTCTTTTAAAGGTCACTAGATCTAAGCAGGAAAAAACCCCTCCCAAATATATTAAACTTCATAGATACTATATCTTTTTTTATTATAACAAAACCTTCCAGGTTTTTATGCACAAAGAACTAACACTATAAATATATGGACACCCACATAACATTTTTAAATGACCTAGCTTTTATAGTGTGGCTGATTTGTAACTTAAGTCATAGCTGTCAACTCTAAACAGCCTTTGTTTCCTTCTAATTTCTTGAGAGAGAGAGTAAGTAGATACATATACAACCTGAGAGATGCACACAAAGGAAAGATGCGCAGAACATTTATAGAATCTATGATTCTATGAATCTGTCTGTTTTGCCACCAATCTTCATTTTCAGGTAAGGTTAGGTTTTCAGTAACATAGCCCGTTGCCATATTCACTGAATTCTGTGCAAATCAGGTTCAGTCCCATACATCTCACTCATCACTAGTCATCTTAATTTTCTCAATATTTCACAAAGGTTTAGTGAGTGAAACCTATGTTAAAGTTACCTAACACATCCTGTTCCAACCCTCTGTTCTCAATTGCTTATAGCTTTGCTAAATTTTAACTGTTCAGGCTGAAGTTTTCCATGCATGATCTCTGCTGTAGGCTAAATTTTCTGGAAAGATTCAACAAAAATAATTCAAAGCTGGTTTTGAGACCCAGCTCAGGAAAAATGTAATGTTGGTAAAGCTACCTATTTCTTCCTATACTTTTTTTAATAGTTCTAAGGTCCACAAAATTTGGAGTAAGCACTTGACATTTGACAGAAAGCATAGGACTGTGGTCATGAGGTGAGTTTTATTACCCAGTGAATATCCAGCCATATTTGGCTGGGTTAAAAGCTTCTAAAAAAATCACCACTTGCACATGCATATTGGAACTTGTTCAGCACTTCTCTGAATGTTCCATCTGCATTGCACATGCCTCCAGACAGGGGATGGCCAAAATGATTCTGCTCCTGCAATCACTTTGAAATGGGACAAGACTTCACCAGTGGTTTATGTCAAACGAAAATATCCTGATTCTAGGAAAGAGGATATATTTAAGAGACTATAAAAATTGGGATAGTAATTCCAGGTTGTGGGTTTGGGGGTCAATGAGTAAAGGGCGGAAGATAAAAAAAAAAGGCAGCTTACAAATTATCAGTTTAATAAAGAGGAGTTATGGACCATCAGAGGACAGATTTAAAACAAAAAGTTATGGAGTTTGTTTTCTAATTAAAATTTAGGGACATGGATCTGTGTGGAAGGGACAGAATAAAAGTAAACAAAAAAAGGGCATCTACTTTGTATACAACATGCATACAATCGGGAACTTCTCAGAGATGACAGGATCAGGTTATAAGAGGTACAGGTATGTCAGCTATCCACAGTGTATTTGATATTCTTTTCTCTAAAGCAGTGGTTCTTAACCGGGGGTGCGGGATGCCCTTTCTGGGAGTGAGAGACATGCCAGATTTTTTTTAGAAGATAAATCATCGAAAACACAAATTAAGCACAGCCATGTAAGTACAATTACTTTGTTTCAGCAGACCTATGTATCTATTAACATTACACTTTTTTTTAACAATTACCATAATATACAAACAAAAATATATCTAGGTTTAAGGGGTGCAAGAACATATTTTGAGAACCAATGGGGTGCAGGCTGCAGTAAAGGTTAAGAACCGCTGCTCTAAAGCAAACCTACAAAAAAGAAGAGACCTTTAAATGTGGCAAAGGACTATCACCCTTTACAAAACAGAATGATCAGTCAGCAGGGTTGTTTCCTTGTAACTGAGAACACATTCTGCTCTGTGGAAAATGAAAGTTACAGAAAAAAAATTGCAGAAAAAGATAAGTAATACTGTGCATGGTAGCAATGCTGAGTAGGTAGAAAAAGGATACAGCAGAACTGAAAAGTGGCAAGCACATTTAAGGTTAAAACTTCAAACAATGGGTTATAGACATGAGCAAAAGTTGTAATCTTTAACATCTATCCACAGATGAAATATTTACATGTGCAAAACCCAGTTGTACAAAGTGGCATACACACAAATAAATGCCAACTTAGTAAAGCGAACTATCCATTTTGTGATTGCATGATCCAGGATAGTATTTAGACGGACCTAAAAGGTTAACAGACTGCAGCACAATCTGTGTTTCTGGTCTCAAGACAGAATACTACAGGATTACCCAGGATCCTAAATGAACACTCTTGTGTTTCCTATTGCTGAATTCAGTCTCCTCTCTAGAATGACATACAGTATAGATGGATTATAACGCATCTGAAAATTTGCTTCTTACTGTCTGATTCTGTAATGCCTATGAGCATTCCAAGCATTCAAAAATCATGAGTCAGCTCCAGCCCCCTGAAAATCAAAACATGAGATTGGCTTAAAAACCATGAGATTTTAAAAATAATTACCTTGGGGTTCTTTTGGCTGATTGTCCTTTATGATTCATGTTTTCTAGCTATACGCTACAACCATGAATGTTAGAATTATTTTTTTTAATTACAACTAGCAATCATCCGACTGCAGGAGTTTGCCTTTAAGAAAACCTAATATCATGCAATTCATAATTAAACCACAGTAGCAAGTTGAGAGCACCCACACAATCATACTCTAGTCCAGAGGCAGTCTGCATGGCAGCTCTGCATACTCCATAGTGGCCAGTGGGTAACTTTTGCGAAAGTTGGTCACTAACAAAAAAGTTTTAAAGCAAGGTTATATGCTCTTGACCCATGACTAGGGTAGCCCTTTGAGACTGAAAGTAAGTATTTTTCTCCTTGATGTGTTTTTAGATTGAAAGTCGGTTATTGTCACCACAAGATTGATACCACAATCTCTATCACTGGGTGAATGAAACAAGAGCCCTTACAAAGGGGGGTAGGTGCAGGAGATACAAAAAGCTATCCCTGAGCCAGAAGGAAGTAGTACATATAGGATGCATGTTTGGTGTCCTTAGAGCCAAAATAAGACTGTCAGAAGCTGAGGAAATAAAACTAAGCAAGAAAGGAAAGTGTTGAAATGAGGCTGAAATCCCCCCACACCTTTTTATGTAGCTCAAATGCTGGTAAGAGGAAATGCTGAGATTGCCATTTCAGTATTTTGTGGAATGTAGTTGGAACTGAATCATCAGATATGTGAATCCAATATGGTCCTTCACAAGCAGAAGTTAGCAATATGCCACATGTTGAACATTCCAAACACTAGTCTAATAAGCCTCGTTGCAATTTACAGTATGAAGAACTGGCTGGATGTTGCTTCTCTCTTTGACAGATTGGAAAGAAAACTTATCACTGTATTAGTTTCAAGATGGCAAATCACTTCCAATGCTTTTGCTGCAGTCATGAAGGGAGTGCGAGCTCAGGAAAAATGCCACTAATAACTTCCTTTGTTTTATGGGCATTATGGCATTTATTTCCTATTCCTTGTTTTGTTTGGGTTGGATCAGCTGCATATTCCATTTGGATGCCTGATATCCAGATATGCTTTTCATGAAGGGGGCAGAACTCTGCACAATATTCCAGGGAAGGGGCATCTAGAACCCAAAATCATGATCAGGGTGGATGATCATTGGGCTAGGCACTCCGCAAGCCCATAGTAAGGAACAAAGAGAGTACCCTTGCCCCCAAAAACAATTTACAATTTATGCAGGAGAGAAAGGAAGAATTATCTCCACAATTTAGTTTGCTTTCAGAGCATCAGTCCTATTCCGTGATGGTATTAAAAACAGCATTAGCACATTCTCACTCCAGTAATTTTTTTCATAGCTAACAGAGAAGAGAGTCATCTAGAACACACACCAGATACCATCACTTTATGAAGTACATGCTGATGTTGAAGGAGGTTTGGGTTTTTTTCCACTCACAGTATAAAAGATTAATTCAAAGGCAGCAGGAAGAGCCATTGAACCATTCCTGGGAAGTTCCTGTTGAGATATGACATTGCTCTGTTATCTTCACGGTTCAAGAAATCAGGTAACATGAATGTATTTCTAGACTACTTAGTGTTCAGTAACCATAGGGTCCATTCTGGAACTTATTCTCCACCCATGTACTTCAGCCTCTTAGAGATGAAAGAACTGGTTGCATTTTTTCCACAATACCAGAGTTCTATAAACATTTTGAACACTCACAACAGAATAAGAAGATCTGTTCAGAATTGCTCTAACCAGGAGTCATGCAAGGAAAAGAAGATTGAAACAACCCATGTATTTCTCTAGGTGAATGATGCACATGTGCTCTACTATACATGAGGTTGCAGGAGTAGCTTAAATAAATATTTTCTTGCTGAGGCACCTGAGGCAAAACCAGTCCATTATAACAGTGAACTCAGAAGCAGCTTATCAGTATGAACTTTATTCTCCTCTCACTCACTCAATTTACACAGGGTAACTCCAGTGAAAGAAATAAGTGACTAATCCTTCAAATGTATTTTTTACAATTCTCAGCATAAGGTATCATGGTTTTTGTGTATCCGTTTGTTCTGGGGTTGAGGGGGGAAGTTGGAGGGGGTAGGGTTCGTAGCAAACTTTGAGACTCTACAAAGAAAATGCTAAACAAAACCTTTCCTCCATCCTGTAAGGACAGAAATGAGCATATTCATGGTTCTGAGGTAGAGCACGACCAGCCCATTCAATGTCAGCTTTGATAACTGCCTTTGCATCTTCTCTCAGCCTACAAGGTGATGGCGAACAAGAGACGAGACCTGGTAGGGAAATAGGCGAAACAATTTAATGAAGGAAATTGTAAAAGGTGGGCCCCATTCAGGTACAGCCATGATGAAAGTTTCTCCAAATCCACCTCACTAACATGCCTCCAATTTGACTTGGAGGACTCTCTCAGGATACTTTGTTCTTCATGCCCACTGAATATTATACATCTCTAATTAGGCTTCTAGAAAGAGTTACAATTGTGGTGCAAATACCTTCCCTGTGGTAATGAATTTCACTTCACACACCCCTCTGAACAGTCACAACTTGGTTTCGCAACCAACCAGACCAACATGACTTTGTTCAGCACTTACTTTGGTTCCCATCAGATTAACCTGCACTGGATTCAAATTAATGACAGAAGTGTGAAGAGATCAAATAATCCATTAACAATACTTTCAGCTCCACAGTCTAGACATTTCAAATAGTAGATGGTTTCACAGATAATAATTTGACCTTACTATTTTAAAACAAATCACTTCACTACTTCTTGTGTTATTGAAGTTTAAATCATCTGTGTCTTTTCTTTCTTTTAATAGTGAGAGAGAACATGCCTGAAACAGAAACAACTGTGTTCACAATTTTCCAGTTTAATCAATTTAGTCCAGATGCCTGGCACAATTTTACTATTGATATTAGCTAATATTTGTTTCCACACAATTTTCTTAGAAGTATCATTAACATGAAAAAACGCAGATGAACGCTTCTAATTAGGTACTCAGCTTTTAGATCTTGGGCAACAGAGGTTACATTATTGGCTGCTATGTTTCAGAAAGAAGTTTTTTAGAATCAAATGGGTCATCAGTAAGAGAATGGAAATAGGCTGAACAACAGGTGGGGGCAGAAAACAGTTAAACTGAAATAAATGGACTGTAGGTTTTCGTAAGTAATAAAAACAGATTTTCAAAATACCTTGTGGCAGTTCTAGCAAAGTGGCATGGAATGCTATATTATTACCCCTTACATGAATGATCTGCCAGGTCTGGAGCTGAGGGCAAAACAGGCAGACAGTGTTATCTATTGCATAGTCTTTAATGAGACAATGTGAGTTCAAGTTGCACACCATGCAGTATTTTTCTCCTCTGTTCAATCTATATGAAGTCGATACTCTGCTAAAACCTAACATTTGTTGCATTTTTTCAATTTCGTTTCTGTCAATGTCCCCTAAAAGTGCTGAGCCTATCAAACTGACTTCGCCCACACAAATTTCAATAACAGTGCTGTAGTGAAAAAACGCCATTAAGCAGAAGCTGTGCTTTAAGGAAACAGCACAGCTTCTTATTCACATTACATCTGTAAAAGCTAGTCTTTTCATCAAGAATTATAAAATTCTATAGAGCTGCATGCTAAAGCAATGTCTGGAGGCTTCATTCCCTTTTTTATTGATAATACAACAAGAAAAAATGAGAAGTGTTAGATTAGGGTTTTGTAATGAACAAGAATCTGCTGGAATTTTGTAACTTATAAAAAGACTGAGTATCTCAAAAGGTACTTGGGTAGCTGCAGATCTATGTGATCTGGTACATCACACTACATGCAGAAAATATTTAGGGATGGGCTGAGTCTATTCCATCTCCATTTAATTCTAATTCATTAATTTATCTTGCCGACTGATATCTTAAACCTTTCCAGCTGAAACATCAACTAAATATGTAATCCAGTGTCTGATTCTTCATTATGATCTTACATTTTTGTGCTGCTTTTCATCCATGAGGATCCCAGAATGCTTTAAGAACTAAGGACCAATTTCTAAATGCCTTTCTGTGGTAGGAATTAAAAAGGCACAGAAAATGTCTCCCCTTCTCCTATTATCCACAAAACAGCAAAAGCAGGAATGGACCACTGTCTTGACCAAGAGCATGTAAGGAGCTCCTGCAAATCCACAAACCATGATATGGCCATTCACTTTAGCTGTCTTTGTAAGCTGGTATTGACTGTTTCATGCCCCATTCAAAGAGAAAATTTCCCAGAGACGTGGATGGGGAAAACAATGTCATTGGTCCACTCTCCCTCCACACTGGTCTGCAGAGAAGGATCAACATTCCAGGGAGTGCAGAGCACACCAAAGCTTTCCACGGAAAAACTGTCTTCAGACTCATGATCTCTCCTGGTGATCCCACAGGGATGATACAGCTTCACACCAGCCACTCACAATGCTTTGTGCAAATTGCTCTAGGCAGGGAGGCTACTAGCACTCCTCTAGTTGTAAACTACAGCCACAAGAAGTATGGCAAGTCAGAGCAAGAGTAGGTTTCCATTCCTCTTGTGTACCATATGGAGTCTGGCAGTAGGCTTCAGGATGAAAATTTGGTCTGGAAAGCAGGAGGACTAATGCTACCCTTTCCAAAGCTGCAGTAAAAAGCCATTTCATAGCACATCTTCCCAGTGCTTCCTTGAGCCATTCTGCCAATGGAGGAGGAATGACCTGTGTAGTATTCATATAAAGCACTGCTGAAACTTCATATGGCAGATTGTTAAATAGCTTACTACAAGTGTGACAAGGAGTGAAGGATATGGTATTTCGCTCAATGAAACCAGAGGAGTTAATCTTATGGAGACAGAATAACAACTCAATTTCGCCATTATACCAAGACTAAAGTCTTCTAATACTGCCAATAAAAAGTGGTTTGGTATTTTTGGAGCTAAATAGTTAAGAAGATTTGCCTAAACTAGGCACACAAAATTAACTTATTGAGACTTTTTAAAAAAATGTGTCTCCACTAATTATCAGTGTCTTAGCATTTTGGTGCCCAAATAGACACAACTAGGGCCTGATTTTCAGAGGGTTTGAGCACCTGTAACACCAAGTTATTGGAAACACTGGAGGAAAAAAGGAAGTCAGGCCACAAGTGTCAAATTCGGCACCGAACATTGGCAGATTCTTGAAAATTTAGGCCTGTGTTCAGAGTTAGGAGTACTGGTGCTCTCTGACATTTTCGTAAGGTGGCACTTGTCTGTAAAGAACCTCATGTATGCTTAAATGAAGGCATAAAGGACCTTAGAACAAATACAAGCAGACAGGTCTAGAGTGAGGCAATTTAACAGTGTATGACATGTGCTTCTAAACTTAGGCAATGGATTTCCAACTAAGGGGCCAAACTGCAGAGAAAAGTTTGACTCTAGACCTTAGTTTTTAAACAAACTATTTTAATAAACCTAAATCTAATGCTCTATTCTGTGTTTATAAAGAAAACTTGCTGGGAGATATAGACATAATTTTCATTAATATTATTAAAATTTTCCCTTGTATTTATAAGTTTTATAAAATTTGAAAGTCATCAACCACAAAAACATCTCTCTCATATTTTATATATATATATACATATATATATATATATATATATATATATATATATATATATATATATATATATATATATATATACATATATATACATACACACACACACGAAATACTAGCAAATTAAATCAAGTGGACAGGAGAAGCAAAAATACTGGAAATAATACCTAACGAATACAGTAATAATAGCAGCACCTTATCTATGTCTGATCCACGAGCGTCCTGTGTACTTTTTCAGAAAACACATAACTTATTCATTGGGAGAGAAACAAATTTGATTTATATCTTCCAGTCCAAGTAAATAGGGAAAGACTGCCCAAATATGCCTGTATAAATCACAACAATCTCATGTTGTTATCACAGAAAAACAATGTAAGAGAAAAGATTACTTTGATAATGCATGGGGGTTTTTTTTAACTCTTTTTAGAAGGCACAATTACTCCAGTCAATTTTTTGCAGAAGTCATTGCCAGGGGATGTTGTGAAAGCCAAATGTATAAGTGAGTTCAAAAAAGAATTAGATAACCATTGATAGACCTATCCTCCATGAATTTATTAGCCAAGATGGACTGTGATGCAACCCTATGTTCTGTTTTTCCCTAAATCTCTCATTGACAGAAAGTGGAACTGGGTGACAGGGGATGGATTCTTTGATAAATTCCTATGCTCTGTTCTTTCTCTCTGGAGCATCTGACACCAGCCACTGTTGGAAGACAAGATACTGGACTAGATGGACCATTGGTCTGGCCCAGTATGGCCATTCATATGTTCTTAATTTTATAACCCTTTTAGGAGGCACAATTACTCCCTTAATATGCTGCAAATATTACAAGCGATATACTCAATCCTGCCAAGTCTTGTACATGTGCTTTGCTTTACACAGTGTGAGAAGCCCTACTGTCTTCATTGGAAGGGCTTACATCACATACAAAGTTAAGTAGATGCTTCAGACTTTCTAAGACCAGGCTCATGTGCCCATTACAGCAATCCTTACTCATGCAAGTAATCCTGCTGAAGTCAATGGAACTACTCATGTAGGAACTCATGAGTATGGATTTTGAAGAATCGTGGTTTTATTGTTTTAACTTTAACAATTAAGTCTAGGCATAATTAAAAGTAAGTTTTCCCCTGTTTCTAATATTCTTCTTGATTACGAAGGATACATTTCAGGTGGATAGTGAGAGAAACGGTGCTGTTAGAAGCTGTGGATATAATGTGAATGAGAACACAAATTAGAATGGACATGAGCAAAACGTGGTGGATCAGTGCACAGCAAGCATAAAAAATTCTCATTGAGTTGGAAACTCTGATGATGCAACCACTATCCCTAAATGATTTGGCCTAAACCCTATGTCCTATACATGCTCTGTAATTCTCTACTCAAATCACAATAGAAGTCCTACCAGATACCCCATTTGATTACCTCCTACCTACGCAAAGGATAACTATCATAAGAAGTGTGTATTTGTCATCTACAAAAGCTTTCTGCTGATTTATTTCATGTTAATTTACTGGATCATTCATTTAAACATAACCTAAAAGAGAGATAAAACGCAGAGAGAGCTCATCTCTTCTTCTCCATAACAGCAAGTGCTTCTGCTTTTGAAGGATGGTCCAGTTACAGTACTAGATTGAGATAGACTACTCTGCCTTCAGCTTCAGTTTATCCACTCAGGAAATGGATTATTGTCTTGAAAGCTGCAGCATTTCCTCTTCATTAAAAGTGCTCACATTAGGGTAAGAACACTGTTTTAAGTTTATTTATGAAGCAAGAATAATGTGAATGCATTTACCTCTTAAGACTGTTGGCAGCTGTTAAAATGTTGAGTTTACATAATGTTCAGTGATGTTCAACTTAAATTGCAACCTAATGCTTCAGTTGCCACACTGAAAATAAAAAAAAATTCACCACTTTATTAATCTTCAGTTTAGGATGGAAGGACTTTTACTCACTATGTAGAAGAATTCCAGTTAAATTAGAAATAGACATCTTAGCCTGATATGATACTTGATGCCTTGAGTTTCTATGCTAATAAAAGCATTATTGCTACAGGTATCAGATACACAGAGCATCACAATGATGGCGTAAATTAAAAATTGACATGTTAACCAAATGGTCAGTAATTGGGGGGAAGGAGCATAAATGGAGAAACATTTGCACTATGGGCCTTTATACTCAAACAAAATTCTTACTCAAGTCTGGGACACACATTCTGCTCTCAAAATTTGTTTCAGACCATTTCAAGCCCAGAATAACTCCAAAGTCCATTTGCAGCAGTATAACTAAGAACCACAGTTGCCAACTTTCATGTGGTAAATAAGCACCCCGACTTTCACAATAAGCCAAAAATCAAGCTAATCCTAGGTCAAAACAAGGACAAAACAAGCCAATCCCTAAGAACCCCAACACTGTATGTGACTAGATGCCCCACAGTGTGCAATCTGGGATTGTGGTGGGCCCGCTATGCACCCCTGACTCTCTCCCCAACTTGTCCCTGCTTGCCAGGAGCTGATAAAAAAAAAGAGAATCAACAAGCCAAAAACTAGCCAACAAGCAACTCACAAGCCAGTTAAGCCAAAAACAAGCTCAATTTCTGCATTTTTTTTCCCATGGGTTTGTCATGTCTGTTAACTGAATTTGGCTCAGATTTCACTAAATGTTTTACCTAACGCCCTCTAAGTCAATAGGATTTTTGCCATTGACTTTGTTAGGCACACAGTCATCCTGAATAATGACTGCAGGATTTAGCTCCATGTTTGAGCATTTGAATATCCGAACATTTATCTGAAGCACAGAAAACAAAGTATAAGGGAGAAATTAATTTTTTATTAAAATGGAAAACAATTATGAAGTTACTCAAACTGCCACATTCTGTCCCTGCTGTGCTGAATCAGGCAATAATTTCTTTTCTGCAACTGACACCAGAATATGCAGCTACCACAAATGGTGACTCAGCAAAGAAGCAGGCAGCCAAGTGACAGTATTGGGAGGCCTTTAAAGAGGCAAGTTGAAATTGTGACAATGTGTGAGAGTGGTTGATGATTTAGCGCGTTGGTTTAGGGTGCACTTCAGGTTTAAATTTACATGATTTCTGACAGCAGAATTGAAATTACAGCAGCCCTGCTGGAGTTCTTGAGATTCTTTGAATCTGGAAAAAACTCATCTCCCCTCACTGAAAGAGGATGATGCACAACTGTAGAAGCACTTTCACAGTTGCTGTGCCTCAGAGGGCTTTCACTCTCAAGACAGTGAAGACAATATTTGCAGCACCACCCTCCCTTGAGATTTGTATTGAGAGTAAAACTGCAATCTTAGCTGGGACTCCATTGGACCCTGCCCCGCAAACACTTTGGTCAAACTCCCTGTCTGGATTTAAATACATTTCTTTTTAAATCTTCTGTTTCATCCCGTTTCCTCTGTTTTCAAGCAGGCTTAGTTTAGGCTCAGATTATTTTGCCCTTCCAACCTCCATTTCACCTTTATGGTATTCTAGCAATAAATTTGATCATAAAGAGTTAGAGCCAGAATCTACAAACCTTATTCACATTGATTAGCATTCACTCATACAAGTAGTCTCACTGACTAAGTGCAATGCAATGTGAATTACAGTGGCAGAACTGTGTCCTAATGCCCCAATTCTGCAATTAGTTAACAGTATGCCCATGAGTAGTATCACCGAGTCCAGTAGGACTACTTGACTTTGTGACATTAAACAGAGGAGGTAGGTTTTTTCAAGATCAGCTCCTTCAGTTGCAAGCTGTTCAGAACAGAGACCTGTCTGTGAAATCACTATCATTAAAAAAAAAAAAAAACACCAAACAAACAAACAACTACAGTTTGATAAATTGGGGAAAAGCTGCAGCAGCCCACAATTTTTCTGGTGGGAAACAGGGTAACATTGTCAAAAGCATGTAAGTGACTTAGAAGCCGAAGTCCCATTGACTTTCAATGAGATAGAGCCTCTTAAATACCAAAGTCACTTTTGAAAATGGATTTAGCCATCTAAGTCACTTATGTGCTTTTGAAAATTTTACTCCTAGTCACTTGTGCTCTTCCAGTTCACAAACAGATTTTAACCAATGAGTATGTGGTTTCCATTGGATGAATTATATCTTGTTACATCATGATGCCAAATATTCTGACACGTTCCAACCATGTTAAAGGAAATGTATCAGAAGCTGTCAAATCAAGTCCTTATACATCTGCCACCATTATCTCTAACCACATTCTCAGTAGTCAAGGGAGGATGTGTCAGTTTATGTTCACTGTGATTTCAATTATAAATGGAATATTTAGACATTTTTCTAAGCCATATCTCACACTAGTTATACTACATTTTCATGACAGGAACAAACCATTTATAGAATAATGTCTAGCGGTCACCATTTCCCTCCACAGCAGTTACACTTACAAACTACCTTAGAAGTAGGTTTTTTGGTTTGTTTGTTTTTATAAAGATAACCCAATATTTTAATGTTTTGTAGCTCACTAATGGTTATGTTACCCTGGGTAAAAAGTAACAGCTTGAATGGCATTAAATTGGGGGTAAAGTGCAAATAAAATGCAGATTTATTTCAGTTTCATTTCCACTTAACTGCAGGTATTCATAACATTTTAATGCACATTCACTGCAGTTTCTAACTGCAAAGTAGTAGTTTTATGCAGTTAAAATGGGTTTTATATACAACAGAAATGCCACAAGCCATTGCAAAACTGCTGCTACTTTCTCTTTTCCACACTTAGTTACATAAAAATAATTTTATTTGTGGCATAGCAGCTTCCCCAAAAATGCAAATTCCAAATTACCATGCAAAGAACTATGCCAGTAAATACAAAAACATTCCATTGCAGAACCCTATGAGATAGATATTAATGCACTACATGCATTAAAAAAGAGAGGAAAAGTCAAAAATTATTCCTGCTTTGCTTAGAGACATGTTTGGCCCATAAGTATACATCAGCATTCTTAATCCTGATACATTTCTCAATTACTGCACCTTAAAATTTCTGATGCCTCTCTGAGCTCAAATTATTAATCATAATTTGCATGTAATACTCTTCAGCTTGTTTTATGTACACTTACAGACAGACACTGAGATACAAAGATTATAAAGGACATCCGAGGTACTTTTTTCATAATAGTTAACATAGCTTTCTATTCAAAATTTATAATATGTGGGGCCCTTTTCCAAATGTACCCCCTTCTGTGGAAAAACAAAACAAAACATGGAATGGGGGGGGATGGAGTGGAATTCCACAAGATTATTCACACAGAGTTTTCCTTGCAGCCTTCCATTCAATGGGAAGAAAAGTAACCTGAAAGCTGAGGATCACTATGGTTAAGAGTGCAATAAATAGTATGGGTCCCTACCATCGTGGGGAATAGTTTATCACTCCATGCTAATTGAAGGGAACCATTTCCTATGGCAGTAGATCTGCAACCTTATTGGCTAAATTCCCACAGCTGCACACCAGCTCCCTTTCAGAATAAGTAGAATACATGAGAGCAGCTGTCTTGATGCAGCAGCAGAATCATAATACAAAGCTGTTATCAAATTAACAATCTTCGCTGGAATTCCACAGTGTGTCAGGACCTTCTCGAGGACTTCTTAATTCCACCAGTCCTCCTGGTAAGGGGTTTAGAATCAGGCTAACAACCTGTCCTTGCAAAAATGCGTTCTGTTACAGACAGAAGCAACCAAGAGACAAGATGAGTCTCAGAATTTCCATGTGCCTGGTAATATTAGATGCTACAAAATCATGTGTTATTGTTCAAGCAGGAGGAACAGCCACTTCTTGTGGCACATTGTACTGACTCTCCCTGTAAATCTCTCATCCAAGTACTGACCTGATGTACAAGCAAAATTGGAACCTAACTCATACAATTACTCCAATTATTGCTTCATAAACAGTTCAGGGTGTTTATATTGTTGGCTTTAAAAATATTTATGTACTTACAGAATTATAACTAGCTATTGTTTAAATCTAATTAAATGTTACTGTTCTTCTATGTTATGGTTGAGGAAAGCTCCATTTGACACAGGTTTATGAGCTCAGAGCCTACTCATGGCTTTTTTTAAACAAAAAAATGTTTATTTGATCATTAACAACATACATGAACTTTTTATAGAAGTACTGAGAAATAAAAGACTCAGGTATGTTTGGTCAACCTCTTATCTTTATTGGTATATTTATCTTGTTCAAATTCCAAAAATGGTAACCATACATTACAAAATTTACTTTATCGTAATAAGGCTGGCTGTCTTTTTTAACTCAAATTCTTTCACATGCTTTATTTCTTCATGCCACTAATTTTGAGGATAGGTTTTTCCCAAAAATGTGCCACTAGTCTTGGCTGCTAGTAGTAATTGTGTTATTAATGAGTCCTTATCCCCAAGTAAGTTACTTCCTTTGGACTATAACCTAATAGAAACACAGAGGTTGCTCAAACAGCAAGGCCTGTGTTTACAGCCCCCATCCTCATACTCTTCCCCTTGCTAAAATCTTAAGGTTGCATTTTAAAAATATATATATATACGGCGCTTATCATCAAGGATGAGAGTATAGTGGTATGTGTCAGTTCAATACTAAGAACCTGATCCTGCATCCAGAACTCCCAGTTCAATGAAAGTTTGGGTTCTCAGGGAATGCAGGATGGTGCCCAAACAGGCATTTTTTAAACATTTCCACTACTGTCACAAACTCAGCAATACATAACCCATCTTGGAGAACAAGCAATGGCTTCCAATCATTATCTGAGCAGAATATTCAAGCAAGACATGCATAATCAAGTCATTTTGATTCATTTTAGGAAAGTGATGGCATTTAGTGAGATTCAGTAAATTGTCCCTTTCAGCACTAATAACATGTTCAAAGCTTTCCCCACCAGACATTCTATAATGGCAATATAATAGGATTGCAATGGCAATTAAATGATTGCATATTGTAGGGCAATGGAGGATATCCACTAGGGCATGAACCATTAGCAAAATGGTAACACTGTCATAGGAATTTCCATGCTTTGGCATGGCATCTAATAAGGCAGAGGTACTATTAGTGAGAAGGTATCCATCCATCCAGCACCTTCTTGTTCTTATGGTTTAGATTTAGAAAGCAAAGAACAGGCAAAATTGAGGTAGTAAATAAATTTGAAGGAACTCAATGAAAATGTTGGGTTACAAGACTTGAATTACTTACCCAAAATGAGGGGCTCAGGTAAGGCTACCTATAGCCTTTATTAGCACCCAGCTTGGAAAAGAGCAAGGGGTATTTTTTTTTCTATATTCATCTGTGAACTTGGAAAGGATGCTCTTCACAATTCACTTTAGGTGAACGACTGGTATGAAGCCTGTATTACTGATGGATTCATAGCAACACAAGGCTGTACAGCTGTGCATATCTGTCACAGACTACTTGAAAGAGACTTATTTTAAATTTAGTGTTGTATAAGATTCTGGATTGACATCCTTGGAAAATAAAGTCCTCGTTCAAAGAATTTGAACAGCACAGTCAGTGGCAAGGTAAGCATCCCCTCTCTGCTGAGGATGCCACAATTATGAGGAGGATACCTGCACACAAAGTGGACAACCAGCTCCTTTTCCACCTGCTAACACACACTTTCAAATTCGCGGGACAGTGCAGAGATCACACTACTATTTCCCATTCTGTAACTGTTCTATTGAAAAGAGTACTTAATTCACAAATGATAATCTGAAACCTGTCTCAAGCAGGGCCACCCAGAGGATTCAGGGGGCCTGGGTTCTTCGGTGGTGGGTCCCGAAGCGGAAGGACCCCCTGCCGCCAAATTGCCGCCAAAGACCCAGAGCGGAAGAAGCTCCGGGGGCCCAGGCCTCACAAGAGTTTTCCGGGGCCCCTGGAGCAAGTGAAGGACTCCGCTCCAGTGGCCCCAAAATACTCTCATGGGGGCCTGGGGCAAATTGCCCCACTTGCCACCCCCTCTGGGCAGCCTTGGTCTCAACCACTAAATTCACATATTAAAACAACAGCAGCAAAAGAATTACTGTAAAATATGATTGCAAAAGGAATAAATACAAAAGAAACAGATGTACTTAGGAAAACGTTACATATTATTTTAAAAGAACTCAGCAAAAATGGAACTTAAAAATATTTTAAGGTTCAGTTAGGTCCACCAAGTATTTAATTACTCTAGCCTAAGTTCACCAATTGAATAAATGGGAGCAAATCCACTGACTTCCAGGGAGTTGCACTGTTTATGGCAGAGATGAATTTGGCCTCCCATGTTAGTCTCTCTCCAGTGGTTAGGTAAATGGTTTGCACTTCCAAGGAAAGACTAAGAAGTTGGACTCTGTCTTCAGAAAGACTAAGTGATTCTCCCTCCAAGACTGAAACATTATATTTTAAGGCTATGTCTACATTGTGATTTAAAAAAAGGAAAAAAACATGCAGCAGAGAGTCTGGGTCGACTGATTCAGGCTCAAGGGCTCAGGCCAAGTAGCTAAAATAGCAATAAAGACATTTGGGCTTGAGCTGGAGATTGGGCTTAGAGACCCACCTCACTCACAGGATTTGCAGACCTGGGCTTGAGCCTGGGCTTTATCATCTACATTGCTATTTTATATCCCCACAGCCCAAGCGAACTGACCCAGGCCAATGGGATTTTTTTTGCATGTTGATGAACCCTAAGAGTAAAAATGTATTAACTTGTACATACACAACAAACGAGTGTCAGAACTTCATGCAAAATCGATTCCAATGACTATAGGACAAAATGAGAGTTCTGAGAGTAGAAAGAGTTTTAGCAAAAAATCATTGCAGGATTTTTCATACCATCCCACATGCAGTAATTAAACACCACCCATACCCCAAGCTGCTGTTGGGAAGGTTAAGGGGAGGGGGAAATATCCACTCTCCTATCCTCTGGTTCTGTGATGAAATAAAGAAGCTTGGGGAATTAATTCACAATTATATAAATGTTTCTAGGGGAACTTGGCTAGCAAGAGAATTACCCATCAAGGATTCTTCTGCTAGCAAGCTCATGCTCCAATATGTCTGTTAGTCTATAAGGTGCCACAGGACTCTTTGCTGCTTTCACATGGGGTACTCTAAAGAGGTTTCAAAGAAATCTAACACATACTGCAGTCAAAGTGTTCAACTTCTTATAAGCAGTCAGTGATAACTGATTTTAAAGTGTCACAATAAAATTCTAATTAACATTTTTCAAGAGAGGCTTTTTGAGGTTCAAAAAAGGACTCAGAGTTTTGAATTAATTAGCTTTGAATAATGCTACCCAAATTGTTTCACCTATATTTTTGCCTCATCCTCAGGTTGGAAAGTATCTACATAGTTATTAATATCCCAGATGTAGAATATTTTCAATGAAAGGAAAAAAAACAAGAGAGTACCATAAGTCTGGCTAGAGGAGCTCACTGTAGTAATTTTGTCAGGTTCTCAAACACCATAATGAATGGTATAATGCACAGAGATTCAGAAACCACCACAAAAGTTAGCACTAATCTCAGGAATTTAGTGTGTTTTTATATGCCAGACCTGTCTGTTCCAGTGGTGTCAAAAGCAAACAGGCACTGTTGGTAGAAGCAGCAATAAAAACCTAAAGAGCTGAAGACAAAGCCTAATTATGAAAAGCAGTAAGTGAAGTTGATGGAAATTCTCTATAATCTTCACTGATATCATGGATAAAAATTCTCAAGCCATCACTTTCTTATCCTCTATTATCTGATTCATCCACATTTTATTTAGGTAGCCAACTTTACCAATGGTACAAGAACAATTTTAATGCTGTCTCATGGCCTCATAGGGTATGCAAGCAAAAAGAAACAGGTTAGCCATTCAAACGAGGAACACAGAATATATTTGAAAAAAATACTATAGTCTACTCTAACCTGTCCTGTGGCCAATTTACATGGTGATGTTACTATTCAATACAAATTACCATAGCAACCCATGCACTACACTCCTGATACACTTGCCATGCTCTGCAACAGATTGTTGGAAATCACAGCACAGTATCCAATCTTCCCCACTGTAGTGCTGTATATGTTATGGAAGTCAATAAAAGCTCTTATTTTAAGCAGGTCATTTCAATAAACAGTTCTGAAACAATATAAAAGCTTTTCACCCCCCCTCCCAAAAAAAAAAGTTGTTACATGAAAGATACATATAGACTAAGCAGAGCTCCCAAGATCCTGCAAAGAGAAACAATTAGAATGCTCCATGAAGCCCACTCTTGACTTGTGATTAGATGACAGAACAGTATCACAGAAAACACTAAAATCTGAGGATGACGAATTCTATTACACATCAGTTTCAAGGATTTGTACACTTTCTAAATCTTTTTGTTAAAGCACGAAATTACAAGCATACAGGAAAAAAGTTAGCATTGAACGTAGGGGAATACCTGATGTATGCAAAAGTTAGTAGTTTTCCTTGTTCTCATCATTTGTTTATTGCTGTGGGCTAACAACCAAAAGGACATTTGTTATATTGCTGTATAACCCCTTTTCCAATGATCATTCATACATGCATAAATAAAAAAGATGGACTGATGTGTCTTTATGTGTTGGTCATCCATTTATTTTGTATATAAAACTGCAGACCAAGGGCTATCACCTTCAGTGTTCCACTTAATTCTGGAATGTTGTGTGTGTGTCACGCACCCAGTACACAATGCATAATTAAATTACTTCTCCTTGGCCCTCAAAAACACCAACTAAAATTGAGAGTCGGGTGTTTGGCATTAGAATTCTGTAAACCTTCAAATGTTGGCTTAGAGAGATTTTATGGTGAAATTAAAATTGTGCAATTTCAGGCTTAACCAGTGAATTGGGGAGGGAGGTAGAATCAATAAGGACCGAGCAGCCTCTCAACATTGCGTCACCTGTGGAATAGCTTCTCTCAGGCTGAGGAGAGGGGAAATGTGGGCCTGGAAAACTGATTAACAGCCCTGAAAATCAATAATTAATAAGTCTAGATATAGGGTATATCGCCATAGAATTTGGATCTGCATTTAATTATTAGTTTGAAAAAAAACAGAACATCCCATGAGTTTAAAAAGGGATGGAAAACATCAAGATTGGTGCAAGGATGACTTTGCAGACACCAAAGAGAAGGAATTACATAAAAATAATCATATAATTGAGGACAAAGCTCAGTTTTGATCTCCCTGTATACATAGTAGATCCATGTCTGCACCACACAATAATGCTGCTTCATACATATAACTTTTTCACAACACCCAACTCTGCCCTCTGGTTACAACACAGGGCAGCAAGTGGGCCTAAGTTTCTGACAGAAAAGAGAGAGCACAAAAGGCAGAAATACTCACGTGAAGGAAAATGTAAGTATGATTAGGCTAAGGTGGTCCAAATAATCCTAATGTTTTCCTGTTCCCAGGAATTCTACTGCCAGTTCTTTATATTGCTAAACAGACAATGGTTATGAATCATTTTGGGAGGAAAGGAGGTGCAGTTCCAAATGTCATGAATAGATCGCTTTCGTTTTATACATGGAGATGACAACTTCTCATTTATTTAAGTTGCCAGAGAAAGGATTCTATGCCTACAAAGGCAGGCACCAAATCCTGCTTGCCTCACTTACGCAGTCCATCAATGGAAATGTGTGTGCATAATGAAAGCTAGATTTGACTCTTAGTTTAAGGCAACATCAGACATTTAACAGCAGGTTAAAAGAGAATGAGGCAGAATATAGTCCAGCAAAATGCAGAAGTTCAGGATGAATAACCCAAGATTTTTCTCTTTTATGTCCTTACCAGCTGTGTGGCTTTGCCACAAGGGTAAGAAAAAAAAATCTCATTGATTGTTTAAAAAGGAAAAGACTGCTTCTTGATAAAGAGAGAGATGGTATTTACCTGCAAAAGAAGGGAGTTATATGCAGATGAAAAGAGCAAGAGAAGAAAACATTTCAATCATTTTTACAAAGGAGAGAGAAAGGGTTTGTTTCAAAATAAGTGTAGATGAGAAAAGAGGAATTGTATTTGTCTCCATGGTGAGTGGGAAAGTGGAAGCATAAATGTTTAAAGGAGCAAAAGAAATGTTTCTCCTCTATTTCAAGAGATTCCATTCATTTGAAACTAGTGATGGGCAAAACATAATGAATAGGTGCCTACTTAACTCACCATTTTGTATTTTGTGGATTTCACTAAAATCGTGAAATATGGGATCATTGGTAAAATTAACCTTCAAAATAAATATGTATTATTCATAAAATATACCGCAAAACTTCTATGATTACCACAATGCAAAAACAGTTGACAATAAACATGCAATATCACTCCAGTCATAGGGGGCTTGAATTTTCAATAAAAAACAAAAGGCTATTCCACAATCCAAAAAATAATAATTAATCTTCTCAGATTTCTGTTGCAGTAAAGTACCAAGACATTTGAATCAAGGTTTTTGTTTTAAATCTAATCTAAAATATTTTTTATTGGAAACTCTCAGGGGCAGAATTCTCTCTTATGTGTTTGTACAGCACCTAACACAATGGGGCCCTGATCTCAGTAGAGGCTTCTAGGCACTATCATAATATAGGTAATAACATTGTTTATAATAGTCAAACTACATGGTCATATTCTCCACTAAATCAATGGAATTGCACAGTACATCTGAATTAACTGGAGTCTAAAGGCTGTGGTTCTGTTCATTATATCCATCAGTCCCCATCCTCCTTCATTATCTGGAAATAGAGATCACACTGTTTCAATCAGTGGATACTCGCAAAGAAATCCAGTCAACATCAATGCACAGCTCCTCAAAGGAGGATGAAAACGAATTAATGAATGTCATAATAGAGAGGCAACCAACTTATTAATTACCAGGACTCATCCTCTGGAAGGATAATTGAGGTTGAAGCCTACACGATTTGTGCAATCTCTCCATAACTTAATCCAAAATACCTTCTTAGCTCTCCTGTTACCCATCATTTCTTACTGTGCAGAATGTAACTATTTCATGTTCTACGGCAAGATTTTAAATTTGCACCAGATTTCAATGTCTGTTTTTATCTCCCATTAATTTAATCAGAAGCAGTTTTCTGAAAATTGAATAAATCGACTTTTTACCAAGTTTACATCATTACTATTGATTAGAAAAACAGAAGTCATCAGCAGATTCACAACAATGAATTGGGCATTGAAGACACACACACAATATTTTTCAAAATGTATGAATGAGAGTTCTGTATCCAAATCTAAATACAAGAGGATATAACAAATTATTTTAAATCAAATCAATTGTACATACATATAGGGCAGGTTACCCTCTTGAAAATATGAAAACTAATGTGTCTGGTGCATTCTACAAGCCAATGTATTTGGCCTATACTTTACCTACCCATATTTGTCTGATTGTGCACTGACTACCCATTTGTAGACTGAAGTACAATTTTGAAAAAAAATGCCTATTGTTTTATATAAACAGTAATTATACTTAGTACAGATAAACCTAGATGAGTTTGGATATGGGATTGTGTTTGATGACCCCACTACCACTTGCGTTGATATAACTTACATTACTGAGGGGGGTACCTTAGGGCAGGTCTACACTAAAGCTAGGATCGATGCTCTGAGATCGAGCCACCGGCAGTGGATTTAGCGGGTCTAGTAAAGACCTGCCAAATCGACTGCAGATCACTCTCCAGTCAACCCCTGTACTCTACCCCACTGAGAAGAGTAAGGTAGGGTCCCCCCTATGGTAACTCAGCCGAAGGTATGTCAACTCCAGCTATGTTATTCACGTATCTGGAGTTGCATTGCATAGGTTGACTAACCACAGTACTGTAGACATAGCCTTATTCACACCCACAAGTGACCTAAGTTACACCGACCTAGGAGCTTCTCCCACTGACATAGCTACTGCCACTCATGGGGGCTGGAGTAATTAAGTCAATGGGAAAGCTCTCTCCCATTGCTTAGAGCATCTGTGCGAGCAGCAGCACAGGTGCAGCTGTGCGGCTATAAGCTCTGCGCTGTAGCCATAGCCTGAGTCCCACTGCTACCGACAGAAAAGGAAAGAGCTTCTGTGGCTGGCAAATCCCTTGACAATGTCATTTTCTCTTTTAAAAGTGACTACTAAGTAGTGCATAACAATAGAGTTAAAAACTTAGCAAGTAAGACTTTCAAGGATTTTTTAGTTATCCAAATTGTCCTTAATGACTGCAAACAGTAACACATTGCATCTTCTTCCCATGAGGCTTCTTTGCTGGTCAGCTGCAGACCGAGTTTCAGATACAGTACTAGCTTTATGGTGCTTTTCTCTGGCTACTGGTATTGTAAATAAATTTGCAACCTTTTTCAACAGTCAGGAAGCGAGGATTTATTCCACCACTGAGACCATAGCACAGGGATCGACAACCTTCAGCATGCAGCCCACCAGGGTAATGGGGCTGCAGGAAGCAGCATAGGCTGAGGGACGTGCTGGCCACCTCTTCTTGCAGCTCCCATTCGCCTGGAACAGCAAATCGTGACCAGTGGGAGCCGCGATCAGCTAAACAAACCGCCCCACCCCACATGGGGCTTACCCTGGCGTGCCGTGCGCCAAACATTGCTGATCCCTGCCATAGCATCTACTCATGGTTTCTAGCACATCAGAGATCAGACTGACTGTCATAAACAGATAGCTAAGGGTTAATGTTCTTTTACCTGTAAAGGGTTAGCAAAGGGAACCAAACACCTGACCAGAGGACCAATTAGAAAACAAGATTTTTCAAATCTCAAGGGAGGGAAGTTGTTGGGTGGGTGTTCTTTGTCTCGGTTCGGTGACCCTCTCAGCTCTGAGAGTGATCTCTCTATCTCCAAGTTTTCTAATCTTCTGTTTCCAAGTTGTAAGTACAAGGATAGTAAGACAATAGGTTTATATTGTTTTTTTGTATTTACATGTGTGTAGTTGCTGGAATGTTTTAAATTGTATTCTTTTTGGATAAGGCTGTTTATTCATTTTTTCTTTTAAGCAATTGACCCTGTATATTGTCACCTTGATACAGAGACCATTTTATGTCTTTTTCTTTCTTTTTATATAAAGCTTTCTTTTTAAGACCTGTGGATTTTTTTTTAGTGGGGGCTCAAGGGGATTGAGTCTGCAGCTCACCAGGGAATTGGTGGGAGGAAGAAGACACGGGGGAAGAGAGAATCTCTTTGTGTTAGATTTACTAAGCCTGAATTTGCATAACCTCTGGGTGAGGGGAGAGAAATATTTGATTTCTCAGGGTGGTGTTTCAAGGACTTGAAGCAGGGAATCTCCTAGAGTACCCAGGGTGGGGAAATCTGGGAGGAGGTAAAGAGGGGGAAGGGAAGTGGGTTATTTCCCTTTGTGGTGAGACTCAGGGCATCTGAGTCTTGGGGTCCCCCAGGGAAGGTTTTGGGGAGACCACAGTGAACCAGACACTGGAATCTTCTGGCTGGTGGCAGCGATATCAGATCCAAGCTGGTAATTAAGTTTGGAGGTTTCATGCTAGCTTCTCATGTTCTGAACTCTAAGGTTCAGATCTGAGTAGGAAAGTTATGACACTGATGAAGCAACATTACTACATATTACTTTTACTTACACACACACACACACACACACACACAGAGTAAATAAAACATACCCACTATGCTGCATATTCCCTTCATAATGGCCCACTAAGAGAGGAAGTCTAGCAGCTTATTGACTGCTTTAAGTTGCCTAAATGATGTGATCGCTCACACCTGGATATCAATTAAGTGTGTTTGCTGCAGTGAAACTACCTTGCAAACTTTTAGATGTAACCCAGGCAGAACTGATTTTGTTTTCAGATCATTATTGTCTATTACAGCTATGCCCCTATTCCATTCTGTTTCTTACAGCTGTCCCCATATTCCATTTTGTTTTTGTTCTCCTGTGGCCGCCCTTCCCTGGCTATTAAGTTATTAACCAGGGCCACTGCCCTTCTCAAAGGGAGGGCCACTTGTGCTGCGTGCTAAGTGGGACCACTGCCGTGTTCAAAGGGTTAGTCCTGTTATCACCTTGTTGAACCTGGGCTTGGTGTAGGGCAGGCAATGTCCAGAGCTGCAAGACCTATTGTGTTTTTAAGATCCTGGGCATGAGTCATAGGCCTCATGTGCTTTTGAGTCACCTATTGCACAGGACTCTGCCCAGGCATGTCTCTGTGCTCACCTGCAGTTTTTCCCTGTGCCTCCTCCCCTGTGACAGAGGGAGCCTATCAGGATCACTGGCGGGAAACTGCCTAAGTTTGCCTTTAAAAACAGACATTTTTGAAACAAACATCAGAAAGGTTCCTGCATTGCTGCCTGGTCTGATCAGCCAGGGGATTTGGGGGTGTCATAAACAGATAGCTAAGGGTTAATGTCTCTTTCACCTGAAGCACCTGACCAGAGGACCAATCAGGAAACCGGATTTTTTCAACTTTGGGTGGAGGGATTTGAGTGTCTGAGTCTTTGTTTTCTGGCTGCCTGCTTTTTCTGAGCTTTGGAGAAGTAGTTCTACTTTCTAGTCTTCTGTTTCTAAGTGTAAGGACAAAGAGATCAGATAGTAAGTTATATGGTTTCTTTTCTTTGGTATTTGCATGAATATAAGTGCTGGAGTGCTTTGATTTGTATTCTTTTGGAATAAGGCTGTTTATTCAATATTCTTTTAAGCAATTGACCCTGTGTTGTATCATCTTAATACAGAGAGAACATTTGTACTTATTTTTTTTCTTTTTATATAAAGCTTTCTTTTAAGACCTGTGGGAGTTTTTCTTTACTTCAGGGAAATTGAGTCTGTACTCACCAGGGAATTGGTGGGAGGAAGGAATCGGGGAGATCTGTGTGTTGGATTGCTAGCCTGATTTTTGCATTCCCTCTGGGGGAATAGGAAAGTACTTTTTGTTTCCAGGATTGGGAACAGAGAGGGAGATTCACTCTGTTTGGGTTCACAGAGCTTGTGTCTGTGTATCTCTCCAGGAGCACCTGGAGGGGGAAGGGAAAAAGGATTATTTCCCTTTGTTGTGAAACTCAAGGGATTTGGGTCTTGGGGTCCCCAGGGAAGGTTTTTCAGGGGGACCAGAGTGCCCCAAAACACTCTAATTTTTTGGGTGGTGGCAGCAAGTACCAGGTCCAAGCTGGTAACTAAGCTTGGAGGTTTTCATGCTAACCCCCATATCTTGGACGCTAAGGTCCAAATCTGGGACTAAGGTTATTACATGAGTGGCAGCTGGTGGGAGATAGACAGAATCCAGAAGCCAGTAGAAATATTATATTTTTCTTTTCTCTGCTAAGGGCTTTTTAGCAGAGAGAAGCAGTTGGTTTTAAAAGGGAACCAGAGAGAATTTTTTTTTCTGCTCTCTCTCGCAGTTTGTGGCTTGCATGTTAAGGGTCTTTTGTCATGCAATAGCCCTCCCATTAGGAGGCAAGTACCAGCACTTATAGGCATGCAAATAAAGTGGTTTTTCTGGTTTCCCTTCATTGAACATTAGCTAGAGAGAGAAAAGGAAAATTAGCTAAAGGCACTGTTGCTAGGCAGACTTCAGGAGGCAACAGAGAACCTGCAGTTCAGAAGATAAACACCGGAGGGCACCCCAACACAAGAAAACAGGAACCATGACTTCTAAGGCAAAAATTGAGGCCGAAGAGCAAATCAAAGAAGCTGAACACAGGCGACAACTGGAAATAAAACAAAAAGAGATGGAGATGAAAGAAAGAGAAGAACAGATCAAAGAGGCAGCCTACCAAAGAGAACAGGCAGCCAAAGAGGCAGCCAAGGAGGCAGCACACAAAAGAAAACTAGAAGAAGAAGAGGTGGCCTACCGAAGGAAACAAGCAGAAGAAGAGTTGGCCCACCGCCGAGAAATGGAAAAGCACCAAAAAGAAATGGAAAAACAACAAAAAGAGAATGAAGAGAAGGAAAAACAGAGAAAACATGAACTGGAGTTGGCAAAAGCTGGGCTGCATGTGCCAGCCAACCCTAACAACCCGGCGCCAATTATTGCTCCACAGCACAGGAAATTTCCCACCTACAAGGCAGGTGATGACACCGAGGCCTTCTTGGAAAATTTTGAAAGAGCCTGTCTTGGGTACAGCATTCCCGAAGACCAGTACATGGTAGAATTGAGGTCACAGCTCAGTGGACCTTTAGCAGAGGTGGCAGCTGAAATGCCTAAGCACCAAATGAATGACTATAAACTTTTTCTAACCAAGGCCAGATACAGGATGGGGATAACCCCAGATCATGCCCGTCGGCGCTTCAGAACCCAAAAGTGGAAACCAGAGGTGTCATTTCCCAAACACGCCTACTACATTGCAAAAAACTATGAGGCCTGGCTAACAGGAAACAACATTCAAACCTTGGAAGAACTGAACCTCCTCATACAAATGAAGCAGTTCTTGGATGGTGTTCCTGAAGACATCACGCGGTACATACAAGATGGAAACCCCAAGAATATCGCTGAGGCGGGGGAGATTGGAGCCAAATGGATGGAACTGGCAGAAAGCAAGAAAGCTACTGTCAAGGGGAACGATTACCCCAGGGGGCACACAGACCATAAACCCTACAACCGAGGACAGCCAAAGACCCCACATACCACCCAAGTAAAGCCACAGATACCCTACCCTTCAACCTCACCAGTCTCCAGTAACTCACCTCGGCCCAGTGACCCATCAGATGGAAGATGCTTTAAGTGTAATGAACTGGGACATATCAAGGCCAAGTGTCCCAAGAACACCATGCGAGTGCAATTCATTACACCACCATCACACCAAAGATCCCCAGGCCCGGATGCCTCTCAAATACCCTTGGAGCGAAGGGAAAATTTGAGAGTGGGCGGAAAGAAGGTTACTGCGTGGAGAGACACGGGGGCACAAGTGTCAGCTATCCACCAATCCTTCGTTGACCCCAAATTCATCAACCCAAAGGCCAAAGTTACAATTTACCCCTTCATGTCACAAGCTGTAGACTTGCCTACAGCTCAACTGCCTGTCCAGTACAAAGGCTGGTCAGGAATGTGGACTTTTGCAGTCTATGACAATTATCCTATCCCCATGCTACTGGGGGAAGACTTGGCCAACCAGGTGAGGCGGGCCAAGAGAGTGGGAATGGTTACACGTAGCCAAACCAGGCAAGCTTCCAGACCCATTCCTGTTCCTGAACCGTCCACAGAGGCCCCGTCTGTGTTACCAGAGACCCAGACAGAGGTAGAGGACCCGGATTCCATGCCTACCACTGAAACAGCCACAGCATCTCCAGTCCCAGGCCCGGAACTGGAACAGCAACCAGCACCAGCAAGTGCAACTACATCTTCAAACTCAACGCCAGAGGGCGCCAGCGAGCCAAAACTGGCAGAAGCAACAGACAGCCATACCCAAAAGGCTCAGCCAGAGCCTAAAATACCCTCAGGTGCACCAGCGGAGAGCGGTTCACCAGCAACGGAAACAACCCCATCACCTACATCGCTTCCAGAGGGACCAAGCCCAAGTCCACAGTCTGAGGAAGAACTGGTGACCCCAGCCTCAAGGGAACAGTTCCAGGCTGAGCAGGAAGCGGATGACAGCCTTCAAAAAGCTTGGGCGGCGGCACGGAGCACCCCACCGCCTCTTAGCTCTTCTAATCGATCCCGGTTTGTTACAGACCAAGGACTTTTATACAAGGAAATTCTTTCTGGTGGACACCGGAAAGAATGGCAGCCGCAAAAACAGTTGGTGGTTCCAACTAAGTACCGAGGGAAGCTCTTAAGCTTAGCCCATGATCATCCCAGTGGCCATGCTGGGGTGAACAGAACCAAAGACCGGTTGGGGAAGTCCTTCCACTGGGAGGGGATGGGCAAGGATGTTGCCAAGTATGTCCGGTCTTGTGAGGTATGCCAAAGAGTGGGAAAGCCTCAAGACCAGGTCAAGGCCCCTCTCCAGCCACTCCCCATAATTGAGGTCCCATTTCAGCGAGTAGCTGTGGATATTCTGGGCCCTTTCCCAAAAAAGACGCCCAGAGGAAAGCAGTACGTACTGACTTTAGTGGACTTTGCTACCCGATGGCCAGAAGCAGTAGCTCTAGGCAACACCAGGGCTAACACTGTGTGCCTGGCCCTAACAGACATCTTTGCCAGGGTAGGTTGGCCCTCTGACATCCTTACAGATTCAGGGTCTAATTTCCTGGCAGGAACCATGGAAAAACTGTGGGAAACTCATGGGGTGAATCACTTGGTTGCCACCCCGTACCACCATCAAACCAATGGCCTGGTGGAAAGGTTCAATGGAACTTTGGGGGCCATGATACGAAAATTCATCAACGAATTCTCCAATAATTGGAACCTAGTGTTGCAGCAGTTGCTGTTTGCCTACAGGGCTGTACCACATCCCAGTTTAGGGTTTTCACCATTTGAACTTGTGTATGGTCACGAGGTTAAGGGGCCATTACAGTTGGTGAAGCAGCAATGGGAGGGGTTTACGCCTTCTCCAGGAACTAACATTCTGGACTTTGTAAGCAACCTACAAAGCACCCTCCGACACTCTTTAGCCCTTGCTAGAGAGAACCTAAAGGATGCTCAAGAAGAGCAAAAGGCCTGGTATGACAGACATGCCAGAGATCGGTCCTTCAAGGTAGGAGACCAGGTTATGGTCTTGAAGGCGCAACAGGCCCATAAGATGGAAGCATCATGGGAAGGGCCATTCACGGTCCAAGAGCGCCTGGAAGCTGTAAACTACCTCATAGCATTTCCCAATTCCTCACTAAAGCCTAAAGTGTACCATGTTAATTCTCTCAAGCCTTTCTATTCCAGAGACTTACAGGTTTGTCAGTTTACAGTCCAGGGAGAGGATGCTGAGTGGCCTGACGGTGTCTACTACGACGGGAAAAAAGACGGTGGCGTGGAAGAGGTGAACCTCTCAACCACCCTGGAACGTCTGCAGCGGCAACAAATCAAGGAGCTGTGCACTAGCTTCGCCCCATTGTTCTCAGCCACCCCAGGACGGACTGAACGGGCATACCACTCCATTGATACAGGTAATGCTCACCCAATCAGAACCCCACCTTACCGAGTGTCTCCTCATGCCCAAGCTGCTATAGAACGGGAGATCCAGAACATGCTACAGATGGGTATAATCCGCCCATCTACCAGTGCATGGGCATCTCCAGTGGTTCTGGTACCCAAACCAGATGGGGAAATACGCTTTTGCGTGGACTACCGTAAGCTAAATGCTGTAACTCGTCCGGACAACTATCCAATGCCACGTACCGATGAGCTATTGGAAAAGTTGGGACGTGCCCAGTTCATCTCTACAATAGACTTAACCAAGGGGTACTGGCAAGTACCGCTAGATGAACCTGCCAAGGAGAGGTCAGCATTCGTCACCCATGCGGGGGTGTATGAATTCAATGTCCTTCCTTTCGGCCTTCGTAATGCACCCGCCACCTTCCAAAGGCTGGTAGATGGTCTACTAGCTGGACTGGGAGAATTTGCAGTTGCCTACCTCGATGATGTGGCCATTTTTTCTGACTCCTGGCCCGAACACCTACTACACCTGGAAAAGGTCTTTGAGCGCATCAGGCAGGCAGGACTAACTGTTAAGGCCAAAAAGTGTCAAATAGGCCAAAACAGAGTGACTTACCTGGGGCACCAGGTGGGTCGAGGAACCATAAACCCCCTACAGGCCAAGGTGGATGCTATCCAAAAGTGGCCTGTCCCAAGGTCAAAGAAACAGGTCCAATCCTTCTTAGGCTTGGCCGGATACTACAGGCAATTTGTACCACACTACAGCCAAATCGCTGCCCCACTGACCGACCTGACCAAAAAGACCCAGCCAAATGCAGTTAAGTGGACTGATGAGTGTCAAAAGGCCTTTACCCAACTTAAGGCAACGCTCATGTCTGACCCTGTGCTCAGGGCCCCGGATTTTGACAAGCCATTCCTAGTAACCACAGATGCATCTGAGCGTGGTATAAAATCAGTGCTCATGCAGGAAGCAACAGATCACAACTTCCATCCTGTCGTGTTTCTCAGCAAGAAACTGTCTGAGAGGGAAAGTCACTGGTCAGTCAGTGAAAAGAAATGCTATGCCATTGTGTACGCCCTGGAAAAGCTACGCCCATATGTTTGGGGACGGCGGTTCCAACTACAAACTGACCATGCTGCACTAAAGTGGCTTCATACTGCCAAAGGGAACAACAAGAAACTTCTTCGTTGGAGTTTAGCTCTCCAAGATTTTGATTTTGAAATTCAACACATCACAGGAGCTTCTAATAAAGTTGCTGATGCACTCTCCCGTGAGAGTTTCCCAGAATTCAGTAGTTAAAAAGTGTTCTTAAAATGTAGAAGTCTGTTAGTTATATACTTAGGAGTATATGTAAAGGTGTATGTGTTGTATTAATCTGTTTATTTTCAAGTTCTAGAAGGAAATCGCCGCCAGTGAGCTTCCCCACTGTCTGCAATTTGGGGGGCGTGTCATAAACAGATAGCTAAGGGTTAATGTCTCTTTCACCTGAAGCACCTGACCAGAGGACCAATCAGGAAACCGGATTTTTTCAACTTTGGGTGGAGGGATTTGAGTGTCTGAGTCTTTGTTTTCTGGCTGCCTGCTTTCTCTGAGCTTTGGAGAAGTAGTTCTACTTTCTAGTCTTCTGTTTCTAAGTGTAAGGACAAAGAGATCAGATAGTAAGTTATATGGTTTCTTTTCTTTGGTATTTGCATGAATATAAGTGCTGGAGTGCTTTGATTTGTATTCTTTTGGAATAAGGCTGTTTATTCAATATTCTTTTAAGCAATTGACCCTGTGTTGTATCATCTTAATACAGAGAGAACATTTGTACTTATTTTTCTTTCTTTTTATATAAAGCTTTCTTTTAAGACCTGTGGGAGTTTTTCTTTACTTCAGGGAAATTGAGTCTGTACTCACCAGGGAATTGGTGGGAGGAAGGAATCGGGGAGATCTGTGTGTTGGATTGCTAGCCTGATTTTTGCATTCCCTCTGGGGGAATAGGAAAGTACTTTTTGTTTCCAGGATTGGGAACAGAGAGGGAGATTCACTCTGTTTGGGTTCACAGAGCTTGTGTCTGTGTATCTCTCCAGGAGCACCTGGAGGGGGGAAGGGAAAAAGGATTATTTCCCTTTGTTGTGAAACTCAAGGGATTTGGGTCTTGGGGTCCCCAGGGAAGGTTTTTCAGGGGGACCAGAGTGCCCCAAAACACTAATTTTTTGGGTGGTGGCAGCAAGTACCAGGTCCAAGCTGGTAACTAAGCTTGGAGGTTTTCATGCTAACCCCCATATCTTGGACGCTAAGGTCCAAATCTGGGACTAAGGTTATTACAGGGGGGTCCTTTCTCTGCTCTCGTTTTATTTTTGAGCATACCCCCAGTTTTTAAATCCTCCCCCATGAAGAACGAATTGCTGCCTGAGAGATCTCCTGATTATCAAGACCGTACCGAGCCCTCCTTGCTTCTTCTGATGTTACTGCTGCTTCTGCCTTTGCTGCTGCATTGGGGACTGGTAAGAATCCCTCTGTAAAACTTTCCATACTTTTATTTTATTACTTTAGCTGCTGGCTCTGTTTCCCTAGCACACAGACTCAAGCTAAACCTTGGTCTGTGTCTTAAAACCTCTCAAACTCCGCGGTGCTTTGCTGCTAAAAATAAGCTTGTGCCGCTGCTAAACTCTGCTCCCTGCTTTCAGCTGTAGCCACTGCTGCAGCCACCATCCCTTGGCTTCCTTGGGGGCTGCCTTGGGGGCTGTATCCTGGGCACATACCACTCTGCGACTTCCCCATAGCATAAGGTGCACCGTAGGTTTTGCTTTTTAGTTTAATAAGTCATAGTTTGCTAAGATTGTAGAGCTTGTAAGTTTCACCTGCCTTGTTATAGTTTGCTGTTTTGTTGCTCTGTATAGTTGCTTGTTATAGTTTGCTTAGAATTGTGATATTTGTTTTGCCTAGTCGTTGATTAAGATAGATTTAAAAAAGCCATTGCCTGGCTGTATTCTGTACCTGTTTTATTACTTTGTATAAGCTGCTTGTAATTTATATAAGTTTAATTAAGTTAGAGGATAGATAAGGTTTTTACTGCTTGAATTAGTCTTCCCGCTGTCCCAATCTCTCCCTGAACTTTCCCATGTCTGTTTTTCCCCCGTTCCAATCTCCCCTTCTGTGTACTTCTTCGTGTCTCCCTGTGGTAACTCCTTGCTGTCCCCTCCCGTGTAACCTCCCAAACCTTTTGCCGCTTCTTTCCTCTTTTTTTTTTTTTGGGTGTCCCTCTAGCCCTTCTTTACACCTCTCTGCTGCTTCTCCCTGTATCCCCTGTGTTCGTGCCCCCGCTCCTCCGCTGCCCCTCCCCTACCGAAGATCACCATCACACTGCTCCGTTTGTCTTCACCCCGCTGCTCCGCAACTTACCTGAAGTGCTCTCCGCTGCTGCAACCTGCTTCTTCCCTCAGCCGTCTCCCCCATTCTCCACGTGCCTTCCCATCGCTTACACGTTCAGCGCCCTCCCCTCTTGCTGCTCCCAGACTCCCCTTAAGTGCGCTCCAGCTGCTCTTGTCTCCCGTACCTCCAGCCCGCAGGCTCCTGAAGACTGCTGCTCTGGGCTTCACCCCACAGGGCTTCAGAGTCTCTCGCTGCTTGCAGCTGCGCTCTCCTCTCGTTAGTTACCACTAATCACTCACTCCCCTCCTGCTTCTTGACCCAGCTTTTAGGTACACTCTTGCTATCACAGCCTCACAAATTAAGTCAGTAATTTTCTACATTGCATAATTTTACTTATCACCCATATTGTATTATTGCACTGTGACTCACATTTTACTTGTGGTTATAACACCCCGTTAGTTGCCTCCATTTTTCTAATATACTTTGTATACCATTTTTATATAGAAGCTACCATTTTATTTTGCATTCCACACTGTATCTAGAGTTGTTCCTATATAAAGTTGAGTTGCTTATTGACTGTACTGTAACCCATTGTGCTGAACCCCACTTACTGTATCCCACTGTTAAAACTCCCTACACTGTTCAATAAGAACCTCCCCCTTATCATTGTCTATTGTAAACACCTTATACACCCCATCCCATCGCATTTCATTGTTAAATTCCCACCACTTCCTTTTTCCTTTAATAAAGAAATTAATTGGCACCCCACCTGTGTGGTAATTGCTCCCCAAGATCCCATATACCTGCAGGCAGGGACAATTATGAAAGAGAAAATCAATTTTAAAACCACCCAAAAAAAATAAAGGGCCAATTTCTGCTTTGGGAAGGTAGGGATCATTTCCATGTTATGCAATGAGTGCAGCAACCTCCATATCCAAAGGCACAATTTGGCCTCAAACTAATGACATAAATGAAACTAAATTCAACCTTGACACGAGCAGATCAAACTCCCATTGAAATCAGTGCAAGTGTGCAAATTTACACATGGACTGAATTTGTGGCCCATAGTATCAGGCAATAGCCCAAACAAAATTAAAATGAGGTAACCATTTTACAAACAAATGCACAGAAAAACCCTCTTTACAAACAGTTCCTTAACCTCTTTCCTATTTATGACACTTTTTTATTATTTAGTTACAGGAGAACTAAAGTTACTTTTATTTAGAAATTTAGTTACATAAGAAGATGGTCTAATATATTTTGTGTGTGGAAATTAATTTGGCACCAATCCTACTGCCGTGGTTTAGGAGTACATTTTCTGTCATACCCCTCTTTGTTTATTTCCTGTGTCTCCATCATTTCCTCATCATCTAGTTCACTATCATTAGTAACTTCTTCATAATCTAAAATGTAGGACACCATGCCCTAAAGATCTGGCACACATTTCAGGGCATTACCTGGAAGCCATCTCCTGTGCTCTGTAAACATTTGCTATGAATTTTTTAGCATTCCTATACGTCTTCCAGCCATGTCACATTTCATTGTATACACAAATTCAGCCATGACAGAACTCCGCTCACTTCAGTGGAGTTGTATCTGCATATTCCATGGCTGCATATGACCCTTCATCTTTTGCCTGTCACTTTTACAGTAGACATACATCAGTAAGATGCAACAGATGTGGCCATGGGCTTGGTCTGTTCTTCTGCAGAAGGAGGAAGCAGCACAAGACATTGTCCTCTGTCAGGCTGCTGGAGGAGAGGAGCTTGCAGCCACCTTAGTAGGGAAAGGAGAAGGCTACTCCTTGCAGCACCCAAGTGCCACAGAGGAAGAAAAACACTTCCCTCCCTCCTTGTAAGCAACTGCCCTCTAGACAGGAGATTCTTCCCTGACAATGACAGGACCTGGTTAAAGAGTGAAGACTTTGAGCCAAGGAGTTTCCCCAGTGGGGAGATGAGAGGGTACACAGGAACAACATGTCATCATCAAGGGACAAAAGAACATGTTTCTTAGCTTCAGTGCTGCACACAAAGTTGCCCAACCTGGGGATTCTGTAAGTGGTATTTGCTGGTGTGCAGCTTTGGCCACCTCTGTTCGAAGTCAGCAGGACACATGCATATTTTGAAATTAAATCAATTACTCTAGAAGGCAGCCTGAATCTGCATCACCAATTCCTCTCTCAGTGAGAAAATGACCCACTGCAAACACCCCAAATCTACTAGCATTTTGCAAAGGGCCCTGTGGCAGAGCGACAACTCACTAGCGTGGCACCTCCTGCTGGTCGTCTTGGGAATTAGCTCTTTCCAGCCAAAGCACCCTCCGCAGGCCGGTGTCTCGCCTGCCGCTGGCCCGTGTCCCTCTCAGACCCCAGTGCTCTTCTATATCAAGGTTATGCCCCCAACAATAACCCACAATCTGTGTCTTTCCACCCAGGGGACCCCCCAACCTTCTATCCCCACCTTGCCTCAGTGGCTACTGCCAGTCATCATCTAGGCCCTGCTCCCCGGGGCTGACTACAGTCTGTAAACCACTCATCATGGGCAAGGGGGTTAGGACCTGCTGCCTGTGCCTATCTCTGGGCTGTCTCTCTGCAGCCCCAGTACCTTTTTGGCCCTTTTTAGCAAGGGCTGCAGCCTGGGGTTTTCCTGGCTGGAGCTGCCCAGCTCCCTCTGCCCTTCCCCAGCACTGCTCCACCTCAGGTACCCTTCTCAGCTCCCAGGCAGCCAGGTCCTTCTCTCTCAAGAAGCTAGAGAGAGAGTCTGCTTTCCCCATCAGCCTACTTTTTCTCAGCTGCAGCCCTCTCCAGGGCTGCTTTAACCCCTTCAGGGCCAGAGCAGAGTGACCACCCTGCTACAGGCTCCCAATATGATAAATACCTGGAGAATTAAACTGTGCTTTTGCCAAAAAAAAGCTTTAATGAAATTTGTAGTTTTCAATCAGAATGTTTTAAAAAAATCTCTTTTAAAAAGATCAGCATCAGAAGGTGCAGTTCAAACAAAAGAAGGAAGTCAGCATCTAGAAGCCACTTAAATCATGCTCATAAGGAAAATGCATATTACATATTTAGAGCATGGGCATTTATACATGTGCAGCAGGGAACTCAAGACTTTATCACATGTAACATTGTATGCAGTTACACCTTTCAAGTGCAGGCTGTGAAATGTAAGGCTTAATATCAGCAGCTAAGTGAACAGCAACTCGTCCTTAAGCAGATATGTTAGATCAATGGTCTAGTTTTGGATGGTTGGATTTATTTGCCAACCACTATTGACTGGCCAAGTCTACAGCAGTTGGTTTACTGCAGACATCTCAAATATGTACAAGCATTATGAGAATCCAGAATATTTGGCAAACACCTTGATAATCTGGTTTATAGCATCACAGACAGACAATCTGCATATTCATGCTATGGAAATATTTTGTGTTGCTACACATCTCCTGTCTCTCTATCCTGGAGCCAAAATGGGAACATGCATGCTCTCAGTTATTCACAGCATATAGGGAAAACTAACTGCCATATAAAAGTCATTCTTTTGTCTGATGTTGTGAATTGGCTGAATATTTTGCAGCACAGCTTCCAGGAGCCGAAAAAGGTAACTAAACACTTGCCATCTTTGGCCAAGTCCCTCCACCTATTAGTGATCAGAAAAAAATATATACATCAAAACTTCAAGGATTTTGAAAGGTTCGGATTCTTATCTAACTCTTTTTGTTTTATATTTCTTAGTCTTCCTTTCCCCCTCCCATCTGATACAACTGCCCATGACCTGAACTTCTAAACACTAACACACACAGACACTAGTTCCAATATCTCCTTAAAAATAGGAAGCATCTAATTCATCTTTCTTACTTTGTTACGTTGATATTACCCAACAGCAATGGTGTCAGAGCAACAAATGGAATGATGTGGTGAAAGTAAAGATTGAATGTTTGATCTTCATCTTCTGGAATACTGTGAAATTTTATACACTGAAAATTACTCTCTCCCTCCCTCAAATTTTTCATCATTTCTACACAATGCTGCTCTGGATTTCCAACCATGTCAAACTCTCATTGACTGATTATTATACTTGATTTTAAAAGGGATGAAGGAATTCAACTCATTCTAATCGATGATTGGAGAAAAGAGCAGTCTCAATGCAAGATCAACAAAACTCCCATTTATAAACTGAGGAACAGAAAGCTGTGCAATTAACAACAGCTACTTCCTAGGCTACCCTAGAAGGAATTTAGAATCCTGTTAGATAGCCTTCTTTCTTTAAACACCGCCTACTGTCCCTGAATACCCCTATGGCACAGTGGGATTAGCTGATGCCTGGAACTCTATTTTATACATTCCCAGGCCTTCTCAGTGAATCCAGCCCTAGGTATATAGTGCTAGAGAACAGCTGTGTGAAATAGACTCAAATAGGCTTTTTTTGACCCTGACCTGCATTTGGAATTGTGTGGTTGCTAACCATCCTCTGAAGATTTTGGTGAACTTTCTTGTTCAGTCCACATCATAGAATCATAGAAGATTAGGGTTGGAAGAGGCCTCAGGATGTCATTTAGTGCAACTCCCTACTCAAAGCAGGACCAACCCTAACTAAATCATAGATATATAGGGAGACAACACTGCATATAGATAGAGACATTCTAAGACTGCCATTTGTAAATTTCAAATTCAAGCTGCTCTTGTTGGACAAAAATAAGTAACAAATCATATTTTCAAATATAACCAGTGGTCCCCCTCCTAGCTGTGGAAAATATGCACTAGCCTATCAAACATTGAAACAATATTTGATCATACCCCTTTTTCTGCTTCAGAATTTGTTTGCGTAGGTTCCCTGGTCTTAACACACAACATTAATGAGTCCATTGTACAATGTACATGGAAAGACTGACATATCTCCCCATTTGAGTGACTACATAAATATATTTACATCAAGTTAAAAACATATCTTCACAGAAATATGATCAGTTCAAAGTCAAAAGTCCTCAACAGTTCAGTTACATCTCATACATGTGATGGCCCAGCAAAAAACTTTTTTTCACAAAACAATAGATGTATTTGTACATATTTACAGCCGGCTTAAGAATACTACTTCTGGTTCATCTCTGTTTATGCACAGGTTTACCTTCTTTACAGCACATTGGGCAAAATAACCCAGCTCTTAAAAATTTATGTGTTTGTATCCTGGCCATTTTCTTGTATAATAGAAGGAGGCACAAGAGGAATTAGTTCTTGTGACATGATCATAACAACAGAAATATAAAAAAGTCAAATGAGTCCCTTTTATTGTAATTCATGGGTCAAATTGTTCAGAGGAGCTGAGCACATGCAAACAACACTTATCTGTGTGATTTGTAACTGCTCAACACTTTAAGAGTTTGATCCCATAAAATTAATATTGTAGGGGTTGTATGTTTTTTAAATTACATCATGCTCTGACACAAGGCACACTCAAAATATTCAAAAGCAACCTCTGAAATATCTTGGTGAACACACCACAGAGGGCCCCACAGAAGACAAAGAACAAGACATCATTGTTTCATCTGTTCTGAATTATTTTTCTTTTTTCTTTAAGAACTCTCGATATGAGAATCTCCTCAACAGCTAATCTCTCTGAGCAGACGCCACTTTGTTATCCTCTGTGGTAGTTCCGTGCTTCTGGGTAACTCGTTGCTGAACAATCAAGGCAAATTCTTGGCTCAGGATAGAAAGAAGAAAGATTATTCTGTAACTGGAATATTTTGTCTCATTTATTCTTGAAGATGTGCCACATTACACTCCATCAGCCAGGGGTTATTGTTTTATGAAATCAAGCTGCAGCTGGCATTGCATGTTATAAAACCAGAAGTGCTGTCATTTGCAGGCTGGCTTGCAATTTACCAAGACCTTAGTTCCAATGAACTTTCTATTTCAGTGGTGTAACCTCCTCATGCTCAGCTAATTATCTTGAATGTTGTAATTCAAAGGGGATGATCTGTCACGTCAACCTCTGATTCATGCCATGATACCTGAGTGCCATACTTAGAGATACCATACTTCAAAAGTAATTTACAAACTTCTCTCAACAGGTTTCTTTTATGTAATGACCCAGAGTTTTTAAGATAACCACATCTAGCTATGAGATGGCAGCACTAAATCAAGTAGCTTGACCTCTAAAGGTAATTGTACCTTCAAAAGATTGTAGGCATAAAATCAAAAGGTTGTTTTGAGGCTTGTTTGACACCACTTCTGACCAAGCTCTCTATCTGTGCTAATACAGAAACCGACAGTCCTGAATGTCATATGGTTGCTCCATAAAACTTTCTTGACTTTAAACTTTAAACACAGAAAGCTAAAAATCATATGCCAAATCCAGATGTTCCTACTCACTGAATTCAATCACAGAATGTCAGAAGTGCACAATCACCAACAGTGCAGCAAAAATTTGGTTAGGCAAGAATTTGGGAGTGCCCCATTGAAAGCACAATCTGGTCCTTCAGTGCCCCTGCTCCAATGGTTTCCAGTATTCCCTTTAGCACAGAGACTCTGTTGGGACCCCACCTGTGATGTGGCATTCCATAGGCTTTATGAAAATATGCTGAATCCTCCCAGACTCTTGTTTAAAACAATATAATGTAATACAGTACATTCTGTTGTTTATAATATAAGCCAGTTTATGTAATTTCTAAGGGGGGGGGCAGAAGCTGTCCTTATCTTCCTCCACATTGAAGGAGGCGGCAAACTTTATAAAACTTTGGGTTTGTACCTGGGAGGGGAGGGGAACATCTGGGTGCTATAGTATAGTATGTCCTTTAAGATGAGTCCTCCCAGGGATGATCTGAGTGTCTGTATCTTCTGCAGCTGGGGGCGGCCCTGCCTGTGTGCTTTGCTGGAGAAGGCTTAAGAGCTTGGCTCAGCAAGACAGCATTCAAACAGACTGGCAGAAAAAGGTGGGCTCAGTGGTATCTTCAGTACCTCAGGTGTCATCCCAGGGGTCCCAAACCATCACAATGGCGTGATCGAGCAGAATAGTGTGCACAACTTATTGCCCTGAAACACTAGCGGTGATTTTAAGTGAGTTTTAAGTATAGTGGCTAAAGAGCAGACAAAGTGGGTACGGGTTTGTTAATTTCCATTTGCTTATTTCAGGAAAAGAAAATGGGGACAGAAAAGCATCAAAATTAGTGAAAGTGAAGCTACAAGAAAGTTGGAGCTCAGCAGGTTCCAGGCCGAGGAAAGGAAGAAAGAACATGAGATACAGTTGGAACTGAAATGAATGGAAATTGATGAACAGAAAGCAGCCCATGAGAGCGCTATGGAGATCCAGAAGCAAGCCCTGGAGTTGAAAGACAAAGAAATTGAGAAGCAAGCCATGGAACTGAAAGACAGAGAAATGAAGCATGTACTGACTGTAATGGAGTGGAAGAGACAGAACCCCCCCACCAGGAGGCACCAGCTCTCCAAAAATCCACAAGTAGGGGCTGTTGTGCACCCCATATAGTGAAAGGGAGGACGTTGCTGAATATTTCATCACCTTTGAGAGACTGTGTATGCTCTGTGCAATTCCTGATGATCAAAAGATGACCACTTTGGTTGCAAAATTGACTGGGAGAGCTCTAGACGTATTCAATAAGATGCCACTTGGTGATGCTTCCAATTATGATAAATTTAAGCATTTGGTTTTGAAATGGTTTCAGATTACACCTGAAATTTACAGAGTAAAATATAGAAACCTCAAGAGGAGGGCTGAGTTAAGTAATATAGCTTATGTGAACCAAATAAGAGATTTACTGGATAAATGGGTGAGGGGAAAAGGTATTACAAGCTTTGAAGGAATGTGTGATTTGGTTGCTCAGAAACAGTTCCTGACTATGTCTAATGATGATGTAAACAGTGTTTATGGGATAAAAAGGTAAAAACAGGTTTCCCCAAGTCACAAGAACTTGTTTCTTATGCTGATGAATTCGAGCAATCCCAAGCACCTAGTAGGGGTAAATCACAGACAGAGGGGTTTAAGTTTGATGGAAAGCAAGGTCCCCATTTTATCCCTAGGAAGGAGGGTGGATGGAAGGCTAGGCGTTCACCTCTCCAAGTTCATTCCTCCAGTCCTTGTTCCAAATCTCCTGTAAAAACAGAGGAGCCCAGAAGGTGCTATCGTAATTCCACTGAGCACCTGAGGAATAAATGCCCTATTTTGAGTGGAAACGTGCAGCAGGTAACCCGAGGAAATACTGCTATCCAGAGCACAGAGGCACCTCAGGGAGTTGCCACTTATCACACAGGATTTGTAAAGATTGCCATTGCACAGTTAGGCAATAAACACATGAAGGCTGTAAGAGTGAATGGCAAGGAACTCCCTGCATGGAAAGACACTGGTGCAGAAATTTGTGGTCAGGAAAGACCTGATTCAGAAGACAGACTGCCAGGGCAGATGGCACAGCTTTTGTTAGAGGGTGACAAAGTCCTTGTGCCTTTCGCTAAGGTGCACATGGAAACTGAGGATTTGCAAGCTGAGTTGACTGTGGTGGCTGTCCCACAGAATCCTGCACAAAGTATTTTGTGTAATGTCTTTTTTCATGTGGCTAGGCCTGTCCCTGGGTCTGGCAGCAGTGAGGAGAAACCTTGTGCTGAAGCCCCAGTGGGAAGGAGCAAAGCTAGAGTAACTGCTGAGGAAACAGGAGAGTATCTCTTTAATTCCTCTCCAGGAGTCAACGCAATTTGCCACAAGGAGTAGGGGTGGATAAAGCCAGCTCCTGTCCCATGGTCATCCCCTCAGGGAGTGGGATGTTTTGCCTGATGATAGGGAGTCTGTTCAGATTGCTGGCTGCCAGGAAGTTGCAGCTAAGCAAGGGATAAATCCTGCCCTAGGGTGCACAGGGAGAAGTGTCTTGGAGGGGGGCCTTCAGGAGAAAGTTAAGTTGGGGTCTGAGAAACCTCTGCGGAGGGTGAGGATTCCATGGGCTCTGTGACTGGGGGCCAGCCAAATTCAAAGAGAGAGAAGGATACAGGGGTCACCAGGGAAGGATCTGTCATGGCTGAGATCTGTGAGCCTACAGCTGAACAGGGGACAGGTTACCCTGATGGGGCCCGAAGAAAGAAGTTAAGGAATGTGGAGGAGTACAGGAGTGTCTCCTAACTTATTACAGGGAAAGGTTTGCTCCAGAGAAAGTTGCTGGTTCTGCCTCTGTAATCCCCAGCTCCTCACCTGTGGCTCAAGTTTTAAGGGGAACTGTGTATCTGACCTCCCAGAGGGGAGCAGCCACACAGCTGACCTCTTGAGGACAGAGAGAGGGGTGACAGAGGGTATCCCCATCCAGGACCCACGTTTGAAAAAATGTTTTTCCTGCTGTACTTGGGGAAATTAACTCTCTCTCTTTAAGGCAAGGAATGGATTCTTCCAAGCAGTCTGGTTTCTGTGAACTGCTGTTGAACTACCAGAGGAAGAGGCAATGACAGCCACTTCCCAGGCAGGTAAACCCCACCCCACAGCTGAACCTCGGGCTTGGTCTACACTACGCGTTTAAACCGATTTTAGCAGCGTTAAACCGATTTAACGCTGTACCCGTCCACACTACGAGGCCCTTTACATCGATATAAAGGGCTCTTTAAACCTGTTTCTGTACTCCTCCCCAAAAAGAGGAGTAGCGCTAAAATCGGTATTACCATATCGGATTAGGGTTAGTGTGGCCGCAAATTGACGGTATTGGCCTCCGGGCGGTATCCCACAGTGCACCACTGTGACCGCTCTGGACAGTAATCTGAACTCAGATGCAGTGGCCAGGTAAACAGGAAAAGCCCTGCGAAATTTTGATTTTCATTTCCTGTTTGCCCAGCATGGAGCTCTGATCAGCACAGGTGGCAACGCAGTCCCAAATCCAAAAAGAGCTCCAGCATGGACCGTACGGGAGATACTGGATCTGATTGCTGTATGGGGAAACAAATCTGTTCTATCAGAGCTCCGTTACAGAAGACGAAATGCCAAAGCGTTTGAAAAAAAAATCTACAGGCTACACAGTGCTGCGTGACAAGCGTAACGAGAAGCCAGAGACTCAAATGGACGCTCATGGAGGGAGGGAGGGGGGACTGAGGACTCCAGCTATCCCACAGTCCCCAGCAGTCTCTGAAAAGTATTTGCATCCTTGGCTGAGCTCCCAATGCCTGTAGGTTCAAACACATTGTCCGGCGTGGTTCAGGGAATAGCTCGTCAATTTACTCCCTCCCCCCACCATGTGAAAGAAAAGGGAAAGAAATCGTTTCTTGACTTCTTTCAATGTCACCCTATGTCTACTGAATGCTGCTGGTAGACGCCATGCTGCAGCAGTGAAGAGCAGTATCCGCTCCTCTCCCCTCCCTGGTGTCAGACGGTACAATATGACTGATATCCGTCGTCACCATCAGCCCGTGAGTGCTGTTGGCTTGCCTCAGGTGAGGTCGGCCGGGGGCGCCTGGGTAAAAATAGGAATGACTCCTGGTCATTCCCAGTAGATGGGACAGAACGACTGGTAACCGCCCTCATCATAGCAACTGGGGGCTGAGCTCCATCAGCCCCCTCCCTTTCCTGTGTAAAGAAAAGATTCTGTACTGCCTGGACTATCATAGCTGCGGGATGCTGGGCTCCTCTCCTCCGCACCACTTAATGTCCTGCCTGGACTGTCATAGCACCGGGAGGCTGCCTCCCCCTCATTTTATCTCACTAACAAGTCACTTTCTTATTCCTGCATTCTTTATAACTTCATGACACAAATGGGGGGGACACTGCCACGGTAGCCTAGGAAGATTGGGGGAGAAGGGAAGCAACGGGTGGGGTTGTTGCAGGGGCACCCCCCGTGAATGGCATGTAGCTCATCATTTCTGTGGGATCTGACTCGGAGCAGCTGTGCTCTCTGATACACTGGTTCTCTAGTACACTTGCCCCATATTCTAGGCAGGACTGACTATTACTAAAAAAAAAAAAAAAAAAGAGGGATTGACTCGGGGAGTCATTCCCAGTTTTGCCTTTGCACCCCTGACCGATCTCAGCCAGGGGCACCCATGATAGCAGTAGACAGTACAGAAGGACAGATAACAGTCATTTCATTGCCAATTTACACCGGCAGCAGACGGTACAGAACAACTGGTAACCATCTCTGCTATCATGCAAAAGCAAATGAATGCTGCTGTGTAGCGCTGGAGTATCGCCTCTGTCCGCGGCATCCAGTACACATACGGTGACTGTAAAAAAAAAAAGCTCAACGGGCTCCATGGTTGCCGTGCTATGGCGTCTGCCAGGGCAATCCAGGGAAAAAGGTCGCAAAATGATTGTCTGCCGTTGCTTTCCCGGAGGAAGGAATGACTGACGACATTTACCCAGAACCACCCGCGACAATGATTTTTGCCCCATCGGCCACTGGGCTCTCAACCCAGAATTCTAAGGGGCAGGGGAGACTGCAGGAACTATGGGATAGCTACAGAATAGCTACCCACAGTGCAACGCTCCAGAAATCGACGCTAGCCTCGGACCATGGACGCACATGGCCAAATTAATGTGCTTAGTGTGGTCGCGTGCACTCGACTTTATACAATCTGTTTTATAAAACCAGTTTATGTAAAATAGGAATAATCTCGTAGTGTAGACGTACCCTATGACACTGATGCTGGAGATGATCAACACAAATGGATCACAAGGGCGGGAGGATTCTTCGCATGGGCTTAACCCTGAAGAGGAAATGCAACTCCACAGGGGGTGGGCCAGTAACATACAAGGTCTCCTTACACCCTTTCGTTGCCAAAACCTCAAAGACATCCCTAAAGCAAGAACCTTTACTCAGGGGATGAGAAATACAGTAAATGCTAAACAAAGTGAACTGTTTAAACAGAAGGTGTGGTATGATAATCATACTTGGAAGCACCTTCCTGTCATAAATTTGCTGTCTCTTCCTACAAACTCTGTGGGTTAAAACAGAGAATTGGATACTGGTGGTAAATACTTGAATAATACATAACATGAATAATTTTTGGAAAAACCTTTGGTACAGACTGGGAATAAGTCCTATAGAAAGTCCTATAAGACTTCTCAGCTAATACCTGTAAACAAGCTTAGCACAGAAAAAGCATAACCAATCTAGATTACTGTGTGGAAAGGGAAATTGAGGCACATCACCTCATTGCATTAGTAGCTAAATGCCAAGACACCTACTCTTTAACATATATTGATATCTGTATTATGTTAGCAATGCTATACACCAAAATGTTTTCAGGCAACCTGGTAACAGAAACCCAGAACTTTACAAAAGCACCAACTGATGACATTGCAGTGTTTGCTAACACTTGGAGGTTTCATAACCAAAGCCAAAAAGGGATTTTAGGCATACTGCCTCCACAGTGGTCAATGACTAACCCTCTCGCAGTAATCTCCGAGGGGAGGTGTGATGTGGCATTCTTATGCTTTATGAAAATATGGTTCTGATATGAATATGCCATAACTGAAATATACGTTATGCAAGATGATTCATATATGGTATCATTGGAAAGGTTATGATTTACTTAATAGGATTATCCTATTTGTGTGCATGCATCATTTTTGTATCTGAAGTTAGGAATATTGACCTGTGTATCTGTATTTCATATTTGCTGCTTTGGGTCACTCCCACTGCTGACACTTCAGTGACTACAGTGGAAAAGCCAGACAGGGCTAATGGCCCATCAGCAAGAACAATGGACTGTGAAAAGGCTTGGCCTTCCCATGGACATTCCTAATCAACACCTTAGTCTGGTGTACTTTTCCACAGAAGGGTAGGAAATCAAACAAAGGATTCCTGCCTAATGGAAATTCTATGCAAGGTGAGGGAGGAAAACAATGATTGTCTTCATCTTGCTTCACCTCTGCTCCCCACCCCAAAGAGATACTTGAAAAGACCTGGAAAAAAAGGAATGTAACTGAAAGGATGGAGGAAGAACTGTTGGACCCCAGGCTAGAAAAGACACCTCTGGCCCATGAAGGACTCTACCTGAACCAATATCTAGGGAGAGGAATTATTTGTAACCAGTTTCTTTAGTGAATCTAGATTAGTTTGTGCGCTTTGTAGAATTTTCTTAGTAATGTGCTTTGCTCTGCTTGCCACCTCTTTATCCACTTAAAATATCCCTTTTTGTAGTTAATAAAATTCTCTTGTTTATAATATAACCCAATTTATGTAATTTCTAATTGGGGGTGGGGGATGGGAACTGGTGCATATCTTCCTCCACATCAAGGGAGGAGGCGAACTTCATATAATTTTGGGTTTGTACCCCAATGAGGGATGAACATCTGGGTGCTGTAGTAATTCCCTTAAGCTGAGTCCTCCCAGAGCTTATCTCAGTGTCTGTATCTTCTGCAGCTGGGGGTGGCCCTGCCTCTGTGCTTTGTTGGAGGAGGCTTAAGAGCCTGGCTCAGCAAGATGGGATTCAAGAGGGCCCAGACTGGCAGAAAAAGGTGGGCTCAGTGGTATCTTCAGCACCTCAGGTGACATCCCAGGGATCCCAAACTGCCACACCATCCTTGAACAGTCAAGGCCTTTTCCAGCAGGTTTCTCTCCTAAGTGAAGGCTCCTGGTGTGATAATGTCCCCTAGGAGTGGTAGGGAAGCCTGGGCCTACCCTATCCACCATGCTGCAGTCCAGGGCCCAAAGGTCTGCAGCTACACTTGACACCTTGGGGTGGTAAACCACTGCCCACCCCTGGACCATTTCCTGCTCCAGTCCCCTTTTGCTTCCCACAGTAACTCACTCTAATCAAGTCTCTGGCCTACAATCTCAACACCTGCCTTTCCTCTGTGGGTTTGCACAGGCCTGTGTTACCAGGTCCTAGGCAATGAGCTCTGCGTAGTATTTGCTCTTCAGAGCTCAGGGTAGCCCTCTGCTCCCTTCCACCGCCTCCCTCTGAACTGCTCTCTTCCCCTTTTTTAAAGCCCTGTCTGCAGTTTGTGCAGGCTTTTCAGGGGGGGCCACCTGGGCCCAGAGTGGTTCCTTAACACCTTGCTCTCCAGTGTGGTTTATATACCCCATCACAGAGAAACTGAGGGCTTGGTTACACTTGAGAGTTACAGTACAATAAAGAAGCCCCAGGTGAACTAGCTCACTCCCCGTCCACACTAGCAAGGCACGTAGAGCGCTCTGACTCTGTGGCTACAGTGCTGCTGGTACTCCACCTTGGCAAGAGGAATAACGTTTGCTGCACCTTGGCTGCAATGCCCGGGCGTCAGTGTGAACAAGGTGTTGCGTTACTGCACTCTGATTGGCCTCCAGAAACATCCAATAATCCCCTTAAGTTAAGTGGCCACTCTTGTCATTGTTTTGATCTCCTGTAGGAATGCAGAAATGCCCTTTCAAAGCTCCGTTTCTGACAGCCGGCATGCAAGCCATTACTGCGGAATGCTGTGTGTGAGAGAGAGAGAGAGAGGTGGGAAGGGGGAGGTCTGCTGCTGTCTGAACTTACAAGACAGCATGCTGACATGCATTCAGCCCCTCAAAAACCCACTCTCTCTCTCCCCACATAGACACAACACATTCCCTGTCACACTCCACCCCACCCATCCCATTTTAAAAGTATGTTGCAGTCACTTGCATGCTAGGATAGCTGCCCATTATCACTCAGAGGTATGAAAAAATTAAGTTGCAGTGCTGTAAAAACAACAAGGAGTCCGGTGACACCTTAAAGACTAACATATTTATTGATTTGGGCATAATCTTTTGTGGTTAAAAAAAACTTAATTCTTCAGATGCATGGAGAAGGAGTACATCTGAAGAAGTGGGGTTTTTTTTACCCACAGAAGCTTATGCCCAAATCAATAAAAATGTTAGTCTTTAAGATGCCACCAGACTCCTTGTTTTTGTGGATACAGACTAACACTGTTACCTCCTGATACTTGACACCATGCAAAGTGCTGTACAGTGGCAGTGTAGACAAGGCCTGTGTTTCAAATAGGTAAATGGGAGATCAGTTGCATGAAGGGACATGGGGCCTTTTATTTCAAGGTTTCCAGTTCAAACCCAGCCCCGGTAGAGAGAGAAAACTGTTACATAGGTCACCAAACAGCCAATATATGTGAAATGAGTTGGATGCTACTTTTCCTAACCTCTGAGTTTCATAAACCCCAGCAATGATGGAATGGAAAGACCCAAAATGGGATAGCATTTAACCAGATAAATCTGTTTGCCTCAGATGCCAGCTGGCAGGAGGATGGAGAAAAAAACCCCAGCATCCCTTGAATATTTAGTGGCTATAGATTCTATGTATGGTATTACACTACACTGAGTTTTTGACTATTACCCAGGGTTTCTTCAGCCTGCAAAACCCATCAGTATAAAAAAAAAATTAACTAACTCTGTATCTTAAAAGAGAGACACAGACAAGATTTAAAATTAACTCAGTCTGGAAATTCACATTAAATTATCTGCAATGTTAATGTGTTGCTATGCAACCAGCCAACACAATGAACCCTCCTGATGGATACAACCTTTTTTCTCAAAACAATAGGCTTATTTAACTGCACTCAATTTAAAATATATATTTAATTATGCCCTCTTCATAGAGCTGATGGTCTTCAGAAATTTGCTACCTGGACATTATTGTTGCACATATCTGGGTGGAGTGGATGGCTTTATGACTAATTGAGCATGTATATTATTTTTAATTAATAGTTTTCAGGAATAATAAAATACAATACTTTAATTCCAAATGAGAGACTGTTACATTTACAAATGCAAGCCTATAGATAAATATAGCAATCAAAGCAGGTGAATTCAAAGACATAACAGATTTATAGTCATGCACTGGCTACAGAAGATTTGTTTTGGGGGGGGTTGGTTAAAATAGGCATAAAGCAGCATATAAAACCAAAAGCAGGAAGGGAAAGTCTCTTGATTCCAATGCAAACTACCACTGCAGGGTTCAAATATGAATTTTCCTACTCCATATATAACATAGCACAATTTGGGAGTCCCAGCATATTACTGGGAGGTTGTTACCTTCCCTGGAATATCAGGCATACCACTAGATCACTGTCAGAACCAGGTACCATATACAGACTCTAATCCTGAACTGTGCCAAGTTCCATAGACTGAAAGAGTCTGTCCCTGAAGAGCTAACTGTAGGTTAAGGGCTTTAATTAGTATTGGTTTGATCTGGTATAGCAAACCCTAGGTTCCTAAATACTTTACCAATTTCCTTTCTTCATTACACGTGTTCAATTTCAATGGGGGTTGCACTCATGTAACCAAGAAAATAAAAAATAAATAACTAAACTATATGGCAACATTTTGTCCTTTGATGCATGTGGTTCTAACAGTAAGCTCCAAGCTTATGGTTCCTTTTCTACAAGGATCCTAAACCCTGAGCTCTTGATTCTCTTGAAGTATCATCATCAATTCCTTAAACATAGAGAATGCTTGGCTCCAGGACATAGCTTTAGTCTCCAATCCTGCAAACACTTATGCATACACTTAACTTTACTCATGTAAGTAGTTCCATTGAAGTCAAAGTCAATAAGTGCAGGCATAGGGCCTTAGAGAGGGAGCATTAAGGAATTCTTTTAGGAGACGTCTCTACATTTTAGCTAACATCTTCATCTTAGAGACAGATGGGACTTGATTCCATTTTTCCTAGAGGGTGCTTTTTATGATCAAAATGTCCTTATAGTACAACAAACAGTAGTAAGCATTTTTTTAGATTTTAACCCATGTTTCTCAATTAAACTGTTGAGCATAGATATATTAACCTTGGCTTAAAATTTGTATGTTTAAGAAAAAATATTTAATATGGATCAAGTTTTCACAATTAAGGCATCTGAGCTTACATTGAACATTAATCATATTTTCTTCCTAAAACTATGAAAGAAAATTTCCTCCCCTTGCTGACCCAACAATATATTATGCAGAATATATTGTGATGTTCATCTGGTAACTCTAATTTCATGAGGCCCTTTTCAGCAGAAATACATAGTCAGATATGTGGAGAACACAAGCCACAGGACAGCACGCATTTCAGCTGTACATTGGTTCAACCAGTCCAGAAGAAATCAGTCCCGCAAACAGGCACAATAGAGCTGTATTTGGTATGTGTAGACCTGCCATGGGGATCAGATGAGGCAGGTTTAGGTTGCTGAATGAGCCAAACTGGCATCACTGCATGATGGTTTTCTCATTGGGCACTCCCCAACCCAGAAAAAAGGAAGAATTACTAAAAATAAAATAGATTTACACACTCATCTCAGTTGAACAAAATGTTCACAGAGTAAAATCCATATATACACCTGACTCCATCCTGTGCAGAGCCTGAATAATGGCTTTGTGTGTGGAATGCCAAAGGTATTGCTACCTTTCTCCAGTATTTTCCTCCCTTTTTCTGCTTCCATAGAAGCCCTCCAATTCTGAGCTTCTTTTCTCTCTTGCCCAGTTCCCTCCCCACATTCTCTCCTTTCTTCTTCTCCTTCTGATTTTCTTTTTGTCCTAATGATTCTCCTTCTCCTCACACTTATGGCAGTGCCTCCGTGTTTCTCCTGCAGAAGTACAGAACAAGCAGTCTGGGTGGGCATCCTGTAACTCTCTCCTGAGCACCCCTTTGGCACAGTGTGTGTGCCTGCACACTCACTTTCTCTCTGTGGTGTGTCTCCAACTGAGTCTCACAGAATCTGTGTGCGTGATAAAAGAAAAGCAACTCCCATTCCAGGGTACAAATCCAACAGGTGTCTCTCTCTCAGTGCCCTCTGTAATGTCTCCCTTAAGTTGTCCCTGCTCCAGGATAGAGTAGTGGCCCAGGGCTCCCTTCCTGGTGACAATGTCTTCGCCCTGTTAGGGCCTTTCTGACTGCAGCTGGGCCACTACAGTTCAGTTCCCACTCTGGGGTGCCTCAATGTCCAGGCTACTTCCCCCAGTGGCTAATAAAGAGTAGGGGGATCCAGGCCCACTGACTACTCTGGGTCCCAGCCCAGGGACCCTGCAGATAGCAGCTGTATGCTATATCCCTTTATCTAAGTCACAACACTGCTCTAATTCCCTGGGACACTTCCCCCATGGTCCTGCGCCGTCTTCACTCTTATCTCAGGGCCTTGTCCTGATGCAGTCCCAGCAACCAGCTTAGGGCTCCTCCTCACTCTCCCTGGCTACTGGCAGCACTGCCTCAGCCAAGATTCTGCAGTTCCCTCAGTCAGCCACACACCATCCACACTCTACCAGCTCTAGCAAGGAACTGGAACTTATTCTGGCTCTGCAGCTTTTCTTATACAGACCTGCTGTGTCCTGATTGGCTGTGTGGGACACAGCCATTCTAGGCAACTTGGAGGATCCTCTCCACTGCCCTTTTCTGGGGCGGGGTGTCGCAACGCCATGAAGCCTCCGGCAGGGGGCTTCAGAGGTTCTGATATACCCTGCCACACAGCCACTCAGGCCTGGTCTATACCTAAACCTTAGGTTGACCTAGCTACATCTCTGAGGGGTGGGAAACATAGGTAAGCCAATGTAGACACTGCTAGGTCACTGGAAGAATTCTTCTGCCAACCCAGCTACCACTTCTCAAAGGGGTAGATTTATTACAGCAATGGAAAAATCCCTTCTGCTGCTGAAGCAAGTGTCTACAGTATACTGCTACAGCAGCAGAGCTGTAGTGCATGTAGCATAGACATACTCTCAGTTACTGACCAAACAACTTACTTTAAAAAGAGTCACAGGATACTCCCCACTTCCTTGCTTCAGCTGCAGCTAGGTAGCTCTTCTGTAGTAGGCGAGGGACTGTGATAGTTCTCAAACCCCCATGACTTCTCTCATTCAGTCTCTGCTTTCCTACTCTGCGTGTCCCCTTCCCTAATAGCACAGGAACCAATCAGAGACAGGGTATATACTCTTTGCTTGTTAATTTCGGTCAGAGTGGAACCATTGCTGCAAGAACAATCATGCCCCTCTCCTTCACCAAAGTGTGGTTCTAATCCCCCTAGCGGGTCTCCAGCTTCATAGCCTGTGAATCACTATAGAAGCCCTTCCCTGACTGCCCTCTGTGCACTAGCCTATCCAAGACTATTTCACAACCTTAGCTCTCCACGCCCCAAAGTGTGCAGAATGCAGAGAGGCTCTGCTCAGCCACACTGTTGAAGCACAACACAGAACTAATCTGGCGCTTTAAATGGTCCTTCTGGACTTGAGTGAATTTCCTCATGCTCCCACAATCCTATTCCCACTGAAGACAAAACTCACATTGATTCCAATGGGTGCAGCATTGGATCCTGAATCTCTGGGAATGAGGATTCCAGCCCACAAACGTGAGAAAAGATGGTAAGCAGACCTCAGAATGACAAGGGAAATTATCACCAAATCAATCAGAAAAAAAGAAAAACAAATTCAAATTGTCCTCATCCCCTGCAGACCTCCAATACTGGTATTTCACTATACCTATTTCTCTTCATTTCCTGAGGAGGAGTTTGTTAGTACCAGACAATTTAATTGCCACTCAATAGAATTTTATCATCATATCCCCATTCAATTATAAATTATGCAAAATAACTAGGCAGTTTTTTTGGAGGTTTTCTGAACCTTCTGGGAGGAGCTGATACATTAACCCATTCACAAACTTTTTGCAGATTGTTAAAACCCTACTTTTGAAGGAAGAAGAGAGACCTTTAAAAAAAAACCCAACAACAACAACAACCACCTTTGATATAGAACAACAAAAATTTAGGCCATGACTGTGCCATGCCCCTGTACAGGAGCCTTTCCCCTCTCTTCTCACTCTGCTTCACAGGCAAGTCATGTACAGCCTTGAGCCGTAAAAGACTACTGGGGTGAAATCCTGTTCCAACTGAAGTCAATAAAAGAGCTCCTATTAACATCAGTGGAGCTAGGATTTCACCAGCTCTCACAGCTAGACTCCCCAGAGTGGTAGGGATATAGTGGGGACATTCCTCCCAAGCATTTCTTCATTGTCCAGAGTTGACCACTGTATCAGAAGATAAATGGCTGAGAAACTCACTTTACAGCCTCTCCCAAGATTGATTTACCATCCATGCATTCCCTATGTCCTGAGCACATTTTGCCTACCTGAGGCACATGCCTCACAGAGCTTCTTCTGGGTTGGTATGACTCCATAACAACCTGCCCACAGTATGTTTCTTAAAGAAATATTTGAGCCTTCTGTGTGAGGTAACCACACATTTCACTGCCCAGACTTTAATTTTCCAATTATTTAACTTTCAAAGGTTAAAAACAATTTGAGCACAGTTTTAAAATTATCCTAACTGGGGAGGCGGAAACTTTGTTAGTTTTATCTATTTTCTAAATGTTGGCAAGCAAGCTTTTTTTTGGTGACATTCTCCAAACTGCTGTGCCTGGGAAGCTGAACCCATTATAGTACTTTCCCTTCGAAGTATGCCCACACTGGGGGCGGCATGCTGCCATGGCTCAGCAACATAATTTAAAGCGACAGTTCCTTTAGAAAGAAACAACAAAAGTGTCCCTTTGCTCATCTACTGCCAACTGTAGGATCCCACCCCAGTATATCCTCTTCGCAGTTCACATACCCCTTATTAAAGGAGGAGGAAGTAAATGCTTTGATTTTTTTCAAGCTTTTCTTTTGTTTGCGTAAAACGAAGAGCCAGATCATGAGTTTTCAGTAACACTTTGTACTATGTGTGTCAGAAGCCGTTACCTGGAGGTGCTGATTATTGTTACGGTATTCAAGACAAGTTGGCAACTGGTATTTCTTTGGAACAGCTACAGATAAAAATAGCCTGCTTTGCTTCTAGTTTTTTTTAAACCAGATTCTCTGAAGCAATATTTTTCAAAATGAAAGGAATTGTCAGGGCCAACAAATTACTCATAGATATGGAAGAAAAGGTAAGTACATTTCTAACGGCAGGTTACAGGATATAAAGATGTGAGAGATGACAGTGGAAAAGCTCTGTATCAAAACAAACAAAGACAGGAAACCATTAAAGTTATTGAAAGATATCTGAAATTATAACCCAAATAAGAGGTTAAAGGCAGCTGCTTGTATAACTAGCTCACTGGTAAGTTTAATAGCTCACATCTTAAAAGCTGACAGAGAACAACTTCTGATATGTAGTTATATTTATTAGAGCTAGTCATGAATTTTTCAACTAAATGTTTTGTTATTGGAAAATGCCAATTTGTCAAAACTGAAACTGCTCATGAGAAAGGGCCCATTTCACCAAGCTTCTGAGGTAAAAAAAAAAAAGTGGGAAAAAGGATTATTTTTTTTTTTACATTTTCAAAATGAAAAAAAATATTTCAGTTCAAGACAACCTTTTGCTTTGAAAGTTAAGCTAATTACAGTAAAAAATAAAGGTCAAAATAAAAATGAAAGTTTGAAAATTACAAAACAAAACATTTAGATTGACACAAAGTGAAGATTTTTTGTTTTGTTTCTTTGGTTGTTGTTTAGTTGGTTTATTTGTTTGTTTTTTGTTTGTTTTTGGTGGGGCAAGTTCTTGGTTCACAATTTTTTTATTTTATTTTAGTGATTTTGACATTTTATCCCAATTCAAGACAGGAAACATTTTCAAAAATTGCAAAGCTTTTCCCAAGATGCAAAAAACATTTCTGCCTTAGTCTAATATTTGCCCTCTTCTGTAACATACATTAGATCTGTGTTGCAGTGCAATATAAAAGCTAAATATTTCATTATTATACATGTGTGTCTCCAAGAAAATGTTTTCACTGAATTCTAATAGGTTTTCAGGGGATTGACCAACAGACGTGCTGGGACAAATTCATCCCTAAAATCAGTTGGTGCTCCTCTGTGTTCTGCTCAACATTTGATTACAAGTGTCCAGAATGAAGTGATTCTTTCCCCTGCCTTTAGTTACTTCCCACTCTTTAGATTTTACTAATCTATCTCTAGCTCTCAAAGTTACTTCTGAAGAACATTATCACCCTTGCCCTCCTTATAACTGAATAGTCACTTGGCCTGGGTAGAAGAGTGAGAATTTCTGGCGATTAGGGCATTCACCTAGGACATAGGACATTCTAATTCAAGCCTTACTCCAATGACTATTTAACACAGAAAGAGCTTCAACAGGAGAGAGACATGCCCAAGAATATCCCATAGTGCAGTGGCTAGGATACTCTCCTTCGCGTCTGCCATGCCCCGAATGAATGCTCTAACCAGTGGGCAAAAAGGTTAAAAAGGAAGCTGCCTTCTGGCCTTTAAATCCTGGGGCGGAAGGGGGTGGGGGGGCGAATCAGCAAAAACTATTCAGCACATTTATAACAAATTCACCAATAAATTTGGGTTGACTGAAGTTGCATTTTTCAGCAAAAGCTATTAATCCAAAAAAATTTACCCTGCTCTAGTGTTTATGCTTTCACTATGGTAGTAAATTTCATTCCAGCTGGCAGCCTCTATTGCTATGCTGCAGATAAAACTGATAGCTTTACGGAAGTTTTAGTCAATCTTCTTGCTTCAATTCTGAGCTAAGTTTCAGACCACAGATAATGGAGGAAAGTATATTATGTATGTTTTTCTGCCCAGTCATGCAGTTTGGGGTCTTTTGTGCTGGCTTGGAAAGCTAAGGAGAATGACAGCTACTCAGGTAAAAAACATTTCCTGTTCTGTTTCCCTCATACTGAAGCTCTTCTGAAATATTTCAGGGAAAAGAAACATTTTTTCCTTAAATCACTTCAAGTCTTAGTTATTTCCATTTAAATCCAAGTTGTAATTGAAAGGAAGGTGTAACCACCTCTTCCTACAGTTTCCAAACAGCAAATAGGGGAAAAGAGCGGGGTAAATTACTCAGTTCTTAATGGAGGAGGGCTAATGCCATACTATCCACTGCTCCCTGCCATAGATGTGTTCTACATATAAAGTTCAGATCTGGATCCAATGTTTGGGGGATTTCAGAGATTCAGGATTGTGTTTTAACCCAGTACAGGACCCAAATGTGTTCTATAATGAGCAAAGAAAATTGCAAGGAGCGAAAAACATGTTCAGATATTTGGGGGAAGTACTTTGCAGGTTCTAAGGGGCTACACCCAGACCAAATAGATCTGAGATGTGGCCACATAATCATTAATATAACTCGGTTAAAGTGCAGATGGTGCATTCACAGCACATTTGTTCATCAGGGGCTGTTTGGAAAGTTCTTCTCAGCCCTCTGCTGTGGCTTCTGGGCTGTTCACTGAAGTTCCACTGCCCTTTCTGAAATTGTGCTGCTCTGTCTATGCCTTTGACTATGTCATAGTCTTGTGCTATGTCTTTCCTTCCCTCTGCTGAGATGAGCACTATGTGGTTATAGAGATGCCTTTGCATGGCCCCCTTCATCTTGGAGGAAAGAAGGAATATGTGGCAAATACCATGGGTGGGAAAATTACCCTGTGGTCTTGGCAGCTTCTGCAGACATAAATCAGAGTCTGGGCCCTTAGGGAAGAGCAGTGTGAAATCAATAAACCAAATACAACTTTCCTTCTGTGTAAGCGGTGCCACAGAGGTCCACTGTAGTCCAAGAAGTGAGATGTACTTGGTTGGGAAGATGCATGGACAAAACAGCAAAGGAATATAATAATTCACACCCATTTCCTCTCCATGGGCTCATGCAGAACCAAACTACTTATAAACTCTCTGTCTTCTCCCTGGGTTGACCCTCAGGGAAGGCATCATCAACCCCACTGCCATTCCAACCACCAGGGTTATATTTTCTCCCAGCCCTCCCTGAGTGCAGCAGGCCTCTCCATTCCATCCCACATGACTCAGCCCTCAGTGAGGTCTAGTCTACTGTTATTTATCGATAGATTGATCATCCTGTATGCTACTTATGAAAATAGGCCCAGGGTCAATTTTAAGGAAACGAAAACATCCTCTCCTCACCTGCCACATTACACAGGCAATCTTGCAAAACTAGTATTCTTGTGAGGTTACTAAATGCTCTGATTTTAGTTAGGCTGGAAATGCTACAGGCCAAATTGTTCTCTCAGTTACAGCAATTAATCTAGTCCTGTGAAAATAGCTTCTCTGGGGGGAATTTCAGTCCATCTGCTTATCTCCAGGACTAGGAATTACAAAAGTGTGTGAAAATTAGAAAACACACAAGAAGTACATGATCCTCACTTATTAACCTCAGAGGAGTTCTGAGCACTAGTTCAGTGGTTCTCAACCATGAGGTTTCAGGGGGTCTGCCAAGCAGGACCAGTTTTAGACTTTCTGGGGCCCAGGGCAGAAAGCCAGAGTCCCACTGCATGGGGCTGAAGCCTGGGGCCCTGAACCCTGCCACCTGGGGCTGAAGCAGAAGCCTGAACAATTTAGCTTCACAGTGCCCCCTGTGGCATGAGGATCTGGGCAATTGCTCAGCTTGCTACCCGTTAATGCCAGCCCTGGCTTTTATATGCATAAAACCAGTTCTCAAGGCACAGCTGGGCCATGGAATTTTTATAGCATGTTTGGGGGCTTCAGAAAGAAAAAGGCTGAGAACCCCTGCACTAGTTCACCTATCTCCAATACTAACACCTCAGTTTTTCATAGAATCCTAGAAATGCAGGTCTGGAAGGGACCTGGAGAGGTCCTCAAGTCCAGGCCCCTACTCTGAGGCAGGACCAAGTAAACCTAGCAATATAAAGCCTTAACTGTAATCTAATGGCAAAGTGACGTGATTGGATTATGATAGATTCAGAAACTATGAGAGATTAGGAAAAGATATGTGTCAGACTCAAAAAGTTTGGAACTGAAGTTCAGAGAGCTCCTTTCTCAATGGGTGGGGAATCACACTGGTCTTCAAAATTATTACAATTCATTTTTATTAGCAAGAAAGAGGCTTGCACTGAGATCTAAATTTAAAGGGCTTCTGTGGAGGGGTGTCAGGAAGAGAGACACTGTACAATTCATACAGCCATGCTATTTACAACATTCTGTTTCACATGTCACAGTTCAAATCCAGTTGTCTAAAGCTGATGCAATTCAATAGAGTGAGACTATTCTAGCAGTTGTGGCTATTCTGCCTCATTCTTCTTCTTCAACAAAGCGAGTATGCCAGGTTTTGAAACTTTTGAACTGTATCTTCAGCACTCTGAACTCAATTTCCTAGCATCTTTCACAATAAAAATAGGACCACTCTCAAAGTGTTACATTTGCTAAGGCAAACGGATACAGGATGTTCTCTCTCTCTTTTTGTAGGAAAATAATACAGTTTTAGTATGAAGCAGGGCTTAAAATGAAGTAGTTATGCTACCCAGCTGAGGTTTACAGCAAATTGTTTTCAAATAGTGTCAGTGATTAGAATAAGTAACTGAAGTGACAGGCTGTCACAGTGCCAACACTTGTAAGTGCTGTAGCCATGCAAGACAGAGCTACAGGTTATTGCAGAGTCTCTGGAGAGAGCTACAAAATACTGGTCCCCAGGGGTAGAAATGCAGGTATGCAAACACTAAATACAATAGTCTTACAGATGCATGAGGATGCATCACACAGGGAGGAGACATTTGCAAAGTTGCACCCTGGATTTTTGTCACGCGTGACTTCCAATGTTGCTTTTATTGGTTTAAGTCAATACCGTAAAAATATTTTTTCCTGTGGCTGGCTATATACTCTAAATGAACTGTATTTGGACAGAATTGAAGTCTGCTTACATTATCTTTCCAATATAGTAATTGCTCCAATTTTTTTAGTAACATGTAATGGTTGGATCAATCGTTATGAAAACACCAGCTTTTTTACTAATATATTCCTCTGAGGACATTAAGTTTTGCTTAAATTAACAAAAAGTCTAGTGTGCACAGGTTCTCAGACTGAAATGCATAAGAACTGAACAATTCTATAGGGGGTTATCTGACTCACCCCTCATTCACTTCACACACAGAATTTTTGTTATCACATAACACACTAATGCAATATTGTCAAGAGAAGGAAAACTTTATAAAAACCTTTTTAAAAAAGTGACAGTCGCACATTAGAAACTATTTCTAAACCACAACAACTTCAAACTTTATATGTAAATTGCCACCCCAGACTTTTTAAAAAGAACCAATGTCATTTTCCTATTGCATCCATTCAGAACTTGTAGAATTGGTTGTTTTTTTAAAACAATGGCATCGATTTTTAGGACCCACAAACTGCAAACACAGATAATTGTCAATGTGGTTTTGTGCTTACCATTATTTCAAAGCATAGGGCAGGTCATTTAGATATCTTAGGAATAGATCTGATCCTCAAGAGAATTTGTGTACCTAATTTCAAAATCTAGACCTTCCAAATCCTTAGATCCTCAAAAACTGTCATCTAACTCTATAGGCATCTAAGTTCCCATGGAGCCCAAATTTTCTCTCTTAAACTTGCCCGGGCATCTAAAAACATATGAGTGAGCACGCACTGTATACACCCACCCCAGTTCTGAATCCCTGCTCACAACTAGGCATTCCCCTGCCTAGCTTGCCTTCAGGGCCCAATCTGGTAGGTGTTTAGCAGATTAGGCTTCTATAAACAATGCTGGAGAAGGAGGTAGTGGTGGTCCTGCCATTCATTTTATAACTTTTAACCCAGAATGAGAGTTCAATTTCCGTTTCTGGCTGATGTAGAAAAGAGACTTAAATTTGAGTGTCCTCTCTCCTAAGGAGAGCGCACTAACCCCTGGCTTGTTGGGCATTCTGGGGCAAGTTGTTTTCAGCCTCTCCTAATGAAGCAATTCCATATTAAATATGCTTTAGAGCAGGGGAACAGGAAACTGGGTTTTGCTGCTTCCAGGTGAATACCCTAACCACAGGGCTATAGAGTTATCTCACCCCTCCCTCTCTAGCCCAATAAAACACTGCTGCCTTCTCTCTTGGTTTTTTTTTCCTTTTTCTTTCTTTTTTTGGGGAGGGCAGAGGGGCACTAAGGGGGATACACCTAACTCCAGAAGAGGATTCATTGCAATAAATCCTGAGCAGCAAGAGGCACCTTCCTCTGACCCATATTTAAGCACCTAATTCCCTTTGAGGGGCAGAATTTAGACCCCACCCATGTCCTCAGAATTTTCTATTGGCTAGCTTAAGAGGCTCCCCTCTCAATTTGAGAGCTTTTGTGGATCTCATTTTTAAGCACCTTACTCTCCCCATAGGGAGCCTGGGTGCCTAACCCAGGGCTATGGATTCCATCAGGTGGCTTGGCCCCTGAAAATTTAGCACTGCAACATTGAGACTAGGTGTACACTACAGACCTTACAGTGGCACAGCTGTACCGATGCAGCTGCATCGCTGTAAGGTCTCCCATATAGCCATTCTATGCTGATGGGAGAGAGCTCTCCCGCCGGCATGATTAAACAACCAACAAGTAGTGGTAGCTGTGTTGAGAGGAGAGCATCTCCTGCTGACAGCACTGTCCACACCAGCGCTTCTGTCAGTGTAACTTATGTCCAGTCAGGGGCGTGGGCTTTTCCACAAAAGTGCTAGTGTAAACATAGCCTTACCCTAAGTTCCCTTTACAGATCTAGCCTCAGTCCCTTACTGCATACACAAGCCAGCTATTGAGGCTAAGGGCCAAATTTTATGCTGGGTCATATCTGGACTCTTCAATAACACAATTAATTGAAAGTGTGATTTAAGACATATAAATACCTAATGACCTTATCTGTGTGTCTTAAATTTCACATGTGCGTAGAAATAGGAAGGCCCAATTACAGTCTTATTGAAAATTTATTAAAACATCTGAATGATCTTGAATAAATATTGTTACTTTTTTTTTTTAAACAGCTTGAGAAGGGCCTTGAAGTTTTTTTTCCATTAGGAAGAGAAACTGATGACAGAGTCAGGTATTTCTCTGAGGCAATCCTGTTTATTTACAAAGAATTCACACAAAGTCCTGTTTCCCTGAACACAGTAGAAAGCAATTTCCTTGCTCACAATTCCAAGCCTGCCTTTCCAGACAGTACTCTGACCAGAAGCTCTGCCTCTTGGCTTTCTCTCAGGATCACACTAGAAGTGATTCTCTTGCTATCTCATTGGCTTTCTGACGGCTTATGACTCAAACACACACAGCTATGATCAAAATAAAACCCCATCACCTACACTTGCACTTACTCAGGTAGAGGCTTCCATTCATACAGGGTAAAACGTAATGGCAGGACAAGGATTGCAGGGGGATTTGATCCTGAAAGTGCAGATAAGCGGCCATGAACTTATTCTTGCCTATGAACAAAAAGGAACATTAAAAAGGGAATATGCAGCTAAGCAGCTATTCTGCGCTGAGAGAATGAAACATAAGGGCATGTCCCTGCATACATGATCATTGCCCTTTTCATACCCTACAAGCACACAGAAGGCATTACACTTACACACACACACACAAACACAGAGAGAGAGAGAGAGAGATTCCTAGTATTTAAATTTATCCATTCACAGGCACCACAGAAATCACCTTGCAAAGCTTCTCATGATGAACCAAAATCTTGTTCCACTGGAAAGAGAGACTCCTGGCTTCTCAGTGGTATAAAGCATTCAATTCTAGTTCTCTTGGGTTCTGAAATATCTGATTTTAAGCTTCTCTTTAGTCCAGGACTGAGCACTGTCTGTTCTGTGCTTCCCATCATTGGGAAATTCCACATTTGACAAACAGGAAAGAGCAAGCATTTCTCTGTCAGGTTGGGGAAAAAAGTGGGAGGGGGAAGTTTGGAGGAGATAGATATTAATGGGCAGAGTGGAGGTGAGGCAGTCAAAGGTGCCTTATAAATGAAACTTGTCACAAGATGTGGCTGTGTGTTACATCAAGTGATCCAGTGTGATTTAATGAACAAAGGCACAGTGCTAAGAGACAGCAGACTTGAGTTCTATTCCCAGCTTTGCCACTGAACTTCTGTGACCTTGGCCAAGTCACTTCACTTCTCTGTGTTGCTGTTTTCCTTCCCACTCTGGTCTTGTTTACTTAGATTGTGAGCTCTTAATTGCACAGATTATCTCATGTGTGTGTGCAGCACTTTGCACAATGGGGACTCAGTTTCAGCTGGGGACTCTGTGAGCTACTGTAATATAAACAACAACTTGTACAGAGTATAGTCAATATTTTTAGAATTGACCATTTATTTTGGGGCCTTAAATTGGGTATCCAAAATCACTGGCTACTTTTGAAAATGTCATCCAATACGTATTTGAACACAAGGAAGATTAGCCATAGGCAACTACAATACTTTAATTTATGATGCAGCCTTCACCTCCCCATCGTGGGAATTTACTTATCACAACTCAGAAATTAATTTAAGGCATCATGAAAAAAAGTCTTCTTTAATGTTGAATTATGAGTCCAAATTTCAGATTTCAGTTTACTCTATTTTAGGCATTTATGGAGCATCAGTCACCACTGTATCTAGGAAATGTATCCCTCTGTATGGTGTTATGAAATATCTGAGTAAGTACTTTGACAATTTTTATATTGCAGAAAGAGACTTTGAAGAAATTGGGATTTCTTTTCTTGGTTCCTTTGCATACTGCTTCTTTCCCTGCTTTTTTCCCCTCTGTAAAATAACATGGCATGTGTTACGCTGGATCCCAAACTGACTTTCTTTTCAGAACAGCATGACAAGTACAGTGATGGAGCTGAAAACCATAAGAAGTTATCATTACACTTTCAGCAATGGTATCATAATCAATCTTATGTTTTCACCAGTTAGACATATCCCACAAATCAACCATATGTAACCACAGATAGAAATGACATGATTTAATCTTTGGTGCAATAAAGTACAATGAATCAAATTGTGACCTACAGATACCTGTACCATAAGCAATGCATTCAGCTAAAAATGTGTTTATCGTTAGTATGGCCACATAGCTACCACTAAGGCAACCAAGGATACTGCCATGGTACCACTGCAACTGCAGAATACATATCAGGCCTTTACAAAATATTTTAAACAGATGAATAGTGTGTGAGAGATGACAGTACATTCTAGTGAAGCAAAGCAGTCAAAGAGAAACAGTTGAGTTACATTTCTGTTTTCCACCAGGTTTCTACAACTGCCACCACTATGTAATAAGGGCTGAATTCTGCACTGGCTTTCCACACCGCTAAAATTAATAGGAGTGGCACATACAACTGAGGATCTTATTTGCGATAAAAAGTGCAAATTTCAGATGTAGGGCCCAATTCTGGCCTCACTTGTCCAGGTGTAACTCCCACTGTAACAGTGGAGTTATACCTGTAACTGAAGCTAAAACTGAGCCTGTAATGTATGCAGGTCTGACTCTTGGAGACAATGACTCATAGCATATCTAAATTTGGCTCTTTGTGATGAACACCAAGAAACCAAACTGTGGTGCAGGCAGCTATGCAACTGCTGTGATTAAGCTTTCTGGGTTCTCCACCTTTACATTGTCTAAGAATTTGATTCTTCAGGAGCAGCTTCCACTTTGTGAGGGAGAGCAATGCAGAGGGGAGAGAGCTCTGCCACAGAGATTTTTTTCCCCTTCTCATTCTGTTTTTCCTTAATCTACTCTTTGTCTGCTAAGAAGTGCACTGTTTGTACACAGCTCTGAATATGCAAAGTACAGAGTGAATGCTAAATATTAAAGGAATGCTGTCAACTTGATACAGTAACTCCTTGCTTAACGTTATGTTATGTTCCTGAAAAATGCCCTATAAGAATTAATGTAAATAGTAGGGTTAGGTTAGGTTCCAGGGAAAAAAATTTTGCCAGACAAAAGATATTATATACATATACAGTATAAGTTTTAAATAATTGTAAACAATTTAATACGATACTCACCAATGATGTTTGTGAAGCTTGGTTGAGGCAGGGATGTAGTGGGGTCAGGGTGCATGGGCTCGCTCTGCTCACCTGCCCAGTGCTCTCGCCAGGGAGCAGGGTCAGTGGCTTGCCAGCTCCCCAGCTGGAATGATGGGTGGGCTGATAAGGGCTAGCTCCTGCACCTCGACCATGCTCCTGAAACATCTGGTGGGTGGAACAGGAGAAGCCCCCACGCTCTGACCCCACTCTATGGCTGGAACACTGGGCAGATGGAACAGGGCAAGCCCCCGAGTCCCAACCCCACTCCCTGGCAGGAGTGCCAGGCGGGCGGAGCAGGGCAAGCCAAACAACCTTATAATGGAACATTGCGCAACTTTAAATGAGTATGTTCTGTAATAGATCAGCAACCTCATAATGAAACAATGTTAACCAGGATGACTAAGTGAAGAGTTACTGAATTATAAATCAATGGATTGGGGTTTTTTTAACCTACCATCTTCACAAGTAGATGAGACTTTAGATGAGAAATTAAGCACTGAAAGAGGAATACTGTGCACCTGACAGTGCTTTGTGGCCTTGTCAGTTTTACTTCTGGCCTGACAGTGTCATGTACCAGTCTCATGAACTAGCAGGACAACATAACATTCACATGCGTTGCTCTGGAGGGAACATTTAGCTGAAACATTTATAACAGTGCTGCTACTTCCATTTCACAGGTATGGGGATGCATAAGGTAAATGAGACATTCACAGCTTCTGCAAAAGCCAGTGAGGGCATAGCCAGGCAGTTGTATTCCCATTCCCAGCAAGACTCCTTCAGGTGTCAGGCAGGTGGGAGATGGTGCCACCAGTGAATGGAGTCAGGAAAAGGAGCACTTGGGTAGAGGGCCATGCTTCCCTGGAGTTCTGCATTAAATTGGGGAGAGTGTGCCTTCCTGTACCCACTGAGAGCTGCAAAAGGGAGATGGAACAACAAAGTCAGGCAGACAGTTCTCCTTTCCCCCTTGCCTCTCCATAGAGCTGGGAGGCAAGTGGTGCAACGGGAGCATCACACACTACCTGAATCACCTCCTTATAAATAGTAGAGTCAGCAGTTGTAATGGAGACTTAAGGCATCTCTTGATGTTTTTGCAGATCCAGGGAATACAGGAGCATAGTGGGGAAAGATGTTCCTATTTCCATTACAACCAGGACCCCTCCAGGAAGACAGGTAGCATCAGACTTCCTTTACTACACAAATCCTGGCACTGAACTGAGGAGCCAGAACAAGCCAATCAGAGTGGGAGGGGGACCTCACTTTCCAGACACTAATTTGGAGCCAGAAAACAGCGAGGGAGCTGAGCAAAGGTGTGGGTAGGGAAGGGCATCCTCATTCCCTTGACTCAATAATACAGCACGCTGTTTCTACTGCTCTGGCTGTGATTGCAAACAGAGGACAAGGAATTCTGCCTGAGTGACACATCTGCGACTCATCTTCTTGGGACCTGTTTGTGCAGCATGCGCGCACACACACACACACACATCCCCACGCACGCTGATCACAGGAGAACACAACATTAAAAATACACATTATAAGAAACTGTTAATTGGGCATGAACTTTGGGAAACATTATTGATTTTTTTTTACACTGAGAGCCCCTTTGAACTCAGTGTTCTCAAAATCCAGAACAGGAAATTTATTCCTACTTACTCTTTTCATTTGACTCTTCTGTTTTCCCTCAGCCAACACACCAGGGATTGAACTCAGAACCACCAGAGCTTAAAGAATTCTTTACAACTTGACCTACAGAGCCAGTGTCTAGGATACCTTTCTTGTGGTGTGTGTATGTGGCTAAGAGAAGGAATGTCAGAGGTGCTATATAGAGGAAATTGGAAAGGGAGTCAAGAGAAGTTGATTTGTTTGGAGGTTGGGGGGTAGGGGAATTTTTCATGTGATGGCAATCCTTCAGCAGAAAGCCTCTCATTCTAGGACAGCAAAAACTGAAGCCACAGTAGTTCCCCACTAAGCAGTGCTTGAACTGCGACATTACACTGCTCAACAGCCAAAATGCTTCTGAAATAAATGTAGTCCAACTTTACTAATTCTGGGTCACTGAGAACAAAAATGATGCTTAAAATTGTTGATTGGCTCTAGTTTTCAAGATATGCTATTGGGTCAGTATATATGACCGTTGACTTGGGAATGGCGGAGGATAAGTGAGTTATAAAGGGAAGGGATCTCAATTTAAACCAGAAATGACTAAAATACATCTTTGACTGGATCTATGAATAAATCTATGACTGGGTTTGGAAAGTACTTGCTTTTTAGGCAAAACCATGAATGATAGAATCTGAAGCTGCTATTGCGTCATACATGATATGAATTGCATCATGTTATTCCTAGAAGTCATGGATGATGCAATCATAACGAAGCTTACATCACTCTGCTGAACAAATTGCCCCATATCAGCTCTAGAAATCATACAGTGTCATGCTTTCTTATTTGTCAGTGTTTGATTTTGCAAAGGGACACATTTCTGTTTAGCCAAAGTGAGCAGAGATGCCTCGTACTTGTGTGAACAGTGCAGATAACTTCTGCTATGGTTGTGGTGAAGTGACTTTTGCATCACAAAAGCGCAGTATAACCACTATGGTTAAGAAAGCCTATCACCTTTATTTTGGCTGAAAAATTGGAGATCAGGACAAGAGGTGGAGCCAGAGGGACCTGCAGCAGGAGGGGTGAGTAGGAGAGCAGGCTGGGGCGAAAAGGAAAGCGGTGAGCAGCGGGGGTTGAGTAGGTGAGGGGTGAGTAGGTGAGTGGGGGGTGAAAAGGTGAGTGGCGGGCAGCGGGGTTGAAGAGGTGAGCAGCGAGGAAGTCAGCAGCGGGTGGGTGGGCAGGGGTGAGGAGGCAAGAAGTGGCAAGCCAGTGGCAGGCGAGGGTTCTCAGGGCAGGCATGGGGGTTTCTGGCAGGGGAGTGAGGAGGTGAGTGGCAGGTGGGAGGAGGCAAGCGGTGGGTGGGGGACTGAGGAAGAAGGCAGAAAGACAGCAGTGGGCCAGGGGGTGAGGACGGGGTGCTGTGGTGGGGCTGAGCGGGGACCTGGGGTAGAGTGGGGGTGGAGCGTGGGAGGAGCAGGGGTGGACTGTGGGTGGGGCCAACACCCCCCCTAGAGTGTCCTCTTTTTTGAATGTTCAAATATGGTAACCCTACTGAACAGTGACATCTTCAGTGAGCTTAAACACAAAAAGGAAGCTTGCAAGACTTAAATATGAAATATGAATACTTTGAAATCGTACAGAACCTTTTCATCTGAAGATGTCAAACTACTTTACAAACATCAAGTAAATCACATTGTGCCTCTTAGAAGAATATTTAATGTCATTTTACAAGTCACATACAGAGAAAAGCAGAGAAATAATGGCAGGTTACTGAAAATTCCTGGCCCATCATGTAAGACCTTTGAGGCAGGAACTCTATATTTATACAGTTCTTAGCACACGGTGGCCCAGCTCAATGAATATCATATTGCAGATACTTACAAAGAGTCATTAGAAGTGTGTGTATTTTACAGTAAAGCTATGATTTTTTTTTTCAGATTCTTGAGGCACAATGGCCTATTACACAAACTCAGCTAAATCCTAGTCATCTTACTCACAAATTATTCCCACTATCATATGATCAATAGCTTGAGTCACAGAAACAAGGTCAGATAAACACTCGTTCAGTACATTTCCCTGTTTTCATCATTTTATTCATTATATAGCTGTAAAATTTAATTTGAACTAATTCATAATACATATATTAGCACGTGCTTCTAGCAACTGATCTGAATACCAATTTTACTCTATTGTATCAAAACAAAGGATTACAGTGGAAAGTCTTTGAAAGTATCATCAACATTTAAGGAACCAGAGGTGCTGCAGGTTTACATGGTTTTTTTTTTGTTTGTTCTTGTTTGTTTGTTTTTGAGGGTTTTTTGTTTTGTTAAATTCAGTGATATTTAATTGGGTTTGCTTTTAGTTTTAAACTGCCATTTTATTTCCCTGGGTAGAGTATCCAAACAGCCTAAGTCTAAATCATACCAAACTTCCTTGTGAAAAAGAAATGCCTTCAAAAATTTTTAAGGGGTATACTGTTTAGCAGCATCATGGATAGGCAGTATCCTAGAGGTTAGGCACTGGACTGTAACTCAGGAAATCTGGGTTCAATTCTTGGCTCAGACACTAGTTGGCTGAGTGACTTTGGGCAGTCACTTCTCTGCTGTGTGCCTTAGTTTCCCCATCTGAAAATGGAGACAATACCCATCTCTTTGGAAAGTACTTTGTGAACTACAGAAGAAAAGTGCTACGTAAGAACTAGATATTATTCTATAATGCTGGTAATTTGTTTTCAAATTTCAGGTCACATTTTAAATAGCATTTCTCACCACCACTAAACCAAACAGTGTATGCTAAAATGTTACTCACTCCATGATTCAGCCAGCTAGAGGACTATGAATCTATGTAAGAACAAACACTTCTAAAGCCTTATCCCATGTTCCTACAACTACCTGACACACCGCTGCACATGCATGGCACCCATTGACTTCAATAAGAGTTAGCCTGTATGGAGCCAATTGCAAGATTTGGACCCAACTTAGGTTTAAAACTCTCCACATACTTAGTCCAGTTTACCTCACATATCTCTGTTTCTGTCCCCTATCATACTACCTACATATTTCTAAAGCTTGCCTATCCACATAATATCACCAATGTCAGTGCAAGAGCCTTTCCCTCTGCACTGCCTGACATCCAAACCAGCTACCCTCTAACTCGCTGCCCCTCTCTCTCTCCAAATCTGATCTGAAAGTTTCTCTTTTCTCCCTTCCTTTGCATCTCCCTCAGCTAATGCTTCTTTCAATGGAGAAAATCCAGTTTCACTGCTAGAATCTAGGCTGAGTTTGTGTGGATGACAGTTAAACTCCTCCATCTATTTCTTTGAAAGATAAACATGTGATACTGCGTGGGGCCCAGTGAACATAGACGCCCTCCCTCCCCCCCACCTCATGCCATTTTTATAAAGTCCTCCTCTAGGACTGAACAGCATGTGAAATACAAATATATTGTTAGAGTCTAATGTAACTGTTCCTCTTTTTGATCCATCTCATCACTTACATTACTGTACACTTACTGTATTTAAATTTGCAATACTTTTCAAGATACAGTCTGTACAAGAAACACTACACAAAACAAAGTTGAAACACAAGACCACATGCATCATTTTAAAAAATATATCTATTGGTTTTACCATACATTCTGCTAGGTGTGCTGGAAAATTTTGTATAGCAGGAGTGCTGAGAGCCATTGAACCAAACTGTAAACCCCATATATGATGGAAACCACTTCAAGCCAGGGGATGCAGCAGCACACATAGTTCCAGCACCTATGCACTCTGCATGAAAGGAATCCATTCCCTCATGTACAGTCAGGAGGATTACATTACTATTGCATAAGGATACATTTCCTCATGCATTGCAAAAGTATTTTAAGTAGTTCTTTCCATCCATGTAGATATTATATTGTTTTACAACTTAATTTAAATAACAAATCTGATTCTGTGACAGGTGTATGTACCACTTTCCTCATACTAACAAAGGAAAACATGAGAGGTACTTACAGAGAAGAAACAGATGCAACAAGCAGGAGAGCATTGCAAAATGGCCTCTTTAGGGCTGCAGCAACTTGACTGTGCCAAATTTAAAGGGCCACCAGGAGAAAGGCATGCTGGGAAAAATCCCATAATTTAGCAATCCTGCTCTCAGAACAAGAAAGTCATCAAGAAAAGTATTCCCTCTGTCAGCAGTAGATATCGTTACATGATTTGTAGTTAAGGTTTTTTCCTCAGTCCTAGTCTTAGGTGAAATCTGCTAATTTGTAGCATCTCTGCATTTTTTTAGCCTCCCTTCAATGCCCAAGTCCCCTTCCCCCATTATGTGGGCTTATTACAGTGTCTGTAATGAGCTAAAAGGCAGAGAGGAATAGCTCAGTGGTTTGTGCATTGGCCTGTTAAACCCAAGGTTATGAGCTCAATCCTTAAAGAGGCCATTTAGGACTCTGGGACAAAAATCTGTCTGGGGATTAGCCCTGCTTTGAGCAGGGGGTTTGACTAGATGACCTCCTGAGGTCTCTCCCAACCCTCATATTCTATAGACACCCTAGTCCCTCTTCACCTGAAATTATCTTAATATGCATACTGCTAAATAGTGGATGAAGGCTACACCCTTCATTACAATGGGCTTTAATAATATAAAATTTTGCTTCAGGTTGCATTGATGTATTTGCACATTAGTCAGAGATGTAGGATTGGATTTCTCCACTCTCTTGCATAGTTATTAACATGAATGTGAAGTGGGAGTATGGGACTACCATTCTGATCGGATAGCATTTTATAATCACTTTGCACTGGGGTAAATCACTTCACAAGGCAGTGGAAAACCAGGCTGTATGATGATCAAGTCAGAAATCCTAAGAAATCCAAGGAAAGTGTCTTTTTACCTCATTACAGACACTAACTGTTTATCTTTTTGAAAGCAACAAGCAGATAATTGGCCCAGGTTATAAACCAATCTCCTAGTTTCCCTATTCTGAAAATAAACACATAATTTTATATACAATATAAAAACAAAACCCAAGTATAATCAGTTTTGTCTGAACAATTGAAGCCAGGAATTGAGAGTCAGGATTCTTGCACTGGATTCCTGTAAACACACCTACACTCTGAAAATCAAGCTAATTCATTTCTGGCTTAACCATCACTACCTCTAATAAAGAATTTGTGGGCTGATTTATGCCAACACTTGTGCAGGTAGAGGCCAATAGGGTTTCCTAGATGCAAATGAGAGAATAATCTACAGGCACTAGAGTTGCACGGCTGTCACCCAGCTCAAAAATTGGTTTGCACTCTTTTGCATTGCTATTGATGTGTAAGAAGGAAAGGCCCTGATCCTTAAAGGGAGTTAGGCATTGTGATGCTGAGCGTTACAATGCTTAACTTTTAAGCACCTAGAAAAATCACAGGAACAACACTGCAATCCACAAAGCCTGAGTTAGGCACTTCAGACTGTGATCTCCGAAAACCAGCCTGCTAGGCGGGAAGTCACCTGAACTAGCCAGTGGCAGATACCAACACGAGGGGTGTATCCTAAGCCCAACCCCTCTCATCAAGTTAAGTACCATCTAAATCCAGACTGCAAGGAGGCAGCTATCTCTGTTAGTAATTCACAACCAGGAACCCCTCTACTAGAGTCAGATGGTTTTGGGGGCTAAGTCATTTTTTGTAAGAATGAGTTAGGCACCTCTCTTACTGCACACATCCCAGGTGAGTGCTCTACCCCCTACACTAAAAGTGGCATCTCCTCCTTTCAGAATTTGAATGGGTCAGCCTCTGAGCAGAACTATTAGCTCAGACCTCATATGCAAGATAGGTAAGTCCTACTTTCTCCTTAGATGGGAGTTTTGCAGATGATGGTGGAGCCTAAAACTGGGACTTAGGTCCCTAAACCCCTTATTTAGGCATCTAAGTGCCTTTATGGATTGGGGCCTAAGAACCTAGCTTGACTCTCTGAGCTTTGACTGAGAATGCAGGGCTGGAAGTTTGGTTTAAAAAAACAAAAGAAAAGAAATGAGCAAACTTGATATGATAGAAATGCAATAAACATAGAACCCATGCTGCCATTTGGACAGAATCACCCTAATTAAATATGGATAAAACCAATAGAGTTCTATAGAAATTACATAAAAAAATCTACAGACAGATGTGTATTTTTCATTAAATCCCATAGAAATTTTCCAAAAGGAATTTTTTTAGAGCAGAGCTGCTTTGTACACTCTCTTATGCTTCAATTCCCTTTTCTCTAATATTAAAATAATAATATTGATCTGCACAGGGATGTTGTAATATCAGATCCTTCTATAAAATGTTATTGATATAGGCTAACCAAACTTTGCCTAATACTCTTCTTATAAATGCCTGTGCAGTCTCTCAGTAACATAGACTGAGTATCCCTGAGACCTGTTTTCTTTGCAGTCTTGCTCTTCACTCAGGCAGTTTCTGGCCCATGACTCAGTGGATGACCCATAGTTTCTTTGAAGCACCTTCTTTCCCATCTACCAAGGTCTTCCTGACTTTATAATGCTTTTCTGCAGCCCCAACATTCACCTCTGTTTCCCAAACTCTTAATTTTATCGTAATTGAACATGAAATACTAAATGGTCAATTAGCTAAATCACTCAAAACTTATAATGGAACTTTAATACTCAGTTTTCAGTTTATACACAAGTATCAGAGGGGTAGCCGTGTTAGTCTGGATTTGTAAAAGCAGCAAAGAATCCTGTGGCACCTTATAGACTAACAGACATTTTGGAGCACGAGCTTTCATGGGTGAAAACCCACTTCGTCAGATGCATGACTAGTTTATACATGGACACTTATGGTGAATTAACATAGAGCAACATGTCACAAAGCTTCACAAACATTTATAAACAGAGGAAGCAAAACACATGTAGATTAAAGAAAGAAAATGTAAGTGATGAGATGGATCAAAAAGAGGAACAGTTACATTAGACTCTAACAATATATTTGTATTTCACATGCTGTTCAGTCCTAGAGGAGGACTTTATAAAAATGGCATGAGATGGGGGGGAGGGAGGGCGTCTATGTTCACTGGGCCCCACGCAGTATCACATGTTTATCTTTCAAAGAAATAGATGGAGGAGTTTAACTGTCATCCACACAAACTCAGCCTAGATTCTAGCAGTGAAACTGGATTTTCTCCAGCTCATACATCATCATCAGTAATACCGGTATTGTAAGGCAGATTGCACTTGTCCTGACACATGTGCAAGCCCACCTGATGCTAATATAGATTTACAGGTATCAGTGTGGGCAGGATCTGAAATGTTTTGCTGCAACAGAGCCATATACAAGTTGCATCATTTCAGTGAGCAACATGCCCATCTACCATTGCTCCATGTCACAGCTTTGTTGCAGTTTGTTTCATTAACGTCAATTACAGCTATCACTAAAATAGCTGGCATACCATTAGCTGGCATTTATTTCCACAGGCAAAAAAAGGAAGTCTATATTATATAATTGGCATTTCATTCTTAAAAATCTGTTTTCTTTCCACAGTAAACCACGTCTGCTTTTGGATACCACACAGATTCATCTTGTCAGCATTTGAGGGAATGTTTACTTGACAGAAGCATTAGTAGTGGAATATCAGCCTCATTGGAGGGAAGGCCAGTCCATCTTGCCAAGAGCGATCAAGATCCATCAGTTTATCACATTGATCTACCCAGCATCATTGCCAGTATTGTTGTAGAGCCGTTGTGGAGGGGGGGGGGAAATTGCTGACCCACTAATGCTAACATTAGTTGTTCCACTGTCTGCAAACAAGATTCATACTGAATGGCTGCTTGGTCTAGCCAAAATTATCTGGGACTTTTCTATTAGAGATAATATTCCTTTTGCACCAACAAGTAGGAACTCTATTGAGATTGGCTAATTCAATTCAACCCATTTTATCAGATGTCTTTTTAATGAAATCTAACAATAGTTTCATTTGTTATGTTATTAGTTTTCCCAGTGGTAGCAGCAAAACTTTAGCACTGTTGAAAGCTAAACAGCAGAGCTGTGCCAATGTCAACAGTTTATCAGCACTGTGTGCCAGCTTGATATTGCAAAGTTGCTTTAGTCCTTTGTTTTGTCTCACTCTCTTTTGCACAGGGGATTTACAGCGAAGATGTCATCTCCTTGCAAAATTTGCCCTGTGGATTAATGTGTACATAGACTGAAGTATGAACTCCCAGAAGAAATCTGAAATAATCTTGGACTTCACAGTGACATGCAGATATTTAAGATTAAATCTGGAAAACTCAATTATATACTTAGAGGGACAGATTATCTCAGTTGCTCATAGTAACAACTTCTGCTAAATAAATATTTTGTAGGAAAGGATCTACAACGTTTTATTTTCTAGATGACATCTAAATCCTCCTGTTGAGATTATCAAATTTAAAGTCTTTCATCAATTAGTCTCCAGAGGAGCTCAAAAAAGTTGCCACTCCTTCAGTAAGGCCCCTGCTGCTTCACTTGATTTATCACATTATAAAGACCTACACTGTACTGCTGATGTTTGCAAGAAGTCAGAAAATGATATTGAGAAGATGGATTCATTTGCATGATCCTTGCTTAGATTTTTAGTTGTATCTTTATCTTTAGAAAAATGTTTTTATTTGGTCTGTAAATTTAGTGCCGGTGAAAAATTCCAGACTGACATTCTATGGGATAGATCCAGCACAGGCAGTGGCAATGCAATCTTCCTAATGCAATGTGGTGCTGTATGCTTGAATATGACCATTTATGTCATTGATATTATCACTGTTATACAATTGCAATAATCTTGAACAAAGAAAGAACATAAGAATGGCCCTACTGGGTCAGACCAAAGGTCTGTTTAGCCCAGTATCCTGTCTTCCAACAGTGGCCAGTGCCAGGTGCCCCAGAGGGAATGAACAGAACAGGTAATCATCAAGTGATCCATCCCCTGTCACTCATTCCCATCTTCTGGCAAACAGAGGCTAGGGACACCATTCCTGCCCATCATGGCTAATAGCCATTGATGGACCTATCCTTCATGAATGTATTTAGTTCTTTTTTGAACCCAGTTATGGTCTTGGCCTTCACAATATCCTCTGGCAAGGAGTTCGACAGGTTGATTGTGCGTTGTTTGAAGAAATACTTCCTGTTGTTTGTTTTAAACCTGCTGGCTACTAATTTCATTTGGTGACCCCTAGTTCTTGTGTTATGAGAAGTAGTAAACAACAACACTTCCTTATCTACTTTCTCTACACCAGTCATGATTATATAGACCTCAATCATATCTCCTGTTTGCCATCTCTTTTCCAAGCTGAAAAGTCCCAGTCTTATTAATCTCTCCTCATACGGAAGCTGTTCCATGCCGCTAATAATTTTCATTGCCCTTTTCTGAACCTTTTCCAATTCCAATATATCTTTTTTGCTATGAGGCAACCACATCTGTACACAGTATTCAAGATGTGGTCATACTATGGATTTATATAAAAGCAACGTGATATTTTCTGTCCTATTTTCTATTCCCTTCGTAATTCGCTTTTTTGACTGCAGCAGCACATTGAGTGGATATTTTCAGACACCTATCCACAATGACTCCAAGATCTCTTTCTTGAGTGGTAACAACTAATTTAGATCCCATCATTTTATATGTATAGTTGGGATTATTCTTTCCAGTGTGCATTACTTTGCATTTGTCAACATTAAATTTCATCTGCCATTTTGTTGCCCAGTTACTCAGTTGTGAGAGATCCTTTTGTAGCTCTTCACCATTTGCCTGGGTCTTAATTATCTTTAGTAATTTTGTATCATCTGCAAAATTTGTCATTTATGTCATGTAAGATGTCAATGGAAACGTTATGATTTGTTAAGTATGATTACCCTGTTTATATACATGTAGCTGAAGTTAAGAATGTGGGCTTAGTACAGTTATTTTATACATCTGTTATATTTATGGGTAACGCCCACTGGATAAAATTTACATTAAGGCCAGACTGCTATATAGTGATGGTCCATCAAAGACACTTAGCTCTCACAATGGGCCATATAAGAAACTCATTCCTCCCAGATAGCTCTTCCTGTGGTCACATTAGCAAGAATATGGGCAATGGCTGTCTCATGATTCATCAAAGCATGTAAGGACATGCAACATGGTCATGTTACCCTGGGCTATGACCTTGGTTTGAGACAGTAAATTTCCAGGTATATGGACAGAGGATATAAAAGACCCTTGAGATATTTTGATTTTTGCCTCTTTTGAGCCCTAATTCTCTGGACTGTGGATTTACAACTAATAGGAGCATTTTGAACTATGGCCTGAGGACGTTCCAGTCATTTGGAAGTTAACAGAGAGAAAGCAGAAGCCACCAGTGCTACCAACCTGATATGAGGACTTCACAATTATTTGTATGTATATGATCTAATAACCATTATTAATCTTATTTTATTTTTAAACCTCTGGTTACTAAAGGATTGATATCAGCATGATTATTGGGTAAGAGCTGGCATACCCTGAACTGGCTAAGTGGCTGATCTCTTGGAATTAGAAGAATACACTATTTGATTAAATTCATTTTCAGTATCCACCCATCATAGAGTCCAGTGTCTGGGTGGCAAAACAAGGGCTGGAATGCCTAAGAAGACTGCATTTCTGACTTCTTGTTAACCTGTGTGATGAGCTAGAAGTTTGCTTTTGTTACTGGCTTGGTATAAACTCATGATAGAGTAACCACCAACAGAGCTGTCCCTAAGGTACAGTGAACTAGGGCAATTGCTCTAGACTCTGTGCTTTGGGGAACCCCACAGGAGGCAGGCAGGGAGGTGAGGCAGGAAGGCAAGCAGGGTTGAGGAGGTGAATGGGGAGGAGAGTAGCAGGCCAGTAGGGGTGGGGGTGAGGAGACGACCTCCTCCAGAAACTTCCCCTCCCCACAATGCCTCCTGCCTACCCACAGGCCCCACCAGTCAGCGTCTCCCCCTCCCTCTCAGCACCTACCACAGCTCAGATATTTCGCCCATGGCGTCAGGAGGCACTGGGAGGAGGGGAAAGGAACATTTTAAAGAAATATCACCTTGAAAAAGTGAGCATTTAAAAAAAATAAGAGGAGAAGCACAGGAAGCAACTGGAGGTTTAATTTTTTTTTTTAAAAAAGAGCATACTCAGGTTGAAATATTTTTGCTTTAGTTAAAACCCATTAAGCTAGAACAATAGCTAGAGGTCCATGATATTGTGACAAGGACATGACATCAGAACTGTAGCTAGAGTGGCTGGAAATGCCTGGCTTTTGAATTAACTACCATGGGAACGACTACTTCATAGTATTATCCTCTTGTGTCAAGGGACACGAGCTTTGATATCCTCCTTACCCCCATTGTTGCTGACTTATACAACAGCTGCTTCATTACAACTTCCGTAACCAACAGCAATATCCATCTAACAGAAGCCCCCAGTCCAACCCTGTTGTTGTCCATGCAGCAAGATCACAGCCACCTGAGGAATAATTCACTTTCACAGCACAGCAAAAGCTAGATCTCTTGTCTTGTAATGGACAATACTCCTTACACCATTTCAGTGGAGTGGTTGTGTTATCTGCTATATTTCTTTACCTGAAATAGGCCAGATTTGGCACAGTGCCAAGAACTCCAGCTGAAATCAATAATACATTTTAAAAGCTGGACATAATTTTTTTCCTGAGACCAATGTTATCTTTCATATAACCAGCCTATACATTGTTATGTAGGAATTTAAGTAAATCTCCACTATCAGAGGTATTTATAGTACCTACTTCCAAACCTGATTTTGTAATCCCACCATATGCAATTAAATTTATCATTTGTATTTCAGTAGTACCTAGGAACCTCAGTTATGGACTAGAACCCCCTTGCACTGACTCTGTACCAAAAGATGGTCCCTGCTATCAAAAGCTTACCATCTAAGTCAGGGATCGGCAACCTTTCAGAAGTGGTGTGCCGAGTCTTCATGTATTCACTCTAATTTAAGGTTTTGCGTGCCAGTAATACATTTTAATGTTTTTAGAAGGTCTCTTTTTATGTCTATAATATATAACTAAACTATTGTTGTATGTAAAGTAAATAAAGTTTTTAAAATATTTAAGACGCTTCATTTAAAATTAAATTAAAATGTAGAGCACCCTGGACCAGTGGCCAGGACCCGGGCAGTGTAAGTGCCACTGAAAATCAGCTCGCGTGTCAAAGGCGGCACGCATGCCATAGGTTGCCTACCTCTGATCTAAGTAGAACTGGGCACAAGTTTCATTTATTCCTGCAAGATGTTGTATTTGAGGTGCTGAACACTCAACACTCAACGAAGTCCATAGGTCCTGGAACTAGAGGTGCTGTCTCACCCCCTGGCTTGAAGTGGTTTCCATTATATACAAGGTTTAAGTTTGGTTCATTGTCCCTCAGTACCCTCACTATACAAATTATTCCAGCACCCCTGGTGAAGTCAACAGAGCTTCTATGCATCAGGTGCAACTCCAGCTGCCAAAGAGCTTGCAGGATCAGGTTGTAAAGTAGATACTCTATATAAGTTTGAGGCCAATACCTTTCTGGCAACCTTACTCATATTGAACAGTGCCTTGCCTGGGACTAGACTATGAACCCCTCACTGTCAGCTGAGTTTACTGAGGCTATTCATATAAGTAAACATATGCCAGTGCGAGTAAGAGGTTCACAGTTTGGCCTGCAGTGAGTAATCCCACTGATTTCTATGAGACAACTCATTCTAACTGATTTGAATGAGACTACTAAATGAGGATTGTACTGTGAAGCCCTTACTCTCATTGATGAGCATTACTCTCTCAGACAGACAATCTCATGTGAGTAACTGTTCACCAAAGGGAGTCAAGAGTGCACAGTTCAGCCCTAAAGGAAGTAGAATGTGAGTAAGGCTGGCAAAAGCCAGCTCTTAGTATTCATCTATAAAATGGGCACATTGTTTATTGAAAGAATTAGATCCTGAGAAAGGATATCAAACTTTTAAAATACTTTTATTTAACATAGTTGACTACGTTGTGGCGGTTTTTAATTGCTTGGGGATTTCAGCACTGAATCGCTGATATCCTTTTTTATATCTTCATTTTAAATTCTGAACATGTTTAATTGGTATGTTGTGTAATTAATTGCATGTCTATTGCAACATGGTGTTTACTTACAAAACACACTGGGCCATGTCAGTGATTAACTGCTTTCTCTTATGTCTATCTAAGTACTAATTAAAAACAAATATGCTATACCTTTTGTACAAGGACATACACAAAAATAGAGCATGAAGTCAATGCTGTCTTTTCTTCACTGTACAAGCTGCAACTAATATTGGGTTAGAGGAAATGCAGATAATGGATTGAAAACAAAAAAAGCGACAAAATAAAAATGCATGAAGTCTCTTCATGCCTATGTAGATTTTAACACACACACCTACCCCTCTACAGCTCATGTAGGTCTAAAGAAACAACCTGTGACCAATAAATCAGAAAGCTGGGTATCTTCTGCTTACTATCATATTCTGCCAAACAATTATGCAGTGAAATGTTCTAACTGCACTTTGATTTTAATGTTAAAACCCATTTCCATAATTCCACTGGATCTTTACAACACAGTTTAATATTTGCCAATGAAGCAAATGAGCTGCAAGTAACATTCACAGATGGTTCATGTTTTCCATTGTCTGCAACCTAAGATTTGCTTTGTTTTAAAAAAAAAATTGTAAATGCTTTGCACAAAGGAACATGAACTGAAAGCTTGCCCAAATCTGTAAATTGCACCCTATAAACTAGTGCCTCTCAACATTTTCAGGTAAATGAAAAACTCTCATTACTAAAAGAATTGCTTATTTTTCATACAGAGGAAACTGAAAGCTCAGTCAAGTAAGGAATTTCACACCAACTATATGTTTTCCCCATGTAATTGCAGAGTGGTATACCGTTAAAATTGGGCTGTGCCTTGAGTTCATGTTTACTGTCACATGTGAGAATAGTTCAGACTAACTTGATTAAGGATGGATCCCTTAATAATTACCTGTTCTGTTCATTCCCTCTGAAGCACCTGACATTGGCCACTGTTGGAGGACAGGATACTGGGCTAGATGGACCATTGGGCTGAACCAGTATGGTCGTTCTTATGTTCAAACTAATTTGTCTTTAACATGGAGTTTGTTTGCGTGTTAATTCTAGATTAGGTAAAGAGACAAAGAACCAGCAAAGTAGTGCAACTTTTAAGAATAAATCTGGCAAAGTTCCACACTGGAGATGAATTTCAGAATTATATCCTAAAAGGAAGTTGGACTGATTGTATAATACATTACAGTTTATGTAGGATGGGGGTGGGGAGGGAGGAAAATATTTATGAGACTCTAGATTGAAGCTATCAGTTTACCACAGAGATTAGAGAACACATAGTGGCCACCCTTACTTTCCTGGTTTAGGATCCAATCCTCCAATGTGCTGGGCTCCTCAGGTGTCATAAACAGATAGCTAAGGGTTAATGTCTCTTTCACCTGAAGCACCTGACCAGAGGACCAATCAGGAAACCAGATTTTTTCAACTTTGGGTGGAGGGAATTTAGTGTCTGAGTCTTTTGTCTGTCTGCCTGCTTTCTCTGAGCTTTGGAGAAGCAGTTTCTACTTTCTAGTCTTCTGTTTCTAAGTGTAAGGACAAAAAGATCAGATAGTAAGTTATATGGTTTCTTTTCTTTGGTATTTGCATAAATATAAGTGCTGGAGTGCTTTGATTTGTATTCTTTTTGAATAAGGCTGTTTATTCAATATTCTTTTAAGCAATTGACCCTGTATTGTATCATCTTAATACAGAGAGCCCATTTGTATGTATTTTTCTTTCTTTTTATATAAAGCTTTCTTTTAAGACCGGTTGGAGTTTTTCTTTACTTCAGGGAAATTAAGTCTGTACTCACCAGGGAATTGGTGGGAGGAAGAAATCAAGGGGAGATCTGTGTGTTGGATTGCTAGCCTGATTTTGCATTCCCTCTGGGGGAATAGGAAAGTACTTTTGTTTCCAGGACTGGGAACAGAGAGGGGGGGAAGGGAAAAAGGATTATTTCCCTTTGTTGTGAGACTCAAGGGATTTGGGTCTTGGGGTCCCCAGGGAAGGTTTTTCAGGGGGACCAGAGTGCCCCAAAACACTCTAATTTTTTGGGTGGTGGCAGCAGGTACCAGGTCCAAGCTGGTAACTAAGCTTGGAGGTTTTCATGCTAACCCCCATATTTTGGATGCTAAGGTCCAAATCTGGGACTAAGGTTATGATATGGTGTAGCAGCGGGTGGGATCTAGACAGAATCCAGAAGCCAGTAGGAATATTATATTTTTCTTTTCTCTGCTAAGGGCTTTTTAGCAGAGAGAAACAGTTGGTTTTAAAAGGGAACCAGAGAGAATTTTTTTTTTCTGCTCTCTCTGGCAGTTTGTGGCTTGCATGTTAAGCAAGAAGCCATTACCAGACTGTTAAGGGTCTTTTGTCATGCAATAGCCCTCCCATTAGGAGGCAAGTACCAGCACTATATAAATGCAAATAAAGTGGTTTTTCAGGTTTACTTAACATTGCAGATTAGCTAAAGGCACTGTTGCTAGGCAGACTTCAGGAGGCAACAGAGAACCTGCAGTTCAGAAGATAAACACCGGAGGGCACCCCAACACAAGAAAACAGGAATCATGACTTCTAAGGCAAAAATTGAGGCCGAAGAACAAATCAAAGAAGCTGAACACAGGCGACAACTGGAAATAAAACAAAAAGAGATGGAGATGAAAGAAAAGGAAGAAAGCATCAAACTGGCAGCCTACCAAAGAGAACAGGCAGCCAAAGAGGCAGCACACAAAAGAAAACTAGAAGAAGAAGAGGTAGCCTACCGAAGGAAACAAGCAGAAGAAGAGTTGGCCCACAGAAGGAAGCAAGAAGAAGAGGAGGCGGCCCACCACCGAGAAATGGAAAAACAACAAAAAGAGAATGAAGAGAAGGAAAAACAGAGAAAACATGAACTGGAGTTGGCAAAAGCTGGGCTGCATGTGCCAGCCAACCCTAACAACCCGGCGCCCATTATTGCTCCACAGCACAGGAAATTTCCCACCTACAAGGCAGGTGATGACACCGAGGCCTTCTTGGAAAATTTTGAAAGAGCCTGTCTTGGGTACAGCATTCCCGAAGACCAGTACATGGTAGAATTGAGGTCACAGCTCAGTGGACCTTTAGCAGAGGTGGCAGCTGAAATGCCTAAGCAGCAAATGAATGACTATAAACTTTTTCAAACCAAGGCCAGATACAGAATGGGGATAACCCCAGATCATGCCCGTCGGCGCTTCAGAACCCAAAAGTGGAAACCAGAGGTGTCATTTCCCAAACACGCCTACTACATTGCAAAAAACTATGAGGCCTGGATAACAGGAAACAACATTCAAACCTTGGAAGAACTGCACCTCCTCATACAAATGGAGCAGTTCTTGGATGGTGTTCCTGAAGACATCACACGGTACATACAAGATGGAAATCCCAAAGATATCGCTGAGGCGGGGGAAATTGGAGCCAAATGGATGGAACTGGCAGAAAGCAAGAAAGCTACTGTCAAGGGGAACGATTACCCCAGGGGGCACACAGACCATAAACCCTACAACCGAGGACAGCCAAAGACCCCACATACCACCCAAGTAAAGCCACACATACCCTACCCTTCAACCTCACCGGTCTCCAGTAACTCACCTCGGCCCACTGACCCATCAGATGGAAGATGCTTTAAGTGTAATGAACTGGGACATATCAAGGCCAACTGTCCAAAGAACACCATGCGAGTGCAATTCATTACACCACCATCACACCAAAGATCCCCAGGCCCGGATGCCTCTCAAATACCCTTGGAGCGAAGGGAAAATTTGAGAGTGGGCGGAAAGAAGGTTACTGCGTGGAGAGACACGGGGCACAAGTGTCAGCTATCCACCAATCCTTCGTTGACCCCAAATTCATCAACCCAAAGGCCAAAGTTACAATTTACCCCTTCATGTCACAAGCTGTAGACTTGCCTACAGCTCAACTGCCTGTCCAGTACAAAGGCTGGTCAGGAATGTGGACTTTTGCAGTCTATGACAATTATCCTATCCCCATGCTACTGGGGGAAGACTTGGCCAACCAGGTGAGGCGGGCCAAGAGAGTGGGAATGGTTACACGTAGCCAAACCAGGCAAGCTTCCAGACCCATTCCTGTTCCTGAACCGTCCACAGAGGCCCCGTCTGTGTTACCAGAGACCCAGACAGAGGTAGTGGACCCGGATTCCATGCCTACCACTGAAACAGCCACAGCATCTCCAGTCCCAGGCCCGGAACTGGAACAGCAACCAGCACCAGCACCAGCAAGTGCAACCACATCTTCAAACTCAACGCCAGAGGGCGCCAGCGAGCCAGAACTGGCAGAAGCAAAAGACAGCCATACCCAAAAGGCTCAGCCAGAGCCTGAAATACCCTCAGGTGCACCAGCGGAGAGCGGTTCACCAGCAACGGAAACAACCCCATCACCTACATCGCTTCCAGAGGGACCAAGCCCAAGTCCACAGTCTGAGGAAGAACTGGTGACCCCAGCCTCAAGGGAACAGTTCCAGGCTGAGCAGGAAGCGGATGACAGCCTTCAGAAAGCTTGGGCGGCGGCACGGAGCATCCCACCGCCTCTCAGCTCTTCTAATCGATCCCAGTTTGTTATAGACCAAGGACTTTTATACAAGGAAATTCTTTCTGGTGGACACCGGGAAGAATGGCAGCCGCAAAAACAGTTGGTGGTTCCAACTAAGTACCGGGGGAAGCTCTTAAGCTTAGCCCATGATCATCCCAGTGGCCATGCTGGGGTGAACAGAACCAAGGACCGGTTGGGGAAGTCCTTCCACTGGGAGGGGATGGGCAAGGACGTTGCCAAGTATGTCCGGTCTTGTGAGGTATGCCAAAGAGTGGGAAAGCCTCAAGACCAGGTCAAGGCCCCTCTCCAGCCACTCCCCATAATTGAGGTCCCATTTCAGCGAGTACCTGTGGATATTCTGGGCCCTTTCCCAAAAAAGACGCCCAGAGGAAAGCAGTACGTACTGACTTTAGTGGACTTTGCTACCCGATGGCCGGAAGCAGTAGCTCTAGGCAACACCAGGGCTAACACTGTGTGCCTGGCCTTAACAGACATCTTTGCCAGGGTAGGTTGGCCCTCCGACATCCTTACAGATTCAGGGTCTAATTTCCTGGCAGGGACCATGGAAAAACTGTGGGAAACTCATGGGGTGAATCACTTGGTTGCCACCCCGTACCACCATCAAACCAATGGCCTGGTGGAAAGGTTCAATGGAACTTTGGGGGCCATGATACGAAAATTCATCAACGAATTCTCCAATAATTGGGACCTAGTGTTGCAGCAGTTGCTGTTTGCCTACAGGGCTGTACCACATCCCAGTTTAGGGTTTTCACCATTTGAACTTGTGTATGGTCACGAGGTTAAGGGGCCATTACAGTTGGTGAAGCAGCAATGGGAGGGGTTTACGCCTTCTCCAGGAACTAACATTCTGGACTTTGTAAGCAACCTACAAAGCACCCTCCGACACTCTTTAGCCCTTGCTAGAGAGAACCTAAAGGATGCTGAAGAAGAGCAAAAGGCCTGGTATGACAGACATGCCAGAGAACGTTCCTTCAAGGTAGGAGACCAGGTTATGGTCTTGAAGGCGCAACAGGCCCATAAGATGGAAGCATCATGGGAAGGGCCATTCACGGTCCAAGAGCGCCTGGGAGCTGTAAACTACCTCATAGCATTTCCCAATTCCTCACTAAAGCCTAAAGTGTACCATGTTAATTCTCTCAAGCCTTTCTATTCCAGAGACTTACAGGTTTGTCAGTTTACAGTCCAGGGAGATGATGCTGAGTGGCCTGACGGTGTCTACTACGACGGAAAAAAAGACGGTGGCGTGGAAGAGGTGAACCTCTCAACCACCCTGGAACGTCTGCAGCGGCAACAAATCAAGGAGCTGTGCACTAGCTTCGCCCCATTGTTCTCAGCCACACCAGGACGGACTGAACGGGCATACCACTCCATTGATACAGGTAATGCTCACCCAATCAAAACCCCACCCTACCGGGTGTCTCCTCATGCCCAAGCTGCTATAGAACGGGAGATCCAGAACATGCTACAGATGGGTATAATCCGCTCATCTACTAGTGCATGGGCATCTCCAGTGGTTCTGGTACCCAAACCAGATGGGGAAATACGCTTTTGCGTGAACTACCGTAAGCTAAATGCGGTAACTCGTCCGGACAACTATCCAATGCCACGCACCGATAAGCTATTAAAAAAGTTGGGACGTGCCTAGTTCATCTCTACAATAAACTTAACCAAGGGGTACTGGCAAGTACCGCTAGATGAACCTGCCAAGGAGAGGTCAGCATTCGTCACCCATGCGGGGGTGTATGAATTCAATGTCCTTCCTTTCGGCCTTCGAAATGCACCCGCCACCTTCCAGAGGCTGGTAGATGGTCTACTAGCTGGACTGGAAGAATTTGCAGTTGCCTACCTCGATAATGTGGCCATTTTTTCAGACTCCTGGCCCGAACACCTACTACACCTGGAAAAGGTCTTTAAGCGCATCAGGCAGGCAGGACTAACTGTTAAGGCCAAAAAGTGTCAAATAGGCCAAAACAAAGTGACTTACCTGGGGCACCAGGTGGGTCGAGGAACCATAAACCCCCTACAGGCCAAGGTGGATGCTATCCAAAAGTGGCCTGTCCCATGGTCCAAGAAGCAGGTCCAATCCTTCTTAGGCTTGGCCGGATACTACAGGCGATTTGTACCACATTACAGCCAAATCGCTGCCCCATTAACCGACCTGACCAAAAAGACCCAGCCAAATGCCGTTAAGTGGACTGATAAGTGTCAAAAGGCCTTTACCCAACTTAAGGCAACGCTCATGTCTGACCCTGTGCTCAGGGCCCCGGATTTTAACAAACCATTCCTGGTAACCACAGATGCATCTGAGCGTGGTATAGGAGCAGTGCTCATGCAGGAAGCAACAGATCACAACTTCCATCCTGTCGTGTTTCTCAGCAAAAAAACTGTCTGAGAGGGAAAGTCACTGGTCAGTCAGTAAAAAGGAATGCTATGCCATTGTGTACGCCCTGGAAAAGCTACGCCCATATGTTTGGGGACGGCGGTTCCAACTACAAACTGACCATGCTGCACTAAAGTGGCTTCATACTGCCAAGGGGAACAACAAGAAACTTCTTCGTTGGAGTTTAGCTCTCCAAGATTTTGATTTTGAAATTCAACACATCACAGGAGCTTCTAACCAAGTTGCTGATTCTCTCTCCCATGAGAGTTTCCCAGAATTCAGTAGTTAAAAAGTGTTCTTAAAATGTAGAAGTCTGTTAGTTATATACTTAGTGGTATATGTAAAGGTGCATGTGTTGTATTAATCTGTTTATTTTCAAGTTCTAGAAGGAAATCGCCGCCAGTGAGCTTCCCCACTGTCTGCAATTTGGGGGGCGTGTCATAAACAGATAGCTAAGGGTTAATGTCTCTTTCACCTGAAGCACCTGACCAGAGGACCAATCAGGAAACCGGATTTTTTCAACTTTGGGTGGAGGGAATTTAGTGTCTGAGTCTTTTGTCTGTCTGCCTGCTTTCTCTGAGCTTTGGAGAAGCAGTTTCTACTTTCTAGTCTTCTGTTTCTAAGTGTAAGGACAAAAAGATCAGATAGTAAGTTATATGGTTTCTTTTCTTTGGTATTTGCATAAATATAAGTGCTGGAGTGCTTTGATTTGTATTCTTTTTGAATAAGGCTGTTTATTCAATATTCTTTTAAGCAATTGACCCTGTATTGTATCATCTTAATACAGAGAGCCCATTTGTATGTATTTTTCTTTCTTTTTATATAAAGCTTTCTTTTAAGACCGGTTGGAGTTTTTCTTTACTTCAGGGAAATTAAGTCTGTACTCACCAGGGAATTGGTGGGAGGAAGAAATCAAGGGGAGATCTGTGTGTTGGATTGCTAGTCTGATTTTGCATTCCCTCTGGGGGAATAGGAAAGTACTTTTGTTTCCAGGACTGGGAACAGAGAGGGGGGGAAAGGAAAAAGGATTATTTCCCTTTGTTGTGAGACTCAAGGGATTTGGGTCTTGGGGTCCCCAGGGAAGGTTTTTCAGGGGGACCAGAGTGCCCCAAAACACTCTAATTTTTTGGGTGGTGGCAGCAGGTACCAGGTCCAAGCTGGTAACTAAGCTTGGAGGTTTTCATGCTAACCCCCATATTTTGGATGCTAAGGTCCAAATCTGGGACTAATATTTATGAGACTCTAGATTGAAGCTATCAGTTTACCACAGAGATTAGAGAACACATAGTGGCCACCCTTACTTTCCTGGTTTAGGATCCAATCCTCCAATGTGCTGGGCTCCTCAGGTCAACAATTTTAATGGGAGTTGAGGGACTCAGTGCTTTGAAGGTCATGTTTAGTACCTCAGAGGACTGGGAACAGTGTTCACAGTATCCGTTCTAGCCTCTACTTTCATCCATTGTAGGTTGACGATATTGTTCTACTCCTGTGTTACGTTCATCTCACGTATACCTTGGTAAGTCTAGAGTTGCTAGTCAAGGAATATGGTGAGTGTTGAGCTATTGCTTATTTTAAAAAAACAAACCATTACACAGACCTTTTGCATAGGGAGAGATCTGTCTCCTTGTTTATCAGATTCTTTTCTATTATGTGATCTATATATTTACCAGTGTGTTTTCAATATTTTATTACTGGTAGAGATGGTGTCCTCCTGACATGCTAACCAGTTTTAAATGTATCGATCCCCTGTTCCGAGAGCCACTATTGATTGATTAAGCTATACAGTGGGAGGGAAAGGAAAATAAAGGTTAAAGCAATGATGATCTGTAAGCTACATGTGTGTTCAAATACTCACCATAAACTAATCTTTGAGCATTGCTGAATGCAAACTCCTGCTCCTAGTTCATTATTGCTATTAGAAAATGGTAATAGGTGCCGAGATGTAAATAAAACATCTTTAGGTGACACAGAACTGCAGTAGAATGACTAAATTGTCTATTGATGTCTTGTTGGCAGCAAGTCACAGTGACCTCCTATCTGACCTGCCCTGTTTTATAATTTATTTTTTACTATTAACACAATGCTGGGAATGAGGGTTTTTGTAAATCCCACTTTCAACTTTGGCAGTGCTGCTTTTTACTCACGCATTGAAAATATTCTTTTCAATAGCTTGTTTCCTTTAAAGCATATGATGACTACACACAAACCAGGAAAACCAGCTGTGCATTGCATATCATTTATGCTGTATTACAACATAAGCACCAGGGAAATCATGCTGTTTGCCACAAGTGTTGAACTGCTGTTACCAAGAGTAAATCTGACCATTTTGATCCATGCCCTATAAATACTGTTGAAGATATTCAAGAAGACACATTCAGCAAATAAGCTTCTAAGCAAAAAGCATAACCTTTTTCCTGTTCAATACAATAACGTATTGAATTGGAAATGACCATAGGGACAGTTGATGTTTTTCAAAATTCAATGTTTTGATTAAATTTTTCTACCAAAAAAGAAAATGGGCTTTTTTTGCACATATTCCCTCCATCCTCCATTTTTCAAGTAGTTTTAGAATTGATGTTTAGATGAACTGCCAAGTATAAGTTAATTTACTCTCTTTATTCACCAAGAGAGAAATGCTGGGTCAGAAGTCAATGGGATTTTTGCCACTCAGTAGGGGCCAGGATTTTTACACCCAAGTTGGAAATTTACCCCATACAAGGAATCAGCAGAAAACATATGTACAATTTAAGTCTCATTTATGCCCAAATCCATTATTTTTCCAGTTATTTCAGCTTTATTCTTCTACAAAAGAAGTTTATGGGTTTTTTTTTTTAAATAAAAACACTGCATTTTTGTTGCTGTGCTGATCCCAGGATATTAGAGAGACAAGGTGGGTGAGATAATATCTTTTATTGGACCAACTTCTGTTGGTGAAAGAGAAGCGTTTGAGCTTTCTGAAGAAGCGCTCCATGTAAGCTGGAAAGCTCGTCACTCGCCAACAGAAGCTGGCTCAAAAATATATATATAACACCGCATTCACCTTGTGTCTATTTTTTGTATTAAAAACATTTCAATTTGTTTAAAAAAATTGACAGTAAATTGCAGACATGTGATAGTTCAGTTTTCCCTCCCCCTCTGTATGTCAGTGGTTTTACTAAACCCCAGTCCTGTTTCAGAACCCCACTGGCAAAAGGAAAGGTGTCCATGATAAAGGATCCCAAAGAAGAATTGAGACCTGAGAAGGCAGGGGGGATATTCATTAGAATATTTTCATCAGAGTGTGTGTATACAGTGTCTGTTAAGGTTGGTATTAGAATTGTTGATGTAGCCTTATCAATCAATTGTTTCAGTTTGTCATCTTTGAGGAGTTTCTTCAGTAACGTATCAGTAAGGATGATCATTCCTTCTATTTCTCTACCTTCTAATATTCATATTGTTGGTGACTAGATGTCATCCAAAACAAGCCCATAATATGGAACAAGATCCAAAATGGCATTACTCAGCTAGAGAGACAGAGTGTGATAAGGTAGATTTTTTTTTTGGAGAGTGCCCAGATAGACCTCCTCACCCATCATCTTTCTTCAGTTTTTTAAAACTGTAATTTTTTCTATTTTCTAAGCACCTGCAATAACTCCTTTTAGATATGTTCTTCTCTGCAAGTTTGACTCTCACAGCCAGCAGCAGCAGTGCAATCTGTTCCACAAGTTAGTCGAATCTTCATTCATGACCCCTTCTCTCAGTTTAAGATCAGGGTTCTTTGTTTTTGACCCTATTTCTTGAATAATCTGGTACTCAAACAGAATCCTCTTAATTGGTACCCCCACTCCCTCCTGAAAACAGAAACATACAATTAAGCTATTCTAGTCAGGTTCTTGCACAGAACCATCTCACGGATACCTGATTGCCTTCTGTTGTACTGGTAGATAGTTCTAATTAATAATTTTGCTTTAGAAGCAAGCAGACTACAAATTATTAACACATTAAAATAAAAATGAAACTCAGTGACAGTGGCATCTGGTCACTGCTAGAGACAGGATCTGGATGAGATGAACCACTGGATTAGCTGACTGGTTTGGCAGTTTCTGTGTTCCTAATAGAGCTGGCAAATCACTAAAGTGAACAAAAAAACAACCACCACCACACACAGCAGGACATTATTCAAGCAACACCAATTTACAACTGTTTGTTATTGGAAGAAATTTACTCCTGTATCCAGAGGGCTAGCACTAGGCTTATAGTCAACTTAAATACTATTTAAGTTCTTTCAAGAGGGTTTAAATAGGTCTTAGACCCTCAGAACAGCAGTGAATTTCCCCATACTGTGAAGTGGTGTTTTGTTTATGCATTGCTCAATTAAAATACATTACAGTGATCAGGTTCCTTTGCAGTGTCCTTTTAATAAAGACTTCCAGAGAACACTCCCCATCATGGCCCTGCAGGTGCCTCACCCCAGTACTTCCAATCAATTACCAAAATCGGATCACTTCCAATACCCCTCACTTCATAGTCTGGTTTATTAACTCTCTTTACAGAATACAACGCCCTGTTTAATCCTTTAAATTCACTCTTACTCTGGGTCCATGTAAGAACCCTGTATGTTTCCTTTCCTTCTGCCGAGACCTCCTCCTGGAGCTTGATCATACTTCAAATAATCCTTCTGTCTCTACTTAAGATGGAGTGCCAGCCCTCCTCCTGGAGTTGGAGGATTCAGGCAGGTATTAACTCTCTCCTTAAGAAAGGAGTTCCCAGCTCTGCTGGGAGGTGGGTTACATTTTAGACCAGCTGTAGGGTCTCAGACAGCTTCTGCTCCAGATGGCCCTTTGACCCCAATTAGGACATTTGTCCTCAGACAAGGAAAGCTCAGCATGCAAAGCTTCTCAGAGTGACATCACCCCTATTGTTGTGAGGGAGGAGGCCTTATATATGCTAGACCCCTTCCCAGAGCTCAGTCTAATTGGCTGGGAGGGAAGGGAGATTTCCCCCCACACACACACACACCCCCATTCTCAAGGCTCCTAGCTCTAGTCTCTAAAAGAAACAGTAAAAGGTTTTCCTCCCTAAGCACTACTAAGTCCCAAGACCACTTTTTCTATCAATATATCACTTTTCCTAGATCCTTCCATCCATGAGATGTACCAAAGTCTTAAAGGGTCACAACATGCAAGAGAAGTGCCTCCTAGCCCCTAGTACTCTTAATGGGGCAGAGTACCCTTTAACAGTCCTCCAACAAGCAGACATACCATTCAACGGGGTGCTGACTAATCCTGTTGTACCCCTTTTCTCACTAACTCTTTGAATTTCCTATGTACTTCTTATGTCCCTGCTTTTATAACATCTTTTTAATCAGTGCAAACCTTATTTTCCATTAGCACTAGGAACAGAGAAACTGAGTCAGTTAGCAAAAAGAAAAAAAACGATCTACTCCCTCACCTTTCAGCCTTCCACTACACTCATATGTGGTGTGGCGCCTCTATAGACTCATAGACTCATAGGTCAGAAGGGACCAATATGATCATCTAGTCTAACCTCCTGCACAAGGCAGGCCCCAGAACCCCACCCATCCAATTTTATAACAACCCCTAACCCAGGACCGAGTTATTGAAATCCTCAAAATTGGTTTGAAGACCTCAAGCTGCAGAGAATCCACCAGCAAGCAACCCGTGCCCCACGCTGCAGGGGAAGGCGAAAAACCTCCAGGGCCCCTGCCAATCCGCCCTGGAGGAAAATTCCTTCCCGACCCCAAATATGGCGATCAGCTAAACCCTGAGCATGTGGGCAAGACTCACCAGCCAGCACCCAAGAAGGAATTCTCTGCAGTAACTCAGTTCCCATCCCATCCAACATCTCCCCGCAGACCATTGAGCAGACTTATCTGGTGGTAATCCAAGATCAATTGCCCAAATTAACGATCCTATCATAACATCCCCTCCATATACTTATCAAGCTTTGTCTTAAAGCCGGAAAAGTCTTTTGCCCCTACTACTTCCCTCGGAAGGCTGTTCCAGAACTTCACTCCCCTAATGGTTAGAAACCTTCATCTAATTTCAAGTCTAAACTTCCTAATATCCAGTTTATACCCATTCGTCCTCGTGCCTACATTAGTACTAAACTTAAATAATTCCTCTCCCTCTCTAACGTTAACCCCCCTGATATATTTATATAGAGCAAGCATATCCCCCCGCAGCCTTCTTTTGGCCAGGCTGAACAAGCCAAGCTCTTTGAGTCTCCTTTCATAAGGCAGGTTTTCCATTCCTCGGATCATCCTTGTAGCCCGTCTCTGAACCTGTTCCAGTTTGAATTCATCCTTCTTGAACATGGGACACCAGAACTGCACACACTATTCCAGATGGGGTCTCACCAACGCCTTATATAACGGTACTAACACCTCCTTATCCTTGCAGGAAATACCCCGCCTGATGCATCCCAAAATCACATTTGCTTTTTTAACAGCCGTATCACATTGGCGACTCATAGTCGTCCTGCTATCAACCAGTACCCCAAGGTCCTTCTCCTCCTCCGTCACTTCCAACTGATGCGCCCCCAACGTATATCCAAAATTCTTATTATTAATTCCTAAATGCATGACCTTGCACTTTTCACTATTGTATTTCATCCTATTTCTATTACTCCAGTTTACAAGGTGGTTCAGATCTTCCTGAATAGTATCCCTGTCCTTCTCCGTGTTAGCAATACCCCCCAGCTTTGCGTCATCGGCAAACTTTATTAGCACATTCCCGCTCTTTGTGCCAAGGTCAGTAATAAAAAGGTTAAATAAGATCGGTCCCAAAACCGATCCTTGAGGGACTCCACTAGTGACCTCCAACCAGCCTGACAGTTCACCCTTCAATACGACCCGCTGGAGTCTCCCCTTTAACCAGTTCCTTATCCACCTTACAACTTTCATATTCATCCCCATCTTTTCCAATTTAACTAACAGTTCCCCATGCGGAACCGTGTCGAACGCCTTACTGAAATCTAGGTAAATTATATCTACCGCATTTCCTTTATCTAAGTAATCCGTCACCTTCTCAAAGAAGGAGATCAGATTGGTTTGACACGATCTACCTTTAGTAAATCCATGTTGCAATTCGTCCCAATTACCATTGACCTCTATGTCTTTAACTACTTTCTCCCTTAAAATTTTTTCCAAGACCTTACATACTACAGACGTCAAGCTAACAGGCCTATAATTACCCGGATCACTTTTATTCCCTTTCTTAAAAATAGGAACTACATTAGCAATCCTCCAGTCATACGGCACAACCCCCGAGTTTATCGATTGCTTAAAAAATTCTCGCTAACGGGTTCACAATTTCACGCACCAGTTCCTTTAATATCCTCGGATGGAGATTGTCCGGGCCCTCCGACTTCGTCCCATTGAGCTGTTCAAGTACAGCCTCTACCTCAGTTGCAGTAATATCCACTTCCATATCCTCATTCCCGTTTATCATCCCTCCATCATTGCTAGATTCCTCACTAGTCTTATTAAAAACTGAGGCAAAGTACTTGTTTAGATGTTGGGCCATGCCTAGGTTATCCTTAACCTCCATTCCATCCTCAGTGTATAGCGGCCCCACTTCTTCTTTCTTTGTTTTCGTCTTATTTATGTGGCTGTAGAACCTTTTACTATTGGTTTTGATTCCCTTTGCAAGGTCCAGTTCAATGCGGCTTTTAGCCTTCCTCACTTTATCCCTACATGTTCTGACCTCATCAAGGTAGCTTTCCTTACTGATCCTGCCTTTCTTCCACTCCCTGTAAGCTTTCTGCTTTTGTCTAATCCCCTCTCTGAGTTGCTTGCTCATCCAGCTTGGCCTACAACTCCTGCCCATGGTTTTTTTCCCCTTTCTTGGGATGCAGGCTTCTGACAGTCTCCGCAGCTGCGACTTAAAGTAATTCCAGGCTTCCTCCGCATTTAAATCCACTAATTCCTCCGTCCAATCCACTTCCCTAACGAATTTCCTTAACTCTTTAAAATTAGCCCTCGAGAAGTCGAAAACCCTAATCCCGGATCTACATTTGTTTATCCTTCCATCTAGTTTGAACTGAATCGGCTCATGATCACTCGAACCAAGGTTGTCCTCTACCACCATTTCTTCTACGAGGTCCTCACTGCTCACCAACACCAAATCTAAAATGGCATCCCCTCTCGTAGGTACTTCAACTACTTGATGAAGAAATCCATCCGCTATCACATCCAGAAAAATCTGACCCCTATTATTCTTGCAAGCACTCGTCCTCCAGTCTATATCCGGGAAGTTGAAGTCCCCCATAATCACACATTTCCCCTTTGTGTTTACTTCGTTAAAGACATTAAAGAGGTCTCTATCCATATCCCAATCAGATCCCGGCGGTCTATAGCACACCCCAAGCACTATCTCAGGGGAAGCTCTAGTTGCTTTTTTACCCAGTGTGATTTTTGCCCAGACAGACTGTCTTATCCATTCCATCGCTTCTTATTTCGCTACAGTTAATTTCATCATCTATAGAATGCATCAGGCTGCAGCCCCTCTTCTAGAATCTTTCACTGAGGTTCTGGCTGCATTTTCCACCTTCACAAGATTATATTAGCACACCCTATCCCTGCTCTCACAAAGCTGAGACCCTTCCTCCTCAGCCTCCTGCTGGTGTTGGCCAAGCTGGCCACCCACCAGATCAGAAGGAGGAAGCTCGATGGTAAGGTGCTTTGCAACTGTGGGGGTCATTTCCAGTCTCTTGTCCGATCACACCTCTGGACGGATTTCCTCTGGGTGGTGTCCACTGACTCCTTACACACCTTTGAGGAGTGCTGGGCATTGTTGAGGATTCTCTGATCCATGTTCCCTTCTGGATCCTTGATTTTCAACCTTTGACTGTCACTCTTATCCCTGATATTTCCTTTGTTGCCAACAGCATTTGTGGCCTGGGTTCAGTGGTTCCTTCCCCTTGGTTGAGGGAACAAGCCTATAGTTCCTGGGCTTTTATTTCTATCCTTCTAACGCTCTCATCTTTGGTTAGCTCTTCTTTTATGTACTCACATGTCACCATCCCTTTATCCCTGTACATGGAATTCTTCTCATCACCTCTCAGCTCACATCCATCTCCCCTGCCTCATTCTCTCTCATCTTGTAATTTTCTACAATCTATCCTCAGGGCCCTCTTCGCCTTACTCTCCCTTCTTTGGGTCTGTCCCCCTACCATGTCTTTCCTTGTTCTCTCTTCCTCCCTTGTGTTTACCCTCTTTCTGCCTCCTTCAATTCACTAGATCCTCCTTCCCCTGGTCTTCATATTTATCTGTGTATATATACATACAAATGCCATCTCCACTTGCTTTCTTTCTTTCTCATATTTCCTTTCCAGCTACACTGAGGCCCCCTTTGGCATTTCAATGCCTACTCCCCCCCCAATCTTTCCACCTCTGAAAAGCATCCCTTGCCTCTCCCCAGAATCTTGCCACCACATCCCTCAGCATTCTGCCAACCCCAGCTGTCATGGTATATTTCCCCAATCTGAACCTTAGAGTTCAAAAAATTGGGGTACCAGCATGAATTCCTCTAAGCTTAATTACCTGCTTAGATCTGATATGCTGCCACCAACCAGGAATTCCAGTGCCTGGCACACTCTGGTCCACCCAAAAGCCTTGCCCGGGGACCCCCAAGACCCAGACCCGCTGGATCTGAACACAAGGAAAGTAAACCCTTTCCCTCACCGTTGCCTCTCCCAGGCTTCCCCTCCCTGGGTTACCCTGGAAGATTACTGTGATTCAAACTCCTTGAATCACAACACAGAGAAATTAGGTTTTGTTCTCCCCCTTCTCAGGCTTTCCCTCCCTGGGCTATCCTGGACAGAGAGTCAGATTCAAGCTCCGTGAATCTAAAACAAAGGGATTCCACCCTTCTCTCTCCCTGTCCCTCACCAATTCCCTGGTAAGTACAAACTCAATTCCCTTGAGCCTCAACAAGGGGAGAGAAAAATCAAATAGGTCTTAAAAAGCAAAACTTTTAATAAAAAGAAAAAAAGTAAAAGTTGCCTCTGTAATTTAGATGGTAAAAGTTACAGGGTCTTTCAGCTTATAGACACTAGAGAGAACCTCCCCCCCCAGCAAAATACAATTTAAAATACTTCCAGCAAACTACACATTTGCAAATACAGAAAACAGTCAAAAGACTATAACCGCCTTTCTACTTAATACTCACTATTCTGAATATATAAGAGACTGTAGCAGGGAGATTGGCAAGAAACCTGGTTGCACATCTAGTCCCTTTCAGGACCCAGAGAGAACAAAGCAAAACCCAAAAAACAAACAAACAAAGGCTTCCCTCCACCAAGATTTGAAAGCATCTTGTTTTCTGATTGGTCTTCTGGTCAAGTGTTTTTGGTTCCCTGTTTGTTAACCCTTTACAGGTAAAAGGGACATTAACCCTTAACTATCCGTTTATGACACCAGCCCTCCAGCAATTTTGCCTATGAAACTGTGTACAAGAATCTCTCCAATCTCACTGCACATGGCTGGGGCTAGGCAGCGTGATGCTTCTTCATATTCCCTAAACAGTGCGTAAGGCACAGGGAGTGAACCAGACAAAGTAGGGTCTCCAGCTGGCTTCATGAAGAAGTTAACTGAGCTACTAGATGGGATCTGTTGCTATGATAAATTACTGTCTTGTCTATCTACCCAGCTCACTCTCACAGGGTTTGTTTAGAGTAGGAAAGAGGCAGGTATCTCATCCCAGTTTAGGATGAACTCAGGGTAGGCAGCACTTGACAGTGCCTCACAATAGCAGTAGGCCTGGAGGCAGCACTAGAGGAGTAAACTCATAGTTGTGTGGGAGTATGACACAGTACACTCTGCTGGTAGCACCTCCTGCTAGCCATCCTACGGATTAGCTCTACCAGTCTTACACTCACCCTCTAGGGATATCTTCTCACTCTGCTCACTCCTGGGTCTACAGCTTTCTCTTTGCAACTTAGCTCTCCAACCAAGTCATTAAAGTCCTCCTCATCTAGGGAATTCACAGTCTTTCTAGACCTATTATCTAACTAGCATCTCCAATACCCTTACCACTTCCCAGTGGCTAATAGGGGAACCAGGCCTGCCCTTCTACACTGGGTTCAAGCCCAGGGGCCCTGTAACAAGCAGCTACAGTCCCTGTTCAATCTTACCCATTACTACTGTTTTCTGGAGCATCTTGTCTACAAAAACTGACCCCTGCCCCTCTAGGGTTACTGATTACTAACCCCCCCTCCCCTTAAGGGGGGCAACTTCTTGGCTTTATACAGGCCTCTATCTGTTCCTGCACAGGTGCATCTGATCCTAATTAGCTGCCTGCAGCCTAGAACTCCCCTATTTGCTGCCTTATTAGCTAACTGGGTGAAGCAAGTGAGAGAATCAAGAGTGAGCAAGACAAAAAGTCAGACATGAGGTACGTTTGTTGTCATAGACCTGCCAAATTGTATAGCAAGTCATACACTCATTGTTTGATCTTTAGCTATTACTAAATGCCCACTAGGAGATATGGTTCTTCAGGATGGGGATAATGGGAGAGATGCACAGTGGGAAGAATTGATACTCCCATTAGGTATGAGGAAATCCTGCTCTTCCTCTGTAAGGCCAGGGAAATATACTGCTTAATTGTTTTTCTTGTTACTGTTTTTTACTGCACTGGTTCTAGCTCTTTGAATATTTTTATAAACCAAATTTCCACAGGCATCTGTTGAAAGATGCATGTGGGAGGTATCATAGGGTTCTTGGTTTTTCTGGGTATTTGTGGGTGTTCTTGTGGAATAAAGCTTGCCCTGTGCATGCTCTTATCATAGAGATTCCCAGTTAATTGCCAGCTAGCAGTTTGCTTTTTTTCTGGCACAACCTTTTCACTTTGAGATGTTCTAAAAATGGAGGAACTTGCAACAGCTTGTGCAAAATTTTCAGAAGGCCCATTCCCAGAATCCCTCTTTTTACTGCTTCCACACTTGGTTCTTTTCTGGTTATAGTTCTGCTATTTTGCTGGCAGTTTTGCTGGATCTAGTGAGGGTGTAGGACAGCCTGTTCACTGATTATCACTTCTTCACTTTGAGTATGCTTCCCTGCTTCCACTGTAAAAAGATGCCGGGACCCAAAAGATTCTTCTTCTTCCAACCTTTCACTTGCTCAATGGCAGTGAGTCAGCCAGTGGTTTCAGAGGGAGTAATGGTGCCTGAATGGTACCAATAACAAATCATATTGCTCCTCCACTGCACACAATATGCTCATTAAGACATATTTTGATAATTTCCCTCCACCCCTACTTTTCTTCATGGCTTGCCAGGCTGTTTAATAAAGTTCCATTTAATCTTACTATGGTTGTGTTGCTTTGGAGTCCTCTGCTCTACTCATGATGAAAACCCTGCTACCCTTGGCTTGAAGAGTTGTGCTGGTAAATATTAGTTTATGGGAAGAAAGTGAAATATATGGCCCTGTCTCATTTTTCTGAGTGGGCCATTGGCAGAGCCACTGCTGCAGTCAGCCAAAAAAAAAAGAAGGAAAATTTGATTAATCTTCTAAGCATTTCTATTGCTATTTTGAATACTAGCTAGAGACAAGCCCAGAGCCACAAACTGTAGTGCTGGTTTTGCAGTGTCCCAAAGGAGGGGCTGTTTGGATCTGTGGAGTACTTTGGTTTTTTTTTCCTATTATTGTGCTGCAATATTTATATAGCTGTAGCACCTGGGAGCCTCAGGCATAAAGCAGGAACCTATGGTGCAAGCACTGTACAAAAACTACCCAAAAAGACAGCCCTTCCCCCCAAAAGTGTACAGGATAAGTATTTGAGGTGAAAAATGCTGCCCTTTCCCATATGCAGAGAACTACCATAAAGCCCATGTACCCAGCACTGTGAAGACCTTAGGTTAGCCCCCAGTATAGGGGTTGGTAAATCTCGCTTTGTGTGGTTTTGAGGGATCTGATGGAGAAAAACCTAGGTTTGTCTGTGACATGCTAGGAACTGTAGTCCTCAGGCAACAAGGACTCTAAGTTCTTCCTCTTCCTCAACTGGCTGCTTGCTGCAAGGCATTTTTAAGAGTTTGTCTGCTGTGGACTGGTTTAGCGATCTTAGGGTGACCAGACAGCAAGTGTGAAAAATCGGGGCCGAGGGCTGGGGAGAGGGGTAATAGGAGCCTATATAAGAAAAAACCCAAAAATTGGGACTGTCCCTATAAAATTGGGACATCTGGTCACCCTAAGTGATCTTGAATAGGAAACATAGCTAGAATTGTGTGTCCAGGTTTTGTATTCTCAAAGAAATTTTTAAATTTAATTCTCAGAAACATTTATGCAAATTTGAGAGGCAGTTTTAGTTTCATTTAGGGGGGGGGCATGTGTGTCTTAATTGCCTGAGTTGGATAGAGTTGCCAACTTCCAAATCACATAAAACTAAACACCCCTGTCCTGCCCCTCCCCGCCCTACCCCACTCCATCTCCAAGGCCCTGCCCCTGCTCACTCCATCCCCCTTCCCTCCGTCGCTCACCTTCAGTCATTTTCACTGGGCTGGGGCAGCGAGTTGGGGAGTGAGGGCTCCATCTGGGGGTGTGGGCTCTTGGGTGGGGCTGGGGGTTTGGGAAAGGGTTTGGGATGCAGAGTCCCAGCAGCCCTTACTGTGACTCCTGGGAAGTGGCTGCCAGGTGCCTGCAGCCCCTAGGTGCATGGATGGCCAGGGGGACTCCATGTGCTGCCCTTGTGCATGCAGGGACCACTCCTGCAGTTTGCATTGGTCACAGTTCCTGGCCAATGGGAGCTGCGAAGCCAGCCCTCGGGGCAGGGTCAGTGCACAGAGACTCAATGGCTGCCCATGTCTCCAGGGGCTGCAGGGACCTGCCAGCTACTTCTTGGAGTTGTACAGAGCTACAGTAGGCAGGGAGACTGCCTTATCCCTGGGCCCTGATGCGCTGTCAACCAGAATTTTAATGACCCGGTCAGTGGTGCCAACCAGAGCCACCAGGGTCCCTTTTCGACTGGGTGTTCCTGTCGAAAACCAGATGCCTGACAATCCTAGAGTTGGATCATTATCTGATTTGTGTATGTTTGTGTGATTAATTTCTGCAGAGAGGAAGAGATGGGCTATTCCTGACAAGCTGTTGGAATTTTAAATGTCCAGGTCTGAGTATTTTACTGGCGTACTGTGTGTTTCTTCATTTCACTAACAGATTTATTTTACCAGCCCAGATGTGAAATCTACTAGCCTACCTTGTACTCTTATAAAAGTTATGCAAAAATGTATGAACCACAAATATTTCAAGATGTGCTATATGCAGAGCAGCCAACTGTCACTTCTCTTGAAAAAGTCTCTCTCATATTGGATTAATTTGACATCTGTTTTGAAAGTATCTCACTTTTATGAGAAGCTTTTGCAATAGTTTTCAATGGGAAGTCTCTCGTGAATTTTTTAAAATCTCTAGCTTTCAAGTTGAAAGGCACCTGTGTCTAAGTAAAACAGGTTTTGTGTTTGGCTGATTTTTTACAGTGACTTCACCCTCCCCCTTTCCCTCTCATGGTATGTAAATATTGTCTGCTGCTAGGCTGCCATCATGCAATTGGCTGGGTGTACCCTGCCATATGTCTGGAGCCCCATTAATAGCAATGTTGGCTGTGCAAGGAGTTCACCTGCACACAGCTCCCTGCAAGGGTGGATTGTCAGAAAGCATGTGACTGCGCTACCTGGGGATTAAAACACCTTTGTTTGACCACCCCCCCCAAAAAAAAAACTCTTGAAAATTCAGGGTTGGTTGGGAGGGGGAAGTGTGGACAAGTTCATTCTTGACTAAAATATTTAGGTTTCGGTAAAATACAAAAATTAAGCCCTCCCTACCAAACTTTAGCAACCAAAATGTTTCTAAAATCATCTTCAGGCAGCTACTGAAATCTGAAAAAATGATTGACGTTTTCATTTTTTGATAAATGATTGTTTTTGCCAACTTTTCCTAGGGTTGGGGTAGGGTGGGGAAGACAGGGGAGATGAGAAATATAACTTTTTAGCAGCTCAGTTGGAATATTATTCTCCTTGAACTGAAGTTATATAAAAAAAATCAATATTAAGAGATACTCTGTGTACAAATCTTTGGTGGGACCATTCATCCCTGATATCCACTTACAGACTGGAGACCCACCCCCGGGTAGATCAGATCAGTACCTCTATGGCCCCATCCTCCACTTCTGGCCTGAAAAGATAATCCACCCAAGGAGTGAGTCAAAGCCCTTGCATTTGGCATGGTGAGGGCCATTACAATCCTTTGTGAAAGCAGACTTGGGGGAATGGACAAGGCAGAGGCTGAAGGTGATCCAGGAGGGCACTAGCAGAGAGGAACTTGAAGCAACAGTTGTTAACTGGTTGGTCAGTGAGGTGAAGGAAAGGAGGGAGATGGAGTCGGTAGGGTCAAAGTCTTTGAGAATGGAGCTGGATTACATTTCTGGTAGAACCACAGACTAGAGATTCCTGAGCCAAGGCAGCCAGAAGAGTTGAGAATGGTGGGCATCAGTATTTCAGCTCTGGTGTGGAGGCACGGGACCGTCACATGGATGGCCCTGGCCTTCCAAGGATGCTCCAAGATCTGCAAGGATTGTTGGTAGGCCTGTTACTTGATCTATTGATGACTTAACAATCCCAAATTTAACACTGAGGTTTAGCAGAGTCTAGTCCAGGGTTTCTCAAACAGGGGTCACTGCTTGTGTAGGGAAAGCCCCTGGTGGGGAGGGCTTGGCCAGGCCGGTGTGTTTACCTGCCCCATCTGCAGGTAAAGCCGATCACAGCTCCCACTGGTCGTGGATTGCTGCTCCAGGCCAATGGGAGCTGCTGGAAGTGGCGGCAGCCCGCACCGCTTCCATCAGCTCCCGTTGGCCTAGAGCCATGATCAGCCAGACCTGCAGACAAGCCAGGTAAGCTCACCAATCTGGTCCGCCAGGGGCTTTCCCTACACAAGCAGTGACCCCTGTTTCAGAAATCCTGGTCTAGTCCAAAGATCTGGCCCAGTGTTGTTAGAATTACTGTAAATTTGGAAACTTTGGTGTGCACATTTACAACTCTCAAATTTAGGAGAAAATCTTTGTTTGCAATAGTTTTATTAACACAATTACCAAAGTTACAGACACTCCAATCCAGCAAGGCAGATGGAGATAATACAGAATAAGTATCCATATATTCACACGATCCCTTGCTGAGCAACCCAAAGTGTTAGTCATGGTCATCCTCACCAATAATCCTCATCCTGGTATTTCCTCGGGCAGGCAGGCAGGCCTGCCAGGATGCAGCTTTTCTAACGTTTTGTGCTCATGCCCACTGGGGTCCATACATATTCATGAAGGTTTCAACCCTTTTTTTTCCCTTATTTGAATATTCACACCTTGCTAATGTTGGGCTGCTCTTCTCCCATAGGCCTTTTATTGACGTATGTCAATCAGTTACCATGGTATTCTTGCAGTTAGACATGATGTTCCTAACTTAAAAAATATCTACAGCTGATGTCAACTAGTATCTTGTGGTTACCTGTCAGCAGTTCAGTCATACTTATTTACTACAGCTTTCTGTCTTGTGGTATCTCATGGTTACTCCTGGTTAGCTGCTTCTGTTAAGCTTTTTAGCTATTTTAAGCTATTATCTTGCACAAATCAAATCTTTCTGCAGGTTCAAACACATTTGGCTAAAAGGGAGAATGTCAAAAAAGGTCACAGTTCAAGAATACTTGCACCTATTTTGAGGTCTGAAGAAGTGCAGAGGCCAAATCTCCCCTTAATAATGTGAGTTTAAAGCAAGTAAGTGGAAAAGAACGTTGCCAAGCATATTTAGAAACTTTTTGTTACATTGACTATTAAAGAGCTTAGCCCAGCCGAGAAGAAATTATTTCTTCTGAGTGCTTATTAAATTAGGTACTTAAGAAATGCGGAGAAAGCACCATAGCAGGAGAGACACATTGATGCCTGCGATTCCCCTATTCTTCCAGTTTATATTTCTTTATGGTTAAGTTATTTAATTAACCTATATAGAGTTTTTAGCAATACAGTTGATTAACACTTGTAATTTCACTGCCTTTTTACTATAACAAATTGAGAACTATCCCTCAGTTAATGATCCATGTGTCTTTTTTTTGATGTTTGCCTTCTAATTTGAGTGGAAATATTAAATTCTTCATTAAATTTATTTATAAAAAACTGAATTGCATTTTACATGTTTTACTAGAGATACCTACTGCTTTAAAACAGATTCTTGCAGACTCAGTGATTTGGTTTGTGAGAATTCAAAAGGAGGCGACATTATGTCTCACTTTGGGGGCAATTCATCCTCACACCAAGGTGCCTCAGGCACTGCCTCACTCTTGGGGCTTGGACAATTCATTTAGACGCTCTACTACAGTTTCCTTTTCCATATAATGGGGAGGAACTTTTTTTTTTAAATCTCATTAAGGTGTTTTAAGGATTAGTTTATCAATGTTCCTGATCATGTAGGCATGTCTGGAATTTCCACCTGTGCAGACGGCCAGCCCAAGAACTGTGTACATCAACTCTAGAGCCAATTACACACTACAGTCTGGAAGTCAATGGCTGGGTGAAGGCAGCAGCCTGCTCTCTCATCTCAAGGCCAGATCCATGCCTCAGGGAAGTCAGGTGCCTAACTGCCACTGTAGGCACTTAAGTCCAGCATTTAGGGGCCATTGGCATTCACAAAGTCCTAGCTCAGCGGGTGCCTACACTCACTAAATACCTAAATTTATTTGCAGTAAGAGTTCTGTAGGCAGCAGAGGTTGTGCCTCTGGGCTTTTCCACTGCTGCCTCACCCTAGGCACCTGTCCAGAGTCCAACCTTAGGTGCCTAGGGAGCTCTTATTGCAAAGGACATATGCAGCAGCCAGGGGTGTGCATGTGTGTGTTTATGAATACCAGGGGTGCCTAAAAGTTGGACTTCAACGCCTGAAGTGGCAGAAAGGCCCCTGAGTCCTTTTGTGGCCATGGCCCTTGTTGTCTGATAAGTCTAGTCAGCAGAGTCTCCTTTACATTGCTTCCTGAACATAATACATTTTCTGGCATCAAGGCTGCATGGAGATATCTTGATGTAAGATGTCATCTCAAAGGGGACTGTGACTGTAGGTGAAATCAGAGAGGAATATTGTCAAGTAAGTGACAGAGAGGGGAGGGGGTGAGTTCAAGGACAGATAAATTTAAAATAAATATTGATCAAGTTTTTCAAGTGATTAGTGGTTTTTGGGTGACCATCATAAAATAGCCTTGAAACTTTATTTTCAAAGGATGTGTGCTCAGTACTTTGTGAAAATTAGCCCACTGTATGGAGCTTCACACTTGGCACCCAGAAACATTTAGAACTCACATCACTAGCAACTTTTCAAAATTTTGGCCATAGTGAGTAAAACCAAATCACTGGGAAAACTCCCAAAGAAACATAGGAGCTGACACATCAGACCAGTTGTCCATCTCGTCTGGTATGTTGTCTGACAGTGACCAATAACAGCTGCAAGAAAACCCATTATGGAGTAACCTGCCTTGTATCGTTTTTCCTTTATGCAGTAATATACTACAAGGACACGTGTGTGTTCAAATAACTGTTTTTGCCAAACAAACGTGAGTTCTATTTACATATATACACACAGCAACACTCTGCCTGATTTTTAAAACAGAGTGAACACACAACTATTTAAAGGGATATTACAAGACTCCTACAGTACACTGTCCATAGCAGAAAAGTCTTCCAAGAACCAGTTAGTGTTTGGGTTATTCCTGAAGCATGAGGTTTTATTGTAATGTAATTGTATCCTATCCTTAGTAAGTGGATGTCTTTACTTCCATATCTCACTGATTGAAATGGTGCAAGACAGAACCATAATGAATTTGATGAACATTGTTTGTTCAATATGCTATTCAAGCTGGGATAATTCCTGTTTGCATACTTAAGCCTGCTTGTTGTCTCCTACCCATCCAAAGTAGGGACAATGGACTTGATTTTTCTCTCACAAGAGAGAATGGAACTTTTCCATAGACTTCAATGGCAACAGGATCAGGCCCACTTAAGTGAACTTTAAATCAATTGAGTTAGATTGGTGTAAGTGGTGTTACTCCCAATTTATAGCAGAGTAGGAGTGATCAGAATTAGGCTCCTGCGATTTGGGACTAGGGAGAAGCAGGAAACTGAAATGGTAGGTTATCTATGATTCTATAGGCACCTTTTCTTAGTCACTGATTTTTTGAAATACCAGGAACAAATGATATGGTAAAAATAGGTTAAGTTTTAATGAAAGAAGGGATGGGAGAGAAATGGAAGACCTCTGTGCTCATTCAGAGGCCCTGCTGCTTGTCACATAGGACTATAATGGCCCATATGTAGGACCCTACCTAAATCACAGGATGATCTTCTAATAATTGAGACTGAGTTATGGGCAAGATATGAATATCATGGTAAAGTAATAATGGACCTTTATTTAGTGGTAATTTGGGAAAGCCCAGTAGACCTATTTAAGAAAAATTTGCTGGAACAATATAAACACAGCTATTATGTTATGTCTGAACTTTTTTGATAACCAGACAATTGAGTGCAACTATATTATATTAAATTTAAAAAAGTGACTGGTACAATATAAAATGTAGAAGACTAAAAGTCTTAACACAACTGCAGTAGAAATTGAGTCCAGTCACTTTAGCCATTTATATTTAACAGGCATTGAATGTTAGTGCAGTACACCCTGCCACAGTGCTTTCCTTCATGCCCTGTCTGTGCTTTATGAAGACTTGTCTGCACTGAGATACTGCATGCTCGGCATCCACAGAATTAGGCAAGATCGAAAATGATATCTTTGCTGTCTCTGCTAACTCTGGAAAATGCTGCAGAATTGCAGGTAACTCCCAAAACTCTAAGATAATTTATTGTACTAATGAGGGGAGTGTTGCAAACCTTAAAATATATGCTAAATTGTGGACTATGTGAAGTAAGCGAATTTTAAAACAAAATTTGCTGTAGAAGCCTAATTAATATTGCAGAATTGACAATTTCTGCAATATCATGAATGAAGTAGGACTGTATCTGACGCATAACACCATCACATGAATAATTTACTGTTTTCATGTACAACACACTTGTTCCTCTTGAGTATATCATGTCCCATCTAGTTTCATTGGACATAGCATGGTTTGGGGTATAAAAATATAAAGTTTCACTATTATATTAGGCTTTGATTTAAGGTAGTTTTTTGTTGGATTTTTTTTAAGCTGTTACTTTTAAATCCTGGAGAAGCAATGAGTAAACAAATAAAACCAGTCATTAGAGAGGCAAATTGACTTAAATGAAAGTTTTACAATATGCAGCTCTGTTTTCAAAAGCAGAAAACCCAGTCATCGGGTCATTCGCACAGCATGCAGCATCACAGACGTGAGGAACATTAAAACTTGCAATGTTTGTAAGATTTACTTCTATTTCAATGTCTTAAAATATTAGTTTAAAAGCTTCCCAACAAGCATTTAAAATACTCAGTCTGAAGGTCTATGGGGGTATTTACACAATATAAATAGACTTAGCTGTATTTGGTCTGGATTGTAGCAGTTCTGGATCTATTCTCTGAAGGAGAAAGAAGGGCACAAGGACCTTTTGCAATCTTTCTCTCCCCCCTCCCTCCCTGTGAGCAAGGAGCCAGAATGTTGGAGCTTGAGCACAAGGGTGGAGTTAGTATGAGCTAGAGGTCTACACACCCCAAAAGTGGTGTGCCTGACATTCTAAAGGGATTTGAGGGGTTTGCAGCTAACGTTTTAGTGAATAGCTGTTGACACTCTCAAAGAGGCTAATGCTGATCATGAGCAGAACTTGAGAGCGCTGCTCAATAGAGTACATCAAATGAATCTTTCACCAAATAAGAAAAATGTGCCCGTCAGTTGCACTACAGACTTGTTACCTTGTGAGAGACCTTCCAACCAGACCATGAGTATGCTCTGGCAATTTTGGATATGCCCTGACCATACAATGTGCACTGCAAGTGGCTTCCCCCATACAGTATTTTATATAGTCATTTAACAGCTGAAAGGCAAGTGGTCCTTCTAGAAGTTGGAGACTGGCACTGCGAGGGTTCACTCCTCAGTATGCTCTTCTGGCATCCTCTGAGGCACTCTCTGCCGAAAGAATGACTCTAGGATGTCATTTGAGTAGTGCTCCTCTGCAGTACTTCCTTTCCCCCTGCCTCCATCCCTTCTCTGCAACATGGCAGTGACTGAAGAATTTTAACCCAAAGTGACTATTCCCCTTTCTAAAAAGGGCTATGCATGAGTCAGCAGGAATGAGTGGCATATTTTAGCCAAACACAGGTGGTTACACTTTTATTGTCCAGTTTTTTTTTTTAACCTTTTGTGCAATGCCAGGTATTGTAACACACAAGGAGAGTCATTGACAAACAAGAACTTATTAAAGCAAACTGCCTTCACTGCCGAGGCCAGGCCAAGTTTTAAAGAGGTTTAAACAAAACCTCATGCTATATTATGGAAATCTAGTGCTTCAGAGGTGACAGTGTAAATGCCACTTTAAAGAATTAGGATAAAAGAGGCATTTTCATGTGAATTTCATTGCATGCATTAAGTTTACATAATAGGCCAAAGTGTGATTGTCACACTGTAGACAGTACACTAAAAATAGAGTGTCTAATTCTGGTTAAGCTCTCTGAACAACCTGTAACTGCACATAAGAGACTAAATTATCCCAGTTTTTACAGTTACATAACTAGAGAGAAATCCCCTAAACCTCCATGTTGCCTTTCTCTAAGATTTTTCAGGTTTCAGCTAAAATGTTGAACAGTGCTCAGTTCTGTAGAGAAGGCTCGAAGTGAGGGCATACCACTGGTCATTGTGCTGTCAGAAGACGTTCTGTATTATTTGCTCTCACTTTCTAGTGGAAGCTTTCTTTATTGGAGTAAAAGAAAGGAGAATCAGACCCTACAGGTTTCTGACTGAATGTACATTAAGAATGACTGGTGATCTGGGCATCAGTCAAGCAGATGATCAGTTAGAAGCAGCTGAACGGGGTAACGTTTTCATTACCTTTTCTCAAAAAGGCCATCAGTTTTTATCCTACTACATATCAGGCTTTTCTTCACAGCATGAATAGGCTTCTCAGAAAAGTCATTTTGGTTTTGATAATTGAGACATTAGAAAAAAAAATTGGAGTTTTCAAATTATCCTTAACCCAACCTAAGCACACTGCTTATCAAACGAAATGTGCAAGATCTGCTGCAGTTCTTATTCTGTACTTTGTGTATGTAGGAATGAAAAACAAGAGACTATTGGGCCAAATCTATACATTGTCACAGAGGGTTGGAAAAAAGTCCTGTGGTACAGGAGCATTGTAGGGCTGATATAAAAAAGCTACTCTTCCCACTCCACCATCAACCTTTCCATCAGCTCATACAAGTGCTGCTGTAGGTGTTCCACCAGCGACAGTAGGGGGAACAGTTGTAGAACTCAGCACCACAAAAAATGTTAGACATTCTGGGACAGGCTGTGGTAATTGAGAGCAGCTCTGCTCTAAATTTATATTAAGAACCATTTGGGCCCCTGCAGCAGGCCAGAATCGGGGCAGCACAAAGCCTGGCTTGCACCCTTATGCTTCCCCAGCCTGTCCCTTCTGTGCTTCAACTCTTTGGAGATGCAGCACAAAGCCTGGAGCTAGCCTGAATAGACAAGCACCCTTTTAAATATAGCTTTCCTAACTTTCCTTCTATGCAAGAAGTGAATTTACTTTGACAACATGGATAAGTACTAATGTTATAGCAATATTCTGTGCTTCCTGTTTGCCCCATGCTTATCAACACTGCTACTAAAACACCACTACTGTCATTCTAGACACTCCCTAAATGTAATACCTTGATGCCTGTAGTACTGTATTTGATTTTTGTGACACTACATTTCTCCTGTGGTCTCATTTATTTCTTAATGAGAGAAGGTCACTTATTAAAACAAGAAACTGTTAGCTAAGAACTTCAGCCCAGATCCGCTACTGCAGTGTTGGCTGCGGCATAGGTGTGGGTTTATACTCATTTTTACTTTCTCTCCCTCAGTCCCAGGGCCTGCCAGGAGCCATGTTAGGTCCCACTGAAAGTTACAGCAGCCCTAAAACTACTCCAATTTGCATCAATACAGAGCTCCCAGCAAGCCACACTACTGACCAGGATCACCTCATCTCATCTTTGATGCATGCCCAGCCAGAGGGGGAATGGGAAGGAGGATTCCCACTACAATAGATAAGGAATTTTCAGCTGCTATTTCTTGAGGCTTCTTTAAAATTCCCTCAGAGTCACTGAAACAACTGAGTGTAGTTAGGATAAGCCTGTGCTCTGGCCCTTTAATTTAACAAATATGGCAGGGATGGAACTGAGAACAGCTAGTTATTGGCATGAAAGATACATAAATCAACCAGATGCGGCTGTTTACTAGGCTCTATGACTGCACCTTTCAAATCTTCCTAGTCAATTTGTTTTCCTTCCGAATTTTGATAAATGTAACTCTTCTTGCATTTACAGGTCATATTATGTGCCTCCTACACACACATTTGGCAAAGCTGTATACATAATCCCCAGACACCTCAACTTGTACCAAAATGGGCACATTCTTATTTCTGATTAAAGCATGTTACAAATATTGTTGTGACAGGATCTCTGTTGCAAGCCTGTGCCTTAAACAAGAGATTTTTTTTTTTATGATCTCTGTTGCTGCAGCAGAAGGGACCAAAGCATTAGAGCATGGGCTTCCCTTGTGCTTTCTCTTCTTGACAACCTTAAAGTGATCTCTCTAATTCTCTTAGGTTCTGCTGATTCAAGGTAAAATTCCCCTGGTTTCTCCAGAACAGGTTTCCTCGGCAGGGGACACTGGGTCATCTCTTACAGTAAGTGCATTTTATTCACTGTTAAATATAATTCCAGCAATATAGGGGAAGAGACACAATGGGCTTTATATTGTAGTTTTGATGCAACTGGTTCAAATTATAGGGGACCAGATAGTCTCCTATCCTGCAGCATGCAAACTTCTCTATGGGAGCACAGCTGGGACTGGCCTTCATGACTTAGGCTACTCTTCCTCCTCACCCTATCTACCCTTAAATTCATGCTGAAAAAGCCAATTTGACCTTTCTTGTGTACCCCCCCCCCCCGTCCCTCAAAAATATAAGTGCCCAAGCAGGGGAGATTGTGCCAAGGAGCTACAGGGAGCTACAGGGAACTGTGAAAGAGTTCAGATAGTGCTCTGGTATTCTCTGGAGATCAGTGGGTTCCTTTGACTCAGATCCCTTGGTTATTTTTACAGTGGGATGGAAAATAGTAAGATAAACCTGCTTGCTGACAGATTGATGAAGAATTGCACTTGGGGAAATATTAGAAATCCCTTGCCAAAATTATCTGTGCAAGGTATTTTGGCCCCGCTACTTCTCTTGCAGGATAGTTGGTCAAGTATTTTTTTTCTACATAATGTTTTATGGTCGGATCTTGAATTAGCTCCTCTTACAGAACTCACAGCTTGACTTGATGATGACACGATCACACCAGATAGACCAGGGGTGGGTAAACTACAGCCTGAAGTCTGGATCCGGCCCCTCAGAGCTTTGGATCCAGCCTGCAGGATTGCCCCTCGTGGCGCCATGGGCCCTGAGCTGCTTTCCAGAAGCGGCCAGCACCACTTCCCTGTAGCCCCCGCATGGGGGGCAGAGGGGTCCATGTGTTGCTCTTGCCTTCAGGCACCGCCCCCCCACAGCTCTCATTGGCCAGGAATAGGGAACCACAGCCAATGGGAGCGTTGGGGGAGGTACCTGAAGGCACAGCAAAGGAAGCACACAAGGAACTCTGTTCTCCCTCCCCCAGGGGCCGCAGCACTTCCTGGAGCAGTGCAGAGCTGGGAACAGGGCAGGCATGCAGGGAGCTTGCCATGACCTGGTGCATGCCGCTGTCACCCTGGAGCCCAAAGCCCTCCTGCACTCCAGCCCCTAACTCCCTGCCCTAAGGCCCCTGTCTGCACCCTGAGCCCCCTCATACATGCTGCACCCCTCTGCACCCCAACCCCCTGCTCTGAGCCCCTTCTTGCACACCACACCCCCTCCCATACCCCAACCCCCCGCCCCAGCCCTGCATACAATTTCCCCACCCAGATGTGGCCTTTGGCCCAAAAAGTTTGCCCACCCCTGAAATAGGCTGTTAGGACACTAAGAAGAGAGAGGATGTATTAAGGGTGGTAGCTAGGAGTAATGGTATGAAAGAAAACAAGAGAAAAATCAGACTGAATTAGCTGAAAGGGAACTGTATAAGACTGGGGGATAGTCTCCCTAGTGAAGAGCTGGAAGCTGCATTGTTTGGCATACAAACTAAACAGAGTAGTGCACTAAAAATATATTGACAAGCCCAATCCTGTGCTGGCAGGGAACTGGACTAGCTGGCTTAAGAGAATCATAAAAATTAGAGACGGAAAAGATGATTTCCCAGTTTCTCCCTCCCCCAGAAATACAGGATGGAGTTGAGGGGAGGAGAAACTCAATCAGGACCTGGTTATAGAATGCCCTCTAAATTGTTCAGGGGGAGGGGAGGAGGGAAGGGAGGCATTCCAGCTTCTGCCTTTCCTTGCCCCTGTAGAACAGGCAGCTGTTTTGACCTCAAATTCTGTGGCTCCACAAGAGGCAGCTGCCCCAAAACATCTCCGCCTCCCCCTATTCAAAGAGCTGCATTACCTTTGCATATGGTCCCATCTGTGTTAGGAAGACATGTACATCTCAGGCCCAGCAGATACCCAAGGAGCCTGTTTTATGGTTTTCAAGCAGAGAAGGTATAGTTCTATAGAGGTATGTGAGATGTACATGTGCTCTTGCATGCAGATACAGAGACAAGAATAACTTATAGCAGCAATTGGTTTGCCATAGTAAATATAGATTCATTATAAATGTACATTTCATACCAGGAACAGTTAAGTTGTGTTTAATCAAAGCAGGCGGAGAATAACATTTACCAAAAGAGGAAGACATCTCTGCCTTGTTGACCTTAGATTTACATACCTAAGGGATTCATCATCCCTAGTGCATCTCCTCATGGTGAGGCAGAGTGCTGCAGGCCCTTTGCCTCAGTTTCCCACCTTTTCTGGGGCGGGGTGACGTGGCTCAGTCTTCCAGGCAGGCTGCTCACTATTTCAGTCTCCTTCCAGGATAGCAGACTTTAAAGTAAGTCACAGTTCAAACAAACACAAAATGAGAATTTGTCCCAGTTGGGCTTAGTTGTTAGACACTTTAGGGTTAGTATCCATCCGCTCTCCGAGCTCAACTCTGTCACACTCTCCTGCCTATTCAGGTAAGCCATCCTATTGCTATAGCCTACCTTGAGAATCTTTAGCAGGTATCCATGTATCCCCAGATAGTTCCCTGCTAGAACTTACCGTTTCCTCCAGGAATGCATAATCAGGCATCAAACCTAGCTCAGTTCCAGGCTTCAAATTCTCTCACTGCATAGTCTGTTCTTTTCTCCAACCAAACCCCCACTGAGCAGTAGCTCCCCTTTATAGTCCCACCCTTCTGGCCGGACATCAGCTACAGGTGTGCTGAGTTGTCTCACAGGAGCACATTAACCTTTTCAGGTCTGTGTGGGGCTTGTAAATCCCATCACAGTGCTTGAAGATAGGCAAGTTCCTGGGCAGCTGGCTAGGAGATGGTGTAGTAGAAGGGAGCAGAAAAAAAAATCAGACAAAACCTGGACTGGGGACAGATGGAAAGATGAGAATCAATGAAGGTTATGCTGAGTGCTAAATCTAATGATTGGCTTAATATTTCGATGCCACAGTGATGGACTTCTTAGATGATTGCTAGATAGATACAGCCTCATAAAATTTCCAGATTTCTACTCATTAAGGTTAAGTATTTTATAGATGAAATGAAGATGGATGCTCAAAAATGTAGAACAGGCTTGTGCATTAGACACATCCGACTGTCTTACCTCAGGACATTTTATTCCTTCATCATAACGTCTTTCTTCTTAATGAATGAAAACTGAGTCTGTCTGGACTGCCGGAGCTTGAACAGCAGTAGCAGGAACTAGCAGGAGTAATGTTTGAAAAGGTTCTTGCAGTAAAAGAAACTGAAGATTCCTAAGTAAACTTGTCACAGGATTTTTGCATTAAATTGACAGGGCCCAAGTCTAGCAGCCCTTTCACGCTGGCAGTCCCACTTGAAGGAACAGTGTAAAATGAGTATCAAGCCCATATAATTTTTTTTTAAAAAGTTACTTAGAAATTAGCCCTTTTGCGTAATGCATGTCCTCAGAGGCCTTACAGCGGGGAGTTATATCTATGGCAAACGGCTTTTAACTGACGGCTAGATCATGGCCTCTAGCTCCATACACAAACAAGATCCTATGAATATGGACCCCCTCCCCACAACTACATTTAAAGGGGACTCAGCCATCTGCACAGCAGGATTGGCTGTGGTTCTTGAACTTGAAGGCCATGCTGCACAGTCTGGGGCATGTTCTAAGGAGGCAAGTGGGGATTGGCTGGGTGAGTCAGAGGGGCTGTATAACATGTCAATCCTCAGCCCTTCTGGTCCTGTGGAAATTTGTTAAGAAAGGTTAGGGCTACAGTAGCTTTTCAGTATAATGCCTCCCCCTCCTCCTCACCCCCAGGGAGGTCTTTGCTAGTGTGGTTCAACTATGGCTGTTCTGCAAACTGAGTGAGCAGAGTGGCACACACAGAACATATGCCAGTGCAAAAGAAAATGCATCTGTGGGGGTGGACCTGGGGAGCCATGAGGCTTTTTTTCCCCTCAAATGGGCTAATGTAGGGTAATCATTAAGGGGATCCTCCTCCAGAATGCCTTCTCATGGGTTATTTTCTGTGGGAGGGGATGAGCTGGATTATTTACAGAAGAATAACATTAATGCAGCTTTCAACATGTCCCCCTAATCCTTATCCAGTCAGAGTCTCAGATTGTAGCGAATCAATTACAGATTTATATCAGTTATACCTGTCCTCCACTGGCTTCAGATTGCTGTATCATAGTTAGTCTGTTGATTTAAAAATATTGATCCTAACATAATTACAAGGCATTAAGCCATATTGTTTCCTCCCTCAACTTCTCTAAAACATGACTGTGAATTGCAGACGCCCTCCAAAACACACTTAAAACATTCAAGTTTCCAAATGAGCCCCAAACTCTTCCAAGAGCACGCACCAAGATCATGGGCTACGTTTTTGTGCACTGAATAAAATTGTGGTTAGTTTTGCCTATAGGCTCCTTTCCTAAATTATAGTTATGCAGCTCCATTGCTGTATTTCCAATAGGGAATCATATAGACGATGACAATATGCAGTCTTTGGCAGCTGCTATCTTAGCAGTCTTTTTTTTCCTATAAAGTAGCCTCCAGGGCTGCTTGCAATAACTTTGACTGAGTAAGCCTGAATTTAACCTATTGGTTGCATGGGGTTTAAATCAACATTGAACATGGTCTAATGGCGCTACCTTAAAGAATTTGAAAATATGGTTGCGCTAGGTGTTCAGGTGTTCAACATTAGTGATGGTTCAGCTCTAGACCAAGCACTAATTGGAAAAATGTTACGTTCTTCTGCTTAGTGTAAAATTGAAGTTGTTTCTTCCACTTAACCTAACAGTTTATTTGTATAATGCAATCATGTCATATGAAGACCAGAACCTGGGTCTTAGTTGTGAAGCTTTTCAATGTTCTATAGCATCCAGTTGGCTTCACTACAATGTGTGACCTAGCTTTTCATAATGTTCATCACATGCCCCCATCTAGTACCATTCATCCGGTGCACTCAAACTCTCTCTTCTCTTTAAATGGAAATCCATGTGTCTTTAATGCGGTAACAGACTGCTGTTGTTGGACACCACAGGTGAAATACTGGTTTTACTTAAGTCAGTGGCAAACCTCCCATTGACTACAGTAGGGACAGAATAATTTCATCCTCTATTTTTAACTTTCTGACCCCAGCCTTTTTGAACATCATCCCTGTGACACTATACCCCATATTCTTCATAGAGATATGATGATATGAATATGTCATAACTAAGATGTTTTATGCAAGATGTCTCATGCGCAGTATCTTTGGAAAGGTTGTGTACTGACTATGATTATCCGATTTGTATGCCTGTATCATTTCTGTATCTGAAGTTGGGAATATTGACTATATAACAATTGCAACTGTGGTTACACCTGGGGAATGCCCACCAGACAGTAGCAATCAGCCTGGATGGACTACTAGGGAGATCAGTAAGACTCTGAAGATGCTAATCTTCCACCTGCCTAGGTTGCTGCTTTGACACTGCAGGGTCATAGCACCTGGTACTGGACCCCATCGTGGCCTACTAGTATTTTTCCACTAATATGGGGTGGGGGTCAAACTGGGAAACAAAGGATTCCCACCTGATGTAAATCCTATTTAAGGTAGAGAAGTGAGTTAATCAGGGAGCTTTCTTCACTGAATCCCCATCCAGAATGATTGCTGAGACCATCTCAGAAACAAGGAATGAGGGAGGGGAGAAGTGCTGAGCCCAGCCTGTCTGGCCAGTAAAAGAAATGCCTAAAACAATGTTTAGGGTGAGACACTACTACTTTTAGCCAGTTTCTTTAATATATTGAGCTTAGTTTGTGTTTGTTTGCTCAATGATCTGTTTGCTAATTCTTATAATCACTTAAAATCTACCCTTTGTAGTTGTTAAACTTGTTTATTCTAAAATGCAGTTTGTGGAATTCATAACTGGGGGAGGGGGCAAAAAGCTGTGCAGATCTTACTCCCATTGAGGAAGGGAGCGAATTTCATGAGCTTATGCTCCAAAGACAATACAATTTTGAGTGTGCACTTGAGTGCTGGGCAATACTGAAGCTGATTCTTCCCACTATCTGTGTCTTTCTGCAGCTGGGCATGTCCCTACCTGTGTGTGCACTAGAGGAGGCTTGAGGGCCTGGAATATCAGGGTGAGGGAGCCCAGGTTAATGGAATGGGTAGACTCCGTGGGACTCTGGTACATCAGGTGACACCCCAGAAGTGTGGGGGGGGAACCCATCAAACTCCCTATTTTTAAGTTTCGTTGTGGCTCAATTGCTTTTGTATAGCTTCACATTCCATACCACTGTTTGGGTTCAGCCATCCCCGCTACTCTTGACACTACGGTGTATGGCTACTAGGGATGGGACACTGCATGATGAAAGGTGCAGCCTTTCAGAGGAGAGCTAAAAGAGTGGCCCAGATGGCAATTAAAGATAACATTTTATGAAAAATTTGAGCTCCCATTGTTCTGATCAACATTTTCTCCCACACCCAGTCTAAGGCCTTGTCTACATGGGGATATAGACTGGCACAGCTATTGTGGACTAAAAGTGACTTTTTATTCAGGCATAGTGTGTTCCCACTGGGAGATAGTGCAGAATAACTTAGGGCAAGTCTACATTATGGGGGGGAGGGGGGGTCAGTCGACCTAAGTTATCCAACTCCAGCTTACGTAAATAATGTAGCTGGAGTTGACGTAGCTTAGACAGACCTTTGCGGTGTCTGACGGGAGAAACTCTCTCCTGTCAACTGCTTCTCATTCTGAGTACTGGAGTCACTGGGAGATCATTTGGCAGTTGATTAGTGGGTATAGTGAAGACCTACTTAAAATGCTTCCCAGTGGATCGATTGACATGTGTTGAGTCTCCCGGTAAGTGGAGACAAGCCTTTAGTACGCAATAACTGTGCCAATCAATTGCCCCGTGTAGACAAGGCCTGAAAAAAGGAGTTGTAATATGCAAGTGTATGAGCGTTACTCTGGTATGAATCATAACTGCTCAGTTTGAGAGTCTTCCTACACACTATTTAACTCATTGCATTGTAAGGTGCTTGGAGGACAAATACATCCATAGAATCAAGGGTTTGTTTGTTTGTTTTTTATTCTGCAGATACTTCACTGGAACAATGTTTTAAAGGGAGCTCATCAACTCAAAACCTACACTTCTGTCTGAAAATGTAAAAATAGTTTATTTAAAACATATCGCCCCCTAAGATTATTGTAACTGAAAGAGGAAAAATATATATGTATCTTTCTATTGGTAAGTCTGACAATGGTGCATTTGACAGCACTCTGTATATAGTCAGTCTCACTGTTTCACCTACATTGCCAGTCACTCAGATTCCTCTTTGGGTTGTGTGGAAAAAGTAGAAACATATGATTGTAAAACCATATAAATAGGCACAGGGAATTCAGGAGCAGCTGTTGGACCAGAAAATACTCTTACCATTTTTTAAAAATTTATTCTATTTCAAGCTGAGGCTGACCTTTAAATATTACTCAGGTTTTCTGGATATTTGGGTGGGCCAATACTGCATCACATAAAATGTTACAAGACAGCTATTGGTATGTAAAGCACTAGATAAATGTATCCTTAGAGACAGGGCCGGCTCCTGGATTTTGCCACCCCAAGCGGCAGGAGAAAAAAAAAGCCATGAGCAGCGGCAGCTCCACCGTGCCACTTTCTTCTTCGGCAGCAGGTCCTGCCCTCTGAGCGGGACCAAGAGACCCCAAGCTCCGAATTGCCTGATGTGCCGCCCTTCCTCTTCGCCGCCCCAAGCACCTGCTTGCTGAGCTGGTGCCTGGAGCTGGCCCTGCTTAGAGAGTCATAAAAGGTGCCAGGAGAAGAACTTGACTTTCAAAGAGAAAACAAACTGCTCTGCTGGTATACAACTAAAAGTAAAGAGAGGACTCTTCACCAGTTCTTTCAAGATAGATACCAGAGAGGGAGAGGAATTATTTACGCTCAGAACCAATGTGGACACAAGAACAAATGGAGATAAACTTGCCATCAGGAAGTTGAGACTTGAAATTAGACACAGGTTTCTAACCATCATAGGAGTGACATTCTGGAACAGCCTTCCAAGGGGAGCAGTGGGAGCAAAAGACATATCTGGCTTCAAGCCTAAGCTTGATAAGTTTATAGACGCGATGGTATGATGGGATAGCCTAATTTTGGCAATTAATTGATCTTCGACTATTAGCGGTAAATATGCCCAATGGCCTTTGATGGGATGTTAAATGGGGTGGGATCTGAGTTACTACAGAGAATTCTTTCTCGGGTGTCTGCCTTCAAAAAAATCATACCCCTCAAAACAAGTTTCCTGTCCCACTCAAGGAAGGGTACTTTTTTCCCCCCAGCAAAATGAGGACATTTTATTTTTATTCCAGGGAGGAAAACATTTGCACAGCCTGTTTTTCCGACAGTAGAAGTGATATAAATGTGGCAATCCAAAACAGAATATACCCCCCCACATACACCAGGCCTTCCAACAGTACTCTGTGTGTGTGTGTGTGTGTAGCAATACAATAGCACTTCTGATTATGGGCACAAACTTATCAGAGACAAGAGAAAATGTAAGGCTTTCTCACCAAAGAAGGGGAGTTAAATTCCAATCAAACCAGTAAAGAAGCAAACACATAACTGATGTCCCTTTAGAAACTAAGAGACAGGCTGATAAATATACTGGTGCAATTATATTAGAGATATATATGCTATCTAAAGGGATTAAATTTCTATATTAGATGGCTGGTTTGCAACAATTAAAGTTGTATTAGGCTAAAAATAGCCTGAAACATCTATGTTTTACAATCTCAATGTCTCTTTTGGCTTTTGCTGTTGTTCAGTTTTACTTCTATTTGATTTTACGGTTCAGTAAACATATGCTGTAAAAAAAATTATGTTCCAAAATGACAGCGCATGTTTGAGATGTTTTGTCTCATGGGTCTCTGCCAGCGCTAGCTTCACCTGTGCTCCCGGGCCTTCATTTTATTTTTCCATTTCCTACTCAGTTTTTATACCAACTTATTGGTTTAGTTTTTTCCTAAAACTCTTATTTAAATAGTAATGTAATCAATACAATGGTTTGTTTGCATCTTACCAAATGAACGGTGGGTGGCCAAGGCAAGGGGCAGCATTGTAAGTATACACTGGGATACCAGGCAGGCCTCCAATGGTGTCCAATCTTCTGTTTCTGAAATTATTGAAGCAACTGGTGTGCAGTACCAACCTGTGCACATGTGCATCCGTCTCACATTCTTTGTCCTAATTCACGTTTCTCTTTCCCATTCTTTAAAAGCAGCAAAGAATTCTGTTAGTCTATAAGGTGCCACAGGATTCTTTGCTGCTTTTACAGATCCAGACTAACACGGCTACCCCTCTGATACTTTCCCATTCTTATCGCTCCCTAACTCTGCTTATTTATTGTCCACAAAAATGACCCCTCCACTGACTCAGCTACCCCAGCCAATACTCAATTTCTGTTGTTTCCTCTTCCACCCAGGGGCTGAGGATTTTCTGTTTCTTCATACAAAAGCTATGGGCAGAAGTGTGGCAGCATGAAGAAGCAGGTAACATTTCTTAAGAAGCTGCTGGGTTCTAGTTCTCTCTTTGCTTACAAAAGACAGCTGCCTGGGGCCAGAGCCAGCTGCTTAATTACTAGGCATATACTATTTAGCTTTGATCTGTCTATGGGTCACCCTCTTCCCCTGACAAGAGGCCTGAAGAAGAGAGAGCTGTGGTGAGGCTGGCTGAGCGAGAAGTCAGCTAACCTATGCTGGCATTCAGGTATGTGACAAGCAGCAGCTTAAACTGCTCAGGAGTCCTGTACCTCTTGCTAAACCCAGGCCTGGGACAATGTAACTACCTTCCCTCCAGCCCCAATACCCGTCCTAGAAACAGCTTAATGGAGAATCCTCCACAAGTGAAGCCATTTTGCTAGCAGTGTAAGTTGAATAAAGTACTCTTCCCTTCGTATCCTCTACCCCATGTAGTGTTGCTGTGCACTGCTCATCCACTGCCTCGTTTTATCACTGAGGTGGATGCAGGTCAGTATAGGTGCTGGCACTAGGAGTCCTCGGGGGTGCTGCCACATCCCCTGACTTGCAGTGGTTTCCATTATATACAGGGTTTACAGTTTGGTTCAGTGGCTGTCAACACCCCAGTGGTGCAAATTGTTCCAGCACCCCTGCAGGTCAATGATAGGCAGAAGTGATACCCTCTCCAGTTTGTAAAGCACTTTGTGATCATTTTCATTGAAAGGTCATAGATACATGTCACTCATCATGGAAAATGTCTGAACTTTCTTTTTGCTTGTTGACAAATATGATTTTTCCCTGTATGTCATGCAGTGGAGTCGTCTTTAGGGAGAAATGTGTCAGACACAGTACTGCAGGCGTGCCTTATTTTATTTAAAATAGTCTAAAGACTTTTCAGCTCACCATACTGAATTTAATTACTTCTATCATTTAAACAGATATACACCTCTACCTCGATATAACGCTGTCCGCGGGAGCCAAAAAAATCTTACTGTGTTATAGGTGAAACCGCGTTATATCGAACTTGCTTTGATCCCCTGGATCAGCCCCACCCCCCAGAGCACTGCTTTACCACGTTATATCCAAATTCCTGTTATATCGGGGTAGAGGTGCATTTAGAAAAGAGCTGCTAACCATTGTCGTCACTGATGTAGGTACAGTATTGACAGTGTGGTGCTGGACCTACCTTTAACCAACACAATAAAAAAGGAAAGGCAAAGCAACTTTGAACACCAACTCACTTAGACCTTTTCAGACTAAACTTTTATTTTTCATATTACAAACCATTTTTCTTTATTCACAAACCACGGTAGTGATATCAACACTAATTTCTAAAGACAGATATACACATTTCTGGGTTTGCAGATCTTTTAACCATTTAGAAGTCACTCTATTCCACACATGGTATTAATCATTTTGTTATAATTCATATTATTAGTTATTTATATAAGTGAACACGTTCCCAATATATATTGTAAAATATTCCAGACTCTTTTCTTACGTAACTATTTCAGACATACATTTTAAGATGATGGACTTAAGCGTTATAGGAGTTTTCAAAAAACCAAACAAAGTCCTTTGGGCTGGCACACTAACTCTTTCGAAGTTTTGTTTTGTTTTTTGATAGATTAAAATGCTACACTATTATTGGGAGGGTAGAAAGTGTAGAACCATCTAATGACAATTAAAATTGCAAATAAATTCTGTTCTTCCCCACTTAGTCATTTTGTGTGTGTGATTTCAAAAAAGATGCATCTTCCATACTTGGAATAGAAAGCATAATATGTGGTAAATGTTTTTCAGAAGTTTTTACCTCAGTATTTCAGTACATTTATTTAAAAAAATAGGAAACTTGTCTTTTATACATTAGGTCTTAAATTTGGGGATTGAAATCATAATGGCTCATTCCCTCACTAGCAGAAATAAATGTTACTGTTCCCCTGTCCCCCACCTTTTTTACTATTTTAATATAGTTTCTCTCTCTTCTGTTTTTAAATATATTTATTTCATTCTTAGATAGAAATGCTACAGAAACTTTGTTTTCAAATCTTGTGAAACTTTATTGATGGTTATTGTTCAACTGATCATACTGCATGCACATACGATGACAAAGAGAAAGCCTGATCACAAACACTTTTTTTTTTTAAAGCAGAGTTGTTATAGCAAGTTGGCAGGTTCACAGCGGTGAGTTGATAATTTACTAAAGTGCTCGCCAACAGGCGCGCAAAGTACACATGAGGATATAACTATCTGCAGCAAAACTGTGGCAAGACAGTTTCCGGCTTTATTTATTTAAATACAAAAACAAGAAGACCCGTGACAAACACCCCAACTTAGGTTAACTTGTAAACAGGACAACATGGAAAGAGTCCAAACATATGCACAGACAAACTGCAATTTTTCAATTGTGCCTGAAACTATCACCTTGTCACCTGTCTTAGGCTGCATATGTGAGTATCAGAGGGACCCAGACAAGCAGACTTCTCCATTCAATGTTTTCTCATAAGAAGGTCCTTCTTTTGTCCCAGTTCAAAAGTTGTCTCGGGCCCAATATTTAGCAAAATGGTCTTGGGTTTGAAAATTAGATAGGGGCAAGTTGTCAAGCCTTGAAAAATTGCAGATTGTTTACACGACACAGTCATGTTTCAAAAAGTACCAAGCTGATGAAAATACCATGATTATCTCTACTCAATGATTGCAATACTTGTAAAATGCTTATATAAATTTGAATATGATTATCATGTTCCATAAAAATGATACGTTTGTCTCTAACGGTTGGTCTACTAGGCTAAATCTAATGCATCATAGGCTGTGTATTTCTAGAACATAACTCCACTGCACAGATGTAAATTTTATACATTTTTTTTAACCGGTATAAAGAATTTAAGTTTTTATTACTTTCTTTTTTGGAAAAAAAAAGAAAAAAATAGAAACAGTGCTTTTATCACCTTTTTATTATTTTTCCCTCCCATAATATAAAAGTCTGCAATGATATCAATAATTTATTATACTGGAAGAAATATAAAAAGAACGCTTGTTAATGACCTAAC